>NC_132792.1:67419677-69919677 GCF_048418805.1 Vulpes vulpes
CTTCACATACACCTGGCAAATTCCTGCTCCTTAGGAATGAGCTTAAAGGTTACCTCTGCTAGGCAGCCTTCCCTGATTACAGCCCTATCTGTTACTCCAGTCCAGAAGATGTCTTTTTCCTCTGTCCTCCCAAAACATGCCTGGCCTGTACATTTTTAGCATGAATTTTTAGTTTTTCCCTTAATTTTTAGACAGAAGGCATCTAAAAGGTAGGAATCATGACACCCTTCCCCATCTTGTATTAGTCAAGGTTCTCCAGACAAACAGAATCAACATAATAGGGTGTGTGTGTATAGACAGAGGGACACAGATTTATTTTAAGGAATGGACTTGCATGATTGTAGAGATTAGCCAGTCCAAAATATGCAGGGTAGGCAGGCAAGCTGGAGACCCAACGAAGAGTCTGATTGGATGGGGCCCATTTACATTATGGTGGATAATCTGCTTTAGTCCAAGACTACTGATTTAAGTGTTAATCTCATCTAAAAAATATCTTCACAGCAACATGCAGACATATTTAACCAAATATCTGGGTACCGTGGCTTAGCTAAGTTGACACATTAAATTAAGCTATCACATCCCTCCAATAAGCACCTAACCATAGTATAATAGGAGTTGAATAAATAATTACCATATGAGAAATGTGATGTAAGCCCTTTCCTTTTAATTTACCTCTTCATCTGATGGTGATATTATGAGATGCAAATAGCCCAAATGACAGGCAGGAAGAGTTTATAGACAGAAGTGTCAATGTGTGATTGAACCTTAACCATCTAGAATGTACTGTATTTCATGTTATTTTCACATAGATTCTCATCTAATTCTTATAAAAAAAATCTTGTTAGTTAAGTATTTTTTTGCTTTATGTAGCCAGGTTTCTTCAAATTTTTTCTTTTCCTTTCCACTATTTGTGATACTCCAATTACATGTTGGGGACTGCATGATAATGTCCTCTAGGTCTCTGAAATTTTGTTCTTTTTTGTTAGCATTTTTTCCCCTTGGATTGCATGATTTCTATTGCTCTACAAGTTCAGTGAATTTTTCTTTTGCTATTTCAAATCTGCCGTTGAGCCCATGTGGTAAAATTTTCATTCTAGCTACTCTTCTTTTCAAGTCTAGATTTCCAACTGCTTCTTTTTGATAGTTTCCACTTCACTCTTGAGATTCCGTATCTGGCCACTCATTAATACCATGTTTTTCTTTAAATGTTTATACTTACATATAATTACCCATTTGAAATGTTTTCTCTAATAATACCAGTATCTGGGCACACTTGGAGACAGTTGCTACTGACTACTTTATCCCCCTGAGTGTGGGATAGGAGAGTCCTGTTTCTTTGCATGTGTAGTAATTTTAGGCTAAAAGCTAGATTGTATATATAATATGTTGTGGCAACTCTGGATTTTTTCCCCCCTGAGGATTTCTGGTGTTAACTTGCCTTGATTCAAACTGAAAAATCCATCTCCCCTGTGATGTGAAGCAGCTGCTTTCTCTGCTCAGGTTTTTGGCTTCCAGCTGCTGTTTTTTTTTAAGTTCAGCTCTCTGGAGAGTGAGGCAGGAGGTGCCCTGTGCCTGTGTAGTTTAGTTGTCTGCTAAAGATTTGGGCAGGATTCAAACTCAGATTTTGGGGCTTCTTTCTGAAATCCACCATCTAAATTTCCAGTTGCTTTGTCAGCCTGAAGTTCTGCTGTCTTATACCTTAAGCCACCAGGACTTCTAATTCCTTCTATGCACACTGGATATGTGTTGAGAAATGTACTCAGGCAAAACACAACAAACTTGCACATTTCACCAGGAGAGTTCTGTCTTTCAAAAGTAGATTTCTAAAGCTCCCGGGAAGGCCCCCAGTGATTTTTGCCTCCTGGTATTCCTGTGCCTCTCTGTGGACCTCTTTCCACTGAATAGGGCTGCCCCGTAGCAATGCAGAATTGACAGAGTATGAATCTCAAGGTTAGCATCACACCTGCTACCTTGTTCTTTGGATCGCTTGCTCACTCTGAAAGGAACTGGCTGCCTTGTCGTGAGAATATATAAGCAGCCTTTAGACATATCTAGGTAGCAAGGAAGTTGTGTAAGATACGAAATGTTTGTGGTTGTTGTAAGCTGCTAGGTTTGGAGGCACTTTGTTTTGCAGCCATATATAACTAGTCCATCCTCATTGAGTTTCCACTTGCTTTTTCACCAGGCTCCCAGGTCTACCCATGAAGATGGGAAGTTATCAGTCAGCCAGGGATTTGTGCCGAGTTTATTCTCAAATTTTGGATTTCAGCCCTTCTGTGGCTCTCTTGCATCCCAAATTTCCCTTTTAAATTTTCATCTGCTCTGCTCTCTTCATGCTGTGATCTGTCCTCTTTAGTGGGGAAGGACAGTCTTCCATTGCTTGACTTGGGGTGGTTGGGAGCAAGCACTCCCCACATACACAAAAAAAGTCACAAACTCACCATTCTTATCCAATGTAGAAACCATCTTTCAAGAATAAATTCTTCTGGGAGCGCCTGGCTGACTTGGTCAGTTAGGTTTCTGCCTTTGGCTTAGGTCATGATTCTAGGGTCCTAGAATTGAGCCCTGCATCAGGAGGGAATGGTGGTAGGGCGTGGGGGGGGGGGGCGGGCGGGAGTCCCTGCTGCTCAGCAGAGAGTCTCTCCCTCTCCCTTTTCCTCTGCACCTCCCCAGCTTGTGTGTGCTCTCCCTCTCACTCTCTCGTGCTGTCCTGTGCACATGCTCTCTCTCTCAAATAAATAAAATCTTTAAAAAAATAAATAAATTCTTCTGTTTATAAGTTTCTACCTATCTTTGGTCATATTCTAGTGCTTTCAAATTTCAGTGACATTTCATTGATTAATTGATTTAAGTCAGTGATAATTTGTTGATTTAATGAAATATGAATATTAACATCCTCTGAATACTAGAGTAGAGAAGCTGAACTGTGTAAGCCATTCTGAATTCCTTTGCTGAAAACTGCCTAGTCAATATCTTTTTTTTCTCATTGGTTTTCAGGATTTCATTAGTATTGATATTAATCCCTTGTTGGATTTATATTGCAAAAATATGTTTCCCAATTGGTTCTTTATCTATTTACTTCAATTACAGTGCTTTATAGATACATAATTGTTGAAACAGTAAGTGTTCAAATGAATGCATGAGAGATGTTCTCTCACCTGTTACAATATGTTGAATGTTCCAACAATATCTCCTTGCTTTCATATATTTTTCTATTGTAATAAAATATGTGCAAAAACATTGGATGGCCTTGATTTGCATGGCTTTGGCTTGGGAGCATCATTCTTCTGTCAAATCATTCATTCATTTATCTTGCTGAAATAAAAACAGTAGTACCTGTTTGTGAAGACACCTATCATCAAGCTTCAATGACTTGGGTTTCTGAGAGTCCTTCACACGGGCTTGGCCAAGTCATCCTTTCACATGGGCTTGACCACATCATTGAACTTAATTATTGTGTGGTCTGTGGTGGTAGGTCTTTTGTCTTGTAGCTAGGTCTGTCTTGTAGGTAGGTCTTCTGTCTTGTAGCTGCCTGCTGGAGGTACTTTGGTTCATTGTCTTTAGCAGTCCCTAACACACTATCTGTTCCTCATTATTAGTACCAGCAGCCCCTCTAGATGTAGCACTGAGCTGGTGGTTAAGTTCAGGCCACACCATGATGCCTTTCTAAGTTTCCCATAGTATAAAAGAGCCATGTAGCATTAGCACACTTAAGCCAATTCCCGGAAAAGCTTTGAGAAAAGTCTCCCTCCCCACCCCCCTTGCAGCTGTGAGAAGAGGTTGTAAGAGAACGGCTGTTAAAGATTTATTATAATCATTACATTCAACAGCTACTGTAGTTTTAGTGGTTCCTAAAATACACCAGCAGTTATTGTCTGATTACTTCTACAGATAAGTTAATTATAGGAGATTTCTGACTCTTATACAAGTCTGATTTAGAGAGAAGTTTAATTACAGCAATTTTGGTGATTTAAATAAGCTCAGCATATATTACCAGTCTCAGCAAGTGTAGTCAAGTTTTTAGCTGTGTTGAAATACACATTTGCTTTGTTTTTATTTTTCATTTCATGATTTTCACCATACTGTAGTACTAGGGATAATTCAGGGCACCTGTTTCCACCAGAATGTATCTTCAGTCAAACACACTGCAGGACAATAATAGCAAATTCTTCGTTATCATTAAAATCTCATTCTAATGCTTCCCATTGAGCACTCAACAGCTTACAACGCTAATTTCTGCCATGATTGTGACAACATGAACAGGGAAGTAATCTAGGTTTATTAAGGAAAAAACTCAGATTTAGTGTGTTTGAAAATTATCATCAAGATCTAAATTTTCTTTTGATTGATGGGAAATATGACCCTGTCTTCAAATCAGAGTAATCCACTTTATTAACACGTGGTCTATTTGTATACTGAAGCAAATTAAAGATTAAGATACTAGCCACATATGCCCAAGCTAGCTTAAAATTAAGCTTTCAAAAACCGTCATAAAAAGACAGTGCTGTCAGCAGTCAGATATATTCATTTACTTAAATAAGACTTCACATTCGAGAGTCCATTAGTTTGGAAAATGCATTACTGAAAATTACCTCAGTCTGATTATAGAGCTCTTCTCCAGAGCATTTTTTATTCTTCTGATGTAATGGCACTGGCATTTACAGCAGTAATTCTTGCCGTATGTTTATGTTTTTCGCTTAAAAATCAAATATGTGTTGACAATAGAAAGTGTTAGCGATTGTGAAAATAAATCAAATCCTCTCTTTCAGTTTGGGTGATTTTATTACATTTTGCCCAGGAAGCCAGGCTATTTACTTATCCCTAACACCATGAAGTGGCAGTCATGCTTTTCTCCTTTGCTAGAATGTTCCTTCTTCTTCCTTATCATCTACTTAGGTCCTGCAGTCCTTTGCTGTTACTGAGCCTGGTCAGCAGGAGCATAGAGGAGGGCGGGAGTGGCTGGAGCCTGAGGCCAGACACTCAAGGATGGGACAAATAATTAGGTGCAAGCAACAGGTGGCATCCAGGAGACCAGGCAGTAAGGCCACAGTCAAATATATCTCAGAAACGAGGAGAAGCCATTATCACAGGGGCTCAGGAACAGACAACAAGTAAAGCTGGGAGCAGGAGGACATTTCCTGACAGAAGTATTTCCACATAGAGGAGTAGCATTGGATTTCTCCAGAGGCATTGGCATACCCCAGACTCCTATTGCTAGCCCTGCTCAGCTAAGGAGCTAGTCCAGGATGACAGCAGCAGGGCATGCGGCCGGTGCAGAGATATCAACACTAGACTACGAGCCAGACCTGCACTATGGAAAGGACCACTGTAAATTTATTAAATAGCTCTCTTAACGATAAGCATATGACTCACAAATGGCAAGCAAACCTAACTGCATGTGAGTCTGAGAAAAATGGACAGCTTCCTCATCGTGCTATTGGTAGCACACTGACCTGGGCTGGGGAGATGTCTGTGTCTGAATCTGGTTCTGGACCCTTTGGGGCCCATGTCTGTCTTATCTGCAGATTCCTCACCTCGCACGAGTCCGTTCCTTTGCTAAACCTCACAAATTTGAATCAGGATTGCAAGAGAATAATGTTAATACATTCTCACTTGCCATCTATACGTGTTCAAACTTCAGGTATCAAAGAACATGGTGGTTATCAATGATTCTGTCTCCACTGCTGTCTTTTCCACCTTCCTGCAGCAGCCGGGACAGAAACTATCCTCTTGAGGATTTTCACTGTTTAACCGTTAAAGCCAAGTAATTTAACCCGCATCGCGTATGGGTTACAAGGTAGCTAGGGACTTAGGACATATCATGTATTGAAGATTTATTCCTATATGGGATGAAGATGCTTTGAGAAAATTAGAAGCCTAATCCTAAAAAGCAAGTGCATTTTACTTGAGTGGTTCACTTTTTGCCCTCTTCCCGTGGGGTCTTGGCTCTGCCTTGCACGCAGAAGGTGCTCAGGAGTTAACAGGTCATTGCCGTAGACCTGTTCTTGGGTTGCCAGGGAGAACTTTTCAAAAACACTTGTCATTAAAGAATAGGAAGACATCACTGATATGGTTGAAGGCATCTGTTGCATATATGCTCCAAATTATTCACTACTACAGATAATAATCATTTAAGGCAAATCTGCGGCAACTTACATTGCAAATTCTAAACCTATTTCAAATCATAAGTACATTTGTTCACTTGGTTATAGTAGAATCAGAACACTCATTTTTGCCTTTGGGTTCATTTTTAAGAAGCCTGCATATGTGTGTAAAGAGAGTGAGAGGAGGAATTGTATCTATTTCGAACACATCTTATATACAGGCTTCATCTGTGTCGAGGGCAAGTGTGTCCTCTTTTGCCAGATCTGGGACTTGAGCCACACCTGGGGCATTGACTCTTCTTAAAGAATGCACATGGGAATGTAGAAGGTGATTTATTAGTTTAACAAGTATTCCCACTTCCTTTGTTTGCCACGCTCTGTGGAGTGCCCTTTAAACAAAGCAAATAAACAATGAGGAGGTAGAGGTTGTAGGCAAAATGTTTAGGGAGCCCAGAAAAGAGAAACACTCACCGCCAGGGGGCAGGTGGTAAGGAGCTGAAGTCTTCAGGGAGTGATATATTTGAGCTGGTCCCCAAGTAGCAAACAAGGCTCGTATCCATGGAATTCTCCTTGTATAGACCTCTGAATTCTTTTACTTCATAGTTTTCTAATGACAGAGGTGATGGATTGATGTGAAGAACAGCTTGTAGGTGTTTCTGTGCACAACCTCCTCATCCTCACTCCAGGAGCAGTACCCACTAGGGTATCATGGGGATGCTCTCCTGTAAAACATTTTAAATTCTTTAGAATCCTATTTGGAAACTCTTGACACTATCACTTTTTGGGAAATTGTCATAATTTGTATTTTTCTAATATCTGTTGGTTTTTACCCTTTTGCTCCTTTAATTTGTCAGTATCATTAATGCTACCTTCCCCTATTCCTTTCCTGGTCCATGTAAAGATTCATTAGAACCTACCCCCAGGAATATATATATTTTTTTTTTCCATGAAATTAATCAGGAGCCTTTAGGGCTAGTTTGCTACCATGATTATAATACCAACTCTATTCAGGCTGTATGAATCACTCAAACTAAATTCGAAATAACAGTAGCAGAAATCTATACAGCATGATGCCTTTAATTGATGTGCTTTACCTAAAAAGGCAAGGTTTGATAAAGGCACGTTTCAGGTAATAATCTTGATTTTTATGCTTCACTGAAATTTGGCTCCTCTCCCCCCAAGGATCACTGACTTCTTTTGTACATTTATACCACCATATTAGTGATGTTATTAATACTGTCATTCAGCTAGTTGTAGGGTGGAAGTAGCATTAATTGCAAATTATAGCTTCATCGTAAAACCAATGAACTTGGGTGAGCTTTTTGTTTCTGTGCCTTGTCACTTTGATTCATACTACATCTTGCTTTTTAACTGCTGCCGTGAACCCTGTGTGCGTTTCTCTGCAGTCTATTTTTCCATGGCACTTTGCAGACAGTCACGAGTAGAGCAGTATAGGGCTCGGCAGGACATGTGTTGCTGTGCCATTAACTGCATACCTCTGTGTGTGGTGAGGACGGAGGCCAGAGACAGATTGTCTTTGACCCCCCCAGGAAGTATGGTAATAGCCCAACCATGCATGTACTGGAGTATTTCTCCGTGATTATAAAACACGAGTGGAGACTCATTAGTAGGAAAGAAAAATTGAGGTCTATGTTTAAATTGGCTTTTAGGTTAATAGCATCAAACATACTTAGTACACGGGCACCCAAATGGTGGAAATACTCACATGGTGTCTCCAGTCTTGGCCAGTTGTCTTAGACTGAATTTTTGGTTTGATGTTTTGTTTTTAGATTAAAGTATGGGGCTACATTTGAATGTGGTGTTTGGAGGTTGAGGCCCATAATAACATTAGAGGAAATTTGGAGACAGGAATATTTTTTCAGCCTGCATCAGCCTTTAAAGCAAACATCGTATTTTTTTTCTTTCTATCTAGGCACATTTTCCTCATAGGCACTGAAATTTCTCTTTCTTGTGTAAAGTCACTTGATCAAAACTAGACAATGCTTGGAGTACAGTGAAAGTGTCCTTTACCAGGAGTTTCACCATCAGCCCTGCCTATTCTTTTTTGCTGTTTGATCTTGAATAAGTCTCGTAGGCTCCCGGAGCTTTTCTTTTTCCATGTGTAAAATATGGCAACAATTTTGCCTGCCCTCCTGCAGTTTTTGTGAGATTCTCCTGTCCTTAGATGACCATTCCACTTTGTCAGTGGCGTCCAGCTATACAGTTAGGAGCACTCTCCTTCCTTTTATTATTTCATGTAAAATGTAAGTGATCCCCAAATCCAGAGTCTGTTTAATATTATTTGCATATGTTCTGTTTCTAAGGGGCTCTTGATGAATTCGAAACTTAATCCTCATGACATCCCAACGTATTTAATGTCTTTAGTGTGAGAGAATACTGATTCTTCGGGGATGTTTTTCTAGAAAGTGTTTATATGTAGGAAACGAGCATCTACAAGCTGAATGAGGTGTGAGGGTATTGGAGAGCTATTTGAACAATGCTTGTCGTGGCATCTCATTAAAGAGTAAGTTATGCTTTTCTTCTACCTTGGGTGTTAAAGCTTTATTAACACTGGGTTTGAAAACAACTACCAAAAAAAAAGCTAAATGCTTAAGGGATGTATTATAAAACTCCATCATGCCATTTATTTCTATGGATGTTTTAAATTGCTGGGGTAAAATAATGTATTCAGCAAGGAAGCAAGTTCTTGCTTCCTCCCGTGAGTCCGCTTGATTGTGCTATTGGTATCTCATTCTTTAATTAAACTTGTCCAAAGATAGGATCAGCTAAAGTGTTTACTGTATAAATAGTTTTCATTCCCAGTGTGCAAGTTTAAAACCCTGGTAAAAAGAGTTTGCCATCTGTTAAAAACCAAAACATGTGGTGTGCTGTTGCATAAAAATAAACTGCACATTATTCATAAAAAGAATCACAACATATATCATATCTTTGGGGCTGACAGTAATCTGTGCCGTTTTAGAATGTCACCACCTTCTCTCTAAGTGACAGTATGATCAGTAGTGTGTTGTGTTAAAAAAAAAAAGTGAAAATCTATAACATGTAATGAAATTAACATATGTATTTTCATTAACATGAAAACAGATTTGTCTGAATGTAACTTTTATTAATAAGAAATGGTCGTCGTTTTGTTCTTCGATCATTTCAGATTTAATTATTCCTGAGTTTTTTGTTCAAACCTTTTTCCCCCTAAAATTTCAACATTTAATTTAGCCAGTTATTTAACTCTCTCCCTGCTTTGCCATTCCCTCAGCCCTGAGACAACTTCTCCTCCCACTCCTGAGGTCAGCTCGTATTTCTGCTCTTTGCCTTTCCACTTGTTTATACTCATGTTCCTAAAACATAGGTTATTTGCTGTCACTCATTAAACCATCAGTAAGGGCCCCTAGGTGGCACAGTCGGTTAGCATCTGACTCTTAGTTTTGGATCAGGTCATGATCTCAGGGTCCTGAAATCAAGCCCCATGTTGGAGTCTGCCCTCAAGGGGGCTAAGGGGGTGTCTACTTAAGAATTCTCTCTCTCCCTTTCCGTCCCCCTTGATGCATGCCCTCTCTCTCTAAAAAAATAAAATAAAACCACCACTAATATCGCATTGCCTGTGGAATAAAGGCTAAATCTCTCAGAATACTGTGCAAGAAATTCCATAATCTGACTCTGAGCCCCTTCCATAGCTTTGACCCTCACTATTCCTAAGCCAGGACCCTCTGTGGTTCTACCTGACTTTTCAGTACTGAGCTGTGTTTTTCACATTTCCATCTTTGTATTTTCCTCTTTGGAAGGTTTTTGCCTGCCTCTGCCTCATTCCAAATTAGATGTATGCTTAAAAAAGCGGCTCAAACACTACATTCTTCCTTAATGCTTACCTTATTGTTCCAATTAGAGGTAATGGCTTGCTTTTTTTGTTCCTGAAGCATTTTATGATTCTTATTTTGCCTGGTAATTTTCAACCTTCTGTTCTAGTCATTAATTTACTGCCACCACCCCCTCCCTACCCAGATCTAAATTATTTGAGGATAGAGACTTGTCTTAGTCCCTTTGAGCTGCTGTAGCAAAAAATGCCATAAGCTGGGTGGCTTAGCAGAAACGGATTTCTCACAGCTCTAGAGATGGGGGAGTTCAAGATCATCTTGAACTGGCAGATTTGGTATGTGGTTCATGGATGGTGCCTGGCAGATTTGGTATGTGGTTCATGGATGGTGCCTTCTCACTGTGTCCTCACAACATGGAAGGGACTAGGGAGCGCTGTGGGGTCTCTTTTTTTTATTATTTTTATTTTTGTGTGTGTGTGGGGGGGTCTCTTTTATAAAGTACTAATCCCATTCATGAAGGCTCTGCCCTCCTGAATTCATCACTACCCAAAGGCCCTACTTTGTAATGACATTGCCTTGGGGGTTGAGATTTTAACCTACAAATTTGGCAAGGAGGAGACATAGACTTTTGATCTGCTATAAGCAGGACTTTGTTCTATTCACCTTTGTATCCCCTACATTGACCAGCATAATACTTTGTCAGGTAATCCATAAATGTTTCTCCAGAATGATTTGAGAACTGAGAGACATATTCCTCTGAAAAATCCATAATAACCAAATTCATGCAGTGGAGAAATACAGATTAACAAATCAGAATAGAATGTCAGATTCTAGGTTGGGTTTTTTTTCTATAGAACTACTGGATAATAGTTATGAATTTCCCAAAATATTCTTGACACTCGGCTGTTCAGTATTTCTTACTGGGCAATCAACACATGTTAAGATACTAGGGGAAGTTCTGACCCATTTGTTCGAGACAAAACCAATTGTAATCTTTGGATCTTGTTTGGATCCCATTTCAGAATAACAAACTCTAATAATTTAAGTTCATAAGATTGGGAAATGTAAATACTGACTATCCAGTGAAATTCAGATATTCAGGAATTATTGTTAATTTCTTTTTAGATATGATTAGACTTTTGTGGTTGGGTTTGTATATGCTTATTATAATAGCTCTACTGAGATAGTTAACGTAGATAAACTTCTTGTAAGACCAACAATTTGTTAAGTATCCACGTAAATGTGGCCATGAAACCTTCAAGATCACATCCAATGATATCAAAAGTTTCCCTGTACCCCTCTATAGCTTACCCTCTTCTTCCTGTAAGCTTACCCTCTTCTTCCATCCCCATCCACTTAGGTCCCTTCCTCTCCATGCAGTTTACATTTTCTAGAAGTTTATATAAGTGGAGTCATATAATACATGCCCTTTTTTATGTCTGGCTGCTTTCATTTAACAATTAAATTGACACTCATCCATGTCATTTCTTTTTATCAATGAACAACATCCATTTTATTGGTATAATAGTTGGTGTATCTGTTCACCTGTTGTTGGACATTTAGATTGTTTCCATTTTGGGGGTATTACAAATAAATCTGCTGTGAACATTGATGTACAAGTCGTTTTGTGAATACATGCTTTCATTTCCCTTGGGTAAGTACACCGAATTGGAACAGTTGGATTCTGTGGTAGCTCTATGTTTAACTTTTTAAGAAATTCTTAAACTATTTTCCAAGTGGATTTACAGTTATTTTACATTTCACCAGGAATGTATAAGAGTTCTAGTTCTTCCACATCCTTACCAACAATTTGTATAGTCAATCTTTTCAATTTTAGCCATTCTAAAAGGTGTATACTGGTATGTCATTTGGGTCTTAATTTGTATTTCTTTAGTGACAAATGACATGGAGCATCTTTTCATGATCTTCGTTCTCATTCTTATCTATTCTTTGGTGAAGTATTTGTTCAAATCTCTTGCTCCTACTTTTTTTATTGGGTTGTTTGTCATTCCTTGAGTTTTGAGAGTTATTTATTATTATTTTTATAGCACTTTTATCACATTTATTATATTTTACATAACTTACTTATGTAAATTACATATATTTTCTGACATCCTCTGGGTTGTCTTTTCATTTTCTTAAAAGTAGCTATTTATCAATAAATTAATGACAAATGTAGATTTTTCATTTATCAAATGTTTATCAAATTGAGAAAGTTTTCTTTCTATTTCTACATTGTCAAGAAGGTTTTTGTTGTTGTTGTTGTTTTATCAGGAATGGGTTTTGGATTCAGTCAAAGGCTGAATTTTAAATTTTAAATTTTAATGAGGTCTAGTTTATGAATATGCCCTTTTCTGGATGGTGTTCTTGGAGTCATGCCTTAAGAGATCTTTGCCTAATCCAAGGTCACAAATATTTTCTCTTATCATTTTTCCTAGAACCATTATATTATGTTTTATATGTTATATTTTTTATTTTTGTTTATGGTAAAGGTATAAATGGCAGTTCACTTTCAAAATATGGATATTTAATTATGTTGGCAGAATTTGCTGAAAATATTATTTTATTCCTCTGAATTTCCTTTGTGGTTTTGTTGAAAATGTCCATATATGTATGGGTCCATTTTTGGACTCTCTTCAGTCCCAGTGATCTGTTTGTCTCTGTGCCAGTGCCACACTGTATGGATTGCTGTAGCTTTATAAAGCTTGAAATCACAAGATATTTAAAAAAAATATTGGAGGAATAAGGTCTTCAAACATTGTTCTTTTTCTCAGTTGTTTTGGCTAGAGTGAAAGTCCTTTCTTTTTCCATATACATCTTAGAGTAAGTTTGTCAATTTCCACCAAATAAAAAAGGCTGCTGAGATTTTGCTCTCATACAGAATTTATATATTAATTTGGGGAAAATTGATGTCTTTACTGTGTTCACTTTGGTAAGCTATTAATAGGGGATGTCTCTCCACTTAAGGTCTTTTAACTTTTCTCTTGGCATTATTTTGTTTTATAGTTTTCATGTTCAGGTCTTCTACAACTTGTCAGATTTGTCCCTAAATATATCATATTTTTGGATGTGATTAAAAGTGGTGTTACTTTATAACTTCAGTGGTCTGTTGTTTGTTACTAGTCTATGGGGGAAAAATTGCTTTTTCTATATTGATCTTATATCCTGGAGCCTTGCTAAACTGACTTAGACATTCTAGTAGCTTTCCATAGTTTATATCAGATTTTCTACAAAGATATTTATGTCATCTCCAAATAAAGACAATTTTAGGGATTGAGTCCCACGTCGGGCTCCCTGCTTGGAGCCTGCTCTGTCTCTGCCTGTGTCTCTGCCTCTCTCTCAGTCTCTGTCTCTCATGAATAAATAAATAAAATCTTTAAAAAATAAATAAAGACAATTTTATTTGCTTCTAAACAATATGCTTTCTCTTTTCTTTTTCTTTCCTGATTCAGTGGCTAGAATCTCCAGTAGAATGTATAACAGAGTTATGAGAGTAGGTATCTTTATCTTGTTCCTGATCTTAGGGGGGAAAAAATCACTCTTTCATCAATAAGTTGATAACAGATGTAGATTTTTCATAGATACTGTTTATTAGATTGAGAAAGTTTCCTTCTATTTCTACATTGTCAAGAGTTGTTTTTTTTTTTTTAATCAAGAATGGGTTTTGGATTCAGTTAAAGACTGTTTTTCTGTCTAATAAAATGATTGTATGTTCTTTTTTTGTTTTTGTTATATTAACATAGATTGCACTGGTTAATTTTCATATATAAAACCAACTATGTGTATTTCTGAGATAAATCTTATGATGCATTACCTTTTATATATGTTGTTGGGTTTAATTTGTGAAATTTTGTTTAGAAGCTTTTAAATCTGTGCTCATGATGCACATGAGCATCTTTTTTTTTTTTTTTTTCATGTAATGTCTTTACCTGGTTTGGGTTTCATAATAATGTTGACCTCATAGAATGAGTTGGGTAGCAATTCCTCATTGTCAAGAACTTTTGTATTATGTATTATTTCTTCCTCAAATGTTTGGTAGAACTTACCAGTGAAGATGCCTAAACGTAGAGTTTTCTCTATGGGAATGTTTGTAATTACAAATTCAGTTTCTTTGATTGATTCAGGATATTCAAGTTATATTTATTTATCTTCAAGTAACCTTTAGTAGCTTCTATCTTCTAAGAATTATGTGTATTTCACCTAATTTGTTGAATTAATTGGCATGACATTGTTCATAATATTCTCTAATTATCTTTTTAATAATTGTCGAATCTGTAGTGATATTACTCATTCCTAACATTCATTATTTATGATTTTTTCTTCTCTTTTTAAAAATCAATCTGGCTAAGGTTTTGTCAGTTTATCTTCTCTTAGAATCAGCTTTAATTTTATTGACTTTATTATTTTTCTACTTTGTAAGCTACTGATATCTGCTCTGATCTTTACTGTTTTCTTAGTTCTAGTACTTTAGGTTTAATTTGCCCATCTTTTTCTAGTTTCTTTAAGGTGGAAGCTTGAAAAATGTTCTGTGTGCACTTTCAAAAATGTGTATTCTCCTGTTGTTGGAGGGGAGTGCTCTAGAAATATCAGTTTGGTAGATTGGTTCATACACTTATTCAAATCTATATCTTTGCTGACATTCTCTCTACCTGTTCTATCAGTTATTGAATGAGCAGTATGAAAATCTCTGATAGATTTGTGGATTTTTCTACTTGTACTCTACAGTTCTGTGTGTTTTGGAATCATGGATTCTGAAGCTCTGTTACTAGCTGAATAAACATTTAGATTATTATATTCCTTTAATGAATTGACTCTTTATTGTTATGGAATAACCTTCTTTGCCATGGATTATATTCTTTGAACACAAATCTACTTGAACATTAATATAGGCACTCTAGCTTTATTTTGGTATTATTAGAATGGCATGCCATTTTCCTTCCATTGGCTTTTCACTTGTTTGTGTTTTTATATTTGAAGTGCATTTTTTTATAGTCAGCATATAGTTAGGTCATGGTTTTTCATTGAAGCTGAAGTACTTTGGCTTCTAATTGGGATATCTATATTTAATGTGCTTACTGATTTGATTAGGCTTAAATCTGTTTCTTGCTGTATGTTTTCTATCTGTCACATCTATTTGTGCCAATTTTTTGTCTCTCTTCCTTCTTTTGGAGTAATTGAATAATTTTTACAATTTGATTTTATCTATTCTGTTGTGTTTTTAGGTATAACTCTTATTTCTTTAGTGATTGTTTTAGGGCTTATAGCATACATCCTTAACTTATGAGTCTGCTTCCAAGTGATATTATACTTTTTCACATATACTGTATAGAACCTTACAATATATACTTCCACTCTCCCCTCTGAATTTGTGTTCTTGTTTTTGTATACATTACTATTATTTTAAATTCTAAATTACATTGTTATTTATCTAAACAACTATTTTATTTATTTAAAACAATTACCTTTTGGAGTGCCTGGATACCTCAGTGGGTTAAGGGCCTGACTCTTGGTTTCAGTTCAGGTCATGATCTCAGGATTGTGAGATTGAGTCCTGCATCTGCCTCTTCACTGAGCATGTAATCTGCTAAGGTTCCTCTCTTTTGCTCTCCTTCTGTCCGTCCCCTGCTTACACTCTTTCTCTGTCTCTCAAAAAAAAAAAAAAAAAAAAAAAAGAAAGAAAGAAAGAAAGAAAGAAAACCCTTAAAACATAGATAAAACAATGATCTTAAAGAGATTTAAGTAATAAGAAAGAAAATGTATAGTAAGCCGTGTACTTACCATTATCAGTCTTTTCTTTTTTCTGTATACATCTATATGCCCATCTATTATCAATTTTCTTCTGTTTGAAGGATGTCATGTAATATATTTTATAGTGCAGGCCAGTTGGTGAATTCTTTAATTTTTTATATATCTAAAAAGACTTTATTTCACCCTTATTTTGAGATAGTTTTGCTGGGTATAGAATTCCTCAGTTGACTTTTTCTTTTCTGTTACTACTGCTGACCTTCAAAAAATGCAGGGGTTGGGGGCACTGAGCTCTCTGCACAGTCAAAAATCCATTATAACTTTTGACTCCTCAAAAACTTAACTACTAATAGCCTGGTCAGAAACCTTACTGATAACATAAGCAGTCATTTAACACATATTTTGTAGGGATGCCTGGGTGACTCAGCAGTTGAGCATCTGCCTTTGGCTCAGGGCATGATCTCTGTCTGGGGATTGAGTCCCATATCCGACTCCCTGTGAGGAGCCTGCTTCTCCCTCTGTCTATATCTCTACTTCTCTCTCTGTGTCTCTCATGAGTAAATAAATAAAATCTTAAAAAAACAACAACACACACACGTATTTTGTACATTATATATGTTATATACTGTATTCTTACAAGAAAGTAAACTAAACAAAATAAAATATCATTTAAAAAAAAGCCATAAGATAAAATACATTTAGGGCACTATATTCTAAAAAAATTCACATATAAGTGGATCCACACAGTTCAAACCATGTTGTTAAAGGGTCAACTGTAAAAGAAAACATTGCTCCATTCTCTTTTCCTTTTTTTTTCCCCCATTCTCTTTTCCCTTCCATTTTTTCCTAATAAGTCTGCTATCATCCTTCTTTCTCATTCCCTATATGTTGCATGTCTGTTCTCCCCTATCTACATTTAGAGTTTTCTTTCTATCACTGGTTTTGAAAAATTTGATTCCTGTCTCTCAGGAATTACTACCTTTCTTTTTTTTTTTTCTTTTTTTTTTTTTTTTTAGGAATTACTACCTTTCATTGTCCAGTGTAAACTAACTCATAAACCATTGTTTCGTACATGATATGAAAATTTTTAGAAATTTGATTTTGTTTTTAATATATGCACTCAACCTTAATATTTAAGAATAAGCTCCCCTTCTTTATTGTTATTTCTACTACTTCTATTTCAGAAAGGCAGTGGCTTTTTCAATATATTAAATTATATTCTCTGTTACTGATACATATTCACATTTGTCTGAAATGAAAATTCAGTCAATTAAACATGGATTTTCAATTAGTTAAAATATTAGAAATAGTTTATCTATCACTCTATCTGCCATCCTTCAAAAAACTCAGCTGTTTCTCCTTCCTGGAGATCCAGATCTTTACAGTTGGATTGCTTGTTGAAAATTTGTGGTCATCTTATGTTGACTACCACTCCTATAAGCCAAAATTAATAAATTCTATAATATCAGGTTTTTATTTTCTTCACATATAAAGAAATTATCAAAACACTCTTGGTATTTATTACAGTGATTGAATGATATTTAGAGATTTCCACTTGGGTTTGGTGACATCTCACATAATGTCTAAGAAATATGAACCAAATGTAACTTGGGTCTTAAAAGATATACTAATCATAACCAGCCAATATTAATACTGATAAACACAATCATATGTTGACATCTGCTTATCAAAAAAATAAGGTAGCATTAGAAACTAACCTTCCAAATACCTAAATTATTCATTTATATATATGTACTAACATTTAGATATATCTGCAATGTTGCAGAGCAGAATTACCTGTAACTATGTTTTTTTCTGTTTATTTATTTATTTTTTATTTATTTTTTTTTTTAAATATAGTTGCTTATCTCATCTTTGCCACACTCCCTCCCTTGGTGCTTGGGAATGTCTATTTGTTTCAAGTTCCCCTGGTGGTACTGTGGTACAGCCAGGCTTGGAAATTATTGCTTTATTTAACATTACTGGGAAATCAATATGTCATAGGAACATATTTTTTAATTTTTTAATTATTTGGTTTTTTTAGAAAGAGAGAGCACAAACAAGGGGGGGAGGGGAAGAGGGAGAAGAAAAGAGAGAATCTTAAGCAGGCTTCATGCTCAGTGCAGAGCTTGATGCAAGGCTCTATCTCACAATGCTGAGATAACAACCTGAGCCAAAATCAAGAGTCAGACACTCATCCAAGCCACCCAGGTGCCCCCATAGAAACATATTTTTTAAAGGACTTAAATACCTTTAAAAACCATTTAAACAAAATTTTAAAATTTGGTACATACACTTTTCTAAAATACTTTTTATGCAACTCTACCTTCTAAAATCATACGCTATGCAAAATTTAACTTTCCTTGGTGATTGGAGACTATGATTCCCATTTTAATAAACATCACTTACTATGCAGTGATGCATTTTGGGGCTCTTGAAGTGCATAGCACCATTTACCTCTACACTGTCTGGTCAATATTGAAATAGGCTAATTTCTGTTGGTTTTTCTGTCTTTCTGACTTCCTGTCATCTTTAATTTTTTGCCACTGAGTGTACCTCTGACTCAAGCAACCCTTATTCTCTCCTTCTAATGTCTTACTTAAAGTGAGTTAAGGGCTCAAGAATCAGAAGAGCAAGATTGTTAGAACTGTAACTAAAATAAAGTTCGGGAAAGGTGGCTATCCTCTCATGGAACAGTGCACATGGAGATGAAATTCATAGTGTCTGAAGCAGCTGTTGGTAAGCGTGTGGACTGCCTTGGCACTGAAGGGGTTTCTTTTATGTATAGAAAACACATCACTTAGCGTCTCTGAAATTTCTAATTTAACATATGGGGTCACATCTGTTAAAGGATTATTAGTCTAGAAAGGGAGTGATGTATAATTTATTAAAATAACTCTATGGGGAGATAGCAGACTACATTTAATAAACTGGAATACTTGCTGGCTCTACTGAATGCTCCCAGTGGAATCCCACATTATTTCAATAGAGGGGGCAGATGAAAACAACTGGCCTTTATATAATGTTTACTGTGTTGTATTACTTAGTGTCTCTCAGATGAAAAATATTTATGTTAACTATTCGGTTTAAGCCTTGAATATTGAACTCCTGCTGCTATATAGTTGATATTTACTTCTAAGGAGAAGAAGAGTCCATTATTCCTTAGCTGTAGGAGGCAAAGGAAGGATGCACCACCCCTTTTCCCTCCCATATGCAGTGAAGGTCAGCAGGTAAGAGAATCTGCCTGGAGTTGCCCAGATTTACCTCTTCTCCCAGTGCTATAGACCTACAAGGTAGATAGTATTAGAGGAGGCAGGCTCAGGGGGGGTTCATTTTGGATCAAATACATTAATTTTCCTTTCTCACAGTGATAATACAAAGACTCCTGCCAGAAGCACTTCCATGGCTGTATGTTGATTGGGTTTTTCAATAACAAAGAACAGGACTCTCTCTCTTGATATAGCCGATCTCTTGCAGACCCCACTGTGAAGCAAAGCAACCAAATACTGTAGGGGTAGAAAAGTTTTCTCTTCTTCCCTTTCCGGTTATTTGTCTGGCCTAATAATCAAACTGACATAAGATGGATAACCAGGAGAAAAACAAAAGTTTAACAACACGTATAGCTTCTGTATGCACAGGAGAGACCCAGGAAAACTGAGTAACTCTTCATAATGGCAGAAGCCATCACCTTAAATATCCTCTTCAGCTAAAGGTGAAAGGCAGTGAGCCTGGGGAGCCAGTGATGGGAGCTTAGTAGGAGAAACACAGTAAACAAATGTAGTAAGGTTGTTAGGCAGACTTAAGTCCAGGCTTTCTCCTTTGATAAGAGTTTCTGCCGATTGACCCCTCCTTCCTGAGAGGGAAAGGCACACTTAAAGACAGAGAGAGAGAGAGAGAGAGATCCTTAAAAATAGATCTCTCTCTTGTTCCATGCTAAGCATGGAGCCTGCTTAGGATTCTCTCTCTCCCTCCCGCCCCCAGCCCAGTTAAAAAAAAAATTTAAAAAAAAAAAGGATATCTCCCTTATAAATGTAAATGTCTCTTACAAAAGGGTAACTTCTGCTCAATACTCAGAGTTTCTTTTGTGTCTGCAATCTCTTAAAAATAACCAGCCTAAAATACTCAGTATGCCAAAGAGGCATATCTTGGAGTGGCAAAATTTCTCCTCTAAAATACTTGAAACAATTCACACTTTTAAATAAAAGAGAAAGAACTGAGTGCTCCCATCCTCCTCCCCTGCCTATGCCTTGAAGAAACATGTGTAAATGTGAACATACAGGCTTGTTTTCTCTATACCTGACAGAAAGAATTCCTTTAAAAATCTTAGTCCTGGATTCTTCAAGTCTTGAATGTTTTGCTCTTTTGTTTCCTTTTTTTTAAAATCATTTGCCTTTATTTTTAGATTTACCTCAATACCAGATAAATTTAGAGACTTTTTTTTTCTTATGTTGAAATCTAGCATTGATTTTAAAAAGAAAAGCAAAATTAACTTCCAATTCTAACACAGGAAGATTAAAATATGTAATGGAGTCTGTCTTAGGTTAATTGTTAATTAACATGAATAATATTGCAATAAAGCATTATGTGATTATTTTAGCTTCAGGCTGCTTCAGATAGTGGGCACATTTTTCTTCAATGTCTTATTTTGGTCTTATTCTTCCTTCCCTTAAAATTATTTTGCTGTTTAGATTATTTGTTCTCATACCCCTCCTTTGGATACCTATAACAAAAAGGGTTTTTATGCTTTCATATTTTATGTCATTCTACTTTGAGACACCTAACAGGGTATGGGTGGCAAGGGAAGTATGGCCCTATAAGTCCTTAGTCCTTTGTTGATTCAGAAAATAACAAACCAGATACAGATACAGCGTGGCAGAGTTACTAGTTGCCCAAAATCTCTGTCAGGGAAATGGCTGACTGTAGAGCAAATCTGATATCTTAAAAATAATAAACAAAATAATTCTTCAAACCATTTGCTAATAAGGTGTTGGAGATGAGCAAATTTTCCTCTCTCCAAGGTTCTTCCAGCAGGACTAAGAATGAAATTGACATGATACAGATTAACAGGAGAAAATCACATATGGTGTTATACATGCAGGGTATCCACAGATATGAAACTCCACTGACAGATAACATGAGGCTTATAGAACATCCTGAGCTAAGGAACTAAGACCCACCCAAGATAAGGGTCTAAGGATAAAAGGGGGATGTAGACCATTAACTGGAAGGTGAGAGGAAATATTTAGGAAACAAAGGCTGCCCTATTATGCAAATAACCTCAGATAAGAAGCATCTCTTAATAGCTCTCTTCCTGGTGCAGGCTTTCCTTTGCAATGTAAATTTAGGCAGTTGAGAGTGTGGTAAAGACCTTTTCCTGAATCTGCTGGGTTTTGATTGCTTTTACCTCTGAAATAATCTTCATGCCAAAGTGGTCCATCTTGGGGTGGCCTTCCTTTTGCCCCTACAAAGATATGTCATACGCATCTCCCATTTCATTAAGCAACAGAATTTTAAGATACGTATAAATAAGGTATTATAGATAGATGTCATTATTAACATTTATATTACTGTTTTCTGCTCCTTTATGTTTGGTAGGTGAGCGTCAGATATTATACCAATTTCAAGGAAGCAAAATTAAGCAAATCACCTAAGGGCAGAATTGAGGCTCACATGCTGTCTTCTAGACTCTACACTGTGATGTCCTAAGCCAGGGCATCTGCATAATGTGTAAACCCTGGATCTTTGAAACACAAGAGGAAAATTACTGTGGTTATTTAAATGCCTTCATCCTTTGAGACAAGCAGTACCAGATTCAGCTTAGTCCTTTACACAATGTAGCAGCCAAGAGCAAGCTGCCCCAAGATGGGCCACTTAGACCTGAAGATTATTTTACCCTGAAGGTAATCTAGACCCTGTGGGCTCAAGACACACCTTTGCCCTTCTCTTAACTACATAAAAGTGTCTAAATTGGGGGGGGTCTTTCTTGGATTAAGAGTTATTACCAGAAGTGAATATTGTCTGAGTGACCCATTCGTTTGGCAGGGCAAACATCAAATGACCAGATATATTTGTTCCTCTTCTTACTGCCCTGTGAATTGCATTCCTTCCTGTGAAGTCTCAGACTCCTTCTCCTTAGTTCAGTATGGCATAGATACCTCTTTTTGCGTGTCTTTGGAATTTCCGTATCTGTGTAGATTCCTTGTACGAAGTTAAATTTGAAAATCTGTTAATCTGTCTCGTGTCAATTTCATTCTTAGTCCAACTAGAAGGACCTTGAAGGGAACAGGAATTCTTCCTGACAGCAGTATAGTACTTATACCAATACTTAATCGTACCCTACAATCACTCTCAAAACCCTTAGAAACACCCTAGTTTCTTAACTTTGGGACTGGGTGCTAGAGATATATAGAGCAAAATGTCAAAAACATAGACATTGCAATCAAGATCACACCAAGCTCCATCTTGGCTCCTCCTGTTTACGGTTTGCACAGCCTAGGTGAGTCACACATGGCTAGCAGAGTAAGTGCTCAGTAAATGTCAACTATTATTATCAGCAAACAATTTGATAAGGCATTAAGCAGTGACTCAGAACATACATGCAAGATGCTTTGTGAATTTATGTTCTACTAAATTAGCTTAACTTACTGGGTAGTTGTGTCAGGGAGGAAGAATTTCCTCTGCTCTTCAAAGTCCTTCTAGCCGAATTGAGACTCAGATTTGATGTTGAGGCAGATTAACAGGAGACAGACAAGTTTAATTTTGTTCCAGTGAGAAATCCATACAGAGATGGAAATTCCAGACAACCAGGGGGTCATTTTGAACAAAGGAGAAAGGGGTAGGATCTGAGACTTCCAAGGGAAGGAATGCAATTCTTGGGAAAATGAAAAAGAGCGAATGTTTGATAAATGAATGTTTGGTGATAGCTCTCTTCCCACGGTGGGTCCTCTATCTAAGTTCTTTTAGGCAGCTGTTGGGGAGATAAAGAGCTTTTCCTGTATCTGCTGATTTTGATGGCTTTTAACTCTATATAAACTTGTGTTAAAGGGACCACCTTGGAGCAGAATATAAATGGCATCCTGCCATTTTTGTTCTAAATTGTTGAATATACTGAAAAATTAAAATGGAATAAGACATAGGAATTAAGTATGAGTGTTTTCTATAATATTTTGAGTGAGGATTGGCTTACACCAACGTTGTTTCTTTTTCTCATCTTTTTCCACTGCCCCCTCCACTGTTGTCCATGGACACTTTTTGGATTAGACCTTCTTTTTATAAAGCAAGCTACTCTCAGTTCATTCTCTTCCTGGTGGCTTATAATTTGCTGATCTATTTTGAATAGCTGATACGCCTAAGTTAAATCTGACATTGTCCCATTCCCTTCCAGAATGTCTTGATTCATTCATGCTTACATATGTTCAGAAACATTTGTTGAGGGCTTTCTCTGTAGGACAGGCCATGTGCTCAATGCTGGGAATAAGTTACAAGGAAGACACAGTTCCCTTCTCCCACAAACTAACAATCCAGCAAGGGTTGGGGAGGATTGGTAGGAAGAGAGAGAGGGTGAGCTTGTGCCAGCTAAATATACAACCAACTTAAACACAGCCAGAAAAGTTTACTATCTCTAGAAACAAAATGGTATAGGAGTGCAGGAGAGAAGGGTTTTTTTGTTTTGTTTTGTTTTTTCATGATGAAGCCTTAGATGACTAACTAGAGGAAATGGCATTTAAACTAGGTCTTGAAAGTTGAAGTGCAAAGTATTCTTTGGTACAAATAGAAGTATTTTCCAAAGAAAACACCAGGAGAAGATTCACAGAGGTGTCAAAGTTCACACCGTATTTGAGAAGCTATGTAAAGGCAACAGAAAGTGTTTTATAGGTACTGAACAAGAGAGGAAAACAGAAATTAGAGGCCAGTTTGTGAAAGGCCATAAACCTGGTTACAGAAAACACAACTGTGACATAGATCAAGATGGACATTATCTCCTTTGAATAAATAAAGCATTTGGGGGGTTTTGACTTAATGGGAGAAATTCCATTTTCTCTGTCTCAGGGTACAGTTAGTTTAAGGTCCTTAATTTGCACACAAAATTGCATCAAAAGCAAAATGGTATCCCAGGACAGGAGCTGATGACATGACCCTCAGTGTGGCATCTCTTGGCGTCTTGAATCCCTCATCTGGTTTAGGGTAGGGAGCTGCAGTTGTATACTTTGTGTCTTGCATATTGACAGAAGCCCAATTCTTGCTATGCTGTTGCCCTTTTATAGTTGGGGTGTACATCCTCTCTCAGCAAAACTTATACTCCTTAAACATGCACTTCAGGCCTCTGCTGGCTCTTGAAACAGGCTCAGCATCACTGAGGCCGCATCCTCAGATATGGGGAGAGAGCAACCCAGTACCCAAGCCCTTGAACAATATCTCCTCCTTGAGCTTTCCAGAACTTTGGAAATAGACTCCCATAATAAGAACATTCACATAGATGGTACCAAACACTAGCGTCCAACAGAAGGAGATGTTTGACTTTTTACTTACAAGAAAAATAATGATGAAAGTACAAGTCCCCAGTTGTGACTGAATTACCAAATAGATACTCTTTCCTCTGCCTAGAATAATGCTACCACTACCTGTGTATGCCTCAGTTCTAAGTTTCCCTGAGAAGCTTTCCTTCTTCCTCCCAAATAGATTGGCACCACTCCTTGTCCATCCTTAAACTCATTCCTCTAAAGGTTAATTATCCTTTCACATCTTTCTTCTCAATAAGACTAGCCTCCTTGAGGAAGGTCTTTCAAAATCCCAGCACAGCATGGTCCTTGGAACACAGTGGCATTTTAGCAAATAGTTGAAGGAATGAACCAGTCAGTGAAGAAGGTTGGTCTTAATCTAAAGGCCTTGGGCTCTCTCCATTGCATACAAACACTGAAGAACAGCAACATTTTGGTGTAGTTCAAGAGTAGTCAAAAATTTTTTTAGATAATTTTTATGCAAAAGAGTAGAATGCTTGCAGGGGGAAAAGAATTTTCAAGGAAGAGAGACAGAATTTTCAAGGAAGAGAGCTTCTTTCAGAAAAAAGCTAGCTGCGATATTAAATAAGAATATATAGATGTCATCAAGGGCCTTATTGGGCCTGGAAGAGCATTTTTTCCCCCTTGTTTTTGTGCAGGAGAAGCCTCTTAAGCATGGTTGAGTTTGAATTACCTCCCCAAAGGTTCATGGTAAGGTTCAAAGTCAGATTTAGTTTTAATTTTAATTTTAATTTTTTTTTAAGATTTTATTGATTCATTCATAGAGACACAGAGAGAGAGAGAGGCAGAGACACAGGCAGAGGGAGAAGCAGGCTCCACGCAGGGAGCCCAACATGGGACTCTATCCCAGGCCTCCAGGATCACACCCTGGGCTGAAGGCAGGCGCTAAACCGCTGAGCCACCCAGGCTGCCCTAATTTTAATATTAAACGTATGAAATTTTCAGGGCTCCTGGGTGGCTCAGTCAGTTGAACGTTTGATTCTTGGTCTCAGCTCAGATCTTGATCTCAGGGTCATGAGTTCGAGCCCCATGTTGGGGTCCACGCTGGGCATGAAGACTACTTTAAAAAATTTTTTTATTTTTGTGCCCAAATGATTTTCATACTGGTTGTATGTGTAAGAGTTCTCATTGAGAATCATGTGACTTGTCCCTTCCTTATAATGTTTTTGTTAAGGCAATATTGAGGCATATTTATATGTGCTAAGTCCAAAGCATACAAATTCCAACAGTGCAGGGATGAGTCTTGACATACACATAGACATCTATATACAGTTTACCCATCTATATTAAGATATAGAACTCTATAACCCCCAAAGTTTCTTTTACCCTTTGTAGTGAACCCCTTTCCCCACTCCCAGCCTCTGGAACCATTTACCTGTTTTCTTTCCTTGCAGTTTTCCTTTTTCCACAATGCTCTATAAAGGGAATCATCCAGTCAGTAATCTCTTGAATTTGGCCTCTTTTACTTAACATAATGCATTTGAGGTACCTTACGCATATTATAGACTAGTGTGGAGTAGTGGTCCATTGTATTACTATGTCACAGATTGCCTGTTCATCAGCTGATGGACATTTGTTTTTTCTACTTTTTGGCTGCTGTGAACAGTGCTACAGTGAATACACACATACAAGTCTTTGTATTTGATATATGTTCTCATTTCTCTTGGGTGGGTAACTAGGATCAGGATTGCTAGCATGGCTTTCTCAGTAATTTCATTATTATGTTGTATGTTCAGGGATCTATAGGTATATATAAAGAGTGGGAGACATGGACAGTGTAGAGCATGGGGACAGATTGGAAGCAGGGAGACTAGTTAGGAAATTGTTGTTTTTCTGTCTACATGTGGCAGACATTGCCATCCTCATCACTCTCTTTAATACAGTGGGTTTAGAACATAGAGTAATACAGGGCACCTGGGTGGCTCAGTGGATGAGCATCTGCCTTTGGCTCAGTTTGTAATCCTGAGGTCCTGAGATCGAGTTCCACATCAGGCTCCCCTCTGGGAGCCTGCTTCTTCCTCTGCCTGTGTTTCTGCCTATGTCTCTGTGTCTCTCATGAATAAATAAATAAAATCTTTAAAAAAAAAAAAAGAAAGAAAGAAAAAGAACATAGAGTGATATAAATATCCTCTCTCTGTTTTTGTTGGTGATCAAGTTCGACCCATACACCATAACATAAAAACATCTTCATTTGTGGCCCAAGTGGAAATGAAAGGGAATCAGCATTTTAAAAATATAATCTATGTATTACTAGAGCTTATACTGTTAATTATTCTTTATTGTCCCTCTTCTTCTTATTTCCTCTTAATGTTTCAACCATGGCATGGCAAGGGAACTGAGAATTTGAAATGCAGCTGAAATGTACTTTTTTCCTTTGTGGTTTTGGGAAAAAAATAAGATACTTGCAATGGCAGTGATTATTTTTATACAAAGTTTAATATAGCATGAATAACTTCCATCTAAACCATTTCTTTAAAAAAAAATTCCATGCTTAACAAAATTAACAATTCATTCCAGTACTTTCTAGGTCTACTTTGAAAGATGATTAATGTGATTTCAATCAACTGAAAATTAAAATCACCGGATTTCCAAGTTCAAAGAGGTTTTAACACAGCCAGCCCACGTCACTCATTTGTAGATGAAAAAATTGGGGCCCAGACCACCGGGAAGCCTGGTTTCTTCGTTAACCACGAGAACTTACCGTTGTTTCTGTGACTTAGCCATGTGCCTCCCTATAACAAGAAGGAAGAGCTCTGTGTTTTTTAGAATTGGGAAAATTGTCTTAGGCTTTTTATACATTTAAAAATAAAAATAGTCATGATAGGACAAAACTTGAATTTCAAAGAGAAAAGAAAATAGGAACTACTAAAAAAGATATATGAGAAGAAATATATAAGATTTTTAATATTTTGTCTGTTTTTTTGTGATGATAGTGAAATATCTTGACATCAAAATATTTAGAGTGTATGACTGTTTAACAAGCATATTATATCACTGCTGACTATGTTGAATGTCCTGAACTGCCAATAGTTTTTCTTCTTATAGTTAAATCTCATGTTAACTTTGTAAAACGAGAGACAGATATGGGAAAACCAGCGATCCCTAGCAATGACACCCAGTAGTCAGGTGCATGCCAGGCTTTCTTGGTCCTGCTGGCATTCTGCCGACAGACACTTCTGAAAAACCAGAAAGAGCAATTGAGAGATATAAGTCAGTACTGAGATGACAAGCCAGTAACTCACCACCATGCATTCACATCTTAGTCAGACATCAATTTGCTTTCCATATCGTCAGCATATATGCTAATGTATAATGACATGCAGCTGAAAATGCCCATTATTCACTATTTTGTCAGTCTCTGCTTCAGCTATTTATATTTTTAACAACAGGGATCCTGAGGGTTCAGGGAGGGGAGAAAAGAAAGGTGGAATAAACAAAAGAGTATAACAGTTTTTTAAAATGTGCAAGGAGTGAAATAAAGGAAACGTGATCAGAGTGTCACCTTTCTTGCTGATGACAACTGAATTGAAGGATGGGGTCTAGATAAGCAGGAATAATGAGTTTATTAATAATGAACCCCAGTGGGGCATGTGGGTTGCTCAGTGGTTGAGCATCTGCCTTGGGCTCAGGGCGTGATCCCAGGGTCCTAGGATTGAGTCCTGCCTGCATCAGGCTCCCCAGAGGGAGCCTGCTTCTCCCTCTGCCTATATCTCTGTCTCTCTCTTTTTGTCTCTCATGAATAAATAAATAAATAAAACCTATAATCATCATCATCATCATAATAATAATAATAATAATAAATCTCAGGATTAGATATACCTGTCCACTCCAGGCAGCTTGGTTCAGGTCTAGCTTCCCATTGTGGGGGCCTCCCTGTAAGAATGTGGTCAGCTCAGCATTCTACATGTGTTCTTAAAAGGAAGAGAGAGATAGGGGAAGACTGAGCCACACAAGCCACACAACCCAATGAACAGTTAAGTCACAGCACCTCCCTGTGGGGAGAGGCAAGAGGCTAAGAGTTTTTGGGAAATGCCCCTCTCTTCAGAAACAAACCATTTGAGTTGGAAATGTGTGTCCCTTTCCTCCTATGTGGGTGAGAGAGGGGAGGTTCCAAGGGATTGACCCTTTTGGAACCTCAGTGACATGCCTGTGAAGTGAAATTCACTGTGTCTGGGAGGTTGAGAGAATAAAAGGAGTTATATGTAAAGCACCCAGTATGGAGATGGGTACAGAGTGAATTCTAAAAAATAAAAATAAAAATAAAAAAATAGTAGTAATTCCATGCAGTGTTTGTTTGGACAAGTCCACATGTTCCCTCTTTGCCCTATTTTGTTTGCCATCTCTAACCAGTTTTGTGATTTAGACAACCAGATGGATATGACGCCATCCTCTGAAAGAGGGCAAATATGAGAAAGAATAGAGTAGTGAGCAATAGTGCATTTGATTTCTTATCTACTGAGCTTAAGGCATCTGTATCATAAATCCTAAGCACATGGATTTATGATTTTTGTAATGCAAAAGAAAATTGACCTGTTAATATGTAGCTCATTTGGAAATCAAACTGTTAAAGAAAGCCCTGTACAGGGCTGAGGACTGACCCAGAGAGCACAACATCCCAGGGATCAATGGAGAGCAGGAGCCACAGAGGAGCCAAGGGGGAAATGGAGAGGCCAGAGAATAAGGAAGAAAACTAGGAAAGTGGGCAGCACAGAGGTCAAGAAGAGCAATCATTCCAGGAAGGAGGGAGGAGTCAACTATGCCAGATGCTACAGAGCAGTCAGGTAGGATAAGGAGAAAAAGGAACAAATGGGCCTGCAGAGAAGGACATAGACATCATTAGCTGTGAGTTAAGGAGCACTTAAAATATGCCAAGCACTGTGCTACTTACTCATGTGCAATATTAATTCTCAAAAACACTAGCCCCATTTTTACAGATGAGGGAAGTAGGAGTCAGAAAAGCTTAGTAGCAGTTTGGCGTAGGTCACAAAGCTTAGAAGTCCCAGAGCCGGGACTCAGACCCCTGCCATCTAACTCTAAACCCTTTCTTCCAGAGACTTGCTTGTGCACTGTGCTGGGTGAGGAAGCCAGAGCACCTTGAGTTGAGAGGCAGCCAGGAATGAGGGGAGGGTAAGAGAGGATGGCAGGTAGAGGAGGGCAGGCTGAGGTTTGTCTTGCTTTAGGAAGGCAAAGACCTCAGCATTATTAAATGACAATAGATGCTCAGAATAGAGCCAGGAAGTGAGGAGACACCCAGGAGATGGAGGAGGCAGAGGACAGGTGAGTGTGTGGAGGGGAGGGACTTTAGGAAGGAGAGCTCCTCCTCCTCTGTGACAGGGGAGAACAGAAGCAATTAGATGTATAGGTTCAGTGTCAGCACATCGAGGAAGTTCTCTTCTGTTTGTTCTCATTCGCTCTCTCTCACCCACTTCTCCTCCTGTCCCACCACCAGTTCTCTTCTCTATTTGGAACCCTTCTGTGTCCCTCTCTTTTCACTCTCCTGAGCCCTCAGACAGGATGGTCTGCTCCAGGCTTCCAGGAAGGACGTGGCATCCATCCACCCCACCGGCAATGCCAGGTGTACGCTAGCAGGACCCCTCCCCCCCCAGTGCTGGATGTGACTTTATGCTAAGTGAGCATGAACCAAATCAGTTTGCAGCCAAGACATGGTGCCCCTCTCTGTAGGAGCTTATGGTTTAGAAAAAGACTAAGTGTACAAATAATTATACTACAGATCATGTGAGAGAAGGACCATGAAAAGAGTGATATGCAGAGGGCTCTGGACTTCAATCCAGACAGGGAATGCAGTGAGGGAGGCAGAAGGGTTTTGAGCTCCTTGTTGAAGGATGAGCATTTTTCAATTGACAAAGATAAGGAATAGGCCATTTAACTTCGAGAAAGTAGCAGCAGAAATGGCACAGAGCTTATTTGGGGAACACAGAATGGTCCTATTTGGCTGAAGTATGGAATATAGCTGGAGTGGTAAATCCATGATGCACATAGGAGGACCTTGAGTGCTAGACTATGAAATTTTGTTTTAGTCGACTCCTTGGAGAGTACCTTCCCATTTTTATCTTTATCTGATCAGAAACTGTAGAAATATCCAAAAGTTATTTTAAGCAGTCTTTTGGACTTAGCCAAGAAGTTGATCATAAGAGTTCATAAATCACACCTACCATTTTCCTTCCAGAAACTAGGCCAGTATCCCTGTGAGTTTCAGGGTACCCACCCACCACCCACCCGGGCTCCCAGGAACACCCTGGAGCATATAAGTAAGGACTGTGTTATCTCCCTTGGCAGTTATTGACTGTCCTACAAGGATGGGGGTGGGAAGAGATGAGCCAGGAGTGTGCTTGTTCCTGCAGTGGTAGGTTTCTCATTACTTGTACCTCACTATTCTTAGACAAAAAAATACAAAATAAAAACCTCTTTTTTCTTTCAGTTAAGAAAAAGAAGCCTAAACTATTAAATAAATTTGATAAGACTATTAAAGCTGAACTTGATGCTGCAGAAAAACTTCGTAAAAGGGTATGTTGATGTTTTTGTTTGGCGCAGAAATGTGCAATGGGTTAGTTGTTCAATAAATTCAGGCATTACTCTTGAACTGTTAAAAAATAATAAGAGAAACAGCCCTTGAATAGTGTGGATTTTTCCCCAAGCTCATCAGCATTCCACATGAAATGAATCAAGTGAAAGAGAAGAATAGCAGCTGTGTGGCCAAATAGAAGTAGAACTAATAGGCCAGCTGACTTGGGGCCAGTCTACCACCACCACTTGCTAGTTGTGTGTGTTTGGATAAAACACTTGGCTTTTCTGAGCCTCAGTTTCATTTTTAAAAAATGGGAAGAGTAAGTAATCTTCCCACTTGGTTTTTGTAAAGATCAGATGAGATTTTTTTCTAAAGTATCAGCTATGTCAAATGCCATATAGGTGAACGTTTTTAATTGTATAGCACCTCAATACAAAAAGGAAAAATAAGTTAGTCCATTACTCTTAGAGTAGTTCCTGTTAGGCAAAGTGACATTGGGTTTAACATCCTTCTCCCTTGGTGTTAATTTCATGCACCTACAGTTTTCTGGGTGACTATTATATGGTTTGTGTTATCAGTTATTTTGAAATATTACTTGTGTTTGTTTTTAGATACTGCAGTTAAAAAAATAACTTGACACTAGATTGAAGTTCTTATCTTAGTCATATTTGTCATCTAATTATCAGGTCGAACATTTATAATCATTTAATAACACCTTCACTTAATCATCCACTTGTTTGTCATGGAAATTTCTCTTTCTCTACTCTGAACTTGAATTAGACTTGACATAATGATCACTAGTTTTCCTGTAATGTGCTTTATTTTATCAAGTAGACCTTGGCTGCAAAGAAGGGATAGGGGGATTGTAAGTAAATAAGCAACAACAGAAACATACAAAATAGGAGTGGATGGGACAAGAATATGCTTCCCACATATTTACCAGGAAGCATGGAGACTTCTGTAACTAGAGTTAGCCACGGTTCCCAGGCCAAGGTTGGCTTACCCTCTTCAGCAGCCAATAAAAACATAATAACCCCAAAGACTACTGCAGCAAAGTTGTTGTTCACTGTGTCTAAATGTAATCACTGCAATGATTTCTGTGTCTATCTTGTTTAACTTTACAAAATGAAGCCATCTACTATTTGTGGGAAATTTGCCTTTCTTAATGGAACTGAAGTAGGAATTTTCTTTTTTTCTCACCTTATTTGGCATTCTCCATTTTCTTGCTTCTAAATGCCATGTGTGAAAATGTAGGATGCCTATTTCACAGGTGGCTTTTGGGATAAAGGACAAATGAACAGCTTTAGAGAAGGATTTTTATGTAATTTTAATGAGTGGTAAAGAAGAGCTCAGTTGCCCAGGGCAAGATAAGTCAACGGGGGATAAAAGTGCTGGAACACTCCATGAGGTATTCTCTGGTTCTTGCTTATCTGGAGAAATTATGATGCATTCCTCAAGGAGCACCCCAAATATCTAACAGGGTAAATAAAGGAGGAAGAAGTAGCTATAATTCTTGATTCTGAAGTAGCAGGGAGCCATATTTTTGGATGAATTATCAGCAAAATTAAGTTTTTTTAAGGTTATTTTTATGGCTGGTATTTTTGGATGATGCCACTGGCCACCCTGGAAGAGCTGAGGCCTATGCTGAGGTATGCCCCAGACAGAGGAGGTCCAGTTTCAGTTCATGTCTAGCTTTAAGCACCCTGCGACATGAAAATATGAGGTCACTTTATTTTTCCATCAAAAATGCATAGATCAGCTCCTATTTCAATCACGTATTTTTCAAAAGTAGTATGTATAGCTTAAAACTTTTCCTTACCCTAGAAGAAAGGATTTGAAATGATACCCTGAAACATTCATTTATGTGCTAGAATCATTTATTATTACTCTATTTTAAGTGAAAAAGAGAGGGAGAAGCGAAAATATAATAAAGCCAGAGTAAGGCCAACACATGGAAGTTTGAATCACAGGCTCTGAATGGAGCTTGGGATGAATGGAGTACAGGGTAGACACAACACAAAGGGAGTAGCAACACACTCTAAGATTATTTGTGCTCATCAGAGAAGCTGCTCTCCAAGTCCAGAGAGAAACATTCTGCGGTGGATCTTCGTAAAGGGTACGCTGATGGACGGCACAGCTTCCTCCCTAACATCGCACCAGTGGATTCTGCAATACATCCATGGGGGCGTGCCTTAATGTCCTTCAGCACAGCCCTTGGCCTCATGCCAAAACAGGGAGGCCCAAGTACATGTCTCTCCAATGAACTGCCTTGGTCCTAGGATAAAATGTAAGCTGTGTTGAAAGAGGTGATCTTTAGGCAATTCTTCACGAGCACTGTACCATGCCTTTAAGTTTTGCAATAAGAATTGCATAATAATGTTAGGAGCTAGTAAGATTCTAGAGAGGGGACATTCTTTCAGACCAAAAGCAAACATGTTTACTTTGCCAGCCTGCTGAGGTGAGAGCAGGGCTGACAGTCCCTGAGCGAGACCACACAACCTCCTTCTTAAGAGGATCAGAGGGACATCTTGGTCAAGCCAAAATACTCCATTATTTTTATAATCTTGATGGCCAACTAAGGGAGTATCCAAAAGGAATAAAATACTTTAGCAGATTTGTTATGGATATTGTTATTCCTAGGTTTTAAATGGTAATGGTGCATTTTGCATGATTTTCACAAAAATAACCCCAACATTTGCAGTTTAAGTTACATGAGGCATGTGGTAAGCTAAAAATGGTCCCCCCCAAAAAATATCCATGTCCTAATCCCTGGAACATGTTAAGCGTGGCTATATTTAAAGAAAGGGTCTTTGCAGATATGTAAGTTGCAGATCTTGAAACAGGGAGATTATTCTGGGTTATTCAGTTGGGCCCTAAATGGAATCGTGTGTTTCTTTATAAGAGAGAGGCATAGAGAAATGGGAGACAAAATAGGAGAAGGCACACAGAGGGGAGAAGCCAATGTACAGACAGAAGTAGAGATTGGAGTAATGCATCCACAGTGAGGAAATTGCTGTCAGGAGGCAAGGAACAGACTCCCCTAGAGCCTCTGGAGGAAGCATGGCTCTGCCAACATCTCGACTTCAGCCCAGGGAAACTAATTTTGGACTTCTGTTCTCCAGAGCGCTAAGGAATAAATTTCTTTTGTTTGAGCCACCAAATTTCTGGTAATTTGTTACAGCAGCCATAGAAAACTAGTCCAGGTATTGGTGCTGGGTAGTTGGGTGCTACTATAGCAAATACTTAAAAATATAGAAGTGGCTTTGGTAACAAGTAGAGGCTGAAAGAATTTTGAGATGTATGAGAGCAAAAGCCTGGACTGTCTTAAGCAGACTATTGATAGAAATAGGGATGTGAAAGCTGCTCCTAGAGAGAGCTGAGGAGCACCATAGAGAAATCTTTATCAATACTCTTCGAGAATATACATATCATTACAAGCAGAATGTGGATAGGCACTTCTGGCAAAAGCCCAGAAGGAAATGAGGAACAGGTCACTGTAACTGGAAGAAAGGCAGTCCTGGGTACCAAGTGGCAGGAGGCTTAACTGAATTGTATCTTATGGGCCTGTGCCAAGCAAAACTTGTAAGCAGTGAACTTGGATATTTAGCCGAGGAGAGTTCTAAGCCATGTGTTGGGGACGTGGCCTGGTTTCTTTTTTGCTGCTTATAGTAAAATATGAGAGGAAAGTGATAATTAGGAAAGGAACTGTTAAAGAAAAAAAGAGCCAGAACATGATAATTTGGGGAAATTTCTTAGTCTATCCAGATTACAGAAGATGCTACAATTAGCAAGTTCATTGTTAAGAAATTTTACTCTGGAGAGAAGGCCAAGGGCGTGCTGGACATCCTTTTCCGGAAGAGAGCAGATGTGTGACTCTTGGATCTACCCCACCATCTAGCAGAAGCCAGGAATGGAGATGAGATGATCCTGGGTGTGTGGAGATGACTCTTTGAATGGTGTGAATCCCAGTGACAGATCCGAGACCCACAAGGCTGTTGAGAATATCATACCAGGAGAAGCACTGCCACCTGAGAGAGACACAGGGCAAATGGAAAGAAAGCTGGCAGATTCCCAAAATTCTACAAGCAGGAAACAGGCTGATAAAACTAATCAATCACCCTTTCAATAGAAAGGAAAGAGGAGTCCAAGGACAGAGTCGGAGACAAGAACTCAGTAGCCAGAGCCAAGGACCCAGAGGGCAGAGCCTCAAACCACAGACTTTGAACCTAAGAATTCACCTGCCTACAATTTTATCTTGCTTGGAATCAATAATTCCCTTCTTTTTCTTCTAATACAGGGCAATTAGAAGAAAGTCACAAAGAAAAAGATATTTAACATTGAATTCTTCATCCCTTAAACATGGATGAAGGGAGGGATGAATAGGTAAAAAACAGGATTTTTAGGGCAGTGAAACTCATACGCATGATACTATAATGGTGGATACGGTCAGTATACATTTGTCCAAACCCACAGAATATAGGACAGCAAGAGTGAACCCTAAGGTAAATTATGGACGTTGGCTAATTTTGACATGTCAGTGTAGGTTCATTGATTGTAACAAATGTACCAGTGTGGTGCAGGATGGTAATCATGGTGGAGGTAGTGTGTGTTGGGGACGTGGTGGGTATATGAAAAATCTATACTTTCTCTCAGTTTCGCCATGAAGCTAAAAATATTTGCTTAAAAAAAATTGAAGAAGTTAATATCGTGAGAAGACTGGGTGCTTTAAATAGCGATGCAATAATTTCTGACAATAAATGTAATAGAGATTATGTGTTCTGGCCTGATTTATCTCTACAACCAAGTCCTCATTGTCTGCATTAACCTGCCTCCCTATCAGATAAAGGCTCTTCTGGGACGGGCCCCACTATCTTGTGCTGCACACACATTCCCCATATACCACATGCTTGATACAGTGTCTGGTGTATTTTTGTACCAGATATAACTGTAACAGCAACTCCACAAGGCAGTTGAGTACCCTCATCCCCATTTTACAGATGAGGCATTTGAAGCAAAGTCATAACTTGCCAGAAGTCATACACCTTTCAAGTGGTGGAAACCAGACTCTGCCCGGTTGGTCTGGCTCTGGAGCTGGCACTCGTGGCCACTACACTATGCATATGTTTTCCACTAATCCCTCAGCACCACTTACGGGCATGTGATGAGAGGAAAAGAAAATCTCCTTCGGTGATATCTACCTTAAAAAATTATTTTAAGTAATTTTCATATGGATGTTGCCCGACCTTTCACAATTTAGTGAAGTCTTTCAGAAATAGGTGTAAATAACAATTGGGGAGTCCTGTATGGTTTGCTTTGCATAGCCATATTTGTGAGGTAAACTTTGTTGTGTGAAAACTCACTCAGTGAACGTCAAAGCATATAAACCAATAGTAAGCTTCCATTTATAGGAGGAATGAATGGATCTACCAATTTATAGGGAGCTGAAGTGTCACGAAAGTTCATCTCAGAAAATCTGTCTCAATCCCATGGTTCCTAATATCCTTAACCTGTGGCCATCCATTAGAAACCAGGAGATGTTTGTTTCATCCCGTAGAATGGCCATGGATGGAGTGTCATGGGGAGAGGGTTCCTCATACCCAAGACCCTCACCAAGTTTACCTGTTTCATATCATACTCTGTTTCTTTTCATGTTGTGGTAGTCTGGGACCTATCAGAGGTGTTTGGACCATCTTCTTTGGAAGGAGTCACATGACACAGAGTCATGAGTTTCCCGAGTCAACCAGACAAGCGAAATCAATCCTGGAGTTCAGTGGGTGACAGCTACCATGACCAAGGGGCCTTGTCATTCTATGAGAATACTCGTAGAATTCAATAATCTGTTGAATTACCCCAACATATAATTCATACTTCTCATTGTAGACCCCAAGACATTCCAGCTGCCAGCAGTATTTTCCCCCAACATAAAAACCTAAATGTTTTATTCAAGAATATAGTCAATATTCTTTAGGGCAGTATTACTGTAATAGTATTGTATGGTGACAGATGGCAGCTACACTGTGATAAGCACAGCACAATATATTGAGTTATATAATCACTGTGTTGTATACCTGAAACTAATGTAACATTGTGTGTCAACTGTACTTCAATTAAAAAGAAAATGAAAAGATAATGAATGCATTTAGGAACTGTGCATATAGAGGGAAAATGCAATTTCTACAACAAAGACTTAGAGTCCATCTTTTGCCAGGTTTCTATTTTTTAAAAAAACATATTTATCTTCAATTTTACTTTTGTATTTTCCGAACTCATTAGTTGTTTTTTTTTTTTTAATATTAGATAAAACTGTCTCTAGACTCAGAATGGAGTCCAGAAAATTTTAACAATGCTACTTGGTGAATATTAAAAAACCATGTTGAATAACATTATGCATCTGAACTTATTACATTTATGTAACTACCTCTTCCTAACAGGGAAAAATTGAGGAAGCATTGAGTGCATTCCAAGAACTAGTTCGCAAATACCCACAGAGTCCGCGGGCAAGATATGGAAAGGCACAGGTATTCAAAAACCCTCCTATGTAGAAAATATTTTCGATGTCCTTGTATTCTGTGTAATTGGATTTTCACTGCCCACTATTTGCATTTCTCTTTGCCCTTCTAATTTATATACAGAACTAATGTCTTATGCATATGTGTAAACTCAAGCAATAAATACCCTTTTAGGGTGACTCAGTCAGTTAAGCGTCTGCTTTCAGCTCAGGTCATGATCCCAGGGTCCTGGGATTGAGTCCCAACTCAGGGAGCCTGCTTCTCCTTCTCTTTCTCTCTCTCTCTCTCTGCTGTTGTCCCTGCTTGTGTGTGTGCGCGCGCTCTCTATCTCTTTCTCTCTGTCAAATAAATAAAATTTTTAAAAAATGTTTAAAGAAATACCATTTTAGGTAAGACAATTAACTGTTACTATTGTGTACTGGTGAATTTAGTTAACATTTTCCTGCCCTCCCTCCATCTGGCTTCTCTCTGGGTTTGAAAAGAAAAGAAAGAAGAACTCTTTTGTCCCTGACCTTCCATCACCATCACAGCCCATTCCACCTAGTTTTCACTGTGGGCTCCTCCAAGCTTTAAGAACCTCAGTCTTGCAACTAGAGACTGTATGTGTGCTTAGGAAAGACTTGAGAATATAAAACAGAATTATATTACCAGCTACCTTCTCCCTATCTCCACGCCCTCATCTTCTTTCTTCCCTGGCTTTCCCCATCTTCCAGATCCTCATTTTGTGAAGCTTTTCCACATTCACCTGTGGTTGCATAAAGCCACCATGTGCCACGTGCTCTTCTAGACCTTGGGATTATCATAATGAACACTCCAGAGGTCTCTGTCCTCATGGATCTTATATTCCAGTAGGAGGTATTTTCAAAGTTACCTAGTCAAAAATCACATAGAGAAAGCCCACTACCTGCCAGGCTCTGTTGTAGGCACGGCCGATGCAGTCACTAGCAAAACATGCGGAGTTTTCATTGTAGTGACAAAGGCGGTACATGAGACAAAATAAGTAAAATATAGATGCTCGTTAGTGAGAAGTGCTAAGGAGAGCCTAAAAAAAGCAGAGTACAGCCACAGATAGGATGTGTGAGGGAGCTGATATGTTGGATAGGGTGTCAGGGAAAAGTCTACCAAGGTGACATTTGAGCAAGGCCCTGAATAAATATACAGAGGAATATATATTGAAGGACATTATAAAATGTTAAACATAAATATATTAGAGCATCTTACATAATCTATATCATAAAGAAAAGAGCATACCTATTAAGATTTTCTAGCTGCACATAATGTGATTTGAAGGGGACAGGGCAGACAGCACTTTAGGTTAAGTTGATCAGAAAATGCCTCTCTATGGAGGCGACAGGTGACTGAGATGTGACGAGGTAGTTGAAGGAGTTGTGCAGGCAGAGGGCAGAGCTAGGGCAAAGGCTGATACAGGAAAGTAATGTTGGTGTGATAAGTTCAAGAAAAGGGACACCTGAGTGGCTCAGTGGCTTTGTCTGCCTTTGGCTCCCGGTGTGATCCTGGGTTCCTGGGATTGAGTCCCACATCAGGCTCTCCACAAGGAGCCTGCTTCTCCCTCTGCCTATGTCTCTTCCTGTCTCTGTGTGTCTCCCATGAATAAATAAAATCTTACAAAAAAAAAAAGTTCAAAAACAGAAAGAAGGGTGTGCTGAGGGAAGAGGAAGTAGAGCAAATGAGGCCAGGACCTCACAGATGATATTCTCTGTGTCCTGGGAAGCATTGAAGGGTTTATGCATGGATTTGGCCATCTTGTTTTTTCATGAGTATTGTTTTGGTTCTTGAGTGGAGAATAGATTAGTGGGGAAAAGGGAGAAGCAAGAATAGGGAACTATTACAAGTGTGCTCAAGGGGTGGTGGCACGGACTGTGGCCATGACTGTGGAGATGAGGAAATGATGGAGACGGCTTAATGTTAGCTCAGGTGTAAGGGTCAGAGAAGACAAGACTTGAGGCCTGGGTTTTTGATTTGGCCAAATGAGGAGAGAGAGAATGCTGGTTACTAACAGGGAAAACTGGTGGAGGAAGTGCAAAGTCAAGAATTCACTTTTTGTTCTGTAAAGTTTGTGATGCCTATTGAACGTTCATTTGCACATGTCAAGGAAACATTGAACTTGTGAAGTATGGAATTCAGGATAAAAGCCAGGGCTGATGCACAGTGTGTCTGGCAGGGCTGATGCACAGTGTGTCTGGCAGGGCTGATACACAGTGTGTTTCTATCCCCTGCCTTGTGGGATGAAATTGTCAACCCTGCTGGGAAATCATAGGGACAGAGCTACAAAAATTTACCAGACCAAGGAGAACCTGACAACAACCCTTTGTAGGGGGTCAGTGTGGTGACTTGTATATGGCACTCACATAGGAACTAACATATCTGTGGAAAAAACAAATATACTTTGTTCTGAACTAAAGGGGTGACTACTTGCTCCAGGTGCTCAAATTTTTCTTATCTCCCCGTTAAAAACGTATTAATTAAATGTTAATAAGTGAAGATTGTGAAAAATTAACGCAAATAACTTCCTCCTGTCCATGGTACAGACCAGGGGTAGTAGACAACAAATATATCATTTTTGTAATTCAGTCACTAGTCCTCTGAATTGCTAAATTGTATTGCTGTTAAGCAAAAGATATTGTGTTTTTTACCAAAAGATCATGCCTGTGCAAATAAGTGATGAGCTTTGTTACTAGTACTGATTGTCATTGGACTAAGAAAACATATTAACTATAGAGAATAAAGATTGGTGCAAATGCTAATTTAACTTTGGCAAAAATTCTTTGTGTTTTGGAATTTTTCTTTGTATATGATAGTAATTATGGGTGCCAAAGGCTAAATAAATGCAGTACTTTCACACATGGTGATTGCTGGATTTGTATCCTCATTTAACTGTAGGATTTTGAGTGATAGGCCTCAGGCAATATTTTTTATCTCGGAACTTTTATGCTACAAGGTGTTATTGATATTAATGTTAATGTGGCATAAAGTAAAATTTAGACATGGTAAATTAAATTTTAATAGAGTAATTTAAAAGATTTGAAATGTGTAGGAGTTTTAAAAATAAGAATTCAAAAGAAGATGGATTTTATAGGGAGGAATAAATGATAACTCTTTCATCCTTTGTTTGCAAATTAAACAATTATGCTGGAATATCCCAACAAATTTTTTGAATTCAGTAATATTAAGTTAAATACAAACTACAATTTGTGAAGCAGCACTGATATTGTCTTATTCTTTGGATCACTGTGAAAATCAATTTTGATGAAGTTCCCTGAACATCAGATACAACATCTTAAATTATAAACTCAATTCACTTTATTATCTTACACAAACCATTAATGCCTCTGAGGCAGAAAATGACACATCTCCTAGGAAGTTTGGATGGTTGAATTAGTTCAAGTCAACAAAAGGCTTTGTGATGTTAAACATCCTGGAACAAATGTTCAGTTTCTGCCCAAATCATTTTATGTACAGATGCTAAACTGATAACAATAAATCTTGTACAATTTTGATTTTCAAAGCCAAGTGTATCACTTTCATTTAAAAGGATTTAAGAAATATATGTCATTTTGATACTGATATTTTCCCAATTTTGGAAGTTGTAAAATGTTTTTACTCCACTACAATGAAAGAATTATAGGTAGAGGGGAGGGAACAAGGTAGACAAATTATACCATCTTCCTCACTCTTCAGAATTGAATTTAGTTTGATATTTATTCCAATTTCTATCAATAAGGATTGCCTTGGTAGACATTTGTCCTTGCACTAACCTTAAAGAGACCCTCCAGATCCAGGATCTATTCAATAGCTTAAAGGGCTGAACTACATGGTCTCAAAATGGCTCTCTCAGCTCCAGGACTCTGTCATTCTGGGAAGTCATTTATGAATGATCATGTTTTGGGGAGTTAACTCACCATAGCCAAACTCACAAGAAACTGATGCCTAAACAGAAAAGCCAGCCTATGAATATACTGAAGGCCATAGGGGCAGGCAGTGAGTCATTGACATTGGATTTTCTGTCCTGGCTGATAAGTCTATAATGGAGACATTACATTTACAGATTTACAGATATGAACAGATAGTGTTATATTCTGAAGCTTTTTTTCTATCAAGCAAGAGTGAATTGTCCTTTTCTAATCTAGAGATTTTTGTCCTATCACTTTTCCTTTGTCATAAATCTGTCCACGTCTTTCTTTCACTACTGCTTCAGTTCTAACCCTCATCATTTTGGGATAGGGAAGGAATGGATCGTTTTCTTACCATGTTCTCAAATTGTGGAGTTGTGCTTTACTTTGGCTCATCAGGAAGCTATATATTGACTGCAGCACATACTTTATTTTAAGAAGGTAAACATGTTAAATAGGGTTTTCTGAGAAAAATGTGTTATATGTGACTTTTAGCCACTAACTGGTATCATTTTTCCTCAAGTGGTTTCTTCAAATTATAGTTTGCTAAATTAGATGAGATTTTGACTACCATCTTACATGTTCCCCTCTTTATCCCTCTGGTATTTCACTCCCCATTTTCAATCTCCAGTGAAGAACTGTGCTTATTTCACTAAGAAAATAAAAGTATCCAGGGCCACCTCGTAGAGCATCTGCCTTCAGCTTAGGGCGTGATCCTTGGATTCTGAGATTAAGTCCCACATCAGGTTCCTTTCAGGGAGCCTGCTTCTCCATCTGCCTATGTCTCTGCTTCTCTCTGTGTGTCTCTCATAAATAAATAAAAAATAAAATCTTTTAAAAAAGAAAAGTAAAAAGAAGAAAAGTATCCAAAGAGAACTTGATCCCACTGCAGCACTAACAGCCTACCTCCACCTGCTCCCATACTCTCTGCCTTCCCTCCTGTTAGCTTGGATGAACTATTCCGGTCCCCTTCCCATCCTCTCCCACCTGCTGAAGGACATTGTGTTGATTTTTGTGTCTCCTGCATCAGCACATTTTCCTTCTCTACCAACTCTTTTGCATCAGCTTAGAAACATGCTGTAATGTTTCCCATTGTTAAAGCCAAAAGCATAAAAACCTCTCTCTGGTCTCCAGATTTCCCTCCACTTGCTTGGCCCATATCTCTGCTTCCTTTGAGGGTTGTCTGCACCTCCATCCCTCCTGGTTTCTTCTGATCCTACTCCATTCTATTATGTGTCCCCAGTTGTCCCATAGGAATGCCCTGCCAGGGCCATCAGGGGTGCCCATCCCCCAATCCAGCATCATGACCAGGGTGCCCCACCTGATGGCCACTCCTAACATGACTGACCATTCCCTCCTGATGCCTTTTGTCACTTAATCTCCAACATACTTTTTTGTTATTTTCTTCTTACCTTTCTTTCTCTTTTTTGCTGACCCTCCCCTGCCTTTCTGACCTCTCTCCTGAACCCCAGACTCATATATGTACCTTTCTATCCAGCATCTCTGCTTGGGTACCTAACAGATGTTGGGCTTAATACGTCCAAAATGGAGCTCCTGATTCTGAATGCCTACAGATCTGTTACTGCCCTGTCCTCCCATTCTCAGGGGATGGCAGTGCCATCTGGGAATCACTCAAGCCAAAACCTTTGATTTATCCTTGACTTTTCACCCTCCCTTTCTGTCACATTCAGCCCAACTGCAAATCTGTTGGCTCTGACCTTCAAAATGTATCTATAATCTACCTACTTCCTATCACCTCATTCCTACCACTGTAGTCCAAACCTTCCTTATCACTCCTTGTCTGGGTTCCTGCCAGAGCATCCTAACTGGCCTCCATGCTTCTCTGCTACCCCTGCAGTCTTTTCTCCATTACACTACTGGTGTGATCCTTTCCACATAGATCATGTCAAAACCCCTGGTGTCTTTCCATCTCACTTAGGGGTGATCTAGTGGAGTTGGCAACAGGTTACCACATTCTTCATTAACTGACCACAACCCCTGTGCCGGTCTCCTCCTTGTCCCACTCCTGCACCAACCTTTCCCCTACCCCTCATTCCCCGCCTGCCCACCAGGGCCTTGCTCTTGATATTTTCTCTGCTTTGGAAATGTTCTTCCCCCAGATATCCTCATGCCTCGCTCCCTCACTTCTTTCAGCCCATCCCTGATCATCCTGCCTAAACTAGCTCTTCCTACTGCCCACTGCCAACACTGCTAAGCCTGCTTTGTTTTTCATCCCCAGCACTTATGGCCACCAGACACATGATACTTTGATTTGTATATTGTCTTTCTCTTCATAATAAAGCAGAATGAGAAAAGGCTTTATCTGTTTTGTTTACTTTGCCTGCTGCATAGCTCCCAGATAATAGGTGTTGAAAAAATGAGTGAACACACAAACTATTGAGAGCAGGAAGGACGAGCTGGAGCCCTGTCTATGTAATGTCAATGTGTAACACGATACAGGACTCCATCAACCCGGCATATATTAACTACTCTCGCTTTTATGATATTTTTTCATCATCTGCAGCTGGTAGCCAAATTGTCTTTGTATTATTTAGATAGCACGTTGTATTGCTTTTCTTTGTTTGCTTTTTAATCTCTTGATAAAGACAAGATTTTCATCTGTCTCAAATTGCTTTTCATGCATGTCCAGAAATTAACTTTACGTGCATATTTTGGGTGATTACAAATAGAGCATGTCATGGGACATTTATCCATTGTGGGGACTTCCTCCAGTGTGAAGATGATCTGGCTGAGAAAAGAAGGAGCAATGAGGTGCTGCGCGGGGCCATCGAAACCTACCAGGAGGTGGCCAGCCTGCCCAATGTCCCCACAGACTTGCTGAAGCTGACATTGAAACGGCGCTCAGACAGACAGCAATTTCTGGGTAAGACGGAAAAAGAGTTAGTTCAGCAGCAAATACCATACTGTGTACTCTTAGATGAGCTTAGTTACCTGGGGGATCGGGGGGGACCTGAGTTTCATAATTAATTTCAGGTAGTTTTTTCCAGGATGGGTCCTAGACAGAAATGGCAGTCTAACCTTAATACTTACAAAGATGCAGATGGTATTTTACCACCTTTTCACACTACCCACCCCCTTAATTTGAAAACTGAAGCAGATGGGATGCTAGGAGGTTGGATAATTTGCCTAAGGAATCACAGCTAATAAATTAGTAGGTCTGGAGTCAAAAACTGACTATTCAGTTACCTGAATAGTTACTGATGCCAATAGGAGAGGCTCATATCAGTGATACTGAAGACCAAGCGACACCTGTTACCAGTTTCCTGAAGGATGGGATTAAGGGTAGTTGTGTCACTTTAGTAAATGACCAAAGTCCAATAGGAGCACAGCCCACTTGAGGGGTGATTAGAAACTAGAAGAAACGATCCATTAGACTTCTATTCAAAAGGGTGAGTCAAGATGAAGGAAAACATACAGCACTCATACAGGATGGAAAAGACAAGAATGGCACTCAGTGGAGGCACTCACCTTGGGCACAAAATTAGTGTTACTGACTTTTCCTCTTGCCTCAGGCTCCAATATGGCTCAGTTAAGCACTGTTTACTTATTTTGTCCTTTAAATTTTGATATTTTGTTCATTGTGGATTTTTTCATATTAATTTTGATTTTTAGGAAGACTGCATAAAAGTATTGATGACTGAATTTTGGGCAGCCTCTTAAACTTTGCATTGAATGCCTTCCCTTGACTCACCTTATTTCTGGCACTGGGGGAAAGGCTGCCTCCAAATACCTCTAACCTCCTCCTGCAGCCATCCTTCAATACTCAAATACAGTCTTTCCCTCCAAGTGAAAATGAGGAAAAGAAGGAGGGAAGAGGCTCTGTGAGGAGGGAATGGTGGAGAGGAGGTTTTATTGAAGGTGATAAGGTGGTGAGGTAGAATAGGGCTGCATGAGACCAGTAAAAGGGACAGGGATGACGGTCAGAAGGGCTATGCACCTGGGCCTTTGCAGTAGCTATCAGGGGAAGTATAGGAGCAGAGGAAAAACATGAACCTAAGTTGGACAGGGAGTGAGGAAGGGAATGTACAGAGAAGTAGAGTCAGATTTGTGAGTAAGCAAATGAATCACCAAGCAAACCAATCCAAGATCAGCTTGTAACCAGGAGAAGGCCATAGTATAAGCTGATGTTTTACGCCAAATAGTTTATCTGTTAGCAAGACACAACTGCATTAGCTTATTGATAGTCCTACAATACTCGTGGCTAAAACTTAATTAGTGGGCAACTGAGCCCTTTAGAGAATTACTTTTGTCATGTATATCGGTCTTATTGTGTACATTTTCCCATGTTCAATTTATTTCCAATTGGGGTGAGGAATAATGACAGTTGACCCCATAAATTTTACATTTCCTTCACATAGCCTTAAAAATCAACTGGAGCTGGAGTTTTCATGATTCCTGTTGTGCATAGTATCCTATCATCCACCAGAGGGTCCCATAATACCAGATGATGTCTTCTTGCTCTGCGACTAGGTCATTCATTACCTGGAGATGAGGACACTTTAATTGGAACCAGCATCAACAGTATACCTCAATGCCTTTTCAAGTTTCACATGGGATGTTAGACCCAAGATCTGTTAGATTTTTTATTTGTTCTCTATTCACAATCTTGAATTTAATCGTAATAAACGAAAGATAACCCAGGGAAACAATTTTTTTATAAGGAATTGATAAAACTTTTTAAAGAGGGAATTTGACATAAAAAGATAAATGTTGGTGAATTTAGAAAGTGAGAATGTCTTTAATATGTTTATAACCAGTATTATATTCGGGATCTACTCACAGGAGTTCTTGGTAATCATTGCAGCTACATAATAAAATCCTAAGAGGCCATCAGTGTGTAGGGTCAGATTTCAGCTGCTCTTCGGGCTCTATCAAATGCTTTGTAGACTCAGTATAAAGATGTACATGATCTGTTTTGATTTCTGTTGAGTTGGGTTTTTTTTTTTTCCTGCTCTTACCAAATCAGGTCACATGAGAGGCTCTCTGATTACCCTACAGAAATTAGTTCAACTGTTTCCTGATGATATGTCTCTAAAGAATGACCTTGGAGTGGGGTACCTCTTGATAGGTGATAATAACAATGCCCAGAAGGTCTACGAAGAGGTAAGCAGACAGCAGTCTTCTATTGACCGCATCTAGTTGTTTTGAGCATGAAGTTTTAACGCCACCGGTAAATTGAATTTATTACGCCCAACCTCTCGCCGTCTTTACTTTAAATTAAGTTAAAGAGAATGTAAGTATTAGTAAAGTTGATCTTCATCCTTGTTTTCCCATGATCAGGAAATTTTAAATTTTAGTTAGCACTTGGTACATCAAAACTTTCAACTTATAATTGTGATAGCTTTTTAAAATAAATTTTAAAGATTTTATTTGAGAGAGATGACACATGCATGTGGGGTGGGGCAAAGGGGGAGGATGAGGGACAAGCAGACTCCCTGCTAAGCGTAGGGCCCGATGTGGGGCTCAGTCTCACACCCTGAGACCATGACCTGAACCCCACACTCTGAGGTCATGACCTGAACCAAAGTCAAGTCCACGCTTCAATGACTGAGCCACCCAGGCACCCCTATAATAGTGATAGTTTTAAAACTTCATATTTATCAGTCCACAAACACCCTTTCTAAGAGCATGCTTCATGTTAGGAAGTAGAACTCAGTTTTTCCATAAATGAAAAAATACACAACCTTTCCTCTTTTTTCACCCAACATCCAATCTAGAAAGAGACTACAAAGCAGGAGCTTGTGGAGTAAATCACTCACCTCTCAGAGGGCAGGGATGCCTTTGAAAGGATTTCTCCCTTCTAATGGTTATTTTAATAGATAACCTCCAAGTCACAAGTGACTATAAATCTAGGAAACTATGACTCTTTGAGCAATGAGGAAATTCATTTGCAATAAAATACACAGAATACCAAATAAACTTTGCAGCTGGAGAAAGTTAATGCCTCTATGAAAGAAAGGTGAACACATTTATTTGTTACTCTCTAATTTAGGCATTTTGGTCAATGGCTTTCAAGCTGGCATATTTTACATCAAAATGCTACTACTCCGTGATTGCCAATATGATTCCTTCTTGTTTAAAAATGCTGTCAAGTTCAATGAATTCATGTTCATTCTAGGGACTGGGGCCACTCACAGAGAGGGTGGAGGCTTCATTGAAAATCGTCAAATTTCAGGACAACTTTCTCTTCATCCTTGTCATAATTTTTATATTTTCTGAGAAAATAGAAATGAGACTTCTGCTTATCAAGAAATAAGACTTCTGCTAATCATGTTTAGCATGATTAAGATCTACATAATGTCGATTGATCCTGCAGTGTTGAAATGTGAGCTGTTCACTGAAGTACCTGTCCCAGGTCATGGCCATGTGGGGCCTTGTAGTTGCTAATGGCCACAACCTAACACTTGGTGCCCTGTCTTACAAAGTTGGTTTAAGGGAAATACTATGTATCTCACAATTCAGGATTAGATAATGTAAGAATATACCTACTGTATCAGATATACCCGTTATTCTGTCACTTTCAAAAGCCTCAAAGATGAAATTGTGCACTTCTCTCCTTCTCTCCTGCTCTCCTTCCTTCCTTCCCTCCAAAAAACATGATCAAGTGTTGACTGGAATCCGAGCACTTTTAAGGTGAAGGCAGGATCTGAAAGCATTCTTGATTCTCCCACCCACTGTGGATTTGTCCTTCCTCAATTTCTCGGAAACTTCCTTGAATATATTCATTGTTTTTACCTGATACTAGGTCTCATATGTGCAACATTTCAATTCATCTTGACAAATAAGATGTATTTGTTGTCATTTATCTATTTGAAATCATAGTCTCATCTGAATAAACATAACAAGATGCAGAAAGTCTAAAATAGAGCCAGGTTGTACAGTTGAATGGGCTTCTTTTTAAAGAAGCATTAATAGACTGAAAATATGTGTGAGGTTTGCCTTTTATCCCCTTCTCCCGCTTCTAAGTTAATAAACTATACCTGAGGCATTCTCTGTCCTTAACCAATTTATCCTGATATGTTTATGTCTCAAAGATCATTTTCAGAAAAGAATTGATACTGTAATTTTATACTTTCCTTCATGTTGATTTTTATCTTTGATAATTTATCAAAATCATTGGGGGCCCCTAGATGGCCCAGTTGGTTAAGCCTCTTAAACTTGATTTCAGCTCGGGTCATGATCTCAGAGTCCTGCAATTGAGCCCCGTGTCCAGCTTCTTGCTCTTGGAGAGGCTGCTGGAGATTCTCTCCCTCTCTCTCTCTCTCTCTCTCTCTCTCTCTTCTCCCTCTCCTCCACCCTGGCCTCACTCTCTCTCTAAAATAAATAAATCTTTTTATAAAAAATAAATAAAAATTGTTGGTTCCCTTTCTGGGTTTTTTGTTTGTCTTGCTCCTTTTAAGTTTCAATAAGACTGCTTTAAAATGTTCGATGTAGAATGCTGACCACTGTAGTTTTGGAGGTGCTCCTGCATCCCCCTCTGTGTTAGCAGTCCTGTGAGTTACCCAGGCCACTCATGGTCTAGAGTCCAGCAGTCTCCTGATTTTTCCCTCCACTCACTCCTCACATATATCCATTCACTTAGTCCACACATGTTTATTGAAACCCATACACACTAGCTTGGGAAGTGTCCTCATGGAGTTTCAGCCTGATAACAAATCACCAATATCTGTTCATTTTACCTTCTGAGTATCTTTCATATCCCCCTCCCTTTTTAACTCCAACACTCATCATCTCTTGCCTACATTAGAGTAGATTTATCTGTCCAGGCTTGCTGTTGCATAGCCTTCATCAACATAAAACACAGATCTGACCATCCCACACTAGGCTTCGATTCCTCACTGGTTCCCTCTGCCCACAGTAATGGTTTTCATACCTGTTTGCTTGTGTACCCTTCCAGTAAAACATGCTCCAGCAAATACCTGCAATATGTATGCTTAAGTATTTTTGTATTATGTTTATGTGATAATATAGGATATACATTATATAATAATGTATGATGTACATTATAAAAGGTACATGCCCCCAAATAAGTTTTAAGATGAAATGAAGTGTTTAAAATACTTTTAAATTTCATTTAATGGCAAAAAAAAAAAAACATAGTAAAAATCTTTTTTATTGATTGATTTAAACTTTTAATTCTCTTTTCTGACTACAAAACTTAAGAGGTGCTTAATGCAGATAACAAGAGAAACAGATTAGGACAAAAGGCAGAAATCATTTGCAGCCTCATTCTCACATACAGACTACCATGATAAACATGCGGTATGTGTCCTGTCTCTTCCATACAAAGAACATACACTTGTCGTTTTCAATTAAATTGGTATATATTTGTCCTATTATCACAAGAACTTTTATTTTGTTTTTTTTTTTTTAATTTTTTATTTATTTATGATAGGAACACAGTGAGAGAGAGGCAGAGACACAGGCAGAGGGAGAAGCAGGCTCCATGCACCGGGAGCCTGACGTGGGATTCGATCCCGGATCTCCAGGATCACACCCTGGGCCAAAGGCAGGCGCCAAACCGCTGCGCCACCCAGGGATCCCCACAAGAACTTTTATAAGTGAATAAATATTCTTTTAGAACATAATTTTTAGCAGCTGCCAAGCACTGTATCTTAGGGATGTATCTTCACTAATTAAACCACTATTGCTGGATAAGTTATTTCTCATTTTTTTTGTTGTAATAAACAATGCTGTGGTGAACGTATTTATACATATATCTTTGAACATTGTTTTATTAAAGTATAGTTAACACACAATGTCACATTAGTTTCAGTTGTACAACATAGTGATTCAACAACTTGATACATTATGCTGCACTCACCCCAAGTGTAGCTACCATCTGTCACCATACATTACAATACCATTGACTATATTCCCTGGGCTGTACCTTTCATCCAGGTGACTTACTCTTTCCATAATGGGAACCTGTACTTCCCACTCCCCTTTGCTCATCTTGCCCATCTCCACAGCCCTGTCCTCTGTAGCAACCACCAGTCTGTTCTGCTTATTTATGGGTCCAATTCTGCTTTTTTATTTGTTCTGTTTTTTCAGATTTAACACATTAGTAAAATCATATGGTATTTGCCTTTCTCTGTCTAATTACACTTAGCATAATACCATCTAGGTCCATCCATGTTGCCCAAATGGCAAGATCTCATCCTTTCTCATTCTTGTTTATGGCCGAGTAACGTTCCATTGTGTATATATACCACATCTTTATGCATTCCTCTGTCAAAGGACATTTGGGCTGCCTCCATAGTTTGGCTATTGTAAATAAGGCTGCAGTAAACATAGGGGTGCCTATATCTTTTTGAATTAGTGTTTTCATTATCTTTGGGTTAAATATCCAGTAGTACCCAGTAGTGAAATTAACTGGATGGTGTGGCAAATTGATATTTGGTAATAGTAATATGCAATACTATTTGTGATTATATGATTTTTGGTTATTTGCTGGCACTGTGTCATGCAAAGAAATGTCATCCATACCAGTTTTTTGTCGTTGTCTCTGCTATGTATATAAAGAGATAGAATCTATATAGTATTATTAATATCAACCTCAATTTGATTTCCTTAGAAATTTTATAAAGCTACTTGTCATATCATGAGGCTTTTTGATTACCACTAGATAATACAAGGCACACATTCATTATGCATCTACGTGTAACCTGCAATAAGCACAGGACCTTTTGAGGTTTGCCTCCTGCCTACTTTTTCCGATCTCATTCACTTTTGCTGTTCCTGACCCATTATTCTTCTTTACTCACTTTTTCCTGTGCCTTGAATGCCTCCTCCCTCACTGTCCCCCACCTTTCCTTTCCCCAGTGAACTCCTATTCATCCCTAAACACCTTTCAGACCTTGCTTTGGCCACACCAACCCTAGAGTGAGCTAGGTTCTCCTCCCCTTGCATGCTGTGTGCCAATCACCATACTTTCACATATTATGTTGTATTACCACTGTCTGCTTGTGAATCTGTCTTCCTCCCTTGACTGAGACCTCCCTTGAGAAAAGAGAGTGTATCTCATTTATGTTTATATGTCCAGAGCCTAGAAGAGCTCTGGGTATTCTAAAATACCTGGCAAATGAATACATTTGTTAATTATGTAGCTGCCATCATTACAATAGTCCACTTATAGTTACAGTAGCAGAAGCAGGATTGGCCTCAATTCAATTCAGTTCAGTTCCAGAAGTATTTATTGTGCTCTTACTCAGCACCTCGCTTAGTAACAGGTGCTTGGAAGGTGAAGAAGAAGCAGAGGCTGTGCTTTCAGAAATCTGGTTAGGAAGAAAGCCCAGCATGCACTCATCCATTCAGTTACTATAGCTTTCCTGATGACCTGCCGTGTGCTGGGCACAATTCTAAGCACTGGGGATCAGCAGTGAGTACAATAGACAAAAACCCCTGCACAGCTTACATCTTAGTAGGAAACATAAAAGGATAATAAGTCAAATGGTGATGAGCATTGTGAAGATAAAGGAATCAAGACAAGTCAAAACAGTGACTAGTACACAGGGCAGTTATTCTGTTTTATATGGAATGGTTGGAGATTGGCTTCACCAAGATGGTGACCTCTGAGAAAAGACTTCATGAAGGTGGAGGAGTGAGCCATTTGGATATCTGGAAGAAAAGTGTTTGAAGCAAAGGAGTACTGCATATGCAAAGGTCCTGAGCAGGGGTCTTTTGACTTGTTGTATAGCAGTAAAGAGTCCAGGATGCCCCATGGTGGCTACTGGGTGGGGCTTAGGAGAGGAGGCCAGAGAGGTAGAGAGGCCCAGCTCAAAGGAGGCCCAGAGGGCTGTCCCTAGAACTTCGTCTTTTACTCTAATTGAAATGGAGCCCATTTGGATTCTGAACAGAGTCAGGATGAAGTCTGGTGTAGGATTTAGTGAGGTCTCTCAGGATCCCTATAGAAAATGGGCTACAAGAGAGCAGGGCTGGGTGTACAGAAGGTCCACAGTTAGGAGGCTTGTGTGAGAACATAGGAGAAAGGTAACAAAATGTGACCCAGGGTGGTGTGGTGAAGGAAGTCACAGGGACATGATTCTGAATATATTTGGAAGGTAATGTTGACCGGATTTGTGAATGGATGAGGTGCAGGACCACATACAAACTAGAAAATTCTAAAGTAACAGCAGTGTGCTCTTCAAGGGGAGGGTGTGGGTCCTATGTAAGGAACCCATGGTAGCCTGACTCTCCTCTCCCGCTCAAGCTGAAGGATGAAGAAGAGGCCACAGAATATCCATCTTTATATTCACTCAACTCAAACCTTCATCTTTCACTTTTGTTCCATGAATTATTTTGTCTGTGCAGCTTCACAAGTTAAATGTTGTTGTTTTGATTTCTCACTGCTAATATTTAATTTAAAGGCATTCTGCATAATTTATCTTTAATCATAATAAATGCATATGATCATAAACAGTGATTTGACTTATATTAAATATTTACTTGGGTTTTATCACAGAATATTGGATTTGCTCATCACTTTATCCTCGGTCCTTAAGACGGTCTAGGCATTCAAGAAATTTATGTTAAATGAATGGATCATGATATATTACAAATGCAAGTCGACATTTTATTTAAGGCAATGTGTAAAGCATACATGTAAAGAAATATACAATAACCATTCAGAATTGACTTTAAGTACAGCAAATATAAAGCCATTTTTTTTCCCTGATAACTAAAAAAATGTAGAGGTCATATCAAATGACAGATGCCTTGTTGATTTGTATTGTTTGATCAGTGCTTTCATGGTCATTGCCTTTTCATTCATTTCTTCATTCTCAAAAAACTGATGTATAGATGTGCGAGCATTTTGAGTTGACCAGAAATGGGGGTTTTTAAACTTAATATTGCAATGAAACAAAACACTCTTGTGTTTAAGGCTGTGACATCATAATCCACTCCAAGCACAGCAAAGCTAATTAAAATGTGTTTTGACAGCCATTTGTAGAATTTGTAGTCCGTTAAAATAGTTTTGTGTTTCCTTTGACTTTAGGTTCTGAACGTGACACCAAACGATGGCTTTGCTAAAGTCCATTATGGCTTTATCCTGAAGGCACAGAACAAAATTGCCGAGAGCATTCCCTATTTAAAGGTAACTGTCCCTGCCCTTTCTCTTTTTTCATCTTCTGATTCTTTTGAGTCATTTGGAATCCCTTGATTATGCATTGTCAATTGATTGGCATGTACTGCTGAGTCTTTTCATCTTCAAAATCTACACCTTCTGACCATGACATTCATAGGCAGTGATTGACAGTGTTGTATGTAGAAATGCCAACCATAAGAGCAGAGATTTGGAAAAGACGTCCTGAAGAAATTCCTAAAACTGTAATTACTAGTTTTTATTTAAATGGGAAAGATAGACCAAAATTACTAATATAATATTTTAAAATACGAGTAATGCATTAAATGTTCCTTTTACAGTTTAATTATACATTCAGTCTAGTTTGAATGTTTGAATCCTGACTAATGGCAACTGACATAAAGTATGGTAACAAATGTCACCTGAATAGGTCAAACCCCCAAAACTGTGATAGTTCAAAATATTCAGATTAAAATATGCCATCTTTTTTATCTTGTATGTCTAATTGCATCCTTGCAAATGCACCAGAATCACACGTGGTCTAATTAAGGGCTGTTCAACAGAACCTTCTTTCATAGTGCAAATATTGTTTATTTGTATGCTCCAGTATGGTAGACACTGGCCACATGTGGCTGTTGGGCATCTGAAAGGTGGCTAATATGACTGAGGGAGCTGAATTTTTAACTTTCATTTTAATTCATTTTAATCTAAATGGTGACATGTACCCAACAGCTACCATATTAGGACAGGTAGCTGATGGAATGCTTGTGAACTTTTGTTTTTTAAGTAGCAGTATGTATCACACTTCTCTGATCTCTTTTTTTTCACATGACTTAAATCAGAGATCTCAAATAGCAACCCACTGATTGCAAATAGCTTGCATATTTTATTTGGCCAGCACAGTTCTATTAAAAACAATTTTAATTGCTTGCTTTAGTTAAGAAACTGAGCATTTTATATAATCATGTAAATTTCAGATTTCCCTTGAAAGATCACATCTGGCCCACATCCCAGCACAGGAGCAAAGCAATGTTGTTCCCTTTGAGGTGGCCTGTACCCCCTACCCCCCATCCTTCCTGGCTGTCACCAGGCTTCTATAAACCTTTACATTCCCTGCCCAGACCCTCTGGGCATGTGAGTTTCTCTGATTGAAAGTGTTCCTCTTATATTTCCTTTGGCATCATAAGGGACCAGTAGTGCTCTCCCTGCTTTAGAGATTGGGGAAACAGAGAGCTGGGTGTGTTAGTTAACCTGTCAGTCAAGAGCCCCGATCACAACTCTCTTCTCCTGAGTGATGCTACTCCTGTTCCTTGCTGCTACTTTCCAGCATTATGCAAATAAAATGTCTCCCCAGTGAAGGTAATGAGTTTCTGGTGAAGAAACCTGAAAATGCAGATTTTTAGAAAGAATTTCTTGACATTTAAATTTTTTTTTACCTTTGTCCTTTTGCTTTTCCAGATTCATTCTCTTGCTTTACTATCTCTTCTCTCATTCTTTGTTGTTGATGTTGTTTTATATACACTTCAATTCAGCCCTGAAATGGGGTTGAAATAAGCTAAATGCTTTAGCATAGGATTTGTTTAATAACAACCACATTTTCAAAGAGCCCAGCTGGCTTTAATCCTATTTTAAGTTTTGTAAAAAGATTTCATTAAAAGGTGAGGACACATTTGTTTTGTGTACCAAGAAATAATTATTTTCAATTGAGTCTCTAGCTCGTCAAACATTTTATGAGCAACGAAACATTTTGGTTCAGGAATAAAAAGCCTCCAGATGACTTATGGTAGGATTTGGAGAGCAAAATAAACGGGATAAATACCCAGTCAAGAAATTCTCTAGGATATTGAAATGTGATTAATTCCACAGAGATGACTCACATACTAATTTTCTGGGCTATTACACTGTTAATTAATGATAAATGTATTGTTAAGTTTGGCTTTATCGCCTCTTTTTGAGTTTGCATTCTAAATGTTGACCAGTAACCTAATTGCCAGACTTCAATATTGAGATGAATTTTTCTGTCCTTAGATTTTTGTATGGTATATAAAGATTAAGTAAATCAATGAATTGGAACTCATATTTAATTTTTTTCATCAAATACTAGTACTGTCCTTTTTGCAGGAAGGAATAGAATCTGGGGATCCTGGCACTGATGATGGGAGGTTTTACTTCCACCTGGGGGATGCCATGCAGCGGGTTGGGAACAAAGAGGTAAGGAGCTTATGAATTTCTCGTTCTCTTAACAGAGGGTAACCTCGGTGGTGGGTGAGAGTAAGAAATTTACAATTGAAAAAATATTTTGAGCATGAACTTTGAAGGTAGTGATTAAAACTGTTTAGCTATTTAAACTTTTTTTTTTTTTTAACAACCTAACAACTCCTGCCTAAAAAGAATTTTGGGGCTTTTGACTTTTATAGTTTCTTCCAAGATACTAGCTGAGTAATCATAAGACCAACTTCTCAATTAGTCCTGTGTATGTGTAGGGTTGTGAGTGTGTGTGCACACATGTTGGTCTTGGTGTGTAAAGAGATAAGCATTGCCCTGAAAAAATATTTTTTATTTTATTTATTTATCCATTTATTTTAAAGATAGTATTTATTTATTCATGAGAGACACACAGAGAGAGGCAGAGACATAGGCAGAGGGAGTAGCAGGCTGTCTGTGGAGAGCCCAATGCGGGACTTGGTCCCAGGACCCCAGGATTACAACCTGAGCCAAAGGCAGATGCCCAACCACTGAGCCACCAAGGCCTCCCTGAAAAAAATATTTTTAAAATCATGAAATGAAGAGATGTCTCTGAAGTTGCTTAAATATTTTAAAAATATTTTAACAGTATGCCTAGATTTGTTTTTATTTTATTTTTGGGATTTAAAAAGTAGTTATTTTTAGAATGAAGTCTTTATTCAGCTAATTCCTAAGCACACCGTACCCAGTGGTTAATTATGTAAATTGCCTTCTGGTGTTCATTACCAAGTTTCAGATGAATACCTGTAGCTCTAGTAATGACAGGCAAATGGAATAGCTAAAACAGGTTGCATGTTTTCTTAGTGATTATTGCTTTTTTTTTTTATTGAGTACAATGTCAGCTTCTTTAAACATAATATTAGATTACTAATCATGACATCATGTACTGAAGTTCCCAAACTGTCACGATCATGATGATTTATAGGATGTTGGTGGAGAATGAAGCCCTCCTTGTCTGTCTTACATCATCCTGGGGCTCTAAGAGGCAGGGCTCTCCTTACAGACCTGGAATGAGGGTGAAGCGAGACATTGTGTCTTTGTAACCATTGCATTCCATATATGTTGTAAAGTGCAGTCCACTTACAAGATGAAAATAAAAGATAACACAGCTTCAGGTTTCTAAAACATGGAACCATCTGGACAAGTGAGGGTTCATGAGAGCAGGGGGTTTTGTGATGGGGTAATTGCCAGCTAGACACATGAACCAATTTGGTGTAAGAGAGATTTGGATAATTGACACTGTTTTCCTAATATATTTCTGTACATCTGTCCCTTTCCTCTCTAACCTATCAGTCAGGCAACTGGAATGAAATGAGGCATTAGAAGTGGAGAAGGGAAAATAACCTGCTGATTAGTTCTCATTTTTTTGTGTTCTTTCACTGTTTTAGATATAAATGCCTGGTAGCTCCTTTGAGTGAGAAGGATAAGAAAGACTTTGCTGTAGTATCTAACACTGGATAATGTTCGTGTCTGATTGCAATAAATGTAATTGTCACTAATTAATTTATCTTTGAACATCTCAGGGTCCAGGGCAAAGACAGATAAAAGAAGTCTGCAATTTATTCTCACATCGTAGATGAAAACAGCCCTTACTTCAAGGGCAAAGAATTCACTGCTAAACATTTGTCAGGGGCTTGAGATTTGAACCTATGGGACTGTTCTATCAGCTTAATTATCATTAATATGCAAAGAACATCACAGTTCTTGAATTTCAAAAATTCACAAGGATTCATCCTTACAGCAGAACAAAAATAAGCTTCGAGGAGCCCTATGTCAGTATGGTCTCAATATTGGGTATTGAATCTGTGAACTCACTGTCACGTTCTGAGTTTGCAAACTGAGAAGCAACCATCCTTTATGTTCCAGGGCAGGGCTTCTGCTCAGGCACCGAGAGAGAAGCAAACCCACAGCCTCTGTGCTACAGAGGCGGACAATAAAATTGTCTTTGAAGAAGGTTTTTCTAACAAGCTTATTTCGAATGAGCAGGAAGAGGGAGGAAGACAAACCATGGTGGTCTTGTAAGGGTTCAGCTGCAGCTCTAGTTAGTATTTCTGTAACTCCCAAGGCCACAGCCCGTCTCCTAGTCCAAGTCCAAATCCTGGCTCTCCTGCCTGCCTAGCGTCAGCACATGGGGTTACAGAGATAGCTCCCTTGTCTTCCTCTAAACTGATTTGCTTCCTGGGTCCCATCTCTCAGTTGATGATATTGCCACCTTCTCTCCAGTGAGGTCAAGGCCTCATTTAGGGAAGTCTGCTTCCTCAACCCCTGGCACCCATCCTGCCTTCCTGCTAGCTCAGTCACTGTTGCTGTTTGCTACGTTCCAAACTCAGGGATGGCTGGACAAGCCCGGCTGTTGTGTCCTACTTTAGTCTTACTTTCTTCCAGGCCATCATATGTTCAGAAACCCTACAGTGCAAAATACAAATAAAGTCATATGTCCAAGTGGTGGCATTCATGGTCCTCCACAGTCCAGCTGCAGCCAGCTGTTCCCACCACAGATGTGTCTCACATGGCCCACTGTGCACCACACTCCAGGCAGGATGGGCTCCTACTGGGGTCACACCTGACAGGCCTGCACCCCTGACGGGGCCTGGGCTTTCTTGAGTGGGGATCGTTCTTTGGACCTATTATTTCTGTGTGGTGAGTGTGTGTGTGTGTGTGTGTGTGTATGTGTGTGTGTAAACCATACGTGGCAGCAATTTGACTTATAGAAAACATTGATATAAAACACATGTAAGAAAGTATCCCCAGGTGATCTTTTTGTTTATTTTCATATTTTTTTCATATCCTAGGAAAATAGTAACTAGAGAAAATTTTCAGAGGATTCTAATTTGATCATTGATTTTCTTTCTTTCTTTTAAGATTTTATTTATTATTTGACAGAGAGAGCACAAACAGGGGGAGCAGCAGGGGGAGAGGGAGAAGCAGACTCCCCACTGAGCAGGGAGCCCAATGTAGGTTCTGGGATCATGACCTGAGCCTAAGGCAGATGCTTACCAGATTGAGCCACCCAGGAGCCCTGATCATTGATTTTCTAGCACACTTGTATAGTAAGAAAGCACTCTGACAGAATTTGTTGGGTCCTCTATATAATTGAAGATAATTTCTTAAAATTCCTGACATATCATTGTCATGGTTTTGTTTCTGTAAGTGGCAGAGGGGCACAAAATTAAGAATCCAGTAGGACTGACTGTAAGTGTGACAAAAGACCCTATAGATAATTTAAACATGCCACCATAAGCAAAATGACTTGCCTAGGTATCCAGCATGGTGAATATTAAGTCCAGGACTATATCCTGCCTTCTAACTCCTGAACTAGAACTATGAGCTTTGCTGGTTTGGTTTTCCTATAATATTTTTTCCCCTCACTTCTGACAATGTGCCTGGTCCATGAAATGAATTGCTACTGACTCTAAAATAAGCGTTTCAAAAAATCAACTGTGGTAATTAATATTATTGTTCACTTTAACACTGAAAGTAAGGAAATGAAATCCTAAATTTAAATTGGAAATGTCTTAAAAAGTCAAATTAATTTCAAAAGTAACGTTTAAAAAAAAATTCAGACAGTGATTAGCCATTTTAAGTTTCTGGCTTTTAAAGAAGTTACTTTAGGGCTAAAACTTAATGGATTTAAGGAAAGTATAAGAATGATTAGTATATATATTCTTAGTTTGAGATATTATTGAAAAAGATAAATAAGAATATCACTTTTGATAGTTTTTTTTTCTTTTTTAATGATATACAAAGATAGAGAGTGGAATGAGTTGCCAAAGCCCTGGATTATAGTTCAAGATATTTATAGCCTTTTTAAACCTCAGTTTCAACATTTATAAAAATGGACATATTTGAGATTATTAGAAAGATCAAATGTGATCACACATGTAAAAGTGAGTAATCAACTGAAAAGTGTTATTGGAAATGCAAAGTGATATTGTTATCACATTTGATTTTTTTATGTGAAAACGAAGGAAATTTTGACCTAAGAATTTTAAGACTTTTAAAAGGTAGTATGTTTTACATTTAAAGTATATCTGGGGGAATCCCTGGGTGGCTCAGCGGTTTAGAGCCTGCCTTTGGCCCAGGGGGTGATCCTGGAGTCCGGGGATCAAGTCCCACATTGGGTTCCCTGCATGAAGCCTGCTTCTCTCTCTGCCTGTGTCTCTGCCTCTGTCTTTCTCTGTCTTTCATGAATAAATAAATAAAATCTTTAAAAAATAAAATAAAAATAAAGTATACCTGGGAGCGCCGGGATGGCTCAGTGATTTGGGCGTCTGACTCTTGGTTTCATCTCCAGTCCTGATCTTGGGGTCATGAGATGGAGCCCTGCATCGGGCTCCATGCTCAGTGGGGAGTCTACTTGAGATTGTCTTTCTCTCCCTCTGCTGCTCCCCTCCCACCCTCCGTGGTCTCTCAATCTCTCAAGAATATATAAATCTTTAAAAGCAATAATAATAAAAATAAAGTATATCTGTAGTTCTATGAAGATTATTCTTTTTGTGTATCTTCTTAACCTACCTGATACTAAATGCCTGGTTTAATTGATCAAAGTGTATATTTGAAATCACTCTTCAAAAAGTAATCATTAGCTCAGACTTGGAGTATTGAAGGCAGTACTATTAAGTACAAACTGGGGCATCTTCCAACCTGAAGACAATGGAGTGTGTGTGGTGCTGGAACCTTGTGGGGGGGCCCCTGGGGAGCATATGGTGTGGGTGTCACTGGAAGGAGACATATGGCGTAGCATACTCTGCAGCCAGCTGTCCCTGAAAAGGCTAGTCTTCATGGAGGCAAGTTGTATCATGTTACAACTAGCCTAAAGCCACAAATGTTATCCCTCATGGCAGAAAAAAAAAACCCAAAAAGGAACAAAAACTCCCCTTTAAAAAATCTAATATGGGCTATTGCTATATTTATTGCCAGCTCAGAATGATACTTCCTTTCTGTCTATTTAATTTAATGGAGAATTTATATCCTCTTACCTTGGGGCCGGCTTCTGAAATGCAGACATGGAGAGAAGGTACATGTGAAAAGAAGTCACTTTTCCTTTCAGCAATCCAATTCAGTAAATGCAAATACCTTCGAAGAAATTATTAAAATCATAATCCTTTCCTTTTAAAGGAAACATAAAAGTAGAACTTAGAAATGAAAGCTAAAAGATAAAAGCCACTACGGTTTCTTACATTCTTACATTATCTATCCACTTGACAATTAAGTCTTAGATTCTGTGCTGGACACTCTGATGAAGACCAAAATGAGTGAATCCTCATTATGAGAACATAAAACCTAAGAGTGAAAACAAAGTGCAGACATGCATTTATAATAATAATATGTCATTATCAGAAGCCCAATCAAATAATGGTATTTTCACCAGTGTAACAGATTTGGGCACCTGACTAGCAAACTATTTAAATGTTACAAAAGTGGGGGCACCTGGGTGGCTTAGTCGGTTAAACATCTGCCTTCAGCTCAGGTCTTGGTCTCAGGGTTCTAGAATGAAGTACCTCATCGGGCTCCCTGCTCAGTGGAGAGCCTGCTTGTGCTCTCTCTCTCTCTCTCTCTCTCTCAAATAAATAAGATTGTAAAAAAATAAAATTTAAAAAAATTAATAAATGTTGCAAAAGTGACTATTTTTAAATTAATACAGATAATTCATGTGTACGTAGGTCAGTCTCTCTGTTCTTTCAGGCATATAAGTGGTACGAGCTTGGGCACAAGAGGGGACATTTTGCATCTGTATGGCAGCGCTCACTCTACAATGTGCATGGACTGAAAGCCCAGCCATGGTGGACACCAAAAGAAACAGGCTACACAGAACTAGTGAAGGTGAGTGCTAAGTTAGACTTCATCCTCACAAATCCTTATCTATTTCCTACTCAAAATCAGAGAATGCTTACCATAGAGAGGAATGTCAGGGAGGAGGTCAGTTTTACATCTGGTGACATTTGCAAAAAAGATTGCAGAATGAATCTTTTCATCCCATTAGCCAAAAATTCAGTTTAGTTGGGGAAGAAGGGAGTTTTTCTTGAAAAGCAGTTCTGAAACATTTGGACTTTAGGACCGCTTTACACTCCTAAAAATTATAGAGCATTCCAAGGAGTCTGTAGACAAGGAAGAAAATTATATCGTCTATCAGTATAATTATTAGACATTAAAACTAAAAGAAATGTGGTATTTACTTATGAAATCTTTAAAAATAACAAAGACTTCGTTACACATTAATATAAATAACTTAAAAATAACTTTAGGGATGCCTGGGTGGCTCAGTCAGTTAGGCATCCAACTCTTAGTTTCAGCTTGGAGTCTACTTTTAAATGTTTTACATTTTTCACTTTTTTTGCTAAAGAACATCTTGAAATATATAAAATGTAAGACGTCACTGATGAATTTTTTTCCACTTGGGGGAAAGAAGGTTTCCATGTAGTTTCAATTTACTTACATTAAGTAAGTTTTACTTGACCATACTTATTCTGTATTTCATTGTAAAATCAAACTATAATGATCATAATCCAGTTGTAAAGTAGGCCACCATCAGTTAGACTTTGAATATTTTATAAGTCAGAAAAACATGGCGTGGTGACAATGAGTGCAGATCGATTTAAAGAGATTCTATTTCCAAAACGGAAACGGTACAGGAAAAACATCGTCCTTGACAAATCTACTACAGTTTTGTGCTATCAGCAGTTCTTTCCATTGTAAAATTTCATTCTACCTCAGATTGTATCACATCGAGCTCTTCTGATTCTCTTTCTACCACTTCATCTTTTTCTCTTGGTCTCTTTGTAAGTTTATTTCCCTACTATGACTTTTAGGATGCTTTCAAGGTCAAGTACCAGAAATGCAACTGGAATCTGGCTTAAGGAATAAGGAATTTGATTTACTGGGGCAAAGGAAGCCTAGCCCAGCAGTAGGGCAGACTTCAGGGGTTGTACACCTAGGTGGAAGATTTTCTTGTCTCTACCCTTCTTCGCTGGTTAGCTTAGTCCTTGTGTTTGCTTACTTCAAGACAGTTGTCAGAAGTACCTGTAATGGAAGGTTAGAAAGTGTTTGAGAGCTTCATAACATTGTTGAATCACCACACCAGGCCCCTCTTGAAACTTCCTAGGAGACTTTGTTCTGGTGATCATAACCACATCACATGGGCACTCACAGTTATGAAAGAGTCTGAGAAACTGAGTAGCTAGCAGCAGGCTGGGGCAGCCGGCTTCCAGCAGGAGAGTGTACCTTTCCATCAACCAGGGAACAAAAATCTTTGCCTCCAGTCTGATTGAGCCAATTAAGTCACTTTTCCATTCTGGATGAATTACTGGAAACGGTCTATGAGATTATCTTTAAACCAATAGGTCAACTCCTGAAGCCCAGAAAAAGATCTAAGTCCAGTGGATTAACCTGAAAGGAAATAAACACCTGAACTGTATCAGCGTTCTGGTAGGAAGAAGGAAAGGCACAATGGATGTTTGAAGAGTGACCTCCAGGGTTCGGTGTTCTTGCTAACTGGGGACATGCACTCAGATCCAAACACTGTTTTCTGCTCTCTGTTTTCCCTTTCTTGTCATTCATTTTCTAAAGAAAAAAACCTTTCCACTCTGGTTCAGCTGCTGTTAAAGTTTCTTGTTAAGGTCTTCTTGTTAAAACCAAAGCTCAGCTCCCCAAATGGATTTTTCTGTCATTCTGTTCTATCTCCAGCTGCAGAGTGACATTAACATGCAATATGAAAGTTAATTCACCATGTAATCCCATGGTTAATACTCCTTTCCAACTTTATAGCTTTGGTCAGGGATTCAGCTTTACCCAAAATTCCAATTTCATTACTATGTATTTCTTACCACTGCCCTTTACTGTTTATAAATCAGCCAAAATTCCAACTCCCACCAGGGCATCCCATGTGACAGTCTCACCGCCCTTTACCCCTTCCTTTTCCCCTTCTCTCCTATCCTCTTCACAGCCAATTCCTATTTATCATCCTTCAGATGTTACAAGTGGTCATTTCTTTTAGGAGAATAAAATAGGGGCCTTTCTTTCCATGTATCCGTAAACACTTATACATCCTTTTAAAGTGCTTATACTGCATTCTAATAGCCTCTGTAGTGCCGTGTAGTCTCCTGTGTCCTATGCTCTAAGATAGTGGGACCATGTTTGTTGTATTCACGACTGCACAGTATCTGATACATGGTAAGTGCTCACAAATGAAGTGTGTTGTATACGTTTCTATAATGTTTCTCTAGTTGTCCCATAAATGTGTCAGAAGTCCCAGGGATATAAAAATCATACTACTTATATTTCTTACATATAAGTAGTTGGCACAACATCCTTTTGGGCCTTTCCTGAATATGGGGGAAATTCTCTCCTACTGTTACTGCATTGGGAGGGATGCCTAAAGAAGAAGATCCTCTCTCTCTACCCTATTTGAGGAGGAAGGGACAAGGGCATTCTTTTCTAGAAATTTTTGCTATATAATAGGGAAGGATATTTAAAGTATCCAGAATTCCTGTGAAATATCAAGTATTTAATTATGCTTATAAAATATTGGGGGATGGGGCAGGATTTTGGAATGACAAGGGGAATATCTTTGCAACTCTGCCCCTCCATAAAAGTGATGAAAGCACTGAGAAAATTGTCAAAAATCAACATTTGCTGAGCTCTGTACATCAACCAAAGAGTTGCAGTAATTTAAGGAACATTTATTCAAGAAAATCTGCTAAGCCTCAGTAAGAACAGAAGGATTTGTGGGATACTAACTTGACTTGCTCTCATCCATTCCTCCCCAGCTGAGGATAGCCTTGAAAACTGGCAGTCTCATACTAGTTGTGAAGACCATGAAGACCATAGCCTAGTGGGCATCAAAGTAACATGATTAGGTTTGGGACCTTTTGCCAAGTTTTATATCCAGAGCACTGTCACTATTTGACCTATCCTGTGCTGCTTGGAAAGCCCCACTCTCAGGACACTGTTGTTATTTGACCTCACGCATAAAGTGGCTTTGTCCCAGGATATCAGTCAAAAGAATCAGTGGCAGTGTTTTAAATATTGGGGTAAATGAAAACCTGCCCCCCCCACACACACACACATGCAAGAAAAGTGCATAATAAAGAAAATCTGATGAACAGGATGTCCATGAGGGGCTCTGAAAAGCTCTGACACATTCCCGTGGATGTATATTTCAATGCATGTATGCTCCGGGGTGTGTGCCCAGGAAATGCCCAGGAGGGCCACAGTCTTTTTTCCTTTAGCTGACTCTGAAGCTTGGTACAGGCAAGAAATGAAGGCTAGAGCAGAGTGGTAAACTGCCGGAGCATTGCAGGCATGCCAGAACTCATACAGAGCCCCTCAAAAAAGGAGGGAAGAGTTAGTAGTTCAAGCAATTAAGGTAATCTGTGACCATACATTAGCTGACTATTAAGCTAACCAAAAAGAGGTGTTAGTCGTCATGCACGGCAATAGATTGTAAGAGACTTCATAGAATTAATCCAAGAAAGTTGCTAAACAAACAAGTAGCAGCAACAACAAATGCTGGGGGAACCCTGGGTGGCGCAGCGGTTTAGTACCTGCCTTTGGCCCAGGGCGCGATCCTGGAGACCGGGGATTGAATCCCACATTGGGCTCCCGGTGCATGGAGCCTGCTTCTCCCTCTGCCTATGTCTCTGCCTCTCTCTCTCTCTGTGTGTGTGACTATCATAAATAAATTTTTAAAAAATTTAAAAAAAACAACAACAACAAATGCTGGAAGAAAGCAGGTGAGATTTTTAGAGTTGCCACATTATCTAAAATGTCTAGTCTCAATGAAAATTATATACCGCACAAAGAAACAGAAGAGTATATGTATATAATAGGAAACTACAGTCAATAGAAACTGTTAATGAGGAGCCTAGAGGCTGAACTTACTGGACAAAGACTTTAAATCAGTATTATAAATATGTCCAAATAACCAAAGGAAATCATATCTAAAGAATTAAAGGAGATCATGACAATGACAGCTCACTTAATAGAGGATATTACTAAAGTAGTGGAAATATAGGAAAGAACCAACTGGGAAATCTGAAACCACAGAGTATAACATCTGACATATAAAATCACCCCAAGAGGCTCCACGGCAGATTTGAGCTGATAGAAGAAATACTGAGCAAACTTGAAGGTAGGTCAACTGAAATTATTCATACAGAAAGAACAGGGAACAGAAAGGAAAGAGAGTGAAGGGAACAGAAAGAAAAGAAAGTGAAGAAAACAATCTGCGGGACACTGGCAAGTATGACAATATATACATAATAGAGTCCTCAGGTGAGAAGAGAGTGGCAGAAAATTTATTAGAAGAAATAATGGCCAAAAACATAGTAAATTAGATGAAAAGCATTACATATCCAAGAAGCTCAGTGAACTTCAAGTAGAATAAACTCAAGAAACATACCTAGACACTTCTTAGTCAAACTTTCAAAAGCCAAAAATAAAGTCTTTTGATGTTACAAAGAGGACTTATTGTGGAAAAGGATTCCTCAATATGATTAATGGCTAACTTTTCCTCAGAAACCATGGAGTCCAGAAGGCAGAGGGATGACATTTAAATACAGAAAGAAAAAGGGTGGCAACCAAAAGTTTTGTACCTAGCAAAATGATCTAAAAAATAAAGGAGAAATTAAGACATTCCTAGAGAAATAAAAACTGGGAGAATTTCATGCTAGCAGACCTACTCTACAATAAATACTAAATGCAGTTGTTCAGATTGAGATGAAAACACTAGACAGTAACATAAATGTACATGAAGGAAAATAGAGCATTACTAAAGATAACTGCATGGATAAACATAACAGAGATTACATTTTTTTTCCTTATCACTCTTTTTTTCTTACATCAGATTTTTAAAAGTACCATAAGGTAGACATAAAGATCAGTGCAATAGAACTAAGAGCCCAGAAATAAACTCATATATTTGTGATCAATTGCTTTTTGACATGTGCCAAGATAATGCAATTGGGAAAGAATTGTCTTTTCACAAATCATGCTGGGACAACTGGATATCCATATGCAAAAAATTAGTTAGCTCATACTGAATATGAAAATGAACTCAAAACAGAAATAGACCTAAATGTAAGAGATAAAACTGTAAAACTTATAGAAGAAAACACAGAAGTGAGTCTTTATAACATTGAGTTAGGCAATCTTTTTTTTAGATATGACACCAAAAGTACAGTGACAATGGCAAAATATATAAATTAGATGTTATCAATTTTAAACTTTCATGTTTCAAAGAACACAATCAAGTGAAAATAAAATCCACAGAATGAGAAGTAGTATTTGCAAGTCATTATCTGACAAAGGACTTATATCCAGAATATATTAAGAACTTTGATATCTCAATATAGAGACAACCCAGTTTTAAAATGGAAAGAGATTTGAATAGACATTTATTGAAAGAAGATCTATGAATGGCTGAGAAGCACATGAAAAGATGCTGAATGTTATTCATCATTAGGAAAATGCAGATCAAAACCACAGGATGTCACTTAACCTCCATGAGGATGGTTATAACAAAAAAGATGAATATTAACAAGTGTTAGCAAGTATATGGAGAAATTGGAGCCCTCAAACTTTGCTGGTGGCAATATCAAGGGATGCAGCCACTTGGGAAAGCAATTTAGCAGTTCCTCAAAAAATTAAACAGCTATGGCCCAGCAATTTCACTCTTAGGCATATAACCAAGAGAAATATAACATTTATCCAAAAAGATGTACATGAATGTTCATAATAGCATTATTAGTAACACCAAAAAAGTGGAAGCAACCTAAATGCCCATCTAAATAATGAATGAATGAGTAAACAAAATGTGGTCTATCTACACAATGGCAATAAAAAAGAAATGAAGTACTGATGCATGGTACAACATGGATGAACCTTAAAAAATATATTTTTTAAGATTTTATTTATTTATTCATGAGAGACATAGAAAGAGAGAGAGGCAGAGACATAGGCAGAGAGAGAAACAGGCTCCATGCAGGGAGCCCGATGCAGGACTCGATCCCAGGACTCCAGGATTATGCGCTGGGCTGAAGGCAGGTGCTCAACCGCTGAGCCACCCAGGTGTCCCAAACCTTAAAAATTATTACGCTGAGTGAAAGAAACCAGTCATAAGAGACTACCTACTAGATGATTCTGTTTATATGAACTATCCAGGGGCACCTGGTTGGGTCAGTCAGTTAAGCATCAGGCTCTTGGTTTCAGATCAGATTATGATCTCATGGGTCGGGAGATCGATCTCCAGGTCGGGCTCTGCACTCAATGGGGATTCTGCTTGAAGATTCTCTCCCTCTGCTCCCCGCCCCCAAATCATATATGCATGTGCTTGTTCTCTCTCTCTCTCTAAAATAAATACATTTTTTAAAAAAAAAAAGAGAGAATGAGAAGACATTCTGTTTCAATGAACTGTCCAAATGAGGCAAATGCATGGAGATGTAAAATAGATTGTTAATTGCCAGGGACTAAGGAGATGAGATGAGGGAGGTGACTGCTGGTGGGTAAGGGGTTACTTTTGGCATGATGAAAAGGTTTTAAAACAAAGTTGATGGTTGCACAACTATGTGAATATATTAAAAACCACTGTATGGTAAAAGTTAGTTGAGTGAGGGGCATCTGAGTGCTTACGTGCCTGCCTTCAGCCCTGGGATCAAGCCCCGAGTTGGGCTCCCTGCTCAGTGGGGAGTCTGCTTCTCCCTTGCCATCTGTCCCTTCCCCGACTGATGCTTTCTCTCTCTTTCTTTCAAATAAATAATAAAAATCTTTAAAAGAACTTATTTTTTAAAAAGCTGAATTTTGGTATGTGAGTTATCGCTCAATAAATCTCTTAATGAAAATAGGAAACTACGGTAGCATATTGTAATTCAAGTATGTTTAAAATAAATAGGTTTCTGAAGAGTTGATGGAAAACGCCTAACTTAATCATCCACCAGTAAGGCAAGATAGTGAAGCAGTTTAGTTCAGAGCATAGGGCTCATGGTCACATGCCTCATTTTGATATTTTGGTCCATCCCTTACTAGCTATGTGACATTGAGCAACACTTCTTTGTGTTTTAATTTCATTATCTGCAGAGTACCTGTGGAAATAATATTTGTTCCCTGGTTGTTCAAATTTAATAAGTAAATAGGAAGTGCTCAATAAGTATTAATTATTACTCTTTGTAATTTTAATTACCTTGTTTTTCATAGGAAAATATTTTCTAGTTTCTAAAAAACAGCTTGGAAAGCCAATTTTGAAATATTATGTATTACTGTAATAATATAACAGTTATGGTATGTGAAACACCTCCCATTTACAATCAATGCACTGAGCATTTTTGTATAATACTTCTAATCTTTTTAAAACTCTGCAAGTTTTGTCCCCACTTATATATGAGTAAAATAAGGAGTAGAGAAATGAAATTTCCCCATGGTCCCATATTTAATGCTGGCAGGGCTGGGATTTGAATGAAAATCATTGTCCTTAAAGTCCCTACCCTTGCTGTAGCCCACTCTACCTCAGAGTTACTGATGTCTGCTCTTGCTTTCATGTCCTTCTCCTTTTTGCCAGTAAGGTCTTCATTTCAAAATTCTGTTTCCCTAGACTTCTTGATTTCAGCCCTCCCTGTTTTAAGTTCTCTTCTATTTAAGAAGAAAAGCAGGGCCTGGGCATTGATCAACAGGTCCCAGCAGCATAGAATCTCAGAAGGTGACATCTTGTGTTTGAAGTTACTTGCTAACTATCTTCATTTATAGAAATGTTAATATTGTGTCTAGTTATGACTTTGAAATAAAAAATAATTTCAAGGTGACCATTTGCCAATACTGACCCTGACAAGAGAGAGCCTGCTGTGTAAGGAAATCCAGGGCTAATGACGATTTAGTTGACAAATACTTGCACATCAAGATTCCTTCCATTTTCAAATTATAGTTTTAATTATTACAGACTATGGATTGATCATTAACATCTTAAAGTAGGAACCTTCTAGATCAGATAGCTGCCATTTGTGGCCAAAATCCTTTTAGGATCATTATGGCCTTCACATGACAATTAACTACTATGGATAGCACATTTCCATTTCAATTATTCTCAGTGTCTGTTCCAGTGAGAAGTAGAGTGCAATTTTCTTGAACATCATGGGATGATATTCAGTGAAGATGGATCATCTGTGTTTTTCCCTTTTGTTGGATGGTAATTGTCCGCCACCCCCCACCTGCATTGCGTAGTTTGCAGTTTAGCAACTCTGTGCACTAGGGGTGGTAAAAGGCTATGGCAACTGAATGGGAAAAAAAAATTAGAGAAAAATATTCCAGTAGAGTTTTCTTTTTTAGGCATATTTTCACTAAAAGCGAATAGGTTGCTGCCCAAATCACAAATATCAAAGCCATAAGTGCTTTGGGGCTATTTAACATAGAAATTGAAACAAATGGATTAAAGTCTTTGCTAGGTTATAAATAGAAAAGATCTCTTCTAGCCAGGGAAAAGCCACCATTCCATTGAGTTTTGTTCTTCCTTTTTTGAGATTAGCTTTTTGATCTGCATTACTCTCTGCCTAATTTAGATGTAAACAATGCATGCATAGAAATTACTGTAATAACATTGAAACAACAACAAGCTAATAGCAACCAAAAACTGTAGTTTGGGGTTTTTTTAAGATTTTATTTATGTATTTGAGAGAGAGAAAGTGCATGCATGCATGCACAAATGGAAGGAGCAGAGGGAGAGAGACAAGCAGACTCCGTGCTAAGCCGAAAGCCCAACATACAGCTCAATCCCAGGACGCTGAGATCATGACCTGAGCTGATATCAAGAGTCAGATGCTTAACTGACTAAGCCACTCAGGTGATCCTGAAAACTATATAGTTTAAAATACACCTTTTCTATTTGTGTTTCCTGATAACGTCTTTGCATTCATCACGGGCAAAAGGAAAACTCTTGCATCCTTTTTTTTTTTTTTAAGATTGATTTTATTTATTTATTTATTTATTTATTTATGAAAGACACAAAGAGAAAAAGAGAGAGAGAGGCAGAGACACAGGCAGAGAGAGAAGCAGGCTTCATGCAGGGAGCCTGACATGGGACTCTATCCTAGGTCTCCAGGATCATGCCCTGGGCTAAAGGCGGTGCTAAACTGCTGAGCCACCCAGGCTGCCCTCTTGCATCCTTTTTCTGAGTTTTTCAGAGCAGCTGCTCTGATGCAAATGAATAGCATCACAAGTGAGTTTCCTCTTCCTCATATTGTACTTGTATTAGTTGGAGGAGTGCCCAGTAATATTTTTCTGATGGCATGACACAGTGCATAAGAATGATTGATTAAAGTGATACTCTGTCATTTTCCTTCAGACTGTGGCTTTTAATTAAGAAATCCATTCTGTATGAATAATGTCAACTTGACAAAAATAAGACTTACACAGTAATACATCAGTGGTTCAACATTTCTATCTGTTCAATATTTTCTATCTATGTGATTAAATATTTGAATGTTTCCACTGAACTACTTTTGAAATGAAAAGGATTAAGAAAGAAGCAAAAATGTCAGATTTACTGTGGAATTAAGCTGTAAATTAAGCAGATTAGCAATTTTCTATGAAAGTAAGTACCGTACTATAAAGAAGTGCTAAAAGCAGTTCCTTAAGATTAACATAATAGTTAATCCTATTTTTCTAAATCAAACCTTAAACTTTTGGGACTCTAAAGACACTTTCACAAAACATAACAACCGAATGGCAGTAGGAGTCCAGAGAATCCAGGAAATTGGATGGTGATATAACTTAAAGTGCACTCTAACTGTACACTTTAAAGGGCTCAGCAGTTGGAAGCATTAGTTTGGTTCTCAGTTTTGACCCCTGGGGAAGGTCATTTCACCCTCTGAGCCTCGGCTTCTTTATCTCTAGATTCAAGATAATTACCTCAGTTTCTTCTCTACTGCAAGGTTTTAGTGAGGCACAAAAATGAAACGAAACACAATACAGTGAAAATCTGCCATCATGGATGTTCCTATTTGCGTTGAGCCCTTAACAGGAATCAACACTCGGCCAAGTTTCTAGGATGGCATATGATACCAGTTACAGCAACACAGCGAAAGAATAAAATATATTCTATTCTTTGAATTACTTCAAACTAAATGATTGTTTTCTTAGAGTGAGATTGGTGAGTTTTCAGTATTGGTCAATGAAAAAAAAAAAGTCTAAAAATTATCTTTATCTGTGATTCTCTTTGGGAATTCACAGTACAGTGTTTAATGTTTCAGAAAAAAATGTGAACTGTATCTGTTTGCTGTTCTAACATTTTGAAACCTATAGGTCATAATCTATGTCAGTAACATCACATGGGTTGATGTCTTAAATATACCTATGCACATATAGATAATCTGTTTATCAAGAAATGTATTGATTATATGCACAGAAAGCTTCCCCATCAGACCCTTAGGGTTTTTGCTGATGGTAGGGACTTGGAGGTTTTTGCTTGCACTGGTCCCTGTAGGCAGAGTGGAGAAGGGTGGTGATACTTCGCCTCCTCTTTTAACTGCCTCTGACCAAGAATGTTGATCCACAAGCCTGCCAGTCTGGCCTAGGGCATAAGGAATAGGAGTCTCATTTGCTTCCTGAAGTCCTCAGGCTAGATGTTTTCCTTGGCAATCTGGACTATCTTTTCTTCTTTACCCTGGTAGAAAATACCCTTTCTCTGCCACTTTCTAGGAAGAGCAAAATCCAGTTCCCTTGCCTTGGTGCAGGGTACCTTATCTTAACCTTTTTCTTTAGTAAGGATAATGAGAGACTGAAAGTACAAATGGACAGTGTCCACACTGTCCACATATAAACTAGACCACATATAAAACTAGAACCTTGACCCACAGCCTGCAGCAAACTGCCTGGGAAACTGCCTCCTTTTCTAAATAACCCAGGAAGGCAGCCTCCTGTAAACCAGACTTTCAGGAAGCCAGATTGGCCAGGTAGCAATCTCTAGTGACAATCCAGGAAGCTAAAGAATAATTTCTGTAACAATTGCCCTAAATGTCCAGGACTTGATTAATAACTGACAGCTTCCTTAATGCTTGCCCCTGCCTCCAACTTAGGACATATCCGAGAAAGCCAGATACGCTCTCCTAACCAGTCATATAGGATGCTCACTTCTAGTTACCTGCTAACAGCCTCCGCTCAGGGTACCCCGAAGCCTTTCCTTTTTTCACCTTTAAACTTTCCCACTTCTTCACCAAAGCACAGGTCATGGTGGCTGGCTCCCTTGCTATATGAATAAATAGCCTTTGTTTTTCTCGTTCAGTTGGTCTTTATTTCCACAATGAGAAATGTCAGATATTTTCTTTAATCTTTATATTCAAACTCGGAAAAACAGGAAATCTGATTAAAATGCATCAGTACCAGAAAGAGATTGCTTTTTTAATGCTACTAATTTCCCCAGAGATTTTATTGAAATTATTGCAAAGAGAGTTTGCAGTGAGAGCATCGCACTCACTGTGGCATTTGCTGTGATTCATAGCTTCAGTTCAGCACTCAGGGGGATGCCCTCTACCCTCTAAGGCAGAGTACACTACTCTTGTCTTATCTAGGATATGCTATCCAAGTTTCATTATCATGGTATAAAGTATAGGCATGTTTTGGCTAGGATTTAAGCTGATTTTATATCTCAAAAAATTAGATACAGAATTCCCAGGTAATAATTAACATGTTTGCAGCCAATTATATGGAATTTGGTATATATTGTACTAATGCACCACTGCTACCAATTCATTCTAACTCCAATTTAACATAGAAACTTTACCTAAAATAGTCTTTGGCCACGTGCCTTCTCTGGATTTAGAGTTAGAATCTTGCAAGGTATATACACACCTCTGGGGCTTCTCAATTGCCAATATCTATTTTCTCCCTTCCCGTTTTCTTTTTTCTTTTTTTTTTTTTTTAAGATTTTATTTATTTATTCCTGAGAGACACAGAGAGAGGCACAGAGACATAGGCACAGGGAGAAATAGGCTCCCTGTGAGGAGCCCATTGCAGGACTCAATCTCAGGGCCCTGGGATCACTACCTGAGCCAAAGGCAGACCACTCAACCACTGAGCCACTCAGGCGTCCCATCGCTTCCCTTTTTCTTAACAGCTAATCATAGGCAGTTACATACCTACTCTTATTTATATTAATCTGATCACTAGGAGTTCTTATCACATGTTTTGTCCACATGTTACAAGCATAATTCTTCCTGCCTGTTTCCATGACTATGTTTTATTTTGTTCATAAATGTACTATTTTCCATGTTGATGTGAATTTACTCATGATCCCCTTCCATCTGCTATTTTCCCTCCTAGCTGGAACTAGTTCTAACTTGAATGTACCTTTATGTTATGTGTTGATTGTGTCCCCCCAAATTCATATTTTGAAGCACTAACCCTCCAATACCTCAGAATGTTACTATTTAGAGATAGGGTCATTAAAGAGGTAGCTAAATTAAAATGAGGCCACTGGGGTGGGCCCTAATCCAATATAACTAGTGTCCTGATGGGAAAAGGGAAATTTGGACACATGGAGGGGATGTGTGCTCACATGGAAGAAAGACCATGTGAGGACACAGCTAGAAGATCTGCAAGGCAGGGAGTGAGCTCAAAAGAAACCAAACTTGCCAACACCTTGATCTTGGCCTTCCAGCCTCCAAAACTGTAAGACAGTAGATTTAGATTGTTTAAGTCACCCAGTCTGTGGTATTTATATGTTATGGCAACCTCCACAAACTAACACCATTCGTGAAGAAACTCCCCTTACTTAGCAGCCTGCAATGTTTACTTACTGCCTTAGCAAAAACATTTCTCTGAACAGTTCTATTTTCCTACATAGAAGAAAATATTTAAAGCTCAGTTAGATGAATAATACTTGATTAAGACAAAATTAAAAGTGATCTTATGTCAGGCTTCAAGGATCATAATCAATTTTGTCATCATCTGACCACATCATGGAATTAGGGGAATACCAACCAAATGATGCAAGCGAAGTGTGTAGGCCAAGTGAGAAGAAATTAGCGTGACAATAAATCAATATGTGGAATAGCAAGGCTTGATTTAAAATGTGAAATATGTTGGGACGCCTGGGTGGCTGAGTGGTTGAGGGGCTGCCTTCGGTTCAGGGTATGATCCCAGAGTTTTCCAGGGTTGGGTCCCACATCGGGCTTCCTGCAGAGAGCCTGCTTCTCCCTCTGTCTGTGCCTCTGCCTCTCTCTGTGTGTCTCATGAACAAATAAATACAATCTTTAAAAATTAAATAAATAAATAAATAAATATTAAAATAAAATATGAAATATGTTGCTGAGAACTGTTTTCTTCTCTCTGCTGCCTATCTCTGTTGTGTAAAATGGCATCACTTTGAGTTTGGTGAAGTTTTGAAGATGCATCCCAGGGATTACTAAGAGGTTTTGCAGGCTAATAGGATTTTGTTTTCTCAGTTTTACTAGAAGATCCTTCTAGTCTACAAGAAAAAAAAAGGGGGGAAATAAATAAGAACCAGCTGTTCCAGATGTATAGAAAATATGGGTGAAGAATGATTAAGGAGAACTAAGCAATACATTTAGTATCTCCCACATGAAATCTCACTTAAATGATAATAAAAGAATTTTAAGAAGAAAAAAAGACAGTAAAAAAGAAAAACTTCACTTAAATGACAATAAAAATGTACATTTACAAATTTAAAAAAAATAAGGCAAGAGAGAGACAGGAACAGATGAAACAGATGTTTTTGTTTGTCTTTTGAAAATATAATAGGGGAGTAGGATGTGACTTGGCCATCCCAAGAAAGGTGAAACCCATGGAAGTGATTGTGGAGGGGCTTCCAAAGAGAAGGCATTGAAGGTACCTGGTACTGCAGCAACTGCATGGCCTCAGAGGATAGGCTGCTCTCCCTACATTGCAGATGCCCAGTGAAGAAACTGGCTTGATGATGCACCCAACCGGGAGGCCTGTCAACCATGTGCCTCCCCCTTTCACACAGCTCCGAACACTGTCTCAGTCCTGTAGGACTCACAGCCGAGGGCTGTCTAACATGGGAGAGACCCCTCAATGTGAAAGAAAATAAAGAACTGAACAAAGAATATAGTAAACTCAGGGGAAACAGAAAGTGTGAGGAGCAAATGCCAAAAGAAATAGTATTTCTAAGATAACTCAGGGCAGTAAGAGAACAGTACAGCCACGATAATGTGGATTGGACGATGTGGAAAGGAAAAAGACCCAAATTGGGCTCTCTCAGAAATATGTAAAATATGACTTGCAAAAGTAAGAATTTCATAGCGTCATTAGAAGCTAAGTCAAGAAAATCTCTCAGAAGGGTAAAACAAAAAAGATTGAAAATAGAGAAGTTAGGAAAACTAGAGGCTCAATTTAACGTGTTCAACATAACAAACAAAAGAAGTTCCAGAAAGAATAGGGAAGGGATGGAGAAGAAATTACTAAAGAAATAAGACTGGATAGTCTCCAATTGAAAAAAATTGAGTTTCCATATTGAAGGGACCAGTAAGTAATGAGCTTTCAGGAAATTTCAGGAAGCCAGAAATAGAAGATTTTAAAATCCTCATCATTACCATCATACCTGTACTTACACAGAACAGAGGTACTTTGGGCACATTTAATCTTAGAGGCTCTTGAGGAAAATTGTAGTAGTTCACGCTCTTTATAAATGAGGAACCTAAGGCACAGTGGATAAGTAAATTGCCCAATATCACATAGCTGGTAAGTGGGAGAGACATTTCCAAACCAGGCAGTCCAGCTCCATACCCACTACACTACTGATTTCTATAAAGTTTTCTCAGGGACCAAAAAAAAGGAATCTAAAGGTCAAATCTCCCAACAGCAACACTAAAAGTTATAATATAAAATGGCATTGTTCTCAAAATTCTCAGGAGAAAGTTAGTTACTACCTCAAATTGTATAAACAGGCAAGCCTTCAGTCAGGTAGAAATACAGCTTCAGATATTTTCAGAAATTTAGTGTTTCTGTGTCCTTTCTTGGGAACAACTAGAATGCAATAATTAGGAAGATAACCATAGGCCAAAAGCCAAGGAAAGTTCCTTGATGATGCTTGCCCAGCACGTCCAGATCAAAGCAAGGCAGGTGGCTACTGCAGGGTTATCTTCAGAAAAAGAAAGAAAGTTGTGGCTTCTCTGATGTTGTTGACAAGGGGCAGAATAGTATCAAGAGATTTTGTATCACTCTTTCAGTGCTATGAAGGAGAAACAGTGTTAAGTGCATTAGAAAATGAAGCCAAAAGAAAAAAAGAAAAGAAAATGAAGCCAAAGAAAAGAGGGCAGAAACGTGGGATGAAGGATAATCATCGCGATATGACTCAAGGGCAAATGATACCTCATTGTCATGATGTTATAAAACCCAAATGTGAATTTACCCAGATGAATGAAAGATTTGTGAAATTAACTGTTGCTGGATTGAGGAGAGGGCAAAGAAGACATCACATTATTAACTTGTTACCTTCCCTAGGAGAAAAATGAGTGATAATATCTGAAATGAATAAATCAAGAAATAACAGTATAAACATAGTATTTAGATAGAAGCAAGTAAATAGCAGAAGAGGTATTCAAAGGAATTAACGGGGTTGGACTCAGGATGGGGGAAGACTTGAGTGAGAGACAGCTGCTTTTATCATAAGACCTGTAGTATTATTTGACTTTTAAAAATATGTACTTTTAATTGAGTGAAAATAGAAAGGGCAATTTAACTATTTAACTGTAAGAATTAATTTAGCTTTAGATAGCTCTTCTCAAGACTTTTCTGCAAGAAATCCATTTAAGGAGAAGACTTTAAAAATGGACTTAATCTATTTTGATGTTGAAGAGAAAAGCTGAAAGTTCATTCACCAAGTGAATGAACAGAATAATCTGGGAAGTGAGGGCATCAACTGCTTAGGGAGGGTCTGCATTAAAGAGAACCGTAGTGTGTTGTGGGATTAATGAGGCTTGAAGCTGGGTACTCCACTTAGAGATAACAAAAGTGCCAAATATAGCTGAGGTTCAATAAAAGGCAAGTGCTCATGATAGGTTTACGAAGCCATGTGGCACCGTATAAACAATCAAATCTCTGTGCTCTCAAATCTGTGCTGCGACAAAGAGAAATGTGAATTAGAAGCTGTTGTCTCCCGGGCAGTCATCTCAAATACCAACCCTATCAGTTTCTTTTATTCAGTTTTATGAAATGGGTGTATTTAGGGTCAAAGAGTTAATATTTTAGATGAGACCTTTAAAAAGGTAGGCATGATCTGCTCTGTGTGAGCCTTTAAGTTCCTGTTGGAATTTACTAAGAAATGGAATTTTTTTGCCATCCCAAACATCTGAGTGGTGTTACTATAGAGAAGATTCATATCCTTTCCCTCCCTCCTTTTCTCTCTCCTTCTCTCTCTCTCCCTCTCTCTGTCTCATTCTCAAACACGCACATACCCTGTATAATTAGGTTTGGTGTTTAATTCCCTGTGATCATGTGAATTTTATACAATGTGGTTCCTTGGTTCATGCTTAAAAATAAAATTCCCAGGTCCCATCCCAGATTCCTTCCTGATGCCCATAAAAGAGACCATGCTGTATCTATCCAAAGTTGAGAAAAAAAAAAAAAAAAAAAAAAAAAACCAACAACAAACCCAATGGCACTCATTACTTTGGTAAAAACCTGCCCCTAAGAAGAATTTTTAAAACTTTATTTAGTGATGCAATCACTTTAACATTTTCCTTAGGGCTTTGTACCCTGTTTTCCTAACAAAAGATCGGCTCTGTGCAAAGGTGCTCCTAATATCAGCTTTCAAAAGAAATGAAAGAAATTTCTAAAATACCAGGAGAGAAGAAGGGAAGAGCTTGCTGTGTAAGGCTCCAGTAACCTCATTCGAAAAGTAATTTCATGTGTTAGAAAGGTAATTCTCCCCTCATCTGTGAGACAACTTAACAAGAATCTGCTAGATTTATCTATCAACTTGAACAAATTACAATAGCCGCAAGGAGTGTTGGTGATTTAGGTACATTTGAGAAGATGTGAATACATGGAGCGCATTTTTTTCTTTTTCATACTCGGGATTCTTGAAAAAACCATCATATTCTGTCACTCAGGGGACCTGCCAACGTGAGGGCTTTTGAGTATTTTTTTTTTATTGGAATTCTGCCTTTGACTTGCTATTTATGAATTACCTACTTGGGATGAAGTAATATTGAAATTACTGATGACCAAGACCAGCATAAATCAGTGTGGTGGTAGCAGTAGCTGTGGATTGACACAAATCAATAGAGAGGTCTCACAGAAATAGCTGTATAAAATCAGGACATTGGCCTAGCCACTATGGAAAACAATATGGAGTTTCCTCAAAAAATTAAAAATATAGAACCACCACATGACCCAGCAATCCCACTTCTGGGATATATCCAAAGACCATGAAAATGAGCTATTGATGAGATATCTTCATTCTCGTGTTCATCGCATCATTGTCCACAATAAGACATAGAGACAACCAAAATGTCCATCAGTGGGTAGTTGGATAAAGATATATATAAATACACATAAATACACTCATACACACACTGGAATATGATTCATCTGAGAAAGAAGGAAATCCTGCCATTTGCAACAACATGGTAGACCTTGAGTGCATTATGCTAAGTGAGGTAAGCCAGTCACAGAGAGACAAACACTGTATGGTATCACTTACATGTGGAATCTAAATTTAAAAAAAAATTAAAAAAAATAAAAAACAAAGAAAGAAAGTCAAACTCATAGAAACAGAGCAGAAAAGTGGTTGCCAAGGCCAGGGTGGAGTGGAGGAATAAAAGAAATAGGGAGAGGTTGGTAAAAGGTATAAACTTTCATCTATAAGATGAATGAGGTCTGAGGATTTAGTATTTAGCATGGTGACTATAGTTAACGCTTTATTGTATAATTAAAATGTGCCAGGAAAGTAGAACTTAATGTTCTCAACAGGAAAAATTAAAACATTAAAAAATGAAAAATAAATTTGTGAGGTGACGAATGTGTTAATTAACCAGATGGTGGAAATCTTTTCACAATGTATATGTGTATGAAATTGCCGTGATGTACACTTCTAAATATCTTACAATTTTGTCAATCATAACCTCAGTGAAGCTGGCATTTTAAAAAGAAATAAACCAGTAGACACAAAGAAATGAGGGGAAAAGAAGAAGTAGAAAATCAGTATCTAATCTGAAAATCTATGTCTTGCCTAGAATATCTTAATAAACCTAATATTGTCATATAATATGAAAGATGCTCCTGGGGAAGAGCTGAAGTTGGCACCATGTTTTCACACAAATCTCTGAGGGCATCTGTCCCTTGGAGCTCTCCACCTATGCAGCCTTCCTGGCTCCTTATCCCTTTTCCTCCATAGAATCATGAATTCATAAAGCAGGGGTTGGTAAAAACACATTGCACGTTATCTCATGCTTTACTCTATCCAATAATGGGTCGACCAGTTTTGCTTGATTAATTCGAAAGATAGAAAATCATATTTTACAAGGCCTATTAATCCATTTTGAGGGAGCACTAATTGTTGTTTCCATTTTTTGGGGTGTCAGAATCCTTCTTTTTATTTGTAACTAATTAGTTCTAGTTCCATGCTCTTGAGCTCTGACTCTTGAAATCAGGTACTGTGTCCCTCTCTCTCCATGTACTCTCAGCTACTCCATCCATCTCTCATTTAACATAAAAATGTTTGGCATTATTTACTTTTCAAAATCCTGGTTTATCGGTACAATTAGTCTAATCATACAATAGGAAAGCAGTTTTTATTCTTTTTTTTTTTCCTAGGAGTAGTTCCTCTAGGTTTGCCACTCCACCACCAGCTCACCCTGGGCTACTTTCCTCTCTGCTCCCACCCTCATCAGCATCACAGTATGTTGGTGAGGATCACCTAGAGCTGAGAGCTCCAGAATGTTCCTTCCACATTCCTAGCAGCATCTGCCTGGCCACTCCAAGGCTCTGATGGTCTTGAGCCCACTTTCTGACAGGGCCTAAAGCACCCTGGTAAATGAGAAGTCAGAAATATTTTTTTTTTTTTTTGGCTGAATTCTAAGCCCTAGGGCATTTATTTGCTTTGTTTTGCTGTTAACTTTATAATTCATCAGATGTTCCAATAGACACGTTTCTGATGTCTTGGAAATGTAATTAAAATTTACCAGGTTGAATGGCATCTTCGTGAAATTGCCGTTTCTGTTGAAAGATGAAATGAAGTCTGTGATTTGTATTTTAGCTTGGATGCCAGGGTGTCGTGTGGAGCACACTGTAGTGTGCACATGTACTGATGCAATATGATCAACAGGAGCAGTACTCTTCTCACTTGTGATCATTTAAAAAACCAACAAGCAACCTTTAGGCAAATGTAAATGTAATTTTTGGAGGGGATTGTTGTTCTCTGAGGAATTATTGACATTTTTATGCTGCAAAGGCATTTAGTTCTCAAAAATAATAGTAAGCTTTTTTTAAACCCTTGACTGGAAGTCCCTGAGGAAATTGAAATAAGCAAACTAGATGAGCGCACAGATTTCATTACTTTATGAATCAAATAAACAAACAAAAAACTGAGAGTCATTATAATGACAACCAGGCATATTTTCAGCCCAGTAAAACCAGAATCTTCCCTCTAGTCCTTAGAAAGAAACTGGAAGTTAATCCGTGATGAAGGCCTTGCAGTGATGGATAAAGCCAAAGGCCTCTTCCTGCCTGAAGACGAAAACCTGAGGGAGAAAGGTGACTGGAGCCAGTTTACACTGTGGCAGCAAGGTGAGCTCCCAACTTCTAGATTGTTCTCTGCAGCCAATGACCTGAGGGGAAGAAGGCTCGAATCTTGTCAAGTTATTTCCCAGAGCTGGAATTCCCCAACTTAAAGGAAACTGCCCAGAAAAAAATATTGTTTCTTAAAACTGTATATGAACAATTATTTCTGTGCACATGTGCATGTAAATATGTGTGTGTATATGTATGTAGGTATACTCACGTGTGTATATGGATAAATATATATAAATAATATTTTGGTTTTCCTGATCTTTCTCCATTTAATGTTACATTACAAAGAGTAACCCTACTGTGTAGGCTTAACCTAAAAGTCCACCAAGTGCTAATTACTATCTTAAAAAGGACCTTCCTGGGCAGCCCTGGTGGCTCAGCGGTTTAGCACCGCCTTTGGCCCAGGGCATGATCCTGGAGACCTGGGATCGAGTCCCACGTCAGGCTCCCTGCATGGAACCTGCTTCTCCCTCTGCCTGTGTCTCTGCCTCTCTCTCTCTCTCTCTCTCTCTCTCTCTCATAAATAAAATCTTTAAACGAAAAAAAGGACCTTCCCTGAGCATCATTTGCTCTGTAGCATGGAGATCATGTTGCATGCCAAAATGGAGTTACCATGGCTTGGAGATGATAAGACACCAGAGTGACAAGCTATAATAACCACTGTCTGCACTCCCCAAGGATAGGAAGTGGTCACATTCAACCTAACATTCTTAGGCTTAACCCAGACTCAGGTACATACACGGGGCTCCAGTATGTGTGTGTTTGATGAATTAATATATCAATCTATCCTGAAAATGAGAAGCATTGAATTTTAGCTTTAAGACTCTTTCCAGTTCTCTTCTTGAAAAATCAAGTCAGCCTGGGTTAACAGTCTATCCAAAAATAAATCCATTTTGAAGACTAAATAGTATGTGTTGCACATGTTCAGCTGCACCAAATAAATTGAGAGGAGGACAAGCAGCGGGTTTACATTAAAGGACAAATAAGCACAGTTGTTTATCTCACTTAAGCTTTCAGAATAGTTTATACATAAGAGAAAAAAGAGCTACTTCAGTAATACTTTCAAAGATACGTCCATCAGAGGAGACATCACATGATTTTTAGTGACTGTCAGCTTTTTTGCCAACAAGATTTTTTTAAAGGGAGCTACAAGGTCAATATGTGAACAATATGCTAATTTTATCTGTTGGAGTCTCACTAAAATGCATGAATTCTGTTGGCCTCAAGCATTCACAAGTTCATCTGATGCCTCAGTTGCATTAACATCCTTAGGCATTAGCATCCTTATGCTTCCTAGAACAGTGCTTAAGAATAGCACTGGCAGTAATTTCCAGAACCATAGTCTCTGCTAAAAACAGGTGCTTAGATAAAGTTGAAATCTGCAAAGCATTATAGGGCATATAAAAGTATTAAGCAAGCAAGAAAATAAATAATGCTGACAAGATTTGAAGGCAACATTTTGACTTTAAATTTGTGCTTTTAAAAAAAATTGTTTATTTGAGAGAGAGAGAGCACAAGCAGGGGGAGTGGCAGAGGAGGAGAGAAACAGGGTCCCTGCTGAGCAAGGAATCCAATGCTGGGCTTCATCCCAGGACCCTGGGATCATGACCTGAGCCACCCAGGTGCCCCAAACTTGTGCATGTTTTTAAAAATATTTTAAGTGTGGCAAAATACATTCCTTTGGCTGTAATGTATGATACTTTCACTTGTATTGTTGCATTGTATCCAGACAGTGATGGCATTTCTATCTTGATTTCCATTTTGACCCAAAATGATTGAGCTGTGTATTTCGGGTGAGGGCTATCATAAGCCTGTATTTTCCAATTAGTTGCAGTTAATTAAATAGAAATTGATTTCCAGTTCTTTTTTTTCTTTTTCTTTTCTTTTTTTTTTTTTTTTTTTTTTTGTCATAAGAGAATATAAGTCACATAGTTTTTCTTTTCGGAAGTTCTGTTAAGGTTCTTTGTGGCCTTTTCTTTGTGGCTCCAGGCTTCTGGGACGAATCCAGTTAACTGTCTTCTAGAAGCAAAGTCACAGTTTAAAGAGTTTTGAAGACAACTAGTACCATAGCTCACGTAGAAGCAGGATGGAATTCCTGAAGGCAGATGCTCTCTCAGGTGCTGTGACTCAAACTGGAGGGAGAATCCCGTGGCAGGAGGGGCTGGGGAAGATGTGAGGAAGGGAGGCAGCAGGACAGTTTCTGAGCCACGCTGAGATCTCAGGTTCGGAGAGAGAGGCTGATGAACATCTGATTTAGTTAAGACTTAGAGTTTGTCTAGTTCTAGTTAGGAAAGGATGCTGCTGGAGAGTTGAAGGCCGTAAAGCTGTGGCTGGAAGTTTCATCTCTCTCCAGATGGTAGTGGGAATCATGAGGAGTCTCCCGATAGCATAATCAAGACTGAAGAATATTTATTCCTTTTTAAATGGCCAACTTTTGAGTTGGAGAAAAAAGACAACATCAACAAAGGTAAATAATAGTTTGTCGCCTACAAATCCATTTTCAAACTGCGAAGGGAATGTTATGGAATGTCAGTTTTGTTCAAGTTTATTAATTATCAGAATAATTGGGATGGCTCAGCCATCCCAATTTATGGATGGCTCAGCCCAGACACCTGGTTGAGTGTCTGCCTTTGGCTCAGGGCCTGATCCCAGGATCCAGGATCAAGTCCCACCTCTGCCTATGTCTCTGCCTTTCTCTCTCTCTCTCTCTGTGTGTCTCTCATGAATAAAAAAAATTTTTTTAAGTTTATTAATTATCACCAACAATGAACACTAAAATTATGGTCAGCAAATATACCATACCATACTTGGTATGCCATGCAAGAATGTGCAGTTATTCTTTCCTCCAGAACCCATAGGAGACAGTGCTAACTAATCTCAATAGCCTTCCTAGATGAGCTCAAGCAGAACTTTTGAATCCTTCTCAACAGTGTTCTAGGTAGCCACTGCCAGTTGGTCAGAATTGTCCTGCAAGATGAAACTGTTACCTCAGCAGAGCCTTGAAACTAAAAAAGATACAATCCAAGACCTTTAAAAGTCCCAACCCTATGAATATTTCTTATAAAGTGTATTCACAACAAAAAAACAAACAAAAAAAAAGTGTATTCACATGTAAACAAAGTAGCCCATTGATTCTTCCAAATCTGCGTTTACAGAACTTCTAGGGCCATCTTCCCCAAGAAACAAAGTTGATCACTTCTTGAGAGTTAAACTCAGTGAGAAATAATAAAAAAACAATAAAGCCATAATGAATTCAACTGCCGGATAGTTTCCTCCTCAGCTGAGCATTTGCTTCTCACAACTGCTTTCTACTCCATGATGTGACAAAATTATAAATTATGCTCTAAAGCATATGTTTTGGAGACCAACAATCCCAGGTTGGAGGCCTGGCTGCACCACTTGTTAGTTGTGTGATGTGAACATATTTTTGAATCTCTGAGCCTCAGAACCTCATCTGAAAAGAAACAATGAAATTTGTGCCTCAAGTATGGGGTCATTACTAGGATCAGTGAGTACTCTCAAAAGATCTGACAATTATCCAGTAGGTGATAGTTTTTATTTTACTTTTTTATTACATCACAATCATATGTTGTATAATAATAACAGCAATGGAGGGGTGGTTCTAGGTCATGGTTACTTGGGTCATGGTTAAGAACATGGACTGGGTCCAATTTGGCTGGAATTCCTGCTGTGCCACTTATCGTGTGGCCTCCCTGTGCCTTTGTTCCTCTTCTCTAAAATAGAAGGCTAATAGCATCTGTTGTAGGCATCAGATGAGTCCTTTTAAGTATGTCAAGTTGTTCCTGGCCCACAGTGAGCACCATGGAATTGTTGTTGCACTCCTAAATCCTCGCCATCACATGTGAACACTTATGGTTACGAGTGGTAATCCACGAATGTCAAACATCTACTATATAGCTTTTCCCTCCACAGAGAATATGTGTTTACAGACTAGAAAAGATTTATTTGTCTCAGTGGCTAGAGGCACCGTCTCATTTTTAGTACTGACCAAGTGGCAGTCCCAGTGACACCCAGTCCATTAGGTTACCCACTCATTATGAGAGGTTACCCACTCATTAAGGTACATCACACCTATTCACGAAGTGATATGTTTTCAGCCCTCTCTACTACGCCGGTGGGAAGTTCAGCCACCTCCAGTTCCTCCTAAAGCTACCAGGATTCACTCAACTGCTGCCTGCATAGCATAGAGCCCAGAATTGGGGACTCCTGCCAAGCCATCCCCAGATCCTGCATAAGGGAAGGCATGGGAAGCTAGGATTAAAAATGCTTTATGGGGGATCCCTGGATGGCTCAGTGGTTTGGCGCCTGCCTTTGGCCCAGGGCGTGATCCTGGAGTCCCAGGATCAAGTCCTGCGTCGGGCTCCTGTTGTGGAGCCTGCTTCTCCCTCTGCCTGTGTCTCTGCCTCTCTCTCTCTCTCTCTCTCTCTCTCTCTCTCTCTCTTTCTCTCTATGTCTATCATGAATAAATAAATAAATCTTTTTTTAAAAATGCTTTATAAAGGGGTGCCTGGGTGGCTCAGTGGTTGAGTGCCTGCCTTTGGCTCAGGTGCATCAGTCTCCCCACAGGGAGTCTGCTTCACCCTCTGCCTATGCTTCTGCCTCTCTGTTCCTCTCAGGAATAAATAAACAAAATCTAAAAAAAAAAAAAAAAATGCTTTATGAAGACGTATACAGGAACCTATTTATTCAGACTGGCATTTATCATTCATCTCATTTGGGGTACTCCATTAATCACTAGAAACAGCACCTAACATTTTACTCAAAGGGCAAAAAGATTACTTAGGAAAAGCTAACATACATATAGAAGTTGTTTTCTAAAATATTGAGGTCTGTTTGAGGAGAATGCTGTTAAGTTGTATTCCTTGTAACTCTTATTTTAATTTTAGTATATGATTATCTTTGGACACAACTAACATTAACTAGATAAAATTAAACTCAGTTTTGTGTAGCAGCCCCTTGTGAAATCTTGAATAGGGAATTAAAATTTTTCTTTTAAAAAAATCCATTGTTTTACTCCTCCATAAGAGCAAATAATGCTGTGTACATTTCTAAGCATGTCTTCTCTAAGACATAGTCATTTTGTCATTTGAAAGAAATTTGTGTAGTCCAGGATGTTTAAGACTATGTCCCAAAATTTGTGTTCCTGACACAGTTACTTATAGAAAACATCATCTCTCAGATACTCCTTCCCCTCTTCATTTAAATCCTGTTCTTTATCAACATATAAAGGATGATCTGCACAATGAAAAATACATTAAATTCCAATTAAAAATGTTTAGGTAACTCTTTGACGTAGTCCTAGAAATGCATTTTTAGATTAGAAATAGAAGCTACGTTTTTCCTTAGGGAATCTACTACAACTGCTCTGACAAATTACCACAAACTTAGTAGCTTTAAAATTATACAAATGTATTATCTTTATAGCTCTGGAGCTCCGAAGTCTACAATGGTCTCATTGGGCTAAAACTAGAGTATCCTCAGGGCTGTATTCCCTCTGGAGGCTCTGGCTTCTAGACTCTGCCCACGTTCCATCTTCAAAGCCAGCAATGGCCAGTCAAGTCTGTCTCATTCTGTATCACTCTAACACTGACTATTCTGTGTCCCTCTTCCATATTGAAAGATTCTTTGATTACATGGGGCCTATCCAGTTAATCCAGGATATTCTCTTTATTTTCAGGTCAGCTGATTAGAAATCTCAGTGTCATCTGCAACCTTATTTCCCCTTGCCATATAGCATAACATACTCATTGTCTCCTGCCTACAATATGGACACCCTTGGGAGGGGGCCATTATTTTACCTGTTACAGGGAGAAGAATAAATAGTCAACGCTCACCTTGTCCATTAGATGTCCTTTGATAATCCAACAGAGTGGAGATGTCTGGTCCTTTTGCTCTGCCAGTTACTGTCAGCTACACTTCGTCTTCTTGTGTTTGCTTAGCTTTCTCATTCCTCGTGAGGGTGACAATACAGATTGCACATGGTCAAAACGGGAAGACTTAAAGTCTTCCTATGATTTGTTTCTAACAAAATGACTTTATCATTTCTCGTTCTAGGAAGAAAAAATGAAAATGCCTGTAAAGGAGCTCCTAAAACCTGTTCTTTACTAGATAAATTTCCTGAGACAACAGGATGCAGAAGAGGACAGGTACCAAACGTGTCTTCAGTGATGGGAAGAACGCAGTTAGTTATTAGGAATAAGGGAGTGCTGACATTTCTAAAGAAACATTTATCTGGCCCAGCAAAGGCATCTTTTTTTCACTCTCCAATGAAACGTAATTTCTTGTGGTTGAAGTCAGAATTGAGGGAGGGAACTATTCAGTGTTTAGCTCCTTGTGGGAAATGTGAGTCCTTATTTTGATAACAAAGAAATAAGATGAGAATAAAAATTCTGAGTCTTACAAAGGTTCATATCCAAGTTGATAGTAATTTTATCCTGTCACTTGAATTTAGCATTTCCCCCACCCCTCAATAAATGGATGACCAGTTTGTTATATTTTCTGCGCAGATCAAATATTCCATTATGCACCCGGGAACTCACGTGTGGCCACACACGGGGCCCACCAACTGCAGACTCCGAATGCATCTGGGCTTGGTGATTCCCAAGGAAGGCTGTAAGATCCGATGCGCCAATGAGACCAAGTAAGTTTCCTCCCATCATTGTCTCTTTTATCACCTCTGAGGATAGGTGTTCATTACAACCAATCTGTTCACTCGGGTTATTTCTCCTCCTTTGTCACTACAGTAGGCTGGAGTGGGTGATAATCCAAACTTGAGTCTGTGTCCCTTCTTTGTTCTTTCTGCTAGTCTGGAGGCACTCCTCAGTTCGAGGGCTTTCTTCCCTAATCATTTCTCCCCACGCCACTCTCAACTTGCTGAAGAGCCTCCTCGCTCTTCTAGATGGACAGACTGGCATTCAGGGTCAACTATCTTATAGTGAGCCCTGAAGAAAATACTCAGTGATGTCTCTGTGTTTTGCTCTAGAGGAGGCAGCGTGGTGCAACAGAAGCAGACTGCCTTTTTCAAATCTCAGCTCTGCCACCTAATCCTGTATAACCTTGGCCAGTTCTTTAATCCCCTCGAGCCTCAGCCTCCTTATTTATAAAATTGGCAGTGATGCTGTCTGCTATGCAGGATTGTTGTAGGATTACATGAAATAATGCATACAAGGCACTGAGCCCACATCCTAGCATGCGTGGGACATGGTGAACATTAGGCCCTTCTCCCCATGCCTTTCGCTGTCCTAATCCTATTACTCCATCCACCTGGGATGCCCTTCTTTTCACCCATCCAAAATAAACCTGTTACTAAGATCCAATGCCATTTCATAAAAAGGAGCCTCTTTCCTGACTTACTAGAATGTATATAGTGTATATTCCCAATAATCCTATTCTTTCTCTTCCATTGCTTTTTATCAATTAGCAGATGTTAGCCTAATCTCTAGAAGCTCCTAGAGGTCAGAAACCAAGTTGCTATCTTCCTGGATATTTGTCATGGTCCTCAGTAGAGATCTGATGGAGTGGGATGTTCAAGAGTACACAGTCATTTATTTGGTTATTGACAGAGACTGGCCTGCCCTGGGACATGGGGCAGCACAAAGTGCTGTGGGAGATTCAAAGTTGAATCAGATGGGAGCCTTCCCCTGCCAGACATACCTGATCAGGGACATAACACAGGCTCAAATGTCGTGAGTCCTAAGAGAGGTAGAGATAAAAATGCTACAGATGGTCAATGGGCAAGTAACTCATTTGCTGCCAAGATTTGAGAATCTTGACAGTGGTGATTTTTAAAGATGGGTAGGTTTGGGAATTCAAAGCTGAGATAAAAGGGCATTTCAGGCTGAAAGCATAGGATCTGCAAAGGCACAGAAGCCAAAAATTATAGGGCACGTGTGAAGAATATGGAGTGATTTCAGCAACCAAGAGTGTAGGGTTCTGTCATGTGGATAAACCAAAGCATGTTAAAATTTTCAAGAGTTTATTTGAGCATGCACCAGTTCACATCAGGTAATGTCAAACTCTAAGGGTGGTTAGGATTTTCCAGGACAGGAGCTGGGGACAGGGTTCCCATAGAGAAGATGCTTAATTAAGTAAATCAAAGCGAGTATATGGTTATAGTGGAAGTGGTTGCCTTTCTTGGGGAAGCCCAGTTGGCTGGCTGTGATTGGTTGCTCTTCGGCTTCATTTTCTCAGATTCAAGTGCATTGATTCTGGCTTAGGCTGTGGTATGCTTATGTAGCCCTCCAAGACATTAGAGTCACCCCCTTGTCTAAAAACTTTAAGAGCACATTTAGAATAAGGTCAGAAAAAGTGAAAGAGTGGAATAGAAGCCCAGTCATAGAAGGCTTTGAATACCAACGAGTGGGATCAGAGCTTTGTCAGGAAGGTATTCTGGAAGCCCTGGGGGACAAAAGCTGTATGGTGGAAGAGAGGAAGAACAGTTAACAGCCCGCCACAGCAGCCTGCCCAAGAAGATCCTGGAAACAAAGGGAGAGTAAAAAGCAGCCGCAGGAGATATGAAAATCGACTCAAGTGAATCCCAAGTGTGGTGCAAGGGAGGGGAAGTTCAAGGTGACTTGGCGGTGTCCATTTTGGTCAGTAGGAGGCTTTTGATGCTTTAGCAAATACTGAGATCTTAGGAGGTGTGAGGCAATTTCAGGGAAATGGATAATGAGTTCTGTGTTTGTATATATTTTATTTAAGTTGCTATTGGAGCACAGTGGTGGAAACATTCAGAAGTCGGCTGGATACAGATGCCTGGAGCTCAGGAGAGAAATCAAGTCTAGGCATAAAGGTTCAAGAGGCAGGCTTAGCAGGAGGTTCCGGGGGAAGCTTGAGACTCCGAGAACACATCCACACTTAGAAGACAGACAAAGGAGAACCACCAGGAGATGGGGCGGTGGAGGGCAGGGGGGGCGGGACCAGGACTGTTGTGCCCAAGATTGCGAATCTGAGAAACCACCAAGGAGCCGACACCGATGCAAACACACGAGGGTTTATTTACAAGCTCGAGCTTGGGTCCAAGTAAACCAGACACAGGGGAGCAGGGACTTGGACCCCAGGTGGGTTTCAGCTGAGTTTTAAGGGCTGGTCTAGGGGACCTCCAGAAGGGCTGGAGGAATTTCTCAAGTTCTGTTTACATTCTGATATGGGGCTTTCAAGGGCTTTGAGCTCTGTTCTTATTCTAATAGGGGCTTTCTAGGATGTTAAGCTGTAAGCTGTTTTCTTCCTGTAACTGAAGTAAGGTAAAGTTTAGCTCTTATTCACAGGGGCCTGGGATGGCTGTACTTGTGCTAACGCTGAACTTAAAGTGGAATGGCCTTAATTTTCTCGGCCTCCACAAGGACGACAGTCAGAGATAGCTGAACAGGGAGAGATTCCTCCCCAGATGGCATGAATCTTTCAGGCCCTTGGGAACTCCATTTGGGTCTGCAGGATCTCCACCAAAAGGAAGAGGGGTAAGGACACAGCGGGGGGGACCCAGAGAATACAGAGAATACAGAGGGTTACAAGATCGAATAACTAGGGGCGGTGAAGAAAGAGAAGAGAACTAGGCCAATTTCTTGAGTACTGCCTGATGGTTATAAACTTGTTTGTTATCTTTGCCTCTGCCTCTCCTTCCCTGCCTCTCTCACTCCTGGCCTCCCTCCCTCCTGCTTTCCAGGTATTTTTTAAAATTTCTGGTCTGTTCTGCTTCTAGTTACTCTAGGAAAAAATCACTAGACAAAGCCCACTTAGGAATAGGTAGAGAAGGACATGCGCAAACTGATCCTAGTCATCAGAGGCTGGAGGCAATAAGGCCAGGCTGAAGGAATGTATGTGGCAGCGAGGAAGGGGAGCAGGTGGACAGTGCCAGAGCTGAAATGAGAAGCCAAGCAGAACTCTCACCTTGTGACGCCAGGAGAGGTGTCCCAGCAGAGCCTACACAGTGCATTCCCCGCCCCAGGCTCCCAGCAAACACCTGGGGACCGGGCTTGACAAAGGAAGGGACAGCTACCGCCCCCAAGTCAAAACCATGCTGGGGTTACCTGTCTTGACCTGCCACAAGTAGCCCCAGTCCTACAGCTCACATGGAGGGCGAGCTTGAGTAAGAAGGGTAACATGGCAGGCCCTTGCTTTCCACTGTGCTAAAACGTAACCTTCTTTACGTGACAGGAAGTACCTGTTGATAACAATAACTTGCAGATGGTGTTTTTTGCAGTGATTATTAACAGGTACTTTCCATCCGCCTCATCATGATTGCTGGTCAACACCCTTCCCTGTGTCCCTTCTCTCATACTTCATATTGTGTTACATTCTCATCCTCAGCAAGCCTTAACTCAAGGGTGATTGGGTCAGGTTAAGTGCCTCATTACAAAAATGGTGTCTTTCGTAAGAGAAATGGGTCAGTTAAAATACCGTGTGATGCTTACAGTGAAAATAGCTTGATAGCTGAAGAGTAGACAGGTGGTTTCTAAACTCCAAAGACAGAAAGACTGTCATAGGAAACCTGGAAGTTTCACACTGTTATTATAGAAATACTGTTAGTGTGGAAAGAGAAACATATACCAAGAAATCAGACTTCCTTGTGCTAGGCAACAGGAAGCAATTTTCAGAGCCTCTCAACTTCCAAAAGAGTAGTTTACCCGTAACAATTTGCACATTGGAGTTCTCAGGTATTAATAATGACATTGCTGTTTCTCCAGCGCTGTGTGGGTCCTGCTAGCATGCATGTTGTTTAAATATTCCATCACTGCAAAACATAGCGCAGCAATTTTTATCTGAAGATGAGCTTGCAGATATGCAGCCTCTTATATAAATTAAATGATCATTTAAAATTAATAAATGCCCTCTGACCGTAAAACTGATGCATGATGCATATTCCTTGTACATAATTTGTAAAACACAGAGAAGCACGACAGAAAAAAAGTAAATATTACTTTTGATCTTGATACTCAGAGATATTGCCCAGACGCGTCTCAATGCCTGCATGTTCGTGAGAAGGAGGAGAGGAACCCAGTAATGATAAATAGCGTGCTTGCTGTGCGAAGCAGCTCTGAGGATGCCACACACATGAATCTCTCAATCCTTACAACAATCCTAAGGGATTATTAAAATTTCTATTTTACAGCTGGGGAGACTGAGGTATATATAAAGATGCCAAGTAACTTCCCCAAGGTCGCTCAGCTTAGTGCTGAATTTGTGTTAGTTTCCTAGGGCTGCCATAACAAATTACTACAAACTGGATGACTTAAAACAACAGAAATTCATTCTCTTGTAGTTCTAGAGTCCAGAAGTCTGAAGTCAGGTATTGGGAGGGCTGGTTTCTTCTAGAGGCTCTGAGGGAGAATGTGTGCCCTGCACCTCCTCTGGCTTCTGGTAGCTGCCAGCCGTCCTTGGTGTTTCTTGGCTTGTAGACACATCACTCCAGTGTCTGCCTCTACCAGCACATCACCTTCCCCCATGTCTTCTCTCCTTCTCTCTCTCTCTCTCTCTCTCTCTTTTTAAGATTTATTTATTTATTTAAGAGAAAGAGAGAGAGAGAGCTTTGGAAGAAGGAGAGAGTCTCAGGCAGACTCCCTACTGAGCCTGATGTGGGGCTCGATCCCACAACCCTGAGATCACAGCCTGAGCCAAAATCAAGAGTTGGATGCTCAACTGACTGAGCCACATAGGTACCCCTCCCCTTCTCTTTCATAATGGCACTTATCATTGGATTTAAAGCCCAGCCTAAACCAGATGGTCTCATCTCAAGATCTTTAATTTCATTACAACCCTAAAGACCTTTTTTTCCAAATAAGGTTATATTCACAGTTTCCAGGTGGACTTGCTTTTTAGGGGAGGTCACCATTCAGCCCACTACAATATTGGAATCAAGATTTGGTCCCAGGCAGTCTGGCTTGAAAGTCTGTGTAACCTCAACCCCATACCCTCACTATGTATAGGTTTCTGACCTTTTAGGGTTTTGGTGGTGGTTGTGGTTACAAAACTAAGATCTTTCTGAGGTGCATGGGTGGCTCAGTTGGTCAAGCGTCTGCCTTTGGCTTGGGTCATGATCTCATGGTCCAGGGATCAAGCCCCCCATTGGGTTCCCTGCTCCGTGGGGAGTCTGCTTCTTCTTCTCCCGCTGCCTTTCCCTCTGCCTGTGTACGTGCTCTCTCTGTGTCTCAAATAAATTAATAAAATCTTTAAAAAATAAAATAAAAACAAAACTAAGATCATCCTACACTTAAAAGTTGATCACTGTGAATGCTAGTTTTCATTTCCAGACAACAAGGAAGAGAAAGCAGCTGGACAGTGTCCATATTTGGACCACTTGTGTCACCCCTGACAGGCCATGCTTTGCAGCCTGTCAAAAGAGCTCATTTATGATCTTGATCCAAAGCTGAATGAACTTAAGTCAGTGGATAAACATGCTACCAGCAAGCAGGAACTAATTGTTGTTAACCTCATGGAGTGACCAAGTTGTTTGAACTTTGGATGATCCCAGACAGGAATTCTTTCTACTCAGTCTCCAAAAAGGGCTCCAGGACATGCTAGAACCAGGCTGCAGGAAAGAAGAGTGACCATGTGGTTCCTCCAGGAGATTCAGCATTATTGCCTACAAATTGCCAGCACAAAATATTGGACAAGACTAATACATACCAGGAAAGCGTGAGTCAGCACTAATGTCAGTATCATGCTGAAGAAATGAATTTGGCAATAAGTCATTTAATTCCTGTCTCTGTTGCTGTAAAAATAATGGCCCTTTACCGTAACATACTTCAGTTTGTAACATATTTTTCCCATTAATATCTCAAGTTTCTAATTAGGAAGAGCATGTGGAAGGCATACTATAATATTAACAGTAAGAGAAAGATTTAATTTTTAAAGCCACCATGAAATTGTTCATAGGCAGCATTTGTTTTGTTTTTATAAAGCGTCTAAAAAGATAAAGTCTTCAAATTTTCCCTGGAATCCAAGCTCTTCTGTTTCACAAAATGTCACCATCTTCCATCCCAACCATAATGTGACTTTATCTGTAAGTCATTGCTCAAGTCTGTCCATCTGGGCTGCAGGTTGAAAATGACATTTTAACTAGATATGTTTCCTGAAGATTTGTTATTGAATAGGTAACATTTTGCCCTTTCTTCCTTTCCTTGAGCAACTTGGTGAACTAAAAGCATCAGTCAGAGCCTCTTTGTCCCTGTTCTAGTTGGCACAGTGTGTCTACGGCATTCATCCACATGGATACCCAGTGACACTTCTACTGGAATGGCGGTTCCCACATGGAATATGAATCATCTGCAAACGTTTTGTTTGTTGAACTGATTGTTGAAAAATTGCAAAGTTGGAATCCATTCCACTACAACAATTGTAAATGACGTGGAGGTTCCTGGGTCAGCCCTCCGAAGCTTTTAACTCACAATCTTTTAGACGATGTGCATAACCTGTCTAAGCCTTGATTTCCTCATCGGTGAGATGGGAAAAGAATCAAAGCCTGTCTTTCTATGGTTTTGAGTTTTAAAGCAATCCATAGAGTTGCCCTCAGAACTCTATTTACGGAGTACTGTGTGGTAAATGCACTCAGTGGACTTGATCTTTTACCGTCCTCTCATCTGATGGCTGCAGAAATGGAGACTTTTGTCCCTTATATTCCAAGGAGTGAGACCAAGCACTCCTACACCATTGGAAGTGGTTCATGTAACCTGGAGGGCGCATTCTGACAGGGAGGAGGTGAAACTTTAAGGAATTAGGAAAGGAGAACCAGATAGAGAACCATGGTGTGCCAGGCCAGAGTTGGTGGAGGGATGGTACAGATACAGATAGGGACCGTGATTTGATAGGCATGAGGCCAGGAGGGATGCCAGAGAACAGAGGACCAGCAGGAGCACAGCTGATAGCTCTACCCCACCCCCTGCATTTCTCCTTTTCCTCTCTATCCCCCTACCCTAGAAATAGAGGTATGTGGGGGAGTGGGCACTGGCATCCCATTGGAGGCCTTATGAGTGATTCTTCTGCCTTTTCTCTTTCTTTGTCCTTTTTTGGCTTTCTCAGCTGTGTTACAGAGCCCTCTGCTACTGGTTGACCTAAGACCAAGAGGAGGAAGCCCAAAGCTTCCACAGAGGTAGCAGTGGGGTGAACAGGAGGGCATAATCTGGAATCCCCAGGCCTGTGTGGAGAAGAGGGAAGCCCTGTGGCAGCTGGGCAGGGGCTCTTCCATGAGGGGCTGGGAGATATGCTGGGGGTGTGTATATATACAATCTGTTGGGAAGATTGCTTCTTTGTGAAGTTAGCCATCTTTTATTGGAATTAATATTTTGACAGTAAACAAAATGGCAAATATACCCACTCCTCAGATGAAAGCTTAAGTAAATCCTATGAAATGTAATATGAAGACTGACATCCTAACCAATAGCTTAGCTCAGAGAATTAAGAGAATTTTAGTGCTGAAAGGAGCCTTAGAGGCCATCTTATCTACCTCTGTCATTGCACAAATAGGGAAACTGAGGCCCCTACATGAACTGCTTTATCACATGGCTAGATCACAGCTGTCAGAACAAGAATACAGGTGTCCTAGACTCCAGAAAAGTGCTTTGTCCAGATAGATAGATAGATAGATAGATAGATAGATAGATAGATAGACAGGCAGACAGACAAAGAATGTGTGTGTGTGTGTGTGTTTCCGTCTGCATATATTAGGTAGAGAGAGAGAAGAGTTTTACATTTCAATTCTAGTATGTGCCAGGATTTCCAATGCAGTCAGAACTGAGGGATTTCAGTAGATCAGAATTAATAAGCACTGTGTTAAGTAGCCTTACTCCTGAGCTCTTTGACCCTTCCGTGTATTCCACTCAGCCTGTAAAACACCTTACAGGCTACCTCACCACAGCAGCTAGCTACCGGCACTAAGAATATCCCCCTTGTACCCTGATCTTGAGCCAAAGGTTTGGGCTCTAACAAAGCAAGGCTGGTGACTTTCTGTTTCTTCCACAGAATCACAGTATCAGAATGACTCCTTTGCTGAAAAGTTAGAACCATGTCTCTTGCCTACCTCAGAACATTTTAGCAAAGATCACCGAGCTATGACCAGTTAAAGTTTTTAGGTGAAAGACTCTGTAAGCATCTAATAGGATTATTGTTGATGACAGTTCGGTGACCCAATTATGGTTGTTAGGTATGTACCTCCACCATTATATTGGTGTCATTAATTATAACTTGAAAACTGAGAAATTATATGATATTGCTTTATTTGGGGCCAGATACTCTTGTATCTTTTGCAAACCAGGATGAGGCATTCTTCCCATAAGGGTAAGAAATTCTAATGGTCAGATGAGGTAGCCCCCTGGGGAAAAGGTACAGCTTCCCCACTCTGGTCCTGTGTTTCTGAATCCTCAGAGAAAGGCCATGTGAGCACCATCAGGAAGCTCAAAGACGACTCTGAAAAATCTTTTCTCCAGAGGGCACTTTTCATGTCATACTTTGAGTAACTTAATCATATTTGGTGGAACTTTGCTCACAAAGCAAGTGGCCTGAAAACTGTTTCTTGCATTGCAAGGAGAGTCTTTGTCATTCAGAAGAGATCTAAAGACCTTTGACCTCTTTAGCTCTATCTTTCTTTGTGGAAAACCTCATCCTTTCCCAACCACACAAGCCACCTATGACTGCTTAACCCCAGTCATTCAGCCTGCATGTTGCTTGTGTGGGATTTTTTTGTTCTGCCCTTTGAGGTTAATTAGGGCTGCACTTTTTGTCACATTTGCCCTCTCATAAGGGAAAGACACCAGTTTTGAAGTATTCGAAAGGAATCTACATTAATACTTGGGTATCTTTGCTGTTTTCTGGGAAAATAGTGAAAGAAAATGGAAGGGCAAAATGAAGATACTGGGACATGCTTCCCCATGAGTTTATGGCCCTAGAGGAATCCAGCTCTTTGGAATACCTCCTAGATTTTTTGTTTTAAAAAAATTGTTTCGGGGCACTTGGGTGCCTCCATCGGTTAAGCATTTGACTCTTTGTTTCAACTCAGATGATGATCTCAAGGTCCTGAGATTGAGTCTCGAGTTGGGCTCCATGCTCAGTGCAGTCCCTCTCCCTCTGCTCCTCCCCCCATTCCTTCTCTCTCACTGTCTCGTATATAAATAAAATCTTTTAAAAAATTGTTTCATCAGTTGTTTATGCTGGTCCATTTTGACTGAATATCTGAAAAGCCATGGACCAATGGTCATTAAATTCCACGTTTATAGGCACTGGTGTTCCTTGAATAAATCAGTGTGTTTCAACACTAAAAGCTCGTCCCAATTCACAGGGAATTTCAGTTCATGAATAATGTGCTCAAGATTTTGCTCCCATAAAGCATCCCTAAGTCTTTGGCTTTCTTACACCCATCAGAATCTAGTGAAAAATATAATTTTGCACAACCTAGGATTTTCTATTTGGGTCTTTGAATTACTTCCAATATTTTAAGTAGATTCTGGATTATTTGCCACTCAGAAAACATTGAGAACCACTTGTCATTGCAACACAAAGTGTACTTTGCAGATTCTCTGAAGGATTTTTGATATCTCACCCCCTTGGAAGATTTTCAGTTTTCTCAAATGAAGGCAAATTCATAGGGCATGAAGCCAAGGTTATTTTTGGTAACATTATACCACTTCCATACATTATCACCTCTTTTATCTTGTCTCTATTTTTTCCCCTGTATTTTTCTTCAACCTCTGTTTTATGTTCTCTATCATTAATCGAATATCTACCATGTGCCCGTCAGATGCTAATCCTCACAGCAGCTGTGCTGATAAAGACCCAAAGGCTCATGTATGCGGAGTAACTCAGCCCAGGTCGCATAGTAGTAAATGGCAGAGCCAAGAAGCTTAAATACGTTTCCCTTCAGGGCCATAACTTGTTCTTTGTGCCATGCTGTTTCACTCCCCCTCTCTCTTCTACCACGTTCCCCTTTGCCTTTGCCTTTCCCTTTTTTTTTTTCCTTTTCAATAGTGGTGAAGTGCACATAACATAAAAGTTACCAACCCATTTCTAAATGTGCATACAGTTTGGTGGTGTTACGTAAGATCATATTGTGCTTCCATCGCCAGTATCCAACCATCCGCAGGACTCTTCACCTTACTAAAGCCCCGCACACACAAAACAACAACTCACCATCATTCTTTCTATCTGTGTGGATTTGATAACTCTAGGTACTGCCTATAAGCGGAATCATGCGATATTTCTTCTTGTGTGATTGCTTTATTTCACTTAGCAAAATGTCATAATGCCCATGTTGTAGCATTGTCTGGATTTTCCTTTCATCTAAGCCTGAATAATATTTCATTGACTGCTTATACCACATTTTATCCACTCGTTGGTCAGTGGACACTAGGGTTGCCACCACTTTTTGACTACTATCAGTATTGCTGCTGTACACATGGGTGCCCTGCTTTTCCCTTTTGAGAGCACAACCCCCCCCTTATCTTTTGCCTGTTTAAGTTTTTCAGTGGTACCCATGGACATTGCATAATCTCACCAATAACACTAAGACCTAGAAAGTCACCAGACTGTATATACCACAGATCATTTCACTTCATTTTTCTTGTCATTTTTTTTTCTTTTCTTGACTTTACCTTTCAAATTTGGTTTTTGCATGGTAATAATACATATTCTGTCATTTGTTCCCATGTCTATTTATTTCTGTTGTTGGTTGTTACACTTGGATGGAACTCCAGTAGAACTCTTTGATCCTTAAGAGGAATCATATCGAAATGCTAAGCAGTGTTTATTGAATGGAAGTTATTAGGCTAGGTGTGTGAGACAGCGTAGAAAATGGGGCAGGAAGGTGGGGATGGGAGCAGAAGTGGAGGTTGATTCTCAATTTCAAGGAACTTTTAACTTGCAAATATTCATTACTTTATCATTGCCTTTAAATAACTGAGAAGTGCTGTTGTCAGATGAATGCAATATGTCTGGGATGAATTTGCCCCTCACTCTCCCATCGCCACCCCACAGAGACATTTGGCATTTTTGGTTCTCATGACTGTGGGAGAGTGCATGCTTCTGGCAGCTAGTGGGTAGAAGCCAGAGATGCTGCCAAACATACGTAGAGCACAGGATAACCCCCAAAAACAAATTATCAGGCCCTAAATGTCACTAAAGCCGAGGCTGAGAAACCTTGCAGTATGAAATATTACCTAATTTAATATTGATTAATCACCTAGTAATGAGCATAAAAAGGCACAAATAATTTTCCTAAGGAAAACTTCCTTATGATAATGCAGTAACTTGAAATCAAGCTAGCATTTTCTATCCTATAATTTTAATTATTTGCTAATGCCTGATTTAAAATTTCAAATACTTGAGTGGAATTTTAATATCTACAGTAAATTTCCTAGTAAAAATTTCATTTTAAAGACATAACTTAGTATGTAATATATTGGCAATTAATGCCTATTTTAACAAGAGGAGAACATTAGCATGAGTAATAAACTTCCTTTGGATTTGAAAAGCATTGTGTAATTGCCCCTGCACATTTCTCTCTTGATTTCTTTATTTAGACGAGCACTATGTTTAGGTCTTAACTCCTATACACATATTTTATGAAGTAATGCTGGAGGCCCTGAAGGGTGTTCTGCAGCATTGACTTAAAATATTCCATGGATAACCCACTTACATTGCAGATGACATTAAAAATATAAACAAAATTCATTCCCAATCTGCCCTTCCATAAAATGGAACTTTCTTCCATAAAATGGAACTTTAACAAATGGAAGGGGTTGAGAAAATCACTTGGAGATGCTCTGGCGCCATGCCAGGTAGCCTCCAGGGGGCATTGAGATGCCCAAGACCTGGGTGCCACCCATAGGTCGAGACCAGTCTCTGAAGGGGCAGGGAGGATAGCAGGCAGTCACTGATCAAGAAGTCACCATTAGCATACATCTGACTGATTGCTTGACTAAACAAGCCTCACGTAGGCCTGGACCAGGAATAATTCTCTGCATGTAGCCAGAGATTGATTCTCAGGCATCTGAATCCATATTTTTCTGTTTCAGGACATGGGAAGAAGGCAAGGTGCTCATCTTTGATGATTCTTTCGAGCATGAGGTGTGGCAGGACGCTACGTCTTTCCGGCTGATATTCATCGTGGATGTGTGGCACCCAGAGCTGACACCCCAGCAGAGACACAGCCTTCCTGCCATTTAGCATATTGTGTAGGCTTGGGACACACGAGAGAGGCTGCCTTTCTGGCTCTATCTCCTCGGGTATAGGACTAGAGGTTCCAAGTTTGAGAAGCCTTAATTTCCTTGATGTGCAGCCCCCAAATTCTAAGGTTCTTCCTAGGGTTAGAAGACACTAAATGGGATATTTGCCTTGCTGCAGTTCATGTAGAAAGCACCCTGCTGTACTTCCCCCCACGACAGCACCCATCTGGTGCCGTATTTCAGGTGAATACATGATCGCTTCTGTCTTGTCAGCCAAAGATACTTTTCCCCCTTAAAAGAGGCCTGAATCAGTGTACAGTGAGAATACATGTAGAAACTGTGAATGGATCATTTTAGTTTGTAATTTTTCTACGCAGTTATATATTTCTAGGGTAGCTGGGTGATTTTGTCATCACTCACCACTACTTTTTTGTTGAGTTTAATAATAAGCTCTGTAAATGCTTTACTTCTTGCTGCTTAATGGTAACTTCCCTCGTCAACTCAGACTTCCCTCTTCTAATTATCTTTAGTAAAAGACACCCATAAAAAAGCAATTTTATTTTCCTAATACGAAGGAGAAAGATGTAATTATGCTGATGTCTAGGAACTGTACTGCTTCCTACCCACTGAGTCTATTTGCTTTTTTAGCTTCACTGAAAGCCTTGTCTTCATTTCTGTGCTCGCCATGCAAATGGTAGAGACTCTGTCTTCCCAAGAGGAGCTTTGCATCCTGCAACAGGACATGGAATCATTTTATATTGAGTCATAGCAGTGCCACATGTACACTTTTTAGTGCTAAGAATTAGAACTTGAAAGAAATTTCTCAAAGTAAACATTTCCTCTCAGGATCAGGTAAATAGGTAGCTGCTAGGACATCTGGCTCTTCAGCCTCTTTGCCATCTGAGACAAGGCTGGAATCCAGAGTCTCTTGGCCTATTGTAGATCCCTGTGAGCGAAGAGGTCCTTATGTGTGTTCCCATCGCAATTTTGTAAAAATATGAAGGATGGCAAAGTGGAAGACCAAGCAAGAATGCCAGGACCTTAGTCCTGGTTTCAGCTTGTGTAGATTGCCTTCTTCTTTGAAAGAGTTTGGAAGACTCTTCCATTCCCTTGGCTGGAGAAACTTTATGCCATTTAAGCATAGCTTTGAAGTAGCTACTGTTATCCATAGTTTAGCTTCAGTGTTACCCACAGCATAGAAATAACAGTTGAGAAATTTTCATGCCTACTTATTCCAAAGATGATCAAATTATTGAGAAGAGTATTAATGCATTAAATATTGCATGTTTCCAATCAAAACTAGACGTGTTAGCTATATGAATGTAATGATATTCATGCACCTGAATTTTAAGCCAATATGAACAAAAATGCTGAAGAAATGACACAGAGGTTATCAGATTTCATTCCCAGGGAGAAATAAATACTTGTGCTTCCTTTCCATCTAAGGGCAAAGGAGGATGATTTATTTGTCTCTTTTGAAAAGAGTTCTTTACCATTGAAATGTATCCTTTCTGCTTGACAATAGCTTCCAGTTAGTAGGGTTTGCAAAATATTTGTCCTGTTCCCTTCTGTTTTGCCACAACAATACCACTAAAATAGATGAAGAAGAATGTGAGGAAAGTCTCAAAATTAATTGCCAAGGTCCAGAAGAAAAAGCAAGCTCTTGAAAAATAAAAAGGTGTCATGTCCTTCAGTATTTATTGAACAGAAGAAATGACTGACAAAGGACAATACAATCCAATGCTCATGTGATAACATTCATGTCACTTATTGAATTTGGTTCTTGTATGTATATTGCATACACATAAAGAAATTTAAAGTAGAAGTTGTCAATGTTAAACCATCATCTTACATTCATTTAATGAAATCATGGAATAGAATAAAAACTAGCTCTTGACTTAATAATTATAATATGGTATTTAAAATCAGGTCACTACAGTAGGATTCTAAATATTGCCAATTGAAAAGCCAGGAATATTATAACTGTTGCAAAAACGTTGGCAATAATCGATTCCAATAGCATTTTAAATACTTGGATCCCACAACTATTTTATAAACCCAAGTAATAAAATGGATTTTCTAATTCACTTTAATTCTTTATCTTTCTTCCCTATGTCATGGAATATAAGAAAAGTGTTTCAGTCACTGCATTGGTAGAATTATTTCAGTGTTACTATTTTGTTATTTGAAATGTCTACACAAAATGAATTGGTTTTATTTATACCGTGATACAATTGGTTGAGAAATATTTTTAATTCTATTTCAATTTTATTTCAAGGGTAGAATACAAAAATTACTTCTCTTATTCTCCTCTGCCAGTAGAAAAAAAATTAAAACAATAGATTCATTGAGAAAGAGATGTCATAAATGGTTAAGATTAGTAATAATGCTTATTGAGGGTGATTATGGCCACTTGATCACCTCTTTTCTTTTAATTTTTTAGCTAACTCTCCCAAATCCTTAGAACATAAAATCATATTTTTCTGCCCATCATCAACCAAAATATTTTTTATTTGACACTGAGCACCAACTGGTCATACTAATAAATGCCCATGTCATGCAGATAACTGGGAGGATGAGGTACCTAAAAACATACAACTGATTGGGGGAAACATGGCACAAGTAAGGATATCATATCCTATGATATCTGTTTATTTTAATTTAATTTCCTTTGGATGGATAGTTGGGGGCTCCATTTCTAAGGAGAATAGACAAAGAAATAAAATGATCTTTGGCATTTTATCCCGCATTCCTAATCTCTTATTGTCAGTACTTGTGTATTTAGCCATCTTTAAGGGTCTTGCTCCATGATTGGTCCCTACCCTCTCAGCAACAGCCAGCTCCCTTCTCCACACCTTTAACTGGTTGCAGGAGAGTGAGGGGCTAACTGCTTTTCTTTCGTGTAGTGACCCAAGTGAGGCCATTTGAATGGATCCATTAATCACTGACATGTGTTTCAATGAGACCCCGCCCCCCTCCCCCCTCCCCCGCCCTGCAGACTCATGTTGCCTGTGGGAAGTCACGTTATTAAGATGAAATAATCATATTTCAAGTTGTGTGTGTCTTCTTTTAAAGTCAGATCATGGTAATCAGCTGGTGGCCTGACAAAAGATGTGACGTCACAATCATTCTTGCAGGATAATCAAAATAAGCAAACCCCGCAAATAGCCAGACCTACAAGAACATGCCCTTAGGCTGAACAATTCGATGCTGGTGATGAGGTCAAAAAAAATAATTCAATAAGAATGGAAATTACTGGAGATACTACTGTCTTGGGGCCTTGCCCTACATCGAGCTTGACAATTGTGTCTGCACAGTTTAACTCTGATGTATCTACTTGGAAATGCACTTAATCTTAAATCACAAAACCTGGAGAGGGTGTCTGCGGTACCTCAGAAAAATCCTTGTACTAATGCAGCGTATGCATCAAATTTAGTTTTTCTTTTTTCAATTATTTTACTACCATAAATATGAGGGAGGGGGGATCATGTTTACATAACTGCCTTGCTTCACCTCCAGTCCCCCAGTGGAAAAAAAGCATCTCTCAAGTCTTTGTTCAACTTTGGCTGCTCAGACCAATGGCTGGTGACAGTCAATACTAGGTGGCAGGAGTGGAGGGCCTTGTGTCAAGCGGAACGCACGTGTCTGTGTGGGTCAGTTGCGCATGTGCTTCCTGGGTGGCTGATACCACTGAAGGCTGGCGATCTGCGAGAGCATGGGGTGACTCGGGGTTCAGTCCAGAGCCAGGAGTGGCTGAGTATTCTCATTCTCTCCCTTCTCCTCATGTTTCAGGGTGCCAGCTTCCACCACAGACTGGGACCTAAAAATAGGAGAAGGAGAAAGATACAATTACAGACAATTCATGTGGCAACAATTTTGTAATCTTGGAGAACATTCAGATTTATGTTCCCCTTATTAATCAAAACACTCAAAATAACTACAAACTTTCCATCTTTTTGTATCTCTCTTTTTGCTTTTCTGCCTTCTATATCACATATTTAGGGGGAGAGGCATCTTAGAAGCTTCTTTGCTGAGATCTCTTCGGCTGGTAAAAGCAACACGTGTTCTAGCCACAACTCTGCCCCAGTGTCTCAACAATTCTATGGATCTTGAGATGTATCAAATAGAGTAAATCCTGTTGGAATTTTTTTTTAATGTTTCAAAATACTTTTTTAGAGCCTATGGTTTCTCAATGTCATAGTAAACTATCATGCATGATGTTAAGACCATGAGGTTTGGAATCAGATCGCTAAATGTAGACTCTGCCCTTTACTGGCTGAGGAGCCTTGGGGGAGTTCTTAAAAGTCTCTAGACCTTTACTCTCTCACCTGTAAAATCGAACCATTACTTACCTCCCACAGTTAATTGATAAGGACTAAAAGTAATAATATTCATAAAGCATTTTATGTGTAATTTTACTTAAAATTTATGGAGTATTCTATTATCACCATTATTGCAATGATAATAGTGCGATCTTTAGTTTCTGATATGTCCTCTTGTATTGGATAATAACAGTTTCTTTTTTGGTTTTACAATGTGGATTGAAACTGAAATTTTCCAGCTCATAGAGAGAAAGTTGTAAGAGATATACATGTGATAAATACTCAATAAATGTTCGCATACTAAAAAAAAAAAAAGTATTGCAAGCATTAAGAAAATGGTTGAATTTGATTGTTCAAATAAGCAGAATTTACATATAATGTGCAGTAAAATGTTAACTCAGAACCCTGAGTTTCGGGGGCATCTGGGGGGCTCAATGGTTGAGCATCTGCCCTTGGCTCAGGTTGTGATCCAGGTTCGAGGATTTGAGACCTGCATCAGGCTTGATCCAGGATCCAGGGTCCAGGGGTCGAGACTTGCATTAGGCTCCCTGTAGGGAGCCTGCTTGTCCCCCTGCCTATGTCTCGGCCTCTCATGGATAAATAAATAAAAATCTTAAAAAATAAAAAAATAGGGGATCCCTGGGTGGCTCAGAGGTTTAGCGCCTGCCTTTGGCCCAGGGCGTGATCCTGGAGACCCTGGATCGAGTCCCATGTCGGGCTCCCTGCATGGGGCCTGCTTCTTCTGCCTGTGTCTCTGTTTCTCTCTCTCTCTCTCTCTCTCTCTCTCTCTCTCTCTCTCTCTCCCCCTCTGTGTCTCCCATGAATAAATAAATGAAATCTTTTTTAAAAATAAATAAAAAATAAAAAGAAGAAGAAGAAGAAGACTGAGTTGCCCAAACCCTCCTCATTCCAAGTGTCCCCTGACTGGCTCCTTTGAGCCCCTTGAGTATACCACCTGATAAAAGTGTCTCTGTGTGCCTGAGACTTTGGGCTATATAGGTTATGCCAACAATGTGATTTATTGCAAACGCCTTTTTTTGTATGTCAAGGTCACACTATATCAGGGCAGGGCAGGTGGGGGCCAGTGGGGAAGGAGGAGCTGAAGACTGCATGACTGTGTGACTGGCTCCTCTCCACCAACAGAAATCCTGGACACCAAAGCATGGGTGAGTTTCCCTGATTGGCCACACCTGGTGTGTGTTGCCATACACTGCTGAGAGAATGAAGCTCTGTCAGGACAACTGGCAGCATGCGACTGGTCCAGTGTGCCTGGGCTCCACCCACTTTTCTCCTTTGCTGATTTTAATCTGTATTATTTTCCATAACAAGCCATTACTGAGTATAACAGCTTTTCTGAGACCTGTGAGTCCTTCCGGCAAATTACTAAACCTGGGGGTGGCTGAAAGGACTCCCGAAACAATACATAATAACACATACTTGTTTTGTATGCACCTGGTATTGATATAAGTTCTTTACATGTATTACCTTACTTCATTTCCACAACCCTAAGGAGTGGTGCTATTATGATCTCCATTTTACAGAAGGGGAAAAATCTAAAGAGAAAAAAGTAGCATAGGAAAGGCAACACAAATAGAGGGCAGATTTATGGCCATCACACCACTTTGGCCGTACCTGAGGCTGCAGAATTGTTTAGCTGAAATACCTAATGTTCCTTCCACCTCACTGCAAAAATAACTTTCTGCATGAGATTCTTATCTCCATTCAGGATATGTATGTACCATAGAATGCTTAAAGAAATCAAGAAGCAAATTAGTACGGTTGTCTCAAAAGATTCAATTTCTACTATAAAGATCAATCCAGGGGCGCCTGGATGGCTCAGTCGGTTAAGCGTCTGCCTTTAGCTAAGGTCATGATCCCAGAATCCTGGGATCAAATGAATAAATAAAATCTTAAAAAAAAAAAAATCAATCCAAACAGTCCAACTTTAGTATCAAGCTTAACCTTTGAAAGTGAAATGTAGGGGGGCCTGGATGGCTCAGTTGGTTAAGCATCCAACTCCTGATTTCGGCACAGATCATGATCTTGGGGTCATGAAACTGAACCTCACTCTGTGCTCAGCCCAGAGTCTGCTTAAGAATATCTCTCCCCGGGATCCCTGGGTGGCGCAGTGGTTTGGCGCCTGCCTTTGGCCCAGGGCGCGATCCTGGAGACCCAGGATCGAATCCCACATCAGGCTCCCGGTGCATGGAGCCTGCTTCTCCCTCTGCCTATGTCTCTGCCTCTCTCTCTCTCTCTTTCTCTCTGTGACTATCATAAATAAATAAAAATTTAAAAAAAAATAATTAGCATCATAAGAAATGTAACCATAAAATACTGTACAGAATATTGTAAGTTTAAAAAAAAAAAAAGATTATCTCTCCCCCCTTGCTCCTCCCTCCCCTCCTGTGCTTTCTCTCTCTAATAAATAAATAACATCTTTAAAAGTAAATAAAGTGAAACATTCATTTGCTCCTGGGACAGGGCAGAGGAAGCCCCCAGCTCCTAGTCTAGCTCAACTATTTTACACTTTTCCTATGCATTTCCTTCTGCTTTAGTTAAGGGCTTGGTGTGTGCGTGTAGAGAGGGGTGAGGTAGAGCAATAGATTTACACAAGGAACAGAAAAGCTGAAAACCCAGAAGCCGTCAAAATAAGCATGAAGGAAACCAGAGGGGCACACCTACCTGCCTGCAGTGGCCACGTCCCTCTGGCACCCCCTACAGCTGCCTGCCTAACTGCTTTGTCCTCAGGCCCTGGTGAGAGTGGAAGGTATCTATGGCTGTTCCACTTTGGAGACTTTGAAACTGCACTTCTCTTCCTTCAAGCCAGCTGGCTCTGTTTTACAGCATGGCAAGGGAATCACAGTCACAGAGTTACAAGCCACCTTAGTGACCTATTGAGATTGAACTTGTAGGAAAAAATTCAGTAAGGGCCACGCAGCCTCTTCTTGAAACTTACTCCTCCATGTCCCTAGAGGGGCAACTCTACTGGAAGGTTCTTGCTTACACTGAACTCAAACCTGTCTTTTTGCAACTTCTATATATGATTTCTGGTTCTGTCTGCTGCAGCTACCAGTGTCCACGTAATCCAGCTGGTCCACGTAACCACTCTTTTAAGTGTTGATCTAGTGCCCTTGTCACCAGCCAGAACCCAAGACCTGACCTTTGCTGCCCACCTGCTTGTACTCACCAGCTTTTGCCTCCCATTTTTCCTCAAGCTCCTCTTTCCAGCTTGCCTATAACTCAGGCAAATGAAACCTGAAACCACCTCTCAGGTGATGGCGACTGCCCTGACAAGACCTCCAGCCCACCCAGACCTCCCAGACCAGCTGGAGCTAAACCCCCTTCTTGTGTCTTAACAGAAGGACCGCAGAGTGACCTCTAGAACTACTGACATTTACTTCATTATAATACTAAAATCTCTGCCCGAGGAGGAGCGCAAGCTTCATTTAAGGAACATGCGAAATACGGATAGGCATGTTCCCTTAAGGCCATATGCAACCTTATGTGTACCGCTACATATGGTGACAAGGATCCCCATTTTAAATATTCATCCCCACCCTCACTAAAAGGAACCTATCCACCCTTGCTTGGGAAGTCACGACTTTGGAAGTTACTCCCTGTGATCTCCTTATTTGTTGCAGGAATTCCCTTTGTGGGACAACTCACCTGTGTGGCTTCTGTGACTCACCGAGGAGCCAATTCACATTGGTTCCCTTACATCCTCAGCCCTCTCCCTGCCACCACCCAGGCAAACCAAGATTCCTCTTGTGCCAAGATTTCTAAAATTGCCACTGGGGCACTTTCCTGCATCTCCTCATCAACCAGTTGCTCACAAGGTGTCACCTCAAAATAGAGTGAAGTATTGCTTCCTTTATTCCCCCTCTTTCCATGCTTCTGTTGAAGCAGAAATGATGTGCCTAGAATTGCTATTAGCCTTTCTGGCACTCACACAACATAGCTGAGGAAAATTTAGCTATATTTGCATATGCTGCTGGTAAACCATTTCACTTCCATCTCGAAGGTGCGTGGTTGACTCTTCAATTTCTTCTTTTTTAAATTTGGCTGATGCCTCCACCCTCTCTCTGCTTTCTTGAATCTTGAAAACTGTTAGCCATCCAAATTGTTGTCTGTGATTTTAATGAGTGTTGGATTTGTTTCCAAACTTTCCCTGCCCCGATTTGGGGAGCCACTATGGGGGAGAAAATTAAAAAATCGTCAAATATTGAATTTTCAAACAAAAATCATTTATACTCACTTATAGTAAGAACTGTTTGAGAATGTCTCCTGACATATGCCAGGGACTGTGAGCAAACGTTCAGGAACCTTACTTCTCTTGTGGAAATATTGCTTCAGTTACCTTCAGTTGCCTAACATCAGACACACAGATGTGGGATTACTGTGATAAGCACCCAGAGGAGAGGGGTTTGGAGGGGAGGCGTTAGCTCTAGCAGGACAGGTAGGGAAGAGAAAGCTATTTGCTCACACAGCGACATCATTCACAGTCCCTGTTCAGGTGACCCTTCCTTCCTTCCCCTTGGGGTCAAATTTAGATCGATGTGATTTCTTTCAATACCTGTACTGACAGCAGGCACACAGAATGCAGGCTCTTATCTCAGCCAATACACTGTGTGTCTTGGGTGAGCGACGGGTAACAATTGAACAATTCGGAGGAGCCGAGCATGAGGGACCAAATGAAACATTTTCTTTCTTATCTGTATTTCCCCTGATGGAGAAGATGACCGGAGCCTTTTCACCTGCAGCATGACATAATTCCATTTCCCTGGTCGCACAATGGCCATTTGATGTAAGGAACACAGTACGTTGTGAAAGAGTTGAAATTCAGAAAACAGAAAGCAAATGTTGCTTTAAAAAAAAAAAAAAAAAACTGGTATAAATAAAAGAAGCCAAGAGAAACACCCTTCTTAAATGGCTCCCTCCGGATATTTAGCAGTCAAAGTACTCTTGGATTAGACTGATCAAGGGCTCACTGATAAAAATGTCTCCACCACTTGTAAACAGAGGGCTCTGAGATGGTGCACTTAGTGCATTAACCACAGAGAAGCCATTCGCCTTGCAACTTCCTCGTCCAAGTCACTCTTGGTGGTAATCTGTCCATTCAGTGGCTTTGCCTTCTCCCAAGAAGCTTAACGCTTCCACTGAAATAAACATTTTAGGCTTCATATCTGGGGTCCTCTCTGCAACACTGAAAGCCAGCCTGACCCCAAGGGCAGACAGGGGAGTGATCTGAGCTATTTCAGCCCTGGTTATCTCAGTGGTGTAGCAGACTATCCCAACAAGGCCTTCCTTCTAGCCTTGATAGCCACAGTTCGTTTTCCTGCCATTACGTCCATTCTCTCCCTCCCTCTCCTTTCCTCTTCCTTTCTATTCTCCTCCACATCTCCAACGTTTGGAACTTTCCCCGCTCCATATCATCAAAGATCTCTAGCCATGGTTGAAATTTACTGATTCCGAAGGCAATTACATCCCAGAAAGAACAAGATGAAGATGGGAAACATTCACCATGAGTTAGTCCATTCTGCAAAGACTCATAATTGGACTGAGACTTCTGCCCTCGATCAAAGGTTTATCTCTAGAACTTTGTTTAGCTACTTTATCTCAACAGCCGCCACCACATAGTCTTCTTACTAATGAACTGCCACTGCCTAGCTTCCGCTCTGCGGACCCCACATAAGGGCACAGGAACTCCGCCCTTCAGCTGTAGGCATTCATCAAGAGTCACAGGGGGTTACAGATGTAAAGAGCCCTAGAAGCAATAAAGTCAAACCGTCATTTAACTGGGGTCCTAACCATTTGTTGTGCAGGGACCAACTTCATCACTTCACCAGGAAGGACTCCACAGTCCTGGTTTTATTTCTTAAAGTCAAGGATAGGCTTGGTTTTATGGAATAGCACAGAACTGCCTAATATCCTAGTGAGCCTATATAAGGACTTCTAAACAGAAAGACTATTTTTAAAAAATGTATCTCTGAAGAACTCTTTTTTTAATTTTAAAGATGTTATGTATTTATTCATGAGAGAGAGAGAGAGGCAGAGACATAGGCAGAGGGACAAGCTCCTACAGGGAGCCTGATTCAGGACTCGATCCCAGGACCCTGGGATCACACCCTTAGCCAAAAGCAGACGCTCAACCACTGTGCCACCCAGGCGTCCCAAAAGAATTCTTCTAGGTAATTCTATTAAGCCTAATTTTCTCCCTGCTATTTCAAGTATCAAGGAAATTTCCCTTGGGGAGCTCCAGCCTGGGCCTGAAAGGTGGCTCCACCACTAGCTTTGTGATGTTGGGCACATTCCACCTCCTCATGTATAAATGGAGATATGATATCATGTGAGGTGGGAGTAAAGAGGATTAGATGAGTTGAGACATGTAAAGTGTTCAGCTAAATGTGTTCATCTATTTTTAGCTTTTATTATTCTACCCCTTTTGCAGATAAGAAAATTAAGGTCTGGGAATATTGAGTTCTTTTATAAATTGAGCCACAAAAGCATGAATTCAATTCAACGTTCCCATAGTGTCCCTGTGAAATTTATGAGAGAATTGTGTGTACTCATGAATCATATAACCTAATAGTCAATGATAACTAGGATTTCAAAGTCGATAAAGACTAGCATTTTAAAATTTCAAAATAAGCAATGAAACTATTCCTCATGACTGTTCACCTTATGGTCTTACCCTATAGTTTTAGAAGTAACACAGAAACTTCCATCTGATTAGCAATTATTTATGTAGCTTTAGGTGCAACATACTTACAGTTGTTTTCAACTGTGTAACGCGAAGCTTCTTTCTATGATAATGCCTTCAGTAATGTCCTTGATAAGAAGTTTAACGAATATTTGTAAGACATGTGTTCCGTTCAGCTAACAAACTTTCCATAATCAAAATCATTCTTGCACCAACATGATCATGCTCTCTGGGAACAATTAATATTTACTGAACCAAATAAGTCATGAATCATAAATCAATAAATCATGTTTTTTTTAATAAATAAGCCTAAATATTTCTCACATAAAGCAGCAAAGCTTTACCTCATCCAAGTGAAGAAATAACAAATAAACCTTCCTCGATGTCGACAAAACAATTCGCCACATTTACTGAACTGGAAATATATAGAAACTAACCCAAGAAAAAATATTCTATTACTTTCGAAGTGAACTATTTTTAGAGAGAGATAAACATTCAGCTTAGCCCTTGCGTATATGCACCATAACTCAAATTTAAATGTATAATGTATTTCTATTTAACTGTGATGGGCTTGGGCACTGCTGACTTATAACTAGTGAAAAAAGCGCCAAGAAAAGCCACATGTACCTTCAGAAAGGATGCAAGCAATTGCTTTTGTGAAATTAGACTTGCGAGTAAATAGAACTAGAGCAATATGGTCCAACACACAGCCCTGACCACACGTGGCTACTGAGGACTTAAGATTGGGCCAGTCTGAGTTGAGGTGGGCAGTAAAGGTAAATGTATACACTGGGTCTTTTTTTTTTTTTTTAAAGATTTATTTATTTATTTATGATAGACATAGAGAGAGAGAGAGAGAGAGAGAGAGGCAGAGACACAGGCGGAGGGAGAGGCAGGCTCCATGCCGGGAGCCCGACACGGGACTCGATCCAGGGGACTCCAGGATTGCACCCTGGGCCAAAGGCAGGCACTAAACCACTGAGCCACCCAGGGATCCCTACACTGGGTCTTGAAGAGAGTATAAAAGAAGATTGTAAAGTGTCTCATTAATGCCTTTTAAAATTACACATTGAAATCATAATTTTTTAATACATTGGGTTACATAAAATATCATTAATCTCACCTATTTATTTTTGCAGTGTCTTCAAGACAACTCAAAGAGCTTTACATATGTGACTCACATCATATTTTTGCTGGGCAGTATTGGTCTAGAGCCTCATTTATTCCCTCATGCTTATGGCTGCATATGCAGTAACATACAAATCCTCATTTAAAAATGCAGAGCCATCTTTAAAGGGCCTCGGCAACATTAGTATCTGTCATTGCCAATACCCACTGTTCCAAGCTCATTCCATGTATTAAGTCATTTAACCTTCCCGTTGACACGTGTGAAGTCCCATGAGACATGAGAGCTGTTTTCAGGGTATCAGTGTTGCTTGAATCCTAACTAGAGTGAAACTTTGTTAGTTTAGACTCCATTACTTTGCTGTCATTTAGATGAAGGTTAACATATACCTTGATTTTGTCTCTAAATGAATAAATAATATTTTTAAAAGCTTTAGAAAGAAATTTTAACTACCTAAAGAAAAAGAAATAAATTATTTCTGCACATACAGCAAAATTAATATTAACTTTATGTAATGACTGCAGATGTTTTTTGCTGTTTATTATAAGAGCCCGAGGAGAAGTGAGCTGATGGAAGAGCAGTAGGCTAGGGATTAGGTGCTTTTTCTCATCAGTGTGTCACTCACTTGCGGTGGGCTCTGTGGAGTACCTCACGGAGCTTCTCTGGCCCCTCATTCTTTACCTGTAAAATGATAATCTTGGATGAAGTGATATATTTAGCCCCAAGATTCTATGAGCTACACCAGACTGGAGTCCACCATTTGTTCTTAAAAATCATTAAATCTTGAAAATCAGTTTTCATATTTCCCTAGTTTAGACTTGAAGCTAATTAGCTCAAATAGTCTAAGTACCACCCTACCTTTGTTTTCACCTCCTTCCAGAAAAGCATAAAAATACTAAAAATGACAAGAATTGGCAGGACTTGGAATGCCTTTCCTGCAGTTAGTATGTGTCGAGCATATTTAGATATTAGGAGTCAAAATGATTTACCTTCTGTAAGTTTCTTTTTTTTCCTTCTATAAGTTTCTGAATGTTGAATTCAAAGTTGCAGGCACTATTTAATAACTATTGCCCTGTGTCATTGTTAACATGTTTTTAGTTTATTTAAAATATGTTAATGCTACACATGATGTGTGCTCAGATAGTAGATTCCTGCTGCAGAGGGTAGCTGCCACCTAATCTGTAGCCACTAAGGGTGTTCCCCTACGCACGGAAGTCCCCCTCGGCACTCAGTAAATCTTGTTTGCCACATCTGAAATCTGTCAAAATGCTTTGAAAGAGATTTCAACACACATTTTATTTGAATACTTTTAGAATTATCACCTACAGGAGAGTCTCCCATCTCCACAGCTGGTTATAATTATTGTCACCACCACCACCACCATCATCATCAATAACAACCATAAACCATTTATTGAACACTTACTGCATGCCAGATTCTGCACTAAGTGGTATTTAGCCTGCATCAGCCTTGTTTAAACTTCGAGATAATCTTCCAAGGTGGGTATTGTTAATTCCATTTTGTACACCGAGAAACTGTGCCTCGGAGAAGTTAATTAATGTTCCTAGTTAGTTGTGGAACTAGAATCTGAACCCAAATATAGGTCTACAATCTACATTCTTAAACACTATCCTACACTGTATAAAAAATATTAAAAACTGGGATGCCTGGGTGTCTTAGCAGTTAAGTATTTGCCTTTGGCTCAGGGAGTGATCCTGGAGTCCAGGATCGAGTCCCACATCGGGCTCCCTGCTTGGAGCCTGCCTCTCCCTCTGCCTATGTCTCTGCCTCTCTCTCTCTCTCTCTGTGTGTGTCTCATGAATAAATAAATAAAAATCTTTAAAGGAAATAAATAAATAAATAATTTTTAAAAATACCAAAAACTTAGTAAGAAACCAAAGGACATTATATATATATCAGAAACTGGTAATATTCAAAGTTCTCAGAGAAGAATCTCTCCTATTACTATTGATGGATCTGAAAGTTAACACTATAATCATCTATGATTTATAAAAACCTTGATTTTAGGCAAGTGAATGAAAATAGGAAAGTAGCAGAACTTCATTTGGGAAAAAAATATTGTAAGGATTATAGCTAATGTGATTTTAGCTTTATCTATTGTAACCATTACCTAATAATATTTCAAAATTCTTTCTTCTAAATGTACAGCATTCATGCAAATAGCTGGGGAGGCCTAAACAGAAGCGCAGTTGGGTCAATAGAGAAAGTCAAGTAGAGGGGGACAGGGAGGAGCTTGGGTGTGGCTGAGGAAAGAGCTCAGCCGCCAGAAGATGAGCCAGTCCAGGTCCCTGGACACAGGAGGAAGGGACAAGAGAAGAGAGCCCGGGGAGGCCGTGGTAGAAAGTGGCAGCTGCATTCTACAAAGGTGTTCATCACTCTTTAGGAAGCTCTGCATTCCTATCACTAGTAACTCCCAATTTCTCAGCTGTAAAATGAGGAGAGGACATTATCATCCACAGGGCTCTGAGAGATGAAAGGTATAATGAAGTACTTGGAGTGCTTTTGAGGAGAAATGGCTTAAACTGGAGTTGTTTACCATCTTACTCATACTTCCCTGACTCTCGTCTTCTGAGCTTGGCTGATGGCAGGGATAGCCCTTGTCTGCCCCCCGAAGAAAGCCAAAGATGACAGACTTAGAAAACAGAGATGCAGCAGATTATTTATGTGACAGAGGAATTTTAACTTTACTGAGCAATTTACTAAAGAATCCCTATTAAGCAGAGTCACCTTAGGACACCTGAAACAGGAGAATATTCAAGGTCATAACTAGTGTTGTGTCCGAATCCTTCATGGGACCCAGTGTCAGGGTGAGGTCTATAGACGTCTTAGGATCCAATCAATATCTGAACCGGTTGGCTCTCCTACAATCATTCCATATTCTTCTGTGTGTGTGTGTGTGTGTAGGTTTACCAAATTCTGAGGAATGGAACGCACTGCTGTAGGTACTTCGATGTGAATTCAGGTGTTCTGAGATGGTCACAGGAGCATTAAAATAATACATTTTTTGCATGCCAATTATTTCTGGAGAGGTTTTTTTCTATTCCAATCATAACTTAAAATAGCATCACTGCAAATGGCTGCAGGTGCTTGCACCACCTGCTTTGAATGCAGTCATCTTTCATCAGAATTAGATCGGTACAAAGAGCTGCCAGTCAGTTTCAGAGCATCCCTAATTGTTCCTAATTATTCTCCTCCCTCTGAAATTGGTGGTGCACACCCTCAGAGGAGCCCCTTTGGTAGAACTAGCATATAATGTCCGGAAGCAGGTAGAAAAATACCAAAAGCTGTCAAGAACTAAGACAACGAGGATGACTCATTCTGTTCTGAGTTTGAAGAGGAGGGCTAGAGTTCTCGATAAAAACTACCTTTCATAAGTCTATTTTTTGACGGAAATGACAGTATGTTAATGGGTCTTTTTTGATATTACTCTAGGAGCCTGCATATCAAGTTTCTTCCTGAATGTCTACATCTTCCCCCACTTAAAATGGGGATTGAGGCCAGTGTGACGGAGGAACTTGCTTTTCTTTTTTTTTTTTTTAAGATTTTATTTATTTATTTGAGAGAAAGAGAGAGATCACAGAAGGAGAGAAAGAAGGAGAAGCAGACTTGCTGCTGAGCAGGGAGGCAGACACAGGACTCCGTTCTAGGACCCTAAGCTCATGACCTGAGCCGAAGGAAAATGCTTAACTGACTGAGCCACCCTGGTGCCCCTGGGCTAAGTCATTTAACCTCTATGTACTTTAGCCACATTATCTATAACATGGGAATAATCACCCCTTGTTATCTATTTTAAATCTATTTTTTAAAGATAACTACTTAAAAAAACACATCTATACATTTTTAAATTCTCAACACCCGAAAGGCTCAGTTTTCAAGAAGGCTCAGGACAAGTCCAGGAGCATGTGTATCCAATACTCTGGTATGTGGGAAAATAGTATAGTCTGGGGCCCTGCCTCTTTTAAGTGCCTTTAGTGTGGTGGTGGTGCCCGGATGGGCAGCATGGGCACCACCTGGGAGCTGGTCACAAATGCAGATTTGCAGGCTCAGCCCAGACCTATGGAATCAGAAGCTGTATTTTAAAAGAGCCTGGTGCTTTGCATGCATGTTAAAATTTGCAAAACATTGGTCCAAAGCTAACACTGCAGAAACCTGCTTTCATTTTACAGCAGAGCTGTAAAGATTCATCAGGTATGGCTCATTCAAACCAAATTCCTGATTCTGTTCTCTAGTTCACTCAGTATCTTAAAGAGTTAAATAAGTTTATGAAATGTCTTACTTATTACTAGAGAATCACACTCAGTTTAGGAGTATCTGTCTTCATATCTGAAAAATTATTTGGGTGGGAGGCAGGAAAACATTTCAGAAATTCAGGCTTGGGGAACTGAGGCCATCCTGATTTAACTTCACATTTTGTCAGTGTCTATGTCATACAATAAATTCTTTCACAAGGTTTGAACATGTGCTATATGCTGACTGAGGAAGGGAAAAAAATCTCTGGCTTTAAGGTACTCACATGAAAGAGAGGGAAAGTTAATATAAAAACACCTGTCTGTCACCTCTGCAGCTGTTCATACATTCGAGAGGACATGCCCCAACTCAGGGGTCGACTTCCCAAGCTGGGCATTGGTCTAAGCGCTGCGACACAGGACTGACCCAGTCAGATGACCCTTGATTGCAGAGGTGGTGGGGGCTGACCAGGCAATGAAACATAAGCAAATGGGAAGTTTGGGAAAAGACAAGTGCTGGGAAGCAAATGAATCAAGTGGTGTGATGAAGAGGGACCAGGCGAAGGGACATGCTGCTTCCTAAGGATGGAGCTCCAGTGCCTTTGTGTATCCGTAGTGGGGACCAGCTATCCCACCTCGTCTACCTTCCACGAGGAGTGAGAAGAATGCAGTGTTTTCTTCCTGTGACCAATCCACAGATACCTTCCCAATCCCTCCATATTCAACACTGCAATTCACTATTCGACGTGGAGGGTGCTTTATGTCTCTAATTTGAGCTACCAAGCAGATTACTATGATTTAACTTGGATTATTGCTTTACTTTGGTTCAAAGGAAAGTACAGGCTGATTTTCAAAATAATACAAAAGTCAGACTTTACAATAATGCATGCAGATCTATAGCCTGAATTATGACTTTCATCAAACACTGAAGACTAACCAAGGGTATAAACACCTGAGGTAAGTGAATTCTTCTGAAAATATTTCTATGAATATTACCCCCCAACTGCTCATTCATTCATTCTTCTTTTTTTTTTTGTAAATTTATTTTTTATTGGTGTTCAATTTACCAACATATAGAATAACACCCAGTGCTCATCCCGTCAAGTGCCTCCCTCAGTGCCTGTCACCCAGTCACCCCCAAGCCCCGCCCACCTCCCTTTCCACCACCCCTAGTTTGTTTCCCAGAGTTGGGAGTCTCTCATGTTCTGTCACCCTTTCTGATATTTCCCACTCATTTTCTCTCCTTTCCACTTTATTCCCTTTCACTATTTTTTATATTCCCCAAATGAATGAGAACATACACTGTTTGTCCTTCTCCAATTGACTTACTTCACTCAGCATAATACCCTCCACTTCCATCCACGTCGAAGCAAATGGTGGGTATTTGTCGTTTCTAATGGCTGAGGAATATTCCATCGTATACATAGACCACATCTTCTTTATCATTCATTCTTCCTTCAAGAAGTATGCACTGGCCCTTTATTTTTGGCCTGCTTCTGAGCAAGGCCCTGAGAAACAAAACTGCAAACATGCAATCTGCCACACTGAGTACCCCCTTTGCAAAGCTAAATCCCTACCTGTGGTCTTGTTCCTGCTTCCACTGGCATCATCCAAGTTATCAGTCCACCATTTATCCTCTTCCTTATATGCCAAATGACAGGATGGTGGACTCCTGAGCATTTGGGTCAGTAACTCTATGCCTTTGTCTGCTTGTGGCCATCCCAGGCCAACACCCATACCTCCTTATGCACGAGGCTTCTCCCAGCTTCATTTCTCTTCCTACAAACTGAGATTACATGGTCGAGCCCTTAGTCTTCCTCTTGGCCACATGCTGAACTATCTAATAAAATCCAGCAAAACCCAGCCTTGGATGGGGTCAACAATGTGTCTCTTCCATGTCAGCCTGGTAGCTAATGAGAAATGTGGCTCACACTACCCAAGAGTATAATGGTCACTGTATACCCATTATCACCACTCCCACCTTCACCTCTAAAAACTGCTTTATACCTTCTATGTTTCTCCCAAAGCAAGTTCAAGCCTTTCCCAATTTGCACACACTTTAGTTCATGCACTTCTGTGCCTCATTACCCAAACCACCTCCTGTACACCACTTTGATCTCTCTGGTAGGCCTTGCCTACCTCCTGGGGAAAATAGTAGCCAACAGACCCATGTGAGCTGAGCTCCCCTAGCTTCAGGCCACCAAATCCAGTTGTCTGGTTACTGCCAAGGGATCCTCTTCAACAGTGAGAGGCAGAAACCTTCAGTCAGGTTCTGGGTCCTAAACCATCTCACCTGCTTGGTGTTACTATGTTCCTATGTCTTCAAGTTCTCCCTCTTTACTGGCTCTGTGCCATGAAATATCCTCTCCTCTCCATTTTCAATAAAGAGGAAGAAGATGAAGAAGAGGATGAAGAGAAGAGGAAGACAATAATGAAGAAGAAAAGAAAAATAGAACAAAAGCTGTAGTAAAAACACACACATACTTCCCCAGATACACATATCTCCTCCATCTCCACGCCCAAACTTTACACAATAATTGTTTCTTTTTTCTTTTTTAATATTTATTTCTTTATTTGAGAGAGAGAGGAGGGGAGACGGAGAGGGAGAGAAAGTCTTAAGCAGACTCTGCGCCAAGTGCAGAGCCCCACAGGGGGCCAATCTCACGACACTGCAATCACTACAAGGGCCAAAACCCAAGAGTCGGAGGCTTAACTGACTGCACCACCCAGACACCCCCAAATAATTGTTTCTATTCTCTATCTCCAATCCTCAACTCCCATCTGCTTCTGAGGCAATCTCATCTCCACTATATAACTTCACTATAGGCTACCAATGTGGCCTTCGAGTCATGAGGCCCAATGGACACCTTTCAATCTTCATCTTACTCAGCATCTAGCAGCAGTCAATTGAGTTGACCACTCCACCTTTCCTGAAGCTTCACTCTATCCCCTTGGCTTCAGGGACATCATACATCTGGTTTACCTCCTACCATTTTGAATGCTCAGTCACTCTGGAATTTTCTTCCATTCCTATGACATGCATTCCTTTCTTTATGCTTTTGAGCCCCTAATTTATATTCATTCTAGAATCTCCTTTACTGAGCTTTTGAACCTTCTATGCAATGGCCTATGTGACTACTCCAACTGGATATCACATAGGTCCTCACACCAACCATGTCCAAACCTGAACTCATAACCTCCCCCAGTCAGCACCTCCTCCAGAGTTCCCCATCTTGCCAAATGGGACTGCTTTCCATCCAGGTATATGTGCCAGGGACCTCTAGTCATTCCTGAAACCTATTTTATTTATTTTCCATAACCACTAGATAATTTTTATAAGATTTTACTTATTTATTCATGAGAGACAGAGAGAGAGGCAGAGACATAGGCAGAGGAAGAAGCAGGCTCCCTGTGGGGAGCCTGATGCAGGACTCCATTCCAGGACCCTGGGATCACGACCTGAGCCAAAGGCAGATGCTCAACTGCTGAGCCACCCAGATGTCCCCAAAACCACTAAATCATTAGGTCTTATTATACCCACCAAATGTTTTTGAGTCTGTCTTCTTCTCTCTGCCTCTGTCCCACCACTATAGTCAAGCTTCCATCATCTCTTGCCCTCACTGTCTCAGGAGCCCCAGATGGCCTCCTCATGCTTACTTTCTCCCATGTCAGCTGAATATTCTCACTACATACAGAATGAGATTTTTAATAAACCCAATATATTCACATCACTTTCCTGCTTCAAATCTTTCTGTGTCTCTTGACTGCTTATAAGTCCCCTATCCTTATCAAGACGTACGTGGCCCTGCACAGCAGGCCCCTGTATACCTCCCCAGCCATTCTTCCCCTTACATTCTGCTCTCTAACCTCTCTGATGTTTTTAAGTTTGCTTCTTTTTTAAATTCTGTATTTCATTGATTCTGGGAAGTCATCAATGATAGAACATGTCCTGATCTCAGGAATTTCTAATGTAAAAAAAAAAGCATCTTATAATTGTTAGAACACAGTAGTTCCTGCAAGTGGCCCTGCCCCTCCCAGATGCAGGGTTTCTGCTCCCATATCACTCCTTCTTTTGCCTGGGAAACTTTTTTTCTCATCCTTCAAGCCTCAGCTTATGTGGGATCTCCTCCCAGAAGCCCTTTCTCACCACCAGTATGGTCCCACCACAGGTTGGGGTCCCCACTATGCACCCTCATGGTACACTGAAGTTTTTCAGAGAACTTGTCATGGTGATAATGAAACAGCCCTTTGTATCGTAATGTGTTTAAAGCCTTTCTCTCTTAAAAGATTATAGACTCAGAGCAGGAGATAATCAGGCTATCATCAGCAGCTAAAACTTATCTTTGCTCCATGTAATCCTCGCAGCACCATAATAAGGCTCATCTATGATTCCTCTCCCTTCCTTAGAGTTAGGAAAACAAGGCCATAGAGAGATGGCTGCTCAGGTCACATGACTACTAATTTGAACCACTAGGATCTGATTTCAAATTCCAGTTTCTTAACTACTTTTTCCTGTACTATATCTTGATGCCTACTAGGCACTTGATAAATATTTGTTGAATGAATAAATGAATAAAGTCTTTAAAAAGTTAAATATTGTAAATGTTATTAATGGAATTCTAGAAACTAGGAGAAAAAAATAAGACTAATGAGCCCGTTTTTAATAAACTCAGAAACAATTTTAAATTCTAATCAAACATTGATCAGAAAGACCATGTCGCTGTCTTATTCTATTATGGATGGTTGGCAACAACTTCTTCATCACTCTAGAAAGTACCCTATTCCTAAAAGCAATTACTGTTACACCTTTCTTTCCTCCCTTCCTTCTTCCCTCCCCATCTGGGTTTTTTGCCTTCCTTCTTTCCTATTTCCCTTCTTTTTTTCTCCTGCAGTTTCTCCCTTTCCCCTTCCTTGCTTTTTCACAAAATATGTGCTGAGCATCTATTACATACTTGGGAATATGTGACGCACAGGATACATATTGGCGAAAAAAAGCACAATCCCTGCCCTCGGTGAGTATATAATATATAGAAGGGAAATTTCATACACGAGTAAAACCAACAAATATGTGATGGTGGAACTGTGATTCCTGTTGAGAAGGAAACAGTTCAGCGATAGAGAATAGCAGATGGGAAGGACAGGAGCCCACTGGAATGGAGAGGGTGAAGAGCTGCCTTCAGGGGAATAACTCCTGCTGAATGAGGAGTTGGCCACGTATCATACTGCTCTTCTGTGGTGCTCTGCAGACTTCTTCCCTTGCTGCCATTCAACCCTAACAGCGACCCCTGAGGTTATAGCCACTTTATACTTGAGGAAGCCAAGACTCAGTGAGGTTAAGTGACTTACCCAAGGTCACATAACTAGAAAAATCAGAGGAAGAAAATGATCAGAACCTACGTCTACTCTGATAAGGGAAGATTGAGGAAAAAAGACAAATAGAGAGGCAAAGAGATGTGTCACCACGGAAGTCACAAAGTCACAAAGCTGAAGCAAGCAGACCATAATTAGAATGCAGTGCCATGTACATGCCCTCCTGATGCCAATCTTGAGGAGCAGCGGAGCAACGTGAAGCAGGGCTCCCTGGGGCCGGTCACCATAGTAGCAGGAACACAACAGCCACAACTGAAGTGGGACCATGAAGGAGTTTCCAATGAGATGCTGGAAGCTCAAAAATACTCTTCTGTGGCCTCAACATAAAACTCAAACACTATAGTTTGGATACCTTAAGCCCAAATGATATGTACAGCAAGGTTTCCCTTAGGTTCCTAAATAGGCACTTGTAGTGTACAAGCAGCACATCAGTTTTAAGAACGACACCGCAAAGAGATTTTCATCCCATGTTATGCCAAATATTTGTTTTCATCCATATGATTATCAAAGCTTATAAGCAAGATTCATTGCTGGCTAGATGTTGGCCACAGACAGCATCAGCTTTATTGGAATCAGGCGAGATGTTTGTTTACCAATAGCAATATGTTCACAAGAAAGAAATGTTCTTTGTTTTTCTTGCCCAGACTACATCTCCCTTTCCAGCTAGTCGCATCTGATCATGGTGCTTCGGTAAACAGGAATCATTTCAAGGACACACACAGTGAGCAATCAAACAGTTTGCTCTGGAAACTACACGGTCAGTTTAACCACATCTGTTTGTTTCCCTTGAAATCAGACCTGCTCTGTTGCTTTGCCAGGAGCTTCGAACTCTTCATCTCCTAATTTTTCATGTCATTCTTTAAAAAAAGAAGAGAAAACATGGCCCTGAACACAGCATTTTATCCAGCCCTATTCATTTTCTTATTGACCAAATTCTTTGTATAGATTTTCTTTCACTCTGATGTTACATGGCTATATGGGATGTGCTTGCAAGGAGATGCCCCCCTTCAGTTCTGCCACAGAAAAGAAAGCTGTAGAAAAGTGGGAGATCCATCTTAGCCAGACACACAAGTAGTGATGAGGCGATACAGCTATTTTTCTTTGTTCTTTAAGAAATGTTAACAAATTCTTGCCGGCATCCATGAAACACACCAGTATCCAATAAGCGACATAAAATGCTGGGCATTTATGGCTTACTGAGAGGTCTTTGCTTCTGGAAGTAGTGACATCTCAGACATCTCAGCTGCCTAAGTAGGAGTGAGTGACACCTTGAAACTAAGAAGTTCAATCTTGTGTGAAGTAGAAGTCACGAGACATCTCAGAGGGCAGTAGAGACTGTGGGTCATTCATTAAGAAATGATGCATTATGTGATTTTATTGAACGTAACATCCATATGGAACATCTGTTCCCAGGCCACACAGTAAAACGGACCGTTTTTGCCCTAACTGCTTGGAACACAAGGGTCCTTCTGTTCCACACTGCCACCCCTCATTCTTTTCCTATGGGTTGTATTTCATGATGATGCATTACTTCTGCCGGAAACGAGTAGTTATCCAGCAAATGCATGCATTCATCCCATAAAAAGAGGACCGCATGCTGGAAGATTGCCAAGGTCATGGCCAATTCTATTGACAGCTGAAAACAGTTAAACTGACTTTTACCACCCAGACAGGAGCCAAAATTTTCTTCAGTTCAGAAATCTGAACCCAACTCAGGCATTCCCCTAGCTTATTCCCTTCCCCCAAATCAGATGGCTTATAATGTCTCTATGACATCTTCCTCACCTCGTCTAGGAAGGGTGTTTAGAAAACATAAAAGTGGAGGCATTTGGTCAAAAGGATCAGAAGTAATCCTACCATCCAGGCCAGCTGGCCAAGATCCCAAAGCATTGGTCCCTCTGATTGCCCAGCACATAGCATAGACCGAGGTGGATCATCTCTCTGGAAGTTGGGGCCCTTCTTCACTGGTGCAAGCAGAGATGCCACTTGGTTTTCTAAGGGCTTTTACTCTATAAATACTTGTCTGGGATCCCAGATAAGTGTTGATGTTTTAATAAATAAATACAGCAGGAGTTATTGCACACACTTAGCCAAACCTTGTCTATGATCAGGCTGCACCCAAAACCAACCCAGGCATTTCTGGAAATTTCAAGAGACGTGACTGTTTTGACTCTATGAACACTATTATCACATGGCTAAACAGCAAAACCCAAAAGCCTGAAGACAAACATCTTTAAATGTAAATACATAGTGAAGCCACCTGAGTCATCTCTATGTCAGGCCATCTTAGAAAGTCGGTACAGAATTAACAACTGAAATGTTACGACTGTGCTCATGTGCATGAGTGGTGCGATGTTGCTATTTTTTAAAAAGACTTTATTTATTCATGAGAGACACAGACAGAGGGAGAAACAGGCTCCATACAGGGAGCCCGACATGGGACTCGATCCCGGGTCTCCAGGATCAGACCCCGGGCTAAAGGCAGGTGTCAAACTGTTGAGCCACCCAGGGATCCCTGCTACTGAGTGAGTAATGCTGACACTGGTCTTGTGATTCCATGAAAGACTGGGGCCCATGGTCTGCACAGAGGAGGTGCTTGGTAAATATTTGTCGGAGGGACATGGGCAGGGTGGGCATGGCCTTTGCTCCGGGCCCTGGACTCTGCAAGTTAGAACACCTTTCTGTGCTTCGTCAAAGTCATTCTGGCTCTGCATTTCCTCAGACCGACTCCACTGGGCCTGGGTGTTGGGATGTAGTGATGACTCCATGAAGCTCACCTGCTGCCCAAGGGAAGTAAAATGTGGTATTCTGCTCTGGTACTTTTCCTTCTGAAAAGGAGCCATGGCTGCACTACCACCAGGCTTGGACTTTCTCTTTCAGTGCTGACTCGAATCTTCTTTGAAAAATTAATGAGCCAATGAGACTATAGTACCACATCCTACCTTAGAAAAGATAATACTCCATTTCCTTGTGCAGATAGGTACACCGGAGCACATGTGAGGTGACCTCCAGGAAACAATGAAGATGAAAATTGTCAGCCAAGGTTCAGACCACGTGCGTCTTCAGGATCTCCCATGAGTTTCCTGATTTTCCATTTCCGACACTGGTGCAGTGATTACCTACCCTCGTCTCTGGGAGACAAGTGTTCAGAAAGATTCCTATGATAAAATAGCTTTGGTGACACAGTTTTTTTACGCTGCGAGACTTCTCAGGACCTTGACTATGATAATTAGAGGAAGAAAGAAATTTTTTAAATCTAAGCACTAATGAAAAAAAGGGCATATCTGTGCACCATTTATACTTTTTAAACTACAAACTATCGAATATGTATGGAACATCTGCCATGGGCAAGACACTATGCGTTTAGAAGAAGCTAGCTGCAAGGCTATACAGAAAATCCCTGGACTCAGTGTCAGGGGGCTTGAGCATTAGTCCCAGGTACTTCACATAAGCCAGTAATGCGCAAGGGGATGGGCAGATATTTTTATATTAGTGTTTATAAGGCACAAAACTTAACAGAATTTACCATTTATGACACTAAAATTTAAATTAAATAGTGAGTAACTTTGTTTTTATTAAAAATAAAGACCTTAGGATCATTCCATGAAATAATGCTGATTACATTATGGCAACATGAGCTTGTAATTACTTAATAAATACGATGTTCTCTCAAGAACTTGTATATATACCTTGTGGGGGGCAAAAGAAAAGGTCCTTGGTAGCAGAGATTCTGATGATCCCTAGGTGACCTCTAAGGATCTCCTCTGGTTCTAAATCCTGATGATAAGGGGAATAATAAAATTCATGTTTAGATATAATTTTAGTATTTTATATACAGTTTTCATGGAGGTTGCTTATCCTGCAATCAGGGGCAGCCCGGGTGGCTCAGAAGTTTAGCACTGCTTTCAGTCCAGGGTGTGATCCTGGAGACAGGGGATCAAGTCCCATGTCGGGCTCCCTGCATAGAGCCTGCTTCTTCCTCTGCCTGTGTCTCTGCCTCTCTCTCTCTCTCTCTCTCTCTCTCTCTGTGTGTGTGTCATGAGTAAATAAATAAAATCTTAAAAAAAAAAAAAAAAAAGCTGTCTGCAGTGATACAGACCAGAGGAATCTACTCAAGATCTACAAGAAGATGGTAGAAAATATAAGCTTCCTCTCCTGGTTGCCCTGGCAGAGGCCTCCTGCCTTTTGGCCCTGGAAGGGAAAGTGTTTTGATCTGGTCCATTCCCCTTCTCCTTTCTATGCCAATCCTGTTTGGTCCAGAATAGCATCCAGCCCCTCCGCCAGGGCGACCACACCTTAGGTCTAGAAAACCAGATGCTCCCTTGCTGGCCAAGATGCTGGTTTCACATGGCAGAGAGCCTGGCTTTGCAGAGCACTCTCACTTTTGCCCAGAAATGCCAGGAAAGCTTTCTATTTCTTTGAGATCCAAACCACCCTGTCTGCAGGGCAATCTGCACTTGGATGGCTCTAGCTCCAGGAAAAGGCCCCAGTTACTCACTCAGAATCCAGGTCTTAGGACAACATGTCCATGAGGTTTTTTACCAGTAATCTTTAATATATATATCTTTTATATATATGTGTGTGTGTGTGTACATATACATATCTGTATATATTCCAACATATACACATATACACATGTATATATACATATATACATTATATAGAATATATAAATGTCTAAGTATATGTACACATTTATAATATATACATATATGTATTTTTAAGCATAACTTCTCCAAAAATGACTAATCATCCTCCAGTAGTTCAAGAGAGTATGTTTTTCTGTGTATGTGTGTGTCTGTATATATGCCTTTTAAATAATATCTATAGCCATTTAGAGATTAAGGCTAGGGATCCCTGGGTGGCGCAGTGGTTTAGCGCCTGCCTTTGGCCCAGGGCGCGATCCTGGAGACCCGGGATCGAATCCCACATCGAGCTCCCGGTGCATGGAGCCTGCTTCTCCCTCTGCCTATGTCTCTGCCTCCCTCTCTCTCTCTCTCTCTCTCTCTCTCTCTGTGACTATCATAAATAAATTTTAAAAAATTTTTAAAAATTAAAAAAAAAGAGATTAAGGCTAGAACCAGAAAGCAATTAAACAAGCTTAATAATTGAAAAAGATATCACAAAATCTGTGCACTGATGAAAAGATCATGCACTTGCTCATGAAGCAAAAGCATCAGGCCTGCACCCCCAAACCTGAAGCAAGACTGCTGGGTCTCGACCCCACGTCATCCTCTCCTCCTTCTTAGGTGGCAAAAAACCTCTCGGGTTTGGATGTATCTGCCCGTGTGAATCAGGGGTACACTCCTGCCTAAGAAGTCTTCATCATACAGTACTCAGGGGCAGGAGTCTGGGTCACAGGTGCCACCACTGAGCTACTGGAACTCATAATTCTACAGTCACCTCACTCTGCGACATCTTATTACATGAACTAATCAATTGTCCGTATTGTTTAAAGCAGTCCAATTGGAGTTTTATCTTATTTGCAGCCAAAATCATCATTACTATTACAAAGTCTATTTACTGTTACTTGTTGGACAGTTTTATTAAATTGGGCTACCTACTTTCCAAGACTAAAACATAGTCCACTAGTAAATTAGATAGGAGGTAACAGAGTGCTTCCGACATACATAGTTCCAGGAACAGAAAGTGACAACTGATGGCCTAGAAGCAAGGAAATAGACTAAATTGCAAAATAAAAAATAGAAACAAGAAGGTAAAAATACAAAGTTCAGGGTCATTTAGTATCGGAGCAGAGAATGCCACACACTCAAAAGCCCATAAAAGCATCATTTTTTTAAAGAACAGACCGATACTGAAATAATCTATTTAGGAAAATTTCCATCCAAACTAATAATTTATTAAAGTTTTTCTGCTTAAAGGTTGAATCATATTTATCTGAAAGAAGAAAAGAGCTTGTTAGAACCACTAATCCCCCACTGAGAATTTTATACATCTTGGATTTTACTCTACACGTGCTAAAAAGTGTTGTTCTGAGCTACTTGGAAATCAGAGGTCACATTATAAATAGTGACTATGTTCCAAGGATAATCCACAAAAGCCCACTTGACCCCAAATGGATCTGAAGGCTGGTGGGAACTATGGTGACAGGGATTGGGACTCTAGGCAGTGTCTACCCATTGGAAGGTGGAACATTATCCCACAGGACAGACCCAGGTCATCTGACTCAGACCAAGGAAGTACTTTCTAAAGCCATGCTCTAGGGAACATGCTGCCCCATTAGCTGCCTGCCCATCTCTGGACAATGCAAACTGAGGATGGCTGACAACCCAGGCTGGAAAACAGACACCACATCAGGTGGGAAGCTCGAAGAGATGACCTTTAAGATCTCCAGTTCTGTTTTTCATTTCCCCAGCTCCCAATGGGTTCCGAGGGCTCAGAGATAGTAGGAATGGTGGCTGTTCTGTCTATAATTTTCTCAGTCACCACAGATCTCCATCACTGAAGCACTTGACAACAGGCATAGTCCCACAGCTGGGGTGATACCTCCTTGCTGCATCATTGCTGGTACCAGTTTCCTCACTGCCCATCCTGTTGCTGCCTAAAATCCCCAAGCAATGGGGCACCTGGGTGGTGCACTCGGTTTAGCAACCCACTCTTCATTTTGGCTCAGGTCGCGATCTCAGGGTTGTGAGTTCAAGCCCCGCATCAGGGTCTACGCTGAGCACAAAGTCTGCTTGTATTTCTCTCTCCCTCTGCCCCTCTCCCACTAACATAAATAAATAAATAAATAAATAAATAAATAAATAAAATCCCCAAGCAATGGCCCAAGGATGCCACCACCAATGAAAGCAAGAATGAGCAGGACACCTTGATGGCCTTGGTTGGGTAATGAGATGTGTACACAATTACCAAGCTTCCCTGGCATAGTCTTGGATTTTGACTTCAACATCTTACCTTTTCCAAAATCTGCCTTTGTCCAAGAAGACTTCTCTAAGGGTCTTCCTGGTTGAAATTTAGTGAATGTTTCCTTAGAGTATTGAGCAGGTTCTTACACCTCCTTTATAGTACCTCTTCCATTCTCCATTATATTATAGTTATTTGTGGGCAAATCTTATCTCCCTTACCAGGCTATAAGATCCTATAAGTCAGGATCTATGAAAGTCAGGAGAAATTAGCTTTCTCCATCTGGGAGCTAACAGTTTGGTTGGAGCAATTGAATAACTGCACTAAGGGTGGGTTTCAGAGGTAGCAGCTTTCATTCAACCTTAATTCATTCAGATAGAGTATGTATAGGGTGTCTGTTGTGTGTCTATTATGTGCCATACATTGATTTCAAATCTTGAAGAGGGTATAAGGTGAATGAATGTTATACAAAGACTTTATCCAGGGCACCTGGATGTCTCAGTGGTTGACGTCTGCCTTCAGCTCAGGTCATGATCCTGAAGTCCTGGGATCGAGTCCCACATCAGGCTTCCTGCAGGGAGCATGCCCTTTGCCTCTCTCTATGTATCTCTTATGAATAAATAAATAAATCTTTTTTTTTTAGTCTTTATCTTCCAGAATGCACTATTTAATAATGGAGGCTATCATCTCCTCTGATCCTCAACATCAATTCAGAGGCAGAACTTAGAGTCATGACATGTCTAGTCACCCAAAAGAGCTATAACTCTGTAACTGACCATCTGGAGGAAGAGTGGCAAGTTCCTATTTTATGCCTCTTGACTTTAGATATTCCAACAAACATGAGGGTATGATGACTTTATTTAAGTCTATAGAGATAAGGTAGGGACAAACCACAGGAAGTGTCACTGTTCCTGCCCATGGAGGGATTGGAGAGAGAAGACTGGCACCAGAAGTGAGGATAGAAAGTGTGAGGAAAAGAAGACCATATGCTATATCTTTTTTTTTAATTTTTAAATTTTTTTTTTAAAATTTATTTATGATAGTCACAGAGAGAGAGAGAGAGAGGCAGAGACATAGGCAGAGGGAGAAGCAGGCTCCATGCACCGGGAGCCTGATGTGGGATTCGATCCCGGGTCTCCAGGATCGCGCCCTGGGCCAAAGGCAGGTGCCAAACCGCTGCGCCACCCAGGGATCCCCCATATGCTATATCTTAAAGAGGACAGGATCATGGAACATGGAGTGGGGTTGCCCAGCTCTGAATCCCAACTTGACCATTCACTCTCTGGGTGACCTTGAGCAGTTGCTTAACCTCTCTGTGTCTCAATTTCCTCATTTGTGAAATAGAAATAATGATAATACCTTTCTTATACACTTATGGTGAGGATTTAGAAAGTTAATGCAGGTAAAGGGCTCAGAGCAGTGTCAGTAGTGTGAGTTGTTATATTATTATCATTACTGTGCTGGAGCCTGGACTGAGAGTAGGTCAGAACTTGGGTGGGACAATCTCACCTATATCAGTCAGGTCAGTCCCTTCACTATAGAGACACAAAGCCAGCCTCTTAACCCCATGACCAACACTTCCTAGAGAATGTAGGCTGTTAATCTAGTGAACAACTGAATTTCCAAATCCCTCCAGTCTCAGCAGAGAGGCTTCACCAGACATGTGAATGCAGTATTCCCAGCTACACACACATGCTGATGGGAGTATCCATTAGTATGGTGTTTTTGGAAGGCCCCTAGGCAGCATGGGCTAAATTTAAAATGCACACCCTCTGCCCCAGCAACTACATGGCTCCAAGTTTACCCAAGGAACTTCCTGTGAGAACAAAGGTGGTATATCAAGGACTTTCACTGAGTCTCTTCATTTGGAATATAGAAAAAAACTCAGAAATAAGCTAAATGCCCATCAATAGGGAAATACTAAACTGTGATATATTCATATATTGGAATACCATGAAGCATGAAAAGTATGAGATGCGTCTAGATTGACTGGCATGGAAGGATGTACATAATACTAAATTATGGGATAAACTGTGCCCTGCCCCCCAGATTCATATGTTGAAGCACCAACCCCCAATACCTCCAAATGTGATTATATTTGAGGATAGTCACTTTAAAAGAGGTAATTCAGGTAAAACAAAGTCTTTAGGGTAGGTCCTAATCCATCATGACTGGTATTGTAAGAAGATACTAGGGCACAGACACACAGATTCCATGTGAAAACACAGGGAGATGGCAGGCATCTGCAAGCCAAGGAAAGAGGTCTTATAAAACACCTGCCAACGCTTTGGTCTTAGACTTCTGGCCTCCAGAATTGTGAGAAAGCCCATTTCTATTGCTTGAGTCACCCAGTCTGTGGTACCTTGTTGCAGCAGCTCTAGCAAACTAATACACAATATACAATATTTTCTATGGGTGTGGATAGATGCGTGTAATATATGGAAAATGGAATGGAAGGGTCCACCCTCGTCTGATAACAGTGGTTGTCATTAGGAGGAATTGGGGTTAAAAGATACAGATGCAGTGAAACGCCGGGACACCTGTACCCCGATGTTTATAGCAACAATGTCCACAATAGCCAAACTGTGGAAGGAGCCTCGGTGTCCATCGAAAGATGAATGGATACAGAAGATGTGGTCTATGTATACAATGGAATATTCCTCAGCCATTAGAAACGACAAATACCCACCATTTGCTTCGACGCGGATGCAACTGGAGAGTGTTATGCTGAGTGAAATAAGTCAATCGGAGAAGGACAAACATTATATGGTCTCATTCATTTGGGGCATATAAAAAATAGTGAAAGGGAATAAAGGGGAAAGAAGAAAAAATGAGTAGGAAATATCAGAGAGGGAGACAGAACATGAGAGCCTCCTAACTCTGGGAAATGAACAAGGGGTGGTGGGAAGGGAGATGGGCGGGGGTTAGGGGTGACTGGGTGACGGGCACTGAGGGGGGCACTTGGTGGGATGAGCACTGGGTGTTATTCTATATGTTGGCAAATTGAACTCCAATAAAAAAATATATATATATATATATAATTTTTTAAAAAGGAGGAATTGGGGTTAGGATTGAGGGTAGTAGCTGAAGGGGATTATAACCTTAAAAATAGGTTTTTAATTTTTACAATGAGAAAGCGCTCATAGGTTCTTTGTATATCAGTTTTTAAAACCCTCCTTCATGGCACTCCATTACATCCAGTATACAATATACTTCACACCCAGATGCAACAATCTTTAGAATTTCATTCCACATCCACTCCCATCGCACAATTCTTGAGCACCTGTTTGCCACACCAGAGTTACCCATCCCTCTGAAGCCTCCATGCCTCTGTCTGTGCCCTCTGCCTAGAATGCCTTCTCCTCCTTTTTAAGCCTGGGTTGTTGATTTTAATCCTTCAGAACCTAGCTCCAATGTCACTCACTTTATAAATATGTTGACAAAAGTCTTACTTGACAGATTTTTCCTGAGCCATACTTCTCTGTTCTTTTGATGTCTTATTTTCATGTGTGTTCCCAGGGCCTATCAGTGCCTATAGGCAAGTAAATGCTCAATAAATAGTTCTAAATGCATGGATGATAGGAATGTTTCTGGCAAGTTGCTTTTTCAATCCAGGGTATCTCAAAGGCCCAACATTTCATTCTGTGTGTGTTAACTCAGATTCCCTAGAGACTAGCACTGTAATCATGACATGAGCGAGGTCCAGTCTTTGACTCTTTCTTTAATACAACAGGGACAAGTCCATTTCTGGGCCAGCCAAGCCCCATTTGCTTTCAATTCTAGTGCAATCAGCTGAGAATGTATTGCAATTTATTTTATTCAAGTTCTGTGCACATCAAGGTCTTCAATTACTTAACCTACAATGGACCCAAATCAAAAATGCTTATTGACCTCTGACTAAGAGGCTGTGATAACGCAGGTCTTACCTCTTCATTGGCTTGGGTGAGCATTCTCTCTCCAGATTGGAGGATGTGTGTTTCACGTGCATTGCATTGTAGGAAGTGTGAGTATAGTCATTCTCGTCACTGTAGTCTGGACCAAGTAATGTCCGAGCCCAAGTTCCCATGTCATAAGGAGGAAGGGTTCCTCCAAATTCCGAGGGCAAAAATTCAGGGTGGATTAGCTGGTGAAGGCTGTTTAAGTTGTTTCCGTGCAGGAAAATCTGGAAAGGAAAAAATAATTATCAACAAAAAATCCAAAACATACGAGCAACTATTTAGCCTAATACACAATTTAGCAATGACAAATTGGATGCGCTGCTGGTGATCATGGTGTTTAAAGAGGCATTCAATTTTGTGTCTGCAGCTTAATCTTCATAAAATGTTAATTTACTGCTAAGAAAAGGGGCTGAATTAATAGTCCTTAAAAAATGAAGTTTATGAACAAATTGGGTATTATTTGGCCATGGCCCAATTTTACACATATAGTAATCTCCTAATTATCCCTGCTGATAAAAAGGGTAGTGATGTAGACCAAGCAAACTCACAATCATGTTCCACATGCATCCCCACATTATTCTGTGGCTAACACCCCCCTCAAGGGCTTTCTGCCCTCTGTACCTCCTCCATCTCCCCATCCTTTCCAGGCCTTTGCCAAGCCTTTTCCTTAATCTTTCTCAGAGACACCTGCACTCTCTGGGTCTCCTCCCTGCTGCCCCCAATTAACTACTATTTGCTGACTTCTAATTCTTCTGATTTGTTCATTTACATCTTACTTGCCCACAGGAAGAAAAGAACACTCAGGAAAAGGGATGATGTTTTCTTACTCTTTTAATACATTCCCAGCTCCCAGGGTGATATGGGCACAAGATAAAAACCCCACTGATTCATAGTGGAACTGAAAACCATGGCCTGAGAATTTAGGAAGATTTTTACAACTATCTTTCATTTATGGCTGGATTGAGGGCTAACACCCAAATAAGTTTGCATGTTCTAAACACCTAATGGATGGTGATGGAAACTGGCCAAACAGGGGAGAAAACATCCCCAAATTACAATTATTTTTAGACAAATCCACAAAATGGTTAAGCCATAAGTCAATAATTATACCATTTCCTACAATTTAGGAATTGACTTCTGAAAATCTATTTAAAGTCCATCTGTGGAATGATATCAGTTCCCACACTTCTTCCTGTTGCAGGCTCAACTCACAGAAGTTACACCCAAGTGAAGGACTAGTGATTATACATATACACACCACTATGCAATGTAAATGTGATTTTTAAAAATACTTAAAAATAGGGGCACCTGGGTGGCTCAGCCAGTTAAGTGTCTGCCTTCAGCTCAGGCCATGATCCCGGGGTCCTGGGATCAAGTCCCATGTGGGGTCCCTGCTCAGTGGAGAGTCTGCTTTTTCCTCTCCCTCTGCACCTCCACCCTACTCATGCTTGCTCACTCTCTCTCAAATAAATAAATAAAATCTTTAAAAATAATAATAACAAATATAGTATAATAATATACCATAAAATTGTATCAATTATGCTATATACTATATATTATAATACACTATGTAATAGAAGCATACACTTACTATGTTGTTCCATTGTATTGATTTTAACTTATGATGTAATGCCATCATTTATAAAGGAAAGGAACAAGAAGCTAAATGCTAAAATTCTTCAGAAGAATACTGTAGCACTTCAGAAAACTATATTTTCTGACATTGGATCTCAATTTTAATTAGAATTATTGCTTTTGAAGAAATGTATGTGTTCTGGCTTTTGCAAAGCACCTTTCAGGAGAAACTGTAGTATTTGAAGCATGGAAAAGCTGGAGATAAATATTAGCCCTGGTGTTTAGAGCAAATATTTGTACCCACTTGCCAATACATCCAGTTCTTTTTTTAAAAAAAAAAATTTGTACTATCAATTTTATTTGTGATATTTATTTTTTCTGTTGCAAGTTTTTATCTAAATTTCAGTTAGTTAACATATAGTGTAATATTAGTTTCCAGAATAGAATTCAGTGATTCATCACTTACATATAACACCCCAGTGCTCATCACAAGCGCCCTGCTTGATACCCATCACCCATCATCCCTTACCCCTCTCCCCTCCAGCAACCCTCAGTTTGTTTTCTATAGTTAAGAGTCTGTTTTATGGTTTGCCTCTCTCTTTTTCCCCCATGTCTATCTGTTTTGTTCCTTAAATTCCACATTTGAGTGAATTCATAATGTATGCATCTTTCTCTGATTGACTTATTTGGCTTAGCATAATATACTCCAGCTCCATCCATGTCATTATAAATGGCAAGAGTTCATTCTTCTTGATGGCTGAGTAATATTCCACTGTATATACTGTGGGACCCAGGAAATTTGACAAAAATCCCCTACCCCTGGACAAGCAGAGCAGGACTAACTCCATTTTGTGCTGCACCTGCCACCTCCTGTATTGCCCCCACATGACCTGCTTATTGCTTAGGGCACTGCCCCACCCTAGTCAAGCCGCTGGGCACATCCTAATCGGAAATTGGCTCAGTGATAGGCCAGTTCAAATGGATACTTTAGGGTTAAATGTAATTCAATCGGCCACCTGTGTGTGGACTGACACGACTGTGCAGCTTTCTGCGTGTCCCATTGGCCACTGGCCCATATTAAGCTGCTACGCCTCTTAGTCTCAGGGCCCAAGTCCCTGCTCTGCTGTCGGGTATACTTGGACCCAAGCTCGAGCTTGTAAATAAACCCTGGTGTGTTTGAATAAACCCTGGTGTGTTTGCATTGGTGTGGGCTCCTCGGTGGTTTCTCGGATTTGCAATCTCAGGCACAACATATACAGAAACTACATCTTCTTTATCCATTCATCAATCAATGGACATTTGGGCTCTTTCCATAATTTAGGTATTGTTGATAATGCTGTTATAAACATTGGGGTGCATGTGTCCCTTTGAATCAGTATTTTAGTAGCCTCTGGTGTAAATACCTAGTAGGGCAATTGCTGGGTCTTAAAGTAGCTCTATTCTCAACTTTTTGAGGAACCTCTTTACTGTTTTCCAGAGTGGCTGCACCAGTTTGCATTCTCACTGACAGCCAACATCTCCAGTTTTTAAAGGATAAGCAGTGCTGTGGAAATTTGCCCTCTCTCCTGGGGTGCTGTGGGATGAAAGGACTCAGCAGATAGGAGACTGGACTCTTCACCTATCCGATTCTGTTTGGTGCCCAGAGCTCCAGAAACTCCCTTGTATGGCACAGCAGCAACTATCAACTGCTTTGTGGGAGGAATTTCACTAGCTCCTTTCTGAGTAGAAGATGCAGCCACTGGGAAGCCTGAAGCCATATTGGGAACAGTCTCAGACACTTCTCTGTCCTTAGCACTGCCCCAAGTATTCAACAGATTGCAAAATGCTTCCAAATGTCTCTGCCTCCTTAGGGTGATGGGTTTTAGTTCTCAGTTCCACCCTTGTTAGGGGACAAGAGAATTACCCCTGCCATGCCCTGCTGCAATGTTTCCTGAGGATCTAGAAGTATCTGAGGTTTAGGAGTTAGGGATACCACATAGTGTGTGTGCGGGGGTGAAGGGGCTGACATCATCATTCCCCCCTGCATACTCAGACTCTTCTCCAGCATGGGATCCCCTGGCTATGGGGGCATATGTAACTAACACCCAGATCACTGAGCTGTTGGGTAGTTTGTTGTTGTTGTTAAGAATGATCCTAGTCAGATTCCCTTGAGAGGTGGGACACTTGACCCTGCAGGTAACTGAAATCAAAAAGTTTGAAAGAAAGGCAGCTAAATGGTAAAGAAAATGAGTCACTGAGTCTCTACCACATGAGTAGCATTGTACTACCTGCTTGCAGATGTTGCCTCTTTAAATTACCCAACAGCTCAGAGATGTGGGTGTTAGTCTCCCCGTCTTCTAAACGAGGAGACTGAGATTCAGGGAGTGGTGGAACAACGTTCAGTCTCTCAGCTAATCAGAATGCCATGAAAAACCCCGGGCCCTGATGGAAGGTGCTGGCCTCCCAAATGTCATCAGCTGATGCAATTAAGACTTTAAAAGCCTTCTTCCTAAGAGCATTATTATTTCTTGAAGAATGCTTTCCCAGCCTCAAAGGTGATGGAGCTGGCAGCCATGACCCAAGAGCCGTGGGGAAGAAAAACAAATGGTAAACATTCTTCATCACGATAATACATTTGCAGGACAAAATGCTGGCTATTAAAATATGCCATGAACGGGAAGCTGCTTGACCCCATATCTCCCTAGAGCATTTACAGTAAAATGGGCATCTGGTATTTGCATGCCTTCAAAGTTTCCTTTGGTTTGTCACTGGCACTCTGAAAATAACCCCGTTCTACTAAATTATTGATTAAAACCAGGCCATTTGCAAACTCCAGCTGAGGCTCAAACGCTCAGGGAGTGCAGAGAAGCAGAGAAAGCCCACAGTGCAAAATAAGGAGAATGGGAGACAGAAAGGGAGGGAAGGGAGGCAGAGAGGTGGAGAGGAGGGTAGGGTCTTTGTTCCTCCACACACCCCCATTGGGTGTTTTCATTACCCGCTTCCTGGTCTTGTCTTTAAGGAATGGCTTGATGAGCGTGTACAGGGCATGGATGTACCAAGGTTGGTTGACAAAATGGACTCCTCCGAAGCGGGCAGGAAAGCTGTCCTGGGGCAGAAAGAGAGAAATGCACACTGGTTAGCATATGTTCCAGATTGGATTGGACCCACACGACCGTAACACCGAGGAGAACGGTTTCTTCTCTCTGATTGAAGCACTAGCTAATAGTAAGAAAGCAAGCAAGCATGCAACCTTCCCAGCTGTTAATGTTTCCTCTATTCCCCTTGCCTCCTTTCAACCCCCCTTTGACTCCATTACTTAAAAAATTGTGCGTAGGTGCCATCTCTGTCTTTCCCAAATCACAATGATATGACCTTTGACGTGGCTCAGGAGGGTGCATGACCCAGATAGTGAGGGAGTCGGAATTCATCCACGTGTCAGGTAACCAAAGTGTCAGTTCCCACAAGGCCTGAGCGTGTACTCACTCTTCTACCCTCATAATCTGCCCGCCAGCTACAACTATCTCTGCTGGCATCATCATGACAGCAGCTGAACTTTCTGGGCATAGGAAGGGATTAGAAATTGATTTCAAAGGATCTGAAGAGATGGAGCTCTCTCCATCTCTTTGCTGGCGACAAATTCTAGAGCTAGCTCCCTCTTTCATTCTGGGACCCACACAGTAGGGTCCAGGGAAGAGACACTTGTTGATTGATGGGCTAGCTGGTTTCCCTAACTAAGGAAATTGCACCTCCTTTTCTGCAGATCAATATATTTTGTATATATCAGAAAATGAGAGCATCTTTCAAATGCTTCCAATTTTAGAATCCAGATCAGGGCACAAGCTCATTTTTTAGAAAAACCGAGAAGCTGTTCTCTATGCTAATTATCCACAAAGTAAGAGCCCTGGACCATGAAGTCTGAGCTAGTCCCACAGCAACAGGACTCGAATTCTTGATGGAGGGCTTCCACAGATTGCGTTGCCTTCATCTTGGTTAATGGAATTAAAAACGAAGGAACACCTAATGCAATTTGAATTGCCAAGTGTGCTGCCCATCAATTTCATTGCAACAAACATCTTTATAAAATGTAAGCAAGAAGAGATGAAAGCAGAAGGAGCCTAGCTGCCTGAGCTAACAGTTCAGGCAGCAGGCTGATCCCTGAGGGTGTATGAAATGCCTTGCCTGGCTCTTTTTTAGTAACAAGGCAAGAGGGTTATTAATTTTTTTTCAGAGCCCTGTGAGTCTACAGGATCCCTGGCCATCTTCCATCCTAAGACCTAGTTACCAATATAAGTACATGAACTATACATAAGGACTGACATTTTAAACTTAAAAATGATTTTTGCCTCTATCTAGACATTTTACAGACTACAAAGGAATTGCATATTTTGAAGATAAACCAGATAATTTGATTAAAAGTCCTTGTCCCAGGTGGCTCAGTGGTTTAGCGCCAGGGCATGATCCTGGAGACCTGGGATCGAGTCCCACGTCGGGCTCCCTGCATGGAGCCTGCTTCTCTCTCTGTCTTTGTCTCGGCCTCTCTCTCTGTGTCTCTCATGAATGAATAAATAAAATCTTAAAAAAAAAAAGGCCTTGTTTTGGAGAGTATATATTTTTTATTTTATTTTTAAAAACCTAATGAAACCACTAGGAAGGGTAGAGAGGCTGTTTATACTAGTTTGTACATGTGTCATAATCTCTCACCATTCCAAATCTGATTTTAGATACATTAAAGTTTTTGATAAGGCTATCTTTTCTCTTTTAGGTAGTTTGGGATCTAAAAATTCTTCAATGCCTTTAAAAAAAAAAAAAAGATCATTCCCCAAAGTTTTTCCTCAACATAAGTGCTAAACACTAACCTCACTCTTTTTGGTCCTTTTGAACTTTTTATTCAGAAATATAACTCATTTTTCCCCACTAAGTGTGGGTTCTGAAGGACTCTAGAAGAAGAGATGAGTACTTTAAAGGGTTTATCTATAAAGCCAGGGCTTTACTATCCTTTTCTAACAGAACCAATAACAGGGTTGTTATTTCTATTGAGAGTCTATTGTGTTATACATTTCTAGGTTAGTAAAGTGGAAAAAAACTCGAAATAATACTCTAGAGACAGTCGGTAGAATCTCAAAGAAAATATTAGCCTTTTAAAAATGTCTTGAGACTGTTAGTTTTAGTCTATGGAAAACTCAATCATCAAAGACATCAGAACTGCTTCTATTTGCGTCAGGGAGGTTGAGAGAAAAGACACAGGGCTGAGACCCAGTCAGTTCTCTCTAGGTTGGCCCTGGTTTCCAGTCTGCCAGCTTGAAGGCATGGGATTTTATTGATCTCATCCAGGTCAGCCAGCAACTAAGTACAGATACGCGCATGTAAAATCCTGTGCCTCAGAGGTCTGGGTTTGGGCCAGAGTAGAAACAAGGTCACTTTTCTTCAGGTCTCTCTAAAAAATTCAAATGAAAAGCACTCTTGTCTAATAAAGACAACGTGCAAATGTTCTGGCATTCTCAAATGAGCCTGCCCATACTATTAATAAAGGAGTGTGTGTGTGTGTGTGTGTGTGTGTTACAAGGGAAAGATGAAGGAAGGAAAAATTAGCAAACACAACCCTCTTAAAAGCAATGCTAGCATGGGTGCTGGTGTTGCCTGGTATCATTAGCAAAAGACAGATACAGGGGAAGCAAACCACAGATAAAGGGGAGATGTCTCTTAAGACCCCGAGGGATTCACTACCCAATGGAAATGCATTTCTTAGTGGCTAGAGCAGACCCATCTCATGATGGCAGGCCAGGATACAATGACAGTGTAACACACTATTAGAATTTTTGGTCACTAGGGAGTATGTGCTAAAATATACCCTAGGTAATAAATAAATAAATAAATAAATAAATAAATAAATAAATAAATAAAATATACCCTAGGTTCAAGAAAATGATGTTAATTTCTGTATGTTTCATGCATCTGCCAATAAAAATAAAACATTTACTTCAAATTGTAAACATACAAATCATAAAATTTGTCCCTGAGGTTATTTTCCTACAACAAAAATAATACCTGTTCTAGAAAAATCAAAAATAGATTTAAAAATTTTTGGAAAAACTATAAAATTGAAAAATATGAGAAAGAAAAAAGAAAAATCATGTGTATTCCCACTGCTGAAGACATACTCCTGCTATTTTCTATCATTCAGGATAAACTACATTATATTATAATAGCACACAACCCCTGCTTTTTATCATTTAAAACTATAAAGATTTATTTCTTGCTCACACAGAATAGAATGTCCTTGGTGGGTTGGCAGGGAGCCAAGCTTGATTTGCTCTCAGCCAGAGATGCAGCCTCCCCCATCTGGAACAGTGCTTCTTGCCATAGCTAAAAGAATCACACCTTAGCTCTTAAGTTAGGCCACCAGAAAGTGACATGCTTCATCTGTCATATGTTACATACCAATCACGTGCCTGACCTCTAAGGGGTCAGTAAGTGGGATCCTACCATGTGCCTAAGTAGAGGAAAGACCAAGAGTGCAAATGGATAGCACTAAGGTCATCCAAGCACTGTTTCCTTCTTCCCTTCCTCTCCTTTCCCTTCATTTCCTTCTTTTTCTTCCTTCTTTCCTTTCCAAATGGGATCACGTTTTTAAAATTGGGCTTAGTAAGTATTCCTCAATGGCCTGCTTGATGCTGGTGATACAGTAGCAAATAATACAGATATGGCATTTACAGGGTAGTGGGGACACAGACAATGGCAATCAAGTAATGATTTGTTTAGTGTCTTTAATTCTTCACTAAAACATCAGTGCATACCTTGCAGTTCTTCAGTTCAGCACATAATTATGATGGCAAGCACATCTTCCAAATTAGTCCTCAAGGCATTCTACTCCACATACAAAGAGTGTTACCTCTAAATCCCTGCTACCTGGAATACTGGCTTAACAACTGACCTATAAATCTGAGCTCCACTCACTCATGTCCAGGATTCCCTTTTTGCTCTCTGAATATTCAGAGTAAGGCTATTCTCATCCATGTACCATGTTCTTCTATTATGAGATAGCTATTAAAGCATCTAAGGTGTTATTAAGATAAGGATCTGATATCGAGGATGTGAAAAGTAGAATACCACTGATTTAAGATAAATGGAGGGCGAGCCTGTGACCAAGAGAGTGATGGAGTAATAAGAAATAGGTCTGAGCATACAGGGAAAATAGTTTTTAAAGGAACTATAAATTGATGCCAATACACATCATAACTATATTTTTGAAAACTAAAGTCAGAATATTGAGGGTAGCCAGAGAAAAACAGTATCTTGCTTATAGCAGAAAACCAAATGAAATGACAGTGGATTTCTCATTAGAAACCATTGACACCAGATGGAAGTGGCATGATATTCTTTAGGTGCTGAATGAACTATAAACCTACAATTCTATACCCAATGAAAACAGCCTCAGGAACATGGGGGAAATCAAGAAATTCTCAGGTGAAGGAAAACCAAGCAAACTTGATGACAGCACACCTATCCTAAAAGAATGGTTTAAGAAAGTACTCTTCAACAGAAAGGAAATGATGCAAAAACCTTGGGTCAACAGGAAGGAAGGAAGGAAGAAAGAACACAAAACAACCAAACATACAGGTAAATATGACAGGCTTTTCTTCTCTTCTAAAGTTTTCTAAATTGAAGGAAAAATCATGACCCCGTCTAACATGGTTCAAAATGTATGTAGGGGAAATATTTAAAACAATTGTAAGTTAGGGAGGAAAAAAGATATAAAAGAAAATAAAATTTCTATAGTTCACTTGATAAAATATTGACATCAAAAGGCTGATGTTATAAATGTATCATACTATATCGAGAGCAAAGCTATACAATGAGATATACTCAATAACACCACAGATAAATAAAAATAGAATACTAGCAAAAGTATAAGTAACCCAGTGAAAGGAGAAAAAGAGAAAATAGAATGCAAGACAGAGAACAAACAGAAAAGAGAAAGTAAAATGGTAGACTTAAGTGCTAACAAAATCAATAACTCATTTAAATGAAAACATCAATTAAAAGATTGGCAGAGTGAATTAGAAAACATGCTGTGTGTGTGTGTGTGTGTGTGTGTGTGTCTGTATATGCTGTCTATAAGAAACTCACTTCAAATATAGCTATGTAGGCTGCAACATATATGAAGTAAACACTGATGGAACTGAAAGAAGAATTAGCCACAAATGCAAATTCAACATCTCTCTTTCGACAATTGACAGACTTTTAGACAGAAAGTCATTAAGCATATAAAAGAATTCAATAATGCCATTAATAAATAGAATCTAACTGATATGTGTAAATATCACATTCTGTCCATTATCAGCAGAATACACTGACTTTTTAAGTAACCATAGAACATATATCAGGACAGACCCACTGAGATATAAAAAAAACCTCAACAATCTTAAAAGAAGTGAAACCATACAGAGTATATTCTCTGTCCATATGGAATTGAACGGGAAATTAATAACAGAAAGATAATAGGAAAATTTCCAAGCACTTGGAAACTAAAGAACATATGTTTAAATAATTCACGGATGGGTCAAAGAAGAAGCCTCAAGGGAAATTTATAAATGCATGAAACTGAAGGGAAATGAAAATACAATGTATCAAAACTTGTGAAACACAGCTAAAGCAGTGCTGACAGGGAAATTTATAGCACTAAATACATATATACAAAAAGGAAATATCTTGAATCAATAAATTAAAGCCCTCACCTAAGACTGTAGAAAGAGAAGAGCAAACTAAAGCCAAATCAAGAAGAAGAAAGGACATAATAAAGAGCAGAAATCAATTGCATTGAAAATAGAAAAAAATAAAATCAATGAAACAAATTCCTTAGAGACACTATCCCTAACGCCCTCCCAGCTTGAAAGTGTATAATGGGCCACTCCTCATGAACCCTGTATAACTCTTTCAGCCCATGGATCCTGTCACCATGCTATAAGAAAACCACTTTTTTGCACCAAAAGTGCCTCAAGAATTCTTTCTTGGCCATTGGCTTAAAACCCCAACATCTTTCCTACATCACTATGATCAAAAGTGGGGTTTATCCTCAGGATGGTTCAGTATTTAAAAATCAATTAATTGAGTGATTAACTATGTTTTATAGTTTCTTTTTTGATACCTTGATATGTGGGGACATGTGGGGACTTCCTGATGAGGAAGGAACTGCCTCTTGTTTGATTCTTAGAGAAAGCAAATGACTCCTCAGAGAGCACTCCTTTCATATGCAAACTAACCAATCCGGGACCCATACCCACAACTGCCTCCTTTATCAGACTCTTAAACTCTGGGCCACTATTTCTCTCCCCTAATCACCCACAGGGTCAGGTACCAACCAACTGGAGACAGCTTCTAGACCCAAGAGCCCACTGAAATTATTCAAAATAGCCTAAATCCTAAACCTGCTTAGCTTCCTTTCCCTGCTTTGCCCATTTATCCCCATGAAAATCACAATTAAGACTCTTGCCTAAGTTTTCTCCTCACTCCCTATGTCTCCTGACTAACCATCAGCCTTCCTCCTGTGCCCCTCCCATCATGGTAGGCCATGCCCCTGTTTCTAGGGATCTGTGAATAGAACAAATGTCTTCTTTCATGACAGTCATTTCCATGTTTGTGTGTTTTACCTATACCTGATTAAAACAAATTCCAAGTACCTTTATAACATTCACCCATTCTTTTAACAGGCCAAAGAAGAAAAAAATTACATTATTATATCAAGTGATGTAGAAAAAGAATTTGACAAAATTCAACACTCATTCATGATCAAAACTCTTGGAAAAATAGAACTTTGTTTATAGATAACATGATTATTTACATAGAAAATCCCAAGGTGGGACGCCTGGGTGGCTCAGCAGTTGAGCATCTGCCTTTGGCTCAGGTGTGATCCCAGGGTCCTGGGATCCAGTCCCGCATCAGGCTTTCTGCAGGGAGCCTGCATCTCCCTCTGACTACGTCTTTGCCTCTCTCTGTGTTTCTTATGAACAAATTAATAAAATCTTTAAAAAAAAGAAAAAGAAAATCCCAAGGAATCTATTAAAAAAAATAAAAACCAACACTCCTACAACTAATGAGTTCATTAACACTGCAAGATTTTTACAAAATAAACATACTAAGAATCAATTGTATTTCCATGTACTAACAAATAAAGACACCAAAATTTAAAAAATGCATTACTATTTATAATTGCTCCAAAAATTAAATACTTAACTGTAAATCTAAGAAAACATATCTGGGATTCATATGCTGAAAATTACACAATGCTGATGAAAGAAGTCAAAGATTTAAATAAATGAAGAGACATATTCTATTGTGATTTGAAAGAAAACATACTAAATATGTCAATTCCCCTCAAATTGATAGATCTATCTACAGTATCTATCAAAAGCCGAGGGGGATTTTTTTTCTGTAGACATCAATAGAAATATTCTAAAATTTACATGAAAAGGCATAGTCCCTAGAATAGTTAAAACAATTTTGAAAAGAAGAATAAAGTGGGAGAAATCATTCTACCAAATTCAAGGCTTATTATAGCTGAGATAATCAAGACTGTGTGGTATTGGGGGAGGGAAAAATGCATGGATCAATGAAGCAGAATAGAGAACTCAGAATAGATCCACACAAATATGCCCAACTGATTTTTGACAAAAGTACAAAAGCATTTCAATGGAGGAAGAAAGCTTTTCAACAAATAGCGCTGGAGCAACTAGATTTCCATAGGCAAAATAAATGAACCTGACTTAAACCACATACCTCATACTCAAAATTAACTCAAAACAGTTCATGGACCTAAATTTAAAACATAAAACTATACAGTTTTAGAAAAAAATGTTGGAGACAATCTTTAGGATCTCAAACTAGACAGTTTTTAGACTTAATTGCAAAAGCATAATCCATAAAATCAAAAGAATAATAAATTGGATACTGTTAAAATTTAAAGCTCTGGTTCTATAAAAGTTCATGTGAAATGGTTGAAAAGAGAAGCTAAGAGTGGGTCAAAATATTTGCAAACCACTTATCTCACAAAGGAATAATATCTAGTATATATAATAAACGTCTCAATCTCAACAGTAAAAAGGTAAACATTCCACTTAAAATGCGGACAAAAGACATGAAGGGACATTTGACCCAAGGAAACATACAGATGTCAAATAAGCACATGAAAAGATGTTCCATATCATTAACCATTATTAAAATGCAAATTAAAATCACAATGAGATACCACACTATAAACCTATTAGAATGTCTTTAAAAAATGAAAACACGAAATGCTGGTGAGGATGTGGAGAAACTAGATCACTCCCACATTGCTCGTGGGAATGTAAAATGGTACAGTCTCTCTGCAAAACACTTTGGGAGTTTTCTGAAACACTAAATATACAACTACCATATGACCTAGCAATTGCACTCCAGAGCATTTATCCCAGAAAAATAAAAACTGGGTATTTATAGCAGGTTTATTTGTAATAGCCCCAAAATGGAAAAAGCCTAGATCTCCTTCAATGAGTGAATGGTTAAACAAGTTGGTACATTAATACTGTGGGACACTACTAAGGAAGTAAAAGAAACAATTACTGAGACACACAACAATCTGGATAAATCTCTGGAGAATTTTGCTAAGTGAAAAAAGCCCATTGCAAAAGGTTACCTACTGTATGATTCCATTTATGTAACATTCTTGAAATTACAAAATTATAGAAACAACAGATTAGTAGTTACCAGGGGTTAAGGAATGGATGAGGGTTGAGAGGTGTGGGTGTGGCTATAAAGGGGTAACATGAACAATCCTTGCGGAGATGAAAATGTTCTGTATCGTGACTGTATCAATGTCAATATCCTGGATGTGATATTGTTGTACAGTTTTGTAAGACATCGCTAGTGGGACAGACCACATAAAGACTCTATGGGATCTCCCTGTATTATCTCTTACAACTGCATATGAATCTACAATCATTTCAAAATGAAGGCTAAAGAACATGATTATTATGACTATTTCAAAACTCCCTGAAGTGGAGGTAGCCAGTCATTTTTAAAGTAAAGTAGAAGCGCTTCTAAGGATGATCTTCTCTGCTTTACATGAAATGTTAAACCAAAAAAATGCCAAAGTAAATTATAAGGTACAAGGTACATTGCAGGACATTCTAAGGGGCTCTTCTTTATTTTCTTTGGGAGTCTTGGGTACTGTTCAGTGATTTTTGCAATCCACTAGGAATGTATTTTTTAATGCGCTCTTCGTTTGCACTTCATTTTCACACAGGCACTATTCAAGCATCACTCAGTTGCCGTTTCTTGAGTTTGATTGGGATTTAGGAGCAATATGACGGAGACAAAACTATTTCCTCTCTCTTTCTTTGACAATCAGATACAGATGTTCCTGGTGGCAGCTGGCCGAGTTTCCCGCTGGATAATGAAGCACTTACTAGTGCCATTTTCTAAGATTTGTAATGCCTGCAGGCGAACATACTTCACAATGGGGCTCAAAACACATCTGACCTCAAAATCACATTGCTCTGCGAAGCCTGGGGGACTTTGCTCACAACAACTGCCCTCTCAAACTCTCAACTTTTCTCACCTCTTCTGCTGCCCTTAAGTGAGAAGTATAACAGGGCCACTTTAATTCACAAATATGTGAACTCCTCCCATCTATTAAGATACCTCTGAAAATCAAATGCAAAGAAGAAAAAGGAAAGGATGAGCACATGAACTATCCCTCAGACCTTCTGCCTCCTTCCCTGTAACAGCTCTGAGTGTTTTTCAGGGCCTTGGCAGGTGGCATCCATTCATTCATATAACCGCATGTATGTAGCTTTGCAGGCAGCATAAAAACACACGCATGAAGTTCGGCTTTATCTATTCAATTTATGCATGTCCTACTAATGACACCCATTTCCCACATCAAAGCAGACAGATAAAAACATTTTCAGCAGCATAAATGGGCTTCACTGATGCAGGAGAGCCTTCTAAAAATGCTATATTTCATGCTGATGGGTTTTTATTATACCACGTGGTAGTCATTAGTGTGAAAGTCACATATCCACCTATTTGTGAGGAAATGGAGAGCTCATGCCATAGCAGTTACACACCAAGTGCTTTATATATCAGTAGCAAGCATGAGAGAGGAGAGAATGTGCTTATTAGCAAGGCAGCTGGGCTATGGATTTTCTTCCAATATATGCTCCTAGAAATCATTGTTGACTTCTGAGAGGCTATACTGACCTGGTTTTCTCTTAAGGTTAGAAAAGGCCTGGATTTTTTAAATGCAAGTTTAGAACAGGACAAGCCAGAGGTTACAGGTTTGTCTGCAGATCCTGGAACAAATTGGCAATTCTCCTCACCATAATAAGTGAAGCTGGCCTTCAAACCAGCCTGGCCAGCAGATCAAGCTCAGAACCTTCCCTAGCTGCAACCTAAGCAATATTCCTTGATGATCTCTTCTATATTCAATTCTGTTCAATAGTTGAACAAGCAGTTATTGGGCTCCTCTTATGAGTAACATGCAGGGGGTCAGGGATATAGGAGACACACTCCTTGTCTTTAGCCAGTTTATGGTCCAGTGGGAGAGACAGGGAAATTACAATACTTTTAGGGGGAGACCCAGAATTCAGAGCTAAGGTTGTGTGTTCTTGCTTAAAGCAGAACTAATAAACAGCTCAGGTAGTCAGAAGTGAAGATCAGGGGAAGCCTGGATGTCCTGCGGAGACCAATACAAAAGCTTTACGTAAAAGAGGTAACAGAAAATTTATGTGACTATGTTTGATAGTCTTCAAGACCTTATTTGCCACTAGGAGTCCCTACATTTTGCTTAGCGTCACTATGCTCTAAGAATAAGCTTCAGATGATCTCTCTTTTAAAAAACATAAAAACATGAGAGAAGGGCGCAGCCCCAGTAGCGCAGCGGTTTAGCGTAGCCTGCAGCCTAGGGCATGATCCTGGAGACCCTGGATGAGTAAGTCAGGCTCTCTGCATGGTGCCTGCTTCTCCCTCTACCTGTGTCTCTGCCCCTCTGTGTGTGTGTGTGTCTCTATGAACAAATAAATAAATAATCTTAAAAAAAAAAAAACATGAGAGAAGGAAGGACAGAAGGAGGGAAGGAAGGAAGGAAAACAACTCAAAAATTGTCTCGTGGTGCATATCCGTCAAATTTTTGCCAAAATAACAGAAAATGTAGCTGTAAATTTAAGGACTATCTTGATTACATTGGTATCACCCCATTCCTGGTAGGAAAGCCTTTAGTAACAAGAAAACCAAGAAAATCCCAACTGCTTTTTAAACTTTCTACTTAATAGAGCTCCACATAGGAGAACTGCATCCTCCTTTGGCTCTGGCAATCTCATTGCTGGCCCAGCAAGATGAGCAAAGAGGTGACTATGACTGCTGCCAGAAGGAAGGAAGGAGTAGAATGCAAAACCATCCAGCATGGTCACTCTTAAATCTGCAAGAGCTGAACTCAAGCAATGGAAACTTAATTTGCCAAAAAAATCACTTCCATCTTCTCTAACCACAGTGACCTTTAAAAGGGTTTATATCTGACTATTAAATAGCAAATACATGTGGAAGTATTTCATCTTCAAGTTTCCCTCAGGGTCCCTAAGTAGTAAACAGATGATTGTTGTTCGTTATTTAAAAGCCAATTCATGGAGAAACCTAGGTTGCTTGAATCACTGATTTGCACACGAAATCAGTGCCAGAAGAAAGAGTATTCTTCATATGATTCAACCTGCCATTTAGTGCTTAAACTCAGAAAATCATGGTGTCTCTTAGGGAAAGAAGCATGGTGGAAATGACACCAGAATCATTCAAAGCAAAGTTTTCGTCTAATGGTAAGCCTTTAACCACCCAAATGTCTTTGGTTTGTAACTAAGGTTGTAATAAGCAAGGATAATAAAATGTTAAAGTCTTAATAAGTATAATTTAGGAGAAAATGTTAAAGTCAATAAGGGTTATTTAATGGCTAAGAATTGGGCATTTAGTATCTAACAGGAGTTTTATATGTGTTAACTCATATAATATGACAATATTTTGTAGGTATTATATATGTATTATATTATCTATTATAGTATACCAATTTTATAAATGAGGAAGCGTAGCCTTACAGTAGTTAAATACTTGGCCAAGATCACCCATCAAGTTAGCAATTGAACAACCTTGAATCCAGACTTGTCCATTCTTATGGTCAAAGCTTTTGTCTCTTTACTATAGGCTTGTTTAAACTCTTTACATCAGTACAATTTTGACTGTTAACTATCTTCATGTGGGTTTTAAGAATGCATATGCTTACTAATTCATATGAAATTGATTAATCAGATCAGTAAGATTAGTTGTTGTTACTAAACCAAAATGAAAAATATCTTTAAAAGGACTCTAGAAGTTTTTAAAAAAAATGAACCTGAACATCCTCATATTAGTCTTATTGGAGAACATTGTGCTTTTTATAGCATAGATATGTTCATCTTAACATGGCCATATTCTGCAGGAGATATGAGTCAGCTGAAAATTTTCTTGTACTGGTGCACATTTCATTTTCCAAACACCTAATACACATCACTTCTCCATATCAAAAACCACCAGTATCACCTGTCAGAATAACTAAAATCAAAAACACAAGAAACAACAAGTGTTGATGAAGATGTGGAGAAAAAGGAACGTTCTTACACTCTTAGTGGGGATGCAAACTGGTATGGCCTCTCTAGAAAACCGTATGGAGTTTCCTCAAAAAGTTAAAAAAAGAACTACCCTATGATCCAGCAATCACATTACTGGCTATTTACTGAAAAAAAATACAAAAACAGTAATTCAAAGGGATACATGCACCCTGATGTTCATTGCAGCATTAATTACAATAGCCAAGTTATGTAAGCAGCCCAAGTGTCCATCGATTGCTGAATGGATATAGAAGATGTAATATATATAATGGAATATTATTTAGCCATAAAAAGACGAAAATCTTATCATTTCCAATGACATGGATGGAGCTAGAAAGTAAGAGAAATAATTTAGAGAAAGAAAGATACCAGTTGATTTCAACCACATGTGGGAATTAAGAAACAAAACAAACAAGCAAGGGAAAAGAGGGAGAGACAAACCAAGAAATAGACTCTTAACTATCATGAACAAACTTTTACCAGAGGGGAGGTGGGTGGGGGGATGAGGGAAATAGATGATGGGAACTGAGAGGTACTCTTGTCCTGATAAGCACCAGGTGATGTATCAAGTGTTAAATCACTACATTGTACATTTGAAACTAATACAACACTATGCTAACTATACTGGAATTAATATTAAATTTTTTAAAACTGCCAATAATACATTTCCAAAATAAACAGTAGGGAGGGTTCTATCAGGACAGACTTAGAGAATTTATAAAATTTGTGGTACTGCTTCTTTCTCTTCCTAATGGAGTTGGTACATCTCATCAATACCTTGGTCTCCTCTCCCCGGGATCCCAGCTAAACTGCATTTCCCAGCCCCCTGTTACAAGGTGACACATAGGGCTACGTTCTGGAGAAGCAAATGTAGCCAAAAGTAAGATCCACCACTTCCAAACCCAAACATAAAATAGACAGGAATCTTGTATGTTTTTTTTTTCTCTTCTCCATGTGGCTAGAAGTGAGGGACTCTGATCTTCTAGATGATAGGGGAACCCCACAGTGCAGGAAGCCCCAAACAATCAGCCACTTATTGGAGGCGAGATCCAAGCCCCCTTAGGGCTGCCTAACCGGGAGCAATAGTAGAGGATTCTGTAGGAGTGAGGAAAAAAAAAAACCTTTCATTTTGTTACTAAAATTAAACACAGCATAGCTTATCCTGCCCTGATGAGCTCCGACATTAACAATGAAAGGCCGGGATCTGGGCTATGGACATGACTTGGGAGTTACCAGCTTGTAGATGATACTTAAAACTGTGAAAATATTTTCACAATTGACAGAGCATTCAATGGTGTCAAACTCTTCCGGGAGGCCAAGTAAGATGAAAGCTGAGAAATGTCCCTGGAATGTGATGATGTGAAGGTCCCTGCCTTTAAGGAGCTTCCCTTCTACCTGGGAGGGAGACAGAGATAATCACCACCACCACAATAAAAGCTAGAAGGTGCTCTATTGGAAAATAAACTGGGAAGAAGCCTGGGGGATGTTTAGGAGGGTACTTGAATTTTCAAAAGGTGGTCAGAAAAAGCCTCTCTGAGAAAGTAACCTGTGAGTAAAGCCCAAGAGCTATGTGGGAAGCCAGCCAAGTGGTTGCCTGGGGCTAGTATTTCAGACAAAAAGAACAAGAGTAAAAATCCAATGGTGGGAGCATCTCCTCCACTAAAGAAAAGGATCAACCAAACCAGCATTTCCCAAAGTAAGCACAGCAGAATATTAATTCTGAAAGGTCTCCCCATACAAAACAGGATTCCAACTTAAACACTGCATACTCAGCCTTCTCTTGGGAAATAAACGAACACATCTGTCTGTTTAATTGAAGCCCTTGAAAAAGTCTGGTAGCAAAGAAACCGGTTGAACTGTGTTTAACTCATGGGTTCCCATGCGTTCTACACCATAGGACCTTTTATAGGGGGGGAGTTTATCTATTAGCCGAACTAATATTCTAGCAAATCCACAAGGGAAAATTCTGGACTTAACTCTCTGTGTATGTCAGAAAACAATGCACTTCAGGTGTTAGACCTGTGAGGTTTGAGTCGGCGGTGTGACAGTTTAAATATTGCCAGATACTATTTTTAAACAAATCTTTTGTGAAATCATATAGTTGTCGGGAGCAAGCATGTGATTTTGAGAAATTATTTTGTTTCCTTTCTTAAAGTTAGAACTGTATTTTAGTCATTTGGAAATCTGTCCTATTCCTATTTCAACCAGCTTGCTTGCTCCTGGTCTTTAGAAAGAGGGCCCACTGATTTCTGGGTGTAAGACCAGAAAACCGAGTTTCCTCCAGAGGAAGCTGTTTTTCCACTCCAATTCTTTGATCTCCATCCTAGGAAAGAACTGCACCATCCATTAGAATCTAAATGGCACAGAGATTGTCTGAGATTAGGATAGAGCATAATCTTTCCTTTAAATGCGAGAACCTTTAGCACAGATTTGGTATCATCTTGAGAGCAGGATGCTGCCCGTAGCAGAGCCATAGAGACGGCTGGCAGGTCACTATGACCCAGGAGCCTGGAGGAGAGCCAGGCTGGACCTGAACAAAGAGTCCTATTGAGTCCAAGATGCATTTTGTACATGCGGAAAACACTGCCTTTTACTGCCAAAATAGGAGTTTGCTGCCTTGCTGAGTGAAAGACAAAAACATGCTTTGAACTTAGAGGGTAAAAAAAGTGACCTTGAGGGGGATTTTACTTGCCTTTCTTTGAAAAACTATCTCATACACCTCTTCTTTGCGCTCATCTGTCTGTCACGCTGAATAGGGCCTATATTGACTTGTAACCACTTTAATTCCATTGCTCAAAGAAAATTCTCCCTAAATCACGCCACAGTTATCTAAATGATTCCATGAAATTTAATGTTTGATTTCAGCATCTTTATAGATCCGATGCACTCAAATAGTCATGATTCACGCGGGCATCTTTTATCAAAAGGGTTTTGATAAATATATAGACTTTACAACTGTCTTTATACATTTATTTACATATTGCTTTGGCCTGAGTGCTGTTTCAAGGGCTCAACTTGGAAAGTACAATCGGCTCCTTAAGAATTATTGACCATTATAAATATTTGAGTAATTCTTTTTCATGGAAAGAGCACTTACATTGATAGTTAAAAAAAAATGATAGAAATGACTCCAAAGAGAAAAGCTCATCAGTAAGAACTCGTTAAATTTAAATTCTACTGTTTGTGCTTCTCACTTAGCTACAGGAATCTTCTAGAATTTAACAACCAAGTAATCGAAGATTATTACTAATAAAATTAGATGTTTTCTATTAGACAGAATTTACCATCACAGTATAATATGCCTTGGGAAAGGTGGTTTTCCTGTTTTTTATTAGCAACACAAATTCTTATAAGTGTTTTCTCTCTTAGACTAGCAAGAAACTCTAAACTTATTGAAAGATTTCAGGCTAGAATCTTCCAGAGTTAGCTTATATCTTCAAGAAAATGCTTTTAGGTATAATGATCTCTCTCTCTCTCTCTCTCTCTCTCTCTCTCTCTCTCTCTCTCTCTCACACACACACACACACGTATCTGTGGGGTAACACCATCAGGGCTCAAGATCAGGGATTCCTCATGATCAGGGACCATCTCAATGAGTTCCATGGGGAAGAATGTCTTTTTCTAAGTACAGGTCAATCCTGCTGTCCTGGCTCCATGCCTTCCACAGAGTTCTTACTTAAGAAATGAGAAATCCCCTGGTTGAGGGAAAAGACTCTCCAAGGGTACATAACATTTCCAGGAATCTTATTCAGAGTGTTGTCGTATTATCCTAATTTTATGTTACCATTTATGCATTAGCTATATTAACGTAAGATAGAATTTTTTTTTAGAAATTTTTATTTTACTTTCTCTTCTCCTCCTCTTACACCCTCACCCACAATACCATGCACACACCACGTGCCGCAGACCCCAGGGCACACTTGATAAATGTCTATTTTTTTCGGTTTTCTCTTCCTTTCTTATCAATAAGGCCTCCCCAATGTAGGATTGAATGCATTCAAATTTACAAACAAAAATAATCCAAAAGTTGGACTTCTCATCAGGTGAGTCAGCTGTCACTTAGGGTTCGAGGAAATCAGCATCCCTTCTGGAACTGGCAAATCTATCAGTAAAGAATCATTGCTTTGTCACAGAGCAGTATCTCCTGGTTGAATAAAGACACCACTGCTGGGGTAATGTCTCAGTTCTTTTTCTCTCGATGCTTCCCGGAACTGGATTTGGAGCAGTTATTGGTGTGTATTTTGTGTCCCTGCATGTGGTGCCGGTAGGGGAGGAATGTGCATGTTGGTGGCAAAAGGGTATCCGCAGGGCCAAAGAAGTTGCCATGAAAGGTAGAAAAACACGCACAGCAAAGTCTCCCTGCTCCAGCACTAGCGCTGTCTCTCTTTGGTGTTACCAAAGGGTCGTGAGTATGGACATCTTGGGACTGCCAACATTGTGTTTCAGGTACAACACAGTCAATGCAAACTTTGTGGTCAGTGAGTTGAGGCTCGGAAGCAACCTACAGGGCAGCTTTAGGCAAGTTACTTAATCTCTCTGGGCTCAGTCTGCTCCTGGTAAAATTCTGGAAGCAATTGTGAGGTTTCAGATCAATGTATATCATCCACAGTGTCTGGCAATTAGAGTATATCCTGCTTGGTGCTCTTTCAAGCCTTTACTCACAATTCCTACTCTACCTGCGGGCATACCCACAAGACCAGGCCATTTCTGAACCACCATGTCCGGCTGTCATTCATATCCTTCCTTTTTCTGGCTTTATCAGTTATGTCTATCATGAGGGTACATGCCCTGGTCTTTATACCCTAGGGTGGGTCCATCACTATGCCTCTCCTGATCTGGGCTGCAGAGTAGGCTTTAACCTTGATCTTGGCCTCAATTTCCAGGTTCCTTTTCAGCCAATGGGAGCTACTGGTAGAAACTCTGAGGTGGGTGAAGTGAAAGGAAAAGCCAGGGCATTTCTTCCAGTTGGTTCTATCTTGGGTGGCTACCTGCCAGGGCTCCAGCTCTCTCAAGACAGGCGTGTGTAGGCCCAGGCCCTGGGTCCCCCTCATCTTTTCTCTCTCAGCCTTGAGTGGGTCTCTGCTTCCTATTCTTGCTAATCTCTAGCTTGCTTCACCATCCCTGTTTGGCTGCTCAAATTTTCCATCATCATCTGCATGGTGTAGTCAATTCCTTATGTTAAATTAAGTTACCTTTGTTTTAAATATTTGTGGTAGTTTCTGTTTTCCTTGTTGGACCCTGACTGATCCACAGATGCTTCATTAGTGACATTATTAAATTGTAACCTTTGAGTTGGAAATTCACACTATGGAATTTCAAAGTAATGAGTCCTTAGATTCCTCAGGTAAATGGACTTGAACCATTGCAGGGCCAAGTTAGCTTACGGAGCCTGGTAAATATAGCTGTACCTGTAAACACAGAAGACACAGTAGGACTTCTGTTAACCCTGGCCACAGATTGAGTTGAAACAGGAAGTTGAAATTCCTGAAGGAAGGATCGACAAGGATCTTGGTGACCAGGAATGCCATGTCCCAGCAAGGCTGAGAACAGAGGATCCTTTCTTGAGACATGTGATTATTATTCCATGTTAGGCAAGGGAATGGGATATCCCATCAAGTTTAGGTTAAGGAGTGATAAACAACTTCTGTGTGCTTGCTACTCTTCACATCACATCTAGTGGCATGCCCCAAAATGGAGAGGAAGATTCTTTAACAGTGCTGGTAGATTCTCTCCATTTCATAATCTTACTGTACTTGTAACAGGGACAAACATTACTGTTGAAGTATTCCTGGTATTCCTCTTCACTGCTCCCCTCATTCCCACCCACTTCTAGAAAGGAAAGATTTCCGTTTGTTGGTTGGTTCTAGGTTCTCTTTTGCAGTGCAGACTTAGGTTGATGAGCAAAAGAGAAGGAATAAAAGAAACAGAGTCACTGAATGAGTATGCCATTGAAGGAAAGGCAAGGGAGAGATGTCCAGAAAGTAGGTGCCCATGCACATGGGGAGAAACTGAGGAATTCAAGTAAGGGGAGTGAAAGGTATAAAAAGATGGAGGGGCAAATAAAGGAGACTTTTTGAAGTGTCAGTTGAATGTGGGTTGTATCTCCTTTATTTTATATATATATATATATATATATATATATATATATATATATATATATTTAAAATATTTTATTTATTTATTCATGAGAGACACACACACAGAGAGGTAGAGACACAGGCAGAGGGAGAAGCAGGCTCCATGCAGGGAGCCCAATGTGGGACTTGATCCCGGAACTTGATCCTGGGACCCTGGGGTCATGCCCTGAGCCAGAGGCAGACACTCAACCGCCAAGCCACCCAGGTGTTCCTGTATCTTCTTTAAAGTTCTTTAAAAGATGCAAATAAAAATTTGATGTACTTTAAAATGAGTTTTAGTGGTTAAACTGTACTTTTAAAAAATGTTTTACTTATGCCACACTGCATGGGTACCTGAAGTTTATTTGGTTTCCATGTTGTCTGCAGTGCATCATTAGCACCCTAAATGATGCTACCTTATTTTCTCATTGTGTTATCTTTCAGCTAGGCAGAAAGCTGCTGACAGTTGCCTTCTTTATTTATATATTCACATAAAAAATATTGGTTGAAGGCCTGCTGTGTACCAGGCTTTATGTAAAACTCCATTCTGCCCCTGAGAAGCTCAAAGTCCAGGGAAAGGCAAATGTAGTGATGGGAATCAGGACACAAGGTGAGCAAAGAGGAATCATGCTAGTTTTCAAAAACCTAGCACAGGGGATCCCTGGGTGGCTCAGCGGTTTCACGCCTGCCTTTGGCCCAGGGCGCAATCCTGAAGTCCCGGGATCGAGGCCCCCGTTGGGCTCCTGGCATGGAGCCTGCTTCTCCCTCTGCCTGTGTCTCTGCCTCTGTCTCTCCCATTCTCTCTCTCTCTCTCTCTCTCTCTGTGTCTATCATAAATTTAAAAAAAAAAAATCTTAAAAAAAAAAAACCTAGCACAGAACCAGATATGTAGTAGGTGCTCAAATAGGAATAGAGTAATAGACTAATCCAGTAATAGAGGGTGCAGGGGCTGTGACTCAAATGATGGGACACAGCAACATCAGTTGGCAAAGGTCTGACTCTATTACAAAATGGGAGAGAGGAGAAATGGAGGTTCAACCTATCACTTTCTACCTGATAGCTGAACCAATTCCATCAGTTGTCACGTATTAATGGCATGAGGACATACTACCATGTGATGGCACTGGAGTGACAGAGGGACACACTGCCCTCTATTCTCAAGGCAATCTTATTCTATTTGGAAAGATAAGACAAACACAGAATACAAATAGAAAATAATAAGTCCATATACAATGAAACATAAAATCTCGAGCTAGATGTGATTGTATATTGTGGGAATTATCTATCAGGTAAGCTTTTCCTACATCCAAGAATTCATGAAAAAGAAATAAATGCCCACAAGACTATTTTGAATTACACTAAGGTGACACCATAGACTCTCTGGTAGAAGGCATGTGCAGGAATGACGCATGCGTAGGAATGACAGATTGGTGTTCATGGGCTAACCCTCGTTGGGTTTCCCTCGAAAGAATAGAATAGAAGCAGAGTGTGTGATGGAAGCAAGCCAAACCTCCTCACTTACACACGGTGTGGTCTCCAGGTTGAAGCCAGAGTCTAACTCTAAGCAAACTTGTAAAAATGTGTTCACAGCTCTGTAGAGCTAGAGATATCAAATGATGGTATTCGAGCAATTTAAAATTCTAACTTCATACAAAATAGTGTTGTAGCTGACCTTACAGTAAGCAAGCACAGAAACAAGAGCTAGTCTATGTACTCTGAGTTTCTCTCAAAAAAGAACCACATCTAATAGGCTGACCTGTCTACTGTCTTCCATCCTTATGCCCTAGACAGCATCCAGTAAATATTTGTATAGCAAATGAATAAGACAATGGCATGGAAGCATAAACAACCACACCAAAAAAGTCTACTACCTATTCTAATTAGGAAAACTTTATACCCAGCTTTTAAGGTGATTTTTTTGCAATTGAAACGAAGCTAGAGGGGCTCAAAGGCAGGAGTCACTGGAAGTGACTGCTAGTGGCTATTGAGTTTCTATGTGAGATGATGAAAATGTTCTGAAATTAAATAGATGGTGGCCCAGCTTTCTGAGTATAATACAACTTGCTGAATCGTTGAAGGATGAATTTTGTGGTTTACTTATTATATTTCAATAAAGCTGTTGTTTTTAAAATCACAGTTGAGATTCAGTCTTGATGAGATACATTATAATTCTAGAATACAAATATAGTTTATTGTGCATAGTGTAATAAATTACTCTTGTTCTTGAAAATGAGGAGATTTACATCATAACCCAGTGAAAATTATGACCTTACAACAGAGAAAAAATTATTCTTTTGAAAAATGAAAGCACTTTGAACAGAAGACCAACATGCAAATGAGCATGGGCTCAGTAACCTAGAGCTGAAAATATTTTGTTTGTGTATCAGAGAATTGGTAGCTTGCCTGTTGATTCATTTGATTGTTCATCCAACAAGCATTTATTAAGAAATCTGAGTGGCAGTATTTTTCTAAGGTCCTAGAGTTGTCTCATCACTGGGCTGAATCATGGAGCACTAGAAAGGTGCTAGAAATTCTCTTAGACCACTTGAATGTACTACATGCTGGGCTGTACAGATCCATTTTCTACTACAGCAAGACTCTGGGGCTTTCTCAGATGAAAATTGGGCAGAGCGTTAGACAACTCTAATAGAAGTGGGTTCATCTTGACCACAAGTCCTGATGCTCTTATAAAACAGAAAAATGGAAGTTCTTTCCTAGATAGAGTGATTTTTTTTCTAACATCGATGGCCCCACAACTACCATCAGTTCTCTATCTGGAATCCACAGTAAGCTTCAACAGACTAGAGATGTCAATTCTTAGAACCCTAAACTGTCCAGGATGGCCACCACTAGACATACAAGGTTATTAACATTTGAAATGTATCTCGTCCAAATTGGGATGTGCTGTCAGCATAACATATCCACCAGATGTTGAAGTCTTAGTACAAAGAATCTAAAATATCCCTTTAATATTTTAAAATTTGTATGACATGTTGAAATGACACTATTTTGGATATATTGGATGAAAGAAAATATGTCACCCCTCCCAAATGCAGCTGTTCCTCCTCTGAGGATGAACAACTAAGGGACTCAGTTAAAGAGAGCACAGCCTTGTGAAGGTGACAAAGAATGGAATCAAGAGAAGTGAAGATCGAGAGGTATGGCAAGCTCTGCTTACTTTTTATAACTGCTGTCATAACTGGGGAGAAATTATGAGAATTAGCTTTAATATGTTACTCTAAAAGCTGGGTCAACCGTTCAGTTGTTCTGAAATTTTGACACCATTTTGTAACCAAGACTTCCTTCTGGGAGGGGAATCCCAGTTGACCACAGGCAGGTCATGTAGCTGGGCATCAAGAGCTAGATTGTACACCGAAGCTAATGTTAATTGCTACCACTAGATACAGGTACACTGGATGTTTGGAGAGTTGAATTAGATGCAGAGAGAGGATCAAACACTGCTGGAATCCTTTACCCAGATATAAGCCATCATTTTTTAAAAAAAATATTTCATTTATTCATGAGACACAGAGAGAGGCAGAGACATAGGCAGAGGGAGAAGCAGGCTCCCTGTAGAGGAGCCTGATGTGAGACTTGATCCCAGAACCCTGGGATCAGGACCTCAGCCAAAGGCAGATGCTCAGCCACTGAGCCATCCAGGCACCCCCAAATAGTCATTTTCAAACTATATATTTATTTTATTTTATTTTTACCATTTTTTAAAGAGAGAGCGTGTGTGTGTGCATATGTGTGTGCGTGCACATGCATCCGTGAGCAGGGAGGGAGAGAGAGAGGAAGAATCTTAAACAGACTCCATATCCAACACAGAGCCCTATGCGGGGTTTGATTTCACAACCCCGAGATCATGATTTGTGTTGATATCAAGAGTCCAATGCTCAGGAATGCCAGGGTAGCTCCGTCAGTTAAACATTTGCCTTCAGCTCTGGTCATGGTTCTGGGGGGTTCTGGGATTGAGCCCCGTGTTGGGCCTCAGGCTTCCTGCTCAGCAGGGAGTCTGCTTTTCCCTCCCCTTCTCTCCCTCACCCATTCTCTCTCTCTCTCTCTCTCTCTCTCTCTCAAATAAATAAATAAAATCTTTTTTTTTAAATAAAGACTCTTAACCAACTGAACCACCCAGGTGCCCCTCAAACTATATTTTGAATATCCATATGGATAAATAACTCATAACAAGGAGAAAAAGATAAGTGCGTTTACACTACATAAAATGTAGGGATATAATTTTCAGGACACATTCTATGTGCATTTCCTATATGTGAACAGTCCCAGCTAAAGAGAACCCAAATCTTGCAGAGTAACTCATATGTACTTCAAGCTTTCAGTCATTAATCCTGTAATGAGATCCACTGCACCAGGGTGGGGATATCAGAGATACAAAGATGAAGCAACCAGGTAGCTTTCTGTGAGAGAGACACAGTTTAGTAGGGAAAGGATGCGAGAAAATAAAGAACTAAAGCAATGGCACATATGCTATGATAGTGATATTTGATTACTAGTAGATGTAGGAGAACATGCACAATTTTATAAGTAAAGACAAGTCTACATAGACTACTACTTGGTTAACGAATCTACTGCCTCTCAACAATAAATAAGTTATCTGCTAATTATCTTAGTTATGGAAGTTAATCCAAGCTAGTTTGGTGTGTAAATGTTTGCGTCTATGGTTCTTTGCGGCTGGTGACATAGAACAAACAAATTAGGATGAGTCTCTTGTTTCCATTCTGTACGCCACTTGTTCAGGAAACTCTGCTTTGCCCAAAACTCTTGGTGTGCTGGAGGATTTGCTCTGCAGGAAGAATAAAACCTTTGTGAAGTTCAAGCTTTCACTGTAAGGCACTAATGATGAAAATAACGACAGACTATTTGGGAAAACAAATGAATTATTACAGAGGTGACAACTTTGGGGAAAAAAACATGAGCTAACTAATGAATTTGCTGATCAGTTCTTATGATATACAGTGTCTGTGTATTATGTGGCTTTATAAAGTGTGTGTGTGTGTCTGTGTGTGTGCACGCACATGCACACACACAAGGGAGTGCGTACCCAAGGGAGGAGAGACGAGGATAGATGGAGATTGTCTGCATTCTGGAGTCTCATATAATAATTTTATAAATCATTGATAAATGTTTCCAAGTCTCTGCAGATTACTCTTGATTTGTGAATTATATACCTTTGCTCCATAGCCATACAAAAAAACCCAGTGTTCTCATATTTGTAAATCAACCATTCTAATCTTCTGATAATTGCTTAAGTAGCACTTCCACCTCAGTTAAGTCCACTTCTACTTGAGAGACACTTTGGTCAAACATGGTTTGCTATTGAGTAATAGAAAGGGAACATTCTGGTCATTTTTGGAAGATGCAACTGTGTCCAGTTATTTGGAATCCCTTTAGCAGTTGCTAGTAGGAAGGAAGGGGAAAAGAGGGCATAGTTGAAACCTTCCTGAATAGCACTTAAGGATATCTAGATAAGACAAATAATTCTTTAAAAAAAAAAAGACTGAAAAAGGAATTTCCATTAAGTTCAATTAGTCAAGGAAACTGTTATCCTTTGGATGATTAGATACGAGGTTTTGCTTGTGATATATGTTTTAATGGCCAATAAATAGACTTTACAGGATACTAAGAACCTGTCTGTATAAAATCTATGTGGGCAGCATGCATATGCTCATTTTGTAGAACTTGGAACATAAATATGTTGTCAATTTTTCCTATACAGGTTTATAATTATAGAGTTATTTTCTGACATATCTTTGGTCAGATTTAGGACACATTCCTCATTACTAGTCATTCTCTTATTGAAAAACCTTCCTGAGTACAATTATATAACACCACACAGATTACATTTTGGAGGATATTTATAATTAGATCAGAAAGGAAAACAGGTGTCCCTTGCAGGGAGAAATCCCTACAGTATATTCTCTATGCTTGTCCTGCCCTAGAAAAGATGTAAAAGTCATAATGAATTTGTTTTGAGTAAGCTAATGAACATCGTTAATTACGTGTTCTGTGAATTAGATAATTTTCTATATGGCCTGGCTTCAAGAATATTTTCATTCTTAGTATTACTAAATTCTGCTAAAGTTAAAGCAGTTAAACATTTACTTATATGAGTTTTAGGATCACATGAGCTAATAAAGAAATAAATGCCTGGTTCTGATGCCACAGCCTGGGGGAAGAGGAAGAAGGGAAGTGAGCAGTGGCAAATGGCCTATCTACAGGGCAGGGGCAGAGGAAGAAAAATCATGGTACAGGGTTCATTGTGCTCATTCTGGTAAGTCTTTAAAATTCACTTTGATCCCCATAGTTTCCTACTAAGAAAAAAATCAATGTTAGAGGCTAGTAGCAGTTAGTTCGTCACCCAGGAGGGCTCACTCCTAATCACCCATCCATTGCCAGGTCTCCTATGGGGACATTTCCAGTCAGAGGACCACCTACCCAGGACAAGGCTGAAGGACAGGGTGATGGGTGGTTGTAGCCACTTCTGCCTCTGTCTTCTTTGACCTCTGCCCCTGTAAATAAGCCTCCTTTCCTTCTTTAAATACCTCCTGTTGTTTCAACTAACTCATGAGTATACCAGGAAATACTGTTGATAAGCAGGTTTCCTTAACTTTTATTCTTTTAGTTTTCTGGAGCACACACAGCTGATTATGGGTTTTATTTCTTATATTTTTAAGTTTTTTTTTTAATTTTGAGAGAGAGTGAGAGGCATGAGCAGAGGGGAGGGGCAGAGGGAGACACAGGTTCCCCACTGAGCAAGGAGCCCCATGCAGGAGCCCAGGATCGTGACCTCAGCTCAAGGCAGATGCTTAATCCACTGAGCCACCTAGGTGTCCCTTGATTATGGGTTTTAAAGATGCTTTTCAGTTATGAAGATACACTATATGATTGTCCCCTTTTTTTTTCTAACCCTATCCCTTGTTTTCTTCTATATCCTAGCTAATCCTATTCAAATTATAGATGGTTCCTAATTGGAACTTTGAAAAGTTTGAAAAGTAGGTGCTGGGAATAGAATCTTTTTTTAAGAGTTTATTTATTTATTTGAGGGAGACAGAGAGAGTATGAGTGGTGAGGAGGGGCAGAGGGAGAGGGACAAGCAAACTCTCTGCTGAGCAGGGAGCCCAATTCCAGGCTCAATCCCAGGACTCTGAGATCATGACCTGAGCTGAAGGCAGACGCTTAACCAACTGAGACACTCAGGGACCCCAGTGCTGGGTATACATTAGGCTTTTAAAAGAAAAAAGTTAAAAAAATAAAAAATAAAAAATGAAAGAAAAAAGTTGAAGCAATTAGCAAAAACAACTAAGACAAATAGCAAGAATGCTTAGCTGAGGATAAATTTTTTTTACCACACCAAATTACATATATGCATTTTCCTCTTCTTCATAGCACTGAATATAATCTCTAGTTACATATTTATTTGTTCCCTGTTTTCTTCTCCTCAGGACCTCAGTGCCCCGCAGAGATCACATTTACTCTGCATGCTGCAAATCCAGCACCCAGCTCAGCATCTGGCATGGAGAAGGGGCTTGGCAAGTAGCCACTGAGTGAATAAATTAATGTTATGTTAGAGGATATGTAATCTTCAGTTTCATATATATATATGTGTATTTCCATTGACTTTTCTTCAGATTATTAAAAAATCCTTGAGGCTTTTTATTCCTCACTCCAAATTAGAAAGTTGAACATAATCTACTCTATTTTTAAGGTTACCTGGAAATGCTCTTCAAAAGAAAATAAAACTAAGCTGGCAAAAAAGAATCACACACTCAGCACTAGAGTGGAATCACCCAGTTCACGGTATTTCCCAAGCAAGAAATTCCTCTTTCGTTATTTGAACCCTGTTTCTTGACTAAGGCACAACATTTTTATTCATGGGTCTGGTGTTTCAATCTGTGTGCTCACAGCAGGAGGCATCATTGTAAGATCCTTGCCCCATGAAGGAGTCCACCTTAGCTGCATGCTTCCATTTCTCTCCAGAACAAAGGCATTCTAGCATGACCACAGAGGAATAAAATAACATTTGATTGTCTCTTCACATTTAACTGCAAAAACGTACTTCTGCTATGAAGAGCCAGCAATAACATCTCCTACCGTCTTGTTTCCAGAGAAAGAAACAGAAACTGACTGAGAGCTGTGGAATTGGTCCTGTAATGGATGGGAACATTTGGCAGCTTGTTCTGCTGGATACTACCCAACCAGAGTTGGGCTTACCTGCTGAGTGCCTAGGAATGATTACAGGTTGGTAATCAGAGGTTGAGAAATGTTGGGTCTTTTTATAGTCCTAGGGTGTTACAATTAGCTCAACCCAGAGCCACTCCAAATTCAGCTCAGCAGTAGTTAAAATTGCTTTCATCAGAATCAGCCATCTATGGGCTATCCAGCATGTGGAGGATGGATCTATCCCTGAAAGAACCATCCCAAATATTTTCTGCTAACTCCGAGAAGACCAGAACAGATCCTGAGCTCTGGCATAGGATTGTTTCATCTCTTTGTTCCATGGAGGGTCCTCTCTGTGACTACCTTGCTGCACCAGTACAGTTACCACTTCCTGGATATTAGACAGAGTGATGTTTATAGTGACATAGCTATGTATTCACAGTTCTTCGTTGGTGGCTTGAGCAGTGGCATTCAAGTGAGGTCTACCAAGGGGGTGAGTCCTAGAGGTCTTGTCAGCTATTTTTCATATTTCAAAGACTCTGCCTCAGAATAGAATTTGCATCCCAACCAAAACACCAATGACCTCAAACCAAAAGGCAAAAACAACCCTATATATGATGCTAGTTTTAATTTCTATGTTTTTCAACTTGTATATTCTGTTGCATATGACTTTCAGTATTAAATACACATTAATGATTAACATGCATAATTCCTAAGCTAACACAATGATTTTTTAAAAGTTTTTTTCAAACCTTTATTGGGTGTTTACCATGTACCAGACCCTCTGCTACATGCTTTTGTAAGCTTATCAGCTAAAGCTCATAATAATCTTATAAAAGACATTATTATTTATTCCGTTTTAGGGATGAGAAAGTCAAAGTCCAGAGGTCCTAACTAACTTACCCCATGCCCTATAACACTGATACACTTTGGAATCAGAATTTGACTCCAGGGATTTGACTCCAGAGTTCCTATACTGAATATGAATTCCAGAAATAAAAGGGAGGAAATCTATTAAAATATATTAGATATAGGTTAGAAATATATTAGAATAGATATCTTAAAAATAATCAGATTTGAAGGTTCCAGAGCTGAGTAAATAATGGGTAGATTACTTGCCTGTTACCTTAGTGAGCCAGCAGGCTTAGCATGCCTATTTCGCATGACTAATGGATAAGTAGCATGTGACGAGCAGTTAGGAAATTATTCTTAGAAACTCCAGAACTCTGTCTTGAGCCCTTTGGACATTACACCTTTAGTGGTTTGCAGCTAAGTAGTTAAGTTCACATGCAAAGTCCAGAAGCTTCTAGATCAGCAAATTATGCCCCAAAAGCTTGAGAGCCTGTGGAGACATTAAGAAAGATAAAGTGTATAACTAAGGCATCCAGCTCTGTGAGTCAGCTGCTTCCAGAGGCAGTATTCCCTGGGGAAGTTCCAAAGAATTATGTTAAACTGTATTAATGTAAAAGGGTAAAAGAGAAGCCTGATTTCCAATTCAGCTTTGGAGTTCCCTTGGCTGGTGAAACAATTACAGGTCCCTTGCCATCAGCCTTCAGCGTGTCAGCAATTTTTTTTTTCGTTGCTTATTCAAATACATCCCTAAATCTCCTAGAGAAAATTCCCTATTTCCCCTCATTATTTTCTTCTTTATTTTTGCTGTAACACTTCTTAAAGAAGTGGTCCTTATTTGTAGCTCCTTCTTTAAGTTCATAGATCTGTTCGTTAATTCTTTTGCTATTTCTTCCATCACCTCCTGTGTTTACTCTTCAGCCACCCTGTAGCAGGCTTGGTCCTGGGGACAGACGTGGACTAGGTGGCTTTGGTAGTCTTCCTCCTCAGGGCCTGGGCCCTTATATTGCTCTCACTCTATCTAGGCCTGGCAGAGAAGACAACTCTACATTCTATGCAACAAAGTCACCAACTTCATTTGTATTTGATAAACTCACCTATTCCTTCACCCAGTTGATTCCTTACTGCTGTAGGGTGAAGAGGAGGCCCAGTGGGGACTATAGCTTACCAGGCTTTTTCGTGAATCTCCTTTCATTTGTTTCTCAAAACAACAATAGTGGGGGGGATATCTAGTTGCAGAATATAATATAAATAACTTTAGGTATATACAAAATTCCTCATTATTTATTTGTGTTTGTATGAACAAAGAGAAAGGGATGGAACGATCTGTCTTGGGCCATGTGCATTGCCAACAGCAGGAGGGTGGGAGGAGAGGGATAAATGGAGAAATCATCTTGGCTTTATACAGTTTTGTTTTGTTAGCCCCTGTTTTATCAGGTAAAATAAGCATGCATTTACTTTTGCAGTTTGAAATGTATCAAGAAATTTTATACTTAAGAAACAGAAAATACTATGAGATTGAGATTAGCAATTCCTCATTTTTATTGGTGAAGAAATTGAATCTGAAGGAAAACAAGGTCTTCCTCGGGTAATAGGGCCAGAAATAAGCAAAACCAGGCTTCATGTCTGGCTTGAGAGAAAAGGACAATGAGACTTTTTGCCCACAGCAGCTGTTTCCTTTCCTTAGAACAAAAACATCACAACTTGTTAGGTCTTGGGGCATTATACAAAAGCAAAATAAATGTCTCTAATATTAGAGGATGAGACATTTTGACTAAAGGGATCAACAGCAGACCAGTTGGCTCTGGGTGTGATGTCAGACACCAGGTTGACTACACCAAGTTCTTCATAGCTTCTTCATCCAAGTCCACAGACCCTCTTACATCTTCTGGATATCATCAAATCACTCTTAAGGATGCAGGTTAAGGTTGATTATTATTTGCAGGTATGCACAATTGTGTGGGCTGTGAGTACTCAGCTGGGAAAAGCTTAGGATGTTTTTCCACGTGCTTCTCTGTTTTGAGTATTGTTTCTAACATCTGATACCACTGGAAATTAATTTACATACTGAGTGGCCCCCACCTCTTCCTCGGAAGAATCTTGGAAAAGAGGAGAGATATAGTGGTGACAAACCATGGTGATCAGAAAATTAACTGTACCTGGAAAAATTGAGCAAGTGAGCAACCAGAAGAATTCTGGCCCATGAGGCAGGCTTCCCAGAAAACCAGAAAGTTAAACAGGTATAGCCAAACTTAAACCGAGAATGGTATATGGTTCAGTTTCTGTTCAGCACCACATTTAAAGAAATAGAAGTCTGGCAGAAAAATATAACCTAACTAACTCAGCTATATGGAGTGTTAAAACACACATAGCCAGTGGCAGGGATGGCAGAGGGAGTGGGGGCTGCTTTCCTGATGTTTGGCCATACTTCTTTGTTTTGTGGTTAGATAGCACTCTTACTCTCCATCTCAGTCCATGTCCTGGCTTTTCAGTCTCTCTTCTCACTCATGATCTCCTTAGGCCAGGTGTGCCTCAGGATTATTTCTTCCTTCCCTGGCCTTGTGTAACCAACCACCCCTGACAAATAACTTTTCCTGCTACACAAGTGAGGTAGAGCATCCACTTTGACCATTCTGCTACCAATCAACCCCATCCTGCCTTGGCCAAATTCTCCCTCCACCCATCCCCAACTCATCAGAATTTTGAGTGATAGAACATTCTGCCTCATAAGACTGAATTTCACTCTACAGTATGGCTTGTTCAAGTAGATCTTTATTGGAAGCCAGGGATGAAATTCAGAAGAAAAAATTATAATAGACTAATAATACCATTTAAAATAAATATATAATTCTCAAATCCCATGTCTGAAAGTAGCTCCAGAATAATAATTGCTAATCCAGAAATTATGCAAAGTTAGAAGATTGTTATTTCTTATTTTCTCCCAACACAATTTCCATAACCTTGTCATCCAAATGCACATCTCCATGTCTTCCAAGTTGCGGGGTTCCTTTTACCTCTAGTGCAGGTATTGTCTACAAATATCTAGTCAGTCCATATGGTACAGGTAATTCCCTCAGTTTTGTGCTGAGTAGGGTCAAGCTCAGGGGGTCTCTCAACTTTTCAATATGTGCATATGCATATGTATATGCATACTTATGCCTAAGTTGAATGCATGGATAAAATCAGTGAAAATAGAAAATAGAAGATTTTCTTCCTATATATCAGCGGACCATCTTGTGTACCATCTGGGGACTACTCATTTGTCCCATTCTTAATTACAACATGTGTGCTTCATCACTTCAAGGAAAGGGTAGGTGGCCACTCACTGGAAATGCTTTGCTTTCTGGACAACAAACAGTAGGGAGCATGCACTGACCCTCTTGAAAGGCACTGTGAGAGCCAGTGCTCCTCTTAAGTTTCCTGGAATCCCACAGTTCTGCCATTCAAGAAGCTCTGAATCTTTCCCTTTAATAATTGCCCAGGCATTTTTGGATGAACAGGAGGGGGAAATCTATTGAACTGGTGATTATTTTGATGCCTTTGAATAAAGTTCTTTTCTAGGAATAACCTTAGCCATCACCACTTAAAAGACAATTAAGGCTCTCCTAGGAGGCACCTAGGTGGCTCAGTCACAATCAAATGTATGATTCTTGATTTTGGTCATGTCATGGTCTCAAGGTTGTGAGATTGAGCCCTCCATTGGGGCTCCATGCTGAGTGTGGAGCCTGCTTGGGATTCTGTATCTATCTATCTATCTATCTATCTATCTATCTATCTATCTCTCTATCTATCTACCTATCTCTGCTCCTCCTTCCCTGCACTCTCACACTCTCTCTCAGAAGAAGAAGAAGAAGAAGAAGAAGAAGAAGAAGAAGAAGAAGAAGAAGAAGAAGATGATCATCACCCAGAGGCCTTTTTTTTCAAACTAGGTAATGTTCCAGCACAAGTTTAGGACTTCAAAATAGAAATCAGGAGGCAGCTAGCAGTGCAGCCCTAACGATGACTGTCCAGGAAAGGTGTCCCAGCTTCCAGCATGGGCCTATGCTGGGTGACCACTTGGGCTACTACTTGGGTAGGAGGCCACCCCTTTTGCTCCTGCCCTCAGGAAAGTTTTAACAGGCCAAACTGAATAATGTTAAAAAAAAAAAAAAAAAAAAAGAATGGACCTGATGTAAAATGACGAAGCCTGTGAAAACTGAAATGCAGAGAAGTAGTTGGGGGTGGGGTGGAAAGGCCTTGAATGTAGATGAGGCAAGAGCCATTGAGGATAATTAAGCCAAAGCCTTGGGCCTTCAACAGGGAAGCACTACAATCTCCTGTTTGCTTGGAGTGGGAACTTTGGTTAACTATTTCCATTTACTAACCCCCAAATGGTGCCTGACTGCTGCCTCCCTCTGTGGCCAACAGTGGGGTGTAGAGAGTAAGTGAAGCCTTATGAATCTATAAAATATGTAAATAAACTGCTTGATAAGCAGATGGATTGTCCCAGTTGGAGACCTAGAGCAGAAGCAGGTGCTATGAGGATGAGCTGTATTTGACACCTCATCTGACTGGCCTGGGGGAAGCGCCCTGCCTGAGAGGTTCAGGGAGGGCCTTCCCCACAGAGACAGCTTATTTCCATCATGATAACTCTCAGCACCATAGCGGTGTTTTTTCTCTCTGTAGACTTATCTTTCCCCCTCAGCTTCCCTCAGTGGATTGTGTGCTGGTAATAGTGAAGGTGAAGGTCAGACAGTCTCCTTGTACTAGTCTGGAAGCCTCAGACCCCACCTGCAACTCTAGCATAGGAGGACGCCATTTCTCTATTTCTGGGAAAAGAACTCTGACACCTGGCAGGTCACAATAATGTTTCCACTAAAGACACCTCAATCTGTCCTGAGTTTGTGTCATAAAAACACCCCAGCCCCACTATATAAGTATAGGAAAAAAAGAATGGAAAGTATGGGGGAGAAAAGTTTTCTGATAAATTCTAAATGAGAGGGGCAGCCCCGGTGGCACAGCGGTTTAGAGCTACCTGCAGCCCAGGGTGTGATCCTGGAGTCCCAGGACCGAATCCCACATCGGGCTCCCTGCAAGAAGCCTGCTTTTTCCTCTGCCTGTGTCTCTGCCTCTCTCTCTCTCTCTCTCTCTCTCTCTCTCTCTCTCTCTGTGTGTGTGTCTCTATGAATAAATAAACAAAATCTTAAAATAAAAATTCTAAATGAGACTTGAGTGCCCTGTCTTTCTTCTGAGTCTTTTATTACTAATGAATTAATTGTTCAAAGTTCCTTATGGGTTTTATTTAGCTCAGTCATGAGTCTAATGGTATAACTCCTAAGTGACACAATTCTTTCTCAGAACTTCAGAGCATCTTGGGCACACCTTTATTTTCATACTTCTCACTTTACTTTCCAAGCTGTAGTTTATATGTCTGTCACTTTCACAAAGTGTGAACCATTTGGGGGCAGGACCCAGATTTATATACTTTCTTCATCTCTCTCATTTTTTATTTTATTATTATTATATATTCTATTATTCTCTTTATTTTCATAACTAATAAATTTATATTGGGTAGAATTAATCCAAAGAACTGGATGTGCTGAATATTAAAACTTCCTTTTAAGCCTCAGTAGTTAAAACAGTGTGGGACCTTTGCATAAAGGACCCATGTATACGTGGTATATGGTTAAGACAGTGATCAGAAGGGGGGAAATAACAATTTCCATAAGTTGTATTGGAGGAACCAGGCAGCCTTCTAAAAGCAAAAACAAAAACCCTCACACAGTATACTAGCATAAACTACAAATGGATGAAAAACTTAAATGTAAAATAAAAAGAAGTCTTAAAACTTTAGAAGAAATTCCAGAAACCATACAAAATAGATAAATACTATAGTAGAGTATCCTCTTACCTAGCAAAAACAAAGCAGAGCCAAAAAATTCTGTAATGAAAATCAAAAGACAATGGAAAGAAAACTATATCACAAAGAGCTAATTTCTCTACTATAATACAGTAAAGAAAATGGGAAAAAGATATGAACAGGAAATTCAAAAAAAGGAGATACAAATTTCACTTAAACATTTGAAAAGATGCTCAATTTCAATTATAATTAGGATAATGCAAATTAAAATCTCACAAAACAACATTTTTCATTCTATTAGGCTGTTAAAAATCCAAAAGTTTAAGGATAATTCTGTTGGCAAGGTCTTGAATAATAGGTGTTCTCATACATCATTGATGATGGATATTATAGTAGTGCATTCCCCATGGAGATATATTTCTGAATATTTACCTGAATTACAAATGGGTCATTTCTAATTTATACAAAAATCCTACTTCTTGGAATTGATCTTGCTGATATAATTACACAATTGTATAAAAATGATGTCTATACAAACTTGTCAGTTGGTGCATTGGTTGTAATGGCAAAAGACTAGAATTAGGTGAAATATCCACTTATGAAAGAATATGTTTAGTGAGTGTGGTACATCCACATGATAGACTACTAAGCACACACACAAGAAAATGAGGGAGCAGTTCTATATGTGCTGGTATGGAAAGATTTCCTTTCTATGAAATGATATGCTAAAATCCTCAAGACATATTGCTTAAATAATAAAACAATGTATACCACTGTAAGGAGTATAAAATCTTTAAATAAAAAGGGGGAATCAAGAATATATATATTTCAGTTTTTGTTACACAAAAAAAACAAAGACACAAGTAGCTAGTAAGTTACCCTTGTGGAAATGAAGGACAAGAATAAATTAGAAACATTTTGGTGAACACTTCTTTATATTGTTTTTATTTAATGCCATATGAATGGATTAAGTATTCAAAACTTATATATATTATATATGTCAGTCATATTGAAATATATCTGATTTTAATAGTGCTACCCAAAGTCTTCTTTAGTGAAACCAAAACAAAACTCAAAACTGGTTCTTACAAATCACTCTTTCTTTTTTTTATTCCCTATTCCCATTAGGGTTTTTAAGCCTGATGTATTTCTTCCTTTGACTTAGAGAAGAAGATAAATAACTGTGCTGATGAGTGGCCTGAGGATTTGGGGTGTTCTATCAACAATATGGAAACCACTCTTTCCCCATTACTCTGGATATGGGTATCTGTCTCTGAGATACCAGCTTTTCTTAACGAACTGAGTGTTTTACTCTATAGATCACTGTTCTCAACCTGCTAGCAACACCCAAGTAGATCAACAGCTGTTATGTTTCAGCCCAAGACTGGCTGAAAGTAAAGGCAATGTCTCTCACATTGAGATGAATAGCACTGGGGTTCCAGTGCTAAATTACTAAATCCATTACTAAATCACTTGATTTAGTAATGCTTCCATGCAAAATATAAGAATTCCCAAATGCAAATATGTAGATGAAATAAAATAAAGTCTGTAACTTGCTGTTGACATATGAAATCCCATCAATGCCCTAATCTGATGGGTTGATTTCTAGGTCTAGAGAAGAAAGGTGGCTGAGGTTCTGACCTAGGGTAGGTGAAGTGGGGAGTTGGAGGAAGGAGGAAGCTTCTACTTGCTTATCTTTCCAATCTGATTTTTCTTTTAACTCTCTTCTTCTAAAGGGCTTTGCACTTGCTGTCTCCTCTGCCTAGAAGTTGCTGCCCTGGATCTTTGAAAGTTTATCTTCTCTGCATCATTTAAATCTAAGCTCTAATTTTACCTCTTGAAATATACTTCTATTGTTTCCCCACATCCCCTATTATTCTATCACCTCCTCTTGTTTATCTTCTTGATAGCACTAATCACTATCTGAAATGGTATTGTTCTTTTGTTACTTGTGAATCATTTATCATTCTTCTCTCTACCACCCGATAGATTATAGACTACAGAAGAGCAGGGTACTTGTCTGTCTTGCTCTCCCACATATTCTTGGTGGCTAGAGCAGTGTCTGACTCTAAGGCTTGACTATAAGGCTTCAATAAATATTTGTTATATGAATAAATGGAAATTAGGGTCCATGTCTGATTAGGTTTTGTTCGCAAAACCTCGCATATGAGAAACATTTAACAAACACTCATTCAGTGAATGAGTAAATTCAAACAAACTCTCCATTAGACATGGACATTGCTTTGTAAAACAGCCAATCTGGCAAATTAAAAGATTCTGGCTTGACATTTATTTGTTTGATGATCACTCTTTTATCATACTTAAAAACAATTACTGAGATTTCTGAAATTCTAAATTAAAAAAACAGCCTTATTTTATGCTTTTAGTATTTGTTAAGAAGGCCTAATATGCATTAAAAGGCTTATTTAACTCAGAATGTTATGTGACTATCAGTAGACTTAATTATACACATAATTTATTTCTGGAGAATCAATGGTACTTGTAATAAGCTGAATCAATTTCTCCTCTGATAATTGATTTAAAAATCGACTGCGCAAAATTCTTTGTCATGAGCAAAGCAATATGTCTTTAGGTATTTTATTCCAATTTCAAATGTCATTTTTATAAATATAAAAATAGATTTGTAAGTTGTATAAACAACTAGAGTTTATTGATGTGTTGGTTTATCAATCGCAAGCACAAGGCTACATTTACCATATTAATGGTCGTACAGACATAATAAGCTTTATTTATTTATTTATTTATTTATTTATTTATTTTAAACATTTTATTTATTTATTCAGAGAGACACATAGAGAGAGAGTCAGAGACACAGGCAGAGAGAGAAGCAGGCTCCATGCAGACAGCCTGACGTAGTACTCGATCCCAGGTCTCCAGGATCACACCCTGGGCCTAAGGCAGGTGCTCAACCGCTGAGCCACCCAGGCATCCCAATAAGCTATATTTAAAATTACAAATAGTATATGTGCTTTTTAATAAGACTTAAGTCCTCTTTTAGAAAGAGCATTTCTCTTCGAACATATGTCCTTTTTTATGAGGTGAAATTATAGATAATAAGCCAGGTTTTAGAAAGGGGAATGCATATCTATTGCATGTCTAGACATGTTATAGACATGGTGCTAGGTACTCCTCATTGTTTGGGCCCACCAAATAGTCTCTGGATTTTTCTGCCAACCATTCAGCCTTTAGGGAATACCCATTGTGAGTTATTCTGTGTGATGTAGTCTACACTGTGAGATGGTCCCTTGGATTGCTTGGGCTTATGGGAATCAGAAATTCTGAGGATGGATTCAGCAATCTTTTTCAGTTTTAAAGCTTTCTGTCAATTCTGATGCATGCTAAAGTTTGAGGCTCACTGATCTATACCATCCCCAAGTTCTCTTTTAGATCCAAAATTTAGAGATCTAGAAGAGTTAAGGGGACCAGAAGTTCACCAAGAATTAGAGGGGTGCTGGCTGGCTCAGTCAGCAGAGCGTGCAACTCTTGGTCTAAGGATCGTGAGTTTTTTAATTTTTAAAATAAAAAAAAAAATTCACCAAGAACTAGAAAATCTAGAGAAAATCTTAACAGAAGGGGTGAGGTTCAATCTACTGATATGCTGTCATACTTATTATAAAGGATAGATAGGACTTTAAGAGGTAAATGGGTGGGGGGTTGGCCAATATTATAGGCTAAGGGACTGCTCGGAATAGGAATTTTATCATTTATCTGTTATTACGGAGATCAAGCAAGTGGAGCAGGAAAGGAGGTAGTATTAGGCAGCACTCATCAATTAGCTTTGATGAACACAGTAGGGAAGTATATGATGCTCTTACATATTGAAATTAGGTTTATACTTTGAGTTGATTATTTTTTCTGTGTATCTATTATCCTTGGAGTTAATAGAGTTATACATAGTCAACTCTCTTATGGAAGATATTGTACTAAGACACCCAATTTTTTTGTAAATTAAGAAATGTATTATAGGAACAAACAAGAACAATAAAGATCTAGAACTTTCGACCAAAGTGCAACAATAACATGCTCTGACCTGAGAGAAGGTTTCTGTATGTTCTCAGACTTTATTATCAAGTTGTTGTTCCTTTCAGAGCCTCAGGTCAGGCCCCTTTTCCTGTAAATCTCTTTCAGAACTTAGTTCCGCCACCTCCAAAGTCTTAAAATCCACTTTAGTTTTGCCCTGTACTCTTGTTTTTCCAAGAATATCTTAATTAAAACTTCATTCAGTTAATGGAACAAGTTATTCATAATTTCCTTCAAATCCTTAATGAGTCTACAGATTAAGGCATTAGGGATTACTCCTCTCAATTAATGACATTCCAGTTGAGCTGGCATTAGCTTAATCTTTTAAGTTTTTTTTCACAATGTTAATACTCTCCATTAAACATCTTTAAATTACTAAATTCCACTCTGATACTATTGAAGCAGGAGAGATCATCATTATGACTAAATATTTCAAAATTCCTTAGCAGTGAAATGTGTTTTCCAAACTCCAGCTTTTGGGCCCAACAACAACTGCACTGTATCTGGCTGAGCCATCTCATTTTTCCTTTTCTCCTACGTGGCTTCAAAGAAACACCAAGCTACTTTTTGCCCTGTCCTGGGGGCATGATCAGCTGGTCCTTCTACCTATGCCTGCTTGGAATTCTGGCATAGGAAGTTGATTGGGAGTCGCTGAATTGGAGTAAGGCTCATTTCTCCAACCTTTGCCAATTGACATTACTCATACTTATAAAAAATTGGCTCAAATTTCTTACAGAGAGCATCCAAGGAATAACTAGCTCTGTCATTACTCTCCTTCTTCATATTCCCTAAGCACTGATTTATCCACTTTCTAAAATGCATTTCAGGATGCATTGTCCAATAACTGGTATTAGGACTAATTGAAATACATAGAGAAAAGAGTTAGAACTTTTCCTCACATCTTTTAAGATGCAAATTCTGATACATAAAAATGGTAAATTAAAAAAACCCACTAAGTATAGAAAGAAACACTAGTGAATTTGCTATAGTATTTGAGGGTGGTGGTGGAAGGAGACCCTCTAAGTCCTACCAAAGGCAGCTTAATAGACTTCATCATAATAACTTCTTAAACTGCTTTAAATGAGAACAGCAAAAATAAACACTCTTCGTTGTAGGTGAAAATTGTGAAAAACTGTTCAATATGATAAAAGCCATATTTCCTTAAGTGATAAAAATCTCCGACAAATTGGTAATAAAACAAGATTGAAAAATATTAACCGAGAAATGGACAAAGTACATTAAAAGGCAATACACAGAAAAGAGAATATAATGTCTAATAAATATATAGAAAATGTTCTTCCTCACTACTAATCAAAAGAATCAAAGCAAATTAAAACAAAAAGGGACTGCGTGGTGGAGACATCATGAGAGGTTACAAACAGCCAAGATTTATTTTTAACAACCAGGGTTGATTTGGGTTCAGAAGCAGACTTCTCAGACATTGCTGGTGAATACTGAAAACCCTCTGTAGAGCATCTTCAAGATGCATTTTACCTCTAGATATTCATTCTAAGGAAGTGATTCATGTGGCCAAAAATTGAGCTAAGAGACATTCATGTCACCATTGCACATACTACTGGAAAAAAAGAGAACAATCTGAATATCCAACAGTTGGGAATTGGTTCTATAATTAAACAATAAAACACCATGCAGTCATTATAAATGATGTTGAGGTAAAATATTTAAAGAACTAGAATACTGGGGAACCTGGATGGCTCAGTCAACCAAGTGTCCAACTCTTGATTTCAGCTCAGGTCATGATCTCAGGGTCCTGAGATCAAATCCCACAACTGGCTCTGCATTGAGCATGGAGCCAGCTTAAGCCAGCTCTCTCTCCCTCTGCCTCTCCCCACTCCCCACTCAATACTCTCTCTCTATCATAAATAAATAAATAAATAAATAAATAAATAAATAAATTTATTTTACACGAATTAAAAAAAAAAAAAGAACTAAAATACTGTTCACTGTAAACTGTAAAGTGAAAGTAACAGATGCCTGGATTTAAAATGTTTATTCCCGAGTTAGAGTCATGTATAATTTGCGCTTTCTTATTTTTATCTACCAGTATTGCCAGCATTACAAAAAGATTTTTTATACTGAACAGGTAAAAGGAACCCCCAAGAGTGGAGTTGGGGAGTGGAAGTTTACTTTAGAGAATGTTACAGTACCAATTTCAACAGCTAAAGACACTTAGAATATCCACTGTTCTTCCATTTCAAGGAATCTAAAAGACATACTTTTAAGGGAATCTGTCTTGGCAATGAGGAAACTGTTTTCACTATATAATTAAACTTTTCTAAAACTCAACCAATTAGTAATTTCTGGGATTCCTAAATTATACAAATGGCTAAGACTTTGTCTCTGAGGCTATAAAATTCTCTTTATCACGTAAATATCTTACATGAAATCTCTCTACAATTTTATAAACTTTCACAGCATCTTCGGTGAAGCTTACTGAATATGAGAGAGACTATTCCAGATAGCTCAGGATCATGGGTGTGTACATCATATATGTCTCTATGATATGCTGATGCCCTCTGGGTACATGAACCTCAATGCTAAAGGGCCTCAACTGTGGTGTTTCTAGTTGCCTTAGTAACAGTTTATGTTATTTGTGTTTCTTCACTGGCTGACAGCTGTTATTTCCTGATATAGTTTATATGCTAATATGGATCAGCCCCTCAACCAAACTCTGTTAAGAGACTTTTAAGATATGGTGAGGTTGGAAACCACACAGCTAAATCAATAAGAACCATGTGTAAAATGAGAATAAATGGATACTAAGGGAAAGTTTGAGAGATTCTCTTAAAAATGAAGTGTATATGGATGGGGTCCTTGGGTGGCTCAGACGGTTAAACAACCAACTCTTGATTTTGGCTCAGGTCATGATCGAGGCCTCCAACCGGTTCTGTGCTGGGCGTGGAGTCTGTTTAAGATTCTCTCTCTCCCTCTCCCTCTGCCTTCTTTTTCAGTCTTAAAAAAAAGTGAAGTGTATATGTTTAATGCAGCATTTTTGTTAACGCTTATCTGGTACTGCATATTCTATACTCCATGAGATACAATTGGTATATAATTAAATTCTACAACATGCCACTGCATTTCTTAGCTTCCATATTTTTTAAGAGTATTTTTAGTTTTAAATTTCATCTATAGTTTTAAATCTTTGATGGAAAAAAATAAGAGCAGATAGTACACCAATTATGGTTGTATCACAAAAAAAAAAAAAAATAAGAGCAGATAGTACACCACTTATTGTTGTATCGCAAATGAATGCTTGACTCAGGAACACCTGGACACGGAAGGTAAGTAATTTCTTTCTTTCTGTAAATCAAACTGTACTCTGACAAAACTAATCAACATTGGAAGTTAGCATGTAGCTACCTTTGGGAGTCAGTTACTGGGAGAAGAAGGGGGGGACATCAGGGGAAGAAGTAGTGTTCTTTTTCTTGAAATGTGTTTGGTTATTTAAATCCTTTCATTTTCTGAAAATTCACCTGGCTGAACACTTATGATTGGGTGGTTCTCTGAGTGTATATTGCACATCAATATAAAGTTTATTACACAAATATTATGTTCTTCTAAATATAAAAATAAGAAACTGCACTTTGAAATTTTGTCTTTGGGCTAAAAGGGGTTAAGAATCCTTAGTGGTTTCTTAGCAACAAATGTGTTCCTTTGGTGAACTACACTTTGTCACCTGTTTATTCTCACAAAGTTCACCTTCTCTTGTGGTGGGACACAACAAAATATCTGGAGTCTTCTGTTGGCCTCCAAGGCAGCTACAGTCTTACACAGAACAGAGTTCACTGATTGTTGCAACCAATCTTTGTCATGTTTTGATTTTGAAGTGATGATCTGTCCCTCTCCTGCTCTACTTATGACACGGAGCTGTTGGGAGGATCAAAGAAGATATTGTGTGAAAGCGCTTTAAGTGCAGACTAACAATACGTACCATCGCCACTGCCGCCACAGTCATCATCAAGGTTGCTTATTTCTAACCTAGACTACAGAATACAAACTTCTTCAAGGTGTTTGTCTCATCCTATGGTGGTTGTCCTTATTTCTTATACCACAAACACTGGACTATTTCTCAAACAGGTCAGCTAGAACACCTGAGTCAGTGTATGTGGCAGGATTGCTCCTTTTTCATCCATAATGAAGGCAGACATCACAGGTTAATGCCGGCCAGCATTCTCTACTGCCTGAGCATGAAGCTTGCCTCAGATTCTTCTTAGCACTGCAACCTAATTACACCTGACCCTTGAACAACATGGGGGTTAGAGGTGCCAATCCCACTGCACAGTTGAAAATCTGCATAAAACTTTCAACTTCCCCCAAACTTAACTACCAAGAGCCTACTGTTGACCAGAAATCCTACTAATAACATAAACAGTCAATTAACACATATTTTGTATCTTGTATGTATTATGCACTGTATTCTTACAACAAAGGAAGCTGAAGAGAAGAAAATCGTTATTAAGAAACTCATAAGAAAGCGAAAATATCTTGATAGTACTGTACTGTGTTTAATGGGAAAAAAAACCCACATATGGACCCACACAGTTGAAAACTTGTGCTGTTCAAGGGTTGTGTTTAGATTTGCTATGTGGGGAAAGCCCATTTCTCATACTTTACATAGACATTAAGGCTATTATATGGAGGAAAAATCATAGATTTGTAGTATCAGGTGATAAAAAGTGTTGGAAGGAGTTATCTAGTTCAGTGTTATCAACAGTCGTCCCTGGACCAACACATCAAGATTACCTGGGAACTTACCAGAAATGTTTTCCCACTCACCCACCCCCACCAACCTACTGAACCAGACAATCCAAGGGCAGGACTCAGCAATCAGAGTTTTGACAAGCCCTCCAGTGATTTCAGTGTGTGATAAAGTTTCAGAATCACCACTCTAGTCCAATTATGTTGAGTTTTGCCGTTAACCTTAGGTGTACAGATGTTGAGTCTTTTTCCCAAAATTACCCATGGAATAAGGTGCCAAACAGAAAAAAATGCAACTTCCTAAATCCTAATTCTACATTGGACAGCAAGTAAAGAACTGCAATAAAACTTCTCTCTAATTTTCTACCTTAAGTGTATAAGCAAAAAGTTTTGTCGTTTTTCAGCATCTTTTGGGAGGGCCACCCCTCCAACATTCTTAGCCTATGCAGTTTGGATGTAGCATTTTTAATGGGCTCATATCTGATCTGGCCAGAGCACCTCCAATCCCCTCATCTCTGCCAAGAGTGCAGGCACAAGAGGTCACTTGTATTTGGAACCGTCGAAGTGTTGATTGTCACTTGGTGGAGAAAGCCTGTCTGAAAATGAAGTTGGTACAGAGAAAGTGTAACTGAAAGATGGACAGAGGAAAAAAAAGACTGAGCTTCAACTTCACCTCCAGAACTAGCCGAGCCTGGAAGATACAATAGCTCTGAACTTTTCTGTTAAATAAATGTCCTTCTCCTCCAATTTTTTTTTGTTTGTTTAAGCCAGATTTGAGCTGCTTTTCCATTCCATAAAACCAAAGAGCTCTGATTGATTTTTTGGAAGTGTGTATTATTTTAATACCTATGGTTTAATCACCAGAGAATGTGGATTACAGGGCAAGGTTTTCCACACAAGTTCTTGCAACAGGGGGGCCCTTCAAGACTGCTGAATACTGATGAACTCTGCGGCACAAGGCCCCCTAGGACACTCACAGGTAGTAGTCCATATTTCTGCAAATATATAATATATTCAGAACAGAGTCCCTGGATAGCCATGTCACACTTCATTTCATAATAATGAAAGTCAGAGATCTCTACGTTGGTGAATTGAGAAATATTAACCTGGAACTAAACAATTCACAAAGGTCAATACTTTGTCAGGACTGATCTTCCATAGCTGTGTGAAGGCCCTTAATATATTCTGCTGCTGAAAGTCTTGTCCAGTGGAAAAGTAAGATGGAATACTTCTTCCACTACTGTCTTCTGCTCCTTCTCTTTCAGTCTCCTCTATCTACCACCCACCATGGCCTACTGGACATATTTCTTGATAGAGTTGTCTGCATTTGTCCACCTTCCTCCTCAAACCAGAGCTCTTTAGATGTCACTTCCTCCACTACACTGAAATGGTTTCCCTCCTTGAATCCCCACTCCTTTAGCTTCTGTCAGGAGATGAGCTCATGTTTCTTCTCACATCTCCCCACCTCAACCTCCCTTTTCTCTTTTGAAGGCTCCTCTTCACCTAACTTGTTCCTTGACATTGCTCATCACCTGGGTTCCTTTCTTGGCTATTGTTCATCACCTTCTAGTTTTTCTCTGACTGATTTTTTTTTTCCTTTCCTACGATTTCAAATATGACCAATCCTATAGATCCCACCTAGAGTTCTCCCTTCAGCTCAGACTTAATATATACAATTCAATATTTCATGGGATCCTAAACTCAACATGTCTAACATTCAAATAATGTTCATTATCTCCTCACACCTGCCATTCTTGCCTTCATGAGCCCATTGTTTGGCACCACCACCCATTTTTCACCCTAGCTGCATACCTAAGCTTTTACTTTAACTCCCCCAGCACTTCCCATTCTCAAGCATCCAACCACCAAACATGGCCTTATTTTACTTCCAAGGTAGTTATCCCTTCAATCACCCATATTTAGAGTCTTATTATTTCTTCTTTGAATTATTGCACTTGTCTTTACATTGTTCTCCTGCCTTAGAATCTTCCCTGCTCATACCCACCAAATCGAATCCATGTGAATATAAATTTGTGTTGTCATTATGCTTCAATATATTCAGTGGCCCCCATGTCCTCAGGGCACACAAGCTCCTTGCCTGGTCCTTCTGCCCTCTAGAAATATGAAATTAATTCTGTTTCTCTCTCTTATTGATACGTCATGCCTCTATGTCATTGCCTATATTATCTCTTCTACCTGGAACTCTCCTGCTAGGTCTTCTCTTGGTTATTCTGCATGTGTGTGCTAAGAATCAGCTGATGTGTGCCTCACCCAGGATGCTATTTCATTGTTTGTTTTTTTTTTTTTTTTAAGATTTATCTATTTATTTTGAGAGAGCGAGTACAGACAAGTGTGAGAGAGGGAAAGGGGCAGAGAGGGAAAGACAGAATCTTAAGCAGACACCACCCTGAGCATGGATCCCAAGGTGGCACTCGATCTTATGACCCTGAGATCATGACCTGAGCCAAAGGAAACCAAGAGTCGGATGCTTAACTTACTGAGCCACCCAGGTACCTCCAGGATGCCATTGCTAATACCTTCCGCCTGGGTTGGGATTTTACTAACCTTGAGCATATCCCCCTTCCTTCATATACTCATTGTTTTTATCATTTGTTTATGGGTCTGCCTCTGCTTTGAACCAAGACCTCTTGAGAGCAGAGACTGCATTGTTTACTTTTGTGACTGACTTACTAACCTAGTAACTGTTTCTTAAATGGATGAATCAGAGCATTGGCTAGATCTATGATGCAGGAGAGTCCGGAAAAACTATTCATCAAAAATATGCTAGAGATACACCTATTTAATTGCAACTGTCTTAAATAGGCCGTACTATTTGCCACCAGGATCACCAGAGTGTCATTAGCCCTAATTATCTTCCTGAGTTTAATTGATACTTAACAAGGTAGAGCATTAAAGGAGATATTTTATTCCTCCAATATTTCCATAGTAACATATTGCATTATTGCAAATTCAGAATTACAGCTTTGCGGAGGCGAAGGTAAAAAGTAGTCTGTCTGGAGGGAAAGTGTTCTTCAAACAGACCTGGAGTGTTCAGGAAACATGAATTAAGAAACTTCTTGGCAAAGTACAAATATCCTTTCCCTTCAGTGTGTTTCTATCTAATATTCTTTAATACATAAAACTGTAAGGATCAATAAAAGATACCATAATTGTTATTTCTATAGAGTCCTGCAGGATGAAAGAGGTGATTTCATCCCCATTAATCACCCAGCTGCAAAACCGTGGGCAGCGGACTGTTTGGTGATAATTAAAAGGATCACACCACATGAATAGGAAGAAACAGCTTCTCAAGTACCACAGCCTGGGGAGGTGACAACAGTCTGGACCTATGTCATTAACTAAGGTTAACCCAGGGAGGGAGCTCCCTGTTCAGGGCCAGGGAACAGGTTGGTAAGATCTAATTTTGGGGGATCCACACTGGCAGAATGGGGACAATAGAGAGCAACCTCATTTCAATCCACACATTAGAACCACAGGAGCCCATGGTTAAGGGCTGGCCTCTTCATTCTTTGAATAGTGCTCCATGATTCAGATTGAGCACTGACTATGGCACTCAATCCTGGGCACCTTTCATGTACTACCCCATCTCTACCATAAGCCTTTGAGGTAGTACTGCTATGACACCACATGTTACAGATGACGAAACTAAAAGCTCATGACTTGCCTGAGGTCTTTAAGTGGCAGAGGCAGGATTGAAGTGTGAATAGTTGCAGTCGATGCTCACCTATATCAAAGTGTGGTGGTACCAGCAGCAGCGACAGCTCCTGGGAACATTCTTGAAAGGCAAATTCATGGGTTTTGCTCCAGATCCCTGCACTCAGAAACTCTGGGAACGAGGTCCAATGACGTGGGTTGTTCTATGCTGGAGGGGAATCTGACGTACTTGAGGCCAAGATGACTCTCTGTTCTAATACCTTCTGTTGCAGTAATGTTTCTCCAACATTACCATACATGCAGATCACCTGGAGAACTCCTGGTTCAGCGGACTGGCCTGAGATTCTGCATTGCTAACCAGCTCCTGGTGATCTCATATTGCTGGTTTGTGGACTACACTTTGCATAATAGAGCCCTAGCCTGTAAGCTTAGAGAAGCCTGGTCTGCTCCTCCTCTGTTTTAAATCCTGGTTTGGTTAGAGGACCTGACCCACATTTTGTGTTGAATGAATACACGAGGAGTCAGTACATCTGCATGTCTGAGTCACTGACTTTTGACTCGGTGGGAATGTACTACTAACCTGAAATGCATTTGCCCAACCTGCTCTACCAAATTTCTAATCACACTATCCATTCATTTGCTCTTGAGAACTGTCATGTTACCCACTGACTTCAGACTTTTTTACCCTTCTAGTCTTTCAAGTAAGTAGGGCACTCTGGATACTCCAAAGGCAAGGGGACATATCATATGTTTTAGAAAAGTGGTGAAAATTAGGATGTAAGAAGGGCGTAGAGCAAATGGACAAAGCTAAGAAGCAGTGTAAAAGGGACTCTCAGAAGAGAGATGATTTGCCATTGGCTGAGCCTCTGAGCGTTGTTCCAAGTCCCCTCCCACTTTCAGGCTAAAGGTTGGAATAGCAGTGGACCTCCTTTTGCACTAAACTGGCTCAAAGCTGTTGGGAGGTTGAGGAGCAAGGTGGAGAAAGGGAGATAACTCCATCAAAAACGTTTGAACATTTTGAACGTTCAAAAACATTCCCAGGTGCTGCCGCTGCTGCTGGTACAACCACACTTTGATGTAGGAGAGAGCAGAGTCCCAGCTATTTGCGCTTCGATCCTGTCTCTGCCACTTAAAGACCTCAGGCAAGTCATTGATCTCTCTAGATTTTAGGTTTGTCATCTGTAAAATGTGGTGTCATAACGGTCCAACCTCATAGGTTTATGGTAGGAATTAAATAGTACATGAAAAGTGCCTGGGGCATAGTGAGTATAAATCAAATATTTATAATAGTATAAATCAAATATTTATAATGTTTATGATATAAATATTCTAAAATCATCCCTAACAACAAAACAGTCACACCATAAGCCTTGGATGGAGACTTAATGAAATGAAAAAGTGTCCGATTGGCCAGGGGAAAATGAAGTTAGCCCAGAAATGAGGCAAAAAAGAAGAAAGAATGCTGCCTGGCTCTCCTCCAGTGAGTGAAAAGTAAGCTTCTTTAAACCCTTAACAAATGCCTGGATCCTTAAGGGAATCAAATATTTTTGTAAATAGCCTGCAGGGCCCAAGGCTCTAGCTCGTCCTAAGTAAAACACTCCAGCACGGTAAGCCCTGTAAGGATCGGGGTTGGCGGAACATTGATAAATGCCCTGTGCTGATTGTAATGGTGGGGCCGCAGTGATTTACAAGAAATGATTCCAAGAATTGATTTTGGAGGCATTACAGAACTCAAGAACAGGACTTCAGAATTCCCCGGCAGAACTGAGAATAATGCTGAGCTGTATTACAATGGTGGCATAAATATTACTTTAAGTTTGATTAAAATTTAAACAAGTTGTAATGAACAGATACAACGGCTCTTTTAGACATTATTGACTGCATTTAAGAGATCAAACAGCTGAGTGAGAGAAAATGACTTCCAGGCATTCTCAAAATTAGTATTTTAACTGAAGTTCTTTGAACTAATATTCATAGAATATTTATGTAACTGGGACAACTTAACATTCTAAACAATGACATTTCCTCAAAGCATTGCTGTAAAAGGAGGAATGTATAATACATACACTATTAGAATTTCATGACTGGCTGGTACAGAGTACCTTTTGATCTAAAAATCTGATGATTCCTTAAAGAGCAGTCTTCTATGTGATTATTATTACAACTCATTAAGTCTGCCTATGAAGCACATAACCAAAGTTCTACGCATACCATGCTTTTGATAATTGTTGTTAGAGGCAATATGGTTACCCTTTTTTTTTCATTAAGATTCTATTTTTTTAGAGCAGTTTAAAGTTAATAGCGAAACTGAAGGAAAGGCACAGAGATTTCTCACATAGCCCCTCACCCACTCATGTGTAGCTTCCAAATTATCAGCATCCCCTTCACCCAATGGTACATTTGTTACAATTGATGAGCCTACACTGACATATCATAATCACCCAAAGCCCCTATTTTACAGTGCGCTCTTGGTATCATATGTTCTATAAATTTGGACAAATGTAAAATGGCAGGTATCCATCATTATAGCATTACACAGCCTTTGTGCCTCGCCTGTTCATCCCTCCCCACCCCCACCCACAGCTCTTGGTTACCACTGATCTTTATACTGTCTCTGTAGCTTTGCCTTGTCCAGAATGTCATCTAGTTGAAATCAAGCAGTACGTACGTAGCCTTTTCAGATTGACTTCTTTCACCTGATGATATGCATCTAAGATACATCCATGTCTTTCCATGGTTTGATAGGTCAATTCTTTTTAGCACTAAATAATATGCCATTGTCTGCTATCACAGTTTATTTATCCATTCATTTACTGAAGGATACCTTGGTTGCTTCCAAGTTTGGGCAATTATGAATAAAGTTGTCATAAACATTCACGTGCATATTTATTTTTCTATCCCTTTGGGTAAATGCCAAAGAGCAGGATTACTGAATTGTATAGTAAGAATATGTTTATTTTTTAAATTTTATTTATTTATTCATGAGAGACACAGAGAGAGAGAGAGGCAGAGACATAGGCAGAAGGAGAATGAGGCTCCGTGTGGGGAGCCCAATGCAGGACTCGATCCCAGAATCCTGGGATCACGACCTGAGCCAAAGGCAGATGCTCAACCACTGAGCCACCCAGGTGCCCAGAATATATTTAATTTTGTAAGAAACCATCTGACTGTCTTCCAAAACTGCACCTCACCAGCAATGAATGAGAGTCTCAGTTGCTCCCCAAACTTGCCAGGATTTGGTGCTATTGGTGTTCCATATTTTGGCCATTCTAACTGGGTATATAGTGGTATCCCATTTTAATGTGCTTTTCTCTGATGAATATGATGTGGAGCATCTTTTCATATATTTATTTGCCACATTTGTTAGGTTTGAAGATTTCTTTGTAAATTTTAGATAACAGTCCTTTATCAGATGTATAAATATTTTCTCCCAGTCTGTGACTTTTCTTCTTATTCTCTTGACACTGTCTTTTGCAAAGCAGAAGTCTTTAATTTTAATGAAGTCTAGCTTAGCAATTATTTCTTTCATGGGTGGTGACTTTGGTGTGACATCTAAAAAAATCACTGCCATAACCAAGGTCACATCGGTTTTTGTCCTATGTTATCTTATAGGATTAATATAGTTTTGAACTTTACACTTAGGTCTGTGGCCTATTTTGAGTTAATTTTTGTGAAGAGTATAAGGTTTGTATCTATATTCAGTTTTTTTGCACACAGATGTCCAGTTCCTGCACAATTTGTTGAAAAGACTCTCTTGACTCCATTGTATTGCCTTCCCCTTTTATCAAGGATCAGTTGAATATATATATAATTGGCTTTTGAGCCATAGATATACAACTGTTGACCCAAATGGAGGACTGGCACTGACTTGCTAGCCCAGTGTCCATCACCTCAATATTACCGGCTATTATTTCCACTTTGGGTATAACTGGGCACTGTATGCAACCAAGAAAAAAGGTAGTTAAAAACTCTGATGCAAACTAAAGGAGGCTCCTTGACATTACAAATATAGGATATCCCAAATATCTTTTGCTTATTGTGGTAGATATTCTGATATACAGCCAGGCCGCATTCAGGACTGAGGATTTATTCTCCAGTTGCTGGGAATGTTGCCAGCAGAAAGTTGGCAGGTAATAGTGCCCTCTGGGGCTTCAGGCTGAAGAGAGCCACTTTGCCCAAACTCACAACCATTTCCCAGGGCAGTCTATAACCAATGACTGAACAATATGGGAACACCAAAATCCAACCCCTTGGCCCCAGTCAGGGAAAAATCTGAAGGATCATCTCAGCCTCACAGCACCTGAGGCTTTCGTTGGAAGTGACTGAAACCCAGATTAACTTCTGCTGGCAAACATTCTTCCATAGCTTCCGTTTTATGGGAGCTGACCCCAAGAGCACTCCCTAATAAACCTCCCACCCGCTAATCTCTGTCAGAATCCACTCCTTAAGAATTCAACGTACAACAATTAGTAATTGAATGTTGCACTGAACTACTGTCTTTACAGAGAACTAAGAACGGAGGTAATAGGGCTAAAACTCAAGGTTTGGGAACTAGGTTGTAATACAAGGTGTGGGATTGACCAAAAATGATTCTAAATTCCCACTGCCTGAGCAGTGAGCTCCCGCCCCCCTTCTCCCTGTGGGAGGTGTTGTATTACCTATGTGTGGGGACCGTCATATCCCGGGGCCCAAATTGTCTAGGGTTTGAGCAGCAGGTAATCTGAGATAGCTCCTATAAATAGCTAAAACCCCAAACCAGATGGCCTAGCACAGAAGTGGTTTTATTACTCCCCCTGACAAAGCTGCTGTCTCACATCTACCCTACAAAAGGCAGAACAGCCGACAGAGCAAGTTCTCTTCACTAGAACATAGGACCTTGCCTCCCTGCCATCTCCCACATGTCTAGTAAACACCCAAAGCTCTTCAAGCCTCTCAGAGGGTACACAGAAAGAAGAGCAGGAGCTCCTCTTCTCTCACTGACACTGGCCTCAGATTGCTTTTCCTTTCTCCACAAAAGTCTGTGCCTTTACCCACGTCAGCAGTGTTACAGAATTTATCTTCAATTGTCATGGCTGACAAATGGAGATTTGTATGGGATCTTCCTTGTATGACAAGTATAAGCACGAAGGCATGAATTCTACTTAGTACCAGTTATGATTTTTTTTGAAATGTAAAAGGGGATAATGGCTACAATCCCCGTAATGAAGACAGATCACTGGGAGAGCCAGGAGAGGGGGATGGATGGATGTCCCCAAAGCCTGAAAGAAGATAGCTTGGTGTGAGAAGTCACCAGTGGCTGGCCAGATCTGACTGCAAAAGCAGCACCTCTCTGTAGTGGTCCTGAGAGATCCTTCATTCTTGCCAAGACAACAGCTAGATGGTCCAGGGAGCCTGTACCCTAGATGGAGGAGCTACACCCAAGCTCAGCTTCCCCTGGGACCATTAGCTTCCTTCTCCCAGCAGGAGAGAATGCACCTTCCTCAGGATTCCTTAGGCCCTGAAGACCTGGGCAGACAGAAGCCCTCAAAAAAGCTATATTCCAATCCAGATAGCCTGACTCCAGGTTGGCCTGATACTTCCCCTCAGTTAAGAGAGATTACCTTGCTTTATATAAGGGGAGAGTAGTAAAGAGATTGAGGCCATGGCTCTGTGAGATGATGGGAGGAAGTACCTTTTCTTCATTCTGACCCTGACTTCATGCATCTCCCTTTCTCCTAGGAGAAGTTATTGCTTGATCAGAGCTCCAGGACATTGTGCAATTCGTCCCAGGCCCTGGTACAAGTAAAACCCCAGATTCAACCCACCTTGCCTACAAAAGATCATCTAGGATTTCTTGCAAAAATATCTTAGAACCTTATGTATAGCTTTCCCTATTAAAACAGGTTCACATGCATGAACTCAGTAAGACCCACATCAGCCTGGTGAAGTTGGCAAGGGAGAGATTATATAATCCACACATTTTCAGAAAGAAAAATTGGAACAAAGGACAATTGGAATAAAGGACATTTTCCTTCCTGATTTGTGAAAAAAATCTTATAAATACATAGAGCTTGAATCATAGCTACTTTAACAGGTAATGAATTATCTTTTTAAAAAGGATAAAATTAAATGAAGCTTGTACTACCACAGAAAATCCTGGAATTATCATCAGCATGATATAGGGCATGAATAAACCCTGCAGCTTGTTTTAAAACTTTTGATAAAAGCTGTAAGGAGAGAGAGAGAGAGATAAGATGTTCAGAGACTTAGATAAAAGGAGTTTGGAGAAAAGTAGCTAAAGTTGAGAGAAAGTGATTGATAGTAAAGTACAGACCAGTCTATGATTGGGATGGTTAAGGTCAGTCTGCACACTCCATGTAGTCTAGAAAGGCAAACACAACTTCAAAAGTGTGCCCCCAATACACTGTGTGATGTACCTTCCCAGGATAATGTGGCATTATGGAATAGTGTGTACTTGTTCCTCCTCTTCTGAAATACCTAATTTACTTCTCCTATCCTTGAAATAGGAAACCATTTCAATAAAAAAGGATCCATTCAATAAACACACTTATCAAAGGCCCACATGGTGCTAGATATTTGTTGGAGGCCAAATACAAATAAGCCAGTTTATTTTGTGAAATAGACCCATCAATAACTCATCACACTAGAGTATGATGAGTAATGGAAATGGGTCTCTTGAAGAGCATGAGTAATGGCTACTGATCTGAGAATTAGCAAATATTTTGCTTTCTATATAATTGCATCACTGCCATCTATGGGGAGGGATGCCACCCATTGAGTCAATCTTCCTATAAAATTAAGAAAGAACATGAGTTCTATTCTTCCTGAACTGTGCCTTTACTTTGTACTATAATAATGTTGCCATCAGGAAGCTATGCAGGATTGTCCCTCTGAGTTTGTTACTTTTCATAGAATCACTGGTGTTTAAACATAGAAGGGACTCCAGAGACTAACTACCCCAAACTCCACACTGCACAAAATCCCCTTCCTCAAAGTCCTGACAACTGGTCCTGTGAACAGGAAGTAGAGTTTTGTCTGCTTCCTTTGTTTTCTCTGAGTGATTCACGTTAGTACAAATACTTCAAGCCCAGTGCATTCTGGGAAGTGAGGATCCACAGAATGCATCTCCTCAGTGCAAAACTGCTTCTAGAAACCCTGGAAAGCCCCCATGCCACCTCTATATAGGACATACTCATAAAGCAGATGTTTTCTAGTTTTAATTTTTGTGTACTCTCAGATGGATTCAGCTAAACATATCTGAGCTTTATTCATAATTGCTACAGTAGGTAATTTGTGCCTGTGGTAACAGTAATTTAGAGCTGTTAATGAAAATGAAGATGAAATAAAAAAAAAACTAACTGAGGCTGAAGTGAAAATATGGAGGATTCACAAGTGAACTGTGTCTCAGGTTTCTTTGCTATTCCCAAGGACAAATATTACTTTGGTTGAAATAAGAAAAAAAAATACATTGTCACACGGTCTCATACTGTACATTTTGTAAACATACCTGCAGCCCCTCAATAGCCAGTTTGAGGATTGAAGGTGTCAGTTTGGAGGCTTGTTTGAAGGAAAAATTACTCCAGTCTATAATTAAAATGAAACCATTTATCTGAAGCTCTGGATCTTCAATAAGGACTTCCAGGGACAGCAGGATGGCACGGAGGATGTCTGTGAAGGAGTTCCTGCAGCCAAAGCAGAAAGGAGAGGCTGTGTGTGAATATTAGCAGGTGATGTGTGTGTAGAGGGCTGGCTGCCTCACACCACTGCTCTGTGAACCTGACCTGCAAGATAACATGGGCGTTCTTTACCTAAAGTGATTCAAAAATACATTTGCTAAACTTCACAGGAGCAATACTTCAAGATTCACAGGATGGAAGCCTCCCTTTGACCTGACTCCATTAGCACCCCCAAACTTTTTGAGGTATCTCTCTATAGTGCTTCCATTGGCTTCCATACTCTGCTTCTGGAACAAAATTGATTGCATTTCACTGAAATGCATCCCTTATCTCTCTCTCACAGAGCTCTGTTAACTTCTAGGGCAGGGACTGGGCCATAATCATAGTTGTGTTCTCAGCACCTAGCTTCTCAGTGAATCATTGCTGAGCAAATGAGGCGAGACCTCAATCAAAGGCACTTATTTTGATTAAACCCCTTCTTCCTTTTGTACATTGAAAATCTTGCTAAAAGTATAAAAACATCCATGCAACTGATACTATTTTTTTTTTTTTAGCTTCAATTCTTGGATAGAGAAAAATAAAACAGAGAGAATAGCTTATTTTCATTGAAGGTTTGCAGAGTGTGATTCAGGAGGGAAATCACTTTGAGTACATCAGTAACTATGACAACAGGCAGACCTGAATACAAATGAGAGTGACAGTTCTCCAGTGTTGTATGTGCTCCTCCATGTCAGGTATTTTCATTCATCAGATGATTTTTGCATTAAATAATTTTCAGACATGAAGAAATGATGGCATTTTCATTCCGCTAATTCTCCCAACAAATTATCTGAACTATGAATCTAAAATCTTAGAGGATCTCTAAATTTGGTGTCTTTTTTTGGTAAGTAGGAAAATAGAAGCTTGGATGGCAAGTGATGGCAAAATTCATTACTTCTTTTGAGCTACAATTAAAATCATAAGGTATCTCCTCTTGTGAAATAAGTGTGAAATTATCAGGTTCTTGAGCAAGCATTTCAACCTGGTTCAAATTCTAACCAACTCTAATGATTCCAGATTAGAAATCAGGAAGTTTGTGATAGAACAGTAAGTCAATAAGAATTTATTGAATGTCTATTATAAGCTCAGCATTGTGTTTTATACTTAGGGATATAAAATAGTGTGTTTTATCTCTATTTTCAATGAGCCCTTGATTTAGTTGGGGTGGGCTAGGAAATTAGCAACTTGTGTTGAAAGGGATCAATAAAATTGAATAGTCAGGGAGGAGTTTATGGAGGGATAAAAGCTTGGAATAAATAGAATTTTGATGGATAATTGGAAGAAGAGGGAGCAAGGCATTTCAGGAAAGACAAGTGATGATAATTGAAAAATAAAGATATACAGCCCATTCTGCTTCTGTACAGTTCTGTTTATTAAATTTTTTTTCTTTGTATCAAGCTAAAATTTTCCTCCCCTAGATCTACCCATTGGGTGTAGTTCTACAAAAGAAAAAGCTCAGGCCTACACAGCTTCAACTATGTAAACACGACAATGATGCCTTATGTAATCTCTAGATTAAAAAAAAAAAAATTAGTAGGGCACCCTGGGTGGCTTTAGCGGTTTAGCGCCACCTTCAGTCCAGGGTGTGATCCTGGAGACCTAGGATCGAGTCCCACATCAGGCTCCCTATATGGAGTCAACATCTCCCTCTGCCTCTCTCTCTCTCATGAATAAATAAATGATCTTTTTAAAAAATTAGTAAATTTAACCATTTCTTATAGAAAATGGTTCTTAATACTCTTATCATTACTGTTTTCTTTCAGATGTGTTCTCTTTTAACTTTAAGAGAGATCAAATTTCTATTAATGTAGGATAGGTTTTATTAGGACTTTGTTTTTGCATCCACATCAAACATAATAGAAAAACCAAAGTCTTTTCCAGACATACAGCTTTATATTGGGAAATAACTTTATATGGAACATGGAACTAAAGATAATGAAAATATTGAAATACTAATAGTAAACTGATAATGACCATTAGGGAATTAGAAAGTCTGACCATGGATAAGCTTTCTTTAGAAGAACACACATGTGTAGAAAGTCAGGACTAAAAGATTAAGCTTTAAGTAGAGCTTATTTATAGTATTGAGTCAAAGGAAGAAGAATTAAAGAAGAGGTAAGAGGATCAAGATAGTATTAGATTAAAAAAAGAGAAAAAGTGTTTCAAGAAATAAGGGTATGATAGATTATAAATGTTACTACTTGTTCTTTTGCCTTTGGTCATTGCCATGGTAAAAAATATGCTACAGCTAACATGATGGACTGAAGAGAAGGGTGAGGAACACAAATCAGTGAAACCCCCTAGCCAACTAGCAGATCTTCATGGGAAGCAGAGCTACTCAGCTAAACTCAGGCTCGGGTTACTCAAGCTGTCTCACAGATGCATGAGCAATAATTAATGATTACTTTTTTCAGCCACTGAATTTGGGGCTGATTTGTTACACAGCAATGGCTGTCCAATATCAGAGAGTTAAGTTAACCAAGTCAAATGCAACAGCATAAATGAGAGATAGCATCTCTTCTCATCACTTATCCACTTGTATCCACTCCCAAGAAAAAATATGGAGCTCTGTCTGGAAATGTGGAAAACATTTTAGGCATTTTCAACACCAGGACCTTACTGCAGGATAGGCATTGTCAGTGAATGAAGTATTGTATTCATAGAATGATCTCAAGAGAAAAGTGAAAGGATTCTGGACTTCATTATAGTTTCCAAATGTTCCAATACTTCACTTTTCCAGAGGAACTGGATAAGCAGGAAAAAGTTGAATGGAATGTGTTTCAAGTCATATGGTTTAACCCCTGTTGAGGAGTGCAATCTCACATCATACCTTTAGTTATGATCATTATCTTGAATCCCTTACTTCTTTCTTGGCTTCCTCATATGGATTTCCCTCATCTTCCTCATCCCTCCTTACAACACTTTTGACTTGTGAAATCCTCCCAGGTTTTCATAATTTAAAAATACCTATCGGACCAAGTACTTTATGCAGATACTCTGTGCTCAAGGAGGTGGAACATAAATCCCCACTCCTTAAGGGCAGGTTCAAAGTAGTAACTTCCTTCCAAAGAGTATAATATGGAAAGCGAAAAAAGAGTAAGCTTACCCTGGAGGAACCTGACAAACACTATCTTGGGTAAGTGCTTTGGGCCAACATCAACAGAGTAATTGTGTTGATAGTATCATCTCTTGATAGGGTAATGAAAATGGCACTCTGTCTCTGTGATCTTCCTCCCAAAAAAACACAACCCCAGATTAATCAAGAGAAAAACATTAGATAAATTCCAATTGAGGAACATTCTATAAAATGCCTCACCAACATGCCTCAAAATCATCATTAAATCTTCATTAAAAAGCAAGGAAAGTCTGAGAAACTGTCACAACTAAGAGGAACCTAAGAAGACATGAAGATTAGATGTAATGTAGTATCTTGGGTGGGATCCTGGGACAGAAAAAAGATACCAAGTAGAAATTAAAGAAATCTAAATAAATTATGGACTTTGTAAATTAAAATGTATCATTATTAGTTGTTAGTAAATACACCAGAATTTGTTCATTCTATTAATTTATTTAGACTTTTACATTGTTTGATAACTCAGAAAAAAATTATTTTCTGTATTGCCTACAATCACAATTCTATCAGAGTATATTATCACTTGTATCAAAAGTAACAGATGAAAAATGGATAGAGTTTTTTACCCTTTTCCTATAATTTTCATAGCATTTCTGTAGTCAGTTATAGATTGTATCAATTTTTGATTGATATAAAAAGCACAGATTGAGCTATATGAGCTACAGATTGCCAATGAAATATAAGGTAGAAAGCTTCAACTTCCCCTCCCCACAAAGTATAATATATTTATATTTATTAGGACTTATTCATAGTTTATCTAAGGGTTTTCATCATTACACAGGCAAGCACTTAGAGATTATAAATAGTGACTCATTTTTAGGATCTATTGTTTGTATGACCTGAGCACCCAATATTTTTACCTGAGGCTTTAAAATTTAGCAATAGCATAATACAAATGAGATGCAAAATAGTGGAAAATAGTAAGCCCTTTACCAATGAAAAGATATTCAAGCTTCAAGAAGTGACCCCTTTGTGCTTTAAATTTTTAGTAAAGATTCTAGAACCTAGAACCTAGATCCTAGACTCCTATAAGAAAAAAGATGTTATCTGTGATCAGATAACCATGTAGGGATGCAGTGGGGTTGCCAGTGACATTGTTTCTTAGAAGGAGCAGTGAGAAGCCTCTTAATCATTCTGAAATCACAGGGCATATGATTATTGTAATTTTTCTGCTGCAATAAGAAGTCTCTTAATATTAGCAGTTAGAGCTTTTAGACCTGTACTATCACAAAACCTCTCAATTTCATGCTCAATATCAAGTGTTTACAGTTTTTTCCTTGAAAAATTTAAAAAGTCTTCCTTAAAGCACAAAAAGCTTTTGCAAATTATTGGCTACCAAATATCTATGTTTTATTCACAGATGCAGAAAAATTGCACCTGAGCATGCTTCTTTATCTCTTCATCCCTTTGAAGCTTCTTTCAAAGTTATTAAGATAATCATGGCATGGTTCTCATAGTTACTGATTATGCTTTTTCCCTTTTCTGATGATGATGTCCAAGCCAAGGTGGAGAGGAACATGTGCTCCAACTGTATCTCCTCTGACATATTTTGGCATCTGGACAGAGGAAGAACCCTATTTTGATAAAGTAGCAAAAGGGCCTGTACCTCAGAGCTTGACATCCAGACTGCCACCGACCAAGTAAGTGTCCACTCATAGAAGGCTGAAATTCAGTAAAGGGTCATTTCCTGCTCCTCCATGTAGAGTGTTGTTGCAAGAATCATGCAAAATGATGTGTGAAGAAGCTTTCGTGAATTGGAAAGTGCATCCTAACAGGAGGCAGTATTTGTACTTGCATGAATTATAGGGGTAACCCTCTTGGTCATACTGCTTTCATGGTGATGATGGTAGCAGGACAGTAGGTGTATAAAATTCAGTTGTGTTCTATCCAGGTGATTTTCTCCTCTTCTAGGGTTGAGGGTTTTCAAAACATGGTCTGAGTTAAGAATTCTGGTGATATATTTTCCTAAATGGGTTCTAATAATTCCTACATGATCAAGGTTTAGCTGGACAGCCTCTGTGTGTCATTGTGCATTGAAACAAATGAATATATATTTCTCAGTGGGGTAACCAAGGAAAAGTAAGAAAAAACAACAATACTGTTTTGAAAATATTAGGTGCAAGGAAGAGGATGACAAAAATGTTTAACTTTGGGAACCTGGGTGGCTCTGTCAGTTAGACATTTGTCTTTGGCTCAGGTTATGATCCCCAGGGTCCTGGGATGGAGTCCCATATTGGGCCCCCTGCTTAGTGGGGAGTCTGTTTCTCCCTCTCCTTTTACTCCCCCATCCTCTCACTCATGCTCACTCTCTCTCTCTCAAAACAAATAAATAAAATCTTTAAAAGAAATGTTTGGGGTGCCTGGGTGGTTCACTGGTTGAGCGTCTGCCTTTGACTCGGGTCATGATCCCAGGGTCCTGAGATCGAGTTAAAGATCAGGCTCCTCATGGGAAGCCTGCTTCTCCCTCTGCCTATGTCTCTGCCTCTCTCTCTATGTCTCTCATGAATTAATAAAATCTTTAAGAAAAAAAGAAATGTTTAACTTTGCTGTAGTAGACTTAATATTTGCAAGAGCTTAATATTACATTTATTTTCCTGAATGTTAGCTGGAAAGTAAATTAAACAATTACTTTTCTCAGCAGGGATGATCACCCAGAGAACAGTGGCCTGGATTTAATTTTGCCTTACATGATTTGATGAGATTCATTATCTCAAGAGTAGAGAGAAAAGGAGAAAGGGAAAAAGAGACCAGGAAAGAAAGAAAGTAGAAAGAAAGAATGAAAAAAGAAAGAACACCTTGCAATTAATTTTTTATCTCTATTAACTTCATCCTATTCTAGTCAGTGAAGAAAACTTCTGGATTTGTGTTAACATAGAATAAAACTCCTTGTAACACCAGAATAATGAGTTGCCTCCTGATTTGTATTAGTTGTAATATGGGAAATTCTGGTTCTCGAGCCTCAGCATCAGATAAAAAGAATAATGTATTCAATACCATTCAAATGTAACACATGCAGCCCAGTTCCTATGTGTGGAGTTTTAGATAAGGTACAAGCTACAGCAGATCATCTGCTTTCTGAATTTTTAGTTCCTTTCAGGTCACAGACTCTCAACTTAAATGGAGTATACGTCATAAAAACAAGTACAGTCATCTCAAACGTTTGTCTATCTCTACCAAGTATTACAACAGTATATGGGAAGAGTATGGGGTACTTCTCCTTGGCTCAAACCCAAATCCTAACCAACTGTTTGCTTATAGAGGACAGAAGACAAAAGGGTAATGATCTTGTCTAAGAACAGGGCCATCTTTTAGAACTAGTAAAAAGAGAAAATAAAGATAAAAATGTGAAATCAGTGTTTTGTCACTCAAGGAAAGCTTGAAGATAAGAGGCTGTACTTCTATAGACCAACCCTGACAGGCCTGTCCATCTCTTGATACAGACACAAGAATGTGAAGTATTCATATGCACCATTCAAAATGACATTGAAACTAAAGCTCTCAAATTCTAATCTGCCAGTGTTCTTCCTTGTTTGTGTTTCTGTGGCAAACAAGAGTATATATGATGTGCGTGTGTGTGCATGTGTGTGTATACATACAATAACTCACAATTTGGAGTTAATTCCCCTATTATTTTCCATCACAGTTACTTTTTTGCTAAAATGAAGAAATGATTTGAAGAAATAAAACCTATCTTTTCATCGCATTTGATCCAAGTGTTTCTAAATTCATCCCAAAATTGAAGAGAACAAAATTAAGACCAAATGCACCTATCTGCTCACTTACATAGATAATGCAACTTCTTTTTTTTTTTAAGATTTTATTTATTTATTTATGAGAGAGAGAGAAAAAGAGAGAAAGCGTGCACGTGCATGAGTTGGGGGAAGGACAGAGGGAGACAAAGTCTTAAGCAGATTCCAAGCTGAGCCCTGAGCACAGAGCCTGACACAGGGCTTCATCTCATGACCCTGAGATCATGACCTGAGCTGAAGTCAAGAGTTGGATGCTTAAGTGACTGAGCCACCAAGGCACCCTCAGGTAAAGCAATGCAATCTTTTAGCATTCAACATCATCTTCTAAATTTTTGGAAGTACCTGGAACAGGATAAGGAGTCAAGAGGCATTTATTCAAAAATTTAACAAAGTTCTACTTTATGGAAAACACATAAAAGGATTTTTTTTTTCCTTTTCTGCTAGTAGATGGAACTGATAGAGGATATTTTAAAAATATGTATAAAGGAGGCAAAGGAAGCATAATTATTAAAAACAATAAGATATGGAGTTAGGCAGGCTCTGATTCAAATCCTGGCTGTTCTAAGTGAGCTTAATAAGTTATTTATCTCTCTGGCTTAGTTTTCTCATCCGCAGAAGGAGGATCACAGCACCTGCCCCACTGGTAATAGAAAAGTAAGATATGTACAAAAAAGCCACTGCAGAGCAACTGGCTCATGATAGCCCATAGAATGTATTAATTGTCACAGTGGTTTTCATTGTTCCATAAATGAATATCATATCAGGTAGAAAGTAATAGGGGTTGCAAAGTGTTTGGAAGTAATGAGAAAGAGAGATCACATAATGCTAGGGGGAGACAGGATATCTTCTACTGGGCTGTGAAGAATGGGAAGGTTTCCCATAGAAGGGAAAGGGTGGAAGGAGCCATATAAACAACAGTAAGGGTTGAGAGCACAGAGACTATACATTGGGAGCAACAGTATGCTTACTTATGCTGTGGAACAAAGAGAAAAGAATGCAGAAATATGGTCACAAATGGTGTTGTGACTTGTCTTCATTCGCTTGATGGGACAACCACTGAGTGTTTACGTAGGGGGAGGAGGCTGTGGCAGTTACACTTTAGGAAACTTTGGACTGGCCACTGGGAGATTAGAGTCACACAGCCCAGTTAAGAGGAGATGACTACAAGACATTAGGTGAGAGCTGAAGGGAAACGATAGAGCTATGAGAAGAACTGCAGAGGACATTAGCCAGGACTTAGTTACAGATTAGATGGAGGTGTCAAGAGAGGAAAGACAGTGCTACGAATTAAGACAAAAGGAACTCTGTCAAGGGAGAATCGAGTCAGAGATGCTATAGTTGTATCTTTTATAGGTTCTTAGTAGTAAGAATCAGCACCCAGGACAATGACACACCGTGTTGATGTTAGTATTAACATGATTTGACATCAGGGCTGTCAAGAGGGCATCAAGAAGTACGTGGTTGTGTGGGGTCTGCATTCCTGCCACATGAGTGATGAAATCCCTCCTTAAATCGATGCCATGTCTGCAGGCAAGAATATTTCCTGTCCTATTCATAAGAGACCATTGGACTTCGTAACCTAGATTATGAACTTCACCAGAGTTGGGAGTCTATTATTTATCTTTGAATCCCTGGCAATCACCAGGACCCACATATAGTAGATACACAACAAATGATACTTAGTGAAGGAAGAAAGGCAGGTGTGGTAAACAAACCTGTTGGATGCTCTGAAACAGTGAAAATAGACAAAATCCACTCTGGGAGCACCAGCAGGTAACTTCTTCTCATCTTCAATGTCTCTTATGCTTATTGCTAAGGGAAGTGGTGTCAGATGTGTGTCCTAAAGCACCTTCACCATTATGGCTCATATTTATAGAATACTGGGCTATTAAGCACCATGTATCAAGAGGAGGAAAGGAAAGCAGGCTTTAAGATTTGATTTGAGGTTAGCACAGGGCCATGCATGTATTCACATAAGGTTAGTGACAGCATTAATTAAGACTAAGAAAATGACAGTCTAGAAGAGCTAATAATAAATGCTAGATTGGGATGTTTCTAGGTAGGAAGTTTGGTATACCATGAGATTCTTAGCCCACTGGGAAAGAACTGATCCCCAAATACCACTTAAGACAGCCTGAGATGCAAGTGAGGAAAGGGTCTATTTCATTCAGCTCTCTAGATGGGGATTGATCCAAGGTCCACAGGGAGCCACAGAAGAAGAATTCAAAACCACTCCAAAGGAAGTGAGCTATGAGCATTCCATCCATTACTAAATGACTATGAAAAACTAATTTCATGCTTGTCTCTTCTGGTGGTAACTTCCCTGGTTGAGGAGCTTCAGAAAGTAAAAACTAGGAAGAGTCTCAGGAATGTAAATAAGTATCTAATATTAAATACTAGTCACAGGGTTAGGATCCTATCCACCTAACTGAGGTCACAGATAGCAAGACCTCCCTTGATGTGAGTGAATTGATGTGGATGGCCACATTACTCTTATTCCAATGGAACTCAAGTGACATTTATAGATCTTGCACAGGGTTCATGGTTATGTACTAGTCACTACTTGAAATAGAATATTCTTTCCTGTAAGTCTGTCTGGCTCTTATAACAGTAACATCAGTAACATCACTTTCAGGATAAGAAAATGGATGTTAAGATAAGAGAGTATCATAGGAAAACATCCATCCCATAATACTACATTGCTTTAAATGATTTTACCTCCTGAGCACCTTTGCTTTGGTGATATGCTGCTGTCATTTTTGCAGTCAAGAGGTTCCTTTCCAAAATCATAAACCCTGATAATAGTATGCAAGGCAAACTGAATTAAATAGTGTGTTAGCAAAACAGCTCTATAGACGTTGCGTTTCATGGAAAGCACACCTGTGACTTCAGTTGGAAGGAAGTATGCAACATCTCACAACAATTTTAATTAATGCAGAAAATTGCCTACTCCAGTGAAAACTCCAAATCTCTGGGCTTAATAGAGAGGTTAGCAATATCTTAAAGCTGAGAATTCCCATGGCTCTAAAATTAGTTGCCTATAACTAGGAGTCTTAACCCTGAAAAATAAGGATAATCAAATCAGAAGATTTAATGGAGACTGATTGAACTTAGAGAGTCTGCAATCTGATTGAAGTTTTCAAAGTTGGTTTATCCTTTCTCCTTTTTAAAATTCTAGCCCCCTTAATCATAAGCTACTGAAACAGCAGCAAGCAATCAAATTCATGAAAGATTAAAAGGAGAGAGCCACAGGAAATCATTATGTAACCGAAAATAAAATCTCATTTTCAGAGATAGTGTGTTTTTATATATTTATTATCTACCCTGACAGAAATGCAACTTGTTGGCTGATTTTCAGATAAACATTCTTCTACCTGGCTATCAACCTTCAACTATTTTAGCTGCCTTCAGACACTGTAAAGTTACTGAATTCTTGGAGACAGAAGGATATAAGGTTGCTGTGTCTGCATAGCTATCAGGCTCAGAGACCCTTACCCCATCTACAATGCTTCTGAGTTTGAGTACAGTAAGGCAAGCCTAATGGGAAGAATTCTGGGTCTTAATCAACTCCCACAATGCTTAGCAATGGTTCACAAATCACAATAATGGTAAGAAGACTGAGTATGCTTCTGAAACCAGGATAAATATATTCCCATGGCCCAGAGAGAAAAAGCTTTTGGCAAATTCCACCTATACTTCTTCCACAACTGGACATGTGCTTAATTTCAACAGGAAAAAAAAATCCCCTTTGGAGGTTTCAGATGACAGCTGGAGCCTGGAGTCCTGTAACTATAATAGTTAATTGGCAGGACCAGATGTGTCAGAATAGAGATGTGGGAGTTTCCAGAACTCTCCTAAAAGAAGATTCACATGTGTACCCATCCGGCCCCACCTAGCCCAAAGCAGACAGGTCATGGACACTAAGAAGTGGTAATGCCCTCTCCCTGTGCTCTACAAACCAGTGGACTGGGAGGTCCAATGGAACCCACTTACTGAAACTCAGCCAAAACCCTTTATTTTCACCCTGTTTAATTCTAGGAATTAGAAGCAAAACAAAAAGTAACACCTAATATGTTTATAAAAGAATAAACATAAGTTCATCTTAGCCGATTTAATAATACAATACAAAATAAAACAAAAAAAACCCCTGTAGAATTGGTTGACTTTTCCTACCTGAGATAGGGTGTGCCTGGAGCTGATTTTTCCCTACAAGGTGACTTTATGCATGGAAGCTCTGGGGAATTATTTTATGGAGGTGGTTAAAGACAACATTAGTTTCTTTTACTTAATTACATCACAGATTATCACTTGGCAATTCTCTAAGCAATTAGAGCCAGTGGTTATTATTTATTGCTGCCACTTAGTAGCTACACTGCAGGAAATACTGTAAAACATCAGCATACATTTATCTTCAGCATAAGTCCAAAATATCCTACTCTGAATAGCAGAATAGAATTTGGAAAATGCATTACATATGCATATAGACACATAATTTGTATATTTAAATATTCACACAAAGAGAAAATACAACATTTTAAGATTTGGGATTTTGCTTCTTCTTGTAGGAGGATTTCAGTGCCTAATTTTAGTCAAAGTCTCAGAAATTGTAAGGGACCACTTAGAAAGATTAGCAGTTTAATTTTCAAAGAGGAAAAAATTTAAACATTCAGACTCTGGAAGGTTCTATCTCAAGTTTCCCCCCCTGCTTCAAACCTTGCCTGCTGTAAACTGATGGGCTATTATCCATCCCTTTTCTATCAACCAAGGCACAAAACATTCCCAGAAGAAGGTACTAGAACTTCCTGTCTCTTTGAGCCACATTCAGGAATTGGGGATGGTACTTATGCACCTATAAAATTCTCTGGACCCTGAGGCAATCTATAAGTACTGCAAGTAATTGCTGACTGCCGCAAGCCAGAGTACTGGGGAAGCTTGGAGGGAGAGTGGATTAAGATGGGGGTTAGTTCTTCCAGGATGGATTTACAATTCAAATAGAATAAGGAAGGCAAATGACAGCTAGCAGGAATCTTTGTGATTACATGGTGATCCCCAGCTGAAGGTAGGATCACTTCCCTCCCATTTGAGGGACATCTGGTAATGTGTGTATGGGAGGGGTTACCACAGTATTTAGGCACTGCTACCAGCATTTACTGGATAAAGGCCAGTAATGCTAACTAACCTGAATGTGTAGTACAGCCCCAGAATAAGATCCCATCCCAAATGCCTGCAATTTATTTTTTTTTATCTTAAATAATTAAGTTCAGACCCAGAGAATCTCAGTGAAACCACACCAGCAGTTAGCTGCACAGTAGTAACAAGGTTCCTAACTCCTTGGGGAATATCTCTGAGACTCACAGAACATTCAAAGGAAGAAATACTAACTCAAATGGGAGGCTGGGCAACATATCAAGAATATTTTTTGCTGTTTCTCTATTGTACTTTCTTCCTCTGTGCCTAGACTATTTTTTCCCTTCCCTTCACGGGGAAACTCTCTCATTCTTTAAGTCGTGAGTCAAATGTCACTTTCTTAGGAAGACTTTCCTATCACAGGAAGTAGCAGAGTATAGACAAGGACTACCAGCTTGCACAAACTTCAGTCAGGCTCTTCTGAGCCCTTTTCAACCTAGGCCTCATGTTTGGTACACATCCTTGGCCAACAGAGTCCAGTTTTATTTAGTAAATAACCCTGTTAAGACAGTTTATTGAGAATCTCTCCAGCCTTGATACCTAATCAAATTCCTCTCTGCACCACTCATCCTAACCATGTTCCTCTTAGGAATGTTCCATCCACTCCCTCACCATGCCTGTCAGCTATAAATCTCTACTTGTCCCTGTTGTGCGCAGAGTTCAAACTCTCTCTCCTATTGCAATAGTCTTTAATAATAAAGTATTTGTTACTGTTAACAAGTTCTAGTGAATAACCTTTCTCTTATAGTATTAATAAATATACGTCAAATGGATGAATTCTTGAGATGAGCTGCCTAGATAGGTGTCCCTACATGGGAAAGAAGCCTGGTGGATGAGGTAAAGGAATCTGGGGCGACTGCAATGAAGACTGGGTGGCTCCTTTAATAATCTGACCCTGAAGAGCTCTCCCCTGCTCTCAGAAACTGTTCCTGGGGAAGACCATCCCCTCCATTTGTGCTAATGAGCTTTCTTTGCAGCCAAGGCAGCCCATTGCGTCAATCAATGGGACAGGAAAATGGAGAACACTTTGAAGCTTGGAGAATATCCTTTAGGGTATTTGGTTTACAAAAGAGACAATCTGATACCTTGGGGTTCCATTGGATGAAATTAAGGGGTAGGATACTATCAAGTAGAACAGACCCTTTTGGTGATTATTCCATACTAAATGGATACATTCATTTGTACTGATTTATGCATTCTTCACTGACACATTTGTCATTCTTGAAAGACTGAAGAAATCCACCAGAAAAGTCAACTCTAGTATTTATACTGTATTATTTAAGCAAGGAGTCATAAATCCTTCAAGACTCAGTGGGAGAGCTCCTGTTTGTTAGGCCACCCCAGATACTAGGCAATGACAACTCACATATTCTTTAATTAGTCTAATGTGAAGTTGTCAAGGAAAAAAAGCTTTACTTTTTTTTTTTTCTCCACACTAACTTGAAACTTAACAAAATGGAAACTTCTCAATTTATATGACTCTGGTAATTTGGACAGAGTCATCTCAGAGGGGCATAGAGCCAACTCGTTGACAGGCCAAAGATAGTTTTGATCTGACTGATTTTCATTTTGGTTAATCTCAGAAGAAAGGAATGGAGCTGACATTTAAGGGTCGCCTAACATGTACCAGGTGCCTTATGCCATATGCCATATGCTACAATTGTAAATGCACCATCCAGTTACCTCACAGCAATCCTGTAATGGTGCAGAAACCACAAGTGCAGAAATCATGGCTTGATGAGGTCACTCACTGATAGCCCACAGTAAAATGATGAGCAGAGATTAGAACCCAGGTGTCCAATGGTAGTCTGCAGTCTGTTCTCAAGGAGTCATGAGCAGGGTATGTGGATCTGATTCCAATACTCCCTTCAAAAACAGGACTTAACACTCAAAATATCTTCATAAATAAGGTAAAGAGAAAAGCCTATTTGCAGCTGCATGGAGAAATGCCTGTTCTAGAAGCTTCCATTTTCCCCAAAAGCCTGGAAGTAAACAAGGTCCACCCAGGCCATACTTTTGGAACTCCCTGGCCCCCAAAACTCTACTTCTCTGTGGCCCCAGTTGTCCCTGCCATATTTGGAGCTGAATCCAAATTCTCTCTCCTGTCCTTCCATCCTACTCTGCAACAGAAACTGCAAAGGATTGAAAGTATTTACATTCTTTGATTGACTGACAGATGATTCTACTTTAATTGCATGCACACAAAATGCTTGTTCAACCGGGTTTTTTAAAGATTTTTTCTCTCTGAATGTGGGACGCTTCCCACGGTTAAAGGATTTCCAGGGTAGAAATGGAGAAAAAAGGCTTCCAGTATCAACTACACTCCAAAAAGCTCCAAGTTTTTTTTAAAAGGTGATTAAAAAGCATCTGCTCTTCTTTCCCACACAGTAACTAGGAAGGACTGTTAAAGCTGCAAGAAACCTGCTCTTTCTAGCTGAAATGGTGATTAAGTGGCCCCTTTCTGGACTTGTCCTGCTGATCTCAACACACAGATCCCTGCCTACCTCTGCACAAGTCTGCTCCTTCCTGAACTCCCTCCCAGGCTGGCTAGAAGGGCTTTCCAGACTTCTGAGTGGTTTTGAGAGCTGAGCTGTGTATCATCTTCAGTGTTCAGTACAGGACAGTGTTCCTAACTAGTTCTAGGCAAGCTAGAAGAACAAGGGAGATTCAGATTCAGCTCTAGAGAGAGGGTACAGAAGCTCACAACCCAAATGCCTATAAGGGCCAAACAGGACTTGTGAATGAAGGAAGCAGGTTAAGCGATGCAGACCCACTGGCCAGGATGTGAGAATGGGAAAGCCACCAGTTGATACCAAGAACAGCCAGAAATTAAGATTTCTAATGAGACTCTCTCAATGTTTAGTCATTGACAAACAAGTCTACCTCTACCATTTGTGTAGCCTGAGATGAGTACAAATGGAGGTCCACATACCATATGTCTTAATACTTGAAGGTTAGAAACTAAGTCAAGAAATTATTTTAAAAAAAATATGTATGTTCTAGCCCCCACTCTAACAAATATACTTTCATGAAGACCTAGAAAGCCAGGTTTTAATTTAGAATTCTTGGGATCTTTAGAATCCCATGCCCAAATGTAGGACCACTAAGAAAGCCAGCTCCAGTGCCTGAGTGCATCCACCCCTGCTTTTTTCACCCCTGGTGATGTAGGTCTGATATAGGTGGGTCTTGAATGCCAAGAGATGGACACCCAGTTCCTATATCTAAGCTCCAACCATATTCTCTACAATCAGTGTCTCTTGGCTATGTCTCAGGCCTGGAAGTGCACATTTGCACACTGGGGAGTGAGTTGGGGTGTCAGATCTGAAGAAGAGATCCATACAGACCTTGGAAGTGGGATTGGGACCATTTGGGCAGGGAATTCCGGGCTGCTGGATTCCAGAGCACAACGTAGAAGGAGAGGATATGGACTCTAGTTGGGCACTTCTCCCAGCCCTACAAACTTTTTGACCTTCTTAGAAAGGAGTATATTTTTAGGAACAGAGGAATTTCCTCTAAAAAGTGAGATCCAGAACAGAAGCCCGTTTCTGACAAGTTCTAAGGATAGTACTATCCTTAGCCAGATTATTCAAAAATTTGAATAACATTGAGCAGACCATGCAAAAGCTTGTAGACAACCAGTTTGTTACCGCTGGTCTAGAGACAAAACATTGAATTGTAAACAAGGAAACCAGGCTTTGCCATAGGCTTAGTGTACATGCTTAAATACATTCTGTAACTTCTTTAAAACTCAAGTTGACCCTAATAAAATGAAGTGCCTTTTATAGTGGATCCAGAGCTCTTATATCTAAATTGATTATAGGAGTCTTTTCTAGCATCATTAAACAGAGATACATCTTTATACTTATAGAAATAAGCAATTTCTCCCTCTTCAATTTTTAACAGATGCCAACTTTACAGGGCCTATAAACTTGGTCATATGCTATAAATACACTAAAGTGCTAGTGTGATTGGTAGTTTAGTCCTTTAAATGATGAAGACTTGATTTTAAAATAACTAATAATAAACCATTGTCAGCAAATGAAAATGTTTCTTAAAGCAAAGTTTAAGAGCCTTTTCCTTTGTAGCAACAAGATAACTTTGGGCAAAAAGAAAACTGCCCTAAAAATAGGCCTATAATAAAGAATATAAATAAGAACTTAAACTTTTAAATAATAATAATGCTATAAATTTTCAAGGCTGCTTGAGAAAATACTTAGATTACATACACATAACTAAAAAAAAAAAAAAAAAAAAAAAAAAAAAAAGCAGATATATTAGGATGACCAGAATCTGGAACATTGACACCACCAAAAGCAATTGAGGATGTGGAATAGCAGGAACTCCCATTCATTGCTCTTGGGAATGCAAATGCTACATCCACTTTGGAAGACAGTTTGGTGGTCTCTCTCAAAACTAAACATTCTCTTATCATATGACCCAGCAATCCTGCTCCTTGGTGTTTGCCAAAGGAGTTGAAAATTTATGTCCACACAGAAATCTACAGATGGATGTGGAAAGCAGCTTCATTTATAATTGCCAAAACTTGGAAGCAGCCAAGATGCCCTTCAGTAGAGGAATGGCTAAATAAACTGTTGTACTTCAAGACAGTGGAATGTTTCACTTATGTGGGAAAGAAGCCAATCTGAAAAGCTACAGATTGTATGATTCCAACTACATGACATTCTGAAAAAGAAATAACTGTAGAAGCAATAAAAAAAGATAGTGACTGCTAACAGCTGGGCATTGGGAGAGAGAAGAAGAGGTGGAGCACAGAGGATTTTTAAGGCAGTGAAAATATTCTTTATGATTTTATAATGACAGATACAGGTCATTATGCATTTTCCCGAAAACCCACAGAATGTACAAGAATGAACTATAATATAAACTGTGAACTTTGAGTGATTAGGATGTGCTAATGAAGTTTCATCAATTGTTTTATTTTATTTATTTTTTTTAAGTTTCATCAATTTTAACAGATATACCTCTCTAGTGGGAAATGTTACTGAGGAAGCTATTCATGTGAGGGGACAGGAAGTATATGGGAAATCTCTGTACCTTCCTCTCAATTTTGCTGTGAACCTAAAATTACTTTAAAAATTTGTTTAAAAAAATTTTTGTTTAAAAATTAAAATGTATGTTCTATTAAGAACAACTACAAAAAAAAGCTTCTTAATGTCTTCTTTTTGTCATGAGAACAACTTAAAATCCATGTGTCTGATGTACACTAGCCTCATAGATTTTCGATAACTTTTATTCTGTTCTTCCTCCTATAATCTACTTGGGCGGCTTCTCTTCTGAGGATACTCAGACCTTAATGTTGGAGATGGGTTCTTAATTCTCTGCTCCTAAAGCTGGGATTTGCGTTAAGAGTAGGCACCTATAGGCACAAATCTTCATAAGCACGGTCAGCTTTATATCTTAGAAGAGGAACGATGGTGTCATGCCTGGAATGATCAAATTTGGGACTTATCCTTAGAGAAGACATACTGGTCAGACAGCTCAGAGTGACTTGAGCCAATTAGTTAGGTCTTGGACTGACAAGCCTTGGAAAGGTATAAGAGAAAGTAAAAAATGACTAAATATGGATACTGGAAAGGCTAAAGAGGCATGCAGACAGCATATGTAACTGCATACAGTATATAATATAATTGTATATTGATTGGGCTTGATGGAAGTGACTGTCTTAGGAAAGTAGATAAATGAGAGGCAAATAATATTTCTCAAATGTTTAAAGAACTCTGTTTCTCCTCTCTTTTTTGGGGGGGTCTTGAAAAAGAAAGAGAGTTCTTAGATTATTGTTTGCAAGATTCAGGTTGGAAGAAAAATGTGCTTGCAGTGATGATTGCTCATGATGTGAACAGATTACTGAGAGGTTTAAAATAAACTTCTGGTGACCTTAAGACATTATAGAATTTTAGAACTGTTCCAAAGTCTTCATCTTTATACATGAGGAAAAAATGAGACCCAGAGGACACAGCTAATAAATATCAGAGCCAAGATTTGAACTTTGGTGTCTGACTATCACAGAGGGAAGGGGCCTAAAAGATCATCCAATCCCCAGACAGCCAGCAAGATTTGTTTCCCACCAACTTTTTATTAAGAAAATGTCTTGACAAATAAAAAGTTGAAAGAATACACAATGATAGAACAATCATTCAATATATCAGTTGTTAACATTTTAGGTAGTTGCTTCATGTATCATATGCATATATATGCATATTTGTGAGTATGGCTAAAACTAAGCTGAAAGAAAATTCCATACATCAAATAATTTTTTTTATGGCTTATATGTCACTGTTCTGTAGAATGCTCTATGCTTTTGTTTTCTCTTCAGGCCATTTAATTTGGTCTTCTAAATTGGAATAAGGCCCACAGGCTTGGTTAGATTAAGCTTAACTATTTCTGAAGAGAATATTTTATATGATGATGTGCCAATCAATTCTGACCAATTGATGGTTGCTGCAAGAGCTCTCCTTGAGAACGAGTATATGGGAGCTTAGCAGAAATTGGTGCTAAGATGGATTTGTTGTTGATATTGTTGGGAGTAGGAAAGTCCAGTTTATGAAGAAGGAAGAATAAAATGTTTCAAAAATTGAGATAATTGTGGATTCACATGCAGTTGTAGTCATTTGTGTGTGTGTATATGTATTTAGTTCTATACAATTTTATCAAATGAATAGGTTGATATGTCCCCCATCCCAGTCAAGATACTGTACAGATGCATTACAGAAAGGATCCCACATGTTTGCCCTTTTATTTTTTTTTTTGTTTGCCTTTTTATAATTGCCTTCTTTCATCTCTAAAACCTGGCAACTATTAATCTATCCCTCATTTCTAAAATTTTGTCATTTCAAAAATATTATAAAAATGGATCTTATGTTATATAACCTTTGGGAGTCAGCTTTTTTTCATTCAGCATAATTACCTGGAGATTCATCCAAGTTGTTACATATACAGTTTGTTCATTTTTTTTAAAAAAGATTTGTTTGTTTGTTTATTTTAGGGAGAAAGATAAAGAGAGCAAGGGCAAGAGTGGGAGGAGGGGCAGAGGGTGAGAATCTTCAAACGGACTCGCCACTGAGCGTGGAGCCTGATGCAGGGCTCAGTCTCACGACACAGGAGATCATGACCTGAGCAGAAACTAAGGGTCGGACACTTAACCAATTGAGCCACCCAGGCACCCCAGTTGGTTTCTTTTTATTACTGAGTAGTGTCCAATGCTATGGATGCACCACAGTTTGTTTAACCATTTACCTGTTGAAGGACATCTGGGCTGATTCTAGTGTTTGGCCATTACACATAATACTACTATGAGCATTTGTGTATATGCTTTTATGTGAATATATGCTTTATTTCTCTCAGATAAATGCCCGAGTAATTTTTGGATCATATGATTACTGCATGGTTTTTAAGAAAACCATCAAATTATTTTCCAGAAATGCTATGTCATTTTATGTTCTGAGTAGCAGTATTGATAAATGATTCCGTTTCTCTGCATCCTTACCAGCATTTGATGTTGTCACTATTTTTTTATTTTAGCAATTCTGATATATATGAAGTAATATCTCATTGTGGTCTCAATTTGCATTTCCCTGATAGCTAGTGATGTTGAAATCCTTCCATGTGCTTATTTGCCATCTATATATCCTGTTCAGTAACATGATTGTTCATTTTGCCTATTTTCTAATCGGATTTTTTTGTTTACTTTTGACTTTTGAGAGTTCTTTATATATTCTAGATACTAGTCCTTTGCCAGATATGTGGTTTACAGATGTTTTCTCCTAATCTGTGTCTTCTCTTCCCATCCATTTCACCTAGCCTTTTAGAAAAGAAAATTTTTTAATTTTGAAAATGCCCATTTTATGATTGTTTTTCCTTTTATGATTCATGACTTTGATGCAAGTCTAGGAACCATTTGCCTAGCCTTAGATCTTAAAGATTATCTCCTATATTTTTTCCCTAAGAATTTTATGGTTTCATGTTTCACTTTGTTTTGAGAGAGACACAGAGTGTGCAAGTAAGGGGAGGAGGAGGAAGGCAGAGGAAGAGGATGAGACAGAGAATCCTAAGTAGATTCCATGCCCAGCCAGAGCCCCATGTGCGGCTGACCTGAGCCAAAATTAAGAGTAGAATGCTTAACTGATTGAGCCATTCAGACATCCCTATATTATGGGTTTTTGTTTGCTAATATTCTGTTGTGGTTTTTTAGTCTAAGTTTATAAAAGTTATTAGTGAGTAGTTTTTCTTTTCTCTACTGTCTGGTTTTGCATCAGGATAATATTGGCCTCCTAAAATGAATTGGGAAATACTTCCTTCTTTTTTTTTTTCTGGAAATGATTATATAAACTTTGTGTTAATTCTCCTTTAAATATTTGTTAAAATTCTCCAGTGGAAGCATCTAGACCTGGAGGATTCTTTTTCATGAGTTTTTAAATTATGAATTCAATTACTTTAGTGGTTCTAGGGCTATTCAGATTATCTGTTTCATATTGGCTGATTTTGTTACTTTGTGGGTTTTGAGAAGCTACTCCATTTTTTCTAAGTTGTTGAATTTATAAGGATAAAGTTGTTAAAGTATTCCTTCATTTTCTTTTTCATGGTTTGTAGAATCTGTAGTGATACAGATACACTATTTCAGTCCTGATATTGGTGACTGGCGTCTTCTCTCTTTTATTTTTGTCAACCTTGCTAGAGGTTTATCATTTTTATTGATTTTTTTTTAAGAATCAGCTTTTTTTTGCATTGATTTTCTCTTATCAACTACTTTCCTACTTTCAACTTCATTGATTTCTTTTATTTATTATGTCCTTCTGGTTGCCTTCGGTTTATTTTGATCCTCTGTTTTCTTGTTTGTTGAGGTTGGAATTTAGGTTTTTGATTTGAGATCTTTCCTAATAGTTGCCAATAGCACATCTCATGCTGTAAATTAACCTTCTCAGCACTATTTTATCTACATTCCACATATGTGGATGTGTTGTCTTTTCATTTTCATTTAGTTCCATTTAATTGTTAAAATACCCTTTCAAACTTCCTCTTTGACCCATGGATTGTTTGGAAGTGTGTTGTTTAATTTTCATGTCTCTGAAAACTTCCCTATTGTTTTCTGTTTTTGATTTTTAATTTGATTCCATTATGGTCAAAGAATACCTGTATTATTTCACATTTTAATTTGTTACAGTTTACTTTATGGTCTATCTTGATCAATGTTCCAAGAGTACTTGAGAAAATGTGTATTCTGCTCTTGTTGGGGGAGTTTTCTATAAATACTAATTAGATTCTCTTAGTTGATCATGTTGTTCAGATCCTCTATGTTCTTGTTGATTTTTTGTCTGGTAGTTCTACAAGTTGCTGAGAGGGACTGTTGAAGACTCCAATTATAATTGTAGCTTTATCCATTTCTCCTTTCAGCTTTTTTAGTTTTTTCTTCATGTATTTTAAGACCCTTGTTTGGTGAGCATGCACTTAGGATTTTTATGTCTTCCTGATAGGTTGATACTTTTATCATTATGTAATGATAATAATCTTAGTAATATACTTTGCTCTGAAGTCTATCTTATTCTAATAATGCCACATCTACTTTCTTTGTTCATCTTTGTGTGTGCATGTGTATTATATATATAATATATATAAATATATATAATATATGTATATATCTTATATACATAATACATATATTATGTATATATCTCTCAATCTACCTATGTTATTGAATTTGAAGTAACTTTAGGGTAAGCAAATAATGCTGCAGTTTTTTTTAAATACACTGCCAATCCTTGTCCTTTGACTGGTGTATGTAGACCACTTATATTTATCATAATTATCAATGTTAGTGCTTAAGTCTACCATTTATCAATGGCTTTCTTTTTATATTTTCTGATTATTGTTCTGTCTCTCTTTTCTTATCTTCCTATGGGTTGCTTTAATGATTTGGGGGATTCCATGTTGACTTATTCGTAGTACTTTGAGTATATTTCTTTGTGTAGTTTTTGCAGTGGCTGCTCTGGGTATTATAGTACATATATATACTATATATATCACATATATATATTTATATATATATATATATATGTGATAAACAATTATAGAATTAACATTGTACTATTTCCAGTAAAGTATGACAACCTCACTTCTATTTAACTCCCTTTATTTTCCTCACATTAACATATCATTGTCTTGAATTTCAAATATCAAACTTTTTCTTCCAATCATCAAATATGATTTCTAAAACTCCTGAGGAAAAGAATAGTCTATCATATGTACCTATATTTTTGCTTTTGTTTTTATTCCTTCTTCCTTATGCTCCAAGATTTTTTCACCTTTGACCTTCTGGCTGAAAAAATGTCTATAGTAGATTTTCCTGATAGCTCTATAAGGAAAAAATTCTTTTAGCCTTTCTTTGTCTGAGAATATTTTTATTTATTCTTTATTATTGAAGAGTAGTTTCATTAGACATAACATTCACAGTTAACAGTCTTTTCTTTCAGCACTGGAAAAATGTGCCTCTTTCTTCTGTCTACATGATTTCAGATGAAAAACCCACCATCATTTGAATTGACATTTCTCTCTAAGTAATGTGTTTCTGGCTGCTTTCAAGATTTTTTCTTTGTCTTTAGTTTATGAATGTTTAATTGTGATTTGTCTTAATTTGTTTCATTCTGTTTGGAATTTATTCAGCTTGTTAGATCTGTAGGTTTGTGTTTTTCACCACAGTTGGGAAGTTTTCAGGCACCATTTCTTCAAATATAAGCATGCCTCAGAGATATTGTGGGCTTAGTTCAAGCAAATATTGAAATAAAATGAGTCAAATGAATTTTTTTGTTTCCCAATGCATATAAAACTTATGCTTTATATATACTATACTGAATGTATACTATATACACTATGTATGTATACTATACTATATATATGCTATACTATATGTATTATATATACTATATGTATACTTACTATTTATATATACTATAGCCTATGAAGTGTGCAGTGACATCATGTCTAAAAAGCAGTAAACATACTTTAATTTTAAAATGCTTTATTGCTAAAAAATAAGTAAAGTAAAATAAAAATGCCTTATTGCTAAAAAATGCTAATCATCATCTGGACTTTCAGTGAGTCATAATCTTTGTGCTGGTGGAGGGCCTTGCTCCATCCTGCTGACCAACAAGGATGGTCATTGTTAAAGGTTGGGATGGCTGTAGCCATTTCTTAAAATCAGGAAACAATGAAGCATGCTGAGCCAAGACTCTTCCTTGCACAATTTCTCTGTAGTACGCAGTGCTGCCTGATAACATTTTACCCATAGTGGAACTTCTTTCAAAATTGGAGTCAATCCTTTTGAAACTCATCATTGTCTTAGCCACAAAGTTTATGTGACATTCTAAGTCCTTTGTTGTCATGTCATCAATCTTCACAGCATCTTCACCAGCAGTAGATCCCTGCTCGAGAAACCACTTTATTAAATGTTCATCTATAAAAAGGAACTCCTCATTCATTAAAGTTTGATCATGAGATTGTAGCAATTCCATCACATCTTCAAGCTTCCCTTCTAATTCCAGTTCTCTTGCTATTTTCGCCAAAATGGCGGTTACTTCTTCCACTGAAATCTTATACCTTCAATTCGTAAAAAAAAAAAAAAAAACGCAGTATCTGTGAATTACAGTAAAGTGAGATGCAATAAAATGGGGGTGTGCTGATACTCTTCTAGCATACTCTGTTCTCTCCCTCAGGAAATCCAATCATATGCACATACAATCTTATGATACTGCCCCCACAGATCTCTGAGTCCCTGTTAGGTTTTTTTTTTTTTTCAGCTGTTTTCCATCTATTGAGATTGGGTAAATTCTATTGATCTGTCCTCAAGTTTACAGACTCTATCTTTTTTCTCCATTCTACTCTTGAGACTATCCAGCAAGGTTTTTTTTCTTTTATTATATTTTTCAGTTCCATAATTTCCACTTGGTTTTTGTTTGTAACTTCTATTCCTTTGAGGAGATTTTCTACTTTTTCATGGTGTGTGGCTCTCTTCATGTGGCTAAAGGAAAGCCAAGGGGAGAGGATGAGCCTACCTGGCATGTTTTCTGCTGCCAGGTTAGGTGACAGGAGATAACAGGCCTGGGTCACTTTCTTCCATAGGTAAGGACATGAGATTCCCTGTTACTGTGCCATTTTTTTACTCTTAGAGTCTTAATCAGTTTCTCTTATTCCTATCACTTTTCAGCATTCTCCTTTGGTAGTCTCTGGTGCTATTTCCAGAGATGACAATTGTGGTTAGTGTGGAGGAGCAAAGAGAAGCCCATCTATGCTGTCTTGTCTGGAGAGGAAGTCAGAAGAGACGGCTTTTAAGGCTCTTTGTTTCCAGAGCAAACGTTCATAATCTGAAGTTGTATTGTGTGCCTTTGTGTGCATTTGCCTGGAACTTTCATATGTGTATCAAAGGAGACGGTGATAAAAAAGGGTCAAGCCCTGCTCACGGAGTTGCCTCATTTCTGGGGCCTGCTGCCCAGCCACACCAGATATGTCCAGATTAAGAGTTTCCATGAGAGGGCTCAGCAGGGCTCTTGGTTTCCCTTGCTCTTTTCCACTTTAATAGCCTCTAGAATAGACGTTCTACAAGAGCAGCATCTGCACCCAGCATAGAGAAGTCACTCAGTAAACATCTATCTCAGAGCTAAAGTAGCCTGAGAACACCCTGCATCCCCAGAACTTCCTTCTGAGCCTATAGTCGCTCATTATAACCCTTTTTGGGGAAGAGAGATTGTTCAGTATGGGGTAAAAGCCTCATGGAGAAGACCCTATTCAATTTAGACCTTCCTGGGGTACTCTTGACTATATGGGATTCCTCAGAGGAGTCTAGACCTGAGCAAGTAAAGAGGAAGAACCTGATACAGGGTATACTCCATAAAATAGCTTACAGGGACCAACCATGGTACCAACCACATCTTTCTGGGACAGATGAAGACATGCATCCATTCTCCACCAACCCCTTCATACACTCTAAACTTTTCTAGAAATTACCCTCAGCATACCATGAGCACTAGGAAGGCAGTATGCCATTTCCACTCAACCTCACAGCCAGAGAGAGGTGAGAAAGGCTTTGCAAAAAAGGGCCAGATGCACTTGCAGCTCTCTGCTACCACATGGATGATTGGGAATCACACAGTTAACTAAAGACTTCATTCAGCTGCATTTCCTCTACTCAACATGGTAATTGCTTTGCTCATTTTTGCTTTACCTTTTATTTCAGTGCACATGAACAAAAACATAATGATATAAGAGGGGGAAAAGAGAACATGCATTTCTCTAAGCTGCCTAGAGTCTGACAACTGTTTAAATGTGTATGTACATTTAACAAGATGGCAGATTATGCCATTAGCTTATCTTCAGAGTAATAAAAACTACCATTCAGGAACCAAAAATCTTCTAATGGTTTACTGAAATGGTTCCCTCTTGCAACATATCATCACCGTACTTTATAAGGAGAAACGTACGTTCCAATACAACATCAGATAATGCTAAATACACAGACTTGCAAGAGAAATAGCTCACTTGGGAAATAGAAAGAAGTGGAGAAAATATATTGAGTGGAGAGAGATGCTGACTAGACCTCTGGTAAGTGAAGTAAACAATGACCCATATGGGAAGTGGGATTCTCCTCAGTGGTCAAATATACTCTGGAGGAGGGTGAGTAGAAAGGAGCCACAGTTCAATGTGTTCTGGTTAATTTAATACCCCACAGACTTATTAGTCTATGCAGGAGATAAAATTAAAGCTTTCTGAAAAATTCATTACATGGCAAAGAGAGCATGCACCTCAGTGAGACAGCTCAGGGATTATTTGGATGGGGCTTAAAAGATGCATACACTGTAATGCACACCTATGTCATGTTTGGAAAGTGCTAGAGAGCCCCAAGGCACTTAATGTAACTGTTTAGAGTGGTCCTTCACCAACTGGTGATCACTTCCCTGTGAAACTTTAATTTATATAGGCTTTTTCTGGATTTATATTTTTCCCCCCTTTGGAATTTTCAAACTGGGAGAGTTGGGAATTTGGAATCAAGTACACTAGAAATTGTTTCCTAGTGATCACTTCCAATTGTTTCCTACTGACTCCAAGTGGTAAATCAAGAAGGTTTTGAGTGTTCAGTAGGGGGACCAAAGACAGAGAGAGAGAGAGAGAGAGAGAGAGAGAGAGAGAGAGAGGAACTACTTGCTATGTGCTCTGAGCCATCGGACAACCCAAATCTAGTCCTCCTTTGGTTCCCCATTTCAAGGGATGGCACTTTCCCAAATAGAAATCTGAAAGACATCCTTGTCCTCTTTCCCCTTCCTCTGTTTCCAGTCAGTCATTGAGCTCTGCTGATTGCACCTCCTAAGAGCTCTTCCATGTGGGTCGCCTTATGCCCACCACTACCTGGCCCCTCTAGTCACCTTTGTCTCCACAGCCTTGGGACTGGTCTCTGCTGTGTTCACTCTTACAACCTCCTAATCCATCTTGGTTCAACAGGCAGAAGCAAGGTTTTAAGACACAAAACTAATTCTATTGTTCCTTTCCTTACAACTTTCAATGGCCTCCTCCTACCCTTTCTTAGATAGCCACCAGACTCTGCATGGCTTTGCCTCACCCTTTCTCAAAACCATTTCATGCAACTTGGGGTTTATTCTTGGTGCTGCCATAGCACTCCCTTGTGATCTGTGCCTCAATGTAGAGTGAGCTATTCAGTAGCCCCAACTGTGTGTTTATTTATTTATTTATTTATTTATTTATTTATTTATTTAATTTATTCATGATAGACATAGAGAGAGAGAAAGAGGGAGGCAGAGACACAGGCAGAGGGAGAAGCAGGCTCCATGCTGGGAGCCCGATGCGGGACTCGATCCTGAGACTCCAGGATCACACCCTGGGCCAAAAGCAGGCGCTAAACCACTGAGCCACCCAGTGATCCCCATTTTTATTTTATTTATTTTATTTTTCATGATAGACATAGAGAGAGAGAGGGGGGCAGAGACACAGGCAGAGAAAGAAGCAGGCTCCATGCAGGGAGCCTGACGTGTGTGTACATTTAACAAGAGTGGGGGGCACCACTACAAGAGTGGGGTACCACTCTCTGCTCAAACTCTAACTCTTCCACTGCATTAGGCTCCTTAAGTTTCCTGAATATACTATGACTTTTACCCCCTGAGAACATTTGCAGACTGTTCTGTTGCCTGGAAGGCTAACCCTGAGTCTTTCAGGTCTCATCTTAAATAACTGCCCCAGAGCAGATCGGGGGGCCCCCCGCTTTCCACTTCTTAGCATCCTGTTCTCTTCGGAACTCTCATCATACTTGTGCTTTAAAAATTAAGTGAGACATTATCTGTGTGGTGAATTGTTTTACAACCGTCTCTGCCATTAGTGCAGAAGCCCCGCGTGTACCGGGCTGCCATCTGCCGTGTTCCTGCCTCTTTGTCTTACAGGAGCCCAAGAGTTGTCAGATGAATAAATTATCGCGGGTGGGGGGGTCAGAAACGGTTCACAAGGAAACCTCGAGGGAACACAATCTTGAAGGTATGCTGGTGAGAAAACGATGACAAATGAAAATTAATTACATGTTACCTTTTAACTAATTGGAGATAATATAAAAAGTTATCATTAGTGTTTGGTAGGAGTCCTTATAATATTTTTAGTGAGTGCGAACATATTTACACTGGCTTTAAGGGTCTCTTGAAAAACTTGAATTCTTGAGTTTTTCTTTATTTAGTCTCCTAGTCTGCGAGCTCTACTTCCCTCTGGGGAGGCCCAGTGGTGTTAGCCCTGGCTTCACATCCGAGGAGTTCCCCCAAAATACTGATGGCCTTGCCCCATCCCCAGAGATTCTGGTGTACTCACTGGGGGCACGTCTCCAGCAGCCTAGGATAAGGAAAACACTAAGACCACATACCAGATGTGAATAACTCTTTAGTGAAATGCTCTACGTAGGGAAGTTGAAAGTTCTTTCATTTTTAAATAAATTTTCTTTAGAATTTGATGGACACAATTTTATCTTAGGCCATTGAAGCAGCATGCCTCCTTAAAAAGTATTTCACGATGGAGTTAAACGTGTTCTCTCTTCATTGTCTAAAATAACCAAGAATGGATATGGGCTTGGAGCAATGAAGTCATTTGAGCTGATTTTGACTGAATTTCTTGAAATACCTGCCCCACAATCCAAGCTGGGGGTGGAGGACTCCCTGACCCCCCCAATGTGACATTGCCAGCTTCCAGACCCAATTCCTCACCTGCTGAGACACCTGTTGCCACCCTCACCCTTCCCAGCTGACGAAAGAGGCTATTTGCTCACATTCCTCTTCCACACCCCCTTCTTTCCTTTATGTTTTAAAAAAAGTTTTTTAAAGATTTTTAAAATTTATTCATTCATGAGAGAGAGAGAGGCAGGCAGAGACACAGGCAGAGGGAGGAGCAGGCTCCATGCCAGGAGCCTGATGTGGGACTCGATCTCCGGTCTCCAGGATCACACTCTGGGCCAAAGGCAGCACTAAACCACTGAGCCACCCCAAGATCCCCCCTTCTTTTCTTTAGCTCTCTTTTTGTTCTCCCTTTTTCTACTTCCATTTCATATTAGTCAAAGAAGTGCCTTTCAAAGACCTGTTATTTCCCTATAACAGCCCAAAAGTATGCACACATGCTATCAAACCAAACACATGTACACACACACCTAGAAGACCCTAATCAAACAAGAGGGAAAAAAGTAAGTACATCAAGTCCTCCAAATGGGTGTCCTCCACATGCTCTGTGATCTTTCTGAGTGGCCCTTCAGCATGTCAAAGCATCCTAGTGGGGTGCACTCACATGAAGATTTTTGCATATGTCAGCCCACTTTGTTTTGCGAATAGAAATTAAAATGCGAATGTGGTTTTATATGTAATCATCATAAAGATTATGGTAAGTAATGGAAAAAATATAATTACAAGGATTACAATAAAGACAAATGTGATTGGTAAGCATATGGGGCACATGGCCGAGAGAAAGAAAGTCGAACTTGCTTAATCTTGGCTCTCATGCATATGTTGTCAGGTGCCATTGCTCTTCTGTAGTGATGTGCTCTTTATTATGGGTTAAAAAGGGATTGGTTTTTATTACAAACCTTACATATAAGGTTGGTTTAGAAAATTACCCCTAAGGAGACACTAAGAGGGAGGAGCAGCAGCAGACAACAACATCTAGGCCAACAAAATACACCTTTGCATTTTGGGTCACATGGATACAATTTTCCATATTATCCATGCTACATGGTGCTTTTTATTCTCTCTGGAATAGGATAGTTCGGTCCCCAAATAGTATGCTTTTTGCAAAACCTCAATTTAAGAAGGCAACCAAACAAGCACCTACTAAAAAAGCATGTCTCATTGGCTAAAAAGTTAAGGTAAGAATTGGAACCGATGAAAAAATAGAACTGGTTCCTTTAACAAGGGGAAAAGTATCTCAGATCCTAGTTGGATATTCATTCATTCATTTATTGATGGAGTCCTCAGGATACAGCGGTCCTAGGTTTGGTGCTGGAATCTTAGAGTGGGCAGCTACCTAAATTCCAGTACATACTGCAAGATGCCAGAATTGAGAGGTGAGCACATTGCTGGGGGTTCACACAGGAGGTGGAGGTTATCCAGACCAACTAGATTGCTCCATTCCCTGGAGATGTCTAACCATATTATAATGTGCTGAGCACCATGGCTGTCCTGGTCCTACTGAATTAAAGAGACATTAATCTTGCACTGCTCTCTTGACGGTCCTTGGGATATATAGCATAGTGGTTAAGGATGAGCTACTCTGGAGCCAGACAGGGGATGTCTGAATCTGTCACTTTGACTTGGTTAAGTTTGTTGTTTAAAAATTTCTCTGTATAATCAAGGTTCCTCATCTGCATAATCAAAATGATAGTGCCAAATCCTTAGAATTTTTGTGAAAGGATTCATTCATTGAAAGAACTTACAACATGGTCTGGTGTAGTAAGTGAACAATAGACATTAGCAACTATTATTGTACATACTGATCTTTGTCATAGTATTATATTCTGCTTTCATATAAAATATGTGTATATAAAATATAAATATAAATATAAAAATATGTGTATGTATATGTGTATGTATATATATCATGTTCAATAAATTCCACCAAGAGAGGAAATGGGTGTGAATTTTCTTTATACTCCTAGCTCCTAACATTAAGATTTGAAGTGAATTGAAGAGGATAAATGCAGAAATGTTTAATTTTATTTTATACAGTATTTTCTTTTTAGGATAATATTAGAGTGTTGGTACCTTTTTTTTCCCAAACTTATGACCCAAATGAAAAACTTTACCTCTAAAAGACATCCCAAGGATTTTGCTTTGGAAGATCAGAGGAATTCAGAATGAGTTGAGAAACTCTTTATTTGACATTAATTTTGCAATTGGCCCTAAGACCCAGGCTGTTGCTCAGGCTGTTTAGGTCCACATTCCTGGGCCTTAGAGTTTTGATCCTCCTCTGTGTGGATGTTGCTTATTATTACTCAGACTTACTTAAAAAATATATTGCTACTGAAGTATGTGGTCCAGGTGCATTGTCTTTAGTTCTAGAAATGCAGCCTTGAAAATGCTGGGGAAGCTCAGCGGAATGAGACCGGACCAGCAGTGTCTCCATCGTTGTTAAATAGCTGGCCCATTAGCGTGCAATGATCTCCTCTTTACACTTGTTCTAAAAGTGGATCCACCTCACTGCTAGCCACCAGGAGGCATAATAAAATTTGCATTCTAATACTTGCCGCTGCAGCGAACATCCCCATACAGGTTTATTGTAAGTAAACATAATTTACATTACCAAAATATAAATGTTTTGCTGTAAATCCAAAAATCATCAGAAAATGAGAAAATCTGGGACACCAGGGTGGCTCAGTCAAACATCTGCTTCAGCTCAGGTCATAATCCCAGGGTTCAGGGGTCCAGCCCCACATTGGGCTGTCTTCTCAGTGGGGAGTCTGCTTCTCCCTCTGCCCTTCCCTCTTCCTCAAGCATGCTCTCTCTCTCTCTCTCTCTCTCTCTCTCTCTGGCAAATAAATAAATAAAATTCTTAGAAAAAAAAGAAAATGAGAAAATCTGAAGAAAGCACTACGTATTTTAAGGGAATCGCTCTGTACCAGTTAATACTAAATAAAACATAACCAAAGTTACTTTGAAGTCATGTTAGTTTAATTAAATTGGGTAGAACAGTGAGATCTCTGTCTTGCTCTAGTATAGAGAGCCTAAGATGTTAATACCTGAATCCAGATGGACATTTTTAAAACTTGGATTTTTAAAATATTGTGCTTGTACTTTTTCCTCTACTTTTCACTCTTCTCCCAACCATGATTTCCTTTGATCATTTTGATGTGCAACACATCACTTTTTTTGGATATTATTTCATCTTTTCAAAATTTAATTATAACATATTACAATTATGTGGTGGTTTGAAAAAATCTGCTTGACACACACAATGATCTCCTGTAAGCCTCAGAAAGTGGGTATTTGCTGCTCTGGGACACCAGAGTGCTTTCTTAACTGGCTGCATTTGACACATGGAGCTGCTTTCCCAAACCACCATGTAAATATAATTTGTTTTACTTGAACTTTGACAAGATGCAATAAATATCCCACAATTTGGGGAGCCTGGGTGGCTCAGTCAGTTAAACATCTGCCTTTGGCTTAGGTCATGATCCCAGGGGCTTGGGACTGAGTCTGCTTCTCTCTCAGCCCCTCCTTCTGCTCATTCTCTCTCTCTCTCTCTCTCTCTCTCTCTCTCTCTCTCTCCTTCTCAAATAAAAAATAAAATCTTTAAAAATATATCACTCAGCTTTTCAGCAAAGATTAACTGAATGCTGTGTGCTATGGACTATGCCAAATGCTGGCAAAACAGAAGAAACGGAAGCACAGCTTTTGTTCCCAAGCGTACAATTCAGGGAGATGGAGAAGAAAACCTAGTAGTCCATCACATGGGATCAGTCCAACAGTGAACAGGGTGGCCACCCAGGCCGACCAGGCATCTCACCTCAGAGAGTTATGTGTAGAGCGGATAGAGGCAGTAAAATCAGATTTCCCTAGCTAAGCCACCAAGCTGCTGAGACCTCCCCATTAGGTAGGAGGTGAGTCCTGTCCCACCCATCACCTCTCTGCTCTTAGCAAGGCTCTGCTCTGCTCTCTTTTCTCTCACTTTCCAGCAGGCCAGTGATGCAATCTGAAGGGCCCTAAGCTCCCTCTGGTTGGGGAGGAGAATTCTTTCTCTCCTGCAGGGGGCAGAATGGAGGCAGGGTGGGACCTGGGCAACAGGCAGAGGGGACCATAGGCTGCGAGCTCCACCGGTAGAAGAGTAAGTGAGGCCCAGTTCACCGCACTTGGGGCTCAGAGAGATTTGGAGCAAACCACCCCTACCTAGCATGCTTCTTGCAAACACCCATCAGGAATCTGGAGTGCTCAGAGGTGGCTAGCTGAAGGTTGAAAATCCTATCGACTTCTGTTGGAAAGCCAGCTAGCAGATTCTCAGGACTTTTTGTTCTTGCTTTTTTGGGGGGGGTTTGGGGCTTTTTTTCCCTTCTCTCTCATGACTTTCAGAATCTGCCACTCAATGCCAAGCACTGAAAGCCCTTAAAGCCCTCTAGGAAATGGCAGTGAGTTCAGCATCCATTCAAAGAGAAGAGACAGCAGCTGTTTTCACTCAGAGGTGTTCACACCCTAGGCTTTTCAAATCCCCTTCAAAGTCATCAGTTTGAGTCTGGTAGCTCTATCCCAATCTCCTAGCACAACCTTGGCATTCACCTCCAGCCCTAAAATACTGCCAGACTGTCTCCTGTGTCTACATTGTTTTTCTGGAGACAAAATTCTGAACCATAGGGAAGAGTCCATCTTAGTGACACTCAAACAGAACCAGCTCAGATTGCCATTCATGCCCGCGAGCAGCCCCTGGAAGAGGTGCCCACCCCCACCCCATGCCGGAACAACCACCCCAGATGGTGGGTGCAGAATTGATTAGGGGTCCTCCCCATAGACGCTGGAGGAAGTGGGAATGAACGTGAGTTCCCGGCCTGGGAGCCAGGCCTGTGATTTGGGGCATGCATATTCACGAATGCCCCAAAAAAGAAGGGACAGCCAGCTGTGAGCATATTGTGTGTGTGGAAAGTGGCCCACGGAGGACAATGAGCGTGGGGCCAGAGGACTGTTTCTTCAGTTTTGGGTTTTAACACAGGTCTATTATCTTTAACAGCTTTGTGCTTCCATCCAATTTCAGTTCCCAGAGCAATTTTCAGACCCGATTCCCTCTAAACAGAATGATGGACTTATCAGCATGTGGACCAGAATTCGTTCTGTTGTGGTGGCTGGAAATGACAAACACTGAAAACATCAAGAAGCTGAAAAGGAAATGTTTATCTACTAGGCATAATTTATTCTTTTCAGTGCATTTTAAAGGTATATGTTTTTATTAACAATATTTTTAAGAGAGGACCATTACCATCCTATATCCTGCCTGAGCTGAGCTGCCATATGGACACCTAGTTTACCAAACAAAACAAAGCAGAAACCAGGAAATACAGAGTCTTGACATTCTGCAAGCTGCCAGCCTGACAATCTATCCAGCATTCAAAAATTATTGAACCATTTTTAAAAAGAGATTCAGAAATAAAATTTCTGCTTGCTTTCAACAATATGATATTGAAATTTATTCAAATTATAAATGTACCCAGTTCTGCTAGAAAATTAGAAGATGTTCGCTACTTCTTTTTTTCTTCTTTTCTTCCTTCCTTCCTTCCTTCCTTCCTTTCTTTCTTTCTTTCTTTCTTTATTTCTTTCTTTCTTCTTTCTCTTTATTTTTTTTTCTTTTAAATAGTCCCTCGGCTTGTCTGAGGTATAACTCTCCGGAGCACCTGTGTGCTGATGAGATACAGGCTACATATTTCAATTTGATGAGGTGTTTCTCATCTATGTCTGGGGGTCTCAGTTAAAGCCCTTTGAGGGACATATGGCACAATGACCTTCCTGGGACATAGGACAAGATCACAGGTCTGGCTTTGGCTGGGCTAAGCAGTGCTCATAACTCACTCAGGCCTCATAACTACCCATGGTCAGGTGCTCTCCTCATTCTTAATTGCTTGAAAATAAAAATCTTTTGCATCCTAAGCAAAATTCCTAGTGCCTAGGCCATCTGCCTTTCTGTCCTGTCCATGTGGCTGTGTTTACCTTGCAAAGTGGTCAGATTGCTACCAGGGAGAGAGGACTGTTGCACATTTTCCTTGGGTCACCACAGTCTCCTTGTTTCCACCTGTGGAAGATGGGGGCACAGTAGTGGAAACCCCACAAGGGTCATGCCTGAGTGAACCTCTCCCCCACTCTCTCTTCCCTCATCTTCAGAGCAATCTCATGCCCTCAAAATAAATATACATGAACAAAACACCTCCTTTCTTATCAAGCCTGCTGATGTGGGAAAATCGGGAAAGGTGAGCCAGCTGTACACTGCACCTTGACTTATCTGAGGTTCAAACCAGAGCAGCGGTCCCTCTCCCAGTTTCCCGTGCCTGGAGAACTGTGTGCAGTTTCTACGTCAAGAAGGAGAGGCATCACTTCAGTGGCTTCTTGAAAATTCTGCTGCATATTGGTGAGGAAGATGACTTTTGAGAGAACAAAGACCCAGTTTGAGAACCAGAAAATTCTGTGCTAGGATCCTACATCCTTATTTAGCTGGGTAATCTTAGGAATTTACCTGACATTACTGAGACACAATTTCCTCTTCTATAAATGAAGAGGATAATGGCACCCTAGCGAGTTGAGAGGATTGTGATCTTCAAAGTGTTGTCCCTGGACCAGCAGCATCAGCATCACCTTGAAATTTTTTAGAAATGCAAAATTTCAGACCCCACCCTAGGCTTACTGAGTCAAAAACTCTAGCCGGGGGTGAGGGCTGGGGGATGGTTGGCGAGTGAGGCCCAGCAATCTTTGGTGTTTGCAAGCCTTCCAGGCAGTCTTGATGTATTCTCAGGTTTGAGAACCATTGGTCAATTTAAAAGTGCCTATTACTCTGGAATGGCAAGTATTTAGCAAATAATAACCTTTCTTTCCATCCCCCGTCCAGAAATAAAGAAGCACACAGTCCTAACAATTTGATTCAGTTGAAATACTTGCAGAAACGAAGGCTCTGTGCCTGGCATGGCAGGGATACAAAGCAATGTGACAGGAGAGGGGCCTGCACCAGGCTGCATGCTCACGCTGAGTTTGGACTTTTTCCTGAAGAGATAGAAAGAGACTGATAATCACTGAAAATGGCCATTTTACTGTGCTGAGTCTCAAGGCCACCTGCTTCAGGTTACGTGTCTGAGAGTGAGGTGATATTTTAAAAGCCAATTTTGCCACTAACCACATGTGTAATCTTAGGCAAATCATTTTCAGGGAGCTTTGCTTTCATCAGCATTTTTAAAATGAGACCTGTAAATACTCTCTAGTCATCGGTGTGAGGTGGTGTAGAACAAGTAAGCTCTTGATGTCACCCAGGCCAGGATCTAGAGCCCAGCCTGCCACTTCCTTAGTTGTATGACCTTGGGCAAGTTATGTAATGATTCTGGACTTCAGTTTCTCCATCTTGAAAATTAAGTCTACAGCAGCCCACCTCACACATCTCTTTTGCAGATTAAATGGCTGTGGGTAAAAACCCTTAGGTAGCAGGGGCTCCTGGGTGGCTCAGTGGTTGAGGGTCTGCCTTTGGCTCAGGTCGTGATCCTGGGATTGAGTACCGCATGATGCCCCCCACAGGGAGCCTGCTTCTTCTTCTGCCTGTGTCTCTGCCTCTCTCTCTCTCTCTCTCTCTCTCTCTCTCTCTGTCTGTCTCTCATGAATAAAAAATAAAATCTTAAAACAACCCACTTATGTAGCAGCCCACATCGCAGATCACAATACCTCAATTGGTCACATCACATGGGGGCCCATCTGCAAGGCAGGACACAGCAACAGACACCTCTAAAGCATGGCAGGTGTCTTGGTTGTTTTTGGAATGGCAGAGAATGTGGAGAGGGCGGTTCATTTGACGCAAACACTCCAGTAAGAGGAGGAGGGGCTGTCCAAGGCTGGCACCATGAGATCCCCAGCCAGGACCTGGTCTCCAAGTATAGTAGGCAGTTATAGGGTAAATAAGACCCAGAAGCATCCAGCAAACCTGGTGGGTACTAGAGCAAACCAAAGATCCCATCACAAGGGGAACTATTCTGTAACTCACTCACTTGAGGCATGAGATATCCGAAGTACCAGCAGAATTGCTTGGGATCACTCCAGGACACAGGTCAGCTAACTCTGCTGCTTGCAAGTGCTCACTACCTTAGGCTGGAAAAGGTTGAAGTAGACAAGAATTAAGAGCCACTGGTATTGATCCCCTGGCTTTTTGATCTTGTCCCCAACGTGCACGTCTGGGTCATGCAATGATCACCTCTGTTAGTTATTGTAGTCAGGAAGCCACATCTGAATTATAAACTGACTTCATGGTTGGAGAAACGAAAGCCGAGAAAGCCATGAGGTCTTTACTCTGGAACATTGAATGAATTACCAACTAAAGCCAATGCTGAATTCATCTTGCGTTTCCTGATTTGCTCTTTTTGCCATCATCTATCCCTCTGGATTTTTGGTTACAGAAGTTTATTTAATTTTTAATCTATCTCTTCTTTTGTATTCATCACTGGTTGATCACATTTATTTCTTCCCTTCCTTAGATGCTTACAATTTGCACTACCTACCTTTGTCAATCTTTATGAATCTTCAGGTTCGTGAGCTTTTTTTATTTGCCATCCTATCTCCCACCTTATTTTTTTTCTAGATCACGCTATTGATTTTTAGGTATTTAAGTCCTGTCTCATTCTCTTGGATTATTTATTACTATTAGTATAAACTTTGGATTCCCGCAAAGCTCCTCTTTCTGTTTTGCTTGCCTCCTTGTTTGATATACACACTTCTTCCCACTGACAGGACAGTGAGACTTGCACTCACTTCCACAGCATTGGCCCAGAGTGCTGGGCAGACTCACTGGTGGTGAAGACCCCTCCTGCAGAAAGGCAAGATGCCAAACTGGAAGCCAAAGAAATATTCATGACTGTTCCCTGACTCTAAATTTAGGATGTGTCTTCCTCTCCTCATAGTGTAAAACCACTTTTGTTTCCCTCTTGTTATGAATGCTCTAGCACTTTAGAAGGTACAAGAAAAGCTACAGAGATCAAATAGTAACAAAACAGAACGCTATCATTCATAGAGGGAAATGTGAGTCTCAAATTGGATTAAACCCTGGAAATTCTCGAAGATGGATGTATGGCAAGATTTTATTCTCTGAAGAAGTTTAATGGATGTCATAGCAGCTGCTAGGGGCAGCTCTGGGTCTGCTGCAAGTCTCCAACCCAGGTTGGCAGCTCACCATGGGAAGGAGGACCCAGCAGGTGTAGAGAAGCCTGAGCTTGTCTTCTTATTTTCCTCAGTGAATCCTACTCACTGAATTCTGCGAGGGAGACTGTGCCTCTCCTGTCAAACAGTGTCTAGCTGTGCTCTAACCTTGGTCTTTTACCCCTTAACCTCCCAAAAGTGTTCTTCATTCTCTAGTGCCCACTGGCTGAGAACTGACAAACAGATTTCCCTCCAGCAAGCCAGTCAGACATAAATACCAAGCCACGGGAGAGCCATGCCATCCCTGGACGCTTTGCTACCTTGTCCCCTAAAGGCTCTGCTCTGTGTTTGGAGTGCAAGAGAAGAAATTTGCTTTTGTTGCAGTCTGTTTCTCAAAAGGAGTAACGTAGGAGTTTGACACTTTTTAAATGTGATGTTTGATGCCGAAAGACAACAAAAGTCTTAAATTGGAAAATAAACTATAGATAAATTCATATGTATTACTCAGGTTTCTATTACATATTTACAAATAGGCTCCTACTCTGAAGAAAATTGGTATAACAGCCCTAAGGAGTAGAAAAATCTCTCATCAGCTAAAAAAGATTATTTTTCCCTAGTTTACTTGATCACAGGCTTTGCTGCATAAAGTTTACAAAGCACAGTCACCTTCATGGTCTTTGCTGCTATGTCCTGGCACAGAGGTGATGATGCCCAGCTCCCGCCATGGAGAGATCCTGATCATCCATTAAGACCCAGTGCAGTTCTCACTGACTACCCCTCCCCCAAGTGAGGGGACTCTCCTCTGCATTGCCATGGCAACCTACATACTTATTTATCACAGCCCTTACTACACTGTGTATAGAAATACTTTGTTCAGATATTACCCTCAGTAACCACTTATTTTTTCAGGGGTAGCCATCTTGCTTATTCATGTTGACAATGTTGAAATTTACCTACTTCCTGTGATCCTGGAAAACAGTAAAGGTTAAGGAATCTTCCCATCTTTTGTGATCCAGGAAATAAGGGCAGACTGCAGAGAACCACCTGTCCCATAAGACTCAGGTGAGACTTACACAGATGCTCACCCCTGATTTACTTTTGACAGGGCCAAGCACAGACCCTCCAGCTTCCTATTCTTTGCCTCATTAATGATCAGTTGACCTTTTGATCCCCACTGATCCATAGAGCACAACGCTTATTAACCAAATTTGTTTATGATTCCCTCCTTCCCCTAGGACCTGAACTTTGGATCATCCTCACCTGGTCTCAGGGTAAAACTTTCTCTGATCTACTATTGATCTTGGCAGACTTTATTCCTACCTCCCCACACCTTGTTCTTGTGTGCTATCCCCTATAAAAGAAAATCCCTTTTTGCCTACACCTTGAGACACCTGCAGATTTATGTTCAGAGTGTTCTCTTCCCCCTATTGTACTAGGGAACTCAAGATTTTTCCACCTCCCATGTCATCTGTAAGCAAAAGGTACTTCTGCAGAGTACAGCTGCCCATCGCAGCTCCTGCTCTGATCACCCATGGACAGGGTGATTGCATGGTATAAATTGTGAGCTGGGGATTTTTATTTTTTTATTTTTATTTTATTTATTTTTGGGGGGAGGAAGATAGAGGATGAGGGAGAGAGAGAATGTTAAGCAGGCTCCACACCCAGTGCTGAGACCCTCTTGAGGCTCAGTCTCATGATCCTGAGACCATGACCTGAGCTGAAATCAAGAGTCGGACACTTAACCCACTGAGCTGCCCAGGCACCCTATGAGTTGGGGATTTTTTTAATTATTTAGTTAATTTATTAATTATTTTTGCTCTACAAAATTTTTTAAAAGATTTTATTTATTTATTTAAGACAGAGAGAGAGTGAGAGAGAGAGAGAGAGAGAGAGAGCAGAGGCAGAGGGAGAAGCAGGCTCCCCACTGAGCAGGGAGCCCAACATGGGGCTTGATCCCAGGACCCCAGGATCATGATCCTAACCAAAGGCAGATACTTAACTGACTGAACCATGAGGGTGCCCCTACAAATTTGTTTTTAAAAACAAAAACAATTCATTGAATTACCTTGTAGTCGCATGTGTTTGAATTCCTTTAGACTGGCATCGTGAAATTCAGAATAAGTAGCTTAAACTTATATAAGTCTTGAATTGTAAAAAAAAAAAAAAAATTTGTTTCCTTCCCTTGCAATAATATTTTTAAGTAAAGTCTCTCCTCAGTAAGTCCAGATTTGTTTTTTTATTTGACAATATATTCTTACACAGTAGGGTCTTGGAAATATTTAAACTGTTGTTGCTATTGTCAGTTTTGAAACACAGTGTTTTTAATTAATAATTAATCCCAGAGTTTCTTTCCTATTTTATTTTTCTGGCAGGCTTCAGCTAGTCATGAACCTTAACGCAGCATCTTCTCTTACCCTTGAGATCTTTATGGGACTCACCAGTGGCACAATCAGAGGATGGAGCTTTGATTTTTAAAGACATTTTCTGATTATAATTGCTTCAAACAATGATGTTTACCTATTTATCACTGGATATGTAGATAATTAAATTTCAAAATTTCCCATACTTTATTCTTGCTCTAATTTAAAGGATATGTTGAAACATTTTTTTACTTCTGAAGCAATGTAATAACAAAATCTAATCAGTAAATGCATATAAAAATAACTCAAAAACTTTGATGACGCTAAAGACAATTCATAGCTATTTTAGATGCTAATTCACATTATTCATAACAGACTCATAGGGAAGTATAAAACAAAGCAACATCATAGAGCTTCTACTTAAACATGGCAGATTAAACATATGAGTTTATTTCTTCTCCATTTAAGCTCCATTTACATAAGAGTAAAGGAATTTTTTTTAATGCATAAACCTAGGGAACAAAGAGAACATATGGAGAAATAACAACACATTTTGGAAGTTGGCAAGAAGATGGACAAGGGGCTGCTGACATAATACGACCAGAGGAAGGAAGCCAGTAAGAAGCAAGTCAGCATGTGCCACCACCTTCTGGAAACGCTCAGGAGATAGAGTCTCCTCTGAAGGCAGGGACAGGTGGTTCAAACAAGGGGAGTCCGTGGAAATGAGTTTTAAGGAACAGTTAGACACCCAGATGCCCACTCAGCAGAAGAAGGACAGTTTACTCTCTGGGGGTTGAAACAGAGACTGGCTTCAGGGCACCAAGCCCAGCTGAGACCACGGCCAAGGGCCAAATAGGGGTTAAGTGGGAGTCTATTTTTGAAGCTACAAAACTACCTGCTCTCCTTCCCCAGTCAGCTCCCGGGGAGCTGATAGTCACCCTCAACCATGGTCAGGGGATTGGGAGGACAGACCTGCTAAGGAAAAAAAGACCTATTGATACTGACATTTGGGAGTTCTCCAGGGAAAAAGACAACCTACTATCCTGTCCTGCCATCATCGAGCTCACCAAGATGCAGCCCCTCCCACACATGTACAACTCCAAATGGGTCCTTAGTGCTCTCACTCTTAAGGATGACTTGGCCAAGGATCAGGAACAAATGAGGAAATGATTAACTTGGAAAATGCAGAAAGAACCATAATTAATATCCTCAGAGAGATCATAAAAATATCACATCTCTCAAGGGAAAGAAAGCATACGATGCTGTTAACAACAACCAAGTATTTGTAGAAAACTATGACATCCTATATGAAAAAAGCAGAAGAGGATGAGGAGGTCACATCAAGGAAATCTCAAAAATAAAAAGGAAAATAGAACAAAAAGACAAATTCAAAAAGTGGCATAAAAGAGTAAAGAAAAAATTTAGAAGTTAACTCTTATAAATTATTCAATGAATAGGAATTACAAAAATCAAAATCAGAGAAAATGGAGGAGGGGATTTAACCAAAAAAATGATAATAAAATAAAAAATATTCCATGGACTTAAGCATGTGAATTTTCAGATTGAATAGGCTCATAGAGTATTCAACTCAGCAAATGAAAAAGATTCAGACCACACACATCAGTATGAAATTACAGAACACTAGGACATGTTTCCTGACAGAGATTCCAGGAGAGAAAAGATGGAAGGACACAGGATTTAAATATCATTGGACTTCACAGCAATATTGGAAGCTTGAAGACCATGAAGCAATACCTTCAAAATTCTGAAAGAAAATAATTTCCAACCTACAAATTTGATACCAAGCTTAGTGTAAGGATGAAGTGAAATATTTTTCACCTACAATGTATCTCCCATGCCTCCTCAAAAAAGCTCTGAAATAAACCAAGAAAGAGGTAGATGTGAGATCCAGAAAATAGCAGAGGCATGACAAAGGAGAAGCAAAAGGGGTTTTAAAAAGGATGGAGAAGAAAGGAGCATGAGGGTGGTTCAGTGTGTTAAGCCCCCAAGTCTTGGATTTGGCACAGGTCATGATCTCATGGGTCCTGAGATCCAGTGCCCTGGGATTCTTTTTTTTTTTTTTTTTCTTTTTTTTTTCCTGGGATTCTTTTGAGCATTTTCTCTCTCCCTCTCCCTATGCGCACACACACACACACACTCTCTCTCTCTCTCTCTCTGAGATAAATAAATAAATCTTTTTTTAAATAATAAAAATAAAAAGGATAGAGAAGGGTGGTGTTGTAGAGAAGCAGTCCAGCAAGTTGGTGGGTTTAAACAACTATAAAAGCAGGCACTTCCCTAACAAAACAGAGATATTAGCAGTTGTGTTTGAAGGCACTAAGAGATTTAGTCGCATTACCTGGTGGGTTATTGACAGGTGCACACGCACTGGCCCCTAACATTTGCAGGCCAAGCCAAGAGTAGGATGGAGTCCTCCAGTCCACAGCCTCCAGCCCACCAGCTTCCACCCACCCTGGCTCTTTCCTCCACCATGAAGGGGCTTTGCACAAACCCGTGGACATTACTTATAACAGCTGCCCCTGGGTCAGTCCTTGGCCTTGGAGTGTGCACACAGCAACACCTTCTGCCTTTACCAAAAGGGACCTGAAGGGGCATTGAGACCATCTGGGCATGAACTTGTGTCCAGAGCCCCAGAAGCAAGGTCTAGGAGGACAGAGAGGCACAGGTTCCAGGTTGGCATGTCCCCATCCCGTCGGTCTCCTTGGATACCTTGCCTTGGAGGGGTGAGGACAGAGGAAGGCCAGAGTCTAAGCTCATAGCCAAGGGCAAAGGGCCCATGTGCCTAAGTCTAAGGGCAGTACTAGATATATAGAATGTCAAGGTAACTGTTACTAAAGCAATTACTAACTTAAGGGACAGGAAATGCTATATAAGGAAGGAAATGTCATCACAGATTTTTCCTTTTAAGAAAACATTTAAAATATTAATCAGTTTCTATGTGACTCAGCTATGTATAATATTTATATAGTTATAATAGTATAGACTTTAAATATTGATTTAGCCCCAAATCGTGTTTTAACTATTTGGGGAGGTGGAGAAGAGGGAAAATTTCTGTGAAAGGTACGGTTAAACTTTCACAGAGGAATTACTGAACTGTAACTAAAACTAAATTATGCACGTGGGAATTAGGGGGAGAGAGAGAGAGAGAGAGATGGAAAAGTGTTGCCTACTGTACAAAGGCTATTATACTTTGACTTTTGAAACTATTTCCACTGTTATCTGATAAAATATAAAATTAAATTAAAACAAAGGAGGTCATTGGAAGGAAATACCTGGAGGGGGAGGAATAAATGAGAAAAAAAAAAAAAACAGAGAGAAAATATAGAAATGTCAAAAGAGGGGAAAAACATTTTTTTAATAAAAATAAAGGACAAATAAAAAGTGGAAGAACGCATAGGTCTAACTTGCAGACATAATAATAAAAATTTCATTTTAGACCCAGTGCCCCATTCTGCAGAGCATTCCTGGATTGTCATCCATTGATTTTATTGCCCTAATTTATTCCTTCAACATGCCTCTGAGTTAGTCTGTCTGTGGCATTTACCAAATGTCCAGCATAACAGACTGCAGGGCAAGGAGGGGAGTTCAGAACAAAAGACAAATAAATCTTTGTTTCCAGGGGATTTACCTCCTGCTGAGAGACAACCAGCCTAAGTGGGAAAACATGAATACACAAATGAGAAACACAGAGAAATCTCACCTAAGGCGGACTAGAAATGAACACGCATGCTGGAGAACTTTTGAGGTGTCGGGGAATTTTGCCTTTGGAAGGAGGCTTTATGGATGCAATGGATTTGTATGATGCATTGAAGGAAGAAAGACAAGACAGCTCTTGGGGGGAGATAGGGAGGTGATAAAAAGAGTAACCAGGACAAGGTCAAACAGGAGAGCAAACAAGTGATGCTGAAGAGATAGAGTCCGCTGCCCACCTTGACCAGGTCTAACCTGCTAATCCGGCCCATCCTGTGTGTCCAAGACAATCCTCACCTTCCAATCCAGGCTCATGTCATGTAAACCACTAGGAAAGACACCAGTAATGTTTCTCTTCTCCACTCTTAGCTGGCGTCTCACACCCTCATTTTGGGCACTTTGAGGGTGTTCTGCTATGTGTCTGGATCTGGTATTTCCTGAATTGCAAGGCAACACAGTAAGAGGCTGGCCTTTAAGACTGAATTTGAGTTGGAATTTCTGCTTCACCCACTTGCTACAGCTATGGTATCGGGCAGGTTTACAAAACTCTCTGAGCCTGTTTCCCTACTTAGAAATCGGGCGTAATAACTGTCTAACTTGCAATATTCTTGGAAGAAGGGAGATAATGCTTGTGACGTACTTGTCAAAGTGTAGGTGTGCGAGACATGGCAGCTGCTATTATTACTAACAAGATTATTATTTTATGTAAATATTCTTTTCTCAATTAAACTATACATATTTTGAAAGCAGCAACTTTGCCTTTTTCCTTCCTCAGGATCATAGTGCCAGGCACATGGTAAATACTATTGAATCTGTGCAGACTGATCAAGACAGGGCTGGTTACTACACAAGGTATTGTTTAACGATGGAGAATCCCATGCCACTAATTAAAGTGATTCTAAGTGCTGATAGTTGGGGGAACACCACTGAATCCAATCCAGATGCAAGAGCAAAGACACTCAGGTATAATAAGTTCATTGGTCCTACTATGTTGCAACACCTTTTAAATAAGAAAGAGAAAAATGCCTTCAAAAATATCTGAAAAATACTTATTTCCAATGTTCACGTAAGTATAAAATCATACAGAACATTTGAAACGTTTAAGTCATAGTTGGAGTTGGAACTAGAAGTCCAACTTGATTTAATTCAGCAAATATTGAGGGCCAATTGAATGAAATTCTCTGAGCCAGACATGAGATAGTGAATAAGATATGGTCTTTGACTTTAAAGAGCTTATTTAGGAAAAAATAAAATAAAATATTTACATACAAATAATAGTGCTAAAAGTAATTGGTGATTTTCTGTTCACTATTCTATCCATTAATACATAAAATGTAAAATGAGATTCTCGATTTTTTTTTAATTTTTTTTTTTTTTTTTTTTTTTTTTGAGAAAGAGAGAGAACAAGCAAGCACATGAGCAGGCAGGGAGTGGAGGAGAGGAGACAGAGAATCCCAAGCAGGTTCCATGCTCAGCTCAGGGCCAGTCTCATCACTGTGAGATCATGACCAAGCTGAAACCAAGAGTCAGATGCCTACCCAACTGTGCCACCCAGTCGCCCTGAAGTTCTGGATTTTTTTTTAAGATTTATTTATATATTTATGATAGAGAGAGAGAGAGAGAGGCAGAGACACAGGAAGAGGGAGAAGCAGGCTCCATGCTGGGAGCCTGACGTGGGACTTGATCCCGTGACTCCAGGATGGCACCCTGGGCCAAAGGCAGGCGCTAAACCGCTGAGCCACCCAGGGATCCCAAGGTTCTGGATTTTAAAAAATGGAACATTATTGTGACAACCAGAATGCTAACTGTGCTGATATATAAGCATGTTTATACTCATACTGACCATATTTTAAGTTGTTGGGATTTTAAAGTCACTTAGATTACTGTAAGATAAAATTTATTGCAGTATATAGAAACAATGCTTCCTCTTCACAAACTCTTTTTAACTAAAGAGGAAAAAATGACTATATTCTTTAAAAGGTTTATTCTGAATTCTCTCATGTTTTCTACATTTCTTGGCAGTTTCATTTAAACAGCCATATATGATGAGATATACTTATGTGTGTGAGTTTTTCTTGCCTCCAATATAAGGAGATCTACTTTAGCTCACTTTTAACAATAGCGTGGATATGATATTCATGAGAGTTGTCAAATCGAAAATCCTTTAACTAAAGTGAACCATGTTTTTAGGGTTTCCAAGTATTAAAAGATAAAATCAGCATTTTCCTGGCCACATTTATTATGTAGAGTGAAATCCTCCTAAATCAACAGAAGAAAATGCCTTTGAATGTATCTGAACACCAGCTCTATTTTAAATAGAACATCAGATTTTGAATTACTGGCCTAAATTCTTCCTCCTTCACTTCAACAAATATCTATTATAGCATTTATTTATGTAAGATGATCTGCCTGGTGCTATAAGGAATGCAAAATTTAACAAGATTTGGCTTCTGTGGTACATTGTTAAATGTTCACAAATTCCTCCCATTTCAGGAGGGAGGAAATGTAACATTGACTGCACTGACCCTTCATCCAGAGATGGAGTTTCTTTCTGCCTCTCTTCAAATGAGGCTGGTCATGTGACTTTGATGAATAGAATGTGAAGAAGTGACATGTGAGTTCCAGAGTCTAGGCCTCAGATGACCCTTGTAGCTTTTGTCCTTTTTGTCTTGGGACCTTGTGACCACCATACTATAGAAAATCCCAGGGTTACAGATTCCTTGGAGATAGAAGCCTAGTTCTCCAACTGAGCCCAATTCACAGCTGACCCTATAGCCAAATGCCACCACATGAGTGAACTCAAACAAAACCAGCAAAGAACCAACCACTCAAGCCACAGAATGGTGAGAAATAAGTCCCTGTTGCTTTAAGCCACTAAGTTTTGATACAGTTTGCTATGCAATAATAGACAACAGACCCCAATGGATACCTGGAAGCAGAGTTCTGCTGTAACAAAAACTGAAAACATGTGAGAGTTTCTGTGTCCAATTCCAGCTTGTGTTGCAAGGGCAAGGGAGGTTTTCACCATCAAGCAATTCTTCAACCAGCTGGGTGTCCTACCAGCTGGGTGTCCTAGAATCCAACTCAGTTCTGACACTGTCTACCTGGAGCTAGCAGCAGATCCCACAGGTTAAGGGCTCAGTTTCACAACATTGCCCCCCACCCTTCCCTTCAGATGCCAGTCCGAAGCCCAGGTGGATTCTGTGCTTTTGACCAACCAGTGATTCCAACCGTTGGAGGTTCCAATGACTCCCTCCTTGGGTTGGATTAATTTGCTACAGCAGCTCACAGAACTCAAAGAAACACATTAGTTACTGCATTATTGGTTTCTTATACAAAGATATAACTCAGGAATAGCCACATGGAAGAGATACCTGAGTGAGGTATGGGGAAAGGGTGTGGAGCTTTCATGCTCTCTTGGAGTCTGCCCCCTCCCCAAATCTCCATGTGTTCACCAACCTGGAACCTCTCCAAACCCCCTCCCTTTGGATTTTTATGGAAGCTTCATTGCATAGACACAATTGATTAAATCATTGGCCACTGGTGACTGATTCAACCTCCAGTACCTCTCCTGTTGGGGGAGATCATTCAGAGATGACTGCCAGATGATCCATGAGCTGGACCCACACAATCAAAGGATCCTCACCCCCTCCCCATCCTTGGAATGTGTGTTTTGCTTGTCTTCCTCACTCCCAGAAGCTGCCCCAAGGACAGAGCCTTGAGATAGTGATGTGGTGTTGAGATCATCTGGATGGTATACATGATTAAACCTAGTTAAAACCTCTATATAAACTTTAAGGATTTGGCGGGCAGGTACAGAATTCTACTCATTCTGTGGCCACCCAAGACAAGCCTCCTATACAGGCTCCCTAGTTTATGAGACCTGCCACCTAGCAATGTCTAGTGGTGTCTCTCTGCCCTCTCCGTACCAGGCTGGTTTCAGATCACAACCAGGAAGCCCAGGAGGTTTCAAACTAATGCTCTTCTCTGGAAAGCCAGTGGTGTTGAACTGGAAGTTGCAACTGAGAGTTGGTTCTCCTGGAACCAGCTCCCATCTTTAGGCATACTCCAAAAGTCACCGCATTAACAACAAAGACACCATTATGTTCTCTCACTTAGGAAATACCAAGGGTTTGAGGCGATCTGTGCCAGAAATGTGGACAAAGACCAAATATATGTTTCTTATTATAAATCACAATATTACAATATGGCACTATGGTTTTAGTTCTGGGCTGTAGATGAAGGCTGAAAGGCAGTTAAAGGGTCGTTAGTAAAGGCAGGGAGAGCGGGAAGGAGTTGTTATTGAAGGTTGGGGGGAATGGCAATCTGTGTTACAGAGTGATGGAACATTTGCAAGACTGTTTTCTGTGCTAATATAGAGCACAAAAAAATGTACATAAAAGAACTTGTAGCTATGGCAGCAAGCTCAAAGTGTCAACTGGCACCCTTCAGCTATGCATGATAAATTATGTCAAGGGAGAGATGAACTAAAGAAGGAATTCCTTAGTTTGCAAGCAAAACTCAGAGAAGAGGTAAAAGACCCAGAATTTGTCAGGGTGGAAAATAAAACTATTTCATATTCTGGGTCTCTCCAAGACTCAGTCTACAAGAAGCAGGCTGAGAAAAATTTTCAGTTCCAAGCATAGGTCATTTCTTAAGGAAAAGGAAAGATGTTCCAGAGGGTGGAGCCAACAGCCAAAGTCAAGAAGAATAAGAAACCAGGAAAACACTTCAAAGGAGCAAAAACAAGCCCTAATTAAAGAATATTCCCCAGTGCAGGGCATTGTCAATATGACCCACTGAATTTCAAAACTGCTATGTGCCAGTGACTGCTATGTGCTTCTTGTCTTCCCTGTGTTCTTCCCATTCTTGAATAGGAGTATGTATTGCAGTTATCTATGCTGTGGTATGTTGGTTGTCTGTGGATAGATAACTCAATTTTAATTCATAGATATCCAGATCAAGAGTTGCTGTTCCAATGGTACTGCACCAGATATGCATCTGGATCTGATGAAAACCAGGCGATCATGGCCTCAGAATTTGATTCTGAAAATTGAGGTGGGAGGGTGTGAGTATATTTTGCATTTGAAAGGGATGTGGATTACTTTGGCCAGATGACGGGTCTTTGCAAACAAAGACACGTCTTAAAACCTCAACAGTTCCTTCCAACCTGCATATCCCTGTGCAACCTCACTTTATCATTCCTCCCATAAGGAGGTGGAGTCAACTTCCTCATCTCTCTCTTTTTTTAAAAAAATATTTTATTTATTTATTCATAAGAGACACACACAGAGAGAGGCAGAGACACAGGCAGAGGGAAAAGCAGGTGCCCTGCAGGGAGCCCAAAGTGGGACTCAATCCCAGGGCCCCAGGATCATGCCCTGAGGCAAAGGTGGATGCTCGACCACTGAGCCACCTTGTGACCTGACTTCCTCATCTCTTGGATTTGGACTAGCCTGTGAGTTGCTTTGATGCTTTGATAGGATGTGGTACAAGTGACACCATGGAAGCCTCAGCCTCAATGGTCTTTACTGCTTCTGCTTTTTCCTTCTTGGAGATCTGCCCTGAGACTACCATGCCTTGAAGAAACCAAGGATAGAAAGAAGCCCAACCATCCCATCTATGCCAGCTAAGCCTAGTGCCCAATGACGCCATCCTCCCTCAGTTAAATATTGCCTTATGAGTGGGCAGACAAAACAGAAAAGAAGCACCCAATTGACTCACAGAACTGTAAGAAATAATAAACTGTTTTTTTAAGCCACTAAATTTTATGCAGCAAAAGATAGCTAAGCATTCTTATTCTTTCAGTGCTTATAAAATTTTAGTAAAGAGAGATGCAGATTTAATTAAAGATGCATTTAAGAGTGATTGTGCTAAGTATCATAAAAGATGCAATACTAAATTTTGGAGTTCAAACAGGTATTGGTGAGGATGTGGAGAAAGAGGATCCTCTGGCACTGTTGGTGGGAATGCAAACTGGCGCAGCCACTCTGGAAAATAGTATAGAGTTTCCTCAAAAAGTTATAAAGAAAACTACCTTATGATCCAGTAATCACACTACTGGCTATTTACAAAAAAAAAAAAAAAAAGTACAATAACAGTAATTCACAGGTATACATGCACTCTTATGTTTATAGCAGCATTATTTATAGTAGCCAAATATTGGAAGCAGCCTGTGTCCATCCATTGATTGCTGAATAGATAAAAAAAAAAGATGGGGTACATACATACATTGGAATATTATTCAGCATTAAAAAGAATGAAATCTTGCCATTTGCAGTGCTAGAGAGTATAATACTAAGTGAAATAAGTCAGTCAGAGAAAGACAAATACCAGATGATTTCACTCATGGAATTTAAGAAACAAGACAAACAAGTAAAGGTAATAAAAAGAGCAAGAGAGAAAAACCAAGAAATAAACTCTTAACTATAGAGAACCAACTGATGGTTACCAGAGGGGAGTGGGTGGGGGAGTGGATGAACTAGGTGATGGGGATTAGGAGTGCACTTGTCACAATGAGCACTGAGTGATGAAAATAAAAGCTTAAAGAAATAAAATAAAACTTGGGAGTTCAAAGTAAGGGAGATAATTTTATTTGGAAGGATGGGTGAATATCTATAAAGAAGACAATTTTTAAACTGAATCTGGAAGAGTATTTTAGTTAAAGAGAAGCATAAACAGAAATCTTAGGTTTTATTGGAGAGGAGGCTCTTTAATTTCCCTTACTGATTTATTGAAGTGAAAAGAGTAGTGCTCCCAAAAGGAGTAAGAGTAGGCCAAGGAAGATGGGAACAATCATTCTGGCTTATCAATAGCTCTTTCCTCTGTTTCCAGAAGAAAATAAGAGCTACTCTATTTTTGTATTTCAGTGATTAACTAGCTTACCTTATCTTCATTATTTGATAAGACAAGGTGGGTAAAATCCTCTTTGGGCAGAATTTGACACCACCCATGGCATTGGGAGCCCCTAAAACTTGTTTCTTAAGCAAACTTGCTCCTAGTCATCCACATCAACACTCAAAGATGCTCTGCAAGAGAGAGATGTGACTCTCTGTTACTGATGATTCCATCTCTCATCATTCACCTTGAGCTAAGAATCCTTGAAATGCTGATGCCAATTTACAGTAAATGTACATTTCTTGTTCTTGTTGAAAGCACTTTCCAACAATCCACATCAGAGTCTACTGCATTTCAAATGTACATGACTTTAAGTGAATATTAGAGAAGAACATATCTGTTTCTATAAATATGAGCAAGCAGGAAATAAATCATCAGATATTTAGGTACACTGAAGAATTCGATCATTCACCCAATACATATTTAATAAGCACCTTAGGATGTGCCAGGGACTGTTCTAGGTACTTGGGATATATGAACAAAATGTAAAAAGATCTCTATTCCCATTCTAAGAGTCTCTACTCTGATGAGGCTGGAGAAGGACTGAAAGAAGGACAACCATTAAAAAGTATACTAAACAAATAAACTAGAAAATATTTTAGAAAGTAAAATGGAAAAAAAGGAAAAACTGAACAGAAACGGGAATCTGGAGTCCAAGGGTCGGGAAGGATTATGATGCTGAATTGGATGGTCAGGGTAGGCCTTACTGAGAACATGAAAGGAGGAGGGAGAGAAACTGTCAGAAATATTTACCTCTCTAAAGTAGATTTTTGCAAAAAAACGAGAAAATATTTCTAAATTTCTTATTTATCTATCAAAAAAATCCCAGAGAATATTGCACCTATGGAACTTTAAGAAGCTGAAATGAAGGGGGTCACTTTGGCAAGAGGAATTGCATGGACACAGTGCTACTACTTAATAAGAAACAGCAGTAGAGTAACCAACTGTATCAATATGGGAAATATTTCATAACACAAAGAAATACTCCAGTCAGAAAATTTACAGCACACAACATGTTCCAAGAAAACAAAATGTCATGATAACAACTGCTCCTAAGCATAGCAAGGAGGAATCTTTCAGTATTTGAAAGGAGGATGAGGAAAGAGAGAATAAGGGAGACTCTTCTAGAAATTCAGAAGAAAATAATTAAGTCACTCAGAAAAAAAATCCCAACAAAATTAGGTTGTCAGACTACCTAAGTCAAAGTGCTAGAAGGCAAGCTAACAAACTACTATAGAAAAAAGTCGCTGAGCTTATGCCCAGTCAGGCCATTCCTCACACGTGAAAACAACAAAAGCATGTCCTCAACTACTTGAGCACACAGAATTCTATGACCAACGCAATCTTCCTGAATGAGCCATTGGAAAATCTATGCCAGAACAATGAAGCAAACATAAAAATGAGTTGTAATGGAGCAATCTTGGTAGAAGGACAGGCACTGAGCAGAAAAATGACTAAGATGCAGAGAAGAATTTAAATGTTTGTTTTAAATGTGTTTTAAATGGCTATAAAGCTGATTACTAAACGGTATTTTTAAGTGAATTAAATGATCATTTTTATTTGTAAGATAATAGAAATCAAGTGATGGCATCCATAGCCACAGAATTATGAAGAAAAACCAGGATTAGAGGAGTGCCTGGGTGGCTCAATTGGTTAAGCACCTGCTTTGGGCTCAGTACCAGGATCCAGCCCTTCATCAGGCTCCCTGCTCAGCAGGGAGTCTGCTTCTCCTTCTCCCTTTGCCCCTCCCCCATTTGTGCTCTCTCTCTTTCTCAAAGAAAAAAATAAAATCTTTAAAAAAAAAAAAAAAAAGAAAGAAAAACTAGGATTGGGATGGTAGAGAGTAAAGGGAAATAGTATTATACTTCTTATCTTCCACAAGAGATACTTTTTTAAATTACTAAGTTATTGGGGCACCTGGGTAGCTCAACTGGTTAAGCATCTGCCTGTGGCTCAGGTCATGATCTCAGAATCCTGGGATGGAGCCCTGCGTCAGGCTGCCTACTCAGCCAGGAATCTGCTTCTCCCTCTTTCACTGCTCCCCCACCCCAGCCCCTGTTCATGTGGGTGTACCTGTGTGAGTGCATACACACACACTTTCTCTTCCCTCATATAAATAATAAAATCTTTTTCAAAAAAGAAAAAAATACTAATTTATTGCTTACCAAAAGAATTAATTTAATACAGGTCTAGCATTGTCTTTGAAAAACGTAAGGTAACCACTAGTAAAATTAAATTATGGTAAAAAAAATAGCAAATAAAAATAAATTTATAAGGCAAAACTGAACAAACCAGAAAAAAAACCCACACAAATAAATGGCAAAAATTAAAAGCATTAAACAGGAACAATACCATCCATAACAACTGTAACTTATAAGAAACACGGCCGAAATAAAGTAACATAGAAAAACTTAAAACAATTGAGGTGACCAAAGGCAGATCAGATCCCACCAGAGGAAGAGCATTTTAATATCTGATTAGTCAGAATATTATATTACAGAAGAAGCATTATTTTATATGGATAAAAGCTATAATCAATGCTGAAGATATAATGAATAATAAAGTGCTTATAGAGGCAAATCCACAGAGAGATTGATAAAAATATAATTATATTGGAAGAATTTGACTCACTGCTGTTAATTTATGACAGATTCCTAGGTAAAAATAAATATATAGAAGTGGTTGATAAAATAGAGAACAAATATATCAATACTTTTAGAATATGCTGGACACCCAAGAAAATACAAAATATAAGTAAGGTGAATAAATATAAGGTAAATACACAAATATATTATTGTTGTTATACATTAAAGATTCTGCTTAATGTGGTAGGATAGGTTGCTGCCAGAAAAAGGTAACCTTCCCCCAAAGAAATGTGAGATCAGTAGAATTTTAAAAGCTTAATTCATAGCTGAAGTCAAAAGTAAGAATGGGAAATCTCCAGGGGTTACAAATGAAGCAGGAATCATCAAAGGAATAAATGATTGAAGTTTTATGAAGCAACTAACCAGATCTATCTCTTAGGGGTAGGGTTTTAATACTTCCATGGTGACAAGATGGAAGGCAAGTTCTTGACACTGAAACTAGAATTGTCTCCCTGCATAAAACAAGCTGGGATTGGGGAAGATGAGGAATCCCAATTGTAACTAGAGTAAAGTAAATTCTGCCTGCCTATCTTTGGGCGTAACATAGTTGGGGTTTCCATCTCAGTTTATGCATGGGTGAGTGCAGGGAGGGCAGAGTTTCCATTTGCAGATGACATAATATTATATATATTAAAGACTCTACCAAAAAAATGTTAGAGCTAATTTAAAAATTCAGGAAATTTGCAGGATACAAGATCTACTTGCATTTCTCTACGCTTACAAACTATCAGAAAGAGAAATTTAAAAAAAAACAATCCCCTATACAATAATATCAAAAAGAATAAAATATTTAGGAATAAATTTAACTAAGGAGGTAAAATATTTGTACACTGAAAACTATAAAATGTTGATGAAGAATTAAATAAGACATGAATAAATGGAAAGACTGTATTCTTGGATTAGAGTAATCAGTATTGTTAAAATGTCCATACATTGTCCATACAAAGCAATGTACAGATTCACTGCAATCCCTATCAAAATTCCAATGGCAGTTTCTACAGAAATAGAGAAAACAATCCTAAAATTTGTATGAAATCACAAAAGACTCTGAATAGTCAAAGCAATGTTGAAAATGAACAAAGCTAGAGGAATCAAAATTCCTGATTTCAAGATATATTACAAAGATATGTAATAAAAAACAGACACTTGCATCAGTGGAGCAGAATAGAGAGCCCAGGAAGACACTCATGTGTATATTATTATAAATTAATTTTAGACAAAACACAAAAAATATACATTGGAGAAAGGACATTCTTTTCAGTAAATGGTGCTGGGAAAACGACAATCACATGAAAAAGAATGAAACTGGACTCCCATCTTACTTAGGCCATACACAAAAATCGTCTCAAAATAAATTAAAAACTTGAAGACTTGAAACCATAAAACTCTAGAAGAAATGTTAGGTAAGCTCCTTGACATTGATTTCGGCAATACTTTTTTTGGATCTGACACAAAGCAAGGCAAAAAACCAAAAATAACCAAGTGGGATGACATAAATCTAAAAAGCTCCTTTCTGCACGGTAAAGGAAACAACCAACAGAATGAAAAGGCAACCTACAGAATGAAAGAAAATATTCGCAAACCACATATGCAATAAGGGTCTCATATCCAAAAATATACAAGGAACTTACACAATGCAATAGAAAAAATAAAAACAAATAATCCAATTAAAAATGGGCAAAGAACGTGAATAAATATTTTTCCAAAGAGGATATATGAATAACCAACAGGTACATGAAAAGATGCTCAACATCATTAATCATCAGGAAAATGTAAATCAAAACCACAATGAACTATTTCATCAGATCTCTTAGAATGTCCATTAGCAAAAGAAAAGATAACAAATGCTGGTGAAGATGTGGAGAAAAGAGAACCCTGTGCACTGTTGGTGGGAATGTAAATTGGTTCAGCTACTATGGAAAACAGTATGGAGGCTCCACAAGAGATTATAAATAGGACTACCATATGTTCCAGCAATCCTACTTTTAGGTATATACCCAAAAGAAATGAAATCATTATCCCACAGAGGTCACTGCATCATTGTTCACAATAGGCAAAGTTGGAAACAACCTAAGTGCCCATCAATAGATGAATGGATAAAATATGATAAGTAGAGATAGATGATAGAGAGATAAATAGAAATATATATAGATAGGTAGATAAGATATTATTCAGTCTTTTAAAAAAAAGGAAATCCTGGCATTTGTGTCAACATGGATGAACCTAGAGGGCATTATGTTATATAATGTAAGCCAGCCAGAGAAAGACAAATACTGCATGGTATCACTTATACGTGGAATCTAAAAGAAACCCTCAAACTCATAAAAATAGAGTAGGATGGTGGTTGCTAGCAGTTGGGGGTTGGGGTAAATAGGAAGGGGTTGATAAAAGGGTACAAACTTCCAGTTACAAGACAAATAAGGTCTAAGAATTTAATTTATAACATGGTGACTATAGTTAGTAATACTAACTATAGTATATATTGTATATATACTATAATTGAAATTTGCTAAGAAAGTAGAACTTAAGTGTTTTCACCAAAAAAAAAAACGGGGGGGGGGGGGAAATATCTGAGGTGACAGGTGTGTTAATAAACTCAATGGTGGGAATCCTTTCACAATGTATACATATAGCAAATCAAAAAGGAAACAAAAATAATGAGTTTAAGATTGGAAATTGGAATGTAAGACTATAAACTCTACTAGTACTTAATTTCCCTGAAAGCAGGAATTTTTTTTCTTCAACTCTGTGTTCCTGGCATCTAAAAAACATCAGGCATCTCAAAAGCAAATATTTATTGACAGAATGAATAAAAATGAGTGAAACAAAAAATATATCAAGTCCCAAGCAGGATTAAAAAATGTGTAGATAAAAAACACGTAGACACAACTGTAAAACACCATAGACCAAGAGAAATTTTAAACCCACTAGAGACAAAAAAACAGATTCCCCATAAAGGAAATGTTGGGCTGACAACACAGTTTTTTAAAACAACCAGAATGCAATTTATTAAGGATGTTGAGGGAAAATAATTTTTAATCTTGAGCTATTGCCCAGCAAAATTATTATTTGAGAGTAAAGAAGAAATAACATTTTATACATACAAAGGTTGTTAAGAAAGTTCACTAACCACAGCTCCTCATTTCAGCAAAAAGGAAACAAAGTCACAAAGAGAAATCCGTGCAAGGTTTAAAAGTGAACAAAGAAATTGTTAAAACACCTTGGTAGATTTAAACAGCCACTAATTGCAAGTAACAACAATAGCTACAGTGGGGGTTGAATACATGGTAGGACTAAAATAACAGCAATGATTTTTAAAGGGGAAGTTCAGAGAGAAATTATTCTTTCTTCTCTTATTCTGAATGAGAATGGAGAGATTGACTGACTTTGGACTTTTTAGCAAAATCTACTGGTAAAACAACTGCATTAAAATTTGGAAAATAACATGTAAAATAATAGGAACAGATAACTTCTAAACCCAAAGGGCAGAAGTGAGGAAAAGCATGAGAAAATAAACCTGACCAGACCAACAGAAAGCAATGTTTAATGACAGCAGGCTGACAAAACATTGCATTGTGAAGCAAGGGGAAGTGGGGACTGTCATGGACTGCTGGTGGGCAGAGAGACTGGAGCACCGTTTTTGGAAAATAATTTAACTATATACACCAAGAGCCAAAGAAGTGTTCATTGCTTATTGATTCAACTTCCTGGAATTTATCCTAAAGGGGAGAAAGTAAAGATGTGGAGAAATATTTATATAAAGAGATATTCATTATACCATTATTTATGCTTGTCAAAAATTGAAAATAGCCTAATGTCTAAATGACATTAATTGAGTCATTAACTGGCTTTTAAACCATTCAGTCATTATTTTGTGCCCAATGCATATTTAGTAAACTATTAAAATAATCATGATATAATTTTAAGTGAAAGAAAGCAGAATTATAAAAATTAGTTGGCATCTACTGAGTGCTAAGTATGATCAGTCATTTTCTGAGCCTTTGCTTATATTAACTCCTTTAATGCTCATAGCACTTGGAAGCTGATGCTATTATTACCATCATTTTACAGGTAAGGAAATTGGGGCACAAATTTAACTTGCCCAGGCTCCAGCCACTAGTAAGTGGTAGAGTTCTGACTCATACCCAGGCAATCTGGCCACAATGCTTGAGCTCTTTACCACTGTTTTGTCCTATCTAGATTCATAAAGGTATGCACAGTATAAGCTCAGTTGTGTTTGTGTGTATATGTGTGTGCACATGCAAAATACACCTTAACTCTCAATGTTAATAATTATAAGTGTAGGGATTATGAATAATTTTTAATGTTCTAATACTCTCTCCATTTTCATGATTTTCTTCAATGAAAATGCTGACTCTTATAATCACACAATCCTTCATGTAAAGGATAATGCCATCGGTCCATCTGACAAACATGCTATAATACTATCCCAGTAGGATACTTGCCTTCCCGGTACACCATGCAGTTATACTCACACATAAACCAGTAGATGAATAATCTAATGTAGTGGTCCTTAAACTTCTTTGGGTTGTGAACCTCTTGAGAATCTGGTAGAAGCTGGGTCCCTCCTCCATCAAATGCCTGAGTCTAAAATTTTGGGAGATTCACATTTTCCCTGTAGCCAATTGTAGACTCAAAGCCCCTGCCCTCTTAAGAACGATCCAAGTTGAGATGTCTCTCTTACTCAGTAGCTTCAACTACCAACCTACTGCAAAGAACAAGGAAGAAAGCACCTCCTGTGTTTCTCTCCCTGACTATCCTGCCTCTGACCTGATGATCTTTGCCAACATCCTTGCCCATGTCCCTTAATCCAGGTGACTGGGTGCTGAAGTGACCAAACAGTACAAATTCACAGTGGTTGAACATCTGTCTTTGGCTCACAGCATGATCCCAGGGTTCCTGAATCGAGTCCCACATCAGTCTCCTAAGGTGGGGAGCCTGCTTCTCCCTCTGCCTGTGTCTCTGCCTCTCTGTGTGAATGAATAAATAAATCTTGAATGAATAAATAAAATCTTTAAAAAAGAGAAAAAAAGGAAATTCAAATCTATCACTATAAGAACTATGGCCAGGATCGTATGACATATGAGAAAAGAGTAGTAGCTCAGGAGAGGCTGGAAGGAATGGGCTCTATGACAGTGTTGTGTAGATCACTATCACCTTAGAGTAAACATGGAGAGAAGACAAGTTATACAATAAAAAATAAGCAGAGAGAGAGGGTTACTTTATTTTGCCCAGTATATTTTTGATGAGAGACAAAAGCTAATATTTAATAGCTAGAAAAGTCAAAAAATGAAAATACAAAGGATAAAAAAAAAGGTAAATACAAAGGATCGTCACTGCTTTGGTAAAAATGGGTTTTAACCCAAATATAAATGAAGATATAGGCCCTTTCCTGTTAGGCTGAGGGAAGAATTATAGAGAAGAAGGATATATAAGTCAGAGGGGTGCAATATACATGAATTCAAGGGTAAAGAAACCTTGGAAGAAAAATTGCTCAGGTTTTCAGTTTTGCACAGTTCCAAATAGATGCTATGATGGAAGGTGCTTCCTGCCCTACCTGCTGGTGCATTCGGCAGAACCATCTATCTGAGCATACAGATAAGATGTTATGAAATTCATGCACTGCTACAGCTCATTTGCTTTATTGCTTGGGAATTCCCTGTAGGTCCTCCCTCAAAGCATTGAATTCAATAAGCTCAGTTTTCTGACTTCGCCCACAGAAAATTAGGAGGCCCACCAATAGTAATCAATTAATAGCTAAGAGAAGAAGTGCCAAAAAGAAAAACAAAAAGGATTAGAAAGCACATACAGCATGCCAGTACAGGCCATGTGGCATGAGGGCAATGCCCATATGCCCCAAGAACCCCCTTCTTGTTAGCCATTTCCTAGCCTGGAGGGGTACAATAATTTCTATGCATTGTACCGACCATTTGCCATGAAGAAAGTGTTAAGCTATATTTAATAAGATAGGAAGTATACAATGCATTCTATGGTTTTGTTTGCTTTTTAACCAGAACTGAATAAAATAAAACTTTAAAATTGGCCCTTAAAAAGTGGCCCTCAACTATTTGAAGATTTCACCTCTCTGGAATACCCACTTCCCTTACAAAGATACAAGGTAAATGAGGTGTTACAGTATTATTCTGGGAGATTTCACAGATCAAATATCATACTGCAATGCTCTACCTGTGGGGGTGCACTATACTAATCAATATGCGTGCTATAAGATTATATGACGGATTAACTCATCAGAAACTCATGAGGGAATGTGTGATGAACAAAATCCACACAAACCTGTCAGGGTAAGGAGGACACTGGGTAGAAATAAGAAGCCATTCACTAAGAACGAGGCGGGGCAATCAGGTTTCCATTCCCTGAGCTCTGCACGGCAGGTAGCACCCTGAGCAGTAAAGCTTTCTATACGTGAAGTCTTTTGTTAACTTGGTCTTATGCACAATGAACAAAGATAGGTTATAGAATTTGAGGGGCGCCTGGGTGGTTCAGTTCAGTTAAGCATCGGCCTTAACCAACTCAGGTCATGATCCTGGGGTCTTAGGATGGAGCCTTGGGTGGGACTCCCTGCTCAGCAGGGAGCCTGATTCTCCCACCCTCGGCCCCTCCCCTGGTTTGTGCATTCACACTCTCTCACTCTCTTGCTCTCTCAAATAAATTGTTAAAAATCTTTTTTAAAAAAAGAATATAAAATTTGAGAGATGAGAGAAAATGATGGCAGTTGTGTACTTCACATCCTTATTAGATGATCAGTACCTGAGTTCAAGTCACACAGTGGATGGAGCCCCTGGGGAACCCACAATATTGGCTCCGATTCTGGGCCTGAGTTGCTCCTGATGCTTCTACAACACTCTCTAGCCTCCCTTCTATCATGCTAAGAATCACTGGACCAAGGGTAGTCTCTTCCTTCTTTCTTCTCAAGTTCAACTGCATGCAACTCCAGTCCTCTCAACAAGAGTATTGCCGTTGGCAAGAGTCTAGAAAGAGCCACTCTGTGTGGGATTTCCATCATTCCAAACTTCTTCCCACAAGTCTGTCGAGGGGACTCTACTGAGCCCTCCACTGTACCCATGGATACCAAGAAGAAAAAAATAGCATGCTGGTTCCAGGAGCTTCCCTGAAGCCTGAGAAAGTGTGCAGCAAAGATTAGTGTGACGGGCATTCAGGCAAGAACAAAGGAGAGATCAGTGCTGCCCCAAATGGGGGCAAAGCTTCTTAGTGTGAATATGAGCTTTGAAAGATGAATAGGACTTGGTTTGTTCTTAAGCCTAAATCCCAAATTCCTTCTGGCAATCAAGGGTAATTCCTGGCCTCAGTCTACCTCCTCGGGCTCATCTCTCTCCACGTGAGCGCTTCTAGTCTCTGTTCCATGCAACCAACCAACCAAGGATCTCCAGATGAGACAGGCTCTTTCTCCCCCTGGGTCCCTGCCAAGTGCACCCTTTCTATCTCAAACAGCCTCCCTCACCTTCCCTTCCCTCTACCTGTTTAATCTTATTTCTTCAAGTCAGCTCATGCCCCCAGGATGCCTCTTCTCAGTGCTCCTGGAGGGCCCGTGCACACCTCATTAGAGGAATGAAGACTGAGTAGGAGGAACTACAGAAGTATGGTTGGGGAGGGCTGGGATGAACCAGGGTGGGGGAGGGAGAGCCATTTGACCTTGGATGAGGAAAGTGATGCCAAATCCTTAAGGTTTTCTTTGGCATAATATGTAGCAAAGAGACTGAACTGGCTTTATTAAAGAGCCATCAAAGACGCCTGAGCGGGGGGATTCAGTGGCACAATCCCCAAGAGCAGACCCCAAATATAATCAGGCATCATGAAGAAGGAAAAAGAGAAACATTCAGGACCGTGCCACTAGCCAGCCTTGTGATTTGGTCCAGATGAAATACCCTCTATTTAAAACAAGGATAATAACATCTCCTTCATAAATGGCTGTGTGGATTAAATTAAATAATACAGCCCAAGAAGATGCCTGATGCCTGGGAACATCACTAATATGAACATTCTCGAATCCCCAAAGGCACTGGGTGTTATTTGTGGGAGTGCCGTGTTCGAAATTAGATCCAGAGACACTCAGCGGGGTGTGTTGGAGATAGGGAAGAATTAGAGGCCAAGAGAAGAGAAAAATGATGCGAAACAGGAAGAGAATGTGCAAAGAAAAAACAACACATCACTTTAAAGCCTTCGCAACAAAATTTACCCTCTCTTTATTTTCCTGTCCAATGTTACATTTTGCAGTAGAGTAGCAATAACTTCTCCTGCTTTATAGTACACTCACAATAAATGGCTTCCGAGCCTGATTTACAACCTCAGCGAAGTGCAGGCGTTTAATCACGGCAGCTGCTCAAGGTTCTGTACATCCCCGTTCAGGAGCGATTATCTAGGGACCATATTTAAAAGGCAAGAGAGCTGGTGGCTTCTTAAAGAGCTGAGTTTTGGGGTCAAGGATTGGGGGATGGATGTTTGGGCAGATGCCTGAGGGCTTCCTTTTCAGCTCTACAGTAACCTCCTTGTAAGGCGGATCAGAAGTCGGTTCCTGGTTTCCTGAGAACTGGGGAAAGCAGATAATTGCCCAGGAGAGCTTCGCACCGTTCAGGAAAAGGCCCCATCTCTTGCGATGCGCTCTTTCAAGAGGTCAGGTCTATTCATGAGAAAATCAACAGTGAGCGCAGCGCACAGGCAACACCAGGCTTAAAAAAATATCCATTCTCCGTGCCCTCTCTTACCGACACTGGCCTTTACAAGAGCAGACGTGGGTCATGCCCCCACCGCTGCATGATTTCAAGTCAAGTAATTGAGAGCAAGCTCAGTATTGGCCATACCCTAAAAAGGAGGCAGTTATTCTTGGGCTCTCAAATTTCTAGCCATTGGAGGAGACTTTCCTATCTACAAGGTAATGAGGGTCGTGTCTTCTAAACTCCTGGGCTTTTAAGTGTGAATTTGGGAGGAACAGCTGGCCTGGAAAGATATGCTGTCAATAAAAGCTTGCTCCCCCGGTGCTCGTGGCCCCTTCTCCCTGCAAAGCCGCCCTGCTTCTATACCACGCTGCAGGACCCTGTGACATCTGACATGTCTTGGAGGGCCAGCCACCCAGGGAGGCAGGGGCGGACACTGCTGCGTTATCTCCGAGCAGAGGCCCTGTTCAACCCATAGGGGAGATGGCTTCTAACAGGCAAGCCTCCAAGGGCCGAAGCGCAGTCCAAAGCGGATGACGGCAGTGGGCAGAGAGCAGCTGAGCCCTGGACTAAGTGGAATTAGCGTGGAAGTTCTGGGGAATGTCTGATAAGGAGTTGTGTGGAGGACAGAGGGGATTTAAAAGAAATATTTGAAGAACTGTTTGGCTGACTCACATGACAAGCCGTATCCTCGTCCAGCGGGGCGAGGAAGCAACATAAACTCTCCTCGCTCCATCCCCTCATCAATCACTGGCTTTTTAGGAGCACATAACAGAGATACAGTCTATTTTATAACGGCTTTCAACAGCATGAGGAATCCTATCTTGGGCGTTTTAGCCCCTGGATTAAGGAGATAAGAGTGGGAAAACCACTTGGATTATGGTTAAGAAAGGAAATGGTTCCCTACGTGCCAGAGCCCTTACTGGTCTAGCAACTCATTTAATCCTCACAGCCCTGCAAAGTACCTATGATCATTACCAGACAGTGAGGAAATCATGGGTTACAGATGGTGCCAGGGTCACAGAGCCAGCAAGCTACAGAGCTGGGGTTCTGTGCGCCAACTGAAAGCCTCCATAGGACACTTGCACTAATGCAAGGAATGGGTTGGGCCTTCAATCACTATTTTAAGTCAGGCTCATATTGACACCTCTGTTGGTAACATATTCCAAGCAATAACCAGATTGTTCTGTGGAGCTGGGATTGAAAAAAAGAAAAATCAAAGTTGTCATCACTGTTACCACTGTCAAATAATTAGGGAAGAGAATTGATAGGATTTTCAACATTTAATTTGTCAAGTTTTTGTGAGATTGGAGTATGTGTCAACAGGATTCGCCTGTTGAAGGGACTGGGGTTAGCTTGCTTGCTTACTGATATCTCACTGAGAGCCCTCCTGAATGTCTTAGTGGTTCCCAAATTTGACAAACGAGTTAGGTCTGAGATCCCACTTGTTTTAGCCACTTCTTAGCTGCATGATCTCGATAGGTTATCTAACCTCTCTGAGCCTTAATTTTATCATCTACAAAATATAGATATTAATAGTGCCTGCTATAAGAGCATTACTGCCTGCCACATGGTCAGCACTTGGCAAGCAAGTTTGATTTTGTGGTTTAATAACTCTCCTCGGTTCATTTTTCCTCATTTCCGAGCATAAAACAATTGGAAAGCTAATCACTACCAGAGCAATTGCAGGAATGTATCTGTAGGAAGAACAGAAGGTGAAATATTTTTCTTGAACCTCTCTCAATAGGCAATAGGGTCTGGGGAGGAGGGTTACCTCCAGGCCATGTTGAGAGTCATAAGATCCACTTGGCCTACCTCATCTCTCCTCACCTCACCAATACCCGGCATGGATCAGAAATTTGTCCCCTTTTGTGTCACAAGTTGTCACACTGAAGGCAGTCAAACTGAATGAGGCACAGACCCCCTGCTACTTATAAAAAGCTCTTCCGTGCTCTTGCAAAAGCTAAAGGTGAACCTCAATCAACTGGCTTATTTATAGTTTGAAGAGCTATATCCCACCTACTGCCTCGGGGTTTTAATCAGAAGAAAGAACCTTCTTATTGTTCATCTCCCACTGCCAAACCATGCCACAGAGCTGTCGGGACATTTGCCACGTCAGCCCTTTGGAGGTTGCCACAGGTCAGCAATAAGCTGTGACGTTTGAAGAAGCTCGCTATCTCCAGCATATCCATCAAATAAATTACTGCCTGGCATGAGGGGACGAGGAGCAGCTGAATGCCTTCCCAGAAAGAATAGTGAGTGGAAAAGCACCCGTCCCTAAAAACAGATAGATTCCAGGTTGTTTTCTACATTATAAAGTAAATATGACAGTGTCCTTGCTTTCAGAATTGGAAAGGCGAGAAGGTCAAGTACACTGGTAGAATTTATCTTCCCGTCATTGAATGTCTGCAGGGACTGGGGGGGGGGGGGGGGGGGACTGATGTGGGAAGCTGTCCTGGGAGCCTGAGCTCAGAGCAGAAATGCTTCCTTTGGACCCCCAAGAGCTCGCTCAGAGCTGGGCCACTGCAGCTGTTCAGGATGTTTATTGAGTGCTTGAAGGGATGAATGAGGCTGGGTTCATTACACAGAAGAACAACAAGTCTGGTCTATTGGTCAGCACCCCAGCTGCTGTTGAATTTGCTCAAACTGAAGTAGTAAGTCCTTCTCTGCTTTCTTTCTTCCTACATACTAGGGAACTAGGCAGGCCCTTGACGTTGAGCCTCCAGAATCATTTCAACTTCTCTTGCAGTCACCTTCTTTTTTTAAAAAAGGATTATTTATTTATTTATTCATGAGAGACACAGAAAGAGAGAGAGAGAGGGAGAGAGAGAGAGAGGCAGAGACACAGGCAGAGGGAGAAGAAGCAGGCTCCGTGCAGGGAACCCAAAGTGGGACTCGATCCCAGGTCTCCAGGATCATGCCCTGGGCTAAAGGTGGTGCTAAACTGCTGAGCCACCAGTCTGCCCTTGCAATCAGCTACTTTTCAGCTGCCCTTGCAGTACACAACACTGTACTCAGTACACAGCACTGTACTCAGGCACATTCTTCATTGCCTGAGTCCCCTTAGGATGCATGCACAAGGAATGGCTTACTGTATACCCTGAGCCTCCCAGTGCCTCTTGGCAAGAAGAGGGAGCTGAGGAGAAGGTGTGAAAAATCTTGAATTTGGACTCTGGAGCCACACTACTATTTAGCAACATACCAGTGATTCAGAGTTTGATTGTAAGAGACTTTGGAAACTCAAGTTCAGTAGGAATGAGGCCAAAGCTAGGGCTTAGTGAAAAAGCATAGCCTTTCTGTTCAGACAAAACAGGGAAGAATTCCATCTTTGTTATGTATTACCTATACACCGTGTAGATCTTTGTGGGTCTGTGGTAAGGATTGGAAAAAAAAAATATATATATATATATGTAAAACACTTGGCACAAAGGTGCTTAACAAAGGATAGTTATTGACATTGGCATTAGGACATTTCGAGACACTCCTCATCAGGGGTTCTCAAAGTGGACTCCAGCTCCCATAAGGGCTTTGGAAATGTGAAGGTGGCCTTTTCAATTGCCACAGTGCCTGGGAGAGGGGATGCTAAACATTCCACAATGGTCGTCAGCCCTATGCATTTTGAGCAGCTCTAAATACCCATTATGCCCCTTATAGGAATCACTGCCCCTAAATCTCAGATCCTATCCACTGTGACTCATTGCACTCATCCACGCATGCATCCACGACCAGGAAATCCACTCACAGCTTTTCAGAAGCTCTGTGGATGTTCTGAAATATCTAATCACTCAGGGGCTGAGCAATTGGCTCCAGATGTCTCTGGAGCTTGGAATTAGAAGCTCTGAGCCTAAGTTTTCCCATTGATGAGTCATTTAGTTCCTTGATTAGAAAGTATCTTCTCCTCCTCAAACCTCTTCTTTGTCATCTGTCCCTTAGTGATACTCCTCAAATGGTTAATGAACATTAAATCAGAGAATGTACATGGAAATGCTTGTGAACCATAAGGTTCTGTGCAACTGTTGTAGTATATAGATATCCAGTGTTGTGTACTTAATACAATCGACCAGGAGCCAAGCTAAGTCTTTTCTCTTTTGAAATCTGATTGGCCCAAGAGGTGCTTGGCTGAACCATATTGGAGCCCAAGGCACAAGAAAAAAAAATCAAAGGTCTTATCCTGCCTTCTTTAAAATTTTGACATTTTGTTCATCATGGATTTTTTTGCATTAACTTTGATTTTAAAATGTCTTTGGACAAAATTATTTATTTTGATTACTGAGTGCTTTGATTCCCCCCTTAAATTTTAAACAGCAAAAAAATGCCTCAGTCAGAAACTCTTGTGCTGACCTGGGTCTGAAGTCTTGGCTCAAACTCCTTAACTTTCCATCTAGTTGCTTGCATTCCTATCCAAACCTTTGGCTTTGTTCTGTATAGTGGGGAAAAAGAGCCCACAAGATTCATGGGCTTCGTGGGGCACCTGGGTGCTCAGTGGTTGAGTGTCTACCTTTGGCTCAGGTCATGATCCCGGGGTCCTGGGATCAAGTCCCACATCAAGCTCCCCACAGGGAGCCTGCTTCTCCCTCTGCCTGTGTCTCTGCCCCTCTCTCTCTCTCTCTCTCTGTGTCTCTCATGAATAAATAAATAAAATGTTTTAAAAAAATTCATGGCCTTCTTGTAATAACTGTATACTTGTAGGTAGTAATCAAATCGTCCATCAGCCCCCTTCTCACTTTACTAAGTTGCCCTAACTCAGCTGTTCCTTTGGATGCCCCAGCTTCCTGAAAGAACCAACTAATTTTCAACCTGATTGCTAATTTCTGAGCTTTTAAACTGTGAGACACAAACAATACACTGACAAAAGCATGTCCAGTGTCATTTTATCTATTATGACTTTCAGTGCATTTCCAATTGTTTTTCCCCCCATTTAAGTAGTTGGGGGCCAGCTGGTCTACACATAGCACTAAAGGATACTATTGTAGTCTATTGTAGGGCTTTTATTATCTGGATCCTCCTTCTCAAACACCTTTCTTGTAGCCTGAGGATGTAATAAACACTGTAGGGAGGGACACTAAGACCAGGTAATTTCTCAGAGCCACCCAGCCACAACTGAGCTACCCTAGAGCACTTTGAAGCATGGCAACTTGGGGTCTCCATTGCATTTCTTATACTTTTCCAGGTGGAGGAAAGTTGGTAATGGTTCAAATCCTGTCATTTGGATTTAGAAAGTACATCTTGTGATCCAGTATCCTAGATATTTGCCTGATTGGAGTTTTTTTTTTTTTTTTTTCTTAAGAAACAATTGCCTTTTGTTGAACACCAACTAGTATTAACCTATGATCATCATCACCCTCACTTTACAGATGAGAAACAGGATAATAGAAATTTAAGCAACTTGTGCAGAATCACATGGCTGGTTAGGAGGCAGCTGGGATATGAAACTGGCTGTTTGGCTTCAGAGTTTCTGTTCTATTCCACCTCTTGGACACCATCAAGTAGGGCAATTGGGGTTAATCCTTGCCACAGCTCCACATGCCAGATATTATACCCATTTCCACTTAATGAAATGGAGACTCCAGAAAGTAAAATAACTTGACCAAGCTTAACTCTTAGCTTAGTCAAATCCAAGAAAAACAGATGTGCTCCTTTTTGCTCACTCTTCCCTCTCTGAGGGGAGGACATTCATGGCCATATTAGGCTGTATGACCAAGTACAAGTATGGGAACCAGAAAGAAACAAGAAATGGATTTCTTTTTTTATCAGATCTTCAGGGGCAAACTGAGTTTAGGTGAGAAAGATCAAAGGGCTCATTGAGCAATGGTGTCCCCCTAATACGTCTCCATTATATACCAAGCAGGTGAGCTGAAACGTCAACTCTGCTGACCGGAAAAGTGCCTGCTTTGTTTTATGAATAACTGTGAGTGCTGATTTCATCTAACTCATTTTAATTCAGCCTGGTAACTTCAGGAAATACAGAAACCACATAGCTCTCCGCTGAGGCCCAATTTCTGGAGGAGGCCAGTTTATGCTCGGGGAGCCCAGCGCTCCTGCACTTCAGTTGGCACACCAGACCCAGGCAGACAGAGCCCCCTGTGTACCTCTGGAGGACAGCTCTCCCTACCACTCACCGTTCTGCGCTTTTGTTCACGGTGTCTGAGTGTAGATGAATGAGATTTACATAGTTTTAATAAATATTAATAACCATTTTAATCTCAGTAAACCTTTCATATGAGACATGCAAATCACTTCCCAGTCATCTTAGGTGCCCAATGAGAGTGAAGTAATCATTTTGCAAAGCTGTGCCATTTTTTCTAGGCCTTTCGGGCCCCATTTAGGCTGGGTTTGTGTGACAGGGAACATATTTAAGGAGAAACAAAGAAGTACTTAGGACGGACAAGCAGGCAGACCAGACCCACTGGCCCATTTCCATTTTCAAGTATTGTACTCTTGTTTCTAGCTTTGTCTCTCTACTGTCTGTGCTCGATTATTTTTATAGTGGGATGTTTTATGATATTAATATTAATACTAGAGGCTAATATTTATTGAGTGCTTACCATGTGCCAAACAATGAGTTGTGTTCCTTAAGTGCATTTTTCCATTTGATCCTCCCAACTGCATTATTAGATAGACGTCTCTATCATCTCTACCTTACAGATGAGAAAACTGAGTCTCAGAGAGGTTGCTTGTCCCAGGTCATATAACCAGGAAAGCACATGACAGCACCTGGGTTCACACTGAGGTTTGTTTGCTTCTAATGATCCTTGGCTGTCAATGGATAGCCTGAGCATTTACCTTCTTGTTGAAATCAAAATATTTGGAATGAATAGTTCTGTATAGTTTGAAAAAAATGCCTCAAATAGACCCAGCCTTTGTGGGTTGGGCGAGGGTGGGAGGAAGAGAGAGAGAGAGAGAGTTACTTCAAAAAGTCTAGTGAATTAGGCAGCTATAAAGTGAATTTTAAAATCCCTTTCCATCCATCCCTAGGATCAGGCTCAATGAGCTTCATATTCATGAGCCATTAGAGCTGAGGTGTCTCAGGGATTACCTAGCTTGAGCTTCTTATTTTACACTTGAGAAAACTATGGAACAGAGGCCTATAACTTGTTCAAGGTTATCATAATCATAAACATTTGGATTATTCTCTCGGAGATTCAAGTCTACTTGCTATTACTATGTGTTATTACTTCTTAACCCATTTTGAGATACATATGGACCAAATGCTAATACAAAATAAGATATTTTGCTATGATGTATTTTTTTATGTGTAAATCACTACTTAGTGTCTTAGCAGATGGAAGTTCTAGAACACTTACAACAGCAAAGCGCAAATGAAGTCTGCATGATATTCTTCAGAATTATCAAAATTGTCTTATTCCAAAATCCAAAATGTTAATGTGCCATTCTCAAAAGGACAGCTGTTTTCTCTGGCCTAAGACTGATGCCCTATGTTGATGGTTTGTGTTTCTCAGAAGGAATTCTCCTACGGTAGATGGGAGTTAGCCGTTTGTATGTTTGCAAACTGCAGGACAGTGGATTGCACAATAGGCTCTTTTTTGGCAGGGACCTTGTGTTAACAGAGTAGAAACACAGAAAAGCATTCCAGCTCAGGTGCAGAGTTGATGAAACTCTAGACCGATGGTGTTAAAACCCTGAAATACATTTTCAGGATTAAGTTGCCCAACCCCAATTTATCAACCAGTAGTTACTAAGGTGTCTTACAATATTATCATTTTTAAGAGGAGGAGGAATGATATGAATAAAGGGCCACCCTAGAAATTCCTTTTAATATATTGGGGAGGGATTCTTTGGTGTATATTTTAAAGTTAAACCCATGTCTCCCCAGGCACTATAAACACTTCCATGATGATACTTCTGTGAAAACTAAAGTCACAGGTGAGGTTTTGGAGATTGATCCATGCATTCTTTCTCATTCGGATCTATTGGATATTGTGCTGTGTGCCAAAGAGATAAACATGAAAGTGACAGTCTCCTACCCTCAAGGAACTTGCAATCTTGGGAGGAGGAATAAGAAAGAGTATACAAGTAAACACACAATTACAGTAAAATAAGGTTAAGACAACTTACTCTTGAGTCAGACTATTGGAGCTCCACTCCCAGTCTATATTTCACTAGTTATGTGACACTGAGTGAGTTACTTAATTTCTCAAAGTCTTGTGTCATCAAATGCAACATAGGGATAATAATATCTTTCCTGAAAAGTTCTCATTGGGTTAAATGAGACAATATAAATACATTTATAATATAAATGCTCAGTAGAGTATATGGTAAGTATTCCAAAATAATAGCTGTAATAGCAATGGTTTTTTTAAAGATTTTATTTATTTATTCATGAGAGACACAGAGAGAGAGAGGCAGAGACACAGGCAGAGGGAGAAGCAGGCTCCATGCACCGGGAGCCCGACATGGGACTCAATCCTGGGTCTCCAGAATCACGCCCTGGGCTGAAGGCAGGCATTAAACCACTGAGCCACCCAGGGATCCCCAATAGCACCCCTATTAGACATGCTTTAATGGAAATATGAACAAAGGAAGGGCACCTAACTAAGAAGGGTTGGGTCGAGGGGTATATGAAGACTCTACAGGGAAGAAGCATAAAGATGAGTGTGAATCAATTGGCAGACTGTGTCCAGGATGATCGGAATTGGGAGAAGAGGTGGTTGGTCTCTCCTTTCAATGCCTGATGAGGCAAGTCCAAAGGCTTGGAGGCACGGGGAAACTTCAGCTATTTAAGGCAATACTTATAGTACATTCTGGCTGGACCAGAGACCAAGAAGGGCAGAAGATGAAGCACAGCAGGAAATATACAAGGTTTACTTTGAAGGCCTTGCAGGTCACTGAAGAATTTTAATCAGCAGAGTGACATCGCAGAATTTTGGAAAGGTCACTCCAGCTATGATGTAGACTAGAATGGCTTGGAAGAGAGTAGATCAGAGGCAGGGATGCCAGTTAAGAGTCTGTTGTAGAAATTCAAGTGAGAAATGATAAGAACCTAAGCGAAGGCAAGAACATCGGGAGCAAAGAGAGGTGATGTGATTTGAGAGGTTTTAAGAAGAAAGGGGAGGGATTTGGTGATTTAGTGGATGTGAAGAGCAAAGGCAAGAAGCAGTTCAGCATGACACTCAGATTTCTGGCTGGAGAGACTGGAGAGATGGAAAGGCAGATATAGTTGGGGAAGATGGTGAGTTCAGTTTGGGACATATTGAGTTTGTGGTTTCTTACAGGATTTTCAGAGAGAGATGCATTTCTGGCACTCAGAAGAAATATAGGATATTAAAATCATGGAGAGGATCCAAGCAATTATTTATATGTTGAAAACACTTGATTTAAAGCCATCTACTGAATCCATTTTTGTTGTTTTGGTTGTTAAAGATGAGAACACGAAAGACAGAATATATGATTCTTTTAGAAGACCAGCTTTCAACTTTATTAAAATAAATGACCCACTCTGATGAATAGAATAATGATTTCAAAGGTGTCTTACAATCCTACACTGTGATTCTATTGTTCCAAACTACCACCATGAGTCTGGAATTGCCTTTTGATGACAGTAATCTTGTGGCCTTAAACCTTCCTTTGTGGCTGTGTGGACTGTACTTTTTTTTTATATGAAAGCTCACTAATCACAATTTTTTTGCATTTTTTTAAAAAATGAAAGCCATACAGCACCAAACATGCAGTAAGTATGCTTATGAAAAAGAAAAACCAAGTAAAGACACTATCTACATTTACCTACTCTGATCCCAATTGGCTGCAAACAGCAGAAGAATCTTCCTGCCGTAGTGATCACGATTTTCCAGCACTCCAGGGAACCCGTCGATGAGAGCCCTCTTAATGCCAGGATCATCAGCCTTGAAGTTTTTGAACATGTCCAGGTTTAGCTGGCGGTACTGAAAGTACTGGGCCAGGAGTCTAAAGGCATCTGCTTGGTGAAACTTCCTGGCTCGGAGAAATCTCAGGATGAAGGCATCATCTGTACGTAAAAATCCAATGTCAGGCCTGGTGATGATCATGTCCCTGACTTGCTGGATATCCTGATGTAAAACATCTGGGTTTTCATTCAGTTCCAGGCGAGCTTTCTCTATAGTCTCTGGACTGAGTCCAGCCTGTAAATGGGTCATCTTGGCCAAATCTCCTTTCCAAGTGCTTAATTTCTGGTATTTTGAAAGAAGGGAGACTGGTCCCATTCACCTGATGGTCTGCTGAGATCGGGGCCCATTCAATGGGTTTTTTACTACCAAGCTGCCACTGAAACAGACAGATAGAAGGTCCTCTTTCTGTTCTCGGAGAGCAGTAGGACATTCAGGTCTTATGTGGTGATGGCCATCCAAAAAAGAAGCAAAACTGAGACCATTTCTTACTGCAAAACAAATGCACACAAGAGAGACAAAACAGTGATGATACAAAGTCTGGGCAAATTAACTGGAACCTAGATAGAAAAGCAGTATTGTGCTGTGGGTTTGATTAGGTTAGGTATCCAAAGAGCAAAGGGTGAATGATATTTAAAATCATGCAATTGGCAGAATTTAATTGTTGACAGCCTGTATGCATAAGATGCAAATATTTGAAATATATTTGGGAACTTGTTAGCCACACTGACCAGTTAACATAATAGTGTATGGTCAATGAGTAATAGATTCCTCTTTCATTAATTATTCTAAGAAACAGTAGAAGAGAGAAAGATCCCTCTCTGCTACAGCATGCTTTATGGGGCTATTCACAGGCCTAGAAATTATGGCTGCTGTACAATTTATTGCTCTCTGATAGCCTCTTTTCTCAAACAGAAGTACCTTTCACAGAAATACTCCTGCCCCCCCCCCTCCACCTTTTTAAAAGGCAGTCATTTGCATCTTAACAATAAAAAGAGACTGTTAAAGGTCATTCTGTCCTAACCCCACAGGTACCTAATTATTCAAAACTGAACTAACAGCGGCTGGGGGAAGGGGGGAAGGGCAGTCGCCTTTTGGCTGGAAACCTGATCTTCCATAATCAAATTCAACAGCGATGAGAAAGGATGCTCACATGTGGATGTTACAAGCGGCTTTATCATTTGCCTTTGTTACTCTTCCATAGGAAAGGCAAAGGGACTTGAAACCCTCGATGCCTCCCTGCTGTGCCAATATCCATACAGGCTTACAAAGCCTCCCATTTTATATAATTTCCCTGTTGTTCCGATATATCATTTTACTAATAATAATGATTGTCTGAATCTCCTCATCCATCTCTTATGGCTTCTACAGCTAAATGGTATACAGAGGAGCCCTCATATTACTTGCATCTTTCTCATTTTAAATATAAATGCTCTTGGACATCTGTTTGGTCCAACCTGGAAGTTGCAAAAATCAGGAGCCATTCACTAGGTATAAATGAACTTGGAGCCATCTATTTTTTCTTTCCTAGCTTTCCTAGGTCAACGGTGTTAGCAATGAGAGGCAGAATATTTATTCATGTCCTAATTATTATTGGTACTGTTTCATCATACGAAATTATTTAGAAGACAAAATTATTCTTCTGTTTAATTTAGAACTACCAGTTAGTTCTTAAGGCAGACCGTCAGCTCGCACGTTTCTGTTTTGTACTATGATGTGGGGGGACATTAAGAACAATTCAGGTAACTGGCATTCATTTTCAAGATAATGAAATAATAGAAATGTTGTGTATCAAATGTTGGCTGTGTACAATAATTTGTAAGAGAACAGCATTTAGCTCTGTAACATGTGAAAATGAGAAGTAAAACAAAGTCTTGATTTTCACTGATTTTAAGGACTTAGAATGGTAATTGGAAAATAATGCTATTAACTATTCCTGGGATTGGAAGAAACTTCCAAATCCATCTAGCCTGATGTTCATCTGCTATTAAAATTCCCTATCTAGCAGCTTACCACACCCATTCAGAAATTCCCTTGTTGCATGTCTCCTTTTCCACTTCACCCCAACACCCACAGCAATATCTCTTTACTGCTCCCAACAACCAATTGAGCAGGATGATCATATAATTTACCATCCAAATTTAGACATGAGGGGGCACTTATAATAATAATAATGCTGGAACAATAGCCATAAACTAGGACAGTTCTAAGCAAACCCTGACAGATGGTCACCCTACAGTGAATGATCGTTTTGTTCCTATATGCCATAGACAAATCTCCGTACTCTTTATGGGTGAACTCTATCAGTATTTGATATTGATGACTTCATCCTTTTTAGAACTCTCTCACCTGGGATGCCTGGGTGGCTCAGCAGTTAAGCGTCGGCCTTCAGCCCAGGGTGTAATCCCGGAGACCCGGGATCAAGTCCCACATCAGGCTTCTTGCATGGAGCCTGCTTCTCCCTCTCCCTCTGCCTATGTCTCTGCCTCTTTTTCTGTGTGTCTCTCATAAATAAATAAATAAAATCTTAAAAAAAAAAAAAAACCTCTCTCTCCCATTCTCTCACTCACTTTCTCTGACTCCAGATTTTTCTCTCAGCCTTGTTGACTCCTGTTATCCTCTCTTTCTGTGAACACTTCAGTGTAGTGTTTCTAGGACCTTGTCCTGTGGTTTGGCCACCTTACATGTAATATAATTTCTGTCTATAGCTCTCTCCTAGTCTTCAGGCTACATACCAGACCTCCTTCTCAACCCCACATAGATGTCCTCTATCCACCATGAACTCAATATGCTTAAACCTGAACTAATCATAGTTCCTCATCCTGAATTTGCTCCTCCATCTCCATCTCTTAGTGACTGATGTCATCTTCTATGAAGTTTCCCATTCTAGAAACCTGGGAGTCCACTATTATTCCACTCTTTCCTTTGCCACCCAGTTCCAGACAATTACTTCCAGAATATTTCTTAAATCTGCCCATTTTTTTTCCATCTATTTTCACTGTCTTTGGTCACATCAGTCCTTGTCTGTTTAGCCCTGCAACATTCTCTCAATGGCTCCCCTGCTGCCAACCCTGCCCTTCTCCGGTGCATTCTCTGTATTGTCATTGAAACCTGCTCATGGGCAGCCCCGGTGGTGGTGCAGCAGTTTAGCGCCGCCTGCAGCTGAGGGCTGATCCTGGAGACCCGGGATCAAGTCCCATGTCAGGCTCTCTGTATGGTGCCTGCTTCACCCTCTGCCCGTATCTCTGTCTCTATGAATAAATAAATAAAATCTTAAAAAAATTTTTTTGAAACCTGCTCATGTCATTCCTTGATTGACATTGACCAATAGCTGCCAATTGTCCTGGGATAAAGTATAAAACTACATAATAATGTTTCCAAGACTTCACCATCTGGTCCCTATCTCTCTCCAGATTCACCACCTGGCCATGCAGCCACACTGAGCCACTTGAAGCTTCTCCTAACATCTATGGACCTTGACAAAGAATGACCACTGATGAACTCCTCTTCACTCTTGAGAAGTCATTGGGACACCATTTTCTCTAGGAAACCCTCACTGACTTTCACAGGTCACTAGCCATCCCAATCATTTCCAATGCCCCAATCACATCATTTCCTTGCCATCTCCCTCTCTCCTTCTTTATTCTGAACTCTTGCATAGAAGAGCTGGAGCTCACTCATTTGTGTGTCCCCAGTACAGTGCCTGACCCACAGAGTGTCACCTGTATGAGTAGAAGGACTTTGTTGTGTTCACCATCTATCCTCAGTGCCGAGAACAGTGTCTACCACAGAGTAGATGCCCCAAAATATATAGAGAGTATATGAATAAAGAAAATAGTCAAATCATTGTTTCAATGAGTGAATGGTTTCCCCTTCTCTTGGGCGCCTCTGGAACTATTTTCCTTAAATTACAGTGTTGCAGCTGATTTTTAATTTCCCAGGAGAATTTAGCCTAGGCACAATGTACTGCAGATCATTGCCTCTCTGAAGCATGCTGGGTGATGTTCACAGTTCCAAGCCATGGCACAGGATACTTAGAGCACAAATCGTAGCAATAGCTTTTCCCCTTCAGAAGATTTAAAGGTTCTGGGAGCAAGTTACATACCTTTACAGTTCGGGGAACTCGACAGCGTTTCTGAGATCAATTACTACAGGTTCAAGGGGAGAGCTGAGATTGCATTTTTCATGACCCACTTCCACACATAGCTATGCTTCCAATCTATAATATCTCAAATAAATTTGCTTCAATTTACATCTTTATTCTGTCCTCAGTATACAGTAGAATCTTCTGGGGAGAACACCCAAGCTAGGGTCACTTTGGATGAAACAGATATTTTCCATTAGAGGCAAATGCTTAGTTCAGAACTCTGAATACTCTGCTATTTAAATAACAACTTTAATTGATAATGTATTTCTTAAGAATTTATTTATCATGCAGACACAGAGAGAGAAGCAGAGACATAGCCAGAGGGAGAAGTAGCCTCCCTGCAAGGAGCCTGATGAGGAACACTATCCTAGGACCCCGGGATCACGACCTGAGCCAAAGGCAGATGCTCAACACCCAGGTGCCCCTAATGGATAATATTTAAGGCTAAAAATGCTATACCATTCAAGAATATTCTCTAGGATGCAGAGTTTTCACTTGACTGTCATCTTTTGTTCATGTGAAGGACTTGGTTCTCATTCAATTTTTCTGAATTGGTCAAACAAGTATGATAAGATACATCATACTTGGTATCACATGAAGAAGTAGGAGTGGATTTCTGTCCTACTGGAATGAATAGTAATAATAGCTTTACTTTATTATTTGTTATAACTGTATTTATTATGTCCCACACACTTACATACTATCTATTTATATATTACATTATTTGATCTATAGAACAACTGTATGAAATGAGTGTATTATTGTCCCCATTTTTCAGATGAGGAAAGTGAGGTATAGAGAGGTTAAATGAGTTTCTCAAGGTTATACAACTACTAACCAGCAGAAATTGGATTTAAGACCAAGTAATCTTTCTCCAGTCCCATGCTTTCTCCTACTGTGCTGTTCTGCTTCCTAGGGACAGCAAAGAGCTATGGGGCCTTCAGCAAGTCACCTTCCCTCTCAGAAACTTACTGTCCTTTACTAAAATTCCTTCTAGATTTACTGTTCTGTCAACCTAAACATGCTGAAGCTGCTCACAGACATTCTTGGGTAGCTTAACGTCAAGCTTTACAGATGTTCAGTCTAGTTCTTGTTTCTTCATCGCAAGAGGACTGAAGTTATTTAAGAATCTAACTGTCTATGCTTTTTCCAGCCATCACAAATGTTTGCTCTTCTTTCGTGTATTTTCCCCTTGACTAAAATGCCAGATCAAAGATCCTGCCATTCTATTGAAAGATTGATACTTTGCCATACCTCGCAGAGTGCCAAGCATGATCTGGTCACTGAAATGTGCTTGATAATCAAAAGGGGGCACTTTAGGCAGATTCATATGAGTGAGTCCCAGAAATCATCTTTCTCATTGTTGTTTGGGTCCCAAATGATTCTTTATGTAGAGATTGTTACAAATACATGGAGAGTAACTTACCACACCCTCTGGGGTGCCCAAGGTAGAAGCAGCTAACTTCTACTTCTAATGCATGCTTTTTCTAATGAACTAGAAATTGAAATATTAGTTGTGCTTTGTATGAGAGAGAGGAAAGATGAGTCTTTATGTCACAATATTTGAAATCATGGCATCCATAGATTCAAGATTCCCACTTCATCTCAAGTTTGCATTAGAAGAAACCTATTTGTATATTTCCTTATACAGAATTCAGTGTTGGGGTGTCTAGGTGGTTCAGTCAGTTAAGCATCTGAGTCTTGATTTCAATTCAGGTCATGATCTCAGGATTGTGAGATCAAGCCCTGCATCGGGCTCTGGGCTCAGTGGGAAGTCTGCTTGAGATTCTTTACCTCCTCTACCCCTCTCCTGCATGCTCACTCTCTCTGTCAAATAAATAAATAAATCTTTTTTTAAAAATCTAATATTAAGAAGGTGTATTTGTGTACACACACACACACACACACACACACACACACACATCCTAGTACTTATGAACTAAGGAATCTATGTGGAAAAATAATTTTAGAAAATACAATAGTTCAAATGAAATAGGTTTTGGTTTATTTTATAATCTATTATTTTCATTTATTTCATTATCTTCAGAACTCACATTAGATATAGTGGGAAACAATCAGACTAAAATAACCAGACCTTGTCTACAGAATATGTATGTGAGTGTGTATTATTTCAAGGCATTTTACATCAATTATCTTTCTTCATTGTTACAACAATCCTGCAGTAGGTAGAATAAGAAGGATTCTGGAGGAGATGCTGAGGATCACATGAAATGCTGTAGGTAAAAGTACTTTGGAAATAAAAAGTTGCATTTTACATTTACTATAATCTTGTTAATATCATAATTTTGTTGTTTCCAGGTAAAAAAGAGATTGAGTCTTAGAACAACTAAGCACTTGTCTTAAAGTCAAATAATAAACTGATATTAAAAATTGGGGGAAGAAAACAAATATTCATTGAATACTCATTATGTACCTACAGCTTTGATGTTCTATGATCTAATCTCTACACCAAACTTTAAGCTGAGTTATTAATTATTAGATGAAAGGATAAATCTGAAATTTAGATAGATTAATTATAGCTAGAAGAATGAAGATTCACATCACAGCCTACCTGACCTAAAGCCCATGTTCTGTCAATAACCTTGCCCTGCCTCTCAGCATAGGTCCTTTCTCTACACCACCCTGGATATTCGTGCCCTCACAATGACTCATTCACACAACAGGCACACACCCTCACCCCATCAGTCCCAAAGAAGATCATTTAAAGGATGTTGTAAAATTGGCCAGATTTGGGGAGGAACAAGTATGCTGTTGTCATGACCAGAAAGATAAAATCTATAAAGCTTTGATCTTGTTTGAAATATCAAAGAACATCAATAAATAATGAAAATACCTAAAATATTTATTGCTTTTGGATATTTTTAGTAATGCAAAAGAATAATTTTGAGTACACATCAATTTAAACTAATACAAATATAAAATGAGAAACTATACCCATATTTGTTTTATAAGAAAAAAATGAAAAATGAATCAGGGATAAAACATTCCACATTAAAGTCTAATCAACGACCTCCTCCATTAGTAAGTATGAAAATTATGTCCCCAAATTATAAATGTATATTGAATAGGTTAACCCCTATAGCTCTTCATCTTTCTAAAATCTTACTTCAAAATTTTTAACTGAATATGTTTTTCCCCTATGAATGCTGAAAGGAATTTTTATACTGAATGAAATAAACATAGATGTTGCTGATACATCTAGACCAAAATTGAAAATCACAACGAGCAAAAATCTTTTTTTTTTTTTAAAGCACAACTGTATTTGAAATCTTTCCTGAAAGATGATATGCTCCTTTGTTGCCAGTAGTACCTACATTTAATCCTCGGATGTTGGTTGTTCGCAACATTCTTTGGTGCCAACCAGAAAAGTCTTTTTTTTTTTTTCCAAATGATGAATTTGAAATTGACCATTAGGGCATGTAGGACTTCTCTGCATAAGTACTGGCAAAGGAGCATAAATCCTGTGAGTGACAAATTGGTTCCCAGTCCATCGGCATTCTATCAAACATTACCCAACTTGCAGATGTGAACCAGCTATACCGGGGGCAGGGAGAGAATTCTAGAAGGATAAAGGGGAGACCTTTAATCATCTGAAAGTGTAGTCTGACCAGAATTTAGCCCCTGGCTCACAGTCAAATTTCCATCACCTTTAACTCAGTCCTAGCCCAGGGCTTACCCTTGCCACATAAATATTCATTGTGTCAATTCCCTTGGCACCCTTTAGAATAGCAACTGAGCACAGTCATCTGCTCCCATTTGTTCTTGCTCTTAAGCAAGATGAAAAGTAAATTGGAATGAGTTCCATCAGAATAAAGACACTGAGAACTTCTACCCCAAACCAATGCTAGATCAGAATTAGCATAGTCTGGGACTCTGAAGATAGACCTTTTGACAGAGGATTGTGTTCTGTGTCCTAGAACAACCTACACAACTTTTATTCTTTTAGTTTGCTTTGGGGCAAATAATACAAGGAGTTGAAGGAAAAGACAACTTGCAAGGAAGGCATGGGATTTTTCTGCCTCCTTACTGTAGAAAAATATTTAGTTGAAGTAGTGTTTACTTTATACCTCACTGTATTTTAAATAAAGACAATCTACAGGGAAAAATTTATTGAGACATAGAAAATTAGACTAAAATGTCTTTCTATGCTATTAAACTATCCCCATAAGAAGTCACTGGCAGTCAATGCCTCCACTTAAAATTTAATTTTAGTTGTGCTTCTTAGGAGTGTCAGTGGGATGTGGAAGGAAAAAATAAACGTGACTGTCATTCAGGGAAGAGGGCATATCTCTAAGAACAGAGTCTTTAGAGGAAGAGGATCTAAAGAAATGGAAGAAAGGCAGGGGTCCCCTAAAGATGGCCACTAAGTCCACTTGTCCTCTTTTCCTCTCCATGTTTTTCCCATCATGTTGATGTGACTGGGACCCTTCTTCTGGATGTGGTTAGGCACATGATGTCAGCCATAGGCATCCAAGTTAAGAAAACTGCCCATTGAAGGTGGAACATATGGTATACATGGGTGAGATGGGAACAAAAGGGGTTTTTGTATAACTTGCTCCTCAACTACAGCTATGATTTCTCAGCTATGAGGGCCTCAAACTTGGAATGGTTTTTGTTTTGTTTTAGTATGTGTGTCATTATTTACTAATTAGACATTAGGTGGGAATTTTTAAAAAGAAGGAAAGTGTTTGTTCTCTTTGCTGCTCATCAGCAGCATCCAGGGACTAATGTTGGGAATATAGGATATGCGTACTCACCCAGACCAGTGGAATGGGTACCAGAATTCCTGGGCACTTTGTATGCACATTGTTTGGGAAGCACCGCTCTAGACTATTCACAGTGAATCAAAAGGGTGGAAAAGGTAGGTTAATTATCTCTGAAGTCAGAGCTCACACTGTGGACAGCTCACTCCTTTGGTATACTAGTACCCATTAAAAGTTTATCAGATTACTCCATTAATTGCACACATGCTTGCGTGTTCTATATGTCAACAAAAAGCAATGAAGAAAGGAAGGAATGGGGGAAGCAAAAATGCTAAGAAAAGAGAGGGAGAAAGAGAAAGGAGGAAAGGAAAGAGAAGAGAATCTCATGTGTTTTTTTTCTCTTTAGTTGGCCACACATCAAACTAGAGGTCTCTTACTTATAAAACCTATATATAACGTGAGCACCTTTGCCATTTCTAGGCCCACAATTTCCCTTCCTCCAAAACTACAAAATAATGAACACTGAATACACTATGTACTTGTCACATATAAAGATTGGAACTTTATGTATGGCATCTGAACAGTAATAGAAGCTGAACTGACATGATGTTATTTCATGGAGAAGGAATAGAGAAAGTTGGTTTTGCATAATATCTATGAATTGGATCTATGGCTAAAAGGGTCCAGAAGACAAAAGCAATAATCTCAAACACATATAGGGAAAATTCCTGCTGACTCAGAAGTCAGGAAGAAAAAAAAGACTATAGAAAATTAGCCTCCTACACAGAAAATTTTCTCTGATACACTCTGTCATGCAATAACATGTCCATGAAAAGGGAGAGGTTTGGGTTACCTGGCCAGAGAAGATATGATAAAGGGCTGTGAGGGTGCATCAGAGGTAGTGAAGAATAATGAACTTATTAACTGAATAAATTAAAGGGTTTTGGGGGGGAAGAAAGAAGAGTCACCAGTTGATTTACACATCCATGAAAAATCAAACCGAAGAAGACAAACTTCTGTTAAGCAAACTTGGATAGAAAAGTAAGCATGGTTCTCTCTAGAGTGACATAACTTTTGGGATTGATGTTAGGGGATTGCAGACTTGAAGTAATTCACATTGTGGATCTTCTTCTGAAACAAATTTATTCCAGTGAAATCTGGATAAAATGAACAATAATCAAAATAATAAAAATTTGGGAGAACGGTGAAATGTAGGGAAAGATCTCCTTGGCAATGTTCTAGGCCGATGACATGCAACCAAACTTCATATTTTATATACTCATTTTGCTGTGTTACCTCCTGTCTCAGTCACCATATAATGGGAAAGAAGAGAAAATCCAAGTCTGAATCCGTTAACTAAGGATGACTCTGCTTTGAGGAAGTGTGTAAAGTCACGAATAGACTTTTCAGGGTTAATAAGGTGCTCTTTGGTAAAGCTTGCAAAAGTGAGCAGACACCACTAGTTCTGAAGAGTTCCTGATTCTTCCTTTTGGGAGATAAAAAGATAAAAAGTGAGCAGACACCACTAGTTCTGAAGAGTTCCTGATTCTTCCTTTTGGGAGATAAAAATTTGGAGATAAAAATCCATGATTCTGAAGGAATGTGCCCCTCTGGGAACATGTTTACAAAAGTGTATAATACCACTCTGATGGAAAATATGTTTTTGATTCACCTTTAAATCCATTCTAAAAATGCGAAAGTCATGTTAATAAAAATTTGAAAAAAGTAAAATAGCCCTTAATAGAAAAGACAATAGAAGAAGAAGCCAGGATACTAGCACTCTATAAAAATTAATAAGCCTATCATAATATTTCATCATAATATTTCATAATATTTCATCATAATATTTCAAATGAATGAATATTTCATTCATAATATTTCATAATATTTCATGCCTGTAAATCTCACCAAAGCAGCATTGTTTTGAAATTTCCCCAACCTCAGAAAATTGCATTTAGCATAGGAAGACAGCAGCATTGGAGACAGTGGATTCCTGGCCTGGGTTTCTGGTTTGAAGCAGCTAGAACTGGCAACATGTACACTTTAAAAAATTATCTGGGATGAACCACTATTTGCAAGCAGATAAGGGAATATTAAGAATCTTGTTTCTTTGGGACTTGAGGGGTCTTGTGAAGATTACCAACCTAAGGATGGTACATATGAGCAAATTTTCTTCTCTAAAATCCATTTCACTAGATACTTTCACTAATTTTCTCAGTTTGAGTTCAAAAGTGAGTGAATTTTAGAGGCAAATCGAATTATGCCAATGTTTATGTAATTAATAGCAGTAAGTAACTTTTGAGAAAATGCAACTATCCTTCATTCCAGAAGAGTATTTGGTGTAAATTTTTCTTCAAAACTCTTTTCAGGAGCTACTTGTTCATGACTGTTTTTTTATTTCTGACAAAATTAGTGAGCCAGTTTAGACAAAACTTGCTTTACTGACTCTTTTTCTTTTTAAGGAAGTAGAATAGATGTACAAGAGTGAATTTTAAATGAGGCTTTTCTGTGCTCTGGTTTAAACTTGTTACATGTGACCTGACACCATTCTTCTATGAAAATGTGATTCATCTCATTTTTAATTAAGATGTTAATTTTATGAAAAAAAAATTACAAAAAAAAAAAAAAAAAGAAAAAGCGACCCACACCACCCACCCAACGCTTTGCTGTTCAGTAATGATTAATTAAATGGTTACTCATTGAAATATTTTTATTTATGACAAGCTCAGGTACTTATTTTCTGATGTTTGTCAGCTCTTATAAAATAGATGATCCTGGATAAATTAAAGAGGTGCTATGACTTGGGTTTGGACCTTCAAGATATTTGAAAGATGTTCCAACTTCCCTTCAGCTAAGATAGAAAATGATGGCACTCTAAAACAGAGCCTCGCAGAACACAGTTACATAAAATGCTTTTTCAATTTTTGCACTCTATTACCCTTTACTATTATGGGAAAATTGTGTTATCGCCTGATTACTGAGAAAGCACACAAAAATCTCGCTTTCCAAATCCGAGTCAGTCCTTGACTAGTGATGAACAAAGACAGGCCATCTGCTCTGAATATCGTTACTACTTTGGCCTTTTGGGCAAGGGGTCTATCCTCTCTCCTTCAAGGAGAGGTTTAAGATGGGAAAATTGAAATAAGTGGACAGGAAGAGACATTTGAGCGAATAGCACTTTCCAGGGAGAGCCACATTTGTTAGGTCACCGATCACCAATATCTTAATTTTTACCCTGGCTACAGAGCTAATCTTTGGGTTCTTCATTTCACAAAACATTTCAGTAAAAAACTTAATTCCAGAGTTTCTGTAATAAACGCTTAGGAAGGAAAATTGGCGTGTGTGGGTGAATATGAGTCATCAGTCACCCCCACCCTGCTTCCTGGTGATTCTCCATTGGAAAACCAGAAACAAGGATTGAGCTTACATGTCTCTTTTACCGGAATAACGCTGCGCCCCAGGCCATGTTAATTTCCTGAACTAAACAGCCCCTAATCTGCTGAGAGGCGGCTGGCTGGCTGCTGGGGTCTGGCAGGTGCCCCATCTGTCCCCCTGCCCTGGGTCCCTTTCCCTCTAGCAGGCGTCTCTTTGTTTCCAAGGGTGTCGTCCACCTGAACTTTCCTTCCTGTGCCTGAGAACTTGGGTCCTCGTGCTCGACCCCGCGGACCCCGGGCTTTGTCTGAGTGACAGACACGGTTGTGCCGCCTGTGGCCGCGGCGCTGGTGATGGTGGAGATGATGACGGCGATGGTGGAGGGATGGGGATGCTGATGGAGCGAGCGAGCGCGGGCTGCGCGGGCGCCGGGAGGACGGCGGGTGCGGGGTGAGCGCGCAGGGGCTGCGGAGGGAGCTGTCCGCGCCCCAGTGCTGAACCGCCGCGGCCTTGGCGGCGCGGGCCGGGGCGGGCGGGCGGGCGGGGGGCGCCGCGAGCGCAGGAGGTAGAAAAGGGCGACAAATACCTTCACGCGGCCGCTCAGCCTGGCTTTAGGGATGTGTTTCTGCAGGTGTCCTCGTTGCTGAGCTGAGTGGGTGCGATCCCCTATTCTGGCAGGTGCGGGCTCGGATTTCTCTAGAAAGCTGTGAATGAGAGCCCCGGCTCCACGGGGCTGTGATTTTGTAGGAGGCGTGTGCGCCGGAGACTCGGTCCTTCTAGCCCAGCCTGGCTTTCCCCTGGGTCCTAGAGGCCTCCGCACCGCTGCGCTTCCCGGTTCCGTCAAGACAATACCAAGAATTAGTGTGATTTTGTGACAGTCGGGGCAAAGAGCGCCGGAACCGTCACACTCCTCACCCCCTCCAACTACCACCAGTCTTAAAACCAGAATCTTTCAAACAGATCAATGCAACCCCTGAAACAGACCCGTGTGTGTGTGTGTCTGTGTGTAAATTTAACAAATGGAAAAGAAAGTATCACAGACCTAGGGGGGAAAGCAAGGATTATTTTATTAACAAAAAGGTCGTGAGAAAATGGACGATTTGGAAAAGTCTCAAATTAAGCCGCATTGCACCCAAATTAAATATACAGAGATTAAAGGACTACATAAAAAAAAAAAGTAAAATTATTTTTAAAAACAAACTAGAAGAACATATGAAATGTTTTACTGATTTTACTGATAGAGGAGCTTTTTTAAGCACAAGAGGAACAGAAGCAACCACCGCACCCAAAGATCAATAAGATCGAATGCATAAAAATACTTTCAAGCGCAAAAATATTGAAAGGATAAATATAAATGACTATTTGGAAAAATTGCAACAACTATATCTTTCATATGGAAAATATCTCATATATCAAAAGAAAGACACTAATGGCTTAAGAGGAAACGGGAGAAAGAGCAAATTACAAAGGATTCCCACTAAGGAAAGGTGGATGCATAATACATATATTTTAAAAAATCAACCTCACCAGTAAATAGATATATACATAATTTAAAATGGCACCAAGGTGCAGTTTTGGTGGATGTTTTAAGTCTACTTAATGTCTCAGAATGTTATAATAGTAGCAATACTACAATAATAGCAAGAAAATGTAATCTTTGTATAGGTCTATTTTGAAACATACATCAAGTATCATAAAATACACATGCATATAGGCTAAGCGATTCCACTTTATGCATCTTCTGCTGAGGATATAATCAAGTGTGCAAATAAAGATTTACGTACATAAATTTAATTTATAATCATAAAGTTTGTCAAAAATAATAAAAACATTAAAATTATATATAGCCTATAGTATTTGCAGCTATTAAAAACATATTTTTGAAAACTGTTAATAACAAAGAAAAATGCTCAGAAAACGGTAAAGAAAAGTAAGATACCAAATACATTAATCTCCTCTTGCCCCAAGTATCAAGTTGGTACACTCATAGGGTAGCATGATGAGACTATAGGTAAATTTGTTTTCTATCAAGTTGGACAATTTTATTTTCTTCCTTGTATTTATTTAAAGTTTCCATAGTTAATAAAAAAAGAAAATTTATGAAATAGTTTAAAGGAATCTTTTTAGCCTATATTTCATGGAGAGTTTAAGGTTATCAGAATTGTTCCAATTCTCATGTAGCATTATATATTTATTTACATATCTGTTTACTGTGTCTCTTTTCAACAGAAATTAACACCATGTGGTAGAAATTTTTCTTTTTTGTTCATGACTGCTTCTCAAGCATCTAGAAGTGTGCTTGGAACATCATAGGAGTCAATAAATATTTGTTGAATAGAAGAATAATAATGAATGAATGAATGATATAAGCCTCTCACAAATAGATGTATTTTAAAATATTTCAGTTATGAATTTCATATAGAAATTTATGCAATAAGGCATAGCGCACCCCCAAATGATCTGAGGCTGCTGCTGGATTTTGATCACAGATAAACAAGCTCAATTAAAGGGCATCTTCTGAGATATACCTAACCATGGACATGACTTGCAAAGCAGCACCAAATGTGAATTTTTCAAAAGAAAAGTTTTCTCTAATTTCCTCTCTAATACTCTTTATTTCTTCTTGATCTCAATCCTTTTAAAAGCTCTGTGATGTCTGAGATGTTAATGCTAATTATTCTGTTTCTCTTCCTCCTTTTCTCCTTTCTATAACCACTTACAGAAATATAAACCAAAATCAAGCCCAAGACCTAGGTGTTTCATAAGCCTATGATTTAAAAATCCCTTTTCAAAGTTGAAAATGAATTTGGATACCTTTGCTCAGCTGGAGATCCCTTCCAGTTTTTCTTCACTGTCAACTGTGACTTTTGAATGACATCAGTGATAATCTCACTAATTTTATTTGTATCTTCTAAGCGGTAAGAAAGAAAAAAGTCACACATATGTGTGTGTGTGTGTGTGTGTGTGTGTGCATGCTCTTTCTTTGAGAAATCTTTTTTTTTTTTAATTTATGTACTTATTTTAGAGAGAGAGAGAGAGAGAGCAGGGAGGAGGGGCAAAAAGAGAAGGAAAGAGTCTTAAACAGACTCCATGCTTTAGCCCAGATCCTGAGGTGGGCCCAGCTCAATCTCATGACCCTGAAATCAGGACCACAGCCAAAAACAAGAATCAGATGCTTCACTGACAGAGCCACCCAGGTGCTCCTAGAGAAGTCTTTGTAAAGGAAAGCTATCCCTACTGATAGGAGGCTGAGACATAAACCCAAAATCCTCCTGCCTGATCATGTGATAGGACCCACCTACATAGGAAGAGTAATCACAAAAGCTAGTCGCTTGCAGAATATAGTCTCTTCCAAAGTTTTTTTAAAACAGTTTTAAGGGGATCCCTGGGTGGCTCAGCGGTTTAGCGCTGCCTTTGGCTCAAGGAGTGACCCAGGGGTCCAGGGATCCAGGGATGGAGTCCCACGTCAGGCTCCCCACAGGGAGCCTGCTTCTCTCTCTGCCTGTGTCTCTGCCTCTTTCTGTATGTCTCTCATGAATAAGTAAATAAAATCTAAAAAAGAAAAAAAACAGTTTTAAATTTTACTTTTAGTGATCAGAATGAAAAAAAAATCATCACTTTTAGTGATCATTAGAATAGATATGCTTTATGCTTGCTATATTAAAAGGTCTGCCTCTTCCCAAAGTGCCAGTTCAAAGTGTATCGTTTTCCTTTACATTCATGAGTATTATCCCTGTGTTGTTTGTGGTGATACTTACCTTTCCAGACCACGTAAAATTGCTCTGTAAGAACAATTTATTGAGTACATGGGTCTTCACTATGTTGAATCTGTCTTTTTATTTCCTGGGACCAGATTGTCCTTGCTCAAAGCTTTTGCCTGATAAGTACAAATCAGAGACTCTGGTCTCTGGGAAAGCTTCCATTCCTTTGTTCTCCATGACCTCTGGCACCAAAGTTTGAGAGGTTTTGGTGTTAGTTTCCTTTCTTTTTTTTTTTTTTTTTCTCCATTATACTCCTTGGCCACATCCAAAATGGAATTAAAGAATATGCCCTCAGTTAAAACTGAGTTTCTAATTTAGCTCAATTTCTGTTTTATTTTGGGTTTCAGCAAACATCCAGTTCTTTAGGTGCACCCAAAAATATCACAAACCATATATTTAATCATTTATAAATTCCAGTATTTATTTCCTCAAAAGGTTAAATGGGTAAGCAAGCTTTAGAAGCTGTTAAAGTGATGTACAAGGTAAATCTCTGAAGTGGTCAGTCTTTCTCTGTCTTGACCACTATCAGATGTTTTCTGCTCATTGGCATTTCAATATTTCCTGGAGCAATTCAGGAAGACAAAGCCGTGGGTTGCTCCAAAAGAAGTCGGTCCTGCAACAAGTTCTGTTTCTTCCAGCTGGGACCTGTATGGAATTGATAGCTCTTACATTCTAATTGGTCCAAAGTGACAACATCCAGAGTTATATCATTAAACTGGAATGTTCCTAGATTGCCATATTCTCACCAATCCTGAGCAATATGGCCTTATGCTTATCAAAGTAGCATTTCCTTGGGAGTGACATTTATAAAGTTTAAGGTCGAGTTAAGTTCACATCTAGCCAGTTACCCATGTAAAGTAGTGACAAGCAAATGGTTACAAATGTGATGAGGCATCCTCTACAATATTTTGAAACATGCATACCTCAGTTTCTTTAGAGGATGCAGTTTTTCGACCAACTCCCTTCCCGTAGGAGACTGGGGGCCAAAGGGTTCTTTCTTTTTTTTTTTTTTAATTTTTTAAATTTTTTTATTTATTTATGATAGTCACAGAGAGAGAGAGAGAGGCAGAGACACAGGCAGAGGGAGAAGCAGGCTCCATGCACCGGGAGCCCGACGTGGGATTCGACCCCGGGTCTCCAGGATCGCGCCCTGGGCCAAAGGCAGGCGCTAAACTGCTGCGCCACCCGGGGTTCCCCAAAGGGTTATTTCAATTCTCTGAGGCCCACAGGCTTTTTTATTGAAAGTTCATAGTTTCCATGGACGTATAATTCTCTGAAGACTTTAGGGGTGTGTTGTCTGTCTGATTTCATCAGTCTTGTGTTCCAGTACACACGCCATGGTTCTTTGGAGACATATATCTCAGATCTGTAGTTATTTGCTTTTTCAGTCCCACACCTCTCTTAATGTATTTGAGCCTCTCTGGAGTAGTCAGTGATAAAGCCAAATCTTGTATCTGATCTTTTCCTTGAGAAATCCTAAGTCATTGAGAGGTTTTAAGTAAGCATGAAGGTCACATCCTAATCAGATTCTCACTAAAATATTTGGTTTTAATGGACTTTTCCCAAATGCTTTCTTAATTTTATCTTTTTCTTAGGGAGTAAAAATTAATTGGCTTTTCCAACATGGTAAGTTCTTGGATTTCTGGAAGTTTCTAGCTTTTTAAAATTCCTACTTATAAAATCAGCCGCCTCTTATTTTACTGTGTTGCAAAGTGCAGCAAATAATAACCAAGACATTACTAACACTTTGTTTTTTATGCACTTCTCCTAGGACTGTGAATTCTTTAAGCTACAATCTTACCCCAGAGTTACTGCAGGTGACAGTTGTACCAAGTGGTTTACCACTGCATAACGTGAACTCTTATATTTCCTACCTTCAATATAAGCCTCCTAGCCATGTGTCACCAACTCTTAAGTCAACACTACACAATTCATTCCTTAATACAGCACTCTACTTCTAGGTTGTGGTAGTGATAATAAATAAACCCAAAGATCTCAGAGGCTTAATACAACAAAGTTTTCTTTCTCCCACTGGAGACTCAGTGCTAGTTGGCTAAGAGATGGGAATTAGGAGAGATAAAAGGGTTCTGGTCCCTAAAATCAGGCTCTGGAAAGCTCCCTCATTTGGAAATCCACCATGATAGGATGAATAGATACATAAGAACTCACACTTACTCTTATTGCTGGCACCTGGAAGTGATATATATCATTTCTACTCATAGACCATTGACCAAAATATATCCTCTGGTCTTAAATTGACTGCACAGAACTGGGAACAGTGAGGAAAGTGTTTGATGTGCAGTAGAATTTAATAGGGAAATGCAAACTTAATCTCATTTCCATACTTGAGAGACTAAACATAAACAACTAACAATGCATCGTTATATACTGGTATTCATCCTAAGAGTCACTGTGCAGGATCAAACAGCAGGAAGTGCACAAGGTTGGCAACTCTTGAAAGAAAGGAGTAAAGTACTTTGACCTGTAATGAATGTCTATTATGACTCAAACAAGGAAGCATAACCACTGTTATCAGAATTATTATTTCTATGACTTGGAAACAAAAGAGCTCAGTAACCAACATCTATCTGACTGAAGAAAGAGCATAAGACTTGGAAATACAAGTTTGGTTTAAGTTTCTGCCTCTTTCTAGCTGTGGGATCTAGGGTGAATTACTACATTAAACACGTTTTCTATCTGGTCAATATTCCTAGGTGGACCTACGTTTCCTGTTATCTAATAGTTCTGTCCAGACCGCATCTTGGGAGGGCACTTGACCCTGGTCAATCACTGCTGCAGAGTGTTACTCTAGATAAAGTAGGAAAGAGTGAAACCAGTGAGAGTTTGGACACCTGTGGAGATTGATTGAGTTTTATGGTCCCATTTCTTGTCCCAAGGTCTTGGTTCCTACATCTCTTCCTTCAATTATCTGAGTCCCATTAACCAGCCCATCAAGCTAATTTGAATTAGGGTTTCATCATTACTATTAAATAGGTTTTTTTTTTAATGCTGCTGACTTCTCTAAAATAGTTTGAGGACACCTTATTCTTCAGATCATAATTTCTCGGTAAGACCTAGTCCAATGAGGAAAGTCTACCTCCCAGAAAACAGGACATCTTCACAAATACTTGACCTTGGGAGAAGGAAATGAGAAGCGGTGAGTTTAACTGGCATTACCCATACTAGGATTTGCCTGTAAGACTTCTTACCATAGAGCCAGATTACTTTTGGAGAATCCTAATCTTTTCAATATGAGTCTCCCCTTTGTTAGGGCAAAAACAGGTAAGTACTAAAAAAAACATACACTTGAGTTCCCAACAAACCTCTACAAAATGTAAGTATGTTTTTGGGAAGGATTATTCATTATGTCATTATAACTATCCTAGTGTCTTTCATATTGCATAGAACAGACCTATATGTCATTTACTTTATCAAATGGGAGCTTATTAGAAGTATACACAGTTTGTAATAATAATAGTAATAACAATAATAACTAAAATTTATGAGTTTTACTATGTGTACACAATATAGCAAGAAATTCACAAGCAATATATCATTGAATCCTTATAGCAATCCCATAAGGGAAGTGCATGTATTTCTCCCATTTTGCCAGGGAAACTGAGTCATAAAGAGGTTAAGTACATGCCTGGATTATTTGGGTGACTAGGAGCATAAACCATGGCTATCCAAGGTCAGTGCTCTTAATCATTATTTTACCGAACTGAAGGAATCCCAGAAGAATTGGATAATTGGGCCTCTGGGGGAAATAAAAGATGTCAAATTTCAGTTTGCTCCTTGGTCCTATAATCAGGTTCTCTCTTGGCTTCTCCCTCTACTTCCTCTGCTTCTACAGCTGCTTCTTTTTTCTACTTTCTACTTCATGACTTCTGCTACTCGCGCCTTATGTCTACTCCCACATCTTCCTGTGTCTTTCCCCACTGGACTTACTGAGGATCTCTCTGGGTGTTACATTCAAACTTTCTTAGAACCACCATGTGGTTGGTCTGCTTAATCATTATCAAGTGAGGAGTGTCCTCTCAAGGTAAAATGGCTTTCCCGTTGCTAGTTGTCTTTTGCTCAGGATAAGCCCTGTTCTAATTGGTTTTGGCCAGGGTGATGATGGGATGACAAAGTTTTAACACCACAAAGGTAGTGTGGCAGAAGCACAGAAAAGGGATAGATAAACAATGGAAAGATGTTCTCCATATCAGTCTGCTAGATGTTCTCCATAATAGTCTGCTAATAACACAGTAGCACAGAAAGGATTGCTTAAACAACAGAAACTTCTTTTCCCACAGTTCTAAAGGCTAGAAGCCCAAGATCAAGATGCTGGCAGGGTTGGTTCCTGGCGAGACCTTTCTTCTTAGCTTGCATACAGTGCTTCATCACAGTGTCCTCACAGGGCTTTCCCTCTGGGCAAGCACACTCCTGATATACTCGGCCTCTTCTTATAAGGACACCAGTCCCATTGGATTAGGGCCCTGTCTCAGTTAGCTTTAATTATCTCCTTAAAGGTTATATCTCCAAATACAACCACATTGGGGAGCAAAGCTTCAATTTTGAAGCAATGACACAATTCAATTGGTAATACTCCTAAACTCCTCTCCTTACCCTATAGGTCATGAATAGCCCTGTAATTGTCCTCCTCGTTGCCATGCAGTTCAAAACCTAATGTAGAATTTCAGCATATCTCATGTCACAACTGAAGGAAAATTTATATTTCTTTGGTGTTTTCTGGAAGTTTTTGTAATGAAGCTGTTGATTCTGCTCAAGAGAAGGAAGCTGCAGAATCAATGTGGAAATCCAAGTCAGTTTTGGGAGCTTTATCATTATCCTTAAGACTGCAAAGCACATTCGTTTCTCAATGTTTCATGCCATTTAAAGAAGACCATAAAATCTTCATGTGCTCATTAATAAGTAAATAACTCCTTATAAGGGCTAATGTATTTTAAAGTATATGATAAAATATACTCCAGAACTTTTTTTTTATTTTTTGAGCTGTGTTATTTGCAAATGGGGCTTCATTGTCACTAGTAAAGCACAGTCCCAAGGAAATTCATATGTAGTTTCTTTAAAAAAAAATAATTTTACTTTAAAATACGTAAAATAGTTATTGGGGCGTCTGGGTGGCTCAGTTGTTGGGAGTCTGACTCTTGATTTTGGCTCAGGTCATGATCTCATGGCTGTGGGATCCAGCCCTGAGATGGGCTCCATACTACTAGGGAGTCTGCTTGAGATTCTCTCCCTGTGCCCCTCTCTCTGCGCCTGCTCATGTGCATGCTGTCTCTCTCAAATAAATAAATAAAAGTTTAAAAATAAAATAAGTGCTATATATTATTGTAGATATTTAATAATCTTACTATGTTCATTTATCTTCCCTTTCTATTTCAGTATAAAACAATATTTTAATATAAAACTCGTAATAAAATAGCTCTTCAGTACCAAATGTTAGCAGTATTATTTTAAGAATTGGACTCCTCAGAAACTAGACATCATTTTTGAATTCAAAAGGAAAAATTCTAATACAAGGGATAAACTTCAGCAAATGTGTATTTAATTAGGTTCTTTATTTAACATATTTAAACATCCATCTAATTTAAAAATTAATCCCTTTGCCCCATGCTTTGAATAATATAATTAATAAGGTGTTCACAAAATATTTAAGTAGGCTAAGTTTTCATCTTATTTAAAATAAGATGTTTAAAATTTACTTTTGTCTTCTAGTCCTATAATTTTATGCCTTTATAACAAATACTGTCATGTTAAATGAGTCTCATTTCTTCTAATGAAAATTAATCAATTTCAAGGTTATTAGTGTTACTTCTTAAAGTCACACTAATCTTCCCAAAAATGTTACTGAGACCCTAAAACTAGGTAAAATATCTATTAGCTTTTATATTCTATGTTTGACATACATATTACATACAAATATTTCCTAAATAAATAATCAAGCAAACCTCCACCTTACTTATATATCTTATTGGACTGATCATTCAAATTTAGATTCTTGTGATACATTATAGTTTACATCCTTCTGGTCCCCTAATCGTTTCAGTATTATGATAGGGGATTGGAGGAGAATCATGATTTGGGAAACTAGTGCTGCAAGCAGATTCTAAATGGAGTCCAGTCACTGTGAGTTCTTCTTTTTGTGAAACTGGAATACATGTAGAATTATTTCTGCAGATCTCTTCAGCAACTAAAAGAGTTTGGTCTCTGAATTTGCAGCTTACAAGTCATTCTTCTGGGAAACTTCTAGGAAAAAAGAGAACTGATTTTTGGGAATAAGAGAGAGGTAAAACAAAAGGTAGAGAGGAACAGTCTGGAAACATGAGGAAAATGAGGCCTGTCTGGGCAAGTATTGCCCCTGCCCAATGGGGAGTGGGAGCTGGGATGCAAAGAGGAGATGGCTCTGAGTAAGCACATTGGCATGAAGACACTGCAGGCACAGTGGGGTTGTTAAGAGGCAGGAGATGGAGTTAATAATTGTATTTTTCATGCCCCAAGTGTTTTCAATCCCAAATGTAACCTATATGACCTGTATTACACATTCTGGCAATAAGATTACCAGTCCCCTATATTGCAAACCAGTTCTTAAATACCCCTCCCCAAGCCTTGTCAGCAAGAAGTCCCCATCTCCCCTGCATTGTCCATGCATCCCAGAGGCTAACTCAATCCAAAGGGGAGCACTGGCCCCCACACCCAAGGGACCCAGAGAGCAGTTTGATTGGTCACTCCTGCCAGATTCTCAAAGCTACTAGCTCTTTGCTGGATCCTATTCCTACAAGAGAGTGCCACCTGTCAGGGAGTTTGCCTGACTCATTATTGCAGACTCTGTCCCCAGCTTAGGCTGTCAAGAGTCTCATGCTCAGCACCAGCCTGACCCAGAGGCTCCAGGAACATGGGATTAGGAAGACAACTATCTTTGGGACCTAGGGAAAAACCACCCTGAGTGATCCCAAGATGATTTCCTTTTTTGAGGGAGATGTACCTGGTCAGGGGCATGGTCCTAGACTGGCAGGGAGGGGAGTATTGGAGGAGAGAAGTTCCCTTCAATGACCTCAAGGCTCTTGTTCCACCAAAGAAGAGAGGGGAAAAAAAAAAATATATATATATATATATATATATATATAAAATCTCTAATGATATCCAGCACATATAACCAAACTAATCTGTGTTACTAACACTGCCAGAGAACTTGGGAAATTGTGTGCCACATCTCCAAGTTATAAAATCAGAGACATTTTTAACATCTGCTTTGAAGACAAGCCATAAGGGAAAGAAATCACAAAAAGGAGATGTTCACAAGGACCTTTTTAAAACTGTAAAGGTTAAACATTTCTTTGCCATCCAAGACTGGTAAATAGAAATTAGTGTTACAGTACATGTGATTGCTATTTAAAGAAGTGTACAATGACAGAGTGTTTCCTCTGCTTACTGTGCTGCCTTTATTGCTGTGTTTAGTGAATATAAAAAGTTTCATGAGAGAAGACGCCATCTGTTTTTGCTCTCCACTATCTCTGTCAATAAATACTTGTTGAGTGAATGAGTTTACTTGAGACCTTAGTAATTCCCTCTGTTCTGTTTTCCCCGTAAGACCTTGCTTTCCCCTACATGGAGTCATTGTAAAGAACAAATAAGGGACTATACGTAAAGTACTTAGCAGTCTCTAAAATTTATGAGAACTAAAGGCAACAGTCAAGTAAAAGGAGAACCCTCTCCACCAGCACCCATAGAACACTCCCTTCTACACTTAACCTTGGCTCTGTCCTGTATCATATGGGGCCTCATGGACATGTGTGTGGACATCCCGCACAGCAAAGCTCATCCAATCTTGCTCCCAACCAAGACAACAGTCATGCTCAGGAAGCAGGACTTTTGGGAGGGGTCCATGCAAGCCCCAGATGGAGGTTTGGGGGCCATTGGGGCAAGCTATTCTTGCATTGGGTACTTGGAATATGGGAGGATAGTGCAGGCTCTGGCTGGACATGTACCTGGGCACCACCAACCCCTCATTGCCTGGTGATAAAGTATGCACATGGCCAGGGCAACAGCTCCCATTTCCCAGCTCTAAGAGCAGTGTTGCTCCCTAGAACTTGCCTGGTACATGTTATATGAGTGGTGACAGGAAGAGAGAGAGAGAGAGAGAGAGAGAAAGAGAGAGAGAGAGAGAGACTTCTGAACCAGCAAACCGGACTCCAATCAGATTGAATAGATCAACAGATGCAAAGTAAAAAGATATGGATAGGGAGGAGTTGAGTCTGTTTTGGTGAGATAGAAAAGTGAGACTCAGAAAGACAAATCAATTTGGCCACGGCTCACCCAAGTATCAGTGAGGTGGCAAACATAAGAAGGCCCCAGAGGAAGGACAGAATTTGACATGGGATCAAGAAAACATCAGAGGTCAATGGTAGCCACTCAGCCAGCCCTCTTTTCCACTTGGGATATTAGACTAAAGCCAACTTCCCTTCACATGACGGCATTATCCCTTACATAAATTGTCCTCTCTGATTTTTCCAATTCACTCTTTGTGTCTCTTGTCTGTTTTTATATATTAACTAAAACTTGAGTTGTTTTTTTAAAATAAAAAAGCAGAAACCTTTGCAGACACCTATTATCTTGTATAGTCTTATTCACTCATTCTTTTCGTTGAATAATATCAAGTGTAATGTCAGATGCCAGGAATACAAAATTGAGTAAGATATAATCCCTTGTCCTTGAGGTTCATAGAGTTAAATAAGAGAGCTGGATATGTGAACCAATAATTATAGTACAATCTGATAAGTGCTGGTTATAGGTATGAAAAACTGCTGTGGAGCACAGAGGAGGTTAAAAAACTAAGAGTCTAGTATAATGAAGGTCTAAAAACAAACAAGAGAATATTGCCAGAAATACAACTTTCCCAGTGCATAAATGCAAGGGTTTCTCAAGCAATCTTCCTAACTCATATAGATCTCCTGCTGGGACTGTTTGGGATCAGCCTGTAGAAGAAAAAGAATTAACCAAGACAAGGGAAAGGTATTCCAAATCCATGGTGACTAAGAAAGAGGAATGAAAGAAACTGAAATGGACTGCAAACAAAGGCGGGTGTGTGTTAGAGGGCACCATTTGCAACTAGAATGATGGAAAAGTATAATTTTAATTTTAATTAGCAATCTGAACTTTGTCCTTCATTCTGTGGGCCCCTTCCCTGATTGTTAACGGCTATTCCAAATATCTTTTAAAAATCACAAGAATCATTTCTCTTTTAGTAAATGTTTAGTTCAGAGTCAGAAATTGCAAGGAATGCAGAATTCCTCCCATTAAACGTGGCTTTGTTCCCTTTTGTGCTTCCATGATGCAGTTTTGGCTCTTGATTATCACATTAGACACAATTTAAATCAAGAAACACTACTGCCTCTTACGGCAACTCAAATAATCTTGAAATGAAGTCAGACTGACCTACAGAAATCTTGCATGAGTAATACAATAGTGAAGAGAAAATCATTTCTAATCATGCCATAGATTTTTACTTAATTATTTTAATCTAGTGTTTTTTTTTCTTTTGAGGAATCAATGGCATTTTTAAAACAAGGACTACCTAGAGGTTTATTTGAAAATTGTGACTTTACTTACAGAAAGAAATGTAATTTAATCACTTTTTCCCAGCTGTTCCCTTCATTGTGCAAAATAAGCAAAAAAAAAAAAAAAAAATCCCACCTGGGAAGGTTGGTGGGGGGCGGTGGCGGTTGACCATAAGACTCAAAACCCAGCTTTCTCCCTCAACTTGGTCAAATTATTCAATCTCTTGAACGTTCTGTTTACAACTCTTTCTTATAAAATATGCTTCTAAATCCACAAGAGTGTGAAATGTCATATTAATGAATTTGACTCTTAGAGGGTTCTGCCTTTAAGCTTTCAGACAACTATAACCACACATGGAGTAGAAAGAAAGCTGGATGGGGACTCCAGATATTTGTGAGGTAAACTGCTTATGAGACATGTTGCCCATCAGTCACCTGGAATATATCGTTTAGCTCTCAGTTTTCTCATTTCACTGTCTTCAATCCCAGATTGAAATGCATATAGGTATAAGGCAGGTAATGTAAGCATGTGACTGGGCTCACAGGTCAGACAGTGGTAATGGTGGGCAGCATGGTGGGTAGAAGATCATTTTCTCTCCCCCAAGGGTATTCAAAGCCAAAGTTAAAGAAAGAACAACAATCTGTAAGCCAGATGGATCCTGGAGGTTCCCTGTTTACAATCTCTGGGTTAGATAATATTCCCTCCCTCTCCAGTTCTCATAATTCTGTAGTCTTTGTTTCTTTGGCTTCAAGTCAAAGTCTCCCAGCATCTGAACTATCCCCTGATTGCAAATCGGGAGGCTTTGAAAACTTCATTAATTCTTTGCACCACCAGAGAGCCCTCCCATAAATTACTTATTTGGTTGCACTCTTTATGTATTACTCAATGATTGCAGCCTTTAAAGCTGTCTGACAACCTTATTTGTACTTGGAGAAATGAACAGAGCTTGTAATATGAATTATGAAGACATCAGAGACTACAAGTGTTAATCAATTTAAGAAAGTAGCACCAAATTTTAAGCAACTTCATCTGGAGAAAAAGGGTGTGTTTTAAGTCAGCTGTAAGCCACCCAAACTTAAAAATAACCAGTGACTGTGTATTCCTTTGCCGGGATGTATCTTCAAAATGGAGATAAATTCTTGGGGCCTGAAAATCAATTGCAGTGTGATGAAAGAGGGAAGTAGCAATTTCCCTGCTTCAATAAAACATCTCAAATTTGCCACATGTTAAAAGACACCCAGGTACAAACAGTAATGAGCTCACTAATCAGAATTCGGTTAAGATGAAGGAAAAGAAGAAAGCAACAAGAGAAAAATTTGAGAGAATTAAGTATGTTCTTGGTTAAGTGATTCATTGGGGTAGAGAAATCGCATTATCGATAACTGTCCACATGATTTAAACTCAGGGAAATAGAGCTAATTTCAGCTGGAATAAGTGAGCATATCTAGCAGAAAATAAAGTCAAAGAATGTTTAATCTAACCTATGCAAATGGCAGCAAAATAGATTCTCCAAAGCAGCATTGAAAGAATAGATCTTATACCATTTTAATCTTCCATTGACGGAGCACAATACTGGGCGCAATGAAAATACTCCACAAATTACTGGGGGTGGGGGGTTGTTGTTTTGTTTTAGATTTTATTTATTTGTTTATTTATTTATTTATTTATTTATGAGAGACAGAGAGAAAGAGAGGCAGAGACACAGGCAGAGGGAGAAGCAGGCTCCATGCAAGGAGCCCCACATGGGACTCGATCCGGAGTCTCCAGGATCACACCCTGGGCTGAAGGCAGCGCTAAACCGCTGAGCCACCTGGGCTGCCCTCCACAAATTACTGTTGATTGCCTGACATCATGTGAAACATTTATAATAAACTGAATGTTGTGTTTAAGAATTTTTATCTAGAATAATCAGCCATTTCTAATTTTTACAGGTTCAAAATGGTTCTCCTGTCACCAAACAGCTGGCATTAAGACTTTTATGTTGTGCTGAGTAACCACCAGGGCCTGTGAATGCTAGTCTCCTTCTCTGATCAATCCATCAATAAAGAGTTAATTAATGGCCTTTTTCATGCCCAACCCTGAGATAGATTTCTTAATAGCAGTGAGCAGAATTTTTGTAAATAAATTAACTCAAAATGGCAAAGTAGTTACAATAAATTGAAGCATGTTTTATGGGTCTTGAAACATAATTATACTAACTTGGAAAGCTCATATTTGTTATATATATAAAAAGGCAATAAACCCAAATTAGCTATGTACCTCAGTCATGATTATAATTTAATATATTTGCAATTAAGAAGGATGCTTAGATCACTCACAAGAAAAGCAAAAACTAAACTGAAACAGAAAGTGGTTTGTTTGTTTTAATCACAGCTGTTGAAACAGTATATGGAAAATGTGGGAATTACTCTATCCTTCAAGGCTGAAGGTAATTTTTTGTATTAAATAATAGCAAGCTACCTACTCCATGTTAGAGGATGAGACAATATGCTGAGGTCATCTAAAACAATGTCTTAAAAATAGAAGGCTGTGTGTATGCTTGTGTTGGGGGGTGTATATATGCCTTATTTTATTTTATTCTGCTTTGTTTCTGTTTGTTTTAATTTTTAAACACAACCAGGAATACAACACAAATTTAAATACAAGTTTTGTAGGATGCTAAACATCTGCTTGAAAAATGGGAGATTTTATTTTTAATAATACCCTTGATTACATGGATATTTAGTCTCCTACAAATACAAAGACACACACACACACACACATCCCTTTAGTTTTCTCATCTTTATTCAGCATACCACCCCAGGAAGTTCCTAGTGAAAGAATGGGTGACAAACAAGGTAACTGAAATCTCAAGAGGATGAGCACATGAATTTGTATTCTGTAAGAGTTTAAGCATACAATGAGTTGATGGGTGAGTGGCAATTCCATCCCTACCACCAGCTACCCCACTCCTGATCTGAATGCCCTGTCTTTCCTAAGATTCTTTCTAAATCTGGGCCGAAAAGTCAGTGCCAAAGGGAAACTGCCTCTGTGAGCTCCCCTGGGAGGTTTTCAGTAAGAAGCATTGGGATTCACCATGTATAGAGTCCCCATATTAAAGCTACAATATTTTGAATCTGAATTTGAAATAGCAATGTATTTTTATTCCATAATGAATATCTATTAGGTAACTTATCATGTGCCAGGCACATTTTAGACACTGGGCAGACTGTAAAGTAAAAAAAAAAAAAATTGGATTTATTCTTAAAGCAGACTTTAAGAATTATTGCAAGGAGGGGAAGGAATTATTGTCACAGGAAGAACACTGTGCCCATAAGAGCTGTAAGCACCCCAAGGGTTAGGAAAAAGAGTTATGTGTTGATTTTTTTTTAATAGGAAGGAGCAAAAAAGCTAAAGAAGTGGGCATGGGGGAGTGGGATGGAAGAGTGGCCTGATCAGTGAAGTAGATCAGAGGACATTTCACCCTGTGGCCAACTGCTTCGCATGTGTCTGCTGGCTCATGCTGATGGTAGGCTGAAGGTTAGTGGCCTGTGATGTAGAGAGGAGGATACTAACCAAAGTTTGGTTACCGAGCAGTTTATTCCATCTGATCGGTGGAGACAAGCAGTACAGTAAATCACTTGTGAGTAAAAAAATGGGAATTTGGAGAGTCTCTGTCTGGCCTTGTTATACAGAAGTAAGAGGGCATCCATGAATCTTATTTAAGTCATTCGGGAAACGATGGTTCTTAGCAAGTAAGCCATTGCTCAGAATAAAAAAGGTTGGGGGATTTCTTAGCCTTTACTGTTTTCCAGCATCACAGGAATCAGACAAAGTTCAACGTTGTTAGGACATGGCAACAAAAGAGACAAAGTGGGTTTCCACACTCAAGGACCTGACGTTCCACAGGAAGAGATGAACAGGAACCCCTAGGCCTGTCCATTACATGGTGTTTCTGATCCCGTTAAACCTAGGATTACATGAGAAGGATATGACAATAGGGGGTAGGGGCTGAAGAGGAGGCTTCTCTGACCAAGAAGATGAGAAAAAGTCTCTTGGAGGAAGTGCCATTTGAGTTGAGAAATGAATAGTGCCAAAGAGTCATGGCAAGCTAGACCATCCTGATGAGGCAGAGAGCAGCAATGAGATTGGAGACTGGAATGCAATCGGAGCAGGTGGGGCCTTGCAACAGGAGCCTGGATTCTGGTTGCTTGGCAGAGAATGGACAGAGATGAAGTGAAGACAAGTAGGCAAGTTAGGAAGGGCTCAGGAATTCAACTGAGACATAATGATGGTCCAGACAGGGGTTTTTGTATTGGGATGGTGAGAAGGAACTCAGGACAAGCTTTGGAAATAGAACTGACAATATTTGCTAATGAAATTCAGATGAGGCACAAGGAAATAACAACAAACTCTCACGTAGAACCTACAGTGCACTGGGCACTATTCTGAATGCTTTGTGTATACTAACGTTTAATCTTTACCGAAAAATGTGAAGAGTTAGATATAACATTGTCGCCATTTTAGAAATAAGGAAACAGACACAGAAAGATTAAGTAACTTAAACAAAGTCACAGAATTAATAAGCAGCAGAGCTGGGATTTGAACCCTGGTGGGTTCCAGTACAGAAACCAACATGCATGTTCCTATGATACCGACCATTGGGTGAAGGGTCCTGCTATGAGATAAATAAGGCTTGGTGGGAAGTGGATTTGAGGGGAGATTAATGGCTTGTTAGAGGCCATATTAATTTTGCAATGCCTATTAGACCACCAACTGATGGCATTGAAAATTTAATTGCATATATGTTGGGAGCTCAGAGAAATTTCCAATTTGAGGCTATAATTTTCATCACCTTCAGTATGGATAGCATTTCTTGGTGGGATCACCTGGAGAGACAGAGAGAAAAGCAGAAGAGAAGCTCTGCACCCTGGGCACAGTAACAGTAACCCTGGAGCCTTTCTTCCAGGTTTTCTTGCTTTCAGCGTGGGTGTCTGTTCTGATGCCTGCTTCTCATACTGTAGCAGCTTGAAAAGAAACTGAGAAGTTAAAAAGCTCAAAAGTCAATTTGCCTTCATTCAGGGCAGACTATCTCTTTGTATCTCTTTGTATAAAATCTCATACTCATTCACTGTGAGAATGACAGCCTGCTCAGCCCCGAGAAAGCATTTTGCTACCATGCGGGCTACTTACTGGTCCTCCAGTCTTAGGCTGTTTGAAATCCAAAACACTACTTTGCAATTCACTAAATGCTTTCTTATCTGCATTTCATTCGACCTTCATACTCACCCCAGGAGGTAAGCCATGTGTTGATGATAGTAGCCTTTTATGGATGAAAGTCTAGTGCTCAAAGACGCAAAATAACTTGCTGAAGGCTACACTGCCTAGTAGCGCAGCTGGAATTCCAAGCCACCTGTTGCCCTACTCAATCCCGTGCCCTTTCTGCAAAACCAGACCTGCTCAGTGCACCTAGTGAGCTTCATTATAACATCTGTAGCTCTATTCATTTTGTCAAAAGAAAAAGGGAGAAATGCAAACACTGAACTTTATCTCTCCTACTAGCCAGAATGTCTTAGGATTGATAGTGTTGAATCCCAAGACATCATGGATTATAGATAAGAGCCCATAAAAGGAGCTGGACAGGAACTGGGCAGAAATCCAATGCTTGCAGAGGGAGATCTGCCCCGTGGGGCTTCATTACTTTGTTAAACATGAATTCTCAAAGCATGGAACACACCTCTGCTCATACGTAAATACAAAACTACACTTAAAAGTCAACTAAAAATAATCTATGGATTGTTTCCCAACGAATTTTATATTTGCAGTATTACAAATAAATGAGAGTTGGTATTCAAATAAAAGCAGTGGGTAAAAAATAGCAATATATAAAGCATAAACTCTATCTTCTGTGTCCTAGTAGAGGGGCAGGGAACTATAGTGGAGGTCTTAAACAAACTATGGCAAATATGAGTTGGTTTTTCAGTACCTTGTGCCAGCTGTTCGACCATTTAACCGGGGACTCCTCTGGGTCATTTTTCACCTGTCAGGCTGCCCAGGGAGGTGTCTCTCTCTTGCTCCTCCTCTTTCAAATGCCAGCTGATTCAATCAGTAAAGGGTGCATTCATCTTCCTGCCTTGAGACACTGCTGCACAGCAGGTTTACCTAAATTGCCAGTTAGACCATCTCAAATCACTGGCAGCCCCCACCTCCACCACCACGTCTGCCTGTTCCAGCGCCTTCAGCAGGAACACATGTGTGACAGGCTCCCATAGCAACAAGTGACCTTTGCTGCTGTAGCTCCGAACCTTCTGGCAGACACCAGTCAGGAAAAGGAAAGTCAAGCAATGGCAAGCAGCTGGAAGGGTAAGAGCATCCTGAACACCTGCACCGCTGTCACTGAAAACTCCCTGCAGCCTGGGAGGCCAGAGGTTCTGTGCCAAGGGAAAACTTATCCTAACACGGTTTGGGCTTTGGCTAGGAAGGGTGCCTAGTCTCTCTCTCTCCAGGCACTGAAGTCAAAGACAAGTTCAGCAGATGCGCTTTCATTGAAATGGTGTCATTCTCTGATCTCAGAACCAGGACCAAAATCCTGCTGAATTCTCAGCAGATATGCCAAGGGAACTGTACGTTTAATGAGTGGCTACTGTTTCCTGGAAAAGTCAAGCAGCATCCTCTGACACGCTTAAAAAACACAAAGCAGTGAGAACAGCTATGAAAAGATGGAAGAAAGGAAAGAACCAATGAGCCAACACAAGAAGAGAGTGTGCTTTGCCTGAAAATGTAAACTGTGGACACCTCATGCCCTCCAGGGCTTTTCTTCTGTCCGGATTTGTAGAGCAGATGAAGATGTTGTGGGGAGGTCTCTCCTTTCTTCTGCCCGCTTTTGGTTCTGAAATTAACTTTATTGTTCAAGGGATAGTTAACCTGTGTGGGCTTCTGAAATGGTGTTGCTGAGCCAAAATGCCTCACGACCTCTTCCACATCAGCACACTTAGAACAAACCATAGTACTTGTAAGGCCCAGCAGGGGAAATGAGTGAGGCTGGTCGAGGGCATCCCTCTGGCCGGGTCCGGGGCCACCTCTGGGAAGTGGTATCAAAGCACACATCAGTTGGAAGCATTGAGTTAGATCAGAAAGAGCCTGTTTTTTTTTTTTTTTATGGCAGGTATTGCTTTTACAATATTATCAGTGTGCCTCTTTTACATGTAGATTCTGGGATCCAACATTTCCACTCCAGATCTACTGAATCCAAATTTCCAAGGGTTAGGGAAGCCCCAGGGAATGTGAATGTAAGTGAGCTGCTTAAATCATTCTCATGTACCTTTAGCTTGCAGAGCTGTGTTTTGGTGCCTCTGTTGTTACCACCCTTCCCCCTTCTCCTGGCATTATTATCTTCCCTCTCCTTTATCCACCTGCTAGAGAGGAGTGCTTCTTCCTCTGGGGAGCTGGTATTTATCGAGTCAGGGTAATAGAAAAAAGAGGCAACAGAAAAGACTCAGCCTAATAAAATGTAGGATTTGGGTATCGAGAGGCTGTCCACGTGTTTGAACTGGACCAGGAAAGACTATTCTTCACCTCCCCCTTTGATACACCAGACCGGAGCACCTTGCACATCTGAAGCCCCTCCCCCAGTCCTCTCCCATCTCCTTCTATTAACCAACTGCTTCACCAGAGTGTTAGAGAAAGAAATGATGAAACCCCGGCATGGGGATGGGGGGAAGAGAAAGAGGTAAGGCACTTCTTCCCATTTAGCTAACACATGGAAAGAAGAGGAAGGGAGATTGTTTGCTGGTAATCTAAATGAAAAAGCAAAAGAAAAGGCTTTGCTCCTTCCTTTGGACTCTGTGTCTGCTTTATCACCTAATAGTTGGATTTATTTAGAGGCAAATGAACTTTCAGGTGCCCCTGCCCTTTCAGATATTATAGACGTAGCTGCATGGGGGCCACTGTTAATTTAGGTGAACAACTTCAGGTACTTCCCAACTCTCTGGCCATCAGCATCCTGGTTTATAAAAGGCAAGGACTGGACCGAATGATATTCAGATCAGTACAGTCTAGCACATAAATGCTATGAAGGGCCGCAAGAGGGAATTGGGAGGGAGAATGATAAAGACAGTAACCGCCACCCTACTTTGGATGGCCGCTGGGGTGGGGGGAAAGGTGACTCAGCCTGGGAGCAGAGGAGGAGGAGAAGTCAGAAATGGGGGATCATGCACTCCAGGCAGGGGCGACACTTGCCAGAAAGTGACTCAGGCAGGCCCTGCAAGTTATTGCAGCAGCTGGGTGCAGGCGAAGGAAGAAATGCAAGATGGTGCTGGGGGGCTGAGGGGCTGGGGGGACAGCTGGGGCCTGAGCACCTCCGCACGGGGTGCTCGGCCAGCAGCTGCTTTGTGCCACCTGCCACTGGGGCACCGGCCTGCGGCATCTGCTGTTCGCCGTCAGGACCCGCGGAGCGCGGAGGCCGCTGCGTGCCCAGGGTGCCTGGGAGTCTGCTCCCGAGTCCAAGCTAGGAGGTGACTTTGGATGCATAGACGATGCCTCAGGAGCCAGGCTACCGGTCTCTCTCCTGCAGGTGCATATGAACAACATGCTGCTTGTCTCATTCTTCTGCTGCCACATCTTGGGTTTTGCCTAAACACCTCGGCTCCCGTTACAGTTATCTTTAACCAAACTGCACCCAGCACCGCTCGTGATTAACTAACTGCCTTTTAAACAATCTTCCCAGCAAGGATTTGATTTTTTTTTAAAGATTTTATTTATTTACTCCTGAGAGACACAGAGAGAGAGGCAGAGACCCAGGCAGAGGGAGAAGCAGGCTCCCTGCTAGGAGCGCGATGGGGAACTCGAACCCAGGATCCCGGGATCACTCCCTGAATCCAAGGCAGACAGACGCTCAACCACTGAGCCACCCAGGCTCCCAATCATAAGTGATTCTTAACCTCCATAGAATTTTCTTGGTGTTAAGGGTTACCTGGCCTGCTGTGTTTGGGGAACTTCTATTGACATAGCAGGGTCAGGAGCACCTTTGATGCTGTCGTTTATAGACCAGTGAGTGTACCTTGGTGCCATTAGTGCCATAAAATAGTCTCTCTGCAAAGGATGCCACTTCTCGTTTTGGCCGTTGCCCAGATGGAAAGCCCACCTAGGAAAGGCGGCTTGACTTTCCAGGCATCTAAGCACTTGTTATTGGATTTCATTTTAAAAACTGAAAATAAAGATTTCATTTTTAAGATTATAAGTGAAGTTTTCATTTTCAATGCACTCCAAAGTTGTTTACTAATGATATGCTGCAGTTCTTAAACAGAGGTAAGCACTTCAGGGGTGCCTGGGTGGCACAGTCAATTGGCTCTTTGGTTTTGGCTCAGGTTGTTGTGATCTCTCCCGGTCTTGAGATCGAGGTCATGAGATCAAGCACCAAATTAAGCTCTGGGCTGAGTAGGAATCTGCTTGAGACTCTTGTCTCCCTCTTCCTTTGCCCCTCCCCTGCCTTAAATAAATAAATAAATAAATAAATAAATAAATAAATAAATATTTTTTAAAAATAAAGCACTTGGTGAGTTTTTGTTTTGTTTTGTTTTGTTTTGTTTTAAATAACATGCTTTGGCTAGACTACCATAATAGTTTGGCTACAGAATTCTTGTCTAAGCTAGGCTTAGGAACCTTTAATATTCAATTTTTCAGACAATGGAATTTTTCAATGCTTTATACCTCCTATGCCCCAATGTTAGGGAATACGCCTCATCCTCTTCCTCTGGGTTCACGCTATCCCTTTAGAACATGTAAAATGAAACCAAACATAGGTATTGCTTTTCCTCAAAACATTCTGTTGTACAAAATAAGGTCTTATGGGAATAAGAATGATAGTTTTGGGGATCCCTGGGGGCTCAGCGGTTTAGCGCCTGCCTTTGGTCCAGGGAGTGATCCTGGAGTTCCAGGATCCAGTCCCACGTCGGGACCCCAGCATGGAGCCTGCTTCTCCCTCTGCCTGTGTCTCTGCCTCTCTCTCTCTATGTCTATCATGAATAAATAAATAAAAAATCTTTAAATTTTTTTTAAAAAAGAACGATAATTTTGTAATAATTTCATTAGACATATACATAGAAGTTCTCATTTAAGTTATACAGGAATTCACTTACACATCCTTTTTATGACATTAACTCAATGGCAATTTTGAATCCACTCACCATGGATGTTCTCATGGTTGAAGTGAAAGCCATTCAGTGGACCCGGTGAGGAGAATAATAAGTAACAGCTGTGTCTGGGCGGGTGTAGGGGTTATTATGCCTGGGTCAAAGGGATGAGAACCGATTCTGCTGGTCATGTGTCTGGTCTGTCCCCTTTGCCTGGGTTGCCTTTATTATTTGGCTCAATCCTGCTTCAAAGAGTTCCTCCTCCTATACGTTTGCCCAATAATATGAAGCAACATCCTGTCCACCCCTTGCAAGATGCATGGCACTGCTCTGCACTTTCTAAGATGTCTAAGAAAAAGTAATCTTCTAAAAACTACAATAACCAATCCTCTGGAAAACTGAGTTGGGCTGCTTTCTTGTAAAATGCTATTATCTTGATTACTAGGATACCAAGGAATTTCTTTTTGCATTCAAAATTTGTGATTAAAAATATGCATATTTACTTCTTTTTTTAAGGTGGATTTGATGAATAAAATTGTAAGATATTTAAAGTGTGCAATGTGATGATTCGATATATGTATACAATGTGAAAGGATGCACCCCACCATCGAGGTTAATGAATGCATCCATCACTTCACATCTTTACTTCTCCCACCTTTTTTAAAAAATTTTATTTATTTATTCATGAGAGACATGGGGTGGGGGGGGAGAGAGAGAGAGAGAGAGAGGCAGAGACACAGGCAGAGTGGAAGCAGACTCCATGCAGGGAGCCTGATGTGGGACTCGATCCCAGGACCCCAGGATCACATCCTGGGCCAAAGGCAGATGCTAAACCACTGAGCCACCCAGGGATTCCCCCACACACACCTTTTTAGGTAATAACATCTAAGTTCTACTCTCTAGCAAATTTCAATTATACAGTGCAGTGTTATTAGTAATAGTAATCATGATGTTACTTATTAGATCCGCAGACTTTATCCATCTTATAACCAAACGCCGGTACCCTTTACCAAACTCACCGATTTCCAACACCTCCTAGCCTCCCACAACTACTTTTGTAATCTGTTTCTACAAGTTTGACCTTTTGTTTTTAGATTCCATAAGTAAGTGATAGCATGTAGTATTTGACTTTCTCTACCTGGCTTGTTTCACTTAGTATAGTGCTCTTCAAGTTCATCCATCATGTTGCAAATGACAGGATTTCCTTTTTTTTAAAGGCTGCATAATATTCTATTGTATATAATGTATGTACACCCCACATTTTCTTGATCCATTCATTTGCTAATAGACACGTATGTTGTTTCCATACCTTTGCTCTTATAAATAATGCTGCAATGAGCATGGGAGTACAGAAACATCTCTTTAAGATGATGGTTTCACTTCCTTCAGATATATATGCAAAAATGAGATTGCTGGATTATACGGTAGTTCTATGTTTAATTTCTTAAGAAACCTCCATACTGTTTTCCACAGTGGCTGCACCAATTTGCATTCTCACCAAGAGTCCACAAGGGTTCCCTTTTTCTACATCTTCACCAGCAAATCACATTTTGCCCATTATTAAATTCACTGGAAATGAGGGCTTTTGTGAAGAAAATGAGATTTGTCTGTATCTAAAGGATAAAGGCTAGAAGGGCTTGCAAAACTACAATGTGGCCAGCAGCCGGAGCAAAGCAGAGTGGCAGGACCGACTGGCTCCGCCCTCTTTAGTAGACTCTGCCCCTTGCTTTCCTTCATATCCTTATTTCTTCCTCTCCTGCCTTTTCTCCTTTCCCAGGCTTTCTCAGTAAAAGTCATCATCTTCACCACTATCACTGACAACCATAAATACATATTTAACAAAATAGCAACCCATAGCAAGTCTCCTCTGGTAGAGAAACAGGGCACATGAGTAAAATACACACGGTAATCCAGGGTAACATGAGACAATGAGTGGCACATGGGCATATTCATTTCCTAAAATCCAGATTTAAGTTAATATATCCACTTATAAGCATAACATTGAAGACTAGCCTATTTTTTCATCAGGTTCTGCTTTCCCATTTTCCCATTTTCCTTCTCTCACTTACCTCTCTCTAAGTCTCCCAGCCTCTGCCCCCTTAACTTGCTGAAACATACTCAGTAAACACTCTTGGAACGTGTGTACCAATCTTACTGGTTTTGTAGCCTGTGGCCTGCACTTGGTGCATACTGAATCCACTCACTTCAGCTTTGTGAGCAGACAAGAGCATGTCCAAAGTTAATTTAATTAGGGGATAGAGAATTGAAAGCATCCGAAACAATTTACTCAGCCTCTTCATGTATGCCTGAGTCATATATAATTTAAGTGTTTCTGGTCTGGAGTTAAAATATATTTAAGACTTTTAAGATCTTAAAAGTCAAGATTTTAAATGTGTGGCTTTGCCGAACATAGATCAAATTTATAGGCATCGGAGGCCTGCCTGCCATCAATTTAATGGGTGACAGAACAGCTAAAGCTGTTTTATCAATATCTGTTTGCTGCAAAGGAAAAATCTGTCTACTCAATTAGCACAGAGTCAGAAAATGAAAGCGATGCTCCTGATGCATTTGTTGGAGTTATTCCCCGCAATCTGGGCTTTGTTTAAATCAAATGGTGCAGTTGCCATCGATTTTAGCCCATTTTAAAATGCATGTGTTGTGATCAATCAAAACCATTTTTTAGGGTTATTTCAGGGAAGAAAATCGTTTTGAACATCAGAGAAATGTTTTTGTTTGCACGAGAAACACCACCCCAAACCCATACCATTTAAGAATCTACAGCTCTATAAAATGATATTTCCAACTAGGAAATTAATGACAATAAATATGTTCGTTCAGTAGCTCTTAGTTCTGAAATTTACCTTCTTTAATTCACTTAGAAGCCCTGTATGAAAAGGTTCTGGTGACTTACTTTGTTGAAATGTTCTGAAACTGCCTCCTTCTCTAAAACCACTTCATAGATTTAATAAGTAAAATGCACAAAAGTCACAGTCGATAACAATGGTCAGAACAGTTACTTGTGCTGGTAACTTGCTATTTGCTTCTTTTATAGAATAGGTTGGCTTAAAAAATAATAATATTTTAGGGACGCCTGAGTGGTTCAGTGGTTGAACGGTTGAATGTCTGCCTTCAGCTCAGGTCATGATCCAGGAGTCTGGGGATCGAGTCCTGCATCAGGCTCTCAGCCGGGAGCCTGCTTCTCCTTCTGCCTATGTCTCTGATTCTCTGTGTGTCTCTCATGAGTAAATAAATTCAAAGAATAATAATATTTTAAAATATTATATGATTCCACTTATGTGAAGTACTTAGAGTGGTCAAATTCATAGAGACAGAAAACAAAATGGTGGTTACCAGGGGCTGGGCAAAAGGATCAATGAGGAGGTGTTATTTTATGAGTATAGAGTTTCAACTTAAGATGATAAAAAGTTCCAGAGATGAATGGTTGGTGATCGTTGTACAACAATGTGAATGTACTTAATACCCCACAACTGGGCACTTAAAAATGGTTAAAATGATAAATCTTAGGTTATGTATTTTTACCTTAATAACAAATAAAACGTAAAAATGAATATTTTAGCTATCTTCTTCTCAAAGCAATAATAAGTAATTCTTGTGAAAGAAAGTTGAGTCAGGTATACCTTAAGCCAAAGATGGTAATTGGATTTCAAAATTACAAATCTTCCCTTTATTTAACAGGGCCTATCTTTTTATAGTTAGATCAACTTTCACGGTTTTTAAACAAAATTACAAACACATCAGTGGCAAATCTTCAAGTTATTTTTGAAAGATAGTACAAGATCTGCTTCCTGAGAGATTTATTTGACCTCTCTTTCTGCTCTATTGTCTTACTTGTAAAGATACACCTTGAACCAAAGACCAGACCAGCCCATGCGTAAGAAAGGTAGAGATTTAGTTGCAGAATGGAAAAGATTATAAGGAGAGCTCATAAAGGAGACAGGAGAGCACTTATCATTACCTGAAATTATATTGTCCCTTTGTTTGTTTTCTCTCTCCTTCACTTCTCCACATACACAAACAAGAATTTGACCTCTGTGAATCCTGGAGCCTACAGTGTTCCCTGCTATCTCCAAGCACCTTACATGGTGTCTGCACAGAAAGCATGAAAAATTCCCTATACTCCCTCACCTTCCCCTTCTACACAAAAATTTTCTTATTATTAACATCTTGTTAATGAGTTTATGTGATCCATTTGTTATAATTGATAAGCCAATATGATACATTATTATTAACTAAAGTTCATAATTTACATTAGGATTTACTCTTTGTGTTGTACATTCTATGGATATTCACAGGGGACATTTGAACAAAGCTCTCTCAATGACTAATAAAACAAGCATGCAAGTATTAGTATGGATATAGAAGAATGGAATAAACGGTTAAAAACTTGGTTTAATTGTTGCGTGTAGAACAGTACACCCAACAACTGCAGAAACATATTTTTAGATGTACTTGAAATATTTACAAAAATTGACCACACATTAGGCTATAAAACAACTTTCAACAACTTTCTAAGGATTGTTTTTTCAGAGTACACTTTTCTGGCCACAGTACAGTTAGCAATAAATCAATATCAAAAAATTATAAAAATCCCATATACTTGGAAATTTAAAAAAAAACACTTATAAATAACTCATGGACCAAAGGGAAAATAAAAATGAAAATTAGAAAAGATTTGAACCAAAAGGTGAAAAAGAAACACAGTGCCCTACACTTCACTGCCTCCTACTATCTCCATTCTTATCATCTCTGTACAAGAGCTGAAATAAGAAGGCAAACTTTGCCTTTGTTCAGTCTCTGCTGAGCATGTGCACACTAGGTGACTCCCATTTTCCACTGCTCTGTACATATTTATTAATGACCACAAAAGTGCCACGAGTGTTGATTTTGAAACTACAAATAAATTTTAGGTGAATTTGCAACATGGAATCCATGAATAATGAGAATCAATTGTACTAGAAAAGATCTTAAAAATCAATGAGCTGGGGTGTCTGGGTGACTCAGCTGGTTAAGTGTCTGCCTTTGGCTCAGATTGTGATCCCAGAGTCCCGGGATGGAGTCCCACATAAGACTCCCTGTTCAGCAGAGAGTTTGCTTCTCCTTCTCCCCCAGCCCCTCCCCTCTGCTCATGCTCTCTCGTGCACTGTCTCTCTCTCTCTCAAATATATAAATAAAATATTTTTTAAAAAATCAATGAGCAAAGGATTCCCTTCAAGAGTCTGGGAAAAGAACAGCAAATTAAACCCAAAAGTACAAGAAAGATAACAATGAAAGAGAAGATATTAATGAAATAGATAACAACCATATAGTAGAGATCAATAGTGAATAATTGGTTCTTTGAAAGGCTAAAATGATTGCTAACCACTTAGTGAGACTAACTAAAGGAGAGATGGCTCAAATAGTTAATATCAGGAATGGAAAAGAGAGTATCACTACAAAGCCTATAGTCACTAAAAAATATCACCAGAGTATAATATGAGCAGCTTTCTGCAAACCAATTCATCAACTGAGATGATGCCTACAAATCTAAAAAAGGATTGTCCAAAACTAACCTTGGGTGAAACAGAAATTTAGACAAATATTACAATTTAAGGAAATGGAATTTGAAAGTAAAACCTTCCTATAGAATTTCCACTCCTGCTCTGGACAGGTAAGCCCCCACAAATTGGCACCTTTCTCAAATAACAACCATAAATCCTGGATAATATACAAAAACAACTTAACTGAATCCTCCAGAGAATAAGCAAAAGCTGGCAGACTTTGGGGGGGAGGGTAATGAAAATTTGGAGGAAACCATCAGCAAGGGGGAGCTTTCTTCCTTCACCACAGATACAGTGGCAGTCATAAATATCTAAAGCCTCAATAGAAATGTGCATCTTTTGGACTGCAAAAACCAGATTTGATGAAGCCTGGGCCAACCAGGACGACCAGACAGTGAGTAGGGGAATCAGTAAAGATCTAGAGAAGTGAACACCAGTCTGTGTTTATATGTCCAGGTCTCTCATTGGCCCATGAATTGTGTGTGCAAGTCAGCTTGAAAGGAGTTTGAAATTAGGTTTGAATCACCTATTACTGGCAAGAGAGAATTTGCCATTTGAGTCTAACCAAATTCATTTCCTTATTAAAATAAAATCCAGGGGCAGCTAAGTGGCTCAGTGGTTGAGCATCTGCCTTTTTGGCTCAGGTCATGAACCCTGGGGTCAGAAGATCAAATCCTGCATTGAGTTCCCCATGAGGAGCCTGCTTCTCCCTCTGCCTGTGTCTCTGCCTCTCTATCTGCTTCTCATGAATAAATAAATAAAATCTTTTAAAAATAAAATAAATCCATATTCTTCTGAGAAATAAGACAAAAACCAACATAACATTCACAAGGTCCAAAAACAACTCAAAATTTCTCCTTATGAGAGGAACAGGGACAATTTGACCTACTGTTAAAGGAAAAGACCACGGATGCCAGCTCTAGGATAAACCAGCCTGGAATTCTCAGCCTAAGCAGCCATTGGCAATGCTCAATGAAGTCAAGGGTAATAATATGCTAACCACGAAAGATGGGACATGTCAGCAAGGGAAGAGAAAATAGGATTTAAAAAAAAAAAAAAAGACATTCCAGATGTGAAAATAGGATATCTGAAATAAAAAATTAAAAAAAATAAAGAAATATAAAATTCACAATAGCCACAGAGAGATGGAAGAAGAATCAGAAAAGTTAAAGGTTGAGAAATAGAAAAAGAAAGAAAAAAGATTGAAAAAATGCACAGAGAGAATCAGGAACATGATGGGTAATTTTTAAAAGTCTAATATATGAATAATTGAAGTCTCGAAATGAGAGGAGAGAAAGAATGGGGAAGAAAAATATATTTGAAGGAATAGCTAAACTGCAAAGTTCTCAGTTTGGTAAAAGACACAAATTTATGGATTCAAGAAGCTCGGCAAAGTCTAAACAGGATATTTGAAAAAGAAACATGCCTGGCCATGTCATGGTGAAACTTAAAAACTGAAATAGAGAGAAAATCTTGAAATAAGCCAGAGCAAAAGGACTCATTACATACAGAAAAACAATGATTCAAATGACTACAGATTTCTCATTAGAAAAAAAAAATGGAGGCCATAGACAATGTAACAATACGTTTCAAGTGCTAAAACAAACAAAAAAACAACAAAAAAACCCCTGTGAAACTAGAAATCTATATCTAGTGAAAATATTTTCAAGATTGAAAACAAAATAAAAACATATTAAGGTAAAGAAGGGCTAAGAGAAATCATTACCAGCAGATCAGCACCGTAAGACATGTTAAAGGAATTTCTTCAAGAGGAACAGAAATGACAACAGAGGAAATCAGATTTTAGGAATGAAGAGCATTAGAAATGGTAGCTGTATGCATAATTATAAAAACTACTTTTTTCCTACTAATTTCTTTAAAATGTATGCCTATTTTACGCAAAAAATAAAAACACTGTTTTGCAAAGTTTATGACACATGTAGGAATAATTGATATGAAAATTATAACATAAAAAATCATGGGAGGATGAGTACCTGCATGGCTCAGTTGGCTAAGCATCTGATTTCAGCTTAGGTCATGATCTCGGGGTCCTGGGTTCCAACGTGGTGATGGGCTCCCCACTCAGCAGGGAGTCTGCTTCTTCCTTTCCCTCTGCCCTTCCCGCCCACTCATGCCCACTCTCTCTTTCTCTCTCTGTCTCTCAAATAAATAAATAAAATCTTTAAAAGAGAGAGAGAGAGAGAGAGAGAGAATCATGGGACGAGAGTAAATAGACCTTTATGGTTGCAATATTTTGACCTTTATTGGGCTTTTTGTTTCACATTTTTAAAATGAAATGAAAATAAATAAATAAATAAATTAATTAATTAATTAATTTAATTAAATGATACAATATTACCCCCAAGTAAACTGCAAAAAGTTAAAACCATATATCGTGATATATTTATTCTTCTAAAGCAGCCACTAAAAAAAATTAGCAAACTGAATTCAAAAGCATATAATAAAAACAATACATTGTGACCAACTTGAGTTTATTTCAGAAATGCAATGGTGGTTTAACATTTGAAATCCATTACTGTAATTCACCTCATGAATAGAAAAATACCAAATAATAATCTTAATGGCTGCAGAAAAAGCATTTGTTGTAATTCAAATTCGCTTATAATAACAATTCATAATAAACTATGAATGGAAGGGGATTTCCTTAATCTGATTATGGTTATACCCAAATAGCTACAGCAAACATCACTATCAATATGAAAATTTTGAGAGTTTTACCCCAGAGATCAGGACCAGTGCAAAAGAGCCCACTATCACTATCTCTGTTCAATATTGCACTGTAGATTTTTAGCCAAAGAGAGGAAAATCAATACAGTTGAAAAGAAACAAATGGAAGTCTTAGTATTTGCTGAAAACATGATATATTTGGGTACATAAAAAAATCCCCCAAAAAAGTCTATGCATGACTATTAGAATTAATATGTAAATTTAGCAAAGTTGCTGGATACAAGATAAATGCTAGGTATTAAGGTGCACTGTGGTGAATCAAATAGTCAAGGAACCTATTTTCATTGGAGCATACATTTTTGTGTGGGAGATAAATATGTATACTAATAAGTAAGTGTGCTCTGAATAAAAATTGTGCTGTGAAATTTATACATAGTCAGATAATAGAGGGAGACCTATTGGAAAAGAGGCTGCTTTAGAACAACAGGAAGGAGGCAACCATGGGAAGTTCTGTGTAAATGACAGTCTGGGCAGAGGGAATGGCCAGTGCCATGGCCCTAACTCAGAAATGTACTTGGCCTGTTAAAAAAACAGAAAAATTTGATATGAATTGAGCTTTGTAAGTACAGAGGAGAGTGAGTCAGACAGGAGGAAAGCAGGGCTCTAATGAGGCACATCAAGAAGTCTGCTTGTATTCCAATTAAGCAGAAAAGAGCAGGCTAGACCCTCTCCCACTTTAACCCATCTCTGCTTTTCATGATTTTTTGGTTTGGTTTTTCTTCCTGCTAAAGATAGGTTTTCTCTCCATAGTAGAGGGAAGTGACTAGGTAAAAAACAACAACAACAACACAAAAAATCCCAGTGTATAAAAAAGCATTGAAGGGCACCAGGGTGGCTCAGTTGGTTAAGCATCTGCCTTCAGCTTAGGCCACGATCTTGGGGTCCTGGGATGGAGTTCCACAGGGAGCCTGCTTCTCCCTTTGCCTCTCCCCCAGATTCATGCTCTCTCTCTCTCTCTCTCTCAAATAAATAAATAAAATCTTAAAAAAGAGAAAAGAAAAAGAAAAAGCATTGAGACTACATGAGCTTACTTGGAAAAGCCCTATTGCTGGTCAGAGGGTCATGGCCTAGGTCAACAGCTCTGCAGACTGATGAGCCTGAGACCTGGGCAGGTCACCTATCCCCTACAAGTCTCAGAGCCTTTACTTTTGAAACAAAAAAAATAATAAAGATATCTATTTTTCAAGACTTATTTGAATATTAAATGAAATCTTGCATGAAAGCTTAACATAAGGAGTGGCATAGACACGGAAGCATTTTGAAAAATTAGCTGTAGTATTAAAAAAATAATATCTTAAAGGACTGAAAAATATATATATTAGCATTTAATTGATGTCTGGATAAGGCATGGCTTTCTAAGTACAATAACAATAAAAGAAATCACAAAAGAAATACATATCAATTCCACATGTGATTCTAACAAAATTTAGAAATATCTCTGCAAGGCTGATATGTCCAGTTGTGTAAGTTTTACAATGTACCATTCTAGAAAGCAACAGTACATTTTAACAAAATGATCACAAATAAATTAAAGACAAGATAAACCAGGTTTAAAAATCAAACAAATACAGCTGTTAATACCCTACTATTTAAAGAGTCCTCAAAATGAAAAGGATAAATTGAAACAAATGTTGGACACCATTTTCCAACTGTCAAAATGGCAAAGGTAAAATGCTGAAGAAGCTGCATTGAGATGGAGACACATATTTTGCTGGCAGTGTGGGAGTGTAAATTGGTTGGCTCCTTCCAGAAAGAAATTTGGCAGAGTATACCAAGACCACTAAAATATGTGCATCTTTGAACATGAAAATTTTCCTTCTAAGAAAGTAGGAGTTTACCTTAGAGAAAGAATCACAGTTATGGACCAGGATTAATATATAAAGATATGCATTAGGGTAAAAAATTAGAAACTACCTGAATAGCCACAATAACAGGCAGACTAAATAGTTTTCTTCTTTTGGAAGAATATTCATTAAAAATATTCAATATTTTGAATGGCTGGATGGCTGAGTCAGGTAAGTGTCTAGACTCTTGTTTTCAGCTCAGGTCATTATCTCAGGATCGTGAGATCAAGCCTGCATCAGGCTTCATGTTGAGCATGGAACCTGCTTAAGATTCTCTCTCTCCCTCTGCCCCTCCCTCCACCCCTGTCACATACACACACTCTCTCTCTCTCAAAAAAAAAAAAAAATCAAATAGTATGAGAAAGTCTACACACTATAATATTCAGTAAAACAAAGATTAAAAAAAAAAAAAGCTATGTGCAGGGGGGCCTGGGTGACTCAATCTGTTAAGTGGCCAACTCTTGATTTCACCTCCGCTCATGACCCAGGGTCCTGGGATTGAGCGTGGAATCCAGCTCCATGATCAGAGAGAAGTCTGCTTCAGGATTCTCATTCCCTTTCCTTCTGCCCCTCCCTCCTTCACTTGCTCTCTCTCTCTGTCTCTCAGTAAATAAATCTTTAAAAATAAACAAACAAATATTAAAAACTATGTGCAAGGTGATTCCAATTAAGAGACTGAATGGCTGGAAGCACATTGCAGGAGCTTGTGAGTGTGTATGAGCCACAATTGCATAAAGAAGCAAAGAAAACCCAGGGGCACCTGGGCAGCACAGTCAGTTAAGCATCTAGCTCTTGGTTTGGCTCAGTGGTGATCTCAGGATCGTGGGATTGAGCCCCATGTTAGGCTCCAAGCTCTGTGTGGAGTCTGCTCAAGACTTTCACTGCGCCTCCTACTGTTATTCTCTCTCTCTCAAGTAAGTTAGGTCTTAAAAGAAGAAGAAGAAGAAGAAGAAGAAGAAGAAGAAGAAGAAGAAGAAGAAGAAGAAGAAGAGAAACTGATTTATCCAGAGAACTGAATGAAATCCCTTTATCGGAGAAACAAAGCTGTAGCCTTCTAATAAAGTGGAGAAAAGAGAAAGAATAAAAAAAAGAAAAAATTATAGGCGATTTTTGTTTCCCTTTTATGTCTATAAATATATAGTATTCAGGGTCGAGTCTCAGTTTCATAGGTCCTTCTCGACACCTATTCAGAATGTCCCTGGGACCCCCTGCTTCGTCAGGGAGTAAATGTGGGATAAGAGAAGGGGAGCCCTAGGCACTCTCAGACCAAATCAGGCTCTCCAGCCAAATCAGCCACTAAAACTCCTCTTTGGCTAATTGGGTCTGTGCTTGGATGACTCCGGTAAATCCTCCTCAGTTCAGAGTTTTGCCCTCCCCCAGGCTACATCTCGGGAAGCCCCAGGAGAGACAGAGAACTGTGGCTTGTACCGGGATCGCTGGCATGTGCTGGCCCTCACTGGTCTTCCAGTCCACCTGACTTCGGAGAGGACGATCTCCAGTCTGGGCATGTCTGAATGTTGCCTCTTCTTAGGTGTGGCTGGGGCCTTTGCTCACCCATGGGCCCTTCCCACAGCTTCTCTGTTTCCAGAAGGATCCTGCAGACTCCTGCCCACAAGGCATGATCTCCACCATGGTCTGTCCAAAAGTCCTAGAGTTTTCGGGGCACCTGGGTCACTCAGTGGTTGAGGATCTTCCTTTGGCTCAGGTCCTGATTCTGGGGTGAGGATTGAGTCCCACATCGGGTTCCCCACAGGAAGCCTGCTTCTCCCTCTGTCTCTGCCTCTCTCTGTGTGTCTCTTATGACTAAATAAAAAAATTTTAAAAACCTTCAAAAGTCCTAGAGTTTTCTTAAAGCTGGACAGAAAATTCATTTGACCTCTCTAGATATCAATACCCTCTGCTCTTAAATTCCTGATGGAGGGATTTGGAAAACATGACTTCTGAGTCTGTTGCAGTGTCCAGCTGGTGACTTCAAGATTCTCAGAAGAGAGGAGGACTTCTTTTCTCCATGTATGTCCTTTTTCTTCCATTCCCTCCCTCATGGGCATTTCCAACAACCTCCTTAAAATCGACTTTATTGCTCTTGCCAGGGGCTTGTTGCCTAGGCCAGCTCTGCCCAAGGTAGGCATTATCCTGCAGTTTGACTTTAATTCGCTAGAATTCTCTTAGGTTTGAGAGCAAAGCTGGGGCTAATTAAAATATATCCTCTTTTGCTTTACCGATCATTGTTCCATGGACATATTTCTCCTAGGGACTTCATATGAAGAATTGATGAATTGAAGGAAGGATTTAAGTTTCTGGGTCCTCTGGCCAAATTGCTCGTGATACTATAGTAACACTTAGGCTCTGTTCATTAATTAATTGCACTCCATTCCTTAATTGCCCTCCATTCCATCATCCACCAGCATTGACGAGAACAGGATGTTTAGGATGCAGGGGTTGGCTCCATTGACCTCTCACATTCTAAGTGAGAGCTCATCCATTTGAGCTAATTCCCCTGCACTAGCTGTGTGACCTTGGAGGAGGTGGGTAACTTAGCCTCTCCTGGCGACCATTTCCTCATTTGTAAAATGAGGTCAGTGAACTAGATGATCTCTACAGTCATTTCTATTTAAAAACCTGTAATCCTTCTTGTTTTCGTAAATGAAGCCCAGCTGGATCTAGGCCCTGGGGAGCTATTAAAGAACAGAACAGGTGTTGAGTGCTGGGGGTGGTGGGGAGGGTAGAGGGGTGGGGGGAAAGAGATGATTTCTCAAAAAGACAAGGCTGTCCACCGAGGAGCAAAGCCACTGCTACATTTGTAAAATGTTACTCTCAACTCCATGGCTCTGGTTTCAGTTGGGTTTCCGGGTTCCAGAGGGATGTCTGAGCAAGTGGCAGACTATTATGAGGGATGTCAGCACGCCCGTGTGCAGGCTGCATCTTGGAAGGAGAACTTCATAGGGCCTGCTGCCACCGGAAACAAACCTACCTGCTCTCACTAGGGACCCTGCCGTGTGCAAGCTGAACACATTCATCTCTAATTGCCTGCTGTCACCACAGCTATTGCCTTTCTGAGCCACTGTGTAAACATTCGTCACATAGCCCTTACGGATCTCATTCACCATGTCTCTGGCTTGTGAAGTGTCCTGTCTCATGCCCTTGGCTGATCTACCATTCTCTCTCTATCCTTGACCTTGGCAGCACGTTGCCTCATTTCAGCATCGGGTCAGCATGGCCAAGATGAATGGAGGGAAGCTTGGCTCAGGTGCCTGGGGATTTATGGCAAGGCCAACTCATTACTGACAGGTTTTGCTTCCTCTCCAGCTAGGAAAGCAGTCCAGGAGCCTCACAAAGGATCCTGACATTAATAGCAAGTCTCAACGGATTGGACCACAGCCTCTGATTTCATCGCTCTGAAACCCTGCTGCTTGGTGGTGCCAGGCCCACCTGCCCACGTGCCAGATGACACGTCGCTTTTGTTTACAGGGCTCCTGGCTTGGAGACAGGATGATTAACAAAGAAGGAAAGTCTCAAAAGATCTTGGCCCCATGTGGGTCTCTGTCCTGAGCAACAAGAAGTGACATGAACATTCTGTTTTAACTTCAGGACATAGGATGTGCCAGGGAGCAAGGTATTCTTGTATTAATCTTCAATTCAAATCATCTTATATTTGTGGGGTTTGACTTCCTTACAAATGAAAGTGCCCTTTCTTAACACCGCAGGTGAAAAGCAGCCTGGGAAGAGGATTCATGCCGAAACAATCGGAAGGCTATTCTCCCTCGCCTACTTTACTTTATAGAAAATCTTGTCCTCAAACTTTGAAATTGCTTTCCTTAATTGAAAGACATGGTCAAGGGCACCTGGGTGGCTCAGTGGTTGAGCACCTGCCTTCTGCTCAGATCGTGAACTCAGGGTCCTGGGATCAAGACCCACATGGGGCTCCCCGCAGAGCCTGCTTCTCCCTCTGCCTATATCTCTGCCTCTCTCTGTGTGTCTCTCATGAATAAATAAATAAAATTTTTAAAAAGAAGAAAGAAAGAAAGAAAGAAAGAAAGAAAGAAAGAAAGAAAGAGAAAGAAAGAAAGAAAGAAAGAAAGAAAGAAAGAAAGAAAGAAAGAGAAAGAAAGAAAGAAAGAAAGAAAGAAAGAAAGAAAGAAAGAAAGAAAGAAAGAAAAAGAAAGAGAAAGAAAGAAAGAAAGAAAGAAAGAAGAAAGAAAGAAAGAAAAGAAGACATGGTCTTTCTTAAGTCTTTAAGAAAATGAAGTGGTGAGTTAGGCTAAATTTAAACAAAACAAAACAGAAACTACACCATGTGTCCATTCAAGTTCCATTTTCTTCAGCTTTAATTGTGGTTATTGATAATAGCACTGAACTAGATCACTGCATTTGTGATTTGAAATTCTTGTCTCCTGAAACCATTCAAACGGGGAGAGGGTAGGAGGCATTTCAATGCAGCTTGGATGGAATTCTGTTAGAATCTCCTGTCTGTCTGCAGACCATGGATAGTTTCTCTGTTCACTTTTGGGACAGCCACAGACCCTTGGGTAATGGGAACATTTTTATGTTCTGCTCACATGGTTGGATTTTGAATTTGAAACATTTTCTCTACAATCCCATCAGTAATTGCTTGTAGGACAGCCGAGTCATTGAGATGCTCTTTGCACAAATGCTTTTAGTGCCGCACTATAACACGTTCCCTAGACTTTCTATTTAAGTGGCTGCCAAGTTCACCTATTAGCACAGTCACGTTAAAAAGCAACATTCATCTCACTCCGTCTAGAGTGACAATGATTATTCTGGAGGGGCCCAGAATTGTATGATCCATGCAGAGAAGGTGGCCTGCTCCTTAAAGATCCAGGGTGGAAGATAATTACAGCAGCCATTCTGTAGACTCTGATTTCTTTTTTTGAAAGACCTAACTATTAAAACTAGCGAAATTGTACCAGGTCACTGGAGTCTGCGAGCTCTGAGCATCCCTGTTTACCTGCTGAGACCCACGTCTCCTCAGCTGGTAAAGACTCGATCGATATCACAAGGTTTAACAGTTAACCTCAATGCCAGAGACCAGAACGAAGCTGTTTACATGTTGGCCATGTAGGCTACTAATAAGGTTTAGCTTTTTCATCTGAAAAAGTGAAAATGGAGATAATCAAATATCTAATCCCATAGGGTGGTTGTCAGGATCGAATGGGATGGTGCATATAAAGTAACAAAGTCTTGACTGGGTTTCCCTGGCTTATGGTGGCTGCTTCCAGTTGTCCTCAGCTTGAGAATAGAGCCATGTATCTCCATGCTGTGTATTCTTAACTTTTAGCACAAAACTTAGCATCTAAAAGCACCTGCAAATGTAAACTATCATTTTTTCATAAGAAATGGATTGAGAATACTGTTTCTCACTTGATTTTTATTGCTTCCTATTTGTGAAGATCATGTCTATGACACAGGATTTCAGACACCGATGCGTCATTCCAGGGAAGAGTGAGTGTTCTCTCCACTGTGGGAGCAGGGGCAGCTGACAGTTAGCATGGCTTGTCATGGATGCTAAAGTGTTCTTCCTAAAATGCCAGGACCCCCCTCTTCTAGTCATGTGCGGGGCCGCTGGGGAAGCACACTCTCCCTCCTGCTCAAGCAGCTGAATGAGAGCAAAGCTCAAATGTGCTTTGGGCCTTTGCCCGTCTGGACTCAGATAAAAGGCATGTACAAGCTCTATCGATACAGATGGGCCCAGCAGGGATAATTCAGCTCTTCCTTTGGAGTAATTATCCGTGGTTACTTACGCACAGACACAGGCATCCTCTGCCAAGTTGACATCCAGCAGAAAGAGCAGGAAAGGAATGACAAGCACTGGTCAAACCAGGCTGTGTCCCTCCATTCAGAATGCCCACACTGTCCACCAACCCAAGGACAGGATCCAACCCACCCACTCTCATTCTCCACTGCCTGGTCTGAGAATACTGTTGCACCAGGCCAGTATTCCCTGATGCTGGGGGTCGGTAGTAAGGTCCTGGACTGAGATTGCTCCAGGGGGAACCTTACAGGTAATAGGATGCTGAGTGGGCCTTTCCCTGTCACCTCAGATGGGTGCTTGGGACACAAAGCTAAAGCAAACAGGATTACCTGGCCCCCATTCTCAAGAAAGTTATACATAATTGGGGGCTAGACCCTCCATGGATTTCTGAAAAACCACCCACCAACTCTACTGTCCATCTGACTGCCACTCCAGCTCTTCCTCACCTCCTCCTAAGTACAATAGAGAGAGAAGAAAAACATAACACTTACCTCCAGGGCAAGTGTTTCTCTTTGGGGTGACCTGCCTCAAAAAGAGGGGGAGAGAAAGTCTCCAAGAAACCAAACAGAACAGCAGGTGTGCAGAGAGAAGGGGATGGCATCTCTTCTGTGGGTGGATGTCAGCCATGTAGCCCTCTGGGGTAGGACCCTCCACCCACCAGGGAGAGGGTGGAGTGGAGGCAGCCCCTGAGTGTGTCGATGATGGGCACATTTCCTCTGGCAAATGTGCGCTGTGGAGGCTGCATGCCATTTCCCCAGCCAAGGGGATGGGCTGGCAGAAGAGACCTCGGCAAGCAGAGGCTGGGGTACCCAGCTGGGAGAGGCAGTGCAGGAGGTGCAGGAGGCGGGCTTGGCAGAGGTCCGGTTCTGGGAGAAGGGAAAGAGATAAGCATTAAGCCAAAAATGAATGTGAAGTTTTAAAGTAGGCTGGACTGGCTGGATTGTTAAAAAACTGAAAGTCTTAAAAAGCTATGGATTCTTCCTGAAACTTCATTAAGGAATGAGAGTAGAGTTGATAGAAAATGATTAACAGCAATTATGGGGGAAAATAAGTCCATTCCATGTTTTATCCCACCAAACACCAAGCCCTGCAATATGAATATCCAGTAGTCCTGAGCACCCCACACGGCACACGAATTCAGAATATGTGGATATTCTGTGCATTCCATTTAACCTGTTGTGGGCAGCCTGGGTGGCTCAGTGATTTAGCGCCACCTTCCGTCCAGGGCCTAATCCTGGAGACCCGGGATCGAGTCCCACGTCAAGCTCCCTGCATGGAGCCTGCTTCTTCCTCTGCCTGTGTCTCTGCCTCTCTCTCTCTCTCTCTCTCTCTCTCTCTCTTTCTCTCTGTCTCTCATAAATAAATAAAATCTTTAAAAATAAAAATGAAATGAGCTGTTGTTTAACTTCTCTAGCAGATAAATTAATGTCTTCTATTTCCTTTTTTTTTTCACTTATTAAAGAAAAATGCACAATTCCCTTGTAAGTGATTTCCTTGTAAAATTTCAAACCTTCAGATGTTCACACGCCTGTTAAGGAGTTTGTCATGTGACTAATAAGTAATGATTTTTTGGAAGATATTAGGACGATTTCAATGTTCTTTAGACATGTTAGAAGATAACCATAGTATTTTACCTTTTGCTAAATCTTCAAATGATTACACAGGTTTTATATATTGTTCTACTTTCCAAGGATTCTAAGAAGCCAGGACTAAAAAAAAAAATAACAAAAATCTCAAGCATTAAAAAAAAAATCTCAAGCATTAAACAAAGAAGCAAAGAGAGAGATGATCAAATGTGGTTTATTTTAATCCAAATTATCAATATAAAATATAATTAACACTGTTACTCTTTGCTCAAGAGGCCTCGCTTATCTTAGGGGACGATATGATGACATTGCCAGTTCGTTGCCTTGGAAACTGCTGTTTTTGATGTTAGGTCAAAAAGCCCAGGGCAAAGGATACCCAAAGATTGATATTGGGGTTATGGGGAGACGTTCACTAAGAAAGTTCCTGGATTCATGAATATTCACACGTGGATTATATCATGGTGACCTCCAGAAACCAACGTACCACTTGCAGATCTGACCACCTTCCATTTAGTAGAATTTCTACAGAGATAAATCTTTCAAATGAAGGAAACTAATCTAAAAAACCTGGGGGTTAAATAAGACTTTATTTTGACACTGGATTCTTATTCTAAAAGGTCCCCGGGCTTTCCATATCCACAAAAGTTCCAAATGTGGCTGACCCAAATAAACAGACCTCGTCCATACAGATGACTGGAGGTCACCAACACAAATGGTACTTTAAAATTATCCTAAAGCTTTTTCAGGGCCCCTTCTTAGGCTGCTGACCACAAGGGTCTGGAAGCATCCAACGTCACTACGGCATGATATACCCATAGACAACAGCGTGACTACTTCCCCAACATCTACCCCCACACACACCTACTCCTGTAATGTGTCACTCTTGTAAGGTGTGAGTAAGTGACCCTGCCCTCATTTCTAGCCATGGGTCCCTACTCCTCTTAGCCTGTGGTTCTCAAACTTGAGTGCACAAGCATCACCTAAAGAGCTTGTTATAGCAGTTTCCATCTCAGTTTCTGATTCAGCTGTCTGGAATGGGGCCTGAGAATTTGCATTTCCAACAAGTTTCTGTGTGATCTTGATACCACTGGGTTTTCCATTATTTGCTGCTTCACAGCCCCTTAAATGATACAATAGATAAATTCCAAAAGCATTCTGTTACACCCAGGAAATGAAACTTGGCATGCCACAGGGGGCAGGGAACTTGGGTGAACTTGGTGCAGAGCGGGGGTCCCAGCCTCAACAACACATCATGGTCACCCAGGGAGACCTAACCACTACTCTCCAGAGATTTGAATTTGTTGCTCTGGGTGGGGCCTGGACAGCAGTATTTTTTAAATTCCCTTAGTGATTCTAGCGTGCATCCAGCAATGAAAATCACTGCTTTATAAAAGAAGTTTTCCAATATTGTGTGCACATATATGTATATAAGCACCCTTGAGGGAAGAGACTGGACAAGGATGGTATCTGACCTGAAGTTTTTGTCCTTTTCAGTGACAACAAGGGACCCAGCACACTGTCATGGGAAGTGACCCAGCTGGTCCTATAGATTCAAATAGCTTTTAGGGAAGATAGCTTTTCTGCATCCTGCATCTCCAAGTAAATAGCATTGTTCCATTTTGCACGATAAGCCAACTGACTTGTTCTTCTTGACTAAAGTAGGAAACCTGAGTAGACAGGCAAAAGAGAAGTAAACAGAAACAGCAAATTATAAAGTATGCAATTAAGAGAATCTAAATAGTAGAGATCATATTTGCCTTACAATTCATCTTGGACTTGAATAATTATATCTAATACTTATACAGTACTTATTGTATTCCATAGACTATCCTTAGTGATTTTATCTATTACCTAATGGGTTCCTTTTAATGACCTCTAAGAAAGACACTGCCCTTATCATGATCCTTTTATAGATGAGATTATCGAAGCCCAGAGAGGTTATTCACAAGGTCACACAGCTAGGGAGTGGGAGAGCTGGAATCTAGACCTGGAGAGTCTATGCAATCAACCACTGTTGCAGATGCTGTCCTTCTGTTAATATTGACATTTGAAATATCTAATTTATTCACCCAACAAAGGAAAGCAGAAGGCTCCTCTGTCTTACTCCTTACTGCTCCACTGTTCCACCTACGATCATAACAATAGGTTAACCAACTGTCTTGGTTTGTCCAGGGTTTTATAATTTTAGCACTGATAGTCCTGTGTCCAGAAAAACCCTCCCATTACCCTACTTGGCACCCAGACATCTATGAACCCCCAAAACTTAACATGTGGGGCTCAGGCATAGCAATATAAAATGTCTCAGAATGACTCATTTCTTTGCAACTGACCTTTGCTATAGAACAAAATAAGCCTTGCCTCCCAGTGTCTTCTTTCGGGTATGATCACAGTGACAAAAAGGTAAACACGAGAATGAATGTGTCACATTTATGGAAAATAAATACTAATTTCTTTTTGGCAGAACCCAAAACAGGAATTCATATAAAAAGAATGACTCATGTCTCTTCAAGATAATTCTTTTTAAGTCAGATTATTTAAACATAAGAAAATGTGACAAAATGCTTATAATGAGGCAAATAGCGAGTTCTCGTGAAAATATAATGGTGTAGTTTCAGCTCAGGGTACATCAAAGGTTTGCTGGAAATGTGATGATATGGTTTCCCTGAATCAGATTTTACAGTGGCATGCCTGCTCAGAAAGATTATAGACTCTCTCACATAACAGAGGATTCACATTTTTCACTTTTTCCTTGAAAGGCTAATTCCTCACGTCTAAGTGGACTTCATTCTTAATGATGATTCACTCGACAAAGCACTGCTGTCTGATAGAGTCTTGTTTTATAAGGCAATCTGCCTCCATGTTCATTGATTAGGACACATCTACCCAGTTAAGGGCACACATAGACATCATGGATGTACTAATGACATCTTCTTTTGTACTGTGCCTTTCAACTATTACTAAATTTCATCTGTTACAACCGGTCATTGATAGAACATTGAACTGCTTTGGAAAAGTACTGAAATAGTGAAGCTGAGCAAGAGATAGCATATGTTTTCATCATACGGTAGGCATGCCTCATGTAATTCTAAAGCCCCCAGATCATTGGCAAGGAACTCTCATTCATTCTAATTATTTTCCAAAGGGACACTGTCACTTAACCACAGTTACGCCATCTTTAGAACTCGGTGGTTTCTTACACCCTCGCTGGAGGGACATGAATTATCACTTGCTGACACCAAAGCGGTGATCCAGGGATCCCTTCCTTGATGTCCACCCCCAGTGTGACTCTGCTTCCTCCCCAGCCTCACTGTGAAATGGAAGGATAATGCTACAGGATGGCCTGTAGGATTGGCAGTGCAGAGAAGCTGATTTCAGTCTGAAAAGTCAATATGAAAAAGACTTCAAGACTATTCTTCACCCTAAATGTTATTGACTTTAAGGGCAAGCAGAGCTCTGCCACAAATTCTGTTACAAGAAGATACCAAGGGGCAGCCTGGGTGGCTCAGCGGTTTAGCGCCGCCTTCAGCTCAGGGTGTGATCCTGGAGACCCGGGATCGAGTCCATAGGGCTCCCTGCATGGAGCCTGCTTCTCCCTCTGCCTGTGTCTCTGTCTCTCTCTCTCTGTGTGTCTCTCTCTGTCTCTCTCTCTATGTGTGTGTGTGTGTGTGTGTCTCATGAATAAATAAATAAAATCTTGAAGAAGAAGAAGAAGAAGGAGGAGGAGGAGGAGGAGGAGGAGGAGGATATCAAGATGCAGAAGTGGAGCATTTGATATTTCTTTACCCACATCCTGATCGAGTGAAAACCAAGTCAGCTTTGAGTGAAAAATATCTTTCAGTTTCAAGAGCCAAAGCTCAAGTTGGAAAACTTCATGGGTCTTAAAATTCCGAAAATTGGTCTTGATTTAAACAAAACATATTGAGTGATAATATGTTGCATGCCAAGAATGTAGTCACTCTTCAAAAACATAACTTCCAACAATAATATTTTTGAACAATGAGTTGTAGGTTGGTTTTTCCTTTTAAAAGTAACATTTAGGGATGCCTGGGTGGCTCAGCAGTTGAGGGTCTGCCTTTGGCTCAGGGTGTGATCCCAAGTCCCGGGATTGAGTCCCACATCGGGCTCCCTGCATGAAGCCTGCTTCTCCCTCTGCTTGTGTCTCTGCCTGTCTCTCTGTGTCTGTCATGAATAAATAAAATCTTAAAAAAAAAAAACAACAAATAAAAGTGACATTTATTCTTCACTAATTGATCTGGCTATGTTGAAAAGAGCCAGTAGGTTTAAAAGAAATAATTATATGACAAGCTTCTACTTTTTTCACTTCTGGAACATACTAATTTCACTTCAGTGAGCACCTCTGCTCCATTTGCAAGCCTTCTAAACCTGAAAGAAACCCAGCGAGTATGTCCACTATAATCAAAGTTTCCTGTTATCAGGTATCTCAAATTAGAAACTCCGATTTTTTTTTCTTAAAAAGTTCACATGAAATGTCTTTAGCAACATGTAAAGATGACTTTTTAGAGATAATATTAGAAACTTAATGGTTACATCATCTTTCAGGTATAATTGGAAATAATGGCCATGCCTTTTTCCTGGGCAATACACTGAACAATTGCTACCCAGGAGGACAAACCACCAGGAGAGGCAAATGCATCCTGGGGATTAATGACAGCCCAGAGGTTGCCAATGGAGTGAGCTGACGCCAAAATTCCATTAATTCCAACTAATCATTTTGCCCTAGGATGTACTATCCAGTTAAATGGCTCAGAATTGTAGCTTGTACAAATAGCCTGAAATACACACACTGACTTACAGAATGCATACTCCTGCCACTTGAATTCTGCATTCTACATAGCAAAACAAAATCTTGGGGGTACCCGGGTGGCGCAGTGGTTGAGTGTCTGCCTTCGGCTCAGGTCATGATCCTGGGATCCTGGGATTGAGTCCCACATCAGGCTCCCTGCGTGGGCCCTGCTTCTTCCTCTGCCTATGTCTCTGCCTCTCTGTGTGTCTCTCATGAGTCAATAAAAAAAATCTTTAAGAAAAAAAAAAGGGAAGAAAACAAAACCAAAAAAGGTTTGTTTGTTTGTTTGTTTGTTTGTTTTTGCCTTTTGTTCAAATATCATGCTTGTTGTTCATTCTCTGTAAAACCAGTAAAAGGGAACTGTGATAGTATTGAGAAAAATCCCTTCAGAGTTGAAACTGCCTCACCAGGATTTGAGAATCCAGTAGAAAACCTCACTCACAAACCCCAAAAAGTCTAGAGCATTCAAATAAGACAGTGAAAGATTTCACGTAACCGTAATGTATGGTTTTTTTCACAAGCCTGTTTCCCAGAATTTGATATATATAAACAGCAGTCAATCATAGCTAAGAGCTGCAAGGCATAAAAAATTTTTATGTTCATTATTTTAAATTTCTGTTCTCAAACCTGTAAAATTACTTTGGTAAAACACAAATATGTCACACATTTCTATTTCTCTCAGAGCCATAGATGAGAATTCATGGGGTGGAAACAGTGCCCTACAGTCATAAGCTAAGGACACCCCTCTCACAAACCTCTCTCAGTGACCCCTGAAATCCTTTTAAATACCTCTAACGGAACATGAACCACATTCTAGTGAGGTGCTCTGTTTATTTATCTCTCCCACTCCCCAAAGACCATAAGCTTAGCTGCTGTCTCTGTGTTTGTGTGTATCTCACCTCGTGTTGAGCCCATGAGCTAGGACATAATAGATGCTTAATTTAAGTGTGTTGAACTGAGCTACGGGCTTGATAAATTCAACGATGTCCTAAAAGAGAAGCTAAATGGTGACCTAAGACATAACTGGCCAAGCTAACAGCATTGTAGCCCCCTTCACTTGTTCCTTCCCTTGTCCTCCTTACAGTTCATGGACATACATCTCTCCATGAACTGGAAGTATCTGAAACTCAACCCTCTCATCTGTAAATATAAGAGGCCTTGTGTAAATCAAAATCAAATACACTTACAGTTAGAGATGCTGCTCATCACAATACTTGGAAAAAGGCAGGAAAGTTGTGGAAAAGCCTCAGAAAAGATAATGAAAAAAGTTTAGAGGGGTTGAGATTTCAAGAAACTTGGATTAATTAAGAGAGTATTTTAGAAAAGAGAAGATGGAATAATTCAGATCTAGGTAAGTGATGAGCACCCTTTTGTATAATTAAGAAAGTTAAAAATGTCTAAATCAGTGTTTTTGTTTTGAATGAAAATATATTTAGAATATCCTGGAAGGTGGAATGAAGATTATTTTAAAGATTGGGTACTGACATCATAGAAGAGTGCCAGTGAGAAGCTTGCCCAAATATCACAGTCAGGAACTGTCCACACTCAACTGCCAGGATCTAAACAAGAGCCTATCTCAGGGACAAAGGTTGGACCCTGCTGAACCGCCTCCTTTGTGCAGGAGTCTAGAGGCCAGGTCCCACAGGAGACAGAAAACTATGTGATCAAATCCTTATTATGTTTTCAACATTTCTCGAACTCCCTTGGTCAAAATTATTTCTATGCACCATTTTAAATCCTGACTTGAAGATAGTATCATAAATCTGGGCTCCCCATCTTCATTCCCAGAAATCAGCCTCTTACCTCTCTTTAAGTGCATTAATGTTTGAGGGCTTGTGATCCAGAGCCCAGCTTCCTAAGGCAGCATCTTTGTCTTTGTAGGAAGCAGTAGGTAGATGCTAGCAAGGTTTCCTAAACTCCTTCTTTCAGAAAGACTAGGAAGGGAGGAGCCAAACAACCATGTTTGGAGAGCAGATCATGGCTTCCAGAGCATGTCTGTGGCCAGCAGGGGATCCTTGGGATCCTTGGGGATCTTTCACACTACCCTTAAGGATTTTAGCATCTCGATCATATTCTCTTGGTACCCAGTTTTGTCATGGGCCCACAAGTTCCTAATGGATTTAAAGCGGAGGAGCCTGTGCTAACATGTAATCTATTAACCTGCAGGAGAAACCAGCATACGACCCACTTAGAAACACTTCATCCAGAGGACCTGAAATTCAGGATGGCAGTTAAGGAATTTTGAGCCCCAGGGCAGGCCTGGAGAGGAGAAAGTAAAGGCCAAGGAGATAGGTTCTATGTCTCTCAAATCTTGGCGCACAGGACTGGTCTGCTCTTTCCAAGATGACTGACTCACAAAGTAGACTTGGGTTAGTGTCCACTGCCTGCTTGTCATGTTCACACCCTAGGGAAGGACTCAAGAAGTAGAGTGAAGCGGGACAGGAAGGACCCCAGGCAGGAGGCGATTGAGATCTGCTGATGCAAGGTCAGCATCCTGGGAAGAATCAGTGCCCATGCTCCTCTATCCAGTGGCTGGCCATGAGATCCTGTGCCTTTCCCAGGTCAGCCTCCTCTGCCTGGAGTCATGACTCAAGTCATGACTATCATTACGCAGGCACGCACAGGTTTGAAAAGTTGGAGGACAGCATACCTCTCCTGCTGCCAACCTCTTTTAGCAGTGACTCAGGTTCTTTGAAGCATATGAGAAGAATGGCACTCAGAGACACACACACACACCACACATACACACACACCTCATACAAACCACGCATACACATACCACACACACAAACCATGCATAAACACCCCCACACACATACACACGTACCACACATACACACATACCACACATAAACACACCACACCACGCTCACACCACACACACCACCCATACACACACACTATACTTACACCATGCACACCACACATACACACACACCACACTCAACACATATACGCACGCCACATACACCCCATACATACACATACACACACCCCCACACATACATACCACACATATACAACATCACACACAAATACACACCACAAACAGCACACATACACACACACACCACACTCACACCACCCATACATGCACACCACCCTCACATGCACAGCCACACACTTTTAGTTTCAGTGCTATCATTATGACTTCAACACCATTGAACACAAAGGGGAATTATGCGGTTTCAATATGAGGTTACTTCTTCTAGCTAGTAGGAACCTATTTGTGGATAAATGAAAATTGAAGTGAAAACTATTGATTTTTGTCCATAGAACAGTAAAAAAAAAAAAAAAAAAGACATTGACTAAACTTTACCTTCGATCATTGGAAAACAAGCCAGCTCATGAGGTTGGCCCCATATAATAGGAGCTTTAATTCATAGGCTGTCAAGTTCAGGTACACAGTGTGACTTTGGTAGAATTACTCACCTCTTCAGCTCTTTTTATGTCCATTCCCACTGATCCATGTGCCACGTAGCCTCATCAAAACACAAGTTTTAATGCTACTATTTTTATCCAGCCCATTTAAAGTGACTGCTACGATATTTAATGCAGCCTAAAAACAAATTACTAAGTGTTAATGTTGTTTGTTGTTGTTGTTGTTTTTAACGAAGTCCTTTGAATACCTGCCATCCTCATCCTGTACCAGAACCCTATCCCGTTTCTCCATCCAATCTTTGACCACAAAGCTTCAGGAGGTAAGAGGTTGAGGCTGGGATGGGACTGTCTGCTGTGCACATTGCTTACAGAAAACGCCTGTAAAAGCTGAATATTTACTTTATGTCACACAACAGGAGACGTGGGCAGAACATTTCCAGTATGAAAATGCCTCTGCTGGCCCAGAAACTCCATTTTACAAGACTCACAAATAGTAAAGGGATTCAAAGACTGAACCATCATAAATATGCTCATAAAATGGGTCCATTTACCAGAATGCCACCTAACTAACTCACAGTGGGAAATAGAGCTGACAAGGGGGCAGGATTCTCATGGTATCTGGTGAGGGAATTCTTTCCCCATAACAATAGCTGCACAGGAGGTAAATTATAACCAGAAAGCTACCCCAGTGGTCTGATACCAGGAGCAAAGAGTTGGATGGATATATCCACTTTCTGGAACTGCTACAACAAAGTACCGTGGATGGGGTAGGGATGGGGCTTAAACAACAGAAACTTATTTCTTATAGTTCAGTCCAAGGTTAAGGTGTCCCCAGAGGTGGTTTCTTCTGAGGCCTCTCTCTTTGGCTGGTAGATGGAGCCTTCTTCCTGTGTCTTCACATGGCCCTCACTCTGTATGTCTGTGTCCAAATCTCACCTCTCTTCTTTCGAGGTCACTAGTCAGGTTGAATTAGGGCCCATCTATATGACCTCATTGTACTTTAATTATCTCCTTAAGGACTATTTACAAATATAGTTGAATTCTGAGGTATTGAGAGTTAGGGTGTCAACCTATGGATTCTGGACGGTAGCAATTCAGCCTGTAGCAAAAGATGACCTTCCAGGCTAGTTCACCAATGTCTTCAAAGCTTGATGAACTCATCCTCATTGCAAGGTAGGCCCACTGAGCAGATACGAAGCTGTGTACTCTCCTCGAGGGACTGTCTCTGACAGCACTAGGATCTCCATTCTGAGTTTAGTAATTCCAGTGCTGTAGTTTTCCTTCCTGAGTTATAGTTATATCTAAACTTCCTGAATTATAGTTTTTATTTTTATTTTATTTCAGTCCTGCCTCTCTCAACCACCATCTTACTTGGCTGTGGGATGTTTCCTAACTCATGAGTCACATTTTGCCTCCTTCCCTTATCTTCTTCCATAAGTGGCCAAACCTATCCACACAGTGGATTTCATTAGTCTAACTCACAAGAAGGCAGCCGTATTTCAGAATTCTTCATTAGACTTTTTGGTTGCCACTAAATCATTGATTAAAGAAACAGGAGTTAGAATACAGCTGGAAAGACTTCTCATAAAAATTGTGTTAACATTGCAAACTTCCCTTTTTGTTTTAAACATTTCAGTGATCACACATGCATTTCATTTGAATGGCTTGAGTGCAGTTAAAAATGAAAGACACTATATATTGAACAGAAATAGGCACAGCTGTAAATGAAAGTAAAGCTGAAGGTTGGTTCTACATCAGATTGTCTACTGGCTTGAGGATTGGCTCTGCAATGTCCTCAGCATTGCCATGGAGGCCAGACCACCAGGCTAAGAGCTGATTCTGGACAGGCAGTTCCAGGAAACCAGATGGAGACAACTTTTCGGCTGCCAGACAGGGAGGAAAAAAACAAAGGGAAAACTTTGAAAATAACCTACTTATGATTCCACAGCAACCTATTATTTCAAATCACATGAAAAAAATTAACACCAAGAAAGATATCAACAAAATGCAAGAGGAAATGACTCTCTTCCCAACTAGGGAGATAGTGTCATGCAGACCTGTCCTTCCCAAGGACAGACTATGATGAACATCATAGTCACCAGGAGATATTGTTAAAAATATAGACCACAAGGGGCACCTGGGTGGCTCAGATGGTTAAGCACCTGCCTTCAGCTCAGATCATGATCCCAGAGTCCTGGGATCAAGCCCCAGGCCAAGATCCCTGATCAGTGGGAAGTCTGCTTCTTCCTTTTTCTGTGCCCCTTCCCCTCCACCCCCACTGCCCCTCATTCTCTCTATCTCAAGTAAATAAATATAATCTCAGGGAAAAAAAATACAGGCCACGGTCCCAAAAGTGCCAAAATAGGCATAGAATTGCCAGATACAATGGAAGACAATGAACATCTTTTAGCATCAGTGTGTCTCAAATATTGCATGAGATGCACTTATAATACAAATAATTATTCATTGTTTATTTAAAATTCAATTTTAATTAGTCCTCCTTTTTACTTCCTTTTGGTTTTTGCTAAGTCTGCCAAGCAACTCTGCTTCCGACAAAATGGAATAGTAGACCAATCTGAAATGATCTTAACATAAGCAAGGTTAAGGAATTCAAAGAGATAAAGGAAGAAATAACATCCATCTAGCCAAACCACAAAAATATGAAGTAAAATTGGGAAGACTAGCCAATCACCCCCACAAAGCATAATATACATTGACATGGGAATTAACTTTTTAAGATTTAGCAAATGGGATAAACTCATGGCTATGGTATGAAGCAACTCATCTGGAATGCTCTACAGAGGGACACGGAGACAAAATGCATGAACGAAAATTTAAGAGACATGGATGGAAGAGCAAAAGGCTTTCTTTGCATCTAACAGGAGCTCTGCTCAAGAAGATGCAGGGGCAGAAGAGCTAAATTAATTGTGTAATGGTTCCAAGCTGTCTGCAACTGAATAAGGACAGAAGGACACATACCAGAGTGGATACATAAAAACAAACAAAACGCACATGTAGAATCCAATAGTAAAATGCAGAATGTCAAGAATAAAGATAAAACTTTTTTAAGCCACAAGAGAGAAACAAGATGGCTACAAAGGGAACATTTATGATTGTGAGCGTTTCATTGAGGCAGAGAGGCTGGAAAAGCAGAGCAAGAGGTTCAGGCAGGAGAGTTTACCACCCACAAACCCACTTTGAATGAACTATAGAGGCATGGGAGTCCCTTGAGGAGACGGAACTCAAGGGTCTCAGGCTGCACACCTTGCCAATCAGATCAGAGCCTCTGGGGATGAGACCACAAGTCTACAGGAGCCTAAGCATGTAGGGAGGGAGAGGGGACAAGAGGGTCATTAGAACACTTCCTCTGACTCTAGTACAGTGAGAGAAAAAAATCACCAATTTCAGAAACTGATTTTAAAATTCATATAGATAAGTACGTTTTGCAAAGACCAAAGGGGGGGAAAAAAAGACTTGTCCTACTAGATAATAAGACTTCTTTAAAATGAAATAATAATGGAAACCATGAAAGGGGCACAGGGATAGATTAATGCACAGCATACAAAGCCCCCAAACAGATCTGCGTACGTACATATGAGAGTTTGATACATCATAGAGAAGGGATTACAAATCAGTAGAGAAAGGATGACTGTTCAATAGTGTTGGGACCACCGGCTTCCCATATGGTGAAAAAATGAAAAGATTTAATCCCTATCGAATACCACATACAAAAATTTATCTTTGTCGAGATTAGAGACATGAAATGCGAAACATGAAACTCTCAGAACCTACTGAGATACGGAAGCATATCCTTATAACATTGGAATGAGGAGGATTTCTTTTAAAAATAAACAAAGATATAAACATGCGTAAAGTTGTAAAGAAAGGTATTTTTGTATATATATATTTTTTTTTTTACGAAATTAAATACCGCAGTCTAGAGATAAAAGCTATTAAGGCAGCAGGGGACATAAAAGGTCCACACTGAAGTTTTTCAAACTTTTTTTTACGACACAAAATGGTATCAACAGCGTGAAAACGTTAACCACATACTCCTCACTCTGGAAGTAACTAGGATTGCTAGTTTCCTATGTGTTCTAGATGGACTGCTAAGATTTTTAGTTGAGTGAATGGAGCACAGGCCTGAAACAATTTTTTGAGGTCAAAGAATGTACTTACACCCTTTTTGTAAATGTCACCATGGGGGCTGTAGTCATTAGACCCATCATCACACAGCAGACATTGGCTAAGCACTAAGTGTCAGGTGCTATATTAAACTGTCTTCACGTAGCATTTCACTTCATATGCAAGGCTACCCATATAAGCCAGGTACAACTGTTACCCCTGTTTTAGAGGAGAGGAAAGAAACTGATCTTTAGGGGATAAGTATGATGGGTTGAATTGTGTCCCCTGAAAATTCACGTGTCAAAGTCCTTAACCCCCAGTACTTGAGCATGTGAGTGTATTTAGATAGAGGACCTCAAAGAGGTAATTAAGGTGCAATCAGGTTGTATGGGCTGGCCCTAATGCAAGCTGAATGGTGTCCTTGTGAGAAGAAGTCTGGACACATGAAGAGATACCCGGGATGCACATGAGCAGAGGGAAGATGGTGCTAGATGACCAGGAGAAGATGGCCATCTACAAGCAAGGAGAGAGCCCCAGAAAAAAAAAAAAAAATTCAATCATCATCATCATCATATTGAATTTAAATTAATTTAATTAAAATTATATGAAATTAAGAAAAAGAAGACAAAACTACAACTGCCAACACCTTGATCTTGAACTTCCACCCTCCAGAACTGTAAGAAAACAAATTTTTATTGTTTGTACCACCTAGTCCATGGTACTTTGTTACTGACTAATACAGTAATACAGTGACACCCAGTGTCATGCCCCACCAAGAATTCTGTCACCAAGAGCAGTACCTATATAGAAATTATTTATACCATTAAAATTGGCTTTTACCTCCCTGTTGGGAGGGGTAATTGTTCTCACCCACGTAACCCCCATGCACCTGCTGATAGGTGATCCTGGAGAAAGAACCTCTCCTGACTTCAAAGACTCTAATAGCAGTTTACCCTGTCGGTGTGAAGGGCCCTGTGTGGCCATAATTCCTTTTCTTCTTCCCACATACAGAAAGCTGCATGCTGACATGGGAGTGCTAGAAAGGCAAACCGATCTTGTACAGGGATTAGCGGCAATAAAGATCAGATTCCCCCTAAAGGAAATTCTTAGAAAATGATAGCAGGACGAGAGCCAAGCTAGTGACCAACTTTTAAGAACAAGCCTTGACCAGCCCCCCATGTTGACATTGGTCCTTTCACTGGTCCAGAGGTGCCTGGGATGGGGATGTGTGCAGCCTCCTCCAAAATATTAATGTCCCCTGGGAAGGAGGAAGGCGGAGGGAGAAAACTATAGGTTCAGGATGAGCTGAAAGAACCCAGCAACCAGATTCTTGGGCTTGGTAAGATCCCTCTTAATTTTTCTAAGCAGGGGTTACCTCCCCCAGTCCTGGTCCCCCACATGGCTAGAGGATGGCCTATGTCACCCAGAAACTGGCCAATCAAGTGCAAGCCCAGCACATCCCTGTCCTCCAGTAAGTTTTCCTCTCTTTTTTTTTTTTTTTTAAGATTTTATTTATTTATTCATGAGAGACACAGAGGGGGGTGGTGCAGAGACACAGGAGGAGGGAGAAGCAGGCCCCATGCAGGGAGCCCGATGCAGGACTTGATCCCTGGACCAGAGATCACGCCCTGAGCCAAAGGCAGATGCTCAACTACTGAGCCCACCAGGCGTCCCTAAGTTTTCCTCTCTAATCCTATGTTACTCCATCTCTAAAGACTCTCCCTTGCTGCCTGTCGACCGTGCTTTCCATCTCTGTCTTCCTTGGGACTTTGCTTTATTTCTCATGCTCATCTGCCACCTTAATCATATTCGGATCTGTCCATTCTCATTTCCATAACCAACTCTCTGTTTAAGCCATCACTGCCTCAAGCTCTTGTTACCTACCGCAACCCCCACATGAGCGGGCTTCCTGCTTCTGGGCTTCCAATTCATTCACACACCATCCAGAAAGATTTCCCTGATACACATATATTGTCATGTTTACTGCCCTTGTAAGACTCTTCACTGATTCTTCCTTGACAACAGGTTAGAATCCAAACAAGTTAACCTAGCAGACATGGTGGGCCTCTTCAGCCTCTTCAGCCCTTAGGTCATCTGTCCCCGTGCCTCACCGTGTACTCTGGAGTCAACCTCCTTCACTTCCTGAAGTTTGCAAGGCTTGTCATGCTCTCTTGACTGTGGGTTCTGTCCCTGCTGTTCCATCTCTTTGAAATGCTCCCCCTGCCTCACTGCCTCTCTCCTTTCACCTGATTCCTACCCTTCCATCAGAACGCTGGTTAGATATTATTATCTCCTCTGTAAAGCTTTCCTTGCCTCCCTCCACACAGACCATGCAGCTCTTGATTGCCATCAGGATCTATGAGTGGGCTCCCCAGAGCTCTGTTCACACCCAAAAAGTGTGTCATCAAGAGGGGGTCTGTGAACGTGTCTCTGCCATTAACTTCCTTTTTTTTTTTTAATTGAAGTTCAATTTGCCAACATATAGTATAATACCCAGTGCTCATCCCATCAAGTGCCCTCCTCCATACCTGTCATCCAATCACCCCACCCCCCCGCCCACCTCCCCTTCCACTACCCCTTGCTCATTTCCTAGAGTTAGGAGTCTCTCATGTTGTGTCACCCTCTCTGATTTTTCCCATTCATTTTCCCTCCTTTCCCTTACAATCCCTTTCACTATTTCTCATATTCCCTATATGAATGGAACCATATGATGACTGTCCTTCTCCAATTGACTTACTTCACTCAGCATAATACCCTCCAGTTCCATCCGCATCGAAGCAAATGGTGGGTATTCATCCTTTCTAATGGCTGAGTAATATTCCATTGTATACATAGACCACAGCTTCTTTATCCAGTCATCTGTCGATGGACACCGAGGCTCCTTCCACAGTTTGGCTATTGTGGACATTGCTGCTATAAACATTGGGGTGCAGGTGTCTCAGTCTTTCCCTGCATCTGTATCTTTGGGGTAAATCCCCAGCAGTGCAATTGCTGGGTCGTAGGGCAGGTCTATTTTTACCTCTTTGAGGAACCTCCACATAGTTTTCCAGAGTGGCTGCACCAGTTCACATTCCCACCGACAGTGCAAGAGGGTTCCCCTTTCTCCACATCCTCTCCAACATTTGTTTCCTGTCTTGTTCATTTTCACCATCTCACTGGTGTGAGGTGGTATCTCATTGTGGTTTTGATTTGTATTTCCCTGATGGCAAGTGATGCGGAGCATTTTCTCATGTGCTTGTTGGCCATGTCCATGTCTTCCTCTGTGAGATTTCTGTTCCTGTCTTGTGCCCATTTCATGATTGGATTGTTTGTTTCTTAGGTGTTGAGTTTAATAAGTTCTTTATAGATCTTGGATACTAGCCCTTTATCTGATTGGTCATTTGCAAATATCTTCTCCCATCCCATAGGTTGTCTTTTAGTTTTGTTGACTGTTTCTTTTGCTGTGCAGAAGCTTTGTATCCTGATTCAGTCCCAATAGTTCATTTTTGCTTTTGTTTCCCTTGCCTTCATGGATGTATCTTGCAAGAAGTTGCTGTGGCCAAGTTCAAAAAGGGTGTTGCCTGTGTTCTCCTCTAGGATTTTGATGGATTCTTGTCTCACATTTAGATCTTTCATCCATTTTGAGTTTATCTTTGTGTATGGTGAAAGAGAGTGGTCTAGTTTCATTCTTCTGCATGTGGATGTCCACTTTTCTCAGCACCATTTATTGAAGAGACTGTCCTTTTTCCAGTGGATAGTCTTTTCTCCTTTGTCGAATATTAATTGATCATAGAGTTGAGGGTCCATTTCTGGATTCTCTATTCTGTCCCATTGATCTCTGTGTCTGTTTTTGTGCCAGTACCACACTGTCTTGATGACCACAGCTTTGTAGTACAACCTGAAATCTGGCATTGTGATGCTCCCGGCTCTGGTTTTCTTTTTCAATATTCCCCTGGCTATTTGGGGTCTTTTCTGATTCCACACAAATCTTAAGATTATTTGTTCCAACTCTCTGAAGAAAGTCCATGGTATTTTGATAGGGATTGCATTGAACGTGTAAATTGCCCTGGGTAGCCAGTAATTCTGCCATTAGCTTCTGTCCCCATTTCCTGGTGTTGCTGTATCAAATTACCACATGTTTGGTGGCTTAGCATAACACAAATACATCACCTTACAGTTTGGGAGGTCAGAAGTGTGAAATAGGTTTTAGTAGGTCAAAATCAAGGTGTCTGTAGAGGCTCTCGGGGAGAGTCTGTTTCCTTGCTTCCCCAGCTTCTAGAGGCCACTTGCACTACTTGGCTTGTGGCCCTTTCTCCAACACAGCCAGCAGTACAGCATCTTTAAATCTGCCTCTGACACTGATCCTCCTGACTCCCTCTTGTAGGGACCCCTGTGATTCCATTGGTCCCACCCACATAACCCAGAAAAATCCCCCAATGGCTAGATTATCAATTTTATCAGATCTTGGCCATGAAACAGGTAACAGATTCACAGACCCAAGGTGAAGGGTGTGGACATCTTTGGGGTCCATTTTTCTGCTTACCACAGCACCCCTCAAACTAAGAAGTGATCTTGTTTGTAATTGTAACCCAACACAATCAAAAAGCTATAAATATTACATGAATTATGAAACAGATTATGAAATTCACCCTCAGGGAGCTCTGTTCCCTCAGTCCACAAATATGTTCAATTCTATCTCATCCTGGAGATGGAGGAGGAAGAGGGGAAGGACAAGGAAGAGAATGAGAAAGAAAGGGAAAAGGAGGAAGAGGAAATAAAGATAAGTCTTTACTTGATTCTTTTTAGAGACTGCCTGTCATTTTCACTGAATCTTTTAAAAAATTGTCCCACCTTCCTCCCTCAGCCCACCACATCTGACCTCCCTCCATATTTTTCACCAACGTCCCCAATCAAAGCAGTTCAGAAGGTCCGCCATGATCTTTACACTGGCCGTGTTTTGGTCTCTACTCTCCTGGATCTTCTGCTGGATTTAACATGGTTGACTACTGGGCATTTCTGTAAGCCCTATATCCCTTGGACTTTCCTCTTTTTTAATTAATTTTTTTTAAAGATTTTATTTATTTTTGAGAGACACAGAGAGAAAGGCAGAGACATAGGCAGAGGGAGGAGAAACAGGCTCCATGCAGGGAGTCCAATGAGGGACTTGATCCTAGGAATCTGGGATCAGGCCCTGAGCCAAAGGCAGATGCTCAACTGCTGAGTCACCCAGGTGTCCCCCCCTGGACTTTTGGGACGTGACTTCCTCCTTGTCCTCCTCATTCCATTTTGATGGCATCTTCCAGGCTCCTCTTCTCTTTCCTAAAATGTAAGTATTCCTCTAGGCTATCTCCTTGGCCCATTGGTTCTCTCACACTACAGGCTTTCCCTGAGTAATGGTATCTATTTTTCCATGGTATGGACTCCCTAAGCTATACATCCAGTCCCAGTGCTAACTACAGTTGTGTTTTATTTGTGAACAGATTATGACACACTTAGCAACAAACATTTATTATTTCACGGTGTCCATGGCCCTGCAGTCCAGGTAGGGCTGAGCTTTGCTCAGGACTTCACAAAATCACAATCTAGATGTTGCCCTACTACATTCCTTTCTGGAATTTAGCATACCATTACAAGCTCCATGCCATTGTTGACAGGATTTAGTTCCTTGTAATTGTCGCACTAGGTCCCTGATTTCTTGCTCACTGTCAGCTGCAGGTCACTTTTAACTCCTAGAAGTCCTTCCAATTCCCAGCCATATCACCCTCCAGGCCCTCTCAGGACATAACAGCTCACTTCTTCAGTGCCAGCAAGCAAATATCTCACTTCAAGTCTCTTCTTTCAGAAAAGACCATAACCCTCTTTAAATAACTCACCTGATATGGTCAGGCCCATCCAGGATAATCTCCCTTTTGATGAGCTCAAAGTCAACTGATTAGAGACTTCAATTACATCTACAAAATCCCTTCACTGCCTAATCATAGAGGTGATGTCTCATTCCTTTTGCCAGATTCTGTTTGTTAAAACAAGTTACAGGTCACCCTATATATACACACTTAAGAGTATTGTACAAGGGCATGAAGCATTGGGACCCCTTCAAGAATTTTGCCCACCATACTGACCTTCAAAATGATCTATCCCATTGCCTTCTAGATATCTGTATCTGAGGCATCACAGGTATTGGTAAACAAATGATGTCCAACTGTAAATCAATCATGTTTTCTTCAAAACTTGCCCTTCCTCTTCTTTTCCAAAGATCAGTTAACATGACCCAGCTACCCATGCCAAAAACATGGTGGTCATCTTTGACTTCTTATCCTTTCTTGCAACTCACATTCAAACAACATGGAATTGAACTGATCCCCTTCTTCCATCTCTAATTCCTCTGCCTTAATCAAGCAACGATCTTCTTTTACCTGGACAATTACAGTAGTCTATAGGTCCTGAAGCAGTCCCCCTGCTTACAGGCTCGCCCACCCAAACGCACACTATACTCAAAGCTCTATCGTAGTTAAGTTTATCTTCTTTTGCAGCTTTAGAAGCACTATAGAAATGTGACAATGAGCATTTTCTATGAAGATGAGATAAAACTTTCTAAGCTTGATGCAACGAGGCCAGGCAGTCAGGATAGCAATCTCCAAACCAATAAAAGACGCTTAGCCTGAGTGCTGAGCTCCAAGGCCAGCCCTGGCTACTGACTGGCCCTTGAGTCTGGTGTATACATCTGCAATTCATTCTATCCATTGTGCATCTCCCTTAGAGTTACCAGGTAGCAAATACGGTCAATGCCTGAAAAGCACAGGTGTTGTCATTTTTGTGATGGAGAAGTTTATTAAAATAACCCTCAAATTTAGGAGGATTGACATAAGTTCTTGCACTGCCCTATCAGATAGATAATCTTTCACCCTCTTTTTAATGGGGCCCGTACACCTGCCCATAGCTGTCTGTTAGACCTGTAAGAGGATTTATGAGGAAATTTCTCCAATCCTTTTAGAAAAATGGCATGCAGTCAATTCACTAAATTATTTTTCCTATCTGACAGATATGTTCTGATAACATTTACATTTTGTTGATTTTCACGTTCGAAGACTACAAAATAACTAAAATGCAAAATTCCCCTCAGCTTTGTGATTCTTTTCAGCTAATTTCTAAAACCATTGCAGCTCTTGCCAAGAAAGAGTAAGAAGGTAATATTATTCTGATTTATCTCAGATTTTGTCAGGACGCTTTCTTCAGAATTAATGAGCTGCATACCTTGCTCCAAAGTATATGAAAGATAGGGTCTTTACAAAATTCTGCCATATAGTTGGACTGAATCAGCATGTGTGTCTGGCAAAAATCTATCATTTGAGGAAACCAATAAATATCTCCCCCTTAGCAAATGTGCTGGTGATGGATCACAGAGAAAAATTACTTGATCTATCTGTATGCAATAAAATATGTGAAGGTATTTCTGTTTCCTGACTTCTCATTTTTTAATTCTGTTGAAAGACCAAGACCAGTAGGTGAAAGGTTATGAGGATGAATCTGAGGTTATGGGTTGTGATAGCTGAGCCTACTGTCCCCCTCCTCGCTTTCATTTACCTGCAGTAGCCAAGGTGTGTCCCCTCACATGCTAGCAGGTCTGCCTGAGCCATTGGTGGAAAAATCTTTCCAAGGACCTCCAGTGGTGGAAAGCAGGTACTTCAGGACGGGGTTGACAGGCTGCCTGTGAAGGGGGGGTGGGTGGGGAGCTGAGCATTTCCTCAATGTCCGTCTGCCACCCCCTCCCCACCCCCCACACCCCCCCCCAACAGACAGCTTTAGCGCTCAGAATCACGACTGAGAAACGTATAACAAATCTTTTACCTCAAAAAAAAAAAAATCTTTTACCTCAGACGTTCTGTGCAGCTGAAAATAATGTTAAGTTATGAGCCAAGGACTCACAACCACTTCTTTCTCACCAAAACGGATGAGACACCAAGGCTAAGAGCTGTCGGATGAGTTACACCAAGGGCTAAGGCTGTGGCCAGGTCTCTCTATCTACATCAGTAGCTTTCAGACCTGAGTGTGTGTGAGAATCACTGAGGGGCTTTTAAAAACATACACCTGACCTGGTGCTAGAGCCCATGGGGCCCTGGAACCTGCATTGTAACGATCTCTCCCTAGTGATTGTGAAATGCATCCAGCTTGAGAATGCCAGCTCTGAGTTATACTCCTTCCCCAACTTCTCAGGAAAGCAGAGCTAATCTCGTCCACCAGAGATGTCAGGGTGAAGCCTGAGACAGAAAGGGCCCTATGACTCCTAGGCAGTGTTATACACATGGGTGTGTAACACGGCTGTGTACACATGGGTCACAAGAATATAAAAACTGTGTATGCACATAGCAGAGACCAAAGGAGGACATAGAAAGATGGAAAGAGTCCGTGAATTAAGTTGCTTGAGTCATGGGTAAATGTGTGTGTGTGTGTGTGTGTGTTTCTCTTTTTAAAATTTCCTTTCAGGGGATCCCTGGGTGGCGCAGTGGTTTAGCGCCTGCCTTTGGCCCAGAGCGCGATCCTGGAGACCCGGGATCGAGTCCCACATCGGGCTCCTGGTGCATGGAGCCTGCTTCTGTCTCTGCCTCTCTCTCTCTCTCTCTCTCTCGCTCTCTCTCTCGCTCTCTCTGTGACTATCATAAATAAATAAAAAATTTTTTAAAAAAATTTAAAATTTCCTTTCAGCAACGAATAAGATACGAAGGATGGATAAGCAAACAAACTTTTCACAAACTCTTGGTCCCTGCCTTCCTGTTTCTCAGACTGCGGCTGCCAAGGCCATCCAGGGAAGGACCTGGGCCTGCCTCCTCCAGCTAATGCACTGAAACAAAAGCATCCGGTGAGTGGCCAAAGGAATTATGGCACATCAATTTGATGGAATATTTTTTAGGCACAGGAAACCATAAGCCTTTTCTATAAAATCAAACAGTGTTGAACTCTATCTGTAGACTATTAAGCTGTGTACACCTGGGTCACAAGAATATAAAAACTGTGTATGCATATGGCAGAGGCCAAAGGAGGGCATAGAAGGATGGAAAGAGTCCATGAATTAGGATGCTTGAGTCATGGATGAATGTGTGTGTGCTTCTCTCTCTTTAAAATTTCCTTTCAGCACTGAGGCGGACACTTGACGGGATGAGCACTGGGTGTTTTTCTGTATGTTGGTAAATTGAACACCAATAAAAATTAATTTAAAAAAATAAAAAAAATAAAATTTCCTTTCAGCGAAAGTTAATTTTAAAAAATTTAATTGGAAAAGTACCCCATGCTCGTTGACGGCTCTGCAGTTCGGCTTCATGCCTGAGTCTGTGGCAGGTGCTGGGCAAAGAAAAATCCACGTTCACTTAGAAGCTTACAGCTCCCCTACTCTAGGTTGCAGTTTAGCGAGGTCACGGTTGATTGATTTCAGAAAAAAAAAACAAACAAAACGATTTTATCCCAACCAAAAATTGTATTATGTACACCGGCAAAGTCCCAGCACCAAAGGTTTCCTGGTACAAGGTGAGTCCTTGATAAATACATGCCCAGTGAAGGAACGTCTGCCAGTGTTTCCTGAATCCCTAGATCCCCGTGCCTGTATTGTGGCCAGATTGGTCTATCTGAGACTTCCAGAACACACTCTAGGGTGCCTCACTGTTCTTTCAAGATCTCCCCAGTCCCCACCCAACACATATCTACCCCTCACCTTAACTTATGCACGGCACAGCTCAGAAACTTTTGCTGTGAGGTCTTCAAATTCCTTCCCTCTGTAGTTAGAATTACTTTTTTCCTTCTCTTTCTTTCCACAGCAATTTGTTTACATGAACATTGACAATGCTAAGTCATCTTGTAACCTCTCCTATTAGACTGGGCTCAGTCAGGGCAAGGATGCCACATGCACTCTTTCTTTCATTCATCAAACGTCTCCTGACTCCCAGGGGCCAGGTGTTGGGCTAGGACTAGACAAACAGGTACTTTATAAAGCACAGATAGCCTTACCCTTGTCAACCTGAGAATCTAGTCAGAAGAAAATCTTTCAGTGACTACCAAATATGAGGGTTTTAAGTGCTATAAAGCAGTGCAAGGTCCTGAGAATGAATATAACAAGCAAGCCTAATCTAGTTTAGGGAAATGCAGGAGGAGGCTCCTTTGTGGAAGTGACATTTAAGTCTTGAAAGCTGAGTAAAATATTAATTAGCAGAGAATCAAGATTTCTGAGCACACTGAGCAGAAAGAACCAAGAGCCCTGTATTTTCATCACATTCTGTCCATTACCCTACAGAGTATATCCTGTTCAAAACCTAATTCAAGTTTCTTCACATGTATTCAATCCTTAATAGGTATTCAGTGGATCAATGACTTTAGTGGAAATATACTCACCCAAACTGCCTTAAGTTTTGATAGTATGGGTTAGGGCTTAAACAAAGATAGGCAGTCTCAGAATGACAGCAGTTGAGCAAGAAATTTAACAATATACTCACTCAAGACACTGTTAATCTAGGATCTGGTATATGGTAGAGGTTTGATGAAGTTTACCAAATTGAATGGAAATAAATTAGAAAAAGTGCTGGCCTGGGAATTTAATTAATTCAACTACTTATACATTCAACAGGTATTTATTTTATTGAGTACCTATTATGTGTTTGAAAACTTGCTAGGCATAGTCTATATGTTTTTGAGCTTACAGACTGAGGAGACATACATAATTCATCAAATATATAATCTACCAAAAGAAGTAAAATTACAACAAAAAAATAAGCAGAATTCAAATATGTAAAGATCAATGAGTTTAAAGAACTTTAACAACAATAAAAGTAAAAGATATATATAGTGTAGTTTTATTTTGTTTTTGAAGATTTTACTTATTTATTTGACAGAAGGAGAGAGCACAAGCAGGCACAGCAGAAGGCAGAGGGAGAGGGAGAAAGAGGGCTACCCGCTGGGCTCCATCCCAGGATCCTGAGATCATGACCTGAGCCGAAGGCAGATGCTTAACCCACTAAGCCACCCAGCACCCTAGGGTTAAAAACATTCTTCCCTCATACCCATTAGGGTGGCTATTATTAAAACAAACAAAAAACCAAAAATAACAAATGTTGGCAAGGATGTGGATGTGCTCTGCCAACTGCAATGTAAAATGGTGTCACTACTGGGAAAAATAGCACATGATGGTGTTACACATAGAATTATCACATGTTCCAGAAACCCACCTCAGGCTATATATCCCAAAGAATTGAAAATAAGGACTTGAACAGATATTCATACACCCGTGTTCATAGTAGCACAATTCACAATACCCCAAAAGTGGAAGCAACCCAAATGTCCATTGGCAAATGAATGGATAAACAAAACACAGTATATACACAGTGAGGCATTATTTAGCCTTAAAAAGGAAGGGAACTCTGATAATGTGCTACAACATGGATGAATCTTGAACACACTATATGCTAAGTGAAATAAGCCAGTGGCAAGAAAACAAATATTGCGTGATTGCACTTACACGAGGTACCTGAAGTAGTCAATTTTATAGAGACAGAAAATAGAATAGCAGTTACTGGTTACCATGGGCTGGGGAAGGGGAGAATGGAGAATCATTGTTTAGTGAATAAGAAATTTCCGTTGTACATGATTTGAAAAGCTCTGAATTTGGATGATGCTGATGGATGTACAAAAATGTCAATGTCCTTAATACCACAGAAATTTACACTGAAAAATAGTTAAAATGACATAGTTTACATTACATGCATTTAACCACAAGTTAAATTTTAAAAATTTGGGGGCATGTGGGTGGCGCAGTGGTCGAGTGTCTGCTTTTGGCTCAGGTTGTGATCCCAGAGCCTGGGATTGAGTCCCTCATCAGGCTTTGAAGCCTACTTCTCCCTGTCTGTGTCTTTGCCTCTTTCTCTGTGTCTCTCATGAATAAATAAAGGCTTTAAAAATAAAAAAAATAAAATTCAAAAAATTTTTGAAAATCATTCTTTTCACTAGTATAATTCCCTTGTGATGTACGAGTTCATGAAACTTGGCAAATTTTCTGATTCGACCAACTGAACCAATGACACTTCTAAAATTTTTTTGTAAGCGCTTATTCTTTCTGGAAAGTTCAACTATTTCCTTTGGCTTAAAGAACAGGTTCTGAAACAAACACAGCCTCCATAAGAAAGAATCGAGAAAGCAAAAAGGAAAAAAACAAAAACAAAAAACAAAACAAAACAAACAAACAAAAAAACCTTATAGTTTACAAATTGGACATCCATACACTACTTCCAATTTTGCTTTTGTTTGGTTTGGTTTTGGATTTTTTCAATGGCAAAGAGCTCTTGAAGAAAGCAAAAGAAAGATGCTAAGTACTATAGGTGATCTATTCGTAGGACAACTTGACCTTATAGAAGTTTAATGAAGCTGGAGTCCACTGACAATAGAAGTTGCTTTAATTGTAAAGCAGCTATACGAAATGATATGTGTCACTCCCCATTTATTTTGTTATATGAAATTGATTCTTTTCTTTTTTTAACGAAGTAATAATGTACTTCATGTCATCTGCAGAGTGTTTAGGGAGCCTCATTAGAGTCTTCCCACATTTAACATTTTCCTGAAGAAACAGTCAAGTTCAGTAGACATGCTAAAAAGCCCTTGATGCATTAAGTCCTACATTTTTTATAGCATAAACAATCTGCTTCTGTAGCCCTTGAACATACTATTTTGCCAGCAGAAGACAGCCACGAGTACATCAGTTTTCTTCCTGAAAAGTCATCAATATTGACTTTAGTGGCAAGGCTGCCTCTCCAAACTTAATTTGCTTTTTAAAATCAGTCCTTGCCCAAGAATATAGGCACCATGGGGTCTGGTTAGCAAGAACTGCAAAAAATGATCAGGATTTCCTTTTCTCAGCCCCTCTCAATGAGCTTGTCAGTGATGATAGTTCTCTATGCAAAGCTCTCCCACCTACAATCAGCTGTGGAGCAAAACCCTGGAGTGTGACACTGACAAGAACACCAGCTTTGAATCGGGGAATGTGTAATTCAAATCCCAGTCCAATGAGCAGTGGAATCTTGAAAAATTGTGTAACTCTTCCTGGCCCCAGTTTTCTTATCTGAAAAAATGGGCCAATATCTCCTATAGGACAAGGTGGTTGTACAAATTAAATAAGATCTCTTTTGTGGAAGCACCTAGCACTTAACAGTTGGGCAATGAATATTAGTTGAATCTTTCTGTGGAGCTGTTCATCATCAGGGTAATGAATTTGCACTTACAGTCAACTCTACTCGGTGTCTAGCTTTGTGCTGAGGAGAAAACTTTTGATGCAGGGGAGTTAGCAATCTCTGACAAGATGGGAATAAGAATAACATATAAGGATGTTAAGAAAGCATAAGGGGCACCTGTGTGACTCAGGTAGTTAAGCATCTGCCTTTGGTTCAGGTCTTGATCCTGAGGTCCTGGGATCAAGTTCTGCCTCAGGCTCCCTGGGAGTCTGCTTCTTCCTCTCCTCGGGTCTCTCCCACCTCCCTCACCTGCTCATGCTCTCTCTCTCTCTCTCTCTCTCTCAAATGCTCGTAGCAGAGTTTTTACATTAATGAATAAGTTTTAGGGGCACCTGGGTGACTCAGTCAGTTAGGTGTCTGCCTTTGGCTCAGGTCATGATCCCAGGGTTCTGGGATCCAGCCCCATGTCAGGCTCCCTGCTGAGCAGGGGTCCTGCTTCTCCCTCTCTCTCTGCCCCTCCACTTGTGTGCTTGCTCTCTCTAAATAAATAAATAAATAAATAAATAAATAAATAAATAAATAAATATTTCTTTAAAAAGTCTTAAACAAATTAAACATTCAAAAATAGAAAATAGAGTAAATATATAGATAACACTTAAATGTGGAATGATGTACCGTCCAGTCATTAACAATGACAATATAAGTGTGCATTCACTTTTTGTCACGGAAAATTGTTACAATACATTAACGTTGCAGTGATAGCTTTATTAATTCCTGAGTGTTTACCTTTTTTCTCCTCTCCTACCCATCCTCACTTATTAAGGAGACAGTGTTCCTTGCCTGCTCTGTACCCCCCTCACCTTTGCTCATGCAGACTCTGGAGCGTGTTGAATTCATAAGGGCAGCAGACCCAAGAGGCATGATATGAGGGGGAGAACTTACTTAAGAACACAAATCGCTCAACATAACACAATAGAAAAGAGGATGGGACCAAGTAGCTCTGGAAATGAAGGAGACATTGGAGGCTTGGCACAGGAAGTATCTTTGGCGGCCCTGGGTGCAAATGAAACAAAATAAAATGAAAGAGAAAGTAATGTGTCTCTCATTACTCATGAGAGACACAGAGAGAGAGAGAGAGAGAGAGAGAGAAGCAGAGACACAGGCACAGGAAGAAGCAGGCTCCCTGCAGGGAGCCTAATGCTGGACTTGATCCTAGGACCCCAGGATCACGACCCGAGCTGAAGGCAGATGCTCAACCACTGAGCCACCCAGGTGCCCCCAAGGAAGGGGCTTTTTAAAGTATAAACGTGGTTTGTATGTTAGATTCTTCTTGATATCCATCAGGAAACACAAGGACAGACTGGAAACTCAATTTTAATACAACTCTGTAAAAATGGACCTCTTGGATTTATTAAAATATATTAGCATTACGCTCTTTGAAAAGAGTGGAGAGAGCAGGTTATAAAACAGAACACTATTTTTATACATTCATATGTATTATTTTGCACAAGCAAAATTCTAAAAGGACATAAAGTCACAGTTTTATACAGCGATCATCTCTGGTAATAGGATTTTCAATTATTTATTTTATCTTATTGGTTTGTTCCTCTGAATTTCCTTATATTTCTACAATGGGCACAGGATTTATGCAACAAAATGAAAACATAAACAAAAATAATTCCACCGAGAGGCTTGGGCACGAACGCGCGGATTACCTGTTCACATTTCAGGAGGTATTATGTTCAGAACTATAGTCCAGTCTCTCCCTCAAAATAGCCAAGTAAAGTCAAGTCTTGCTGCCTTGTTTGTTCCCCCTGTGTGAGGCCCCATGGCCACCTGTGTGAGGTGGTCACACTTGGCCATGCACTTGGAATTAAAGGCAGCTCCGTCTCTTAGTGTCCTAGCAGTCACTTTTATGCAAGCTGGTTTTGCAAAAGAACTAACTTGAGTTTCAAACTGCCCACTGTGCCAGGTGCTAAAGCCACCAGCATGAGTCTCCAGAGAAGAGCAAAACGCAAGCATGACATAAATGAAGCATAGCAAGCAGATGACTGAACCAAACATATTATTCCCTACAAGAAGAGCTGTTCAAGACAACAATTTTCAGTGGTATCAAGGGAGACAAAATGTAAGACACTGGAAAACTACACTGGAATCATTAACTCAAACTACAGAAGAAGGGAAATGAAAATAATGTAATATATTAGGTAATATGACTTACTAAATATAGTTTCATGTTTATACACACACGCTGCCACCAAAGAGGAAATAAATAAATGTGAGTTAATATCTTTCCATGAGATAATCTGGGACTTACATAATCATATTGTCATCTTCACTGACCAGCAAGAAATGTTTCTTTTTTAAAAAATCATATTGGATAAAAGAAGAGTACAATGTGCTTTATGACTTCTGAGCTGGAAAGGTGATGGTCAAGGGAGAAAATGATGAGTTTTGCTTCAATTACAGACTTCTGAAATGGCAAGCCTTGCTTTTTCCTCTCTGCTGCTAGTTGAGTGCTTGTAACAAGTATTATTTTGCCTGCCAGGCAAAGCACTCAAATTTTGTCTGTAAGCACCAGCCTTCCCCACTCCCAGTCAATGTTGCTCTTTAAGAAGAGCTCATCTCAGCCTCTAGTTACAGGGTTGAACATTTATTAGCTAAGTCACAGTAACAGTGAAGCCCAGGCATGTGGTAGTTCGGTAACAAAGTCCAGAGCTGGCAGGAGATTCCAAACGGATAAACTCTCTGCCCCACATGGTGATCCAGAGGTTTGGGTTGCTTTCGTCAGGCTTTACCCATAGCCTGTCTCAATTCTCCCAAGCATCATGCTCAACTAGTACCATTCTAGATGCATAGGAGGGAACTTAATGCATTACATCCAGTGGGTGCTTGAGGACAATAGGGCTTAACCTTTCCTTGTCGGAAAGGCTACGAGAATACTGTCTGCACGTTGAAGCAGGGATCACCAGCACTCTATCCGCATTTCAGCAGGTAGGACAGGGACAGAACGAGCAGAGGTAAGCATGTGTTGAAAGCAATGCAGAAGTTGCATGTGTTCCTTCCCCCTCGCATTGCATTGGTGAAGAACTAGCCACATGTAGTTTCCAAGGAGGCTGAGAAACTTGTTCCCTAGCTAGGTGGCCATGTGTCCAGCTAAAACATATGGGGATGTTATTACTCAAAGAACAAAGAGGAAAATATATAGTGGGTAGCAAATAGTAGGCTGCTTCAGTCATAGTGACATAAGAATAGCAATCAATACCCATCCCTCCCCTCCTCACCCCTGCCCTTCCCCATGCCCCAGAGCTGGAGATAGCGCCTGCTTTGGTGGATCTCATCTCTGGCGTGGTGGAGAAGGGGAAGTAGATAAAAATAAGTAAACCTGAAGGTAAAGTCAAGCTCCCAAACATACATGAGCAAATACATCCCTTTTCACGCTTAGGTCAATTTCATGTGAGTTTCTATCTTTTGCCACAATAGGAGTCCTGCCTGGAGAACAGCTCCAAGGGCTGATATAAAATTGTGATGTGTTTTTTTATCGTTAATAATAAGGAACTTAACCATTATTTATGGGGCAGTTTAGTATGAGCTACACACAGGACTAAAAAGCTTTCAAACATCTCTTTTTAATCTGTAAGACAACACCCTATTACCCACACAGCATGAATCACAATCCTTGTTTCTTTAAATAAATTGGTACCTGTTTGGTACCTGTCCCTTTAATAAAAAATAAACTCTGTGATGACAGAGACTTTGTCCATTACCTAGGGTTACTGTATTGGCAGTTGTTCAATAAATATTTGCTGTATGAGCGAATTAGTTCATGACTCAAAAGTTTATGCTCTTAATTATTTTGCAATGTTCCCTTTCTAAAATTGTAAAAAATCATCTTGTTTTGAGGATTTGAAGTTATCTTGTCTAGCCCACTTTTCCAGGGGAAAAAAGAAACTGAAACCCACAGCAGAAATGTAATTTTTCCAAGGTCACCAAACAACCCCCCTAAGATGATCTCTGTAGAAATGATTGGCTACAAATGCTCTAATCACGTACTTGTATGATATCATCAGTATGAATTATATATATAATGAATATACATATATAATATTCACTCATGTTAACTGTTTTCAGTAAAACGGTTGGTCCAAGCCATCTGGCCTGCCATTACCAGAAAATAGAAACTATCCAGAGAAATGTAAAAGAAGGAGTGAGAGCAGGCCTCAAAATCCTGGTTTTTTGGGAAAACTATCAAATCAGTCTGAGTCGCTCAATAATTTTGTTGTGGAGAATGAATGAGAGAAGTCAGGTGCCATATATGTCACAATGCCTGGTAAAGAATAGTTGCTTTTCCCCTTTTATTATTCTACAAAATGATTCCATTGGAAGGCTTTTTCATGGAGGAAGTTGAGCATTTGTTGGGTTGAAATCAAATGTTGGGTGGAAGAAAGGTGGCCTGAGGTGGAGGATGGCATAATAGGCAATAAGGAAATGAGGTTTCTGAGAACAGATCTTTTGTTCCTCTGAGCTGGAATGAAAATGGGATCATCTGGCATGTTTATGTGGATACTCATTTTGCTCCCTTTTGTCTGCCTGTGTAATTAATTTCTGTTTTTTATGACCCAGTTCAAATGTCACCTCTGAGACAAAATGAATATTAAATGAATGAATGAATGAAACTGTTTGTCAATCAGTTTTCTGTGGGAAAATATATTCTCATGCCTTGGAAAATGTTTGGAAACACTTACCACTATACAATGACTCTCAGTGTTACACTTCAGGCTTCCATTTCGTGTAGCCAATTATATATGAAAATAAGTCCAGCTGTGTACCCCCGGATGGCAGGAAATGAACAACCATAAAATGGTCCTGAACTTCCTTTCTCCACCCTCCGACATGTCCACAGTTAACACTCTTGGGAACTCTGTCTTTAAACATCTCAGGCAAGGGCAGCCCAGGTGGCCCAGCGGTTTAGCGCTGCCTTAGTCCCGGGGTGTGATCAGGGATCGAATCCCACGTCGGGGTCCCTGCATGCAGCCTGCTTCTCCCTCTGCCTCTCTCTCTCTCTCTCTCTTTCTCTCTCTCTCTGTGTCTGTCATGAATAAGTAAATAAATAAAATCTTAAAAAAAAAATAAACATCTCAGGGAAGACAATACAATTTTTCTCAGTCCCACTGCCCTGTCTGTACCAAATCCTTCCTCACACTTTAGCGAAATCCCCTCTGAAACCACAGAGCTACTTGAAACATGTTGTCTATGCTTTTAAAAGTCCAATTGTGGGACACCTGGTTGGCTCGGTTGTTAAGTGTCTGCCTTCGGCTCAGAGTATGATCTTGGGGTCCTGGGATCGAGTCCTGCATCAGGCTCCCCGTAGGGAGCTTGCTTCTCCCTCTGCCTATGTCTCCGCCTCTCTCTGTGTCTCTCATGAATAAATAAATAAAATCTTAAAAATAAAATTAAATAAAAGTCCAATTGTCAGAATCTCAAGCTTCTTTTAAGGGGTCTCTTCAGTTAGGTCCCTTCCTTCCTTCCTTCCTTCTTCCCCCCTTCCCTCCTTCCTTCCCTCCTTTTGTCTCTCTCAATCTTTCCTCAAATAGCTATAGCTCCCAATCTCCAGTGTTCTGGTGTACTTTCCACCCAGCAAAACCCTGAGTGGTCCATATGAGGAAAGCCAGCACCACGGGCCCTGATTCCAAGAAGGCAATTTGTCTGCCATTTGCTTTCTTTCCTCATCCTTCAACTTTGCCTGTGCCTCTAATGCATCTTCAGATGCTTGTCCTTGCTTGTTCTTTCCTCCTCAATGTTCACAGGTCTTCAAATATGTAGACAAGAAACAAAAACTGCACCTTGTCTTGAGGGAAGTTTCCATTTGCATTAAATTTTCGTTTCATCATATGTCTGTGCGCATCTACAGAGATGTGACATCAATTCATTCAGCTGAATGTTTTAATCTTGCAGAAGGTAAATGCCAGCTGAAGACAGAGCCTTTGTCCATCTGCCCTTATTTGATTCTCCTCTTCAATTCCAAGCACATTTATGGTAATGAGTTAGCCTGGCCATGCACTCTTCTGTGACCCTCTTCCCCACAGGCTGCACAGTGTTGGTATAAGATGTCAGAGAGACATAAATCCTGGTTCCAGAGATTCCTAGTGGGAGACACGGAGGCCTCCTCCCCCACTCCTGCTGGCCCCGCTGGGCAGCCTCACTTACACTGCCCTTATGGTGGGGGCCGCTCACAGGACCAAGTTATGGCACCCATATTTCAAGTGGCAACCAGGGAGGAAACAAGATTTGGAATCATGGCAGTAAGTCTAACAACTAACATTTGTATAGCCTTTAAACCTTGCAGAGGGCCTTCATATTAGCCTACTAAATCATCACAGTCATTCTAGAAGCTAGGTGTTTGTGCTATTATCTCCATTTTTACAAATAAAGACATTGAGCCCTGGAAAGATATTATAAATAATCTAAGATTACACCACCAGGAAATAACTGAGCCTGGGAGGCAAGTCTAAGACTCCTAGCTCCAGAACCCACCTTGTTAGTACTTTACCTAAAATAGTTTTCAAAACAACCTACGTGGACAGCAACTGAACAGTAAGCAGAGCAAGCCCTACAACATGTGTATATGCTTGAGTCTATGTGTGGAACTTCTCATAATTTATTACAAGAAAATAGTGAGAAATAGACATAAAATTTATTTATAGGAATTTCAGTAAATATGGAAATGTTATGAAATTGAACACTAATGAAGGTTTAAAAATAGGGGATAATGTAAAAATATTAGCCAACACTCATAAGATGTGGTACCATTTTACCATTAAGACTTGTTTTTTCAGGGACACCTGGGTGGCTCAGTGGTTGAGTGTCTGCCTTCGGCTCAGGTCATGATCCTGGGGTCTTAGAATCAAGTCCCCTATCGGGCTTCCTACAGGGAGCCTGCTTCTCCCTCTGCCTATGTCTCTGCCTCTCTCTGTGTGTCTCTCATGAATAAATAAAATCTTAAAAAAAAAGACTTGTAGTTTCAAATGGCATTTGAACATAATTGTTGTATAACATTGAATAAAAATTAAAGCAGGTTAGAAACCTTCACAGAGTGCAACTCTGGTTTTATTTGGAAAATACATATCCAGAGGGATCCCCGGGTGGCGCAGCGTTTTGGCGCCTGTCTTTGGCCCAGGGCGCAATCCTGGAGACCCGGGATCGAGTCCCACGTCGGGCTCCGGGTGCATGGAGCCTGCTTCTCCCTCTGCCTGTGTCTCTGCCTCTCTCTCTCTCTCTCTCTCTTTGTGACTATCATAAATAAATAAAAAATAAAAAAAAGAATAAAATACATATCCAGAAAAAAAGAAAGTATTGTATAAGATACATGTATAGATACATACGCACATAGCTGTACACATACACCTGTAAACATATACATACACATATTCGATAAAATATTACAGATAATATTTATCCTCTTAAATAGGCCCTGAAAAAGCCTCTCAATTGTTCAAATTATATAAATGAATATGTATTCATTTTAGTCATCAGAGGAAAAAACCAATAAAATAATTTTTCAAAAGTTTGTCAAATAACCCCCATTCTTCCTGAATATTTCTTTACTCCGTTCAGGACTTATTTATTCAAATAGCCCATTATCCTTTGTGTTTGTAGCTACTTTGTACCACCTGGCGGTGCCAAGCCCCTCCCTTCTCTCCCTCAGGCAGATAGGTCCCTAAAATGAAGGCAATGAGGGAATTCTCTATGTAATGGGCTCTGCTCTGCAACTTGCAGTTTTCTCTCCTGGCAGCTGATCCCCAGCTGAGATACTGCCCAGCAACCCACAGGGTCTGCTGAGGCTCCTATGAGACCGCTTCTTGCTAAAATCTTCCCTCAACTCTACTGCAGCCCACACCATTGAATGGCAGTTGCTCCTGTGCCTTTTTCAGAGTATCTGCTGGGCCTTTGATGCCTGACAAGGAGTAAAGCTGTATGTGAGGCTCAGACACTGGGTCTTTATCTCACCACACATGGATAAAAGAAGAAAGCAAGAAAGCCCTCACATAGAAGGAAGCCATCGGACGCCTCCAGTCTCCTCCCTTGGTCCCCACTCCCAGCACCAGTCAGGTGCCAGGACTCTCCCTCTCCTCTTGAGAAAGAAGGTCCATTCCTTTGCAGGACTCTTTTTGTGTCTTGCAAACTCCAGCTCCTCAAGTATAGGCTGGGCGCTAATACAGTTTTTCCTTTGCTGAGTCCAGAGGGCACGCAGTGGGCTCTGGTATCAGTGGGGGGAAGAGGAAGTTAGCGCTCTTGTGCCAGTCCAGTCCTCCTGCCTGGTAGTTGTGGCTGATTTCTTCAGAAGTTTAATATAAAGCTAGAAAACTTATGTAAAACAGACACTACTTTTTCTTTATAGACTTTATTTATTCATGAGAGACACAGAGAGAGAGTCAGAGACATAGGCAGAGGGAGAAGCAGGCTCCCTGCGGGGAGCCTGATACAGGACTCGATCCCCAGGACCCCAAGATCATAACCTGAGTCAAAGGCAGATGCTCAACCACTCAGCCACCCAGGTGCCCCAGCATGTTTTTTTATTCTACCTGGTATTTGGGTGCTGAGGGTCAGCTGATAGATACAGATATAGGTACATATAGATAAAGATATAGATACATACAGGGAGAAACCCTCTCTCTGCCTGTGTGTGTGTGCATATACACACGCACACTTTTGTGGTATGTTTTATATCTAACAACAGCCATTGTAGCTGAAAAGAACTACTTAGCCATGGTAGTCAGGGGTAGGAGGAAGTATTAGATCCAGTTAGATTCTCTCTGATATTCAAATCTCTGCCCCAACAGAACGGAAGAATAGGAGACCCAAAAGCCAAGAGGAGGGAGGTGAACACATAGCACACCCTCCTTCTGAAGACCTACTTCTGCATGTGGCTTCTTCACTCTGAGCTATAATGGCAGCTTCTCTGTGGGATCTGCCAACCTTTCTATCTCAGTTAGCTTTTGCTGCATAACACAGCACCCCATGATTTAGCTGCTTGTAACAACAATCATTTATTTAGCTCATCTTGTAGGAAGTGGGAGAAAATTAACTATGCTGGACATAATTCTGACAAACAAAAAATTGGCTGTGGCAGTGAATAATGATAGGAAATGCAGAACAAATTTGTCATATTATATAATTATTAAGAGCCAATGACAAGAATTCAATGGGTAGGTATATAGTTAGATGTTCTTTTCTTAACATAAGGAATTTTTTATGTTTTATCTTTTTAAAGATTTTATTTATTTATTTTAGAGAGAGAGAGCATGAGCCAAGAGAGGAGCAGAGGGAGAGGAAGATAATCTCCAGCAGACTCTGCACTGAGTGCAGAACCCCATATGAGGCCCAATCCCAGGACCCCGAGATCATGACCTGTGCTGAAACCAAGAGTCAGATGCCCAACCAACTGAGCCACCCAGGAGCCCCATAGGATCCTCTTTCAAAATAACAAGCTCACAATCTCACTTGATAGTAGCTATACTTTCAGCATCTATTTATTAATAAAATTCACGATGGTGCCTTTGGACTGATCTCCTTCTGATCTTCTGATCGGAAGGGCAGTCTTCTGATCTTCCTGATTTGGGCTGGGCTCATGTCTGAGTCCAGGGTTAGCCTGTGGGCTCACCGGAGCCGCCCAAGTTGTGCAAGCCTCAGCTAGAGGGCCTGGGATGACTGGAGCCCTCTCCATGTGCCCCTTCATTTGCCAGTAGCCCTCCCAGGTGTGTTCGCATAGCACTGGAGCCCAAGAGCAATAAGAGGGCAAATTCAAATGCTCAAGCACTTCTCAAATCTCTGCTTGTGTCACATTTACTACTTTGCACTGAAAAACATATCACCTGTCCAAACCCAGCATGAGAGGGTATTTTCAAAGGGCATGGATACAGGAAACTAAAAATGAGCACGATTCACGCCATCAACTTTCACTTCACTGATGGAACACCCTTTGTCTCTAGTGTGTTTGCTCTGGAGAGAATTGGCTAATCAGGAAGCACTCTGGAAAGAGAAAGTAAACACTTCTTGCTCTCCTCTGGTTTGAGAGTGGGTATTGACTCTGCAAACATGGGGCTGAAATTTCCCTATCATCTCAATGTCCTGAGGCTACCATAACCACGTACCACAAACTATGTGCCTGAAACAAGAGTAATGTATTCTCTCACAGTTCTAGAGGCAAGAAGTCTGAAATCTAGATGTCAGTAGGGCCTTGCTCCCTTCAAAGTCTCCAAGGAAGACTCCTTCCTTGCACCTTCTAGCTCCTGGGGGATGCTAGCAACCCAGGGCGTAGCTTGGCTTGTTGGAACATAATTCCAATTTCTACCTCCATCTTCACATGGCCTTATTTCCCCATTTCTCCTCTGTGTCCTCGAGTACCTTTCTCCTTATAAAGACACCAGGCATTAGATTTAAGTCTCATCCTAATCTAGGGTAACCTCATCTTAACTTAATTATATCTGTAAAGGCCTTATTTCCAAATAAGGTCACATTCACAAATATTGGAGGTAAAAATCAGCATATCTTCTTAGCGGGATATAACTCAACCCACAACACCTACTTATGGCTTACTACACAGAAGCATCCTTGGTCATCAACAGCCAGAAGGACATACAAGCCACTAGTAACTTAGAAAATCCTTCAGGAATAATATCATAAAACTAAATGTCCTGATTCTGACTCCTCTAACCTTGGGTTAAGAAGAAACACCTCCTGTAGACAGAAGAGGGGAGATCTTTTGGCTGGAAATGGTGGTGGAAATTTATGGGGCGTTGGGGAATGGAAATATGAGTTCATCTCACTACATTTCTCATGTGATTATTCTCTTCCTACCTTTATGAGTGTTCAGTCTTCCCAATGACATTGTAATTTTGGAGGCCCAGCACAATTTGGCATTTGTAAATATAAATGGACACTTAACCATTGGGGAATTAGCATTCATGGTTTCAGCTATTCTTAAGCAACTCCTAAAATCCCTGATACACGGTAGTTTGCAATGGTCAAGAAATCATTTTGAAGCCCAGCAAGAAGGCCAGTTATGCAATAAATCACTCACCTGGAGTCTTCCTAGCTGATCACACAATGTGTTTTTTCACTTTATACATAGCAGTTTTATCCTTAGCAGCTGAATTTAGGTCTTTTCTCATTTTTCATGTTTCTCTACTTAATTTTTTAAATATTAGAATACATTTACAACTGTTTTTAATATTAAAACTGTTTTAAATGCTAATTTAAAAATTTAATAAAAATGTTTTAAACATATTATAACTGTTTTAAATGCTAGTTCTAACATCTGTGCCACTTTGAACCAGTTTCAATTGATTTAACTGCATCACAGGTTGTATTTTCCTGTTTTTGTCAATGCCTGGGAATTTTTTATGGGATGCTAGACATTGTGTATTTTATCATGTGGAGTGCTAGAAATTTTTTGTTTTCCGCCAAATGGAAAACACCCCAGTTTTGTTCTGGGGTAAAATTAAGTTACTTGAAAGCCATTTGATTATTTCAGATCTCATTTTTAGTATTTGTCAGACAAGACTGGAGAGGTGTTCATTCCCAGGCTAATTATTCTCACTACAGGGGCTGGGTACTCTACTCAATGCCCATGAATCTGAGATTTTCCAGTATGGCCAGCAGAAATAGGCACCATTTTGGATTGTATGTGTCAGATGTCATCACTTTTAATCCTTTCAGGTGGTTCTCTCCCCGAAACTCAGGGAGTTTGGTGCTGATCAGCAGTCAGCTGAATACTTTAGGGACCTCTGCACATATCCAAAGTTCCCTCTCTGTACAACTCTCCTTTAATGCTCTGATCTGAAAACTTGAACCACCTTCTTCACCCTTGGCTCAGCCTGCGATCCCCTCCATACCCTGCCTGGAAACTCTCAGCAGGGAGCTGGGACAGCTCTTAGAGCTCACTCTGTTTGTTTCCCATGTCTCAGGGATTACTGTCCAATGGTCATCTGATGTCCATAGTCATAGTCCACTCAGGCTACCACCACAAAATACTGTAGACTGAGTGGCTAAAATAACAGATTTTTATTTTCTCACATTTCTGGGGGCTAGAAGTCTAAGATCAGAGTGCCAACATGGTTACATTCTAGTGAGAGCTCTCTTCCCGGCCTGCGGATAACAACTTTCTTTAATATGTATGTGTGGAGGGAAAGTTCTCTTTTTCTTCCTCTTCTCATAAAGCCACCAATCTTATTGGATTAGAACTCTACCCTCATGACCTTATTTAATCTTGATTACACCCTAAAAGCCTCACCTCCAAATACAGTCACATTGGAAGTCAGGGCTTCAACATATAAATTTAGGGGGGATGCCACTAGCCATAACATCTAGTGTCTTGCGAACTATTATTTCATACATTTTGTTCAGTTTCTGGTTGTTTCTCAAAGGAGTGTAAATCTAGATTCTGTTACTCTACCTTTTCTGGAAATTGGAAGTCACATATTTTTAAATTGGAAATTTCATAACCTCACTTGATTGTAGTTACACTTCTAGTATCAGGTTATTAACAAAATACACAGGGGAAAAAATACACGGGGGGGGGGGAAATGCTATTGTAAACTCAGCAATTCTTTTAAATAAATACACATTTTATTTATCTTAGCAACATTGATATATATTTGAAAGACAGTGGCACCTGTATGTATGAGTAGCATTATTTATCTTGTGTATGGACAAAATTTAATATGCATTAAAGGTTTCAAAAATTATTGTAAATATGGTTCTAATATTCAAATTACAGATTCTAGGAACCAAGACCAAAAAGAATTTTATGTTGAGCTCCACAAATTCCTAAAATAAATGTTTAATGTAATTATTAATATTCACTTAAAAATTAAAAAGTGGTTCAGTTAGAACAAATCATTTCAGTCTAACTTCATTTTCTTTAGTTTTGGATCACTAGATTGATATTGCAGGGGAATGTTTAGATATACCTTTGGAATTCATCAAGGCCACTGGTACTCCATCTTCCTTATCTACAGATAGATAGATGACAGATGATGATAGATGACAGATAGATGATAGATAGATAGATAGATAGATAGATAGATAGATAGATAGTTAGAGAAATGTTAACCAGATAATAACTAAAGAACAAACTGAAAAGATCCTAATCAGATGCCCTTCTAAAATGCACACACTTGGCATTTGAGACAGAATTTTCTCAGCTTGTCACAAAATGCCTCCTTTTCCCCTTACCAGGCACACAGCTAGAATATATTTCCCAGCTCCCATGTATTCAGTAGAATATGAACAGAAGTGCTTCATGCTCCTTTCAGGTCTTGTGCCAGCAAACATCCCATGGAATAGCCTCCATGTTCTTCATTCTTCTGTCAGCTAATGCAGACAAGTGTTGCCACTATAAAAGACACACTAGAAGACATACACTAAAGATGGTAGAGTCATAGGATGAAAGGTATCATCAGTTCATTGAATCTCCCTGGGAGGACACTGCTCACTAATTAGGAGTACTATGTTGTCCTTTATATGAGCAAGGAGTAGATCTTTATTGTGTTGAGCCATTAAACATTTCCCAGATTTTTATGTTGAGCTCCACAAATTCCTAAAATAAATGTTTAATGTAATTATTAATATTCACTTAAAAATTAAAAAGTTGATCATAAATGGATGTTTATGATCCAACTCTCCCAGGAGTTGGAGTTACCCTGTGGAATGAAGTCTCAAAATATGTGCTTTGCTGTTTACATTTTTATAAACTAATTGGGTCAAAATAAATTAAAATCTCACAATGAGTAGTATTAATTTTTAAGATTAATTTTTCACATTTTATTATTTTATAACTTTTTCTCTTTCTAAAGTAATACACACTCATTATGTATTATGTAAAATTTGCTGCTCTTTGCAAATAGAGAGAAAAGTAAAAAAGAGATAATAGCAGTCTTCTACAATAAAACACTCAAATATAACTGCAGTTAATTTCACCAATTGTCTCAAAATCACTTTAAACTCAATTTATTCAACACTGAACATAAGATTTTTCCCAAAAATAAAGTCTTTTTCCAATATTTCCTACTTCACTGAATAATAATACCATTCTTTCACCTGCAGGAGCCAAAAATCACAGTCATTCTTGGCACTCGCCTCTTTATATGCCCTTTCGGTAACCTGCAAGAAAGAGCTAAAATAGACAAAAGATAAAATGATTGATGAAATCTTACAATAGAGTGATATGTTAGAATGATGGAGGAAATATAATAGTTTTATTACAAGACAGCTGTGGATTGGAAGGATTTTTGGTGCAGGTGGGCTGGGCAGAGGAAACATGGTCAGCAAGACTTTGAATGTGAAGCAGACTTTATTCTCTGAGTATTGTTTGTTCCATTCTCCACATCCTTCCTAATAAAATCCAACCCTAGGTCCAGCTCAAAATCTACCTCTTACAGAAAGCTTTGCTTGACTTCTACCCTACAGCAACCCGGCTCTACCTCAAAGTAATTTCTCCCTTACAAAAGTATTTTGTATTCGTATCATTTGTTTGGTGCTTATTTTTGGGCCATACACAGTTACTTATTTCTTTAAGGTAGATATACTCATTATTCTAGCTGGAATTAAAGTTATAGGTCTTGAGGGATAAGAGTTACAGTTCTCATGGTTTTATTCCTCTGTGAATTCAGAGTCTAGTATAGTTCCTGTTCCCCTAGCATGTTTACTTTTATAAAACAGACAACATCCATTTATGATTTTTTAAAAAAAGCCTCTCAACAAAGTGGGTATAAAAGGAATATAACTCAACATAGTAAAATCTCCATATATACGAAAACCTCACAGCTAACATCATATTCAATGGTGAAAGCTGAAAACTTTTCCTCTGAGATCAGGAACAAGACAATAATCCCCACTCTTGCCACTTTTATTCAGCACAGGATTGGAAGCTCTAGCTAAAGCAATTAGGCAAGAAAAAGAAATAAAAGTCATTAAAATTGAAAAGGAAGAAGTAAAACTATCACTATTTTCAGTTGACATGATACTAAATATGGGAAACCCTAAAGACTCAACCAAAAACTATTAGAACTAATCAATGAATTCAGTAAAGCCAAAGATACAAAATTAACATATAGAAATTAGTTGCTTTTCTATACATTAATAATGAGCTATCAAAATAGAAATTAAGAAAATAATCTAATTTACAGTTAAATAAAAAATAATAAATACCTAGGAGTAAATTTAACCAAGGAGGTGAAAGACCTATATTCTGTAAACTATAAGACATTGATGAAAGAAATTAAAGATGACACAAATGAATAGGAAAACAAACCATGCTCATAGATTAGAAGAATCAATACTATTAAAATGTCCATATTACCCAAAGCAATCTACAGATTAAATGCAATCCCCATCAAAATACCAATGGCATTTTTCACAGAATTAGAATTAAGAACCTTAAAATAGGGCAGCCCAGGTGGCTCAGCAGCTTAGTGTCGCCTTTGGCCCAGGGCGAGATCCTGGAGTCCTGGGATCAAGTCCCACATGGGGCTCCCTGCATGGAGCCTGTTTCTCCCTCTGCCTGTGTCTCTGCCTGTCTCTCTCGCTCTCTGTCTCTCATGAGTAAATAAATAAAATGTTTTAAAAAAAAGAAAAGAACCTTAAAATATGTATGGAATCACAAAAACATCCAAGTAGCCAAAACAATCTTGAAAAAGAATAACACAGCTGGAGGTATCATGCTCCCTGATTTCAAACTATACTACAATGCTATAGTAATCAAAACAGTAGGTACTGGCACAAAAACAGACACATGGATCAATGGAACAGACTAGAGAGCCCAGAAATAAACCCACACTTATACGGTCAGTTAATCTATGACAAAAAAGGCAAGAATACACAATGGGGAAAGGACAGTCTTTTTAATAAATTATGTTGGAAAATCTAAACTGCTATATGCAAAAGAATAAAACTGGGGCACTCTTTTACATCACATACAAAAATAAATTCAAAATAGATTAAAGACATCAACGTAAGACCTGAAACCATAAGACTCCTAGAGGAAAACATAAATAGTAAACTCTTTGACATCAGTTTTTGAAATATGTTTTTGGACCAATCTCTTCAAACAAGGTAAACAGATGATAAAATAAACAAATGGGATTGTATCAAACTAAAAAATTTTTGTATAGTGAAGAAAACCATCAACAAAACAAAAAAGGCAACATACTAAATAGGAGAAGATATTTGCAAATCATACCTCTGATAAGGGGTTAATATCCTAAATACATAAATAACTTAATATATATATATATATGTGAAAAAAACTTTATATATATATATTTGAAAATATATATATATATATATTTGAAAATATATATATATATATATATATATATATATATATATATATATTTGAAAAAAAAAACAGGGCACCTTGGTGGTTAAGTTGACTAAGCATCTAATTCTTGATTTCAGCTCAAGTTATGATCTCAGGGTCATGAGATTGAGTCCCACAGTTGAGCTCCTTGGTGGACATGGAGCCTGCTTAGAATTCTCTCTCCTTCCTTTCTGCCCCTCCCATCCTCATGCTCATTCACTCTTTCTCTCTCTCTCTAAAAAAAAAAAAAAAAAAAAAAAAAAACAACAAAAAACTTAAAAAATAAAAAATAACAAGTGGGCAAAAGCTTTGAAGACATTCTTCCAAAGCAAACATCCAGATGTCCAACAGGCACATGAAAAGATGCCCAAAACCACTAATCATTAGGGAAATGCAAATGAAAATCACAGTGAGATAATACCTCACACCTATCAGTTTGGTTATTACTAAAAGACAAGAAATAACAAGTGTTGGACAGGATGTGGAGAAAAGGGAATCCCCATGCACTGTTGCTGGGAATGTAGCAGTTGGTGCAGCCATTATGAAAAACAGTATGGAGTTTCCTCAAAAAGTTAAAAATAGAATTACTATACAATCCAGTAATTCCTCTTCTGGGTGTTTATCCCAAGAAAACAAAAACAATTCAAAGAGATGTATGCATCCCTATGATTATTGCAGCATTATTTATAATCACCAAGATTTGGAAGAAGCTAAGTGTCCAACAATAGATGAACAGATAAAAAAGATGTTATATATATGTATATTATATATATATAATAGAATACTCCTGAGCCACAAAAGATAATGAAATATTGGCATTCATGACAACATGGATGGACTTAGAAGGTATTATGCTAAGTGAAACAGGACACTCAGAGAAAGATAAATATTGTACGATTTCACTTATATGTGGAACCTAAAAAACAAAACAAATAAGCAAATAAAATAAAATAGAAATAGAAACAGACACCTGGGTGGCTTAATGGTTGAGTGTCTGTCTTTGGTTTAGGTCATGATCCCAGGGTCTTGGGATGGAGTCCCACATTGGGATCCCCACAGGAAACCTGCCTCTCCCTCTGCCTATGTGTTGGCCTCTCTCTGTGTGTCCCTCATGAATAAATAAATAAAATCTTAAAAAAAAAAAAAAAAAAAAAACAGAAATAGACTCTAAGATGCAGGAAACAACTGTCGATTACCAGGGTGGGGAGAGATTGAGTGGGAGAGCAAAATAAGTAAAGGAGATTAAGAGGTACAAATTTCTAGTTATAAAATAAATAGATCATGGGTATATAACATAGATCCCAGGGAATATAGTCAATAATATTATAATAACTTTGTATGGTGATAGACAGTAACTAGACCTATCGTAGAGATCTTTTTATAATGCATAAACATATTGAATTATTATGTACACCTGAAACTAATAGGATTTGTATGATTTTCTATGTCAATTACACTTCAATGAAAAGAAGGAGGAGGAGGAAGAGAAGGGTGGAAATAACAAATGCCTGCTGACTCACCTCAAGTCGTATGTTGCCCTGTGCTAGTGTCAGCAAAGCTACTTGAGGAGCTGGGGTGAACAAAGAGCAGCCATGTGAGCCATCCTGCCTCTTTTTTGAAGAGAAGACAGATGACCAGATTTCCAAAGTAGGCTCTTTACATTCTGACCACTGCCTGGAGCATGTCTAGGAGACCAAGATTTCCTAGATGAGATTTTAGTTATATCAAAAAAGAGATGAATAACCTTAGTTGTGATTATTTCCCATTTGTCAATAAAAAAAAGAAATCCATTTAAATTGGCTCTTCTCCACCACACTTTTTATACTGATTAATTTCTCTCCAGTCTTGACCTGCAGCTCTCTTCAACATTCACATTCACTATTTATTTCAATAATAATTCATTAACTTTATTTTTGTATTGACCACAAGACCTGGAAAATGTTTTTCAAATTTCTTGCTAATCTGCTCAATGATGATTGTGTTGAAATAGAGTCATGGCATTTGAAACCAATGAAAGGGAGGCCAATGGGAGGCTCTGAGACCCATCTGACACCTGGGCAGTTGGTTAGATGGGGACCTCTTTTTCTTTTTTCTTTTTTAAACTACTAACATCTCTAAGAGTCGTATCTTTTGCTCAAAGGGCTTTTACTAAAAGCAAACTTGCAAAGAGAGAAATTTAGCAATGTGTTCTTTTAAAAAATAAAGCAAGTAAAATAATAATCATCATAGCTCCTGTATCACTAGGTTGCTGTGAGAATTAAAGTTAATGTATACTTAGAGGCCTACATGTAGCAAATTTTCAATAAACGTAGCTCTTGGCTATTGTCTGCTATTGCCTATTTGTCTCCATTGAAGCTACATCTTTTTTTCGAAAAAGGATTTTATTTATTTATTTGAGAGGGAGAGAGAGCATGGGGGAGGGGCAGGGACTAATAAAGGGAGACGGAAAAGCAGACTCTCTGCTGACCCTGCTGAGTAGGGAGTCCAACATGGGGCTTGATCCCAGGATCTCAAGATCATGACCTGAGCTGAGGGCAAATGCTTAATGACTGAGCCACCCAGACACCCCCACCGAAGCTATTTATTAATCTATGCTTATATTAGTAGATATTTATAACATAGGATAGAGCAACAAACAGTCCCTCCCTGGAATGTTTCTTACTAGCTGGTAGATAAGAAATAAATCTCTTAAACCAGTTAAGCCTCCTTTTCTTCTATAAAAGGGGGACCAGATGAGCGAATAAGATTATTTGTGTCAGTATCTGTTTATCAACAAATCTTCACTGAAAGAAGTCCAGGTTCCTGACACCCCCAATACTAGGAATGTGGGCAGCCCCCGTGGCCCAGCAGTTTAGCGCCGCCTTCTCCTCCCTCCCCCCCCCCCCCCCCCCCCCCCGGGGTGTGATCCTGGAGACCTGGGATCACGTCCCACATCAGGCTCCCCGCATGGAGCCTGCTTTTCCCTCCCTGCCTGTGTCTCTGTCTCTCTCTTTCTCTGTGTCTCTCATGAATAAATAAATAAAATCTTTTATAAAAAAAATACTAGGGTTGCATTACTGGAAAAAAGCAAAGAAGTTCTTACCCTCCTGGAGCTCTCAGAAAAAGTTATTCTGATGCTTGTTAGAACAGTAAGGAAGGCTTTATTCAAGACTATTGCAACAGATGACAAGATGAGTGCAATGGGGAAAGAGAGCTCACTCAATTTTGAATACAAGATCAAGTAGGGATTTATAGCTAAGGTGGGGGGATGGATAAAAAAAGGAAATGAGGAAACAACAGGAGAGGAGGTTTCTTGTTAAACCAATTTAACAGGACTCTTGCTGAGGGCGAGACAAGATCAGATATGAGTGCTGGATGAGCAACTTGATCAGATATCAGCTATATCAGCTATCAAAAATGAGGGATTCTCTCTACAGTGACTTTGTGGGACTCTTGCCAAGACTACACTTACCAGCCCACAAGAACTGTGCCAGGGGCTCAGAGGAATTTGACTCAAGTTTGGTCAGAAAGGACAGCATCGAGTCAACTTCATCCTTTGAATATTCACCTGGGCTCAACAAACCCTTTAGAAAAGCAAATGCTTACTAAAAGCGCTATTTATTTTTGTCTTTTAGACCTGCTTGTTAATTTATCTGAAAGAAAAAAAAAAAGTTTAGGAGATAACTTAGAAACTCAGTGTTGGGGAAAGGGTGGGTGGGACAGTCAGAAATCATCCGGGCAGAGATGTAAGTAAATCTTTCTCCTCTTTTCCATTTTGCTTCTGCTACTAGAATCATGATGGCAGGCTCTCCTGGGCTGCCTCAGTTGCTCTCTTGCCCTAGGAAGGGTCTGGTACAATGACTTTTATTTGTGTAGGGGGATTGTTGGTTTTATTTACTAAATACAGATTCCTTTCCATAGTATGAAATCGTAAAGGTCAAAACAATGGCTAAAAAGGTAAACATTCCTCACAAGATCGGTAGATAGTGCTTGAGTAATTTTTTTTAATGGCTTATCGACTTAATATTGCTACTGATTTTAGAAACACTACAATTAATTCCTGCAATCAATACTCATTTTTAATAATTCAAGGCTAAAATCCAGCTGAATCCAAAAAGTTTAAACAAGGCCCTCCCAGCCTCACATGAAGGCCCCATTTGAGCTCTGCTTCTGCACAAGAAGCTCCTTCAGCTGCTTCCACAGAGCAGATCAGGCCAGGGAAGAAAGGAAAACAAGCTGGCCTCCACGCCACTTCCAGTGAGCAGTGAGAAAAAAAGTCCAGCTCAGGAAATGTCAGTCGCTTATGGTGTCAGCAAGAAACCGAAGTCTAGGTGGAAGGGACCATAAATAATTCTGAAGCCTCACTACAAATTGTTCAAGAATGTTCAGAAAGGGGCAGCCCGGGTGGCTCAGCGGTTTAGCACTGCCTTCAGCCTAGGACCTGATCCTGGAGACCTGGAATCGAGTCCCATGTCAGGCTCCCTGCATGGAGCCTGCTTCTCCCTCTGCCTGTGTCTCTGCCTTGATCTCTCTCTCTCTCTCTTTCTCATGAATAAATAAGTAAAATATTAAAAAAAAAAAAAAAAGAGTGTTCAGAAAGACCAAGCTGATCTTAACCACTCAAAATTCCTTTCCCAGGTGTAGACAATGATTCGATGTCTCCTCACGTCTGATCTTCTGGCCTTTATTCAGGATACAGCTCACTTTTTCTTCTGTTGCACATGTGACAAATCCTTAGAGGGGTGTCACACCAACCATACTCTTGAATGAATGAAAGTAAATTAAAAGCATGAAGCCTTAACTTTCTCTAAGTGATTTTGATCCATGCCTTGACTTAGAACATTTTGCATTCTCAGCAAGCTATTTAATTCATGATAAATGATTTGGGTACCTGGAAAGGAGCCACCCCAGTAGGGACTAGAGAGTTCAGGAGGGTAAGGAACTAAAAGTGCTTTTCTCTGATTCAAGTCCAGTTTGGGTAATGGAGAAAAGAGGCCATTGTCCAAAAGCCATTCACCAGTGGGAGAAAGAGAATCTCCCCTATACCCAGTAGTCTTTACAAAGGTCATTCCTTTATGCACGGTATAGACTGAATATTCGTGTCCTGCCAAGATCCCTATGTTGAAGCTCTATGCCCCACAATGACTATATTCAGAAATAGAGCCTTTGGAAATAATTAAGTTTAAATGAGGGCATAAAGGTAGGGCTTGACTCTGATAGGATTAGTGTTCTAATAAAAAGAGGAAGAGACTCTGGATCTCTCTCTCTCTCTCTCTCTCTCTCTCTCTCTCTCTCTCTCTCTGAAGGCAGAAGAGAAAAGGCTGTGTGGAAGATACAGCAAGAAGGTGGCTGTATACAAGCCAGGAACAGAATCCTTACCAAAACCAAATTAGCCTGTACCTTGATCTTGATCTTCTAGTTTCTAGAACTGTGAGAAATAACTATCTGTTGTTTAAGCCACCCAGTCTATTATGGTATTTTGTTATAGCAGCCTGGGCTGATTATGACTGGCATAACCTACATCAGCATCCTTTTCCAACATTGTCTCCTTAGGCATGTCCTTGCAACTTGGCCTTTACCATGCCTGTCCCAGGAGTAGCTGTTGAGGCAGGAAGAAGAGTTTAAAACAGGAAAGGTAGGATGGCTTGGGTGGCTCAGTGGTTGAGCATCTGCCTTTGGCTCAGGTCTTAATACCAGGGCCCGGGGATAGAGTCCTGCATCAGGATCTCTGGAAGGAGCCTCTCTGCCTATATCTCTGCCTTTCTCTGTGTGTCTTGCATGAATAATAAATAAAATACTTTAAATCAATCAATCAATCAATCAATCAATCAAACAGGTAAGGTAGATTAAGGTAGGGAAGAAGCCACCTCCAGAGGAACATGCTTTCAGCAAGTATTTACTGACCATCTCCTAGGCCAGTGGCTCTGCCCAGCAATATCACTTGTAAGCATAGCCTGGGAGCACAAAGAAAGCCATTTTGCTAGTAGCCAATCATATTCAGATACCACTGCAACAGATTTCTTTATAATTCCCACCATCATCTTTCAGTTTTTCAGAATCCATCTCAGCTAGGCAAATAAGATCTTAATCCTGATCCTCTTTCTTTCCTACCCTTACCCACCCCCTGTCACTGACTCATTTTTCTGTTGTTCCTTTAGGTTAGGCCTATAGGAAGTGCCCTGTCCTAGTACCTAGGCCATCTATTGTAGGCTCACTGTGCTCCATCTCCTGTAGGGAGCGCTTGCAAGGCAAATAAAACTGCTACCAATGATCAGCATGGCATTATTTGGGCTTTGCTTTTTATTTTTACTTCCTTCCCTTCTCCTCCATCCAGTTTCGTTGAAATATAATTGGCATACAACACTATATAAGTTTAAGGTATACAGGATAATGGTTTGAGTCACTTATGTTGTGAAATGATCATCACAATATTTAGTTGGCATTCATCATCTCATATACATACAATCTAAAAAAACAAACAAACAAAAAGAAAATGCTTTTTTTCCTTGTGGTGTGAATTCTTAGGATGAACTCTTCAACAGCTTTCACACAGGTATACCTCATTTGATGGTACTTCACTTTACTGCACTTTACAAATTGAAGGTTTGCAGCATCCCCGCTTTGAGGGGGTCTGTTGGTATCATTTTCCTGACAGCATTTGCTCACTCTGTGTCTCTGTGTGCATTTTAGTAGTTCTCCTGATATTTCAGGCTTTTTCTAGATGCCATTAAGGATATCTGTAATTCATGGGAAGAGGTCATAACATCAACATCAAAAGGAGTTTGGAAGAAGTGGATTCCACCTCTCACGTATGACGTTGGGGGGTTCAAGACTTGAGTGGAGGAAGTAACTACAGATATAGCAGAAATAGTAAGACAACTAGAATTAGAAATGCAGTCTGAAGTCTAAAGATGGTTGCTTCAGCAGCAAGGGGCACTGTGGCACTGCGTGTGAGGATTGGCCAGCTGGTGGCTTTTGTCAGAAAAATTCCCTGGACTGCGGCCTCGAGTGAGCTGAGAGAACACTTTGCACAGTTTGGCCATGTATGAAAGTGCACTGTACCTTTTGACAAAGAGACAGGATTTCATAGAGGTATGGGTTGGGTTCATTTTTCTCCAAAATAAGATCTTCAGGATGCACTACAACAAGAAAAGCATATTATTGATGGAGTAAAGCTCCACATTCAAGCTGGGCGACCAAAAGTTTTGCAAGGGGGTCAAACATCTGATGAAGAGAAAGATTTTTGAGACTATTCCTACCTATTAAATAAAGTAAAAAAAATTTTTTTTAAATGCAGTCTGAAGATGTGACTGAATTGCTATAATCTCGTAATCAAATCTAACAGATGAGTTGCTTCTTATAGTTAAGCAAAGAAAATGACACGCTAGGATGGAATCGATGCCTGGTGAAGATGCTGTAAAGACAATTGAAATGACAACAAAAGACTTAAAATACTACATGAAATTAGCCAATAAAGTAGTAACAGGTTTGAGAGGATCAACTCCAATTTTGAAAGAAGTTCTACCCTCAGTTAAAATGCTATCAAACAACATCAACATATTATGGAGAAATTGTTCTTTTATGAAGAGTCAATTTGTGCAGCCAATTTCACTGTTGTCTTATTTTAAGAAATTGCCCCAGCCACCCCAACCTTCACCACCCTGATCCATCAGTGACCATCAACATCAAAGAAAGACCCTCCACCAGCAAAAAATTTTGAATGGCTGAAAACTCAGATGTTGGTCAGCACTTTTTTAGCAATGGAATATTTTTAAATTAATACATTTTTTAGACACAATACTATTGCACATGTAATAGTTGCAATATATAGTAGACTATAGTAAAGCATAAACATAATTTTTATGGTATAGAATTTATTTGAATATTCTGGGCTTAAAAATAACTTTTATATGCACTGGGAAAACAGAAAATTCATTTCACTTGCTTCATTATGAATTTGCTTTATTGAAGTGGTCTAGAACAAACCCTCAATACTTCCACGGCATGCCTTTGTGTAGCATACAGCAGTGTTAACCATAGTCATCACATTATATTCATTATATCCCCAGTTCTCATTTATCTTATACTTGGAAATTTGTACCTTTCGATCATCTTCCTCCAATAACTCTCTTTTCCTTAATTGGGTTTAATTTACATACAATGAAATGTCCAGATTTTTTTAAAGATTATTTATTTATTTATTCACGAGAGACACAGAGAGAAAGGCAGAAACATAGGCAGAAGGAGAAGCAGGCTCCCCGCAGTGACCCTGATGCAGGACTCGATCCCAGGACCCCAGGACCCCAACCTGAGCCAAAGGCAGATGCTCAACCACTGAGCCACCCAGGCACCCCTGAAATGTCCAAATCATAAGTGTACTGTCCAGTCAGTCTTAACAAATGTGCATCGAAGCACAAAGCATTACAGTTGCCCCCAAAAGTCTCTCCATTCCTACCCACCCGATTCCTGCTCCCCAGAAGTCACCACTCATCTGATTTCCATCACCTTAACAAAGTTTGCCTCACTTAGAATTTTATATCAGTAGAATCACACATGTAGGTTTGGGGAATCGGGACATCTAACTTCTTCCATTCAGCATGATATTATTGAGATGCATCTATATTGGGCTTATATTAAGTTTCTTCCCTTTGTACTTATAAGCAATACTTCACAGTATAGATGTGCCATGGTTTGCTAACCCATTTCATTGAAGGACATGCAGGATGTTTCCAGTTTGGGACTACTGTATATGTAGCTGCTATAAATATTCTTGTATGTGCTGTTTTCATTTCTCTTGGATAAACACTTAGATCATAGAGTAAATGTATGTTTAACTTCTAAGACACTGTCAAACAGGAGGTACCATTCTGCTCTCCCTCTGGCAAGGTATGAGAGTTCCAATTTCCCCACATTACGTCTCATATTCTCCATTCTCGTGGGTGTGCAGCAATCCCTCACTGTCTTTTAATTTGCATTTTCTGAAGGATATTGTGTGCTTTATCATGAGCTTACTGCCATTTCATTATCATCCTTTGTGAAGTGTTTAAGTCTTTTGTCCATTTTTTATTTGGCTGTCTTTTTTATTATTGAGTTGCAGGAGTTCTTTATAACTAGATTCAAGTCATTTGTCATATATATGTGTTGTGAATTCTTTTTCCCAGTATGTGAATTGCCTATCAATTTCCTTGATGGTGTTTTTTAATGCACTGGAGTTTTTAATTTTGATAGCCTAATTTAATAATGTTTATTCTTTTATGGTTTGTGGGTTTTATGTCTTCTCTAAGATATATGTACCCACCTCAAGGTTGTGTAGATATCTCTATGTTTTATTCAAGTAGATTTATCATTTTAGCTCTTTCAGTTAGGTCTGTGATCCATCTTCAGTTGATTTTTGTGGAAGATGTGAGATAGGTCAAGCTTCTTTATTTTTCCTTATAGATATCCAGTTGTCCACCACAATTAATTGAATTGAATACACTTTCCTTCCCCCATTAAATTGTTTTGGTGCCCTTAAAAAATCATTTGAATGCATATATGTAGATTTAGCACTACTTAGATGTGTTTATGGAAAAAAAAAAAAAAAGAGGAAGCTCCTCCTTACAGAAAGTCAAGGTGGGAGTCTGAAAGGATCAAAGACAGGAGAAACTTACTCTATCACATATGCAAAAGCTGTGTCCCAAGCAGGAGCTGCCCTGCCCTCTAGCAGAGGATACCAGAAGTGAAAGTCTGGGGCATTCAACCTGGAGAGACGATTAACACAATTAAGGAACATTCTACCTGAGGCCTCATTCTCACACCAGTTTTTCAAGCTCTCTGATGATGCAAGGAGAAAATCTAAAAGAAAGTAAGTCAAAAGGGCTGTTGGCATTTGCAAAGTGTGAAGTTCTAGTTTATTGTTTTCCTCTCCCACTGGAAGAATTGTCCACGATGCTTTGTGGAGCTCTGTCCCATGGGGCCTTTTGATCCAAAGCACAGTCGTTTACTCCCATTTCTAAAAAATTGCCTGGAAACCTCATCAGTGCTAGGGCACTGAGCAGATAGAGTTTTACTGCTGCCCTAAATTAGAATTAAGGAGTAAGTAGCCTGACCAATTTTCACTTTCCTATTTCCCCTTCATAAATTCTAAGGTGATTTTTGTCATAAAGAAGTGGACATTTTTAGAATATAGCATTTTTAAAAATCTATGGCAGATGTGTGTTTTTGAAGTTTCATTAAAAAGACTTTCTGGAAAAAAGAACAAAATAAAATAAAATAAAAAGTCTTTCTGGGAAACTTGGGTGGCTGAGCAGTAGAGCATCTGCCTTTGGCTCGGGTCGTAATCCCGGGGCCCTGAGATGCATCGGGCTCCTTGCAGGGAGCCTGCTTCTCCCTCTGCCTATGTCTCTGCCTCTCTCTGTGTGTCTCTCATGAATAAATAAAATCTTTTTTAAAAAGTCTTTCTTCCAATTATCATTGTCAAAGACAGTGTAGGGGCCTTGTAAATATATACTGAATGATATGACATTTAGGGGGGAAAAACTCAATAAAAAAAACAAAGCAGACAGACATTCCCTTTAGATTGTATTGACTTTTGAGAACTTTGCTAAAAGTCTTATTCTATGATAGGAGAATATTCCTAGTAGCATGAAGTAAATGAATGCCTATGGAACAGTTGAATATTCACCATTGGATGGCCAATCAGACTTCATCCCAAAGCAGGAGAGGATTTTGGTGAGAAAGCATGGATTTCTAGTGTGACCTTCGACAGAGATTCCTCTCCCTGACCAAATCCTCTGAGCTCTTTTTTAACTACGGTTCAATTTTGAGCATATCTCCAAAAGCTCAATTTTGGCAAGAAGCCTGACAAGTCAATGTAGCCAGATCCCCCACTCTTGATAGCAGACTCAATTGGTCATTCCCCAAAACGCCCCTGGTGATGTCTGGTCATCCTGTCCTGTCTTCAACAAGAATTCTTTCAAGTTGGTTTAGCCAGAATCCCTCCAACCCTCAATGTTTCCTATTAGTAATTTTCCATCTTACACACACACACACACACACACACACACACACACACACACTGCTCCTTGGCTATAAATGCCCATTTTCTCTTGCATTCGGAGTTGAGACTGATCTCTCTTCCTTGCTACAAAGGACCCCCTAAACCTACCACAATAGTCCCAAATAGAGCCTGCCTTGCCAGGTAAATAAGCATCATGAATAATATTTTTCTTTACCATTGTTCTAAAGAGATATTGAAGTACTAGGTGGTAATGGCTGTTTCTTTGGCGAGCTCCATAAAGAGGAAGGCTCTATAAGTAAGTAGGGAGCTGTGCACATGTCTGTGTGTGTGTTGTTTTATCAAACAGTGCAGAAAATCCCACAGTGGGGAAATAGTCCTTGTAGAGCCTTGAAAATGACCAAGACAATGTAGAGGTTCTCTGTGGGTCCTCTAGGAGAGAGACCTCGGTGGTCTTCCTGAATATACAACACCCAACACACAACCCACAGTGGATATTTTGCCCTCCCATACTTCATGGGAGATTTGTTCCTGCTTCTGACAGCATTTGTGTGGTCCTACTCAGCCCTGAGTTCCTGGAGCTGGTGACCCTCCCTGACCTTCTAGGCATCTATGCACCCCACACGTGTCTCACGTGGTTCTTTATGTATCATTTACCTCCATCACCCTACGAAGCACTTTTGAGGGATGTGAGCATAACCAGCATCAGCAGGATTGAACAGCACACACTTTCTCTGTTTTTCATATTCTTTTTCTTACCTCCATAACTGAATTTCCAAGGAAATGATGAATCACAACCACAACCACCAAAATTTGCTGAGCATTTACTCTGTACCATGTGCTGTGCTAAGAAATTTGAAGATAGTGTCTCCTTGAAATATCACAACCACCATATGAGAGAGGTTTTATTACTATTATCTTCTAGGTAAAGAAAGAGAGGCTCAGGGGGATTTAATCACTTGCTCATGGCCACAGAGCTAATTAATCCTGAATTTGAGCAAAAAGTTGTTAAGCTTCAATGTCTGTTCCTAACCATGATGCACTCTAGATGCCATCGCAAAAGTCCTCTGTGTTATTTTGGTTTTATTTGTTTGGTTTGGCTTTTTGCCAGATCAAACTACATGTTAAAACAAAGTAACCCCACACCAAAAAAAATGTATAGTGCCCTCATTCACAGGTACAATTTTTAACGCCACAGTGATAGCATGGTTGTTTCTGATTTTTGAACTGAAATGTTTGTCAGAGGAAAGATACCACCTCCATTGAATTGTGTTGTTGAATAGAGCCACTTTCATTTTAGCTTCATTTGGAACAGACAAAAATCAATTTCTGCCTACCTAAAAAATAAAATGACATGCTCCACCAGGAGAAAAAAAAATCTCAGTTTCCATGTTAATATTGTGAATAGAGCAAAATGCCAAAGGGGAAGAAAAGACCAGGCTATGGAAAAGAAGCGACAAAAGCAGGGCCAATGCTGAGCCTCTTGTAATTGCTGCTTTGGGCTTTCCTTTCTAAAGCTTTCTTTCCTTTGTGAAGAAGAAAAAATTCATATCTGATTTATAGATTTTTTTCCCCAGCTTCCTGTACATTCACTCTTAAAAACCTAGAGATCTAGTTTAAAATGGCTTGTAAAGCACCTTGAAAGTGCTATTTTTCCGCATCTAAACTCCATCTAACCACACTGGCATGATCTTTATGCAAATGCTAATAGGGCATGAGCTTCAGGACCCGGCCAAGTGGCAGAAGTTCATCCCTTCCTGTGATGTCCTTGAGATGACCTGAAACCCAGGACAAGCACGGTATGGAGGGAATGATGCGGAGCAAGCACGCATGTCAACAGGGTCCCACCTGTGCCCTCCTCTCCTTTACCGACCTGGACCCACGGCCTGGGCCACCCTCCCCGGGGCTCACGTGGAGCTCTGGGCCCAGTGCATCTGGGTCTCCACCATGAGGCTCCACCACGATGGCTCAAATAGGTTCTCCCCTTTGCTTTTGGTCTTATTATTAGAGAGTTTTATTTTCTTGTCTACCTTGCCAGCTGCTGAAAACAAAACACAGCAGCGCTTCTGATTCTCTTCACACCTTCTGACCCTGGAGAAATCCTTTGCTCGCAGCCACCATCTGGGAGGACCATTGCTTTCATCTAACTTGTAAACATTTTCCGAAAGCCTCAGAAGGCAGCCATTTGGCACAGCGTCTCGACTCTTTCCTGAAAACAGTGAGATTTCAAATTTTAATTGCAGCCTCTTGATTAGGCATCAAAAGTCCGTATTTGAGCATTTGAAATGGCCTTTCTAAAATGCAAATCTGTCCATTTCGAGTGTTCTTTGGGGGCGGCACGAGTACCGAATTTCTTATTGCCTGTTTGAAAACTCACTTGTGCTATGTGTAGAGAAAATACTTAGGTGGTTAGTACTAATTATTCTTAGTTTTAATGCTCACCATTTTCAGATCTCTATAGATAATCTTAGCCTCACAGCAGTCAACAGAAAAAGAAACAAAAAGGAAAGCCAGTAGGGTTTGAGGGGCAGAAGGGTGTTCAGTGAGATATCCTCCTCCCATGGCCCGCCTACCAAGCAGAGGGGAGGAGCAGAGTTTGGGGTGGACATCTCAAGTGGCTGCCCTCCTCTTAAGGCTCTAGAACTCATTCCTTCACCCATGATAAAGTAGGACCCTAAAATCTCAGATCTGAAAGTCAGCAAAGAAAGGGCCTTGCCTTCAAGTGGATCCCCTTTTGTCTGGGAAAAACACAAGAGTTGGAAATTGCTCTTTTCAAGAAATATTTCTGAATCACTTAGTGCCAGGCCCTGGGAAGGGCCCTGAGGTCACAGTAGGGCACCATGAAAGAGCACGTCAAGCTCCAGTACCCATACTGGCCCCATCACCACCTTCTCAGTGCTCTCAGGGAAGGTCTCACGCTGCCCTGGGACTCTCCTATCTCCCTGCTTCCAGCCCCCTGCACATGTGCCATCTTTTCACCAAAATGCACAGCCCCCTCTTAAAGGCCTGAACTTCTCACTTAAAGACTGCAGAGTACCAGAAAAAAGCAACAAGTTCAGAGTAAGCCTGAGGTCAGCTCCACTAAAACCTCTGCCTCGTTCTAGCTGTGGGATCATGAAAGAGTGTCTTGTCTCCACTGAAAGCCTCAGTTTTCTCATCAGCAAAATGGAGAAAATGTCTACTTCATAGAATCATTGTGAAGAATAACAAGGTAATGTAGTAAAGAATACAGCACAGGGGCCAGAACCAGTAAATGTTCAATGAATACTAGTTTCCTCAGTCTGGCCCATTTCCATTCTCTGGTTTATCACAACATCCCCTGAACAGCCCTCTGACTTATGAGCCTACCTTCCTATTTCACCCAAGCTGCTACTCTAATATTTCGGGCCAGCTCTGGTCTTCACCTCTGTATTGATTTCCTGTTACCTATACGTATGCACAAGAGTTTCTGTTCCTCTAATTGCAGGTAGCCAGTCATTAGTGAGGGGCTTTTTTAATTACAAGGAACAGAAATCTGATTCGGACAATCATAGTCTGGAAATGTCTTGGCTCCCACAACCAAGAAGTTAGGTTCTGGCTTCTCTGGGACTCTTGTGTCATCATCCAGCTCCGTCTGGCTCCTTTTCTCAGTTCTCCTCTCCTTTATGGGTTAGCCTCCTTCTCTCCTGCTGTAGATGACTTTTTATTAAGCTTGACCAAGAAAGAGGACTTTCAGTAGACCCACATTCTCCTCTTCTCAGGGTACTGAGCTCCATAAAAAGAGGACCAGTGCACTCAGTGCCTACATATCAACTCCAGGGACCAGCCCCAACTGGCCATCACGTCTTTGTAGCTCTGAGGAGTGAGGAAGAGAGGCAGGACACTGTGGTGGGGACGTCTGGTAGAACCACAGGGGAAGAAAGGACAGTTATGAGATTCCCAAGGTCACCTAGACAAGCACAGCACATGCCCACTGCAGTCAAAGATCTTTGGGGCACAGGAACACTAAAGCGTTAGAGGAAGCCCTGCTGAACGGGAGGTCTGTGACGGGAGACACAGCAGGCTTCCAGTACTACACACCCCCCTTGGATGAGAGGGGTGTGTGTTTGGGGCAGGGGTGGAGGACATCAAAATCAAATCGAAACCAGGTTTCCCACATATCCCAGAGAAACTGGGCATAAAATAGGACAAAGGCAGGTCTCCCCTAGCATCTGGCCTCAGGAGATCAAGCTTAGAGAACAGGGGGAAGGAACAGCAAAGCCACCAAGGGCCACTGCAAAGCCTGGTCAACTACATGAAGTAGTAAGTGCCATGACGCTGTTTCCTTTCACAAGCTTAGTGCTTCGTCTTGCTGGACCAGAAATGAAGCACCCTTGGGCTTCAAGACGAGTAAAACTAAAATACAGGGAGCTGAGCTAGATCTTTCAAGCGTTCCCACAGCACTGACAAGGCACTTCCGGCCACACCTGACAAGACGTTCGTCCAGCCACAGGTGCCTCAGACACATCAGTGCTGCTGTCGGACGTTTACCAGAGAAGCATCTTTGGGGAGGACAAGAGGACAAGATGGTTGTTTGGCCTTTATTAGGTGCCTTTTATCTGGGATCACAGGAATGGTTTTGAAACAGTTAATTAGGTATCGCAACATGTCTGTAAGAAAGGTACTGTTATTCACTGTCTTTAAATGAGAAAACTGAAACAAAAGTTAAAAGTGACTTTCCCAAGGTTGCTCACAAGTGGGATTTTTAGCAGTGTGACAGTCAGATTCTGAACACAGTCTCACATTCCCACCTCTTGTCCTCACCCACAGCCTAGCTGCCTCCTTAATAGCCAGAGGACAAAATCCACATGGTTTCAGCTGATAAGGTTTGGTCAGTGTCATAGAATGCTGAATTCCTAAAGAGGAGAAATTTTAAATATAAAATATATTTTTAACTCAATCTCAAGGTCAGAATACATTGTAGAGGTCATTGAATCCACTTCCCATTCTAGTCCTGGGCTATGATATTCTCTTTGAATATATTAAGTCACAGGGAGCTGTCTCCAGAAAGAACTGGTTCCAGTATCAACTACAGTTGTTGGAACATCCTACTTTCCATCCCACTTTCCATTAAATTAAAATTAGTTTCTTCATAATGCTATTCCTACAACTACTTTTGCCCATTGGAATTCATTCACGTTTTCTTTCTTTAGGCCCTCTTCCCTCCCTTCCCTCCTTTCTCCCTTCCTCCCTTCCTCCTTCCCTCCCTTCTCCCTCTCTTTCTTCCTTCTCCGCTCCCTCCCTTCTCCCTTTCTTCCTTCTCCCCTCCCTCCCTTCCTTCCTTTCTTCCATCCTTCCTTCCTTCCTCTTTTATTTGCTAAGTACTTACTCTGTGCCATATACTGACTTAAGAACCTGAGATACAGCTTTGAACAAGAAAGAAAGGCCCTTGCCTCATGGAGGTTATATTTCAGTGGATAAAGACAGAAAAATGGAGAAGAAAACAAATGAACACAAATTTCAACTAATGTTAGTGTCATAGAGGAAATTAAACAAGATAACAAGATAGTGGGTGCTGACAAGGACAGGCTGCTTTCCATAGTAGGATGTAAAAGGCTCCACTGAGTCTCCTAAAAAGTGACATTTGAGCTCCAACTTGACTGTTCCTGGAATCACACAGATTTCCAGTCCTCCTTCCACAGCTTCTTTCCTTATTTGGAACCAGACATCACGACACATGCATGCACGCATGTGCAAGCACACTTACACAAATGTCATCTCCTCTCTTGGTTGAACATCTATATTCTCCAGTCATTTCAAATCTATATACCTATTTATCAGTGTTGCTCTGAAAATATAGCACTCAAAACTGGGTAGAGCACTCTTGATTCAGTCTGAGCAACATAGAAAAGATGGGCCTGGGAACTAGTTCCCTTGTTCTGGACACTACACTTCTCTTAACTGGACTGCTGTGCTTCTAGACATTGGGTGCCAAAGTAGCAATAACCTTTAAAAACTTGTGTTTCATTAGCTGTCCCTTTATTTAGCTCTTAGCCAGCTATAAATAGTTAAGTCTATCACACATGCTATTGCTAAACTTCATCATTCATATCCTATAATTTTGTAATAATGGGTGCAGAGGGATAGACAACACAAGGACCTGGGTCTTTCCTTGTTTCTCTTGAAGCCATCTTGCCATCTGCTTAATATTTCCCCGTTTTTTTTTTTTTTTTTTTTCTGTTGTACTACAGATATTGTCATTTAGGACTTTAACTGGCCATCTACATACCACTCAGAGATTTGATAAGCCTGCTGCAAACATCCAGATTCAAGTCATGATGAAGCATTTCCCGGGCTGAGACAGGGTAGGAGGATGGGGGTTGGCGTTCAAGCAGTCAGCATGCCAACTAACAATATCATGAGTCTGCATAAAACAGAAATATGCCAAACACCTGCCACAACCCAAATGCACTACATACATTCATTCATAACCCAACAAACAAAGGAAGGAGGTTAGTGTGACATGACATTCTTAGTAAATCAGTGCTGAATCCTGTTGTTCACTGCTCCTGACTTGGAGCACTCAAAAACTCCCTTTTTGAAAGTATGATCTAAAAATGTGTTCTAAATCTTGCTTCGTCTATATAAAGGCTCACCAATTGGGGGAACACAGTTCTGATTTCTTTCTTTCAAAAATTTCAACTTTCCTATTTGGTCCCTGGATCATGCATGTTCCAGGAACCACCAGAGGTTTCTGACCATGCTGTTGCAATCAAATATGTAAGTTTTAAATATATATATAAAGTATATATACTTTTTAATAAGGTATATATATATGCATATTATATACTTTATATTTCCAATAACATTCTCTTCCTTGAAAAAAAATTAGGTAGAACACAGGAATTGAGCACTTCTCCACTTTTCACTTTTCGTGTATTGTGGTTTTTTTTATTCATACTTTTTATTTGAGGATACAGAGAAGTTTCCAGGAGTTAAAGCAGAAAGTAATAGAAGGGGAGTCCATATGAGAAATAAATGATATTATATCTATCTCCAAGACATTTTGAAAGTTGAATTTCCAAATTCATATGTGCCTAATCTATCCAGTATGTTCAGAAATGTCTTTATGGCTCAGATGACATTCTCTTTTATGCCCAAGGTTTTTATAATTATTAAGTATTCCCTTTACTGATCTGAACTATTTCCACAGTAGCAATACTTCTATTGCTTCTTCCAACTTCCTAGAAATGCACCAAAACAAATTTTAAAAATCTGTTGGCTGCTCTATTTTTATTGAATGAGACTTCAGGCTGAGGTCTGTATATTTCAAGCCCTCATTCATGATTAGATCTTTCCCCTAAGCCAGTTTAGTGGTTTGCCTTGGGGACATATGATTCACTCCCTCTCTCAGGCTGGAAGGTCCAACATGGATACAATGCCCCTTGTGTTTCTTTCTTTCACTCTTCACCAGGAAACTCTCCATCTAGTAAAGGGGACATTCTCAAAAGAAGGAGGTCCTATTTCAGTCACCCTTTTCCAAGGGTTTCTGCTGTCCTGTTGTTGGTCAATCTCAACTTAAATGTGGGCTGAGGCTATACCTAATTAGCTATGTCCCCAAAATAACACCTAAAGGGTGTTTTTACCTTAAGACTTTATAAAGACGGGCACAATCATGTTGATGTGAACTGAGTCCAAATCATGCCATGAAGTACATAGAGTGTAAAATTCACAACGCAAACCTTTGTCTACATGTGCAAACACAGACAGACATAGCAAACCACAAATAAAGGGACATGAAACTGCTGGTGACGCTTGGGCAGCAGAGGTCCTGAGAGCACCTGAGGTCCAGTGATGCTTCTCCTCAGCTGTCCTGCTTCTTCTTCATTTGATTCTGCACCAGAATTGCTGAAGTTGTGAACCTTTCAAGGACAATCTTTCTGACATATCCCACCACACCATGTGATTTCCTCAAGCCATAAACAAATCAGGACACTGCTGGGGGTGTGCACCCTCTCTAACAGGAAGGCGTTCATATAATGCCTTTTAGGGTGTGGTGGACAGAGTTCAGACACATCTCACGTTTCCAGGAGTCTCTCTCATTCTTCAGAGTCCTTTCTCAGAGGTTGTTTCCTGCCTTCCACCACCATTTGGGTCCCCTTTCCCTCTCTTCTATAGCAGCTACAATGTAATTAATCCTTATTAAAATGGGTTAAGTTTGGAACATCAAGTTCATAGATTTCCGTGGGATGTTTATTTCTTTACTTACTTTACATAGAGTGCTACTATTCCCTCTTTAGCTTTTTTTTAAAGATTTTATTTATTTATTCATGAGAGACACACAGAGAGAGGTAGAGACATAGGCAGAGGGAGAAGCAGGCTCCCTGGGGGGAGCTTGATATGGGACTCAATCCCAGGACACTGGGATCACGACCTGAGCCAAACAAAGACAGATGCTCAACCACTGAGCCACCCAGGTGTCCCACTATTCCCTCTTTAAAAATATTTATATATGTATTTCACATATAGAATTTAGCTAATAAAAATCTAAAGTATCATGTATATTTTTTCTATATAACAGCATGTTGCAAGAAAATGAGGATTTGAGAACTGATATGGATGATGATGGTGGCCTTCATGCATAAATAACCAAGCAGAGCACTGCTGAAACTCATCATGAGAAGCAAAAGAAGCAAGTATTTTTTTAAAATAAATTTATTTTTTATTGGTGTTCAATTTACCAACATACAGAATAACACCCAGTACTCACCCCGTCAAGTGCCACCCCCCCAGTGCCCGTCACCCAGTCACCCCCACCCTCCACCCTCCTCCCCTTCCACCACCCCTAGTTAGCTTCCCAGAGTTAGGAGTCTTCATGTTCTGTCTCCCTTTCTGATATTTCCCACACATTTCTTCTCCCTTCCCTTATATTCCCTTTCACTATTATTTATATTCCCCAAATGAATGAGACCATATAATGTTTGTCCTTCTCCGATTGACTTACTTCACTCAGCATAATACCCTCCAGTTCCATCCTCGTTGAAGCAAATGGTGGGTATTTGTCGTTTCTAATGGCTGAGGAACATTCCATTGTATACATAGACCACATCTTCTTTATCCATTCATCTTTCCATGGACACTGAGGCTCCTTCCACAGTTTGGCTATTGTGGACATTGCTGCTAGAAACATCGGGGTGCAGGTGTCCCGGCGTTTCACTGCATCTGTGTCTTTGGGGTAAATCCCCAACAGTGCAATTGCTGGGTCGTAGGGCAGGTCTATTTTTAACTCTTTGAGGAACCTCCACACAGTTTTCCTGAGTGGCTGTACCAGTTCACATTCCCACCAACAGTGTAAGAGGGTTCCCCTTTCTCCGCATCCTCTCCAACATTTGTGGTTTCCTGCCTTGTTAATTTTCCCCATTCTCAACGGTGTGAGGTGGGATCTCATTGTGGTTTGGATTTGTATTTCCCTGATGGCAAGTGATGCGGAGCATTTTCTCATGTGCTTGTTGGCCATGTCTATGTCTTCCTCTGTGAGATTTCTCTTCATGTCTTTTGCCCATTTTATGATTGGATTGTTTGTTTCTTTGGTGTTGAGTTTAATAAGTTCTTTATAGATCTTGGAAACTAGCCCTTTATCTGATTTGTCATTTGCAAATATCTTCTCCCATTCTGTAGGTTGTCTTTGAGTTTTGTTGACTGTACCCTTTGCTGTGCAGAAGCTTCTTATCTTGATGAAGTCCCAATAGTTCATTTTTGCTTTTGTTTCTTTTGCCTTCGTGGATGTATCTTGCAAGAAGTTACTGTGGCCGAGTTCAAAAAGGGTGTTGCCTGTGTTCTCCTCTAGGATTTTGATGGAATCTTGTCTCACATTTAGATCTTTCATCCATTTTGAGTTTATCTTTGTGTATGGTGAAAGAGAGTGGTCTAGTTTCATTCTTCCCAGAAGTGGACCCTGAACTTTATGGCCAACTAATATTCGATTAAGGAAGAAAGACTATCCATTGGAAGAAAGACAGTCTCTTCAACAAATGGTGCTGGGAAAATTGGACATCCACATGCAGAAGCAAGTATTTTTGAATTATATAATATTAGCAGTAGGTCTGAGAAACTTGTTGAGGGAGAAGCACCTTACATTTAAATCAGAAGCCCTTCTGCTTTACCCAGGACAAGAATTTAAACTAGCTATGGAAACTTTCTGTGCCTCAGTTTCCCCATTTGTAAGTAGGAATTTAAAATACTACTCCACAAGTTTGTTATGAAGAGGAACTCTAGCCAGCTATGTCATTACATCCCGTGTAAAAGAAAGATAACATAGCCTGCCAATACCCATTGGCCACAGTTATTCCCAACAGCTGGGGGTACTTATTGCCTTGCCTTAAGGGACAGATCGGTAACTGAGAAGCCTGGAGACAGAAGAGGCAGCAGGAGAGTAGAAGGACGGGGAGTGTAACCTGGCCCCCATAGGACTGGCCTGGACCCCAGTCAGTGAGCTGAGGGCCCCTCTTCATCTCCCCCAAACATGCCTATAGCTACAGGTTTATTTTTTTTTTTATTTTATTTTTTTTAGCTACAGGTTTAAAACTAGTTTTGAGATGTAAATGATACAGATCTTTGTATTTACTAGATTTCAAGAGCCACCCTTCCGTATTTCAGAAAACGTGAATGCGTGCCAACCCTAACATTTTCACATCAGTGGATGAATTTATTTTAAGTATCTTTTATTCAAAGTTGAGATTATGATGTCTGGTTTGTCCTGGTGAGTGTGATGGGTTTTTCACTTGTTTCTTCCTTTTTGAGGATTTTAAACTAGTTCAAGTCTCAAGATCATGATCACCAAGTGAAGTTGAGAATTGATATTACCTGAAGAGCTGAGAAAATGAACTCTCCTAGTTTAGGACAAACAAAATAATGCTATTAATTTGGGTCTTTTGGTAAACTATTTCAGCCCTCCAGCTTAATTTGCTTGGGTAGATAATCCCATTGTCCTCCTTTTAATAGAAGTATATCCATTCTGGGCACCTGGGTGGCTCAGTGTTTGAGCATCTGCCTTTGGCTGGGGTCATGATCGCGGGGTCCTGGGATCGAGTCTGACATTGAGTTCCCTGCAAGGAGCCTGCTTCTCCCTCTGTCTCTGTCTCTGCCTCTCTCTCTCTGTCTCTCATGAATGGATAAATAAAATCTTTAAAAAGAAAAAAAAAGAAGTATGCCTATTCAAAAACATCTAAGAGAAATAAAAGATGGACTCACTTCTATGGAAGTATCACTATATGAGAACGAACAGAAAGAACAGTCTCTCTGGGCATTAAAGAAGGTATCAGCTTTCCCCTTTGCAATACTAATCACAGTTTTAGCCTCAAAAATTAAAGTTGAGAAACCAAGTGTGAGAGTGCTGGCTCCCTTGGCATCAATAGCTCCCCTGAAGGACAGATCCTCCACAAAGGACCAGCCAGAAAGAGGAAAGGAAACATTTCTGAGCCCAATAGTCTTCATATACTTGCCTCCATATAGTTTGTGATGGCAAGAGACAGGCAAGATTTTTCCCTCTCCTGGTGGGAAAAATTTCCTGGTGATGGTTCTCAATCAACCAATGAGACCCAAATAGGGGCTACTTATTTGTGGCAGACTGCGTCCCCACTGTCATGTGAGTTACAAAGAGAGTTTCACAAAGGGTTAGGATCCAGAAGGGAGACTGGACATGTGAGAAACCACAGCATATGAGAGAGTCTTAAGGAAAACAGCAAGACCTAACCAAGAGAAAATGGTTAAGGGAAGACGGCTGCCTGCCATGAGGAGGGCTCTGTGGGAGGGGGTAGTGCCCTCCTCATGTAATACCTATTTTTATATACAGTTGACTATTGAACAACATGGTTTGAACTGCATGGGTCCACTTATATACAGATATTTTTTCAATAAACACTCTATAGTACTTTCTCTTCCTTATATATTTCTCTTCCTTGTGTATTTTCTTAATAACATCCTATTCTTAGGGCAGCCCGGGTGGCCCAACAGTTTAGCGCCACCTTCGGCCCAGGGCGTGATCCTGGAGACCGGGGATCAAGTCCCTCGTCGGGCTCCCTGCATGGAGCCTGCTTCTCCCTCTGCCTGTGTCTCTGCCTCTCTTTCTCTCTGTGTCTCTCATGAGTAAATAAATAAAATCTTTAAAAAAATAACATCCTATTTTCTAGATTACTTTATTGTAAGAATACAACATATAAGACATACACAAAATATGTGTTAATCTACTCTTTATGGATAAGGCTTCCGGACAGCAGTAGGCTATTAGTAAGGTTTTTGAAGAGATGAAAGTTATATGCATCTGGAAAAAGGGGAACCCTCTTGCAGTGTTGGTGGGAATGCAAGCTGATACAGCCACTCTGGAAAACAGTGTGGAGGTTCCTCAAGAAGTTAAAATTAGAGTTACTCTATGATCCAGCAACTGCACTACTGACTATGCCAAAGACACAGATGTAGTGAAATGAAGAGGCAACTGCACCTCAATGTTCATAGTAGCAATGTCCACAATAGCCAAACTATGGAAAGAACCAAGATATCCATTGACAGATGAATGGATAAAGAAGATGTAATATATGTGATATATATATATATATGAATATTATTCAGCCATCAGAAAAGATGAATACCTACCATTTACATTGGCATGGATGGAACTGGAGGGTATTATACTGAGTGAAATAAGTCAATTGGAGAAAGACAGTTATCATATAGTTTCACTTATATGTGGAATATAAGAAATAGTGCAAGGGAAGGGGAGAGAAACAGAGTGGATGGTGGGATGGGGTGACTGGGTGACAGGCACTAAGGAGGGCACATGATGTGATGAGCACTGGGTGTTATACTATGTATTGGCAAATTGAATTTAAATAAAAAGAGGAGGAGGAGGGGGAGAAGAAGGAGGAGGAGGAGGAGGAGAAGGAGAAAGTTATATGCAGGTTTCTGACTCCACAAGGGGGAAGGCAGGGGATGCCTGTAGCCCCCATGTTGCTCAAGAGTCAATTGCAAAAAAAAAAAAAAGTAAAAGAAGTAAAAAAAAAGTCAATTCTATCTTCAAAAGAAAGAGAGAGAAAGAAAGAAAGAGAGAGAGAGAAAGGTCTATGTGTGTGTGTGTGTTGAAATACTGGCTAGTTCAGCAGTGTTCAACATGTAAATATAGAAACAAAATATAGAAATATGTATACATACGTATCATTTTCTTATGCTGCGATTTCACTTAAGTGAGCTTATATATCACTGAGGTTAGAAGGTGAGACTCTCCTTGTCTCAATGTTCATTTAGGCTCCTTTGGACAAGGTGATTTGACAGAAGGAAAGAGAAGAAGGAAAGGGGGTTGCTGATAATATGAAGGACCTACTATGTTGCAAGTATTTTACATTATTGTGCTTTACATACATGATGAGACAACCGTTATTATTACCTCATCTTACCTTTGAGAAAACTGGAGCTGAGATGAGCTCAATTAGGTGAAAGAAGGAAATAAGTAAAGGCAGAGCTGGGTTTTAAACCCAGGTTCTTCTGATCACAAACCCCCATTCCCTTGGTGACAAGGGGACGTCCTACCACTCTCATGACTCACGGCTAACACATTCTGACACAACAGGAAGACTTTTCAAGATATTTTAATTCAAAGAAAAAAATTAAGGTGCATATTCCTAAATATGCTTTGGGTTCTTAGGCTAGTCACAGACGTTGCCTTGGCCTGTACCAGGGAGGAATTTGATTCAACCAGCCAAATATATCACTTCCAAAAGGACAGAGGAAATCCTTGGCTTTATGTCCAAATCACTTAGCAGCAGGCTTTTTATGGTCCTCATGATTATCAAGCAAGAGGGCTCTCGTTTAACCCAAAACCACAAGTATGGGTAAAATTGGAGATTTGAGGGTAATTATCCAGAAGAAATAATCAGCACTATCTGTAGAGAAATCACTCGAGGGAACAGCAAAGATTCCAGTTTTTTGTAGCAGCAAGGAACCTTTGCCCAAGGATATGATTATTTATTTCATTGGGCTAAAGGAAGAGGCCCTCACCGGGTTTTTTTTTTACCCAGTTTATCCAACCGGGCTTACTCTTCTCTTCTCGATCCCTATACACGTGCCCCCTTTAAACTGATTTAATTTTGACAGTGTGTGGACCAAGGTGGAGACGCATCTCAACGCGTTCTCTGCAAGAGCTCTGCTGAGAGCCAGTTCAGATTCTGGAACATTGACTCCGCATCCACAGGCTGGAAACACAGAAAATGGGAGGGAAAAGGGGTTCCCAGCCCTTCTGGCCAAACAGGAAGGGATTCGGGGGGTCATTTTCAAACCGGGGCAGAGCGCCCAGGCGGCACCTGAGACGCGGGCAGAGGAGTGGCAGGTCACTGGAGATGATGAAGAACAAAGAAAATGCCAAACATTTGTCCCGGGTATGGGAGGAGACGCGTCACCTTCCGCCCCCACCCCCCACCCCAGCCGCCCGCCAGCATCACGGCGTCGCGCCCGCAGCCTCAGCATCCTTCGGGGGCTGCATCCCTTCTCCAGCATCCTTCGGGGGCTGCATCCCTTCTCTCCGCGCAGCCTCAGCATCCTTCGGGGGCTGCATCCCTTCTCTCCGCGCAGCCTCGCGCCAGCTGCCGGTGCTGCCCTCCCGCTGCCGCGGCGCCCACACGCGTGCTGGGGGTCCCGGGGTGCGTGCCGTGGCTCCTGCCCTGAACCAAACCACCTCCAAGCCGGAGGGATGTGTCATCAACTGCTAATATGCTGAATGACAATTCTTCACTCTGCGCAAGGGAATTGCTTCGCATTTGGTTCTCATCGCCGGCTCATTTTCGAGCAGGACACCCCCCCCCCCCCCCATCATCTCCAGCAGGGCCCGAAGGGCTCCCTGGGGATTGCTCGAAAGGTCAGAGCCTCCAAGGAGCGCGCATCCTGCGGCGGCGCCTCCGGGCTCCGGGCGCGGCCCCCGTTGGTGTCTCAATGCTGCCCCCTGCTGGACGGCGGCGGCGCGGCGGCGCCCGGGAACCGGACCGCGCTGCTCCCGCACTGCTCGGTTGCCGCAGACCCGCGTGCGGGAGACAGACCCGGCGGGCGCCGGTGCCGCTGACGCCCTCGCCTCCCGGGGTGGATGCTCCTTCCGCACCGTCTCCGCACGGCCACCCCACTTCACTCCCCTCCCTTGCTCCTCCCCCAAATCCCATCAGAACCACTTCTCACTGGTCTCCCCACCTCCAGCCCTCCCCTGCTCCACTGCATCCCCCACTAGACACCCCCCCCAAAAAAAATCCACACCAACTAAGTCAGCTAACATACAGTCCCTGACACAGTGCCTGGCAGGGGGCGATGAGCACTCAAGAAATTTTAGCCAGAAATGTACTTGAATCTCATCAGCGACTCCCTGCCTAGCGAACGCTTTTAGGGACTCCCCATCCCTGGGGTAAATTAGCAGGTCTTCTCTGCTTAACTCTCAACTTCCTTCTCAGACATCTCAAACTTTGCAAATCAATGGTGTAACTTCCCGGGGTGGTCCCATTCCTACCCTGTGACTGATCTCTGGCACCAGAAATGCCAACCTCCTGACCTAACGGACCCTCTCCTGCCTCTTCTTCACCAGCTTATTAGGCTGTTAAGACTCCAGCCTTCCTGAAGGCCTCATCTCCTCCAGGACGTTCATTGTCCACTTAGGTGTCTTCCTGTTCTCAGAGTCGGAGCTCCTTGAATTCCAGGACTTTCTGATTCGCCCTTGTGTCCCCTGGAACCAGCACAGTTCCTGGCTGGCATCTGGGACTCAGCACATGTTCATTGCATGAGTGAATGAAGGCAGGAAAGAATGCCCCGACAAGAAAGGGTCACAGAAGCACCTGCCTGTGCCAGCCATCTCCCTGCACCCGCCACCTGGAGAGTCTTGTGACTGCATCTGCTCCTGTGTGAGCTGTGAAAGCCGTGGCATGGCCACCTGGGAGGCTTTGACCAGGCAAGTTCATCTAGAACATCAATCTCTTTGTGTGATCATGACAACGTCAAACCTAGCTACCTTCGAAAAGGCAAGTTATTTCTGGAGGAGGAGAGAGGAATTCTGGAGACTTGGGAACTTGGCAGAGGACAGATCTGGCAGGAGTAGGGCACTTGAGACCCGGGAGAGCTATATTGGGACACTAGGTACATGGGGACAGATGGCACTATGGGAGCTTGATGGAATTAAGGAGGGGGAAACCGTGCGTGCCAAGTCTTTCTCATAGTCCTTCTACACCTCATGACAACCATGGAAGATTATTATCCCCATTTTCTCAATGAGAAATTGAGGCTCAGACAGCTCTAGTCCATACCTGAGTTCACTCTGCACTAAGCAAGAGCCCTGAGACTCAAACCCAGTCTCCATCACTTCCAAACCCATATTTTCCCATTACCCTCACATTTGCTCTTCTTAGAGGAGAAAGGCAAAAGCACCAAGCACAGGCAGGTACAAACCGCCCACTTCTGAATAAAGCAGTCTAGCCCCTTTTTTTTTGTTGTTGTTAAGGATTTTATTTATTTATTCATGAGAGACACAGAGAGAGGCAGAGACACTGCAGAGGGAGAAGCAGGCTCCCTGCAGGGGAGCACAATGCCAGACTCAATCCCAGGACCCCGGGACCACAATCTGAGCCGAAGGTAGATGCTCAACCACTGAGCCACCCAGGTGCCCCAGTTTAGCCCTTCTTAAAACTCATCCTCCTTGCTGTCCTAATGGAGGCTGCTGGACTTCTCCATCTCCAAAACGTGGAATACTAAGGGTCCCCTATCATTCAGACCCCTTCAGCTCCCAGCTATGGACAAGCCAGAGGTAGAATGAGGACCAGTCATTGAAGAGCTTCATTTCCCATCGTCTGCAGAAGACTTCCATATTCAAACACTCCATTTTACTTAGATACGTGCAATGCTGCCCCACTTAATTAGAGAGAGAGAGAGCCCACAAGCTGGGGAGGAGCACAGGATAAGCAGACACCCCCACTGCACTCAGAGTCCAACACAGGGCTCAATCCCAGGACCCTGAAATCATGACCTGAGCTGAAGTCAGGTGCTCAGCCAACTGAGCCACCCAGGTGCCCCACAATGCTGCCTCATTTATCACACTTTGTCCCAACGTGTCGCACTTCATTAGGCATCAGTAGGATTAAGTAGCGGTGACTAAGGAGATCTAATCGACTATTACAATCTCCAGAAAAGAAATCTGAACTCACAAATCACTGCACTTTGGTCTAGAAAAATGCAGACCTGTGTCTCAACTTAGCTCACAAAATTCAGGTGTTGCAGTGATCCTGTGAACAGGGTGTTTAGAGGATTTGAATGTGTCATTTCAGCAGGGAAGTCACATCTCAAGTCTCCCCTTGGCGCCAAGATCCACCAATTCCACATGCACCCGAGGTGACCCTCCAGCAATGCTGTACTTGACAAGAGTTAGAAACAGTCTAGGAGGGGCACCTGGGTGGATCAGTGGCTGAGCGTCTGCCTTTAGCTCAGGTCATGATCCCAGGGTCCTGGGATCGAGTCCTGCATCGGGCTCCCTGCATGGAGCCTGCTTCTCCCTCTGCCTCTCTCTCTCTCTCTCTGTCTCTGTCTCTCATGAATAAATAAAATCTTAAAAAAAAAAAGATACAGACTTGTGGGCCCATGGTCCCCCCAGTTTTTATTCAGCAGGCCTGGTGAAATCCAATAATTTTGATTTCTAAATGATTGCCAAGCAATGCTGCTCCTGTTCATCTGGGGTTCACACTTTGAGAACCGTTGCTCGAGAGAGGTCACAGCCAGAGAGTCAGCTAGAAGAGCCCAGAAGAGTAAGTGCCTGGGGGCTTTATCTTGTAATTGATGGTTATCAACACAGCATCTTCATCTCTACTAGGGCTACTTTTCTTTTGCAGAATGCAATTTCTTAGCACACTATCCTAGCTTCTGTTCACCAATTCTGCACTTGCAGAAAATTCAAAAGCCTCCAGATGGGTTAGGACCCATTTGGTGTAAGTGACAGAAAGCCTGGCTCTGACTGACTTAAGAAAAATAAAAATAAATGCATTGGTTCCCAAAGTGAGAAGTCCAGAACTGGAGGGCTTAAGTAATGTCACTTGAACGGTGTTTTCTTTATCTCTCCTTTCTCTTGCCCTAGCTCCTCTCTCTTACTCCTTCACATATTCTCCATTATCAAATATCCTCTCCACGGGGGTCTAAATAAAAATGCCTCCTGAAGCTATAGCCCTGGCAAATTCTTTTTTTTTTTTTTAAGATTTTATTTATTTATTCATGAGAATACACAGAGAGGAGAGAGAGAGGCAGAGACGCAGGCAGAAGGAGTAGCAGCCTCCATGCAGGGAGCCCCACGTGGGACTCGATCCCGGTCTCCAGGATCACGCCCTGGGCTGAAGGCGGCACTAAACTGTTGGGCCACCCGGGCTGCCCCCTGGCAAATTCTTACCTTAGAATCTTTCCCAGGATTCCCAGCATAAATTTCATTGTTTTTGATTGTTTTTCATTGACACAAATTGAATCAAGTGCTCACCCCGAACCATTCACTATTTTATGGACAGGAAAAAGCAATTCATATTAGGCCTAAATTGCATGCTCCACTCTTGATCCCAAGACAAATCTCAGGACTTTGGAAGGGGACAGATGTATGACAATGTATCTATTTGCTGACTGTGTAGCTGGATTTGCATATGTTCACTATGCTATTGACAGGTAACTCTATTATATATCCAGCTGCCTGCTGGGTATTTCCACCTGAACATCTCATAAACACCTCAAATGCTTGGTGTCTAACACTATGGCCAACTGAAATCATTGTCTCTACCTTTCCTTCTGCCCTTCATGCCTGGGGGCAACCACCTCAACCAAACCACCTCAACCAAAAACACAAAGCTACATACCTTACCCTTCTCATTAGCACCAGAAATCACCTGGTCACCCAATTTAGGATCCCAGAGCCATCATTGTCTCCTCTCTCCCTTGTATTCCATAGCTGGCCAAGAGACCCTATTATGTCTATCTCTTGGGTATCGTAGACATGCCCTTAAATCATCCCCGTGATTGTGCCTTAATCCCAACCTTCATCACTAAGACTCCCCATTGCAGTGATCTCTTAAAACTGACCTCACGAATTCCAATCTTGCACTTCCCAATCCATTTGACATATTTTGCCAGAGCAACTTCCCCTGGCAGATACACAGCTACCATCACGTTACTCAACTTAAAGCCCTTGGGAGCATTGCTTCAGTCATGGGATGACATCCAGGCTTCTCAACAAGGTATGAAAGGTCCTCCATGACCAGGCCCCTGACTGACTAGCTGGGCCCGCTGCTCCCACCTTACCCTTTCTTGCCAACCATAAAGAACTACTTGCAACTTCAGAAAACTTGTTATTCTATACGGTCATGACTTTGTATATGCCTTGTCATCTTCCTGTACTTCTATACCCTTCTGTCCACTTGGCCTTATCCATTTCAAGCCCCAGCTCAGTTCTCATGTCTTCTGACATTTCCCTGGCCCTGGCTCCTGTACCCTCCTGCACAAGCTGACGATTCCTTCCTTTGTGCTACCTGCATATATTTTTACATTTGGTTCCTTATGGCCATGTATTCAGCTCCACTGAGATCATTTGCTTTCCTGTCTACCTTCCCTCTGGGCTTAGAGCTCCTGAGAGCAATATCTCTTGGTGTCCCCAGAACCAAGCACAGCATCTGGCCTTGGTTCATGCTCCAGACATTCATAAACACGTTAACCTCTTGGCCAGCAGAACTCCTCCATGGTGCAATTGAAGTACATTAGTTCTTGCTAGATGCCAATGTGGGCAGTTACTCCTCCAATTCAGAATGTCACCACTTTTTATTAAAAGACAGATGTCACTCAGGCCTTTGCAGAAAGGCAGGCCCCTCCTGCATGAGGCCCACCCCACAAAAGCTTCATCTCATGCTTGGCTAAACAACAGCAGCAGGATCATGCATCACCCCGGTAAGGTGAAACCAAACGCCCTGCATCACCTTGCACTAATGACACTCTGTGTGCATTCTAAGCCACCCGCTGCGGTGTCATTTTACTTGTGGGAGTTGGGCATCGTGTTCCAGTGGGGACGCTGGAGACCCTCACCACTTAGTAGCTAACCCAGCCCCACAGCCCGTGCTCAAGGCATCTGGGGCTCCGTGCTGGCTGAGCAGCCTCTAGTCCCAGGACTGCCCAGAATCAGCCATGGACGACCTATTACTAAGCAATCCCAAGGGGCAGGTTTGTTCCCCTGATAAAGACTGATAAGTAGGCTTGAGCTTTGCAGCACACAAGGGCAAGTGCTACAAGATGCTGATGTCTCTGATGGAAGGAAGGAAACAGACGGGGTTCAGCACTTCTCTATTGTGAAAACTGGAGCAATGACTCCTTGGGGGCAGGTATCTGCCAGTGCCAAGAGCCCGCCCCCTGTAGCAAGCCATGGCACTCCTTATGTGCCCCAGTTACTTCAGGCCTGTCCTTCTCCAGCTTCTGGAGCTTTCCAGCATGCCTTTCCAGGCACAGCCTGAGGAGAACAGTCCTAAGTCTCTGGCTACAGGCTCCTGTCCCACTGCCTCCACCTGGAGGGTCACTTTTCATCACCACCAGCAGCTCCTTCCCCCCAGCCAAGTTCCCACCTCCCTTCCAAAGGACCCCAGGTGAGAAGATGGGAGGTACCAAAACAAAGGACAAAATAAATCTCCTCATAAGGGAAAGTCAAAAAATGATGACGTCCTAAAACATGAATGCATTTTGACAGCTCATGCCTCACTTTTTCTCAAGGCAGGTGCTACTGGCATTCTGTGGGCGGTACAATTCTTTTTATAGAAGTGTCCAGACCCAGCAGATCCCTGGGCATTCATGAGCTCCATAACCAGAAACATGCCAGAGACGCCCTGCCCAGTCACTGTGGATAAATTACCCCTTCTCACATGCAAAATGCTCCCTGGAGTTTTAGGGGGGAAGAGCCCCTCATTAAGAGACACCTTCAGGAAATCCTCTACCAATGAAGCTTATGCAGTTTTCAAAAACACCAAGCCCTGTTCACTCACATTTTTCCAGGCTGAGGACAAGTGTGGTCCACCATGGGAAATCAATCACCAGCACCCATGCTCTCTTCTTGGTTCTCTTACCCTTTCATTCCTTCGATTGGAATCTTTATTTAAAAAGACACAAAAATGGCAGGGCACCTGGGTGGCTCAGTCGGTAAAGCATCTGCCTTTGGCTCAGGTCATGATCCCAGGGTCCTGAGACTGAGTCCTATATTGGGCTCCACCACACTCAGTGGGGAGTCTGCTTCTCCCTCTCCCACTGCCCCTTCCACCCACGCTTGTGCTCCCATGCTGGCTGTCTGTCTGTCTGTCTCTCTCTTTCTCAAATAAATAAAATTAAATCTTAAAAAAAAAAGAAAAGAAAAAGAAACTTGGATTTAAAAAAAAAATAAAACCCACTTAAGTCTTGTTCTGCACATAGTAACAATCAAAGAAACAATCTGTGCAGCCCAGAGATTAAGGAGTTTCTTTGCATTAAGTGTATGTCCTCTGCTAACCCATATTTCTTCTCTGCCAGTAACAGAGGCTTGGTGCTCACACTCTGCAAAGCCATAATCAAGAGCACCTTTCCCCCATCCCCTTGTTGTCTTCACTTCCCAGCCAAAGTTCCTTCCTTCCTATTCCTTTTAGAAGTCACACTATCATTTATGCAGACAAGCTCAACCATGCTGTGCTCCCAGCCCAATATTGCTCCTCAACTCCAAGCAGCTTGTATATTTACACAACACTTCTGCAAACCTCTCTTGGTGTTTGCCAATGTTCATCTGCATCCCCACTGCCCTAGTGCACGCCCACGTCACCAGCCGCCTGGACTGCTGCAGCTGCCCCGCAGTAGGTGCTGCTTTCAGCCGTCTCTTCCCCATGCTGCATCATTCTCCCCACTGCTTCAGAACTTCCTAAAAGGCAAACACACTCAGAACCAAAATCCTTGGTGTCAAATTGTATACACACTGTTGTTATGGTAATAACAGGCAGCCCAGGGCCGCAGATGGGAATAGCCACGCCCCCCCCCCAGGACAATGTTGGGTCATTAGAGGGGGCATAGAGTGGTAAGCAGCAATTGTGAGGTGCTCTGGCCCAGGGTTTGGGCACCTGACCCTCACATAGGCCTATTCCTGAGTGTACAGGCGGCACACCCAGAGCTAATCTGGACATAGGGTTCCTTCTAACTGTATGAATAGTGAAATTGCTATGATTTGATGTACCTGAAATTTTAGAAACAACATAAGCCTCTTAACTGGCATTGAATTTGCGGAGTAAGGAAGAGCGCCAGGGTAAGCACTAAGGAGCCTCACGGCATCTACCTTCCAGTCGTTTGAGAGAATTTAATGTTCCTTCTGTCAGCAGCTGAAGGGCATGGGAGACCTGGCAGCTTGTACATTTTCAGATACTTGACCTGGAGCCTCCTAATGCTCTTCAAAAAATGTTCTCTAACTCTGACTTGTCACCCAAACAGGCAGTTATTTGGAAATATGTAACTGCCTTTTAACGAAATTGTATGTACAAATAGAATGAAACAAAGCAAAACAAATGCTAAACTAATTATATTTTAGGAACATATTTCCTCACTCAAGATGCCAAGTTATAATTCATTCCGTTGGCTTCAAATCTATTTGGCTTAAGAGCTCTTTTGATTGATGACAGATATGTGAACTAATTCATTATATATTCATTCTTTCTTTCTGTTACTCTTTATTAACTGTCTGTAGAATGTTTGGCATGCCTTGGGCCAATCTGATGTGCACAAAGGCTCCATATTATTCATGATATATTGCAGAATATATTGATCTACTGTGAACTTTCCAGTATATATATATATATATATATATATATATATATATATAAACTCTTTAACCAATTGATCAATCAGGATAATGAAAATAAATAAATAGCATATAACAATATATGTGTCTTTTTTTAACTCTTAAAACCAATTGATCACTCAGGATAATAATTTTAAAAAGCATGCATTTAGATTCAAATCCAAAACATATATTAGCATGTCTTAGAGAGGTATGGTACTTTTGAAGTATGTCTACAAATTGTTTGACATTCCTATCATTGACAGGTGTCAACCTACATCCAACCCCCTGAACCTGGCCCAACCTTAGTGCCTTGCTGACCAACAGAGTTTGACAGAAATAGTACTATGGGACTTCTAAGTCTGTGTCATAAAAGCCAAGAGTTTTTACTTGGGTTCTCTGCAGTATTCACATGAAGCCCTAAGTGTCTGTATGGTAAGTTCTACCAGCCAGAGGCCACCATTCTGTGAAGAAGGCCAAGCCAGCTCGAATGGCAAGACCAGAGAAGAGGCTCTGAGACTGGATGTAGAGAGATAGGGATATGGGTACAGGCCCTGGCTCACCAGCTTTCCACTGTCCCAGATCCAGCTACTGTCTGATGACATCCATTTGGTAGACTCTGAGACAGTCAGCCTAGCTGAGCTTCCTCAACTCCTGACCCTTGGAAACAGTGACTGATTATAAAGCGATTATGGTTGTTAGACACTTTTAAGTCTGGGAACTGCTTGTTATACAGCAACACATAACTGATACAGGAGGAAAGGGAAGATTTTTGACATGAATCCCCACTGCTGTCATTAGGAAGGATCCAAAAAGTATTTTCTTTTCTGTTTTTCAAGATTTTATTTATTTGGGCAGCCGGGTGGCTCAGCGGTTTAGCGCCGCCTTCAGCCCAGGGCCTAATCCTGGAGAACTGGGATTGAGTCCCACGTAGGGCTCCCTGCATGGAGCCTGCTTCTCCCTCTGCGTGTATCTCTGCCTCTCTCTCTCTCTCTCTCTGTGTGTGTGTGTGTGTGTGTGTTTCTCATGAATAAATAAATAAAATATTTTAAAAATTAAAAAAAAATTTATTTATTTATCTGACAGAGAGAGAGAGCATAAGCAGGGGGAGTGGAAGAGGGAGAAGTAGGCTCCCTACTCAGCAGGGCTCAATCCCAGGACACCAGGGTCATGCCCTAAGCCGAAGGCAGAAGCTTAACTAATAGAACCACCCAGATGCCCCCAAAAGCATTTTATATTAACTACAACAAACAAACCCCTTTGGGACTCCTGAGTGGCTCAGCAGTTGCGCATCTGTCTTCAGCTCAGGATGTGATTCTGGGGTCCTGGGATCCAGTCCCACATTGGACTCCCTGTGAAGAGCCTGCATCTCCCTCTGCCTATGTCCCTGCCTCTCTCTCTCTTTGTCTCTCATGAATAAATAAATAAAATCTTTAAAAAAAAACCCACAAACCTCTTCCTCTTCTTGTATTTGAACAGTTACTTCTCTGAGTAGTTACAAAATATTGGGCCTCTTTATTCATGCTTTCCACCTAAGATTACTTACAGATAGAGACTCCACCTTGCTTATATTTTAAGAAGAGACAGAGTTAAAGGAAGAAGCAGTAACCATAGTTTCAGCCACCATGTAGATGTCAGGATCCCTGCAGGGACAGGACATAGAACACCAGAAACATTTTTCCCTCCACTTAGTAGCTGTAGAACAGGTGCCCAAATCAATGTTCTATAATTGTTACACAACTTAAAGGGCCAAACTTCATTCATCCATAGGGAAAGCTTCCATTCTTCTTCCTCTTTTCCGAGACAGGTAACATGATAAATAACTGTTAAATTGTCTGAGCCAGAGCGACCATGAGTTACTATCTAGATAGTTCCATGTAGCTGCAAACTATTCTATCTCTCTCTCTCTCTGGCTAGCCTGTGGTCCACCTTGCAAGAAATGAATCAGCTGAAGGATGGCATTCTAACAGAAACCTGATGAGCTTTAGAAATGGGATCTTCATGGCACACCTGAGTGGCTCAGTGGTTGAGTGTCTGCCTTTGGCTCAGCTCATGATTCCGGGGTCCTGGGATCAAGTCTCGAGTCTTGAGCCTGCTTCTCCCTCTGCCTGTGTCTCTGCCTCTCTCTGTGTCTCTCATGAATAAATAAAACCTTAAAAAAAAAAAAAGAAATGGGATCTTCTTGACATAGAAATAGGACTCACTGAACATTAGCCTGGAAAAGGCTGGGCAGTATCTAATGAAATAAAAAAGAAATTATTCTCTAAAGCATTGAGAATCCCAAGAACAACATAGAAAAACTATGGAGAGAACAGTGGCATCACTCTCTCTAAAGAGCAAGGAAAGAAACTACGTACTGTGAGTTTACTACCTGTTCCTACAACAAACTATGACCTGGACAACTCTTGTGATGGTAAGAAAATGGGTCACATATGGGGCTTGCTATAAGAAGTATCTATTTAGCAAACCCCTATTTTCAAGGGTCTGGGCTGTAGGGGTAGAAGAAAGGTACATACTGCAAAACAATCAAAAGCATATTAATGTTATCAGCGAAGCTATTGAAAGCCAATGCTGAAAAGGGCCCCGTAACAGGTTGAGGACCACCAGAGCAGAGATGAAAGAGCACAGGTGGAAGCCATGGTTGATGGTTGCTCCAGCACTAATCCTGTGCCACGTTCAAATCTGGATCCTGGATTTCATACCATAACTTAGCAAATCAGGGCTTCTTGATGCAGGATCCTGGGACAATGAAAATAGAACAATTGTTAAGAAGAAAAAAAAAGGATATGGAGGAAGGAACCCTACACATGGATGAAAAGATTTCAGAAAAAAAAAAACCACAGATGATAGAGATAAATCAAACAGACCCAACTCTGGCCAGTTCTGACCATAAGGGATTATGAAGTAATTTATTTGAAACACCTGAAAGATTATAAAGAATAAAATCTAACCCATGTGCCCATAGAGCAATTTATGCCTAAATGCCTAAATGACTTCCTAGAACAAATTAGATCTTGAAAATACTTTGAGATCTGGATGTATTTGTGCATAAATCTGGTATCACTACTAGGAAATAGCTTCAGATCTAGGTGATTATATACTGTAAGACCATTAAAAAAAATCAGATATTTGGTTATTCTGACACCAAACATCTTGTTAAAAAAAAAAAAAAAAAAAAAAAACAATGAAAGGCTAGTATAAAAAAGATGAGAAATAAAAAAAAAAAAAAAAGATGAGAAATAACAAGTGTTGGTAAGGATATGGAGAAAAAGGAACCCCGATGCACTATTGGTGGAAAAGTAAATTCATGCAGCCACTATGGAAAACAGTATGGAGGTTCTTCAAAAAATTAAAAATAGAAATACCATATGATCCAATAATTCCACTACTTGGTACTTACCAAAAGGAAATGAAAACACTAATTTGAAAAGATATATGCACCCCTTATTTACAATAGTCAAGATATAGAGTAACCTAAGTGTCCAATGATAGATGAATGGATAAAGAAGATGTGGTATGTATATACAACGGAATATTAGCCATAAAAAAGAATGAAATCCTGCCATTTGCAGCAACATGGATAGACCTAGATGGAATTAAAAGTTACGTGAAATAAGTCAGAGAAAGACAAATACAATATGATTTCACTTATATGCAGAATCTAAAAACAAAACAAAAAGAACAAACAAAGAACAGAAACAGGCTCATAAATGCACAGAACAAATTGCCAAAAGGAAGGGGAAAGTGAAATGGGTAAAATGGGCGAAGGGGAGTAGGAGGTACAAGCTTCCAGTTATGGAATGAATAAATCATGGGGATGGAAGGTACAGCATGGGGAATATATATATTGTAATAATGTTATATGATGACAGATATGGAGAATGTATCATAATGTATAGAATTGTAATCACTATGTTGTACACCTGAAACTAACGTAACCGTGTGTGTCAATTATACTTCATTTTCAAAAAATTTAAATAATAATGAAATCAATCTACTGAACACTCCATGGCACCTGGTTAATGAGTGTTTTAAATAGCTATTTTTTCCACTATTGTTGCTTTCTAGATCTTCTGTGTATGTTTATAACACATTCAGCAAGCATTGTTTCAAGTCCTTTTGGCAGAAACCTAAAGAACAAGTATCTTCCATCTTACTTACTAATTGAAATGGTCCTTTAATAGATACAATTGGGTTTTTTACCACACACACAAAAATGCTAACAGTATTTATTTTACATGGTTTATAAAGCAGACAATATATCTCAAAGAAGAATGAGAGGAGAGGATCCTTGTTTGGACTTTGAAAGGATGCTGTTTGAAAACGAATACCCAATTGGAACGTACAATGAAACAAAAATATATAAATCCTAAAGGGTAAGATATCTCAGCAATTAATGGATTAGGCTCAAAATATTCAGTGTGCTATCAACTATCTGAACAATATTCCATAAAAGATCATCAGGCATATTCCAGTTAATAATTAAAAATGTAAAAATCATTTTATATATATTTTTATTTCCTCCACTCTATAGATATCTTTTTATCCTAAAACATATAAATCTGATGCTTAACTCCACGCTGAATCAGTATTTTTTTAAGACAACGGAGAGAGACGCTCTGGTTGCTGAAATTTCATTTGCCTAGTGCACTTAGCAACCCCCCTCTTTTTGTTGGTTTGTTTCTTTCCGGAAGCTCTTTCCCCATTCTTGCACTCCTGTATGGTGGCAAAGGCACCATGCTCATTTTAAGCCCACCAACAGCCCTACTCATGGCCAGCAGGAGAGGAAGAGATCCCAGGCCAACTGCCAAACCAAACCCAGGGACACAGTGATTGGTTCAGGATGTACAAGTGACCTCAGCAGGGCCAAAGTCCTGTTATCTGTGGGACACAGAAGGAAAGACAGCCTTTCTCCCCTTTGGATCATAAATGGTGGAATGTCAACTCAACACTTTTCAGCAATTCAGAGAAAGGCTATGTAAAGCAGGAAGAGAATGAATCTAATATGCAAACAAAAGACACAGAAACAGGCTGATCTGAAAAATGTAAGGAAGAAAGTGATAACAATATTGTCTGAACCCCAAGATTTAATAAATAAAATCTTTTTTAAAAACGACCCCCAAGATTTGGCCATGGAAAAAAAGCTAACCTTCCCCTAGACTTCAAAGTAAACGAGTGGGGGTTTCTGACTCTTGCAATACAAAGAACCCTGATTAACACAATTTATTGGATTATTTAAAAAAAAATTTTTTTTTAAGTAGGCCCCACATCCAACTTAGGGCTTGAACTCATCACCCTAAGATCAAGAGTGGCATACTCTACTGACTGAGTCAGCCAGGGACCCTCAGATTATTTTAATATTTCTTTAATACTATCAGTTCCACTGGCTACAAAACTGGTACAATTTTGTGATTCCAATTTTATAAAACAATAATGTATATAATAATTCGAGTTATGGGGATCCCTGGTGGCTCAGCGGTTTGGCCCCTGCCTTTGGCCCAGGACGCAATCCTGGAGTCCCGGGATCGAGTCCCGCTTCGGGCTCCCAGCATGGAGCCTGCTTCTCCCTCTGCCTGTGTCTCTGCCCTCTCTCTCTCTTTCTCTTTCTCTCCCTGTGTGTCTATCATAAATACGTAAATAAAACTTTTAAAAAAAATTCAAGTTACATCAGTAGCAAACATATTGACCATCTATTATGTGCCACTCAATGTACATGTGTGCAAAAAGAGAAAAAGGAGAATGTGCCATAGTGCTAGCAAGCCAGGCAGGACATACTTCCACAAAGTTCTTAGCAGGTCCCTAAGGATAGCTTCTAGAGCTTCTAGATAAAGAGGTGATTTCCATGTCTTTGTATACTTAGCTTTCATTTCCAAATCATCCACAATAGAATATATTACATTTGGAATCAGAAAAAAAAAAATGTCCTTGAACAAGGCTCTACTCCATTTATCAAACCAACGAGGCTATTTCTCATTAATTGTTGTTTTAATATTAATTAAGAGCATTTATATAATGTTGAATATCAAACTAAAATATATTATCTGTCATAGTATTTCATTTTGTGTGTCTCATTGCTGTGTCTTCCTATTAATCTCCCTGGCATATTTGCATATCTCTCTTTTAAATTCCCTCACAGAAAACCTCCCTGTGTCCTAAGTAGGAAATTATTCTGACCCTAAAATAAAACAATGGGAGTTCTTTAGATTAGAAAATCCCTTTGGACCGAATTTAAACAGCAGCTGAAAGTTTGTTGCCTGTCTGTTGACTTCATGGCTCCCAAGAATGTGAGTCATTTGCCTCCATCACATGACTCACCATTCTTTGGATCTTCGGTCTTAAAGGGGGAAAAAAAATCACCAATGTCTTTTCCCGTCAGTTTAAACCAAATGAGAAAAAGAAATTTCATCTGGAAGAGACAAACCAAAATGAGGAACTGAATTTACGTAATATTTCTAGTTTTAGTTTTGAGTCATCCCTTATGGGTAAAACCTGACTCTCCCAGCCTGGCAGCTTCACTGCATGACCCATCCTCCCCCCACCGCCCTCACCCCAGCACCAGACACGATCCCAACCACGGATGCAGCTGCCACCCTCAGGGAGGCAGACAAATATGGAGTGTTTGCAATAAAAAAGCAAAGCAAGGGGAAGACAATTAGGTCTGGTCCTTAAAAGCCAGGACTCTGGGGTTCTTGTTGCCTGCCGTAGAATCTTGAAGTTGTCGTTTCAAGTGTGTGACCCTGGGCAAGTTGCTTTGTCTCTGTCAGCCCCAAAATCCTCAATAATTCAGAGATAGTAAGAGTTAAGTACCAAAAAACCGTATTCAAATGAAATGAAATGTTCAAGTGCTCAGCCCAGCCCTAACACATAGTGAGGGCTACATGATTATTCATGGTTATTATTATTATTAGCCTAGGACTTTGACAAACATTATTCACTGTCCTCTATCAACATTCCCTGATGTTCCCAGCTCCTCCTGTCCTCAAATAGAGCCAGTCACCACCTCCTCCACTCATTTAGTACTTCAAGGCACTTCCCACATTCACACATGCTTCTCACCATTATAGCATAATCTCCCAAAATTAATAATAACCTAAGCCTGCGTCTTATCTATCCTTGTGTACCTGATGGCCAACATCTAATAGACATTCCATAATTTTTAAAGGAATGAGTGAATGCATACCTGAAGCTCTAACGGATCAGGAATCTGAGGCTCAGCAATCATAAGTGACTTCCGCAGGACCCCAAGCTGGTAAGTGCCAGAGTCTGGTGCTTTCATTAAAGGGTCTGGAAAGCGCCACCTGGGTGGCTCAGTGGTTGAGTGCCTGCCTTCGGATCAGGTCACGATCCTGGGGATCCTGGGATCCTGGGATCAAGTCCTGCATCCAACTTCCCACAGGGAACCTGCATCTCCATCTGCCTGCGTCTCTGCCTCTGTGTGTGTGTGTGTGTCTCATGAATAAATAAATAATAAAATATCTTTAAATAAATAAATAAATAAAGGGTCTGGAGGTCCAAGAGTAACATGTCACAGTTTAATGTTTTGGGGGAATAGACAAGCTTGACTAAAAAGGGAACAAGATAAAGGAGCTGTTAAGGAAAAAAAAAAAAGACTTTTGATCACATATATGACAATAGCATGCTTCATTGATAAGAAATGAAGACCTTGTCTGGACATGCACAAACCAGCTCTAAAACAAAGAAATGAAGTCTCAGCCAAACAAGTGATTATTTTGGAAATGATTCATCTCATTCCAGGGAAAAATAAGCAGGTAATTGTAGAATCTCATACTCAGGACTTTGCATGTTTTTAAGACCTCTTCGATCCTGTTGTTCGATTATGTATTCATTGCTTTCATTCGAATCATTGCTTTAAAATTCACTCTGTGATTTTGAATTTTAGAGCATTGTTCTTTTGAAAATGTTCAAACACAAAAATATAACCACAAAGGACAGTGATCCTTGTCCCTCCTGAACACATGGATATTTTACTCAAGTTTTACTCAAGTTTCAATGACTTCTTTTTAAGATTGAGTCTCATCCATTTCTTTTTTTTTTTTAAGTAGATAAGTTTGTGCTTTGAAAGTCAGAGTCTCTGTCTCTGTGCCTTTATGGAGCAAGAACAAAATATTTTAAAACTCCTCTTGAAGACAAAGATCTATTCTTTTTTTTTTTTTTTTTTATGTGTCTGGTGCTAATGGAAAGGAGAAGCAATCACCTCTTCCCTACTACCTCTGCCACAACTCTTTCTTTCTTTCTTTCTTTCTTTCTTTTTTTTTGTACAGTTTGATATGAGGCTGCCCCGAAGCGAATGCAGAGCTGTAGTGTCAACACATCTGTAAGTCTGAGTGGAGGCCAGTGCTGGCCTGGCCAAGAGAGATGTGGTCACAGCAGTTGAGCATCTGCCTTCAGCTCAGGTCGTGATCGTGGGTCTTGGGATCGAGTCCTGCATTGAGCTCCCTACAGAAAGCCTGCTTCTCCCTCTGCCTGTGTCTCTGCCTCTCTCTCTCTGTCTCTCATGAATAAGTAAATAAAATCTTTTTAAAATAATAAAAAAATAAAAATAAAATAAACTGATAATGAAAAAAATAAATATTTTTATTATTTTGAAATCACGGAAAAACATTTTAAGATTTAAAAACCTTTCTGCAAAATCTTCTTGGTTAAAAAAGGAAATCTGGGGAACATTTTGAAATCTCCTGCATATACCTTTCAGCTTAATAGCATCAAGAAGGCATTTGTTGTAACTTTTTCATAAAAACTCAAAATGATTTTTACGTAAAAAGGAAGTTGCCTGAGTAACTCTCAGTTACCCGAGAGTTACAAAGTTGCTGCTTGAATTTACTTTAAAATGTGATGTTTTCTAGAAAAGGAGGTACAAGCCATGAAACTTTTTAAAGCACTGGATACCTCCTTTGTTTTCACCAGTTTATGAAAAGCAGGCCAAAACTTAAAAACTGAGGATCCCATGAACATGAACAGTGAACACAGAAAGTTACATTTTGTGCCTAAAATCATCATGGGGTCGAGCATCCTTCTCCAGCAAAGGAGCCAGAGATCTGGGAAAGGGCTGAAGCTGGTCCAAAGCATCTCTTGTCTCTGGAAATATGTTGTAGGTCCCCTGGGGCTAACATTTTATCACTTTCGCAACTGTCTGAAAATTCAAAAGACCAAATCCTCACCCTTTTATGTGGTCTTTCATTACTTGGTTTGCTCACTTCTGTTTTTCCTTAATAGAGGCCAATGACTTTCTCCTGTTGTAGGAATGGATTCAGCAGGATATATAGCCTAAAAGCCAAATTTGCAGTCTTACCGTTAAGATAAATGGTTGCCAGATAAAATGTATTTCACAGAATTCCTTGCAAGCCATTTTCCTGGCCCGAGTATCTGAGGGGAGAAAAATTGGAATTTTGCCGCAATTGCAAGTATCCCGAGTGCGGTGCCTAGTTAGTACCCTGCTCTGGCCAGTGGTGGTACCATCAACCAAGAGATTGGCAGTAGCAGGAGCTCTCAGCAGAAACCTACCAGTTATCTTTTTTTTTTTAAGATTTTATTTATTTATTCATGAGAGACACAGAGAGGGAGGCAGAGACATAGGCAGAGGCAGAAGCAGGCTTCCCACGGGAAACCAAATATAGGACTCCATCCCAGGACCCCGGGATCACAGCCTAAGCCAAACGCAGACGTTCAACTACTGAGCTACCCAGGTGCCCTGCTACTAGGATCTTTATTATAGTCTTTCTCCTTACTTTGCTTGGTGCTTACAACCAGAAGCAGCTTTAGAATAACCAAATCAGCTCATTCTACCTGGGTCATTATTTCTAAATCATGTCTCTCAGCAAAATAGACTGAAACAGATTAGTCATTGCTGCAGAAAGTGGCTTTAGACCCTTCAGAGGGTTTTATGGTTAAACCCACAGAGATTTTCATCAACTTCAGTGCTTGTTGGTCTTTTCTTTTCTTTTCTTTTTTTTACTTATGGGAATTTTGACACGTCCTTTAGTTCTGATTCTTTACCTTCCACCATGGTAAGTCTTACTATTGTACGTTAATATCTTCATTTCACTGATACTCTTTTCTTCTGGAAGGCAACACTTGCAATATGAATGAATAGTTGGTATCTTTTTATTCCTCCATGACTCTTTCAAGAATTTCTATATGGCGCTACCCTAAGCAACTGTGAGCCATAGCATGTACACCCAGCTGCCTTAATGTCTGTGTGTAGGCAAGCACACTTCTGTTCCGATCTGCCCTGCTGTTTCTGTGCACGTTTTGCCTTGGTAGGCGGCAAAGAACATACTTGAAGCATTCAGCATTTCTCTTTGAATTCACAGGCCTCACTATCTATTCACTAAGTTTTGATTCTTCTGCAAAACCCTGAGGAACAGAGACACGACAAAGTCTGTATGATAGTTTTAGTTCCCAGAACATGGTTATATTCATCTGAGAGTGCCAGAAGATATACACATTTCGGTCATTCTTCCTGGAATATATTCACACACACACACACACACACACACACACACACACAAATAGTTGAAATAACAAAAACTGCCATGTTTCTAACCCTACGATAGGCCATTGTACTAAATGCTTTGCACACACTGTCTCATTTAGGTTCACAAAGGTGGTGAAAAAAATAGCTATTAGCAGCCTCATTTTATTAATCATTTAGAGTAATTGTCCAAAGTTATACAGAAGTAATAAGCATAAGAACTGCATTTTTGAGCTCAGGACTCTGTCTTGCCAAAGCCTCTGCCCTTAAACACCAGGCATTAATGTCTCCTCTACAACGGGCTGCTTCAAAAAACATCTGCTGCAAAAACACTGTACAGTCATTTTAGTAATTTACCAGGGCCAGTTCACACGCACCTTCCATGGTTAAAAATTACAATCCAGAAAATTGCATTGTGTTTTTAAGAGAGTGAAGAGATTTTTTGAATCTTCCAGCATCAACCTACATGATCATGAAGACACGTGAAGCTTTTTATTTTTATGTTTGTTGGTTGGTTTTCAATATAGAGTTTGAATGTAGCATTTAGTGACTTGAGGCTATTACTCAGAACATACAGAAATAAAAGGGGAATCTGGAGGTTTGAGAAGGCTGACATAAGGAAGATTTCATTTACTTTCTTTTTAACATTTGTAAGATATTTCATATACCAAGAATTCTTTTGGCCATTCTAGATTCTTTGTAGATACATGTTTCACGTTCAGCCATTTCTTTTTAACCTCAGAATGACGTTATTGGTGATACTTTCAGTATCTGCTCAGAGGGGAAGACATTTCATTTAGTCATTACATTAAGTTTAGCAGAACAAAAACATTGATTTTTTTTTAACCATTAAATGCAAGAAGGATTTTATTTAGGAATCTGGGATTCCTTTACATCATTTCTGTTAAAGTCACTATCTCAGAGCATTTGTATAAAAGGCCCTGTCGGTTCAAAATTCAGAGGGCTCTTTGGGCAACTTGTTTGTATGATGTTTGTATGATGCTTCACTGAATTTTGTTTTACTTCTATGGGTCAAGTTGATCCTGCCGAAGGACTGTATACTGGCCCATAAAGCAAGTGAGTCCCTTGTGTGGGTAGAGCAGGGATTGACGAACTATGGTTAGTCCCCTATTGTTGTATGGCCTTGGAGCTAAGAAGGGTTTTACACTTCTAAATAATTGGAAAGAAACACAAGAAGAATAACATTTAGCGACATGTGAAAATTATATGAAATTCAAATCTCATTATCCATAAGTGAAGGTTTACCGGAACAAGGCCCTGCTCATTCATTTATAAATCGCCTGTGACTACTTTCAAAACAAAAGTACAGAGTTGAAAAAAAAAAAAAAAGTACAGAGTTGAGTAGTTGCAACAGGCTCACAAAGCCTAAAGTATTTACTACCTGGCCCTTTACAGGAAAAATTGGTTGATCCCTGGTGAAAAGAATAAATACGTTGTTGGATGGCTATTTTAGATACCAGAGGCTTTCGGTATTTTGGTTGACAGCTTTTGAAATGTGCTTCTTGGGATGGCTTAGCTTTCTATATGAATAAGAGTTAAAAGATTTGGCATATTAAACTGTTACACAGATTATAGAATAAGTAAACTCTGAAAAGGCCTTCAGAATCATCTGTTGTCCAAAATGAGCTTTATAGGTTTTTGTTGTCTGGAACCAAATTTGCCGGACATACCACAGCCTTCCCGCACTGACTAGGGATTGTCATTATGTGAGCTGGGGTCTGTGGTAGGGGTGGAGTGAGGGTTACCCATGAAAATGTCCTACCCATGAAGGGCCATCTCTTCCCAGTGATAACGTGCTGCATGGCTGCTGATTGTGGAATTTGCTTCTTTGAAAAACTTCCCGAAGCCAACTTGATTTTTGGTCCTTTGCCTCTTTTGCATAGACAGAGTGAAGTATGGAGAGCTGGGTGATCTCCCAGATAATGAAACAAGAAGCTGCCATCCTGCAGATAGAATTAGCAAGTTTTTTTTTAAGATTTTATGTATTTATTCATGAAAGACACAGAGAGAGACAGAGACATAGGCAGCGGGAAAAGCAGGCTTCATGCAGTGAGCCTGATGCAGGACTTAATCCCAGGATCCCAGGATCCCAGGATCCCAGGATCCCGACCGGAGCTGAAGGCAGAGGTTCAACCCTGAGCCACCCTGGCATCCCAGAATTAGCAAATTTATTTCTGAAGTAGGCTTATTCCACCTGGCTTTGCCCAGCTCCACTCACCTCAAAAATTACCTTCTTCACTTTTGCTCTTAGTGTCATTTGACTTGTCAGCACCACGAAAGATGATGTATCTTTAATCTGGACATTCCCCAGGGCTCCGCAGCCTGGGAATATAAACAAGGGCACTTTTACAACATTAACCCAAATTTCCTATTCTTATTCCTGCTCACAAAGACCTCTGCCCCTCTCCCTGCGTTAACCACAACCACCTGCAATGTGTTTCGGGGTTCCCAGAGATCCCCCTATATGTTCCAGGACCAAACTGTAAGTGCAGTGACCCAGGGCCATCTGCCTCCCTCTGTTTCTCACGTGAGAGAGCTCGGGGCTGCCCCTGTGAATGGTAACCATCGTGGGAGCTGCCCTCCTACCACACCGCCCCAACCCTGCGCTCCCCAAACTGCTAATTCTCCAGGTGCCACAGCAGGGCAGCAGTCCATGCAGAAAGGTGAGAAATGTCTTCCTGAAGTGCACTACTCTCTGCAGCCAGTAAGTTGGCATTTCAAACTTAGTGCTTCTATTTGAGCTCCCCAAATTCCCACAGAAACAGCTTCTTCAGTTGTCACTTCTTTGAAGATTGGTATGTTTATCCTCATTTTACAGATTAAAAAAGGCAACTCACAAGGATGAGCCCAGTGGCACCTGCTGGTGGCACCGAGACCCAAACCCAGTCAAATGCCAAAGCTTTGCTGGTCCTCTTGCTTTTCCAGTCTGGGCTTCAGTCAAGTTCTGATTTTCTTCCACCTTTCACACCTGTTAGATTGTCTCTTATTCATCTCTGCCCTAAACATTTTGAAAAAGTAAGCCAGTCAACATCTCATTTCTAATCTCTTACAGAAATACATAGGTAGTATGGACCTACAGGGCTTTAATTGGCTAATTACCTCAAATCTCCAAGGAAAATGTGATCTCTCTGCTTAGCTGAATCCCTCTAAAGTTTTAAAAAAATGTGGGGAACTTTGCAGTTTTGATCAACATAGCAGAGCTGTGATGTGAAATCTTACAAAGGTAATACTGAAAAAGAGAGAAAATGATAGAACAATTCTCATCTACAGTAGGAACGCATGAAGTTCTACTTGTTAGCAAATTTAATCAAGTTCATATTAATGAGCTCATACACCATGATCAAGTAGGTTTTACTCTAAGAATTCAGGAATGATCAAGGGAAAATTAGAAACTTCCGTGTGTGTGTGTGTGTGTGTGTGTGTGTGTGTGTGTGTGTAGAATACACAGCATGGAGAATTTCACACTAAAATAATAATGGTGGTCACACTAGGTGGCAAGATCGTAGATAATGTTTACTTCTTCCTTTTCCTTCTCTGCAAAGTCATTGAGAATATAACAAAGATCTTACTTATACCAGCAAATAAAATAAAATAAAATAAAATAAAATAAAATAAAATAAAATACCTAGATGATATTTAACAAGAAATCGGCACTACTGATATGAAGAAATTTTACTGAGGTTGCTAAAAGAGGACTTTTTACAATTGAAAACATCCTACAAAAAAAATGCCAAATCTCTGCCAACTAATCTAGAAATTTAATACATCTTCAATAGAAATTTCAAGAAAATATTTGAAATCTATGAAAACATTTTTTTATTTTTATTTATTTATTTTTTTAATAAATTTATTTTTTATTGGTGTTCAATTTGTCAACATACAGAATAACACCCAGTGCTCATCCCATCAAGTGCCCACCTCAGTGCCTGCCACCCAGTCACCCCCACCTCCCACCCACCTCCCCTTCCCCCACCCCTAGTTCGTTTCCCAGAGTTAGGAGTCTTTCATGTTCTGTCTCCCTTTCTGATATTTCCCACTTATTTCCTATGAAAACAATTTTAAGCTTATTTGATAGAACAAATATATCACCACAAATAGTAAAAAAACAAAAACAAGCAAACAAAAAGAATGACAAAGGAAGATTCATTCTCCCGTATACTAAAACATATTTTAAAGCCACAGAATAAAAACAAAAGTAATTTAAAAATAAAGCCACAAAAAATAAATAAATAAATAAATAAAAATAAAAATAAAGCCACAGTAATTAAAATAGTATGCTAATAGCAAAGAACTAGGTACAAAGACTTATGGAACAGAAGACCAGAAGTAGACACACATATAAACAAATTATGATTGCATCATTCAAATCAATGTGGAAATGATCCACAGAGATAGAACAACTTGATAACTAAAATAATGAATGGCATAGAGAAATACCGATCAAGCGTCTCTTTCTGCTGTGAAGGAAAAACCTAGCAAATCATAGTATATTTGTCACTAATATTTTAGATTTTTGTTGGCATTGAATTTTTATTGGGCTAGTGTTGCCTCTTGAATTTGATTAGAATTTCAGATGACCAAAGAATAATTTTTTAATATCAGTATGCCCCCTGCAGTGTTTACACTAAAATATTTGCATTTATATTAATATATAATGTTTTTATTTTATCTTATACAGTTTATGTTCTATGTATGTATGCATTTTAACTAAAACGTATCTGCTGTTCAGCTGAAATCCTGACTTCATGGGGCATCCTGCATTTCTAGTTGCTTAATTTGGCAACCCTAGATGGGTCCCTGACACCATCCACTTTAATAGCTCACAGGTGTCAGGCTCTTGCATGGAAATTACTTCATTTAGACTTCAGAGCAAGTCTTTAAGAGTAGGAGTATCTTTCTTATTTTACAAATGAAGCAAGAGGAAGATCACACAGAAATAACTGAAGCAGAATGTGGGTCCAATGGGACCCCTGAGCCAGAGGACACACAGCTTCCACCAGCCCCTCGCAATGGGACCCCTTAAATCACTCCCCTCATCGTACCAGGTCCTCAACCAGGGATCACTCAAGTAAAAAATTACGTACGTGACTCCTAAAAGAGCTAAGAAAAATCTCTGTCACCCTTTCCCTCCAACCGTGCATCTTTTGCAGAGTAAAATGCTCTCTGCACTCGCAGGAAGGGCTCTTCTCCAACTTTAGGCAACATGGCTTAGAACCAAAAGAGATGAGCAAACTAAAATACTGGCTTAAACTGGAAACACCCGTAGGCCCCTGACTCAGCAGGTCTACTTCCCACTAAGGAAAGAAGAACCTTCCAGACTCAGGGATGAGCTTTGTACAGGGATGAGCCCCAAACTCAGGGATGAGCTTTGTACAACCAGATGAACAAGGACATACCTAAATGAAAGGGTTGTAACCAGAGAAGAACTACAAAGTCAGGAGAAAATACCAACCCTGGATTAGGATTCATATTTAGCTTCATTGGGTCTTAAAAGATTCCTTGCAAATTATAATAATCTTACTTACACTTGAACAAGTAAGCATAATAATATATGTTGCTTTCATCTTTCCAAACATTGTTAGGGATGAACTTATGTGAGTTTGTATATAGATCCAGAGAGAGACACACACAGAGACAGACGAGAACAGAAGATAGCAAGCGATTACAATAGATTGAAGTAGAAATCCATGGAGCCATTTAGCTTTGGACACCAGAATTACAAATCATCCAAGCAGCCAACAATAATGAAATGAATGGCATAGAGAAATACCCATCAAGCGTCTCTTTCTGCTGTGAAGGAAAAACCTAGCAAATCACAGTATATTTGTCACTAATATTTCAGATTTTTGTTGGCATTGAATGTAAAACCCAAATGAGCAGAAACTCCTGTCTCTTTTGTTCCCTGATGAATCCCGAGAGCCTGAGCAGCACCCAAAGTGGAGGAAGCACTCCATAAACATTTGCTGAATGAGTTAAATTTCAGTGTACAAATAACCAGAGGACATATGAGCATATTGGTTCAGAATTTTACCCAATCCAGAGCAAAAGGCAAGGACTTGAACTCGGAAAACTGCAGAGTGGGGGTTATATTCCCAAAGCTGCTCAGATGACATTTGTGTTCATTTTCAGCAATATTTCTGTGCTTAATAATGCTGTTCCAAGGGGCGCCTGGGGCGCTCAGTGAGTTGAGTGTCTGACTCTTGATTTCACTCAGGTTATGATCTCGGGGTCATGAGATCAAGCCCAGAGTCGAGCTCCATGCTCAGCTAGGAGCCTGCTTGTCCCTCTCCTTCTTCCTCCTTGCGAGCACTCTCTCTCTCTCTTTCATTCTCTCTCTCTCTCCCAAATAAATGAATAAAATCTTAAAAATAAAATAAAGTAATGCTTTCAAAGCAGAGGGAGAAAAAGAAAAAGAAGCAATAATGCTTCTCTTCACAGAGAACCAGCCACCAGCTCCAGATTAGTCCTCATGGATAATGATATTAAATCAGGTTTAGCAGTGAAAAGGAAGACTTCTAACCTGGATTCCGTCTGGTCTTCAGATAATTTCTAACTCTCTCTAAATTCAGGACGTGCCTTTTATGGTTTCCAGGTCTGTTTTTTATCTGTTCTGCTTTCCCAGTCAGGATAACAGGGGTGTAGCTCCTCAAAGTGTTCCAAACCCATTGGGACAATCCTATGGTAGAATGGGAGAATAAAGAAGGATAGCATGTGGCTGGCTTCCTTAGAGACTTTTGAGTCCTCTTTCTCAAAACTGGGGGACTGTCGTTGCCTGAGCCCTTCTTCGGGCACGTGGGACGACATCCTTGTGTTTAACATTTCCTTATTTCCTCATTCACTTTCCCTCATTCATTCCAACCAGCACAGAGTACCAAGGCCCTCTGCTTGCCTCTTGGCATCCAGAGATAAGAAGCCCAGACTTTTCTCCTCGAAGGCATGGTAAGTCCCTTAAAGCAGAGTCCGGCTGATTCTTATCTATAAACTTCACAGTACCTGGGAGTTTACCCAGTAGAATTTCAATCCCTGTGTCTCCTCTATGTGCAGGGAAACAAAATCAGGCATCTCCACATGGCCAAGTGCCTCTGCACAGCCGGTCCAAGCCGCCTGCACCTGGACTGCTTGTCAACTTGCCCAGGGCTCCGACGCCCCAGCACCATCCACCGCCTGCCTCGAGGTGCCAGCAACTCCTTCTGTGGTGTGTGCTGCAGGCCTGGGCTCAGTGCTCATTTTCCTAATCTCTAACCCTCCCACCCTCATTGTTTGCCTCTCCTACGCCCAGCCTGTATCTGAAGCCTGTTCCCAGGATTGTTTTCCTGTTTAGGCTTCCCAAACCTGCTTTGGCCTTGACTCTTAAGTTCTTTTTATATCAAGCTTTCTTTCAAAAGAAAGTGTGCCGTCTCTTCAACACTTCGGAAAATTTTTCATCTGGCTCTTCAGACTGACAGCTAGTCACCCACCTATAGGTGATGTGTGCTAACGGGCTGTTTTGTTGGGGTTTTTTTGTTTGGTTGGTTGGGTTTTTTTGGAGAGTTTCATGTATAGCCTTCCCCTACCACTTCTGAATTCAGACACCAGCTTCCTATGTAAAACGAACGTAGTTCAGGGGCGTCTGAGTGGCTCAGTTGGTTAAGTGTCTGCCTTCAGCTCAGGTCATGATCCCAGTCCTGGGATGAAGCCCCTGCCTCAGTGGGGGGTCCCTGGCTCAGCAGGAAGTCTGCTTCTCCCTTTGTCCCTCCCCCTGCTCAGCCTTGCTCTCGCTTTCTCTCTCTCTTTCTTGCAAATAAATAAAAATAAAATTTTTAAATAAATGAATGAAAGAATGAATAAATGGATGAATAAATAAATAAACAAAAAAATAAAATGTAGTTCAATTAAACAAATCTTACCCAAGACCCTACAAGGGATGCCCACTCGGCTGGGGAAAAGAGGGATCCAAGGAGGAAATTCATAGCAGAATCTGCTCTGTCTCATGGGGTAGACAGGCAGGCAAATAATGGTTGCATGATATAAAAAAATACACCTTTATACAAGAATATAGAAGTGCTGAAGTGGAGCAGTGAGAAAGGCAAACGTGCACACTTACACGCACACACAAGCACACACACACAAACCTCTGCTGGGAGAACTCCAATAGGCATACACAAAAAGAATCCTGGAAGCAAAGAACTGGGAGTAGAAGGTAGAAACAGCTACAACCAGAAAGACCAGGCTCAAAGGGCCCTATGGGTCAAGTTGATTGTGATGGCTCCTGTGGTCCAGGATAACAAATTTGTACTCCATTCTATAGCTGCTGATTGCTACATTTTTAGAGTATGAAGATTCTTTTTAAAGGTAAAAAAAAGAATGGTCAGGGGGCACCTGGGTGACTCAATGGTTGAGCATCTGCCTTTGGCTCATGTCATGATCCTGCATCAGGCTCCCTGCAGGGAACCTGCTTCTCCCTCTGCTTATGTCTCTGCCTCTCTCTGTATGTGTCTCATGAATAAATCAATAAAAATCTTTAAAAAAATGCTCAGGCACTTCAACCTGAAAATAGTTTTATTTTTAATATTGTATGATTAAGAAGATACATAACAAAACATATAATAATACATGACTTGAAATTAATGCATTTATTTATGAATTACAATCTGTATAAGCATTTGTAAGCCGTAAGCCTAAAAAGAGTTGGTGGTAGTGTGCACATGGGCTCCCATGACCCCAGCCATGCACTGCCACCTTGACCTTTCCTCCACTGCCATGCTCTCAGATGCCCAGGCCATTAATATTTTCCTCATTGGAGTTTTAAGTAAGGCAGGTTTATCAGATATGTTCTCTGTAGTAAGAAGTTCTCTCTAGTAGGTATGAAAAATACACTGAATGAGAAAGAATCTGAGGTCAGAGAAATCTGTTGAGAAGCTATTGAATTTCAATGATAGAAGATTTATGCAAAATTGTATACATGTGTATGTTATGTGTAAGCTACGCACAATGGCTCTATATGTCTATCAAGTGGTTCAGGCTTGTTTTTCAGATTCCTTTTATTTTTCTTTCTATAAATTTTGATCAAAGCTACTTTAAAAAGATCTATATTTTAGGGATCCCTGGATGGCTCAGTGGTTGAGTGTCTGCCTTCCACTCAGGGTGTGATCCCGGGAGTCCCAGAATGGAGTCCCACATTGGGGAGCCTGCTTCTCCCTCTGCCTATGTCTGCTTCTCTCTCTGTGTGTCTCATGAGTAAATAAATAAGTATATTTTTAAAAATCTATATTTTAAAAATCTCTTATAGTCTTTTTAAAGTAAAAGAAATTTTTAAATTCTGATCTAATCTTTGATTTTCAAAGACCCCATGTGATTTTTATTTCACACACACACACACACACACATGCACACACACGTAAGATTTGGTTGTATCGGATACACCAAGTTTCTAAGTGGTGATTTGAACATGCTTCCTAAAGATTCTTAAAGACTGTTACAGCTAATAACAATATATATTATATAACAATATAACAGTATAACAATACATTTAACAATATAAATATTGTTATATTTTATAACAATGGATAAAATGTAACAATGTATCTCTTTTGAAACTTGGATGAATTTTTCCCCTACTCTGTGAAAATCTCCTTTATTGGAGTTAAGGACTATATGAGCTTCTTTTGGATTTCCCATCACTGCTGGCCACTGCGAAGGAGACATGTGTGCTTTCTACATATCTTTGAAGCATCAATTTAAAACTGTTGAAACAACCGTTTAACTTCCGTTTCAGCTTCCAGAGCTTTGAAGTTGGCCAAATGATGACACCAGCTTGAGTTCTTGTTTGCACGGACGGAGTTTCTTCCTCAGTTGCCTGTGGCTCACGTCTTCATTTTCCATAAAAAAGAGTTTTTAGAAAAGCAGAAATTTTGCAAGGCTGAATTTGCTCTTCAAAGAGCAATGGGCTAAATTTGCTTACTTTCATGCCTGCTAAAATACAAGTGTCCCATAGATTGTTAATCACTTTCTGAATACATGAAACGTGCGAAGTGAGAAACAGATAAAAGTTTCAGATTTTATGATATATGTCGGTGATCTATTGTATCATGCCCCTGAAAACCAAAAAGCCAGAAGACTTTGTAGTTTGTGTTTTGTTAGGCTTCTGGAGGAGGAGTCCACATGAAGGATGATATAATAGGATCTTTTCTCCACTCATAAATCCCCACCCATCCAGGAGAGAATAGACTCCTAATGTTTGCATTCTTTTAAGCCAGCTCTTGCCTAAAGTTCACCCCTTCCTGAAATTCGACTCAACTGTTCAGCACATGTCGACCCTGCAGTAATGAATTGGCACAAGCCTAATTCTTATGATGATTAATGGAGCTCCTCAGATGCAGCCTATTATTTCATCCAAAGTTAAAACAGTGATTCATCATTAATCACTATAAGAAATGGGCTCAGTGATTCATAATTCTAAGCCAGCCCATTTCCTTAAGGGTCCTGTTTGCCTTTTGTTATTGCAGAAGTGGCACAGTTCACAGCCTTGTGCTGCCTGGACTCTGACATGCACATTTTTGGATTGATTCTCGTTAAAAAGTCACGTACCCCCAAAATATTTACTTATAACCCCAAAGCCTCTGAAAAGTCATACTTCTTTTAGATAATAATCTTTGCTTGGCTCTCACTTCCCTCAGATTACCCATTTTAAAGCAAGCACCCTCACCCAGAGACTGAACAAATTAATTGCAAATCAATAATCATCATGGCTACCTTTGGTCCTCTGCAAACAGCAGTGTTTGGAGTAGGGCCATTTAGATTGAAATGTACTCCCCTTGATTACCTTTTCATTGCTACCTTTCACCTATAACCAGATTGTCACTAGTGACCAAAGAAAAGCAGCAACACAAATGATGCTTCACCTCCCAGTCTTGGCCCAAAGTCTCTGACAAAGACAGCATCACTGCTTGCTTTGTGGAAACCTACATTATGTCATCTGCCAGCTTGACGGTGTTTTCTCTAAAGCTGCCCATCTTGCATAAGGATTTGATGCTCTTCTACTTTACATAAAGGAAACGAAAGGCTTCGCTTAGCTACAGCATTATTGCCTGCCCTTCCGGGTGGTAGGCATTTAGGGTATAAAAACCAACAGCTTCAGGACGCCTGGGTGGCTCAGTGGTTGAGCATCTGCCTTTGGCTCAGGACATGATCCCCAGGTCCTGGAATCAAGTTCCACATCAGGCTCACTGCAGGGAGCCTGCTTCTCCCTCTGCCTGTCTCTGCCTCTCTCTGTGTGTCTCTTATGAATGAATAAATAAAATCTAAAAAACAAAAACAAAAACAAAAACAAAACCAACAGCTTCTCCACTGTGCTCAGATAGGTGACTTTCAGCCCTAGGTCAACCCTTTGTTTTTTCTGTGATTTTCCTTCTCCTCCTCCAACTACCTTTTTCCCGTTTTTCTCCTGCCTCTTGCTTCTCTCTCTCTCTCTCTTTTCTATCTCACTTTCCCCTTTTTATATTTTTCTAAGATATTTTCCCTCCTTTGGGGAGGGAAACTGGCAGGAAATTCTGGATGACAGCTCAGCCCCATGATGGCATTTAGGAGTAAAGAGCCTGGGAAGGGCATGGAACTTGTTATGATGATCCATAATATTCTCTCAAGAATTTATCATTTCTAGCTCAGTCAATTAGGAAAGAAAATAAAATAAAAGGCATCCAGATTAGAAAGGAGGAGTTAAAACTATCTCTACTTGCAGATGACATGAGCTGGTATACAGAAAATCCTAAGGCCTCCACTAAAAAACACTATTAGAACTAATAAACAAGTTCAGAAAGGTTGCAGGATACAAGAAAAATATACAAAAATCTATTGTATTTCTATACAATAGCAATGAGAAAAATATAAAAGATATTAAGAAAATAAGTCAATTTACAATAGCATCAACAAAAATAAATTTAACCAAAAAAATGTAAGACTTTTACTTCAAAAACTGTAAAACATTGTGGGCAGAAGTTAGCAGACTAAATAAATGGAAAGGCCTTTCACATTCATGGATTAGAAGACTTAAGACTATTGTTAAGACAGTAATATTCCTGGAGTGCCTGCTGGCTCAGTTGGCAGAGCATATGACTCTTGGTCATGGGGTCATGAGTTTGAGCCCCATGTTGGGCACAGAGATTACTTAATAAAAAAAATTTTAATTAAATAAAAAAATTAGTTTAATTTAATTTAAAAAGATGGCAACACTCTCCAAATTTATCTACAGATTCAACACAATCTTTGTCAAAATTCCAGCTGACTTCTTTGCAAAAACTGACATGAATGGGGTAAAAAAAAATGGACCCCACTGAATGGGATAAAATTTTTGTAAATAATATATCTGATGAGAGATTTGTATTGAAAATATATAGAAAGAATTGCTACAACTCAATAATAAAAAGACAAATAACTCAATTTTTAAAAGGCAACAAAGGATCCAAATAGACATTTTCTAAATAAAATATGCAAATTGCCAAAAACCACATAAAAAGATGATCAATGTCATTAGTCACCAAGGAAATGCAAATTAAAAGCACAATGAGGGGCAGCCCAGGTGGCTCAGCGGTTTAGCGCCGCTTTTAGCTCAGGGCCTGATCCTGGAGACCCGGGATCTAGTCCCACGTTGGGCTCCCTGCAAGGGGCCTGCTTCTCCCTCTGCCTATGTCTCTGCCTCTCTCTCTTTCTCTCTCTCTCTGGATCTCATGAATAAATAAATAAAATCTTTAAAAAAAAAAAAAAGCACAATGAAATACCACTTCACATGCACTAAGATGGCTAGAGTCAATAAGCCTTGGTGAGAATGTGTAGAAATTGGAACCCTCATACTTTATTGGTGGGAATGTAAAATGGTGCAGTCACTTTAGAAAACAATCTGGCAGTTCTTCAAATGTTTAAACATGTAGTCATGTTACCATATGAGCAATTCCATTCCTTAGGTACATACTGAAGAGAAATGAAAATGTATGTGCACACAAATATTTGTACACAAATGTTCATAGAGGCATTATTCATAACAGCCAAAAATAGAAACAACTGGCATGTTCATCAACTGATGAATGGATCAGGTTTGGTATACCCATGCAATAAAATACTATCCCCCAGTAAAAAGAAATGAAGTACAGATACATGCTATGGCATGGATGATCCTTGAAAACATTATGCTAAGTAAAAGAATCTAGTCAAAAGGACCATATATCTACATTAAATGTCCACAATAGGCAAATCTACAGAAATAGTAAATTAATGCTTCTCTAGGACTGGAGAAGGTGGAGAGTATATGGGGGACTGAGGAACATTGGCTAAGGAATATGAGGTTTCCTTTGGGGTGATGAAATGTTCTAAAATTGATTGTGGTAACAGACAGACAATTCTGAATATACTGAAAGCCACTGATTGCACACTTAAATGAGGGAATTGTATGTAATGTGAATTATGTCTAAGCTGTTTTTGACATGAAAAAACCTTTTTTTTTTAAAAAAAGCTTATGACTTGAAAGTTGTGCCTTTTTTTTTTTTTTAAAGATTTATTTACTTGCTCATGAGAGACACAGAGGGAGAGGCAGAAACACACGCAGAGGGAGAAGCAGACTCCCTACCGGGAACCTCAGGTGGGACTCCATCCCAGATCCCAGGATCATGCCCTGAGCCAAAGGCAGACGCTCAACTGCTGAGCCACCCAAGCATCCTGAAAGTTGTGCCTTTTTAAAGCTTTTGTGGAGAAGACAAATGAACTTCTTGGGAATGTCAAAAAATTCTCAGGTGCTATTTGAAGTTTTGATATAATTTTTAGTGCTGGAATTTACTAATTTAGACCAGTCACTTGCTTGATTTGTATTATTTTTGTCTATGTCATAAAGTGGTGATCAATAAAATAGTGATTAATAGATCAAATGGTGAGTGCCTCACAGGCGCATTGTGAGTCACGATCATCGCCACCAATAGTCATTGTCATAGTCATTAGGCAAGTTGTCTTGCCTAGTGAAAATATTCAGAAGTCCATCCTTCTTGTTAAATTGGGTTCTTCAAAAAAATGTTTTTTTCAGAAAAGACCTTTTGGTCAAGTATAAAATAGATTCGTCCTTCATCATCCATACACATGCAGTGGGATTCAATGGGATTACAACTTTGGAGAGTGAAAAACAAGGTGGCAGAGAGTGTCTCCTATGTTTTAGGCTACTCTTTGGTCATCTTTCCCATTGCTCTGAGCAATACTGGAAGCTTTTTCAATTCATCAAAATAGTTGTGTTTTTAAAAATAAGTATGTTTATCATCTCTTTTAAAATGTCCTTTTACTCATGTGACAAGATCCTGCTACATGTCCCTAATACCCTTTTCCTTTTCTTCCTTAGGAAGCTGTGCACATGGCTGATAAAAAGTACATTTCCTATAGCTAGGTGTGGCCATGTAACTAGGTTCTGGGAAATGGGAGAGAAGCAGGAGTGGTGTGTACAATTTGCAAAATCTCTCCTTGAAAGGAAGGGGTGTACCTTTATTTCTACCCTGCATCCTTCCTGCTGGCAGGGGTGTGGACAAATGGCTTCACTTTCAGACCCTACTGAACCACAAAATGGCCTCGGCAATGGGAGCTTTGCAAGGTAGAGTAGCAAGAAAGTTGGAGCCTGGTTTGCCCCTGGACAATCTGCTTCCAGCCTTTTACATGAGAGAGAAAGAAACTTTTTCTTCTTTAAGCCACTTCAGTTTGGAATGTTTAGTCACTGGCAACCAGCCCCAAATCCTAATCATTAGATTTACCTACTTAAAAGTCTTTGGATGTCCCCCCCACCCCATTCTCTGAAATCAGACCCAACCTTCCTAGCCTGGACGTGAGATCTGAGAACACAGTTTGGTGCAGAAGAGTCAAGTGATGGTTGGACGTGTTGGCCATCATAAGAGGAAGGGGCACCGCGGGTGTCATATTCATTAAGCATAAGGACTGCTGCCTTGTCTTTCCTTATTTCAATCCCATTTCTCCTCTAAGATGAGTCCTACCTCCTAACCAAATGGCCTGTGTTTGGTCCCAGTATGCCCCATCTGTCTCTCTGTCTCTCTGTCTCTTTCTCTCCCTCTTTCTTTCTCTCATCTCTATCGCTCTTTCCAACTTTTCATTCTATTTCCTCTACCTAGAATTTTTCTTATACCTCTCACCTAAATATCACAGGTTCCCAATTTAGACCCAACCCATAGGTATCCCCAATTCTAGCTTTTTAACTTTCCACCATATTTTCTCTGAATTTCTATTGTGCTTATTGTCTGAGTTCTTAAGTGGCACGGATTATATACAACACATTGTGTAGCTATTTCTCCCTTAAAGTATATCCTGTTTTCTCAAAGAGATTACAGGTTGCCTGAGGACCAAAATCATTTCCAGAGTGTCTTTGCATCTTCAATAGCCCAGAATAGCAACTTGTACATGTTAAGAGCTCAGTAGCTGCTTGCTGCTGCTGTAAATGATGCCATCAATCCTAATAACAAACTTTGGCAGTGGATAACCCTAGAAAGTTTAGCCCTGTCACACCCCTCAGCAAATTCCTCATCCTTCAGACCCATCCTCTCTGTGGTCTTCAAGAGATACCTCCTGGGGATGCCTGGGTGGCTCAGCGGTTGAGCATCTGCCTTCGGCTCAGGGCATGATCCCGGTGTCCTGGGATCGAGTCCCACATTGAGTTCCCTGCATGGAGCCTGCTTCTCCCTCTGCCTGTGTCTCTGCCTCTCTCTCTCTCTCTCTCTCTCTCTGTGTGTGTGTGTGTGTGTCTCTCATGAATAAATAAAATCTTTTTTAAAAAGGGGGGAGATGGCTCTTGGAAGATTTCTCTGAACCATTCAAACCTATTTGTCCCGATTAGACTTTGTAAATACATCTCCGATTACTCATTATTTTATATAATAATCATTTGTTTGCTTGTTTATCTCTGCTCCTTGATTGCAAACTCCTGCAATGTATTAGGTCTTATGCATCTTAGAATTGCTTGTGCCCAGCCAACCACCAATATATAATAGATACTCCATAAATGTTTGTTGAATAAATACGTGAATGATAAATAAAGACAAAAGTCCGAGAAGGCTCATGACGTCCCATTGAGTTTGCTATTCTGCCTTTCAAGCTGGTCTCTGGAGCCCGTTGACCCCAGGTCCCAGGCTTTCATAGCCCCCTGGACATTAGCCATCCCCTTTGACGCCCACCCAGGTCACACGGTGGCCCCTCCTCTGGCTCCACTAAAATGACAATGAAGTCCATGTGAAACCAGCCTGCGTTCAAGTGAAACCAAGGAGAAAAGGTTGTTTGTCAAACTTCAAAGACAGATGTTAGCACTTCTCAGTTTCAGACTGAATCCTAGCCCTTGCGAAGTTCAACTTTCATTTCTGCTTGGCCAAATGGAATTTCCTGATTCTAAGTAAGAAAAGTTTAAGGGTCTCTATTAGAAGATGCTGAGGACTTTGGTGTTCTCACTTACGTGATTGCCCAATTTAATTTTGGTAACTAATATATACATCTCTCTTCTCTTAAAGAGCATAGGTTCCATAATTTAAAATTTTTTTCTTGAATTGCATATATATATATATATATACACACACACACAATTTTATATATATACAAATTGTGTGTATATATGTATGTATATACAATTTTTTTATATATACAAAAAAAATTTTTTTTTGCCTTCGTTCTTGGCAAGATGTTCAGTCTGTTGCTCCACACTGATGTTCAAAAAACAGGTAGAGACAATCCCCAAGATCCAACTGTTACTGGCTTTTACTCCTGGGAGGAGAGAGGATTCAGAGAGCCAGACTGGGGGTGGAATGTGAGTGGGCTCTGTTCTCTACTCAGCTCTGACTCATGCAGCCTTGAAATCCTCTGTGCCTCTATGTCCCTGTCTGGAAAATGGGCTAATCGCTTTGCCTCCAATCTGCCTCCCAGGAATGTTGCAAGGATTAATGAGTTAATAACGTTTGAAGAGCACTTTGAGCTTCGGATGAAAGATACAGAAGAACAAAGTGTGATGGATATTATGCATAATTAAAAGCTCTAGCAGAAACATTGGTCTGAGTTAACCCCCAATGCCACAATAACCAGCATTCAGACATAGCATGGAACTGGTATTCAAATATATATCATTTTCCCTGAAAGGGAATTTAAATCTGATACCATGATTATACTACACAAACTTGTTTCATGAGTAGAGCCATCATAATCACTGTGGGTAATTGTATGCTTCCATCACGACCCTGAGGTGGTGGTTATTGCCCTGACCTGGGGCTAACGTACCCTTGGATTCTCACGTACCACACTGTGAACTTTTTAAAGAGAGACCTTTCTGAAGAAATTTTAGGGGCATCAAGAAGATCCACTGCCCCCAAACCATTTCCTATGTGATCGTGGACTCCTGAAGTTCCTTTAATAGAAGACAAAAATCTTTTCAAATTATACAGAAGACTTCAAATACATGTACCACCCAGATGGCAAAGCAGAGTACCCAAGCCTGTGAATTAGGTCTGCCCTGACATAAATGATGGCAGATCCCACCTCCTACTCAGCACAGGTGCTGGTAGGAAAAAGAGAACAAAGGACCTCAAGTTCAAGGGTAGAAATGAAGTCTTCCCCAATAAAAGGGTCTAGGTACCAGAAGGACAGAAGGACAGAGTGAGATCCCAAACACCATCATAGCCTCCTTCACCACTCCACAACGAGCAGCGGCTGCAAAATACAGAACTGTCTCTCTCTCCTTCCTCCACAAAACAGCCTATGCTCACACCTACCCTACCGAGATGCACAAGCAATATATGTATACTGGAAACCCTCGGGCAGGAGTGAAATAGCCCCCTGTGCTGCCCTTGCTAGTCTGTCAGGTGAAAAGGCATAATACCAAGGGCTCATCAAAAGTAATCACACTCACACTTCTCCCAAATGACCACATATACCTTCTAATAGAGGCCTCAGAGCACTTCAGCTGTGTAAAGTGCTCTCTTTGCTTATCAACTTGATGTCTGAGCTGGAGAGGACAGAAAGCAAGGTCTGCAGACTGGAGGTTATATTGTCCATCACCTCCACACGGGTCTGCTACTGACACTAAAGAAAAATACGGTGCTAGTGGAGAGGCTTCGGGGATGAACAGTCTCGGCCAGAGAAGCAGGTGGCCAGGTGGCTGAGGGCGTAGAAACCAAGTCTGTGAAGACAGGCTCTTCAGCCTCAAGGGTAAAGCCTTGGTAATTGTGATGACTTCTTCACACATGTGAAGCACTGGCGTGTGACACTGGGGATTTGCTTTCTGTGTGTCATTCCAAAACACAGAGCCAGGCCCAACGCCCAGCACGTGCACACATTTTAATCCAACAGAAGGACACACTCTCTAATAGCACTGACCCAAAATGGAGTTAGCAGGCCACTGTGCACCTCCTAAACTCAGAGACTAGTGAGTGCGATGTAAGTCTCATTTAGTGATGCTTCATACTGAGAAGCATTTTTTTTTTAAGATTTTATTTATTCCTTCATGAGAGACACAGAGACATAGCCAGAGGGAGAAGCAGGTTCCCTGTGGGGAGCCTGATGCAAGACTCGGTCCCAGGACCCTGGGATAATGACCTGAGCCAAAGGCAGACGCTCAACCACTGAGTCACCCGGGTGCCCCAGCGAGAAGCATTATTGAGATACTGATACGTGCTGACCTGAGAGTGAGGAAAAAGAGCAAAGAAAAGCATAAGTGTCTGCAAGACCAGCTCAGACCCTGTGTCTAGCAAATTACTCTCTCAAGGCTCCTCTCCTTCAATATTTCCTCCTATTTATTATTTAAAAAGTCTTGGAGAATTTTAAGATTCTCTATAAAGGATAATTATTTCCTACAGAATACAGGGCCTCACGTTGTTTTCTAAAACAAAGTCAAGGATTTCAAATAAATACGGATTATGATCTGAATCGTATGGTGAAGTGGGTAGAAGGAAAAGCCATAGAAACCAGTGAGTTTGAGGCAGAGAAGGTGCAAGAAGGCCAAGGAGGCCCTTTGGCAGCGCACATCCCTGCTCTGTACTGTAGGTGGCAGCATCTGTTTGTGGCTGTCGCATCCATTTTGAATGGCGGCTGGAGGGCAACCGGGTTGGATTGGAGCTCAGCAGCTTCAATTTTCAGAACATCCAGCATAATCAATGAAAATTTTAATATCATTAGGTAACTGACTTTGCTGGGGGAAAGAAAAAACACATAGAAGTCGGTTCAGCCTGCCTGACGAAAGGGGAAGCGGGCTATTGATTACATGCAAGGTCATGGCTTCATCAGACTTGCCACTACCAACACATTTTTTTTTACACTGACCACATATTGAACCCTTTATGTGATGGTGGAAATCTACACGAGTGCAACAAATACTGTTGTTTGCCACTGTCTTGTCATTCTGGGGTAGATTTTTAGGAAGAAACCAACGAAGAAGTAGCTAATGCTAATCCAGTGAAAATTCAGAAAGCCTGTGAACTGTGTCTACAACTTAACCCAGGAACTTGGGCAAATGTTGCTTTTTATAAAGTGGGAAAAAAATCTAAGTAATGGAATATGTTTCTTAAGGTATTTTAAATAAATAAATAAATAAAAGCTGATGTGCCTTGAAACACCAAACATTCAGCTCCCTGTGCTGGAGTGTCTGTTAATTTATTAGCATGAACCCCACAGTAGGCCAGAGTGCGGAGTGAGAGCCAAGTCTCCTACGGCCACTACGTTCAGTCTTTTGGAAAACTCAAAATACACCGTGTGTTAAGATCCTCTAGGGCAAGCATTCCCAACCAGTAGGTCAGGATCAACCTGTAGGTCACCAAGCTCCTTGGGAGGGTGGAGGGGGCGCCAAATCAGGGCCCAACACTACCCAACACTACCCCCGCCCATCCTCAGGCTCCCATTGGGAAAAGGACAGCTTGGACGTGCATCTCAGAGGCCTGCCCTGAGCCTGCTTCCAAGCCCTAGCTTCCCCTGTGCCCAGAGTGTCAATCCTTTGGGAAAATAAAAAAGGCGGTTCACTCCTGGGAGAGGTTGCTCACTCCTGCTGTGGGGTCAGAAAGCCCCACTCTTTGGGGGAATTTCCAAACTGTATTGTTTGTTTGATTTCCTGAAACCTGCCTACTACCCCTAAAAACCAAAAGCTATTTTGCATACTTGGGTTTTTTTCCTCCCTTTAATTAAAGAAAACTTGAGTTTTGTTTTTAAAATTTCACAGCTCACCTAGACATAACTGGATACCAGGGTAGAGTAAGGGTTTAGGGGTAACTTTTTTCAAAATTTGGTAAATGTTATAAAAAGAAAGGGAGATAAAGACACATCCAGTATCTTTTAAAGTGTCCTTTCAAAATATTAAGTAATGCAGAATATTAACTAAATTAGTAGTACTTGAAACACATTATAGAAAAATTATAATGAAAACATGAGTTCTTATATTGAAAACATGAGTTCTACAGGCAGGTTTAGTCTTGGAACTGTTACCGTATTACTTTGCTAGAGCTGCCACAATAAAATACCATAGGCTGCCTGATTTACTATTTTCTGTTTTCTAGTTCTGGTGGCTAGAAGTCCAAGATCAAGGTGTCAGCAGGATTGGTTTCTTCAGGGGCCTCTCTCCTTGGCTTGCAGATGGCCATCTTGCCCCAGTGTCATCACCTAGTCTCCCTGTATGTGTGTGTGTGTGTTTTTCCCCCTTCTTCTTCTTATGAAGACACTAGTCATATTGGACTGGGGGCGACCCTAATGACCTCATTTCGATGTAATTACCTCTTTAAAGACCCTATGTCCCGGGGCATCTGGGTGGCTCAGTGGTTGAGCATCTGTCTTTGGCTCAGGTCATGATCCCGGGGCCCTGGGATCGAGTCCCACATCGGCTCCCCGCAGGAAGCCTGTGTCTCCCTCTGCCTGTGTCTCTGCCTCTCTCTGTGTGTCTCTCATGAATAAATAAATAAAATCTTTAAAAGAGAGAGAGAGAGGAGATAATAATAAGATCCTCTGAGTTGTTCTGAGGGTAAACCGATACAAGGCTGCAAAGCACTTCACAGTGTTGAGAGTTTAGGGAATACTAGCTGTGCTCTCTCCCCTCACCACCAAGGAGGTAGCAGTAAGAAGACAACCCACATGCACACTCCCAACGTCAAATGAAAATGCCCTGCAGCACTGAGTCAGAAATACCATGGTGGGAGGGATTGGCAAGGGGAAAAAGAAGGAAAACATGATTCCACACCTCTGCTCCTGCTCCTAACACACAGGTATCTCAGAGCAGAGGACTCCTGGAGCCTCCCGCAATTCCAACAAAAAGCCATTCACAAGTCTGACTTCCAGGACCAAACCAAAGCGAGGAAGGAGAGATGGACCTTCCTTTTCTCACACCAGCACCTGGCTTGGCACAGTGAGCCCGAGCCCCCACCCCCCCCCCCCCCACACACACTGCCCCAGAGCTAGTGGTCAAGCAGAGAGGGGGCAATGGCCCAGTGACTGAGAACCCCACTGCTCCCAGGCATGTTGTCTGGGATGAAGTTTTACAATCAGACCTCTCCTGGCAGAGACAAAGCCTGGCCTGTCTGTCCCTGCTTTCTCCAGGGAAAACACCACAGCCATTAACCCAGTCACCCCAGGAGTTGTGACACCTGATGCTGGCATTGCAGTGAGCTGCTGAAACAGCATTGCAAGGTAGCCTGAGAAAGCCAAACCACAGGGTAGGGATTTCTTGCTGGGGTCAGGAAAGGGCCCCAAGAAAGAGTGACCAAGCATGTGTGTTCCAGAGATACAGGTACACGAAGATCGGCTGAGCGCCTCACTATTTTCTCCTTCACCACACCTTCTCACTGGTGTTGTTTTTAATTTATGACATGCGCTGCTAAAGAGACTGCCTATAGATTTAACATTGGCATTTCCTTCATGCAGCAATCCTTTGAATCCCATTTGCTGTAAATTTCTGCAGGGTGACATAAAAATGATCTTTTTTTTTTTTATTACTGAGCACATGATAATGAGCTATTTTTTCCAGTACTGGGGAAAGGCTTGAATAAGGCACATAGGTTTTGAACCCCCAAACCCACTTCATTTGGCCTGGATCCAGGAGGAACTCTGTAGCTGTAGGGGCCCAGGTACAAAGCGTCACACCATCCATTATTTTGTAAAAATACTAATGGAGCATGGCTTTAATCATATAATCTTTTGCACGCAAATAACTCAGACCATCACCTGATTTAAGGAAAGGATTTGTATGTGGCTCCATATGCCAGTTTCAGGAGGGTCAGTTTTTTTCCATCATGTTAGTATGCTTCATAAAGTTGTCTATAGTTGCCATATATGTAGGGTAAATAGAAGAAAAGGTGTAAATAGAAGAAAAATATATTCTCTAGCACCAATCAAAGGTTTCTGAGATTCCACATGAAGAAAAGTGCGAAGTCAAATGTTTGGAACTAGGAGTTTACCTTGCGAAGTGAGAAGCTAAGATATTTCTTTCTCCCCCCTTCTACTGCCAGGGATGTGTCTTGTCCATGCCTCTCCATCAGTGCTCCTAATTCCTGCTTCAGCTCATGTCCCACTGTATCCCCCTGGCCACCTCCAGCTCCTGCTACTTCCCCTGACCACCCTCAACTCCTGCCGCTTCCCTCTGGCCACCCTCAGCTCCGCTGTATCCCCCTGGCTAAGACCGCCAGCTCCCACTGTATCCCCCTGGCCACCCCAAGCTCCTGTTGTATCCCCCTGGCTAAGACCGCCAGCTCCCACTGTATCCCCCTGGCCACCCCAAGCTCCTGTTGTATCCCCCTGGCTACGACTCTCAGCTCCCACTGTATCCCCCTGGCCACCCCCAGCTCCCACTGTATCCCCCTGCCCACCCCTAGCTCCCACTGTATCCCCCTGGCCACCCTCAGCTCCCACTGTATCCCCCTGGCCACTCCCAGCTCCCACTGTATCCCCCTGCCCACCCCCAGCTCCCACTGTATCCCCCTGGCCACTCCCAGCTCCCACTGTATCCCCCTGGCCACCCTCAGCTCCCACTGTATCCCCCTGCCCACCCCCAGCTCCCACTGTATCCCCCTGGCCACTCCCAGCTCCCACTGTATCCCCCTGGCCACCCTCAGCTCCCACTGTATACCCCTGGCTACCACCCTCAGCTCCCACTGTATCCCCCTGGCCACCCCCAGCTCCCACTGTATCCCCCTGGCCACCCCCAACTCCCACTGTATCCCCCTGGCCACCCTCAGCTCCCACTGTATCCCCCTGGCCACCCTCAGCTCCCACTGTATACCCCTGGCTACCACCCTCAGCTCCCACTGTATCCCCCTGGCCACCCTCAGCTCCCACTGTATACCCCTGGCTACCACCCTCAGCTCCCACTGTATCCCCCTGGCCACCCCCAGCTCCCACTGTATCCCCCTGGCCACCCCCAGCTCCCACTGTATCCCCCTGGCCACCCTCAGCTCCCACTGTATCCCCCTGGCCACCCTCAGCTCCCACTGTATACCCCTGGCTACCACCCTCAGCTCCCATTGTATCCCCCTGGCCACCCCAGCTCCCACTGTATCCCCCTGGCGACCCCCAGCTCCCACTGTATACCCCTGGCTACCACCCTCAGCTCCCACTGTATCCCCCTGGCCACCCCCAGCTCCCACTGTATCCCCCTGGCCACCCCCAGCTCCCACTGTATCCCCCTGGCCACCCTCAGCTCCCACTGTATCCCCCTGGCCACCCTCAGCTCCCACTGTATCCCCCTGGCCACCCTCAGCTCCCACTGTATCCCCCTGGCCACCCTCAGCTCCCATTGTATCCCCCTGGCCACCCTCAGCTCCCACTGTATACCCCTGGCTACCACCCTCAGCTCCCACTGTATCCCCCTGGCCACCCTCAGCTCCCACTGTATGCCCCTGGCTACCACCCTCAGCTCCCACTGTATCCCCCTGGCCACTCCCAGCTCCCACTGTATCCCCCTGGCCACCCTCAGCTACCTCTGTATCCCCCTGGCTACCACCCTCAGCTCCCACTGTATCCCCCTGGCCACCCCCAGCTCCCACTGTATCCCCCTGGTTATGACCCCCAGCTCCCACTGTATCCCCCTGGCTACCACCCCCAGCTCCCACTGTATCCCCCTGGCCACCCCCAGCTCCCACTGTATCCCCTTGGCCACCCTCAGCTCCTCTGTACCCCCCTGGCCACCCCTAGCTCCCACTGTATCCCCCTGGCCACCCCCAGCTCCACTGCATCCCCCTGGCTACCAGCCCCGGCAATAAGATTCATGGTCGGCAAAATAATGGCCAGCCAAAGATGTTCATGTCCCAATTCACAGAAACTGTAAAAATGTCACAGTACTTGGCAAAGGGGAATTAAGATTGCAGATAGGAATTAAGGTTCTTAATCAGCCGACCTCAAAATAGGGTTGTTATCCCAGGTCACCGTGGAGTAAGGACAAAGGTCCTTAAATGTGGAAGAGGTGGCAGAGGAGTCAGGGCCAGAATGATGCAATGTGACAAAGGCTCAGCCAGCCATTGCTGGCTTTGAAGATGGAGGAAAGGGGCCAATAGCCAAGGAATGTGGGTCACCCCTGAAAGCTGGACAGGTGAGAAACCGGATCATACCCTAGAGCATCCAAAAAGGAACACAGCCCTGCTTGCACCTTGATTTTGGCCCATGGAGACCCCTTTGGGACTTGTGACTTCCGGAACTATAATATAATAAATTTGTGCTATTTTTAAGCTACTAAGTTTACAATAACTTGTTACAACAGCAGTAGGAAGTCCTACACCACCTCTTCCTCTCGGCCCTCTAGAACTAAAGGGGTGGCGCATTGGTTTGGCGCCTGCCTTTGACCCAGGGCGCGATCCTGGAGACCTGGGATCGAACCCCACGTCGGGCTCCCGGTGCATGGAGCCTGCTTCTCCCTCTGCCTGTGTCTCTGCCTCTCTCTTTCTGTGTGTGACTAACATAAATAAAAAAAAAATAAAATAAAAAAATAAAGGGGGAAAGGGCATCTTGCTGTACCTGATTAATAGGTCTCTCCACTGTCCTTGCTTGCCTCTCAGATCTTTCATCACGTGCGTAACCCACATATCCATGTTCCTGACTGGACTGTGACTGACCCTCGTACCATAAATGCAAACGGGTATTTAATTTTCTAAAAGCATCCAAATGGTAAGAGGAAAAATGCTAGCTAGTAAGTTAGTTACCTCTGCAGCTAAGTTAATATACTGCAGTGTCCAAATATATATTTTTGGATGCCTTTTCCAGTTGAAGACTCTGCATCCATATATCTATACTTACATGAGTTAAATACTGAATGCTTGGCATCTCTGACCAAGCAAAAGAAGGAAGTACACATGACATGGAAGACCTCGCTCTGAAGAATTTTCTTCCTAAAATCAAAAGCTCGCACATTTCCCTTCAGTGTCTTGCCAGATCTGCCCAAACCTGCTCTAAATAACCAGTGCCATCAAAAACTCACCTCACAAGTTTTAAGCATGGCATTTTTCCCTATTAGGATTTCATAGGAATATTAATAATGCAATCTTCCTGCCATTTTGGCAAATGCAATATCATGCATCATTGCCGGTCTCTTTCCTAAGAGGCCTTAGGCCTTCTAGGGAGGGGGTGTTTTAAGTGGAGTTAGTTTAGACATTTAGGAAAAGCTGTTGCAGCCCAGATAGTATCGGCTAAATTATAAAACATTTACTTTATGAAAGGCTTTAAATACTCAGTTTCTTCTTTATAGCTCATTTAAAGACATTATTTTGTTTGAGAAAAAGAGCATTCACCGTTTATAATGAAACAGTCCACCTAGGGGTAAAAAGAAGTCTCCTTCCTCATTCTTTTTCACACAACTGCTCTGTTCTTGAATGTACAAGAGCGTTTCAGGACCCTGGCCCAACGGATAGTATATTAGTCTCCTAGTGCTGCAACAACAAATTCCACAAACCTAGTGTCTTAAATCAACATAAAGTTATTATCTTATAGCTCTGGAGGTCAGAAAAGCAGACTGAGTCCTTTAGGGCTAACATCAAGGTGCCAGCAGAACTGGTATTTCCGAGACTCCAGAGAAGAATCTCTTCCTTCTCACTTTTACCTTTTAGAGGCTGCTGATGTGGCTTGGCTCATGGTCATACCACTTCAGTCTGCTTCACATGGCCTTTTCATCTGCCTCTGACTCCTCCTACTTCCCTCTTGAATGGACTCTTGTGACTGTATTGGTCCCACCTGGAAATTCAGAACATCTGTCATGTCAAGATCCTTAATTTAATCACATTTGCAAAGTCCCTTTTGCATATAAAGTAATAGTCACAGGTGCTGGGGATTAGGACATGGACATATTTGGGGGGTTATTTTTCAGCCTTCCATAGTCTACCTTCTGGCCCCCAAAGATTCACACTCATCCCACATGCAAACTGCAAGCATCCCCATCCCAAGGTCCCCAGAGGTCTTAACTCACTACTAGTCCAAACTCTCATCCAAGTCTCATTGGTGCCAATCTCCCAAATCTCATCTAAATCATCCAAATCAGGTACAGGTGAGTCTCCATGTAACCCATTCAGCGGCAAAATTCCTCTCTTTCCATAGACTTGTGAAATTAGACAAGTTATGTATTCCAAAACTGTGATGGGCCACACACAGGATTGTGGTTACAGACACTGCCCTTCAAAAACGATGAACAAAAACAAAAAGAAGTCTTTGATCCTAGCCAATGTTCAAACACAACCAGGCGAAAACTCCATTACATTTTCGAACCTGGGAATGATTTGGACCCTTGAGGTCATCTATTTTCTTGGTGGGTAGCCCATATCCTCAGCTGAGTACTTTTATCAGCCTGTCTCCACCTGTAGAATCTGAGGAGTCCCCCACCTTCTTTCATTTGGCCTCTCTGTATCTCTTTCAGTCCAAGCTGACAGTGTTTCTGCTAGTATAACATTTCCAAAAACCCTATGGGCTATCATTCAGCCTGCCGCAGATAGCATAGATAGGATAATTAACAAAGGGAAGTAAGTTGCGACCCCTGGAGAATAGTCTATCCATGTTGTGAAGTACTATAGACCAGAACAGTCGTTCATCCTAAAGGCATGTCAGGCCTTTATTTATTTTTTTATTTATTTTTTCATGTCAGGCCTTTAAATCTCAAGTCATACACTAGAACATCTTACCTGAAAGAACTTTCAACTGTGATATATCGCCTTACAGTCAAAAAGTCAGAATGCATGCTAAAAAGGAAAACCATGCTGCCCAGAGGATGCTGATGACTAAAAAGAATAACCAAAAAAAGAAGAGGGTGCTCAAAATACAGCAGGAGGGACTGGGGAGCACTTGTTTCTAGTAAACCAAACTAGAGTCAGGATGGTAAAGGAAGCCATGAACCTGCTTTCCAGGAGGTTCTTAATAACTTCTTTGGAAAGGAGTGACATCTAGGGCTTTATTTCCCAAGCTCAAGTCCCCACTCCTGGCAATACGGCCACTGTAGAAGTGACGATCAAACCATCCTTTCACTTTTCATCCACTAACCTAGCAATAGGGGAAAAATAAGCCACGGAAAGACTCAGGGTCATGTGTGGCCAGCAGAACACCCCACAGGTATGCTCTGGCAGTAAGGGTAGGATAGCCACATCATGTGCCCATATATGTCCTGGAATCCCCAGTGCCATTTTGGGCTAACCCCAAAATCAAATCGACTTTCTCCCATAGGAATTTATCATATGTTTCAGTAGATGGAGTACAAATTAGAGACAAAGAGAGTGACCCATCTAATTCTGCCTTTCCAACTGATTTCTATAATTGCTAATTAATTACATTACAGAACTGGATTAATTTATAACAGTGATAAATAGGCCCATTAGCCATCATGAAAATGCAGCTTAGAGCCACAATGAGATATCATGTTAAGCCCACTAGACAGGCAAATATTTATAAAGTCTGACCATAGTGAGTATTGCCTGGAATGAGAAGAAGTGGGAACTCTTGAGAGGTGCAGAGAGAGAGGGGGGTTTTGGGTGGAAGAAGGAGATTATAATTTAATTCAACTACTTTGGAAAACAACTTGGTAAAAATTAAAAAGTGATACCACACAACCCATTAGGTTATACACACTAAGTTTACCCTTGCACATGAGCCCGTGTTCAAGACAGTAATCCAGTCTATTGGCAGGAAAATCCATAAAATACACTGATACATATTCACACAATGGAATCCTGTACAGGAGTGGATATAATGAAATAATAGCTACATGCTTCAACATGGATGAATCTCAGTAGCTTAATATCTAGTGAAATAAGCAAGCCATAGAAAATACATACATATAGTATGATACCATTTAATAAAGTTCAAATCAAGCATCACATTATAGAACTCTAGCATATATAATAACTCTGCAAAGAAAAGAAGGTAATGAAAATAAATCAGGTATCAGGATATTGATCAACTGGAGGTAAAAAATGGAATGGGGGAGCTTCTGCATGGAACTTCAGGGGTTTCGGGCATGTTGTATTTCTCCAGTCAAATGGGTGGGTTCATGGGGGTTTGTTTTATTATTAAGATGAATGATTTTTTATATGTTACATATTTTTGAACTATAACCAGGACACAATTTTGAAATTCTCCCACTGTCCTCTTACGATTATGGCCCTTTCCTCCTACCCCTGGTAAAACCCCCAGTGGCCCCATGACTTTACTTATTCCCATATAATAGAAATTCCCAGTCATCCAACATGACTCAAATCAGAAATCAGAATGTCTTCCATCTTCATTCAGCCCTGAGATCTGCTTCTCTCATGGCTTCTAGCTGGGCATATCATAGGTATGCTACTTGAGGTCAGCTTCATCTCCACTGCCCCTGCAGAGTTCCTACTGAATTCTCCTCTGAGTTGGAGCATGAGGAGGGAGTGGGGGAAAGAGAAGCAGAATGTTCTAACTTAACTAGTAAGATCATAAACTACCTTTAAGCTCTCTGTACATGGCAAATTCAATAATGGACTCCTTCAGGTACTCTCTTGCGGGTTCCTGCAAGAACCCAACTGTGACACTCACGTGGTAGGCCATGCAGTTTCTTCTTCCAGCTGATGCTCACCTGCTTGGCACCTGGTTTCCGGGTGGTTCACTGCACGCAGATTCTCTGTTGGCATGCCCTTGCTCTCGCAGGACCCAAGATGGCTCCAGATTGACTTTCTCCCCAGATGTGTAGTACTTCTCTCTCTTGCAAGAAACATTCATGTCCTGTTGGCCCCAATAAAGGGAGGGCAGGTCAGCCCCACTCCCCTTTGCCCTATCCCAGGTCATTTCTTTGATCCAGCTCTTTTTCCCTCTCAATTTCTGGAGCTGGAGGGTTGCACAATAAGTACATGGAAGGTCCCCACCCTGAGCCTCAGGGCTGACATTTTTCTTTTCTCTTCAAGATTTTATTTATTTGAGAGAGAGAGAGAGAGAGAGAGAGAGAGATAAGTAGGGAGAGTGGCAAAGGGAGAAGGAGAAGCAGGCTCCCAGTTGAGCAGGAAGCCAGACATGGGGCTCAATCCTAGAACCCTGGAATCATACCTGAGCCAAAGGTAGACACTTAACCAACTGACCACCAAGGCGCCCCAGAGCTCACACTTTCTACCCATCCTTAGCCCCTCCTTCTAGATAAGGGATGGGATTTAAAAAATCATAGACTAGCTTTCAACAAAGGAATCAAATTCAAAATTTCCTCCAAATGTCTAATCCCTTTATATGCAATATTTGGGTAAGAAACCCAAGAGTTATATAACAATTTCTTGGTTATTTCCTTTTAAAAGTTAACATCTTTGGTGTCTGCTTCTCAATAGACTCTGGTATTTGATATCTTTATATGTTGGTGGTGCCTTAGGCAAATATTCTAACTTCACATCTTTTGACAGGTGTTATCAAATATTTCACTTTTTACGTGGAAGAGAGCAGCCTTGTGTTAGTTTATAGAAGCCACCTGTCTTCTTTTCCTTTGCACTCTCAGATCTGGCTCCCTTGGGGTCAGCACCTTGGGCCCATGGCTGGTCATCCTTGTTAGCCCCTACCTGTCTACTTTTTCCTCGACAGCATCCTACTAGCACAGCAACTATCATGAGAACACCATAGCTTTGGCCTCATTTATGAAATGGAGATAATATTACCTGCTTCACTATGGTGAGTGTTAAGAGGAATGCAGAAATAAAAGTACCACACAAATATAATTTGTTTTTTACTGTTATGACTACCGACTGCACTTCCTTTACAATCTTGGAGGCTATATATTCCAGAAAAAAAGCTATGGAAGGCAGGATCAAAGTCTCTTAGAAAGTATGGAATGGGGAGGAGGGACCCACAGATAAAATATAATTAAAAGGACACAGCAACAAAAAGTTCTAAAAGATGTTTGTTGCTAAAGCAATTAATAGTCACTATATTTGAATAATATGTTTAAAATACTAACTTGAAAAAAACGTAACCCTTTTTCTGAATAATCTTCAGTTGGTCAAGAAATATTGCTTTTGATTATGGTCTAGGGTAAAGTCACCAGGTAAAAATTCAAATTTCAGATAAACAATGAATATTCTTTTAGTATAAGCATACCCCTTGCAATATTTGAGACATAGCTGTGCAAGCGATTATTCATTGTTTATCTGAAATTCAGATTTCACTGGGTGTCCTGTATTTTTATATGCTAAATCTGGCAACCCGGGTCTAGGGAGGAAGTTTCTTTCACAAGTTTTATGTTATGCAAATTGAATCTTTTTCAAGTTTTCAAGTCAGCCTTCACTAGATTGAAATGTCATGCGTTTTATTCTTGCATTCTCCTTTATTCCATTTTCATAAATCTCAGTAAGATGTACAACCTCCAGGACTTTTCACAAATACTATGTTGCTACAGGCTTTTTTCTCCTTGTATCTAGTCCTGTAATATAGATTGAGAGGGTGTTACTTGTTTGTTTGATAAATATTCATAGAGTACCAGGGATTCGATGATAAGCAACAATATACCCATTCCTCCCCTCATGAAGACTAGGGTCTAGGGAAGGGAACAAATATCAACCAATAATCACAACCCCATAGACCTGCTTAATAATTTTTGAGAGGGGAGAAGCAATACTTGTTTTTGTTCTGCTTCATTAAGGATCTTGACCTAAACCACATGTATTTATTTAAAGGTTATGGATTTTTAAATTGTACAGAAATAAAGCAGTGACATTAGAATCATCATTGGCAAAACTATGGCTGGCAAGAGACTGCTCTGCCCCAAACCATTTGCATTATTTCTCTTGTTCTCACAGTTCTGATCAGTTTGTTGCCCAATTCCTTTTGACCCTTGGTGAATATGGGAGTTCTTATATACTTTCCCATTCCATTAATTCACTTTCCCGGCACTGAAGAACATCCCTATTTTTTCACTCTTACATGAAAACAAGGTATTTATGACTTTCTTCTCTAAGATATCTTATACCCTATTTCTATTCCCATCCCACCAAACTTGCAAATATTTTAATGCTTCTCTTGTCTCACCAGCCTCCTGTCCCTGCCCCAATGACTAGCTTTCGTAGAGATGGTTTTTTACCTTCAGATCATTACTGGCATTTCCTTGCAACTCATCTCTTTTATTTCAAGAAACTTTCATTAGCTCTGACATTACACATTCCAAGACAATCTTCGAGTCTCCGCCTGCATTTAAATTTGATACATGTAAATATAGCAAATTTGTAGCTCACCAATCTCTCTGTATTTCATTATCTTCCCCTAACTCAAGTTTCTCAACCCTGGCACTACTGACATTTTGAGTGAGACATTTTTTTGCTTGGCAAGGAGGGGCATCTGCCTGCACTCTAGGCTATTTAGCAATATCTCTGGCCTCTACCCCTAGATGCCAGTAGCAGAACTCAGTTGTGAGATCTTCCCCAGTTGCAACAACCAAAAATATCTCCAGAAATTGCCAAAATCCTGAGAGGGGAACATTCCTGGCAGAGGACTACTACAACACCCCCTAAGTCTCTATTTTTCCCCCACTGGATGCTGGTTTTCTTCATACAGAGCATATTATATAGGGTATAGGGTGACCAGTTGTCTCAGTTTGCCTAAGCCCAAGGGTATGGGGTAGGGAGTGGTTCCTAGGAGACAGAACTTAAGTACTGAGGTGCACAGACCAGGACAAATTAGTCATCCCATTGGGTAACACAGTCTTAAATACTCACAAATCCACCAATAGTTTGCCTTCACTTTGTCAGATAAATGTCATCGTGACTAGATATGGAATCCTTGTCTTAATACTACCTTCTCAGTAGCATAAGCATATTACTGGCTCACTTTCTAACACAAAGGGGGATAGGTTAAAAAAAAGTCTGTGTCTAGTCTGATTGTATTCTTTTCATAGTAATTTGTTCTTCCTAGCTGGAAACTTGTTAAGAAAGATTTTCTCTTTATTCATAGGTGTTAAGAATTTTACCAGAATATATCAAATATACACCTTTATTCTCATTCTCCCCCTCCCCTGGTGTCTAGTGTCCCCTGGAACTTAAGCAATTCTCCTGGAACTTAAGCAATTCTCTTAAACTGCAGATTTGAATATTTCTTCTTTCATGTATTCAATTATTGTCTCCCCTCCATCTCTAGTTTTTCCTTCTTCTGGAATCCCTTTAGTCCACATGTCATGTCTTACAAATCTATCTACTCCAGGTCTTTCATCTTTGTCCTTACTGTTTCCATCTTTTAGTAACTGTTTTGTTCTGTGTTTTAAGACATTTCTTCTACTCTTTGCTTCTCAACAATGGCAATTTCCTCCCTCAGTTTATCTACCAGTTGTTTAATGTTAAATAATATAGGTTTTGCATTTCAAAAATCTTTTGAGCACTTCTCTTGAACCTCTCTTGGCTCCTGATTTCATTCAGGTTGGTTTCTGTCTTCTAAAGCAGTTCAGTTTCATTAGGAGCCAAGTCTATTTATTTGTTCTCCCTTGCTCCAGCCCCCTAAGCTCCCTCAAGTGTGCTATTCTTCTCCTTTGTGCATTGGGGCTCAGATTCAACTGTTGGGACTCCTTGAATGATGAAAGATGCTATCATACCTTTTCATGTGGCCTAGGGGTTGTTTGGTCCCTGGCCAGACACCAGGAAGATGCTTTTCTGCTCTCCGGCCTCCTTACATTCTGGCCTTACCCAACCTCAAAAAAAAAAAAAAAGAGTAGGGGAGATCCCTGAGTGGCTCAGTAGTTTAGCACCTACCTTCAGCCTAGGGCGTGATCCTGGAGTCCCAGGATCGAGTCCCATGTTGGGCTCCCTGCACGCAGCCTGCTTCTCCCTCTGCCTGTGTCTCTGCCTCTCTCTCTCTCTCTCTCTCTCTCTCTCTGTCATGAATAAATAAATAAAATCCTAAAAAAAAAAAAAAAAAAGGAGCAAAAGGAACCCAGCTGTTACAGACCACCAGTTTTCTTTGGAGAGCAAGGAGAATGTGCTGTGTATAGTTATCCAATCCTGTGTCACTTTCCTCTCTGCTCTTTATTTTACCTTCATTTATTCCTTCTCGAACATTATTTCTTTTTTTAATGACCTATGTCATTTTCCTTCTCCTGAAGAATTTCTTTGAATATTTCTTTTCTTTTTAAGATTTTATTCATTCATGAGAGATACGCACAGAGAGGCAGAGATATAGGCAGAGGGAGAAGCAGGCTCCCTGCAAGGTGTCCGATGTGGGACTCAATCCCAGGACCCCAAGATCACGCCCTGAACCAAAGGCAGACGCTCAACCACTGTGCCACTCAGGTGCCCTGAATATTTCTTACAAGGCAGATCTACTAGTGACGAATTCTCTCAATTTTTGATTATCTAAGGAAGTCCTTATTACTCCTTCACTTTTGAAAGACATCTCACTGAATACAGAATTCAAGATTAATGGATTTTTTTCGTTCAGCATTTTAAATCTTTCACTCTACTCTCACTTGCATAGTTTCTGAAGAGAAGTCTGCTATAATTCTGATCTTTGATCCTCTATAATTAAGGTAGATTTATAGTGCCCCACAACCTCAGTTTCTCCAAAGATTTTCTCTTTGTCTTCGATTTTCTGAAGTTTAAATGTAATATGCCTAGGTGTTGCAGTTTGGCATTTATCCTGCTTGGGGTTCTGTGAGCTTTCTGGACTCTATGGTTTGGTGTCTATCATTAACTTTAGGAAATTCTCATCATTATTGTTTTTTAAAGATAGTATTTATTTATTCATGAGCGACACAGAGAGAGAGGCAGAGACATAGGCAGAGGGAGAAGCAGACTTCCTGTGGGACTCGATCCCAAGATCCCAGGATCACGACCTTAACCAAAAGCAGATGTTCAACCACTGAGCCACCCAAGTGCCCATCATCATTGTTTTAAAATTTTTCTTCTGTTCCCCCCTCTTTCTTCTCCTTCTGGTATTTCTATTATGAATATATAACATCTTTTGTAATTGTCCCATAGTTCTTGCATATTCTCTTTTGACTCTTTCATTCTCTTTTGTCTTTGCATTCTTTTGGAAGTTTCTATTGACATTTCTCCAAGCTCACTGATTCTTTGTTCAGCTGTATCTAGTCTATTGATGAGCCCATGAAGGGCATTCTTCATTTCTGTTATAATTTTTTCATTATTATTATGCTAGCCTTCCCTTTGGTTTTTAGAGTTTCCATCTCTCTGATTATATTTTCCATTTGTTCTTCCATGTTGTCCCCCTTTTTAATTAGCTCTCTTGGCCTATTAAGCATAGTTGTTTTAAATTCCCAGTCTGATAATCCCAAAATATCTGCCGTATTTGAGTCCAGTTCTGATACTGGCTTTGTCTCTTCACACTATGCTTTTTATCTTTTAGCATGCCTTGTAATTTTTGGTTGAAAATTGGGTATGATATACTGGGGAAAAGGAACCTCATACTGGTTTTCATGGAGGTTTCTACTCCCCAGTAAACTGGGATTCTCTATCTGTCTCTCCAACTTGGAGGCAGTGGTTTGCCCTGTGACCTCAATTCTCTGATGGATCTAATAAGACCAGTTGATTTTTCATTTGTCTAGCTTTTTTCTTACTGTGGGAATGGCAGTAATGACTTCTGAGTTTTTTTACAGGCCAGACTGGAAACCAGGAGTCCTCCCTTCTGTTTCCACCAAGAACACTCCCCTCTCTGCAAACCAAGATACAATTTATTTTATCTTCGTCACTCAGGCTCTTGCCACTAACTCCAAGCTCTTGTCACGCACACAGAGAAGTCCTACATCAACTTTCTCCAACAGAATCAGCCAGCGTCCTCGTGCCCTCCGGTCCAGCATCCTGCTGGCTTTAGGAGAGGGGCACACATTTGGGGGAAGCCTGGACACATTTAGGTGTCTGTCTTCTCCTAAGTCTCCTTAATCCACTTGCACCTGGCTACCTGCCAGAGCAAATGTAGGTTCTGCCTCTTTTCTTTCTTTCCTTTTTTTTCCCCCCTGCTGCCATCAGCCTGGCCCAGTTTTCCTATTCCTTCTGCTCTCTCTTCCTCACAGGGCATTTTACCAGCTTCTCCGCAGGTCTCTTCCCAAATCGTCCCAGTTTAGTTTTCACTAACAGTGAAGCACAACTTGGATCATTTCACTGCCTCCTTAGAAATTGTCAGTGTCTTCCCAATGCTTTCTGGATTAAATACAACATGCCCAGGCCTGACATTTAGGCCCGATCTGCATTTCTCATCTCGATTCTCATTGATCTCCTGCAAGCAACGGACTACAAGCCAAGTTAAAATTGTAGACATTTCCCCAACACCTGGGCATTTCTTATTTTGTGCCTTTGCGTTATCAGTTCATTGCTGCCACCTAAAATACTTCCTCAGGTTGCCAAATTCTTACCCATTCTTCAAACACTTCTCCTTTATAAGCTCTTTCCTCATTCTCAGAACCAAAAGCTTACTCTTTCTCACTTTCTCTCTCGTGAGCCTCCAAGCCACTTTCAATTTCAGCATTGAACACTCTTTTCGATTAAGGTATTATCGTCCTTTGGGTACCTGTCTTTTCTGTCTGTGATATTTCTAGCTCCTTAAGAACAGTCTGTGCCGTACTAATCTCCATATTCTTTTGCAACATCTAGCACAATGTTTTGCAAACGGTAGTTGCTTCACAAATATATCTTCAATCCACTTAAAAGCATGTTATATCAAGATGGAAATCCATGGCTTTCAACACATTCATTACAGTGTTGGTGTATTGAATAAAACAGATTATAGTATATCCTTAACACTCACAGGGGGAGAAAGACTGGGGACCTGGATGAATCACCAACACTAGAAGTCAGAAATGTTCATGTATGCCCTAAATTCATCCTTCATTATGATTCTGCCAGTAGCTATCTGTTTACCCAGCTCTCCACATGTGAAATACATTTTCTGTCTTTCCTTAACTTTTTCTCTTACTGGTTGACCATTTTACCCAACCAAAGTTTTTAATCACTTCATGAATGCTACTCTACCCATGCTGGGAGTACACAACCCAGGGAGATACAGGTAGCCAATTGGCTTGGCAATATGTGCTGTTTCTTTTTATCCCCAAAATGACAAATTACTCTGTCACAGGCTCTAAGCTGGTTTGGTTACAACGATTGACCACCATAACTGTTAAAACCTTACTGTTAGGAAGCTGCTATATTAAGATGAACATTTAGGGAAGCTTGGGTGTCTCAGTGGTTGAGCATCTGCCTTTGGCTCAGAGTGTGATCCTGGGGCCCTGGGATCAAGACCTGCATTGAGCTCCCTGTGGAAGGAGGGGAGCCTGTTTCTCCCTCTGCCTATATCTCTGCCTCTCTATCTGTGTTTCTCATGAATAAATAAATAAAATCTTACAAAAAAAAAAAAAAGAAGAAAAAGAACATTCAAATTGTCTGCTACTTGCCATAGATATAATTCAATTTCCAACAAATACAACTTTGGTTTTGGGATATTACCCCCCTGCTTCTACTTGTTTCTCCCTCTATCTCTTTGGAAACCACACAGCTGCAATGATCATCAACACTAACATTCTAAGCCACTAGAATAAGATAACCTTTTTCTATTGACTTTTTTTTGTTGTGGTAAAATACACACAACATAAATTTACTATTAGTGACATTCAGTACACTCACAATGTTATGCAACCCTTACCACTATTTCATCCCAGATCTACTGACCTTTTTTTTTTTTTTTTTCTTTTCCTAATAGTTTTTTGCTAAAATGTGTTAGGACTATTTTCTATAATGTAGGCAGGTATGAATTTTGCAGAATTGGATATTTTAAATCTTACAGACTGGCCAGCTTTTATAAAGTGATCAAATAAACAGCCCTAAAGAGAGAACCACTGTTTGATCTCTCCGTTGGTCTATGTAGAAGCATTTTGAAAGTCATATGTCCCTGAGACTCATTTGCCTTGGGAGGACCAGGCAACGTGGTTTCTAGCTCCTGGCAGTATGCTCCTGGAACAGTAACAAACCTGGATGAGGCACAGGAGACCCAAGACCTTGGCACATTTTCACCTAAGCCAAGTCACACCATTAAACCTCAGTTAGGAAATATCAATAACTTTTGAAAAGTGGATTGCAGTTTAGCATATTACCAGCTGTCAGCGCCTCAGAAACTAAATTGAATGGCCAGGGAATTGAGATAGGAAAAGTAAAGGAAAAAAATCGCCCAGGCCTCCTTTAATATCGTTTGTGACATGCTCCCCAAAGCTCACTCCACCACCTCACCCCAACAACTGAATAAAACATAAATAGTAAAAACAGAGGTTTAGTTTGATTTAAAAAAAAAAAGTCAGGACAGAGCGATTATAAAATTCCAGAAGTATAGAAGCTGATGTCTTAAAAACCACGACTTGTTCTGCTCTTATATTTTATAATATAAACCAGATGTCTTGAGTTTTTCCAAATAACTTCTTTCAGAGAAATAATACTTTGGTCATTGGCATGTTTTTGATCTTAGGTAAATTATTCCTACCTATTTTTTTCTCAACCTTCACAAATGCTGTTTTCAGAAAATTCTCAAAGTAAATATTCCTTAACTAGGCTAATTTGATTTTGCAACTATCCATTTTAACATTGACTATTTATCACATAATAGGGTAATGGTTTTGAAAAATTGGAATTTAATGAGAAAAATGCATTTATGTAAGTCCTTTGACCTAAGGATATCCAATTTGCTGGAACATCACTTAGGAAACATCAGCTTGGTTGGCAAATTGAGATAGAAGGAGTGGCCCAACATTCATAACAATGCCTGAGGTCTTTATAATGGTGGATTCTGGTGACTGACACCAAAAAAAAAAAAAAAAAAAAGGAAAATCAGGGAATTCAAAGGGTGTCCCTTGAACTTGCTAGGTTATGTTGCAAGGGCAAACATTCAACCAGTTTCAAAATGAATCACATTAAATCTCCTGATGTTTCACCTGAATCTTAGGGTTTGTGTGTATTCCAGGGTCATAGAAAACCAAAGCGTAGCACAAATCAAGATGGCCATGAAAACAGATAAAAGTAAAGCTAGAATGTTCCATATTCCCTGATCAAGAGATTTCTGTCTCACCAGCCTGGGCCCTCTCCCTGAACTGATTGCCAAAACTGGCAGATAAATAAGTGCGCTGAACTGCCAGGTGTCTTAGTCCAAATCAGTCCCAAAAGGTGGAATAAAAGTAACCACTTGGGCCCCATCACATCGCACAAGCGGGCTATTCTGCTGTGTGTGTCTTGGTCACGCAGACACGTTAACATCATCACATGGCCAAATGCAAAGTGACTGACCCTCTCTGCCCAAGGTCTGCACCGCGCAGCTTTCATCAGACAGGCAGCCCTAAGGGCCCGCAGGCCGGCCAGGGACGCGGCCTCCGACAGTCTCGGGAAGGCCTGGACAGGGGTTCTTTTATTTATTTTTTTATTATTTTATTTATTTATTCATGAGAGACATAGAGAGAGAGAGAGAGAGGCAGAGACACAGGCAGAGGGAGAAGCAAGCTCCATGCACCGGGAGCCCGACGTGGGATTCGATCCCAGGTCTCCAGGATCATGACCTGGGCCAAAGGCAGGCGCTAAACTGCTGAGCCACCCAGGGATCCCCTGGACAGAGGTTCTATTGACACCTTCGGATCGGCGCCCCTCCGCTTCCCCCACCCCAACACCCTCCAACACGGCTTGTTAAGACGACAGGTCAGCAGGGGCGCTCTGCTGGAGTCCAGGCCCTCGGGCCAGCGAGCCCCGCAGCGCCCCACAGCCCCCCGCAGCCCTCCGCAGCCCCCTGCAGCTCCGGCTCGCGGTCCCCCCACCCCAGCCCTCTCCCTGCCACCAGCCGGGCCGCACCTTCACGCAGCTTCACCCAGAGCACAGCGGTTCCTCTCACTGTCCTCCCCTTGAGACGGATTCGAACCCGGGTCTGCCAGCTAAAGCTTGTGGAGTATTTCACTTTAGAAGTTGAGGGTAAGGAGCCCAAGAACAGTGGACGGCTATTGATTCTGAGAAAAAGTACATTATCTGGTTTCTAGGCTAAGACCTGGCCCAAGCCTCATAACACGTCTTGGTAAATATTTCAAGGACCAACTATGAAGCATAAAGCAGGAGTCGAAGCCTCGGAACAAAGCATCACACCAGACTTTGGGGAAACACAGTCCATCTGCAACAGACCCATAATGGCCTGGCTGAGGCTTTCAGGGGGGAAAAGGGTAATGTAGGAAACACACTTTTGCCAAAGGATGAAAAATGGGCCTAAATTTTGGTATAAGGCCTCTGGCCTTCTTCCAATGGTACATATTAAAACCAATATCAGGGGTGGTACAGCAGGAGCTGCTAGAATGACTCATTCTCCTGACATAGCCACCCAGACAGTTGGCAAGCTGCCCTGCTCCACCCATCTCTGATCTCACCACAACATGTAAGCATCTGGTACATTCATCATCTTCTCTGGGGCATGAATGAATGCTTAGGATGTAGATAATTTAGCAGGAATATATGTGTGTATTATCATGCAGATAAGACAATTATTTCATAATAGAAATGGAACCCAAATCGTCTTGGTCTGACTTTTGATCTTGCCAGCGCTGCAGAAAAACACTTGCTGATATGTTCGATAGTCAGGAAATGGAAGCACAGAAGGAGAGAGAGATTACAGGCTACTCTGTGCATTTGCCACCACGTGCTGTGATCTTAGCCCTTTCTTGTGGATATCTGATTTCACAGGGAAAAGGAAAAGGCAAATGAGTGACAAAGAGGTCCCCACCCACCATGTACACATTTTCCATACTAGCATAGAACTGAAAAAGAGAATAGAGTCATATAAATAAAGCAAAAGTGTATAAACAGACCAGATGCTATAAAATGATTTTAAAAAGACAAAGAGAGGGCACCTGGTTGGCTCAGTAGGTTAAGTGTCCGACTCTTGATTGCAGCTCAAGTCTTGATCTGAGAGTGGTCAGTTCAAGCCCTGTTTTGGGCATGGAGCTTACTTAAAAATAATAAGAAGAAGAAGAAGAAGAAGAAGGAGAAGGAGAAGAAGAAGAAATAAAATTTAAAAAGAAAAGGAGAGAGAGAGAATAAATGTAAAAGAAATTTGTAAAAATGACTTTTCATTAAGATAAGTTTGAGTGTGATCAGAATACCCCACCTTGTTTCATTATTTTTCATAGAGAGATAGGCATAGAGATAAATTATTTTCTACTTTAGATTCAAACTCAGTAAGGGCCAGACTCTGTGTTCTTTATTTAATTCCATAGCATCAAACTCTTTTTTAAAAAAAGATTTTATTTATTTACTTGGGGGGGGGGCACAAGTGTGAGTAGGGGAGGAGTAGAGGGGAAGAGAGGGAGAGAATCTCAAGCAGACTCTGTGCAGAGGCTAGAGCCTTTCTTGGGTCTCCATCTCAGGACCCTGAGGTCATGACCTGAGCCAAAATCAGGAGTCAGACCCTTAACCAACTGAGCCACCCAGGCATCCCAGCATCAAATTCTTAGTAGAAAAACTAATAATAACTTTTTTCTTATTTAGTTGGGCAACAATTGGAAGCTATAGGAGAGTAAGGAAAGATGTTAAATGGGATATGTGAGAACAGGTGTATCTAAGCTTGAACTCATTGAGCTGTCAGAAGAGGGAGGGACAGGAGGCACTATAGCACAAGCCATTGAGTCTGCCATACTCCATTGGTAATCAGGTGGCACTGCGGGCCCAAGACATCTTGGGTGTTTTTGAAGAAGGGGGATATGTGCAGAGGGAAACCAGTACCCAACCAATCCCTCATAGTTATGGGCAATCGTAAACTAGGTGTTTATAACTTGGGAGACATCTTTGCTTGCCCCATATTTATTTATTTTATTTTTGTAAAGATTTTATTTATTTATTCATGAGAGACACAGAGAGAGAGGCAGAGGGAGAAGTAAGCTCCATGCAAGGAGCCTGATGTGGGACTCGATCTCTGGACCACGGGATCACACCCTGAGCTAAAGGCAGACCCTCAACAGCTGAGCCACCCAGGCGTCACTGCTTGCCCCATATTTAGAGTAGTTTCATTTTAACTTGGATCTTTTTCCTGCATTTATAGGATAGAACAGCCCTTTTAGCTCAGCTCTCCTCCCCTTTAAACCTCTACAGAGGTCACAGATTTGTCAACACTGAAGGGTGCTTATGAATTTTTATCCAGCTAAACTGAGGGGTGCCTGACTGATCTGTGATAATTCTTTTGAATTTTTAGTCTTGTTTTGGATCAACTTATTACCTTTTCAGCTCTAGAGAAATGAATGGCCTCTGGGGAGAGTCGTCCCCACACACCTCTTTCATTTGCCACTGACTGCTACATGAAAATAGCCACCGGCCAATGCCTGGCACCCATTCATCAATCCACTCCATTCCCTATGAGCAATCTGTGTGCCTCCCATTCCTTAAGACTGCTTGAGAGTCCTTCTCCACAAGCTTGGCCATTGATCATGTGCTGCCTTTGGAAGAGGTGTAAGTAAAGACCACAGCATGATCATAGAAATGGTGCATGCTCATTTGAACAAAAAGAAAAGAAAATAGAAATGTATTTTATCTTTAATTTTTTAAAGATTTATTTATTTATTTGAGAGAGAATGTGTGTGCAAGGGGCAAAAGGAAAGAGAGAGAGAGAGAGAGAATCTCAAGCAAACTCTGAGCTAAGTGTAGAGCCCTATGTGTGGCTCAGTTTCACGATCCTGAGATCTTGACCTGAGCCAAAACCAAGAATCAGACTCTTAACTGACTGAACCACCCAGGTGCCCTTAGGAAACCATTTTTAAAAGGATGGAATGATTTTTATTTCCAAAGTGTGCTCATCCCCCAGATTCTATAAAAACAAATAGCCCCTTAGAAGCCTTCTTTGTTCAGCCAAACTGCGAGTAAATTTTTCTTTCTCTGAATTCCCATGGTATTTATTCATTTAACATTTGTTAAAGACCCACTAAAGGTCAGGCATACTTGTTTTTACAAACAACCCTGCAAGGTAACTATTATTATCCATCCATTCCCAACCCTACCCTACACCATTATTTTAAAGATGGAAAAGTACATGAAAAACAAGTAGAGGGGACGCCTGGGTGGCTCAGCGGTTGAGCATCTGCCTTTGGCTCAGGGTATGATCCCGGAGTCCCAGGATCGAGTCCCACATCGGGCTCCTTGAATGGAGCCTGCTTCTCCCTCTGCCTGTGTCTCTGTCTCTCTCTCTGTGTCTCTCATGAATAAATGAATAAAATCTTAAAAAAAAAAAAAAGAAAAACAAACTGAGTAATTTGGTAATGATTATGCTGCTAGCCAAGAAGAGTCCAGGTTCAAACACAGGTCAAAATCAGACTAAAGATCTCACTCTTTCTACAGAAAAAAAAGGTAGCCAAGCTGTCTGTGTCACAGGTCTCATGGTCTAATGGAAGAGAAAGAATTTATTTGTATAGTTCATTTCTAATTACAGCTTTTTCATGACAAGTCCCATATTAGACTATTGGCTTGTGAAAGGCAAACTCTATGCCAAATAATGCTTATTTTCATAGGGACTATAGAGCCATGTGCAGCAAGCATTCAATAAGTGAGTGATGAATAGATCTGTGAATGGAGAAAGAATGAAGGAATAAATAAATATATTCCATGAAGGATCACTGCCCACTTCTGTTTGTTAGTTTCTTCACAAACATAGCTTATGATAAATGTTTTTAAAATATTGTTGGGGCAGGGGACACCTGGGTAGCTCAGTGGTTGAGTGTCTGGTTTCAGCTCAGGTCATGATCCCGGGGTCCTGGGATCGAGTCCTGCATCTGGCTCCCCACAGGGAGCCTGTTCTCCCTCTGCCTGTGTCTCTGCCTCTCTCTGAGTGTCCCTCATGCATAAATAAATAAAATATTTAATATATATATATGTATATATATATATATATATATATATATATATATATATATATATTGTTGGGGTGCATGGGTAGCTCAGTTGGTTAAGCATCTGACTCTTGATTTTGGCTCAGGTTCTGACCTTAGAGTTGTGAGATCAAGCCCTGAGTGGGGTTCCATGTTGGGTGTGAAGCCTACTTATAATCTCTCTCTACCTCTCTGCCCATCCCCTGCTCTCCTAAAATAAAATAAAACAAAATAAAGTAAAATAAAATATTGTCATGGTTTTAGAAGTTATAGAAAAAAAAACAGTGAAAGGAAATCTGAAAGTCTATGGTTTGTATACCTAAAACTACTAACAGTTCTTACCACTGAATATGATAATTTCCACAAACACAGAAATTATGATAGGCATAAGCAATGTAAAAAAAAAAAAGAAACAGGAGATTGTAAAATATTTTTCCTGAGAGATTTAGAAGCAGAGGACACGTATCTGACTCTGCCTGAACATGACAACCATTTTACTAGCAATGAACTGAAACTTACAAGAATTGTATCTAGAAACTTTACTTCAGAGATGAAGCCCAACAATATATAACTGTTCCCATTCTTTATCATAAATATAATAAATATAAAAATCAAATGAAAGGAATTCTACTCAGAGGAAGTGCTAAAAACTGCATGTATCAATATTATTATCAACAAATGATAGCCAAATATCAAAAGATATATTGACTTCAATGAAGGGAAGCCTTATCATTTCACTTGTGTTTGGTTTTTCCTTTTCTTTAAAAAAAAAAAAAAAGATTAGATTTATTTATTCATGAGATGCAGAGACAAAGGCAGAGGAAGAAGCAGGCTCCACGCAGGGAGCCTGATGTGGGACTCGATCCTGGGACTCCGGGATCACACCCTGAGCCAAAGGCAGACACTCAACCACTGTGCCACCCAGGCGTTCCGTGGTTATTCCTTTTCATTGAGCTTGATTTTCCTAAAGATTTGAAATATTTGACCTAAAGACAGTAGTCAACCAGCTTTACTTAGAAGATGGTTTGTTTACTAGCAAACATATGTATAGTGCATAGTGTCATTTTATTTTATGTTATAATATGAGTTGGGAAGTGTTATTTTTTACTTTTTGCATGAGCACCGTATTTAAAACCCCTTTGGTGCTATATATAGTAAGCAATGAATGGACCCATTACCTTTGTTTAAATCTCCATTCTAAACTTGACTACTCTGAATCAAGTTTTTACAAATTTAACCTGTCACAATTTTGAATGCATCTTCCTGGGTCTATCTCTCTTTTTCTTTTTTTTTAAGTGAATTAGGTAGCCTGATTATATTAAGTAAGATTTGTTTTTATGTATGTTTATAAAAAGAGCACGACCAAACCAAATATTCAACCCAGATGGATCATGAAAATATACAACCTCTGCAAATTAAAACATGTCTTTAAAACATCTTAAACCAAGAGAAACAGAAAAGGCACTTGAGGAACTATTAAAGAAATACTTTACTTTTAGTATTTTACATTAGAAACATGGGTCTGAAATTTATCCCCATGAATGAGAGTTGAAGTGCAGGAGTAGATAAGATTACCAAAGAAGAAAGTCATGAAGGAAGAAGGAGACAAAAGATAAAGCTCAATAGAAAATTTCTCCAACAGGGTTTTGCAGATGGGAGACAAAGCTAAGGAAACCAAAGGGCAAGCCGGGGAAGTTGGAGGTGAATTGGCTGGTGCAGTCAGTGGAACAGGGTTTGAGGGGCACTAGTCATTCTGGACACTGGAGTTTATAGACTAGAGAAAAGGTGGTGCCATTTTCTAGCATCTGAGCAACTGGCCCAACAGCTGTCCACAATGAACACATCTCCCATGATACATTTATGTGTCTTTGTGTGGGCTCTGCTTCCACAGGCTGGAAGAGGTTATATATAATATTGGCATGAAGATTTTTTTTCTGTGAAGTTTTTTTTAGTATTTTATTTATTTATTTATTTATTTATTTATTTATTTATTTATTTATAAGAGACACAGAGAGAAAGCAGAGACATAGGCAGAGAGAAAAGCAGGCTCCCCTCAGGGAGCCTAATGCAAGACTCCATCCCAGGACCCCCAGATCACGACCCGAGCCAAAGGCAGATACTCAACGACTGAGCCACCCAGGTGCTCTTTTTCTGTGAAGTTAAACACAAACACTAACAAAATAGAAATCATACCCTCTAAATTCCTCAAGATGTGTCAGTATACCTTGAAAGCTATAAAACACATAGTAAAATACATAAATAATAAATAACTTTATATATATATCCATATCTATTTCTATGAAAATGCCTTATTAAGTAACATTCTTTGGCCAGAATAAAACTCAAGAAAGGGACACAAAGATATGTGAGCAGTCAAAGGGCAGGTGAAATTCAGTGTGTAATATTGGGGTATGCTAAATACTGTCCCCCCAAAAGGATCCATGTTCTAATCCTTGGAATTGGGACACCTGGGTGGCTCAGCAGTTGGGCATCTGCCTTTGGCTCAGGGCATGATCCCGGAGTCCCGGGATCAAGTCCCACATCAGGCTCCCTGCATGGAGCCTGTTTCTCCTATCCTCTGCCTGCGTCTCTGCCTCTCTCTCTCTGCATCTCTCATGAATAAATAAATAGAATCTTAAAAAATAATAATAACCCCTGGAATCGGTGACCGTTACCTTATGTGCCAAAGGACTTTGCAGATGTGATTAAATTAAGGATCTGGAAATGAGGAGATTACCCTGTTTTGTCTGATAGACCCTAAATATAATCACAGGGCCATTATGAGAGAGAGGAGGAAGATTCAAACAATGAGGAGAAGAGAGAGCAAAGGATGTGACCCTGGAAGCAGGGACGCTGAGGGTGAAGTAGGGAAGGGGCCACAGGCCAAGGAGGCCACGCAGCCTCCAGACACTGGAGAAGTCAAGGAAGCAGATTCTTGCTGAGAGCCTCCAGAAGGAACCAGCCCTGTGCACACCTTGATATTAGCCCAGTAAAGCTGTTTCTAGACTTCTGGCTTACAGACCTGTGAGAAGATATTTTGTTATTTTAAGTCACCATGTTTGGGATCATTTGTTAGAGCAGCAGGGGGAAACTAATGCAGATGCCTTTCTAGACATTCACATTTATAGCACAAAATGCCATTGTACACTTTTCTCTAGAAACACATGCAAACATGCTAGCCTGTATCATGGATGTTCCTTGAATGGAAACCTTTCTCTTTTTCCTGCCGCTTCTAATGCACAGAGCTGGATTTGCAGTGTCTGTGTAACATGCATCTGGTCCCTGGTCAGCAACAGGATGGGATTCGGAGGGCGGGTGAGGAGAGGAAGGTGGAAGAGAGAGCTGATGAAGAGGGGTGAGAAAGAGGGACTGGGAATGGTGCCAGGCACAGATCAAAGCAGAAGGGCCCCAGCAACAGCCCCCCCCCCACTTTTTGTTTGGGACTCCCTCTGGCCCCAACCTGAGGAATATGTCCTAAGGTCAGCAAGTATTGCAGTGGAAGATAGGAAAAGGACCAGAAATGCTCAAAGACTTGAGAAAATCTGCTGCTTCATCTTCAAATGTCATCAAAACGCCTTTTGTCCTCAGGAATCATATTGACAATAAAAGAAAGAGAATAGCTTTCAGAAAACCACAATATTGTTCTCCTTGGAATAACGCCTGCAGCCCAATAAGCAAGCCTCCAAAATGACCTGCTGTAGCTCTAGAAGGCCTGGCGCATGACCCTGAACTGCACACCGTACAATGTGTGTGTTACAATCACACCAGACAAGGAATGCACGAGAAGGATGTGAGGGGATAGAGTCACCCACAGAACGCTTAGAGGGCTAGGAGAGGAAGTGGTGAGCACTGCCCAGAACCGCAGGACGTGGAGCTCAAGGGCAGGCCGAACAAGAGACACATAAGAGGGAGGGGGGTGGGCCACTGGAGAGCCCAGAGAGAAAAAGGAGTGTGGTGGGAAGTCCGAAGGCAAGCAGGATCGAGGCTAGTGGAAGCAGAAGATAAGGATGGAACAAATGACAGTGGCAATGAGGGAGTCACAGAATCTAATTTTCAAGGGGTGCTGGGAGCAAAGCCAGGGAGCAGGGGGGAGGGAGTGGGAAGCCAGCTGAAAGCAAAGAAAGGAGGTGCTTGACAAGGTGGTGAGGAGCAGAGGGACGAGCTGAGCCGAGCATTCCCCATGACTGAGGCAAGGTGCCTCACACCCCATGTGCCCAAGGTGTTGTTAAGATGCACCCCAAGAGGGACCCCTGGGTATCTCAGAGGTTGAGCATCTATCTGTCTGACTCAGAGAGTGATCCCCGGTTCCTGGGATGGAGCCCCACATCGGGCTCCCTGCAGGCACCTGCTTCTCCCTCTGCCTATGTCTGCCTTCTCTCTGTGTCTCTCATGAATAAATAAACAAAATCCTAAAAAAAAAGATGCACCCCAAGAAATGTATCGCTATTCATAAATACTCCTGTATGCAAATGATTTACTTTCAGAGGGAGGCAGGAAGGAAGGGACGGAAAAATTAGAGAAGATTAAATATCACTCTTAATTATTTACACTCCCAGATGATTTCCTATAATAGTGAAAAGGCAGGGGAGTTGGGGTCAGCCCCGTGGGAATGGTCCACAACCCTCATTTCAAAAGAATCCTTCTGACTGCGCTGTGCAAGAGGGAACGTGGAAATGCCAGCCGGGTTGGGAGGCTTTGCAGTCCTCATCAGGGAAGAGCTGAACTGGAGCCTATTCACAGGCAGAGGGGGCATCAGGAGAAGTGAAGGAGGCGTTTCCAGAGAGTCCTGGAGGGGCTCTGGGGAGGGAAGGAAGGGAAGCAAGCAGGGCCGGGCAGGCCCACCCTGGGCCCTCTACCTTTCCCTGCTGGAGGGCAGGCCCCGCGGGGGATGCCCTGGCTAGAGGTGAACCCTAGTAGAAAGCAGGAAGTGTCAGAAAGCCCTGGATGACCTGGGTTTTCTCAGTGAGTCATGAGGTGAGGCTGTCTGCGGGGAGTGAGGGGGCAGGAGTGACGAGGTGCTGAGCTCTATAAATAGCCTTAACTGATTGGCGCTGAAGAGTGAGAGCCTGAGTCTGTCTGAAGGCCTTAGAAGCCTGACGACCGCTCGCTGGTACCAGGCACCGGCCCGGTGTCCACTGCCGGCGGGGCCAGCTCCCGCACAGGCCTGACACACGGGGACGGTTCACAGGCCTGGCTCACAGGGCCGGGCCCCCACCGAAGTTCTTAGCCATAGTTAGATAGGATTAAGGCCTCAAAGAAGCTATTGATTCCAAAGTGGTAGCTTCCTAAAAAATGGTTTGGATTACAGCTGTGGATTTTTTTTGCTTGTGTTTTCAACACTTATGGCGTGTACATATACACATGCACATACATAGAGTGAATCATTGCTATAATACACACTCATAAATAATTATAGCAACCAGGGGTGCCTGAGTGGCTCAGTCGGTTAAGGGCCCCCTCAGGTCATGATCTCAGGGTCCTGGGATCAAGGCCCATGTCAGGCTCCCTGCTCAACCCAGAGCCTGCTTCTCCTTGTCTCTCTACCCCTCCCCCTTCACTTGTGCTTTCTCTCTCTAAATAAATAAATAATTTTAAAAAAATAATTATAGCAATCATTCATTCAATATATACTCGCTGAATGCATTCTATATGCCAAGAACTCTGCTAGATGCTGGAGAGACAGTCATGAGCAAAAAAAGATGTCTGCCGTTATGGGGTGAATAGTCTGACGGTTAACACAAGGAGACATTCAAACTGATGAAAAAGTATAATATGATTAGCTCTGTAAAGAGCTATACACAGTGTAGAGGGAAGGTATAATCAACACAGGTCAGGGGTTGAGGGAGAACTGATTCTGTCCTGCCTTAGGTCATAGATTGACATGTCCATATTCTTCTCCCTAACTATGTTATGATTCCTTTGAAGGCTGTTGGATCATTGCCTACTCTTTTGTATTTATGGCACCTGACACATGACCATGCACACAGCAGGTGCTCAATGTGTGTTTGATGGCTAAGCTGATGCCATGGGATGTTCATCAGCAATGTTAGTGGCCTTTGTTTTCCAGGAAAACTACAGATGGACGTTGTAGTAATAATGGAACAGCCACATTATCTTGCAGATTTGGCAGGAATAGCACACTCACCGGCCACTATATGGACTCTCTCATCCCTGAACTGTAGAGTGTCATTGACATTTCTCCTTTTAAAATAGCACAAATCACAGTGTTTTTTGCAATAATCCTTGAGGATCTGTATACTTGTTCCTCCTTATTTTTCAAGGCAGCTTCCATGACTGACACAGGTTCTAGGGGATATGGGGGAGAATTGTTCAACGGGTATAGAATTTCTGCCTGGGCTGACGAAAAGTTTCTGGAAATGGATATTATAGGTGGTTGTGCAACATTGTGACGTACTCACTGCCAGTGAATATACAATTAAAATTGTTAAAATAGGGATGCCTGGGTGGCTCAGCAGTTGAGTGTCTGCCTTTGGCTCAGGGCGTGATCCCAGAGTCCCGGGTTCGAGTCCCACATCAGGCTTCCTGCATGGAGAGTGCTTCTCCCCCTGCCTGTGTCTCTGCCTCTCTCTTTCTCTCCTGTGTCTCTCATGAATAAATAAACAAAATCTTTTAAAAAATAAATAAATAAAATTGTTAAAAAGTGAATTTTATATTGTGTTTCTTTTACACAATAAGAAATCCAAAAATAATTAAAGCTTGGGAATTTTTAAAATAGAAAAATATACTGGTGATGAATAAGTGTCACCTTTTTCTTAAAGTCTTTCAAGGGTTCCCCATTTTTTTCCAATTAAATCCCTCTCAGTACAACCAGGCTCCTCATGGACTGAGTCCTGTTCCACCTATGTCCATTCTTCTTGAACCCTGTGTTCCAGCCAGGCCAAATAGCTTGCAATTCTCCCATCTTGCATGTGTTTTAGGTGCCTCGGTGCTTTACTTGCACACATTCCAATCTCTGGGATGCTATTGTCAGCCCTAATCTTCCAGCTGGAAAGCACTTTCTCATGTACCTGAACCTAGCCTCCCCTCAAGAACTTGTACCAATACCTATTTCAAATCCTCCCCACCCTCATAGGGAAATGACTACTCTCTCACGCACACACATCCTCACTTGCTCCTGTGTAGATCATTATTATGGCAAATATAACATTTAATGCAGTAGTTTATTTATTTATAGGTCTGTCTTCCTGTGGCTATACCATGGGGTACAGAGGCACTATCTCTGTCTTATTTATGTAGTGTGATTTTAAGATCTCTGGCTCGAACTGTGTGACCTGGAACAAGACCTGGAATAAGTTAACTCCTTATAGGTTGGTTGCATCTTCCACACAATGAGGATAATAATAGTCTCTATATCATTGAGTAGTTATGAGGAATAAATGAAATAATGCATGTGAAGTGCTCAGAGAGGGTCTGATACACAATTGACAATTAAGTGTTTGAAGAAAGGAAGTACATAAGCAGTAACAGTTGCTCAGTGGTTTAAAGATTGAACATTTAAAGTCAAGAATTGACAAGAATAATAAAAATCCTAATCCCAAACGTTTATTTAGAAAGATGCACGAAGAAGTTGAATGATTGGAAGAAAAGCATGAAGAACATCTTTGGGAGTATGTGCCATTATGGAGTCAAAATACTTCCTAGGCCTTCCCAAGTGTCAACTTTCTGCCATAAACTCTTCCACCCTCTTCAGAGCCAGGCTGATCAGGCTACAGAGGACTTGTAACTAAAATATCACAGCCACCTTAAGAAACAAAAACTCAAGGAAACCAATCAGAAAGGCTTATTGCAAGAGGCTTCAATACCAAACCAGTGGAGGATCCTCATGCTTTAAAGCATATGTGACCATCTTACATAAGTGACTCTGAGACACTTTTGAGTACCTTTTCCATACTGACCCACTTATATCAAAATTTTGGCAAACTATCTCCATTGCTGGAAGTCAAATCACAAAGTAACCCTTTCTGGGTTGGCCTGGCTTTGGATGTGGATTCTTATTTTACATGAATAGATGCTTGTTATTTTCGAGATATGCATCTGGCTCATGCAGTAGAGACAAAACATTATGTGTTGCATACACATTGTCTCATATAAGGCAAAGCTCACTGCAGTGATCATTGCCTGGTCCATATCTGATTCTCATACAGTCCCATTAAAGCTGACTCCAAACCCAGCCTCGGGGGTGAAGCTTGTGACCCAGGCCTGAACCATCACCATGTCTCATTTCCCTGTCCATTGACGTTCATGGATCATAGGTAGCCTAATCAGAGCCAAATGAGATGCAATGACATTTTCCCTGAGTCTTCTGGGAAAGAGACTGTCACTCATAACCTCTGACCTAAAACATAAGAGAATGAATCAGGCTAGCAAGGACCTTTCTGGTACCCATAAAACTTAAAGCTGGAGTCAACATAAAGAGAGCCAGAACAAAGAAATAGAGATTAAAAAAATAAGCAGGTGCTACTGATATGCTTGAGCACCAAATAGAGTTGTACCTGAGATTAGCTCTTTCAGCTTCTGAATCAGTAAATTCCCTTTTTGACTAACCTAGTTAGGGTTGGGTTTTTCTGTAACTGCAACTAAATAATCCCAACTGGCATTCATCAAAGCCACTCTTTCCAAACAGGAGCTCCATACTGCGATTCCCTAAAAAAGATAACTGGTTTCTCTAGAGAACTCATATATGAATGAATCAGGGCATATTCAAGAGAGTAAGTGTCTGGGTAAGAAAATCTCTCCTTTGGGGATGCCTGTGGTTCACATTTCTGTGTGGGCCAGGAAACTCCTATAAATTTCACCTTTGACACATTTTCTTTGCAAGTATTTTGCTATTTCAGGGGGAGGAGCCGGAAACAGAGGTGGAGAAGGGAAGGCGTGAGGCAAAATATGAATGATTATGCAGGAAGCAATATAGCTGATGGCCTTTCAGCAAAAGGCTGGCATGTGGGTACATGCGGTATGAATTCACGGTGGAGGAACTAATCAGGCAGCGTTATCTGATCTGGAACAAGAAAAATAAAGAGTCTCTTTCCTTTTCCCCTGATTTGATATGTCTGAAAGCCTTTACCAAGGTGACAGGCTGGTAATGGAAGTATCCAACCAGACACTTTGATTTTGGATTATTCTAAAGTGGGGACCTGGGGACCTGCGTGCTGTTTTCAGGGACCATTTGTCATTTTACTTTCAGAAATGAAGCTGGATTTTTGTTCTATAAAAACAGAGCAGGTTCTGGATTGAAAACAAAAGTCAAACATGCTGATACTTGAAGATAAAGAAGGACAGAGTTGCACAAATTCTTCTGAGTAATAGAGGCTGGTCTCAAGCCTGCGGCTGAAGAGGCTATGGGAGCAGAACCAGTGAAGTTATTTCTTCCATGAAAAGACAAAAGCCAAAAGTAATAATCTGAGTAATCAAAGTCCAATGCTGCTCCCATGAAAAGCAGCAGAGCTTGCAGGAAGGGGCTTAGACTGGTTACATAACTTGCTTCCATCCCTAATTGGCTTTGTGGCCATAAGTTAGTTAGTTTTCCTTTCTGAATCTGTTTCCTCACTTGTAAATTTCGGTTAGGTTCTTGAAAGAAGTAAATTAGTTGAATTACATCAAGAGTCCATGGCCCATAAAAACTCAAATAAATGACAGTTGTCCAATTTCGCTGAACTTGGGGAGACTTACACTGATTACAGGGCTGCAGGTACCTACACATGGAGACCTTGCTCTTATTTGGCAGGCAGAGGCACCAAAGTTTAGTTTCATCATAATGTGATTTTTTTTGCAGAATATCAACAGGAAAACACCAATTTGAAGCCAAATTTCTGCATTTCTGTAGATTCTTCTAAGCTCAGCAAAATTTTGTCCCTAAACTACTGAACAACCAACTCTATCATTTCAAACTGGGTAAGCATAAACTTAAAAGATTTTCATTGGACCATCTGTTTCTTAAGGACAAGAATTTAGTCTTATTCCTCCAAGATGCATAGCACAGATGTGTAGCACAGTGCCTTATTGATTTCTCAAGAAATTTTTATTTTCTTGTCTAGAAAAAGGAATTGATCCTCAGGAGAGTCAAACTGAACTTCTGTTGGAATGTGCTCAAAGAAGGAAGGAAGGAAGGAAGGAAGGAAGGAAGGAAGAAGAAGGAGTAGCTTTCTTGGTATATTAATTAGGGTAAGGTTAAGCTACTAAGGAGTAACAAAGAGACCCCAAAATTCAGTGGCTTCAGAGAAGACAAGTTTATTTCTCTACCACACAACAGTTCAAAGGTGAGTAAACCTACCATAGGAGGTCATTCTGAAATCCCCAGGGCACTGTCTTCACCAGCATGATCAAAACTGGGTCATTGGCTTGAGGACATAAAAGAGAGCCTTGGAAGCACACACACTGTTTTAAAGACTGATTCCAGAAATAGCACACTTCACTTACTTCACATCTACTCATGCTCCATGAGCAAGAACTCAAATCATATTACCCAGCAGCAAGAGAGGCTGTAGAGTGGATACACCTTCATTAAGAAGATTAAAGATGAGCCACATGATATTTGCAAGGCATATATTGGGAAAAGGTCTTGCATAAGAATATATAAAGAACTATCAATACTCAATAATTAGAAAACTAACAGCTTAAAAACAATGAACGAAAGATTTGAACAGCCACTAAGGAATAGAAACAGATGGCAAATGAGCACATAAAAACATGCTCAACATCAGTAGTCACTAGGGACATACAAGCTACCACAACACATCTACTGGAATGCCTAAAGTCACAAGATAGACTCAGTTGCTGGTGAAGACACAGAGGAACTAGAACATTGCAAGTATATGAATCCAAAATGGTACAGCCATGGAAACAGTTTGTCAGGTTCTTCAAATATTAGACACATACCTAGTCTTTCTGTCCCCAGATATTTACATAACCAAAAAAAAGAGCATATGTTCCTATTCAGACTTCTACATAAATGTTCATTGCAGCTTCATTTGTAATATCCAAAACCTGGGAACAACCAAATGCCCATCAAAGGATGGAAGAGAGAAACAAATTTTGTAATATCCATGGGATGAAATACAACTCAGCAATAAAAAGGAACGAGCTCTTGAAATACACCAACAGCATGGGTAAATCTCAAAATAAAAGTGAAGAAAGGCAGATCAAAAAAAAAAAAAAAAAGGAGGGTGAATGCTGTGTGATTGCATTTATATAAAATTCTAGAAAATGCAAACAAATGTATTGTAATGAAAAGAAGATCAATGCTTGTCTGGGGAAAAGGAGATAAGGCAGAAAGGACCAGAGTTGGGGAGAATTACTAAAGGGTACAAAGAAACTTTTTGGAGTGATGGATGTATTCCATGTCCTGACTGTGATGATGTTTTCATGGGTGTAAAACACTTCACTTCTTAAATGTGTACACTTTTTAAATGTACAGTTTATTGTATGTCAGTTCTACCTCAATTAAAAAATATATATGCCCTTGGAGTGTCTGGGTGGCCCACTGGGTTAAGTGCTCAACTCTTGGTTTCTGCTCAGGTTGTGACCTCAGCGTTATGAAATCAGGCCCCACATCAGGCTCCACACTCAGCATGGAGTCTGGGATTCTCTCTCTCTCTCTCCCTCTGCCTCTCTTCCTCCCTGCTCATTCTCAAATAAATTTTTTTCTTTTTTAAGGATATGCCCTTTCTTTTTTTTCTTATGCCCTTTATTTCTAAGGATAATTAGAAAAACAGAATTTGGTGGTCAACCAGAAGTATCCTCCATAAATAGTTTCTTTGTGTTACCTTGACATTAAATTCTGGGAGATTCTGGAGCAGAGGAAGGGAGACTATGAAAGGAATGTCCCTGGGATGCCTGGGTGGCTCAGTGGTGGAGCATCTGCCTTCAGTTCAGGCTGTGATCCCGGGGTCATGGGATGGAGTCCCACATCAGGCTTCTTGCAGGGAGCCTGCTTCTCTCTCTGCTTATGTCTCTGCCTCTCTCTGTGTGTCTCTCATGAATAAATAAGTAAAATCTTTAAAAGAAAAAAGAAAATAAAGGAAATTTCCTGTTGAAAAATAAGATTTAAGAGAATAATCTACAGCTCTAATCCCAGCTTCTGGCTCATGTGCTTCTCAAGCACCAGCCAAGTTTCCATTTCTGGTCCCGATTCCATACAGCGAACACACCCCATTTGCACAATCCCATTAAAATCCCCACCCGCTACCAATCCACAACACCAACTACCTGAGACTTCACGCTCCAGCCCCAGCCCCACCTTCCAGACCACACCTGGCACTTAAGTCCTCCAGGCACTTCAGTTCAGTCCACTGGCCAAGTTTCTAGCTAGGTCAATGCTGACCTGGCCCAGTGGGTCACTTCACTTTCCCTGCCCTTTCCAACAGACTGAGGAAAGCTCTTCTATGCGCATCACACTGGAAACTTGCTGAAGACATTTCCCCAGAATTTAAGGTAACATCAATGGGACTTTCTCTCCCAAAACCCTTTCAAAAGATGTGTCTAATCCCTTTTGCAGTGTCATACTCCTTGCCCACAGCAATGCACATTCATTTGGGCAACACTCTGGAATCTTCCTGTGTGAAAGGGCGAAATACATAAAGGCATCATAAAGGAATTCTAGAGGGCTTGGGCAGGATTATTCTAAGAATCTTATCCATCCACTTCAAGAAATTTCTTCTGTTGATCTTTAGGATTACTACTGAAACAGCCAAGGCTTTTGCTGATTTATCCCAGAATATCATTCTTGTTGGTACGCAGTAGTGCAGCAGTATTGCCAATGCAAAGGGGTTTGTGGTTTGTGTTTTTTTTTTTTCTCTCTCTCTCTTTCTCTCTCTGACTGGCTCAAAGTGGGATACCAGAACTAACTTAGAAATAAGCCTGATAAGAATGAGAAGATTTAAGGATTATAGTTGGTTCTCATAAACTCCGTTCAGGAAAGCTAGGGGAAGTGATTCTCATCTTCCAGCATGTACTCGGGCAAAGCCTGAACACAGAGTGTACCAACCACTCTCCATTTAGAGGCGAGATTTTTCTTGGAAGAAGGGAGGGAGAGAGCGGTAGAGAGAGAGTGTGTGTCTGTGTGTGTGTCTGTGTGTCTGTGTGAAGTAGGCTCGGGTTAGCTGAACTTGATCAATGGAAACTGTGCTAAGTGGAGCAGAGAGACACTGATGAGTCAAGGGAATATGTGAGAGAAGAGACAGTGCGTACGTAGAAAATGCCAGAGGTTAGCTAAGTTGAATTCTAGAACAATGAGATCGGGCTATCCTGTTGCCTGAAAGCCTTACCTCTCGAGTTCATGGAGCAGAATTTGCAAAAACAAACTGCAGAAAAACCTTTTCTGCAGCCAGAATTCTCAGTAGGCAGTCATGTGGGGGTGATTGCTCCTTTGTCTGCCTCCCACTCCCTCCTCTTTGCTCAGCCCCTCTGACTTCTGCCTGAATGGAGACAACTATTGCCGAGGCTGGAGCTTGGTAAAGTCAGTGGGCTCGGGGAGAGGGACCCCCCCTTGAAGAAGCGCTGCCACCATTCTGACAAAGGCCCTGGTGTCTACCTCTCCCAGGAAGGAAACTGGAAGTGATGGAAGGCTCGCTGGTGTCGGGCAGTGCTAGGTGATTCCTCCCTCAGTATCAAACTTAACTCTTCCAGTGCCCCAGCAGGCGGGACTTCTCAGCCCCATTGTCACAGAATAAGGGGCCATGAGAATGATTTACAGAATATTAAGCCTTAGAATGGTTTTAAAAAAAAAAAAAAAGTGGCAGTAACTTCACAGCTACTCTGCGGTGGGCTGGAAGCTTTGTTCCCACACCTGCCCCGAGTGTGGGAGCTGACTCATCAGCGGTAGGGAAACTGAAACCAACTGCACAAGGTCCAGTGTCCTGAATTACGACAGTCAGGTACTCGATGATAAATGATATCCAGGTCTCACAGAAAGAGAGGGAGGGAGAGACCTGGACTCTGTCTGCCGCAGGCCACTAGGATATTTTGGTGCGGAGCCTCTCATTTTCAAACAATTTGCAAGAAAACAAGATCAAGTCGGCTTCTTTTGCTGGAGATTTTTCTCTTTTTTTTTTTGGTTCTTTCTAGATGTTATTGGAAACCAAGATTTTAAGACTGTCCCGTCCCAGTCCAAAAGCCAATGAAATAAAAATAGAAAAGCAAAACTGAGTAGCAAATGAAGGAAATTAATTGAATAACAGATTTTGCTCCATCTCTTGGGGCCTGCCCCAACGAGTATTCCCGAATACTTTTGGAGTGAGAGCATGACCACTGCTGAGGAAAAAGCCTCTTGATTATGGCTGCAGAAGGCAGAAACTATTATATGCGAACCCAACACTGGCACAGAGCTAAACTACACTTCCCAGCCTCCCTTGCAGGGTGATGGGGTGGTGGCCGTGGTCTAGCATCAGTTCTGCTCTGGTCAGTGGAAAATGAACAGAACCGATATGCACCAATCCCAGGTCATAAACTCAGATGCAATCCTCCGTGCACTTTTCTCTTCCCAGTTGGCTGAAATGGGTCTATTCTGGGGACCATCTTGGGAGATGGAAGGAGCCCAGGCTCTCGACTCACATTGTGGAGAAGAGCTGCCCAGCCAGAAGCTTTCTGTGCCCAGCCCTGGACTATTCCATATCAAGATAGAAGCATTTAGTATATAAAGCTGCAAAGATGTGGAGATTTCTCTGCAATTGCAGCTAGCACTCCCTTAGCCAATATGCCAGAGCCAATATGCCAGAGCTCTGCTCACCTTCCCAGAGACCATGAAGTGAGCCCCAAAGCACCAGAGCCTGGAGAATGAAAGTATGCTTCCAGGGAGGCAGGTCTATCTACTTCTGAGCGTCCAGGATTTTTCTCGTCTGCAACTTGTGTCCTACCAACAGGAGGTGTGGGGAGATTTCGGAAAACATTTTTCTTATATGATTTAGAAAGCAGAGTTCAGTTGTGACACCAAGGATCTACCTCACCGGAGGATAAAGTCATAAAGTAAAACATTTGTTTTCAGACCGACTGTAGGAGAAAACCAAAGTTAGAAAAAAAAAAAAAGTGAATGATAGGGTTTTTATGTCGTTTTATTGCAGCAAATAAAAAGTAGGCAAAACAACCACTGCCTGCCAGAAATCCTCGCAAACTTGCTTTTGTGAATACAGATTTATGTGCACCCGGAATCGATTGTTTGGGTGCAATGTGACATTTTAAAGTGCTTGACGGTGTTTAAGACAGTTTTTCCTTTAAACACATTAAATTCACCCTTCCTACAAATGGGTTTAGTCTGGTAAACACTACCTATAATTATCTAAGCAACAAGTCAGTTTCATTTCAGCTTCTGTCAAATACTACAAATTTCCACTATGTGACTCTACATTTAATGAGGATTATTAAATTGGTATCCTTCATGTTCCGTGACGGGGATGAAGTCTGTGTGGTTGGAAGGAAGTCTCGACCACAATTAGGTGATGAAAGCGCAGGTGTGAAAGGTGCGTCTTCTCCAAGAACAAAAGAAATCCTGAAAGAGAAGCAAGCTAAGAGGTGACACCTTGAGAGGAAGGGATTTATACAAGACCTGAGCTACCACAGGGCTCTCTGAAGGCTTGATCTGTGTGTGTATCTTAGGCAACCGGGGATTATCACCGGAGCATCATTTCTGTTTGTCAGGGGGCAGAAAGAGAAGATCAGGGCTCTCCCCAGGCAAACTCTTGCATCTGCCCAAGTACAAGAAAACAGTGAGATGGTCTGAATATCCTACTTGCACGCAGACCCCGAAAATGTGTAAAAACAAATTGCTTTCCCTCTCAGCACACCAAGACACCCAAAGGTGACACTCTGGACCCTCAGAGCCAAAAGCCAGCTTAAGATGATCTGTGCTCTGTTCCAGGTGCACCGAAATTTGTGGGTTGCTGGCCCTTTAAAACAGCTCTAGGCCAGAGAAACCTCATCCAGTAGAATTATTCAGTTTGTTTTAGCAACTGCTTCCCGTGCCCTGGTCTCCCATTACTTCATCTGCATTCCCCAGATACTGACCCTGTCCCCCTGTAAACCCACAGCATTCTCCCCACACCCTCCACCCCGCTGTGGCTTTCATAACCTCCTAGGGAACTCCCAGTACTGAGCCCTGGCGGCCCCACAGGATGCCACCTCTTGGGTCACGGGTGGAACCTGATGCCCTTCCCCTTCTCTGCTTGCAATCCTACCTGCCCCAGATTTCAGGCCTGCGTCAGAGATTGCTACGGGAGGAGGTAGGGAGGTGACCCTGTTTGGTCCTGCCCAGGCTGAACTCCTCCATGCAATTGCAGACAGCTAAGAATAGTCCTGAATCCAGGGGGTTGCTTGGTAAGGTTGCATTTAGAGAGCTGCAGGGCAAGGACTGCCAGGGTCTCTGACCAGGGGCTCAAAGCCCTAGCTGTCGGTCTTTGCTTGACCAGTAAGTCAGCCACGTGTCCTTGTTCATACTCTCCCCCACTGTTGAGTAGCGGGCTCAAGGGACATCTTCCTGGATTAGTTAGAGTGTCTTTGGATGCAAGAGACAGAAGGCTGATTCCAACTAGCTTAAAATGGTTTCTTGGCTAGGAAATCAAATTGTGTCCAAAAGAGTAGTAGACCTTAACATTGAGTGGCACCCAGAGCAAGTTCAGACGCTGTTGTTGGGGATCTCTCTGTCATTCTCTCTCTCCACCTTAGAAAGAGTGAATCCACACAGCAGGCAGGATGTCTGAGAGAGGTCATGACTTAACATCCCAACACTTAGCAACTCAAGAGAGGGAGCCAATCTATCCTGACAGCTCCAGGAGAAAATATCTGGAGACAAGTCCTGTTGGCCCCATTCGGGTCACGTGTTCGTATCTGAACCAATCCCAGTGATTAGCCAGACTTGAGCCCACATACCCACTCTGATGGCTAAGGTAGGAGCCAGAAGCTGCAATCAAAGCCAGAAGGGTTTATTCTGCAGAAAATGGGGCTCAACAGAAGCCTCCACGCTGCTATGACCATCATCTTTAGACCTTGCCTTAGCTGCCATGGATCACCACTCCTTCCTCCTTGAAATGCTGCATCTACTGTCCAGTGTACCCCATTCCCCTGGTTTTCCTTTCACTGGGCCTTTTATTCCCAGCCTCTTTTTCTGGCCTTCCCCATCAACCTGGCCTCCTCATGCTGCAGCCCCGAAGCTCAGGCCTGACCTCTCTCTGTCTCTGCTGCCTTCCATCTGCACTCCATTGGTAATCTCATTCTGTCCTGTGACCCACCTATATGACATCTCTTCACTCTGGGCACCAAATTTATATCTGACAGCTTCCTCTCATCATCCCCAGACTCCACTTGAAGTTCTTTCCCACAGTGGATGACCCACAAGCATTTCAAATAAATAGCCCCAGCACTGAGATCCTGATGGCCCCCCTCACCCCTTCTCTTTGCCAATAATGATAAATTGCTCCATTTGTGCACTTGCCCCCACCAAACATCTCAAAAACACCTTTGTCTCCACTCTTGCTCATTTGCCACAACCAGGTGATCAGCAAATCATGGCATTCCACCTCTGAGTATAGACTCTATTACTCACCTCCTCCACCCCTGCCAGTCTGGGCCAAGTCATAGCATGCCTCACCAGTATGATCACAATCACCTCCTTAACTGGGCACTTGTCCCTGTCTTGTTCCTCTTTCTGTGTTCACTCAGCTCACAGTCAGAGTGAACCTATGGACGTAATCAGACAATGACTTCCTCTGGTCAACACTCTGAAGTGACCCTTGGCTCACTCAAAGTAAAACTCTTACAAGTAGTCTACAAAGCCCCACACAGTCTCCACACAGCCAGCTGCCCACTTCCTCCCTGACAGTCGACTCCCCTACACAGACTCCATCAGTTCCAGCTGTACTAACTTCCTTGCATGCCTTTCATTCACCAAGCAGGAGTATGCCTCAGGGCCTTTGCACTTGCCATTCCCACTGTCTGAAGTCCTCTTTCTGCAGAGATCTACATGGATGGCTTCCTTACTTATGTGCATCAGATTTTTAATTAAATATCCCTTCTCCATGAGACCTTCAGTGACCACCCCAATCTAGAACTGCACACTCCTTCCTGATTCTGGTACTTCTTGTCTTCCTTTACTGCTTTGTTTTTCTCCAGAGTAGTGATTATATTCCAAACACACCCATTTTTTAAAATATTTATACCTTATTTATTTAGTTTAATTTTTCCTTATTTTAGTCTCTGTTTCCCCAGCACTAGACTCTGCTGAAGGAGGTGCTATTATCTCTGCATTCAGTGCTGTAACCCTATTACCTAGTGCTGGTAGGATAACCCCTCGACAATTTGAGGAGTCAATAAAATGGGGTGACTATCTCAGTCCTCTGGTCTGGCCCCCATGAGGGTGTGGTAACCTCCAATCTCCTCTCTTGTCTCATCCTCTGAGGCTCTTTACCAAAAGTCTGCCTGCGGAGGGGACCAGGAGGCAGCACAGAACTACCACCCAGTGGGGGCAAGATGGCAGCCTGGGGCCAGGGAAGGTGAGGCCAGACCCCAGAGGGCAGGGGGGGAGGTTGGACAGCAGGCAAGAAGTGGTGGGCTGTGACGTTCCAATCATGGGATGGGGCCCAGTGGGCAGGAGCTAGACCAGGTGGGCAGTGGGGCCTGACGTAGTAGGCGGCAAGCTGCGTGGCCTCAGTCCTTTGTGAGGGCTGGTACAGGGCAGATGCCAGGGCCAAGCAGGGCAGACAAGGGGACAGAAATCATGAGACATGCTGAGGTCAAAATGGAGAGGAGCCAGAACATGGTGCCCAGCCAGCTGTGCCTTGGAGGCAGGCAATCTGTCATCCTTCCCAGCCACGCTGATGTGAGCCCTTTGAAGATGCCTGGCTCTCGGGGCAGGGCAGCGCCTTCTCTTACCTTAAAGGGTCAGCTGCTTATTTCTCTCCTTTGGCAGGCTGCCCCTCTTGGGGCAGAGCCCCTGTGACTGCTCTGGCAACCCCAGGAGGGCCACCCCCCTGGCCTGGCTCATACGGACAAGAAAGCACCAGCTGGTCTCCGCCAGCCTGGAGGAGACCCACCTTCCCAACTCCCCAACACCCGAAGCAATTTGTTTAGCACTCTAGAATGCAAAGGTACCTCGGAGACCCTCCAAGTCCAATATCCTCATTTTCTCGGTCAGAAACCTGAGGCCCCGGGGGTTGAGTGAGCTGGCAAGGGCGGTGCCCAGGGAGGATGCCAGGCTGAGGGCTCCTTACCCAAGACGTGCTCTGGAAAGCGGCCTCCATCCCAAGGATGGGCTAACCACAGGCCGGCCTGGCTGCTTTACCTGTGAGGGGGAAGCTCTCTGATGCTCCAAGAATTTGCAGCGCGACGGGTCTAATAAAGCAGCCGCGCTGCGGAGGAGTGTGTGCTGTGTGCATAGCAGCTTCTCCCTCTTCTCTCTGGTCCCCATTTCGTGATGGGATCGGGTGAGGTCACTCCTCTGCCTGATGAAAATCTCGGCCCTCGCCACGCGGCTGCTCTCTCTAAGCTCATTATCTGACTGGCTCATACTTTCCCAGGGGTTGCAGAGAGGAGGAAAGGTAATTAAGTGTTTTGCTTAAATGGCCTTTTCAGTTGACAGAAATAGCTGCCCGGGGATGTGGTGGCCGCTCCTTCCCGATTCTCTCCCTGCAAGTGCAGGGGGGTGGGGGATGCAGGCCCAGGGCAGGCGCCCAGGGTCAAGGAGGGAGCCAATGACAGTGCAGAGGCCAAAGGGACCGATGCTGCGGATGCTGCCGCCCTCCCCCAGCTAATCCCTCAAGTGGAGAAGAGTAAAATAAGCACAGGTCGGCCCTCTCCCCGAGTGGAAGGAGAGTCTCTGATTCCCGCGCACATGTGACCTTGGGTGCCACGTGTGATGAAGCCAACAAGAACCAGGGTTTAAAAAAAAAAAAAGAACCAGGGTTTTTCTCCTGCCTCGAATGACCCTCTGTCGGACCTGCATAGCGGGTGTAAGTCTCTTCAGTGGTGATGCGCAATGGCCCTTTGCAGCACGGAGCAGTCACTGCGGCTGACAGCATGCGTTATTTTGGGAGAAATGATACTGCCAGATGGAGCCCTGGCAGGCGGGGGATGGGACAGGAGACGCGGCAAAGTGCAAGGGTGCGTCTCCCCCAGATGCCATGAATAAAGACGTCAGTCCACAATGCCCTCAGACAAATGGACAGAATACAGGTTTCCACATAAAGAAGAGTCTGGATGCAAAAGAGGTCATTATAAGAACATACAAGGAAAGAAAGAAAGTGGGGGTGGATGCAGGAGAAAAGGAAAAAGAAAGTAAAAAAACGAGCATGTGACTTTCTGAGGTTGGAAACCACTGATGGGGCTGCGAGGAGCTGCTTAACTGACCACAAAGAGTTAAGTCTTGGCGAGCAGCACCTACTGATAAGTCCAGGGCACATTCAGCATCATTGTGTTAAAGATAATAGCAGCCTTATTACAAGAGAGAACCCCATATACATTAGTGCCCACACAATGTCACCTGTCTGTGAATTCAGCAAAATTTTGTTCACAGAATAATACAGTGCTCCCATTGTTCCAGCTTAGAACTACACATTCATTAATAGAAACAGGATCTCTAGCACTTCTATGCAACGCCGAGTCCCAAAAAAGGCTCATTATGGAATGTGGCCCCACAGCCAGTAATGACAGTCATTATGACAATGTGCATTAATATCAAAGGATCTGTGATTATTTTTACATTTGTTCTTGGTATCATCAGTGATTCTTTAAATTGCGCACCTCTTTTGGTGCCATCAGGTGTCCTTGTAGCCTCTATCCATATGCAAAATTTCCTTGCAGGTTGTTAAAAATTGCAGAAGATATGCCTAATAGAATGTTTATTAGCTATCGTTTTGTTTCAAATTGAGCCTCCAATTGTTGTCAAGGTGACTTCCCTATTATTTAGTGGTATTTAGCCCAAATCAAATCAATCAGGTGCTTCAGCATGTATCACTGGAAGGAACATACTGAAGACAAAAAAATCTTTCCCTTTCTGTATGGATGGTTCGAGGTGGCTACCCAAACTGGGGAAAGGAGAGAAATTGATATGTACAAGAAAATTCAGTGAGAGAGAAAAACGGCTTTGCCAAAATTGTGCTTAGTACTGAGATTCCTAATCTCATCCACATCCAGGTCTTCCTTCCTCTTGTAGGTGGGCAATGTGGCAAGTTCTAGCCCGTGAAACAAAAATGGAAGTTGATGGTTGTTTCTGGGCCAAGTTCTAGGAAAGTATATGACACCTGTACCCTTTTTCCTGTTCTGCAGTGTTCTTGTAAAAATTCGGCAAGCTGTGTATTTCAGTGTGTTTTTCTGCACATGAATTATGTGTTGATTAAAAACCACAAAAATAAGAGGTGGTCCCTGAGTAAATTTTGCCCTCCATGGTACCCTTCACTTCTCAAAATTCTGCCTGTTGGTGGCTCCATTCACCCACATTCCCTTCTTTCCAGGTTCATGAACCAAAGGAGCTAGAAGATCAGAGCCTCATCAGAGTTTCAGGTGTTCGGGATTTATTGAGGAAGTGCCTTACAGGAAAAACTGGTGAGGGAGAGAGGGAGTGAAGCATTGTGGTGAGGAGAAGAAAGAACTAAGCAAGGCTGTTGTCTCAGGGAAGTCGGGCCTTGGCCTGATCTGCAGTAGCGGGTGAAGAGAGCTCCAGAGCACAAACAGAGCTGCAGAGTGATCACTCCCATATGATGCAAAAGATCCTGCCTTTCATAACTTCTGTGCACTCAACCATTGCCTGGGGTCCCCCCATCCTGGAAGTCAGTGTGAATTTTCTTAACAAAGCTGTTCCCATTTGTGGAGGGAAGTGTTTTAGAGAAGGGGACAACTGATACCCATGAACCTCTGACACACAGCGCAGTGGGGTGTTCACACCTAGGACAGTAGATCCGATCATGGCTGCACAGCATCTACTACAGTCCTGGCCTTTCACTATTCACTTCCACGTGCTTCTCAGGCCAGCACGGCTTCTGCATTCAGCAAAGCTTCTTGAGGATTTTGTGTCACAGTTCCTAAGGAAACTTCCAAGAGGATTGTTAAGGGGATGAGTTACAGCCCCCATGGCTACAGCCAGTCCCAGGGCTATTCTTAATCATCATTGCCCTACTCTACCACCCATGGGAGATTCCCCTCACCCTTGGGTAGCACTTCTGTGGTTCTAGGTGACTTTCATGCAGGATCTAAGTTCTTCTGACCATGCCCTAATCAGGCCATGTTTGCACTACTTGCCCAATTGCAATTTAAACTGAGCACCAAGGGGCGCCTGGGTGGCTCAGTTGGTTAGGCATCTGCCTTCGGCTCAAGTCACGATCACATGGCCCTGGGATCGAGCCCCACATCGGGCTCCCTGCTTAGCGGGGAGCCTGCTTCTCCCTCTCTTCCCAGCTCATGCCCTCTTGCTAGCTCTGTCCCTTTCTCTCTCTCAGATAAACGAATAAAATGTTTAAAAAATAAACTGAGCACCAAGAGTCACCACAGGAGGATCGTCAAAATGCCAAACACATAGCCCCCAGTTCACTGCATGTACCAGCAGTCCTTCGTGATGATCAGAATCAATTGTTCCTCCTTATAATAAATTTTTCCTTGCCCAGTTGTCTGTTGGCATAAGGAGACCATGTGACAGGGGCAGCTGTAGCTTTACATTTACCAGGACCTTTACTGTGTTGCTTGGTGTTAGCAGCACCTCTAAAAACCACTATATCTAAAATTATATGGATAGAAAACACAAATTTCTCCAGTCAGTCATGATGATGGAAATGATGATGAACAAAGGCATATCTTATTTCCTGGAGCCATGCTTTTACCTCTTACAGATATAGCACATATGATAGCATTAGTCTAAAAAGTCTCCTTGCATCTTGAAATAGTGCCTACTCACACAGGGTATCACATTCAAGCTGGTGACTCAGTTGCTTTGTTGAACCATTTCCACTCTTCTATCAGGTTGGCAACTTCTGAAGGGCGTGGTATGAGGTAGGATGAGCGATCCCATGGTCATGTGCCCACCGCCTCACCTCCTTTGCCATAAAATGAGTCTTTGGTCTAAGGAGATGCTGTGTGCAATCCCATGTCAGTGAATCAGACACTGCCTGAGCCCTTGGTTAGTGTATAGGCCAAGGTCTCATGGGGGGAAAAGATAAATCCATATCCAGTGTACTTGTCAATCTCAGTGAGCTTTATCTAGGATGAGAGGGAACTTACATAGTAGACTTATCACAATGCCTTTCTGGTCTGCCCAAGGAACTCATATTTGATTTCCAGTAGCAGCAGCAGCTAAATCAGCTTTGGGGAGAAGAAATCCATGCTGTTGGGCTTAGGCATTGCCTCCATCTCTGCCTTCATAATTGTTTCATTAGTGAGCCTGTTGAGAGGGCAGAGGCTGATCAACTGGCCAAATCATCCTATTTGTTTGGTTGGTCAGCACTTCTGCTACAGTGGTTCTTGGTGTGTGGTCATGCAACACAAAGATCTTCACACCTTATGACCTCCCATAGGTCCTTCTATATCTCTCATCCCCAGAGCGTCTTATCCTCTCTCCTTTGTGCTCCTTAAGACTAGCCAAATCATCCGTCAATTCCCCAGAGCCCATATATATTCTTACCTTAAGCCACTTTTCTTTCTATATAAAGTCAATGACCAGATGCAGTGCAGGTGCAGAACTCTACTCTCTGAAGGATTTCCCTCATCAATCTTTCAGGGTCACAAGGGAAGTTGTCGTGCAGCAACAATCCATTTTCAGCTTGTGTCAATATATCGAGCTGATCCATCTATGAGTTTTCTCCATCAGTGGGTCATAAGAAATTCTCTTTGTGGTAGTAAATATGAGCTGAGGGAAAGACATTAATGTAAAATTATATGTGACATGAAGATCTGGGCCATAGGCTTATTTGTGTCCTATGGACCTGCTCAGTTCCAGTTCAGGATATACCATATCCATTCTATAATGGATTGTACTGAGCTTATTTGACCTTATATCTTGATGGGGCTGATTGGACCCAGGTCATGATAGGTAGTTTGGCATGTGTTTGATGGATACTTACTCCATATTTAGATAGTCTGTCTCTACCAGTGCTCAATAACAAGTCAAGAGATATATATATTTTTTAAGATTTTATTTATTTATTTATTTATTTATGAGAGATGGAGAGAGGCAGAGACATAGGCAGAGGGAGAAGCAGGCTCCTCTCAGAGAGCTCAATGTGGCACTCAGTCCCAGGACCCCAGGATAACAACCTGAGCTAAAGGTAGACACTCAACCACTGAGCCACCCAGGTGCCCCAGAAGATATTTTTCAAATGGTGTATGATACTCTGCTGCAGGCAGTAGGCCTTGCTCTAGAACTTTAGAAGTCTGTGCTGGAATTCCCCTTTGAGGGCTTAAAAGAAACAACCTCTAGTCAGCAGCCCACTCTACCCAGACACCTGTAGGATCACAAAGTCCGCTGGCCCATATAGTCCAAAGAGCAACTGCTTTTACTACAAGGATTTTTCTTCCTCTGGGTCCAATGCAAAACTAGCAACCTTTCATATCACGTAGTAAGTTAGAGAAATATTCTCAAGCATATAATATACCAAAAGGTCTGACAGTAGTCATGCTTCTTTCATAGCAGTGATGGGTTCAAGGCACTCACTTTTTCCTTACTTTGTCCTTACTAAGAGCAAGGTACTTGTTTGTTCCTTTGGAGGGCCTGTCCTGGCATGCTCCCAATCATTGGACACTTATAATTCACTGCTGTGGTAGGTCCCTGAATCTTTGGAGAGTTTATCTCCTACTCTCTGGAGCATTTATCTTACTAAAGCATCCAAAGTACTTGAGTGGATCAATATTCTTCAGAATGTCCAGCCAATCCAGATCCTTTCAGACTACATTATGATAGGGTGCAAGAGAATCAATATATCCCCCAAAATAGATCATGACTGTACACTGTTGTCCCTTCCATATAAATGCTAACTGCTACTCTTCCTCTTTCCTTATGGAAAAGAAAGTACTGACCAGATCAATAGCTGCATACCTCATACTGAGGCTGTGAGGATCTACACTAGTAAAGAGCACATATGACAGGGATGCCTGGGTGGCTCAGTGGTTGAGTATCTGCCTTCAGCTCAGGGTGTGATCTTGGGGTCCCAGGATCGAGTCCCACATCGGGCTCCCCACAGGGAGCCTGCTTCTCCCTCTGCCTCTCTCTGTGTGTCTTAAATAAATAAATAAATAAATAAATAAATAAATAAATAAATAAATTAAATCTTTAAAAATAAAAAAAGAGCACATATGACAGAGCCAGTGTAGCTGAAGCCTCTTCCTGATTATGTCTATAGTAATACATTGTCATATGCCATGATCCACCTGGGTTTGCAAAGACCAGCCTGGCAATTATGATGAAAATCCCTACCTTTGTATCAATTAGGTCATTTAGTGTCACACTTCTGTCTGTCATTCTTTCCAAGAGGCAATTCTGCTTTTGATTTGCTACTCTGGTGTGGGAATGGGCTTCCATGTGGCTTTTCCTACTACAATAGTTCTTGCTCCACAGGCTAAGAAGCCACTAGGACTAGTCTGCCAAGCTAAGTATGTTTTTACCAAATATATATTCAGGAATTTTGGGAATTACCACCTGTTGGTCTATGAACCCATTAGACTCACCATGAGATGGACCAGAGCCACGACTCCATAAAGCCAGAAATCAATAACTCAGACCTATAACCAACTCAGACCTATAACCAACAGCCTTTGATCAAGCTGGGTATAACCTACTCCTGAATGGATGGATACCCAAGTAAATAGCTTTATATTCCTTTAAGGAAGTACTGGAGAATCACTATCCACTTGCCTCTGTGTTGCAGAATTCATCCTTAAGAGACTTGATCTTCAATCAATTAGTGTCTGAGAACTGGCTCCAGTTTGGAACTTGGGCAACTGATCATGAGTTTCAACTGGGACCTTGGGTTTCTGTTCTCTTCTTCATCCTTGTTCTATTATGATGCCATATTTACCAACTACTGAATAACCTATTATGGATGCTGGATGTTAGATACAGGGCTGAAAAAGATACAGCCCATGGCTTCTTAGAACTTTTCCCTTCCACCTTCTCTTGATCATTTTCTCTTAACCACACAGACTGAAAGAACCACATATGAAGACAGAGAATGTTGTGGATTCTTAGCAGTTAACATATTTGAAAGTAAAAATGACAATAATAAGAATGATTAATATTGAGTAATTATAAAGTATTTTACCTATATTACTTGATGTTATCCTCAAAATCCTGTGAAAGAGGATTCTTTATTTTGTGGGTGGGAAATTCATACTTACAGAGATAGCCAAGGCTCATCCTGCCTCCCAAAAGCTGTTTATGATCAAATGAACATGAGAGAGATCAAAGCAAAAAAAGAGATTCCCTCAAGTTGTAATTTTGACCAGAGGAAGCCAAATTCCCCAGAACTCTTAATTCACAGAGGGTACCTATCTAAACAAGTTTCTCTCTTCTGATTTGAGCCAACCTGGAAATGACGGAGTTCAAAACTCAATAGAGTGTCACCTAATTCAACCATTTTCCATCAGAAACACATGCCATGTACTGATCCCTGAGGAAAAATAAAAACCCCACTATACTGTACTAAAAGAGTTCAAAGCCTATTGAGATGAACTTGTATACACTGAACAAGTAATGAACCACAGAAGGCTCAATGGATTAGTTGCACACTGCCTTAGCTCTTTCATGAATCATGACAACACTTCAGTAGGTTTTGACTAGCATTTAAAAAATTAAATAGAGCATAACTAAAGAGAATATTATCAAGTAGAAAATACCAGGTTGCATCTCTTATAGGAAGAACATACATTGTTTTTGTGAGGTTTTGTTACTTTGGATGAAATAAAACCTATTTCTTGCTATGAGTTATGGTCAAATTTTTTGAAAAAGACTGTGTAGAACATAATATTAAGATAATTTAACAAACAGACAAAACAAGCCAGCCTCAAATCAAGGGGAAAAGGAAACAAGAAGCTGGCATTACATAAAGAAAAAAGTGAATGACTAAAGCAGTAGTATTGTGCTACTTGGCTATCTGAGACTAATATAACTACAATTATTTCTCTATCCTAGAGGGTCATCTCAATGAAAAATGACATAAGCAACAACAACAAAAGAGCTTAATGCTTCTAGACTTTCACTGATGGTGACCTTCTCTCAGAGTCATCTAGGAGAACTAGGTGATTGTGAGTGTCCAGTCATTTCACCTCATAAAAGAACCTCTTTCTACCACCACTTACACATGCTGAACACTCACATCTCCATAAAGTGGATCTGGGGGAAATGACTTTAGTACACAGGCCTGAGCAGGAGAGTCATATGTTAACAACGAGGGCAGGGGAGGCTGACGTGGGCTTGAGATACTTGCCAACGCTGCTTAAAGGAGGCAACTGTCATTTTTTATTCCCACTTGCCACCATTCTGGTTAACTGCATAAAAATCCAGAATTTCTTCCTTAGTGATCCACTCTGCAACATAAGTCTTCTGGCTTGAGAGTTATGCCACTGTGAATCAAAAAACTACAAAATGGAAAAGAGGAAATGTATAGGTTTTTGAAGCACTTTGTATCCAGAAAGGGCTCTATATGAGTCATGCCTCATATTGAGACAGCTCTCTTCTTCCCAAAGAGTTCCAAGAACCTCACCCTACTTATCACTCATTGCCTCTTATCTGGGAAGCACCAGCAAAGATCCTTATTATGGATTCCCCAAGGCTCCAAGTCCTAAAATGAGGCTGCATTAAATACAGCCTAGAGAAGGATATTCATGCTTCTAACCACCCCAAGACAGTACAATTCCAAAGTCACAATGTATGTCAGTAACAGGTAGTTTTATGCTTGATTCATAAACTAAAGCTCTGAGCGGCTTGAATGTTAGAAATTCAAGTCACACCAAGCAACCAGAAACACAGTCAGAACTGATTTGCAAAAGGGGTGTTAGAAAAACAGTTCCGGAGTTTTGCCCAGAACTTGTTTGTGCTGTGTCCTCAGCCAGAAGTTTCTTCTCTCCTACTCTGCACCAGGTTGACTTCTCATTCTCAGGCCTCAGCGAAATGTCACCTTGTCAAAAAGCCCCTCCCTCGCCACCCTGCCTGAGTCAGGTCACCCAATCAATGCTTTCTCAATGCATCCTGGTCTTTCCCTTCACAGCACTGATTGCAATGAATAATTATATGCTGATTTGTATGTTCCATTGTTTAATATCTCCCTCCCCAGGTGACTAGAAACTCTGTGACAGCCTGTGGGTTCACCCTGGGCACCCTAGCACACGGCCCCCAGCACCTGGCACTCAGAAGATAGTGAATGTTTATTGAAGGAGTAAATGAGTTCTGTTTATGAAACTGAATTTTGTTACCTGTTACCATTAAGCCATCGGGTTTGCTTTTGAATTATTATCAAAACAGTAAGTGCGTATGTATACTCACATTTATAGCAGCATTACTCACAATAACCAAAAGGTGGAAGTGACCCATGTCCACTGACAGATGAATGGATAAAATTGTGGTTATATATACAATGGAATATTTTTCAATCTTAAAAGAGAAGGACATTCTGACATGTCCTCGGCTAACCTTGAGCACATTGTGTTAAGTCAAATAAACCAGTCACAAAAGGACAAATACTGCCTTATTCTACTCTATATGAGGCACCTCAAGTAGCCAAATTCATAAAGCCATGAAGTACAATGGTGGTTACCAGGGGCTAGAGGGAGGGACAAATGGGGATTCGATGTTAATGGGTAGACCGTTTCAATTTGGAAAAATGAAAAAGTTCTGGAGATGGATGCTGGTGATAGTTGTACAACAATGTGAATGAACTTAATGCCACTGAACTTCACCCTTAAAAGTGGTTAAGATGGTAAATCTTGTGTTATGTGTATTTTACCATAATTTTAAAACTAAAATTAAAAAATAGATTTGGAAGTATGAAGTGTTTATTACTATCCACATGCTTGCTTTTGGTATTACGGCAAATGGTGCATATTTTGTATAAGTGTTAATGTATAAGTACTGAAAATGTGGATCACCTACTGAAAGTTTTGCATTCTGGCTGATGTTGGTGGAGGTTTCTTCCCTTCCCTTGTCCAATTGGAGAGCCCCTCAGGATAGTCCTGTGTCTGACACATGGCAGGTATTCAGAAATACACACTGAAAGGATGGCTGGAGGTGGGACAGGATGCATAGGTGTACAGACAGGTGGGTAGGTAAATAAAAGGATGGTCATGATAAAAGAAGTTGTTTAAAAGTGTGTTAAGGAAGCTAAAATTCATAGCCTAGATTTTGGGAGTTGGGATACCTTATTTCCTTTTTTCTTTTTCCTTAAGGTTTTATTTATTTATTTATTTATTTATTTATTTATTTATTTATTTCTTACTTACTTACTTACTTACTTACTTATGAGAAAGAGTGCACACAAGCCAGAAGAGGGAAAGAAGAGGAGAGAAAGACAAGGAGACTCCAAGCTGAGCTTGAGATCGTGACCTGAGCTGAAGCCAAGAAGAGTCTGATGCTTCACTGACTGAGCAACCCAGGTGCCCCAGGACACCCTATTTTCCCAAATCACTTCATTCCCTTTCCTAATGAAAGGATTTAACAACGAATATCTTTCAATAGTCAAATCTGGCTGAAATCTTAAATAAGAAAGAATTTTGAATTGTATTATACTGTGTGTTTCTGAAAGAAGTGTTTTATTCACAAAGAGTCAAAAAAATTATAATCCTATTCTTCATGGCAAACATTTTTGAGCTGCCATTATTATTATCAGATGTTACAGGAAAAATAATTGAGGCAGAGAGAATACAGTACCCTGCTTAAGAGCATATAGCAAAGAAGTGGTAGCAGGGGCACAAGCCAGATCCTGTGTTGTTAACCAGTAAGTTCTATAGCTCTCTGGAAGGGAAAGGAAGGGGCGGGCTCATCTTCTTAAAATTGAAAAGCCAAGTTATATTCATCTACTTGGTCTATTTTAATGCTCATATTTGAATACAAACAATGCAGAAAGGGGCTTCTGGGTCTTCCTCCAGACCAAATGAAGTCTCTTCTTTCCCAGGTCGCTGCCCCTCTGCAACTAAGAGCCCAGTCAGAGGCCCCACAACACACATTGCCTCACTCACTCTTCCTGTAACAGGGAATAACTTCCCTTAACACTCCCCAGTTTCCAGAAGGCTGCATTGTTCTTGAGTCCCATTTTGGAGTTCCAGAAGACCTCATTTCCTCTGGTTATTCTTTGACCTTCACCAGTAAGTGGGAACAGAACCAACTCATCCACTCTCCTTTGCTCTAGTTTGCCTTCTCCTAAGGAAGCTTAGAAAATGTCCTTAGGGTGCTAAGACACCAATATTCTCAATACGCTTTAACACTATAGGAACATAAGCTAGGTGTGGTGTGCACTGTGGGGGCTGGGTGCCAGGAGGGGCGGTAGTGGCGGAGGTGGGAATGAGGAGGGAAGTCATCAAGGCAGGAATGATACAAAAGTCTTTGGTGACTGTTTCTAGACAACACCAACTTACCCTAAAGAAAGGCACTAGGTACACCCAAAAGTGCCATTTGAAATGGAATTTGTGGTAATAAAGAAGTTTTATTATTGCTATCAAGTTTACCAGTTGATACATAAGGGTAATATTTAAAAACAAATTTTAAAAGAAAAAAAAAGTGGGGCACCTAGGTGGCTCAGCGGTTTAGCGCCTACCTTTGGCTCAGGGCATGATCCCAGTCCCGGGATCGAGTCCCGCATCCGGCTCCCTGCAAGGAGCCTGCTTCTCCCTCTGCCTGTGTCTCTGCCTCTCTGTGTGTCCCTCATGAATAAATAAGTAAAATCTTATTTTAAAAATAAAGAAAAAAAGTCATTTGAGGGGAGTGGTTATGTTTACCAGCACTTTACTGTCTTTGAGATGTCATTTATCATCATTGCTGGGGTGCCTGCCTGGTTTTTATGCTTTAAACAAGTCTAAGGAAGGCTTCCTGTGCCAAAAATGAATGGTACGTGTGTTAGGGTTGGGCCGACACCTGCAGCTCTGTGCTCGCACGACGATTACACTTATCGGACCTTCCATTTCCCCCTCTGAACTCTGGCCATCCTCTGACAATGCAGACCGGCTCCTGGTAAGGCTGAGACCGGCCGGACCCCCAGGGTCTCCCCACGAGGAGGCCGGAGCCACTGCACACCTATCCTTCAGGATCAGATTCAAAGCGTTGGCAATTTCTCTGTGAGCCTGAGAAATCTTTATATTACTCTTACAACGTTTATAAAGAATAAAGAAAAAAAAAAAAAACAAAACCTAGAACTTCACAGACTGGAAAAAGCAAACAATAGAAGGAAACGATGAAGACACCATGACTTTTAAGCTCCAGGGAACAGCACAGCTTTGGTGACAGAGGAATTTCAGACTCTCCCCCTGCCCCACCCCACAACCTTATTGAGATCAGGGTAGAAAACCCAAAAGCTGCAGGTCCCCTCAAAAGAAAACACTAGGAAGGAGTTCAGGGTTTTAGTTTCGTTTGATGCAATTTGCATCTCTATTTTCAATTTTTATTTTTATTTATTTTTTTTTTAAGATTTTAGTTTTTTATTAGAGAGAGATTGAGAGAGAGAGAGAGGAAGCACACGTAGAGGGGAGAGGGAGAGGCAGGCACCCTGCTGAGCAGGGAGCCTAATACGGGGCTAGATGTGGGGCTTGGGGCTAGATGTGGGGCTCGATCCCAGGACCTTGGGATCATGACCTGAGCCAAAGGCAGACAGATGTCTAACAGTTAACAGACTGAGCCACCCAGGTGCCCCTATTTTCAACCTTTAAAATAAACAAGCAGATTCCATGGTATTTGAAAAGTCAGATGACACAACAATAAACTAACCTAAACATAGTATACATTTTCAAATAACGTGTTCAATGCTTTCTTCAACTCCTAGCCTCCTTTTCAGATGCAGGCTCTATAAATTTAAAACATTAATGCCAATTATTTGTAAGAGAGGACCATATCTACTAACCAAAAGAATCTGGAAACCCAGAGAAAGTTGTGTATTTATTACACCTTTATCCAATGTATCTTGGGTCTGGGAACCTCCTGTATTTATCTCTCTTGTTTTCAAGTCTTCCGCTTCTTTTTTCCAACCACCAGATGGGTTTTCCCTCAGGAACCACTGAATACAACTTACATGAGAACAAGTGCAGGTAAAATCAAGTGTCACTCAAAAGTTATATCTGACTTTGGCAACAGTGTGAACTGGAAGCTTACAAAATGACATAAGAGTGAGTGATTGTGAGAGAATTAATAAAGCTTTTTTTTAAGGATTTTATTTATTTCTGAGAGAGAGAGAGCAGGAGCAGAGGGGAGAGGGAGAAGCAGACTTCCCACTGAGCAGGGAGCCCCATGTGGGGCTTGATCCCAGAACCCTGGGATGGTGACCTGAGCTGAAGTTGGTTGCTTAACCCTGGTGCCCCTTGAGCAAATTTCTTAACCAATGATTCTTGGGTGTCTCAACCGTCAAAAGCTTTCTCAGGCTCCAAGTAAAGGATTGCTGGTTTCTGAGGCCTGGAGCTGTGGTCTGTAGCTCTAAACTCTCCCCCTTGAACTCAGGAATGATGGAGAAGACCTCACAGAGCGGACTGGGCCTGAGGAGCAGGCTGAGAACTGCTTCTCCATCTCACAGACTCCGCCCAAGTCTCTAAGGCAGAGGTTATGGGCAGGGTGTCCTCGTTTGTTCCTGAGTTGAAGCTTCAGGCTGAGCTCTAGAGGCACCTGCATAGTGTCTAACCACTTAAGCTTCACCCCTGCACCCTGACCACAGGGTTTTACCCCCTTCTGCTGATCCGGCTTCCACAGATCCCAAAAGAACACCAGATTGTCTGGAATCGTGCTGTGGCTGTGATGTAGGTTTTAGCCACTGGGAGCTGCCCACGCATGGGCCGACCCACCCTCCTCAGGGGAGCGCTCCCCACTTAGGCATCCATCCGCTGTGCGGTATCTCCCACCTTCTAGGGCTATCTCCGTCCCTTGGTCCCGACAGTTCAACTTCAATAAAGGGAAACGTTAAGCCAAAAAAAAAAAAAAAAAGCTTATGAGAGGAAACTATAAACATCTTTTTGTCAATAAAATTGAAAACAGATGAAATGCACCCAAAATAATAATAATAAACATCAGGCTGATATAAAGGTCATTTGTTCTACATCTTGGTTCACCTGTCAAGGTCAGTCCAGCCCTGATGTATCCCAGAAACTACAACTCTCTTTTACCAGAGGGAGCGCCTTCCTTGGGCAGTAAGCAGGGGTACAGGGCCCACTAGAGGCTGAAGTGACACCACAGCCAAGTGGTCTCGTTTGAGCTTTTCTTTTCTTTTCTTTTCTTTTTTTCTTTTCTTTTCTTTTCTTTTCTTTCTTTTATTTTTCTTTTCTTTCTTTTCTTTTCTTTTCTAAAGATTTTATTTATTTATTCATGAGAGACACGGAAAGAGGCAGAGACATAGGCAGAGGGAGAAGCAGGCTCCATGCAGGAAGCTTGATGTGGGACTCGAGGATCCCACCCTGAGCCCAAGGCAGATACTCAACCACTGAGCCACCCAGAAAACCCTCAAGCTATTCCAGATCTTGGCTGGATTGAGGACAGCTCACCAGCAGTCCCACAAGCCCCTGGAGGCAGGAGAAGTGAGGAAGGGTGGACCCTGCACTCGCCCCTGCCACTAAAACTCCTTTGTTTTCCCCTCCTTACCCAGAAAAAGATCCGTATGACAGCAAGCCCCATGTAGGAAACCCTGTCTGCTCTGTGTTCTCTCCCCATTGGTCCCCTCACCGTCTCCTCTCTAAGGTGTATCCTCAGGAAGCTCTCACTTGGTCAAATCCAGGTTTCTATATAAAGGAAAAAGAACAGGAGCTCATCCTGTTGCACACACAGACACACAGCAACAGAACAACCCATACACAGTACTGAACTGCTCTGATACTTCACTTCCCACACGCTGCCCTATAACTTGGCAATATGCCCCTGTGGAGGGGGTCACTTCCCCACCTCCTCACACTGGGCTCAGCCTTGTGACTTGCTCTGAGCAATGAGGGGATAGCCGCCGACACAGGGCAAGCAAAGATTTTTATCACTGGCTTGCTCTCTTGTACTTCCCAGAAGTAAAGATGTCCCAGAAGAAAGATGAAGGACACCAGGACCAGAACCATTTCCAGCTGGAGCTCAGGGCCTCTGACTCGTAAGAACTAGTAAAGGACTGTGGTTTTAAGCTCTCATGTTCGGGACAACTTTGTTACATAGCATTTTGAGGCAATAGCTAACTGATACATCTTTTGGATTTTCCCACCCGGGCCTGTTTCAACTTATTGGACTGTAATTTTACTTAAGAATAGAAGAGGCTTTAGAGACAGAAGGTTCTGGAAGAAGGAATCCATACATAGCCTTTCACTTGTTCTCAGCCCTTCCTCTGTAGTCTCAGCTTCCCATGTCACATGGCAGACTCTTAAATGGTGGAGGTGTTTATACAACAAAAAGGAACAACCTTCTGGCTGTTTTCATTCCTGTCCAGCTTTTCTTTAGAGGCAGAAGGCCTGCAATATGTCCCTAAGTCCCCCAAGACCTAAATGGTGATTGACATCTCCTATCGATAGCCATCAGCCCTTTGGCCAGCCCCATTTTACTGCCAGACTGGGTCACACACATTACCCATGCAAGGAGACAGGAAGTCACTTCCAAAAGAGATTCTGATGCAGAGGTTATGGAAGACAAGCTATGGAGGCCCTAGAGAAGCCAGAGCCCATTACCAGGTTGGCTTCACCCCCTTCTGGCTTACACAGAGTCTGAGAAAATAGACCATGAGGTGCTTAATGATGAAGACCACTGGGGCAGGAATGTTTTAAGCCAGGACTCAGCACCCGCCCTGTTCCACCTCCCCCACCTCCCATGTCCACCTGGCCCCCAGGGCACAGGCTCTCCTCTCCCGACCCGGAAGCAGGGCCCACTGATAGCATCACCATTTTATCCTTAAGGCCACACACATCTTAGGCCTGGGTTCTGCTCTCTGGGCCAGCTAGTTCTGGCGGGGTTGCACAACCTGCTCCCACACCTCACTCCCTATAACACACAGTATCTCTGAGCCTATGCGAAGATCAAATATCATTGTCTGAAAACCAAAACCTTCCACCATTCATTGCCTCCGTATTTTATTTGGTTTCCTTGGCCCCTTCTACCCAAATCCAGAAAGTTCTCCATCTTCTATCTTCTCTTTCGTAAAATCTTAACTCTGCATCTTCCCCCCATGGTCGGGTCTCGTGTAAAACATATGGCAATTCATGTTTTCTTGCTTCAACTGCATTTTACTCCTCCTGGAAGCACACCTATTCCACAAAGGATTTCATCAGGAAAGGCCACGAATCACCTTGTCCCCATTCTGTATTGAATTATTTATGCCACTCACGCTGGTAGATTTCAAGTTCCTTAATGGCCAGGAATTTAGCAATTGGGTGGGTTGGTTTCCTCTGCTGTGCAGTTCTGTATTCATTTACTACTTCAAACAGAAAATAATGAGAGACAACAGCATAAAACCTCAAGGAGTAAAATGGTGATTTTCTTAAAAGGTACCAAGAAAAATTGGGACAGTGTGGATTATTCTGGTGTTTCTTACCCCAAAAGTGCCACAGAAGTTGCCCTTTTAGCATTTTGCTCTAGACAAGTTCTAGTGTGGAGATGGATGGAGCTGGGGGGGTGGGGATCCAGGAGGAAGGTGGCCTCTGGGCGGGTAAGGTCCATCCCTGGCAAGATGACACCAGAAGTCCATGCTGAGGGCCCAGCAAATGCCACATCAAGATGTGGGTTCTTGATGACCTGGCTCCACACCAGGCCAGCATGTCAAGGGAGGCAAGGCCAGGGTGCATAAAGTACCTCCCTTCCGGTGACCCTCCCCACCCCTCACTCATCTTCCTTCCCCTCCCCCCACCCCCCAGCTCTTTATCTTCAGCCTGAGGATTGGCTGCCCAGGCATTCCATCCAACTCTGTTCTCCTTGCAGAATCCTCCTCTCCTTCATCTCATTGAAATCCCTTTCTATCAACTATAAGAGCTACAATTTACTGAGTTACTCAGAACTTCATAGACTTGGAGCTCACATATTCCAGAGCTTAAATAAATGATCTCATTTAATCCTGAAAGCAGCCCTACAATGAAATACGGGTTATTATTATCTTGATTTTACAAACTAGGAAATTAAAGCCCTAAAAGTTCCTAAAATGCCCAAAGTTACAAACCCAACAGACATTTGGACCCAGATAGCCTGACTCTCAAAACTCTGTCTTTCTAGAGCTCTGCACCCCTCCTTCCGGTGGCAACCTCAGCAAAATATTTAGGCAATGTATCTAAGGAATATGAGGAATTTGGGGTAGTGAAGGAGCCTTCCTTTTAGGCAAGGACCTTCTCAGCACCTTGGAAAGCCTGGTACCTGGCACAGAGTATGTGCTCAATAAACATCTGTTGAATGAACAATAAACATCTGTTGAATGGCTACACCTTGTAAGTAGCCACCTTCTCCAACACTGCAGAATCCTGTCCCAAAGTTGCTTTGTCAAGATATTCTTTATTTATGTATTTATTTCAGTGAGAGAGAAAGAGAACACCAGCAGGGGAGGTAGGTAGGGGCAGACGGAGAGGGAGAAGCAGACTCCCCCTGAGCAGGGATCCTGACACCGGGTTCCATCCCAGGACCTTGGGATCATGACTTAAGCCAAAAGCAGACACTCAACCCACTGAGCCATCCAGGTGTCCCTGCTTTGTCAAAACGGAGAGTAGGACTTTACCCAGCACTAACTCGCCACTACTATTTGGTAGATGGATAAATGTAACGTGTCCAAAGTACACCCATGTGTGCAAAGACGTATTCACATTTGTTGCTCCCTAACTAAACGTAGCTATCTCCAGAGATCCCCATTTCTACTGATGTTGAAAATTTTAGTCTTACTAATTTCATGATAATTTAGCCAATTGCAATTTTTTTTCAATCCCTTTTGGGCACTTGGTCATTCAGACATCACTTCCCATGCCTTCCCATTTCCTTCTCCCCTTAGGGTGATCTAAGTTCCGTGGAAAGGAACATTTCTTCTAAAAGACTGAAATTAGGGGCATCTGGGTGGCTCAGTGATTGAGCATCTTCCCTTGGCTCAGGTCATGATCCCAGGGTCTCAGGATCCAGTCCCACAGCAGGATCCCCACAGGCAGCCTGCTTCTCCCTCTGCCTATGTCTCTACCTCTCTCTATGTGTCTCTCATGAATAAATAAATAAAATCTTTAAAAAAAAAAGACTGAAATTATTTCTGAATAAAATGTCTTAAAACCATAGTCTTGTTAGTAGTAAGTGCTCCAAGTCTGCATGGAGACACAGGCACGAGTCTCCCGTGGTTGGCTCAGGGCTGCCCTGCCAGGCATACGCAGTGGATCTGCCACCAAATGGGCAGCCCAAATGTGGCTCTTGAGGCTGGGCTGTGCCAGGGCTTCAATGAGGATTCCAGTGTTTTCTGGGATTACTGCAAAGAGACCTTAGATGCAAATATCTTTCAACAGAAGGATGGGGCAGGGGCAGCCCTGGTGGCATAGCGGTTTAGGGCCGCCTGCAGCCTGAGGTGTGATCCTGGAGACCCAGGATCGAGTCCCACATCGGGCTTCCTGCATGGAGCCTGCTTCTCCCTCTGCCTGTGTTTCTGCCTCTCTCTTCGCTCTCTCTAAATGAATAAATAAATAAATCTTTAAAAAAAAAAAAAAAAGGGACGGGGCATAAGAAGGACTTCCCTCCCCGCAAACTGTCATGGAGCTTACTCTGACTTCTAGGAGCTTGAGGATCACACTAATCGGCCCAAATATGAACTAAAATCACCCCCACCTTCATCCTTGTTTTGCACCCTATTATCAGTAAAGGCAACAAATAAGCACCAAAATTTTTGTGGCTGAACACAATCAAAACGTATGTCTCATCCAGACAACTGCAAAACAAGAGCTCCCCTCTTGCCACGTCCTTTCAACGCAAAGTTCGTCCCTCTCCCGGCAGATGGAGGAAAGTGTGGAAGGGGCATCTCTGATTCTTAAAAACCTCAGCCCCGAAGTGACATGTTTCACTTCCACTTGTGTCCCTGTGACTGATCTCCGTGCCCCTCCTCCCCCCCGTCCCTCCTTCACAGTTGACCCACTTTCCCTGTGTGGTTGCAGGGGCCCCGCAGGAAACCAGACACGCACAGGGAGGCGACACCTGCCAGGGCGCCAGGTGGAACCTCTCGGCTGCTTGGGAACCTGACGTTAAGAGGCGAACACTGGGGACCAATAAACCCGGGTTAAAGTCTCAACCCACCTCTGCTATGCTAGACAACCTTGAGGAAATGACTTGATTTGTGACTCAAAGGGCCGCATGAAGATATACTTAAAACATTTAGCAGAACATTCGGCACGTGGTACATGCTTGATAGACATTAGCTGCTAGGTTCACTGAGTTCTCCTAGGCAGACTGCATGGGCCAGAGCAAGGTCCCCAGGCCCTGTGGCATCTGCTTCTGGCCACTGGAACCATCTGGATGGAACCCATCAGTTGGGGGAGAAGAGTGAGCCCCCTTGCCTCTTTATCCTCCTCGGAGCTGCCATCACCAAAGAAGAATTGAAGCAGAAACAGATTCAGGGAAGGAAAGTCCAGGCAGGGAAATGGAGGAGGGCAACCAGCAGATGGAGGATGTGCTAGAAGGGAGTAGGTGGGGGTTGGCCAGGAGTCTGAGTGAGAACCAGGATCAACAGAGAAGACTGGAGCTACATGGAGCATGCCCTAGACTTCTCCCTGTCCAGCCCCTGTCCACTTCTCAATGGATATGGGTATGGGTGCTGAAGGTTGTCCTGTCCGAACTGCGTTGTGTAATGATTCACCAAAGGATTCATCTCAAAAATGCACTCGCGATATTCACCATTTGTGAAAGGTTGAACTACGTTCTCCCTCATCAAGAAAGGTATATTTCCATCCTAGCTTCTGGTACCTGGTATGAATGTGATATTATTTCAAAATAGGATCTTTCCAGAAAGAAGTCAAGATAATGTCAGCCAGGAGTAGAGGCATGAGCAGAATCGTCTGAGAAGATTCTGAGCCTCCAGGAAGGAACCAACCTATTGATGCCTTGGTTTTAGACTTTTAGCCTCCACAACTGTGAAAGAATGAATTTCTGTTGTTGTAAATCATCCAGCTGTGGTATTTTGTTACAGCAGCCCTAAGAGTCAGATGCAACACTGATGGATTTAACAAATGTTGTTAAGACTCTATTACCCTTCAGTATTAGAACTAAAAAGATTTCATTCTTGTCCTCCTAAAGTTTACAGTGTGGTGGGAGAAACAGACATTAATCAAATAGTTCACTATGAAAGTCCAAGGGGCCTCTCTCCTTTTGCCCCAGTTGTGAGAGCAGAAATGAACTCATAGTCACTCTTTATTCCTAGACCTTAGCATAGTGCTTGAAATATTTTTTTTTTTTTTAATTTATGATAGTCACAGAGAGAGAGAGAGAGGCAGAGACACAGGCAGAGGGAGAAGCAGGCTCCATGCACCGGGAGCCCGATGTGGGATTCGATCCCGGGTCTCCAGGATCGCGCCCTGGGCCAAAGGCAGGCGCCAAACCGCTGCGCCACCCAGGGATCCCTAGTGCTTGAAATATTATATTAAAGTTTAATTAAAGGTAGATCACATGAAGCTTGGTTATCTCGTGATCAGTCTGCCGCAGCACTGTATTCAAAACAGCAAGGCCTCCAAAAGCCTTAAGTATAATGATATAAGTCTTGAGGCAAGAATCCTGGAGAAAGTGGCAAGGGGTGTGTGTGGTGGGGGGCGTACATTGCAAAGCACACAGCAAGATCTCCTAAATCCGATTTAGGATTTTCTTCTTCAGAGCAGCGGCTCCATATTCCTTACCTTTCACCTGCCTCCCTCTGGAGGCTTGCCCCAACTCCTGGTCTTTTCTCATGCAAAGGAATATGACCTCTCTTGGCTTCTCAAATATGGTTCTGCTTAGATACTGGGAGAAGAGAGAAGCTATCTGATATTTAGACTTCATTCTTTGTGTTTCCCATGGATTTGTGAATTACCATATGAATGCACAAACAGCCAACTCCAAGGTTTCAGGTCTTCGCTTTCTGCCAAGTAGGAATGATTCTGAATTATTGAAGCAGGCTCAGAACTCTAACACCATGCAAGAGCCCTTCTCCTAGGGCAGGAAATTAACCCATCCATAAAGGATCTCCAATGATCCAGTGTCTTACGGGGTGGTAAGCACTCTAGAATTTTCCTCTGTTTGGCCTCAGCTGACTGCCTGGTCAGTGTGCCCTGTTGGACGCCAGAAGGAAGAACCCTGGACCTGGGATATACAGGTATGGACACCTGGGGAAGTCCTTCCACTTCTCTCCCTCTCGGAGCAAGCTCCAGGTCATGGTCAACTTAGATTATAGGCAAGATCAAAAAGAGCAGAACCTCCTTTTGGGAATTTCTGCAAGTTCTTCGTTAACCAGCACCTCATCAAGCTCCAAGCTCATCAGCGTTGCTTTGATGACAGGTTGCTCAGGAGACTCATGGAGCAGCCAGCACCCATAGAAGAGCAATGACCTGGACACCACTCTCAGCATTACTGGACCCACCAGAAGCCAAGTGGCCAGTGGGGAAATCTCAAACCCTACCATCAGGGAAACGCACTGAAAGGCTGCAGAACTTCTAGAATGGAGCTTGACATGACCTGACGCCTCAATTATCCTCCTCACAGTAAATTCATTCAGGATGAAATTTTTTTTAAGATTTTATTTATTCATGAGAGACACAGAGAGAGAGAGACAGAGACACAGGCAGAGGGAGAAGCAGACTCCAGGCGGGGAGCCCGATGCAGGACTTAATCTCAGGACCCCAGGATCACGACCTGAGCCGAAGGTTAGATGCTCAACCGCTGAGCCACTCAGGTGCCCCCAGTATGAATTTTGATGTCATATATGCAATACTTCCATAAGAATTACCATGATGATTAATTAACATATCATTAATCATCCTTATTAACCCATTATTAACTAATCAATCTTTTTTTTAAGGTTTTATTTATTTATTCTTGAGAGACGAGAGAGGCAGAGACACAGGCAGAGAGAGAAGCAGGCTCCACGCAGGAAGCCTGATGTGGGATTCGATCCCGGGTCTCCAGGATCATGCCCTGGGCCGAAGACAGGTGCTGAACCGCTGTGCCACCCAGGCTGCCCTCAATCTATCTTTAAAGTGAAAAGTTAACAATCAATTCATAGTACTTGGATCCTCAAGCCACTGGCAGAGCCTTTATTATAATTATTTACTAACTGTGCAAGGTATTTTTGAATACATGTATTCACAGGTTTCTTCCTGTCCCCTCTCTATACATCACTGCTGCCTTGCCAAATAGATTTGTCTAATCAATACCTCAGTGTCCTTATCTTTAAAGATGTCACCTTGTGTTTGCAGCAGTTAGTTCATCAATACACGTAAAGATTTCTGAGCTGCTTCTGTAGCAGTGAAATGTATCATACATTCATTTATACCACATTCATCTCAAGGACCATCCAGATAGGGAAAACATCAGGATCTTTTCTATTAAAGCATGAAAATACTCTCTTGATTGCTTAACACACCTTATCACTGTGTGGTCGATTCGCCAATAAACAAAACCATATTTTAAAATGTGGATGTTAGAATCAGATTACTTTGAAGGGAATGATATTTTAAGTCCTAGGACTTGTTATGAGCCTGTTTAGTGTATCACCTCAAATACCCTGATGACAAATGAAAAATGAAAAACAATGCAGATATTTGTCATATTCTTACCGGACAATGGATACTGTAAATATACGTAGCCCATCCGTTCTCTGTCGCAAGGCGTGGAGAGAGACACAACACACCAATGCTGCAGAAAGATATTCAGAAAGGAAACCCAAAATGGTAAATCACCGGAGTGTTGACACTTCTTGAACTTGACCTTAAAGGTCTCAACGGCAAAGGAGAGTTATTTTTAAATGGGTCAAACTATAAACTTAATTTATGTGGGGTCTTGAGATATGGACAAGTAAAGGTGACATACATATATAATTATGAGCCGGACAACTCATTTGATTCATTTTATTAATTCCACTTCAATTTTTGACATTTGATTAGCCGTCTCTGTACTTAATTCCCAAATCCCAGGAGCAAATGCCTAACATCTACTATGTTTGTGTGTGTGTGTGTAGAACACAACCTAACATAGGGTAGTGAGTAGTTTATTGTAAAGTACAGGATCCATATTAATGCACATCCTTGTTGACTTTTATCAGGAAGACAGGGTGAGTCTCCTTGAGATATTGTTTGTCTCACTCATGGGTGTGACAGCATGATATATACGATCTATCATGCTCATTTCCTTCATACGTTCTTTGCCCTATTGGAACAGGCACGAGATGATGGCAATCTCATGAAAATGCAACATGATTTGTTTATTACTGAAGGTTTATTTAAGGCTGTCACCATGACCTGTATCCATTAGTAACCTCACAGGTTCTTAAAGCGACACTAGCGACAATACTTGATTTTTTTTTTAATTCTACTGAGCTTTGGGAAAAAGGCCCTGCAAAGGAGGTTTCTTTGCACCCCTTCTCTGCTGCCTTTCCGTCCCTTTTGAGATTTATTTTTGAATTTTATCCACCTTTCCACAAAAGGGTTTCAGGACTATATAAGCCAGTGTTACACAGTGAGGCACTCTACAGAAAATTAAACTAAAAGTACTCTACGATCTTTTTCAGTGAGACTGAGTTCCTGGGATTCGACCTGATTTTGAAATGTTTATTTACTTCCATGGGGAAAAAAACCCACAAATCTGGCTGAAAGCTGTGCTCTTGTTTTCTCATGTCTACTAAACCAAATCCATCACGTGTAGCAGAGCAGTCCCTGTGCTTCCTGCATCCTCCAGATTGCAAGCAAGTGTAGTTTCTGGGGCGTTACTTATGAACACTGTATGGGATACACCCGGTGCCTGTGGCATCCGGCAAAGAATTTAAGCATCTGACCAAGCGCTCCCTGGGAAAAACAGCTGCATGGATGAGAAGATGAATTGGGCAAGTCCCTGAAGAGCATTTTAGGATGAAGGCCTTCCCTTTCAAAGCACAAGCCCAAAGCTCTGGCCTCGGCCGTCCGTCTGGATGACATAGACAGGTGCGGCAGTACCTGAGGATTGAACTTGCAGCCCCACAGAGCATAACTCTGTTCAAAATCACGTTCAGGGTCTGCAAACAGATGCATAAAGCACTGTGTTCTTAAAGTGTTTTCATTTCAGCATGAAAGTGTTTATAGTGTCCAGACATATGAAACTGAGCAGAAGACAGGTACATCCATTGTGAACCAGGGCTCGCACACAGCAATGATGCTTCACAGACTTGAGTGTACCTTGTAATTTACCCAGGATTCAGCAGTTAGGTTAGGGACACACACACACACACACCCCCCCCACAGAGACCTCACCCCGCGAAGCCCTGCCACCACGAAGCACACCAATTTTCTTGCTAGGGAAGAGGAGCCTCCGGCTTTTCAAAACAGAAGTCATTCTGGAATACCAAAATACACCAATGGCTGAATTAATTTTCTCACCTTCTGTATGAGTTTGTAAGGGCTGCTGTAACGAAAGATCACAAACTGGGCGGCATCAACATTAGCAGGAATTTACTGTCTTACAGTTCTGGAGGTAAGATGTATGAGGTCAGGGACACCTGGGTGGCTCAGGGGTTGAGTGTCTGTCTTCGGCTCAGGGTGTGATCCTGGGGTCCTGGGATCGAGTCCTGTATCAGGCTTCTCACAGGGAGCCTGTCTCCCTCTGCCTGTGTCTCAGCCTCCCTCTGTGTGTATCTCATGAATACATAAATAAAATCTTTTTTAAAAAAAAAGTACAAGGTCAAGATGTCAGCAGCTTTGGCTCCCTCTGAGGGCTCTCTGAAGGGAGGGTCTCTCTCTGTGGTGTAGAAATGGCTATCTTCTCTGTGTCCTCACATGGTCTTCCCTCTGTGCCTGCCTGGATCCTAATCTCCTTTTCTTACAAGGCCACCACTCCAGTTGGAATAGGGCCCACCCTCAATGACCTCATTTAACTTAATCACCTCTGTAAAGACATTGTCTCGAATACCAGAATACCACCGCCACATCCTGAGGTAGCAGGGGTTAGTTAGGACTTCAACAAGTGAATGGGGGAGGGGGCACAATTCGGCCCATAACACCTTCCTGTAGGTATTTTGATGTCAGACACCACAACCTTTTAGACATCTTGCTTCTGGTTTTTTGCATAGAAGAATAAGACAAACAAATTAACCATTGGGTTTGGGGGAACTAGTGCATGCCCGGGTTTCTTTGCCAACTCCTTTAAACTCAGTAGAGTTTTTAGAAAACCCACCAAATACTGTATTTGACCAGAACTAGAAAACCACAGCACTAAGTGGGGATAAACCAACATGCAGGTGGGTAAGTGCAGGACAGGGTGCCCAGAATCACCTGCTGGCTGCTTAGCCAAGACTTGCAGAATATGAAATGAGAGCAAGACCATTCCCACAGGGACCTATCCATCAAAACCATCTGAATGAGAATAATACCAAGAAGACGGAGTGCCTGGGCGGCTCAGTCAGTTAAGCATCTGCCTTCAGCTCAGGTCATGTTCCTAGGGTCCTGGGATCGAACCCTGCATCAAACTCTCTGCTCAGCTGGGAGTCTGCTTCTGCCTCTTCCCCGGCTTGTGTTCTCTCTCTCTCTCTCTCTCTCTCAAATAAATAAAATCTTTAAAAATAAAAATACCAATAAGACATGAACTACAGGGCCAGGATATTCAGACGAGCTTGCCTTGGGTTACCAGATGAAAGAAAGATGGTTCTACCTGGAAAGTGGACAACTTGACAAAATAGCCTTTGGTTTTTTCCTCACACCTCTGACTGGCAAAGAAGAAGGTTCTCAGGCAGGCCTCCAAGAATGGGATTTTTGCATTAAACACAAGCTCAGTAACAAGACCATCTAGCACCACTCAGTCTGCTTTTCTTGCATCAAATGAACAATATAGCTGAGGTCTGAATCTTGCTCAGAAGATAAAACGGTCTTAATAATCTTCAGAGATTTGTAACCGAGCTCGTGCAAAAGAACTATAAATTATGTTCCCAGTCTGGCGACTCTTCCTTTACACTTCTTTTCTGTACCAAAATCTGAAGAACATGCTTAGAAGCAATGGGGCATGGAGCTACAAGGGAGCAGGAGAGGTTTCCTGTTCAGGAGAGGGAGGAGGATGGGGAAAATGCATTATTACCCGTGTTTGAACCACAGGACTTGGTGAAGAACACCCCATTTTTCAAAGAAGGTTCTAAGATCTCGTTTGAATTTATTAATAACAGGGTGGATTTAATGTTGAAATCTTCCTGAGAGGGGATCCCTGGATGGCTCAGCGGTTTAGCACCTGTCTTTGGCCCAGGGCATAATCCTAGAGTCCTGGGATCGATTCCCACGTCGGGCTCCCTGCATGGAGCCTGCTTCTCCCTCTGCCTGTGTCTCTGCCCCTCTCTCTCTCTCTCTCTCTCTCTCTGTCTCTCATGAATAAATAAATAAAATCTTTAAAAAAAAAATCTTCCTGAGAAAGCACAAAATAGACCATCCCAAACTCAGCAAAAAGCCTAAAACACCATCTGTTGCTCTGTTGAACCATTTGACTGGGGTGGGGGAGGGAGAGGAGATGGCTGACAAATTGGAAGACACTGAGACACACAAATCACCGCTCTGAGTCCTCTGCTTGGGCACCGAACGGAGAAAAGGAACTTCCTGGGTGCCTGGTTGGGTTGCCTGGATCTTAGAAATGTGTGAAAGCATGGAAATGGCACGCCTCCACAACTTTACGGAAGCAGGAGAGATTAAACAAAGGTGTCAGAAAAGTTTGGAACGAGGAACACTTTAATGCTGCTTTGAAAGGATTTCCTTCCCAAAACGCACACAGCCATCATTTCACGGTGGTTTATTTATGAAACTATTAAATCGAAAGTACATTTAAAGCAGCCTCTGAAACAAGGCCGGCCTGGCCGTGGCCCCTGCCTCCCCAGAATTCAGGAGTCTTGGAGGGGGGGCGGGAGGGGGGGGGGATTTTCCTGCAAACAAAATGCTCTTTAAAATGCAACACATGGCAAAACGCAGCATTGTCTTTATCTGGGGCATCATGCCTTTGGCACCAGCCGCCCTGTCTCTGAACATCAGTGTCCTCTTCAATCGGTAACATGCATGAGCAGAGAATGGCTTTTGGTAATGAAGGGATGGCCTCCCGGATCTGCCGGGCAAACAGCAGTTTGATTAGATCATCTGGCCTCTAATAGCCAGGAAGGCAGCCGCAGAACACTCCAGACCAAAGGTGTTGGCTGGCTTTGCAGCCGGAGCGGAAAACCCTCCTCCAGCCTGCACAGCAAATCTCCCTGCGCTGTCCCCGCGACTTCAAGTTGACCCACAGCGACGAAGCCCAGGGGAGCAGTTAGCACACGAGCTGAGAGCATCGCCCGGGCTGTGATTTCCGCGGTGACATGTGCGCTGCGGCCCCACTGGCTGCCCGCTGTGCCCGGATCGGCCGGTAGGTGGCGCGCCAAGCCACCGCAGCCGCTTCGCCCCTGCGAGGCGGGCAGGGACTGCGATTCATAAAAAACATAAATTCTACTGGATGAACAATAATAATAAAGGAAATGGAGTACTGGGCACCGTAGAGATGAAATTTTAAAGCCCCGAAATCAAGTTATTTGAGATTATTTAATTTAATTTACTAAATTTGAATAACTGTGCGATGTAATGATGCATGGCAGGGCATTTAGGTTTTATAGCTTCTAAATGCTCCTCTTTAGGGTGATTGCACTCAGTTGCACCGTCGCCAGAGAACTCTGTCCCCGTCTCCAAGCTGTGTAAACAAATTGAGGAGAGAATGATTACACGTTGGGAAAAAGGCAAGGAGAATCTTATTGAGAGGAGAGAGAGAGACAGCGCCCCAGCTACCAAATATCACCCCTTTGCACATCACAAACTACCTCCGAAGTACTCAAAGACCAACAGCAAAGATTGCATTCATGTTAGCACAACAGCAGAACCTAAGCTAGGCACTGTCCAGGTGCTTCTTGAAGTAAGATCCTAGTAAATCGCAATAAGACAATTAGGGTCTCTAGCAACCTTTACGTTCACATCTCTGGGTTTTTAAGTTGGTGAGTGTACACGTCTAATAGCTCCTCAACCGACAAATTAGGGCACTGCAAAAATCTAGGAATTGATCCGTGAAGATTTTCCGCAAGCAGAGGTAAAGAAGGGTCCTTTGATAAAAATGCAGCCCCACATTCTCGTCAGCATAGCTCCAGTGCACACATTCTACATTTGCAAAATGTGCGTGCCTAGCTGCATCAACATAGGGAGCTGCACACACGCGAGTATTAATTCAAATATGTGTGAGCGTGTGCACATAGACGGGTATATAGATGCTGTCTGTGCACCACTCTTCTCTATTGTTTTCAACATAACCGGTTTTGGCACCCGCTCTGTAGCACTTTGGAAGGGCCTTCATTAGCACTGGGATAGTATCCAAAAAGAATCCAGAAAAATCAACACATGGCTGCTCTTGTTCTCACGATAAATGACAGCTTTGGTGGAAAACAACAACAGTCAAGAAGCAAAACAAAAACCAAAAAGCAACAAGAGTAGCAATAACATGAACAGAGGAAGTCAGACATCACTAACTCAGATTTTTTTTTAATTTTAATTTATTTATTTATTCCATTTTTACAACTTTCTTCCTTTCCCACTAAGCCTCGGGGTCCTTCCCCGCAATTAAAAATATAAATAGTGAAAGTATCTTCGAGACCCTGGGGCGGGGAGCAACCGGGCCGGCTTCTGTCTCTTCATCGACACAGACATGCTTATTATAAATCTTAAAATTGTGTGAAAGCGTGTAAGTGGCCCACTTGTGAGATTTTATTGGTATGGTGTGACAAAAAGCTGCCCATTAAACTATCTCAGCCCCTCCAGACTGAAAGGTGTCCCCTGAAACATCCATACCAATAGAGCACAATTCTTTGGGACCAGAGGTCTGAAGAGATGAGCCTTTTTTAGAAAACAGAACCTCCCTAGTTACTTGAACATCTTCCCTCAGAATCATAGATAGGAACTCTTGGGTCATTCAGATGCCACAAGAATGGGAAGGGAAAGCAGTAATCTCTGAATTAGTGTATGTGAATGTACCCTCACACCGTGGCTTAACAGGTAGATAATAAATCACACTTCAAAGAAAAGCAGTCGGGGCACCTGGGTGGCTCAGCGGTTGAGCATCTGCCTTTGGCTCAGGTCGTGATCCCGGGGTCCTGGGATCGAGTCCCACATCGGGCTCCTCCCTCCGCCTGTGTCTCTGCCTCTCTCTGTGTCTCTCTCATGAATAAATAAATAAAATCTTTAAAATAAAATAAAGAAAAGCAGTAGTCAAACTATAGAAGATTCGATTCAAAGAATTGATTCCTTTGTACTTCGGCTGTCAAGGCAACAGTGGAAAACAGAAGTGTGTGTGGCCCTTTAAGGCCGGTGGCTCTGCCCAGGACACCAGACATCCAGGGGGGGACCCCCGGTGCGTCTTCAGAAAACAGAGGTTGTGGTGCTATTCAGTCCCCCATCAGCCCCCTGACTTCTCTTTCCTCGGTTTCTCAGATTCTGTGAGTTGTTCATACTGGAGGGTCTTGAAATTTTTCAAGGAAAAGAGGAAAGTGATGAAACGATATTATGAAGAGGAGGAAGAGGAGGAGCCCTGCACGATGCTGGAGGTGAGGGTCCAAAGGAGGAGAAAGCTATGCGTGAGCAGGTGGCAAGAGGAGCATCCGAAGGAGCCAATCTTAAGCCTCCGACATGCTAGAAGGGTGGCTCTGGAGGGATACAAAATACAGGAACGGCCTGAGACGTAGATCCCAGCAGACAGGAAGCAACGCATCTCCAAAGTAATCCATTCGCTCCACCAACGTGGATTCGTTGTGACGGGCCCCCTGTTAAGCACTAGGCATCCAAAGGTGAACACAGTATTCCTTCTCGAAGCCTTTCTGATGTAGAAGCATGACCATTTTGTCTGACTTTAACCCCATCAGTGCGTGTAATCCAGGGGGCAGAGGCTGAAACCCTATGGGCCTGTGCACAGGGAGGAAACCGAGCCCCAGGGCCCGAGGGTGCTGTGTTCCTGGCAGCACCTTTAGCTGTCTTCCCTTCTCCCCCCGACCACTGCACGCTGAGCACAGCCCCCCTCAGGGGCTCGGGAGCTATCGCGTACTGCAGCCTAAGTATCTGTTGACAACAGTTCATCCTTCGAAGCAGCTCCATTTCACCCTATTGCTGATAATTATTATGAATAAGCTAACACAATCTCCTGTTTGACAGAACTGTCTCACTCCCCAAGAAGGGCCAGAAAGCCGGTTGAAAGGTTTCCAAAAGGAGGAAAGATTCCAAGTAGAACCGAGGCTACTTCTCAACAGCCTTTTCAATAGCCCTTCTCTCTTTCGTCTCCCCCAAGATGAGGAGAGAAGCAGCCTGGCCGTTTGGCAGGGAGACCAATGTCAACACCCTATATTTACTTATTTATTGGCAGTTTGGAAGGCAGCCACCATTTATGGTCCTTCATTCCCAAATAGAGGGAGTGATGATGCCTGCCAACAATGTCTCCACGCCACCTGACTGCCCTCTCTCTACACAAGCCAAGAGGGGAATGGGTCCAGGACGTTCACTGTTGGCCACCATATTTATAACACTTTTAATGCTGCCTGTACTCTAAAGGACCCCAACTGGAGAAGATAGTGTGGGCTACAACTCCCTGACATTAACCATGTGGTTGAGCTCCCACAGAAGCAAGGTTTTGAAAGGCAGAAGCTGACTCTATCCGTACCCAGCCACACAACCCCAATATTGATGTTCTCTTCGGAGGTGTGATGTAAAGACCTTGGAGAGAGTCCCAAAGTGTTTCACGGACACATGGATGGTGATATGTTTGGGAAATTGTCCTTCTGAGAAAAGACCAAATAAATTGGGATTTGTTTGGGGAGCAAAAAGAGACCTAAGATGGGAACATAGGCCATAGAACTGTCTTTTAGAATGATATCGGGAGAGTGAGATTGTCTTTGAATGAGACCCAACAGAGGTTTTCAACTTCTAGCACAGCTAGAACAAGAGAAATCAGAACATTTGAAAACCAGATGGGCCATTAGCGAGAATCTGGTCTGACCTCTTCATTTAACAGATGATGCAGTTTATTTTTTAGGAAAAGATTCTAGACTGGATGTAGGTCCCCTAAGTCTAAATAGAGTGCTAGATTCTCATAACACAGTGACACAAACACCAGAAAGATGAGCCTAGACATCATTAAAAGCACAGACACATGTCACCAAAAGCACTCAAACCACAAATTAAATTCTAGATCAAAGTAAGCAAGTTTGTTCAGTCAGGAGCACAGCACAGCCCGGGTCAGGAGTCGAGAAATCCTGATGATGGGATAAGACAGCTCTTAGTGGGCTGCCTATCATACTGCTTTTGAAAGCAACCTGACTGTGGCAATAGGAGGCAGAGCAAGTTCAACCAGTCGAGGGCCTCGGAGAATGTGGTCTTATTAATTGCTGGACCAGGCCTAGTCATGAAATCCCAGCAGCCTTCTAGACAGGCACTCAGCTGCAACTTCCCAGGTTGTCCACACTCGTGGGCAATTTCATGGGAAGCAGGTTGTGGACACACCGCATAAGCTACGAATGCTCAGTTGGCCTCCACCATGGCTGCAGCATGAAATTTCCCGTTTGCTCCACAACCTCCAAATTCGAAGCGAAATTGCCACCAGCTGTGCTTTCAGCTTTCTCCACTGCAAATGAAGAACAAGACATCTTTGATGATAATGTGGGTGGAGGAAAATTTAGGGAAGCCCTCCTCTACTGAGAACTAGTCAAGGTTGACCAAAGTCAAAGTCAACCATACCCCAGGAGTTGTCATCCACTCTCAAAGATGACATCCTACGGATACAGAGCCCATTAGCTGGAACAGTGAGATTGGACTGGAGGTCCAACAAGACGAGAGTTCTCATCTTTCCGCTAAGATAGTACGCAATCAAGATATAAGTGTGTCCGCAGGAGAAAGGTGACCTGGACGTTGTCAGCAGGTTAGACATTAATTACTGAGGCAGAAATGAAGTAGGTGACAGGCCTTTGGCTTCTGAAACTCTTCACTCTCCTTTTCACCCTATATTTTATGCACACCACTCCCTCCACCATTCCCAACCCATTTTCCACCCCTATTTGGTCAACCCCCGATCATCCTTTAAAAGTCAACACAGATATCTTCTCAGTGACATCCCCCAACATCTCCCAAACAGAATTAGGCACACTGTCCTCTGTGATTCCAGATATAAGATATTATATATTATATGTATATATTTATCACTGACCACATTAGGCTGTATGAAACAGTAAGGAGGAAAGAGAACTGAACTTTGGGATCAGGAATAAGACTCCGCACCTTAAGTCTTCAATTGATGAGCTCTGTGTCCGTGAACAAATTATCCAATTTCCTGATCCTAAGGGCAATTCTATCTGTACAATAGAGACAATAATGGCCACTTTGGAATATTCTTATGAAGATGGCATGGCTCCTGGCATGGGGCCAGTCTCACAGTCAGTGCTCTATCAATCAGTCCCCTCACCTTCCTCCTCCCTCCAAAAGCAAAAAACGTGCTTTTTATCATGTGTCCTCAATGTTGAGCATGAAACATACTAGAACATTCTAGGGCCCTAATATATGCAATCATCAGTGAATATGATAACTAAGGACAAATATGGGCCAGGGTTTTTTGAAAAGAATTAATTTATTTGAGAGAGAGAGCACGAGGGAGATCAAGCAAGGGGAGTGGCAGAGGGAGAGGGAGGAACAGACTCCCTGCGGAACAAGGGAGCTCCAAGCGGGGCTCGATCCCAGGACCCTGAGATCATGACCTGAGCTGAAGGCAGACACTTAACCGCTTAACCGACTGAGCCACCCAGGTGCCCCAGGGGCCAATTTTTTTTCCCCAGGGGCCAATTCTTAATCAAAAAATGTCAGGCCTAGAAAGGGCCCTAAGCCAATAGCCTTTGGCCCCACGATCATTACAGAGAAAGCTCAGGAAAAGCAAGGAGCAGGGCAGGAACGAGACCCTCCTCTCCCACTCCCAGGCTCGGACTCTCCCACCGTGCCTCGCTGCCGGCACAGGCTCACCTGCTTCTAGGTGTGATGGACCAGAAGCCGCGTGGGCCTTCCTGGGGTCCTATGTCAGCCGGCCTCCCTGCCCGTGGACCTGGAGACCAGCGCCAGCCTTGGTGGCCGTTCTGATATGAATCCCCCCCCCCAGCTATTAGTGGTTAAAGGCAATTTCTCATCATCCACACTCACACGGCTTCACTCAAATTGGAAATGATAGATGATTAACAGGCATGAGAAACCGTGTTGTGCTACATTCAGAAAGGATGCAAATGACAAAAACATGTTGCCTTCTGGATAGGCAGGGAAGTGGCGTATAGCAGAACGCACCCGGCTTCTTGCACCTCCGTGTCTGGCTAGACGGTTTTATGGCATTTAGCAGCGCTGCGCGAAGGCACCCACGGCATACCAGAACTCTCACAAAACAGCGTTTTCATGTGCTAATGGCAGCTGAATCAGAAACACATGGATTTAATTTCCTTCAAAATACCCCCGGGTATAAAAATCAATGCAGGCAAGCCATTTGGCTAACTGTCTTTGGGGCTTTTCTGAGCCCAAAAATGGCAAGAAATTGTCGGAGCTGGCTGGTGAGCCCCACATCCCGCCAGGTGCAGCCCTCCCCGAGCACGGCCCGGCCTAATGCGATGTGAAGGCCCGGCTGTCTTTTTGGAGAGAGGCAGGTGCTTGCTGCGTGGTACCTTGCCTGCTGCCATCTCTGCACATTTCCTACTTTCCGCCCTTAGTTCATTTCCTCAGCCTCTCCCGCCACACAGCCATCAGGGAGATCTCATTTTGGCAGCAGATCGGGATCCCTGCCTGAAAGTTGATAGAGGTTGAGCTATTTGCAGAAATAATGCTTTCCAGACGTACTAAACAGTACCCCTCTTTCCAGATGGAGTGGCATTAGTGTTGCTTCCAGCCATTTCCTCACCTTCTGGTATACTTGTCAGTTCTCCCATATGCACCACAAGCCTTCCGTATTCTGGGGAATCTCAGAAAACTGCTCAGGCCCTCCGCCTCTCATCACTTGCATGCACAAACGCACACACATACATGCACATTTACACGGCCTCCGCTTTTATGGACGCACAGACAGTTTTCTTCCCTGCTCCCCACCCCACCCCCCGCCACCTCCTGGGAGCAGACGTAGATGTTCAAGAGAGCTAATCACTATATGTGATAGTTGAACAGCCCCGGGAATTAGGAACATCCAAAAAGCCGCTCGGCTTCGGTGGATGTTGCTACCGGCACTAGGCATCAATGATTATTCACATTATTCACATTGCCTTTTGGTGGCCTCTAGTTTTGAATGTCAGAGGGGGGCCTGCTCCCTAGAGAGGAGCGCAGAGGCTTTTCCCCCCAAATAAATCTGTTGGGAGCTGCGTTAAGCGTCTTTGTGTGGTGGCCAATACATAAGACACTTTGTTTGGACGGCAGGACCCCAGAATGTCACCTCCACGTGCTCTTTCCTTACTGAGAAATTGTCCCACTCGCCACATTGTATTAGCTCTGGGTGGTTTAAACATGCCCAGGCCAGAAATCAGGCTACTTCGAACAAGCCATATATCCAGGTCCTTCCCGGCTCTGAGGTCTGATGCTCTCAGGAGTCTGGATGTTACTCTCCTGTCCGGAGAAGCAGGGCACAGGGAGGGTGGCAGCCCAGTAGGGAAGTCATCTTCATCTTTCTAACACTTTGCCTTTCTCCTACCTTTTCTAATTCCTTCCTGAAACTGGGCTTTCTTTTCCAAGGGGGAAAGCAGAGAGGGGATGAGAATGCTGTACACACATGCAGAGTTTCTCCTCTCCCATTGCTCTCTTTTCTCAATCTGCCTGACTTCAGTCCTGAGTGCGTTCAGGATGGCTATGCTCTCCCCCCAAAATCTAAGATCTGCTCTGTTTCTCTTCTCACAGAGTAAAGACCCATGCATCCTGGAGTGGATGAAGGGGTCAGGGTTAGCTTCTCAGAAGAGCCTGGCATTGGAAGCTCTCAACGCTACTACATACCGTGAAAGTCAGGTTGAACAGTCAAGGTCAGTTACTAAACACAACGAAGACAGAATAAAGCAGAAAACGCATTAAAACAAAATACAAATCATTGGATATAACTGATACCTTCCTCCTCAACTCTTCAATTATTACACAGAGTCAGTATATCCTGTGTGACCTTGGCAAGTTACTTAACCTCTCTGTGCCTCGGATTCTTCACCTGTAGAATGGGGCTACCACTAGTAAACACCTCACAGGTTTGTTGTAAGGATTAAAAGAGGTAAGGGAGATAAGGCATTTAATGTGCTGAGAAGGCGGTTGGAGTGTAGCGAGTGGTCTCTAGGTGTAGGCTCACAACCAAACCGTAAATTTTCTTTTTACCTCCAGGAAACCTTCCACGCTTTTTGGAACCGAGAAAACCTTGGCTGTCGACCTGGCAATTGCCACTGGTGGATTTGATATTTATCACACTTTTTGGGTCATTGTCTTTGATGCTCTTGTCTTTGGGTGAGTTGGGTGGTTAGGCTTCTTCCTGAGGGATATGGTCCTCAATGATGAGCCACTTCTTCTGGAAGGGCACTGTCCTGGCCATCTCAAGAAAGAGCTCACACATTCGAGCCTAATTTCTTAATCCCCACATCTTTTGATCTTGCCAGAATGACAAAGATAAGATCATTTTTGGAATCTCTGTACCCGATTGTGCTAAGAGGACACATTTCATCCAATCAGGAAAATGGAGAGCTTAGCAATCAAATAATTGCTTTATTTGATCAACTGTGCATCTTCTGGCCTCGATCAAGTCTCCAGATGCCTTGAGTCGTCCTGACCCAAAGCTTGGCAGATTTGTCACATTTGTTAAAAGCCCCAAACCCTTTTCTCTGATGCTTCGAAACACACAAAAGCAACAACAAAAAGCTTTTTACAAGTTTCAGCAATTTTTCTTAACGTTTCAGAATGCATCTTACTGTTTCATTGATGCGTCTGTACAGTTTACCGGTACAAATCAACTATTCCATATTCATTTGCTCCATGCTCACACCCTTTCATTTTTGGAAGTCCCAAAAAGCAAATACTGCCCTCTCTAATTCTTTTGCACTACTGCTGTTGATAAAAGGAAATGAAACGCATTAGTCACCACCCCTCAACCCAGGCTTCTGATTACATTGCGGGAGCCTTGCTCATTAATGCAGGTATGGGATGCCGAGCAGAAAGGAGGGGTTTCCATTCAGCCCGCGACGGGAGTAACCAGTTGATCGGCAGGACAAACCAGCTCCACGAGGGGGAATACCTTCAACAATTCTATCAACATTGATTTACTTTAACCAGGTGATATTTTAATGAGCCAACCCCAGCGCTCCCTGGATGACACGACTTCTCACATGAAGAGAGCACACCACCTTTAAAGGAAAAAAAAAAATTAAATCATGAAAAAAGCCAGAGAGTTGACACTTGCAGATGAGTCTGATTCCCTTTGTCCTGTGGACATGCGCTGTGTTGGGAGAGCTCCAAGAGCATCGAGCTGATTCTTGCTGTCATCGGAACTGACCCTCGGGCCCCCAGGAGGCCCGCAGCCTGTCTGCTCTACAGTGACAGGGAAAGGAGCCAAGCTTCAACTTGGGGTTCTCAGATGTGTAGCACAACAGGCTACATCCAACCCTGACGAGGGCAGCTGGATCACATGAATTTTTAAAGTAAAACAACTGATTTTGTTGGGGGGAGGAGGAGGGGGGAAACGGGTCTTGCTTTTTCCCCCCTGTGAAATCCCCACGGAAGAAATGCACGGACCCAGCATGTTGATTTTGGCATCGGCACACACGGTCCCTCTGTTCTGAAGATGAGCTGACACGTGCAGATTTGCAGATCAGCCATTTCAAAAGGTTAATTAAATATTACCATTGTTTTCCAAGCTATTAATGTATGTTCTTTCTTCATGTGAAAGGCTTCTCCCCACTCAAAAATCAGGGTTTGGATTTGCTTCCCAATCTCTTCCCCTTTTAAAACCTGGAAAGAGAGTGACTGAGGGGCCTGGCGAGAGACAGAGAGAGAGAGAGACAGAGAGACAGAGAGGGAGATTCCCAGGCCAGAGGCAAAATACAGTTTAGAGCTGAAGAAGGAGAGACTGGCAGGCATTGTCTGAAGCAGCGCCCTTGAAACACATTCTCAGCTGCAGCTGGGGATTAGAATTATGTCACTTAAGGGAGGTTCTAGAAAGGGGCCAGGAAGGAACCCCTGCTCTTTTCACCTTTATTTATTTGTTGACATAACTGACCACACTGGAGCTCAGTGCAAGCCTTGGCCTGGGCTGGTTCTGGGGAAGGGTCAGCAGGTGCGTTGGCCAAAGGGCCAGTGAGGACTGAGGCAGGGACGTACCCCACTTTGCAACGTCCGTCTGTCCCCTGCTACTTCCGAATGATGTGGTTTTCTCTCTGCCTGAGGCATCCGGAGGCTGGCAGGACAAGGCCTTCGTGCAAACGGGAGAAGCATCCCAAGATGGACGGCAAGGGATAATAAGACAGAGGTCAGGGAGAGGACAAGGTTTCTCTCCGGCAGGAAGTGCCACCCTCTGTGACTGCAGTTTACAAGAAGCCTGAGCCAGGATGAGCACAGCAGTCTGCAGGAAATCTCTCCAGACAACCCATCTTCCAGGGCAAGCGGGACATGTTTTGTTTGCAAAGTAATAATGCCTCCCTCGATGTGGGGAGGAGACAGCTAACCTAACAGTGTAATGCATGGAAAACAAAGAGGCAGAATGAAGGCAGGTGATGGAGGGATGCGGTGGGCAGGGTGGGGAGGGGAAGGGAGACAGCCGGTACCCAGCCTGGTCATGGGTAAAGTTGGAAGCGCACCCGCGCAGTCACACCTCCCCTGCCTATCTGCCTGCCCGCCCGTCCCTATACCTACCAGGCAGCCTGAAATTTCATCTGCAGAGGGCTACGTGGCAGTATAACGTGGTGCTTACAACTGCACACTCTGCAGTCAGAAGATCTGGGTTAAAAGCCCATCTCCATCACTCTCTGGCTGGGTTTCCTTAAGGCTTTTCATTTCCTAATGTTTCCATTTTTTTAAAATACAAATTGCTGATACTGTAGGGTTGTTAAAACGATAAAATGAAAAAAGAAAAGAAAAGAACAAAGTAGGTAGGGTGTCCATTGTACAGAGAGCGCTCTTGAAATAGGAGGAAAGAAAAGGAGAGCAAATCCTGGACAAGCGGAGAAAAGAGGAGGAGAACACAGGGGAAGAGGGGAAGCACGGAAGGGGAGGGCCAAGAAACCTTTGTCCTTCTGGAACCATCTGTTAACTAGCCATCCCAGGGTGTCCTGGGTGCAGCTTCCCTGGATGAGCTCATTTGGATCTCCTGCAGTCTTCACCGGTATCCTGTCCACTGCCTCTGTCCCAACACGGTCTCCCTTTGCTGGTGGGATCACCTTGACAAGCTACCCACACCCAGGGCTGAGACCCTGCATACATGCAAGGCCTGGTAGTAACTGGGCGGGCCGGGATGGAAGGCGCAAAGGGAAACACATGCTTGAGTGGGCTGAAACCCTGGAGGAGGAAGGACCAGCACACGTGTCCCCAGCATGTTTGAGTGCTGAGAGGCAGCCTCCAGAGAATAGTGCTGGATCTCCTGTAGGATTGTTGCCTGAGGGACAGATGTGAAAGGAAAACCAGGTAACAGAGGGATTTGGGGCTGTACTCTTTCCAACCAGGTACGTGCTAGGACCTAAGGCATGCTAGATAGACCCTTAATAAATTGTTGGAACGTACTGGAGAAGCCCCTGACCTCATGGAGGTTATATCACAGCACAAAGGACCAGAGACCGTGAATCATAGAGCACTGTGCTGGGGAGTCGGGGGCGTGATTAGGTGCTCAGCACCAGGGGAGAGATCCAGCAGAAAGCCCATTCCAGGCAGAGGAACAGCTAATCTAAATAAGCAAGTATGGTGAACACCCTCAGAGTTGTCTGCTCAGCCTAGTAACCACCCGCACCCCCACCCATCAGCAAGTGAGCAGCAGTGAGGACACGATCTAGCCCACAGGCTACCACTAACTGATGTGGGGGTGGACAGATTCCCAGTTCCCTGGCTCTGGGCCAACTGTCCTAAAAGAGGGCTCCTTCCTGACTAGGGTTGCCAAACCTAACAAATAAAAATTTAGGATGTCCAGTTAAATTTGAGTTTGTGTAAGTATATCTCACAAAACTTTGGGGAGATACTTATAACTTAAAAATAATGAATTATTTCTCTGAAATTCTTACGTGTTCGGGCATCCCATATTTTATCTGGCAACCTGGATCAACCTGCTTCTGTAGGAAGCAGTTAAAAGAGAACTGAGTCATCCATGCTCCAGGCGCTCAAAGTGCAAAATGTTTTCTGCCCCGTGAAGAAAGCCAACCTACCAAAGGAGAGAATAAAATGAAGTCAGAAGTCAGTGAGAAGCAGAGACGAAGGGAGCAAGGTGGCAGTACCCAGGTTCCAGTCTGCTCCCTGCCCTTCTTACAGCTTGCTATTCTGCTCTATTTGCTGGACCCTACTCCCCACCCACCTCACCCTCGCTCCCAGGCCCCTTAGACAAGAGAGAAAGCAGACGCATTTTAATTCATCAGCTCAAAGGTAATAAAGTCAAGCAAATGCACCTTTAATACAGTAAGGCCAGCGTTACTATGTTAAATGGTACATGGTCAAAGCCATATTACAAGAGGAAATACTATTCTTGTATAGATCAGACGGGATGTTCTCCAAAAGGAAATTAATCCTCGGATGGTGAATTATATTTGATTTCCAAATTTAAGGAGAATACAAGCCAGAGTTGAAACACACACCGTCTCCCCATCCCATCTCACCTACAGAGCCAAAGTTTTCTTATAAACCAAGCAGAAAAGTTCACTGATAAAGCCTGGATACCTAAAGAGCCTAAAATTTGTATGATAAATTATTTGCCATAAGTTAGATTTCTTGGATTTCTATCCTATAAAGAAGTCCTATAAACCAGTAAGCAAAACATGATGGGCACCTCCTTCCAAAAATAGGCAAGGGGATATTTGCAAGAGAAATATGAATTTGCAATAAAAAATATTTAAAAAGCATTTTCAGACTCATCATTAAGTAAATAAATGCAAGCAAAAATATCAAAATCCCCTTTTAGACTGTTAAATTAAAGAAAATTAGTTCTACTGAAAGGTGCAATAGAGTGAGCACTCTCTTGCACTGGTGGTGAATCCCTAAAATACAGTATACCAGTGGTATGTCCCTAATGTGCAATATACTAATGGTCTATCTCTAATGTGCAAGGTACAAACTGTATATCCCTAATGTGCAGTATACTAACGGTACATCCCTAATGTGCAGTGTGTGAACAGCATATCCCTAATATACAGTATACAGTGGTACATCCCTCATGTGCAGTGTGCTAACAGTATATCCCTAATATACAAAGGACTTCTGCAAAATAATAAATGACAAAGACCCCAATAGAAAAATGGGCAAAGAGTTTGAACAGGCAATTCATCGAAGAGATGCAATTGGTCACAGTAGGTTAATAGAGGCATACATTTCCATTTAGATGGGGATTTGGATTTAGATAAGCACTCCTCCTCACAGTCAGGGAAGGTCAAGATGAAATGAGATACCAGTTCTTGGCCTCTGATACCATAAGACTGATAACTTCTATTTCTGAGAAGAGCTTTGGGGACTAGCCAGTCTCACACAGGCTATCGGTAGGCATAAATACCCCTACACCATTTCTAAAGGATAATTCAGCAGGGACAGCTGGGTAGTTCAATAGTTGAGTGTCTGCCTTCGGCTCAGGGCACGATTCTGGGGTCCCGGAATCCAGTCCCATTATCAGGCTGCCCATGGGGAGCCTGCTTTTCCCTCTGCCTATGTCTCTGCCTCTCCGTGTGTCTCTCATAAATAAATAAATAATAAATAAAATATTTTTTAAAAATAAAATAAAATAAAAATAAAGGATAATTCAGCAATATCTATTTAAAGCACCTGAAATCTCTGACAGCTCCCTGTTTCTTCCTTATAGATCGAAAACTGTTGGGGATCCCTGGGTGGCTCAGCAGTTCAGCTCCTACCTTTGGCCCAGGGCGTGATCCTGGAGTCCCGGGATCGAGTCCTGCGTCAGGCTCCCTGCATAGAGCCTGCTTCTCCCTCTGCCTGTGTCTCTGCCTCTCTCTGTCTCTCTCTCTATGTCTATCATGAATAAATAAAATAAAATCTTTTCAAAAAAAAGAAAAGAAAAAAAACTGTTGTTTACCTTCCTCCTCGTAGAAGGAAATTCCCAATTCTTACTATCTCAGGAAATAATCGTTACCCTGTGGTCCCGTCTTCTCTAATTTAAGAAACACATTTTAAAATTTTGCAAACCATGGCATTATTTTCCATTTTCGGTGTTTTGATCCATTTTATCTATATTCCGGGCAGTCTTTGATGAATCATCTCTCATTTTTTAACACTCCATTAAGAATGCGGGGACTGACGTGGGCACAATATTATTCTAAAAACTAAAGCTCAAATGCCAAAGACTGTAACAGCAACAACGTTTTCAGCAAGGATGGGGAAATAGTGATTGCGTTCAAGTGGAAGAGGATGTCGGACATCCTGGGCATCCGAGCAGCCCTGCTACTACATGGCCCATTCCTCCTCTTCCTTCCTTGGATTTTTTCCCACTGCCCCTTCAACTAAGCACCATATTCCCTCCTTCAAGGTTTCCTTCGTTCCTGGGCAGGAGGCCCTGTGCCTGGAACCCTGCCCCATCCCATCTCCGCAAGCTGTCTCCTGCAATCATTCTACCAGCCTCTGAGATCCTGCTTCCTCCACAAAGCCCCCCCCAGCTGAGAGCAAAGTGATTCTCCTCCAGCTTCCCACCTGTTCTGAGCCACTGCACGCTCCCTCTCTCCTCCTCCCATTGTCTGTACTGAACAGCAGTGGGCTCGGTGATGTCCTGGCCACTAAATGGTTGCAGTTTTCCTTTCCTATGCCTGTCTGCATCCGCGATGGCTGAGGCCGAGTTTATAAATGTGCTCTGCTTGGATCAGCAAGGCGAGAAGCTGTCGAGGGGCTGTTTGCATTCTCTAGAGATCACCTTGCACAGCATCACCAAGGATCAAAGTTCTGTGGCTTGGTAAACGGGGCTCACGTTAGGGTCAAGTGTGCTCCCCGTGAGACTTACTTCGACCTTTCTGGGCCTGGCTCCAGTGTCCTTGGGACAGAGCAATGCTGCCTTAAACTGGCAAGCTCTGATAATTAAACGAGTGATTGTGAGTTTAGTGGAACGGAAGAATGGCTTTTTTTTTTTTTTTAAGTGGTTAAAAATGTCCCTAACAACTGAATCTAAATATTAGAATCCTTCTTCCCTCAATTATATTTTCCTCTTTTGTGATTCAGCATCATTTTAATTGAACTGGATCCCCCAAGACTAAAAATCTGGTATCTAGGACTATAAAACACCTCCAGTTGGTAAAATAGGTGAGAAGTTTTCTTTTAAATCCCTTTTTAGATTTTTTTGTCTCTATCCACCATTAAAATTAATTTCGCACCCATTTTCCTCCTTGTACCTTTGGGAAAGACGCTTGCTTTTATAGCTTTCTCTTAATGTCAAAACAAAAGCTCCCTTATACTTCTTAGAATCTTGAGATCTTTTTTCCAACAAAGAGGAAAACAAATGTGCTCGATTTAAGGCAACTGGGGAAGGACTGGATCACTTCAAAACAGAACCCGACCCTCTTCAACTTCTAAGAACCGGTAGCTCCAGCATCAATAGACAACATGAACAGGAGAATGCCAGGAATCACACAATTTTCTCACTCACTTATTTTCAATTTTTTTCCTAAAGTGTGGTATGGATTTTTGTAAGCCACAGTTTGAATGATATGCAGTTTAGAGTGAGATACAGAGATATTTTCACAATATCATATAAATGTTATTCTGTAGTCAACGATGAAGTGAAGAGCAAGGTTTTTTTTTTTCCCTTCCCTACCACCCCCCCCCTTCTCCACCACCCCCACCCCTGCTTTGAAAGGGAACAGGAGAAACAGAATAAACCCAGGGTCCAGATCTCTGGGCCATGTGAGTAATGTTTTCTTATTTTATAAAGGCTCTGACAAAAATACTCCAAGGAGGACAAACAATAATATATAATAAATTATAGATGCTGGAAAACTGAAGGACATTATGCTTCAGCATTTCTGCCTTCTAATAAACCAGTGGGATGAGATGCCCTTCTTCATCTGTCTGCTTGCAGAGCGTTTGTTCATTCACACCCACTGTGTCGTGGGTCACCTGCACAGGACCTCAGCAGACAGACTGTAAAAGGTGAGTGGCCGCTGACTGCTGAACCCTGCCTCCCTCCTCCTCCGGCCATCTGATTTGGTCCAAGGGCATCCTTGAGAGTGGGGACAGATGAGCGATGATTCTCCTCTCTGTTGCAAGGAGGGGCCATGGAGACCCACAGGTCCCAGTCTCTGCAGAACCTTTGTCGGCATCAAGGTCTCAGTCCCTCCCACACCGAGCTGACAATCCCGTCCCCAAATCCAGAAGATCAGCAATAATTGATTTGGCTTCTGGCCCGTACCCTTCTGGTGCAAGAGCAACAGCACAGTTCACTAGCTCTTTCCGATTCCTCCCTGCCCTCCCTTAAAGAGAACTCTCGCGTCTGATTAAAATCGGTAATGCGCTGATCCTGGAGTGGAGAGGTGCTATTTATTTCTGTCAAGTTCTGCTTGGAAGGTTTGAGGCTTCCTCCTACCAGACATTTTACTAGTAAACAGAAAAGTTACCCATATTGTCATGCTTGCCCTGACCTGCAAGCTAGTGAACAATAAATCTTAATTACAGTTAAATGCCAAAATCTGCAAAGAATGAGACAGCACTAGTCAACTGTGAATTGGTCCGACTCCTGCCTCGGCTGGGGTGCAGCTGCAGGAATACATAAATTAGTTTGTGATTTGTTTGTGCCGGAACAATCACTCGAGGCTGTTTCTTAAGAGGGTTTCCAGTATCAGTGGACGCACTGGCATTCATCCTACTGCCATGTCAGATGCAGGTGGCATCTGGGAAGTTTTATTTTAAAGGACTTCCAGCATTATGCTTGGGTTAATAAGAAAGCGCGATTTCTAAATATCTCGGCAGTTTTCCAAAATAGGGCTCAGTCTCCTGACATCTGCTCTGTCCATACTTGGTACCTTTGGGTTTATTCGGGGAACGGCTGAATAACCTTTTGTTGATAATCTCCTTTTTTTGCACCGTACAGGGCCGCTAGAGCACGAGGCAGGCAACCCATGCAGGAGCTTTTTAATTTTTTTTTTCTTCTCCTGCTGCTGGAAGGCTCATGAGCCCCTTGGTATTCAAGTGTTTGCTTGTCATAATGCTAAATAAAGCCACCCTGTTGTCCCCTTGCCTGGGTCCTCTTGACATATTGGCACCTATATGCAAGAATTAGAAAGGTGATTGCAGACATAACTCTGTTCAATGGCTCCAGGCTGTTCTATCAATTTTGAGACTGACAGGAGATAGGAGATGGAACTCGCAAGGAAGAATGGAGTTTGGGCTGCTGGGTGCTTTGTCCCATGAATCAATCTGCAATTTACTCATATTATTTTAGATGCAGATCCTGTTCTCATTGGGAGTCAATCATGTGTTAGATGCCCTTACCGGCAGGTTCCTAAACAATAAGGCAGGCCCGGCTTTCCGGGGACTCTGGAAGCCGCGCAGGGTGATAGCAGGCCCCGCACTGCACTGAGGTGCTAGTTCGCTAATTACCAGGTGGTCGTGGCCGTGGATGGAGGCAAGAAGGAAGGGGGGGGGGGGCACAAAAGAGGCTGAAATAGGTTCTTTCTGTGCTGTTTTGTTTTGTTTTGTTTTTTAAGCGAATGAAAGGGGGATTGGCCTGGCCTGGTCTCACCCCGCCCCGCAGGAGGCCACCCTCCAGCCCAGGGTGCCCCCCCAGTCCCTCGCAGGGCCCCATCCTGTCACCAGCGGTCCTGCTTCCTGTTTGTGTTGCCGCTTTGTTGCTTCCTGGTGGTCAGCCGAGCCGCCCTTCTGCTGAGCCTCCACCCTGGGGCTGGCTCTTGTCCCAGCCCTCTCTTGCGAGAGCAAATCTGTCTCTGGCTCCAGCTAAGCCCACGTTTTTAAAGGACCCGTCCTAGTGCAGGAGGCTGTGCCCCCCCCCCCAGGGACCCCCTCCACTGGGCTGGGGCGGGGGGGGGGGGTGTTGCGGGGGGCAAGCCTCACACTGGACCTCCGAGCCTTGGAAGAGCTGGCTCGAAGCATGATCTCATTTGCCCCCCTGCCTGCCCTTTGGCCTTCCTTTGAGGAGGGGACAAGCGTTGTTGCCCGCTTTCACTGAATGAGAAAGACACCCAGAGAGTCTGGGGGACTGCAGCGTCCTGGGGAGAAGTAGGAGGAGCACCCAGTCTGTTGGCCCAGACTGCACCCGGGGCACCCAGCTCACGGCTAACACCCACCCGCGTCCAGCCTCCACCGCTTGCCAAGCCTCCACATGCCTTACTGCATTTAATCTACACAAGCACTTTGTCAAGTAGGTGTTAGTTTTATTTTAAACCAGGCAAAGGGAGGTTCACAGAAGTTATTATCTCGCCCAGGGTCATGCAGCTGGCACATTTGCCTGATTCAACTCTTCTCTCTGCAGATACCGCGGAGGTTCCCCCGGTGACACCCTTATTTCCATCCAGGTGTCTCTCCTCCAGTGCCACCCCCTCAGAGGAAGCTGCCTTAGATAGATTGCTCTGCCTCACACAGCTCTCTGTTGCTCCGTCCCCTCACCCACCTTTATCTCCCTTTGGAGCATTTATCCCTAGCCCATATTATGTATATTTCCTTGTCTGGCTGTTGCTAGCATATGTATGAAGTGAGGGACTTCCACTGTCCTGCTCACGGCTAGATCCTCCTGGCACAGGGCATGTACCTGATAAATATCTGTTGGAAGGAAGAAAGGGGAAGGAAGGAAGGAAGGAAGGAAGGAAGGAAGGAAGGAAGGAAGGAAGGAAGGAGGGAGGGACATAAAGGAGGGAGGGAGGAAGGGGACTGCATTTCTCTCCAGCTTGAAGCTGAAACAGTCATAATGTTTGGCCAGGTTATCAGAAATGACAGGCAAAGGTCTGATCTATATATGGAAAACTCAAGCTCAAGGTTGCCTTGCTCAAGATTCTACAGTAAGCCACTGGTAGATCTAGGACTAAACCAACCATCTAACAGACTAAGTCATTGCCAGTTATCCCTACAGTGGCTTCCCATACCCTGCACATTCCTTCCTCCGCTCTGTAGCTGGGAGCTGCTTTATCAAGCTTCTCAAAGTTTTCTTCCCGCCTTCCTTCCTTTCTTCCTGCAAACTCTCGCCTGAGCATCAGTAAAAGGACAACCAACACTTCAGGGGCTCCGGGAAGCAGAAGGCGGCAAGCCTGTTGAGTTGACCTCTGCCTCTTCCAGACAGAACAGGAGTACTTTTTGTAGAAGTCAAAGAATTTAACTCCTCTGTTTGTCTTGATCCTCAGAAGTAACGCCCTCCAGTGTTTACTAACCCCCATCCTTAGAAGATCCAAGAGGAATTGTTTGGAGCAGGATCCTAGTAGAGACCCTGTGAGACTCTATAGAGCAAGCCCCCAACAAGAAACCCCATGAAGGCAACAGAGTCCCTTCAGAAACTGCTCCTTCTTCTTGGTCCTTTAACATTTTACATCAGAACTTCAGCAAGAGAAGGAAAGCAGCATATATGCAAGTCCATTCCTGGCCTCTGCTTCCGGGCCTAGAAAGAAGACACCCACAAAAGTCCAAAGGCAGCAGCCTTGATGCACTAGGCTAGACCAATGTTCTGAACTCAACTGTTCTCTCTTCTTTTTTTCTTTTCTTCCACCCCCCACCCCCGCCCCATATATGGTCCTTTCAACATATACACTCAGTAGAAGTGAACCTAAAAAGAACTCACTCTGAACTGAATGCTTCCATCCTTCCTCAATCGTGATGGCCCACAGGAGGCAACACAACGAAGCTTAATTGCAGGTGGCAGGCGTAGGGGGTTATAAAATGTGTGAGGCACAGCTTCACACATTTTTGTGCTTTCACTTCAAGGGGACAAACCTTTGGGAGTAGACGAGGATACCCGTTAAAGTGGATTGATTGGAGGTTCCAACGTGACTTAAAGGATTTCAAGACAGGAGAAATCACTCTTGAGGAAATCAGGAAAGATTTTATGGAAGAAGTGGCTTCTCGGGTAAATCTTGAAGGAATGGCGGAATTTTAATAGGCAAAGGTGGCATGAAGGGAAAATGCTCGAGATGGAGGGCATGACAGCTCATTGGAGACAAGAAGTGAGAATGAGGAAAGACTGCGTGAATGTGGCTAGAGTACAGGGTACATGCCCACAAACTGGAAGAGAAGGCTGCAAAGGAAGTAGGCCAGTCAAAGGCATTTGCACTTAATTTGAAAGGCAAAGGGTGTAATGATCTATGTCTACAGTGGGATACTACTCTGCAGTAAGAAGAAAGAGATTTTTAAGTTTTGATTTAATTTAACCAGTGCAAATTCAGTGCTGAAAACCGACATTTGATTCAGTTATTGGAAAATTTTAAGGTATATTTGAACAACCCGCTCAGTGAATCTTCTCTTCGAACTGTAAATCTTATGAAAGCTAAATACAAATTAAATATACCTGATTAAATTTAACTTCTAAATTAAGATGCACTGTAACTGTGAAGTACACACTAGATTTTGAAGCTCAGTATAAAGAAAGGATATAAGATATCCTATTCATCATTCTGATGTGGGTTACATGTTGCGATAATATTTTGGATTTCTTAGGTTAAATGAAAATGCTATAAAAGTGAAAACAAAAAAAAGGGGGGGGGAGCCATTGAAGGTCTTGAAGCCAGGCTGTCACATGATTTAAATAATAATAATAACTTTGAGGAAGTCGGGCAGGCAGATTACAAGGGAGAGATGAGGCAGGGGGAGAAGAGGCAAGAAAATTTCACTGAAAGATTTTTTTTTTTAACAGTCGCATCAGTAATAACCTAAGTCAGAGACTCAGAAATATGCTTTTCAGTCCCCAGACGTGGCTCAGAAGTGTACTCCCTAGTTTTAGGGATATTTCCACTGGGCTAACGCTAACCTTTGCTCACTCCCCCAAATACTTCACCCTCGGGGAAAGTTATGGATTCTGTTGGGAGAGGTCAGGTCCCGTGAAGGAGCAAAGGTCACCCTGAAGGGTCCTGGACCAAACCTGACCCCTGGTTTGATTTGGAGGAAAACCTGACAAAGTTTGTTATTGCATTTTGGGCTGGAATTTACCATTGGAAATGCAGCCTTTGTCACTGACACAGGGAGAACTGTTTTGCATTTGATGACATTTTCAAAATGGTGTGAAAAAACCTTGACGTTTTTATTAGAAAATCTATAAAGCCCAAACAAATGGTTTCATGCTGCTTTGCCTCATTCTTCATAGGTTCGTTGGCAATCCATCATCTCTCCCACCTCTCCCGTGCCCTCCCACTCCCCTTGAACCCATCAGCGACAACGTCTCACCCATGAACAAAAGGACTACTCAGAGAAGCCCTTTCAACCTTAGATGTCCTTTGCCTCTCAACTTTTACCCCTTAAATCAACTACAATCATTCCATTTTCACTGGCTCCCTTCCTGAAAGGCTGAACAGTGTTGTCACCTCCTTGCAGAAACTCTTCCCTTAACTTCTCATGACACTGAATTACAGAAGCTTGACCTGCCTTCTCTTCAGTTAGAGACAGGACTCTCTCCGGTCCTCCTTGCATGTGATGAAACATCCAGTTTAAAGCAAATAATTGGATTCAGAGCAAATAAATGAAAGTATTCTCTCTAGAAAAAAAAAATTGCAAGTCCCTTTCATAGATTGCCATTTTGAATCAAGATCTTATCCATCCTAAATTTCAAATAAGGTAACCTATCTCGTTCGGCCTTGCTTTTGACTATGGCCCGTGCAAACTTACCCCGTGTATCAGAATGCAACTTCTTACCTATGCCTCAGTCTCCCTAAAACTAACTGTGATTTGACTTTCTCTCTCCCACCTGTGGTTTCCTCCCTGCTGACCCTCTCCCAATCTCTGCATCCCCCTCATCAGCACAGGAGCTGACACGGTAGGTTCTCAAGCATGGAGATTGTGCTCATTCATTGGACCTTGTCACTTTTTTTGCATTTTTGAATGACTCTGATGCCTCTCCCAACACCATCACCATTTGGTTCTCTCTTGGTTCTCTGCCTAGCTCCCTCATGCCTATTTTGATTAATCATCTTTTCTCCATATTCTGTTATATGCTCACCTACTCCTTTCTTTCTTCAACCAAATTTGCCTAATAGTCACAGTTGCCACATAATGTGTTGACATAAGTCTTGGGTTTTAATGTTTCCATTGAATTCTCAGAATATCCTTGGGAGGTAGGAAGGGCAGAGGTTATCTTTGGACAATTTAAAGATGATAAAATGGGGGCACCTAGGTGGCACAGTTGGGTAAGGGTTCAACTCTTAGTTTCAGTCTAGGTCATGATCTTAGGGTTGTAAGATCGAGCCCCACATCAGGCTCCATGCCCAGCAGGGAGTCCACTTGGGATTCTCTCCCTCTCTCTCCCTCTGCCCACCATGCTCTTTCTCTAAAATAAATCTTTAAAGAATAAAATAATAATAATAATAATTATTATTATTATTATTATTATTATTATTATAAAGATGATAAAATGGAGGCTCAAAGACGGTAAATCCCTTTCCTAAGCTCCCTGGCTCATAAAGGGCAGAGGCAAGATCCCAGTCCTCTGCTCCCAAACCACAGTGCCTTCTTGCCATACTCGCTGTTTCACTTCCTCAATAGCCATCATTCCACCTTTTCACTTGTGATTTAGCCTCTCATCTGTCTGATCAGTCCTCTGCTTGGCTTGACTTAACCACATTGCCTCCTTTCCTCTTCATCCCCTGCCCCCCACACTCCTTTGCAGAGAACCACCAGCCAGTTAGCCACACACGCTAAGCTGAGTGTGACAAGTCAGCTGTTCAGAACAGACAAGTCCTGTTCTGTCTTTGAGCAAATTCCTAGGTTTGGGTGTGAGCTCTTTAGAGCAGGTCTGTAATCTGAACTGCCGTCATCCATGGTCCCCCACCCTGCTCTCTGCCCCCTCTGCCACCCTGACACGTCAGTCTCACACAAGCCCATCATACCCCAGGATGCTGGCCGTTTGATGGTGGGTCTGTCCCCTGCATTCCCAAACTACCATGGACTGTAAAACCATGGAGGCTCATTTGTGTTTTCTTCTCATCCTCAGTGTGTTTGGTAGCACTCCCTGGGAGCATACAGATACCAGAGGGAAGAAAGAATAGAAAACCCAGCAGGAAGAGTCTCCAGCAGCACAAGAAACTACCTGTGCCAGTTCAACGGCCACCAAGTGAGACAGTCGACAAACACATACTACACGTGAAGGGAAATGCTGCCAACCAACCAACAGACTGCTTGCTTATAGGCTTTTTCTTTTTAAACTGAGACTTTTGGGGTCACATTTACTGATTCCTCCCCTAGACCAGGAACAGACCCATAGAGCAGAAAATACAGAATTACTCTAAAACACAATTAGCCAAAAGCCAGGGGCAGTAGTTGGAATTCTTACAGTATGCCAAGCCATCTCCTCCACCACCAAGTGTGACAGAAGCTAAACCAGGCAGGCACACAGAGCCATTGAGAAGAAGTGACACCCCACCCTCACCACCAGGGGCAAGCTGAAACTTCAGTCAGGTATCCTGGTGTTGCACACAGCATTGAAATTCAGGTCACATAAGTTCACAGAACAAGAGTGAGTAGGTTCAAGCTTGAAGATGATGTTGGGATAGGCAGGGGGCAGGGAGGTAGTGGGTGGGCGCCAGCAAGCCCAGAGCCCCGGCATGACAGAGGGCTCAGTTCTTCCCTCTGCCTGTCCTCTCAAATCTCTACCAACTACCAGCCTCAGTACTGTTAGCAAGAGTAGGACCAGCCCCCTCTGCCCTCCTATCTTATGTCCTCCCTGAAAAAGCCCTCAAGTAGGAGTCCATTATGTGGATTCTTCTTTATGCGGGAGATGGGCAAATCAAACCCTCTGTGCTTCACCTTAAAAAATATATATATATATGATGCCTTCCTTCCTATTTATTCCTGAGCTTCTCAAAATCACACACACACACACACACACACACACACACACACAGAAGCATCTTGAGGACTAGTAAGCATCCCAAGAGTGCTGAGTTCCTTTCCATGAACTCTGCATGAATATTAGAACATCATCTTTGACAATGACCACCTGGCTATCTAAGGCGATCCTGGACTGTTTTAAAGGACATGTCTTAGGCTCTTCTCAGCTCAAGAAGAGAGAGCTTGAGTAAAGTGATAGACTCACCTTTCCTTGGTGGCCCGGCTTCCATGGAAGGCAGACAGCGTGCCTGTGCCTGAGCCAGGCATCGTCTAATGCTCCAGGAAGACATTCCCTTCCCAGACAGGGAGCCGGGGACTTGTTCCCAGTAGCAACACAGGAGAGCTGACAATGGCTGGAGACTGGGAAAACTTCCTCCCCATTTGATTCTATTCTAATCAGCACAGATTTAACAAATGCGTAGTGTGGATATGTATGTATGTGTGTGTGTGTGTGTGTGTATAAATCATACATATAAATAATATAAAATTTGTACACAGTTGCCTACATCTACATGCTTGATATATAATCTGTTTGCCCTGAGCGCATGCTCCAGACCCCAAGACAGGATTGCCTGTAGGCCTGTGTTTTAGGCAAGGATGTCCCACAGTCATTTCTAGATGCTAATTGTGATGGCTTCCAGGATTCCCAGCATGTCGGCCGGCTCTGTGAAAGCTCTTTGAGGCCTTCTCATCATTAGAATTCCCTGAGTTTTCGCTCCTTCCTAGCAAACCATCTGGCCTCTCTGTACTCCAGCTGTAGCCCCCATCCCCTGCCACTCACACCTGAGCCTTTGACATCCCCCACCTGAAGCAGATCCGTCCATCAAGAAAATCCAAAATTGCAACCAGAAATTCTGTGCCCCCAAAATCTAGATATAAAAGTGTTTCTTTTCCCTTTTAATCCTCCGTTAGGTTTCGTGCTTCATTTTCTTCTCAAATGCATTATTTACAGTCTTGGAACATACATTGCCATATATGGGGGGAATGTATCTACCTCCACTTAATCGGTTTGCCCAATTAGCTGAGGCCTCTTGCCTCAGTGGTAGGCCTCTTGAACATTTATAATTATCATTAAGCAAAAGAGTAGAGAAGGTCAGAGTGGAGAGGTCTCTGAGAGTCAGAGGTGGCTCGCAATCGCGTGCAGGCTCACGAAGTCTCAGTCTGCCTCTCTTCAGAAGAAGGTGGGTTGCCAGTTAGCCAGTCCTTGCTCACAGTCATTAACCCTGGCCATAGGGATACTTTGAGTGACAAAGAGTCACCAGAGCACCACTCAAAGGAACACATTACTGGTGAGGCAGGAACCTGGAAACAAAGAGAAAAAGTAAAATCCCAATAACAGGAGCTGCTACTGTGGGCCTGGTGATAGAACTTCCAAGAGATTGATCTAGTAAAAGAGGGCTTTTCACATTCCTTATCTTTGGACCCAATTCACTCTTTCCACGTCTTTTTCTTCATTTTTGGGCTGATTGTTACTGCTGCCAGTTGCTAGCTTTTGTTTTAATTGAAGAAATACTGAAAAGCTATTTTGTAAAGATATTGCAAGCAATCCAAATGGTTCAGGACAGATTTCCCTTCATTTTACGAGAAGATAATTGTGAGCTTGTGTTTCAGTGACACAGGGGATGTGACCATGAGAGCAAAATCCATACATGAGAGATAATGTCCTAAAACCACGAAGGATATGTGGCCTGAGGAGATTCACCGAGTCGATCAACCATTCGAAAGCACTGTAGCCCCCCAAAATCCTAAGCTCCTAACCGGTGGTGGCACAGCAGGGAGACAGGCATAGGACGTAAGGGACTCGTGCTTTGAGATAGAAGAAAAGAAAGCCCGATTACCAAGTCAGCCAAGTGAGAGCAGCAGGACCACCCCCTCCACAAACCACAGTTGTCTTAGCAAAGTGCAGTGCAGTGACATGCGTCAACATATTTAACTAGCACTTACCAAATGCCTGCTTTATACTAGGGTTTAACATACAGTGTCTCATTCAGCCTTCTGTTATGGGCCGAATTGCGCTCCCGCCCCAAATTCATACATTAAAATCCTAATGCCCAGTATCTCAGAATGTGACTGTATTTGGAGAGGGAATGAAGGTAAAATGAGGCCATTAGGGTGGGCTTTAATCAAATCTGACTGGTACCCTTACAAAAAGAGATTAGAACACAGACATGGACAGGGAGACGACCACGTGAGGACATAAGGAGAAAACGGCCATCTACAAACCAAGGAGAGAAACCTTCAAAGAAACCAATGCCACAAACACCTGATCTCAGAATTCTGACCTCTAGAATGGTGAGAAAAGGTACTTGTGCTACGTAAGCCCCCAGTCTGTGGTATTCTGTATGGCAGCCCGAGCAGGCTGATGAGCCTTCCCAACCGCCTGGGGAGGCCGTCCAGAAGCGAGGACACAAAAGCTCAGTGATGGAAAATAATTTGTCCGGAATTCCAAAACTATGATGTGGTGGAGCAGGAATGAAAACACATCATCTGGCTTTGACTCAGGGGCCTTGAGAAGACAATGGTGTTTCCCGGCCCCCAAAGACAGGAGAAGCACTAGACAAAAATATCCTCTCACCATACATAAGCAGGCATTGCTTTCAACCCACCACCCTGGAGAAGCTCCAGAGAACTTATGGATGGGGAGGTCAGTGACAGGCTGCCGTGGGGCTGACCCATCACCTCCCACTCAGGAAGGAGTGCCCTTCCAGCTGACTTCCCGGCCTGGCGAGGCTGGAGGAGCCAAATCTTAAGCAGCCATTGTGTCGGTTCCCCTCTCAGGGTTTCACATAGAGTATACCAGATAACCCTCAGCACTGCCCACGAGCCCGAGGCTACTGTTATTCCCACTTTATGGATCAGAAGCCCAAGGAGGCACAGAGGTGATTGGTTCAGGGTCACCCACCAGCAAGAAGCAGAACAAGACAAAAGCCCAGGCTGGTACAAGGGCCCAAGCGCTGCCCACTGCACAAAACTGCTTCTTCTGGAGTGTAGGCACCTGGAGTAGAATTCCATGCTTGGAACTTTTAGAAGAACAGCATAGGGTATTCCAAGCTGACAATATGTAAGGTAAGTTGGAAAAGATTCTGTGGCTTCGGAGGTACTGTAAATCTCTGTTCATAGTCCCAGAAGGTCAATGAGTAGCTAATGACGAAGCTGTGCTAGGGGCCTTCCCCTCCCCACGGTTCGGTAGGACTGAATTTTCACACAACAGTCCATGGAAGTCACATAAAGAACAAATTAAAGAGAGAAACCCCCACGCACACAACTTTCCAGTTGTTAAGTCTTCGTGATCCCCTCATGAGAGCCTTATGAGGTAGATGAGAAGGTATTTTTGTAATGCTCCCGAGCCCTTCCTTCTCCTAACAGGGAAAATGAGACTCAGCGAAGCAGATAATGTCCTCACAACCCAGATGATGACAGTGACGGGGCTCCTCCATGGGTTTCAGTGCCCTTTCATGACCTTCCCTACCTCTGCTCCCCACCCACCTCTGTTCTGTGAAACACGTCCAACATTCACTTCCTGGTTCTCCTCTATGTCACAGGCTAGGTTATATGGCCTCCTGTCTTCCTCTTCTCTTTACTCCATGGTTTGTCTAAGCCTGACAAGATCTTTTGTCCATCTTAAATCTCCAGACTTTCAGGATCCTCAAAACACTATGAAATTTGCTCAGGGAAAGAAAAAAAAATGCATCTCAACATCTCCATGGAAGCTTTCATGTGGTTGCAAGAGGTTCACACACCCCCAAAAGCGTGGATGCAGCTACCTGACTAACAACACTGCCCTGCGTGTTTCCCTCTCCTCTAATAAACTTTAAGTCTTTTCTTCTCATCCATATTTTCCCATGGCCTTTTTCTCTCCAACACATTTTTCTGCCCTCCATTATACCGACTCAAGAGAAGTCCATGCTTCTTCCCTTCCTGTCCTGCTGGTTTCTACTTCCTGTCTGATTCTTCCAACAGTCTTCCTTTTAGGCTTCACTTCTCATGAAAAGTCTATTAAGACTCCTTCATGAGCACCTAGGTGGCTCAAGTGGTTGAGTGTCTGCTTTTGACTCAGGTTGTGATCCTGGGGTCCTAGGATCGAGTCCCGCGTTGGGCTCTGTGCAGAAAGCCTGCTTCTCCCTCTGCCTATGTCTCTGCCTTTCTCTGTGTTTCTCATGAATAAGTAAAACCTTAAAAAAAAAAAAAAAAAGACTCCCTCATGCTATCATAACACATGCAACCTGATTGTCTCTTTATTTTCTATAACCGTGACCCCGTCACTTAAACATGCTATCTTACACTCCCACTTACTAGGAGGCCTAGAAATAGACGATGGGACATGAGAGAAAATGTGATGTAGTTACACTCTCGTAGAGCTTATAGATGAGTGACAAAGGGATAAAATCAGACCATTACCTACAAATATGACATGTTACCTTACCAACGTAGAGATGTACGGGGTTCTTGGGGAACATATAGCAAAGGGTCCTAAAGCAACTTGCTGAATGGGCTCCAGGGATTTGAGAAGGAGAGGAGAAGCTTCCATCAAAGTGGCATCTCCAACAAAACCCAAAGAATGAGCAGAGGTTGGTCAGACCAAGCAGGAAGGAGACCAACCCAGGCAGAGTGATGAGCTTGTTGGCAGCCAGCATCAGAGTGAGCGTGGCTGAGCTGAGAGCCTGCAGAACCCCACATGACAAGCTCAGAGCCCGAGGAGTGCCAGGCACACCAGCCAGATCAGGCCAACCTGAAAAGCCACCAAAAGGACTGTGCATTATATAGCAAGGGTACTAGGACCTGATAAAGGGTTTTTGATAGACAAGAGATGTGGTCTGCTATGAGGGAAGAGCTGAAAGCTTATTTCATTTTTTATACTAAATTTTTGGTTACCCAATACGTTCTCATGTTTTTCAAAAACCAGAAACATGAAAAGGCATTCTGTAAAATTTTCCCTGGCCCTCAGTTCATGTCTCTCCTAAATAGATGTCAAGTTTTCATAGTTCTTAGGAGTCTTTTTTGACTGATTTCTGCTTGTACAAGCTAATATGACTAGGAATTCTTGTTTTTCTCCTTATATATTCAAAAAGTAACATACCATGCAGTGTTCTGTCCTTGATTTTTTTAAACTACAGATTCAGAGCCCTACACGCACATTTTTCAATTCCTAAGTTTTGAGAATCTACATGTTTTTTTTGGGGGGGTGCAAAGGGAGAGGGAGAGAAAGAATCGTAAGCAGGCTCCACATCCACTGAGACAGATGCAGGGCTCGATCTCATGACCCTGAGATCATGACCTGAGCCAAGATCAAGAGTCAGGCACTTAACCAACTGAGCCACCCAGGGGCATTTGTGCCTTGATTTTTTGAGATACCTTTTGACTCTTTTACATATTGTCAATTTAGCTCTTACATCAGTATTCATATTCGTGTTATTTACCTTTAACAAATGTAGGTCTCTCCTCCCCTACCTTCTGAGGAGCAGAAACTGTGTCTTATTCCATTTTGCATGAGGTGGATGTTCAGGTAAAGGCTGTTGAATTTTAGTAGATGATGAAAAAGTATCTTTGTTGAATGAATCAATTACTATTGGAAGGAACAAATGCTTCACCTGGCCCATTCTCTCAAATTTTTCACATTTAATTATGCCACTTTTCAAACATGCATAAAAGTAAACGGAATACCAAATGAACCTCGTGTACCCATGCCCAACTTCAACTATTGTCAACATTTTGGCCATCTTGATTCTCATCTCTGCCGACCACCCATCCGTTTTGGGGGAAAATGGGGCTGCAGTATTTTAAAAACCAAATTCAAGACATCATGTCATTTCCTCTACAAATACCCAGGACTGAGCCTCTTGCTGATAAAGGCTTTGATTTAAGAAGATAACCACATGCCAACAAAATTAATAGTAGTTCTCTAGTATTGCCACCATTCCCTGATTTTCTCAAAAATGTCTTTATACAGTTGGCTTCAGGAATCGGGAGCCCCACAAAGCCCACAGATGATACTTGGTCATTGTGTTTATAGTCCTTACATCTCTTTGATGCCATCACAGCCACCTCCTCTCTTCTTCTCTCTCTCTCTTTTATGCCATTGATTTGTTAGAGAAACCAGGTCATTTGTCCTGCATCGTGTCCCACATTCTGCATTTGGCTGATTGCTTCCTTGCAGTGTCATATAACTTGTTTTCCATCCTCCATATCTTCTTGAAAGCTGGCAAGATTTGTGTTTTGAAAACTTCATCCTGGCTGCTGTGTGGAGCAGTGAATGAAGAGCAGGAGAGAGAATGACAGTAAGAGGCTATGTTGGGTCACCCAGGCAGGAGGGTGGCCTCCAGATGATCGCAATGGCACATGGCTTCAGGGGTTGCATGGACAAAGGGAAATGGGCCCATTCAACGGATGCTTAGAGACAAGACCAACAGGACTCATTGACTAACTGGAAGGCAGCATGCTTCTCAATGCTCTATTAAGAATCTGGGCCTTACCATGTTTTCTCCTGGAAAAACATTTACATGTTTACTGACATTCTTCTCACAATTATCATTTATGGCAAGTTTTAAGGGCATACAAAGTTGTAGTATTATTGTTGGTATTAAATTTTATTGCTGTGGCTTTAAAACATAAACAAAAATAATTCCTTAAGTAGTTGGAAATTGTAATGATACTCTTGGGATTGGATTTTACTGCCATGGATACTGTAAAGCACAAAGATAATAAATTTAAATTGCAGTATTAGTATTGGGAATATATTTTATTACTTTGGCCAGAACACAAAGAAGCAGGATTCATAACTCTTGTTTTTTCCCAGCAGTGCATTTATATGCAACGACGCTGGGTCTGGTGTGGGGAGGATCAGAGGTCACCAGCATCACAGTTCGTGTGACCAGGCAAGAAGCCAGGCCAATAGGATAAGGTATAGAAGAGCTCAATTCTTACAGGTGGTTAGGGCACTGGAGAGAAGCAGATCAAGTGAGGAGGAAGAGATGCACGTGGTCACATGGCATTGAGAAAGGTTCATCTGGCAGGAATTGCTACGAACCCCATTTCACCAAAGTGGTTCTGCACCCCACCCACCAGCACACCCCATGGCTTCACATGCTCACCATTTGAGTCCACTTTTGTTTTTGTTTTTGTTTTTTTAATTTTTTTAAATTTTTTATTTATTTATGATAGTCACACAGAGAGAGAGAGAGGCAGAGATACAGGCAGAGGGAGAAGCAGGCCCCATGCACCGGGAGCCCGACGTGGGATTCGATCCCGGGTCTCCAGGATCGCGCCCTGGGCCAAAGGCAGGCGCCAAACTGCTGCGCCACCCAGGGATCCCTTGAGTCCACTTTTGAAGACAAGTTCTACACACCAAGGATTGTTTTAGGTTTGGGTGTTGAATGGTCTGGCACTTTGTGGACACTGCCCATGACTTCCTCTGTGTCCATCTTACTATAAGCCTAGCCAAAAACCTAGAACTTGTTCCTAATGCTCCTTTTCCCTGCCCCTGCACATTGTCAGTCATTGGCCCTGCCCATCCTGCCTACTCAGTATGCGTCTCATCAGTCGCCATCTGTCTACCCCATCTCAGTCCACCATCAGCTCTCACTGGCATCTCATTCCAGCCACTGCTCCAAATCCCCCTTGCTGTCCACCCTCCATGCTCATCAAAGTAACAACAATCATCATTTACTGATCATTAATAATGTGCCAGGGCCTGTGCTAAGCATCTTATAGCAGTATCTCATTTGACCCTCACAGCTTCCCTATGAAGGAGGGATAACTCTTCTTTCATAAGTTATTAAACTGAGTTCACACATTAAATATCAAAACACATCATGTACTTATGTAAATCACCAGACAAAAGAAGAAAAGAAATCTTAGGTCCTTCCTTGATCCTCAATACTCCCTGTCGCCATTTCTTCCTCCTTTCCTTCCTTCCCTCCTTCAACAAATAAGCCCCTTGGTATGAAACACAAGAGCACTACCAGTTTCTCCAGACTCATCCATCACCTGGATCCCAAGTAACCACAGCTCTCATTAACAAAGTAACTTGCAGTTCTTGGTATGCCATTTACTCTTGTCCTTTCTCTTATCTAGAATGTAACCTCTTTCCCTGTCATTGTCTAACTACCGTTTATCTTTCAAGATTTATTTTAGACATCATCATCACCAGGAAGCCTACTTTTAAACTATGCACTTCAAAATACCCATGAGCACACAGCCTGCTTGTACACATAGGCACGTGTGCTTGAGCATACACACACACACACACCCATACACACACACACACACAGCTCTCTGTAGCTATCCTCTTGGATCCTACTGTACCCCCTACTGTACCCTATCAGGGTGCTTATCATACTGTATTGGGGCCATCTGCTTTATCTTAGAAACACATTTAGCCTGTAATTTACCTGAGGGCAAGGACTATGTCTTGTTGGTGAATTCCCAGAATCCAACACCTGAATTCAGCACACACGGTAGATGCTCAATGGCCTTTGCTGACTAAATGCATGAACAAATGAACAGTATAAGATACAATGATTTCAACAGTAATTTTATTTTTTAAGATTTTATTTATTTATTTCAGAGAGAGAGGAAGAGGAGAGAGAGAGAGCACACAAGCATGAGTAGGAAGAGGGGCAGAAGGAGAAGAAGCAGACTCCCCATTGAGCAGAGAGCTCAACATGGGGCTCAATCCCAGGACCCCAGGATCCTGACCTAAGCTGAAGGCAGATGCTCAACCACTGAGCCACCCAGGCGCCCCTCAACAGTAATAATTAAAACAGTAAGACACGGGGCACCTGGGTAGCTCAGTGGTTGAGTGTCTGCCTTTGGCTCAGGTCATGATCCATGGGTCCTGAGATCAAGTGCTGCATCAGGTTCCCTGCATGGAGCCTGCTTCTCCCTCTGCCTATGTCTCTAACTCTCTCTGTGTGTCTCTCATGAATAAATAAATAAATATCTTTAAAAAAAAACAATAAAACATAAGCCTTTTGAACCTGAAAGGAATATCAGACTTTTATTCAGTTTCAGGAATTATATTTATATACTATGTTTCAAATTCATTCTCCAATTACTCACCTGTTTTGATTCTAAAACCCAGCAAAGGGTTACCTATAAACTCATGGCAGAATATAATTGGTGGAGAATACACAATTCCTTTCCACGCACTTTAGTGAGTGCATGGAAAATAGCACCCTGGCAACCACACAAATAAATATTGGGAGTGACACGTACCATGTTATAGCAAACTCGGAATGCAGCAAGCAGTCAAAGAAATTAGAAGGTGTCGTAAGTTTGAATCCTCCCAAATGCCGGTCAGCCTAACTTCTATGAGCTTCTTGTTTGGAGGGATAACTCCTCCATTCTCAAGTTACGTGAAGCTCTTTTCTTTGTAGCTGGCCTTTTCTGAGGTCATAAACTTCCAGAACCAGAGTATGGAATTCAGAAACATGGAACGCGAGAGAGGCCTGACAGGAACCAGGCCTCTGACCATGGCCCGTTCCTGCCTCTGTTTCTGTTTCCATAGAAATGACCATCTGATCAGCTGAAATTAGTTCAAGATTCCTTTACATTGTTTTCCTTTCTTCTTCCTTTGGAGATAACCCCACAAGGTTTGGCCAATTGGAAAAAATGGGCTTGTTGGCTCCAAGGCATCATGTTGGAGAAGTTAAATATTCTCCCAGCAGCGACAGCATCCTTCTCCTCCAGCTACACATTGGTCAGCTCCTGTGATGGCTACCACCCACCCCACCACCACCACCATCTGGGGTGAGGTGCTCACAACCTTTGAATCACCAATCATCTTCCAAGTCACTTCCGGCAGTTGGATAACCTTTATGACTGCACACGTTGCTGGGCATTCAGGATGGTCCCTATCAAACTGAGATGAATGTGTTTCCTAATGTCTGTTTTTATTACATTAGGCTGGGAAGATGAAATCAAAAGAACTACTTTCAACAAAAATGTCCTGTGTGGACAGTTCAATACTCTTTCTACAGGCCCCGGTGATTGCCCTCATTGTATGCGGGATAAAGGCTAAACGCGCAGCTACCCGCTAGTTTGACAAGGCTGTTCTCCCGCCAGCAGGTTGCTCAGACTTTTTTTTTTTCATAGCAGCCCTCTGATTCCACCAAACCCACTGGATTAACAAAAACCTGAAAGCAAAATAGCACAAAATGATATCCCCCACATGCACCACTATTAGTCTTTGCAACCTACAATTATACCAGTTCAATCTAAATGCCCCCAAACATAATTTCATTAATGCCAGCCATTTCAGAACTGGTAAATATTTTCTCTTCTTGGATTTTCTCTTATTATGGGTCTTCAGCCGAGAATGATGAAGCAGATAGGCACAGCCCACCCAAACAATGTAGTGGGGGAACCAACCGCCCAGTCAAGATGACAGGAGAGTGAGGGGCTGGTAGAGGAATGAAGAGGGAAACTGAGAAACTCAATTTGGAGAGAAAAAGGGGGGGAGGGAACAAAAAAGCAGAGGAGAAGAGGGAAGGAGATGGAGGAGGAATTCTGTGGGCAGATACACAGAGCTGTGCCCGGGACCGCACACCCGTGGCTGGCATCGCCTAGGGAGCTGGGAAGTGCAGTCCAGCAAAGCTGCACTCCACCTGGGCCTCAGAGCTGCTTTTAAAGGCCAGCCTTCAAGATGTCCTATGGTCTCCGACTCAAACCCTTTAAAGAGATTTCCTCCTGTGATAGAATCCTTAGACTGATACAGATGCACAGTGGGTCGTTAATTTACTTTATCAGAGAAAAAAAATTGTCCTAACATTCTTAGCTGATCCAAAATCTGCCTTCTGTAAAACAGCTTTCCGGGGTTGGCAGAGAATTAGGAGGAAGATTGCAGAGCTTGGGCACAGCCCGGCGACACATGTGTGCTCTTGGGCAGCCCCGCGTCGGCAAAGAGAGGGCAGGACACGTGCACAGTGGATCTCAATGGGTGACTCGTTTCGGGGGCATTGCGATGGTCCAGAGGAGGGATCAGGGAAAGACAAAGACCTCGATTTTAGTAGCGGCTTTGGCACTTGTGAGCTGGACATGGGGGAAGCTCAAGTGTGTGAACCACCATTCGGTCAACTGGAACAAAGAAAAACAGCACCTGCCTCATAGAGTTCCCGTGACAACTACATGCCATGGGACAGGTAAGGTGCTTCACACAGGTCTGGCCACACACCTGCCCTCAAAAGAAGGTTGGATAGTATGATTTGCAGTATAATAAAGAGTGATATGACTAGAACCAGAATAGACTCCCCTTTGGGAATCTTTGGGAGTGGGAGGCCCGGTGGCTCAGTGGTTGAGCAACTGCCTTTGGCTCAGGTCATGATCCCAGGGTCCTGGGATTGAGTCCCACATCGGGCTCCCTGCATAGAGCCTGCTTCTCCCTCTGCCTATGTCTCTGCCTCTCTTTCTGTGTCTCTCATGAATAAATAAAATCTTTAAAAAAAAAAAAAAAAGGAGCCTATGGGAGTAAGTGAAATGGGTTAAAACCAGGTTTAGGGTTTTAATTCTCATCAGCAGATACTGAGACTTGAAGCCTCACTGGGGGCGGGGGGGGCAGGTAGCAACTTTCTAAAATGGGGTGAGGTACTAGAATGGGAAAGATGTTCTAGACACCTGGGGATTCCCCTCTATACGGTCCCTTCATGCTGCTGAGGATGCAAGTTTGCACCTGTGAGGAAGAGAAGCACCCAGGAAGTGTTTCTAGGGGTGTGGGGGATCAGAATGCAGGTGGGGTTGAAGTCAAGGAGCTGGGAAAGAAATGGCTGGAATGCAGGTTAAGCTGGAAGTTCTTTCCAGAACAACAAAAGTCTCCTCCTGGAAAACGTCACATCCTAACTTCGGGGGCAGCTCTGGCAGGAGGAAGAGCACCTGCCCACACGTCCCTCGGGCAGAGCATGAGGGGAAGCAGGGGGTCTTTGGTTATTGTGCACGCTGAGCTGAGCGACCAGCTGGAGTTCACGGGCATTGTGCTAGCCTGGATTTCACACTGTTTGCACAATTATGAAACAACAGACAACAGAAAAGGTGCCAATTCACTCTTCAAAGGCACACGGACGCCCCTTGTTCCTAGAGTTGGTGTGCGGCACTCAGACATCACAAACACTGTGCCCACTTCCCTCTCTCGGGGGAACCTCATTCAGAGCCCTTCCTTAGGGGCATCCCCACACCCCCGTCCTCTGGATGGAGAAGCAGCTCCTGGCTGGAGCCATCTAGGCCCCAGGATCACCACACATTTTTGTGGCAGCAGAGCCTTTTGCGAACGCTGGCCCCTGGGCTCTGCCCTCCCTGGCTGCTGGGGAAGGAAAGCAGCTGCATCCCAGAAAACGAATCCACTCAACAAACAATGCAATGCCCCGACTAGTCATAATGAGGTCTGGTTCAAATGTTGGCACACACACAAAATATTAATTAAAATAACGTGCATGATAAATAATATTGGGATCCAAAGCACAGGCTCCTCTAAAATCACAGTTGGTAATTATGTGAGAGCCTGCTAACACACACTCAGAATTCCAGTGTTGCTTACATGACAAAATTAGTCTCAGGGAGGTGACCTTGAGAGGTCGTCTCGTGCGAGTATCCTCCTGCTTAGAAACTGAACGATGTCTAAACAACACTGCAAGACGAGCATTCGTCCTCAGTTCCAAGGGCTAAGGGAAGAAATTCCTTAAGAACTCAACAATTCAATTTAATAACAAATATTTGAGCACCGGCTGGTGTAAGACTCTCTGCTTATCACTGGGGATAAGGGGTAGGGTGCAGGGGGAGGCACAGTTCACATTATTAAGAAGTAGCTGGTTAAGGGGAGCTTGGGTGGCTCAGTCGGATGAGCGATCAACTCTCCATTTCAGCTCAGGTCCATGATCTCAGGGTCGTGAGATCAAGCCCCAGGCTCAGTGCTGGGCGTGGAGCCTGCTTAAGACTCTCTCTCTCTCCCTCTCCCTCTGCCCTTCCCCTCCTCCACCTCTCCCTCTCTTAAAAAAAAAAAAAAAAGGAAAAAGAATAGTAACTAGTTATTGGTTAATACCTCTCCTAGATAAAAAGTCCTTCTATATCCCTCACCTAAATCTTTCATGCTGCTATTAAAAACCAGTGCCACTCGTTTAAGTCCTTGACTGAGGACCTCACAGGATTCCAATTCTAGTGCTTCCAGGGTCTTTATCAGGTACCACGGACTTCAGGGTAGGCTGACATCAGGTAAGTATCCCCAGTACTGCTCATTACTGAGATACTGACCTGAAGTTCCCCACCAACTCCCAACATAATGAAGCAATTGTGCACCATCGACTTTATCTAGACCTTTTAAATTATTACCAAATTTGACATTCATTGCCCCAGTTAATCCAGAAGCCTAACTGGGAAAGGAAAAGACCTCATTATCCTAATTCCGAAACCATTTTCTATTTGTGGCTCAGTCAACATTTCGGCATCTCGTTAAATGTATTTAATTTCATTCCCTTAACAATAACCCACGTACCACACCAGTGACCACAACTTCGGCATCCCAGCCCCTAAATTCTATTAGTGTTCAGGAAGCCTCATGGTCGCAACATAATGTTCAATCAGTGCAGAGAAATTAATTAAATTAAAATTATTTTTATTGTGATTTAATTAGCTTGATTTAATTACTTTGTTCACGGACTGAGCATTCTGTTTACAGCCAGATCCCGGCTCTCATTCGTGGCATGAATGTTCCCACAGAATTACATATTTTCTCTGTTCAGCCATTGGAGCGGGCTGGGGGAGTTTGCCAGAAACTCACGATTTATCACAATCAGCATCATCACAAATTATAGGAAGCATCCAGCAATATGATAACTTCTAAATGAAGTGTCTGAAAGCAGGTCATACCAGCAGCCTCGGCTGTTAATCCGTCATATTTCATAGTCAACCTGACACCCTGTCCAATTTGCTGTGCCTGCGTTATCGCTGGGCAGCTCCTGTGAGCTGCTGCCTCTCGGAGGGCCCGCCTCGGGGTGCCCGGCTCCCACGCAGGCTGCAGACCTGCCTGGCCCTCCGCGGCCTCCCCTAGCCCTGGCTCCACGCAGCGGCCACTCACCCTGGCACTGCTACTTCCTCTTTCTCTGAGCCGGGGTCCTGCGCCCAAGGTTCACCGTCTGAAATTCAGTATTTCCTTCGACCAGGGGATGTAGGCAGCAAACCACAGAGCATTAGCCGTCCCTGGGACTTGGTCTCAGGGAACACCAGCTATTTCCACGACTACATTGCAGTTACTGTCCACATCTTGGAATACTTTGATCACTACTTGAAAACAATAGCAAGTATTAGACCCCACAGGAGATCATGCGCGTTCTCAACCTTCTTTATGGCAGGCCACTCCACAATACAGTGTGTGATTCCAGCTGGCCGGACAACAGTGCCCTTCCTATTGGTGTCTCTCAAAAATGAAATCAGTTCAGGATGCCTGGGTAGCTCAGAGGTTGAGTGTCTGCCTTTGGCTCAGGTCATGATCCCAGGGTCCCACATCAGGCCCCCCACAGGAAGCCTGCTTGTCCCTCTGCCTATGTCTCTGCCTCTCTGTGTGTGTCACTCATGAACAAATAAATAAAATCTTTAAAAATAAAAACAATAAATTCATAAATAAAGAAAATCAGCTCTAACTTGCCTGTATCAGAAATGTATTGTCTTGATGAGTGCACTCAAGGCTGTATGGAGCTGTTTTTTCATGTTCTAACAACCATATTTCAATAGTTGGGTTTCTCCATGGTCTTAAGTATTTTATTTTACGATCTGAAACCATGTTGCTGAGAATGGAGCCATAGGCTTTGCCAGACTGCTTTAACGAAAGAAGCCTGAACTTTTCATTCCCTGTATGAGTTTTCTGCTGTAACAGAGAGATACGACCTTGGTGGTTTCAGGCAACAGAAATGTATATTCGTTTATGATTCTGGAGGCAGAGGTTCAACCTTCTTCTCACTCGGCAGAAATCAAGGTGTCATCGGAGCTGTTCTCCCTCTGGAGGCTCTCGAAGAGAGTCGATCTCTTGCCTCCTCTAGCTTCTAGTGGCTGCCAGCAAGCCTTTTGCTTCTGGCCACCTCCTTCCTCTCTCTGCCTCTGTCTTCACATCACCTTCTCCTCTTTTGTGTGTATGATCTCCCTCTGCATTTGTCTTATAAGGACACTGTTGATGGCATGTAGGGCCCACCTGGATAATGCAGGGTAATTTCCCCATCTCAAGGGTCTTAACTTAATCACACCTTCAAAAGCTTATTTTCTCCTAAATAAGGGAACATTTACAGATCCCAGGGATCAGAGCCTGATCTTCTGGGTGCCACCATTCAGCCCACTAGTCTCTATGCTTATTTAATTCTTTCTTTTTTAAGATTTTATTTATTTATTCATGAGAAACAGAAAGAGGCAGAGATATAGGCAGGGGAGAAGCAGGCTCCTTGTGAGGAGGACTTTCAGGACTCACTCCCTTCACCCCAGGATCATGCCCTGAGCAAAGGCAGACACTCAACTGCTTGGCCACCCAGGCATCCCAATGCTTACTTAATTCTTTACTGGTTGTACAGTTCTGGCCTTCAGGAAGGGGCATAAAATTATCTCAAAGATGTGACAAAATTGGCACCAAATCAAAATAGATATTGATGCCAACACCCATTAAAGTCATTAGATAAAAGTTCATGAGATGGTTAAAGAGAAACACAAGGCCTTTGAAAAACAAAGTTTTCACCAAGGCCTAGGAGAGAAACAGGACCTCTTTCTTCACATCCAGATGAAGAAAGCACAAGCTTCGCAAACTTTGCCACTGGAACACCCTTGGTTTTGGGCCCCTACCCGTCCCAGAGAGCTAAGGCGGGTAGCTCTGCTTGCCCCTCCTCCGCCTCTCATCCTGCCCCAAGGGTGCCGTATTTATGTGTTCTGCACAGTGTTGAATGAGGAACTTATGTCACTGACCAGAAGTGAAAAAGGGCAGGGACTGTGTGTTTTTCAATTAAATAGAACAAGAGGAAGTGAGTGTTAACTTTAACATGAAATACTTAAGCTACCGATTAGAGCTAAATCCCTATGGGCAGGTAGGTGTGCCAGACCAGTTTATTGCTAAAAGAAGTTCTATACCCGCCTCTTCCAGAATCATGAAAATGGTGGATGAGTTGACCCAGGGGCAGCCTGATGTCATTCTCTGGTCTAGACATCAGACCTGGCTTCCTGCCCCAGCTATGCCTCTTCTCATGTGATGTCATTCACAAAACCCAACCTCACCAAGCACCAGTCTCCTCATCCGGGGCAGATAGATTACTACAAACATGAAAAACCATTTCATTGGTGTGGATCTTGACTGTCTCATGATCTCTCATGAGAGATCAAACAACTCAGTGATTTTCGTTTGCCATCTTTACCATAGACTACATGGGCTCTTTAAAGGCAGGGCTCTTCTGGGTGCAGCTCTGAGCATATTGCCTGGCACACAGAGGACCCTCAATAAATATTCCTTTACTTGAACTGAATGCCTGCCTTACCTGACTCACAGACTCAAAGTGATATTGGTCACACTTTGATTCATGCCCCGGAGATCTGGCCAAGGGCCTGCTAGGGCAGCTTCGGTTACTCCTTTGCTCTACCCCGTGGCCTCCTCCTTGCCCTGGCCAGCGGCAGCATCTACATCTGCCTGTTAAAGCCAGGAGAAAGGGCCTGCATTGCATTGCTACGCTAGCCAGCTCTCCACTCCTGCCCCCAGCATCCTCCAGAAAATAAAAACAAATAAAAACATTTAACCAACAACAACAACAACCATATATATATATATATATATATATATATGGCATGCTACTTCTGGAGGTAACTTGGAAATGCTACACAGACAGAAAGTATCAATATTGTGGTGGATCCTGTTCCTCTTGCACAAAGGACCCTTTTGCAAGTTTCCTTCCAGACATATGACACCTTCGCCCCCTTTAAAATTAGCCTCAGAGAATGCCCTTTTGCACTGGGAATGAGTAGACAGAGGTCTCCGTTGCTCATGCTCTCTAATTCAGAGGGCAGGCCCTAACTTGCAAACCTTGGTGCTCTTCAGCAGACTGGAAAGACATTTGAGATGATCTAGTTCAACCTCCTCTCTTTAGGGAAAAGAAAACTAGGGACACCTGGGTGGCTCAGTGATCGAGCATCTGCCTTTGGCTCAGGTCATGGTCCCAGGGTCCTGGGATTGAGTCCCTGGCTTCTCTCTTCGCCTATATTTCGGCCTGTCTCTGTGTGTCTGTCATGAATGGATGAATGAATGAATGAATGAATGAATGAATGAATGAATGAATAAATAAATAAATAATTTTTTTTGAAAAAGAAAACTTAAGAGTTATCCATCGTCATAGGGCTTATTAGCACCAAAGCATGCAAGCAAGCAGAACCCGCTTCTACTGTCTTCCAGTCCACTGTGGTCTCCATTCTCTTGTGCTCTTCCCTGAACCCAAGGCCTTCACTTGGCCTTGCAGATCTGGCTCAGTGCACTACCTCACAGCTGAGTGTTCCAAGCTGCCCTAGTAGGCTGAGTTACGGACTCCCTTCACACGTTGGGCGGTGAGAAACTATGTAGAAAAGCCATGACAAGGTAATCTGATGTAGAATATTTTGGTAGTGTGATTTTGTAGTATGCCATTTTAATTCCCTCTTCTTGCCTTTCCTGTATTTTTTAAAGTTATTTTATTAGTCATATCTTAGAGGTTACAGTTAACATCTTAAACTTGTAACAACTTAATTTGAGTAATACCAACCAAGTCTCAAAAGTATACAAACACTGTGTTCATAATATCTCCATCTCTCCCCCTTTACATGGTTATTGTCACAGATTGCACCTTTATACATTGTATGCCCATTAACATACACTTATAATCATTGTTTGTTGCATTTGCCTGCTAATCACACAGGAGGGCCACCTGGGTGGCTCAGTGGTTGAGCATCTCCCTTCCGCTCAGGTTGTGATTCAGGGTCCTGGGATTGAGTTCCACATCAGGCTCCCTGTGGGAAGCCTACTTCTTCCTCTGCCTACATCTCTGCCTCTCTCACTGTGTCTCTCATGAATAAATAAATTAAATCTTTAAAAATAAATAAATAAATAAATCATATAGGAAAAAGAGAGAAGTTGTAAACCACAACAAAAGTGCAATGATACTGGATTTTATAGTTAGTTATATAGTTACCTTTACCTATGTTTTTTGTGTTTTTTTCTAATGACTTTGATTTAGAGCCTACTGTCCTTTCATTTCAGCCTGAAAGGCTCCCTTTAACATTCATCATACACAGCTGATTTACTAGTACTGAAATCCCTGGGCTTTTGTTTGTGTGGAAATGTCTTAATATCTCCCTCATTCTTGAAAGATAGTTTTCCCAGATATAGGATTTTCAGTTTTTGGGTTCTTTCTTTCCAGACTTTAAATATGTCATCCCACTGCCTCTGGCCTCCATGATTTTTGAAGGGAAATAAGTTGTTAATCTTACTGTGGATCCCTCAAACATGGTAAGTCCTTCTCTCTTGGTGCTTTCAAGATTATCTCTTCATCTTCGTGTTTTAATAGTTTGACTATAATGTGCTTCAGTGTGGGTCTTTTTGAGTTTCTCCTGCATGAAGTTCATTGAGCTTCTTAAACATGTATATTCATGTATTTTTTTCAGATTTGAGAAATTTTCAGCCATTATTTATTCAAATTGTTTTCTTCCCTTTTCTTTCTTCTCCTAGGACTCCTTCCCAAAATGTGTATATTAGTATGTTTCATGCTATTACACACATCCCTCATGCTCAGTTCACTATTCTTCATTTTCTTTTCCTTTTGGTCCTCAGACTACAAGTTCATTGACCCTTTTTTTCCTGCTCAATCTTCTATTTAAACTCTCTAGTGAGTCTTTCATTTCAGTTATTGTTCTATTCACCTCCAAAATTTCTGTTTGGCTTCATCTATCTCTTTGTTGATATTCTTATTTTGTTCATGCATTGTTTTCCTGATTTCTTTTAGTTCTCACTGAACAGAGTTAAGACAGCAGATTTAACATCTTTGACTAATCATTCCAATGTCTGGGACTCCTCACAGATGATTTCTATCAAATTTTTTTTCTCCTGCAAATGGGCCATATTTTCCTGGGTTTCTTCAGGTTTTGTTTATTTTTTGGTAGATTTTGTATTGTTGAGAACTGGACCTTGAGTATTAAATTATGGTAACTCTAGAGATTTAACTCTCCTATCCCTTTAGAATTCCTGAATCTTATTTGTTGAAAGCTAAAGCCAACTGTTACTTTTCCAGACTATTTTCGCAACATGTGTATTCCTTGTTTTGTGTGGTGCCTGATATTTCTGTTCTATCTGTAATCAGCTGGTAACCTGACAAAGATTTCCTTAAATGTCCAGCTTTCAAAAGGGGTGAAGGGCAGAAAAAAAAAAAAAAACTGTTCCTGTCTGTTGAAATCCTTTCAGAGGCTGCCTCATTCCATAAATGGGCTGAAAGTTCCTGCCAACTCAGTCATTGTTTTGTTGAAGGGACAGATTCCTAGAGCTTTCTACTCTGCCATTTTTATGATGTCATCCAGTAGTGATTGATTTTAATTTAGAAACGATAGAGAGAAAATAATAATTAATTCAAAGTCCAAAGTACACATGTTTCCCAAACATGAAAAAACATTTCATCCATGTGGATCTTGACTGTCTCATGGTCTCTTATGAGACATAAAACAACCCAGTGATTTTTGTCTGCCATCTTTAAGACATATATATTCTAAAAATCCCTCTAGGAGGCAGGCAAAGTATAAAACTTGCTGGAAGCATGATCTAGAAAAATCTTCGACCTACAAAAGTCTAGCAGGAGGGTCAGAATTGAAAGATCAAAGTGATATTGCTAAATAAGAGACATCTTCTAGAGCATGAAGAGGGAAAGCCAGTCCTCAGGATCAAAGAATGCTTGATCAAGAGAAACACTGAGTCTGACCACAAAGGAGTCCCCAACCTCCCGGTACTTACTCTATGCACCCTACACTTAACATTCAGCCACCTGGCAGCTTCTAGCATCCTCATCTTATGGTTCTGTTTGGTCACTTAACTTAAATATCATGTGTACTTTGCTCTCACGCAATTAGACCTCTCTTGAGAACAAGAATAATTTCTTAAACATTATAATTAAGCTAAAGGAGGAAGAAGGAGAAGAAGGAAGAGGGTATGGGGAAGGGTGTATTCATTTCCTGGGGCTGCCATAACAAATTACCACAAACTTAATGGTTCAAAACAACAAAAAATTTATTCTCTCTGGAGACTAGAAGTCAAAAAAATCAAGGTGCCAGCAAGAAAGTACTCCCTCCAAAAGCTATGAACTTACCTTGCTTCTTCTAACCTGGGGCCTGGTAGCTCCAGGCATTTCTTGTCTCATGGTAGCATAACTCCTGTCCTGCTTCTGTCTTCTCATTGCCTTCTCCTCTGTGTATCTCTCTCCATTCTGGTCCTCTTACACAGATATCAATCACTGGATTTAGAACCTACCCTAAATATAAGATAATCTCATCTCAAGATCCTTAATTTAATTGCCTCTGCAAAAACCTATTTCCAAATAGGATCACATGCACAGGTACTATGGGTGTGGTATAATACAAAAATATATTTGGTCTTTGTCCCCAGTTCCTGACACAGAGCTCTTAAAACCCTTGGGATTTCCTGAGAGATAGAGTGTGTTTGTTATTCATAATGTGCCTGTTTCAATGACACTGGAGTTTTATGCTAATGAGGTAACTTAGGGCCTCTTGATACCCTCAGCATAGGACTAGTCACCAGAAAAACCAAGTGGTTGGAGACTTGGAACTTTCAGCCTCACCCATCAATCTCTTGGAAGGTGAAGGTAGGAAGGCTGGAAATTGACCTCTATAAAAACCCTTCAACAATGTGATTCAGAGTTTCCAGTTGCTGAATACATCAGGGTGATGGGAGGGTGGCACCACCAGAGAGAGCATGGAAAGTCCCTACCCTTGGTTCACACCTTGCCCTGTACATCTCTTTCATCTGGCTATTCCTGAAGTTTATTCTTTCAAGTAAACCAATAAACATAGGTAATCTGTCTTCCTGAGTTCTATGAGCCATTCTAGCCAATTATCAAACCTGAGAGGGGTTTGTGAATAGCTTCCATTTATACCTGGTCAGTCAGAAATCTGGGTGGCCTGAGACTCACAACCGGCATCCTAAGTGGGGCAGTTTCATGTGGCTGAGTCCTTAATCTGTGGGGTCTGCACTAACTCTGGGTAATACATGTTGGAATGTAACGGAATTGTTGGACAACCAGTTTTAGTGTTGAAAACTAGAGCACTGGGCAGCCCTGGTGGCTCAGTGGTTTAGTGCTGCCTTCAGACCAGGGTGTGATCCTGGAGATCCAGGATCGAGTCCCATGTCGGGCTCCCTGCATGGAGCCTGCTTCTCCCTCTGCCTGTATCTCTGTCTCTCTCTCTTTGTGTCTCTCATGAATAAATAAACTCTTTAAAAAAAAAAAAAAAGAAAACTAGAGCACTAGTTGGTGTCAGAGAAAACACCCCACAAAAGTTATGATTTGGATGTGTCTTTCGGGGGGGATACATAATTCAACTCCCTATAAAGGGGAAGGGAAAGAAGCCAGATCCTTGTATTCTGACAAAAATCTACAGTACCAAGTACGTATTAATTACATGTATGAATATGTTACTTATGAAATCAACTTAAGAAGGCAGAGAGGTTAATGGTGCTTCATGACAGACTTCTTTTGCCCCCGGTTAGACATGAGGTCTTTGCACAAACTTTATAGGAAAGATTATAAGACTTCAGTACCTACTCTACGTTCCCATTAATCCTGAGTTTACATTGCAGGTGCTCTTTTGGGAGGACAGGCAGGAAATATGGATAACATTAATGAGGGTGAAATCGGTAAGCTGATCACTGAAATTATGACTGCTGGTAGAGCTAAGGAAGCATTCAAAGATTTGGAGCCAGAATTTGGGTACCTTTTGACTCCATTCTTGGAACATCCCCCGCAGTTTCTCACCATTAAAAAAGAAGTGATTTGGATTCATGCCAAAATCCACAGCCAGTAGAAGGGAAACCATTTATTGTTCTCAATCTATGAATTTTTCTTTTCTTTTGTGTCATTTGTCTTTCTTTTCCAGCACTACATTTTCTCTCTTTATTTCTTTAAAACAACAACAACAACAAAGAAAACAAACATTTGCTTTCACAGACATGCAGTTTCATCTTGCATTAATACCATGGGGTAGATATCATTATTGCTACCTTATAGAGAGTGAAATGGGGCCTTAAAGACATGCTGTAAGGTTATGCAGACACTCAGTTGTGAAGCTGAGAATAGGACACAGGCACTAAAACCCAATGATGACTCCCTTTCTACTCCTACCATTTCTTTTTTCTCCTTTTCCCCATTCCAAAGGGACTCACAGGCTTACAACATGCACCCAGGATTCTAAGATCCATGGGTTTCAGCACTCTTAGTACCAGAACTACCTGGAAACTTTTTTTTTTTTTTAATTTTTATTTATTTATGATAGTCATCACAGAGAGTCATCACAGAGAGAGAGAGAGAGGCAGAGGCATAGGCAGAGGGAGAAGCAGGCTCCATGCCCTGGGAGCCCGACGTGGGATTCGATCCCGGGTCTCCAGGATCGCGCCCTGAGCCAAAGGCAGGCGCTAAACCGCTGCGCCACCCAGGGATCCCCTACCTGGAAACTTTTTATGACAGCTGATGACTGGCCTGATCTTAGGTCAATTAAACCATGACATCCAATGGTGCAGCCTGGACATCAGCATTTTTTCAAAGCCCCCATGTGACCCTAATGTGCATCCAGGATTGAGAATCATTGCTATAATGTTTACGCCTCTTATTAACCATAGAAAAGAAAATATTCACTCCCCTCAGACTTAAGCAAATCTCTAGAGCATGTCTTAGTAAAACTGGTTGACAAAAACCAAGGGCAAAGTAACAAATGAGACTTACAGATGATAATGTGAGCTGACACATTTAATGCCCCTCCCTTCTCAAATCCCACTGAAACCATAGACTCATCCTATATAGAGAAAAGTCTTTAACATTCATGCAAAATAGGGAAGAATGGTATTGATGCACTAGAAACTTTGAGGAGGTCGGCATGATTTGGTGGAGGTGAAAACAGAGGGGTCAAAGTACTGACAAGAGCTATATAGCGCTGACAAAGAAAGGCCATGTGGGGAGTAAGTGAATGAAATTTCCCACAAAGACCTGGGAAATTCTCACATGTGAACTACAAGAGAATGGGACTGTGAGACAGTTGGTGGGTGGAGCTTAGGGCAGTTTGGCAACTACACCAGTGTCTCACATAGAACTGCTGGCCACCTGGAGGGATTTGGGGAAGGCCCTCATCAGTGACCGAAGAAATAAAAACTTAAAATTTTCCCTCTGGGACTCAGAGAACAGAAACCAACACTATCGCTGACAAAATCATCTGAAATTTCCAAGCCAGGTAAATATAGATCTCCTTTCGAAGAACAAGGCAAATCGAAACAAAATTAAAATCCCAGAACATGAAAAGATTGAGCACACAAAAAAGAAAGGAAATACTTTGAAGAATCAGAGCAAATGTTTAATCTATGAAATAAACTTATTGCAAAGAGCAGGGATTTTTAATTTGGATTTTCAACATGTTGGAAGGACATTATGGAGAATAGCTACAAAGAAGCAATTGATAAATACTTCTATTGGTGAATAAGGGCAGCCCGGGTGGTTCAGCGGTTTATCACCACCTTCGGCCCAGGGCCTGGAGACCCAGGATCAAATCCCACATCGGGCTCCCTGCATGGAGCCTGCTTCTCTCTCTGCCTGTGTCTCTGACTCTCTTTCTCTGTGTCTCTCATGAATAAATAAATAAATAAAATCTTAAAAAAAAAAAAAAAAAGATGTTCTATCGATGAATGGCATGCTTGCTAGAATCTTGTTTAAATCAACTTTAATCTGAGTTGTGTGGCAGATTAAAATTTCCAAAGATGGCAAATCTCCCAACCCACATGCTCATATGCAATGTGACCTTCCTCTTTCATCAAGAAGGGGAGTCTAGGGATGCCTGGTGGCTCAGCGATTGAGCATCTACCCTTGGCTCAGGGCGTGATCCCAGGATCTACGATCAAGTCCCACATCAGGCTCCCTGCGGGGAGCATGCTTCTCCCTCTGCCTATGTCTCTGCCTCTCTGTGTGTGTGTGTGTCTCTCATGAATAAATAAATAAATCTTAAAGAAGGGGGGGAGTCTATTTCTCTACATTTTTTAATTTAGGCAGAGAGCGGGAGGATCAGTTTGACCTTTCTGACCAATAGAATATGCTGGAAGTGACACTATGCCAGTTCTGGTCATAGCTGGCCTGACAGCTTTTGCTCCCCACCCATTGGAAGTTAACAGCCATGTAAAAGGTATGACCACCTAAGACCACCAAGCTGTAGGAAGCCCAAGCCTTGCAGAGAGATCCTAAAGAGTGAGACACCACAGAGAGAAAGAGAAATTGAGAGAGGCCATGCCTTGGGACTGAGAAGATAGCATGGAAGTGGACCACCCATCCCAGCTGCACTAGCTAAGGCAATGTGATCAGAAATACACCACCCAGCCAAGCTACTAAATTCCTGACCCTCAATATTATATGCAAAATAAAACGGTGGCTCCAAGCCACAAAGTTTCAGTGTAGTTTGTGAAACAGAAATAGATAGTAGTAAAGGCAGCCCACAGCAACCTGGGGTGTCCCACAAGACAGGAGGGTTGAGGGAATGTTGAAATCCCAAGCCATCTCCCCCAGCTCAGCTCCCAGAATCCTGGCAGCCAGTACATTCATTACCCTACAGGCAAGACATAGCAGCTCTCCTCTGGGAATTCTGACCAGTTCTAGGGAAAAGACCTAAAACAACTCACTTGAGAGCCCCCACAGTAGTCCTACAGAGAAGCTCCTTTCATTAAGACCTTAATCACCTTTCAATCCCCTTCCCTAAACATATGCAAACAACCCAGGATTCCCAGGCCTGTGAGAAAGCCTTTAATATGAAACACTCAGAAGAAAGGAGATTTAAAGGAAACAGATTATGAGGGGAGGAGAAAAACTAAAAAGCAAAACGATCATTATTGTCCCTAAAGAAGGAGATAGAGGAGAAAACACTGCATCCATAAAACAAGAACAGGATGCTATTCAAAAGAACAAGTAAAAAAAAAAAAAAAAGAAAGAAAGAAAAGAAAGAACAAGTAGTCCAAAAACAAAACAAAAACAGAGCTTTTGGAAATTAAATATATGACAGTATAAGTGAGTAACTCATTCAAAAGGTGATGATAAGTTGGGGAAATTTTTTGGAAAATAAACAAAAGTCAGAGATTAAAAATAAAAGAGGAAAGATAAGAAAACTAGAGGACAGGTATAGACCAACAATGATCTGTTCCACCCAAACAATAAAGAGTTCCAAAGAGAAGGAACAGAAAAAACGAAGTGGAGAAGATCACCAATAAGGTAATTCAAGGGAACTTCCCAGAATTGAAGGGAATGACACACATCGAGTCATATCATCATGAAACCTCATATCATCATTTAGAAAAAGAAGACTCTGCAAGGAGGTGGAGGGAGGCCAGAGAGGGACAGAGATTGAGAGACAGAAAGGTCACATACAAATGAGAAGTAACAGAATGACTTAGGACTTCTCAACAGCAACAAAGAGCACTAAAAGACAATGGTGCAACATCTTCCAAATTCTGAAACATTCTCTCCACACTGAACTTATCTATCCAGACAAACTACGAACATGTGCAGAATGAAGATATTTTCAGACATATGAGAAATTAATCTCCCACACACTTTCTTTTAGGAAACTATGGGAGAATATGCTTCATAAAACAAAGGAATTAACCAAGAAGGAAGAAAATATGAAATCCAGGAAACAGGCTTCAACACAATAGAACAAAGAGAATTCCCAGATGTTAGTGAAGGGGAAATCTCAGAATGAGAGCAGCCAGTTCAGACAAGAGCTGGTCAGAGGACTTCAGGAAAGACTACACCAGAAGATGAAGAGACAAGAATGTCTGATGTGAATGCACATCTCAAGAAGAGATCTAGAACCACTGGTATAGAATTGGGGCCAATAAGTGTTATGTGAATCAAGGAAAGACACAAACCAACTACAATCCAGAACAGCACTCTCCGCTCAAAACAAAGTATGAACAAATAATTTTACATTTATTATGAGTCATATTTTACAAAGAAAGAGCTGAAAGGTGCCTGGCTGGCTCAGTCAGGAAAGCATGTGGCTCTGGATCTCGGGCTCATGAGTTCAAGCCCATGTTGGGAGTAGAGTTTATGTAAATAAGTAAATAAGTGGGCTGAAATTTTTAATTGGTATCAATAACATCTTTTATTTAACCTAATATATCTAAAATATTTCACCATAAAATCAACACAGAATTATTGAGATATTTTATATTCTTTTTTCACACTAATTCTTTGAGATCCAGACTGTTTTGCATTGACAGCCTACCTCAATTTGCACACTCAAATTTCTCAGAAATCCTTGATTTCACCTGAACTTAGTTTTCCTTAAATTTGCAGCTGAAAAGGTTATTCACACACCAGAGGTGTTCCAAACATACTTAAAATTTTTCCAAAAGCCATCACCTTTTAAATTCAGTTGTAAAAGAATTAAAATTAAATAATGTTAAAAATTAATTCCTTAGTCACACTAGTCACAGTTCAAGTATTCAACAGCCACATGTCCCTATTGGCAAATGTATTGGATAGCTGAGATCCAGAGAGATCAGAAAGTTATTCAGAAAAGAAAAAGTAATCATTGTCACTATAGAGCTCAGCTTCAAATAACATACTCTGAGTATTCATTTAATCAAAATTATAAGATGAACTCCATGGGGAAGACAGGGATAGGAAACATTCATTGTGTCAAAGGGGGAAGAAGAAAGAAAGCTAAGTCTTAAAGTGTCTAAAACTGAAAAATTAAAAAGTACTAATATAATCCTGTTAAATAGAAACAGAAGTAAATACAAAAGGAATCTATCAACATCATTTCAAGTGAATGCCTGTGGGTAAAGAGAACTGAGGGAAAATGGATTTGGGACTCCTATTTCTCTGAAACATCACAGTATTGGTTGATTTTTTAAACTCCTGCATGTAAGATTTGATTTTTGAAAAGACCTTGACAAATGATCAGTGGACAGTCTATCCACAAGTGTGTGCGTTAAGAATTTTCTATGTAATATTCTCACTCTCTTACTCCCTCTTTCTCTATAAAATAAATAAGTATTTTTAAAGTGAGGGAGGCCTGGGGGACTCATTCAGTTGAGCATCTGACTCTTGATTTTGGCATAGGTCGTAATCTCAGGATCATGATATCCAGGGTCCCACTCTGCTCAGAGCAGAGTCTTCTTCTCTCCCTCTCCTTCTGCCCCTCCCCCTGCTCACACATGCTCCCTCGTGCACTCTCTCTCTTTCTCTCTAGAAAATAAAGAAATACATCTTTAAAAAAATAATTTTCCATTTAATATTGCAAATGTAGGGTCATCACTTTAAAATACAATGCCTTCCCATCATCCTCTATAAGGAGGCAGCCCCCAGTCTCAGATGGAAAAGAAAGCTGACAGAGAATGCAGTGCAACATGCATCCCCTTAGCCAAATCCCAAATCTCACTCTCAAAGACTCATGCCTTGTGCAGGCTTAAGAGAGGCTTTGAAGTCATACAAAATGACTTCCTGAGGGTGCCTGGGTGGTTCAGTCGGTTAAACGTCTGCCCCTGGCTCAAGTCATGATTCCAGGGTCCTGGGATCGAGTTCTGTATCGGACTCCCTGCTCAGTGGAGAGTCTGCTTCTCTTTCTCCCTCTGCCCCCCACTCCCAACACACACACTCTCTCTATATGTATATATATATATATATTTTTAATGGCTTCCTGAGAATCACAAGGGGATAGAGGAGCCAGGGGAAGGGAAGTGTGGTCCTTAGATGAATGTCACACAGGCCACAGGGTAAGTGGGAATTGCATCCCACTTTCTCCACACCTCAAAACTGCCCTTTTGATGGAGTCAAGCTACTCCCCTTATGGTCCCATTGGTACCTCCTCCAAGCCAAGGCCTACCATCCTTCCTGGCTCAGTGCAGAGGTTCTCCTTCCTTTAAATTCTCCTTGACTACTCCTTTCCTCACCAACTATCTTTTTCTTTTTTTTCTTTTTTCTTTTTTTTTAACTCATGTGGTACATCTCACACAGTTTGGGCCTTAATTATAAACTGTGGAATTGTATACTACAATCTCACACATAATTTCCAAGCTGCATGATAAGAACTAGGACAATACCATATGCTTCTGCATGCCCCCATCACACTGAACATAGGAATAAATCCATAGTATAGGCTTAAAAAGTATTTGACGATCAACTGTTGACAGTGATACTGAAATGTGTTCATGCATTTTTTGTAGTACCTCTGATTTCAGAAGTTATGGTATTTTATAGGTAGGCAGATCCCTGAGAGAGAGCATTTTTTAGACATAGGAACAGAGCTGAGTTCATTTCCCTTACAGTTCATGATACAATATTGGAATTGGGCAATACAAAAACTTCTCCCTTCTTTAATTTAATTTGGATTTTTTCCCCTTTATCCTCAATCCCCATGACCTGTCTCCTTCCTCTCCCCACCCAATAGACAGCTGTCGAATGGATTAGGAATTTGCCCTTGGAAATGTACATATCTTAAAAACAGAGTGTTTGTCTATATTATGCTTCTCTTAACTTTATTAAAATAATATGCTACAGATGTTCTTTTTCATTTAGCATTCTTTCTAAAAAACCTGTTTCCATTGCTTCAACTGCTGCATAGTATTCCACCGTCAGCTTCAATCATACTTCATCTATCCATTCCCCAAATGATGCAACCCCCTGGGACCCAAAATAATGCCATGAGGAACATCCTCACATATCTGTTTCCATATGGACATGTGCAAGAGTTTCTCTGGCATATATTGAGATAGCTGTGTTACAGAATATAAAAATACATAATGTGGCTAAGTATTTTTGAATTGCCCCTCACAATGGCTACACCCATCTCGCTTCTACTAGCTGTGGATGAGAATTCGCTGTTGTGTAATTCAGAAACAGCTGTCAAACAAAATGTGGCAGAAACAGCTTTGGGAGCATAATTGAGGCCCTCAGCAGATATGATTCTCATCATCTCCATGAAAGGAGAAGACAAAAAAAGGTGGGGGGAACCACACAAAACGAGGCTGTTGCTTACAGGTTTGTTTATCTGATCCACTTCCTTTTTTTTATTTTTTTAAGAAGAGAATCTCATTCTCTTCTCTCTCTCTCTCTCTCTCTCTCTCTCTTAAGGATTTTATTTATCTATTCATGAGAGACATAGAGAGAGAGGCAATGACACAGGCAGAGGGAGAAGCAGGCTCCCTGTGGATAGCCCAATGCAGGGACTCCAACCCAGGTACCCTGGGATCACGACCTGAGCCAAAGGCAGACACTCAACCCCTGAGCCACCCAGAGACCCCTGGTCCACTTCCCTTTTAAGTGGGGGACAGGACTAAGCTCTGGCTAAGAGATGCTGCTTACCCAGTCTCCCTATTCTCTGCTTCTGACTCTTGGATGTACTAGTTAAGGAACCACTAATTTTTAGACAGTCCTTTTGATTCATATCTCAAAAGAATTCTCCAACTTGGGAAAAGAAAGAAAGTGGAGGAAGAAACAAGAAGGTGTTAGTTAAGCCTACCGAACCCATAGGTCTGAAATAGTAAAGGCTCACACGATCCACTAGAAGAGGTAAGGCTCTGAAGTTGACGTTTATTCCCTATTAACAGAGGAACTGACCATCCCTTTGCCAGCAGGGCTGAGTGAAATATCTCTGTCTTTTCCTGCTCACATCCTCGTGTTTCATCACCCAGGGCTGCGGGGTCCCAAGGCATGAGCTCGTTTGTTGACTCCTCTTCCTGCCCCACATCTGGGGTTTACCCCACCGTGGCTCCTCTGGGGACTCCTCTGCCGTCATCCTGTGGCCTCATGTCGGAGCTGGAAGATCAGCCAAGTAAGACTCCCTTCTCCCATTCTGCCTCAGCTGCCAGACCTAGGGCGCTGGGTGACAGGACCACAGACACGGGGCGGGGTGAGGCCAAGGCCCCCAAGAAAGGGCAGACAGCCTTCTCCCCGCTAGGGCACAAGACACCTTCCACGAGCCCCTCTGCTTCCCTTGCCGGATTCCCACCATCTGGGGTCCACCTCTGACTTGACAGACTCCTGTTGGTCACATCTGGCTTCAGAGAAAGAAACCAGGAGTTAGAAGGCCTAAGCTCACAGGCAGCGCTTGGCACACACAATAGAAGCAGCTGCTGTTTATAGTCCTTTTTAGGGTGGCCTCAAGCTGGACCTCACACTTCCTCTCCCTGGCTTTCCCCTGTGGGGCATTGTTTTACACAGAGCATCTGGAACCTCGCAATCTTGCAGCTCAAAAGGAAAAAGAAAAAAGAAAAAAAAAATCCACGAATCCCATGCATCTGTGAAACTCCAACGAACCCTCTCCCTGGGAAAAGTTCCCAGACTCGCTCTCGGCTTCCCGCTCAGGTAAGGCAGGTCCCTACGGTCCCTGACCCTCACCTCTCTGTCCATTCCATGGGAATACAAAGGCCAGCCATTCGGAGATCCAGTAGAAAAGCTACCCCGCAGAGGCTTGTTCTAAAGAACAGCCTAGAAGGCCTGAAACACTTCCAATTTCTTAACTGCCAAAAAAACCCAGCATGAATTCAGGTGGGCAGTTCCAGACCAGCACCACGTGGCGTGGGAGGCAGGTAGCAGGGGCCTTCCCAGAGCCTTCCCGCTTGGTCCTGTTATCTGTGTGCCTCCTCTGACCCCAGGGCTCCTCTTCCCTGGTCCTGTCCCCATAGAAACAAGCGCAGAGCTGGCAGGCGCCGAGAAGGCTCCGGCACCATCTGACTCCGCGCCCCTCCAATACCCACTCCTGATTTCAGACGCCTGAGCTGGCTCCGCTGGGCAAGGTGGCGCCTAATTACCTCCCTTCTGTTTTTTTCCCTCCTCTCGTCCTCTCCCCTCCCCACCCCTCAGAGGACAGCCTTTCCAAGAAATAACACACACGCACACACCTGGCACGATGCGATAGGGAAGCTCACCATGGATACCGGGCTACCATTCCCACTCCGGCAGGGGCTCCTGGGAATAAGTAACTATCTCTAGAATGCTACAAACTCCAGATGTGCACCGACTAGTGCCTTGAGACCCGGCTTCCTTGTCTCATTATGCCGAGTTTTTTCACAAGTTTCATATATGCATATCAAGCCTTCAGAAGGGGGAAAAAATGGGAAATGGTAATCTTCCTTTTAATATGCTACCACATGCCAGCCCGGAACAGCTGTGCACACACACCACCATGGACTGGACATGAAATATAGCCCAGGACCATTTTTTAAGCATTCATTCCCAGGGCTTACAAAACACATTTACTTGGAGGGAGGTCACACAGTCTTCCTTCTGCATAAAAAGGTGGCTTTGAAATAGGTACAGCCATCTGGAAACAGCCTCCTCTGCCATTGATATGTAAAATGCACATATTACACCATCTTGCTCGGGACTGTACGGCAGGAGGCAGAGACACACAGAGGCCCATAATTGTTTAAATATACAGCCTCCGGTTCTCCACAGTGCTTACCTTGCTCTGAAAAAACCATTTGCCAGCAGTCTAGGTGACTCTGGACAGGCTGGAGAGGCAATTTGCTCATGGGGGCGTTCATCTGTGTGCAGGAGGAATGTCCTGGAGTCCAGATTTGGGGGGAAATTATTTGCACGCTCTCCGGTGCTGCTCCAGCCTTGCTAATAAGAAAGAATATGTCAAGTGCATGACTGGGAGTAAATAGCAAACACCCCATCGAAATAATGACCTCTGCTCTTTTGCTCATTATAGCCGAGCATTTGCTTCCCTCCCTAGAAGACTTAGATCCCACCTTTAATAACTGGTTTTGTCAGGCATTTAAAGGAAAAGAGCAATGGGTCCTATTTCACTAATTGATCTCGATGTAGTCAGGGGGATGCTTCTGTATGTTTATTAACATTTGCTCCTTAAAATGAGTGCGCTCCCCCCACCCCACCCAGCAAGACCTCACTGTTGCAGACCTTATCCAAATAAATTCTTGACCTCTGAAGCTATTGAACTTGTGTGTTGTTTCTTCCATTTTTATTTCCTGGGCTTGGTTTTCATCTCTGTTCATTTAAAAAAAAAATATATATATATATATATATACGATTTGGATAATATAAATCAGCTGCTTTAAAATGTAAAATGCCACCCCGAAGCTAAACGCTGTCCCTCTAAAAAAAAATACCCCTGAAAGAATACAGAGCCCTGGAGTAACTCAAAGGGTTAAGCTGTTAAATGCACAAATAGCAGAGCTCCCGTTAGTGAGAGGAGAGAGAGCCCACTGGAAGGAGGAGATCACTCTAGGTCAGCCTGTCCTTTACATTGTGAAGAGCTAGAAAGGGGCTAATAAACCCAGCAGCCTATGGCAAAGGTAATTTATTTTATATTCCTAGTCATCACACGCAATATTTTTTGGAGGGGGAGAGCAAATATAATTCAAAGAAAGTGATAAACAATAATAAAAAAAAAAAAAACCAACAACACGATGTCTAGTGACACTTCCACCCCCAAGTTCAGAGAACGGGAGCCTCTCTCTGCTTTTGTGGTGCCTTTCTCATCCTGTTTGTGTGTCAACATGTTCAGAGTGCCTACCCAAGGGGGGGTGGGGGCTGGTGGCTCTGCCTAAGCCCGGGGTCGCTAGTCCTTCTTACAGGCTGGAACCCCCTGAGATAAGCGACTCCCAGGTGTGGGCACACACACGGGCACCCCCCAGCCCCACTCCCTGGAAGACACATCCACTTGACTTATGCACGGGCCCCTGGCCGGCAGCAACTACCAAGTGGGCAGCTCCTCCGGCCCTTCCTGAGCCAGCCTGGGGGACAGCTACTCCCGGGGGGCTGCGAGGGAGAAGCTGGGCCCTCTCTGCTCCCTGCTCTCGTCTGGCACTTGCCACATTGCACGTGGATGAGGTCATTGGACTGCAGATGAGGTAACCGTGCAGCCTGCCCGGGAGCTGGGAGAGGTTGCCATGTGACCGTGGGTGTAAACACAGCGAGGTCCCCGGGGCACCGACAGCTGGGCTCCGCTGCAGCGGGTGGGAGTCTGGGCGGGCTCTTAAAGGGCCAAATCGCTGCCTGAGCTGGGGTCACGGCCACCTCGGACACTGGCCTCGGGGCACGGCAACATCCTCCAGGGAGGAGGGCTGGCTGGTCCTGTGATGGGTTGGGGGGGCAGAGGTCAACAAGTAAACTGCCCCTTAAAAGGGGAGCTTCCTGGGGCAGAGACACTGCAGACAGGGCTGTGTGGTCCTCTTCTGGTTCAGCTTTAAAATCTCTGCACCCTTCCCCCCTCCGGGTGGTGAAGGTGGTTCTAGCATGTGAACATTCAGTCACATTGTCTAATGGTCTCTAGGTTCTAATGGTCTCTAAGTTTAAAAACAAGCATTTTTTAAAAACCAGTATAGAAATACATTTTAAAAAAAGATTTTATTTATTTATTCATGTGAGAGAGAGAGAGAGAGAGAGGGGCAGAGACTCAGGCAGAGGGAGAAGCAGGCTCCATGCAGGGACCCTGCTGCAGGACTCGATCCCAGGACCCCGGGATCATGACCTGAGCCAAAGGCAGACGCTCAATCACTGAGCCACCCAGGTACCCCAGAAATACATTTTTTTAAAGCTCTTCTGTATTATAGAATGACAGAGGGCATTGCCAGATGCGGAGCTGTGCCGCTCAGGTGTTCCACGGTCCCGTGATTCTCAGGGGAAGGAAGCTCTTTTCAAGGTCACATAGTATTAACTCAGTTCTGTATCTATCCCATCCCTTCCCCAGGTGCGCCTTTTTACTGAGCCCTCCCACGTACAAAGCAGTACTGTGCCTTGGACTATACTGAACACTGGGAATTTTTAGGAAACGTGATTGGCCTCCTGCTCTCAGTGCTCACAGCACCAGCAGACAATTCCTGTTAGTACACACTAGAGATCATCTACGAATGACTATGAGAAAGGAGATGCACGCACGAAGGGGAAATGTGAGAACCAGGAAACAGAGGGCATCTCAAGGATGACCTCCCTGAGAGCCTCATTAAGCTGGGACCAAAAGCCTAAGAGTCACCACAAAAGTCACAGCAGTAACAAAGAGGCACTTCTGGGTATGTCACGTGTCTTACAACCATCCGTCAGTAAGTTCACTGTGTTCCCCATTTTCCCGACGCTCACACAGCTTGAGAGAAATTAAGTAACCTGCCCAAGGAAGTGGCAAAAATCAGAATTTGAACCGAGGGGTGGGAACCCAGAGGCCTGCATTCTATAATCACTCTGCCCCAGACACAGTCAAGGGGACACCAAGACAAGAATCTCACAGCCAGGCGTGAGGCCTATAACCTGCCAGCAACACAAGCAGCTGAACTCACAGGAAGAATGGGAAGACCCCAGGAGACGAGAGCTAGGTGATGGGGAGAACGTTTTGGAAAGAGAAACCAGCATATGCATAGGATCATGTGTGTGCACACTCACACGTGCACGCAGACACACAGACATGACAAACGGAAAAAGAGAGGGACTTCGTCTACCATGCTAAATAATTTGAACTTCTGGGGCACCTGGGTGGCTCAGTTGGTTAAGCATCTGCCTTTGGCTCAGGTCATGATCCCAGAGTCCTGGGATCGAGCCCCACAGCAGTCGGGAGTTGCCTTCTGCAGAAGAGAATCACCAGGGCCTGGTAACTGATTGGACGTGGGGCGGCACGTGGGTGGAAGCGGGAGGAAGATGTTTTCTGGTGGAGCTCCAGGATGTGGAAGATCAGGTTTAGATATGCTCATTAGGCACTCAGACATGCAGGTCTCAAGCTCAGGAACCAGATCTGGTCTGAAGATATCATTTTAGGAGTCACCAATGTATACAAAGCGACCGGACCTTGAGAGTTGCTCAGCATGTCTGAGATGCTACTAATACCCCATTTCTTTTTTATTTATTTATTATTTTTTTATATGTATATATATATATATATATATATATATATATATATATATTTTTTTTTTTTTACCCCATTTCTTTAACATGGGTCTTTTGGATCCTTTTAGAAAGGCACACTCTCCCCCGCTGGAACATAAGCCACATGAGGACAAGGGACATTTTTTGGTCTTGTTCTACAATTGTTCCCCAGTACATGGCATATAGAATATGGTAAATATTCCATAAGCATTGTGGAATAAATGGGGTCTTCAGGCCTGAACAAAGTAGAGAGATGAATAAAAGAATGGAAGGATGACTCTTTCTAAAATAAGATATGAGGGGCACCTGGGTGGCTCAGTGGGTTAAGCATCTGCCTTCGGCTCAGGTCATGGTCCTGGGGTCCTGGGATTAAGCCCCAAATCAGGGGTCCCAGCTAAGCAGGGATCCTGCTTCTCCCTCTCCCTCTCTCCCTTCCCCTCTCAAATAAATAAATAAAAGTCTTTTTTAAAAAATAAAATAAGTTATGAAAACAAGACAGGCAGAGTTTTTAAATGTTTTCGTGTACATTTTAAATGGGAGATTTTAAATTTAAATTTTCCCTCAAGCCCTCATGCCTCAGAAGCACTACAGGAGCTAAGGAAACAGTATAGCAGGGATAGCAGGGGTGCTCGTTACCCCCGGCCTTCTTCAGCTGCCCCCCTCACACACTTCCGCAGTGCCCAGGTTTACAACATTTACCTTCTGTCCTCAACTATATTTCAGTCTTCTTGCTTTGTTAATGAGTTTGAATCTAAAACTTTAAACTCCCAAACAATAACTATAATAGAACTATTATTGCATAAACATCACCCATCACAGCACTGAGTACTGTGATTATACTAATAAAAAAGCCAGTGCAGCAATTGGACTGTGCGTCACTAAGCCAAAGAAGTATGTTCCACGCATCAAGATCAAGCGTGTTCTCTTTTCTTAAATTACAACAACTGCTCTAAATCATGCCACATCTCAGCTTGCTTCGTATTTAAACTATAAATTTCTTCTAAGGGGCACCTGGGCAGCTCAGTCAGTTAAGCACCTGCCTTTGGCTCGGGTCATAATCGGGGTCCTCAGATTGAGTCCTGAGTTGGCTCCCTGCTCAGCGGGGAGCCTGCTTCTTGTGCTCCCTCTGACTTTCCCCCTGCTCATGTTCTCTCTCTCACAAATAAATAAATTAATTTTAAAAAAATAAATTTAAAAACTAAAAATAAATAAATTTATTGTATAATATTTCTTTTTCTCACAATTTCTATTGCTGTTCTTGTCTTGTGATTAACAGGAGACATACGTGTTTGTCTTATCATGAAAATCTTCCAGGTTCTTAATCATACTATGTCTATAATAGAACTCTCTTATTGAATCCATTCTTTATTGGGCCCCCTGCTTTCCCAGGAATTTGGACCAATTGCCACCCAACTGGCATCCTAGGGCCCCTTTTCATTGTACTACTGGTTACGTCCACCATTTCTCAGATTCCCTTTTTTTTTCCTTTAAGACTTTTTTGTGTCAATTTTGTTATCACTATATCTCAGCCACATTAGCATCCTCTCTGACCCCAGAAAATACCCAGACTACTCCTAATTTATGGCCTCCACACGGCTCTTGCTCTGTGTTGAACAGTCTTCCCTCGTTCCCTACCTCAGTGCCTTCCAGAGCTGTTCCCTGTATCACTCGAGTCAGTTTTAAATGTTGCCCCCTCACCTGAACGCCCCTCCCCTGCCTCTCAATCTAAACAAACAAATAAAAACAATTTGGCAGCCATACTCTATTAAAACTGCTTCCTTTATTTTCAACATAGCACTCTCATTTCCTGATTTTTCTGGTTTTATTCACTTTTTATAACCTTGTTCCTCTCCATTAAAATGCCAAGTCCAAAAGAGCAGGATTTTTTTTCTGTCTCATCCACTGGCAAACCTCAGCCCCTAGAGCAGTGGGAAGCATGTAGAAGTAGCTTGATAAACATGGCTGAAAGAATTTTCAGAAGGCCACATCCATATATAACACCCAAATTTCTTCTACTCTATCCTCCTACATGACAGAAGAGAGGTCAGAATCTTAGTGTAACTCCTCTGAAATCTTGCTGAGACTATAAGCTCTCAGATGGAAGAGGAGCTATAAATCAGTGCAACAAGATGTTAGAGGGCTTCAGGAAAAATAGATGGTTGTCACTTGTCAACTTACCAGCTTTTGTTCAGGTGAGAGCATATGTAAACCTAAAGGGGAGAGATAAATTGTTGGGTTTTGCTATCAGAAATACAGAAGGCTAGGTATTGTGAAAATTTCTCCATCACAAAATGCTGATATGCTGGAAAAAGTGTGATATTAAACGAATTGATTAACTCTCAAGATAATATGAAAAATTCTTGTATTTAACATACAGTAAGATAAAACAAAACAAAATGAGCCATAAACAAAAAAGTAAGAAACTCGGGAGGTTGGGGCCACTCAGGAAATAAACGCCAATATCAGGATTCTAAAGCAGAGGTTGGCAGCCCATAGTATGCAGGTGAATCCCTTGTTTTTGTAAATGGCTTTACTGCCAAATGGCCACACCCATTTATTTATAAATCCAACAGAGTTAAGTAGTTGCAACAGAGGCCATATGGCTCGTAAGCCTAAACTATTTACTATCTGATCCTTTTAGAAAACCTTGAATGGTTGTGCAGGGAAATGGGGTCTTCAGGCCTGAACAAAGTAGAGAGATGAATCTGAGTTTCACGTAAAGCTTGAACCTTCTTAAAAGGAGCTCATGTTCCAAGGAAAGTGTAGATTAGAAAAACAGACCTGCGGGCAAAATAAGTCAGAGGGAAATCTGTTCCTGCCACAGCTCCAGGTAGAAAATTTTATCAATCGTATGCTAATAACAAAAATAAAAAATAATAATAATGGTCTCCCTGGGAATTTTTAACTATGAGCCTCCTGTCACACGAATCTCAGGTTCAATATCTCATCACCCACCTAATCTTGAAAACCCCAAAGAAAGAAAACAACTTAAGGTGGTCCCACTTTGGTAACATCTGTGTACCTGATAAATGAAAATGCAGATCCATTCCAGAGCTTCTTAACCCAGTCATGTGAGGATCCCCATAGTTTAAACTCAATTAAATATAAGTTTTTAAAAAGAGAAAAAAATGTATCACACCACAAAGTAACCAACCCCTATACGTGAGAGTCAGCAAAGACAACAAGCATGACTTAAACCTCCAAAAACTTCAGATATTGGAATTAACAGGTAGAGGACATAAAATAATTATATATAAAATGTTGAAGGACATAAAGGATAGAAAAGGAACAAAGAAAAAGGGGCTATCAAAAGTGAATCCCCCAAAAAAGAGATTTGACAAAGAACTAAACAGAGCTTAGAGAAATAAAAATAAAAATATATTTAATGAAAGCCATATGTATTAAAATCCATGTGTATATGTGTATACTGGATAGGAGAACTAGCCAAATAAACATGGGCAAAGATAGAATTAGTAAACTGAAGACAGATCAAAAGAAAATACTTGGGATGCAGTACAAAATGATAAGAAAATACAAAAGAGAAAAGGAGGAAAGAATAAGAATCTCTAACATACTTCCAGGGTTACACAAGACAGATGAGAATGAATGAAATAGAGATACCTTGTTTGAAGAGATAATAGCTAAGAAAATGCCAGATCTGATGAGAGACTTAAGTCCTGAGAGATGGGAAATATAATATACCTCAAGCAGGGTACATTTTTGTTAAACGAGCACACACACTAGGCACATCATGTGAAACTGCAAAACACAAAGCTGAAGAGAACATCCTGAAAGCAACAAGAAGGAAGGAACAGCTCACCTACTACGGAATGACTGTGGTCAGACAGTGGACTTGCAACAGAAACAAGGAAGCCAAAAGACAGTGGAACCATGTTTTCAAAGGATGGAAAGAAAGAAGTGTTGATTGAGAATTGTATTCTCAGAAATACTATCTTTCAAGAATTGATAAGGAAACAAAAACATTGGCCAAACAAAACCTGAGATAGTTTACGATTAACAGACTCTTATCAAGGGAACATCTAAAAGATGAACATCTGGGGCCCTGGGTGGCTCAGTCAGTTAAGTGTCTTGACTTTCTTTTTTTTTTAAGATTGTATTTATTTATTCATGAGAAACACAGAAAGAGGCAGAGACATAGGCAGAGGGAGAAGCAGGCCTCCTGCAAGGAGCTCGATGGGGGACTTGGTCCCAGGACCCTGGGATCATGCCTGAGCCAAAGGAAGATGCTCAATTGCTGTACCACCCAGGCTTCCCAAGTGTATTGACTCTTGATTTCAGCTCAAGTCATGATCTCGGGGGCCTGGGATAGAGCCCCACATTGGGCTCCACACTCAGCAGGGAGTCTGCTTCTCTCCTTCCCTCTCCCTCTTCTGCCCTTCCTCCCCACTCACACACACACTTTCTCTCTCTCAAATAAATAAATCTTTTTTAAAAAATAAAGAAAGAAAGAATGAACATTTAGAAGAACAAAATGATCTGTTGGGACGGCCTGGAATAGAACAAGAATTGCTGAGCTGAATTGCTCAGGAAGGTAGAGAGGATTTTGAGGCAAAAGAAGGAAGGCAGATGAGAAAGCCAGCCAAGAAAAGAAAGGATGTTTTCTTATGTTTTTGCAGCATGGAATATATTGTGAAGTCCTTTTTTTGAAATTCTACAATAGCTTCACTGACATATACATTTCTCTTAAGTAGAGCTGAATTTATTTCTCAAGCTAGGATTAAGAGGGCAGCCCATGTGGCTCAGCGGTTTAGCACCGCCTTCAGCCCAGGACCTGATCCTGGAGATCCAGGATCGAGTCCCACGTTGGGCTCCCTGCATGGAGCCTGCTTCTCCCTCTGCCTGTGTCTCTGCCTCTCTCTCTCTCTCTCTCTCTCTCTCTCTCTTTCTCTCTGTCTCTCATGAATAAATAAATAAAATCTTTATTAAAAAAAAAGATAGTATTAAGAGGCAGATATATGCACCATATGTATGCAAGGCAGGAACAGAGTTGCACATGATGTGTTAGGAGGGGAGAAGCCACTCTAGATGAGCTCTAGTGACCTCAACCTAAGTATTTGCTGGACGAATCTGATGGTATTATGCTTCCCGCAGTGCACTATCATAGCTTTTTTTCTCCATACCACTCATTATAAGCACAACGGGTAACTTACCAGGTTGGACTGTGAGGTAAAGGCCGTACCCTTCTTACCTCAAAAGTTAGGGCAGCACCCCCATTGTCACATGGTTAGGACTCAGTGTTGTTGACAACAGGTTCCAAGCACAACACGAAGGGTAAAGGGAAATCAGAAAAGGCACATTTACTGAGTACTCACCTCATCAGGCACTGTGCACCACTCTTCTCCCACATTCTGACATTGAACTCTCAAAAATAAGGTATGCATGGCCTACAAGAAATTTGAGACTATTAGACAGTGGTAGGGGCATGGAGAAGGGTACAGCCACAAGAGACGGGCCCTATGAATTTGGAAATAAATTGCACCTAATAATTACACTATAAAATTAATACATATTGGATGGGATCAATGATCTGAGAAATTTTCCAAACTGTGGCAACCAGACTGTTGCCTAAATCAGAAGTCAGCAAACTCTAGCCTGTGTAGGCCAAATCCAGCTTACTTACCTGATTGATTTTTTACATTTATTAACAGTGGGGGGAAAGAGAAAGAAAAATATTTTGTAACAAGTGAAAATTATAAAACTCACATTTCAGGATCCATTAAATGTTATCGGAATACAGTCATGCTCATTCATTTACATGTAGTCCCTGGCTGCTTTTGTCCTATACGGCAAATCTCTATAGTAAGTAGAAAAGCTTTGGTCTTGGACCATCTGCCTCCAAAGCTCCTAGATACTGTGCCATACAGTCATTAATATTCTGCTGTTACACCCAACAAGGAAATGTCAATTTGGTTAGCACTACTCTGCAGCACCTAGTCCAGAGCCTAGTGCATCTTAGGTGACCAGAAATCATTTGTTGAATACGTGAAAGATCCTATGCTTACCCAGCAAGGTTTTTTTGTTTTGTTTTGTTTTGTTTAAGATTTTATTTATTTACTCATGAGAGACCTAGAGAGAGAGAGAGGCAGAGACATAGACAGAGGGAGAAGCAGGCTCTATGCAAGGAGCCCAATGTGGGACTTGATCTTGGGACTCTGGGATCATGACCCAAGCCAAAGGCAGACACTCAACTACTAACCCACCCAGGTGTCACTCCAGCAAGGTTTTTATTCTAGTTGGCTTCTTTTTTTTTTTTTTTTTTTTTTTTTAGATTTTATCTATTTATTCATGAGAGACACAGAGAGAGAGAGGCAGAGACGCAGGCAGAGGGAGAAACAGGCTCCGTGCAGGGAGCCCGACGTGGGACTCGATCCCGGGTCTCCAGGATCATGCCCTGGACTGAAGGCGGCACTAAACCACTGAGCCACGTGGGCTGCCCTCTAATTTGGCTTCTCAGGTAGTTGCTGACATGGAAAGAATGCATCAAAAGGAGAATTCAAGCCTTATGCCTCTTGCCAACTCCACTGTACCCCACTGTCAAGGAAAATAAGAATGGAATTTAATTTATACATTAGTCATTTATGAAGTTGGTTAGTGTGAGTCAATCCCTGATCCACTCTAGGATGGGAACAAAATCAAGATTCTTTAGGCCACAAAGCTGTGGGGACCAAGCCCTGTCCACACATCAGCACCTGTGGACGTCTGAGACCTGCCAGAAGACAGCCAATCTCCTCATGTATTGCCGTGAGTCCTCAGCAGTGGGCCTGAGAAACAAAACACCCAAGTGCCAGGGCCACCCTCCCTAATAGGAGCAAAGCTGGGATTCAAAACCAGATCTTTCTGACTCCAGATCTGAATGCTATTTCCCTCTTCCATGCCCTCTCTTTTGTATAACAAGATGTTTACAATATTCCATTTTCCTTAACTCCTCAAGAAACCTATATTCATTTTAGAGAAAAATGAACAGATTAAACTAGAACAAAGGAAAAAGTTACACATAATCCCTCTCCCAGAGATGATCTATTAACATTCTAGGTCATATTTTTCCAGACTTTTTTTTCTTATGGCGTGCATGTTTTAACCAAAAATGCAATTGTACTATCTTATAATCTTCTTTGGCCTCTCATAGAGTGGGAATATTTTATGACAATCTAGATGTACATATAATCACTTTTAATGTTGTCATCTTTTTTTTTTTTTTTTAATTTATGATAGTCACACACAGAGAGAGAGACAGAGACACAGGCAGAGGGAGAAGCAGGCTCCACGCACTGGGAGCCCGACGTGGGATTCGATCCTGGGTCTCCAGGATCACGCCCTCGGCCAAAGGCAGGCGCTAAACTGCTGCGCCACCCAGGGATCCCTAATGTTGTCATCTTTTATTGTATTCATACGCCATAATTTAGTTCACCAAAATCTCACTGTTGGGGCACCTGGGTGGCTCAGTGGTTGAGCGTCTGCCTTTGGCTCAAGGCATGATCCTGGGGTCCTGGGGTCGAGTCCTACATCAGGCTCCCTACAGGGAGCCTACTTCTCCCTCTGCCTGTGTCTCTGCCTATCTCTGTGTCTCTCATGCATAAACAAAATCTTTAAAAAAAAATCTGTCAGACATCGAGTTTGCCTTAGTTTTTAGCTTATAATCTAATGTGTCTACTTTATTCTAAGTAACTAATTCCCCCAACTCCAACCCCAATCGTCACTTGACCTCTGTCCCAAATGTTGGTATGAAATCCTATAGTGTCCCCGATTAGTAGTGATCATCACAACGCCTTCATTTCTGAGTTCAGGATTCAAAGGAGATGCAGTTATTTGAAACAGCAACTTTATTGCCAGTAAATCAGAACTGGATACCAGAGTTTAGTTAAGGCCACAGATGAGTCTCCCTCATGGAAGACAGTCTAGACCTGAAGACAACCCAAGCCACCACCTTGAACCCTCTGCCTTAGGAGCACACAGCAAGCAGCAGGCCTGCAGCAGGAGAGGCCAGAACACATGGTATCTGCAGGCTAGCAAACCCTCAAGGGAGAAGAGCTAAGATGCCACGCTTGCTTCTCTCAGCCTCGCCAATCAGATCAGCACCCCACACCCACCCCCACACCCACCCCTCCACACACACACACACACACACACACACACACACACACATGCGCGCACAAGCACCCAGGCTGAGGAAGGGATGAGAAAGGCCTGAGGAAGGAGCTGGTAGAGTCATTCCAGGGGAAGCAGGGCCCACACTTGCTACATCCATGCCAGGGCCTGCCTCTCTTGCTGCTGCTGCCTCCCTCCCCCCAATTCTGAGGTAGGGATCGCTCCCCATGGCTTCCCCGTGTGTCACGTGCCTGTTAGAAGGCCATAACCACAAAGCTGCGCTGACTGCCACCAGCCCTGCCCTCTCAGCCCTCGTCAATCTGCAGAAGCCACTTGGTTTTGCCTCGACATGAGTCATTCTTAGTCATTACGAGAGCTATGAACTCTGTGGGAGCCTAGGTCTCTCCAGGGAACCAAGGCCCAGAGGTCCTTGCCTCTGTCCCTTCCAAGGTGGATACCTGAAGGTTCTGACCGCCTGGGGAGCTCTCCAGGGCCTGCAGCTCACGGCCATCTGCTCTCTCCAAGACACCACAAATGAACTGGGGCCACCCTGAGTCTGGACTTTCGCCCCCTTGTCTTCCTGAGACAGCACGGTCAGCAGGTCAAAATCCAAGCTGGTGGCTTTGGACCAGGCACCTGGCTCCTCTGAACCATGCTGCCCTCATCTGCAAAATGAGGCCAACAAGCCCCTTTCAGAGACCATTGACGTTGGCATGGCAGGCAGGCCGGCCTCTGCAGCCTCCCCAGCCCTGCACCCCCTCACACCCACCTGCACCCTTGTCTCTTTTGCACACGGCTCTCTGCCTTGGCCTGTGTTGGCTTTGCTTCCTCTGCACCTGCCACTCCCTCCAGGCATCTGGTCCTTGAAGCTCAGCTTCCCTGAGACGTTTCCTACACCCGGCCTTGCTCAGATGCCACTTCCCTGTGCTCTGGGCCTAGTCTCTCAGACCCTTACCCACTCCCTTGCCTGCCTCACCCATCCATAAGTTCCTCCAGGGCAGAAAGCTTGGGTCTTGCCCCCACCCCCCCCACCTCGACACATTGACCCGGGCTCTACTGAACGGTGTGGGGAATGGGTAAAGTGTTCAAATCACAGCATCCCAGAGTTCTGGAAACCTAGGAGATTTATCCCTGTTAGTGTCTATAACTCTCTAAACACAAGATCTTACCCCTTAGACTGAAGACTGCCCTTTGAGGGGACTGGGACACACACCATGGCAACTCAGCAGGAAGCTTTGTGTGTGCGGCCCACTGGCGCTGGATCAGCAGCCCTGTGCCCAGGATTACTGAGAATCTGGAGCAGCAGTGTCTGCCCTGGAGCCCCAGGTCATGTGTGTGCACAATTGGTAGCCTCTCCAACACAAACAACCCCAGAAAGACAATACCAGCTTGTTCCAAAGAGAGAGGAATTCTGAGCAGTTGCCATTTCCTGGATGACTGAGTATTCTTTACCCTGGAAACATGAACAGTCTGAACAGAATTGCTTCAAAAACAGCTTTCCCCCTTGTTTCAAATTGAGGGGGTCGATGTTACCTCTGAGCAGTTGGTGAGAGTGATATTGGAAACAGGGAGGCTTCTGTTTGACGTTTCACTACTACCTCCTCTGAGTAGTATGTAAATTCCAGCATAAAAACCAGAAATGGGAGTGCACAGAAGAAGGCCAAGTGCATACATGGTTTTCTGGGAGAACTGTGGGTATAATTACTACCTCTGATCAGTCTCATACAAATGATTCTGCAAGTAACAGACTTTTTTTTTTTTTAAATCTTGAATATCGGGCTAAGGAGGAAAACACTGTGGCCTTTTATAAAGGAAAGTGTGTCCCTAAGGAAATAATGAAGGCCCCAGTTGCTCAGATCTCACAAAAGAGACTGTACAAAGCTCTCCCGAAAATACTGTGGGGAATAATTCTATGTTAGCTAGGGAATTGGCTAGATGATCTAATAGGTCTTTGCCCTCACTCTAATTTCTATGATTCATGTGTGACTTATTTAATTGTTACCATCTATTGCAGATATATAAAAGAATGCTTTTATTCTAAAAAAAAAAATCTAAATTCAAATCATCTTTAATATCACAGTAAGTTCTTACTCCCGTCACCCTTCAGAACATTGACATATTAACTTTTTGACCTACCCTGAACCCTCCCGCTACCTCCCAGGATACAAAAAGTACATCTGCTGTGCCTTGGGGTGTAGCACGGAGCCCCAACCCCACGGAGCATTGAAAACCGGTTTGGGAGAACTAAGGGTTAAGTGCAGTCCCCTAGGAATTCCAATCTGTTGCAGGCTGCTAATTCAGAAGCTGCCTGGGGCCTAGGTGTAACCACAGCTAGGAAAACAATGCCTAACTGCCTTATCCTCTACAGCATTTAGCATTTATCATGGTCAGAAAACCACCTGTTACTTGGGAGAGAGTCAAAAGAATCCTGAGCCATCATTAAAGCAATAATGAATAAAAACATATTGTGAATCGCTACCCAAACCCCAGGCAGATGTGTTATTTAAACTGTGGGCTTGATCTGTGCTATTAATTTGGAATTAAAAATAACAGACAACAGAACATAACCCAAACCAAGACGCTGCCTGCCCCTGGGTTTTGTTTGCTTTCAAGTCCTTGACGGTTGTGGTTAGTAACCCACGGCAAGCAGGGCTGACCGTTCGTGCAAACCTGAGCGCTGTCTGGCAGCTGGCAGCCAAGCAGACTCTAACAAACCGCTGGATCCCTGCGACTGCCCTTCAGTGAGATTGCGGGGAGATGGGCAAGGGGCAGGAGGCCCATCCTCCCACGCTGCCCAGGGCTCTCCTACTGGGGTGGGGTCGGGGGTGGGGGTGGCTTTTAACCTCACCCAAGGCAACAGCAGATCTCGCACTCCAGAAGAACACACACCTGACTGCTCACATCCCACCAGGAGACGCGTCAGGAATTTCGCTGGGCCACATCTGAAAACACAGTTCTCCAGCTGTCAGCAGAATTGCAATTAAACACAGAAACTCACGTGGCGGGGTCAGTGTCTACTTGCAAGTTCTCTCTGGCTGCTATTGGTTTGTTTTTAAGACTGTGGTTCCATCTCTTTCAGCTCCTGTGAAATCTTCCGAGAGAAACGTGCCCCAGAGAGGGTGAAGGCAAGGGCAGTGGGGGTGGGAAGTGAGGAAGAGAGGGGCAAAGCAATTTTGTGGTACGCGGGTGTTCCTAACTCTGTATTCAAGATTACTCTTAGAAGAATTCAGAACGCGGTTGACAGATCTATGCAAATGTATGAAAAGTGGAGAAAGACGAGCTGGCGTTCATTTCAAAAGTTGAAAGCATCACTTTGATTTGCAATGATCTTCAATCTACCTCTTTTATTGCAAAGAAACAGCGCAAAGAAAGGAGCCCCAAATGTCATGAAATAAAGCCTGCCAATGTTCTGTTGGCATATATTTTAATTCTTGAACAATTACCCTGCCATATACATTTATTCTTGAATTTTATATATTGACATACTAAATTTTGGAGCTGAAAGAGAAAATGACACTTGTAAATACCCGGGAATGGAAAATTGACTTGCTTTAAAATATAGTCTATGTGCGCGTGCGTGTGCGGGTGTGCACGCGAACGCGCTACAGTAAATCTGTAAAAAGTGCAAGGTATTACTGGTTTATTGCAGTTGGCTTAGTGTTACTCTCCAAGACTTTGAATATACATGTTCATGCCCTGAAAATGTTTTGAGTACGTGTTTTTGGAATAAACTATCATGTATATTTAGGACACGATCTCTAATAGCTACAAGAAGTTGCATGGAGGTGAATTTGTAGTTGAGAATGGCCTTTACGTGGCTGCAATCTTATTATTGCCCTTCAATGGCTTCCCTTTGCCTCTCAAATAGACTATTCTTCAAAACTGCCCAAATAGGGGCAGCCTGGGTGGTTCAGTGGTTTAGCACCGCCTTCAGCCCAGGGCCTGACCCTGGAGACCCGGGATCGAGTCCCACGTCGGGCTCCCAGTGCATGGAGCCTGCTTCTCCCTCTGCCCATGTCTCTGCCTCTCTCTCTCTCTCTCTGTGTGACTATCATAAATAAATAAATTTAAAAAAATTCAATTAAGTCTTTTCCAATCCCTTTTACTATTAGACCCCAGAAAGTGATGTTGGAATTCTTTTGTGTGACTTCTTATATTCTATCTATATCGATACCAGGCATACTTGGTACATTTTGCTTTATTGTCCTTCATAAATATTGCATTTTTTCACAAACTGAAGGTTTGTGGCAACCCTGGGTCAAGCATGTCTACCAGCATCATCTTTCCAACAGCATTTGCTGATTTCATGTGTCTGTCATATTTTGTTAATTCTTGCAATACATCAAACTTTCCCACTATTATACGATGCCAATCTGTGATCAGTGATTACAACTCACTGAAAGCGCAGATGACAGTTAGCATTTTTAGCAATATTTTTAAACTATGTACACTATTTTTTAGACATAATGCTATTGCAAACCTAATAGATGGCCAGTATAATGTAAACATAACTTTTACAGGCACTGGAAAACCAAAAAATTCATTTATCTTGCTTTATTGTGATAGACGCTCTGTTGCAATATTCGCTTTATTGCAGTAGGTCTGGGACCAGCCCACAGTACCTCCAAGTTATGCCTACACTTGGCTACTCCTCCTCTCCCTGGCCCCTATCTTTAGCAACCCTCCTCCCCCTGCCACAGTAGTCTCCTTGTCTTGCTGACTATGTGCTAAAGCCATTAATCCACATCCCTTCCATGAACCTTATATTTGGTGGTTTAGTTGTTTGTTTGTTTTTTTTAATTTGAGACAGAAGGACAGAGAGAACACATGTGGGAGGAGAGGGGTAGGAGGAAAGGAAGAACGAGAAGCAGGCTCCCCTTTCAGTATAGAGCCCAACGTGGGGCTTGATCCCAGGACCTTGGGATCATGACCTGAGCTGAAGGCAGACGCCCAACCGACTGAGCCGCCCATGTGCCCAGTGTTTAATAACAGCACCACTATCGAACATTCGCACAGCACAGAAAATTCTACAAAACACTTTCGCATGCATTTTCTCATTGTCCCAACAATAAGCATATAAAACAGAAAGGGCCACCATTTGATAGATAATAACAGGTAACGTTTATTGAGAGCTTACTTCAGACCAAGCCTATTAAATACAGGAAATGGTTAAACCTTCACGACTCCTTGAGGACAGCCCTAGTTTGGTCCTCATTTACAGAGGAAGAACCTACAGGCTGGATGGGCGGCATGAAAACCAGAGGGCTCTGGCTGGGAAGTGGCTGAGCCATGCAGGAGAGCCCAGGGTGGTCTGGCTCCAGGGTCTCGATGCATTCAGTCACTGCCCTCAGCAGAAGCTTAGAGGGGCTGTCTGGAAATCTCAGAGCTTACGGAAGGCAGAGCCAGGGTAGGAAGTCAGTTCTTCCCACTATACGGCCTCTTCTGTCTTCTCTGGTCAGACCTCTGAATTCAGTTTGCAAACTGGGTCTCCACTGGTAGGATAGTGGTGAAGAACACTGATTCTGCGCCTGACTCCCTGGATGCAGAGTCTAGCCTCATCCCCTACCAGCAGCGTGGTGCTGAGCCAGGTGGCTGACATCCCTGAGCCCCCTGTCCCCATCTGTACAACGGGCAGCAAGAGTAGCCACCCCATGAGGGTGTTGTGAAGACAAAAAGGAAACACACGTCAACACATGAAGAACATGAGGAAAGGCGCGTGCTTTATGCACACTTGACATAAAGTTCAAGTGTTCCTTGGGGTTCCGGGCCCATGTGTGGTTCAAAAAGGTTTCACATGGGCTTCCAGCATCTCTGTGTGCTAGGGCCACCCCTAAAAATTCAAGAGAACGATTCTGCTCCCAGTAAAGCGGGCCCTCACATCTTAGCTGCAGTATCAGGATTTAGTGGGCCTTCCTTCTCCTGTGTGCCCAGGATCACACATGGACAGAAGAGCTGACTGGGGCCTCAGTGCAGCATCCTGTCCTGTAGTAGACACCCAGGCCTCCCGCCCAGCCCACCCCCCTCCCAGATTCACTCCCGGCCCATTAGCAATATACTAACGACCATACAGATGCTCACTTTGCCCTTATTTCACACATGGTCCTCCAGATGGGACTGACATTCTACACTACCTCATTTTCCATTTGTGTGCACTTAACCCAACTAAAAGGCCACCAATGGTGCCCGTCTGCACAGACTCCCAAGCCCTCGTATCTGTGCATCTCACGACATCCAGCTCTCTGCTTCTTTGTCTCCTATATATGTCTCTGTCTCTTCATCTTTCTGAGTCTCTCTCTCTCACTTTCCCTGAGTATTTTTTCTCTTTTTCTCTCTCTCTGCCACTCTTTCTCTCCCTCCCTCCCTCCCTCACATACACACACACACTCTCTCTCTCTCTCCATCCCCCACCCATCCAACCCAACACACTAATTGGGCTCCCCAGTGACTTTGCCTCATCCCTACAGGCAGGAGTGAAGGGAGATGGGCTTCACACCTGCCAGTTAAGCTCAATCACTTGTTGTGTGAAAATAGAACCACTGCCCAGGAACAGGCCGACCTGGCCAGATTGGGTCCTGTCTCAGCTGTCCTCCAAAGTGGGCTCTGGAAACAAATGCTCCTTCTGTTCTCAGTGGATGAGGGTGTATCCTGGAATGTCCCAGGAGCAGGTGTGGGTCCTTCCATATCGTGGACGGAGGGGCCTGTTCCCAGTGAGTTTATAGAACTATATGTGCTGCAGTTGGTCAGCTATTTTTACAAAATTCCAATGACACAGCAAAAGGACAAACACCACAGAAAGAGGAAATAGGTACTACCCTGGCATTCATGTCACTGGAGTACATCAGTAGCAAGGAAATGTCTTGAGACTGGACCAGCCATAATAGGAAAGAAATATTACCCGAAACAAAGGTGCCTCTATTAATATATTACTTTCGATTTAAAATGGTCTGCCAACTGGAACAGAGCCCATCAAGAGTAAAAGCTAGATGTTGCTGTGAGGGAAGGGTGGGAATATTTTTAAGTGTGGGCTGAGATCCAGGTCGCCATCTATCATGTTACTCACTTGACAATGATTTAAGGGCTTCCAGGGTTGAAAGCATGGTGCTAGCCACAGAGGACGTCCCCAGCCACACAGAGCTTACAGTTTAGTGGAGAATAAGGGCATTCTCCATTCTGTGCACTGAGCATTAGGACCATGGGATCCCAGGGTGCTGAGCATGGAAAGTGAGGGGATGGGGTGCACCAAGGAGTCGAGCGATCAGGAAAGGCCTCCCACAGGAGATGACATGGAAGCTGGCTGTTGACTGCTGCATAGGACTAGCAAGGAATGAGTATTCCAGGCCAAAGGGACAGAAGGTGCAGAGAAGTTAGAGGGGAAGCAGAAGCCAGATGGCAAAGGGTCTGATGGACCCCATTAAGGAATCGGGAAAGTTAGGAGAGATTTTAGGTAAGGTACAATGTAATCACAATTGCACTTTAGCAGTATCCCTGGCTACTGTAGAAAGAGTGGCAGCAAGCATGAGGCTGTTGTAGGAAATGTGGAAGAGAAAATGAAGGAATCAAGTGGGGTTTAGGAGGCAAATCCAGAGGGCTTGGTGATTGGCTGTTTGAGGGAGTGGTTAAGAGGAACAGTCAAGATAACTTCTTGGCTTTTAGTTTGAGGGTGGTGTATTTCCTACTGCAGCAAAGATGGAAGAAAAGCAGAGTGGTGAGGAGGTGATGCGTCAGGGCGTGTTGATAATGCTATGGACACCTGTGGCACTCCAACTCTAGACCCAACCTCCTGGTGCTCCTGCTTTATATAACTCCTTCTGCTTGAAGGGGTTCCCCTCTTCTTGTGGGCAGGGCCTATGACTTCCTTCTAGCCAAGAGAATATGGCAAAGGGGATAGAGGACACTCCTGTGATTACACTGTGTCATACAAAACTCTCTCTTAGCCAACTAGACTAGAAACTCTCCTGTAGGCTTGATGAAGTGAGCAGCCATGTTGGGTAAAGCCAGCATGACTCTGAGGATGGCCACTGGCCAACAGCCTGTAAAAAGACAGGGCCTCAGTCAGAGAGCTGCCTGGAAGTTTATTTTGCCAGCAAACCTGAGTGAACTTGGAAATGGATTCTTACCCCAGTCCAGCCACCAGATGAGAGCACAGCCTAAATGACCCTTTGATCTCAGTCTGGTAGGACCTTGAGCAGAGGACCCAGCTAAACCAAAGCTGGCCTCCTGGCCCAGGAAAAGCATGAGATAATCAGTGCATATTGGCTTAAGACCTTACGTGTGTAGTACGTAATTTGTTATGCCTCAATAGAAAACTAAAACAGTATGTAATTAGAGATAGCACACAAGCCATTGGCCATATGGGTCTGGAGCACAAGATGGAGTTCAAGCCTGGAGATACACATTTGGTAATTATTAACATATAGATAGTAGCCAAACTCAAGGGGAATGTGTACTGACAAGGAGACAGCCTCCTATAGAAACCAAGGATCCGCCAGCATTTGGTTGATAAGTAGATGAAAGAGTCTCAAAGGATTCTGAAAAAGAAAGCCCAGTGAGGCAGGAGGAAAACTAAGAATACAGCTGTATTAATAACAGCCAACAACGATTAAGAACTTTCCACGCGCCAGGTACTATTTTAAGTGGATGACAGGTGTCAGCCCCTCTATGAGGTATTATCATGTTAGTATCCTTATATTACAAATGAGGAAACTAAGGCACAGAGAGAGTAAGTAGCTTTCCCCCAGTCACACAGCCACACACCTAGCAAAGGGAAGAGCAAGGATTCTAACTCAGGTGGCTGCCTCCAGACTCCACGTTCTCACCCATTTATGCCAAACTGACTCTATTCTGAGGAACAGAAACCCAATGCAAACCAACATAACCATAAGTGGGGATTTATTAGTTCACTTTAACTAAAACTATGAGGCATAGAACGTAGGACAGATTTTAGGCATACCTGGGGAGATTGAAGCGATGCCATCAATCTCCCCCACTCCCAGCTTCCCTTATGTTGGCTTTATTATCACACATGCTCTGCTGACATGATGGCAAAAATAGCTGCCAATAGCTCCAGGCTGACATTATCTCCATAGGAGAGTTCCTCCTCCAACACTTGCCAAAACAAACCAATTCTAGGACACAGGTAGGTGAGCTTCCCCTCCCTGACCCCAAACATAGAATCGCCTGAGAGATGGGCGCAAGAGCCAAATAGGGTTCACATACCAAATTTGGGTGGGGAGAACAGGGTGCCAGAGTTAAGACACCTGTGTCTTAACTTTATGTGTTTGACTTTCTAATAATATTGTACCTAAGAACGAAAGTTAACCCCAGTCATAGCCAATACTGGACAACTGGCAGCTACCCAGCAGAGCACAGCTTGGGAACATAGCCTGCCCAGCTAAGCTTGCCATGTGGCAGCATGATGTACTTTCTCTGCAGGCAGAAGGAGAAACAGGAGCTGAGTCACAGAAGCCTTCTCCCAAACTCACCTATCAGATGAGTCACCTCTCTATCCACCTTACCCTCCTCCACCACCCCCTACAGAATAATGGGAGGGAAAATCCCAGGCACATATCTATTAGAATGGCTAAAATTTTAAAACCTGACAATACCAAGTGCTGACAAGGACATGGAATGACTGGAAGCTTCATCCTTTGTGGACAGGATTGCAAAATAATACAGCCACATTAGAAGACAGTTTCTTATGAAGTTAAATGTACTTTTACCATGTGGCCCAAAACCCAGCCCTAAGTATTTATCTGTGAGAAATGAAAACACATGCCCATACAAAGGTCTGTATATGAATGTTTATAGTTTTATCCACAGTTGCCCAAAACTGGAAACCATCCAAATGTCCCATAAACTTGTAAATGACTAAACAAATTCTAGTATCCACACAAAAGATACTACTTGGGAATAAAAAAGAACACAGCACTGATACAACAATATGGATAAACCTCAAAAGCACTGTGTTAAGTCAAAGGAGCTAGCTCAAAGGGCTACATACTGTATGGTTCCACTTAGACAATATTCTGGAAATAGCCAAGCTACAGAAACAAAAACAAGATCAGGAGTTGCCAGGTGGTGAGGTGAAGGGTGGAATTAAATACCAAGGGGGATAAAGGAACATTTTGGTGTGGTAGTGATTACACAACTACATGCACTTATTAAAATTGCTAGAACTGTGTGTGTAAGAAGAGTGAAAAGTAAAAGTAATAAACTTACTTATTAAATTTATTTAATAATAACAAATAATTTATTAATAAACTTTAATAAAAAAGTAAAAGCTGTTTCTAAATTAAACTTCCACAAATTTAAAACAAAACAAATAACAAAACCAGGGGAGTTATGCTAATCCTCAAACTTTAACTAATGTGTAAGAATCCCCTGGAAAACTGGTCGAACACAGATTGGGGAGGCTAAAGAAGCTGAGAACTTGTATTTTTCTCTCTTTTTTTTTTAAGATTTTATTTATTTATTTGAGAGAGACAGATCACAAATTGGGAGAGGTGCAGAGGGAGAAGCAGGCTCCCCGCTGAGCAGGGAGCACAAAGTGGGGCTCAATCCCAGGACTCTAAGATCATGACCCAAGCCAAAGGCAGCTGCTTAATTGACAGGCACCCCTGAGAACCTGCATTTCTAACATGTTTGCAAGAGATGGTGATACCCGTGGTCCAGGGATCACATTTCAGGAACTGCTGCTCCTGTGAAAATCCCCCCAGGTGGAAATGAGGCACAGGAGACTCTCATTCCTGCCCAGCTGGGTAGCCAAGCCAGCCTGGGCCAACTGGTAGATTGCCGAGGGAAACTAGCTTTGCCACAGACAGTCCCATAGCAGGGCAGGGGAGTTTCCAAAAGGACACGAGGTGTTCTTTTTCCAAAGGAGGAAAAACAGAAAGTAAGTAGCCCCCAACAGCACTTACTATGGAGGCACATCAGAGAAGCCAGAAGTGTACCCACAAGAAAGGAGTAGGGAGCACCATCGATCGCACTGCTCCAGAAGATACAGACTAAGGTGTGTTTGCTGGATTGAGCGGCACAGAGGCCACTGTGACACAGAGACCACATTCAAGTGAATGGTGATGACAAAGAGATGACACGAGGTGGGAAAATAAATGCAGGTGCTTCCAGGACCCGTTCAGTAAGCATGGAGCATGTATGTACGTGTGTGACGAGGTGGGATGGACGGCATCACATTTCTTTGTCAACATGGGGATACTTAAGGGAGGAAAGGAGTCAGTAAATGACAAGAGGTTGAAAATATGGGAGAGAGAGTGTGCTCATCCAGGGAAGTCCTTAAAAAAGGCAGGTAAGTTGGGACCCTGACCACAGAGGGAGCAAGAAGCTGAGCAGAAGCATAAGGCAAATAGGCAACAAGGAAGGAAGATGGGGTGCAGATGTGTGGGGGGGGTGTAAGTTTAGTGGAGGGAAACTGAGTGTGTCCCCATCTGATGGCCTCCATTTGCTCTGAGGTAGAGATAACAAGTCAGTCAAGGGATGCCCTAAGGTGTTGGTTTGAGAGCTCAGTCTCCAAAGTCAGAGTTCAAATATGCTGTGTAACACTGGATGAACTATATGCTTAGCAATGTCTCTAAAGTAAGAATAGGGGCACCTGGGTGGCTCAGTCGGTAGAGCATCTGCCTTTGGCTCGGGGCATGGTCCTGGGGTCCTGGGATTGAGCCCCACAACAGGCTCTCTGCTCATGGGGAGCCTACTTCTCCCTCTCCCTCTCCCTCTGCCCCTCACCCTGCTTGTGCGCTCTCTCTCTGTCTCTCTCTCTCTCTCTCTGTCAAATAAATAAAAATAAAATCTTCTTAAAATAGTAAAAAAAAATTTTTTTTTTTACAGAACTGCTAATCAGTCGCAGCTACTAACGTTTAACTCCAAAAGAAGCAGCATCCTCGTCAAACTAGCCGGCTGCCGTGCAAGCACTCTGTAGAGTACCTCCTCTCCCTGTTTGTGAAACTCTGGGAGCCAAAGGGCACACTGGAGAGAAATTCAGAGGTCTTAGGTTCTTCTCCCACCTGAGCCACCACCAGCTGTGGGAACTTGAGCGTTTCAGGACAAGGCCACTCTTCAGGTCACCTCTGAAGTTCCATCAAGACCTAACAAGTTGGTGTTTCAAAGGCTCAGAAGTGAGTCACTCGCCCACAGTTGGCACCTTCAAATGGGCCCATTGTGTAAGACGCCCGGAAGGGTAGAAGTAGCTGGACTTAATTAGCCCAGGGAGACCAAAGGTGCCTCTTTTCCCCACTCAAACCACCAGCCACTAGCCAAGGCCATGGTTCAAGGACACTGTTCCATTTCACGTGATAAGTGAAAAAGAGCTTTCTCTTCCCCCCTCCCCCAAAGCATTTCTTCTTCCATTCTGTGTGCTAGAGTTGAGCTTGCATTTCCAACAAATGTTATTTCTCCTTGAATTCATTGAACATGGGTTGGTAGGAGAGCTGTCCCAGGTGTGGGTCCCACCTGAATTACAGAAGAAACAGAACTACTCCAGTTCTTTCCTTTTCTAAAAAAAAGGTGAGGAGGTGAGGCTTTTCCGAGCTTCTGTTTTTCTCCCTTATCTCTTTTTCCTTAGGAACTCAGCAAAAGGCAGCGACTATACTCCCTCCATTCTAGGGTGCACACTTTCCTCACATGCTAACGTCTGGGAAATGGGGATGCATTGTACGGCCCAGGGCACCTTCGTTTTTGTGCAATGGTTAAACTGCCCGTCTCACAATCAGTCTCTTCGTTTTGATGAAGTATAGAGCTTGTCCTCTGGGGAGTGCCTCAGCGCCCGGACTTTACTTAAGTGCTCTCCACAAGCCCAACCCCAGCCCTGTACATTTGGTGGGATGCTCCCGTCCTCTGGCACAACATGACATCAGCCAGATTTCGTGACCTGCTCGAGGCCACATGGTTAGCAGATAGCAGGACGGGCTGATGCAAAGTCTCGCTGCCTCCTGAAATATTTTGGCAGCATAGGCATCATCAATCAGCTATATCTGTGAACATTCCAGAGGAGATGAACAAGGCTCACAAGAGGATTTCAGTCTGAACTATAGCATAATATATAGACAGATAAAGAAAGCCATGTCTGGAGACATTTAGGACCAGCTAGGGGACGAAGCCACCAGACTATGGTTATCTTCTCTGGGCCTCTGAGTTGTGTAAATATGGTCACAGTAACAATAATGCCACCACTTTTGAGGGCCTGTCTGTAACTGGATCTGGGCCAAGCAGTCTACCACATTGTCTTATTTACTTCTCACAACGGCTCCAAAAAGCAGATATTTTTCCTCATTAGAAGCTGTTGCTTAGGGGCACCTGGGTGGCTCAGCAGTTGAGCGTCTACCTTTGGCTCAGGTCGTGATCCTGGGGTCCTGGGATCGAGTCCCACATGGGGTTTGGTGCAGGGAGCCTGCGTCTCCCTCTGCCTATGTCTCTGCGTCTCTCTCTGCATCTCTCATGAATAAATGAATAAAATCTTAAAAAAAGAAAAAGAAAAATTGCTACTCAGAATGTTTAAGTTTTTGACCCAAGATTACAGATCTAGCAACTATCAGAACTGGAATTCACCTCTGCCTGGCTGGCTCCAGGAAGCGCTTACCCCGTGCCACTCAGTCCCAACCATCAAAGGAAGTGGGTGGACCAGCTGACCTCCGAAGTCCTGTCCCTAAGAGGCAGTGGTTCTGCTTTCACAAACAAGGACACAGTGACACTCGGTGAGCATGCTCTATGATGACGTGTTTAAAAGTGATTTAAAAAAAAATCAAAAATTAAACATAGAATGACAATATGATCCAGCGACTCCACCCCCAAAAGGACAGGAAGCAGGAACTTAAACAAATGTTTGTACACTGATGTTCATAGCAGCATTATTCACAAGAGCCAAGAAGACAGAAACAAATCAAATGTCCATCAAAAGAGGAATGGATAAACAAAATGTGGTATGTATGTACGACAGAGTATCATTCCTTCTTAAAAAGCAATGAGATCCTCATCTACACTACATGGTGGGTGAATCTTGAAGACATTGTGCAAAAGTAAATAAGCCAGCTCCAAAGGGAAATATTATAGGATTCCACCTTTATGAGGTACCCAGAGCAGTCAAATTCATAAATACAGAAAGCAGAATAGAGATTCCCAGAGACTGGAGGGAGGGGAGATTGGGAACTTATTGTTTAACAGAGACATCCCTTTGGGATGATGGGAAAATCCTGGAGATGGATGGTGGTGATGGCTACACAACATTGTGAATACACTTAACGCCTCTCAACTGTACACTTTTAAATGGTAAAAATGGCAAGTTTTGTGCTCTGTATACTTTAACACAAATTTTTAACTGCCTAAGAAAACATCTGGGACTAATGAATCATGCTACCCCAAATCAAAAACAGGAAAACTTCTGAGACCCACATTGGGACGGAAGTGAGGAATCCCATCCCCGGAGTACATCATGCAGGACCAGGTGAGGGCGTGAGAGGGTGGACTTGTGTGTCCTGGGAGGAGGAAAGATGGGAAAGGCGGCGGATGTGAGTTCTGCGAGACAATCCTGGGCACAGACCCAGGGTATCTCAGAGCAGATGGCAAGCTTGGTCATGACAGCAAGGAACAGGCCGAGGGATTCCATGTCATTGAGAAATAGCCCATCTATCTCAGGACTCTGGGGAATTACTTGAAAAACAAAACACACTAGGTCCCTCACGTATCAAACAATACTGTATCCTTCCTCACACCTGTAAATAAACATCCACGCATTCTAATTTTCATGGCAAAGGGGAAGCAGTCGACTTATGAAGTCACTGCTTGGCTCACTGCTTGGCCTTCAGGAGACGCTCACGTATCCAAAATGTTTGCTCACATCAGATGCCGAATATCTGGATTGTCGAATGTTTTGCTGCTAGTGATAAATGTGTGCTGACATGCAGTTCCTGCCTTTCGGGAAGGGCTTCCCATGTGGCTCCGAGGAGCTCTGTCCCCCGCAGTGAGGCTGAGGCACCAGCTCGCAGGCCTTACTGGGAGTGGGGAGCCGCGCCTGCCTCCTGTTGAAACAAGCAGCACACCATGGGATGCTTTTTACAGAGAAAGGAATAAAGTACTGTGTTCAGAAGAACCAGGAAGGATTGTAGCACTCACCCCAACTCCACTCTTGTTTGTGTGGGTGTTGTGGGTGGAGATGAGAAGGGAGATGAGGCAGTGCATGTCTCATCTGGGTATCGTGGGGGCTGCGGAAGAGTCTGCACTGGTTTCAAGATTTATCAGAAAAACAAACAAAGGAAAGTATTCTCTGAAAATGTAGCAAAAGTCCCAACTCAGGATCAGAGGATGATCACTTTTATACCTCCTGTCTATTTCCGTCAGCCTGTGTAAATCTAAGAACCAACCCGACTACCTCCACACAGTCAAAGCTTTCCCTGCCCAGTGGGGCACAAGGGATCTGGGGGTGAGGGTCAAGCCTTGGGGGTGGCCCCCCTCACTCCATCTTCTGAGTCTCAGTTCCCTCTCTCCCAAGTGAAGAGACTGGAATAGGCAGTTCCTAAGGGCAACATATGCGCAATATTTCTATTCATTTTGCATTTAGAATTTTTAATGATAAAGGCCATATAATAGCAATAAAATTCATGAAATGGAAACAAATCTATTTGTTTCAATGGAAACAAATGATTACCTCTGAACCCACTATCCTAAGTGGCTTAGTTTGATATTTCAGTGTTTTCAGTCTTGCGGCATAACTGGTTCTGAAAGCTACACAACTGTTTCAGCTATCTTTGCAGACCGAAAAAAAAAAAAAATCTTATTAATTCATATGATAGGTTTTTTTTTCTCATAAACCCTTTTTTTTAATTTTTTTTAAACTTATTTATGATAGTCACACAGAGAGAGAGAGAGAGGCAGAGACACAGGCTGAGGGAGAAGCAGGCTCCATGCACCGGGAGCCCGACGTGGGATTCGATCCCGCGTCTCCAGGATCGCGCCCTGGGCCAAAGGCAGGCGCCAAACCGCTGTGTCACCCAGGGATACCCTAAACCCTTTTTTAAGCTCCAAAACTCTGCTGGAGGGGATCCCTGGGTGGCGCGGCGGTTTAGCACCTGCCTTTGGCCCAGGGCGCGATCCTGGAGACGCGGGATCGAATCCCACGTCGGGCTCCCGGTGCATGGAGCCTGCTTCTCCCTCAGCCTGTGTCTCTGCCTCTCTCTCTCTCTCTGTGTGACTATCATAAATAAATAAAAATTAAAAAAAGAAAAAACCAAAACTCTGCTGGATGCTACAATGACTCTTTGGTGAGTGTTATGGCTGTATTGTGCCCCCACCAGATTCATATGCTGAAAATTTAACTCCCAATACCCAGAAAGTGACTATATTTGAGACAGGGTTTTTTTAAAGAGGTAATTAAGTTGCAATGAGGTCATTAGGTGGGGATCTAATATGACTGATCTCTTCATAAGAAGAGGGAATTAGGACACAGACCCACACAGGGGAAAGACCATGTGTGGACACCAGGAGAAGGCAGCCACCTGCGAGCGGAGGGGAGCGGTCTCAGACGGAGCCCCAGTCTCTGGGCATGTTCAGGACTGTGAGAAACTAGCTTTCTGTTGCTTGACTCCCCCCCAACAACCTAACACAGTGAGATACGATTCTCTTTCTTGGTAAACTACACTGATGACACCAAAGGGCCACTGAGGTCAAGACCCTCCCTACAACAAGACCCAGAAGAAGACCTACACACCTATACCCACCCACATACACACACACACACACACACAGAGTTTTAATGGCCACAAGTTTATTGAATTGTAACATGAGTGTGTTTTGCAACAATTTTTTTTTTTGATCCTGTAACAGAGCAGGGTTTTGCAAAGTAACCACATCCTCTGCCTCAGCTGCTTCTCCCTTCCTGCCAGCCAAGCTACACTGGCAGAGCTGCTTTGAGAGTCAGCCCAGGACAGGGGGTTGAGAGGAATCTCTCCCTTCAGGCCGGCCCGCCTCTTGAATTCTTTCTGAGAAGTTTCGGTTAGCAGTCTATCCACTTTCCAAAAAGGAGACGAGACACATCCCCTCACACACCGCACGGGCCCGTGGTTTCATCAGGGTGGTTGTAAGCACGAAGCACCGTCTGGGGACCAGACCTCTGATGGCTCATTTCTACAGCTCTAACCTGATAACCCCCTTCCCCCCCCGCCCCCCGGGATTTGCCAGCAGCAGCTACAGCAGCCCCATTCACCCTGGAAGTGGGGAGCTTGGTTTCCCCGCAGCACTATGGTTTGCTTTGGGATTTAAGGCACCAGCTTGCCTGTCCAGACCCCACAGGCCATAGGAGTGGCACAGACGAGTCTACACAGAGATTCATTTATGTTATGACCAATCCAGCTTTTAATTTTTTTTAAGATTTTATTTATTTATTCATGAGAGACAGAGACGGAGGCAAAGGCAGAGGCAGAGCTGGTTCCCTTCTCTCTGCAGAGCAGGGAGTGGGACTCTATCTCAGGGCCCCAGGATCATGACCTGAGCCAAGGGCAGGCGCCCAACCAACTGAGCCACCAGGTGTCCCATGACCAATCTAGCTTTAAACAACCACAACAAACAGAGAACAGAGAGGCAGCAGGTTGTTCTCCTTCAGGGAAGTGGGCACTACACCCCTCAATTTTGAGTCAGTATAACCAGGAACCACCAAGAGCTGAAAAGGTAAATAATCCACCCATTTCACATTCCCTACGTTGCACTAAAGATAGAGTGGTGACTCAAAGGGCCGTGGCCATCTCCAGACCAAACTGCAGCCCAGCCTCCAGGGTGATCTCAGAGGGGTAGGAAGTCTGGATAAGCATCCAGCACAAGGGCATCCCAAGAAGCACCTACTGCGGACAGGGCAGGTGGGGCCTGAACATCCCTGAGGACATCTGGTCTACCAAACAGCCAGGAATAGGGTACCTGGGACACCTGGTAAAAGGTGCAATGACATCAGTGAGTGCCACCAACCAACTGCTGTGGTTACAACCTCCTTTCAGCTCTCCCCTCAGCCAGACAGTGCCTCCTTTTTCTCATGACCACTGTCGCCTCCGCTCATTAAAGATCAGCCTCTGCATTATCACTTCCTTTGCATTGTCACTGAGGCCACAAAGTGTAAGGAAGAAAGCTGACACCTGCACCGCCTTGTCCATTGGTGCTTCCTCCAAGTTTCCCTGTGACACCATGTTTGGCAGGGACTGGCATTTAGGGAGGGATGTTGGCCAAACTTCCCAGGGGTGTGCCTCCAGGCCACGGCTGACCTAAGGTGATGGGTTACAGGGTAAATAGTCACCAAAGCCATCAGAAGGGCTCCACCTTTGAGCTTATTCGGAGTAGATTCTCTTTGCACTTATTTTGAGTAGATTCTAAGGACAGCAAATTTCGGAGACGTTGACAAGACAAAGGCAATGGGCCCTAACTGTGGACACGCCTGCCACAGACACCATCCCACATACTGCTCACGAGTTTGTGAAATATTCGTACCCCCCATTCTACAGATGAAGCACTTTGGGTTTGGTTTTGCCATTTTAGAAGGCACCTGACGTCCCAGAGTCAAATCCAGCAACCCAAGCTATCATACGGCAGAACCAGGACTGGGACTCAACTCATTGGCTCCCAAATCTTGCCTCAGCACCCTGTGGCCTCCCTTCCTGGTACCAGTGGGTAAACGGCTTACATCAGCTGGCAACCTGTGAGCTGGAAAGCCAAACAAAATTAGGTGCAGTAAAGACCCAAAAGGAAGCACAGAGAAATGCTGTTTGCCTTTTCTTTCAGGAAGCCTAGAAAAGCAAAGGCAAGTAGAAGGACCTGGGAGGAAACAGAGAACTGATGGCTGATCGCAGGCTGACGAAAATAAAAACATAGGAAGATGAGGCACAATGAAAATCCCGACAGAGCTCTGGCTGGAGGAGCCTACTACTCTATCCCCGGGGCTTTCTTTAGCAGCAGGTGGAGAAAGGAAAATTCGTCCAGCCTCCTTGGAGAGTCAGGAAAAGGAAAAAAAAAAAGAAGAAGAAGAAGAACAAGCAATATGTAAGATAATGAAGTTTCTGGAGCAACCTAAGAAAGCTCTGAGTTTGGGGGTGGGGATGGGGACTACAGGGGGGCTTGGGATCAGAAAATGGGGCAGGGGAGGAGGAGGGAGCCTAAATGGGGAAGGAGAGGAGCTTCCCTGGGAGAAGCCAGCAGGATGGTAGAGTAGCCTAGGTAGAGGCTTCCTCGTGAAGACAAGTGCCACCCCATGGGGGTTTATAGCTCAGTCCTAGGGACAGGTGCCTCCTTAGGAAAATACTTGAGGATAAGTGATGGTCTTGGGACTGCAGGGCAAGACAATGACCCGAAGCTGAGAGATGAGGACTAGGCAGCTCCCCAAACCAGGCCAACTTGCTGGAAAAGCCTGTACGCCAGGGGAGCCTGACCAGTTCTGCTGGTGAGGAACTCCCGGAGGGTGCTGCTCTCAACACCAAGACGCAGGTGTGGCCTTTATAGAGCCAGGCTCGGAGCTTGGCCGCAGCATGACCGGAAGGGAGACGGAACTTCTTGGAAGCATCCGAGGGCTTTTCCAGTGCCTCTCACCGCAATCAGTCCTCTTGGCTTAAGTAGCTACTGAATTAAAAGTCATCCTTACGGGTGAAATGACATGATGTCTGGGATTTGCCTTAAAAGTCTCCAGCAATCCAAAAAGTTGGGGGAAGGGACAGAAGCGACATGAGGAAGAAAATATCACGGACTGGCCCTGGGTGGGCAAGGTAAGGAGACGGAGACCTCACTGTGCCCTTTCCAGACCGGCAGCAGCGTCACCTGGGGCCTCGCACGCACGTTGCAAGCTCAGGCTGGAGCAGGAGACCCCAGGTCCACTAAATAACAGCCCTGGGCGTGGGGCGCAGCTCCCCACGTTTTAACAGGCCCTCCCCTCCCGAGGATTGCTCAAATTTGAGGCTCACTGCATGACACCATTTTCTGTCCTTCAGGGGTGCAATTTCCACAATAAAGGTTTTGGGTCTTTGTTTTTGTTTTTTAAGGAAAAAAACCCTCCCTGTGGGCAGTTTTGTTGTTGTTTATTTCTTACATCCCCGGTCTTCCACTGCGATGGAGCCATTGTTCTGATCTTTTCCTGGAGCCAGAACAAAAAGCCAGGAAGCAGGGGCGACTGCGACTCTCCCGCTCCCTCTCCCGCCGCCGCTCGCGACCGTAAACTTCCCGTCAAGGACGCCCCTGCCGCGTGCACCCCGCTCCCACCTGCGCCCCGCGTGCGCAGAGGCGCCAGGTGCGGGGCGCGCTCCGGGCACCCTCGGCGTTGGGCGCTCCCCGCGAGCTGCACACACCCCCCCCCCCGCCCCGCGAGGGTCCCGGCCCTGACCGCGGCCCCCCGGGGCTCGCGAGGCACGACCCCGCCCCACCCTGGCCTGGCTCCGCTCGCAAGACGTGGGGCCCCCGCACCTCTTCCCTCTCCCTTTCCGAGGATCTGCAAAAAGCAGCCCGGGAAGGGAGTGCGCGGAGCCGGGGGCCGGGCACGGGGAGGCCCCGTCCAGCGGCGGGCGCGCGGGGCGAGGGCCAGGGCGAGGGCCAGGCCCAGGGCGAGGCCGGCAGGGGAAGGGTTAAGGAGCCGGCCCCTCCCCCTCCCGCGCGCCCGGCCCCCACCCCCCGCCGCCCCCGCCCCTCCCGCCAGTGCTGTAAAACAATCCCTTTGTTTCCTCTTTAAGACGTTAGCCTCAGGGGCCATTATAGGAAAGAAAGGTAGCCAGGCTCTTTTATCTGCAAGAATCCATTAAGCGTGGCCTCGGTGCCGCGGCCGCTCGTTTATGGGCTGCTCCGAGGGGACCCCGGGGGACCCCTCCCCAGCGCGGAGCCAGACGCACCTGTCCCCCAGCCCACCACCCGGCCCTGGGGAGCCGGGGCTTGGCGGAGGGGGCGGCGGGGTGGGGAGCAAGGAGCCCCCATCCAGACGCGAGTCACGAGCGCGTCGCGGAGCTCTGCCGTCTTGGGGGGTCTCCAAAGTACCGCTGCCCATCTTCCTGCACCCCCCGGCGGGAAGAAAGGAACTTCCGACGGCCAGATGGGCGACGGCCCTGGCCTCGCGGCCCGCCGCTCCCCACGCGGGGCTGCGCCCGGGGGCGGGAAGGGGCGCTGGGGGCCTCGGGCCGCCCACCCCGGGTGCGCTCTGCCCGCAGCTGCTGGAGCGGGGCGCGCGGGGCGCGCGGGGCGGGCGGGGCGGCGCGATCTCCCCGGCCTGGGAGGATGAGGACCCTTTACCTTCCTTGGGAAGCTGTGACGCAAAAGGCCGGCCGGAAGGCACCGGAGAAGGCGCTAGAGGCTTCACGTGGCTCATCAGAAAGTAACCCAGCGCCGGTTAATTATTTATGTCTTCCCCTGGAGAAGCCCTTGCCCCAGATGCCCACTTGGCCTGTGCGCTCGGTTACGGGGTCTCGGATCAAAACAGGAGACACGCCCGACGGGGCCCACGGCTCTGGCGACCCCGGCGACCCCAGCGAGCGGCTGTGAATTCTGGCCTTGGGGGCAGAGGCGGAGGGAGGACGGGCGGTGGGAGCCAGGCAGGGCCCTGGGAAGGTCCAGGGTGATGCTTTCCTGGAGCCTCGGGGGAGGGATGTTCCCTTTTTGAAATTGCCAACAATTCAGATTGTTCTGAGGAGCACAGGTGGCCGGAATGCAACAAAACAAAACAAAACTCTTGCTTTAAATTCTCCGTTGTATCCAGGCCAAAGCCAGAATACCAAGCCTGCAGGTCTCCTGCCTTAAATCTCTGCGGAATGACCTTCTTTGGATCTTCTCCTGCTCTTTCCCCATGAATATAAATATTTTCTCCACTTACCATATGTTACCCACGCACTTCCACAGACCCCACCGCCACTGCCCTGCTGGGCTGCTTGCAAAAGGAAAGTCTGCCCTCCCCTCAACCGGGAGGGCAGGGGCGGGGGAGGGAACAGTGTTGTTTAAGGGACAATGTCACTTTCCTCTTCGTCAAGATTCTTTGTCAATTGCTGGGGGAAATAATTGACCTCAAGCTACTTCAGTCACAACCAATAGAAAAATGGAATGGTGATGTGTCCAGCTGTTAAGGGGAGGCAGGCACGCAGGCTGGAAAACAAAGGTGGCGGGGAATAGAGCTGACATGAAAAATATGTAAAGCTTCATGTTGGCATTCTTGGGAAATGGAGGAATTTTGAATTTTGCCCATGAATAGAACACACAAACAAAAACTAGTAGTCTGTTCATTTGCCACACCTTCAAGTTTACTGTCCTTAATTTTATGCCTTTGGATGGCTTGAAGGGAAAATCCAGCACAGAAGCCCTTTAATGCAGCTGAATCTTTTCGGTTCTCTGACCCTTTCCCTAACTTACACAATGGTACTTCCCCGGCGTCCCCCACCCCCCATCCTCCACTCAATCAGCAGCCAGAATGACTCAGTTCTGTCTGATTCAGGGGCCCCCGGGAAGGATTTGAGAGTTCAGGGAGGATTGTTTGGGGGTTTTTGTTTGTAAGCAGTGGGAGCAAGAGCAGGAGGGAAACGGGGTGCCAGGAGGAGTCAGAAAGGTCACTGGAGAGAAAGCCAAGAAGAAACTCCGCAGTTGCAGATCTTGGGTTCCACGGGGAGAGATGATGGCTAAGAGTGGTTTGTGAAAACAGGTCTCATATTTCAGACCACAAGATGTCCCAGTTATGAAGCTGATCCTGTTCCAGGTTGGACCAATCAGGGAAAAAAAAAAAAATCAATAAGGACATTTGATGCCACCAATGTGGTAAGGAGCAGGAACGCTATCAAACTGGCAGCTCCACCAGGCCTCAGACACGAGCTCCTGAGCTTTCCCGTCTTACAAAGGGGACTTAGAACAAAATCCAGGTGCAACAAAAGCACCTGAAAGCTTCGGTGGTGCACTTTTTCTCCTCTAATGTGAGACGAAACTGGCATGGTTTTGCCACCAGAGACAAAAACTAAGGTCCCTGCCTTAGCCTTGAAACACAAAGGGTGAGGCATAGTACCAACGTGGCACAAAGCCATCGCCAGGGCGGGAGACTCATCGGAGCCCACGCTTGGGTTTCTCAACAGCCTATGTCTTCTCCAAGGACTTGCCAGGAGTGTTGGGAATACGAGCGAGACATCTGGAAAAGAAAGCACCTGAGTGCGCAGAAGGTGCATCATGGCAGCTTTAAGACGATAGAGCCCCATGCAGACCTTCAGAGACAAACATTCAGTGCCACGGTAGAAATGACACCCCAGGGTGATGTGTTTTTCTCATGCAGAATTTTTGAAATGTGTGTGCCTGCTCTAAGATGACCTCAGGTAAACAGGCTCACAGGTGCGAACCTGTCTCCAAATCTCTCCAGTGTCTCACAAGTGCTTTCCGGGATCTCCTCTGAGGTTCCATTCAAATCTTCGCACACTCACTAGCTTATGCGCTCAGATCCACTAACCCCAACCAGCGGCATGGTATTAATTTGAAGAAAGAGAGCCTGCTGATGCAATTCTCCATCATTGTTTGAAGCTACTGACCCCTATTTCATTTGAAGTAAAGAGATTTTTTTTTCATGTACCATTCGTGAAAAGAACTGCATCTGGACTAGTTTTGTTCTAAATGGATCTAGAGCTTTCATTCTAGGACCTAACAATTGCTGAACATGGATATTCTAATTGCACCTATTAAGCACCTCTTCCCCCCACACAATCTCACCCAATGGTTCAAAGATGGAGCCTTTGAGTTGACTGTCTCGTGATGGTAATGGATTTGCATTGAACTCTTCATATTGTCCCTGGTTCCTGGTGGCCCCTGCCGTTCATCCGCAAGGTGGGAAACCAAGACTGGGGGCAAGTCTATGGCTATAGTAGTTAGTAAGGCTAACTGGCTAGCGTGAGAATGAAACCTGTGGCTTGGCCTCAAGAGCCCGGCAATAAATCTAACATACCGAAGTACAGTTGAATGGACAGAACTCTTGCCTGGGATATGTTTGTAACTTGGTAGAATTAAATAAGGTTCTCAGTGAACACTGCCCCATCTGTGAGACGTTCAGGACAGAACAGAGGAAATTAGGGGAAGATGCCGAGCTATAGTCTAGATTTATGAAAATTAAATGCTTTTAAAGTATATCATTTTCATCCTGCAAATAATTTATGTTTAAACATCTTAAAACACTGCATTTTATTGTGTGTAAATCATGATCCTATTTATGTACAAACAAAAAGCTGAGGAAAAGACTGGTAAGAAGTAAATCATAGTTATGTGTTTTTATTTAGATGGCATGATTATGGACAAGTGATTTTTTCCCTCATCTCAGTTTTCCCAAAACGTTATTGAGTGGCTACAACTACTGTTTCATGGAACAAAAATACATGATCATTCTAGAAACATTTGTTAATACACAGAGAAATCACTATAAAAAAGTGACATAAGTACAGTTCCCATTTTTCTAGGCAGACAGGGACTTGCACAGGAATGACAGAGGAGTAAATGGAAGAAAGAAACAGTCAAGTGAGTGCAAACATCTCACACTGTTGTCTTCTGCTGTCCTCTCTCCTGGGGACCTAGGCGCTGACTTCAGAGTAGAGGACTGTAACTCTGAGAAGACAGTACACATAAACTGCCCAAGATCTTCCTGGTAAAGGGGACACTCAGACAGTTCTGTGTGTCCTGCCCTGTCCTCCTGCTACACAGAACACATAGAAGCACATTGAATAGGTCAGACAGGTAAATAAATAAATAATGTATCAACACTGCGTCTGATCAGAAGTTCTGTACTCAACAGTATAACTGTCCTGACCACTCCCCTCACCCAGATTCACCCGCCAACACACGTATACATACACGCACAAGCACACACATACATAGGCATGCACTTACATATACACACTTAAACATAGACACGTGCACACATATACATACATACACGTAAGCATGCACACATGTATACACACACACACATTGCTATCACTGCTTGGACTGATGATCAACTGACACAAAGTCGTTGCACCACTAACTTCTAAGTGCCGACCGGATCCTCTCTTGTCAAGAATTTGAATAAAGAGATGTATGTATTGTGGGGAAGTCTGTAGGAAGCTTTTCAATGCAGCTGTGAAGTCTTTTGGCAGGTGAGAGCAGGTGTCAGCTCCATAGAGGGCAGATCTGGAGGCTGGAGGTCTCACGGATGAGCAGAGGAGACTGGTCTCCACACAGGGGAACGCAACGTGTGTGAAGGTTCAAGTGGCAAGCGGCTCCATTGCCCTGTGTAGTCCAGGAGGGCTATTCCCATCCTCAGAGCTCCCCTATGAACAACACACCCCCTGAAGCTCTCTGTACCCTAACAATTCCACATTTTAAGCTCGCTTGAGAGGGTTTCTTTCCTTGCAACCAAAAGAGCTCAGGTCACAGCAGAAATAAACACTCGCATTATCTGAATGATTTTCTCGAGTCTCTCCTGCCTGGGTTTCCCAGTGACAACCAGTGTCCACAAACTCACATCTACTTGGAAATCTCTCAGTACCTTCAAACCTAAAGTGCAGAAAAGCAAACTCATCTACTTCCCCTCCATACTTCCCCAAGTATTCCCATATCAGCAGCTTCACTGATACCCTCCCAGTGGCTCAAGTCAGAAATCTGGGACCATCCCTGGCTTTCCCCTATCTAGTACCTCCTGTAACCAACCTATCACAAATCCTCTCAAATACTCCTCAAATCCATCCCTGTCTCTGGCCTTCCGCCACCCCACCCTAGTGCAGGCACCACGACCTCTCCTCTGGGATGTGCGGGAGCCTCCTCACTGGATCCCTCAGTCTGGCTTCTTTCCAATTCCATTCCAGGGCTAAGTCTGATCCTTACACACACACACACACACACACACACACACACACACACACACACTCCAGCATTGAAACCCCTCCCATGGCTTTTGGCTTTCCTTAGCCTTTTAAGGTAAAATAAAAACTCACATACACGGTCTCCGATGGCCTTGTGCACTGTCCCCTCTGGGGTCCTACCTTCAGGATCGTGCCCACGCTCTGCCCAAGCTGAAACTCTTTCAGTTTCTCAAACATGTTGTGCTTCTCTGCCCTAAGGACTCTGCATACCCTATTGCCCTCCATGTGGAATGCTTCCTCTCCCCACTGACTCCTACTCTCTTCTTGTGTCTTAGCTCAGACTCTGTGGCCTCCACAAAGCATCCTCTGGCTCTCTAAGCTTAAAGTTAAGCATTCCTAATATGTGGTCCTGTGACCTTCTGTATCTGACTACCCATTGCACATACTGACCTTCAAGGTCTTTGCTTGTTTGTATTATTTGCCTCCCCTGCTTGACAGTGGACTCCAGGCGGAGCCCACCGTACATGTTCAGGAAGCAATGCGGGAATGAACCTATTAATGCATCAAAGCCGCATTCGTGCTCATGACAGCACGTAGATATTTGAGTGAACCGGCTCCTCTACTCATTTTGTCACAGCTTGCACTCTTTTTAGGAGCTGGTACAAGTCCCTGAAACAGAAAGTGGGAAATGGGGCCAGGGAACAACATTAGTAATAATATTTACTGTTAACTATTATTAGCACACATGACCTCTCCACTCCCTTTTTATACTAGGCTGGTAGCTTATCCTCCAATTATTCTGACTGCACTTTGACTCTCCACCCCCTCATGGTGAGTCCTTATTCAGGACCCTCTTGGGTCTTCATGCAAATCAATCTCAGAGGCCTTTCCAGAAGTCCCTCCTCCTAACATCAAACGTAAGCCCATAAGGCCCCATGACACTCATGCAGGAGCATCTCATTCAGATGAGGATGGGGAAACCATGTTCTGGTATAGTGAGGCCGAGATAAGACACCAGGCCTTTCTGTCCCTCCCACAGGCTGCCTGTAGACCCAAGCACTCCACTGCAGGACACATCACAGGGGAGAGGTTGGAGTTTGGGGACAGGTTGAACAGGGGCTAGAACACCATAGCACAAAGTGCTCAGGAACTAGATGTACATGTGATGATCTTGGAAACGAAATAGTTACAATAGAGACACATTGTGAAATGAAGGTGCTTCGAACCCAGAGCGTCAGAAGATGGAGGCAGAAGTTGAGAGGAAGGGTATTCAGGAGAGGATGGAACCAGCATGGCTCTGAGAATGGAATCATATATTTGCAAGTCAGGAGATGGTTTCTGACTTAGAAGGAAGATGGTAGTTTAGTTTTCAGACAGATTCAGTTTGTGATGGAGTCCAAGCAGAAGTGAAAGTTCCAAGACGTCAGCTGCAGAAAGGGATGACGATTTGGAGGTGATCCATGTACAGGTGATGGTTGCAGGATGGACGAGGGAGATTCTATGACATGAGCCCAATACAGAGCCAAATCCGTGAGCTCTTATGAGCTACCCTATTCAATCAAGAAAATCAGGGGAGACCAGGACAAGAATCTCAAGGAGGCAAAGAAGGTCAAGATGTGAGGCCAACTGGAACATACACTGAGGTTATAAGGAAGGAGGCAGTAAGGAATCGGTTTGCCATATTCAATGCAGATAATATTATCTGAGCCCTTATTGCAGGCTAGGCACGTTTCAAGGAACTCTTCACCCATGATCCCATTTCATTCTTTAAAAAAAAATATATATATATATATTTATTCATGGGAGACACAGAGAGAGGCAGAGACAACAGCAGACCCTGTTGGGAGCCTGATGCAGAACTCAATCCCAGGACCCCGGGATCACGCCCCAAGCTGAAGGCAGGTGCTGAGCCACCCAGGTGTCCTCTGATCCCCTCTGTGAGTTGGGTGCTTATTTTACAAATGAGTTAACTGAGGCTCTGCAAAATTATCCAACTTATCATGGCCACATGGCCAGTAAAAGGCAGAGCAAGGACTTGAACCTTTGTCTTGGAACCCACAGCTGGATCTTGGGAGAGAAGAGAAAAATGGAATGGGGGATATATATCAGAAATGTGGCTCTAGGTAGCTTGACAAGACAAAAGCCAAGTCTCTGTTCTGAATGAGGACTGAAGTTGAAAACGATCGAAGCCTAAATACTCTTCTGATTCAGTGAGTCAAGGACAGGGAGACAGACTGGTGAGGCAAGGAGCCCAGGGCCGTGAGACTCGGGTGCCTGCTTCTCTTCAGCAGCTGCTTCTGGGCAAGAGCAAGGGAGGCTCTTCCAGAGCCTTCTCCCTGGCCTGACAGGAATCGCAGCCCCAGGGCTGCCATTCTGGGTGCTTTCCAAGGGCCCGGGAGCCGGTGGGAGCTGGCGGTGCAGAGGCAGAGAACAGCTCTTCCACTTACTTCCCAGAGGCCTGCGGCAAAAGTCCCTGCATGCCCAGAAGGAGGTAGAGGCCTTGAGAGGAGTGGGGTGTAGGGCAGACCATTAACATCCTGATGCCCCGAGGGCCTCTTAGAGGCAAACACAGCAGGAGGGGTAGGGGTGGGGGGAACCAAAGCTCTTGCCCTGGAAGCTGGGACAGAACATGGGATGCCCTAGGCCTCCCTGAACCTGAAGCAGATCCCGGATGCCGAACAGCAGGCCCATCAGAGAAAAGAAGACCCCTCCAGCTCTTAGGGGACAGCTCCTGGTGGACACAAACTCTCCTGAGGGGAAAATGTTGGTCTTGCTAGACACACCATGAGATCTCTCACCTCAGATCTACAGAACCCAAGCCTCTCTCCTCAGCAGGTGGAGACGCAGCCCCTACACCTTCCCCTCCCCCACCCTCACCAGTGTTTGCTCTGCAATAGCTGTGTCTGGCTTTTGGTCAATATTGCTGGCTTTTCAGTCAAGGCAAAGAAGACTTGCAGAGACCAGGGACAGCATCTGACCTCTCAGCTGATTACCTGCTCTGCACGTGGAGGGAATCTGGGCAGATGCTGGTTGCAGGCAGGCTCTATGGTAGGAAGGTGCCCCCAGGAATCCTGCAAATTGTCGGCTCCGGAAGCACAGTAGAATCTGCAAGTGAAAGAACCCTGAGCCTCCTCTCCACCCTATTTCTCTCCAACCCTGCCACTCGGGCCTTCTTTCTATCTCCACAGCAACCCATCCCAGCCTCAGGCCTTCCTGAGTCTCTCTGCCTGCGTGATTTCTCCCAAGTGGCACCAGGGCTGTCTTCCTTTTGTTTCTAGATCTCGACTCAAATGTCGACTCCTCAGAGAGGCTCTCTCTCTCTGTCCTGTTTTATTATTTTTAAACACTTATTCTTATCCAAAAGTAACTTTATTTTTTCAATTTATTTTTAAGATTTTATTTGTTTGAGAAAGAGCACACATGAGAGAGTGAGATGGAGAACACACCAGCAGCAGTAGGGAGGGCAGGAGGAAGGACGATCTGAGCGGATCCCCACTGAGCCCAAGGCAGGGCTTGATCCCAGGACCCTGAGATCATGACCTGAGCCACCTAGGTGCCCCCCCAAAAGTTACTTTAGAGTCATTAGCCTGGATGGCGCAGTCAGCATCGACTCTTCGGCTCGGGTCAAGCCCCCAGTAGGCTCCACACTCAGTAGGGAGTCTGCTTGAGACTCCCTCTCCCTCTCCCCCTCCCCACCCGTCATTCTCTCTCTCTCTCTCTCTCTCTCAAATAAATACATCTTAAGGGGGGAAAAAAGGAATCCATTTGAAGCTTCAAGCCACAAAAACTGACCAAATATTTCAAGTGATTTGATTATAAGCAATTGAAATTTAGTTACAAATAATTGTTTCTGCATATCCCCCCAAACGATTGTCTGTTTTCTCCCTAACGGTTTGCCTCTTTCCTTTCATCCTGCCAGATGCTACAGGGAATGTTGGGCATACGTGTAAACCCCCAATGGTTTAAGGGAACCTAGGACTTTAAAAAGACGGTCATCACTGAAGATTGTATAAAACACGCTGTAAAAGGAAAATCTCCAAAGGAGATAAAGGGCGTCAGGAGTAGGGCGTCTCCTTTTTATGAACAGTTCCTAGGTGGTGCCTGGCCAGCTGCTCCACCCCAGTAAAATAGGCCAGCAGGGAAACCTGCCTGTGGCCTGGCTTAACCCTTCCCTGGTCCTCACCTCAATAAGATGCTGGGAAAGATCAGAAGAATTCAAGCACTACTTGCTGACTGGAAGAAAACAGCAAAAGGGGGGAAAAAAGACTGATTCCAATGTCACTCCCCACCCCCCAGCTTTCTTCTCCCAAAGAGCCTTCTGTTCGCAGAAATTAAAGGACTCTGATAACAGATCACAAATTCAGGACAGAAAAGCTTCACTATGCAGCCAGAGACCGTATTGTCGGGAAGCAGACGCTGGACACTTTTTTTGCTTATGAACTTTTGGAGACCATTGGAATAAAAGACTATTTGTTCCTGGACAAACACTCACCAGCAAAGAAGCCTTTAAGAGGAGGGAGAATTTTTGTTTTGCATTTTCTTTTTATAAAAAAGAGAGAGAGACTTACTCTACTTGTTTTTCAGATAAAAGAAGCTAATTTGTTTACTATTGCTGGGGACACAAGTTCCTATGCCATTGTGGTAAAAAGAAATGCTATTTTTAAGAAATAAAAAGCCACACAAGCCTTCGTATGTAGGGTTCTTCTTCCCCTTCCTGCCTTCCCACTTTCATTTTACAGATGGCCCTCAGTATACAAGCCAAGTCAAAGCGCGCGAGGTAATGCTCTTTTCTCTCCTTCTCAGACTCCTCTCAGCAAAGGCCACACCTGAACTTGAGAAGCAATCTCTCATCAAAGTTCAGTGCAATTCTAGCCTCAAAAGTCACATCCCAGATTTGCTCCTTTCTGGAAAACCAAACTCGTGGCATTCGTGAACACAGAACCTAGGTTTCAATCCCCCATCCCTCACCGTGTGCATCTTCCTTGCACACATGGAATAATTCTGAAAGCAAGCTAGCAAGATGTTGAATAATGTCCTTTTAAAAGAGGGTGTGCCATAACTGGGTCACTGACTGTGTGACTAATCATGGTTGCCCGTAACCACAGAGACTGTGGCTTCAACCTGACTTGATCATTTGTAAACCACAAAATGACCCAGCCATCTGCAGGGGCTGCTGGCTTCTGGAGCCTGAAGATCTTCCCAGGCCTGTTCCCTCCTCGGCCCAGGTGGAATGGGAGCCGCCCTTGGCTTGGAGCCTCCGGGCATTTGCAGCAATCAGAACAGATCTGACCAGGTCCAACCTTTGCTTATTCAAGTCCTTACCGGCTCCGGCCTCAGCAAGCAATTGCAACAGTTGCTCTCTGCTCTGAATTCCATTTAGCAATTCTGAGTGCAAAGGAGAAAAAGAAGGGCCCTAGAATCAATTTGTTTTCAAGAAGAAAAAAAAACAAAAAACAAAACACAAAGAAACAGAAAAGGAAAAGGTGACACGAAAGAAAACTTTTCCTGCAGCTTAGTCCAGGGTCATTGGTCGTATCTATCAGGTACTCATGCATTAGTCAAATCCCTCAATCTTTCCCCAGTCGGCATAGCAATTTAAGGAATATGGGGACAAGAGCCTCTTTGCCAAGGGCCCCTCGCAGGACTAGTCCTAAATTAGGAGGACCGAGGTTGCATTGCAGACCCCAGGCGGGGATCAGTGGCCTCAGGCCAGCCAAGGAGGAGCATTAACCCCTTCCCTTCCTGTCACCCGAAGTCGGAATTTTTGCAGGCCGGCTGTGTTAAAAAATACCACTTAGGAGGAAGAAGTTTATTTATAAATGAGAGAAATGATTGGTCTTAGTGGCAGGGGAAGATCTGTTCTCACTACCTCTCACCACAAAGCCCCCGCTCCAACTGTCTGGAAATAAGGTTATTTTTTCCTAATAGGGCAGGGTTAGTGGCAGCGTCTCAGCCCCGCCCCCTTACCTGTGCGCCTTGGGGTCCCCCCCATCCCTCAAGGAGAAACCCACATTAATTCAAGAGGGCAAGCGCTTGTGTCTCGGGTTGGGAAAGACGAGTTTCCTCCAAAAGGTTGGGCGGGAGCAACAAATGGGAGGGAAACGGGCAACGCTTGTGAAATCCCAAACCGGACGGGTAAGGACAACATCATAAATTATGGATCCCTCGAGCCGCCTCCGGCCTGTCGCGGCGTGATCTGTCTCCGCGGACTTGCCCCGCGCGCGACGGTGCGGTCCGCGAGCGCGGGGCCCGGGGCGCCCCCACCCCCCCACCCCCCATCCCCCCCCACCCCCCCACCCCCCCCTCACCCCCGGCACCCCGGGGGCGGCGCGATCGGGCCGGGACAGCTCGGGGCTCCGCGCTGCGGGACGCGCCTGCTGCGGGGCCGGGCCGGCGGTCGGGGTCCGGCTCGCCTTTGTTCCCGGCCCGGCGGGAGCGCCCAGCACCGGGGCCGCGCTCCGAGCCGGGCCCCCGGGACACCGGGGGCGCGCGTGGGCCCCCGAGCAGCGGGCGACATCTGCGCGAGCGCGCGGGGCCAGGAGGCTAGTCGTCACCCTCGACACCCATCTGGACCCACCCTCGACACCCATCTGGACCGGCTTCTCCTCCCGGGCCAGAGGCGGAGGGAGAGGTCAAGGTGACCCGCGGCGGCGGCGGGGGCGGGTGCGCCCGGCTCGGCCCCCAGCTCCGCCCCCAGCCCCGCCCCCAGCTTGGCCCGCAGCTCCGCCCCCATCACGGCCCGCAGCTCCGCCCCCAGTTCGGCCCGCAGCTCCGCCCCCAGCCCCGCCCCCAGCTTGGCCCGCAGCTCCGCCCCCATCACGGCCCGCAGCTCCGCCCCCAGCTCGGCCCGCAGCTCCGCCCCCAGCTCGGCCCGCAGCTCCGCCCCCAGCACGGCCTGCAGCTCCGCCCCCAGCTCGGCCTGCAGCTCCGCCCCCATCACGGCCCGCAGCTCCGCCCCCAGCTCGGCCCGCAGCTCCGCCCCCAGCTCGGCCCGCAGCTCCGCCCCAGCACGGCCTGTAGCTCCGCCCCCAGCTCGGCCCGCAGCTCCGCCCCCAGCCCCGCCCCTAGCCGGGCCCGCAGCTCCGCCCCCAGCTTGGCCCGAAGCTCCGCCCCCAGCTCGGCCCCTGCTTGCCTCCCTCCCAGCCCCCCACCCCCCCACCCTCCCCCACCCCGCCGCCTTCCCCTTTGTCCTTCCTCTGCAGCCCGAGTGCTGTGACCCCTGGTATTACTCGGGCTGTTGAGATTAAAGGAGCCTTCGCCCAGTTTGGAAAGTGCAGCTCTCATCCCCCTCCCCACCCTCAAGGACCCCACCTATTGTCTTGTTTTTGTGTTGTTTTTTGGCTGCAAGTCAACCGCTCATCATAAGGTGGGCAAACCCCTCGGTTCACATTTAAATATGTTTGTGTGCCAAATTGGCCTGCTGTTCCGCCCTTTTAGCTACTGTAACCCGCACCACAGAAACAATGAATTACCAGATTAAAGTCACCGAAAACCGACTCATCCTGCAGATGTTGTCTGCTGAAGGCCGCCTATTGACGACTGTGTCAGGATCTGTGTGTGTGTGTGTGTGTGTGTAGCCAAAGCCAACAGCCTCACATTTGTTCTTTGCTAATTTGTCTTCACTGTGCACCCCCCACACACACACACCTCATTTAATGATGAAAGGTCAATTATGAGACTCAAAAACAAGCCACCTTCTCTGGTGAGCCCCCGCTCCCAGAAATGAATGGGGAGCTGGGGTCCCTCATGGGGCAGACACGAGGGAACTCCAGATCAGGCTGAATTGTGTGTGAGTCAGGCCCTGGAGAAACTGTGGGCAGAGGAAATGTGAGTGGTGGTTTCCTGGATTTCTTCTGCAGGAAGAAACCACCAGTGGGAGGAAGGGCAGTCAAGGGAAGGGGCCTGGGAGGCGGGGGAGGGGACAGAGGGGCCGGGAGGGAGGGAGCAGGGCCGGGTGGATCTGCGGGAGGCTGGGGCTGCCTTTGTGTTGCTAGTATGGGCAGGGGCTGGGCCTGGTGACCGCCCTAAAGTGTGTACCCGGTGGGCAGCTGCCCAGCGAGGTAACAGCTGGCACCTGTGCTCGAAAATGCAGCGCGCATTAGCAGCATCATTATTTAGCATTAGAGCATTACAAAGATAATTACTGCCAGTTAGAAAAGCAGAGGATGCAGGGAATTGAAACCCCAGGCCCCCTGGCTTATCAAAGTGCCAGCCTTTGGAGGGCCACCTCTCACAGAGCTGCGAGGTCTGGGAAGTCTGAGATGACAGCTGCAGCCAGGGCCGCAGGGCCCCTTTCCAGGTCTCATCCTGGCTCAAGGGTCAAATTAGGGTCATAGAGAAAATGTCAAAGGTCATGCCACCAACATCTTCTGACATCGAAAGCAGTTCTACCTGGAATCCAGAACTTACCCTTTTGTCTGGAATTAAATGGGTCAAGTAAAGGTGAGCAGGGACTTGGGTCTTCAGATAACAATAATAAGCTCAACAGTTAACAGTGGGTGAGCTCTTTTATGTGTCAGGCACTATGGAAACTTTAATGACTTCTCTGCTTCCATCTTCACAGCCTTAAAAGGAGGTCACCATCATTACCACCATTTGACAGATGAGTAAACTGAGACTCAGAGAGGCCCAGGAGAAGGCACAAAGGTCCTTAGCATTTCATGGCTCTCCCCTACTGCCTAGAGGTGCTAAAAACTGACAGCAAGGAAAATGGAAGAGATACCCTTTCCCAAAGCTTGAGATTTAGTACATATAGACCAGTTTCCCAAGTATGCATAGACCTCTCTACCTGTGTCTTCGTCCAAGTCAGAAGTAAATCTCACAGAAGTAAATGGTATGGTTTCTGGAAAACAAGGTATTTTTTTAAAGTGGCTTCTTTTGTAGATTGGTAATTTAATGAAAAACATTTCATAAATTTGGTCATTGAGAAGTTTGCCCTCAACACATACAACTAACCTATATGGACAATATAAAGTAAACAGTTGAGGAATCAAAAATGGTTTTACGATTGAGTCCCAACTAGGCCAATAAACTCACCTCCCAACTGCTGACCTAATTTTTTTTTTTTTTTACATGGTAGTAACTGAAATCAATGTGGACAGTTAATTTCAGGTATACATGTTGAATTTGTACCATCAGATGATGATGCCAAACTGAAGCATTATTGTTATTAATATTGACAATGATTATTAATAACAATCACTAACATGAACAAGGCTGTTATTATGTGTCAAATATTGCACCAAATGCTAAACATTCATCAGCTCATGTAATCCTTATGAAGAAAGCCCCTGGCTTCCATTCCTTCTTCCTCAGTCTCCTCTCTACACAGTAGCCAGAGAGCTCTTTTAAAAATGTAATTAAGATTTTAAAAAAAATTTTTTTTTAATTTAAAAAAGAAAAGGGGTGCCTGGCTGACTCAGTGAGCAGGACATGCCATGCTGGATCTCAGGATCGATCATGAGTTCAAGACCCATGTTGGGCATGGAAACTACTTTTAAAAAAAGAAAGAAATGTTCAATGTAAACAAGGTCGAGTCCTGCCCTTGGTTAAAGTTTTCCAATGGCTTCCCAAAGTGCTCAGGAAAACGCCATCTGCTTTCCCTTGGCCGACAAGCCATCACCTGGACCTGCCTATTGCATGTTTACTCCAGCAGCCCCCATCACTGTCCTCCAGCCATGAGTCAGGCCTGTCTAGTAAAGATCAAAGACATTCCCACTTCAGGGCCTTTGCACATGTTTCTCCCTCTGCCTGAAATATCCAGCCTTTGCCTGGCAATTATTTTTTCATTCTTCAGTTTAAAGGTCTCCGCATCATGGACTCCTTCCTTCAAACCAATCAAGTCACCCTAGCACTCTCTTTTCCTGCATACCACTTAAAAATCACATAAAATTACTTATTTTTCTGCTTGCTTACCTGTTCACTTCCCTCCCTGAGCCATAAGAGCCAGCGGGACGGGGACACACATTCAGCATTGCTCTCCAATGGGTCCCTGATGCCTACTGCTCCTGGGACACAGAACACTATTTGTTAAATTGATAAATAGAGAAGCGGTCAGAGAGGTAGACACTGTTCTTATCCTCACTTTTTAAATGAAGACACTGAGGTGCCAAGGTGTTAATTAACTTCCCAAAAGTCACACAGCTGAATCTGGAATGGGTCAATAACTGGTTCAGATCGCTAGCATTGACTTGATCCAAGGACAAACTGGCAAACACACTTGATCATGAAGAAATGTCAAAATCAAATGGAATTCTATGGGATGCCTAGGTGGCTTAGGGGTTGAGCATCTGCCTTTGGCTCAACCCAGGGTCCTGGGATAGAGTCCAGCACGGGTCTTCCCATTGGGAGCCTGCTTCTCCCTCTGCCTATGTCTCTGCCTCTCTCTCTGTCTCTCATGAATGAATAGATGAAATCTTAAAAAATAAAAAATAAAATAAAATTGATTTCTATTTAAAAAATGAACTTATCTTGGGGTGCCTGGTGGATGCAGTCGGTTGAGCAACCAACTCTTGGTTTGGCTCAGGTTGTGATCTCAGGGTTGTGAGATTGGGCTCCACAGCCATCTCGGAGTCTGCTTGAGACTCTTTTTTTCTCCCTCTGCCCATGCTCCCCACCACTTTGTGTGCACATGCTCTCTATCTCTCTCAAATAAATAAATAAATCTTTTTTTTTAAGAATGAACTTATCTTGTGAACGATTTAAATTTACAGAAGAGTAATGTTTCTAAATACACCAGACATTAATACATCATCTTGCACATCTATTCTAGTCACAGGAGTTACACATTATTCTGTGACCTCAGAACACTGTTTCTGATTTTTTGTAAAGGTTTCAAAGTATCTGAGCATTTTAAACTATGTTTCTTCAAATAGTACAAATGCTGATGGGGATTCCATCCAGTCATTTCTGCTCTTACCTAAGGAAACCAGCGGAACGTGGTTTTATTGCACAATGGTAGAGGCTGCATGTAGCCACGAACCCCTTGACCTCTTCTACTACTTCTAAACCTTGGAATAACTTCTAAGCAGCCCTCCCCCAAGGGCAGGGTGAAATTCAAATAAGCGAAGAGGCTTCATTTTCATCCTTAAATTGCTGAAGTCCCTTCAAAATCAAGGATTCACTGTTTCTAGACAGTACGTAGACAGCTTTTTCGTAACAAGAAAAAAAAAATTCGTCTTATCTTCGTGTTGCTTTCACAGCTTAGATAAACTTGATGTCCTACCGAGGAAATGCAACAGGGTTTCCAGTAAAGTCCTATGTGCTGCAGACGGAGTAGCTTCCCTTTGGAGAATTGAAGTTTTTTGTTTCCTTCCGGCAGGAACCAGAGATGCTCTGTAGGAAAATACAGGAATTCGATTCACACAGAACAAAACACAACAACCCCAGGGGGAGGGGGAGATTTTCCTGAAATATATGAGTTTCCCTGGTTTCACATGACACTGTGTATGGTGTATAATTCATGACCACAGGGGGCTGAAAATTGTCATTTCCTGGCCCCTCCAATGGTGGTTTTCCAGTGAGGAAAACATTCTGACTAACCAATGCTACTTTTTTTACTCTGAGTCTTCATGCTGGTGGAAGAAAGCCTACTTATACCTACCAGGGGAGGGGACGAGAAGGTGGGCTGCAGAGAAACGACGTAGAGTTAGTCTTGTAATCAATCATCCTCGCCTATTGTGAGGGTTTTAACAACAAAGCCTACCCACACAGACCGGCATTGATGCATCCTCACCGAGTCACTTAGGGCATAAATGAGACAACATCTATTAGATGGCTTTTTAAATATAAATATGCAGACCCAATTGATATTTTGCAGAGAACTTTGTAATGTCCAAACATGATTGTGAAAACAGAGGCAAAAGAGCTTATACGCACTTCAATGGTTTTTAGTACACAATTGTATTTCCACTGGTTCACTTAGTCTTTCGTAAGTTGAAGCGTGTGTTGGGGGGTGAGGGGGCAGGAGGTAAAGTTTTTGAATCTTGAGCCTTCTATGCAACATTTATTTGTTATCCTACTTAAATGAAGTTGAAGTTCAATACAGTAAGAAAAGTGAACCTTCAGTTTGCTCTGGTTTCAGGTACATCCGTCATTTCTTCTCTTGTGTGTAGATGTTGCAAAAATGGTCTGTACGCAGAAGCAACATCAGGGCCCTTTCAAGAAGGCAAAACTTAGCATACCAGACGAGATCAGCTCTCTGTAGAAATGGTAACTCTAAGGGACAGTCAGTTAATGCACAGAAATTTACAGAACTCCTATGTTCGCAGGTCACCAAAGGGGAATTTGCGCTGACCATAGTGAATGAATGAAGTGAGCCAATCTCAAGGAAGACTCTTACAGAGCTGAAATGATCAGCCTAGGACTTTTAAAAAGGGAGTTGATCCAGAAATCGCACTCCCTCCCCAGTGTTGTTAGGGGGAAGGGGAGGAAAATGAAACCCTCAATGAATAACTATGAGTAACATTATTATGTGCTCTGGGATACACCTCCCTAAAATAGAGATGGAAGCTAGAGGGGTTTTTTGTTTTGTTTTTAAAGATTTTATTGATTTATTTGAGAGCGAGGGCACACAAGAAGGAGGAGGGGCAGAGGGAGAGGAGAAGCAATCTCCCTGCAACCGGGGACTCAATCCCAGGACCCCAGGATCACGACCTGAGCCGAAGGCAGATGCTTAACCAACTGAGCTAACCAGGCGCCCTGGAAGCTGAAGGTTTTCATGAAAAGAAGTCAGCAACTGCCAGTGTTGTAGGGATTCTTGACCATTTGGTTGATACATTTTGCATTAAATATGAATTAACTGAACTTATAGTTAACATGTCAGTTTCTGGTAGGTTCTGATTAAGTAAGAGGGTTCGAAGCCAAAGATTTCCAGCTGCCCTAACTAATCATTTCTTGCCTGAGAAGCTCAGGACCAGACTGGGGACCCAGCTTGGTAGTGCCCCTTGGGAAATCAGCCCGTCTGGCCAACTAACCCCTTCGATGACATCTCCAGCTTCTCTTCTCTCTAACTGAAACAAAGCATTGTGAGCCCATGACGAGGAACACCAACATCTGATTTTTTTTTTTTTACAGGATTCAAAACTATTAGACAAAAAGCTATTAGTTTTCAATATAATCCTGAAAAATAGACACCCAGGGCACCTGGATGGTTCCATCGGTTAAGTACTGACTCTGGATTTCAGCTCAGGTCATGATTTCAGGGTGCTCAGGGGATCAAGCCCCAAGTCGGGCTCCATGCTGAGTGTGGAACCTGCTTGGGATTCTCTCTTTCCCTCTCCCTCTCCCTCTCCCCTTGCCCCCTACCCCACATGCATCCGTGCCTCTCGAAAGAAAGAAAGAAAGAAAGAAAGAAAGAAAGAAAGAAAGAAAGAGACAGACAGACACCCAAAGTCAGGGCTCCTAGGGATCTTCCCTCCAGAAATAAATGTTTGAAGAAGGATCTTCCCAAATGGCTATACCTATTTCTAGTGGGGCAAGAAGCCCAGAATAATTTCCATGGGAATTAAAGGAAATTCCAGGCTGACTATTACAAGGTGTACTCAGAAAGTAAGGCCTCTTAGGAAGTGGAAGCACGAAGGAACACGGTGCCACTCAGACAGTGAGAAATGAGGGATCCCACTGTGTTTCAGGGTGAATACTTGTTCTTAGGACTTTTCACTGTGGAGGAAAGCCACACAGGACGCGGTCATGCCAAGCAGCCTGGAGACAAGCCAGGTTTTCAGAGAACATCCTGGTTTCATCCACGTTGTGTTTGCCTCAAAGCTTTCCTCATCAGCATCGAGTTACTCAGGTGATCCTGCAATTTACCTGAAGGCATTAGAGGAGTAATGTAAAAATCTAGAAGAATTGAGCTCATAAAGTGATAAGTAACATAACTCTGCGAGCCTATTAGAGGGGAAAATTGGAAAGGTTGCAGCCAATTATTAATACGACAGGTGAACATGAGCTGTCGAGGAGAAGTGTCTGGACTGGGAAACAGATTGCCGATATGAGAATGCTCAGGGCAGAAGCGGCCACCTGGCAGCCCTGGGGACCAATCCGGCCAGGAGAGGTAGTATTTTGATGGTCTACGGGGATTTAAAAAAAAAAAAGAAAAAGTGTGCAAACATAAAACCAAGGCTTTTTGTTTTTGTTTCTGTTTTTTTACATAAGAAAAATCCGTGTGTTTACCTTCTCTGTCTCACATTTGCAAACAAAATTCTAGCTTAAGTCCTCTAGCCCGGGTCAGAAAGAGCAGGATTAAGTGATTGCTCTTCTAGAAACCACCAAATGTTTTGCTTTTAGGAAAATGAAACCACCATGCTTCCTGGAAGAGAACCAGGCTTCAGGTGAGACAGGCCGGAGCCCGGAGCCCGGGGTGCAACGTTTAAGGAGGCGCTCCCTGTCCAGCCAGCGCGGCCGGCGCAGGGCCTGCACCTGAAAGCAGGGCCTCCTTAAATGTTGGAGCCCGCCTCACCCTCCTTCTGACCCACAAGTAATCACCGGGCAGTTGGGAGGGGAGACGAAATGGTAGATAAAATGCAGGCTCTTTTGTTAAAATGAAATCGAAAAAGTATTGGGCTTCTCATTTTTATTCTATTTTAGAATCCAAATTACAAGACTCTATATTGTAATCCCCCTGACTACCTGGAAGTAGTCAGGCTCCATCACCGCCTCTTAGAAGCCTTTAGAAGCTTCTCTCAGTACTGCAATCTGTGGTTTGATACGGTTGTTTCTCGCCACTATTGAAACCAGCCTGCGTGCTCTAGGCTCCCAGGACCTGCGGAATAGCTGAGCAATATCTTTTTTAACCTTTAGTTTTTAAAAAAACTTCTTGTGGTCACCGCCTGGCCTTTCTCAGGCCCCCGTCACCTTTTCTTATCAAACTCCTTTACCTTGAGTCATTGAGATTATAGGTTTCTAGACTTTCCATCTGTCATACACCCAACAGTGGTCCCACCTGGAGTTAAAAAAAAAATATATATATATATATAGTCCCTATTCCACAAAGATCTTTCTTTTGGCAAGGATGGGTTTAGGTGTCCGGAGCATATATGAGAAATAATGGAGGCTGGTCCCTTAGGAGAAACACTATATACATTCTTCAGGCTAAGAAGCTCTGGTTGTTGTGCTCTCTGAGCAAAAAAGCCAAAAACTGTACTTTCTCCATAGGCCCCTTGACTTACACCACAGCAGGCGGCTCTGTTCCCTTGGCGCATCATCCCGGAGGAAGGGGTCTAACGGGAAGGAAACTGTAGGCCAGTTAGTGGCCATGAGGTGGCCTGACAGAAGCACACTGCACAACGTGGGTGCTCTCCATGAGATGTGAACAAATCCCATCAGATACCTTTGAGGGAACTGCAGCGTGAGGCATTAAAAAGAAACAACAGTGGGATAAGCAGAGACAGAAAGAGGCCCAGAGAAGAAAGCAAACAGAAGGCACAAAGGCATGGAAGTCGGGAGGCAGGAAAAGCCTCCAGATTTGTTCTGGAGGTGGAGGAAAGGAGGAGGAGAGGAAAGATAGCTAGTGGTGGCCGGAGAAAGGGGGACTGGAGGGTCTGAGGAGCTGCCTGGGTTGTGTTTGTCTGTAGGCATCCAGGGGCCTTGCCTCAGGCAGCCCCAGCAGTGGTGCAATTGTCCCCAGGGGCCTCCCCCCCACTCCCTGTCCCGAGGGGACTGCACGTAGCTCGGCCTCAGTTCCCCACCCAGGACTGGCCATCAGAGCACCACATACACCAGGCTACAGAGCCCAGGGCCATGGGCTTCTAGAACTCATATTGTCGCTCTTGCAAAGAGAAGTTCTTTCTGCAGCAGTTGTGAAGCTAACGTCGCCAGGAGCCACCACTGGAGAAAGCAGCCCCAAAGTAAAGTCAGGCCCAAGAAAAGTGGAGCCAAGGGGTAGAGGGAGAAAGCCCAAATCATGAAAGTGAGGCCCACCTCCAGGCCTCGGTGATACAGTAGAAGGCATCATAATGGGGTGCCTGCCGAGCGTGTTTCATAGGGCACTTGCTCCAGAGGGCAATGGCATAATTGGGTACAGCTTGGAAAGATCAGCCCTCATTATTTCTAGTATATACTATATAAGCCTAACACAATGCTCGCTGCAAGAGAGAAGCTTGGAATACAATCACTTCTTAGCAAGTGATAGTTATCATTATTAGGACAGGATACTCTCATTATCATCCAGCCGAGTCCCATCTCAGACTCCCAGGGCAAAGTCACACACTTTTCAAAAGTACCCTTGAAAATCCCTTCGAAAATTGCCACATTGGAAAGGCCAATAGCTCCAGATTTTCCTCCTTTCTGGACACATCACAGCTTCCTCCACAAAGTACAGTTGGGGCTGCGCATTTACATGCAGGCACTGGTACAGAATTCATCTCTTTAAATGCTGGAGTGTCAGAGATCATACCATGAAGGCACATGGCAACTGAGACCCACAGAGAGAATGACCAATGTCTGACCCCCATCTCGGCCCTCTAGGGGGCTAGCTCATTGGGTGACCCAGCAGACAACATGGCCTAAACAATGACACTGCTATCCTGCTGGCCCAACATCATTTTTTCTTTCCCTGAGTGCTTGTTGCCAAACTCACTAAGGCAAATACGAGTATGACATTTGTGCTATGTTACCGTCAATTCTGGCTAAGCGATCACTATCAAGTGACACACAATGTGGATCAGCACTCATATCAACTGCCAGGTCAATGTATCTGGAAAATACTTTGACATTCAGATTGTCATCTCCCCAGCAGGTCAAGAAAGGGAAAAAGAGATCTTTTGAGAAAGTGAACTTTGTGGCAATTTTAATACAGTCCTTGGATACTTCACAGTATATGAATTTAGCAAGGCCAAAGGATGGCTTTCCCGAGGAAACTGTAATGGTCACAATAAGATCAGCACAAGTATCCTTTCCTCCCTGCCCACCGCTGATCCGACAAAGTGAGCGAGTCTGTGGGAACCGTGCTCCCGGGGAGAAGAGTGTAGCAGAAATGCCCACCATGAAGACACACAGGAAGTCAAGGTATTATGTCCTCACGGGGCCTACCATTCACCTTAAAGGAGGAAATTTGATTCAGTTAGCACCGATTTTACTCACTGAACCCAGACAGGAGAGACACTTGATATGGTTTGAGAGGGTGCAGGAGGCCCTAGAAAAACTGAGACCACAGAGGAGGGACGGGGAGGGGCTGGGGTGGAAGGAAGGAGCACGGAAGGAGGAGCACATGTCACTGAAAACAGATACTGCTGTCAACTTTCAGGGGCCCCACCTGCCACCTGGGAGAGTGAGGGGTGGGACAGTGAGTGAGGCCAGAAAACATTCTTGACAGGTCAGAAATAATCCGCCAGAAGGCATAGGCCCTATTAACTATGGGTTCTGGATCTTTCAGAATGCCTCCTTCCTCCAGATGACAGCTGAATAATATAATGGCTAGGCGTTCAGGATCTGGGGACCCCTGGGTGGCTCAGTGGGTGAGCATCTTCCTTTGGCTCAGGTCGTGATTCCACGGTCCTGGGATTGAGCCCCACATCAGGCTCCATGCAGGAAGCTCCTCCCTGTGCCAACGTCTCTGTCTCCCTCTCTGTGTCTCTCATGAATGAATAAATAAAATCTTAAAAAAAAAAAAAAGTTTAGGATCTGAGTCAGATAAATCTGGATTCAAATGTGGACTGCCACCTGGTTGTTTAATGTCCTAGAGCAAGCTGGGCGGCTTCTCTCTGCCTCGGTCTCCTCATCAGTGAAGCTGACAATAATACTCTCTACCTCAGGGGATTATCTGACATGGTGGATGAAAATCGTCTGGCACATAGAAAATGTTCAGTAAATATTAGTTGCTGCTAAGATGCCTTCTATCCCACCCTTAATTATTTATGCAGTGCCTGTGCTAACTGGTGTCTGTATAGATTATTGACAAAGCACCATCCTCCTCTGGGCAGCCTGAGACTGTATAGGATGCTTAGGATGTCACTTTGATCTTGGATGTGTTTACAGTCAGCAGAAATTAATTCACACACTAGATTTGTCAGTCACCATAGGCTCCAGGGCCCCGCTGAGGAAAGACCTTGGGCCAAAGAAGAAAGAAACACTCAATGTCAATAAGTGAATTTGAATCTTCACCAAAGTGGGCTCTTATTCAAATGAGCTAGCTCAAGATGTGAAACTTCTAGGAATGGTCTCCCTTGACAATCAGGTGGGAGCTCTGGTTTCTGCATTCCGGGAAAGCAGTTGGGAGAAACAGGCCTTTTCAAGGACCCCCAGACTCACACCAGAAAGAAAACATCTGGAATAGCGCACTGTCACAGGCTCTGTCACACACGAACTTGTGAGAAGTGGTCACTTGTCTTTGGAATTTCATTATTTCCAACCAAAGGTGGGTGTTCCCACTGTCTGCACCCCTAAGGGACCTAACCCGTGCTGGTTGTTTTAGAAGAACCCCAGGGCGTCCTTTGGTGATGTGAATATCACCTATATTTTCTGCTGAATTACCCAGTAAGATTTAAATTCATGAAATGATCTCCTCATCTTTGGAAAGTGAACTGGTTAAGAAAGCAAGACAGCAGCTCGGGTAATATTCATTACAAACAACGCTTCCCCCCCCCCCCCCCCCCCCGTTTCATCACCTCCATAATTAATTTCGTGGCTCAGGTACAGGAAGAGATTTAAAGCCATGTTTATAAAATGAATTAGCCTCTCCCTCATCTTATTTAGAGTTCTCCGTTGTGAATATACTCAAATTGTAATGGAGAGGCAATTTATGAGAAGGCTCTCTGGTGTCCTTGATTCTGTATCCTCTAGAGGATTTATTATTTAGTTCTTCTCCTCCCTTGGGGCCAGAAGAGAGACCATATGGCTGGAAAGACGGAGGCTTTGCCACTTTTTGTTCAAAAGGACTTGTTCTTCAAATGTCACATTTGGGATATTTTGGTGAGGCTCAACAGCGAGGGCCAGGGAGCAATGAGGAGGTAGGGAGGGTGGAGCGGGGTTGCGTCTCTAACTCCTAAGTACGCGTGCAGATTGTGGCTGAATGTGGCTGCAAGGGCAACCTCTAGTTCTAGGTTTGTGAGGCCACATGCAGGTGTGCGCAGCCCAGACATTCGTTCTAGAGCTGCCTCCGCTCTTATCTTGCCCTGGATCCTGGAAAAATCAATGTATTCCCCATTTTCTCGGCAGTAAGACGAGGAGGTTGGAACAAACAAGCTTTCAGTCTCTTCCAGCCATGAAATTCCATGATTTACCAATTTACCGATTTACCAGTTGTAAAACTCTTCCTGATTTCAACATGTCTTTCAGGTCTGGGTAGTCGATAACACACATACATACACATCTTTAAAATTGTAACTCTTTGCCTGATTTGAGCCGTATCTCGATCAACAGGAAAAAAAAAAAAGGCCGAAGCTGGTTATTGGAGCTGCCAGTACTGTCCAGTACGGCAGACGTTAGCACATGTGGCTATTTACATTTAGCCTTGTTTTTTCCATTAGACGAGCCACATTTCCAGGGCAGCATGGCCACACGTGCTACTGGCAACAGTATAGGACAGCACAGATGTACAACACTTCCGACATCACAGAGCTCTCTATTGGACAGTGCTGTCATTAGTAGGAAAATAATTTTTTTAAAAGATTTTATTTATTTATTCATGAGACACACACACAGAGAGAGGCAGAGACACAGGCAGAGGGAGAAGCAGGCTCCATGCAGGGAGCCCAACATGGGACTTGATCCTGGGACTCCAGGATCACGCCCTAGGCCGAAGGTAGGCGCTAAACTACTGGGACTCGATCCCAGCCTGAAGGCGGTGCTAAACCGCTGAGCCACCCGGGCTGCCCTGGAAAATCATTTCTCCTATTCTAAAAAAACTTTTATGTAATCTCTACGCCCAACGTGGGGCTCGAACTCATGACCCTCTGAGATCAAGAGTCACCTGCTCCACTGACTGAGCCTGCCAGGCACCCCAGAAAGCAAATCATTTCTAAGTAAGAGCCTAGTTCAGGTGCCAAAGACTGGCTACTACCCCATGGGGAATTCTCCCTCCTTATTCCAGATTGGTAAATCGTGACCTCCAAAGCCAGTCCCATAAGCAAATAGTCATTTTTTAAGGCAGAATTTAAGGCATCCCAATGACCTCCTTAAGAACACCTCCCCCACGAGCTTGTCATGGGGTTTCCCCACCCACTCTACTTCTCTCCCTCCCTCCCACCCCTGCGAACTTCCTCCTCTCTCTGCAGACCTCTGCTATCTAGGGTCCCTGATAGAACAAGCCAGGGAAGCAGCCTTTGGAGAGACAAAAATATAGCATTTCCTTCTATTCAAATATGCCATTGGTTACAGGGCATAGTGTTGTTTGGTTTTGGTTCTAACTTTTTATTTTGAGATCATTTTAGATGTTCAGATGAGTTGCCAAAAGAGTTCTTGCATCTTCCTCATACAACTTCCCATAGGTTTACATCTTATGTAACCATCATGCAATTATCAAAACGAAGAAACTCACGTTAGAATAATTCTATTAGCTAAATGGCAAACTTTATTTGGATCTTGTCAGTTTTTTCACTAATTCCTTTTTCTATTCCAGACCCAATCCAGCATGCCACATTGTACTTGGCTGTCACATTTCCTTGTCTCCCCCTCTCAGTAACAGTTCCTCAGTTCTCCTTGTCCCTCATAAGCTTGACTTTTTTAAAAAAAATATTTTATCTTTTTATTTATTTGAGAGAGGGAGAGAAAAAAAAACACAGGTGGGGGGAGGGGCAAGCAGACTGCCCACTGAGTGGGGAGCCAGATGCCATAGAGATCATGACTTGAGCTGAAATCAAAGAGTTGGATGCTTAATGCACTGAGCCACCTAGGCACCCCACAAGCTTGACACTTTCAAAGAGTATTTGTCAGTAATGTTGTGGAATGCTCCTCAGTTTGGCTTTGCCTGATGTTTTATGATTTGACTGAAATCGTGCATTATTGGGAAGGTTAAATCAGGGGTAAGGTATCTAAGGTGTCCTTCACAGTGTGTCCTATCGAGAGCAACAGGGCTGACAGCAGCAAGTCAAGCTCCTCAGAGAGCAAAGTCGAGAGTCCTGGTTCTCATGCCCCAGGACTCAGCCAATGGCATTGGGGTGGGAGCCCAATGGGGAGAGAACAACCTTAGGGTCTTCACTGGAGAGAATCTGCGATGGAATCTGGGGGTTTTACTCCTTTTTCTCTCACCCTCCTAGAAATTCTCTGGGATTCCCAATATCCTTTTTTTTTTTTTTTTAGATTTTATTTATTTATTCATGAGAGACACACACACACACACACAGAGAGAGAGAGAGAGAGAGAGGCAGAGACACAGACAGAGGGAGAAGCAGGCTCCATGCAGGGAGCCCGATGCAAGACTTGATCCCGGGACTCCAGGATCATGCCCTGGGCCGAAGGCAGACACTTAACTGCTGAGCCACCCAGGGATCCCCCCAATATCTTTTTAAATGAGTTTCTTTTCTGCTTAAATCAAACCCACCCTGCTTACAACTCAGAATGCTCACAGATGGAGAAATTGGAACCAGAGTGGTTATGGGAAACAGATTTTGAGGTAAATCTCGGGAAATCTGGGGTTGGTTACCAGGCCTAGTTGGAGAAGGTAACAGGGGAATAAAACACGCAGGCAAGATGTGATTCTTTCGGGTCCTACAGCGTGGTGGCAAAATGGTTCATATATCGTGACCTGTGGTCCTCTGAATAAAGCACTCATTCATACATAGCAGGCTTCAGGGGACCGTGTGACTGCTGCCAAACAATGGGATGGAAACCGGAAGGAATTCAAGATCTAAGATCTAACAGTGGGGTTGGTATCTCTACAGGGGATAGGCAATTTAAAAGAGCTCAAATATGTAAATTCTTGGCCCAAAGCATCGCCCCAAAACACTAGACTTTAACACTATGACTGTTAAAATAAACTCTCATTTCTTGCAGCCATATTTCCCGATGAAGCCAAACTCAAAATTGGACCCTGCAGGCCAATGAACTCCATTGCCAGTTGAATCCACAGCCTCACTACATCTTTTGTACAACATTGAGAGCATTGATTAGGAAAGAGTAAAAGCCTAGGAGTTGGAATGCTGATCTGGGGAGGCTCCAACAGGCTCTGGGGATAAAGGTCCCCTGGCTTCCCATGAACCTGCCCCAAAGGCCATGACGCTCCATCTCCCCTTCTCTGACTATTGTCACCTCGTGGAAGAGCCCCAGTCACTTCATCAGGCCAAAAGTTGTCCTCATGCCCTTCAGTTACGACATTCTTACACTTCTAGTTAGCATTTTAACTAAAGTCCCAGAATGTTCTGGAAGGTCAAGTCTACTACCCAGTCTGAGCAGAAAAGACTTACATAGCAAAATACGTAATTTCTTTTAGCGCAAATTTGGCAACTAGATACGGGGATGTACTCTGATGAGCCATACTAAGGACAGAAGTACATATTTGTAGCCTGAACTGGATTTGATTATAGGTCTATTTGCCAGAGAGTCTGGGTTCACTGAGTTAGCTCAGGCAGCTGGGAACAGTTTCAGTTGTTTATTTGTTTAGTTGTCTGAAGTCTGTAATCATTGATAGTCCCTGCTGAATGAGACTGAGATGCCAAAAATTAGTTGATGAAATGTAGTTGAAGGAATCCAAAGCCTTGGAGTTTGGGGAGAGAGGAATGTTGAGAGAAGATTCATCGTAAGTGACTAAGTGAAACACATTCCCTCCGACCTTACCTTGCCTCCAAAGAGGACCCCAAGAAAACACTCCCTTCTTCCACACATGGACAAATGCATGGGTGAAGTAAGGGCCAGTGTTTTTGTAGGACACCCGGGTTGCCGTTCTCTATAGGCTGGGTTGCTCTTAGAAAACACCTATTCCTCAAGAACACCCAGAATACCACTGAAGCCTTCTAGTCAGAAAGGCAGCCTCTGGGGAGTAAGGTAAGAAATTGAGTTTTGAGGAGCACCTGGGTGGCTCAGTGATTGAGCATCTGTCTTTGGTCAGGTGGTGATCCCAGGGCCCTAGGATGGAGTCCCGCATCGGGATCCCTGCAGGGAGTCCGCTTCTCCCTCTGCCCGTGTCTCTGCCTCTCTCTCTCCCTGTGTCTCTCATGAATAAATAAATAAAATCTTAAAAAAAAAAATCAAGTTTTGACCAAAATCCTATCCCAGGAGATTCAGTGAAATCTTTAACCCTTCCCCCATTACTAAGTGTGTCACCTGAAGAAGTAGTGGAATCCTCACTTCGGGGCTCCCTTAGAAGTGAAAGGAAGGCTACTAAGGCCAGAGAATCTGATGGAAGTCCCTGAAGCATACTGACAGTCCCTAATAAATAGTAAATCAAAACCTATACTTTATCTCTGGGACAAATGCAGAGATAAGTTTTTTCATCAAAGATGTAAGGGGTTGTATAGTATATAAATCAGCCAGGGTCCATATTTGTTGCTTCTGACTAAAGATGCTCATGGATGAAGGAATTAAAACCAGAACTGAGGTATCCCTGGGTGGCTCCAGCGGTCTGGTGCCTGCCTTTGGCCCAGGGCGTGATCTTGGAGTCCCCGGATCAAGTCCCGCGTCGGGCTCCCTGCATGGACCCTGCTTCTCTCTCTGCCTGTGTCTCTGCCTCTGTGTGTGTGTGTGTGTGTGTGTTTATCATAAATAAATAAATCTTTAAAAAAAAATGAAACCAGAACTGGTTAGAGGCAACAGACTACATGCAGAGGATAGATGGGTTTTAGAGAATGAATGACAGTGGATTATCATGCGGTTAATAAGATGGTTGTTTTAATTGCCACTGCTCTTCCAGATGAGGTCTCTCTACTGAAATAAATCAATACAGTCCCTGGTACTTTCGATGCTGGCACTGCCTTTAAAAAGTGCATACTTTTGGGACACCTGGGTGACTCAGTGGTTGAGCGTCTGCCTTTGGCCCAGGTCATGATCCTGGGGTCCTGGGATCAAGTCCCACATCCAGCTCCCCACAGGGAGCCTGCTTCTCCCTCTGCGTGTGTCTCTGCCTCTCTCTGTGTTTCTCATAAATAAATAAATAAAATATTTTTAAAAAATAAATGAAAATAAAAAACGTGTACTTTTTTCCTCCGCCGCAACAAGTAGAGAACATTCAGAAGTTTGCTTGTGCCTGATTGGGCAGCAGTACCTCGTACTTCTTCTTCACCTTGCTTCAGGGCTGTGCCAACGGATCCCTGGTCATCTCTCTTTCCCAAAAGACATCACCCTGATCTACTGCATCGATCACATCATAATAACAAAACTTGGAGAGCAGAAAACAGCAGGTGCCAAGGATGTCTTGGTAAGATACATGTAAGCCAAAGTAGCCAATATACCCCACGAAAATAAAGGCCACATCAGTAAAGTCTCTGGGAGGTCCATGAGGGCATGAAGGGATGGATACCTTCTCAAAACTGAAGAACTAATCATTGCAGCCCCTGAGAAAGAAGCACAGTGCTTTGTGAGCTTCTTTGGCGTTTGGAGGCAACATATGTGACTTTTGGTAGTGTTGCTTCCCTGCAGACAGGTAACTTGAAAGGCTACTTATTGTAAGTAGGGGCCAGCTTGTCTCCATCTAGCTGGTCTGCCACAGTGACAGCCCTTCCACTTGAGCCTCATGACAGCAGATCCAGTGGTTCCAAAGTGTCCACCACAGATGACGATGCTATATGAAACCTCTGCTGGACTCCTTGTAAAATCACAGCAGGGGACTCCAGGTTTTAGAAGCAAAACCACAACTTCTTGGCAAGCATTATTTCTCTTTTGAGAAACAGGCCTTGCTACTGGACTGTGATGGATGTTGAAACTCTAAGCGTAGAACACCAGCTAAACCAGAACTGCACATCATAAAGTGGGTTTTATCTCATCCTCCTGGCCATAATTCAGCCATTCCCAGAAGCACCCATCATTCAGGCTGAACAGATCCTGAAGGCACAAGAAAATTGTACGAGCAGATGGCTCACACGCCCAGGCTGCATCGTCCTATTATGTTATGACCCTTCCCTAACCCACACCTGGGCCTTGTGGAGAGTTCTGATCAGTTGACTGGAAGTGGAAAAAATCGATGTGTGCATGTATGGTTTTGCACTATATGCTGGTGCGAGCCGGAAATAGGCTGCTGAAGAGTTACCTCTGACACAGGGGTGGCCTTGAAAGCCAGTTAAGAAAAGAAATCTTCCCAATCAATATAACCTTGGCTGTTTTTCATTCTCTGCCTTACCTCAAAGGAGAGAGGCGCTGAGGTCTGTCTATATAGGTAGTGGTTAATTGTTTGGCTATATGGTAAGGAAATAGTAAAGCGTAAGATTTATGGGTTGATGACCAGATTAGGGAAAGACTGTGGATCGGTCTCCAAGAATAAGCATGGAGTGTACCAAGCAAATATGCACCAAAGCCCCTCATGGTGGAGGAGGCTTTTGTTAATAAGGGTGACATGATTTATTTTCTGAATATCAGCCCACCATTATCCCCAGCAACCTAGTGTTCACTCAATAGGTTCATGAAGTGAGTGGCCACAGAGGGTGGAAGGGAAGCTGGACATGAGCTCACAAACATGGGCATGTCCTCAGCTGGCCGAGTATCCAAGTTTCCTGCAGGAGTGATGTACCCTAAGTGTCAATATGGTGCCATACCCAGGAGGAATGGGTGGCCTCCTTGTAGCTGGTTCATCATACTGGATTCATTCCGTAATTGAAGAGGTGGTAATCCATCCTCCCTGGAATTAACACTTATTCTGGATTCAGATTACATTTGCTTTCTTTCCTACTGTGCTTCTTCCTTCATGACCCACACAGTCTTATTATTAATCATCAAGGAGTCTCCCATTCACATTAAGTTACCTTTCCGCAAAGCACACACTTGTAATGGAAAGAAGACAAGCAATGGGCTGATGTCCACAAGATTCACCAATCTAACCATGCAGCCCATTTCTGAGAAGCAGATGCCCTTACAGGACAGCAGAATAGCCTGCCGAAGGCCCCATTCTAGCAACGGTAAAGATAGAAAAAATAAACCTTGCTCTTAAATGGAAAAAAATGACTGCAAATATGCAACAATTTTTGTCCTGTGGAAATGATGAGTTCATGCCATTCAACCTCATGGTTTGAGGTACACAGAATGTGCTGAACTAGCAATAGTATGTGGTGTTCTTTCACGTGTGAATAGGGCAGACATGAGAATCGTATGACCTCATGATCACTTGCAACCATTTTGTTTTCTGCTCCCTGGCCTTTGTCTGGACGTCTTAATAAGCAAGGAAAGAATGCTTCCTCCAGGTGAGGTAGTAATGGTCCCATTGTATTTGAAGCTGAGACTCACACCTGCACTTTTCATGACTCTCCTGCCATTGGGTAAATAGGCAAAAAACCCAAGTGTGTGTGCGTGTGTATGTTGATGGGGGTGTGATGGATTCTGAAGTAACTGATCAGTTTATAAAGAAGCAATGGAGTTGCTGCTCTACAATGGGATGGAGAGGAGCCTGTGGGGACCAAGAAGTCCCCTGTGGTGCATCATAGGACTGCAATGTTCTCGGAACCTGGAGTCCTGAGTCTCAATATGTTTTCTTTTATGAGCCAAAATCAATTGCTCTACACTGCAACTAAGAACTCTGCCACATTGGGCTGCACTTCAGGTCCATAGCTATAGAATGGAAGTAAAAAAATTGGCCCTCTGTAGGGTAATGATTAAGGATACAGACCTACATATGAGAGAGTTATTTTTTTTTAAGATTTTATTTACTTATTAGAAAAAGCATGAGCAGGGGAGGAGATAGGCAGGGGAAGAGGGAGAAGCAGACTCCCCACCAAACAGGGAGCCCAACACAGGGCTCAATCCCAAGACCCTGGGATCATGCCCAGAGCCAAAGGCACATGCTTAACTGACTGAACCACTATTGCATTCCAAGAGAGAGTTCTTTTATAAAAACTTTTATTTATTTATTCATGAGAGACACACAGAGAGAGGCAGAGACATAGGCAGAGGGAGCCTGATGCAGGACTCCATCCCAGGACCTGGGGATCATGACCTAAGCCGAAGGCAGACACTTAACCACTAAACCACCCAGGTGCCCCCAAGATAGAGTTCTTTTTTTTTTTTTTTAAAAGATTTTATTTATTTATTCATGATAGTCACACACACACACACACACAGAGAGAGAGAGAGAGAGAGAGAGAGAGGCAGAGACATAGGCAGAGGGAGAAGCAGGCTCCATGCACCAGGAGCCTGATGTGGGATTCGATCCCGGGTCTCCAGGATCGCGCCCTGGGCCAAAGGCAGGCGTTAAACCGCTGCACCACCCAGGGATCCCTTCAAGGTAGAGTTCTTTTTTTTTTTTTGGTAGAGTTCTTAATTCAAGTCCTGGCTCTGCCACTGTTTACATGTGGCATCTTTGGGAGGTTACTTGACATTTCTGATCTCTTTCCTCATCTATAAAATAGAAATGACAATAATAACACCCATATCAGGGCTTTTATGGTAATTAAATGAGATAGTCCACATAACATGCGTATAGCGAGGATCAGTGATGTCAGCTAGCATTACCTACGCTTTTCTGAATTGATGTGAGTCTTAAGGAAGATATCTAGAATTATACAGTGTTAGTTATCATTTAGGATTTGTCTTCCCCTTCCTTTATTTGATGATTACTTCCACTGGATTTCACCCGTGTAAAAGTGGGAAGAGACCTTTGTGTGCTGGTGGAAGGAGTATGGGTAAGAGTTAGTGCCCTGGGGTGTCAGTACCTGCTTCTCGCTGTGTGGCCCAGGGATGGTCAGTTTCCTCATCTGTGATTTCAGTGGGTTAGACTTGGCTTCCCCCACTTTTTTCCAGGTCCAACATGTTCAGGGTGCAGAAAGATGAACTGCAGGCTGCACTCCTCCTAGACCCTCATATCTCTGGGGTTCATCCTGTAATGGAGTAGCTGATAGGCATTGGATAAGATAGAAATTTATTCAGATCTCTCTTTTTCCCAGTGTGAGACTTAATGACGGTTCCCCTCAAATATTTCAGTGAAAAGAATCAGAACTTTCAAATGAGCTAAGACATAGCCAATGCTTAGAACAACTTTGGGACAATAGGCAAGTATAAACCATGACACCATACTCTTCCTAGGTATGTGGAGCCTACAGGATGTTCCAAGGTATTTGTTCTCTTTAAAAAATAGGATGTGAAACTGACTTGGAAAAAAGTGAGCCAGTCTTTATAGAATAGGCTAGATTTGAATAGCTTACTGACTATATTACACAAATAACTTGAGGAGAAAAGAAAAGATTGAGTAATCCCCAGAATGTTGAAAGAGGAATAATTGCTGGGGACATGATATCATTACTGTAAATGTTTTGTCCTTAGTTCTGAAAGTTCTCTGAATTTTTTTCCATCTCATTATGTTTCTTAACTAAATTTCAAAGTGTTGACTAAACAAAAGATTCTAAAGAGAAAAGCCTAGTAAGGAGTGTATTTTTAATAATTTTAAGTAATTGCATCTCTGCAGATTAAAACTATTCTTGTCTTTCTCTCAGGCATTCTGACATGACAGTAAGAGAGTATCATTAAGTGCATTGCAAATGTTAAAAAAAAAAAAAGCAGAGATGTCTTGAATGAGGGACTCCCTAATTTAGACAATGAAACTTTCATAGGATTCTGGGGGAAAATGTTTTCTAGAGCAATAAACTGGCATGGTTTATAGGTGATATGATCACCTATGGGGCAGGGGTATAGAACAAGAAAGCATTAGGATTAATTGAGAGTTTAGTAAGGCATTTGTGTGATCAACCTACTAAAGTAGCAGTTTTTGCCAAATAACCAACTAGAAATTTTAATGAAAAATTGAATAAAATCTTTTGTTCATAATAGCAACAAAACCTAGGAATTGTTTACAGATTAACTAAAAATCCTGAAGTCTTTTGTGAAGAAATCTGAAATTGATGAAGAGCATAGTCAATGATCTAAAAAGTGGGAAGGCAGGGATGCCTGAGTGGCTCAGTGGTTGAGTGCCTGCCTTTGGTTCAGGGCCTGATCCTGGGGTCCTGGGATCGAGTCCCGCATCGGGCTCCCTGCACGGAGCTTGCTTCTCCTCCCTCTGCCTAGGTCTCTGCCTCTTTTTCTGTGTCTCTCATAAATAAATGAAATATTTTAAAAAATAAAAATAAAAAATAAATAAAAAGTGAGAAGACAGTCCCTGCTCTTAGATGGACAACTTAAGAGGTGAAATGTGTCAATGTTTTTAAATTAACCCATGAATGGATGCAGTCATAATCATGATTAGACATTGAATTTTTGAGGGACTTAGACTTACATCAGCATGCATATGGAAGAATAAAACATCTAAATCCATCTCGAAAATACTAGAGAAAGGATTTTCCACACTAGACAATAAAATATACCATAAAGCCACAGGGGGAAAAAAAGTGTGATATTGGTATACGAAGAAGCTAATGGAGCTTAGTATTTGTTGGCAATGGTACTACAAACCAGTGGGAAAAGGAGAGATATTTAGCAGCTAGTACTGGGGACACTGGTTCACCCTGAAGAAAAATAACATTGCATTTTTGCACAATAGCACTTACAAAGGTGACATCCAGATGGATAAATACCAAATGTGAAAGCTAAAAACTACGAAGTCAAGAAAACCTAGGATAACACCTTTCTGATACAGGCTTGAAGGCAGACTTTCTAAATAAAATAAAATTAACCAGAAAAATAGAAAAAGAAGAAAAGGAGCTGAACCGGTTTCATTTACAAAATGAAACCAAAAAGGCTAATAAAAACATGAAGACAAGCTCAAACTCATTGGTAATTAGAGAAATGCAAATAAAATCAAGGGCAGAAATTTACACCTGGTGACAATTAGAAAGACAATGGCAAATGTTGGTGATGACTGGAGACAGAGGGACATTCATTCATGGTTGGTGGAGGCTGGACTGGTACAGGCTTTCTCAGGAGCAACCAGTCGCTGCTCAGCCATAGTAAGTGTATACATGCACCAGTGCCCCTGAAGTCTCATTCCTGGGACAAATCTTAAGGAAATGTGTATACGAGTCCATAAGAAGACATAAATAAGGATGTTCTTTGCAACAGTCCTTATAGTGGGGGGAGAGGGGAACCCATCTGGTGTCCATCACTGGGAAAGTGTGTTCCTAAAATGTGGTGGATGCAAGTGCCATGTGGACAATGCAAATATGTCCCTGTCCTAATCCCTGGAACCTGTGACTGTTACTTTATATGTCATACAGGACTTTGCAAATGTGATAAAGTTAAGGATCTTGAAATGGGGAGATTATCCTGAATTATCTGGGTGGGCTCGGTGTGATCACAACAGTCTTTATAAAAGGGAAGCAAGGGAGTCAGAGTGAGAGGGACATGGGATGACAAAACCAAAGCTGGAGTGATAGGCTTTGAAAATGAGGAAGGGCCATAGCCAAAGAATACAAGCAGCCACCAGAAACTGAAAAAGGAAGAAAATAGATTCTCCCCTCAGAGCTTCCAGAAGGAACCAGTCTGCCTGACACTCTGACTTTAGCCCAGTGGTCAAATTCTGACCTCCGGGGTGGTAAGAGAGCACATTTGTGTTGTTGTAAGCGTGTAGAATTGTTCCAGCGCTAATAGGAAACCAATACACACTGACATTATGCCAGAGTTAGAAGCAATGCCGTAAATACACAGCAACATAAATTCATCCTAAACTTAACATTAAAACTAGAATAGCTAAAACAAGTTGGAAAAGGAAGGATAAATTTGGAGAACTATATTACTTGGCTTCAAGATTTATTTTAGAGCCCCAGGAATCAAGACAGTCTGGTTCTGGCATCAAGACAGACTTATAGATCAATGAAGAGAACGTAAAGTCCACAAGCAATGCCAAAAGTATGGCCCGTAAGAAGCAAATTGATAAATTGAACTTCATCAAAACTAAAAACTTCTGCTATTCAAAAGACTCTAGTAAGAGAGAGGAAAAGGGGCCATAGACTAGGAAAGAATATTTATGAATTATATATCTGACAAAGCACTTGTATCCAGATTATAAAAGCAACTCAAACTCAGTGCAAGAAAACAAACACCCTCCTCCACAAGTGGGCAGAAGATTTGAACAGGCACCTCACCAAAGAAGATATACAGATGGTGAATAAGCATATAAAAAGGAGGCTCAACTTCATTAGTTATTGGGGAAATGCACATTAAAGCCATAATGAGATACCACTGTTAGAATGTCTACAATGGAAAGGACCGTCTACACCAAGTGGTGGTGAGTGTGTGAAGGAACTGCAGACACTTCTGGTAAGTAAAAATAATGCAACAATTTTGGAAGTACATTTGGCAGCTTCGTAAAAAGTGAAACATATACATTCCATATAATGTAGACGTTCCATTCCTATGCATTTACCCAAAAGAAATAAAAACATGGGGCGCCTGGGTGGCTCAGTGGTTGAGCATCTGCCTTCGGCTCAGGTCCTGATCCCGGGGTCCTGGGGTCAAGTCCTGCATCGGGCTTCCCTGAGGGAGCTGCTTCTCCCTCTGCCTGTGTCTCTGCCTCTCTCTCTCTTTGTGTCTCTCATGAATAAATAAATAAAATTTTTAAGAAAAAGAAAAAGAAACAAAAACATATGTCTATTTAAAAAGTAGTACCTGGCTATTTGTAACAGTTTTATTTCTACACTTGATCTTAGCCAAAAGGCCGAGAAGTGATGTTTTATTTCTAAGAGCCAGAAACTGAAAAGAACCCAAATATCCACCAGCAGGTGACTAGGCAAATAGTTTGGTATATCAAAAAAAACAAAAGACCCCCCAAAAAAACAAAAAAACAAACAAAAACTATCGACACACACAATGTGAATGAATCTGAAAAAGTTTACTGTGTGAAAAAAGTCAGACCAAAAAAAGAATACACGCTCTTTAATTCCACTTATATAAAATTCTGGAAAATGCAAACTAATCTATAGCAATAGAAAGCAGATCACCTGTCGTCTGGAGGTGAGGCGATGGCAAAGGGTGAGAGGAGAGGTTACAAAGAAGCCAGAGGAGGGCAGCCCCGGTGGCTCAGCGGTTTAGCACCGCCTTCAGCCCAGGCCCTGATCCTGGAAACAGGGGATCGGGTCCCACATTGGGCTCCCTGCATGGAGCCTGCTGCTCCATCTGCCTGTGTCTCTGCCTCTCTCTCTCTCCCTCTCTCTCTCTCTAATAAATAAATAAAATCTTAAAAAAGAAGAAGCCAAAAAAAAAAAAAAAAAAAGAAGAAGCCAGAGGAAACCTTCGGGGGGTGGATGGATATGTTCACTGAGTGCGGTAGAGTACGGTTCACAGGTGTCCACACTGACTCAACATATTCAGTATAATGCAGGTCAATGAGACTTCAGTAAAACTCTTAAAAATAAGATAAACTCACAAAAGGAAAAAAAAAAAAGCAGAACGGGATACATAACAAAATGCCACGTACCTCATGAAAGATGCACACAACACTCACTTCGAAAGAATGGTGAGCAAAAATAAATACATCTATTTATACAATACCCACGTTAGACAGCTGACCTCTAGGTGGGAGGGAGCCCAGGGATCAGAAGGGGGTAAAAGAGAAAGAAGAAAGAAGAGAGAGACTTATACAGACCAACGAAGACAAGCGAGGTACACAATGAACTCAATCCTCTGCATAAAGGATAGTTATTTTCTCTTCATTGAATATTTTTTAAAAAGTTCTTTGGGACAAGGGACATTTTTATCTCAGTTCAGAAAAGGAGTATTTCTGAGACCTAGGACATGGATACAGTAATTTGTAGCCTTTAAAAAAAAAGATTTTACTTATTTATTTGAGAGAGAGAGAGCACGAACAGGGTAGGGGTAGGGAGAGGGAGAAGCAGGCCCCCCGCTGAGCAGGGAGCCTAACTCGGGGCTCAATCCCAGGACGACCCTGGGATCCTGACCTGAGCTGCTTAACCCACTGAGTCACCCAGGGTCCTCTCCTTTGTATCCTTTGCCTTCAAAGGGTTACATCTTAGCATTTTGGGAGGTAGAACTGAGGCTTGTATATGCCACAGCTCCGAGAAGCCTGCTAGAAATCCTGCCAGCAGGGAAATGCTGCCATTCTCGAGAAGGGCGTAATTACCTCGATGTTTATAAAACTCCATCATACCCTACAGGCAGGCCCATTGCACAGATGTTTAAGTACCTTCAAGCTGTGTTTTCATATGTACAGCTAATAACTCCTAGCTGTGGTTCCCTTTAAATAAAGCCAACAGTAACCAGGAGATATGCTTGGCAGAGGAGTTCCCCTGCGTAAAACATCATTTATTTTTAGTTTATTGCAGAGAAATGGGGGGGGGGGGCACTTGGAAAATAATTAAAAGTGTGTGCCTCCTTATAACAGCTATCTCTACTAACTGAACTTCTAACCTGACATAAATACATTGCATACTGTAACCTGTTTCTCCTGATTATTAACCTTGAGTGTGGCAACCTATAAATCATCCCCGAAACAGCTGGCGCTCAGCATTGCCCCAAAGGTATATGATTACGATCGTTTTATATATATCTTGGTATGCAGACATGAAAAATTCATTGAAGAGGTTGGTATTGTAAGACTCATTGTAATGAATTTTCTCAAAAACATAGATCATGCTTAAAATAGGTGTCTGCTTATTATAATGCAGCCATTTATATCTTCTTGAATTACCTTGCCCATAGCTCAGCCATTTTCTTAAAGTCAAACATGATGATACCTAAACAGATTTACGGCAGTCACTTTGCACTGCTTAAAAGTAGAAGTTTGCTTTCTCCCCCTTTCTGGTGTTAATGCCTACAGAATCCAAGGGTACAGTATGTGTGTGTGTGCGTGTGCGCGTGTGTATGTAAGAGAATCATTTGGAAGGTCATTCCTTAAGGGCATCCCCATTTACTTGGGTCTGTCAACCATGGACACATAGAGCACAGGAACCCCAGACAGCATTATGCTTCTCACAACTTATCAAGATGTTCCACTACTCTCTACAGAATGGTTCATATCAACATTTATTAGAATAATAAAATCTTAGAGCTGAAAAAGTCCTCAAATGTCACTGAGGTCTTCACTGTGCAAAGGGAGCAAACCCAGGGAGGTAGTGACTTCCTCAAGGTCACACACCTGGAAAGGAGGAGGTTCCAGATTTGAGCTCACGTCTCGGGTTCATAATAACAACACAATAATCACTTGCGTGGTGTTTTCCAGGTGCAGGGACAGTGCTAAGTGCTTGACACATGTTATCCCATTGAATTCTCACTGCAGGCTTCTGAAGTGGGCCCTGTCACCACCACCACCACCACCACCAGCATGATCCCTCCTTTACATCTAGGAAAACAGGTCCAGAGAGGTGGCACAGCTTGTCCTGGGGCACACAGCTTATAATCAGCTCGGTAGGATTCAGTCAGTTTGACTCTGGCCTGAATCCCTATTTCTAACTATGACATTTTACTCTGTTTTACTTCTGTGAGATCGTTGCTTACTTCTTCCTTTGCGATGTGGTTGGCCAGACTTGTAAACTGTTACTTTCTGAATTCATAAAAAACAAAAATAAAGCAAAACCCCCAAACACAGGGTGTTAGTTGGCTAACACGGCTGTAACCAAGTACCACAGATGGAGTGGCTTAAACTAATGTATTCTCTCACCGTTCCAAAGGCTAGAGGTCCAAGACCAAGGTGGCATCAGGGTGGGCTCCTTCTGAGGCCTCCCCGTGGCTTGTAGAAGGTCATCTTCTCCTTGTGTCTTCACATGGTCTTCCCTCTGTACCTGCCTGTGCCCTAATCTCCCCTTCCTTTTTAAAAAAAGATTGTATTTATTTATGAGAGACAGAGAGAGGCAGAGACACAGGCAGAGGGAGAAACAGGCTCTGCGTGGGGATCCTTGGACTCCAGGATCACGACCTGAGCCAAAGGCAGATGCTCAACCACTGAGCCACCCAGGTGACCTCTAATCTCCCCTTCTTTTTAAAAAAGATTTTATTTATTTATTCATGACACACACAGAGAGAGAGAGAGAGAGAGAGGGAGAGAGAGAGAGGCAGAGACACAGGCAGAGGGAGAAGCAGGCTCCATGCGGGGATCCTGATGTGGGACTTGATCTTTGGACTCCAGGATCATGCCCTGGGCTGAAGGCAGGCGCTCAACTGCTGAGCCACCCACGTGTCCCTAATCTCCCCTTCTTATAAGGACAGCAGTCATACCAGATTAGGATCGCCCACATGACCTTGCCCTAACCCACCTTTCTAAAGACCCTATTTTAAATATAGCCATATTCTGAGCTGCTGAAGGTTAGGGCGTCAGTATATGAAGGGGATCAGGACACAGTTCAGCCTCTACCACACAGTGTTATAAAAAAACACCCAATTAAAAACAAACGGGTTCAGTACTTACAGGTGTATAAATCTTCATTCTTTACCAGGTATGAGCTGTTAAAATCAGCAAAACCTTTGTCTCTGTGTCCTTTTAAACTAATCTTTGTGGGGCTCCTGGGTGGCTCAGCCGGTTGAGCGTCTGCCCTCAGGTCATGATCCTGGGGTCCTGGGATCGAGCACTGCATGGGGCTCCCTGCTCAGTGGGGAGCCTGCTTCTCCCTTCTCCTCTGCCTCCCCCCTCCACCCCACTTGTTCTGTCTCTATCATGCTTTCTCTCTTTCTCAAATAAATAAAATCTAAATAAACTAATCTTCGGAAAACAAGAGCTGGTTTTGGCAGAGGATCTGTCCGCTTGCTCTTCTCTCCTTCCTCGGAGTCCAGGACCTGGTGCCATAGTTGAATGGAATCCAGCACAGCCTAAATCTGCTACATCCACTCACGGTGCCACTGTCGGAGGGTCCTCACATGCGAGACTGAGCAGTGTGGTGGATGTTAATAAGGCGGCCAAAATTTGGACTCCCCAAAAGGCAAGCAACTTAATGCAAAGAGGCCTTTTTCCTTTGACCTTAGCTTCTTCCTCATAAGGATGGAAAACTGAGGGCAACCCTCCTGGGCCTTTAGGTTTTGTTGGGTTTGATTTTTATTTTTAATTTTATTTTATTTATTCATGACAGACAGAGAGAGAGAGAGAGGCAGAGACACAGGCAGAGGGAGAAGCAGGCTCCACGCAGGGACCCTGACGTGGGACTCGATCCTAGGTCTCCAGGATCATACCCCAGGCTGAAGGTGGCACCAAACCGCTGAGCCATCAGGGCTGCCCTGTTGGGTTGGATTTTTATCCCCAAGGGCAGATGGGACAGGGGTGGGTGTCCTGAGCTTACCCGGGCCAAGGCGGCCCAGGAAGCTGGCATAGCTTGGCAAGGAGGACCTAGGACCGGCCTCCAGAAGCCAGACAGCAATACAAGGACTCATTTCTGTCTTCTGGCTTTGTGCGAGGACGGAGGGGAGAGGCCTAAAGGTATCTTAGATTGCCCTGAATTTCTTCTTCTTCTTCTTCTTTTTAAAGTAAGCTCTCTGCCCAGAGTGCGGCTTACACTCATGACCCCAAGATCAGGAGTCATATGCTCTACTGACTGAGCCAGCCTGGCGCCCCCGATCGTCCTGAATTTCTACCGGCCCCCATGCTTATGGAAGAGGGAAAGAATTCATTCCACTCAAACAAACACACAACTCACACAAGAACCGGGCTGACACAATGGACAACTCCTCTTACCACGCAGGGACAGCACAATAGTTGACATTGTGAAGTGTTTACTTAGTGCCAGGCCTGCTCAGCGCTCCGCGCATGATCTCATCCGGTCTCCTAAGCAGGCCTACACCGGGCTGTTACCATCCCCCGGCCACGGGAGGCGGCCACAGCTGTGGGCCTTACTCGACGGAGACAGGAGGGCCCGTCCAGGCCGTGTGTGGGGGGACACTCTGCTTAAAAGCAAGCCCCAGTCGACTCGAATGGAATTTTCAGCCTCTTTCTCTCAAAGAGGGAGTCACAGGGGCGCTTGGGTGGCTCAGTTGGTTAAGCATCTGACTCGATTTTGGCTCGGGTCGTGGTCTCAGGGTCAGGAGCTCGAGCCCCAGGTTGGGCTCTGCGCTCACCTAGGAGTCTGCTGGAGATTCTCTCTCTCCCTCTCCCTCTGTCTCTCCTTGCTCCTGCTTTCTCTCTCTCTCTCTAAAAAAAAAAAAAAAAAAAAAAAAAAGGGAGTCACAGGTGCTTTGAGGACCACGTGAGACTGAGGGACACTCTTTCCAGAAAAAAATACACATACAATTGTGCATCAACGTCAGGAGATTTGAGGTCACTTTGGCCTCCCTGCCACGAAGCTCATCCAGGTGTCCAGATTCAGAATTCTTGTTTATTTTTTAAATTTTTATTACTTTTTCTTATTCATGAGAGACACGGAGAGAGAGGCAGAGACATAGGCAGAGGGAGAGGCAGGCTCCCTACAGGGAGCCTGATGCAAGACTCGATCGAGGGAGCCTGGGATCACACCCTGAGCCCAAGGCAGAGACGCTCAACCCCTGAGCCACCCGGTGCCCCATGAATTCTTGTTTAAAGCAGAATTTTTCAAGAAGCAGGCCCTCACCTTTTAATTGAATCATAAAATCAATTTAGACAGGCACAAGCATTTATTTTTGACTGAAATCAAATACAACAAATGATTTGAGTATATGAGAGGGAGTAAGCCTATGCTGTGACTTGTGGCCTTTGGGGAAAAAATTGGTATCCAAATGTGAATATGCACAAGGCCCCAGTGTGCATCCTATTTGTCTTCAGAGTTTGAGAGCCAGAGTCATACCCAGCCTGACCCCCTCTCCAGCCTCTGCACTGCTCTTGGGGAAGCCACCATCATCCTCATCTTTGCAGACGTTTCTTACTGACCAGATCACCCCGGCCACTTTGTCAGTGCTTTTATTTTTTATTATTTTTTTAAAGATTTATTTATTTTATGATAGACATAGAGAGAGAGAGAGAGAGAGGCAGAGACACAGGAGGAGGGAGAAACAGGCTCCATGCCGGGAGCCTGACACGGTCTCGATCCCGGGACTCCAGGATCGCGCCCTGGGCCAAAGGCAGGCGCCAAACCTCTGAGCCACCCAGGGATCCCCTTCGTCAGTGCTTTTGGATGCCACTCTCCGAAGCCACTTTCTTTTGGAACTCATTAGATGAGGATGGTTTTAGGGTCAACCTTTATGTCAGTGCCACACACTGAGGACGTTGCATACACACTATTTGTCATCCTCACAGCAGCCTACGAGGAAGGCAGGATCATGGTTGATGTTACTAGTATTATTCCAAATGTACAAATGAAGGCGGAGGCCCAGAGAGGGGTCCAAGCTCTGGCTGTGCGGGACTGCCAGTCTGCATTGGGCACGGGTGGCCTGTCTGGTGTGTAGTGTGGCAGGGAGACCTGAGTTTAGGTCCAAAGACCTGCGCATAAGATCCATCTAAGCCACCTGCTGACCTTGGATTGCTGAGATTTAGTATCTTTGGTCTCTGAAGTCACAACTCACGAGCGATTTCAAAGTTGTATCAGTTGACATCATGCGTGCATGTTTTGCAATCTGTAAGTTGCAGCCAGGCCTGTGTTATTTATATAAACTACGTCAGTCAGAGACCTGGGAAGGCCCTCGAGAGCGAGGACCCTGACTACATTCTTTGTCTCCTACCCCCCCCTTCCAGCTGCACATTAAATATTTGCCAATTGATTGCTGCATAAGGACAAGAATGATGCCTATTATTCCCTTTCTCTAGCAGGCTTTAAAAAAAAGAAAGTGTCCCTAATACACAAAAAGACTCCCTGACATTTGTCCTTGAGAGAGAGGAGGCTTCGAACAAGAAGCACAAGACGGCTGCCTTGAATCCACCAGGCAAGATGTCCAGGCCTCACCTCAGAGGAAGTCAGCTTGTGGACGCTGGCGGCAAGGATGCTCTCGACCACTGCTGAGGCCATTTTTGGATCGCCGTCGGGGGCACGTGCAGGAGACGCGGCGTCAGCACCAGCCATGTTCATGCACGAGAGGCTGGTGTGCAAGTCGTTTAACCCAAGTTTCTAAATTCTGTGGCCTCTTGTCCTGGCAGCAATTCAGAAGCCTAGATGGCTCGCCTTCAAGTAAAATAAGATTGGTTTGAGCTGTCCGTGCTCTGGGTGAGGTTGCCAGGTGCAGGCAGCTAACCTCACTGGAGCTGAGGACAGCCCCTCGTGTCACCTGCTTCCCCCAGGCTGCATGGGCGCGGGGTGTCCGGAACTATTCACCGCATTTGGCCACAACCGACGGTCAACTGGCTGGGATCCTTGGTAGCTGTAGCAGCCATTACAACTGGAATCTAGGGACGCCCGGTGGCTCAGCGGTTGAGTGTCTGCCTTCGGCCCAGGGCGTGATACCGGGGTCCTGGGATCGAGTCCCGCATCGGTTGCTTCTCTATGAATAAATAAATAAATAAAATCTTAAAAAAAAAAAAAAAAAAGAAAAAGAAAACTTGAGTCTGCCTAAGCCCTTGAGTTAAGGTGGTCATGCCAGTGTCCCCTTGAGGGCAGGGACAGGCACCACGTTCCTAGCACCCACGGGGATAAGTGTGCCACATCCATCGCGTGTGAGTCCTTTGGGCACGTGGCCCTTTGGGGGCCGCTTTGGCGAGGCTCTTGCATACCCAGGAGCAGAGGGCTGTTTGGGACACGACAGGTGTCCGAAACTCAACTGGAGATGAGCTTTGGTCACTTGGGCTCCGCAGACGCAGAGAAAGAAGTGAGGGCGGGGCTGCTTTTCTAAGGCCTCGGCCCGTATGTCACGCGCTGGTCCCCGGGATCCTTCCTACCCTCCACAGGCCAGCGGTGTTTCGTCCCTTTGGCCCGCTCCCAAACCACATTAAAAACTCACAGAAACACAAAAGGCTTTTATTTCCCTGCCATCAGAAATGGTATTGGGGTTTATTGCTGGGACTGTCCCCAAGCAGAGGTGATTGGTGGTAACAACTGATACTTGTCCCTCCCACTCACTGGACCGCTCTCCGGTTGCAACGTAAAGGGCCATTCTGGGCTTGAATTGTGTGCTGATGGCCAGGGGAGTGCTTTTCTCAAGAGGGGCCTGCGGGGGGGGGGGGGGGGGCTAGGCCCACTCTTGGGTCCTGACTCTTGGGTCCTGGGATCGCTCTTGGGCCATGAGGTGGAGCCTCCAGTCGGCTCGCGCTCAATGCAGAGGCTGCTTGAGTTTCTCTCTCTCTCCCCCTGCCCCCAGCATGTGTTTTTTTCTATCAAATAAATAGATCTAGGGGATCCCCGGGTGGCTCAGTGGTTTAGTGCCTGCCTTTGGCCTGGGGTGTGATCCTGGAGACCCAGGATCGAGTCCCATGCTGGGCTCCCTGCATGGAGCCTGCTTCTCCCTCTGCCTGTGTCTCTGCCTCTCTCTGTCTCTCATGAATAAATAAATAAAATCTTAAGAAAAAAAACAAAACAAATAAATAGATCTAAAAAAACGTACCTGTCTCTAAATATTAAAAACAAAACGGGGGGGGGGGTGCCGGGGGTGGAGGGCCCCGGCGGAGCAGGTCATCGTCCAGTTGCTGTTTTCCTGTTTTCCCTCTCAGAACACGCGGTTCTGTACACCACGCTCTTGGGTGGGTGGGTGTGTGTGTGTGTGTGTGTGTGTGTGTGTGTGTGTGGCTTGTCTGTAACTTCATTTTGGAGGGTGAAGGCAGAAGGGAGATTTTTAGATGGTTTTCACCTAACCCTGCAGGCTACGCCGAGGCCGCCCAGCTGCTCCCCAGAAGCTGGCCGGGGCTGCAGAGGCGGCCGGCGAGGAGCTGAGAAACAGGCCAGCTTGGTCTCCGAGGAACAAAGCCTCCCCAGCCAGACACAAGGGCGGCCTCTCATTTTCCAGGGACTCTCACAATGAGATGGAAAGGATCCTGGCCGTCGCCTCGCAGGGCCCCAGCTCCGGAGAGAACATTAGCTCGGCAGCTACAGATATGCAAATCTGCGGAGCGCTCCAGCGGAGGCCCGGGGCCTGCGAGGCGGGGAAGCAGCACTCCCTTCTGCCCGGCCACCTCCCAGCCTTGCGGGGGGCCGGAGGGCCGGTCTGCCTCCTAGGCCCAGGTCCCAGGGCCCCTACCCAAAGACCTAGAAGACAAGCTTCAGAAATGCGGCAAAAGTATGTGGACTATCAAATCGGTTCCATAGGTTCTATCCTAAAATCAACATGGATGTAAAGTCTGCTCTTGATTAAACATTTTGACGATTTTATTTATTTATTCATGAGACACACACACACACACAGAGAGACACAGACACACAGGCAGAGGGAGAAGCAGGCTCCATGCAGGAAGCCCGATGTGGGACTCGATCCTGGGACTGCCCTGAGCCGAAGCTCCACCACTGAGCCACCCAGGTGTCCCAAACAGGTTTTTTTTAACTTAAATATCTTTCAGTCATCTTTTACTAGGGCTTTGGTCTTGTAGCATGAGACACCGGAACTTCTAGTCATAAGATTAGTTGTTATTGAGGGAGTGTATAGCTTAATTAATTAATTATATTTTATTTAAATTCCTTTTGCTGGTAGCTTATTTTAGGTATGGGGTTTTTTTTTTTTTAATATTGTAGACCTAAGTTTACACAAATGGCAGGTTTTTACTTAAGACAGTCCACCACTACATACAGCTTATACTGGAGAAGCCTTCATTCTAGTTCCCTCCACTGCAGTTGTCTATCCACTTGGCCTTGGGCAGCGACCCCACCTAACCAGCTAAATAGGGGAGGCAGCAAGAACATTGACCTACCTCTCCTGGGCGTGCGGTGGGTTAGCTCACAAGTGCCCTTTGGTAACCACAAATGCTGAATTCTAAAACGCTAAGAGCTTCTTGGCTCCTAAGGAAACATGGTGGAGCACGTCAGACAGGACAAATTTTCTCTCCTCAAATGGCGTACTCTCCCGACTATGAAATTCGCAGCCTGCTTACGGTTTCAGTCATCCAGCCAACGTCCAGGTTGAAGTCTCTTGAACTGGGGCCGACAAGGATGAGGTGGTTTGGGGCTGCAAAGGGTGTGAAGCCAGGGCAGTACCTGGATCTTGTCACAAGAGCATCAGGTTTCTCTCTTTTGTAATTTTGAAATCGAGCTTTAAGATCAAAACACAAGCATGGGCAATGGACAATGGAAGGAGCCACCTAAAGTAGGGTACTAAGTGATTGCTAAACAATATTTTGACCTGGTGTTTCTCTTTATCATACATTAAGAAACCTATTATGCTGTCCTTTAGCTATCACTCAAAAAATTCCCAATGACACTCAACTTGGAGCCCGGAAAGACCTCGTGAACAAGAAAGGTTCATGGGAAAGAACCTGGTGGGGAGACATCGATACACTTAAATGACCATCTGTCAGCATCTGCAGGTGGGTTCTGCTGTGTTTGTTCAGTTGATGAAAATTTCAGTCAGCTTAGGAGCTAAACAAATTATACAAGTAAATGCTTCTGAAGATAAAGATGTCCGATGAAAGAAGACTGTATTTGAAGTTTTAGTTGTCATTACCCTCGTCTTTGACTTCATTTAAGTTACATGGCAAACATTCATTCACTAAGGAAATGGAAATTAAAATTCAATTCTACATTCGTAGATCCAAAGTAAGATCTACAGATCAACAGACCATCGATTAGAGCTACATTGCCAACACGGATACACAAGGAGTTGTTCTAGTTTGGGTTTAGAGACTCAAGAATAAGAATGGGAGCAAGAGAAAGTTAAGGAGAAACCTTAAAACATACACGACTTAAATAGTCCAAAAATATTCTGTAAATCATCATAACCCCCACCAGAAAAATTGCCAAGTTGGGTGACTCTCCCCACAAAAAATTCAATGATGAAATGCTTTTCACTGAAGGAGTCTTACACTAAATATTTCAGAAGGTAATTTACTCATCTATTTTGCCAAATGTAGTTTACTTTCCTATAAATTGTCTATAAAACTGTGGTAGATCTTATCTGTGCTAAAAAATACATAAAATTGCTCATTAGAGAGCCCAGTTGAATATGATATATTCTAACTTTTAAGTGCTTGTTAGAAGTCATTTACATTGTTTTGCTTCCTAATTTAAATTTATTGATGGCTCCAGAGGCACAGCAATGTTCGCTACACACACACATCACTTCAACAATGCACATACGTTCTTACTGCCCCTACCTGTTAGAAATAGTCTTAGAACTCTTCCCAAAGATAATTAACAGTTTTCAATGAACTGAAGAATTTTGTAACAGAACATGGAAGGAAACTTTTCTGTTCCCAGTATCTTTTCCTGTAACATTTGTCATTCAATTCCTTAAAAAAAAAAAAGAAAGAAAGAAAAAAAAAAGCATAGCAAACATTTGGATGTATTTCAGGAGTAATCCTGAAGTTAATTCAAATTATTCACATAATTCCAAGGCTGCTATAGCAGTCTCCCGACTAGAATTCCCAGCTCCTCTTTACAAGCCTTTTTTTTTTTCCCTACATTGTGGCCACCGCGATTATTTATTTTAAAAATACAAATTTGGTCATACTGCCTTCCTGCATAAAACCTCCCAAGCATTTTCTACAGCACCTAAAAGGAAATCCAAAGCCTCCAACAGGGCATCCCTGCCTCCCTCTTCTTCTGGGTGGATGGGCTGCCCAAGAAGCCCTTTCTTCCAAGCTCACTCTCAAACTCAGGGTCTTTGCTCGGCACTCTTCCCTTTGCCCAGAACATCCTCCAACCAGATCTTCATCTGGCTCCTGCTTCTCATCACTCAGGCAAGTAAGCAGAGCTGCCCCTTCGCAGTGCTCCTCCCTGTCTGCCCCATTACATTATTTAATGGTCTTCCTTGACCTATAAAAGTTTTATGTATGATCTGCTTATCACCTGTCTCCTTGCTCCTCAAATGTAAAATCTGACAGCAGGCGACTAGTCTGTTTTCGTTGTAAGGCTCTTGCCTCTGAAACCCCCTCTAGCATATGGAACCCCACAAATGTTTGCTGATGAACATTAATTACACTGGCTCATCAGTTAAGTGCCTGGGCTTTGGAGTTGATCAATCTGGGTTCAAATACCAGGTTTGCGATTTATTAACTCGGAAGCCTGAGTAAGCTTATCTTTTCCAAAGACTTGATTTCTTTATAAAATTGAAGTATTCACGGGGCAAGATAAACCCATATTTAAAGGAGGTAACTGGGACTCAAGTTTCCATAGTTAAGAGCTCACACTGTTCCACTTGACACAGGCTTTCTCTTAATCCAAGTCTGAAACTTAAGATCCTTATGGATGGGTCGGTGGAGAGGTAAAAACACTCCAAATCATCATTTTATAATAATTTTCTTTCAGAGACCTAAGAGAGCCGTATTTTGGGATAATGTAAGTAGGCTCTGATGTCAGACTGCCTGGGTTCCAATCCAGCTCCTATATTTACCACGGGCCAACTCCTAAGTCTCTGAAAGGCTCAGTTTCCAGCTGGAAGGAAAGTACTTCCCTCTCAGAGAAGGGAGATGAGCAGCAATGCCATGGAAAGCAGGTAGCAAGCACCTCAGGACTTAATTGACATTGAAGCACACAAGGAACCCTAGTTATTAAGGATCAGATTGAATTTAAAGTATTTCTTACTTAGGTAAATTCAAGGACTAACATCAAGAATTAATTCCATTAGAAGAAAAAAAAAAACACCCCATATTTTCCAACATGGAAATCTAAATGACTTTAACAAAATAAATCGCAGCTAACGCAGAGCCGGCTGGTGACCCATCTCTCAACTCAGGGTTCCTTCTGGCCACAGCAACCAATGCCTTTGCTCTTGGCATTTCCTTCCCTAACAGTCCCACTGCATGTTCTATTTACACAAGGTCGTAGGAAAACATCCAGTACTATAAAGTATTATAGAAAAAGACCCTTTTAGGACTCACTTTATTAAACACACTCTTCTTACCTAATGTCTTACTTTGAGGCTTAAAAAAATCTTTGTTTTAAATATTTAAACTCCCTGTACTTTGTGCAGATCTAGTCTTTTTTTTTTTTTTTTTTTCCCATGTTCAAAGAATTCCATTTCGGAAGATATTCTCAGATTAAAGGCACTTTTTACTCCAGTGCACACTACCCGCTTGTTAACTTCCAAGACACAATAGTAACGATGGTGGATAAAAAGCAACCAGAGGGTCTCTAGCATGGGGGCTTCAAGTTGTCCTTTTTCCAGAATCACACGGGCAGATTTTCACCTTGGGATAAAAACGAACCGAGTCTTAGTGTCTACAAGGACTTTAGACAATCTGTCTTGTGACACATCCAGTGGGGGATGGACTACTTGAGTGTAGACAGGGTGTGGAAGGAGGCGACGAACACAGAACTCCAACCACATCCCTTCTCCGTTTCTAGCTGCATGGAAATACAGCTTTGTGTTCGGTCAGGTGACATGAAAGGTGAAGAGAGTAGCTCTCAAATTATATTTAACCTCGAATATCAAAGGTCATGAAGGGGTGCACAGATGGGCAGCTCCGGAGCCCGCGCATGCGCACGCGGTTGCTTAAGTGGGCCCCTTTTAATTCCACATGGGTTTTCCACACAGTTTCTGGCATCAAGCACCGGTCCGCAGGACACCAGAGCGCCTTTGTGTCCCTTGCTGACACTCTGGCATTGTGTTTTTCTACCCATTAACCAAGGATAAATGACCTAGATATTCTGCCTATTAAAGCCTCATTTTTCTTTTGCCCTTTTGTTCTTTAGTGTACCACATTATCAGACGCTGCACACATTTTAAAGTATTCTCAGTCTCAGATGCCCTTTTGAGGGAGTAATAGGAGGTTTTTGTGTGTGGTTCTGTGGAGATATCTGGAGTGGAATTATGTGAAGGTAATTTAAGGTTTTTCTTCCTGTCTAGTCTGAAGACAATCAGTTTAGTGAATTACTAACAGCTAATCTAGCATAAGAGGATATATCAAGAAACCGTACAAAGGCCAGAATGCTGTATTTGCATCTATTGCGAATACAAAAAATAGAGTGAACACCAGTTCCCCTACATACTACATTCTATAATTACATCTCTGCATATCATGGGTCACTTTTATTAAAAGCATCATTACTACAGTTGGCAGCAATTTACATTTTATCTTACATGATAGCAGTTTTCAAAGAAAAAAATAAAAGGACATCACAACAAAGAAAAACAATACATTTACAAAGTCATGTCTGTAAACTTCAAGGCTAGTTTAGAGCTGAGGTAATGCTGTTTTAGCTTTGTGGCTAAAGTAACAAAGTCCTTTAATTTAAAAAAGGTACCTGATTCTCTCTTCTCTCACTCTTTATTTATTCATCTATTTATTTTGTTTATACCAGTGCATTACAAGACCACGAGACAATGGAACTGTAGTTCTGTCTGGCAAGAACCCTCCCAGTAGGTTAATTTCCAAAGGGACCCTTCACATTCAACAGCTGCCTTATTATTGCTGCGCCTCGGGACAGAGACGTTCACACTAACGTGGAGATTGTCAGAGTGTATGGATGTGTGTGGATGCGCAAGTGTGGGAACCCCCATACAGTCAAAAGGGAAACAAATGAGCAAGTATGATATGTATGGTAAATTTCATCTTGACCTTCACAGCAAAAAAATTAAAATTAAAAAATTAAATATATAACTTCATACTTCCTTTGAGCAGCACTTCCTTCCATTAGTGCCACTCAGTTACAAATTGCTCTTTATTATAATACCAATGGTACCAAAAGAAAAAAAAGAAAAAAAAAGCAGAGCATTATGTAAGTTTCCTTAAAAAAGACATGATCACCTCTCAAATTTCATCTCTCCTAGGGATAATAAATAATGCACTGCACAATACTTAATGACCAAGATACCTTTTGACACACCTGTATAACATGACTTGGACTTTTTTTTTTCCTTTTTTTTTTTTGCTACACTATGTTACAGAACAGCTTATAAAACTAGGTATGAACATTAACTGTGAGTGTAAACAGTAGGACTACCACTTGTCAAAAGTTTTAAACACTTTAACTGGAACTGGTACTGGTTATTCGTCATTTTCATTGTTTTCTAGTTCGTCCCCCCCGTCAAGGGAGTCCAGCTCTTCACCCTGTGCCATCTCATCCTCGAACACGGAGGACTCCGCAGTCTTGTCCAGGTTCTCCTCGGCGTCGCTGCCTTCCAGGTTCTCCTCTTCGGGGAAGGCGCCCCCCTCGGCCTTGTCGGGGGCCTTTTCCTCGCCGGAGCCCACGGCGCTCTGGAGTCCTGCTAAGGCGGGGAAGCCGGGCAGCGTCAATCCCCCCAGTCCTGGAGGTAGAAACATGGACGGGTAGAAGAGGCCCGGCGCCATGGTGGACAGGAGGAAGGGGTTGAAGGCGAGCGGGCTGGAGGGCAGCCCGGCCGGGGCAGTAGCAGCACCAACAGATCCATTGGCGGAGTCAGTAGCCGACGCAGCATCTGTGCTTTTCTCGGAGTCTTTGCTCTCTTCCTCGTTCTCGTTGCCCTTCTCCTCCCCTTTGGACGCGCCGTCGTCCGGGTCCCCTTGGCCCGAAGCGGCCGCGGCGTTGCCGGCAGCAGCGGACAGCGGGCTGTTCAGCAGCCCGCCCAGGCCGAACACGCCGGGCAGCCCGGCCATGCCCGGCAGCACGAGGGGCAGCACGGCCGCGGGGTTCTTCGTGTCGCCCGCCGCGGCCGTCGCCAGTCCCGGGGGGAAGCCCATGAGCCCCGCCAGCTGGAGCGACTGCAGGTTCTGGAGGTTCTGAAGGCTCGTCAGGTCCATCCCCGCGAACAGACTGTTCACCAGCAGAGGGTTGATCCCCGACGTGGAGGCCGCGGCCGCCGCAGCCGCCCGGGCGATCTCGCTCTTAGGCCTTCGACCTCTTCGGCTCGCTCCCTCCCCCCGCACCACGGGGCCGGTGAGCAGGCGGTCAAACATCGACTCGGGAACGAAACCCTGAGGCAAAGGGACAGGCAGACGGCAGCTGTAAGCAGCTGTAAGCGAGCGCGGCTGGGAAAGCTTAAGTTCACTGGGGGCCCTTGGGCGCTGCTGAAAATGCTCATTCTGAATGGAGACACGAAGCCATGATTGCATCCGAGCAGCCCCGAAAGCAGACCCTCTACCTTTGGGCACTTACGTGAAACTCACTGAATTGTGTGTGCAGTTGCAGAAAAATTGCTAAAGGCCGCTCTACTGGGGAGGTCAACAGCCAGTTATCAGCATATCCGTAACTACCTCGAGAAATAACGTATTGCGAGGAAGTTGAAAAGTGTGCACACTGACCAAAATCACATTTTAGTATCTACCCTGGAGAACCAAAAACTATGTTCACCCCAAAACACATATTTATAGCAGCTGTCCTCATATTTGCCCAAGTCTAGAAACCACCCACACGTCCTTCTACGGGTGATGGGTAAGCGCACACACGGGCATATGCGTGCGTCGGAGGGATGCTTAGCGATGAGAAGGATGCTCAGCGATGAGTTGCACAAACTTCTGACATGAGCAACCATGTGGATAAATCTCAATTATGATGTCATCTTAAAAAGGTTAGACAATTTATGCTTCTGCTAATAGGACATCCCAAAAAGACAAAACTTGGGACAGGGAACAGATCAGCAGATGCCTGAGCTAGGAAGGGTAGGGAGGGGCAAGTAATACAAGGGAACTTGGGGTCGCACCGTCTATATTTTGGTTGCAGTGGTGGTTCAAGAAATTACACGTTATGACTGACAGAACCATACACCAAAAGAAAAATGAGAAATTTTACTGTATAAACAACCAGAGAAATCAAGACAGCAACAAATTCATCTTGAAGAGTAAAGTGGAAAAAAATTTTAGACAAAACTGTTGTATTCTTTATTTGAAAATTAAAAAAAAATATCAGTGAATCTTAATGATCTCAACCACCACAAATTCCATTCCACAGGTAGACTGTTAACCAGGTTTACCTGGGACATTCCACCCTGTAGTAAGTCTACCTCCAAGACTGTGAACATGTATTTCTACACAATCCTTTAAAATCAGAGCTGTCAAATGAATCCGCTTTGAGCTAATGATGTATGGATATAAGAAATGAGGATGTACTATGTCAATTCTTTTCAGAATCAGTTATCACTGAGTCATTCATGGTCAACAGAAAAGAAAGAAAAGCTCAGGAGACCACACTTTTGTATCAATACCTCTCCAGACAGAAGCACAGTGTACTTACAGACTGCTTCACTATCTCAGTCCAGTCTGGAGCAACTGCAAACTCAGGGTTCTCTTCCAGCCACCTGGGCAGGTCCTTCATTGGAGGCGCCATAGCTCCACCCATCTGGGGAGAGGCATTTGGAAAATGATCTAAAAGCACCTGCATTCCCCCCTTCCTCTGTCTCTCTCTCTCACACACACACTCACACACACACACACACACACACACACACGTATCATATACAGATATTCTGGAAGAAACATGATTTTTCTTCCTTAAAAAGATGTCAGGATAAAAAGCTTCCTTCTGTGAACTCAATTTCCTTTCCCAAATGTTCACCTTCTTTCCATTTCGTTTATTGACAACAGGCACCCTTTCTTCTCCTGTCAAAGTGTTTATATCCAATTTATTAGGGTTTCGACATCTATGTCGTTTCTGTTTCGGTTTCTGAAATGAGGAAAACAGCACATCCGCATTCTTCTGCAAAAAAATCCCAAATACATATTTAGCAAGATTGTATTTAGTAATTACCCTTTCCTATAAAAATGACAGAATATAATCCAGCCATTTGTTTTCTGCTCCAAGTAATCTCTAAACCCAATGTGGGGCTCAAACCTACAACCCGGAGATCAAGAGTACACACTCTACCAACTCAGCCAGCCAGGCACCCTCAGTCAAGCCATTTTTAATTATTAGGGAAGTTACAGGAATCATTTTAAGTTATTAGAAACCATACTTTTCTTTAAAAGGAAAAAAACTCCTATTTTTTTTCTCTGTACGTTAAGGAACTAAATAATCACGTAAGCTGAGAATTTGCTTTTCCTTTTATCAATAACTGCGCTTCAAGTCTTTTCTTCAAATGTTTAACCAAATCACAGTATTTTTTAAAATGTTTTTTTAACTAAGTCATGGTATTTAAAAAATATATATTTTATCTATTTGAGAGAGGGGGGCGGAGGGGAAGAGGGAGAGGGAGAAGCAGACTGCCAGTTGAGCAGGGAGCCTAATGCAGGGCTTGATCCTAGAACCCCAGGACCATGACCTGAGCCAAAGGCAGATGATCAACAGACTGAGCCACCCAGGCACCTCCAAGTCATGGTATCTTTAAAGGAAACTTCTTCAAGTACTTTTGCTAATTTCTATTTAGTGATTTGGATGAATACAGAGATGACATCAGGTCTACAACACAGACTATATATGAGAAGTAACCCAAGGGATGAAAGGACCCATGCAGGAGGGGGCGTTCTGAGTGGCAAGGACTCAACTTAAGATGAACTCAACAAGATAAAATGTGAAATTCTCTACTTAAGTTTTTTATTTTTAAAGGTTTTTAAAAATTTTATTTGACAGACAGAGTGCCTGCAAGAGGGGGATGGCCAGAGGGAGATGGAAAAGCAGACTCCCCCCTGAGCAGGGAGCCTGACCCGGGGCTCTATCACAGGACTCTGGGATGGTGACCTGAGCCCAAGGCAGCCACTTAACCAAATGAGCCACCCAGGCACTCCCTACACTTAAGTTTTAAAAAATCCAGTTACTAAGTACATAGGGAGTAAAAGATGTGCATTGCCAGCTAGCAAGCAGTTTATGAGATAAATCATCTGGAAATATTGTTTAATGTTTAATGTAACACATAGTGTTAGTTGTTAAAAAAAAAATCTTGGGCTGTATTAGCTAGTCGAATTTCTGCAAGTTACAGCTTCATACTATTCTGTGCTGGTCAGACTTGGTCTGGAGACCAATTAAGGTACATTCATGAATGTCATCCCCATAATGAGACCACCTGAAAACCAGGTCATGTGAAGTGAAGAAATCATGTCTATTTGGTGAGAGGTGAAAGTAAGGAAGTGCGTAACAGGTGTCTTCAAATACCTACAAGGTTGTCCTTCAGACCCAAAGCTACCTTTTAATGACAGAAACTGGGAAATGTCTGAGATGAGGAGACATTCAAGCAAAAGGCAGAGGGATGGAGGATCTCTACACTGTACAGGAGAATTGCGAGGGCTATCCTCACAGGCCTCCTCCAGACTAAACTCTGTAGTACTTACTGGTACATAACTTGGCATATCAACAGTGTAAGTAGGATGCAGCTTCAGCCATTCAACTAAATCCTTGTTTTTAGGAGCATCCTCCCCCACCAGCCTAGTCCCATCTTCAAGATTTATCACGGGGATCCGTGTGTCTGGGTCCAGCTGTCCAGGAGAAGGAATGTTTCTTGTAGGTGGGGTCTCTATATCTTCTTCAAAAGCTTTGGTCACCTCAGCATCCTCCTGCAGAAAGTTGACAGGGGTTGAATTCTCGTAGGAAGAGAGATTCCAAAAATGTCTTATCTCAAGAAAACGCTATCCTAGCATAATGGATCTCTGACCAAAAACGGAAAAAAGTTACTTGAAACAATGTCAGTTTGGGAACAGCCATTAAATTAGAAGATAAAACTTAAATCTCATTCTTCACACGTAGAATTAGTAATTAGGAAATTCACAGTCCATCAATGTTCCATGTTTGAGATCTTAAGCAAGCAGCTAGGGCATGGGCAGTGTAGTCTGAGCTTGACTTGCAGGAAAGGTAGCCTCTCAATCTCTCTTGGGGATCTCAGGATAACATCATTAAAGAAATTATAATTAAAAGAATGTTCCAACAGTCAACCTGTACACGGCACTCTCTGAGCCACACAATTTTATTGGCAGTACAACAGCCTGGAGTAGTATGTGTGGCAACACTGAAAATACCATGTCTATCTCAAGTCTAGCCTCTACCATGGTCCAGCCGGTGGTCCTCAAACTTACACCAAACTCCAGATACCTTTTATGGCAGCCCATTTGTCTATTCTTACTGCTGTTCCTACTTTGGTTCAGGTCTTCATCGCTGCCCCCACCCCACATTACTACAATATTCCTAAATATTAGGAATTAGGAATAGACTCCCTGAGTCTAGTTCCACCCTTCATTATTCTGACATCCCTACTGCTATATCAGAGTCCGTTTTTTAAAGTGCACTCTTCCTAAGTCAAAACAACCTGAACTATTTAAACTATTTTGATAATTGAATCCCCATCACCTTTAGGATAAAATCCAAGTTCTTTAGATGGCAATCGAGGCCCTCCCTGATCTGTATCCTACCTTGTATCCGAGCCCACATCTGCTGAACCTTGCCCTCCTCATCACATTCCCCTGCTACCAATGACTTTCAGTTCATCCAACACGGAAGGTTCTCTGGCCTCAGCCCCTTTTGCACACTGTTCTTCCTGCAACCTCTTTTCAAATGGTCAACTCTTATACAGTCTTCAGAACTTAACCAAAGTATGACCATGTCTAAGGAGACTTCATCTGTTTCTCCCCATATTCTCTTCCTGCCATTCCCCTTCTTCCTTTGTGGAATATTCACAAAGTATCCCAGGCATGCCTCACAGCTATGATACATTATTATTCATCTGTCACTCATTTTCAGTACTGAGTTTCAGTACAAGCACTTGTTAGGCCCTTATTCTTCACCTCCCAATACTTGGGGGTGGGGGAGCCAGCACACAAAGGGATGATTTCCACCATGTTGCTGAATGTATGATGACTGCATCCTTACTTTTCAGGGCAACACACAACAGTCTCCGGGTTGAGTATCGACATAACAAAAGATTTCAAGATTTCAGCAAGTAACTTTGCTGACCTTTATACCTCTTCACTATTCCATTTATTTATAGACCACCATTCTCCTTGTATTTTATCTGTATGCACATAATACCACAATACCAAATAAGTAATCCCTAGATTAAAACATCTGACAATAAAACGAACAAAAATCTAAAAAATACATCCTTTAACATCTATTAGGAGTTTGGGGCTGGGTCGCTTATGTGACTTTAGAAAAACACCACTAAGTTCTTCAGGATGACTTCAAATGTGTGAAATGAAGAAAGTCAGCCTGAAGTTTAATATAGGATATATAATTACAATAGGAAAATAGTACCTGGCTCACATCGTTAATTCCTGATGCCTGAACTACAGACAAATATTTGCTGTGACTCAAATATTAAACACAAGAATAAACAAATAAAGGAGTGAGATGCAGAAACTCACTAACTTGTTGATGCTTATGGAGAAAGGGATTTCAGGGAACAAAAATTCATCAAAGTGTTAGGATGGTTTCAAGTGTGAAGGCTAATCACTAGTGATACAACCTTGAGGACCACACACCTAGAAATGACATTTTAACTTACAGAATAACCAGTCACAGCTGATCCATTATGAGGTATATTTTTATAAGAATCTAAGAGTAATCACATGCTCAACAAAAATGACCATTATTATGATTCGTGCATGGTAATGAATTTTGAAAATTAACTTTTAATCACCCAGATGCTTCTGTTTCAATCAGACCCCACCAGAGGGCAAATTCCAGTGAATGCTATTTTGTCATTTCTAAACTTTTCACTCCACCACGACTTTTACTACCCTTTTACAGTTACTGAGCTTTCTGGAGGTTTCAAGAAATAGAAAATAAGCAATAAGAATAGGGATGAAAAAAGTAAAAGATATTGAAACAAGCGTCTCCCTCCTTTCAGTTTCAAATTTCAGCATTTCCCAAACTGTGATCCACAGGGAAAGGGCACATCACGGTTCCTGGAGCACCAGCTCCTCGTGCACAAACCAGTTCCAGCACCATTATGTTGATTCAGGTTCCAAATCGATAAGGATTAAGATACCTAGTACTAATTTGTCCTTTAAAAAGGCATCACATGTAATCAAGTTCTTTGGGGGTAAAACCCTCATCATTTCATAGCAGCACATTTTTAGGTGGCATGGTTGAAGATTAGGGAAGAGAGCTGTTTTGATTACACTGCACTCAAGTCCTCTGAATTGAAAAAGAAAATGTCAAAATACATTGGCACATACATTTCATACAAACCTAAACTAGCACAGACCTTTATTCAGTTGAGACTTTAAAAGCAGCTACAATTATAGAGGTAGAAGAATTAGCAATCACTAGCTTTGTATATGAACACAAATCTTAAGTCTGGAATAAAACATTTATACTAATCTAATAAACGCCAGGGCCCAAACAACATTATTTTTAAGAGCAGAAGCTTTTTCCGCCTCAGGAATTCAGAGATAACAATTATAGGCTCAGAAGAACATGTTTTTGTTTTGGGCTAGTCTTCCGAGAGTAATCAATATATCAGGATCTTGGGAGGAATAAATCCTCAAGCTACATTTGGTTCAGGCCGAGTGATCTGTATCAATGCTCAACACAATTTTTCAGCTCAGAACCATGACTGTTCATTGTGATCCTATTTCTTTAGTGGAAGAAGCCAGCTTTAATACCACATCACTGAGAGGAGCACAGGCCAGCGTCGTCAGAATGGCAGGACTCTGGCTGCCACTGTGGGCACACACAATGGAAGTGAGCTCCTGAACTTACTGCACTCAATGACGTCCGTTTGTGGCTCATGAAAAGCAGATCAAGACCCTCCACGTTTTTCCTCCTTCCCCGCCTCCTCTTCATGGGAGGCTCTCCATCCACTAGGGAGCCATTAAGCAGATGCCTCGTGGGTGTGCGTGACAGGCCTGCCTGGAGCAGCTCCATCTGAGTCTTAAAGGCATCGGACACCGGTGTCGAGACATTAGGCAAGATAAACTTTGAAGTAAGAGATGAAAAATTTGAGGTAGAGCTTGCTGCCTCTCTTGAGGCCTTTGATAAATCTACAACTTTTTCTTGTCCATTTTCTGAGACCACCTGAGACTCCCGCAGCTGGGCAACCATTTCCATGAGGTTCCGCCGCTTGGCAGCTCTTTCGGCCTCGATTTCAATTTTTCTCCTCCTCCTCCTCCGCTGGCGAGGGACAGAGAGGTTTAGGGCGTCTTCCTATTGAAAAATTCCAACAGAATAATGAGCCTAAACTGTATCTGCTACATGGGCTGGATTTCAGAAAGAAAGAACATGAAGCTTCAGGAATTACACATTCATAACCGCTGAAAATGGCTGAGGAAATGGCAGCCATCTTTAACTCTTGGGAGGACCAGGGAGCTGCGAGCTCCCAAACCCAGTGATGATTTAGGGCACTTGCCTGTAAACAGCAAAACAAACTTACCTTCGACAACTGAGGAGAAGTTGTGAGGTCCTCGCTCCCACTGATGCTAGCCTGGCCGACCATGGAGAGCTCGGCAAAGCTCCTCTTCTGCAGGGGGCTGTCCATGGTGGGTGGTGTGTAACCAGGGATGAGGCCCTGGAAATCAAACATCTGGCGCCTGTTTACTGGCCATTTGCCTTTCAGCACTGCTTCACAGATGTTGTCTAATCGGTTTATCATTACTCGGTCCTGGAGGGAGAAGAAAAGTCACACGAAATTGTAATAAAGACATGGTGAAAATTACCAGATAAATATTTCCATCAAGATGCTAAAGAGCCTAAGAGGTTTAAAAGTCAATCCATGGGCAAAAAGTAAAACAAAGAACAAGCAAATAAATAAACAAAACCTGCCAAAACTGCTCTGCTTTGCTGGAAGGTGCTAAAGGTTGCTCCAACAGAGAGAACTTAATATTTTTTAATTTGAACACTGGATCACATAAATTAGAAAACATTACATAGCCACTTCTATTTCAAAAGTAACTTTTCTTCAAGTTAAAGAACTGTTGGTGAACACCAGCAGATAATAATGGAACCCTGCATTTAGCTTCTGGACGCTCTGGTGCTTCAGATCCACTGGCCGGATCGCAGTCTGTCCCAGGAAGTGGGACATCATTAGCGTCACTATTAATAAAGTTCAGCATTACGAAATGGGCACCAACCTAGGAACACCTAATGAATGTCAATTTGCATTCCCCACCTATTATCACTTCAAATTTCATTGAAGCGTGTACATTAAAAATTTCTAATTACAGCTCTTAGGCCCAGTTTCCATAGATTAAAAGTGTCTGCTACGATAGACCTCTAACTGATCTGGGAAACTCCCTTCTCGCCTCAATAAGGGGGATCAGCATAACAGAGTATAGGGAGGAAAAAATGTCTTTGAGAGGACACTCCTTCAGCTAAAAATTTCACATTGTCTCTTGTACAACTAATACTATGGAAGCTCAGCCTGGGGATGAGTCAACTGAAGCTGTTTTTGTGTTGTTTTAAACCAGATAGCCCTGTAATGGTGATTAGGGTGATTATGTCCCCACCCTGAAAAGCAGATCCAAATTACATACGGATTTATTATAAAATTATGCTAGTTAGCCAAAAAAGTAATTTCCATTTTGCTTTTGGTTATAGATAACTACATTTGGAATTATCTCATGATGTATTGGAGCAAATGGGTCAACAGCCCACCCTCTCTGGAGTTAAGATGACTATGGGTTTCCAAACCTACAAAGATGTCTTAAATCTGGAAGTTCTGTTTCAGATTTAAAAAAATGAAAACACACATTTAAAAAAGTCCACAAATTTTCTCTTGTGCACTGTTGGTAGGACTGTAAATGGTGTGTAACTGCTACAGAAAACAGTCTGGAGGATCCTCAAAAAATTAAAAATAGAATGACATGTGACACATCCATCCCACTTCTGGGTGTATATCCAAAAGAACTGAAAGCAGGATCTCAAAGAGATACTAGTACCCTCATGTCCACAGTAGCACCATTATAAACCAGGGCATGGAAGAAACACAAATGTCCCAAGGACAGATGAATAGATAAAGAAAATGTGATATATACACACAATGGAATATTATTCAGCCTTAAAAAAGGAAGGAGATCCTGTCACATGTTACCATATGGATAAATGTTGAGGAAAAGGTGAAAATAAGTGAAATAAATGTGCCCCCAAAGGGCAAGTATTGCAAAATTCCACTTATATGATGAAGCATCTACAGTAGTCTAATTCACAGAAACAGAAAGTAGAGGAGTGGCTGCCAGAGGCTGAGGGGAGAGGAGAGGGGGTTGTTCAATGTGTATAAAGTTTCAGTCCCACAAGACAAAGAGAGTTCTGGAGATCTGTTTTATAGCAATATGAATGTACTTAGAACTACTGAACCATATGCTTAAAACTGGTTAAGATCATAAATTTCATGTTACATGGTTTTTACCACCATACAAAAAAATTTAAAAAGAAAAAAAGAAAAAGAGAAAAAAGAGCAACATTTCATGTTGCTAAGGGCAAGTCTGTGGAGACAACAACCCATAGACTTTACTGCACAATGTGACTACTAACCTAAAACACCTCAAGGAACCAAAAATCCAGGCAAGATTCTTATCTTTCCTTCATGTCACCTTTCCTGTCCTATTACAAAAGGACTGCAGACTTTAAAACATGAGAAAAATCTACAGTCTTCATACACTGTCAGAGTCTACTTTAAAATTCTCTGAAAAATCAAACCAGAATGATTTCCTATATTCCACTCTTTTTGGGCCAAAAAACAAAATAATAATACTAATAGTAATAATAATAATAATAATAATAATAATAATAATAATAATAAAACAACCCACCCACCTTAGGCCAAAATGAGAAAGCAAAAGTTCTTTCGTGAAGGAGCTGAGCTACTGAGGGATCGCCATCCTCCATGTAGAACCCATCTCGGGTTTCATCCCTAGCAGTGCTCATGGAGGCATTGCTCTCTTCATCAAAATTCTTCCCTCTAGAGACAGCTCCTGCTGAGAAATGAATTCATGTGCATTACTCACAACCAAAGTGTCAGTGGAAAAGAAGTTTAGAGAGGACATGGTAAAAAAAATTTGAATACCAATCAGCTCCATTTTATTGAGAACCTACTATATGGCTAGGATGGCATTAGGTATCTTACAGTCTTGTTGTTTCAAGCTGGTGATGGCCCCTTCATGCAGATGGTGCTACTCTCATTTTACAGATGAAGACCCGGGCATGGTTAGGTAGGTGACATCACTAGTTATCTGATGCTCAGAGGAGGCGAAATGACAACCAAGTCTGACTCAGAGCCTCTCCACACAATGTCCCTCCACGCAGGAGAGAGGACTAACAACCAGCGGGAGTACCAAGCCCCAGCTCCCCAGAACAGTACAATAGAAGGCTTAATTTTTACTCTGTGTTGGGAATAGCAACCTGGCTGCAACTTACAAAGAAAACTGGTTATTTTCAGATTCTGCATCTACCCTTTACTTCTGACTTAAATCTAAAATTAAGCATCATTTGTTTCAAAATAATTACCAGTATTTATTCAGTGAATTCTCCTTCACATTTAATTGTCCAAATTAAAATCATGTGGAATTCTTAATACACTGCTACTACAAAGTTAACTCTTTTTTTTTTTTTTTAGATTTTATTTGTTTATTCATGAGAGATAGAGAGGCAGAGACATAGACAGAGGGAGAAGCAGGCTCCCTGTGGGGAGCCCGATGCGGAACTCAATCCTAGGACCCCGGGATCATAATCTGAGCCAAAGGCAGATGCTCAACCACTGAGCCACCCAGGTGACCCATTAACCCCAATTCTTAATCCGGAAATTGTTACAGGTCTTCTGAGCGATTAAGTAGTTCAAAATTCATACACATAAGCATACATGTAAGCATAACTCAAAAGTACCTATTCACAGAAGTAACTGTACACTAATTACCCTTGAAATAAATAAGAGCCCTTGCCATGTGCTGGGGAAGGATGGTCCTGGCATAGCTGCCATAGTGGGATGGGGAGAGAGGCCCAAGCAGCTCAGCATTACCTTCAAGCTGGGAAGACTCCTCTGACTTATCGTCATCCTCCAGCTTTTCTTCTTCATCCTCTTCAGAGCCTTTTTCTGAAATGGACTTGGGTCCTGTGTCTGCAGTGACCTCCATTCCTTTCAGCTCGCTTCTCACCGAGCCGGCCTCAGCCTCACACCCCTGCTTACTGTCCTTCTCCCCGCCATCCACCTCTTCATCGTCCTCCTTCCCCTCAGTTTTTTCTTGGGTGGCCACACTGCCTGACTCCTCCCCTTTGCCTTCACTTTGTCCTGTAGCCTTCTCCTCCTGGACATGAGCAGATGAGAGGACAGCAGGAGTCTGGCCAAACCCGACGGCCAGTGGGCCCAGGGAGGACATGTTACCGGCCCCTCTGTTCTGAGCAAAGTTTTTGTGTGCGTCCAAGAACGACAACTCGGGGTCATTGAGGATGTGATAATCCGTCCGACTGACCCCATGTTTAGCAGCACCGACCAGCAAGTCTCGGTCATGCCTCCCACATTCCCACCACTCTGGCAAATCCAAACTCGGCTGGCAGAGCTTCAGCCTCTCCCCCAGCTGAGGGTGATGGAGCACCTGCTCGCGGATTTTCCGTAGCAGCTCAATGCGGTAGAGTGTTCTGGAGGCACGCTCTTCTGTGATTGGTTCAATCATGGAGGAGAGGTCAGGTGGTTCTGTTAACAATTGACAATATGAAAACAATTGTATTCACTTGAAAGAACCCTAAGTATTGCTTTAAACTGCTCACCCTCTCACTTTATTTGGCCTTTTACTATAGAATTTCTGTTACGAAAAGCACTTACCATCATCTGGCTTAGTGGGCATTCGACACACTCGCCTACACATGGCTACAAAACAACTGAAGTACTTCTCCAAACTCTCATCGGACTTCTTGTCGAGTCTGGCAAAGGCTCGAAATTGGTTCCAGTCAAACTGCTGTTTCATGGGGTCGAAAATAACTCCAAAAGTAGAAACCACACGGTAAAAGTCAGCCTCTTCTCTTCTTGTCCACCTAGGAGCAAGGAGACATTAGCTTCAACTGCACTTGAGCAAACAGGCTTAACGCTTATTCATTCTTCTTCTCTTTTCCCCTAAACTTAACACATGGGATGTATTCTGGGGGCGAGAGGCAGGCTGCTTTGATGTCCTGAGACTTCCTCTGATCAGCGTCTGGGATGTGATTCCTGTCTCTGGCTGGTCGAGAAGGGCAGAGAGGCCCATCCCAGGAGCTGAGTAAAACCCCGAGGACACTCACTTTTGCCGTTTCTCAGATATTATAGCTTCCCTTTCTGCTTCTAGTGCTCTCACTTCCTCCCGGGGCCGTCGCCTCCGCCGGTCAGTCTTCATTAGGGCCTCTTGCCTCATTTGTTGCCTTTTATAGCTGCGCTGATAGGCAGTAATGAGCCGGCGCAGACGGGTAGTCAGGGTCGAGGTGTTGGGCCAGTAGAGTTGGCCTAACTCAGCAGTACTCTCACTGGGCTTGCCTGGGGAAGTGGAAAAAAAAGATTTCTGAAATGTGTAGCTGCAATCTTGCAATACACAGGATTTTCCATCAAAACAAGATGACTCATTAACATTCAGATGACAGTGTGGGAAAGGTTATCTCAGTGTTCATTTTAAAAATATAAATAAATAAAGGATAATATTAGTATGAAACTTACAAACTTTTTTTTTTTAAACTCCTTAGGGGGTTCTCGAGAAGCAAGTTTACGTCGCCGTTTTATGTAAGGAAACATACTTTATGCCACGAAATATACTATAACGATGCTCTCCCGTAACATACTTAGGATAATAATCTTGAACATAAAACATAATCACATAATTGATAGCTATTCATCTGACATTAGGGAAGAGGTCAGCATTCCAAAAACTTGCAGTGTTTTAGATACCTAGCAAATGTCCTACTCCCAAGAGATAGATTTCTAAAGATGCTTAAACTTTTCCACAAACTGGTATATAAATATATACAAAGTATCTCAGTCCAAAAAAGTAGTTATTTCATCAAAGAAATTCAGTGTAATGCATAACCCACAATAAACAAGAATTAAAACTGTTCACAAAAGGGACGAGTCAGTATAGAAGAAATAACATTTTAAGATACCATCGTCATAAAGAAGCAGAAGAGCAGGTATGTGAATTATGCCTGCACGGCACACATTTGCTCCGCTCTGTGGGCTTTTACAGAGCCTTACCTGTCGTGCGTATGTCCATGGCTTCCTCTTTATCTTCTGGAGGAGAATTTGCAAATTCCTTGAAGGGAAAGCAAGAAACAGAATTTTTATAATTTGGGGTTTGATTTTGCTTTATCTTATTAAGAAATGGCCATTATCTATAAAGTTTAACAAGTCTAATACGGGCAGATGATATTTTAATGGTGCTGTAAAAGTCAATATACTCTAGTTCTTACATCTATTTCATCCTTGAATGGTGTCCTGGTTGGTTTATATTCTGGGTCTTCATCTTCTCTATCAAATTCTCCCCTATATTGAAATTGTTAAAAAAAAAAAAAGTGTAAATTGTACAGATAAACAAGAGATTGGGTGGGGGGAGGGCAGCTTGGGAAAGACTAATCCTCCACCTGATGCTACTTTTAATTCTGAGTTAGACATCAAAGGCAACCTGATCAGTATTTAAATCATACAGCCATGGACGGGGGAAGGGTCTGGGTTAGGGGCGGGGTAATGGGGGTGGGGGTGGGGGGAGAGAATGTGTCATTACTTGGAAAAAACAATTTTCAGATTATCTAGATAATATATCGTGTTTAAATAATCATTATCGTATAGAAGCCAACTGGACTGGTAAACATCACTGAAGTTCCAATCGGATACAATGCAGTGTGTGGTGCAGTGTAAGAACTGAACCCTGCTGATAGAGATGACACTGACATAAAGTTTATTACAATTTTTACATGTCCTTCTTACCCGTCACCACCATCTGCTAACATGTCTGTTCCTCTTTGCTCGGCAGCTATGGCCTTGGCATCGGGCATGCCGACTCGTTCCAGGAAGCACAGTGCAGGGTCAGCTCGCATGGAATTGTACTTCTCGTAGCCTGTGCCATCCCGACCAGCCCACACAGGACATGTACAGAAACAGCAAAAGGGCCGTCACTGACAAAATCACAGCACTGCCATGATACACCAAGTTTGGCTCTCAAATGAGATGATCATTTATGAACCTTGTTTTAGTCAAGTATTCCACAGAATGCTCACTACAGGGCACGTTTTTTTGGGGGAACCACGTGACATTTCAGAGAGGTTTTATCCAAATGACCGCAAACATTAATGGAAACACAGGTTCAAAATAACTGCAAGATGCCTAGGAAGATTTTTGACCCTATTTTCCCCAAGATCTAATTCTGCTTGACATTTAAAAGGCTTCCTCACGCTCCTTTACGACCTCTGTAGGGTACTCTGTGTCTACCCCATCCTCCTGTGGATGGCTTCCGTCCTGAGGAACTCACACCACTGGCTGAAAATCCCTGTCTACGTAAGGCCAGCGAACCTGTCTTATTAGGTTTAGGATGATGCATGTCAGCAAGATGACACTGTTCTCTCTATGGTTTTCAAACTGCAATTTGCTTTTTGACTGCCCAAGCTGACTAGATGTAAAATGGCAGATCCCAACAGTGCACTGCGGGAAAATGATTTTTAGGCTGAGCTCACAAAACGCGGCTGCAGTACGTAGGCAGAACAGCACAATTCAATTAGGATGTGTACTACAACACACCGCTCCTAACTGCTGTAGCGCCGCAAGCCAAACTGTAATCATGAAAGGTTTTATAAGCCATCATTCTCCCCTTTAGTCAGGCTGGGCTGCTGAGAATACCTCCGCGACCTCCAGAGAATTGGGATTATAATCAGGAATCGCTCACTGTATATATCATGCCAGTTCTGCATCCCCAGCCTTTCAAAGTTAACAAGGCTGCATCCCACTCAGGGGAGCCGTGAGTTCTCAGCACTGACATTTGTGAAATATTGCTTGGAACAAAGCCCAGGAGGCACTTGTACAGATTAATAGCAGAGGTTAAGCCCACCGTCCACTTTGACACGGGTTGGCAGAGCTAGCAAGGGGAGCCGTGCTGGAAGCAAAGTTTAGGGAGAGCTATAGGACAACTTGGCTATTATTAAAACAAATATGGTTTTGGTTTTATTTACAGCCAAGAAAGAAATGTTTTCTTCTCAAATACTCAACAAACATTCAAAAACAGCATCTGATATTTACAGTTCATATTAGATTTTTAGTACAGGAAAATGGTAGAAGCCAAGAGTCCTTTGGAACTATCCTCATTAATATTATGACTTTGGAAAAGGGTATGCAAAGAGCTCTAACAACGAAGCCACATAGTCAAGATGTGGTCACATGAAACATCACTTACCGTGTTTGAACACTCCAATTAGGAGGGACTTATCTGCTTCCTTATCCCACCAATCTGTGGGGACTTCAGCATGGAAGGGTTCAGGTATCCACACATCAGCTTCACTATAAAGACACCGTTCATGTCATATTTAAAATACACATGATATTAGAAAAGAATTCTAAGTAGCAACAAACATGATACACCAGCCCACGTGTCCCCTTCCTGCAACATGCATCTGAGTATCATGAAGAGCAATGAGCAAAGGCTACAAGAAAAGGGGTAAGCCAGTTGCTTCCTACCATGGCCTGAGATGGACTTCATAGCAGTGTCCCCTTTTAAAGGTCACCTCAGAACACCAGTAATGTGGTTTACACCTTTTTATCTGTACCACGTACATGGGAACGAGCTTTTCCAGATTCCCACTGCATCCCCACGCTCACAGGGTAGAAATTGCATTCCAGGTGCAAAAAAGGAGATGCGCTACTCATGGCTTATGGTCGTTCCGAAACACAATCGGCCGTGTTTTCCGACCACTTGGATTATTACCCGGAGGTATGGGACAGTATGCGCTTGCACTAACCTTGAGTCAGCACCCTCTAAAATCTTATCTGCCTGGTCTCCTATAACTTCTTGTCTTAGGTAGTACAGCATGCGGACACGCAGCAGGACCCTGGAGAGGAAGACAGAGGGGGGAAAAAGTTCTTAACTTCAGGACTGTTTGCCAACAGTGGCTTTTGGCAGCTGCTGCTGTTCATCCATCATCCTGCCAAGGCTGATTAGCCATGCTGTATGGTAGGCTTGAAGCGTGACAGATGGTGGCACATAATCACCTCTGTGTGGTGCTTTCTGCTGGCTTCCAACAGGCCTGCCTGGCAACCGCTCACGCTGCACAGAGAGGGACCGAGCTCAGCCCAGCCTGGGCGCACTTCATTTAGTTTTACCTAGTGCAGCTTGTGAAGTTTAGACACGTACCCTACCATTGCCTCTGAAGTATTGAAGCAAGTTTGTAAACAACTGAGCAGATGGCTTTCAGTAACTGTTCTGCTTCATTATCTCATAAAATTTCCTCAGCTGCTGCCTTAATACCATTTTTGGAAGCACATCAGAAGTTGTAGGAATAAACGAGATATAAAATCTGGTTTTACTACCTTACAATAAACCCTCAATATGGAATGTCAGGTTTTTTAGATTATACAACTTTGCTTCCGAGAAAGGAAGATGGTGATGGGGGTGGGGTAGGGGAGGTGGATCCTCAGTCTTCTCTCTTAAGGAATATTAAATATTATTTATTCCTTCTAGTTCATATTACCTGGAAGCCTAGGTTGTAGCTTACAAAATAATAAAAGGATACAAAAGAGGTTAAAATGTGTCCAATTCATTGATGTTCTTAGTCATTTTCAAGGAATCAGCTTCTAAAAACCCATGGAATTCTAGGAACCAGATTTCCATTCTCACTTGGATTCCCTCAATGGCTTAAACTTAATTCTTTCAGTAAAGCCCACCTGGTAAATCCCAAAGGCCCCTGTCTACTCTGAGTCTAGCTAGCATCTCCTGCTGGACAGCTCCTGGTGTGCATTTGGGACTGATATTTGAAGACTTACCTCCTTGACTGTGAGTAAATGGTAATACAGAATGCTATTTTTCCCTATCTGGGTATGATCCTATCATACACTTACAGGATGTTTTATAGCTGACGCATCACATTTGTGTATACTAGCTCATCTGATCTTCACAATAATCCTACAATGAAGTGGGGCATGCTACTACTTTACAAACATGAAAATTGAGGATAACAGAAAAGCAGTGACGTATCCAAGGTCACAGAGTCACCTTCAAGCATGGACCACTTGGGATTAGGCCTTCTGACTACCACCTCACAGTGTCTCAGGACGTGGCAAGTGCCCTTTAAAATGTCAAAATGATAACTAGGGGCAGCTTCATCAAAATAGACTACTTTTGCATACATAAATAGGTACTCCATGATATGCCTTCCTCTCTGACCGGTATCTGCTTTTGAGCAACACTTGTTCAAGATGGACAAAGTGTGAGGCTACAAACATCTGAATAAGCTCCAATGTATATAGTCATTTTGGGTATTTCATTTTAATTTAAAAAAAATTTCTTTTGATAAGATTAAAAATTGGCTGTGCCACACTGAACTGGCAAAAGAAAACAGTATGGGGCCTCCACGGCTGGTACTTTTTTTCTTCTCTGGCTAGTGAAGAATTTATAGGCCAGATCTCCTGACAGAGGATGCTCAGAAAGGGTAGTTCCAAAGGAAGTACCCTCCACCTTTGGCTGGATTTTCTCTATTTTTTTTTTTAAACTAAAACTCAGCACAGTGGCAATGATCTGAATGGTTTCTTTCCCTTTTGATAGAAGACAAAGTTTTCTTCTCTGGGAGGAATTTTAGTTACACGGAGACCTTTAGGAGTTAACTGTGAATATTACCTTACTTCTAGAGGAAAAAATTCAAACCAGTGCAACTGGCAACTCAATAGTACCAGCAGGATAACAAAGTAGACAGGAGGTGGGCTCTGACCCTAAGGAGTTCACACTTGGTAAGCCCGACAGACCAGACTACTAACGAGTCCCCAAACCTCATTCACATTTGATGGGCAATCCCACTAGTGACTATTTCTGGACCTGCATCTGGTTCAAGACCACACATAGTAGTTTCTCTATCTCTTGAAACTTTTGAAGAGAATTAGCCAGTTATTTTCTAGGAGGTCCCTCGATTTGGGTTTCATTTTCTCTTACCAGTCATCTACATTTCCCCATTTTAGATCCTAGGAAGTCGTAGGGCATGACCTTCTAGGAAAACTGGACCACTTGCTTGTCCCAGAGAGGAAACAGCCAGCCTTGCTAGGCTTTCCCTAAGACTGGGCAAAGAGCACACTAGCTACATCTTACACACTAATGAGGGAGGGTACTCTATGAAAGTGTGCTACTGATGTTAGAATGGGAAATTTATTTATTTCTTTAAAAAATTATTTATTTATTTATTTATCTATTTATCTATCTATCTATCTATTTATTTATTTATGATAGTCACACACACAGAGAGAGAGAGAGAGAGAGAGAGAGAGGCAAAGACATAGGCAGAAGGAGAAGCAGGCTCCACGCACCGGGAGCCCAATGTGGGATTCGATCCCGGGTGTCCAGGATCGCGCCCTGGGCCAAAGGCAGGCGCCAAACCACTGCGCCACCCAGGGATCCCTAGAATGGGAAATTTTTTTTTTTTTTTTTTTTAGAATGGGAAATTTAAAACTACCACTTCCATCACTCTGGGATCCAGGCACAGGAGCCATTTTTCCCACACCAAACCACTTCACTTCCGGTTTGTATGAATCCAGAACTCAGAAGGTTATTGACCCAAAGTTCACATAAACCACAGGAAACAGAAGTTTTCTAAGAGCTGTAAATGGGGCAGGATTTTAGGGAGAACTATTATTCCACAGCAGTAACAGTTTCCAAGGTACCAAAATGGTTTGAGATAATGGTTTTAAAGACTCAAAAAGGAAAAAATTTGTCAGTCAAAATCTAGCAATAGCGATCAAAAGTAGGCCCTGAAAGCACTCTCATATTTAAAAAAGGATTAGGACCATTAATCACTGCAAGCCAGGAGTTATATTCCATGAAAGGCTTGGGATGACCCCATGGAGAAGGCAGGCTTCTGAGGTGGGCGGCACTGCCCTCATCTATTCTGGAAGTCCAATCTGGCTCTGCCCCTTAACTAGCTGAGACTAGTTACCAGAGTCTCCAATTGCTTGTCAGGTAAATGGGGAGAAAGAACACTACTTACCTTAGACAAGTCACACAGATAATGCATGTGAAGTATTTGGCACACTGCCAGTTATTATGTGCTCTGACTTTTGTTGCTACTTTTTAGAGAAATACACATTTATTTATACTCTGGCTGTATCTAGTTGAGATCTTGTTGTAGAGCTCTGTGTGGTTAACAAGGAAAGTGAGTCTTAAAGAGGCTACGGAATTTGCCGAAGGCCTCACAAAGCTACAAGTGGTGGAGCTGTTCAGTGCTGGCTAGTGTACTGATTCTCAAAAATACATGTTCACAGCAAGGGAAGAAGAATCGCCACATGCAGATGTTAGTTTAATACAAAGATAGTTAATAAAGCTCCAAGCCACGAAATAAATACAGATCTAATATAACACCTCTTGGTTACAATTAGTTATCTGCAACATTTACAGCAGCATTGCTCACAATAGCCAAAAGGCGTCCATCAACTCCAGTGCTCATCGACGGACGAATGGATAAACAAAATGTGGTCTACATGTACAATGGAGTATTATTCGGCCACAAAAAAGGAAAAAAGTGCTGGTACAGCTACAACATGGATGAATCTCAGAAACATTATGCTAGGTGAAGTCAACCAGACCTATAAAGACATATATATATATATTCTGTGATTCCACTTACAAGGTGCCTAGAATAGGCAAATTTGTAGAGGCAGAAAGAATGGTATTTGCCAGGGTCTTGGGCAGGGAGGGCGGCGAAGGAGGTGGGGGCAAGCTGCTGTCTAATAGGTGCAAAATTTACACTGGGGTCAGTGAAATGGTTTGGGGTAACAAGAGTGCTGATGGGTACACTGCATTTTGAATATAATTAATACCAATGAGTCACATACTTACAAATGGTTAAAATGGGCAGACTGCGCTATGTATCTACTATTATTTAAAAAAAAAAAAGAGGGATCCCTGGGTGGCGCAGCGGTTTGGCGCCTGCCTTTGGCCCAGGGCGCGATCCTGGAGACCCAGGATCGAATCCCACGTCGGGCTCCCGGTGCATGGAGCCTGCTTCTCCCTCTGCCTGTGTCTCTGCCTCTCTATCTCTCTGTGACTATCATAAATAAATAAAAATTAAAAAAAAAAAAAAAAGAATCCGTCATCTAAAGGTATGCCATCACGTGAGCTGGCATCATGTTTCAAGGAAAACACTAAAGCTGTACAAAACCAGGAACTACAGTTTAATGGTCAACTGTATACATCCTTTCAAGACGTACTTATTACAGTGGTGCTTTAGGTGTTTCTTGTAGCTGTCCTCCTGGAACAAGGCGTCCGGGTTGCAGCCAGCCAGCCAGTCGGCATCCTGCACCACTGGATGTGTGCTCTGGGCTTTTACCTTCTTTCCTTTCCTTCCCCGTGGCACTGGGGCTGATAAACCTAGAATCAGAGTTATAATAACAATAACAATAATAATAGAAGTTTTTTTATAAGCCCAATTACAGACAGCAGGAAGCAGACCTACCAGAGTGATTGACCAAGGCTCGCGTCTGGCCATCAGCCGTGGGTGTGATCAAATCCCAGATGAAGCTTTTTATATTCTCATCCCCCTTGTAGTGATTGAGACAGTACACAAGGATGGTCCTGCAGATGGTTTCCACGTCTTGTTCAGTGAGCTGACGCTTGTAGCGCCCATGGGAAAGGATATCTGTCCACCGTCCCCAACTGCAAAGCAAATATTCAGCATGTAAGAGGATGCCTTTCAGTTCAGATTTGGGGCTTCATTCTGAGTCAGGTAGCAGAGTTAGGGAATCTTGGGTCAAACTGGCAGCACTTAAAACAAAACTGGCCATAATTGACAGCTGGTGATGGGAAAGTACTTCAGGAAACCCGAGTCAAACACACTGGTGGAGGAGCAGGGCCCTAGCTGGTTGCCTGGAGCAGAGCATCACCGAAGTCCTGCCCATGGGGCTACCACAGGCTCTCCTGGGAGATTTGGGTGGCAGCCACAACCCTGGGTGAGGAGAACTCTGTCCACTTGGCCTCATGCTGCCACTTGGCTGGTGTGCTCCAATGCGGACCAGCTATTTGCCATGTGTGGCGACCCAAGTCTAGGACATGATGCTGAAGGGGAATGGTTAGTTTCACTCTACCTCACAGGGATACCATGATAACCAGTGAAAGACTGAACTGGCTTGAGTTTCCTTTCTGAAACAGGGCGCGCTGGTTCCCAAGTACAAGAGCATTCATGGACAGCACGTTTAGCCAACTCTCAGGCCCTTGTGTTAAATGGACAGGAGGAAGGACTGCACACAGAATGAAATAGAGAGCACACCACTGAACCCTAATAGTCTACTTGGGGTTATAATACCGGGCAGAAACAGTGTTGTGCTCTTTGATCCAGGTGCCGTGGCGTGAGAGCACACAACAGATGGGTAGATGCTGTCTGCACTGTGTCTCCTCCAGGCCACATCTCAGGATGGAAGCCAGCCTCTCTCCTACCTTCCTCAGGGGCCCAGGGCTGTGCACGGCGAGGGCCACCTCGGCTGTGGTCCCAGCCCTGGCCGGGTCCTCTCTGGCCTCTATGAATTCTCAGTTCCTCACCCTCCAGGGCCAGTCCTCAACTTCAGGCCTTTCGACACAATGTTCTCTCTGCCTGGAACTCTCTCCTCCCTGCCCAGCACCCAACTCTCTCTCCTACATGGACTAACCCACAATGTCCACCTATCAAGGCACATCGCTGTCTGTGGAATTCCTTCTTGTATATTCCCCGAAGGTCAAAAGTGGGGGGATGATACCAGAGCTGTGTCTTAAAGGAGCGACATGCTTTTCCCCTCCATCTGCACAGTCTTCCTGGCCATGGCACCATCACGGTTTCCCGCCACTTTTGTTTGTTTACCTGCCTTGAGGCAGGGGCCGTGATGTCCTACTCCCAGGTTTCTTGAGTATCCTAGCACAGTGCCCCACCTCCAATAGGGGTTTCCTACAGAGTAATGCCCAGGGGAGGGAAAGACACTGTGCTTTATGTATACTTCTTAGCTTTAGGAATTACTGATGTGTTCCATTCCTAAAGGAACCAGCAAAATTCTCAACTGTGATCGTTGGCTTGAAACATCCAAGCTGGTGCAAATTAGCAAAAGGCTCAGGTGTCTGTCCACCACATAAGAACAGACAGGAAAGAATTGTCTAGATTCTTATAGATAATCAGCTGAGATATAGAATGGGCTTCAGTTGAACTTCATTTATTCCATAAAAAAATCACTGATCTGGCACTCAATGTATCTGCTGGCATTGCACTCTTCCCTGAGGACATAGAGAAAAGAGTCCTGGGCTTCCTGGAGCTCTAACTGGGGCTCCAGCAGGAGCGCCTGCTACTCTTAGTCATAAAACAATGTGATGAGAAAAAAAAAAAAAACAAAAAAACAATGTGATGAGTGTGATGGAACGTGCAAGCCAGACTCTCTGGTAGAGTGCCGAGGAGATGCCTGTGCTGGATGTCAACGACAGGAGCTGTTGGGCAGATCAAGTCTGTGCGATTGGGGGGTAGAGGGGTGGGGAGTGGGGTGCTGCTTTAGGCAGTGGAAGAACTTGTAGAATGACAGAGATAAGACCTGAGGCAGAGCATGGCACACTGAAGGAAATGAAGTGGGCTGTCCCAACAGAGGCCTGGGCCACCCACAGAAAGGACCAACAGGACAGATGAGAGCCAGATCAGAGCTCTGTGTGCCATGTTAACAGGACGTATGTATTTACTCTGAAACTACTGATAATCAATCCACTGCAAGAAATAATCAAAAGCAGGATATCATCAGATCTACAGAAATGGCATTTTGGTGGTAGTTTTTTTATTTGAATAGAGCTTGCCTGCAGTCCCATAAAATGCCAGAGAATTCTTATTTGCAGATTCAGATATTTTAGTGAGCACATTGCCATCATTCAAAGCATCATTCAAAGCAAAGACTCAGAGATGAATTAGATATGGATCCTGCCTTTCAGAGACATGTTGTCCAGCAGAAGTACAACTCAGAGTTGAAATAACCATCCATTAATGTTTCAGATGAGTTAGAAGAGCCTTATAACTGAGATGATTGCCTTTAACAACTCTTTATAGCAGAGAAATACTAAAAGACCACCACAGTTGAAAATTTTATGCGAAGAAGCTAAAGTAGGAAAAGGTTTTGTAATTTTGAGACTTTGTTCTGAGTTATTAGTCACCAACAAGTAAATTTGGATCTGACATAATTCTTTAAGGGACAAATTCGTGCTCCCTCAAATCCACGAGGATATGAATGACTTGTGACCACTTTGACCGATCAGCCCTGGGCCCTATCAAAGTTGCTGCAAAGTCATTTGCTTGACTGCACTATAGGGAATCACAGAAATCCAAACACAAACACGATTTTTTCTACGCTGATTAGAGTTCTAGTATTTAAAATAAAATTCTGTTTTTCATGTGAGCCTGACTTACCCATAGACGAGCAGATTCTTCTCAACTCTAAAGCACTCACTCCTCGCGTAGCCCTGGGACCTGTCCTGGGGCCGCCTCGGCTTTGTGCAAGGCTTCTCTTCAGAATCACTTTCCAAGTCTGAAAATTCCATCAGCTCGTCTTCCTTCACTGCACTGTATAGCCTGGTTTGCTTCCTCACTCTTGGAGTGTCAATAACCAGGTTGTTCTAAAAAAGATAGCAGATAAATCTGAAACTTCTAAAAAAGCATCCCTTGGGTTAGATTAGATAGGGCTTTGAATGGGAACCTCTCACTCACCCTCCCATTTAAGGCATCAATATCCAATTCAGCCTTCTTAGCCCACTTTTGCCAGAAATTTGGATCATCCAAGGAAATATCTGTTCTATTTCCAGATGCAACAAAACTGGCCTAAAGGAGAAAAAATATGCATTACTTTGAGATGCTTTTCTCGGAGGCAAAATGCAAAGTAGCTTTCATTTACTCATTCAGCCAAACACGTATGCCTTCCTGCACTGTGTGCCAGATGCTGCAGTCGGTGGGCTAGGATGAAAGAGCTACCGTCCCTCAGGTAGCTCTCTGTCCAGGGGTTTAAATAGATCAGGAAGTGAAAGATGACAGTACAGCATATTCGGTGACGGGTGACAATGGTACATATAGGTACGACAGTTATCCACGGGAGGGACCAGGTTCATGAAGGGATGTAGCAACGGCATTGCTGGGAAGAAAGAAGAGGGTCCCCAGAATATAATTCCTGGGCCAGGCTAGAACAGGAAAGTATGCGGAAATGTTTGTGACAGAGCATGTGCAAAGGCTCAGAAGAAAAGAAATGCAATTGTGTCATGTGGCTGGTGATAAGAGTAGTCAGGGGAGAGCAGCTAAAGGTCAAGCTGGCGAGGCAGACGGAAACCAGGTCATGCAGGGCCTTGCATGTCCTGTTAATGAGGCCGGAACTCTATCCTGAGATAGCAGTGGACTCTTTCAAAATGGAAATCATCTCAAGATGGACACAATCACATCCAAAGCCACCTGTTTAAGAGCTCATACTGATGTCCTGGGACATGGGAGGCTACTGCAGTGGTTTACAGAGGAAGCAGCTCTATAGACTGAAAATGGCTCCACAGAAGTGGAGAAAAGGAGACAGTCCAGAAATGTTTACTCTTTAAAAAGTAAAATGAAAGCAGTTAGAATCTGGGTGGATGTGAAGCATATAAAATAGGTGGAGGAGGTGGGGGGATTGGGGTGGTGGTGGGAGGCGGCAGTGGCCCAGAAAAACCTCTGTAGCCAACTTGGCATATGAACAGCATTAGTCAGGCGAAGTAACCGGGGGTGTGAGTTGAAAATGCACACACACAGAGGGTGGAGAGACAGGCGTGAGGAATCTGCTTTTGCACTAACTGAATCTGAAGTACCTGTGAGGACAGACAACAGAACCGGGAAAGAGGCTGAAAGACATGAGAGAGAAGGTCCAGCACAGAGCCCAGAAGAGGGAACCTTCCAAGACTGGAGTAGCTGGGACAACTGGATGTCCATAAGCAAAGGGAAGGAGACAGGCCCCTATCTCACACCACAGGCAAAAGTTCACTCAAAAGAGATCACAGGGTGAATGTAAATGTAAATGTAAGGGCGAAATGTAAGGGCGAAAACTATAAAACTCGCAGAAGGAAAGAGCAAATCATTGTGAAGTTAGGTTAGACGACATATCAAAAGCGTGAACAATAAAAGAAAAAATGGGTAAACTGGACTTCATTGAAACTAAAAACCATTAAGAAAAGACTGGGAGAAAATACCTGGGAGAAAATACTTGCAAATCGAATTGCCTAATGAGAAACTTCTATCCAGAATTTTTAAAGAATTCTTAATATTCAATAATAAAAGCCAAGTAACTCAAAAGGTGAATAAAAGATTTGTACAGACATTTTACCAAAAATGATATACAAATTGGTCAACAAGCACATGAAAAGATGCTCAATAGCATCAGAGAAGGCAGATCAAACTAGAGTGAGTGATCACTTCACACTAATATGGCTATAATCAGAAAATAAAAAGTGTTGGTGAGGATATGGAGAAACTGGAACCCTAAATCACTGTTGGTGTAAAGAGAAAATGGTACAATCACCAAAAAACAGTCTGTCAGTTCCTCAAAGTGTTAAACCTGGAGTTAACATATGACCCAGCAATTCTATTTATAGTAGATACATGAGAGAAATGAAAAGATACTTCCACATAAAAACCTGTTCATAAATTTTTGAAACAATGTTATTCACAGTAACTCCAAAATAGAGACAACCCAAATTTCATTACCAGCTAGTGAATGGATAAACAACCCCAATGCCCATTATCAACTGCTAACAGAGGTACATCTATATAACAGAACGACGTTCAGCAGAACAAGGGAACTGACACATGCTACAACACAGATGAATCTCAAAAACACTATGCTGAGTGAAGGAAGCCAGACACAAAAGACCACATGTTATATGATTCTGTTTTGTAAAATGTCCAGAGTAGGCAAATCTAGAGAAAGGAGATTAGTGGTTGCCAAGGACTTGGCAGGGGAGGGGCAAGGGGAGGGGAGGAGGGAGAGGCTGGTTGCTAATGGGCAAGAGGTTCTGGGGCGATTGAAACACTCTAGATTTAGATGTGGTAATGGCTGCACAAGTCTGCAAATTTGGTAAAGGCACTGAATCATACATTTAAAATCGGTGAATTTTATGCCAAGTGAATTACATTTCAATAAAGCTGTTAAAAATAAAGGTGTAAAGGGGGCCTGGGTGTGGATAGGTGGAACTATGCACAGGGGAAGCCTCAGAAGGTGCTCTCAGTCAAGTAGCGGGAAGGAAGGCTGGGTGGTGACCTTCACCAGAGCTGGTCTAATGACAGGGTGGGGGAGGGGTGCAAGCTGGAAGTTGAAAAATTAGCAGAAAGGCAGGTGGTGGGGACAGCTAGTACAAATAACATTCATGTGGATTTTAGCTATGAAAGAAGGGTTATAGAGCTGTAGCTGGAGGGCAACATGAGATGAGAGGCTTTTTTGATAGGAGTGACTCAACTGTTCTTATAGGCTATGTCAGGATCTCAGGAAACAAAATTATGTCAGAGCAGGAGCTCCAGAAGTGGAGAGGGTGGGATCAAGGACAGAGGAAGCAGATATGAGGTCAAGGTGAGGGTGACTACCAGGGCCATATACAGAGAAGGGAACCCAAAATGCACACAAAGAATCTTCTATGCATCAGCAGCTCCACAGAGATGTCAAAATTACCCTCTTAATTCTTAATTAAAGAACAAATGTTACATATGCACCTTAGGGGCACTTTATAAGATCTTGCTTTAGGTGAACTCTATTATGATTCTACAGAAAGCCTGTCTCTTCAGATCAATTCGCACCTTAGCAAATGTGGAGCCTTTCCCTTCAGACTCAATGGTGATAGTGTGGGTTCGCCGCAGGAGAATCTGATCAATATCTTCTTCACAGAATTTAGACCCTTCATCCTCCTCATCCATGAGTGCACCATAGGCCCCTTTCCGTAGCAGATCTTCTATTTCTTTCTTAGAAAGTTGTTGTACCTGTTTTAGAGAGATATTTTAAATAATTCAGAACTGAAATGTTTGTAGATAACACAAATGCTTCATTGGACTCAAGGAGGATAAACCTGACTCATAAAAAAAAAAATGTGACAAAATAGGCTGAAAATATTGAGGTTGAAAAGTAATTCAATGCTGGACAATTTCTTACTATTAGCTAAATAAAGTTAAGGCGCCAGAATAAACAAACGGTCTAGGCAAGTGTGGATTACCCCATTGGTAGCGTTTTCTCTCCCACTCATGGACTGCAGCACAGCTTTATCCAGGCCGAGCTTCAAACTAGCCTTGTCGAACATTTCCCTTTCATAAGAATTTCTTGTAATCAGCCTGTAGATTTTCACAGATTTGCTCTGTCCTATTCTATGACATCTAGCCTGAGCCTGGAAGAAAAAGGAAATGAACGGTTACCAAAGAAAGAAAAGACTCAAGTGTCAGTTATAAGAGTACCCGTTCCAATAAGCAGAGGTGCAGTACAGAAGGTTAATACACTAAGAAATTACTTTTATGTTACTAGTAAATTGATTACCACTTGGTTCATTTGCCCAATCATGGGATGCTACCCGAGTGACTACACAACTTTAATTTATTGGTTTGACTGGGGATTCTTCATCATAGTGGAATAACTTAAAAAAAAAAAAAAAAAAAAAAAGGCATCAGGACGATTTTTGTGTATCCTTACCTGGAGATCATTTTGGGGATTCCAGTCGGAATCAAAGATGATGCAGGTATCAGCAGCAGTAAGATTAATGCCTAAACCTCCTGCCCTTGTACACAGGAGGAAAACAAACCGATCAGAATCAGGTTTGGAGAATCTGTCGATAGCTGCCTGGCGGAGATTTCCTCTCACTCTGCCGTCGATCCTTTCGTATGGGTACCTAGAAAATGTCAGGATTAACAAGAAGGCCTGCCGCATGGCTACAGCACGCTTGTTTCTTTTTGTAAAGAATACTACAACATGGGATATACACCATCTGAATATTATTTATCAGAAATAATTTCAGAGCAAACAGGTTTCATTGTAGTTTGGGATATAACTGGTTGAATGCTCAAAAATCAAATTTTATTTTATGTCCTCCCTAGTTAAATAACTTAAGTCTAAAAATTGCTGACCCCTCTTACAGTCAAATAACAAACAATTTTAATTTTAGGTAAGAACCATTTTCCCCTAGTCAAATCAAAGAAATGGGAAACAAAATTGCCATTAAAAGTATGCAGAGTCCTACTGTAGTCACCACATAGAATAACAGCTATGTACATCGACAGTTTTGAAAAAGAGATGTGACACATTTTCCCCCACCCCATCCCCTCTATTATGAATGTCACTCTGAGGTGAGCCACTTGGAGCCCCATGAAAGGTCATTTTTTATTTCCTTTTTATTCTTATGGTGCGGTGGCCTCACCGTCTTTGAATGAGGTAGTCTTCCAGTATGTCCAAGCAGCGCACCATCTGGGAAAAGATAAGCACCCTGTGGCCACCAGCCTTCAGTTTTGGCAGCAGCTTGTCAATCAGCACTAGCTTGCCAGCAGCCTGGATCATCGCCTGGAGCTGAAAATCTGGAGAGTCTGCATTGTGTGTTTCTTTAAACTCTTCCAAAATTTTCTCTTCAGCACCTGCAGAGATTGGACAGCATAACGTGAATACTGTAAAAGGTTTTTATTACTAAAAACAATGAACTTGCTTTCAAAACCCACTGCTAACTATAGGAACCAGGATGCCATACTCATGTTTATGAATATGAATCCATCCGCTTACTAAAAGTCAGGTCTAACACAAAACCATGAAAGTATAAAAGGGATCAAAGTTTTAAGCACAACACATTTAAACATTTGGGGGGGGAAAAAAACCACATTTTCCAACAAACAAATGTTTGCTGTCTGTAGAAACTGAATTTCAACAACAGACTGTCAAGCCAGAAGTGGCAGAAACAAGCCAAGGGCCAGATACCTACAGAAAATTTGGAACCTAAATTGCTAAAGAAATGAAGAACTGTTTACTAGCTGAATATAAATACAAACAACAAAATCTGTTCTGAAGCTAAGAAACAAGGGAATAGAGTTCTAATAATTACAGTGTCAGGGCAGTAGTTTTTGTATATAACTGTATGTAAATATAGCCAAAAGGAGGGCAACAAAAAGCAATTCCTTTTCGAGGTTAATTTTTAGGGATTTTTTTAGGGGTTCTGAACATACTTCTTCTTTTGCAATCTCTAAACCTCCTTCCATGTCCATTCTCATCTGAGAGTTTCATGAGGTACCAAAATTTTATCCTAAAGTGGTGAAAGCTTTTCAAGTGTTTAAAAAACAACAGCAGCAAATGACCTTGTTTCACGTAAGGCTTCTATGCCTATGTACATCACCCTCTTTTTCTCAGCCTCATGCAGATGATTTCTGCTTGTTCAAAGACTTGGGTGCATCAGAGAAGCCTCAAGAGAATGACATTGTCAGAAGAGCAGTGCTTACATAACTGCCCCCAACCCCAAACACACACAGGCTAAGCTTCCTTCAACTACTTAGGTGGCTTAGCTAGAATTAGACGGCACCAGTCTGGCCACCTCCCATCCCTGGAGTTAATCGGCCAGGGCTGCTGTGCTCAGCGCCTCTCCCTAAGGATGGGGGGTAGGGTCACCTATTCTTTGGAAAATGCAAACAAATCCACCTAATGGGATTGGTTCCCAGCCTTCGACTCTCCCAGAAAGTGTAAACTACTCTTCTTAGCACTTAGGGTTTAAACGTGTGAACTAACAATACATGTGATGAGTATGCATAAATCTCAAAGGGAACTTAAAAGTTAGGTGAGTTAGACCCTCATGGCCTCTAGGACAGAACTTCCACAAGCAGCAGTGTAAGTAAGAAAAGTGCCATCCTATTTCCACTCTAACGGCACTTGCACAAATTAAGTTATGGCATGGTCATGTGCAGAAATACAGCTTGTTAATTATTATAACAGAGAATCTTACTGAGATCAGATTAAAGTCGCTTTATGCCCTTACCCAGGCACTAAGGCCTCAGCAAAGCACACTGTTACTTGTGAAGAAGGGGGCTTGGCTGAAAATGCCACCTGGGTCAGAATGGTTAGTCCCTCACTACCTTTTCCACATGAATCAGAAGCTCTTCTCTAAGTGGGGGAAAAAGGGGGGAAGGTTTTGTAAAAACCTTTTTACATTTTGTAAAAACAAAATGTTGAAGAGCATTAGCAGGAATGTCCCTGATGATAGAATGTTCTTGAATAAAGTTGAATAATATTTTTCAAAACATAAAATTTAGAAATCTAGGTCCTGGATTCAGGACAAGACAGCCCTCAGGAAACAAGAGAAATAGATTTAAGTCTGTGTCTTACATTAGGTCTTTTTAAAAAGTTTGTTCTGTGCAATATAGTATAAGCTCTTTACAATTCAGAAATAGATTTTGCTCCTGGTATTCGGCTATTTTTTTTGTCTGTATGAAAATTGTAACTCAGAATCAAAATATAGCATATTGGTTTAAAACAAGCTAAGAAAAAAATAAATAAAACAAGCTAAGGACCAATGATTATTTTTCACAAATGAAATAATCATTTTGACAAGATAAGTAAAAGACATTTGAATAATTTTATTAAAAAACTGAAAATACAAATAATTTCTCAAATTAGCAGATAATTTTTTTTCACTTTAACTTTATTCAGAGATGAGAAAATAACTTTCTTGCTTTTTGATTGCTACTAATGATTTCTCATCTTATAAAGAATAGTCAAAATCAAAATACATTTGTTCCTACCTGACAAAAGCTACAGCTGAATTTATCAATCCAGCTCTTTGTTATGAATTCAAGGTGTTTTGTTTTTTTTTTAAAGATTTTATTTATTTATTCATGAGAGACACAGAGAGAGAGAGAGGCAGAGACACAGGCAGAGGGAGAAGCAGGCTCCATGCAGGGAGCCCGATGTGGGACTCGATCCCGAGTCTCCAGGATCACGCCCTGGGCTGAAGGCAGGCGCTAAACCACTGAGAAACCCAGGCTGCCCTGAATTCAAGGTTCTTAAAGTGCAGGCAGTTTTAAAAATATTAGCAAACATATTTCCTATATGATTCCTGTAGCACTATATTTATTATAGCCAGAATGTAGGAAAGAAGGGTGGTGAAGGTATAGAAGAGAAAGCAATTTCTGCCTTCCAACATCACAGCCAAACTGCCCAATTTACCATTTATCTTGATGTTAGATTTGCAAATATCAATCTGAAAATTAGCTGGAAATAGGTTATGATAAGCCAAAATACTTTGTTGACACTGCCCTAAATTAAAGTACTATTCATGCTACATTTCAAAATATGTGTGTATCTCAAAGACAAATTGAAACGAGTGTGCACTCACTTGAAGCGAGTGTGGAAATCTGACTTAAACAGATGGTCACTGTGAAAACAGGACCTGTGATGGTAGCTAGCTATAACAAGAAATTATTATCTGGCCAATGTCATCCAGCCACAAACAAGAAATAATTTTCTTTCAAAGATTACAAAAAAAAAAAAGTTAGGATTATTTATCTGAAATTCATCCCATCATGCAAGCTTCAGCTTATTTTCTTTCTGCCTATTCTTTTTTTTTTTTTTAAGATTTTATTTATGTATTCATGAGAGACACAAAGAGAGAGGCAGAGACACAGGCAGAGGGAGAAGCAGGCTCCATTCAGGGAGCCTCATGTGGGACTCGATCCTGGGACTCCAGGATCATGCCCTGGGCCAAAGGCAAGCATTCAACTGCTGCCACCCAGGGATCCCTTTCTGCCTATTCTTCTCTGTGCTGCTCAGATCCCCAACAACGACAACAAATGACCCTGATGTCACTCCTAACCATTAGGGAACCTTGACCAAGTTTTCAACATTATTTGTACTCTCACAAAGGGAACCTAAAACTGGACGTTCCACTCTCTTGAGGCTGGGGCCAGTAACTGTAACTGCATTTATGTTCCCCAGTTACCTGCTACTCTGATCTAATAAAGCAACAAGTAGCAACAATTAGCCAGTACTCACAGTGCACCCCCAAACACTGCGCTAAGCACTTAAGATATCAACCCACATTTAAAATATTACTCAGTTTGTGTTCTACCATCCTTTCTAATTTTCTTCCTTCTGCTTTACTTATATTACACCATATGTCACCAACTTATGCATATAGTTGCTTCTACTTTCCACAATTACCAAAATGTTATGCTTTCCTGAATTGAACTTTAGCTTGATGGGGGCTGCTTGACTCTGCCACCACCAATAGGAACTTCGATTTAAACTTCAACACTGAAAACATCCTTGAATCAGCTCAGTTACATGTGTAGAGGTGGCAGCCCATCAGTATACCTTCTACTCCAGATTGTGGATGAAAATGGGAGGTACTGGCCGTAGAGCAACCTCAGTGAAACCCAACATCCACATGAGTTACCCAGGCAGTTGTAACGCCTACTGCGTGTGTATATACTTTCAGCTTCTCAGCATAGAGATATATGAAGACGCACTGCTTAACAGATTCTTCATAACCTGTAGGCACAGAACACTGACCCCAAGGTGTGACCAACTAGGACAACTGCCACAGACCCAAATTTTAGAAATCCTAAAAAACTCATGGTCAACAATGAATTATATAAGATGACCCCGAAGAGCAATCAGCCAAGGAAGAGACGACTCCTCCCCTGAATGTTCAATGCATGTAATGAGCACGTAAGCAGACCAGGTAAACTTGAGAGAGCTGCAAGCAGGTATCTGACAACTATCACTGAGGTCAACCCTTTCACACACATCCTGCTGGCAGCATTTAAGCTCTTTTGTGAGTGTCCTCCTGTGCCCCTTGGAGGCTACTATTCCTCATTTTCTTTTCACCAGATATTAAATGCAAAAGTGTGCATCTGTCACACATGTACTGTGCTTTACTCACACCATCAGTCACCCTAAGCCCCAACTCCACCTCCCCACCTCAGGAATAGACAGGTCAACACTCACAATAATGGCCTTATAGGCTCTTAAATACACAGTGATTAGTAGGCTGGCAGCATTAAACATATAATTATCACGCACGATACTCTCTTTAGAAGACAAAGCTAAAAGCACAAAGTCTGAAAAGGAAATTCATCGATGTCACACCACAACAATGAGCTCAGGTGCTACGCTGAGACAGTCTTGCAGGTGTGGACCATTCTGTCATTTAATAACAGGAACATGGGAGTCTGAGATGCCTGACAGGTGTGTATGTCATGAATGGGGGCGGGGAGTGGAGGTCAGGAATTCTTTAAATTAGCTGCCTCTGAACTTCACGGATTGTGATAAAGACAAAACTAAGCTTTGTTCCTACTCACCGAGAAAGGAACCTAATGGCGTTGCCGGCCATTTGCAATCACACACAAACACCCCAACTCAGCCGGCCATCACCTTTCTTTAACCCATATTAACTCCGGCCAGCAGGGCAGGCAGCAAGAGCCTTCTAGCAGGTCTTTCCCCGCTCCCTCCCATCTGTTTTATATGATGTTGCCAGATCAATCATCCTGAATCATTTCTCAGCTCAAACACTAGCCATGGTTCTCCACTGTCTGCAGACAAAAGCCAAATTCCATGACCTAGCCTCGAAGCCTTTCCATAGCTGGGGCCACTATGTGCCTCAGGTTCCCTGTCCCACTGCTTCTTACATGGACTTTATACTTTGGGCAAGTTCCCCCTTTGTTTTCCTGCTTCTTTGTCTTTGCTCATGTTATTACATCAGCCTAAATGCCCTTCTCTTTTCTGCCCTTGACTGGCAAACCCCTTCCCACCCCCACAGACTTGTCTCAATTGCTTTCTCTGTGGCTTCTCTAATCCCCATCCCTCACAAACCTGAAGGCTCTCATATCCTCCGATGTCCCACATATCACATGTATGCCATATTTATCCCTTTAATGATTTTCGGAAGTACATAATACAGGTTTTTACTCAAATCAGTTACAGGACACTATCAATTTAGTTAAGAAAACAGGAAGACTGTAAAGTATTCATCAGTAACAGAAACAAACTGTTAGCAAAGTTTTTGAATGATCTCTCATTCTTAGGGAATAGGTCCTAGAGGTCTCTAGACTGAAATTTCCTGCAGACAGCTGCCAGCTGCCTTCTCGCAACAGTTCCTCTTTAACTTCTCTGATTTACACACACATACACACACACACATACACAGCACGAAAGTCTCTGCTGAGGCTAATCTCTCTTTAACTATGAGCACTGTTGGTGATTTTTAGGTATGAGCACCCACACCTCCTTCCAAGGGTAAGACACAGAGTCAGGGAAGTAGAACAGCGAGCTGAGGTCCTGCTGCTGCAGGGATCAGCCGGTGCAATGGTCCCTTGCCTGTAACGACCACAGAAGCAGGCGTCACGAAGAACAGGAAGCTGGTGAAACCCACGTTGAGATGACAGGATCCAGTAATGACCACAAACCATCAAGTCCCCTGTCTGGAGGACAAACAGGACTTCTGGAGCTCTGTCATTTAAACACATTCGCTGGTGCATAGGCTTACCGTTAATAAGGTATGGATGATTGCAGCACTTCCGTAACTCCATCATAGTGTTTAAAAGGTTAGGTACATTAGCTTGACCACCACCTTTGGAGAGAAATGTGAAATTCTTCTCAAGGATGGCTCGGTAATATTTCTTCTGAATGTTTGTTAGCTCAACTTCAATAATAGTTTCTTCTTTGGGGGCCAAGTTCTTTTCTACATCCTCCTTGAGACGTCGCAACATCATTGGCTTTAGAATAGCCTGGAGTTTTTGCACCTAAAAAAGGACCTTAAGTAAATACTGGAATCATGATTCGCTTGCATGCTGAAATGTATTCTAATGTAAAAAGTCAGGATTATGCTATTCATTTACCTTTGGTTTTCACTTGTCAAAGCCCAGTAAGGGTATGAAGGCACTAATCTCTCAGCTTTCATGACAGAAGAGTATGAAGGTTGAATGAGTCCAAGTTAAATGGCCTATTTCAGCTACCTGAGAGCCCGAAAAGCCAAAGGCCTAACAAGCACACAGCAGAAAAGAACCCAATTTATTCACTGAGCTTCCCTTCTGTTTGTCTTAAGCCACAGGGATGATGAGGAAGAAGGAAGAGGTGATGTCATGGAGTGTTATGCCTCAGTTCCCTTCCCTTCTAGAAAAAGCTAAGAGAACGAGTAGGCCAGGTGTTACCTACTCCCTCCACCAATAGGAAGGCAGAGAGGTCTCTCTGGTTCTCGTTTCTGTTGATTGGCATTTGGATATACAGCACACAAGGCAGTTTTTATTTCAGGAAAAGCAAAACCAAAACAAAACAGACTTCACTCAACTAAACTAAGAGGCTTTAGACAATAAATTATGGAGGGGTAAAGGGGAGGACATAAAGACTAAGATTGCAAGTGTATCTCCATCTCTGTTTCAAATACAGTATAATAATAAATACCACAGAACTCTTAGGATGTATAAAATAATTAACTGCTTTTCATATACAATACCTCACTTCTCACAGGAATCCTGTGGGGGTAGTTTATTTATTTTTTATTTTTTTTAAAGATTTATTTATTTATTCTATGATAGACATAGAGAGAGAGAGAGAGGGGCAGAGACACAGGAGGAGTGAGAAGCAGGCTCCATGCCAGGAGCCTGACATGGGACTCGATCCCGGGACTCCAGGATTGCGCCCTGGGCCAAAGGCAGGCGCTGAACTGCAGAGCCACCCAGGGATCCCTGTGGGGGTAGTTTAAATGAAAATATGTAGACTCAGAAAAGTAAGCAATATGACCAAGTATACATAGCCAAGAAATAAGACTAGAATTTCAAAACTCCACGAGGCAAATAACTATAATTTCCATGGCTTCTAACACTGTGGTCAAAAGTATACACAGCAAAAATCATTTACCCGAATAGCATGGCAGTCTATGAGAATTACATGAACAGGTAAGTAACCTCTCCCAACAGATCTCAACAGCCCCTCATGAGGGTAAACAGACAACAAAACAATAAAACCTTCCAAAACAAAGACCCAGAATGTCCAAGGAGAAGAGATATAAAGCTCACTTAACTAAGTAGGTGAGAAAAAGCTCATATAATTTATATTTTTAAAAAGCTAAATAGCAATGCTTTGTCATTTATTTCATGGGTTAATCTTCAAATTATATGACTAAAGTACAAAGTAGATGTGATAAGTACCTGTTCTTCTGTTTTCAGATCACCAAATTCTTGCATAAAGGTGGTTTCTGAAGGGAAGCGACTTGGTTCCAAGAAATGAAGCAAGCTGAAGAGCTCTTCCACAGTGTTCTGTAGTGGGGTCCCTGTCAGCAGCACTTTGTGTTCCTATAGGAACACAAGGAAAGCAACTGATCAAATCCTAACAAAAACAGTTTATTAAAATGAAAGCCTCGCTCTCCTGGGGCGTCTGGGTGGCTCAGTGGGTTGAGTGTCCAATTCTTGGTTTTGGCTCAGGTCATAATCTCAGGGTTGTGGGATTGGGCCCCCAGATGGGCTCTGTGCTTAGCTCAGAGTCTGACTGAGATTCTTACCCTCTGTCCCACATGCCCTCCCTCCCCATCTGCCTTGCATGTGCTCTCTCAAGTAAATAAAATCTTAAAAAACAAAAAACAAAAAAGCCTCTCTCTAGATATCCATTTTCCTACTTCTCGTTCATGCCAACTCAGCATCCACCGTACGTAAAGTGCGGGTAGCGGAAACCAAGGCAGAACAAAACAAAAACACGGACCCTGCTTCAGACAGATCTATGGTGTGGGTCCTCTAGAATGCTGCAGACCTTACAAACATGTCTTGCCATTTCATTTCTTTCCAGGGTTATTAGGTCAACATTTTAGTGCCATGGCTTTGCAAGTCTCCCAAGTCCCAATGCTTTTTTTCTCCACAAAAGTTTTTTTCCCAAAATCCCTAGACTCAGAGAAAGCTCACATGCTTCTTTCTGTTCTCTACATCATCAGCGCTCTTCTCCCCATCTGCTTCCTGCATGACTCACTTCAGACACAAAAGAAGTTCTTCTACATGCAACAGCATATGAAAAACTATTTTGTTCTGCAAAAATTTCAAACTAGCAAAGAGGTCAGCTTGGTTTTAAATACCACAATCACTTTTTTTTTCTTAAAGCAGATGCTATTTCTAACTTTGTTTCTTTGAACCAATTAGGTATTTCTTTAAAATAATTCTTCCTGTTTATGAGCTGTTTGTCCAGTTTTCCTTATGCATCTGTACCCTTGTCTTTGTATTTTATATATCCAACATAGTGGGGCTATTTCTCAGTGACCAATTTTAATGATATGAGTTTTTTAATCTTAAGGGTCTTATTATTTAATATTTTGTTTGGTACATAGTCCAGCAAATAAAACTATTTCAGAAAGTGATCCTACCTTCTAGTAGGTTCAAAAGCAATTATTCTGACCTAACGTGAAATCTGACACAAACTTGGCTGCCAAGCAGAGTATATGCTCAGTAAATACTAGATAAATGATGTAACTAGGGATGTGCTAATTTTCATCATATCTACCATGTCTTATATGTCAATGAAGTTCTTTTTTTTAAAAAATAAAATTTATTTATTATAGACATAGAGAGAGAGAGAGAGAGAGAGAGAGAGAGAGGGGCAGAGACACAGGAGGAGGGAGAAGCAGGCTCCATGCCAGGAGCCTGACGCGGGACTCGATCCCGGGACTCCAGGATCGCGCCCTGGGCCAAAGGCAGGCGCTAAACCGCTGAGCCACCCAGGGATCCCCTCAATGAAGTTCTTTGCAAGTGAAGTAAATAAGTTCAGTTTGTTTTTATTTCTCCTTTTCTCTCTTTTGAATAAAGATGTCTCTCAGGAAGATACACAGACCACCATCATCTTGGGATTTATTTATTAAATTCATAATGTGAAAGGAGTTGGGAAATCAGTTCAAGATTTTCCAATATAGGGGCAGCACCTGGTTGGCTCAGTTAAGGGTCCGACTCTTGATTTCAGCTCAGGTCATGATCTCAGGGTTGTGAGATTGAGGCCCATGTTGGGCTCCACACTGGGGCATGGTGTCTGTTTGATATTCCTCTCTCTCTCCTGATCCTTCAACCCTTCTCCTCTCCCTTCTTCCTCTCTTAAAAAAAAAAAACAAAAAAAGGTTTGCTAATATCTAACCATATGGGTGGGTAACATGGGCTACAGTCCCTGACATGCTTAAGTTCTGAATTACTTTATCCAAGAGTTTTTTAAGCTGTCACAGACTCATGAAAGAGCTATACTGATACTAAAGATTGTCTCCTAGTTTTCTCATATCCCTAATGATTGAGATAAATCCTAACCTCTAAACAAATACCGTAGAAAAAGCCTTTTAACTTATTCATTTCAAAGTAAATGTATCCTTTTTTTTTTTTTTTTTTTTTTTTAAGTTCAACATGGGGGTTGAACTCACAATTCTGAGATCAAGAGTCAAACACTTAGCCAACTGAGCTTTCAGGAGCCCTGGAAGGGACTCCTTTTTTATTCTACATTCCCTCAAGGACTGTTTAAAGCCAGTTATGCCAAATGGTTACACACGTGACACTTTTATAAGGTTACATACGAGTAGTCTAGTCGGATAAAACCAGGTTTCCACTTGAAAGTAACTGTGAAAGACCATCTGATTAATACACACAGTATCACAAAACGTCATGTAAGAGACTTGGGCCAGTAAGTTTATCATCTCCAAGCTCAGCTATGTCAGCAAATATGCTTTTGGCTTGAAAACATTACCATTCTTTTTAGCTCTGATGGAGTGATGAGCATTTAATTTCATTTCAGCAGACTCTTTAATTTGTGTGAGGCCTGACAATGAAAGACAAGATGACAGAATCAATGAAGAACTTCTACCCCCTCCAGAGAATCCCCTCCTTGTCAATGAGGGGCAAGGAGATGGCTTGGTTTTCCAGAGCTCTGTGGAGGATGGTGAAGACCATAAATGTCCCTCTACAAATCATTCTCGTGAGCATTTCCTTTTGTGATGGGAGAGCTAAATACACTCAGTGGTCTTCTCTTTCTGAGAATGCACTTGGAACACAATCCTCATCAAGTGTACCTTTGTACTGAGTCTAGTGCAGGAAACAGCAGTTCCTTCTGACCTGCTACATAGCTGGATAAACTCACTGCTCGTTATTTTCACTGTGTTTTATTCTAAGAAACAAGAATAAAAAGTGGCCACTGTGTAAGTCATCATCATAAGGTTTGCTGTAAATAAGAATTTAAAGGCCAACCTTTAGTTCTTCAGAACTAGACAAATACAAATGCATTCTAATTCTGAACAATGGTGCTGTATTCCATCTAGAAAACCTCTTTCAAGAAAGATTCTTGATCATCAGAAAAACAATTATTGTGTTTCATTTGCTTATCAGAGATTCCTAGTGAGTGAACCAAGAATGAGTAACAGGTATGTGAGTCCTTGAGATGACCAGGAGGGCTGAAAGGATCCCAGGGTTGGTCCATTATAGCAGAGGGCAGCATTCTCAGCTTTGTCCCACTATGACATGGTGTAATGGTATATCTAGAATATTATGACTTTCTATATGGGCTGTTACGTGAAAAATAATTAGGGAACATTGCAATATGTAACAGAAAAATTATCTGGCTAAGAGATTCTAATCCATTAATGAAGTGTTACTATAAACAACAGAAAATCCTTTCAAGTCTCCCGATTACAATTACATTGTAGGATGTTGACAGCACTTAACTAATCTGTATGCACCAGTGGAGGACAGTTTTGCAGTTAGAATCAACTGCTTGGTAGCACATAAACTAATAATAGGAAACAACTCAGATAAACTCAGGTGACTAAGCCTTCAGAAAGTGGTACTCTAGCTGTCTTTTACGTGGACCACTGTGAAGATGGGTCCCTACTTGGAAGATGTAGGTAGGTACTTCATGAACACTTGCATTTGCCTGCAAATACCAGTTTACTTCAATGTAATGCTAAAGTATTGCATGGAGAGAGCAAATACAGTCTCAGAGTTTCTCTTTTCCATGTGCTTACCTAGGTCTTCAAGACTATTCACTATTTCTAAGTATTTTAATTTCTTTTTTGGATTGGTCGCCAAATAATATAAACTGGTTATGAGAAACGTCTTAGGATGGAAATTCCATACTTAATAAAAAGATTGTACTTATTTATTTGAGAGAGAGTGCACAAGTGAACACCAAGTAAGGGGGAGGGGCAGAGAGGGAGAAGCAGGCTCCCCACTGAGCAGGGAGCCTGACTTGGGGCTCAATCTCGGGACCCTGGGATCATGACCTGAGCTGAAGGCAATCGCTTAACCAACTGAGCCACCCAGGTTCCCCGGAAATCCCATACTTAACAGAATAATTCAGTCAGACTTATTCCTTTAAACAAAACTGGATTTTGTTTGCTTTTAATTAAAAGAACTGCTGGCTAATGAATAAAAGAAATTGCTTCAAAGAAGCAGCTGCAACAGAAAGCTTTTAAGTGTTCTTTTTGGTAGTACCACTCTTCAGTAAATAAATTTATAGTCATGAACGTATAGAATGTTCTTCCCAACTCAAACTCTCAATTAACAAGAGATCATATTAATCTACAAAAGGCAACATCAAAGAGATTTTTTAAATCTTTTGCACTTTTTAAAAACTCAGCAAAACATCCAAGACATACTGAATGACAATAACATAGGTTTTAAAATGTACATTAAAAATGAAAATAAGTGATCAAAACCCACTTTGCAAACTACAGAAAACAAAGAAGTCTGAAGATGACTGAAGTCATGTAATAATTTCTGCTAGGAAACCATATACACAGAAGCATGGAACAGAAAATCAATAAAATCCTACCACCTCTATAATACATTATCCCATAACACCCCCACTGAAAAAAATGTAGAAAAATCTATTCAGAAAAACCTGACCAAAAAAAAAAAAAAAAGAAAGAAAAACCTGACCACCTCTTAGGAAGCAGAGAGAGTATGAGAGTATGGAGGAGGTATGGTCTACAACTCCAGATCAAATCCAAGGTCTTGTAAATGCCCCCAAACTTCTAAGTGTCTGTGTGAACTTGACCAATTCCAGGTATTAATCCATACGAAGAACTTGACTCTACAAGTCCTACTGGATTCAATGTGCCAAAACTGTTGAGCCCTGGAATATAACTTCATTATCATCACTGGGCCAAAGCCTGGCCCACAGTTTATGAAATGGCAGTATTTATAAACAAAAGGGAAAATCAAATACTCATAATCCATCTCAGCGAAAATATCCTGACTATACCTTACTGTAATACAATTGTGCAAAGACACCAGCCAACAATGTCAGAATCAAGAACAGCCATAACTTCGGAGAAACTGAAAGCTCAGGAGGACATATCATAGAATTTGACAGACTTTGGAAACACCCTACACAGGTATCAGTCAAATTCAGAGCAGTGAGAATACTGAGTCGGTAACGATTCTGTTCGGGTTCAATGGAATCATCAATACGATCACTGACCAAGTCCATCATCTTGAGCCCCTCCAGCAGCTTGCAGTTCCTATTCTTCAGCCTATGGGCTTCATCAATGACGACACAGCGCCATGGAATATTCCGCAGCTCAGGACAATCCGTCAAAATCATCTCAAATGTAGTGATGATGGCATGAAACTTATAGGACCCCTTTATCACTCGACCCTACAAGAAAAATTCTAAATTATTATTTAGCATTAGAGATTACATGAACTTTGATTAATAAGTAGCATAAAATGGATATATTTATCTTTTGGGGACATCTTTATTTTAGTAACAAGTTGCATTTTTGTTTTCAAGGTTATTTTGCAGGGGAGCTTTAAAAGCCTTTCTTTTTTCAAGGAAGTTTGAAAATCATTAGTAAAGTTTCTGATCCAATTTCTCCACAGATCATATGTAGTAAAGTGCCACTAAGTGTGGCCATTCTAATTATATCCTAGAGACCCCAAAAAGGTGAAAAGCTGAAAGATTATATACTATAGTATATAAAAACTTGTTAACTGTTTAAAATCTTTTACTTTTTTTTTAACTTTTGTAACATTTCTTTTGAAGTGCTAAAATGAAAAAACATTCACCTAGTATAGAACTTTTAACAATCTCTCAAATCCAGAGTTAAACACCAAAATAGATTTCGATATTTTTCTCCTTGAAGTATTTAATCATAGGTCAGATTTTATACTCAAAGCAAACATATAACAAAACTCTGTCCTATTTCCAGTTATAGGATTTTTACTTACCACCTGTAGCTTACAATTATTTTAGCACATACTCTTCTTCCTTCTCATTTATGATGTTTCACTGTCAGTATCATAGAACAACTGTATACAGCTAACAAGAGTAAGTCAAAAATCATCCCAAGTGCTACAAAGAGTCAAAGGAGAAGTTCTTCCCTTTGGGTGTGTTTCACACAAACACTGCATGCCCAATAAATTTTTACTTCTAGTAATAGTTTAATAAAATAATTTTTCCACTTACATTTAAGAACACCATTTTTTATTTAGCTTTTCCTTAGGCTTGCAAAATAAAACCAATTAGTGCATCAGCACATTAAATGATTTTCCATAGTCACCCAAGGTAAAAATATTTCATTCATTCTTATCAAATAATCAGAATGACCAAAGATTGTAAAAAAAAAAAATAGCTGTATTTATAAGATAGGAAAATATAACACAATTGGGTAAGAAATCTGAAGCAATTTCTCAATTTTGTAAAATTTAGACCTTCTCCCCAAACATGTGAGTCCATTTTAATACCTAATACCTTGAAATGTACATGATAGGCACAGAGCATACCACTCAAGATGCTTTACCTGGGGATCTTTGAAGTACATTTCATACGACTGAATGGTCCGACGACTAGCTTGACTCCCATGATACACAACCACGTTCAACTCTGTCCAGGTACGGAATTCCCTTTCCCAGTTGGGGATTGTGGACAATGGGGCAATTACTAAGAAAGGGCCATGGATTCCTTTCAAATATATCTCATAGAGAAATGTAATGGACTGGATAGTCTTTCCCAAACCCATTTCATCTGCTAAAATGCAGTTTCGCCTTTGGGAAGGAAGTGAAACAAAAGTTTAGTAAGTACAGATGTTAGATATTTTGCTTTCTTTTCACAAAATATATACTATGATAGTCACAAATGCATATCTCAAATGTTCTTTTTCTTTTTTAAGATTTTATTTATTTATTAATGAGAGACACAGAGAGAGAGGGGCAGAGACACAGGCAGAGGGAGAAGCAGACTCCATGAGGGGAACCTGACATGGGACTCGATCCTGGGTCACCAGGATCACACCCTGGGCTGAAGGCGGTGCTAAACCGCTGAGCCACCCAGGCTGCCCTCAAATGTTCTTTTAGAGTCAACAAAATACATTTCTTTTTCAACAAAATACATTTTCAAACAAAGTGCTCTAGGACATAAAAATTATTTCTGCATACTTCCATTAATATCTATGCATTAATGTTTGTGGGATGAAAATTAATCATACTTCCATTCCTGGCTGTTTCTCATAATTCTGGTTAGAGATTAAAGTGTGACATTATTTGATTAGTATTTTCAATGACTACACAGGAAGCTATAGGTCTTCTTAAAAGTGAAAAAAAAACATGCTTTACGTACATGTTGTACCAATTGAAAAGTAGCCAGTTTACTCCCTCCAACTGGTATTCCCTGAGTTTGTTATTGTTTTTGTACTCCCTGGAACTCTCCGATTTCTTCCAATCATCAGCAGGAGGTCGCTCCTGTTTCAAATATAGTAAATCCCATTAGTGGTTTCTCCAAGACCACACCACTATGCTATTTTCAAATTAAATCCTTCACCATTAGCCAAGTCTTACCACACGCTCTGTTTCTGGCTCCCTGGACATTAGTTTCTCAAATTCTTCAATCTTCGCTTGATCTATGTCCTGCCTTAGCTCCCACGTGCTGTCTTCATAAGGCAGGGAGCACCACTTCACCAGGTAGTGAGTCACAGGCTGGGCCAGTTTAAATAAATTAAAATTGGATTCATTTGATCGAAATGTATCTATATACACCTACACATTACTTATTGATAGACACTACACCTCAGCAACAGTAAGAACTGAGTTGGTAGAAGTTTATTTAAAACTACAATTGTTACACAGTCATCCCAGTTAATAGTATCAAGTGTAAACTAGAAATAATATTAGTGGGTATCATCAGAACAAGCTAACTTTTACCTAAATTCATTGCTATGTTCAAAAGCCAAAAATATAAAGAAATCGTTAGTAACACAGCTGAATTTAAGCCTTATTCCTATCTGTGCAAATCATTTATTAGATGCCTGATTCAGACTTATATGGTAAATCATTATAATACATTTATATAATTAGTTTCTTAAAGAATAAGAAACAAGTCTGTATCAGTATCTCTGCCTTTTTCTTAAAGAGAGGTATTGTTTGTATCTAATCGCTTTAAAATAAAGTGTTTGAGGGGCACCTGGCTGGCTCAGTCGGAAGAGCATGCGACTCTTGATCTCAAGGTTGTAAGTCTGAGACCCACGCCGGTGTACAGATTACATACATACATACATACATACATACATAAAGTGTTTGAGCTCTAGTATATCAGAGAAAAAATATTTTGGGTAATGCAGATCAACAGGATTTCCCTTATCTTTCCTCTAGAAAATACTTGAGTCTGTCAATCTTCACTTCAAGACTAAAGCACACTGACCTCGCTGTGATATTAAAAACATTCACTGGACTGTGTAAGTATGCAATAAAACAATCTTCTTTTAAGTACAGCTAAGTAAAACTAGAAAAGTAAATATCACATTATAGATACAGAAGCATCATAGACTTCATGATAACAGTCTGGAAAAAATGGGAATTCACTGCAGATCTCACTAGATAAGTAAGTTCTAAACATTTTTACATAAAACTTAATTTACACAAGGAAGCCAGGAATGACAGAACTCATAGTGGGTGCATATATATCATTAGCAAGACAATATGGTCAGGAAGGCACTAGACTGGTCTTGACTCTTCCTGCCCCAATCAACCATCCTTTACAACCTCACAGGGCTTTGCAAAGCAACATGAAAATGCCAAGAACTCATAAAGAGAATTATTTTACATTATCCTCTGTGCACCACACTCAATGAGGTTCATCAACTTCACTATGGATGTACAATGTTAAATAACATTTAATTCCATTCTTCTACAAGAGCACTCTTAATTACGTATGGGAAATTTGTGCTTCATAATACGTTTATATCAAACTGTACTGAATTCTTAATTGATCATATTCTGAAATTGTGTAAAGTGCCAATGTATTTGTTTCGTATTGAAAATTGATTTCTTTTAAAAAAAACTCTCAAACTAAGCAAAGAACACATTTAGCACTATTAGGTCATAAAACTAATAGTAAATTTCAGTTAAATTTAGACCAAGTGTGTCACAATCCAATGCTCTGAACCAGGACTAGATCTAGGATTCCATAATCATTCTCTGTAAACACACATAAGCTGTCTGAGTCACTGCCCCCTAATACAAATGATCTTCTGTTACCTCTCCCCGTTCATCTGTGCTACGTGCAAAGTCCATTATCCGGTCAACCTCCACATAATCTGGATTAAAAAGCTCATCTTCAATCTGCACCAAAGGAAAAAAAAGTTAAAATGTGCATTTAATTCCTAAGAGTAAACGTTATTCCACTTTTCACCCGGCAATAATATTTTGGGGGCCACAGAAAAATAAAAATTTATATTTGGCAAATTCTATTATATTAATTGAAATGCTACAATTTAGCAAAATCATTCCCCATGAGGAAATCAGACTTCTCAGACTTTGTTAACCGGGTCTTTTAATTACTGTGTGAAACCTTTTTACTGTGAGAGAATGTTTAAGAATATTTTAAATGAAGTGTGAAATTACAATTCACTAATGAGCAATCCAAAAGGCTTATGGCATGCAATGCATTTAGCATTCTCGAAACTGCAGCTTGCAATAAAGTCTCAGAGCCATGCAAAGTTAAGTGCTACTGGAGTCTCATAACTACTGGAGTTGTCTGAGGCCTTATAGCATCATTTACAGAATGCTATTCAAAAGCTAAAAAATACTGAAACCAGTGAGCTTCCTATTTTTAGTGTGAACAGTTTAGGGTGTCTGGTTGTCTTTGCCAATCAATCTGTACCCTCATCTGAATATAGTCTTATCGTTAATCTAAGTGTTCTAATGATTTATTTGTACTGAATATAGAGCATCTGGCTAAAAGTATAAAGAATAAAGAAATGAGGCTTAAATAATTGGGTTATTTAGCCAATGTATTAACAATCTTTACAGAAGTAAAGAATACTAACTTGCTTGCAAGGTCATCTCTTTATAAAAGAACAGAATATGGCTCAAAGGGAAATTACAGACTATGCCATACTTTAAAGAAGTCAGAGTCAGGCAAATTAGAAAACAGAAGATACATTATTATGTGTGCCTAGAGGTGAATTTATCAGTAACATAACTGCATTAAAAAGCTTCTGCAAGGGCAGCCCGGGTGTCATCAGCTCCGGGTGTGATCCTGGAGACCCGGGATCGAGTCCCACATCAGGCTCCCTGCATGGAGCCCGCTTCTCCCTCTTCTCATGAATAAATAAAATCTTAAAAAAAAAAAAAAAAAAGCTTCTGCAAGACATAGTAGAAGTCACTTCAACACTGTTCATATCTTCTAAAATGCAGGTTAAAAAGATAAGCTGTTTGGTCACAAGGATAGCAAACATTCCTGGGCTACTGTGTCCATTTAAAACATCTGGTTTGGGGGCATCTGAGTGCCTCAGTGGTTGAGTGTCTGCCTTTGGCTCAGGTTGTGATCCTGGGGTCCTGGGATCAAGTTCTACATCAGGCTCCCAACTAGGGAGCCTGCTTCTCCCTCTGCCTAAGTCTGCCTTTCTCTGTGTCTTTCATGAATAAATAAAATCTTAAAAAAACAAAAACAAAACAAAAAAAAGTGTGGTTTAGGTCCTTTGAACACAAAATTATGAAGAAGAAATGAGAAATGACTTTGAACAGTGCAAAAAATCCATCAAAATGTTCATTCAAAATGTTAGTGTATTAATGCACTGGCTTCGTCAAAAGCATCTAGGTTTAGGTACACAATATGTATGCATTGTTCATATATAGTATGAACACTAAAACTTTCCACTAAAACTTTGATGATAAAAGTTCCTTTTACGACACCTTGTTTCTTAAATGGCAGCTTTCACTGATGAATTAAAATCCTTAACCTTACTCCTGAACATGTCCATTCTCCCAGAGAGTAATCTGGGCCATCATGCATGGGATGCAATTTCCACTTTGAACAGAGATTTAGGTACAGCGGACTTAAAAGGATGCCTAAGGTGAAACAAAGAATGCAAAAGCAGTCATAATTAAAAATCCCAAAGCAGCAGCACCATGGAACACCTGAAACCAGGGCATGTGTGTCCGTGTGTGTGTCTGAGTGTGCATGTGTCTGTGTGTAAAAGAGAAAGAGAGGAAGGGAGTTGCTATCTTTTTTGTGCTTGCCCTCAGATCATCTTTTCAGACTGAAGTTTAGCTACTTCCACTCAGGACAAAACTTAAGATTTCTAGTTGTCAAGTTACCACTCAAGATAATATATTTCAACCGTAGCAATAGGTTATTCACATAGATAGACCCAAATAGATAAGGCTACATAGGTAGGACCAGGCACAAATCCCTGAACTGCAGCTGACACCAGCAAACAAAGTCCAAAAAAATTTCATAAACAGAACCAGGACTTAAGGATGGCGGGGGTAGGGGAAGCTACCACTGCCCTCTTTCCTTCTCCCTACATTGATCCATAAAGAAAAGGTCAGAAGAACATATGGTGTCTTTTTAAAAGAAAGCTAATGATTTCAACTTGCCTAATTGTCACCAACACTTAACTTCAGTTTCATTAAGGTCACAAAAAAAAAAATAGAATCTTAAGTATTTTCTTAAAATCTGCCCTTTAAAAAAAAATCATTTAAATATTCTCTAAGAGGTGAAAGAGTCACATGTGAGTGACTCCAATCCATCTCAGTGTTAATTACTGCACTGCAAGGAAGCTGAATACTCGGATCAGAAAAGGTGGTGATGCAGACATATGTCCAATAAAACCACTGCCACCCAATCACCCATCTAATACAAACTTTACAATCTGCCTGTTGGGAGCATGGAAATCAGACTTCAGGAGAACACAGACTTGTCATCTGAGATTATAAGGATTTTATGACAGAAAAGTACTGAACACTCTTCCATCCCCACCCCTCATGTCCAAAAAGGGGTGGGGGTGCGAAGTAGGTTGTTAAACAGGCATTATTTTGCATCAAATTTCACACTTCTTTGCAGTTTACATTCTGTTAACTCTTTTATGGAGAGGGAAACTAATAAATCAGCAAGTTTAATCTTTCAATGTGAAGGTTTCTCTTTTATCTTTTTGAGGCTGTAAGTGAAACCAAATTGGTGAGCAAAAGTCCAGAGACCCCAGTAAGCAGTCTGCCAAAGCATTTTTAATGCAATCAAGTTATGTTGGAGGGGAAATCTGGCACTTCTTTTAAAAAATGCAGATTTCCTTCCCTGCCCTGGGTATGGTTACCTTTTTCATCATCGATAATTTAGGATAAAGGGAGACAGGGAAAGACATTATACCAACTTCTAATACCACATGGCACACATCATTAGTAAAGATGAGTTTAGTGATCGGGTATTAACTTGAGCAAAAGAAATCTGCCACATACTTTCCTTAGTAGAAGTAACTGACATTCTAGAAACTGTATTTAATACTTACTATAGAGTCTTTAACTCACTAAATCTTAATAGAACTTTTATCCACTGACTTTTTTCACCATCTGCTAACTATACTTTCATTACAAGATTTTAATGATACCATCATATTTCCACATAATATAAGGACCAGTATCTTCTAGACTAAGCAACAGGAAGAATGAGAAATTTCCTGTTTACAAATTTTTTTTTAGCAATAACCAGTTACCAGTATGTAAGTAACAGCACCAAATGAGGCAAAGTATTTTTTTTCTTAGCCATTTGCTAAACTAAAATTCAAAAGTCAAACACTTTAAGAAAGTTACTACTTAAGAAAATTAACTGGGTATTTCATACCTCTGAAAGGAATTTGTTCTGGCCCTGCTTTGCCTTAAATCGTTTGATCTTTTGCTGAATTCTCTTATCTTTTTCCAGATCTTCTACAGATGCCCATTGACAATGAAGATAAGAGCTAAAAGAATAAAATAATATACTTGAAACATGTAGAAAATAATTTTATTATTCCCCCCCAAAATCAACTAAATAATTAACAAAATAAGCTGTTTACCTACTTATTGAGACTGCTGATCAACATTCAATACAATTATTCATGTTTGAGAATAAGAAAAAAAAAATCAGTAATAGTGCCTGAATTTGTCTTCCATCCTAAGCCTCCAGTTCTCTTATTTATCTCCCATTAAAAAGAGAAAAGGACCTACTAACAAGCTGTTTCCATAAGTGAATGGATTACACTTCAATACAAAACAATTAGCACTACAGGGTGGCCCTAATTATGAATTTACATTTTGAGCCTTTTATCATTAATTGAGAAATAAAAGGTTTCCATCAAGTTAAGAGAATTCAAATTTAAAACAGCACTGGTAAACCTAACCTAGTCCTTCTAGAGCAATCAGAGAGAAAAGAACCATCACTTGCTCTCTGAACACCCACACCCCAACCAGCCCCTGATCAATTTCTGCCCTCCCAGCTTCATTCTTCCAGGAGCTTTGAAATGATGTTTCTTGGACCCCTGTGAATTTTTCCCTCTCTACTGTCTACCTAGTCCCCACACTGGGCAAGTCCTCTCCTCTTCACACTCACCACGGCCTGCTCCAAGCACAGGTGTTCTCTCTAACCTCAACTTGAACACTCTCACCCTCCCTTTGACATAGGTATATAGTTAACATTTTATGATACCTTTGACATTCTTTGGTTTGCTATTTCAATATTCTTTTGTAGCATCATTCTCTCCCTGCCCCAGATAGCCTGTCTCCTATTCCTCTTTCTGGTGATGACACTAAAAAGAAATAAGGTGCTGAATATGTGCCTATTTCAAAATCAAGGTACTACTACTCTTAGAAATTATGCAGCCATTCTAAAATCTGTCAAAAATGATCAATGACAGGGAAAAGGCTTATGATATTAAGCATTATATCGTTTATATTTATGTAAAGTATAATATGCAAAAGGAAGGACTAATTTAGTCCTTCTACAATTGACTGAGGGAGATAAGGACTTTAAATACATATACCTTGTAGAATATGAATTGATATAAACCCTGTACACACATGCACACAGAGAAAAGAGCCTAGATGAAAATGCATCAAAATGTTAATAATGATCATTTCTGGGTGGTAAGATTCCAAGTAGTTTATTTTCTACTTTCAAGTACTTTCTCAATTTCCAATAAATAATGTGCAACCTGCTACTGCATATTATCAGAAACAAATACTATAAAAATAACCTAGTCTAGTCTAATTATTGGACAGAAAAAGACATTTGTGTAAGTCAACACCCTTGTCTTTCCTGAGGTGCAGCACATGCCTTTAAAAGCACCACTGGTGTGGCTGTGAGGTGGACATAGGCATTTAGTCACTCTCTCATTTGTAAACTGGGCTGTAATTTTTTGGATAGTGATTCTGCTTTACTAAATGGAGAAAAACCACAGCTCTCACTAAGAACAGAAAGAAGGCAAGGATACTCACCACCCCCACTATTATTTAATATTGTACTTGAGGCACTAGCTAATGCTATTAGACAAGAGAAAACAAGGGGGGCAATAATTGGAAAGAAGTAAAATTCCCCCTATTTACAGACTGTATGACTGCATAGCTGGGAAACCCTAGATAATCCATTAGAATACTAATTCAAATAATAAAATGAAATAATTTAGCAATGTAGCAGGATATAAAATTAACATACAGAAGTCAATAGCTTCCATTTACACAAACAATAATCAGAAGATACAACGGTAGAGAAAACCACTTATGTTATCAACAAACATTAAATGCTTAGCAATGTATTTAATTTACAAATGTATGAAATGTATAAGGAAATATTCAAAACCCTTCTAAAAGACACAAAGATAGAGTTGAATGGACTAGAAAGACAACCTTATTTTTAGAGAGCATGACTCACCATCATAAATCATAAATTCGTAAATGTAATACAATATAAATATAAATAAAATATAAAGAAGCATTTTTATGGTGTTAGGTGAGTTAATACTGACATATATACAAATAAACATGCAAGAACATCCAGAAAAAGACTAAAAAGGGCAAGTTTTTAGGGGAAATTAGATACACTAGACATTAAAATATACCATAAGCCTTTATAAGTAAAACAGCATGCTACTGGCTCATGAATAGAAAGGCAGACCAAGGGATTAAAATATGGTACAGGGGCACCTGGGTTGAGTGCCCGACTCTTAATTTCGGCTCAGGTCAAGAACTTAAGGTCATGAGATCGAGCCCAGTGCAGAGCCTGCTGGAGATTCTCTCTCTCCCCCTCTGCCCTTCCCCTGCTATCTCTCTTTAAAAAAAAAAAAAAAAAATGGTACGTATATAGTTCCAAATAAATATATAAATTTAGGACATGATAAGGAACATATCTCAAATTGCCAGGATGAAGATGAACTTTTTAATAACGGTGCTAAAACAACAATATTTGGAAAAGTATAAAATTGGAACAACCAAATATTACTATACTTTATGCCATACCCCAAAATAAACACCAAGTAGATCAAGCACCTACACACAGAAAATGAAACCATGCAGGTACTAGAGGAAAACATGGCAAGTTCCTCTTTAATCTGGGGGTAGGGAAAATCTTTCTAGCTATGGCTCAAATGCCATATTCAATAAGAGAAAATATTAATAAATCTAAATACATAAAAAATTTCTTTAATTTACAATGCAATAAAAATATAAAGTCAAAGGATAATAGAAACTATGAAAACATAGTTGCAACAGATCACACAGAAAAATGGGCAGAGGACATGATGACACAACTCACAAAAGAAGATTAAACTAATGAAAAGATGTTCTTGTTCACAAATTAAGAAAAAAAAACTAAAGCAAAATACAATTTCTCACAAAAAATGAAACTACCATACTACACTGGAAAGGTTGTAGGGAAATAGATGGTCTCTTATATTGTTGGTAGGAAGGCAAAGGGCTACACCCTCATGGAAGGGAATGTGGCAATACCTAATAGAACTACATATATGTTTGCCTTTGAATACAGCAATCCCATTCCTAGGATTTCACCCTCAAACTGTGCCTAAAACAATCTCAAAATATGTAGGCATGAGAATATATACTGTAACATCTATAACTATAAAATATCAAAAGCAATTTACATGCCCACATGCACAGGATGTGTTTGGATGAGTGATGACACAGCCATGAAATGGAGTACTACACAGCAGTAACAAAGAGTGAAGAAGACCTTATGGCTTGATATTGAATAATTGCCAAAATACAGTATTATTAAAAAGCAAAGTGAAAATGTGTACTGATAGTTGCTATTTTTTGTAAGAAAACAGGGGAAAATAATACTTTTATTATATGTAAAATATTTTCTGTATATATATTTACACACACACACACACACACACACATATATATGTTATCTGTGTGTTCATACCAAAAATTACAGAAAGGATAAATCTGGGATTGATGAGAAGGTAAGTAGGAATGAGGTAGAAGGAAAGGGAAAAGGGCTCAGTTGGTTAAGGGTCTGACTCTGGCTTGGGTCATGATCCCAGGGTCCTGGAATGGAGCCCATGTTGGGCTCCTTGCTCAGCAAGGAGTCTGCTTCTCCCTCTCCCTCTGGCCCTCCCCCTGCTCATGCTCTCTCTCTCTCTCAAATAAACATACAAATACTGAATGAACTTTATAGTTGGTAGGCTTCTTTTTCACAAAAATATGGTCTAGTAATTTGGAAAACACTTCCTGTATATTCTAAGACTGACAAATAAGCAAATATATTAGAGATAATGAGAACCAGGTTTCTCATGGTTGAAGAAGGGAGTCATTACTATTAGAAGGGGAAAGGACAGAATGAGCCCTGCAGTGCTGTTGAAATAAAGCCAGAACAATTGTTATAAAGACCCTCCCCCTTTATAGGCATTGTTTTTCATCATTGTTAGGTAAGTAGATAGGTAGGTACACAGAGATGTGTATATATAATAAACACATGTGTGTACATGCATGTACACGAGCAGGTGGCCCACCTAGCTCTATCTACTGACAGGCCCCTGAAGCGCTGACTTCCCTGCAGCAATGTGCACACCTAGTACTCAAATGGTGGTTTCTAAATGCCATTCTTCAATAGAAACAACCAAGTCTCTTTGGATAAATAACCTATTCCAGGACTTAAACAGGACAATTACAAGATGAGATTAGAATATCCTCTGCTGCCAGAAAGTAAGGAAGTGCTCAAAGAAGGATGGGGACAAGGCAAAAGGAAACAGAATCCAGCCTGAAGGGGCTCCCAGTGGCCAAATCTGGGATGTGAGCAATGTAAATAATGATATGATAATAAAGAATTATGGCCCACTGAATAAAAATAAGACATTGCAAGTCTACACAGCTACAAAGAAGCAGATTTAGGCCAAATTCTCCCTTACAGTGAAAACCCAACTAATACATTTAGAATGGGTGACAGAATTAGTAAATCACCACTTGGTAACCATTATCACATTTAAGAATCTCAAAAATCTTTCCAGAAGATACTTTTACAATTACAAAAAGGAAAACAAGAATTCTTTATACCAGTCCTGTAATTTTTCTGTAAATTTGAAATTATGTCAAATAAAAGGTTGACAGGAACTGTTAATTTTAGGGAAATTTTAATTTCTCTTAGAACTCAATAATATCAGACAGAAAAGCTCTTCTTTATAACTACATTTGCCTCATCTCACATGACCGATGAAGGATGACTAGTCTCTCCTGGACTGGCAGTGGGACCTAGTCACAAATGAATCAAGTACCTCAAGCCCTCACTTCCACATCCTGATTTGAATGGATGCTGATCTAGTGGTGCCACTTTGTGGGAATCAATACTTAAATTTCTTGCTTTGTGTGTGATTTGATAAATCTACCAGAGAACTCTCCCTGGCTTACTTATATCTCCTCCTTACCTATGCTGATGCTTCCCTTATATGGCTATATATGAAATCATGTCATATGTATAATTTCCACATGTATACAGTCATAATGCTCTAAGTACAAAATGATGACAACATCCATCTAATACAAACCGAGCATTTCTTTATCGCTGTATTTTGTATATCACTGAACTCCCACAATAACACTGACAAGAGACTTCTTCACCTTTTCACTCAATAAAGGTCTTATGAGCAAAACTTTAAACTACATTAGTTTATTAACACAGTGGCAGTTGCAACAAGGGAGAATGATAGAGACCATGGGCCCAGTGCTTTCATTTTCTAAGAGTATGGTATATTTTCTTAGGCTGTTCTGACAGCAACTCCCAAAAGCCTCTCTTTAAACTCTAGAACTTATTAATATGGGGTTTGAGTTCCTTGCTTTGACATTTTTAAACTTAATTTTTATGTTATCCATGAAGATTTTTGTCCTTGTTCTGTGACTACTGCTTAAACTAGAAAAAGGCCGCAGATGGGATGACTTTAGCGGGATGACTACTGATCCTCACAACTACTTGGATCATCAAGTATGTGTCTGGTCCTATATCTACAATAAAGAATAACAACTCACTGAGTTCTTCAGTTTTTAAAACTTTTGCAATTCAAATCTACTAACCAGAAACAAACAAAATCACAGCTCACTGCATTTCAAAATGTGAATGATGTCATAATTTTCTAGAGCCTTCGCCTGATAGGAGACATCTCGTCTCAAGTGCTTGGCATCCTATGCACAGCCAGAGGAGGGAGAGTGGCCCCACAGAGTAAAATTCATTCTCAAAGGACAGGCAAATATGACTTTACTCACTTTTCTATTATTGTATGAGGCTGTATTCCTTCTAAAAAGAATTTCTTGGTTATACATGAAAGCTAGTCAACTTTTCTACCAATTACACACATTTTTCCAGAAAAATGAAATTTATGAAATTCCAAGGATACAAAAGTTAGTAGGCAATGGCCTCCAAAGCATGAAACAAACCATACCCAAATCTCCCAATTCCCAATTATTTTTTCATTTTTCCAATTATTTCTTACATCCTTAATTAGGACTTTGACAATATATCCCCCGATTAAAAGAGAAAAAAAAAAAATCACAGTTTACTTACAAGTTTTTGTATTTCACATAGAATTCCTCAACTTCTACCTCTTCTCCAGAGTCCTTCTGCAGCAAAAGAAAATTTCAGACACATACTTAACACCAACTACTAGAATATTCCAAAAGTAGTGATTTACTCCCACAGGAATACGAAACAGGAACGAGAAAGGCAGTGCTTGATGTTCTTGTAAGGATGAGCACATTGCGAGCAGTAGGAGGCCAGTGAGATGAAGACTAACACGCTTAGGCCCATGCAAGCTACTCAATGTGCTATAGCTTCTAAGACATGAATCATTTTAACTCCTCCCTAACCACATGCAGCTTCATTCACAACAACCTGACCCCAAATTTGGCTCTCTGCCAAACCCACAGTGTTAAGTAGACGCCAAGTGTACCATTTTCTCAGGCAGCAGCCAATTAGCAACTGCTCTCCTGAATGCCATATGTATTATTTTTGGCTGCCTCATGGCAACTTTACATTGTGGGTTTTGTAATGTTTTAAAATATTTAAAAGACATTTATTCCTCCATATAGTTAATAACTCTAAACAAGAAACCATATAAAACTAAACCTTGTTCTTACACTGTAATATCAGTGCATCACAATTCACAGTTTTAGTTTTACTCAGTGGTACAATTAAAATCTCTCAGACAAGATGTCTCACACACATAGCAGCCAAATAAAATTAACACTCCAACTACTACATTTAGGTTAAGGTTAAAATCGTGATATGCATCAGCCAAATCAAGAGTTCGGTGGTGAGATTATCTACACCATCTCCCCTGATCCCACCTACTGCAGTGTGTGCAGCAGAAGATACCACTCATATGATATTTTAGGTATCTCTTTCAATATTTTTTTTCCCTTCTGGTTTTAGGCTATTAAACAAGTCATAGTATGTAATTTTCTCCTGGAACATTTGATCAGATAAATCAGGGACGTAGAACATAAACACCACTTACAGATGTTTAGGGATTGCTTTTACACTCTTACAAGAGCACCCAAGCCTGCCTCGAGGGTCACACTTGGCTAAGCCGCCTCAGAGATGCTGCGGAGAAAATTAAGGCAAGTAGGAACATGGTAAAGGACGAACAAAAGAGCAAAGACTTCTATACTGGATGACAGACTAGCACAGGCTCTGCTCTGAGAGGCTACAATTTCCTCAATCCCTAATCTTCAAACTACTATCAAAGACTGTGTGAACTTAAACTTTTCTCTGAAACTCTCACATGTATCTCCTCAATCAAATTTTAAACTGCTTTTCCACCTGCGTAGCCCTCAGCAATTAGAAGGCAGGATATTTATGAGCGTAGTCAAAGCCCATTAATATCTGGTTCTGATCTAATGATATATAAGTGGTCATAACCATAAATAGCTTTTTAAACAATATATACAGGACACCATAACTATCCCAAACGTTTAAGTTGTCAAAAATGGAAAAAAAGAATTTTTGCTGGGTACCATCAAGAGCCAGCAACATAAGCCTGGAATTAATTGATTTAATTTAGAGAGAAATTCTTGTCAATTCAAGAGACAACCTAACTAGCCCCCACCTTACTTTTTTCGAACCCAATGTTACCTCTTCCACTCACACATTTCGGTAGTCATTTTGAAATACATTAGCTCTGCACAGAACTGGAGATTCTGGTAGAAAGGCCATGACAAGACAGAAGACAACCAGGGTAAAGGGAAAGCCAGGATGAGCCTAGACCTTTTGACACTTGTCATAGCATTACCGTGAAATCCAATCCTAGGATGGAATTCAAGTGTCTCATCTACCGTTTTTACTCTTTTAATGCTAGTTATATTTCTTTCAATTCAGAAAGTTTCAAAATTATGTATCTTTGAGGTAGTAAAAAAACAAAAAACAAAAAAACCAAGCTTTATCATTTCTATTCTCTCTTATTTCCTGATTTTCTTCTTCCCAATCTTTCCCCCTATACTGGCTTATCCATCATATTCTAAATAAATAGTCTTACCAGCCCCTAATTTCTAAGCAGACACCAAAGCACATAGGATCTACTCTGGAACACCACGGATAGTTTTCATCCTATCTCAGTCCTGTGGTCAGAAAGTTCTGACTCACAGCCATCAACTGTCTGTCTCTTGACTGTCATCAATACCCACTTTCTTGTCATGATCAGCTATTCCTCTAGGAACCCGCCATGGAAATGACTACCAAGAGGGTCGAGAGCTGTCTGAGAGGAAGCAACTGGGTTCCAAGGCTTCATGTAGTACCACCTGGAGCTGGTATAGAATTCTACCAAGGCCTGTTTCTTCTGGATGTCCCAAATTATAAGCCTGTTCTTTGATGAAGTGACCACACATACTGGATCACCTTCTTGCCCCTAGAACTGTGAGTAGAGTTGCTTTATACCTTTTGTTTCATATACATATGATCTTACTGACCTCTGCCTTACTAATAGCAAAACAATTAACAAAAGTATGTGAATTCATTAGCCCTCAGGAACACCATTTTAATTATTCATTAAATGGCAGTTTGGGGACACCTGGGTGGCTCAGCGGTTGAGTGTCTGCCTTCGGCTCAGGGCATGATCATGGCATCCGGGATCGAGTTCCACATCGGGCTCCTTGCATGGAGCCTGCTTCTCCCTCTGCCTGTGTCTCTGTCTCTCTCTCATTGTCTCTCATGAATAAATAAATAAAATCTAAATGAATGAATGAATGAATGAATGAATGAATAAATAAATAAATAAATAAATAAATAAATAAATAAATGGCAGTTTGACTAGCCTCTGGTGATATCTGAAAACAGCCCCAACAATTATCCATCCTCATGTTCCAACTTTCAAACACTATTCTATAATGATAACAATATCATAACCAATGAATAACTGACTCCAAGCACTAGAGTTCTGGACATGAATGCAAGTGTACTTGCACATACACAAGAAACCAGCAAATTTATTTTCTGGACAACTACTATTAAATTTGAGAGCCCTCTACAGTAATTTTATGTGTTCAATAGAATATTTTTGAGAAACGTGTATATCTTTTCATTAGACTCCAAGGCTAGTCTATGAAAATCCTTATTATTCATATGAAATTTAAAGTTCCAAATATATTAAGCCATACTTGTTTCCATCGTTCACAGGAACCAGACAATAAATCGACTCCTTTGGCCACCTGGATTCTTTCTGTAAATGGCAATCCTGAAGCCAAAAATAATGGATGACCTTCCCTAAGCATTCTATCACTAAATTAAGCAGCCACACTGGAGAAACAAAGCTAAACTATAGTTTCCCCAAAAGGGAAAGTGTTAGAAAATTTACAACAGAAAGAGAAAGCGCCTTGATAAAGACATCAATAAAGCAAAGGTATGAATCACTTCCTACTTCTGACCCAACCCTACTCTATTCTCTACCAGAGATACCAAATCACAGTTCACTTATGGAGAAAGTAGGACATAATAAATGTGATGAAGACTTCTGCCCACTTTACATACTATTTGTTGTTGTTATTAGTGGGTTCAGCTAAAGAAGATTAAAACAAATACCCTGGAATTTAAATAAGCTCTTAAGAAAATATATCATGGGATAACCTAAAAAAAAAAAAAAAAAAAAAAAAAAAAAAAAAGAATTCCAGGGAATATAGCCAGAATTTACTTTTTAAAAAATTTATTTATTTATTTATTTATGATAGTCACACACAGAGAGAGAGGCAGAGACACAGGTAGAGGGAGAAGCAGGCTCCATGCACTGGGAGCCCGACGTGGGATTCGATCCCGGGTCTCCAGGATCGCGCCCTGGGCCAAAGGCAGGCGCCAAACCACTGCGCCACCCAGGGATCCCCCAGAATTTACTTTTAAAACTACTTTTGACCTTCCAATACAAAAAGGATTTGAATTATTATTCTCCAAGGACAGATGGCTCCAAGCAGAAAGGGCTACATGATGGACTAAATGCAGAAAACAAAAGAATGAACAATTGTACAATCCAAAAGTCCATTCTTAAATTTACCTAAAAATTCAAATACGAGTATCATCTACATCCCTTTCCCTGGGACTCACACACTTGAACGTGAGTTTAGAACAACATACAGGCCTGAGCCAGCCCTATTTAACAGGAGGTGCTGCATTACGGAGGCTCTGCCAGATGAGCTCTGTGTCCGCATGACTCCATGACAATGAGAAACGCTTCTCAGGCTACAGTGATGAGGTCAACTGACTCTGGAAACGATTATCTGAGTCCCCACTATGTGTCAGCACCGTGTAGGGTAGGCTCTGAGAGCCCACAGCAGTTACTGTAGTGCTGCCAGGGGGAGATAAAGGCACCTTCTCACAGCTACTTCTTCAATTATTCATGGTAATAGGACACAGACCAGCAGGCATAGCTAGAATCCACAGGAAAATCTCAAATTTCCTTTTGTTTCTATTTGCCACACTCTCCTCCAATGTTAATAGAGCTGATAACTAAAGTAACTATTTCAAGAACATTACCAATTGGAAAAGTGAGTACCTGCTAATGTTTACAATGTTCTGATGACTTTTTATTGCGCTTTATGAACACCAGTAATGTAAAAGCACTTCAATGAGCTATACATCTCATCCTTACTTTAAATCACACCTCAAGGCATACCTCCCTGCTCAGACCAATTCTTCCGTTCATCTTCTCCATCCTAAAATTCACCAACTCCACAAACACTCCACCGTCATATAAAATTAAAGTGATTTTTAATCTCCTATGATAAAATAACCTCAGTTGCCTGTAAATGATAACAATACCTATTCCTAACCGTGGGTACCTATCTTTTAAAGCTAATGAGAAAAGAAAAAAGAGCTGTAAAGTGGGCAAAGCAGAAAGGAAAAGCAACGTCCCACGTAATGCATAGTCTAAGTAGCTCTGAATAATAGAGCTAATTATAATTTGCAACCCCAAACCTGCTGAGTATGCCTGCTGAAGCACTATCAACTGAATGAAAATTAATACATCCTATCCAAACCACATGCTATTTACTCCAACAAGTCACTTCAATTCTGTGAAGGGGATTATTCTTTAAAGCATGTCAAGTATTTAAATTTTACCATATATTGACATTTCACAAATTAACAGTTCTAAAGTCATTAGCAGGACAAAAACGAAACCTTTCTAATGAGTTAAATAGTGCTCATTTCTGCTTAAACAGGTGGGAAATTTGGTGGAAATTTTATCATTGAATTCATCAGAGAGGAAATTGTCATGTTCAAAGGGTCAACAGATAGCCACTCCATATAACTCCCATCCCCTACGCTCAATTTCAAAATATCTTGACATGCCATTCTTGATTATTTTCCTGTGAACTAGAGTTGTAGAGTCTGATAAAAAAAATCCACACTCTGAATAACACAATAGAAAAGCAAACAGTACTGCAACAAAGGTAAAGAGAAATGCCCTGCTGGTGTAATACCATTTTCAAGGGTCTCTCGACAATTGCATCTGAAGAGCAAAGGTTCCCTATTTGATAAATCTGGGGTCTCACTGATTCCTCCATGCCTCATCTCTTTCAATGGTAAGTCACATTTTGCATACATCTCACTTTAAAACAAACAAACAAAAGCAGCAGCTTATTTTACATATCAGAGCAATGAGGTTGTACTTCCACCTACCTGGAAAGCAAATAAGAACTGCATTTGACAAAGATTCAAGCTGAAAGACAGGCATCCTATATCCATAGGACACCACTTCTAGGGACACTGGAAACTGTATGCTAGAATATAGAGGTGCAGCTCAAGATCTATGTAATTCTTCGAACAAAATAAAACATTTTCTCCAACTGGCAAAAGAGAGATGGTTGGGATGAAACAGGGACTCTCCATCAGTACTAGACTGCTTTATATGTGTTCTTCAGTGACAAAGCTATCAGACTAGTAGTAACAGGTACGTAGAGTTCACCTCAGATGAACATAAATTTTGACTAATTTTGAAGAATAAGTCATATTATCTTCAAAAAATACACTGAAGGAGCACCTGGCTGGCTCAGTCAGTGAAGCATGTGACTCTTGATCTCGGGGTTGTGAGTTCAAGCCCCATGTTGGGTATAGAGATTACTTTAAAAAAACTGAATCTTAAAAAAAGAAAAGAAATTACACTGAAAATAGTTCTGTAGTTCACCTTTGCATTGACAAAAAAAGATATTAATAAATATTTTAATTGGATATGAAGAAATGTTATGGAAAGTATGAGAAAACCACCTACTCACTAAAATGATAAACCTCCATCCTGGGGTGGGGGCAGGGACAGGGGCAGGCAGGGAACTTTCCTAAGGGAGAGGAGAGGTAAATTCACATTTATGATTTTTTTATGAATAGTATTTATGAAAGAGGCAGCGTATAACTCTAAAAGGCTTATATATTTCTTTGGCGATTTTTGAGTTCCTTGTCTACTCTAAATGGTGTCATAAAGCACTGATTGTTTGATATATTTCAATTTCATTTGGGGCTAAATAGCTCATAGTTTTATATTTGGCTAATAAATCAGACAGGATGAGAAATATCACCAGGAGTTTTGTTTTACAATAGTGAATTTTTAATGGAAATCATAAGGCAAAAAATAACTTAAGAGTCATACATATACCATAGGTTTTGATCACTCCAAGTGGTGCTTACCTGTTTTTTTACTAAACGACTGCTCATGATTTTTTCTACCACTGGACCTTCTGCATCAACAGATTCCTAAAAAAACCAAAACCAAAGTAGAATCAATCAACCCAAATAGAAACCATCCCATTCCATGCTATAAAAATAAGAAATCATTCCCTTTACATCTACCTTCCTCCCCTTTAAATTCATACCCTTTAAATCACTGGGTACAAAGTCACCAGTGGGAAATTATGACTGAAAAGAACAAGACTCTCACTCTCTAGAAAGGCAAAGGAAGATCTGTGTTTATTACTTCATGATTATGTGGTTTAATTATGTGGACTAGCATGGGTCCCTAAAGCCAGAGAACATTCAGAAACTCCAGCTGCCAAGAGAAAATAATCTCTGCATGATAGCAGTCAAAAATATAACTTTTGCTCATCTATACCCATGGGGTAAATATACTCATCATTCTGTTATTGTAGGCAGCTTTTATCTATGTTGGTCACATAAAATGTTATATAACAACTTAACATAGCACAAATTACCAAATAAAGTAAAAAATGGCATTTAATATACTTTTCAATGGGATACCAGTTTGTTAACTAAAGTACAGTAATGGTAACAAAAGAGCATTAAAAAAAAAGATCTTTACAATAATCAATCCAACATTACTAGCCATATTTTATACAAACTATTTTATCCATCATTTACATTGCACAGAGAATAAAGTATGCCCTGCTGGGTACTACAAGGCAGTAATTTCATAAAGGGGTTCTGACGGTGCCTAACAGCAGGAGACAAGCTTGAGTGGTTTATTAAAGTCCCAGAAGCTACAGCCCTGAATTCTTCAGAGGTAAATTCAGCCTCCTTGCATCCTAGCTCTGACTATTCCTCAACATAGGCCATTAATTCTCCAAAACTGCATCAAATTATGTATCAGAGGCTCATATAAAAATAAATTTCAGCAAACAGGGCTTTCTAAAAGCTACTGCTAAACATTTAACATCCCACAGTACATTAGCCAATAGTAGATGAATGTTCTCCGACTCAGAGTCCAAGGCTTCCAGCTATTCGAGCTCTAGTCCACCTTGTGCAAGACACGTGAGAACCACACAGAAGGGCTGCTGACCTGCTGTTCTGACTGAGAGGTGTTGGAGGGGGAGTCTCTCCCAGCAGTGTCTGCATCATCTGCCTCCTCATCAGAAATCTTGAACTCCAAGTCTTCTGTGTATCGCTTTCTCTTCACCTGCCTGCTGGAACGTCTCTTCTAAAACAAAAACAAACAAATCCAACAAAGCAAGTTTAAGAAGCCATCACTGATGCTCTTTATAACTTTTCAGGATGGCAATATGTATATATATATATATATATATATTTTTTTTTTTAGATTAACCTCAGCTAAAAGCTGATAATTTTAACCCTGTAAATCACATAAGAAACCACAGTGGCAGTGAACATAACGGAAATGGGGTGGAATCTGGAGTCAGGTGTCTGGAACTTCCAAGGCTCCGTCACTCTCAGTTACCAGATCTTCAGCTGGGGAATGGAAGTAATGACACAACTGATTCTTTAGTCAGGCGGTGCACCGCTCAGAAGTGAAAGCTATATAGAAGCTGGATGACAGGTAAACAGCAGTGTATACTATTCTACTTTTGTATGTTTTAAGTTTTTCCTATAATAATAAAATATCCAAGAAAGTGAAGGCATTAGAAGATAATCTGTAAATTACAAAGTTCTATATAAATACTGATATAGTACTTCAGAGGGCCATTTAAATAAAAGGTTTGCATTTTAATCTTGGCAATAGTCTTAAAATTTTTGAGGAGATGAAAGACTGAATGGCAGAATTTATAGTGAATGACTGTGAAAACTAATTTTACTTTTTTTAGTTAAATTTTTTACCACACTGATTAAAATGTAAAGTTCTGGTAATAGCTGGTATTAGTAAGATTATTAGCAAAATGGTCTCCTCCCACCCCAACGTCAAAAGACTGGGTTATCCACCTTGCAGGACAGTATGGTCATTGTCTATCAAAAGTTTAAAAATGCCCACCCTTTGACCTAGCGATTGCACTTCTAGTAAGGTACATATCTTGAGAATATCTGCAAGATATCTCAATTTTTTTTTAGACCCAAGCTTTTATATCTTCAGAATGATCTGCAAGATAAATTGTAAAATAAAAAGCAAGTCACATAATAATAAGCAGCTTATAATTCTATTTAGGATAACAGAAATGCTTGTGCATCTCTTTGTATGTATGACTCATCAATACATAAACTCAAAACAAGGACACTGAATGTCTCGTTTACTTCTCTAAGACTACAGGAATATTTGCTAAGAAATGGTATATGTATACACTTTCAATAACAACAACAACAACAAAAACCTGAAAAGACACACAACAAATTGTTAATAACTATTAATTCTAGGGAGTGAAGTGAATGGAGCAGGAGGAGATTTACACACTTTTTGCTCAAAACAGTTCTGTATTGTTAGACCTTTTTTTTTTTTGTTTGTTTGTTTTTTTGTTAGACCTTTTTGATGAAGATTAGTTCTGTCAATTAAAAACAAGAGGAAATCACCTTTCGTTAATATGTGTATTTGATAAAATCTAACACAACTCTAAAATGACATGGGTAAATTTTAAATCACTGATAAATTAAGATTACAACTTATAGAGGAGTTCACGAAGCACTCAAAATGAATCAAAATACTGAAAAAGTAACACTTAGGAACTTTTTTCAAAGAATTATGAAATAAAACATTTTAAAGAGACTCTGAATTTTAAAGTTCGTTAGTAAAACAAAGAGGCAAGTCACACCACCATGCAGACCAGAGGGGGAGCAAGCAAGGATATTCGCAGCTTAAACCAGGACCACGGAAGCCCAGCACCTTGCCTCGGAGGATAAGATGGATTGAGTTTTGTTTTACCGCACTTCTGCTCTCTCTGCTCTCAGGAGGGGCTGGGAGGCAGCTTATAACACAAACTTGCTACAGTATGACCATCAAATGAGTTGTTTTAGACTGTGAGCTCTGATCTTACACAGTCTGGACTGCAGAGGTGCAAAGCACCTTTCTGGCTCAAGGTATGTGGGGTAACCTCTTATTAATAAACTTGTAGTGGCTTAGACCCACAGGGTAGCACATGGACCAGAGTAGAGGCTCCTCCTCTGATCCTCCTAGTCAGCCCTGACCCAGAACCAATCCTAGGTCAGCAGGGGTTCTGCTATCTGTGACCTCCCCCCACACCACTGGAGGCAATTTGACCTTGGGGGCCCTGGAGGTGAGTGCGGAGTCTCTGAATTGGCCCAGGTTCTCACTATGTGACTTTGGACATATTGTTTTGTGGACCTCAGTCTCCCGATCTGCAGGATGGGGTTCATGATAGTTAACTACTTCATAAGTATATTGTGAAGATCCCATTAGGGAATTAGATCACATAACACAATTCATTTAAAGCATTTAGAACAGTGCATGGCCCATACTAATGCCAAGTGAAATTAGTAGGTTTAAAGTCATCATTAATTAGCGCTACCTTTCCAAAATAATAATAATAATAATAATAATAATAATAATAATCACAAAGTACTGATGCTACAAGGCCAGGATACCCTGCACAGCTTCCCTTCTCTCTTCCCAAAGCTGATCTAGAATAACTCCTGCTCCTGTGCCCATTTAACCATTCCTCACTTCTCAATTGTCAATTTCCTTAAGATATAAATGGTTGTTATCAGTAACGGTATTTTAATTGGTAAGATTTAGCAAATCTGTATTTCATTTAATCTATCAATTTAACTAAATTGAAATGGGCTAATCTATATTTTCATCTTGTTGTCATTACTATAAGGAGGAAGTGCTATCAGTGATGCATCTGGATGTTTTATCAGGTTTCCCTGGTTGGGGCCATGTCACAGTATGCTTCCAGCCTAAGTAACTAGACACCCTCAGATACAGTCTAACACAAATCCACTATACACTAAATCTCCCTACTGAAGAAATGTTCCAGTACAATAAAACAGTAAGCTTTTCTTTTTTAAACAGAAATTTTATGATTGGTGGATAGAACTTTTTTAATTCTGGAAGTTTGTTCTCACATCAACTTTGGGTTATCAATCTATGCAACAGTGATGGGGTTTGTTAGTAGTGGATACACGGTCACTTCATAAGAGCAAAAACACCAAAAATACAATTAGAACTAAATTTTTCCTGAAAATTTTACATGTTGTTATGGCTTTCTGCCTTTTAAACAATAGTGATCTTAAGTTCATTTATTTTAGGTAATGAGATTCCTTTTACCATTTCCCAACATAAAATCAATTCATTACATAATACACTTCTATTATGGTCTGCTAAACTATTATTATTTGAAAGATTTCTTAAAATCAAAACAAAGTGTAAGCATTCCATTTAAACTATAACTCAGGAGGTGCCTGGCTGGCTCAGTAGGTTGGGCATCTGCCTTTGGCATATATAAATACTTTTGTGTAAACCTAAAACTACTTTTTAAAAAAAAAAGCTTATTGGGGCGCCTGGGTGGCTCAGTCGGTTAAGCATCTGCCTTTGGCTCAGGTCATGACCCCAGGGTCCTGGGATGGAGCCCAGCATCAGGTTCCCCGCTCAGTGGGGAGCCTGTTTCTCAGTCTCCTGCTGCACCTCCCCTTGCTCATTTTCTCTCTCTCAAATAAATAAATAAAAACTTTTTTTTAGGACAGCCCAGGTGGCTCAGCGGTTTAGCACCACCTTCAGCCAAGGGCACGATCCTGGAGGCCCTGGAGGCCCAGGATCAAGTCCCACATCAGGCTCCCTACATGGAACCTGCTTCTCCCTCTGCCTGTGTCTCTGCCTCTCTCTCTGCATCTCTCTGTGTCTCTCATGAATAAATAAATAAAATCTTAAAAAAAAATAAATTAAATTAAATTAAAAAATAAAAACTTTTTTAAAAAAGAAAATAAACCATAAATCAAAACTTCTGAACTGAGACTAAAATAATAGGCCAATTTGATAAACTTACATTATTTTAGAAAAGTTACACATAGTTAACACAGTTATACCAAAGGGAAGATTTAAATGTGTTTCCGTGGTCTCTCTGTTTTAGTACTTTGAGATACAATTTTGAGTTTACATTATACGGAATTTAATAGTTTAAACAAATCAATCACAGAACATAAGAACTGTAAGCCCTTCATGCATATGCTACAGGAAGAAACAACAAACAGCAGTCAGCATCACTTCCTGTGTCAGGAACACAGAAAGACTTGCCTTCAAAGTCAGATCTTCTTGTGTGGTTGCTTATATTAGCTACTGAACCCATAACAGTTATGGACTAGCTAATTAGAAAGGATGCACTGATGTTTATTTGAATAGACTAGCCTTTTTCTATAAGTGAAATGCAGAAGGGGGAAAAATCAGTATTTCCTAAAGTCCAACTGAGTCTCCATTAATACAAATACTTTCAAGAAACAGCAGCATTATTTGTGAGGGAAAAATGGAATTTTCTTGACCTGTGTGGTCAAGAAATCTATTTAATGTCCAAATACTATTGTCATAAAGGCCCTGGTTTAAGCAAACACGATTCAGAAGAAAACACCCCTGTGCATAAAAATAAACTTTAAGATCATTCAAATATTTTAGTTTAAAATTCCCAAAGCCATTAAAAAAAAAAAAAAAGAGGTTTACTTACCTTACCTTTCCTATCTTTACAGTGATGTGTAAAAGGAAATTACAAAATTCACCCAAACGGCCAGCGGCATCACAAGTTAGTTACAGAACCTAACCAAACCACATTCATTCACGCATACTCTCTTTTTCCTCTCCCTTTCGGGCCCTCTTAGCTTAAGCCATTCCGTGACATTATAGACATCAAGGAGTTCTACTAAAAAACAAACAAACAGGGGCACCTGGCTGGCTCAGCTGGAAGAGCCAGTGACTCTTGACCTCAGGATTGTGGGGTTGGGCCCCACGCTAGGTGTAGAGATTACTTAAAACTAAAACCTTTAAAACAAACAAAACAAAAAAACCCAAACCTATCTGAAATTCTTTAAAATAGAGCTGCAACTGTACTTTTTTTTTCTGACTTTTAAGCGACTTGGTAGAGGTATGGGTAGCAAAGTACTTAGTGTGGACTGAACACTCCGAAAAAGACAAGCAGGTTGTTAGGGGCTGACTTGCGATTCTAACAGGACTCCTCGGTAACTGCTCCTTGATAACTTAGATGTCATTCACTGAAGTGACATTCCTAGCCATCCCAGTGGAACATACTGGCACACTTCCAGAGACCGTAACAAGGAAATAATTTTTAACGGTCACGTGTAAGGGCCTCTTACCTTATAGTCTAATCAGTGAAGGCAGGATGCTTTACACACAAGAATCTACATTCCTAATGTTTATTTCAGTTTTTCAACTTCTTCCTACAAAATTCTCCAAAAGTCAGGAGAATCTAACACTGAAAAGTTCTGCACTGTTACCATCCAGAAAGTCACTAACTTGTTCACAGAAACTTTATTTATTACATGACTATACATCCCAACTCTGGCCATCAGATGTCAGAAACCTTAAGATTAGCTACAGATTACATGTTGGTTTTTTTATTCTGTAAAATAAAAGAACTGACAAGCAACCAAAGTTCAGAGAAAATCAGAAATATGAAAGCAGCTTTAAATGAACCAATACATCAACAACATGTTAACACAAATATATACATATATATATCAACATCGAAGGATACATTTACAGAAATAAATGAAGATTCTCAGTTTTATTTATTGTGAGGTCAAAGATGACAAAACCAAGAAGTCAGGAGTTTAACTTCGTGTCAGCCCCCAGCTCTCACCATTGTGGATATAATGTTCCAGACAACAATAAAGCCACCTTTAAAGCAGCTCTATAACAAAGACAGGGGAGGTCTAGTGTACTTGATATGCGGCTAAAGTTACCCATGCTAAATAACCAAGGCTCGGGATCAGAATAATGGTATTACCTGAACACCTGGGTCCTCATCTTCTTCAGGAGGAGGAGATGGTGGGGGCGTTTTGTCTAAGTCTGAATTTTCAGAACCTTCTGTTTTTCCCTTGTTGACCTTTTTCTTCAAAGCACTTGCTTCTGAATCAGGTTTCTTATTACTAGAATTCAAAGTGGATCACTTAGTGTTCACTTTTTAATGAGGTTTTCCACATGCCCCATGCCTTATATTTCCCACATTAATATCCCGAAAGTATCAATGACAACTGATAAATCGATGCATGTTGGCCGTTTATAGTTAAATGGCACTCTCAATTAAGTTTTTATAGCCAAACCCCATACTGATGACCTTTGGCAAATATCTGACCTAATTAAAAAGAAATTTCATGCAAAAACTCCTAACACCACACGGAGTACATTTCCTCATCTAGACAATGCAAAATCCCTGCCAACATACCAAGCCATAATGAAAAATCAGATTAAGAAGCAGTTTTGTTTTCAAGTTTTTAAGGTGCAGAATGTTATGGGTTCTTTTTTTTTTTTTTAATTTTAATGTCAAGGGAAACTAGACTATAATGATCATTTCTTTGTGTCTCTTGCAGCTTTAAATACTCCTATTTAAGTCCTTTTTATAACTAACACTACTAGGTGTCCTCTATTATATCATCCAGCTACATTATTATCCAATGAAGCCTTTTAAAATATAACAAAATATATGGCAATTTCCTGTCCTATATAATTTTACTTAATGCTGTCTTCTTAATTTAACATAAGCTTTATTTTGGTGCTAGGCATTTTTTTTTTTTTTTGACATAGTCACAATAGCCTCTCTTTCAAAAGCTTGGTCTCTGAAATACAAAAATATAGCAAAGCAACCCCAATAATTAAAGTGCATGTTCCATAGAATGTTTCTGTCAAACGTTAATAGGATTTGAATGCTACATAAGTCAAAAGACATGAATGAACTCTATGAAAAAAATTTTTTAATTTAAGTTTACCATCACCTTTAGGACATTTATTTGATATTCTTTTAAAATGTACATTTAGTGCTAACTTCCATTCCAATTTCCAAACCAGCCCCAACATTTCCTAATATTATCATGTTATCCAACAACTAATCTAACCTCGTTAACGATTTACATTTACTATTTCTAGAAAGCCTAAAATTCCAATATACTTGAAAACAAGATGTATTTCAAAAACCTTTAAAAAGTTTATTTATTGAAGTTTATAAATTCCAGAAAAGTATGCTGACAGAAAACAGCATTTTCTTCAGCCTCAGCTACTACAAAAGACGCCAAGACATCTCTATGCTTTTATTTAAATAAAGCACATCATGTAAGACATCTCAAAATTATGTTAGTATAATAAAGTATCCACACACGCCTAAAATGTATTTTTGTCATGAGTAAATAAAATATTCGGTAATCCTAAACTAGTTATTTCTAAATACTCAGAGCCTGTTTTTATTTTGTGAACACTTTAGCATAGTAAATAGCCACATAAGGAAGTAACTTACAAAGAATTCAAGATTATAGTCAACGGCAGTTAGGTTTAAAGAGTTCTTTTTATTTAAAATTTTTTTAAAAAGGTGCTGTCCTAAAAACTTTAAGTCCCCAAAAGATCCACAGAAAGAATAATATTTTTTAAATTAAAAAAAAAAATCCATACAACAGTTCCTCATCCAACTGTCCTAGTGTTTACGCTACACATGGACAGAAGTCTCCCCTACTATGAGGCTCCATTTCCAGCATTTATTTCCGCTCTAACTGCCACAAATTATACAATACTACAGCTGAACGCTGGGCCCCTTTCCTTTCATCTGCACGCCAAGAGCAATCAGATTACCCTGGTAACCAGCGGTCACATGACCAGCACCTGCTCTTTTGGCTGGATGCCACTGACTAAAGCCATCTGCTTCCCTCAATCAGCTTTCAAACATTCTCAACACCTGCGCTGCAGTGTTTTGTGGTTTCTTTTATCAAATCAGTGCAAAACTGCTTCCAAAACTTTACATATTTCTCAAATTTGTTTAAATCAGAGGTAGGCCTGTCACAGAGTTGAACCACTGCCAGGTAAAGTAAGTCGGCAGCCACTGCTTTTCACGGTGACCTCTCTGCACCAGAGCGAAGTACACAATTTAATTTAGTGGGGTTACTGCACCCTGTGTGAACTATCCTATAGGAGTAAAAAGGCTTACTGTCTTAAAGCCACCAGAGCCCAGGTTTGATGAAATATCAATTTGCTGAAGGAGAGAAGTGCTAATGATTTTCCATCTGCCCTTCCCATGAATGAACTATGTGGAACCTCCAAGGCTGCTAAAAGTCAGACAAGACCTCTCCAAATGCTTAGGGAGGGGGGAAAAAAAGCCTGTAGCCAAGGGAAGCACTCATCCCAGATCTGATTACTGAAAGATTTCTAAACTCATTAGACCTTGCACTATTAACGTTGCTCAGAGACAGCTAAGCATTTCCATGCTGACATCTTCTCAGGACATCAATATACAAATCAAAAACATGCCAAGAAGTCAGAAAAGCTACAAAATCCTCAGCGTCCACCCAAAGACATAACAATCAAGGACAAGATAAAGTTACTTTAATCACTAAATTGCCTTCATTACTGTTTTGCAATAATCTCATTTGGATTTTCAACTATGTGTTATATTAAAACCACTCAGTCCCAAAAAAGCCAAAGTCAGGATTTTTCTTTTAACAAATGAGGTATAATATAGGATGGTGGGTTAGAGCACTGATATGGGTCAGACGCACCTTAGTTCAAGTTCTGACGCTGTCACTCAGAACCTTATCTATGTGGGACCCTGGACAAGCCACACCATTTCCCTGAGCCTCCACTCCTCATCTGTAAAATGAGGTAATTCTATCTTCCTCCAAGATTCATTAGGAGGTTTAAATTAGATAGTGGATGAAGACTTTGGCAACGTCGGACACAAATGGCCAGGATGCACACACATCTAGAAGGCATTCTGGAACGTCTGGGAACCAAACCTCTGGCTTTGTTCAGACCCACTCAGGCCAAATCAACTGCAGACTCGGAGACAGAATCCCCAAGCAACACAAGGAGAAGGAAAGCCCTTTATCCACAGTCCTCAACACAAGTTGGAAGAACAAAGCAGCAGACGGTCTCCAATGCCGCTCCTCTCCATGCCCATGACCAGTGTTCTAGTTCAGGCAGGTATCATCTAACACCTTGCCTGTCACAACTGCCTCCCCACCGCCTCGTCACCCGCAGGACCCACGGGTAGGGGGACCTACCACCAGACTGCGGGGAAAAGGCACACAGTCTACCTCCACAGTTATGATTGAAACCTCTAAGGTCCAAAGCTCACCTTTTATAATGTCAGAGCCAAAACACAGCCATACATTCCTCTCCCAAACTGTAATTTGGAAAGCTGGAAGGCACAAACAGTGCAGCTCCTCCCATTGGGGGTAAGAAAACATTACGAATAAGAAACGTCCCTTAAGCTGACACTACAATGTTGAGAATGAGGCCACTGAGTGGCTTAGCAGAGAGACAGACCCTCAAACAGCTAACAGGACAGCCACTCACGGGTGTAGCCGACACTGGCCTACCAGTGGGGATCACAAGAAAGACCAGGGGTGGGCAGGGAATGCTTTCACCTTCTGGCCCTAAATGGTCTCCATCCTGGAGAAATCATATCTGCTCCCACTCTTCTCCCAAACCTGCTCTGCCTCCCACACTTCTTAGTTCAGGGACATGGCACTGCCACCAAAACAAAAACAAAACCAAACCCACCCTCTGCACATCACCACAGTGACCAGCAAAAATGTAAACCTTATTGCATCATTCTGCTTCAAGTCCAATTCCATATATAATAACATCGGAGTCTGCATTGGCAATATAAGGCTTTCTGCGATTTTTGCAACTGGCAACCATATTATTTTCCTATTTACCTCACACCCCAAACCCCCCACCCACCCTTTATGCTGCAGACACACAGAACTACTCCCTAAGGGGTACACCTATCTCTTCCACGTCCACTCCCCTCCCAACTCCATTTACTGCTGTGAAAGACTCGACCAGGCCATCACTCATTCAGGGAAGCCTTTTCTGGCCAAAACAGACTAGATGACTCCACCTACATGTCATAAGGTGTACCCCATACAAGGGATATTTAAAATACACAGAATATGGTGGTAGTAATGGTGGTTCACTGCAATGAACCAAGACCAAAGCCGTGTGTGTGTGTACACATGAGTGCATGTGTGACTGTCTTTCTCCAAATCTCCCTTACGCTCAGAAAGAGGAAGAGTGTGTCCTATTTATCTTTGCTTTCCTAGTGCCTGGTCAGGTATGTTCCTTATCAACTTTAGCAGATCGATTTAACTAAAGAGCGCAAGTAGCAACAACAACAACAACACACACACACACACACAGCCCTTATGATATGCTAGGCGCTATTCTAAAGTGCTTTTCTCATTAACTCATTTCAGAAAACCCCACAGAGATTCTATCTTTATGATGAAAGAGCTATGAAGCTCAGTAAAATGGGACTAACATGCTACCAAAATAGAGTGAGACTTCACAAGTTTTCAAAACCAGTACATCTATATACTTCCCCTCCCTCTTCACCAAGTTCTTTCATTTCCTCAGACTTATCTCCCATCACTGCTGGTAAGACCGAGATACAGAGCCACCCACTCCTGAAGCCCTTCCAACCCTGGAAGCAGCACATTATTCTGGGGAGGGTGCTAGCAGTTTGAAGGGCACTGTCCCTCCACCAGCTCTATTTTCATTTCACATTTTATCATGAGAGCATGGTCACACTGGTGGACAGCTGGATGAGCTCAGTGTCCATAGCTTAGTGACATTTAAGTCACCACTGCTAGACCAGGCTCTAATGTGCTTTAATTGTCCCCTGTGTGATCAAAACACAGGCCATCTTCATGAGAACCCAGGAACACAAACTCTGTATTTGGAGAATACATGTTATATGGAGGAAAGTGCTAAGGACATTCCGTACCCTGAAGGGTTCATATTCAGCTTCTGACCGTAAGAGTCTGCAATGAAGGCCTAAGTGGAAGTACCTAAAATGGGGTGGCATGAACTCATTCCACTGAAGACATGGCACAGAGATAACAAAATTTTTTTTTTTTTGTGAGAATGAGTACAAGCTTTTAAACAGGCCAAGGGCCAGAACTTACTAGATATCTAGCTAGCTGCCCTGATTTATTGCAAAACAGAATGCAGTTAAACATTGATCAGCATCAGCCTACGGATCTAAGTCCTCAAAAGAAACGCAGTTTAAAAAGAAACCGCATGTGATGAGAAAATGGTTAGTAAAGGTCTGGACACTGGGAGGGAGTTCTCGGACAGACACTTCAGATGGGGTAAGTTAGTGAAGATTCTCATCACACTGGGAAAAAATCAACCTTGAGGTGTGGGTCATGAAGATTAATCAGATTTGCCTTCAGGGACTCAAGCCAAAATGTCATACTATAATCTTTTAGAAGAAGAGTAAAAGGTATTGAAAGATATCCTTATATTTTATATGCTCAAAAGGTTTTTTAATGAAGAATCAAAACTAATGGATGGGAAGTGAGAGAGATGTTTCTGGCATGGAATGTTTGTGCTGCGCTGTAATTCTAAAAAATCCAGGCTGCCAGAATAAAAACTGTAATAAGCTGTTAGAGTCAAGGGCCCAATGGTGGTAGAAAGAAATGCATCAAGTCTTTCAACTTGAGTAGAGAATTTTTTTTTTTTTACAGATTTTATTTATTTATTCATGAGAGACAAAGAAAGAGAGAGGCAGAGACACAGACAGGGAGAAGCAGGCTCCATGCAGGGAGCTCGACGCGGGACTCGATCCTGGGTCTCCAGGATCACGTCCTGGGCTGAAGGCGGCGCTAAACCGCTGAGCCACCCAGGCTGCGCCATGAGTAGAGGATTTTCCTCTAAGTTTTTAAACCTCAAAAAAGAAACGCAAAGGAAAAAAGAGTCAAAGTACTAAAAGCTTAAAAGTGTCAAACTAAAAATAAAATATGAAATCATCATGTAAACTTAACCCAAAAAAAAAAAATAAATTGTTTAAAGAAAGTCCTTAGACTAAAATTTATTTAATGGCTGAATTCGAATATAATAAAATGCAGGTGACAGAATAAACTAATGATGAAATAGACAAACTGCGCAACACACAATAAAGGCCAACTCCTTCCCACGAAGGCAATCAGAGCGCGCCAGGTGAAGGCCTGGGCGTGCTCGGGAGACTGCCCACCCCCTGGGATGCTCCACAGGGCAGATAGCGGCCGGGTGGGAATGGTGGGGTGTGACCAAGACCCTTGACCTGCACACTTATGCCCTCTGGCCCCCAGCAACTCAGCCAGCCTGGTGCCACATGGTTCCCTCCAAGTGAGTACCTTGCCCCCTCAGCTCCTAAACTCTACCCATAAATTCCTCACCCCACTTCTGAAGACGGTTGAGAAAGAGAAAGAGGAAGAGCAGAGAAGAGAAAAAGAGAGAGAAGGGGAGGGAATTCTATTTTATTTCTGAACAACAAACATAAGATTTCACTGACAAATTAATAGGCTTTTTTTTTTTTTTAAGTTCTCTGAATGTCACTGGCTGGAACACCTCTAAGACATTTAATGTAATCTAAATTGTTACCTTAAAATAGCTCTTCGAGCACCAAGTACTCCTTAAGAACATTCACTATGCTAAATTTTTAGAAAAGATACAGAAACCTAACTTGCCTTCATTTAAAATGAAAGTATATTTCAACTCAACATGCCTTACCTTTACATTTTACAATCGAACTTTCCAAGGATGAAGAAACTGATGGTCAGACAGGCTACATGCTCAGCCCAAGAAGTGGCATTGCTAGGACTAGAGCTAAACCTGTCTGGTTTCAGGGCCCACGTCGGAGTCCTGGAACTGGTCTGAAGGCATCTAACCTCCTCATAGAGATCTCCATAGAGTCCAGTGTGTGCCTGGCCTTTTAGGGTATCCCTCAGGCCTTTGGAACCTTTGCTGGTGAATGTCTTCTGTTACTTGGGACCATCTCTGGGTAGCCTTCCAGTACCACCAGAACCCTATCCTGATGATAGCTACAGAGTTGCCCCTTATTTAAAAATGAATGGGAAGGAAGGAAGGAAGGAAGGAAGGAAGGAAGGAAGGAAGGAAGGAAGGAGAAAAGAAAAAAGAAAGAAAAGAAAAAAAAGAAAAGAAAAGAAAAGAAAGAGGAAGGAATGAAGGAAGGAAGGGAAGGAGAGGAAAGAAAGAAAAGAAAAGAAAAGAAGAAAAGAGAAAAGAAAAAAAGAAAGAAAAGAAAAGAAAAGAGTGATAGAAAGCCTCCTGAAGGAGCCAAATCCATTTTTAATACAATGAATATGCTCTAGATGGGGGGAAAAAAGACTCATCATGCAGTCACGAATTTTCATTGAAAAACTAAAAGTTGCTGAATTATGGATTGAATTAAGATCTTCCAGTAGCACGGAAAAGAACACTAGTTAGTTAATACATTATCTCATCACAGAAGCTCAACATAAACATTAGCCACTGTGGCTATGTGACACTGCCTGGCACTGTTCTGCAACATAAGAACTGAATAAATCAGATATTACAAAACTGATGCAAAAAGCACTCTTTTACTATAGCATATTCTTCCAAGTGCCAAACAGTAGGGCACAGATGTGGTTCCTTGTGCATGTACTAAAAATGCCACTCTTATTTAGCCACAGCGTTCCCATGATCCTGGAAAGGGGATACTGGTCTAAGTCTGGCAGTTAGAACCCCATTCCCTAGATTCATAATGAGCTTCTCTGATCTGCCAGCATGGCCAATACAACAAATGAGACATGCTGCTCATCCACATTTCAATCAGGTACTACATATAACTTTCCTTAGTTAACATTTTTATTTTTTTAAATGTTTTTAAAATGTGAGACAGAGAAAGCACGGGGTGGGGGGCAGAGGGAAAGGGAGAAGCATGCTCCCCACTGAGCAGGAAGCCCAACTCAGGACTAAATCCCAGGACCGAGATTGTGACCTGAGCCAAAGGCAGATGCTTAACCGACTGAGCCACCCAGGCATTGAGACACCCAGACAGAGTGGGAACCCACCCAGAGTTCCCCTCTCCTAGATAATGTTTTAAAGCTAGGCCACGCAGACTTCTCTGAGAAGCTAAAGGGAAGGCTGGTGTTTTAGATGGCTAATGATGCTCTCAGGGTGGCTTTACACAGCACCCAGACTCAAAGGGGCCCTTACCTGGGCAGAAGACACCTAGCAGAAAGATCTTTGTATATCAAATGACAAATTTTGCCTTTGTATAGGTCTTCATACTTTTCAAAAGCATTTTCGTATATAGTTTTTAATAATTATTTAAAAATTAAGCCCATGATTTCTTCTGCTCTTTATCTTCTAATTCTAACATCACAACCACATGTTCAATGACAACATATGTTCCACCCTAAAATTCCACTTAAGAAAGTCTTCAAGGGGGATCCCTGGGTGGCTCAGCAGTTAAGCGCCTGTCTTCGGCCCAGGGCGTGATCCTGGAGTCGCAGGATCGAGTCCCACGTCGGGCTCTCTGCACGGAGCCTGCTTCTCTCTCTGCCTGTATCTCTGCCTCTCTCTGTGTGTCTCATGAATAAATAAATAAAATCATTAAATAATAATAATTTTTTTAAAAAAAGAAAGTCTTCAAGGGAATGTATCTCCAGAAAAATCCCCCTTTAACATTCCACTACCACCCTGAGCTCCTTGCCTCTCAACTTTCATCTGATGGGTGCAATGAGAGTTGGAGGTGGAGTCTATGCCACCCTTTCCCACATCCAACCACAGTGGCAGCCAGCCACCACTTTCAAGTCCACTCCAGCTCCCTGGACAGGCAGAAACAAACTTTTGCAGACCAGTGTGGTCCAGTCCTGCATCTAGCACAGGGCAGGAGTTAGCAAGACCTGCTTTTTAAGGGTCCATGTTGTTGGGCATTCTCTTCCCCCAAGGACTATGAACCAAACCACACGTGGCTAATGGTAGTACGGTCTGTGCTAAAGAGTGGCTGACAACTACTCCCTCCCTGCTCATTCAGCTGATTTAAAACAAATCAGATAGAGGAAGGATGATAATGTGGTCTATCACTGGCAAGAGAAAGACTGAGACGGTCATCCTAAAGGAAAAAAGGATTTCTAATTAAAAAGACCCAATGGCGAGGTGCCTGAGTCACTCAGTCGGTTAAGGCATCCGACTCTTGACTTCGGCTCAGGTCATGATCTCATGAGTTGTGGGACTGAGCCCCGAGACCAGCTCCATGGTCAACAGGAGTCTGCTTCAGATTCTCTGGCCCCTGCCCCTCCCTCTGCTCACATGCTTTCTTGCTCTCTCAAATAAATGAATCTTAAAAAAAAAAAAAAGTCCAATGGGCCTCTTTCAAAGAGAAGATAACCTTTGAGACCAGCAGAGAAGAGGGCACCTACCTGGTCCCATCCCTGACCTGCAGCTTGGATTTAATGAACCACAGACCTGGCAGGCCAGGCCAGAGAGCAGAGATGCACAATGCCCACAGGTACCTTCTCTCCCTTGCTCCTCTCCAATACTGAAAGGGCTCAACACTCCACTTTGTGGTCATACATTAAAAAAATCTGTACCCTCTTCTGCAGGCAGAGTGTCCAAAATACTTAATTCAGTATTTCCAATTATCCAATGCTGTGGGTCAAAATTGAATCATGGATCATAAAAGAAAAAAAAAAGAAAAACAGAAGGAAAGCTGTGGGTTTAATTTATTTTATTACCAAATACCTGAGAGAGAGGTATCTGACTCTCCAGGTTTTGTGTACTTATTAAATAAAACTAGTTTAATGGTTTGCTTTTGTGTCTAATCTCTACAGAGAAATTTTACATGTAGAAGAGCACACTGTAAAATATATATTAGGTTACCAAACTACACCACTGTTGGGCTTGTTGGCAGAATAAAAATATTCTTTGGGTTAAAATGCTACTTTCTTAGATCAGAATTGAGAAAACAACATCTGAAAAGCAAAATTCCTCAGAATAAAGTTACCACATAAATATTAATGATAATGATACTGTGGTTTGCAAAACAAACAAACAAAAAAACAAACAAAAAAACCCACTTTACATGGTTTTGGTACATCGTGTTTTTGAAAAAAAAGAGCAGTATGTTGACTGTCCATTTTAAAATAAAGTAATTCATCACTCTTAATTTAGAAGGTGCATTTTAGTTTCCTGCTAACTTTAAATGTTGGGGGGGTGGAAAATAGCAAGGAAGCTGCACCAGAAGCAAATCTCCACGGCTTCATTTAACTGGCGCTTCACTAGTCAAGTCACAATCTTTGGCCAAGTTCCCTTCTTTATGTCCATTCAAAGAATCTTTATATAGCTAAATGGACCACTAAATCCTTCAAGAGTCATTCAAAGGAAGCGCTTCCTCCAAATTCTCTCTCATTTCACAAGGCCCGTGCATACACAACAGAAAACACATTGAAGAGAAGAATGCAAATCCTCCTATTTCAGCTACTTGAATCCTTCCATATGCAAAATGGCATCCCCTCCAGCCCACAAATGTCTTAGCTTTTATTTTCAATATTTACTGCCAATATTTGAAAGCTATAAGGACACCTGGGGAGAGCACTAGGAAAAAAAATGGGTAGAAAAATATATATTTAACATACAAGGTAAAGAGGAAAGAAAGATACATCTCTAATAGAAAAGCGGAATGAGGCCCATTTTTCTCATTTTTAAGATTTTAAATGTCTTTTCCTGAAATGCTAATTTTTTTTCTGTTTCCCTACCATTCTATGTAACAGCTTGTGGATGGATTCTTTTAGTGATCCTGGATAGACAAGACAAATATAATCATATTTTGGTTGCCAAAAGGGTCAGTTTGCTGGGCATGGCCACAAATTCAATCCACTTTACAGAATGAAGCAGAATGGCAGGTAGTGAGAAGGACATCCTAAAGGCACACAAAATCAGCCCACTGATAACAGCCACCCTTTCTAAATGTCCTTTATTACCAAGAGTGTGTGAATGATGCAAAACAAGCTCTCTCCCTGCCACAGATATAATGTAGAGCAAGCCAGACCACCAGTGGGTCACTTCCATCACCACTGGCACAGAGGGCAGCACATTTCTTTGCAGAACGTCACCAATTAATGATACAGCATACAGGGCTGAACAGGAAAGATGTGTGAGTAGTTCTACACTAAATTTTTCATTTTACTTCTGTTTATTCCCTTCTATTTCAACCCTCTGTAGGAAAATTATTTTCTGTATAAACAAATTCATCAAGTTAACTTATTCAAGGATGGAAATAACTGGTATCACATAACATTTTGCAAAACAAAATTGCCACTGCTGTATTCCAGTGCTTAAAAGCAAACTGCTATGGCAATTCAACCCCAGTGCTAACATAACCCAAACCCCCTATTACCTTCATCACTGCATATTCAATTTACATAATTATTCTGCTATGCTATTCAGAATTTACATGTAGTTGTATGCATTCCACTTATCTGTGCTTCAGGGATGCTATTTCCTTCCTAGACTTAGCAGAACACAAGACCACAACTTGACGTACTCCATTCATCTGGCCAATAGAAACTGGCTCAACAAAACAGTGGGTTGGTTGGTTTGTTAATCTACTGAAAATCTCTGTTCAATTACCATATTCTTGGACAGCCGGCCCCATCTGACCATCGATGACAGGAAAGCCACCCAGGAATGTTCTCACACACTCTGTTATAAACCAGCAATGGCCTGACGAGTGGTCAAGGCACCAGGGCCAAATATCCCCAGGCCCCCTCCAGGCATGGCCTGAGTTTTGGCCATGTTATACCAGCCCCCATTCTGCATGCACATCTCCACACTCAACAGAAATGTTCTACTCAATTATTTTTATACCACTTGGGGAAAAACAGCTATCACTTATAGGAGGCATTCACTGAGACTGTTCGTCTAAAGCAACACAGAGGGGGAGAGATGTACCAAACACTCTTCTTGGGAGAAAATAATCACATGCCCTTTCTCCTACCAAAAACATGTGACTAATGCAGAGCCATTACTCAGATTCAGCAATGCCAAAAATTTACTCTGCAGAGACAATTCAAACCTCAGGATGAGCAGCTGGGAGCATGCAGATGAGACCTACACTGGAGCTTTCTCTGGTGGGTAAAGATAGGGCCTCTCTCTGTACCAAGGCAGCACAGGTGCCCAGAACAAGTTCCTAACACTTGCTTACAGTTGTTGGGAAAATTTTAACAAGTTTCACTGTTAAATACAGCATTCATTTTAAATATCTGCCCTAACATATCCCACAAGAGACAAGGATAGGCTAAAGTATGTTTTTTAAAGACAAGACTAGGTCAATGTAGACTCAGGACTTGAACATAATATACTTGGAAATTTATGACAAGACCCAAGACACAGTGCAGGTTTTTTCTTTTTTTTTTTTAATCAACGTTTATCATTAGGTGCCAGATTAAAAAAATTAAAGATAACAAACCTAAAGGCAGATAGACTTTGAGGCTAAAGCTAGTCTTGGTGATATATTTTCTGAGTTCTAGGAAGGTTCTTTACAACACAGACTCTTAGGGATGCCTGGGTGGCTCCGCAGTTGAGTGCCAGCCTTCGGCACAAGGCGTGATCCTGGAGTCCCGGGACTGAGTCCCACATCAGGCTCCCTGTGTGCAGCCTGCTTTACTTCACTCTCTGCCTATGTCTTTGCTTCTCCCATTAATAAATAAATAAAATCTTAAAAAAAAAAAAAACCCACACAGACTCTTACATTTCAAGTTTTAAAATAATAATAATAATAATAATAATAATAAAAACATTCTTTTACAATTTTGCTGCAATTTCTCCTTGAAAAAAATAAGCACATTTCTACCTAATCAAAACCACAATACTTAGCTTTTAGGGAATTATAGTTCTAAAAAACCCTTGATAAGTCAGACTGAAATTCTAACCACATCTTTCTTGCTCACAACCTAACACTTAACGCTGTACCTACAAACAATAAGTCCTTAATGAAATATTTAAGTAAATGAAAACAAAATTCATAATGGGTTGTGGGTTTAGAAGGGTGTTCATAGGGGAAAAAATAAAGGTTTTCAATTAAGAAACCACATACTGAGGCATCAAAGAATGTTCCTAAGTAAATGCAAGTATTAAGTTATCTATAAGATTGAGTCATTGAATAGAATTCAGTTATTTCGGCACCATAAAAAGTACCGATGACAAAAATTTTTAAATGACTATCATATAAACTTTCAAAACTCTATAAAATAGCCTATTTGGGGTTATATAGATATTTTTAGCAGAAGTTGAAAATCTGACTTCACTCTTCCTTTGCAGGGACATCTCTGTATTCACAGAAATCATCTCTTCTCTGTATCTGCACATACACACACAGGAAAGACTACAAGGCAAAGGTTTACAGGCCAGCGAGCTCAAAAAGTTCAGGTCAAGCATGTCTGTCACAGAACTGAGGATGCATGTGTACACACACGTGTGTGTGTGTATATGTATGCACATGGGGGTAGGAGGTGGAGTGTGTTTTCTAATGAAGTTGGCAAACAGGTTCAGATTAACCAAGTCTGACCATACTTCCATCTGGAAACTATATTTTCTAACATGAGCCATATTCTGAAAAATAGATTCAGATGTTTGGAATTGGTTCAGAACAGTTGTAAGAAATGTTCAGTACAAATGAAAAAAATTAGTCTTCAATGTCTTCTCCTTTCAGCTTTTCTTACTGAGTAAATATGCCTTCTGGGGGGTCAGAGTTGGTGGGGGAAGTACAGAGGGAAGTATGGAGTGGAGGAGGGTATTTCCTAGAAGCTAAAGCGCATGCTATTCTTGCATGCATATCTAATGGATAACTGCTATTTGATTTCTCCCACGTTGCCCACTAGCATTTCAACCCTGCCCCTGGAAGGCTTACTCCGCCAAGTGGAGAGAATTAATTCTCCTCTTTCAACTTCTGGGAAACAGGGCTGAAACGCTTAGTGAAATATAGTGACCTATCTTGCTTCTGTAATCCTTCTTTCCCTGTTTTGCATTGTCCTTGAAAATGAGGTTGCTGGTCTAGGCTTACAAATAATTAAGCTGGTAATTTGGTTCTGTTTGCTCAGTGACAAATTTTCACAAAAATACACGCAAATGATTTTAAACAAAGACTTTTTACCCAATGAAGTCTAAAATGTACCATCCAAACAAACAGTTTATAGTAATTGATTCCTAAACTTCAGAATGTACAAACAAAACTCGTAACTTTTTAGTTTGGGTATCAGAGAAAGGAATCCGATGGCAAAAATCAAAGTGCAGCCCCTCTGCCCCACCCCCACCCCCTTTCAAGGGCATTTCTAGACTGTTTGGAGGGGGGTGATTTCTGCCCACAGCCTACCTTGACTTTTTGCTGGATTTGGGTTTTGGCGTGGCAGTTTTTGCTTTCTTTTCCTTTGGCTCTTTGGGAATCTTAGGGGCTTTCGGGGTCTTGGGTTCCTTGGGCTCTTTTTTCTCCTTGGGTTCTTTCGGTTCCTTCGGATCTTTTTTTACCTTCGGCCTTTTCTTTTTCTTTTTCTCTTCTTGGGACCCATCTAGTGAGTTCCTATTTAGTTCTTGGTTATCAACCCCACCAGGGAAGTCATCTTTACCAAAACTTTTACTGGGATCCTCTGCAACAATGTGGTTGTTTTTCTTTTTCTTCTTCTTCTGCTGTGGCTGCTGTTCTACGGACGGCAGGTAATCATCACTCTTCACTAGCTGAGCGTTCGGTCCACTAACCTGAGTCATATCCGGCACTGGTTTCTCCAGAAAGGGCTCCGATGGAGAATGCTAAGAGACACAAATAGGAATTGAAATTAGTTTATCATTCTTCAGATCGATGAAAGGAACTGAAAGTTAGTAGTTGATGCTTCTGAAACTTTATACTCAAAGTAGCAAATATTTTACCAACTATATACTTTAAAATCTACCTTTTTCTCTCATCTAAAAAACAAGAAAGCTTTTACATAAATAGTTAAACAACAACAACAAAAAAGGAGGGTAACTTAGCAATACAGTAAAAATTTTAGTTCAGGAAGAAAAATAATTCTCATTTAGCTCTCCATTTCTTAGCAGCCTCCTCCGTGTGTGGGTCTTGGTGAATGACAAACAGTGGAAGAAGCTTAACCCAAAGAACGAATTTAAATGGAATTCTTTTATTAAAGATATATAATTAAGCCGCTTTTAAACAAGAACAGGTATACAGAGCACTGTACGATTCAGGTACTGTGAAAGTTTGAAATCCAAGTATCACACACAAATCTTCCATGGTACAGGCCATTTCTGATTTAAATGACATGAAAATGCCAAATTAAAAATACATATCCAAATTTAGCGACTTCAGATTCATTAAATTTCTTGTACTAATATGAAATGCAGAGGGTGTTTTTCTTAAGTTACTAAAGCTTTACATTTTCACATTTCACTGAGGAACAGAAAATCCAAGTAGTTGAGCTGGTAAGCCTTGCAGGATATTTTTGATATTCACAAGGAATGTATCCAGTGACGGGCTTAAATACAGTAGAGAATACCAACAATCAGGATGGGGTGCTGAATGGTCAGCTGAGATCAGAGACAGCTCAAACCAGCACAGGGGTACAGTATCATCTCTGCTGTAAATTCGGATATCTAATGAACCTTTGTATTTCAACAAAATACTTTAAAATGTTGTATCTGCAAATGTTACTCAGGTTTTTTTTTTCCTTTTTCATCTGTTTCTCCAGATACTTAAGAGTAAGTATAACAGAAACAACAACAATAATGGCAGCTAGTGTTTGCTGAACAATCTCACTATGTGCCAGGCATGTGCTAAGCACTTTACACTCCTGACACCAGCCCCAATTAGGAACTGAGTATGGACGCTGATGCTCTAGTGCTGAGCCCAAGAAGTTACAGGCCCACCCTTCTGACCACATCACCTCCAAAAAGGAGGAGGCAAGAGAGCCCAGGTCCAGGTCTGCAGAAGACTCGAGAGTAACCCAGAAGCTACAGCTTACCATAAACACGGTACTTTAAATTAGATTCCAGTGTAGTACTGAGCATCTATTTCATGCCATGTACTGAGCTGAGGGCTTTCAGGAGTCAGTTCACCTGACTCTCACAACAAAAATGTGGCAATCTGCCCCCATCTTACAGAAAGGAAGTAAAGTTTGAGGAGGCAATGTGATCACTCAAGGTCACACAACAGGAGACAGAGCTGTGATTTGAATTTAGGTTTTCTAAGAACCAGTGTTCTTTGGACTCTCTGCTTCTCCTGAAATCTTACATATGGGCATCCTTCTGGGAAAGGCTCCATGGGTTTCATTTGATTTCCAAAGTATTCAGTGACAGACCCCCAAACTTTAAGACATCACTTCCTGAAAAAGCTTACCAGGGTCACTAAAGAAACCAACATAGATGCCTGGGTGGCTCAGTCAGTTAAACTGTCTGCTTTCAGCTCAGGTCATGGTCCCAGGGTCCTGGGATCAAGTCCAGCATCAGGCTCCCTGCTCATCAGGGAGTCTGCCTCTCCCTCTGCCCCTCCCCCAGCTCACGTTCAAACCTGCTTTGTCTCAAAAATAAATACATAAAATCTTAATAAAAACATAATAAAGAACCCCACATTCTCCATCTGCACTAGTATATGAGACAGAGCCCAAAATTATGAGATAAGAGACACAAATTCTAGTCTGGGCTCTGCCATTAGCTTTATTACCATTGGAAAATCATTTCACTCATCCAGCATTCATTTTCTTCATCTGCAAAGTGAAAGGTTTGGGTTACATGATTTCAAAAGTCTCTTTCCAAATCCAATGGTATTGGAAAATCTTAAAATACATATTGCTCTTTCCTAGTCACAGCTGAAAGAAGATGAACCTGAAAAAGAGTAAAGCTATACAGAAAGAGAAAGAAGCAAGGGCAGAAGTCTGAGGAAGAGCACAGGGGTGGGAGTCCACATGAGCAGGTTTCCACACAGGAAGAGCACAGCTAGCCAAACACTGAAAAAGTTACCGTGTTCCCCACACTTCTCCCTTACACAAACTCTCAATAAACGCCAACTAAGGTGTGCTGTCCATGTTACCATCACCTGAGAATTCAGAGTGTCTGGTTTAATTGTGTGATTAAACTTCAGTTGCTTAAGTCAAGTTGTTACATATTATTTCCAAATGTTAAATAAAAAGGAAAAAGCTATATTTTTAAAAAAAAGAGATTTAGAGATCAAACTTTTTTGGGACAAACTATTTTTTCAGGAAAGGGAAGAAAAAGTATTTCCTGGAAATACTTTCCTGGAATACTTCCCTGGAAAGGGAAGGAAAGAGAAAAATCTACCAGTAAACAAAGCTTAAAGCTTAGAATGGTGAATTAATCTCAGGTATATGTACCTTGCTTTAATCTGCATGGTATTAACCCCAGTAACAGAGTGCTAGCTTCTAATGAGAAATACCTGGAACACATTTATGGACTAGAAAAAGCACAGAACATCTAATACAAAAAGAGTGAAAATTTATCTACACATTTTAGCATACAAATGATTTTAGATGCTCCTTTCAGTAATAAATGAAGTCATAAATTAGTATCCCTTAAAATTTTTAATCTTCCATAAGGAAAAAAAAAGATTAAATACAAAAAAAGGGATTAATCCTGTTTGATATGCAGCAGAATTATGTTTTGGTACTATATGAGATAGGGTGAAAAAGGTGCTCAGAAATATTATAGTGTTTACCAGACCCACATCTCCTTAAATCTTTTAGAGAAAAGCTGTTTTTGTAAACATTTAACAAAGAACAGATGGCTTGCCTTAATCATGTGGGGGAAAAAACCTGGAGCTCACAGTAATACCCTGACAAAGTCTCCCAGGCCCAGCCATGCACCCCCCGCCCATGCATGGTACAGTCTTCCCTAATGCTATTTAATTTTACAGCGGACATTTTCCCATCAATTCCCACTGCCTGACAGGTAATCAATGCCATTAACATCTGATATTACCATATAGGGCATTGCTAAAACCTCTCATTTATTAGAGCAAACGTGGAGAATGTTAGATACCAAAGGTATTTTTAAATACACACTATGGGACAGACTTTCCACATGTTTTCTATCATAATTGGAATAGTAAGGACTATGCCGTGGACTTTTGGAACTAAAATAGAATGACTGATACTTAAAGTGTAAATAAAAATGATTCAAAGCGTGTTTGTGTCTTGTCCAAAAAATTACCATAAATTAAAGATAATCACTTTTATCCTTAACTCCATTGTTCAAAATGTATAAACTACACAAACACACAAACAAGTCACCATATGTAAAACAGCAGAACAGATAGGACGCAAAGTTAACCAAAGGAGAGCTGAGATGAAGGAAGGGAGGGCAATCCTTCTCTTACCTTTAAAGCAAATGAAACCTAAAATTCTCAGGAGCTTTCCCAAGGAAAGGAAAAAGTACATAAGAAGAAACTTTTCATTTACCTCAGGTATGCTTTTCATCTAACATTCACCAGCTTTATCTGGCTTAAAAGCTACCTCATTTACTCATGTTTTGCCTTAATTATATTCCTAAAGCCTCAACCTGTTAGCACTGTCAAGTAACAGGAGTGAGCTGCGTGATACTAACACTGTACAGCATTTCCAACACAAATCATATCTGCAAACTAACAACATTCTGTAATGTAGGGCACCTACAGACGGATCAAGGTTTTATTCACTGAGTGATACAAACAAGCCTAAAATCAAAATGCTACTTTAGAATAAAGAAAAGATACTTCCAACTGGGCAAGAGCAAGAGGACACTCTTGGGAGATACATCCTTTACCCGCAAGTTAAAGCTAAAGGGAGGTTCTTGTGCTTTTAGAGAAATGGAGATTCTGGTGGAGAAGCTGCAGGCCACGTAAGGCTGAAGGAACAACAAATTCAAGCCTAAAACACACTAAACTATGATTCCAATGATTTGTAAAAATACAAATAGTAAGTCCTTAAGATTGCAAAGTATTGGGCAGCCCTGGTGGCCCAGCGGTTTAGTGCTGCTTTTGGCCCAGGGTGTGATCCTGGAAACCCAGGATCAAGTCTCACGTCGGGCTCCCTGCATGGAACCTGCTTCTCCCTCTGCCTGTGTCTCTGCCTCTCTCTCTCTCTGTCTCTCATGAATAAATAAAAAATCTCAAAAAAAAAAAAATTGCAAAGTACTATTTTTTCCTTTTTTTTTTTTTTAATGGCTTTGGAAACACCTCTTATATCGATGCTCTTCACTTTCATTTTTCCAGTATTCCCTGGGTTCTTGATCCCTTGGCATTCTTTTAAAAAGTAATTCCAATATGAAAACTGAAGCTCAATCTTCAGCCAAAACAGCGTTACAGGGTGCAAAAGTATGTTTAGCAAAGGCTCCATAAGTCCTGTCCAGTTAAGACTCTAATATCCTTTTCTTGCCAGTGACACTAGTAAAAAGAAGAGGCACTCAATATATGGTGCCCAATTAATTTATTCATTCAACAAATATTTGGAGATGTAACAGTAAACAAGCCAGCCACAGTACTGGCAGGGGGAAAGCAGAGCACTTGACCTAGGCTGACACTAGGGAGGCTTCCTGAAGAAAGTCACCCAGGTGCTGGGCAGAGGTTACTTCCTCCATAGACCCAGCCTGAACAATGAGTCATACCTGAGATCAGGTAACTGAAAACATAAAAATGTATGACAAGCAAGCTTGTGAAGCCCTGTTAATGGAGGAGCAGACCCAAGAGGAGCGGATACTAGTTCTAATGGTCAAGCAATATACTTTTCAACTATGACTATTTGATATAAAATAAAGTATGGAGCACCTGGGTGGCTCAGTTGGTTAAGCATCTGCCTTTGGCTCAGGTCATGATCTTGGGGTCCTAGGATCGAGACCCGCATCAGGCTCTCTGCTCGGCAGGGAGTCTGCTTCTCCCTCTATGTGCCCTCTCTCTCCTGCTCTCTCTCTCTCTCTCAATAAATAAAATCTTTTAAAAAATAGAAAATAAGTATAAAAATATTCTTAAGAAGACAAAGGTTGGACTCTTTTTTTGTTTGACTAAATTTGTTATTACAATCAGGGCTCCAAATTCAAGCCATAATTTTATATGCCAGTTAGTTTTACTCAGCTCATTCTTAATTTCCAGGAATGATGACTTATTGAATGAGTACATTTATGAACAAAATCACCCAAATGAATAATTATCAAGCTTGTTAGTCACAGGAATTGAGAAGGCAAAATGTATAAAACAATAGTTCTTAAGTTTGGGGTATTAAAAAGTGTTACATGTAAAGATGACGCAGGTCACATGAGTTTAGAGAATTCTGGGCTAACCAAATAAACTGTTTTCTTTAACTACAAAACTCCAAGGCCTTACTACATTCTGAGTAGGGGATAATGTACAGTGTGTCCTAAAAGTATTTAATCCCCGCATCCCTTTTTTCTGGGAATATCTTGGATGAAAACGTTCTTTAAGATATGCTTGGGATTATACTGATCTAGCTGAAGCAGGGCAAATTCATCTGCTCCTCTGGGTGGGGAAAGTATGTGTGTGCATGTGGCTGTCTGTGTTTCAGAGAGCAGTTATCAAATGTTTCATAATACAGCATGTGACTCTCTGAACAAACCTAATTTTATATAAAATGTGCTCAAATGGCTCACTGAATTGGCAGTTTCTTTTATGTTCAATTTAAGTCACTGGAAGGAATAAAATAGGAATATTGGTATAATCATATAAGGATGACTTGTATAATTTTTGTTATATACAGTCAAGATAATTACCAAGTTAAATATAATGAATGTTGAAATATTATAATGCAATAAGTTATCTTTATGAGTGCCTCAGAACCATTAAATTTTAGAACTAAAAATTTTAATTACTGCTAAAATATCTCATTTAAAATCATCTGAAGCCATTTCCAAAACTTTGGTCTTCTGCTTGTGTTTTTAATCTGTCCTTAGAATAAATGTGCCATACAAACAAAATCTTAAATAGCTACAAATTAACATGAACCACTTTAATGGCATCTAAATTATAAACACATTTTGAATTTAAGTAGAGCCCAAAATAATGAAAATAATGAGCCAAGCAATCATGTTGCATTTAATATTAAATAGTTTACATTAGATATTGAATACTGCCCATCTTCTATGTATTTAGGAGTAAACAATACCACAGGAACTGTCAAACCGCAATTTTAATGTGTAAAGCACTATGTTGTGGTATTTCCACAGTCACTTTAATGAGGGTAACACAGCAGTGAAATTCCACCAATGCTAAACCCTTTCCAAGTATCTGAGAGACCCTCAGGGCAGCAGACTCCCTCCCAGCGGAGAATAGGGCATCTGTCCACCATACCTCACTCTTTGCCACCCCATCACTGCCCTTCCTGCCATCTCCCCTCCCTTGTCTCTGTTCTGAGCAGGCTGTCACACTGGGCTGGGAACTACTGCAGATGCATGAGGTGGCTGCAGGAAGGTTACAGGTGTGCAGGCCGGAACAGTGCTGGGTACCTGCAAGGCTGCCTCCACCTGCCCGACTCAAGGTGGTGGGGAAGAGCATCAGGGAAGAGCCCCGCAGTTCAGGGAGAGACAGCAAAACTGACAGGAAGTCCTGAAGCCATCCCAGGACACCATACTGAATGATGATTTTAAACCAGGTATTATACAGTTACATGTACATTTTACAACCCTCTTCTCCTTCACTGCCTATAATAACCACAGGAAGTTGCCAAGGTGGGTGATATTCTTCCTCTTTTATAACTGAGGAAACTGAGGCTTTCAGATGAACTTACCCAAAGTGACAGAGCTAGAAAGGGCCAACCCTGAATCATCACCCCGATGTGACAGCTACAAGACAAGAGAGTGAATGTGATCGGGCTCTCCCGCAGGGTGATGAGGGCTTCTCCAAGCCCAGGAAGCTGCTTGCTGTCTTCCTCCAAAACCATAAAGGCCTTAGTCTTAAGATCCTAACCCTAATCAACAGGTTAAAATGGACTTAATTTAAAATAAATTTGGGATTTTTGCCTTCAAGGGATCAGAGGAAAACTCTAGTTTAATTCTAAACTAAAACTACGAAAACCACTAGCTCTTCTCCCAAAGATAAAAATGTGGATAAGAACTGGCATTTACATTCCTGCTTACGAACATGATCCTGTTTGAATATCAGAATCACCCCGTTTGATAGAAGTTGAATTCAATTCAACCAATCTGCTTTGTCCCAGGGAGTCAACAGTCTTCCAGAACCAGAAGAAAATAAGCCCACTTTCTGCCCTGCCCTGAAAACTCTCCCAAAACCAATTATTTTTTTAAATTTTATTTATTTATGATAGGCACACAGTGAGAGAGAGAGAGAGAGACGCAGAGACATAGGCAGAGGGAGAAGCAGGCTCCATGCACCGGGAGCCCGACGTGGGATTCGATCCTGGGTCTCCAGGATCACGCCCTGGGCCAAAGGCAGGCGCTAAACCGCTGCGCCACCCAGGGATCCCCAAAACCAATTAAAAAGAAGAGCTTCTATGCATTTTTTTAATTCCATCTACTATATTTCAAGAAACCTAACAGTTCTTTTCCCCAGTTTGGTAACACATCATTCTACTTCTTAGGAAAAGCACCAGATGAAGTAGTAGGCTTGCATGTAAAGACCATATATTTGAAATAACGTGTTTATACACAGGCGCATACACGCACGCGCACACACACACCCCTAGGGCATAGAGTTAAACTGATGTAAACTGAACATACTTTTGATGTACCTCCATTGCTTCATAAATGCTTGGAAAAATTAGTCTTAATTGTTTATACAAGACTTGAATTATGTTTTTACATGTGTTAGCCTTCCAAAAAGTATATACAGGTAATCAGACTGCATTCCTGATCATGAGAATCTCCTCTCAAGTATTTCTGATAGAAGAGAAGTGGAGAGGGGCCAACAGAACCTATCGCTCCTGTGGAGAGGGGAGAAACAGAAACCACCACAAATTTAACACAATTCAACCCCTAGCACAGTACTGGTGAATAACTCTGTAGGTCTCTTGGGCCACAGGCACAAGAGCAGCCCCCTCTGGGAAGCAGGCCTGTCCACCCTTGAAGACTACATCCATTCTCCTCCTGTAGAAAACCCCCGAGAAAAAAACAGGGTCTGCAATGTGGGCATCATGGTACACCTGAGTTGCAACAAGCAAACTGAAATATGAACCCATTAGCAGAGTCTGAGATACAGTCATAGTTCCAGCCTCTTGTTCTGAATTTCTTAGTTCCTTCCAGTGGTAAATCCTTGAGTGTTATCTTCTACCAGACATTGCTTTCTAGAAGTAAAAGTAGAAAAGATAACGAATGTGCTCAGGGGCCTTAACAAAGTCCATTTTGTTGTTTCTCCTTTTCCTCTTTTTTTCTCTTACTTTTTCACATTGTTTTTCCTTAGTAGGCTCAACTCAATAAATATCAATGAATGAGAATACATGGAACAAATTCCCAGTTCACGGGCATTTGCCTTCCGTATTTCAAGTTAGCTCTTAGGTCCAAACTGTTCTCAAAGAGGTATCTGGAGGCTTGAATTTGGCAGCAGACCTCTAGACCTGAAGTGACCCAATTTACCAGGGATCAAAAAGCGAAACACCAAACAGTGCTTCCAGGGTGGTCAACTGTTCTGCAGAAATAAATCCTTTCAAAGACACTTAAGGATGAAGATCAAACTTACATCCTAAGAATAGTCCATTTCAAAATTTTTTTACCGTACACTTACACTGTATTTTGCTATCACTGGTATTCCCAACAGCAAGTTTGATCCTTAAACTGGAAAGGTGAAACGTATGCAGTTTGTCTCTGGAAAAGCAACTGACACCAAGTTTGCATTTAGGTTTCAACTACTCTATAAATATTAATATTAAATATAACTTACTATGCTATTCTTATGAATTTAAAAAGTCAAACTTCAGTAGACTGATAGGAAAGTGTCTTTACCTAACACTGGCCAATCCCAAGGGTTTGTGTAGAAATGCAAATAGAACAAAATTTATAAGGAGCTCAGTGATAAAGCTAATTTACACAGTCTAGGCAGGCAAGTTCTCCATAACTCAGAGACTATGATATGAGTCTAGCAAATTTAGTTGGCAATAAATGCTTAATGATAAACTACTTTGGTCCTATAAAAATTCCTTTGCTTCTTATAGGAGACAGAACCCTAAGACGGCCATAGGATCTCCACCTCCTGACTGTAGAGGGGACCTGTGTCTTCCAGGCAAGAGGAGGAGGCAAGTCATAGGACTTGGTAGGTTTGATTAAGGTCCCAAATCAGTTGGTTTTAAGTTACTCAAAGGGCATATTTTCCTGGATAAGCCTGACTTAATTAAGGAGGCTTGTAAGGAGGATGCGGACTTTCCCTGAGGGTCAGGTACACTCTGTCAGTGGCACCAAGGAAGCAAGTGACCAGAGTGAGGGAACCACAGTGGGGAACCCACCATGGTAAGAAACTGCAAGCAGCCTCTAGGAGTGGAGGGCAGCCCCAGACAATGGCCAGCAAGAACTGAAGCCCCTCATCATACAGCCACAGGAAATGAAATCTGTCAACAACCAGAACAGACTTGGAAATAGATTCTTCCCCAGTCAAGATTCCAGATGAGAATGCAGTCCTTGCATCTGACTGTAGCCTTGTTGTAACCCTGAGCAGGAGAACCAGTGAGGCCATGCTCAAACCCTGACTCACAGAAACTAGGAGACAAGAAAGGGGTATTGTCTTACCCATGAAATTTGTGGTAATTCATTACACAGCAGTAAACAACAAATGATTCCTCTTCTCATGCTAGACATTGACCCTTCCACACAAAGACAGAGAGCACCCCAGTATTTCTTTTTACCGTTGTGATGCTGATGCTAAGACTGAGAACATCTGTGCCAAACACTTTTCTGTGCTCACAACCTCCTTAGGAAATTACTCCCATTTTATACATAGGAAAAACCAAGGCACACAGAGAGATAAATAAATTTGCCAAAGGTCACAAAAAGCTGGTTCAAAGAGGAATCAGGGTCGAACCCAGGCAACCTTTCAGCAGAGCCTACATCTCAGCCATCACAGCTGCTGCCTAATCCCTGCGGCTCCCACACTTCTGCTGAAGTCTTTCCAAGAAGCAGTTAGATGTAACAGCAGGGAGAGCTGGGAATAAGGTGACAAGGAATTTGGGGGGGGGACCCCATTCAGAAGGGATGAGCCCAGAGGACACAGACAATGTAGCTGCTATAAGCCGACTGGAGCCCAACACTCTTCCACAGTCAACTGCCAGAGAGAGCATCACAGGGAAAGGATTTTTATAAGAAAATCACTCCATTTTCAAGTAAAAAAAATGTAAGAAACTGCACTATACACAATATTAAAGGTTCCTGATATCTTAAAAGAAACTTTATTGTACATTAGAAACAGTCTGTTTAACACTTACAGGGGATGGTGTCCCTATGACTCCTTCCAGCTGGAATTACACATGAAACAGAAGATACCAAAGCAATTAAGTATTTTTATAAACACTGCTGAGGGGTCAAAAAGAGGGAGGTTCATTCACTGACTAATAACGCAGTAATAAACAAACAGCAATGTTATGCAACTGAGAAAATTATTATAATTGAATCTACACAGCTGGGCAAGAATAGAAGCCTGCTTATGTATATTAGCTCACAAATCCTTTGTGTGGGTAGGTTTTAGTTTTAGAACTGTTTCAGACTTGAGTCCCTTTTATGAAGTCAGATTTTTTTTTCCTTATCTGAATACAATTCCTCAACTACGACTGCAGAACAGAAAATAACTTAACTGCCCCACCAATTTTTGCTATTCTATTTATACTACAAGAGAAATAAGTGTGTACACAGTGATTGGGAACTTAAACCTTCTTGAGATGTACTCCCTTTAGAGGAGTACATTTTACCTTGTTTGTGCACAGCAATATGAATAATGAATGACTGTGACTCCCTAGCATATGAGAGGGAAAAGCCCAGAACAAAGTAGCTTTTCACATTTTAACATTTAGCTCCTGCTGTGTTCTTGGAGTTTCCTTTACACCTTGCTATCTTCCCCTTTGCAGAAGATGGGCAGAGAAATACTGCCAATTACTGTAGTTAAGTTTACACAGATGTGTCACAGAAAGTGATTCCTATATTTCCCTTGAATTGCTGAAGTCACAAGCATTTGAATGAGAGAAACACTATTATTCTCTTGGGTTCAGGACTAAGCTTGCTAAAAGTCCACCATCCTTCCATCAATTAAGCGTAGTTAAAATGCAAACCAAAACAAAGTTTCTTTTGGGAAAATATTCTAGCTAGATATTATCCTTATTACTACATGGAATTTTTTCTTAATTAAATGACTAAATCTGAACAAATCAGTGATCTATGTCAAGTTCCCGTCTGCATAAAAACCTAACTAACTTCAAACACAAATGGATGATTAGCTAACCATCAGGGCAGAGGTACAAATGTATCTTCAACAGACACACATTTTACATCAATGATATCTATTTTTATGAGATAAAAGTACTAAAGCTTTAATGGTGGCAATTAAAACAGCCAAGAGTTTGAGTAGCTCGATGGCTGAGTCACAGACCTTTTACCTATAATGGGATCCATTATATCCCTGAACTCAGTTTGAGGGAGTAAAAGAGGAACAAATTTTTAAATATGGTTATAAAACAGCAGTACCCTCTGAACTAAGCTGTTTTAGTTTAAACCACTATGTGATTTACTCTGTGTCTTAATGTCAACAACCATTCAGCAGCCTTCTTTACAGTTTTTAGATACTTGTATCTATTTGAAAGTATTTGAGCAATTTGAAAATGCTACAATGAGGCTATTATATAATAATTTATACTTCGGTAATTTGCTTCCATTTTAACTTATTTATATGAAAAAGTCCATCTGCTTTGAAAATGCATAACTTGAGATGACTTCTGACAAAATCCTCATCTGTGCCTAAGATATAAGTTTTTATATTTTGATATTCTCTTTTAAAGTACAATTTTGGGGGAACAGATAATTATTCCCAATAAAGATGGTATATGTTTCAGTGATAAAGAACATCAGCAAACAAAGGGGTGGGGATTTTTCATGAGAGTTTAATATTACTATTCAAAAGTATTAGGATAATAAGCTCCATAGTTGCAAAACAGAATAATCATCTAACGTCTTAGTCAGTCCAACACTAACCACTTCTCCAATTCAAGAACGTAAAGATGTTCTCATTCGCTTCTATTATAGCAAATTCAGAAATGTAAACAGAAATTATCTTGGGAACAATCTCACAAGTTTTTGTATCTGTTACCATCATCATCTCCAGGGACAGCTGGCAAACAGGAAACGGATGCAGAATGATTTGCCTCGACCAGTAAAGACCAAACTAACAGGAATGGCGGGGCAGGCAGAGGCCAAGGTCCTCAGGGTTACACGGGTCTGCAGCCCCCACTGAGTACACCAGCATTACATAAAGAGTGCCAGACGCGGCCTTGGGTATATTCCTTTCTGTTCTGGCAGCTCTTTTTAGACAAATTGTCAGAAGGAAGAACAGCAGGATGGACCTGAGGACTCACTATTAGGGTTGGGTTTTGGCAATTTACTCTGTGGGGCTTTAACAGTCAAGTGGGAAGACTATCATGATTCTCAAGATCTGTAAGAAGCAGCTGGATGAGCTGATCTATAAAATTCCTTCTAACTCCACAACTCAGGTCTCTGCTGTTAAAATCTGACTTTGTCCTGCTCAAATGATAACCACCCCCATCGTCTAAAAAGAAAGGAGTATTTGTAAATATGGAGTGGGAAAATGAAGGTAATTTCAGAAGGAAACACTAAGGAAGTTTCTCAGATTAACACAAAAGAAATAAAGCTGATCTGAAAACCTACACTAGAAAGCACAAACTTAAATAAGACATACCAGAATTACTATAACAAAATGTTAAAGTATACAATTTACTTTTCCCATAAAAAAGGGAAACTTTCAGAATGGTATTCCAGGACTACATAATCTCATTTCATAGAGATGTAACATCTACTAGGCTTTCCCACAGTTAAGGTTAACCTCTGCTTAATATAACGTGTCACAAAGTAATGTTTATTAAACATCTCAGTATGTGCAGAATAGTAATGCTTAGGAAGGCTACACCTCTGGAGCTGTAGATCCACACCAAATAAACCATGGAGAGGTGACAGTGAAGGGAAGAACAAGGGAAGGCAGAAAGGATAAAAGCTAGAAGTCATTCAGCATGAGCCCCAAGCCCATGAGAAAGCAGGTAGGAAAGCAACGCTCTCTCACCTGGAAATGGTGTACTGACACTTTTAGTGGGGACCATGCTGAATTCGGGGAAGCAAGGAAGGGACCCGAGCTCCTACTGGCACAGCTGAGGGCACAACCAGAGCACTATGAGCTTTGGAGGCCAGGACTCCCCAGGTAAAGCAAACTCCAGGCTGGCATCAAGCTGCCCCACACCCTTGTGGCAATACTCTTCAGCAATTTCAAAGTCTGTCACACAGAACAATTTAGCCATATCCTTCAAATTTATCTCCCAACCTACTTTTGGATTTGCCTCTTTTCTTTCTTTCTTTTTATTTTATTTTATTTTATTTTATTTATTTATGATAGTCACACACAGAGAGAGAGAGAGAGGCAGAGACCCAGGCAGAGGGAGAAGCAGGCTCCATGCACCGGGAGCCCCACGTGGGATTCAATCCCGGGTCTCCAGGATCGCGCCCTGGGCAAAAGGCAGGTGCCAAACTGCTGCGCCACCCAGAGATCCCTGCCTCTTTTCTTTACACAGTTCTCTCTACCTTGTAGCATCCTTTGACTCCTCGCTCAGTTTTTCAAGTATTTATTGAGTCTTGCTTCACCCCACATCTTCCTCCCACTCTTGTCATCTCTTCTGCTCCCCCTTAGAGCAGAATTCTCAATCCTCATGAGAGTGACAATATTTGCTGTCCTCTTCCTCCTTCCATCCACTCTTGACTTTGTTCTGTCTAACCACATCTCATCAAAGTGACCTCCAGTGGCCTCCTCTCTTTCTCACTGTCCATGAACTGACACAGCTTCCCACCCAGACCTCGACCTCCAGGACAGTCCTCTCCCTTCTACCTCCCAAGCTCTTTCTTTGCTGGTTTCTCATCAACTTCTAAACATATGACTTCTGAGATGCTCCAAGACTCTGTGTTTGGATCTCAGTTCTATCCAGGCTTCCTCCTTCTAAGGTACCATTGCTCTAACTACTACCTACCTACAGACTGACAAAATCCACAGTTCTTTCTTGAGCCCAGACCACTCCTTTGAACTCTGTATTTCTCTATCCAACAAACTACTTGATATACTCACTTCAATGTCCCAAGAAGCATCTCAAACTTAACACATTCTAAAACAAATTCTTAACTCTCTTCACCAAACTCCAATGCCATGAGCCAAAAACATGGAGTCATCCCTGATTCTTCACTTAGTCTCCTTTCCAATTAGTTAAGTCCTTTTGGCGGCATCTTCCACAGAGACGGGAAATAACCTTCAATGACCTCACCCACTACTCTCTTCATCTAGGGACTTCAAGACCTTGCCTGGATTACTGTGACAGCCTCTATAACTAATTCCTGATTTCTAGCTTTGCCCTTTACCCCAATCTATTTCCTGCATAGTCTGAGTGATCCTTTAAAAATGTAAATCAGACTATATCACATCTCTCTACTCAAAACCTCCAAGATTTGCTCATTTCAGAGTAAAATCTAGAGTCCTTGCCATGGCCTACACAACCTTAAATGATGTGGACTCCTGCCACTTCCCTAATCTCATCTCCTAAAATCCTCCTTTGTGCTTTTCCACTCCAACCACATAGATTCATTATTTACAAACAACAAAGGACGAAGGCCATTCTACCCCAGGGCCTTTGCACAGGCTGCCTCTGTCCTCAGGTCTCTTTACTCAAATGCCTTCATGGCTAACTTCCTTGGCTTCCTTCAGATGGCTTAGGCAGTAAGAGAGTAAAGCAAATGTGACACAATGCCAGTACTTGAGGATTTTAGGGGAAGGACAAATAGGTGCTCACTGTATTATTCCTTCAACTTTCCTATAGATTTAAGATATTTCAAAAATCAAAGTTGAGGGGGGGAACCTCTGTGCTACAATAAAATTATTCTCTCTCATACCCTGTCTCTGACCATTCCTCCCTAATTCACAGCATAATCAGATACATGTTTCCACCTGAGACTAGCTATTTCCTTCAGCACCTTAAAATAGCAGGTCAAAAATCAAAATCACTTTCCTCCACCAATTTGCTTTCCTAGCTTAGTCACTCACTGGCACTGAGGTTCCCAGTCACCCAACCTTGTTTCTTCCTCACCCTCACTGGCCCCCATCCACACTTCTGTAGTCCAGGCCTGCTCCAAAAGTCTTCCTTCCAAGTCTTCCTCCCGCTGGGCTCACCTTCTTCCGTGTTCTCTGTGTAATGTAGTGGAGAGATCATTCCTTTATTTTTTTTAAAGATTCTTATTTATTTAAGAAAAAGAGAGAATGTGAGAGAGAGCACAAGCAGGGAGGAGGGGGGAGAGAGAGAAGCAGGCTCCCCACTGAGCAGGGAGCCTGATGCGGTACTCGAACCCAGGACCCTGGGATCATGACCTGAGCTGAAGTCAGACACTTAACCGACTGAGCCATCTAAGTACCCCAGAGATATTGTTCTATAACACAAACCACTTGGGCTGCTTTCCTTTGTACAATTTGTCAGCAATCCCTATCAACTACATTTAAAACTGAGACCCCCAGCATGGCTAGTGGGGGTCTTCCCAGGCCCATCTTTCCCGTGCCTGCCCCTCTCCATTACACATGCCGGCCACAGCAGGCTAGCAGCTGCAGTCACATAACGCACTTTGCTCCTTCCCAACTTAGTGCCTGTGGACATGTCAGTCCTCCTGCCTGGAATGCTGTTCCTACTGTTTCCCCGACTACCCCCCTCACCCCATTTAATCCTACTCAATCTTTGAAATATAACTAAACATACCCTCTTCCTGAGGCCTTTCCTGATCCCTCCAGGTGGAGTCAAATACTAGATCAAGTACCATTTACCACGTTGCTTGGCTGGTTATGATCAGATCCTTCTAGCCTTCTGCAGTACAGCCCCTGAAGGAAAGGAGTATGTTATACTGCTGTTTTTATGTATACATTGTGTGTATGCACCTGTGCAAGCAGGCGTGTACAGGTGCCGGTATCCCTAACACCTAAAGTGGGCACTGAAACATACCAAAGGCTGAGTATTTACAGAGTGAGTCAAAGTCTCCCTGAGTCTCACTCGGATGTTGCACAGATGTCCTACCCCACTCTGTCCTGACCACACATGTGCCTCCCCCTTGACACCTCAGAGCAGCTGTATCTCCCCAGGCGCCGGGAAGAACGCCTTCAGCCACTGTGAACCTAACAAATGCAGGCATAAATGAATGCACACTGGATGGACTGGCCCAACGCAACGCTGAACCATCTGTTGTCCAGGACCCGGGTGGTGTCAGCACAAACCTCCATCACTCTTTCCCCTGACTCAACCATTACTTTTCTTCCTGGCCCTGAAATAATTAATTACCTGCTCCCATACAACTCTGCATTTCTCTCTCTTCATTGCAGTTACATTACTATAAAACCGGTTTTTTTTTAAAGGGGAGAACAGAGTATTATACCCTCACAACCGCACATGGTGACTGGCACATGGTGAATGCACAAGAATGTTCACTGATGAGTGAATGAATGGATGAGTGAGGTTATCACCTCATCTTTCAGTATCCTAAATAAGACTCAACAAACAACAAATGCTTCCTCTTTACTGAGAACTAACAGCGATCATTCCATCTCAGTCCCAGAGACAGTGCCCAACAAAAGCACCCTCTGGAAAGAGACCCAGAAAAAGTTCTCAGAATTTGAGGTCTAAAAGTGAAAAAGGTACCTTTTCTAGTAATTGCTGTACTATATTTTTATCAAAAATGGCTTATGACTTTAGTGTATGTGGATTTCAAAATAAACTTTAAAATTCTGATGGCTTACCAACTGTGAAATACTTCAGTCATTTTAGATGGAAGGTTAAAACACACTTGCAAAATGTGACACTTGTATGCTTCTCCTTTTTGCTCTGACCACAACCATCTACTGGTGGGGGTGGGGAGGATGATTACCTACCTTCCCCCAAAGCCAAAGAAGAGAGTCCTGGAGCCAGAAAGAAGAGGAGAGCCAGAGAGGATGCCTGAATGGGTGGTTGGCAGAGGGGAAAAATCGACAGCCCCGGGGGTCAGTGCTGGGTTTGCAGAGCTTCAGCCTCCACCTGGCAGGCCCCAAGTTTACACAGCCCCAGGTGAAGCTCCCTCTCCAAGACACCCAAGGTCCTACCCTAAACCGCCAACTCCAAAACTTAACTCACCATCTTAACCTCTCTTCCTGAAAAATGGTAAAGTTTATGTGGTTTTTCCTGATTTTTCCTACCAGCCTGTGTGGCCACCACTCACCCAGGACCCAAGTGGGAAAAGTGGTGGCCCTATTCTACCTCCTTCACCTCTCCATACATGCTGCTGCTGCCTCAATTCCAGACCCTCACTTCCCGACTCTCTCGGCCCAAGGCTCGTGCTGTCCAACGCACCAGCTACCCCGCACATGGCCACCAAGGACCGGGAATGTGGCACATATGAACTGAGAAGTGCTGGCAGCATAAAATACACCAGATCTCAAAGACTTCAAAAACCAGTGGCAGCAAAAGGAAACTACCTCTATCTCACTAATATTTCTATATTATATAGTATTTGTTGAAAGGATATGCAAATATTCTATGCTGAAAAAGTATTTTGGAAACATTACAGTAAATCAAATATATTAAAATCAATTTCACTGTTTGTTGTTTGCTTTTGTAACGTGACCAGACGTCTTTATACAACACGTGTGGCTCATATCCTGCCCCCTGAACAGCACTGCCCAGAGGCATCTCTCAGTTTCTCTGCTGGCCCCTCTGGGCAGTCTCATCTTCTCTGCCCACCCTCCCCAGAGTCCTCCAAGTTGCTGTCCCCTTCAGTCCCAGCTGGCGTCCACCCATCAGGTGCATCTCAGCCCAGAAGGTGTCTCCTCCACGGGAGGTCCCTGAATGTCACTCTCCTCACATCCCCCAAACACCTCTTCTCTCCACCCCTGCCATAGTGTACTGCACACCAGACAAGCACCTACAGAATCTATGTGCCGTGCCCTGAGGGTACAAAAGAAAATGGCAGACAGGAACCCTGACCTCACCAGCCTAGAATACGGAGGAGGTGAAAGAGTATTTTAGTAAAAATATAGTCACAGTAGTAGTAATAATATAATAATGTGGCATGGAGAGTTGTCGTAGTTTACCAGATACAAGTGCAAGCACTATATTACCTCACTTAATCTTCCTAACATTATTAAATTGGGATTAGTACGAGTCTCACTTTATTTTACTGTTTTAAAGAAGGTTTTATTTCAGAGAGAGAGAAAGCACAAGGGGGGTGGGGGCAGGGGGAGAGGGAGAGACAGGTTCCCTGCTGAGCAGGAAGTCCGGAGGTGGGGCTCCATTCCAGGACCCTGAGATCATGACCTGAGCCGAAGGCAAACACTTAACTGAGCCACCCAGGTGCCCCTGCGTCTTGTTTGAGAGGTGAAAAATTGAGGCCCAGAGAAGTTATGCAGTTCACCCAAGATCACACAGCTCAAAAGTGACAGAACCAGGATTCCAAGGCCACACTGTTCAACACTGTGCTGTGCTGCCTTCCAAGAGAAGGATCACCGCATGGGGAGGACATGATCCATTGTGGGAGCACAGAGGAGCAGTCCAGAGCCCACACTGTTGAGGTCAGAAAAGGCTTTGCACAAGAAGCCATCTCTAAACCGCAAGTGAATGTTCTGGGCCAAGCCCAGGAGAGAGAAGGTCTGGAAGACCCGAAATCGGTTCACTGTGCATGGTGAGAAGGAAAAAGGCTGTATCTAGAGGAAGACAGGGCTCTGTTTATTCAAGCTTTAAGAAATAACTTTTTGAGAGAACCTGTACAGAGAGTCCATGAGGATACAAGATGGGTGAAGACCCAGAGTTCTGGGGAAGAACTAACTAAAAAGGGGGAACAGGTCCCTCCCACAGCATCTAGAAGGTAAGAGAGGGGAATACAGCAGTCCTCATTCCTTATCCTGATAAGCCTGGGCCAGAACCTCACATCTCTTACTAAAGGGAAACTGGGGCATCCCCAGTTCTCAAGAAGGAATTCCCAGCAGATGCCCTCCACCACCACTGGCCAAGGTCTTCTGAAGATTTTACTAACTCCACACAAATGCATCTAAATTTAAAAAAATATATATCTGATTACAAGGCTGTGAAGTAAAAATGTTATGAAACCAGGGCATAAGCACTTCCCCACAATAACATGGCAAGTCTAACAACAGGGATTCAAAGCAACCAAAAAAGCACACATTTCCTTGGGGTGGGGGGTGTTAAATAATTAAACAGCTAAGCACAAATGGTATGCTTAAGTGGACTGCAAAATTTGCATCCATTTTAAAGATGAAAGAAATGCTTTTAAAAGAATTTAAAAGATTTAAAAGAAATGCTTATCTTGCCAATTCAAGCAGTGCCACAGGCCCCGTCCCTCCCAATCCCTGTTTGTTCTCCTTCACTTTTAGTGGTAGCAGACAACAGGAAAGAGGGACAAGCAATGCACAAAAACGGATATGATCCCTTATCCAAGACCATCATGAGAATGTGATTTCTCATCTTGCCTGAAGGCTTTCTACTAACATGTAGTACCTTGGAAGGGCAGTAATTTTGTTTTTCAAGTAGACATCCTCTCATAAGGATCTTCATAATCTTTAATATGGCTATTTTTCACCTGATTAAAGATGGGGTCCACTGGGGCGCCAGGGTGGCTCAGTCAGTTAAGGGTCCGAGTCTTGGTTTCAGCTCAGGTCATGATTTCAGGGTCCTGGGATCAAGCCCTGTGTCAGGCTCTATGCTCACTGGGGAGTCTGTTTGAGATTCTCTCTCTCCTTCTCCCTCTCAAAGAAATAAATAAATCTTAAAAAAAAAAAAAAGATGCCATCCACTGGAAGAAGGATGATAGAAACTGAAAATCAATCTAATACTAGTACTGCCATCAACAAACTGCAACCATTTTATCATTAGCTTCTATACTCTATTCATTTAATATTCCCATTTATCGTGCCACGAACACTGCACTAAAAAAAATGTACATACATTCTCTCTTCAGATTACAAGTCTGGGAAGTTTAGAAGGATTTTTTCTTATTTGTCTTTGTGTCTCAGGAGCTGATACCTAGTACATGGTAGATGCTAAGTGCTCCTATAGTGACCTCTTGGTGAACTGCTACTCAAATGCAGATTCTATTGAAACTCAACAACAAAAGAGTTAATTTATTATGTTGTAGGGAAGCGTATGAGAATATGAAAAAGGCTGGCCTTTAGGACTGAGACAGCTAAGGGGCATCTGGCTGGCTCAGTTGGTAGAGTACGTGGCTCTTGATCTCGGGGGTGTAGATTCGAGCCCCACATTGGGTGTAGAGGTCATTTAAAAATAAAACCTTTAAAAAAAGACTGAGAAAGGTAAGATTCCTTCCTTATCTTACTCAACCTTACAGTAGCACTTGACAACTGATTACTCCCTTCTTGCAACCCTTTCTCCACTTGGTTCCAGGACACACCCTGGTGGTTTTCTACCTTCCTGACTACTCTTCTCCTAATACTTTCCTTGATCTCCTGGTCTAGAGTATTAGACAAAGGGACTGTACACAGGCCCAATCGCTGCATTTCTCTTCTACCCATTCACTCTAAACAACATTGTCCAGGCTTATGGCAGAAAAAGCCACCTATGTAATGATAACCTCTAACTCCTCTACTAAATTATAAATTCCCATATGCAACTGCCTACTTGAAACCTCTGCTTGAACCTAGTTAGTAAGCACCTCCCAAATTAATATGTCTGAATCAAATGTGAGTTTTCTGCCCTAACCTGCTTCTCCCAGTGTTCCTGATCTTCCAACTTCTCAAGCTAAAACTCACCTGTCTGTCATTCTCTCAAACCCAATTTCCAATCCATCAGCAAATCCTGTCAGCACTACCCTGAAATCTGTTCTCACTTCCTACTACAACCCTAATTTAAGCCACCATTATGTCTTGCCCGACCAATTGTCCTCGTCTTCTACCACATTTGCCCTATCTAGTCCTCATAGAGAAAACCAGAGTGAGCCTGCTAAAATACACAATATATTTTGTCACATCATGCTAAAAAGTCAGGTAACTTTCCATCTTATTCACAGTAAAATTCAAACTCCTTAGTATATTGCTTACAATGCCCTACTTGATCCCTCCTCTAACCAAAGCTCCCACCATTCTTTCACTCACTATACTCCAAAAACACTGATCTCTTTTCTGCCCTTCAAACATACAAAGCATACTCCTGCCTCAGGGCCTTTGCACAGGCTATACTCATCTTCCCCAGATGTTTGCATAACTTGCTTGTTCCCTTTACTTTATTCAGGTTTTCTGCTCAGTGTTACCTCCCAAGGAGGCATTCCTTAACAACTTACCCACATTATCACTCTCTATAGTTTACTCTCCCCTCATTCAGTTCTATTTTTCTTCATAACTCACATCATTTAATATCATACACACACTCTTTGGTTAGTTGGCTGGTTGCCTCTCTCACTAGAATGTTAGCTTCATGATCACTGCTATGCTCACTGTTATGCCTAGAAGAATACTTGGTACAGAATAAGCAGTAAATTTGTTCAAAGTTCTTCAACTGATAAAAATAGATGACAGAAATATCTACCAAAGCAACATGTCCTAAAGAATAGTGAAAAGGTACCAAATGAGTTTTGGAAACACAAACAGCCAAGTGCACTCAAGAAAAATAAAGTAAATGAAAAGTTATGTAATAATCAATTTTATCAAATCTAATAAGGAAGAAGGTATTAACAGGAAAGGTATAACATGCTAGGGACCCAAAGGACATTTGTTTAGCCATTTAGCCAGCAAGGTCCAAAGAATGTAAAGGATCAAGGAAAACCTGACCAAGAAGAGGCGCTTTGCTACATGGCAGAGATACAGTGAGCCTAGATGAAAGTCCTAAATAAAGTAAACCTCAAGGAAATCAACACTCTTTGTTCCTATTGTATTCTCACCAAAGATCTGATTATGAATCTGGATTCCTGGATACATTGACAGCAAAAAGAAGTGACAGTGGAAACTGTAAAAACCATAAGTAACATAAAGTTCTTAAAAAAAAAAAAAAAGATTTTATTTTTTTATTCATGAGAGACATGGGGGGGGGCAGAGACACAGGCAGAGGGAAAAGCAGGCTCCCCACAAAGAGCCTGATGTGGGACTCGATCCCAGATCCCAGGATCATGCCAAGCCAAAGGCAGATGCTCAACCACTGAGCCACCCAGGCATCCCAGTAACATAAAGCTGGGAATGGCCTCCACAGTCTTCAGACATCCAAGTACATCTTATCAAACTGGGTCAATCCCAAAGAATCTAATCTACTCTGAATGTCAACATGTTGCAGATTTCCAAAGCTAGAAGCCTCTGTGAAGCCCTGTCTGACCCAAACAAAATGCTTTATCTTTGTGCCATAATTCTACCCAGTGCTCTTTACCAGCATTCACTACATGGTGATACAGGCACATGCTTGCCACTTGCTACTAACTACAAGCGAGCTCAGAGGCAAGGAGAAGCTATTTTTCATTTTTACATTCTCAGCATTTATTGTGTGTGCATCGGTCACTAAACACGTGATGGATGGATGAAGGGAAGAAGGAAAGAACCAATGACCCCACTAAGACCCAGCCATCCTCCAAGGCCCTCCTGGGCAGCCATGTGCCTTCCTCAACCTAACAGTCTACTGCATAAATAAACTTATTCAGTTACTGAATTCATGACAGTGGACATACCAGCAGGCTATGTGACTCAACAATCTATGAAGAGTTACTCAGAATTTTCTAGAGGGACAACAGGTGGCAAAACCTGCTCTCCAGTTTTTTTCAGGCCACAACTGTCTCTGCTGTCCTTAAATCAGCCCTCCTCAGCTTCTGACGCACATCAGGGTCCCTAATGAGCTTCTTTGTAGCCGGGACCATGAGGCCCAGTCCAGCAGCTTGAGAATCTCTGATTAGATAATATCCGGATGACACTGCTGTGCCGAAGACACTAAGATGCAACACTGGAGTCATACTGACATTCTAGTGCTCTCCAAATCAGGATGAGGACAGGACAAGCCCGGAGAATTCTGAAGAGTTTCTAAGGCCCACAAAGAACTTGAGGGGTCATTTTCCAGTTTCCCAAGGAATGCACCCACTCCAGGAAAATTGACCAGCCTTCTGCTCCTTCTCCTTTTCTCTCTTCCTTTTTACAATTGCTTCTTTTTATCAAAATGCCTTTTATTCATCCCAAAACTTATTACAATACATGGCCCGCTCTTGGGTATAAAAACCTCTGGGGCACCAATCAAATGGTGATTTGAGAACACCTTCCTCTGGAGGAGGTGTAAAGAAAGGGCACAAATGCCCACTTAGTGAAATGATGGTGACACAAGCATTTTAAAATATATATACATATAATATTATGTATTATATGTACATATATAAAATATGCCACACAAAATTTCTTTTAGGATCTGATGCCAGGAAAAAAACCATCCTTCTGAGAAGAAAAAAATTTAATACATTTATTTAATGCATTTATTCTCACTGAAAAACAAAAACAGAATTTTAAAAAAATTTTAATTCTTTTAGGGAACAAAAAAGTTTAAGTACTACTGCTCTACCAAATATGACTAGAACTGCACTGTCAAATATGGTAGTAGCCAAATGTGGCTATTTGAATCTAAAGTTGGTTCAGATTAAATAAAATTTAAAATTTGGTTGCTTGGTCACACTAACCACATTTAAGTCTTCACGACCACAAGTGCTTACACATCTCGTCACAATGGCAGTACAGAGAACATTTCCATCATACCAGAAAACTCCACTAGCTAGAGCTACTCTGGAATTCTGATCAATTGTTTAATAAAGGGCTGAAATCCTTTCTAGGGAAAATGCTGGATCTGCCTACATTTTTATGATCCCAAGCACCATGAGAAGGTGAGAGGGCTTCAACCAGGTAACAACACATTAGGACTTCAACTTTCAAAACAGAATGTTCACCCTACAACTCTCACTCATCTGGTTTCCAAAGAAGAGGGTTCTACTCTCCACTAATAGGATAGAAAGCAAGTACTTTGGCCTCTTTTTAAAATTATCATTGAGTTAAGTTTTACATAACATAAAAGACATAAACCATTTTAAAGTAAACAGTTCAGTGGCATTTAATATAGTCACAATAATTTAGACTCTTGATGACCTGAAGAATCTGTCAAATTATCTTCTATCAAGGTTCTATTCATGACCTAATTAAAAGCAAACAAAAATCTAGGGGAGATTGCCCAAGATATGCAACCCATCCACATCAGGCATCTCAGGTCCACTTAGGTTACCAAGCAGGATCTCTGAGGTACACTGTGTGGGTCAGATCAATGTAACCCTCACAAGACAGCTGTCACCATGTAGCCCTGATTGTCACTCTCAGATGGGATTGTCAAGGGGGCATGGAAGAAACTATCATGAGGGGGAAAAATAACTACTTCTACATTTGTTATAAAACTACCCCTAAAAAAGTATCTGTGACACCAGTCAATACCTCCTACATATATAAAATATGCCACACAAAATTTCTTTTAGGATCTGATGCCAGGAAAAAACCATCTTTCTGAGAAGAAAAAAATATTTCCTTCCTTTTTATGAGAATTATACATCTTTGTATGCTCACTAGGAAGCTCAGAATAGAACATGATGCTCAGTTCAGGCAACCAAGGCTATCATTAGCATATTTCCTTGTCCTTATATTTCCAGGACCCAACTTCCTATCTCTACTTCATTCACACACACTCACACACTCTCGTTCTCTCTCAATCTCCACTCCTCCCCCACCAATCCTTTTTGGAAAACCATCAACTAAGGAGTAATATGCAGCTTTCTATTATTCCACTTACCCTCTGCCACTAATACATTATAAAATTCGAAGACAACAAGATCATACTTAGCATAGGACTAACTAATTTACCCTAAAGTAACATCTTGTAACAGCTAATGGTTTTCTGCTTGTCTTCAATGCTAAACAGGCACTAGCACCTTCTGATCAAAACAGATTCACACAGGGGTACATGGCTGCCTCAGTCAGTAGAGCATGCAACTCTCGAACTCAGGGTCATGAGTTCGAGCCCCATAATGGGGATAGAGATTACTTAAAAAAAAAAAAAAAAGATATACACCCACCTCGAAATATGAAAAGTGCAGCTTAGGAGACCAATAAGCCAGATACTGCTGTCAGCCATGAGCACCTGAGAAAATACTTTGAAGTTTTTCTTCCAAGAATGAGGAGACTGAATTCAATATCAAATTGTGAGAAATCTTTTTCAAGGGCAAAAAACAAAACAAAACAAAACACCAATTTCATCAACTGTGATAGCTTTTAACTTATGAAACCAAATAACAAATTTTCATTTTTTAAAAAAGATTTTATTTATTTGAGAGAGTGAGAGAAAGAGAGAATGCACAAGTGGGCGGGAGGTGGGGAGGGGAGAGGGAGAAGTAGGCTCCCCACTGAGCAGGGAGTCCGATGTGGGGCTCTATCCCAGGACCCTGAGATCATAATCTGAGCTGAAGGCAGACGCTTGACCAACTGAGCTACCCAGGGACCCCAACAAATGTTTCATATAAAACAGTAATGGCTAGGACTTCTTTGTGATAAAGTTAATAACTTTCTGAAATATTACTTGTACTTTTAAACTAAGAGACTCTGTTCATGCTACTTAAAATAGCATGCGGTGTTTAGCAGCAACTGACTGATAAACAGAAAAGATTTATTCCAAAAATAACAATGTGAGTTGTGTCAGCATTACTGTGTATGAATCACTATATTCTATCACCATCTAGCAGGGCCAAAAGATACAGGGTGCCCATGGCTTTAAGGCCATCTGGTAAGAGGTGACAGATTAAAAGCATAGGGACACAGATGATAAAAAAAAAAACTTCTCTAGTTCTAGTCGTGCTCTACATCTTACTTTCTGGTAATCTAACGTGTCTTGTTTGTTATGGCTGAGATGCACAATATGTATGTCAGTAGCCACATACGGCTAAATTTACATTTACTGAAATAAAAAAAAAAAAAACTAAAAGCTCAGTCACACAGTCTCATAAGCCTCATTTCAGGTGCTTGACAGCTACCTGTGACAAGTGGCTTCTGTACCGGACAGAGCAAATATGGAACATTCTCGTCATCACAGGAACGTTCACAGACAGTACTAGCTTATGCATTTCCTACAAACACATTATTAGTGTGATATCAAAGAAGTCAAAGAACAAATGGCAAAGTTTCTTTTTTTTTTTTTTTGCAAGGTTTCTTTAAAAAATAATTAGGAAAGTACTAGATACTTTCTGACAAACTTCAGTATACAATTAAGTATATTTAAGAGGTGTTAAATCTTGAATTAAATGAAACTACTTGGACTGTAACCACTTTACGATATTTCCTTGATATGAAGAGAGCATTTCATTTCATACATGATTGTGTGTAGATTACAGTTCAATAAATTAATATATACAGACATTATACACAGTATTTGGTAAACACATATCTGATGGACATTTGATAATACCTAACAGGTTTCCCATGCTTTTTTTAATTCCACTCTTCAATATCTTTATAAAAATTAAAAAACTATAGTGTATGAAGTCTGAAGATGAAAAGCAAAAAAGGGTCTTTTCCGTTATATTCAAATGGAAGAAAGATATGTGATCTTCCCTAAATACACCAATCTTCTATCTAGCTCTAAAATTCTATAGCTCCCCTTTCACGAAGATGGCACCAAAGGCGAAGAAGGAAGCCCCTGCCCCTCCCAAAGCCGAAGCCAAAGCAAAGGCTTTGAAAGCTAAGAAAGTGGTGCTGGAAAAAAAAAAAAAAAAGTGGTGCTGAAAGGCATGCACAGTCAAAAAAAAAAAAAGAAGATCCACATGTCACCTACTTTCCGACAACCCAAGACCCTGCATCTCCGAAGGCAGCCCAAATATCCTCGAAAGAGCGCCCCCAGGAGAAACAAGCTTGATCACTCTGCCATCATCAAGTTCCCCTTAACTACTGAGTCAGCCATGAAGAAAATAGAAGACAACAACACACTTGTGTTCATCGTGGATGTCAAGGCCAATAAGCACCAGATCAAACAGGCTGTGAAGAAGCCCTATGACATTGATGCGGCCAAGGTCAACACCTTGATCAGGCCTGACAGAGAGAAGAAAGCATATGTTCGACTGGCTCCTAACTATGATGCTTTGGGTGTTGCCAACAAAATTGGGATCATCTAAACTGAGTCCAGCTGGCTATAAATCTAAATATAAATTTTTTCACCATAAAAAAATAAAATAAAATAATAAAATAAAAAATAAAATTCTATAGCTCTGAATAGGCACTTTTGGGGTTCCTGGGTAGTTCAGTCAGCCAACTCTTGGTTAAGTGGCCAACTCTTGGCTTCAGCACAGGTCATGATCACAGGGTCCTGGGATCGAGCCCTGAGTCAGGCTTCAAGTTCAGTAGGGAGTCTGCTAGTAGATTTTCTCTATCTCTCTCCCTCTGACCCTCCCCCTGCACACACTCTCTCTCTTTAAAATAAGTAAATAAATCTTTTAAAAATCAAAGTGGTAATAGTACTGAGTTACACAAAAAAATGTTTCCAAAATTGTAAAACCTCACGTATGAAAAAATCTGAAATCACCTTCTTTGGCCACTTTTTCAAATGTAGCTGCTGAATCAAACTGCAAGGATACTTCTTATTTTCCTTTTGTGACCATCTCACTTTGAAACATAAAGTTACATTTTATAGGAAAACAAACAGATTAGGATAAAGAAACATTGAAAAGATCATAAGTGGTATGGCCCTCACAAACCAACTGGGAAGAAACTAAAAACTGAGAAAGAGGATATTTTATATATAGTACCCCACTTCCTAGACAGTAAATAAAAAGAAATGCAGCAGTGTGATAGCAATTTTGCCCCCTCCCAACAAAAATATCATGATTTCTTGTTTGCTTTATAGGGATTCTGATAAACTGATTTTTTTAAAAGATTTTATTTATTTATTCATGAGAGACACACACACAGAGAGAGAGAGAGAGAGAGAGAGAGAGGCAGAGACACAGGCAGAGGGAGAAGCAGGCTCCATGCAGGGAGCCCGACATGGGACTCGATCCCGGAACTCCAGGATCACATCCCTGGCTGAAGGCAGGCACCAAACCGCCGAGCCACCCGGGCTGCCCTAATAAACTGATTTTTAAGACACTGGTATATAATGCTCAGTTTCACAAAATAAGGGAAAGTTTTTCTACTTTCAGGTGAAAAGTGGAAGTGGGGAAGAAATTCCAAGAGCTCATTTCAATAAACCACATTAGCAGTAATTGTAATAAAATACTTAACTTTTATCAGAGACTTATCACATGCCACACACTATGCTAAAAACTTGACAGCCACTGTCTCATTTAACGCCCATAGTGATCTGGAGCAAGTGATACTTGTCATCCTTGGGAAACAAGTTTAGGGAGGACACTAAGTACCCAATTTCCTGACTAGGCAAAAAACTGGAAGAGGGAGATTCAGATGCAGTTCCCGTGCAGGTGGAGCCCATGAGCCCACGGTCTCCACCAGTCTGCACTCCTGACTTGCCAGCATCCTCTCCAGCAGCACTGACAGTGCCCTGGCCAACCCCCCAGCATATGGCCCACTAGACAGAAGTACAAAGTGCTTTTCAAAAAATTACACGGGAAACCCTAAATGAAGTAAACTGACACCTCTTCCCATTACCTCAGTCTTGGAATCAAATTTATATTTAATATGAAATATTACTCTAGCATCCATTTAAAGGATTCTCAGGGGATCCCTGGGTGGCACAGTTGGTTGAGCTTCTGACTCTCAGTTTCGGCTGGGGTCGTGGGATCAGGCCCTGCGTCAGGTTCCACACTTGGCTGGGAGTCTGCTTGGGATTCTCTTTCTCCCACTGCCCTTCATCCCCACACTTCCCCACTTTCTCTCTCTCTCTCTCAAATAAAGTCTTTTCAAAAAAAAAAAAAAAAAGGATTCTCACTTAAGTCTTCAGTGAGGGAAACTTACTAAAACTGATCTTGTGATCTGGCTTATTTTTTGCTCTATGACTGCCTGGTCTTAGTTTTTTGTTCTGTTTTGCCTTTTTCCCCACTAATGATACCCTAGCTTAGAGACTTATTTATACATAAATACTGATTTTTAACTTTCTTGCAAACACTAAAGCTGTGAGCTTTAAGCTCAGCTCTAAGGACATACCTTTTCCAAAATCAGGCTCTGGAGTATTTCTTTCCTTCAGTTGTCTTCTACCATTGTTTCAAAGTAAGAGGAACACCTGACTGAATCAGAAGGCAAGATATAGGGCAGCCCTGGTGGCCCAGCGGTTTTAGCGCTGCCTTCGGCCCAAGGCATGATTCTGGAGACCTGGGATCAAGTCCCGTGTCGGGCTCCCTGCATGGAGCCTGCTTCTCCCTCTGCCTGTGTCTCTGCCTGTGTGTGTGTGTGTGTGTGTGTGTGTCTTGAATAAATAAATAAAATCTTTAAAAAAAAAAAAAAGAAAGAAAGAAGGTGAGATATATTAGACATTGAGCACCAGTGCTGCTTTCGCATCTGACCCCAGAACAGGGGAAGTTCGTATGCTTCATTAACAGTCCCCATTATTTAGGGGAATACAGCTAAGGTGAAAAGGGGAAGCATTCAGAGGAATAGCTGATAAAAATGAAATACTACTTAACTCCTTCTAAATCATCAAACTTTTTCCCTAAAGAACTCTCACTGTCTCCTTTAATCCACGGTATGCCTCCATACATTTCAACAGCTCTCCTTTGTGAAAATGTCTTTGCAATATTTGAGCAGCCAGAAATGGAGTTAGCTTAGTAATGGACCAATTTAAAGCAACGTCAGCACATCCTACTTGGTGATTGCCCCAGTTCCACTTCTGCCTGTGGTTACTGACAGATTATCTGTAGATTTACAGCTATGAATACAGAGAACGGAGAGTAACATTAAAATGTCAAGACTGAGGTAAATTCTCCATTAGTCGCCACTGTCCATTTCTGTCAACCTCCACAGTGGTATTAAAGTTTAGCCATCTCTTCACACTGACATTTTGAGGTGGTTGTAACACTGACAGTGAAAACAAACACATCATAACTGAATAATCCCACTATTTCATGACTGCTTTTTTTAAGTTAAAGAGAACATTTGTGCTATAAGAATCAAAGAAGAAAAAAAAAAAGAAAGAAAGAAAGAAAAAGAAAAAGAATCAAAGAAGCGTGACCTAAAAATTGAACTTTAATTCCAAATATTCCTATAGCCAGTAAGAACTTTAAATCTATGCATGGCCCCTTCATTAAAAAGTTCAGAAGTATGACTTTAAAGTTTCAGAGAAAGGATGATCTAAAAGTCCTTGCCTATTCACTAACTGAGAAATCCACCCTGCAGTGTTCTGAGCCCTCTCTGATAAGCAAGAAGCAGGGACTTTACAGCCCACCAAATGGCTAAGGGAGGAATTCCCACCCCAGAGCTCCAAACCTGCTCTGGCCTGCCATTAACAAACAGGGTGGGTAACAGGCTGAGTTAGAACACCACTCAAGAAAATCTCAGCAAGGCTTCCAACATCGCTATTTGCCCCTCCTCCTCTGCCCATGCCCAAAACAAACAAAATGACTCTCAGATTAATCCCTTTTATTTCAAATTAAAGCAATTTTTTTTTTTTTTTTTGCCTTCACAGTTAGTGTTGAGGTCTAAGAATTCTCCTAAAATTGGTGGTAAGAATTACTTAGAATTAAATTAAACATAGAAGACAGTGGAGGAGAACAGGCCAAACACACAATAAAGCAGAACAGACACATGCTCTTCATTAAGAGGAATCAAAATAGCATGTTTCTTTTAAATAACTGGTTCGGTGATGATTTTAATGCAATCACTAAAATAAGACAGAGGGAGGAACACCTGGGAGGCTCAGTCAATGTTAAGTGTCTGACTCTTGGTTTCGGCTCAGGTCATGATCTCAAAGTTGTGAGATCAAGATCGAGCCCCACAAAGGGCTCCATGTTCAGCAGGGAGCCTGCTTGTCCCTCTCCCTCAGGGCCCCCTGTCCCTCCCTGCTCCTTTTGCATGTGCATATGCATGCTCATGCTTCCTCTCCCTCTCCCCCTCCCTCCCTCAAATCAATCCATCCATCCACCCATCCTTTAAAATAAGACATAAGGCCTTCTGGCCTTACTTGGTCCTCTCTCACCATCCAATCCAAAGCAGAAAAATGAGTGTCTATGTATCTATGTTGACTTTTGACTTTTTAAAATGGTGCCAACTCCTTGGCATTTGGCCAGCTTCCTCTAACTTCTCCACTGGCACCACTCCTAGTGTCATGCCCCAGTCCCTAGAAGGCTCTCCTATGTTTCTCACACTAAGCAAAAGAAAAAAAAAGTGAAACCTCATTCATGGTGATGCACCATCACCTACTAAAGTTTTGCAAGGCAAAAGCACAAGTTAGCTGCTGACTTCCTTCACTGATAAAGGAACTATATTCAGTGACAAAGGAAGGATGAGGGCCCTTTCTCCATGGTTATTTAGAGATTACCTATAGATTGACAGCTATAACTACAGCAAATGGAGAATAATATTAAGGTGCCAAGATGAAGGTAAATTCTCCAAGTTAGGTCTAGCAATGCTTTTCCCCTAATTGTCTCCCTGACCCACTCCCCAATTTTCCTTCCCCAGCCAACTATTGCTCTGTGGTGCCAGAGATGGTGTCCTGAGTGATTATAAAAATGAAGAAGAAAAAAGCAGCAGAGAAGAAAAAGGTGAAAGGAAAAGGAAGGAGGGGGAAGGCATAAGAGTAAAGACGAGGGCTTTCTCCTTTATCCTTGGAGTACCAATTTCATAAATAAGCATTAGTGATGGAGAGGCAAGGAGAGATCCGGAGTTGGGGGGAGAGGAAATAACTACTAAAAGTATCCAAAAACCACTTGAAAATAAAATCTTGGAAATGGTTATAATCCACCTTTCAGACAAACTCACTATTTTTTACTACAAGAAAGTATAAAGACTTTCAAGACAGCCTTCTTTAAAATCGAAACAAATGGAATTTCACTTAGATTATCTATCTTTTCATGAGCTGACGAGGATACCACACACACGCACATGCATGCACACAACACTACGTGTAGTGTTATTACCTAAAAAAAAAAAAACGCTACTACTTTCCCAACCTTACAACCTTAGACCTGTGTTGAAGTTTACTGTCATAATTAAAGAGTTTAAAATTTACTTACATGTGCACAGATTTATTTATACTTGGAGTTGTTTTCAAAAAGAATTTGAGGGATGCCTGGTTGGCTCAGTGGTTAAGTGTCTGTCTTTGGCCCAGGGCGTGATCTTGGAGTCCCAGGATCGAGTCCCACATCGGGCTCCCTGCATGGGGCCTGCTTCTCCCTCTGCCTGTCTCTGCCTCTCTCTCTCTGTGTCTCTCATGAATAAATAAATAAAATCTTTAAAAAAATAAAAATAATTTGAAGCAACTACTATTCAAAGAGTCCGACCCTGTGCTCTTCAACATGGCAGCTGCCAGCCACGTTGGACTCCTGGTCCACCTTCTATGGAGATACAAGTGCTGACTGAATGCAATGAGAAGTGTGTGTAAAACGCCAATCAGATTTCAAGTACTTGTGTAAAATATCTAATTAGTAATTTTTTACTGATCATGTGTTGGAATAATATCTTATATATACTGAATTAAATATATTATTAACTTTTTAAAAAGATTTTATTTATTTATTCATGAGAGAGACAGAGACACAGGCAGAGGGAGAAGCAGGCTCCCTCCGGGGAGCCTGATGTGGGACTCGATCCCAGACACCAGGACCATGCCCTGAGCCAAAGGCAGATGCTCAACTGCTAAGCCACCCAGGCTTCCCAATATGTTACTAAAATTAATTTTACCAGATTTTTTTTAAAGTAACTATTAAAAAATTTAAAATAACACATGTGGCTTACACCTGCAACTCCCACTACATTTCAATTGGACAGGACTGGTCTAGAACAGAGCTGGTACCCGAAGAAATGACAGCAAGGAGATTACACACCTAAATAGCAAAATCCCCTGTCCATCTCAGTGAAGGCCTTTATTTCCTCCCTGCCTTGTCCCACATAGCCAATCTCTTCCGTCATATAGCGCTTAGCACATAACAACATAAATATTTCTTTAATGGAGTTGGATGAAAACAACAAGATCCAAGATTAAAACACAATACCCAAAAGTGGCTTCTTAAAACGTTAAGAAATTTCATTGGCTGCTTAGGACACTGAGCCAATGGTTAATATCCAGATTTCAAAAGTAAATCAAAAAACTAACTCCTTGTTACCTGCAATATTTTTGATACAGAAAACAATACTCTTTTACAAAACGAAAGCCACTAGGAGTCAAGGCTACCATTTAGTATGCGGCTCACTTCACGCCTTCAGACGGTGGGGTGAAAGGACAGATAGGGCAGAATTTTTTCCTTTGCTTGACTCTACACTCGGTATTTTCCATTTCAACCCACTGAATCTCTGACCTCTGAGATAAACCACCTGTGCTGAGGGAAGACGCAGAGAGGCTCTCATTAAGCTGTAGCATATAGAAATTGTGACAGAAGAAACACCTAACAGTCTTCACTGAACAACAAGAAGCCGCTGAGAGCACCAGATCACCCAGCAAAGTCAAGGGTAGTCAAGGACGGATGGCTTGCTGTAACCAAAGGGTATCATGAAGAAATAACCAGCAAGCCACCAGCACATGGGGAAAGAGGCGACTCCCCTGACTTCCCTTCCCTCTGTGAGAATGGTGGGGCAGCCTGTTCCATCAAGGTCTTAGCTATGGGTGTCTGTTCTCTGAACGTGGTACACTTAGAAGAGCCCCTGAATGACACTTAGGTTGAAGCTGGGTTCTCCCCATCTCTATCAGATATCTGTGGGGGTATGAAAGTGTAAGTATGTCATGTCAAAAGTAATATTCATAGAGATACATGTATTCTCTATTTAAAAGGCCCCTTTCTCTACTTCTGATCACAATTTGCATAAGTGAGGCTTGAGATGCATGGCCACATTTTCCATAAAGTTTATTTAGTAGTTGCCAATTACCCTGCTCATGTCTGGAATTCTGTATTTACTGGGTGAACTGAAAGAATTTCAGTAGAATATTCACTCTACTTGAAACTTAACAGGAAAAGGTTTTCCCAGAAAAGCTGTTTTTTAAAGATATTTATAAGATGTCATGGAAAGACAGAGAACTGGAAAAGTTACAACCACTGATTCTTCTAGGTGTTTTTCCTTTTTTTTTTTTTTTTTTTAAATCTCCTGGGGAAAAATTAGGACACCAAAATTATTACCCATCACCTCAATCTTAGAGTCCCTTAATTTTTTCTGCTTCTGTTTCCTTCATCATGATGGTCTTTCAGGCCCAAGTTAATGAAAAGGGTACAAATATATTCAAAATATACTTATTCTAAGGATACAACACTGCAGATTCTAAATTCCACCAAAAGTTACCCCCACCCCAGAGCAAAATCTGTAAACGGAGATACCTGTGTCTTGTGTAGAACTTATTCAGAAACTCAGGGATTTGCCTATGACTTGACAAACAATCTATTTAACTATAACTAGTCTTTTTTAGATAAGCTCTTCAAATGAACAAAACGATGCTCTAGGTGGTTCTCACCCACAGCCACCGTGCACTGATCAACATTCCATTCTCTGCTGTCTTCCCACTCCTTGGGTGCTGCAGAGCAACCCAATGGTGCTGTGTCCCTGCCAAAAACCTCCCAGTGCACCCCATGGACACAGAACCTGCCCACAAGGAGACCACACAGCTTCCTCTCTCATACCCCAACCTCTATACCTCTCAACAACACTGAAGTTCATTCGGGGGCCATGGGGCTCTGGTCTTTGGACTCAATTCCTCAGCCTTAAACTCCTCTCTCTCCCCCTTTCACCCAACCTCCTCTCAACCTGGGCAGATCCTTCACACCTCAGTGAAGCCATCTCTTCCCCCGGCTCAAACTCAGAGACCCCAACTTCATTCACCCCCACAAGAGTGGATCGGAAGCTATTTCCAAACCACACGGTGCTTATTCCTGGGCTGTGCTTTCCTTGGCAGATGCATGCCTGCACCATACACCCCCGACTCCCCTCCCCGCGCCACCCCAAACAAGCTGTCTCTATCTCTCCCAAAGAGTAGTATTATTGGGAGCCTCAGTATCTGGTAACTGTTCCCTAAAACCACGAAAACAAAGGCAAACAATTCCAACAATAGTTAACATTGAAGTGCTTTATTTTTAAACTTTGCAACAAGCAATTCTGAGCATTGGCCCAATGATAACATAATGTTTTGGAGTCCTCACCATGTATCTGACACCATGTTAAATGTTAAAAGATATTATTGGTAATTTCGCTATGCCTCTAACCAGGGAGGTAAACTCTCATTTTATTTATTTTTTAGATTTTATTTATTTATTTTACACAGAGAGAGAGCAAGAGAGCGAGCAGAGGGATGAGAAGAGAAAGAGAATCTGAAGCAAACTCTGCACTGCGCACAGAGTCCAACACAGGGCTCGATCTCAGGACCCTGAGATCATGTTCTGAACCAAAGTTAAGAGTTGGATGCTCAACCGAGTCACCCAGGCACCCCAGTCTACCTTCATTTTAGAGAGAAAAAAAATTGAGGCCCTGAGCTTAAGTCACCTGGCCAAGGTCACAGGGCCAACAGTTGGTGGTGTTTCCACTCAAAAGCTGCAAACTCCAAAGCCTGCACACTTGCCCTTCATGCTGGTGGCTCTGAAAGTGGGACTGGGGCCCTGGGTTCTATGAGATGTAATCTGTCTCTCTCGCTCTCATTCTCTCTAAGCATATGTGGACTTTTCCAAAGACTCATAACTTCCCTGGAGGCTGTATGAGTGGCAAATGTTAGAATCCAACATTTCAAAAAATGTAAAACGATGTCTTTTTTTTTTTTTTTTTGGTTCTGGAAAATAGTTATTTTTCATTTAAAAATGCTACTGATGTTAACACACAATAGTTTATTATTTTTAAAATTTATTTATTCATTTGTTTTTAACTAATCTCTACAGTCATATGGGACTTGAACTCACGTCCCCATGATCAAGAGTTTGCACACTCTTGCTACTTATCCACCTCGGTTTATTATTTTTAAATGATCAACAAATAAATATTTCAAACTGTCCTCAGTTTAAATTTCTAAGACAATAAATATCAACATATAAACCCATGTAAACGAAAGATCTTTGGAGTCCTCAATAATTTTTAAGCATGTAAATGGGTCTGAAATGAAAAGGATCAGGAATCAATGTCCTTCCTTATCAGCTATTTAAAAGAAATACAGGATCTTTTTCTTCCCCTGTAAACTTCATCAAATAATCAGGATAGTCTGGACCTAACGCTAAAGAATGTGCCCACACTCCACAATGAACACTGTGGTCCAATGAACTCTGGCCTTTCTAACATTTTCCTTTGTTGATTCTTCAATAAAAAGTTAAAACCTCTTTAAAAAAAAAAAAAAAAAAAGAACCTCTTTAAAGATAACTATGTGTGTTATATAATTTGGAAAATATCTGTTTAGAGCCCACGAGACATTTAAAAAGCGTAACATACTTTTAAAAAGTGACTCAAGGGATCCCTGGGTGGCTCAGCGGTTTGGCACCTGCCTTTGGCCCAGGGCGCGATCCTGGAGACCCGGGATCGAATCCCACATCAGGCTCCCGGTGCATGGAGCCTGCTTCTCCCTCTGCCTATGTCTCTGCCTCTCTTTCTCTCTCTCTGTGTGTGACTATCATAAATAAATAAAAATTAAAAAAAAAAAGTGACTCAAGATAAAACCAACAAGCCTATATGATTGTGATAACTCAGCAAATCACATCAATATTTCAACCTGATCGGGCAGTTTCCCTGCTACACAGCACGGTTTTGAACCACCATTCTATCATATACGAAATGCAAAATAATTTTAGTAGTTCTAAAGCAAAACATAATTAGATAGATATATTTCCTAGAGTGAGTCATTCACAGGGAGAGAGAGGTTTTTAGGATTACGTGATAGCATTTTGAATTACTCACATCATTATCCTCATCACACCTGTCAACATGGGCTAAAGAAGGGGAAATATTTGCACAAATCAAATTTAATGTTTCATAACTAAGGCTATAATCATATTTCACCTGTTCCTTAAAAATAAAAAAGTAATTTTACATTGTATTTACATGTGAAATGATGTAATGATAAAGCAAGGTCTGTATCGCAGGAGATGAGAACTACAGCCTGAAGAACTAACAGGAGTACACACCACGGACCCCCACTATACTAGGCACTAGATATATGTTAAGTTCAAAGCCTTTTGCAATAGGGTACTTACTATCTTTCCTATTTTACTGACGAACAATCTGAGGGTCAGAGAGGTTAACTTGTCTGAGGTCGCCAAGCTAGTTAAGAGTAGCAGAGCTGAAATTTGGACTTTTTTTTTTTTTTTTACTGTAGTCTATGCTCTTCCCAAGATTTTACACCTCCCTAGTATTATTTTCAGAAGTGAGTGCTTCAAAATCTGAAGAGGATGCAAAGTTATGCAGAAGGAAAAAGGCAAATGCCATGAACAAAAAATGTTAAGGGCAACGAAACTTAAATAAAAACACTTCAAATGTACGTGTTTACAGTTCTAAGTCTGTCTATAAAGGCGGACTCAAGAAAGTGACCTAGAGGCAAGGGAACTGCACCTCAGGTCCCCTAGAGTCTAGCACATATGCAACCCTCCAGTGTACAGTGACTCCAATGCCACACACTTGTAGTGATCCTCTGAAATGGCTATTGAGATGTTTTATGCTCTTGAAACTAGGGAAAGGGTGATGAGAGCAACGATTCTCACCCAGAGAGTGCATTACAACCACAGGGTAGCTCCTTCAAACGGGTGCTTGTATTTAGCAAAGTGAGAAGATGCCAGAACGAGGAGAAGTCAGAATTGCTGCTCTGGAAAGGTCCTTGGGCCAATAAGATCCTTTCCAAGAAGCAAGTAAAGAGTAATTCTTGGAAACCAAGTCACACTCATTTCTGCCCTCAAGGCCCCCCAGCCTGAATGGCTCAGGGACACAGCACTTTCCGGGGCACCTGGCCTGGAGACTGATATAAGAGAAAACAAATACACAGGGCTTGATGCCATTCATTCCTCTGCACTCCTCTTCCCCCAGGCCCTCTGTTCCCAGCCTCCTGTCAGGCTAAGCTCTCTCACCTCCCCCTTCCCTTGGTCTGGGAACCACTGGGCTCCAAAGCCCTTTCCCATGGGCTGCAGGTCGAGCTTCAGCTCCCAGAGGCGACAGGGAACAGCTCTCTCCCGGACAGCTCCCACTGACCTTGGGACTCCTGCTGAGAATATCCAAGTGTGCCAGACCTCAAAGGACAGCTTCCCCAAAAACCCCACATGTCCTCGTGTCCTGGGTCCCCGAGAGACTTTCTTGATCCCCACTTTCCCGCTCCCACCATGGCTGAGGCTTCTGAGTCTCTGTTCTAAATGCCTCTCCACCTGGGCTACCCCAACACAGATTTGTTTCCTGACCAAACCTTTCTACTTTCACATTGCTTTAATCCCTCCTTGTTTCCACTCCCCAATCCCTGGTCCAAACTGCCCTTACAGGCCTGGACCACAGGCTCACAGTTCAACTTCTGGTCTCCCAGCCATGCTGTGGACTGTCTAATCAACATCCCAAGCTCCCCACAGAAGCCTGTCTACATTCCTTAAAAGAAAATTCAAGACCTCCACCAACTGGCCTGCCCTGCAGCAAGCTCAAGGTCCCATACCCCATTTACTAAGTCATCCCCAAACCAGAAATGCTGTCCCCAGTTCACTTTTCCTGGCTAACTCCTAGGCAAGAGCCAAGCACCCACATTCCCAGGTATTTCCTGTCTTTGGACACCTGTTGCATAAGCACGTGTGGTCTTCCACTGTGCTTTTCTTTCCACACGTTGGTCATGTTTTCCCATACTGATTATAAGTTCATTAAGAATAGCTCTAAAATCACCTCCTGTGCCATCCGAACTCAAGTTGCAATCATGGTGGAAGATCAATACCTATTTTTGAACAGCACTCAGAATTATCTGTACATATATTCATTTATTTTTCCTAGACCTACGGCACAAACACCAATGTTTATAATGGAAAGACATCTTTGTGAATACAAGAGCTTTGAAACTTACATGTCCGCTTACAAACTCGTTAGGATAACAAAAATCCCAGATTATAGAAAGGTAGACTCCTGTAGCAGTGCCGGGTACCCAAATCTCTTAGAGACCAAACATTTTCTGCAGATTAACGTTGACTCTGATTTTCTACACTGCAATTTAAGTTCACACTAGCATTCAACAGCTGGTAAAATAAGTAATACAGAGGAACACATTGTGAAGCTTCCCAAGGAAAAAAATTATAATTTTCTAAAAGAGGTAAGAGGAACTGCCACAAACAGAAAATGTTGCTGAAAACCAAGTTTCACTGTATTTTTAAACCAGAGAGAGAAGAGAGATAGAGAAAGAAGAGGAGCCCAATGTCCATGTCCCTGTTGGCAGTGACAGCTCTTGCAGGCAGGCAGGGACCCAGGTTTAGTTACCCGTGACACATCCGCAACACTGAGCATGATGCCTGGGGTAGAAGAATTCAAGGCTTTTTGAATATGTGAATAAATGCAGAAGCCAATAAGTGAAAGAGGAATAGAGGGGGAAAAAATGAGATTCCAGGGCAGCGTACAATATAAAAATTAAGGAACTCATAACGAAAAAGCTCTGCATGAAACTCAAAGGAAAAACCTCTTTAAGTTTACCGTGTTGCACTTTGCACTGCAAGGCAGGCCGGATTCGGGTTCCCTTACCTGAGGCACAGGCACTTTCTGCGGGGTGTTCTGGGGTGATGGGTGGAGCTGTGCCCAAGGCTGGTGATGCGGGTGTGGGGGCGAAGACTGGTGGTGCAAGCCTGGGTGGGGCTGCATCGGAGGGCAGGTCGGCAACTGCTGGAAAGACGGCTGCTGGCCAGGATGCTGTTGGCCAGGAAGCAGTCGCTCCTGGATTGCTTGGGGATCTGCAAGGCCAACACCGGGACAACCATTTGGTCTCATGTGCCCGGCCAACTCCCTCGGTGCTGAGGACATGCCCATGAACGGACGAGACTGCTGCATGTTTCTGGGGCCCATATTCCTCTGTCCGATTCCCATGGCACCGGGGGGCTGGTGAGACGGCTGAGGGTGGGGCATATTTGGATAACTGCCAACTTCCATGGGTATCCCAGCACTTCCAGGCCTGACCTGCGGAGGAGGAGTACCTGCCGGGTTACTCATTGCTTTCATGGGTGACATGGGAGGTGGAGAGGCGTAAGTTCCCTGAGGCTGTGAAGGATGCATAGTTTGTGTGTTCATTTGGTTAAGTGAGCCGCTGGGGTGGATGGGCTGCTGGTGCATTAGTCCTTGACCACTGTTTGACGGGAATCCTACAGCATTGGGATATCTTGGTACGGACTGACTCATTGGAGGATTATTTGTAAGGCCTAAATTTTGATTCATCCCTGTATTGTTAACTAATCCCTGATTTAGGTTACTGTAAGGATATCGAGAATACTGCCCTGAGTTGTTCATAGTAGGTGAGGGGACTGTCTGGCTCCGAGAGCTAAAGTTAAGGGTCTGTGGCCGAACAGCCCCTTGCTGAGGAGGATTAGGGGAGAATCTGGGACTGTGGGCCACGGATTCTCCATGGAGAGCAGTAGGGGGGTGGTGGTGGAACTGTGGCACCGAGTGACGCAGGGAAGGTGCCATGCTGGGACTCTGTTGGGGCACGTGGGACAAGTGGCCAGGGCCTGAGGTGGCGATGAAAGGACTTCCCTGATTGAGGCCCTCCTGGCCCGGGGAAAACTGGCTCATCCTCTGCTGTGGCTGACCATGCTGCTGCATGGAAAAATCCCCACGTGCCATGTAGCTGCCCATCTGCTGCATGTGCTGAGGGTGGCCCTGTGCAGGAGGCCCCGACGGAGTGGGCTGGGGCGGCTGTGGCTGTGGCTGCTGCTGGTAGGGGGCCCGTATCTGGTCTGGCACCTGCACAGCCCGGGGGCCCCACATGGAGCCACTGTCCACGAAAGACTGCCCGTGCCTTTCGTTCTGCATGCCAGGGTAGACTCCCATCTGACTGCCGCCACTGCCACCATGGGGGACCTGAGGGACGGGGGGGCCGTGATACTGCGAGTGGGGAGACGCAAGCCCGTTCCCAGGGGCGCTGCTCATCATTCGATTCGGCTGATCCATCAGATGCATCTTTTGCTGTTCGTACTGATTATAGTGATCAAAATGGGTCAACTTTGTTTGATTTTGATTAGTGGAGGGATGATGAAGGGATGGCTGCAAGGAGGCGAAGCCCTGGTCTATCGGCATCTGCTGACCCATGGGGTTCACTGGGTTTTCTGGGTAACCACATTCTCCGAGGCCTTCAAGGCCTTCGCTGAAAATATTCCCATCCTCGCCAAAAAGACTCATCATTCCTGGATCCGCCATCTTCTTCCAGCGCGCGGCTCCTCCAAACCACAGCTCAGGAGCTTGTCTGTGCTTCACCTCACTGAGGTGTTTGTCCTCAAAGCCTATAATCCTTGACTAATCTTCTTCACGTCATTCCATATTTCTTTAATTCTCTTGGACCCTGCAGTGTCAGGCAAAGTCTGGATATAGGTCCTAGAAGAGAGTGGGAGGTGGGGGGAGGAGGGAGGGAGGGAGGAAGAAAACAAAGAATTAGGAACGAATGATAAGAAACTGCCAGTATTTTACGCATTCGAATTTGGTTTCCATCAACAATACTAATCTAGCCCGCTCGCTGAGCTGTATTTTATAAATCTAGTTCACTTTAAGAGAAACTCATTAGCTTCTACCAGAAGCATTATTATGATCGGTTACTTAGAAAGCAAGCAAAACACTAACCTTAACCTTAAATTAATCCATTCACTACACTTCCTAGCGCTCCATTCTTGGATGGAACAGAACAAAAGAACACAACATGAAGCAGCAGCAGCTGCCACAGCAGGCAAGCAGATGTATGAATATAGCCAAGCAGCCCATCTGCTGAACTAAAGCCCTGGAAATGCTCTGGTTACCAACAGCCCGCCCTTAACCTTATTCCCCTGAGCAGTGTAATCAGATGAGCAGCCGCGGCACCGGGGGCTGTGAAAAGCTCAACTTAGTTAAATTGACTAGAGGATTATACAAATACCAAAATCAGGCATTTCGTACAAATTAGATATTTACGGCCTGCATACAACTATGTAACGGCCACAGAGGCGACCAACGAGAAAGTGCCCACAACGGTGTTCGAACAAGGGAGAGTCCGTAAGGATGGTGGAAAGCAAGGTCATGAACAGTATAATTGGTTCATAATTCCATTATGTTTCATGGCAGGAGTATATAGGACTCAGAAGGAGACCAGGATAAAAGCTTTCATTCTCCAAGAGGGCGGATTTCACCCATGGCTTTGGGCCCACCGCGCCCCCAGACCACGCTGCCGGCCGACAGATCACAGGTCATGATTCGCCGGCACATACCAGGCCCTGGTGATGCACCCAGAGTGTGACCACTCAGAGGAACTCTGGACGGGTGCATAGACGCTGGACGATGACCATTCTCGTCAGAAGAAACCAAAAACTTTCCCCCAAACTGGTCAAAACTGAAAACTACTTTTTTTTTTTTTTTAAGATTTTATTCATTTATTCATAGACACAGAGAGAGAGGCAGAGACACAGGCAGAGGGAGAGGGAGGCTCCATGCAGGGAGCCCAACGTGGGACTCGATCCCAGGTCTCCAGGATCACACCCCAGGCTGCAGGCGGCACCAAACTGCTGCGCCACTGGGGCTGCCCTGAAAATTACTTTAATGGAATAAAGCTCCAAATATCCATGCAGGCCTTCGCCCTTGCCTTTGCCTCTTCTGGGACAAGACAGGATGAGAGCCAGTAGGGAGAAAAGCACATCTGTCAGCATCCTGTGTTTATAGCACAAGGTATATACTACTTACTGCTGGGCATTTTGTTCAAACAGTTTCTAACAGATTCTGCACGTCCGATTAAAATCACCAGTTTAAAGAATGCTTCACCAATCAAAACCGGAAAGTGTTTTTGTCGAATGCTAATTAAATCAACAACCTAATAAAGAACTAATTCACATAGGAAAAATGTCCGAAATCTTAAACATCTTTGGAATTTAACTCATTTTTTTCCTCTTTCATGAGCACATGAAGTATTGTGTGACACCACCCAACTGGAAAAGAGCAGTATCTTGAAGAATTTCAAAAGTGATGTTATAAACAGGCTCAGTCATAAATACTGACGTACTTCTCCACCAGCATGGGAACGAACAATGGGCAACGAGCACTGCTGAGAACTTACCAGAAAGAGAGAGAAAACCCAGTCCCTAAGAGAGAGAGAGAAAACCCAGTCCCTGCCTGTCCTACTCTAACATATTCCTAACAAGGGGAGAATTTTGCTTACAGAAAATGTAAACAACATTCCTGTTCACTGTCAGAGCTACAGACATAACACCTGAGAAGGTCTTCAGGTCTGTAGTTTTCAGGTGACAGCTGTCAGCTAAAGTCAAAGGTCTCCTCACTCCGCCGCTAACTGCCATGAATTTTCTGATCGACTTTTCTCCAAAACAGAGGTCAGAAGAGTGAGAATAAGGTGAGCATGAAAGCCATTTTATTTACCGACATGCTGCTTTACTACACAACCACTTTCAAATCCAAAATAAAGACAGGCAGAAATCTTCAGCGCCAAGTGCAACAAATATTTATAAACTGAATTTACTCCTAAACAGCCCAAGCAGTCAGTCTTCATTTATTCAAGACTCATTCTAGCTTTCAAGGAAATAAACACTAGAACGGACTTGGTAATAGCTTAAACTAGCCGTGCAGACTAACCCCTTACCAAAATAACCTTTCAAATTAGCTTAAGGAAGGTAATGTCTACTCATATGTTCGGACGGCCTTGTTTTTATAGGATAACAGCTTCATCCTCCAGGGTGCCCCGCGTGTCATGGGAGGCAATGCTACTGACTGCATGGGGTTCCCAGCCAGCTCTGGAAGGAAAACAGTCCAAGGGGAGGGGATGGCCTGGTCCGCTGAGCCCAGAGGCACAGCAGCCTGGGAGCAGCAGCTTCTGAGATGCCCCTTACCTTGTATCAGCTTAAAGGCGGGGCAGAAAGGGGAAAAAGAACTTGCCTACAGGCAGGAGAAAGGACAAAACAGAACACTTACTCAAAGTAATCCTACCTGATGCATAGGCTTCCAGTTAGCCAGTCTAAAACTTCATTTCCCAGAAGCAAGAAAAATGACAGCATTACCTGATATCCAGTAAACGCACCACCCTCCACAACAGAGACCACCATCAGGTGAGCTCCAGGCAGAGGAGTTCAAAAACTATGGTTTTAATGACGCTCCCACTTGCCTGGGCAGCCACCAGGATGCTCCTGCCCCTTTTCTGACCTCAAGACTTGGCTGGCGACTATGCTAGGAATCCATCTGGTAGCTAGATTTCATATTTCTGATCTGAGCTAATCTAATTAATTTATTTTGGTCCTTTTTAATTTGATCAAGTCCATTTGAATACCCACTTTCCCAAGTCACAGCTGCAACCTATAATTTTGTTTCTATCAAAGATATTCATTTAAAACTCCTTTTTGGAGGTTGGCCTCTTCTCTACATTCAGCATCTATATTTTCTATGTCTACATAGATCAGCTGTTCAATGAGCCATCAAATCAGAGCCGTAGATATCATTTTAAATTTTGCAGAAGTCACATTTTAAAAATAACCAAAAAGTGTGAAATTAATTTTAATAATAAATCTAACTTAATCCAATATATGGGAAAAAATTATTACTTCAACATGTAATCAACATTAAAAAATGAATGAAATCATTCACATTTTTGGGTACTGAGTCTTGGAACCCCAGTGTGTGTTTCACACTTAGAACATATCTCAATTTCTACTGACCACATTTATTTAAGATTTTTAAATTTATTTATTTGAGAGTGAGCAAGAGAGAGAGAACAAGCTGGGAGTGTCAGTGAAAGAAGCAGCCTCCCCCACTGAGCAGGGACCTTGATGTGAGTTTCTCGATCCCAGGGCCCTGGGATAATGACCTGAGCTAAAGGCAGATACTTAACCAACTGAACCACCCAGGCGCCCCTACTGGCCACATTTCAAGGAAAAAATGTGCACATGGTGGTAGGGGCTATCACTCTGGACAGTATAATTACATATTATTAAAAAGACAACTAGATATACAAGTTGTCAGTTATCAATACAATTATCAAATAATTCTCACGATTATTATCTGGGTAATAAATATTCAAGTTGTATTTATGTTTGATTTGGCTTTAAATAAAAATCAAACTAAATCTCAAATCACACTTATTCAAAACACAGGTACTATCAATAATGATCCAGGCACTGGTCTAAGTACTAGAGATATTATCAGCGAATAAAATCAAAATTCCCTTTGTCCTCATGGAGCTCATCTGTAAATGATAAATCTTAAAAAGTAAGATTCAGAGGTTACATTAATAAAAACTTAGGAAAATAAATAAATAAATAAAAAATAAAAACTTAGGATACCATTTTACAAACTATTTCTTGGGAATTTATGATGGACAAGTGTTTTAACTATGTGTGATATTATATAGTAAATAGTACGGAAACAGTGAAGTCACAATAATGTAAGTTTCTGTTGAGTGCCCTACTGGGCCCTGGGTATTTTCTGAGATAGCAATGGCAGTGCAAGGTACATATGTCTGGGGGTGAGGAGGGGTCCAATGAGACAGCTCAACTAACAGAATCACCTATGCTGCAGTAGAAACTTCACTGTGAAACCAATTATGAAAATCTGAGAATTAGCAAGGACTTTGGAGACCTTCTAATCCAAACCCCTCTTCCTCCAACAGATTAAAAAAAAACCTTTTATAGACTGAGAAGTAAACATCTTCTAGGAGGTATTTTCATGACGTACAATTCCCAAAGACGGAAGAGAAATGTACGGAAGAAATGGCAGCTTACTAGTAAAAGCAAATTATTAAAGGCCTAATTTGCATCTGTTTTGTTCGGAGATAAGTTACTAAACTGCTGAGACCAACCAGCAGAAGAGTTTCCTTTCAAACAAATATTTTTAATTATACTATCTATCTGTAACTTTAAGGAAGCAAGCACATTATTAGCACCACATTGAGGCTATTGATTGATTTTGGGGAGGAATAAGCAGGAAGAAAACTGGCAGATCCAAAAACCAAACAAACAGCACATAGAGAATTAGGGATGAAAGCAACGGGCATACAACAAACCAAGGTGAAAGAAGTTGTGCAAAAACATATATTAATATCTTGAAATGATTTCTGACTTCCCAAAACTTCTATAAACAATGCTTATCTACGCTGTTCTTGCCAAAGTAATATGGCATTCCTGCAGGCAAGTTTCAATGTGGTATCATAGTGAATGACCTGAGAAATTAGCAAGGAGGTTAAGTGAATACAAAACACTTTCATGTGTAAAATATTTTCCATAGGCCAATCACTTTTTATCCAATTGGGTAAGTAGAATGCCATCCAAAGGAAACCTTTTTCATAAATATCCAACATGTGTGGCCAAGTGTAGACTCAAAGGATAACTGCATTTTAGATGATGAAGACTATTTTGTGATCTATAGCTTGATTTTTAATTGTGCTCTTCAAGTTTCTATCCTCCATCTCCAAAACGCCTGGGGCACGTAACATGACTGTGACAGTGATTCTTGGGCGTGGGTAAAGCATATATCAGCATTTCCACGGCAGTGTCTAGCAGCTGTCACCATCCACAGTACAACCTATGAAGGTGCCTCTCCATCATCAAGGTTACAAATTATATCAAAAGGGAGGAGGATCCATGAACCCACAGGTGATCACACGGAAGATAAAGGGCTCAGTACCACTGCATGTTCCTATTCATAGATCTGCTAGATCATAAGGCCTATGGGCATCCATGCCCACTCATAGCCCCCAAGAGCCACTTGGGAAAGAGGAAAAAGTCTACCCAGGCCAATGCCCACTGTGGAAGAAGGTATTACCTAACAGACAATGACCCAGATAAACAATCAGGAAATGCCTCCAAGTCACCAGCATCAGTTGACTACAAGTCAGTTCTAGATTTGCCTCATGGTCCTTCCTGAACTCCCCAACCCACCACCCACTCTCTGCCCTGGGAAAGACCATTTTCTTCCTCATTAGTATGTCGGGTCATGCTAATATGCTATGAATGCCCTGTCCCACACAACAGCCATGAGCCACATGTTGCTATTCAAATTAATTAAAACTAAATAAATTTAAAATTCAGTAGGTCAGTCACACAAGCTACATCCCAGGGCATACATAAAACATTTCCATCATTGCAGAAAATTCTACGGACTGCACTACTATGTATTTCCTGTTAGAGGTAACATGTTTAGACAAAGACCATATTAGATAGTAGCAATTTTCTTTGATGAAAAATACTTTTTCCTGTTTAGTGCATTTTTTTTTAAGATTTTATTTATTCATGAGAGACAGAGGGAGGCAAAGACATAGGCAGAGAGAAAAGGAGGCTCCCTGTGGGGAGCCCAGTGCAGGATTCAATCCCAGGACTGAAGGATCAGACCTGAGTCAAAGGCAGATGCTCAACTGCTGAGTCACCCAGGTGCCTGTAAGCTTAATTTTTAAACCAGAATCTACATAATGATATAGTAAGGACACTATTTTTCTTAGTGGCTTTGTGTATTATTTTCACTATTTTATTGGAAGAAAAAAATACAGAAAAAAACAAAAAAGGATTTGAAGTCCTTTGGAAGTCCAAGCATCGTATGTAAAATAAAACCAAAAAAAAAAAAAAAAGAGTAAGAATTGCATTTACAGCTAGCTTCCATGTTTAACACCAGGAAACCCCCAAATCTGCTGATATTAAAGAGATCCATATTTTTTATAGGAAAAACTATGCTCAGAATTGATGTTGTATAGAGTAATGGTATGCTTTACATCAGCATTCCTTAAGGCAGCTAATACTAGTTCCATCCGCCCCTCTGACCCAGCCAAACAATGGAAAATAACCCTCTATCCTTCCCATCATTCATTCATTTAAAAAATATTTAATGAGTGCCTACTTTGCATAACGCATTTACCAGACACTGGGTACACAGAGCTGAACAAAACAGACAGGGCCCCTGTCTTGTGCAGCTTGCTATTCTAATAAATGCCCCTCAGATACCCTTCATATCCCAACCACCAACCAACCTGCTAACTCTGCCTCCCAACACCCCACAGGTCAACCTCTTCCTCTCAGTTCACCCCACCTCTGATGGAGTCAGGCCTTCGTATTTTAAGCAAGGATAAAACATTAAAGACTGGCTGTTTCTCTCCAAGTCGGGTCTCAACAGGTTCACACAGCCAACTGAGCGATCTTCCAAAACACAAAACACATCATGTTTCTCCCCTGATTAAAATCCTTACGGGAGTTTCCACAGAGTTCCATCAAGTCCAAGTGCTCCAGCGTGGGTGGAAGGCACTTCATAATCAGATCCCTGTCAACCTCCATTCTAAACCCCAAACTTCCCCCTCCCCACCCCTGAAACATGCACAAACACCCAGGCTAGGTCTGATGAGAAGTTTACCAACAATCATCCACTCACTCCCTCACACCTTCCTCGAACTACACACCTGCCTCCTTATGTCCTTACCTTGCACTCTGGCATCTTTTTCATCTCAGTCCTTTTGTTACCACTCCTCTGGGGAAACTTCCTGACCCTCAGCCCTTTTTCTCCTCAGGCTGATTCAAGTCAAGCACTGCTGTTCTCATTTATTTGCCTTGCCATCTGAAGCAGGTGCTGGGACTACTGATACTTCCTAGGAACTGGTGAGAGACACAGAATCTTGGGTGTCCTAATCCAGACCTCCTGACTCAGAATTGACATTTTATTAACAAGCCTGTCGATTCCTGTGCAGATGAAAATTTAGGAAGTCCTGCCCTCAGACTCTGAGATCCCCCAGCCACCATGGCTCTGACTGCTCCTCAGTTAACACAAGAGTGAAAAACCAACAACAAATAACTCATCCCAAAGGATTACAAAGCAAGTAATACAAAGATGTGCTATCTTACACTTAAGGAAAGGTAGTTGTGGCATTCCTGACCAACAAAGAAACAACACTACTATCGACCTCACCCCAAAATTACGAATATTCCTTAGTGATAAATTTTAATTCATAATGGTTTACAAGAAGTGAACATCTAAAAGGGGTTTAATTTTATAGATACACCCATCTGCTTGCCAACCATTTTACATGACCCCCACACCAAAAAAAAAATGCAGTTAACATTGATATCTAATGCTATGTTACATAACACACTATTTCACAGGTTTCTTGCAGAAATCTTTCAGTTATTTCTACATAACTTTGAGAGTGTGCATATTCTGAGCTGCCTTTCAGATAAAGATGATTTTCTTTTTCCTATATAAGAGTGCTGGAGCCAGTGTTTTCCTTTAAGGCAACTAATGAAACAGCACTCAACTAACAGTTCATACCAAGTGCGTGGCCACAATACTATTTTTTTTTTCTAAATTGGACAAAAGGTAGCATTGTCCTATACATATCTACCAAACCACAAGAATCATGGAAATCAATGTCTTTTAGAGAACAACCTTTACACCCTACAAGTCCACATTGAAATACCACTCTCTGAAATTAGCTCCTTCAAAGACTAAGCCCACTGAGAAGGCAGCCAGCAGACAGCTAACCTGCTTGTCCTACCACAGACAGAACACATCCAGGGTGACCTCCTTTCCATACACAACTTTGCATGGCCCAGCAATAAACCAGTATACATTCTAAAAGCACTTAGAGGGCAGCCCAGGTGGCTTGGCGGTTTAGCGCCGCCTTCAGCCCAGGGCCTAATTTTAAAAAATAAATAAATAAATTTTTTTTAAAAAGCACTTAGAGATTCAACATGATATGGCGAAAGAAATGAGAACAAACACCTATATACTTATCTGTACGCACCATATCCATGTATGTACACAAGATATCTATGTAAAATATGTGAATCCACTCCAACTTTGTAATGCTATCTTTTTTTTATTTATTCATGAGAGACACAGAAAGAGAGAGGCAGAGACATAGGCAGAGGGAGAAGCAGGCTCCATAAAGGGAGCCCAATGCGGGATTTGATCTGGGGACTCCAGGATCATGCCCTGAGCTGAAGGCAGACACTCAACCACTGGGCCACCCAGGCATAATGCTATCTTAATTAATTTTATTACAGATGAGAAGGAAAGCAGAGACAAGTCCACAAATAGGTAAATGGAAATTTTTTTAGTGTAATTTATTTGGGGCAGGAAAAAAATGAAACTTCAGAAATGTATTTCAATCCACCTAGCAAAGATGTTTATTGGGCAGACTAATGGAAAAGTAATGTAAATTTTATAAAATTTGATGAATCCTGGTACATCTTGCTTAATATTGCAAAATATCCACGCATAGTTAAACAAAACATGGTTGATCTATGAAGGCAAATGATGTCACATGTTTATGAGTCTATTAAAAAATTATCATTTGAAAATATTTCCCTATTCACTCTATCTAGTCCTATTTCAAGCAATTGACTACACATACACCCCCATCTGGTGATGTCAAGCCTACCAAAAGTGAGAAGAGAACAGGAGGAGGGAAGGAAGGATTGCCTAGGGCCATCCTCTGTCCAGGGGTGCTCTGCTGATCACAAACCTCTGTAAAGCTAAACCAATGAAAGTTGCCAAGGTGGGACACAGGTAACAATGGTGAGAGGTTACCAAAAAAAAAAAAAAAAAAAGTAAGCAGCCAACTCTTCTGTAAGTATACAGAAAACACCATTTTTACCACATTTTCTGTACACTTACTATGGTTGTCACTGATTAACTTATCGGGCAATTTCCTACAATCTTTTGCATTTTCAAAGGTCCCAAAAAAGTTGAAAAGGGGATCTTGTCTCATATTCCAGGGGGAGTTTAAAACTCGCAATTCTGTACCCAACTCTGCCTGGTTTGAAATGCAGGGAGAGAAAGGCTGTAGTAAACAGTGTCCTCTGATACATACTACCAACATTCTTTTCCCAAGAGGAGGCGGGGAAAAGAACCTTCGGCAATACCACAGCTGAAAATAATTTATCATCTTCTCTCCTAGAGCAGAGCACATGTGATGAGAAGCCTTATCCATCATGAATAAACCTGAGCACAGAAACAGGCAAAGTGTCACGGGACGAGGGTAGAGGTCACATGGTAACCTGGAAGGTTCTTTAAGATGCCGTATTTCATGTGAAAGAGGAATACACAGGACTAAGAAAAATCCAAATTTCTACCAGGGAAGCAAGCAATATATATAAAAGTTACAGAGAATGGTAAAGAAAGGCTGTGGAGGTCCTTGGAAGAATATTGGAGAAAGTTATTTGGAAAAGTGCACATACTCTCAAAAGGTAAATCTATAGGGGGAAAAGGAAGAAAACAAATGTCACTTATTCAATGACTACATTAAATCTCTACTTCAATGTAAATTATATTTGACAAAGGAAATGGAATGATGCCTGGAATATATAATAAACAGCCTCACATCCATTATGTCATAATCATTCTGACTTAAAATAAGGTTGGAAACATTTTTTCTATACCTATGACACTTAACGAAAATGTGAATAGGATTCTACAATGCCACCATCATCAAAACTATGATAATCAAATCAAAACTATAATCAAAAACTATTCTAGGGCACCTGAGTGGCTTGGTCAGTTAAGTGTCTGCCTTTGGCTCGGGTCATGATCCCAGAGTCCTGGGATCGAGCCCTGTGTTGTGCTCCCTGTTCAGCGGGGAGCCTGCTTCTCCCTCTGCCCCTCCCCACTGCTCACGCTCTCTCTACCACTCTCTCTCAAATAAATAAAATCTTTGATTAAAAAACTATTCTAAAATATAACTACTGACAATCAAAGCTATCAATTTCATGAAGCTAAATAAGCCTGATAATCTTTTAGCCAAGTTCAATGTCTTCATATTCGCATATAACAAAAGACAACAGTTTTCTCCATAATCTCTATATATTTAACTTTATGTTTTCCTGCATCCACTGCAAAGGCTCAACCCTAAACTAGCCCTTCTCCTTATTACCCAGAAATTTCCTGAGCTTCCTTTCCCAGTTATCTGAGCACTGCAGGCAAAACAAAGTATCTTTTACACTATTCTAAGCAAAATAATTCATAACCTAAATCTGTTCTCCCTCAAATTACAATACATTCTGCAAAATATTCCTTTATTATTTTGCTACAGTGCCATACTATTCTATGTCGCTGAAAGCTGACTGTTATGACCCACTTCTGTTTCACATATTTCCCCTAAAAATCATTCAATTAACCAATTCTAACTTTAAGTACTTTTTACAGGAGTATACAAGATTCCTATTAGGATATCATTCTAACTTGCACGTAAACTTTATATTTCAGTTTGAAAAGGGATCCCACTTATGTAGTTATAAATTTCTACCTTGTGTTCATTTTGATCATAGATCGATATTAAGTTCACCTCAAGTGAGCAAGTAAAACAGACTATAATGTAAGAAAAGGCAAAGTGAGAAGAGGTGTTACTACTAGGTGAGGCATTTGTTTCGCATAAAGAGGATGATCAAAATAAGGCTACATGAAACCTTATTGAATTTTGTACTTGGTTTAATAAAAAAAAAATACAAAAAAGAACACACACTTGCCTATTCAGCTTTAAAATACAGAGCTTCCTAAGACCTGGGACTGCTGCACCCACTGGTTAGTATGGTTTTAGGGAGTTTAACTAGTATACATCATTTGCCAATAAAATTATGATGCAGGTAAGGAAATGTAAATAGTTAAGTTTCATCAGTGATACTACACATTATATTACTCCTACCCACATTTTTCATTTTCTCACCCCCACATTCATTCTATCTCTAAACGTACCAAAGTTCCTACTTCATTCCCATTTCTCAGAGATAATATAAAAATATTCACAATTTTTCCTATGAAACAACTATGCAGAATATAAAGGTTTCTAACCATGCTACTGAGAGTCCAGTGCGTTTTTAAAAACAGAGGTTGGGCAGCCTGGGTGGCTCAGCAGTTTAAAGGCCTGCCTTCCGCCCAGAGCGTGATCCTGGAGTCCCGGGATTGAGTCCCACATCAGGCTCCCTGCATGGAGCCTGCTCCTCCCTCTGCCAGTGTCTCTGCCTCTCTCTCTCTCTCTCTCTCTATCATGAATAAATAAATAAAATCATTAAAAAAAAAAATAAAGAAACATGTAGGGTCCACTTAACCGTGGATTCTTTAAAAAAATAAATAAAAATAAAAAAACAGGGGTTATGGCAAACATTTCTCAATTTCTTGAAAATAACTTTAAAGGTTCTGTATATAAATCAGAGTGTCCCCTTAAATAGAATACTGCCCCTACACTACATCTTCCAGACTGCAATGTATACCTGGAAAGAGCACAAAGTGTTCTGGAAGACCACGTATCTTAAGTTTCTACTTCAAAAATATACACACAAGCCCTCTGTACTCTGGGTTTGACACCTGTCAAGATCTCTGTGTATTCAATGGCCAATGCTCCTCAGCACTAAAACTAAAACAGATTAAAGGTTTTTTTCTCATCATGGTAAAGGGAATAGTTTTAAAATACCATTTGGTATTTAAAATTGTTTAGATCATCAGTATCCAAATAATTTTTATTGGTTGCATATAAACTTGGTAGTTAACAGCTTTTAACCTATCAGAATCATTCATAACTATTTTGTAGAATAAATTTAAGTTTTCTGACTGTACTTTTAACTTTTCCATTTTTAATATTTTTAATTTGAATAAATGATGTCCTATTGAAAGGTTAACCTGCAAATACATACATATCAATATTTCTTTCATCATGAACCATTTAGGGTTCCCCTATTGTATCTTAAGTGCATTAAGGCCCTATATTTTATGTCTATCACTTTGTACCCCCAATGCCAGACCCAATGCCTCAGTTTAAGGAATTAGCCATTATACAACAGATATCTCAGCATATCACTAATGCCCCCTCCTCCAGCCACAAAAATGTAGGAGAATCAATAAGCTGCACTGTCTCCCTAAGATTTTACTCATACAAGGGAGGGGTTTGAATTGGGGCAGCATCTTCCATTTCTCCACTGATACTGTGCCATTTAAAAGGGGAAGCACATGCTGATGACAATTTTCTAGTTCTACAACTCCTTGTTTGTGTAATGACCCGCTCCAGCCTTCAGAGTGAACCTCTTAGAACAGTGTGGTCTGGCATGTTTCCCATCAACAGCGTCCAAAGAATCCAGCAATCTCTTCTCTCCACTTCACTTTTTTTTTTTTTTAAGATTTATGGATTTATGTGAGAAAGAGAGCACACACGAGTGCGTGCAAGCAGGGAGTGGAGCAGAGAGAGAGAGAGAGGGAGAGACTCTCAAGCCAACTCCCTGCTGGGCACAGAGCCCAAGGCAGGGCTCTATCTCAGAACCCTAAGATCATGACCTGAGCTGAAATCAAGAGTTGGATGCTTAATGGACTAAAGCACCCATGTGCCCCTCCCCACTTTCCATTCTACCTACATTCTCACGTGCCCAAGAAGGAAATACATTAAATGCATTAAATGCTATTTATTGCTTATTACATTCAAACACCTTTTCTCCAAAAAGCCCAAAGTTCTCTACACACTGCCTTTTCACACATTTTAAGTTCCATCAATATTTGTTAACCATCCAACAACAAATATTACTGAAAACTATATTATCAGGCATCCACAAACAAAATGTTTGAAATAAATTTTTATTATTAATTTCACCTGGCTCCCTGGTTCACAGCTTATATTTAAGCATTTTGGATGTAATTCCAGTATAAAACAAGTAACCATGTGAATATGTTGAAAATAATAACTGGTTCTTGATAATCAAAATAATATCTTAATAAACTTATTTTTCTGCATTATAATACTCTTATGTCTTCATATAAATGTACTTTGAGTTCTTGAGCTTCTTTTCTGAGTTTTTTTCTGACCCCTCTACTACTATCAGCTAGTATTTTGTTGTTCTTGGGGAAAGTGTTTTGGTGGAGATAAGAACAGAAATGCCGAGAAGCACAGGCACCCTCCTATTAGACCCGTGTAGGTATTCCAATTAAGTGAAATTACATAAAATTTAAAATCCTCTTCTTCTGTCACACTAGCCATATGCAAGTGCTCAACAGCCACACGTTGCTAGTGGCTACTGAACTGAATGCAGCAAATAGAGCTCCGTTGAATTTTCACTACAGTAGAAAATACAGGCAGTACTGGTCTAGAGGGCAAGCAGGAGAACAGCAGGTAGAGGGAAGCAGGGACGACTGAAAAAGTCCATTCCTGAGGCCTACAGAAGCAGGATATACTCAGATGTCGCAAATACTTCAATATGTCTTAAGTGGAGGCCAGATCTTGAAGGGCCTTATCATTCACTGAATTCATGGAGAAGTCACTCTCAAGTTGTTAAGCCATACTATTTATAAAGATATACACTGTGAAAATATTTACTGACTTGTGGACCACAGAGTGGATGAGGTGGAAATGGTACAAGACTAGAACCAAGAAGCCCAATTTGAAAGCTCTAGCAGGAATTCAGGTAAACAATGATGGTGCAGCCAAAAAGGGAGAGAACTACCCAACCATCTGACTCAAGTTTCTGATCGGATGTTGGAAAATGAAGAGTCTAGGATGACAGGACCCTGGCTTGGGTAACTCCGCAGACGGTCATACCATTCACCAAAATATGGGGAATGGAAGAGGAGTTTACATGGGGTGGGGGAGAGGTGTAGAAATAACCCATACAGAGCTCTCCAGGAAGCCATACAAAAGAAGTGAAGAGCCCAAGAGAGAAAGCTGAGCTAAAGATATGGCTGTCTGGGCCACTGACAAACAGAAGGAAGGCAAAGTCTGAGAGTAGATAAGATCACCCAGAAAAATATGTTTAGTGATAAGAGAAAAGAACAAGGACAGTATCCTGAGGAATACCAACACTTATAGGGCAAGCAGAAGCGTCCACCAGCATGACAAAAGCAAACACCAAAAAAAAAAGAAAAAACAAAAAAACAAAAACAGCTTTAAGAAGGAGGTGATCAACAGGTTCAAAGGCTACAGGGAAAAAAGAACAGTGTCCACCAGACCCCACAGGCAGAACACCAGTAACTCCACGAAGGTAGTTTCTATAAAGCAGTAGGGCCAGAAGCTCCAGTGCTTGAGTTAAGATGGTGACGGGTGGAGAAGAGTAAAGATGGCTGCCAAGCTCCAACAGAGGAGGGGAAGGGACAGCAAGCAGCAGTGAAGGTGACTAGTCGATCAAGGGCTGGAATGCGTCTACTCAACATGAGGGAAATGGGATCTGTGTTCCAACACAACTCAAGCAGCCCTGGGAACACTCCTCAGTCTCTCTGTGCCTTGATATAAAGTGGGGACGACCACAGTCTACTCCACAGGGTTATTAGGATGAGGTGCATTAGTATTTGTAAAGCACTTAGAACAGTGCCTGCCATTTGGCAAGCACTATACAGGCATGTGTTAGATAAAATACATTAACACTGAGAGGAGGAGACATAGGGAGTGAGAGGTCCAAGGAGGAGCACAGAAAAAGGGGAATGATTAAAGGCATGAGTCTCTGAGGAGGTGGCGGTGGGGCGGGGGGCAGGAGGGGAGACCCATGCACAGGGCATAGGATCTGCCTCTTTCATCGGGACAAGCAGAAGGATGGGTACAGATGCAGAGTTAACAAGTGAATATGGTTCATTCCCGTGGCTTTGACTGGCTAGTTCAATTCCAAGGGAGACAGTGGTCTTGAGGTATAAGTTTTAAAGAAACAAACTGGAGACAAAACAAGTGGAAAGCAGAAGATACACTGTGCTCACGGATTGAAGAATTAACGTTATTAAAATAGGTTATAAAAAAGGTTATTAAGATGTCCACACTACCCAAAGCAATCTATAGATTCAATACAATCCCTATCAAAATTCCAATGGCATTTTTCACAGAAATAGAACAATCCTAAAATTTGTATGGAAACACAAAAGACCCTGCACATCAACAGAACAAAGTGGCATGGTCACAGGGCGCCATGAACACACTAAGGTCTGACATCAACTCTGAAATGACATCTGGTTCTAGAAATGATAATTCCACCCTAGCTCTAATATTTGAGGACTGAATTAGAGTGTATATACAAAGCACTTAACACAGTCCCTGCAGATGATCAAACAACTTTCTTCTTTAATGTGAAAAATTTAAATATGCAAAGTATGTCACCCAGGCTGTGTGGCCTTGATCCAGTTAGTTAGCCTCTCTGGTTCTTGATTCTTCACCTCAGGAGAGGGGAAGTGGAAAGGTGGCTGAACGAAAGGACAAATATCTTAGTATTCTGAGGCACTAAGTACTTCACAATTGGAAACAGGTGAAATTCTCTTCTGAAATTCACACTTCTAGTGACAGAAAAGTAATGAAAATTTCAAAAGCACAGATAATTGATAAAAACTGAATATACAGGTAAATTGAACACACATATATTATGTAAATAATTCAGTAACTTTTTTTAAAAGTTTATTTATTTGAGAGAGAGAGAGAAAAAACAAGTAGGGGAGAGGCAGAGGGAGAAAGAGATTCCCCCCTGAGCAGGGAGCCCAAAATGAAGCTTGAACCCAGGATCCTGATATCATGACCTGAGCTGAAGCAAGATGCTTAACCAACTGAGTCACCTAGGCACCCCAATAATTCAGTAACTTTAAAGTGTAAAGAATTCATTCTGAATTCATGGAGAAATAAATCACTTTAAAGTTTTCAGCTATGCCATTTGGAAAGATACATATTTTATAGAAGGAATCCCCCCCCTTACTAAAATGTGGGAACCACTAGCAACTCAAGTAACTGTTCCCCCCCTAAAGGTAAATTAGCACCTGGTTCATTGGTGAATTAGGAAACCACCATTTCTCAGAACACGTTCACTTGCAACGCTATAAATGGGCATCCTAGGGAATCCCTCTGCTTCCGGCCCACCTTCAGAAAGGGCAGTCAGGGCAGTACACCTGCAGGCCCTCCTCTATGACAAAGACCTCAGAAACCTGCCAGGTCCTTTCCCAAATGTCTGGAAGTGTTGGTCAAAGACCAAGCAGTCACCTAAAGCAAATTTCTCAGAAGAATGAACTGCATGCCATCTTTATTCGAGGCAGCACACAATCTCTCTCCCTAATCACCAATAATATAAACTGTTGGTCACAGAACTGTAATCCTTCCATTAAATTAATGATTTAAGGGTTTAAAATTGAACTACAAAGCATCCTATAAAGTGCTGAAGAATTGGATTGCTAATTGCATTCTTCCCATTTCCCATTTATTTGCTGAACAAACTTGAGTGAGAAGTAATCTCTTTAATTTCCTTTTCCAAAAGTAAAATAGGTTAATGTCAATTGTCATCTTCAGGGATGTTGAAGGATAACTTCTTCAAATTCCTACCACAAATATACTTACTATAAAAATATATTAAAATGTTTATTATCCACTATGACTAGTCTTTTTTTTTTTTTTAAGATTTTATTTCTTTATTCATGAGTGACACAGTGAGAGAGGCAAAGACATAGGCAGAGGGAGAAGCAAGCCCCATGCAGGGAGCCCGATGTGGGACTCGGTCCCGGGACTCTAGGATCATGCCCTAAGCCAAAGGCAGACACTCAACTGCTGAGCCACTCAGGTGTCCCCTATGATTAGTCTTGTAGGTCTAGCCTAGAACAGTCCTTTCCTCAGATTCCCAACTACACATAGATGGAAGAGCTCTTCCATCAAAACAAAACAAAACAAAACACAAAAAAAACACACACAAAAAAAAACCCCATAACACACGTACACAAACACAAAATTTTAGCTTCCACAATTTAAAAAACTTTCAGAAAAAAAATCACAGACCATTTCTTTAAAATATCTCATTCCCTGATCAAGCCCCATGTTGGGCTTTGCATTCAGCACAGAGTCTGCTTGAGATTCTCTATCTCTCCCTTTCTCTCTGCCCCTCTCCCTGCGTGCACATGCACTCTCTCACTCAAATAAATAAATCTTTAAAAAAAATAAAACATCTCCTTCCCTTATGACCCACCGCGGTAGGTTTCCCTATATCTGGAATCTAGAAAAGCACTTCTGCAGTCTGCAGGGCTGCATCACACAAGCCCAAAAGGTCCCCCTCCCTAGAGCTCCCAGGGAGTAAGGGAGACTTTGGTCATTGCCAACAGAGCCCTGGGCCAACTACCCACAGGCTGAGGGCTCATGGAGTGCTGCTCATGTCTAATTTTATCCCCAGTACTCATCACCATGGCTAGGATAAAGCAGCTGAATGTACATGCCTATAGAAGAAATAAAGAGTAAAGAGTTCTTTTCAATAGGTAATCCACAAAAATTTGAGTGTCTACTTCATGATATGGAAAGTCAAACTAGAAACACCTGAGTGCTGTATTTGCAAATCCCATCATCCATTTCTGAATTTGTCCAAAAACTTATCTCCCCTTGATTTTACGTAACTAATAGTTCCGAGCAGACCCCCTTTCAACACAAGTTTATGATTTCATATTAGCATTTTCTCATCTTCATCTTTTATTGACCGTTGTCAAAAATTAGGCCTATAGGGATCCCTGGGTGGCGCAGCGGTTTGGCGCCTGCCTTTGACCCAGGGCGCGATCCCGGAGATCCGGGATCGAATCCCACGTCGGGCTCCCGGTGCATGGAGCCTGCTTCTCCCTCTGCCTGTGTCTCTGCCTCTCTCTCTCTCTCTCTCTCTCACTGTGTGCCTATCATAAATAAATAAAAAAAAAAAAGTTAAAAAAAAAAAATTAGGCCTATAGGGATCCCTGGGTGGCGCAGCGGTTTGGCGCCTGCCTTTGGCCCAGGGCGCGATCCTGGAGACCCGGGATCGAATCCCACATCAGGCTCCCGGTGCATGGAGCCTGCTTCTCCCTCCGCCTGTGTCTCTGCCTCTCTCTCTCTCTCTGTGACTATCATAAATAAATAAAAAATTAAAAAAAAAATTAGGCCTATAAATGTCAAGTTTACTTATAAAATCACCACCTCTCGTTAAAGATTAGTGTTGCACAATTATGGCACCTCTTCAACACTTTAGAAAAGCTTAAAACAATAGTAAAGAAAAATGAGAAAAAAGGAGTATCATGGCTGGGGGGATGGATAGAAGAGAGCAGCATCTGGAAATTTGGGGAAAACCAGTTGTGAAGCCAGCTAGATCCGGCTTACACACTTTCGCCACCTCAAGCAAATTAAAGCAGCTCTCTGACTTCAGCTTCCTCATCTAAGAAAATATGAAAATAAGTATTCTACAACCTCCCTCAGAGGACGGCTTAGAAGTGCTCTCTCAAAAGTAGCCATTATCAGAATGCCTTACACACGACAGATGGTAAACAATAGTTGTCCTCCCACATTCTGCACCAACCTTACCTAGTCATCTAGATTTTCCTGCTCACAGCTTCACTGACAAATACACTGGGTACCTCCACGGGAGCTGACAGTACGAAACTCAAATGGTATTACACCAAGTCCTGAACTCTTCTGCCCTATAAAGAATTTAAAAATCCTTAAAAAAAAAAAATTCAGAACCACAGAAGCCTGTTACCTTACTAGGATAGAGACAGGGCAGGCAGAAAGAGTCCAGAAGGCTGCAGGGCAAGTCCCTGAATGAACATCTTCACAGACAATGAAGGAAATTCTGCTTTCAGGCATCTAGAATCTGGGAATCACAGAAGGCAAATGCTAAAGAACTCAAGACCTAATCCAATCATTTGACCTTACAGAGAAAGTGAGAAGGTAAATGCTTCATTCAAGGTCATTCAGCTAGTCAGAGGGAGAGAGAGAGCAAAGACTCCAAGACAAGTGCTGGTTCCTACTGTAATATATACCCTAAACTGTTAAGGAATGTATGCCTTTATTCTCAGGCAAGTGTCCTCTCAGACTAGACAACTGTATATATAATTAGAAAAATGTTAACAGACATTTGAGGCAATACGATTTTAAAACAGTACACCCAAACACCATCTATGGAGTAAGCTAAAGTCATAACTTGAAGCGATTCCAAATAAGGTGGCATTCTAAAAACGTTCTGTTCTAACCGTTGGCGTTATCACTGAATGTGGTGTTGTGTCTCCAAGGTCACTATGCTGAAGGAAACAACATTCATTTGCATAATTTCTGGTGTATTAAGTCAAGTATGTCATGAAAATTTTTTTCTCTTAAACAGCAGAGGAGTTGCTTCCCCAAAATGTCTCCGAGTGCTAAGTCCTTCTTTCTACACACAAAGATATTTGCCCTCTATGCATTGTTCCCATATGCCTGTATCTTTCTAGATGGTAGTTAATGCCATAAGCCATTCAATTCAAGGTAAATAGTTTGTGTGATCAAATTGCAAGCTTTTTTCAAAAACGGTTTTTCATGGGGAAAAAAACCCAACTTACAAACTATGATTATTCAGACTTAAGTGTGTGACAGGCATTTTCTCAAAAATGAACAAAATAAGTCTGTCACTTAAGAAAAACAATCAACAGTTTGTTGCCAATGATAAAATGTGAACTTTCAAGCAAAAATCAGAATTTTGGAAAATCTGTATCCACCACTATGAACGTGACAGCTTCCCAATACTTAAAGAATTTTTTATTAGATAGATAGTAAGAGGAATAAGACTTTAAAAAATACTGTATAATGAAATGTGTCAACAAGTGAAAGATTTATGTAACTCACTGAACCAATATTTTCCAAATTACCAATGCATGATGTTACAAAACTGTACACATGGATAGAAGATCCATTCAAAGCACAAGATACACCAATACATTTTAATGAAACCGAATACAAAAATTTCACTGATACGGATTTCAGATTCCACATTGCAACTAACCTGTAAGAAATTACTCCTTATAGGGACACCTGGGTGGCTCAGTGGTTGAGCACCTGCCTTTGGCTCAGGGCGTGATCCTGGGGTCCTGGGATCGAGTCCCGCATCGGGCTCCCCACAGGGAGCCTGCTTCTCCCTCAGCCTGTGTCTCTGCCTCTCTTTGTCGTCTCTCATTAATAAATAAATAAAATCTAAAAAAAAAAAAAAAAGAAAGAAAGAAAGAAAAAGAAACTACTCCTTATAGTTTTAGTATAAATTATCTAAAAAGGCTATTCAAATATTCCTTTTTTTTTCATTCCTCCCTTTTCAATTACAAATCTGCATGCTAGATTTTCTTCATGTTCTTCAACCAAAACAACATATTATAACAGATGGAATGCAGAAGCAGCTATCAAAATCTAACGGTCTTCTCTTGAGCCAGGCACTAAAGAGATTTACAAAAACATAAAGTAATACCCTTCATTCTCGCTAAACTTTTGCTTTGGAAAACACTTATTTTTCATAAAAATTAAGTTGATTAACACGTAAAACTATTCTTGGTTAACAGCACTGCTGAGAAATGCAATGTACATACACTTAAAACTTACATATCATGAAACATCTAAACATGGTAAAACAAAAAATTAAACAAAAAAGGCCTTTCAAATATGATACCCTGGACATGGACAGTATGGCCACAAGTCGTAGTCGTGGAGATCTAGAAACTCAGTAATTTCCACTGCCACAATCACCAAGAAAAGGTCACAGATATCCTTGACAAGGGAGAGGCCAAATAAGGAGCCACAGACTCTATTATAAAGGTTACTTGGTTAAAATGCCTGGCTTTCAAGAGAAGTTGGGGTGTGGAATGCAGAGAAGAGAAAGTTTAAGAACCAGCAAATCAAATGACTTGGCTGTGATTAGCCTAGTGGCTACACAGTGGAGAAAAGGAAGAGAATACCTTACTTTGGCTTTTAGCTTACTATATAAATATTTCAGCACTCACCCATTTGTTGTTCTTTTTATAAGAATGAGACATCCACACTCCTACTCTTACTGCTATGTATGAACACCAGAGAAAGACCCAAAAGCTTTCTACGTGTATCTTAAGTCTAGGGCCATACTACCCTGAATGTGCCCAATCTCATCTATGTGTATCTTAGCTTCAATAATTCTATGAAATAAGCAGTACAAATATTATCCCCATTTACAGAGAGTGAAACTAAGTCTCAGAAGTTTAAAAGACTGCCACAGTTGAGTGAAAGAACCCATATCCCTACCCCCAAGTCTTCTGGGCTTTTATTTGAATCCTCTTCCACACACTACTCAGACACTGGTTCTCCCTGGGTGGTCCTGCACCAGCATCATTGACACCTTGGGGAACTTGTTAGAAATATGACATCTCAGGCCAACCCATACCTACTAGATTTGAAACTCTTGGGGTGAGCCCCAGCAATCGGTGTTCACAAAGCCTTCCAGTCATTCTGATGTATGAACCAAGGACCTAGGAACAATGATACTCCAGAGAGACAGCTGTCCACTAAGACAATTATGTAAATAATATAAACAACTTGATACCAATACAATACAGCCAGAGCTGCCATAACAAAAAAAACCACAGACTGAATGCTTTGAACAACAGAAACATCCTTCTCACAGCTCTGAAGGCTCAAAGTTCAAGATCAAGGAACCAGCAGGACAGGCTTCATTCTGAGCCCTCTTCTCCTGGCTTGAATGCGGCCACCATCTCCTCTGTGCTCACATGACCTCTTTGTGCACAAAAAGAAAAAAATCTCTCTTCCTCTTTTTACAAGGCCATCAATCCTATTGGATTCAGGCCCCATCCATATGACCTCATTTAACCAGAACTATTTTCATGAGGGCTCTATTTCCAAATACAATTACACTGAGATTGGGGCTTCCACGTGTAAGTTTGGGAGAACAAAATTCTGTCCCTAACTGAATTCAGAAGGAAAATGTTCAGGTCCCATGCAAAGGCTGATGCTGCTGGTCTAGGACCTCACCTGCAGAACCTGCAACACAGAGGGACAAAGAGAACGAAGTTTACTTGGAAAAGCAGCAAGTATCATGGGAATCCCAGCACTGATCCAAAGCAGCTGAGGAGGACTCACGGGGATTCCCACAGGAAGTAAGGAAGGAGGGAAAAGTCATTTCCCACACTGGTGCCTCATGCTAACTGGTAGTGGTAAACACTTACTGAGCATATGCTCATGTGCCTGGCCCTGTGGTAAGTATGTACTGGCTCAGATGTACTGGCTCATTTAATCCGCGTTACCCTCATTATGGAAATGGAAACAGAGGATTTAAAGGTTAAGTAGCCTGTCAAGGATCCACCACTGGCAAGGGGCAGCAATGGGAATAATCCCCAAGACAGTTTTAACCCCTACACTCTACTAGAAGGGAGAAAAGAGTGCAGGCTTATATCTGATCTTCAATCACTGAGAGCAATCCCAGGCACTATAGGCCATCCAGCACAATGGTGTTGAGAACAGCTGTTAAGGAAACACAAAAGACCAAAACACACAGGGAATGATACTCGACTTCACTGATAATGAAAGTGCACCTACCAAACTGGCAAAGGACAATAATGTCCTGAGTTGGCAAGTGCAGAAAAATGAGCAACTCCCAAACCACTGAAAAGATTATGAAATGATGTGTCCTTTCAGGGCAGGGCAATCCAGGAAAACACACCATATAGAAAATGAACACAGCCTGTGACCCCATGACAATCCTTTCTAGGAATGCATCCTAAAGGTGCATGGAGATATATGTGAAAGGCTAATCTGTATGGCAGCACTGTTTTCAAGAGTAAAACACTAGAAATGACCTAAATGGCCATTAAAAGAGGACAGGTATGTGAAGTTACATAGTAGAGGATATCATTGTTTGAGCTATCTGAAAAGATAAGGTATAGCTCTATGCATTGATATGAAACATCAGCCACAGTATTCTGAAAAAAAAGGGAATTACAGGTGTATTAATACATTAGTAGTGTGAAAACCTATCTCCCACTGAAAGGCCTAGAGGGATAATTAATGTACCAATGTTTATTGGGCATGGGGGCTTTCATTTTCTACTTCATACACACTTTGTGGTGTGAAATCTTTTGGAATAAGCATCCTTACAATCAGCCAGATGTTAGAGATAAATTTTATTACAATTTTCCCCTCATGTCAAATGGATCTAGCTTCCACCCAAGTTCTGCTAGCTGGTAACGGCTGGGTTACTAATTCTCACAAAACCTCAATTTTCTCCTAGGAACCACTGTTGGGATAAGAATGCCTATTATCAGGATGCCTGGGTGGCTCCACAGTTGAACATCTGCCTTCGACCCTGGGCGTGATCCTAGAGTCCCAGGATCGAGTCCCGCGTCAGGCTCCCTTCATGGAGCCTGCTTCTCTCTGCCTCTCTCTTTTTCTGTGTCTCTCATGAATAAATAAATAAATCTTAAAAAAAAAAACAGAGAGAGAGAGAGAGTGCCTATTGTCTACTCTCAGGCTACATCCTTGGCTTTCCTTCCTGGTGCTCACCAGGGCAGTACACACAACCCTGCATGTTGGGACAAGGGTCTGCTGGGTTAAGAGCCCCTTAAGGGTAGGTCTGTGTGGTCATGCATCTCTGGTGTCTCAGGGCCCCCCAGAACACCTAGTACAAAGAGATGATCAAGTAGTAATTAATAAGCAAGAAAATCTACAGCTAGCATATTTAACCAATACTAGTAACATAAGATATTTCACTTTCAAGAGAATTTTGGAAAAAATATTTATGAATCCTTGAAACCCCATACACACTCCAAATATTTTAAAAGTATAAAACTGATCTACCAGGGGGCCTGAAATGGCTCAGTCGGTCAAGCATCTACCTTCGACTCAGGTCATGATCCTGGGGTTCTGGGACCGAACCCTAAGTCAGACACCCTGCTCAGTGGGGAGTCTGCTACACTCTCTCCCCCTGCCCATCCCCCACTCATGAGCACCCTCTATTTCAAATAAATAAAAACTTTAAAAATAAATAAAAATGATCTATCTAAATTTCTTCATTGCGGAGTTGATGAAAGATGTCCAAATGTTCCATATTCCTGCTTTGAAAGTTTAAAAAATATTTCAGTCCACTCATCTGAAATTATAATTTAGACTTACCTAACTCAAAAACAAAATCTGTCATCTCCAAAGTTCCCTACCCTATGGGTGATAAATTCTTTCCCATAACCAAACAGTGCCATGCATTTACTCGAGTGCAGAGTGCAGAATGCTATACACGAACATATGATCAGAATTAAGTCTGTCAGCTTTTACAGCCAGTTCCTCTCTACTTACTCATCCCCTGCATGGCTAAATTTTAACACAGAACCACCTGAGTGGCAGTGTGACCAAGAGGAAAGTACTAGTGTAGAAGATGGGACTTACTGTGCTATCTCAAAGGGCCCATCTATATCTAGACCATAATAACCCCTTCTCTCCAGGTGAACAAAATGTACAATGAAATAACAAATGTGACATACTTTTGAGTTCTCAGAAAAGTCCTACACATGAGGTACTTGGGCAGCTCCGTGGGTTAAACAGCTGCCTTAGGTTCGAATCATGGTCCCAGGGTCCCAGGATCCAGTCCCACATCAGGCTCCCTGCTCAGTGGGGAGCCTACTTCCCCCTCTGCCTGCCACTTCTGCTTGTGCACTCTCTCTCTCTGTCAGATAAATAAATAAAATCTTTAAAAAAAAAAAAAAAAAGTCCTACACAAAGGTATTGTCAAATCCAATAACTAACCAAAGTGTTTACATCATAACCAAAAGTAACTAAATGAAAACACTACAGTGACAGTTTCCTTCATTTTCAAGCAGGCTAATCACCATACTCCTAATTTGACAATAAACTAAGGTTTTAAATGGAATTCTAGTAATTTCCTTTTCGAGACAGAATGTAGCGCCTTCACCAGATGACCAAACTTAACATGACCAGTAAACAGGACGAAGAGATGTCACGTGCCCCTGTGTGACACCCTGAGGAAAGACACACCACCGCCCATGCATTACTCTGGCCAAAAAAGGCTTAACCTAAATCTAAACAGGAGGAAAAAAAAATCTACTTTGCTAATTAGGTTGCTATTTTGGCCACCTCAAAGAGATGTCTAATTTCTGAAAGCCACTACAGTATAATATTTGCTGTCTTTCATAAAGTTTCCTCTGCTGTACCCATGCCAAAAACTACTACAAAGAAGCAAATCGATGACAATTTCCCTCCAATGATTAACTTCCATATACTTGCATGCAACAAATATCTATTGAGCACCTGCCACTATGTCAAACACTGTTCTAGGCACTGGGGATGCCTCAGTAAACACCATAGACAACAATTCTCCCCTTCAGAGCTGAACTGCATTCTAGTGAGGATCAAGTCAGAGTAAGTAGGTAAAATATAAATAAATAATTAAAAGGCAAAACAAGAAAAACCACAGCACGGAAGGAAGGGGGACAGGTAGTTTTGAGGAAAGGGTGTGATTTTAGAGTGGGTGGTACAGGGAATTCTCCCAGGGAAAAGGATTCTGAGGATGTGGAAGGAGCTGACAAGGAAGCTGGACAACCAAGAGGACTGCTGGGGGTTGGGGGGTGGGGGTTGGGCAGAGACCATGAGGTAGGCCTCCCTGCCCCCCCCCCCGCCCCCCGAAATCCCCAACCCCGCCCCCCCCCCCCCCCCCCCCCCCGCAGTGTCCCAGGGAAGCCACTGCGCAGGGTGCAGCAAGGAGGAAGGTGAGCCACGGAAGCACTTTGGAGGAGGGGCCGCTGTGACTTGGGCTCTGGCACTGGCTCTGTGGATGGAAAGAGCCTGCAGAGTGAGGGCAGGGAGCAGGCCAGTGAGGGCGCCAGCCGCGGCCAGGCTGCAGGAAGAAATGGCCGCTGAAGCAGGGGGGTGAAGTGGAGATGCAAGTTGTCTGATTCTGCACATACTTGGTAGAGCCAACAGGATCTAAGGATGAATCTGATGCAGTGAGAGAGAGGAGTAAAGAGAATTCCAAGGTTCCCATCAATACCTCCGTGTGATAAAGGTTCTGAAAGCAATGCTGGTGGAAAGCAACTCAACTCGCTGTGCCCTCTTGCTGTGCACCACAGTCCTATGAGGCAGGCTGTGCAGGGTCAGTGTTTCCACCTTTTCTGAATGCAAGAACGAGGCCTGAATGGGTGTTTTGTCCATACATAGCAGTACTGGAAACAAAACAGGAGTCTAGATTTCCTTCCCAAGTTCAGGGTTTTTTCCATTATATCATGTAGTTGGGTTTCTGTTTCCCTTTTTTTTTTTTTTAAGGTAAAATGTTACTATATACAGAATATACAGAAAATGGAGAAGCCTTGTTCTGGGACATTTTAATGGCTTGCTTGTACCCAAGAACTTGCTAACGTGAACTCTTCTGCACCAAGAGATCAGCAAGTGCTTTTTACCAAACTGTCAGGTATATGCAGGGCCATCTGTATGCTGAGAAGCTCCCTGATGTTTGGCCCTGGCTGGTTCTAGAAGGAATATATACAACTAGAAGAACAGCAGTGTCCCATCCATCCTTATTTATAGAAAAAGCACCTCAAATTTTAGCCCCATGTTGTCACCTATCTACCCTCATCTGTTTTAGGAGGCAAATCACGTCAACATTACTGCGTTTCTTTAACATCACCCCTAAACCCTAATACCTCTCTCCAATCACATTCCTTGCGGATCATAGGAGACCTTCCTTTAGCTATCCTGTACACCCAAACAAGTCCGACAGACTATTTCTCTCTTGTCACTGCCAGAATTCCTTTTCCCTGCCCACTGTACCACGTGCACCCTCAATGCCCACCACCACCCTTACCAGCCTAAGTCCATCCATTCATTCATTCATTCACTGAGCACATCTCTGATGGGAGCTAAGCCCGCTATAAGCACTCAGATTTCCGGTTCCCCACCGGCAGACATGGAATACTAATTATAAATGGGATAAAGGTTATGAAAGCAGAACAGGCAGCCGAGGCCAAGGGACGGCGGGGGCGGGGGGTGCTAACCAGTGCTACAGCCAGGGCAGGTCTCTCTGGGTAATGACCAGAGGGGAAGGCGGGGCAGAAACCAGGCAAATGAGGGAAGGCAGGTGGGTCAAGCTCCAAGCGGACAGAGTGGCTCAAACAAGGAGAGAGAGAGAGAGAGAGAGCGAGAGCAGGATATTTGAGGAGGGCAGTACACCTAACCAGAAAGGCCAGGGAGCAAGTCCGGGAGGACCAAGGGGCAAGAGCACTTTAGAAATCACATCAAAACTCCTGGCCTGGGGCAGCCCCGGTGGCCCAGCGGTTTAGCGCCACCTTTGGCCCGGGGTGTGATCCTGGAGACCGGGGATCAAGTCCCACATCAGGCTCCCTGCATGGAGCCTGCTTCTCCCTCTGCCTGTGTCTCTGCCTCTCTTTCTCTGTGTCTGTCATGAATAAATAAAATCTTTAAAAAAAACAAAAACTGGGATCCCTGGGTGGCGCAGCGGTTTGGCGCCTACCTTTGGCCCAGGGCGCGATCCTGGAAACCCGGGATCGAATCCCACATCAGGCTCCCGGTGCATGGAGCCTGCTTCTCCCTCTGCCTGTGTCTCTGCCTCTCTCTCTCTGTCTCTGTGACTATCATAAATAAATAAAAAATTAAAAAAAAAAAAAAAAACTCCTAGCCCGTATGAAGACAATGAGAAGTTGATGCAGAGTGTTAAGCAGAGAAGTGAAAAGATCAGGCTTTTGGGGGGAAAGGTCATTTTAATTACATGATACTTCTTCCTTGATTTCATGTAGAATCTCTGTTGGGTTACCCCACACAGCAACAGCTCTAGAAGAGCTCTTCATCAGCTCTGGCCACCTCCTTCAAAGCTTCTGGCCTCTAGACAGTCAACACCCTGTAGAGAACGTTGCCTCTGCAAACAAAACAATGTTTTGATCCTGTCGTTCTCATTTCAGAATTGTGATTGCTTCTGCAATCACATTAAGCCTACTGATCCTAACTGTACAGTAACAGCCCATCACCCACTGCGTTTTAGAAAAAAAAGCACACTAACAAGTTGCTCCTCCAATATAGCACTGCTTTTAAATTAAAACAAACGAAAACTATCTTAAAACGTTCACACAAGCTTCTACAGCAATTTATTTGGAAGGAGTTCTTTCCTTTTCACTGATATATGTTAAAATATTTTATATTTTTTAAGATTTTATTTTATATATAGTAGGAGAGACCGTGAGCAAGGGGAGGAGCAGAGGGAGAGAAACAGAGCATCTCAAGGGCTCAATCTCAGGACCCTGAGATCATGACCAGAGCCAAAATCAAGAGTCGAATGCTTAACCTAACCCACTGAGGCACACAGCGCCCCTGTACTGAAATATTTTAAAATAAAAATAATTCGCTGCCTAGGACTTTCTTCAAGTAATACAGAACCTAGGGGAAGCTGACAAGTATGTGAATGAAGTACATCTGGCTATGACAGCTGATTCTACTATTCTGTCTCCTTTTGTGTGTTAGAAGGGGTTCTACTATCTGGGCATCTGAAGCACTTCAAAGTACTCAAACTCTACATAGAATCCCCTTCTTTTGTTCTGTTACTTTCCCTGAAAGTTGATGTTGCTTAGAATGATAGCAACGTAACCATCAAAGATTAAGCTATTGCGATCTAACTTACGTTTCAAAAGAGAAAATTCCAATTTTAGGGCAGATACCTCAATGAAGCATTTGGATTTTTTTTTAAAGATTTTATTTATTTATTCATGAAAGACACACAGAGAGAGGCAGAGACGAAGGCAGAGGGAGAAGCAGGCTCCACTGGGAGCCTGATGTGGAACTTGATCCTGTGTCTTCATGATCACACTCTGGGCCAAAGGCAGACACCAAATTACTGAGCCACCCAGGCATCCCCTGGATTTATTTTTTAAAAACAGTCCTGCCTAAACATCTTCCTTCCACCAAATTTATTTTAGTCTCACAATTCTTAACATTATGGATTTATAAGGCTGCGAATAATTTGTGTTAATAGATACGTTTCCAATCACCTTCTACCATCAACTTAAATATCTTCTACTTCACTTGTAACTCTATATATGAAAAATGGTCACTACATGTGGTAAACTGGCTTATAGAATCACTGACTTCCAAGGCTGAAAAGAACATTCAAGGCTCCCCAACCAGTCATTTGATGTTTTTGTCTTTAGATTAACATGCATATGCAACATGGTTAAGTTTTAGTGGGTAATTTAATGCTACACACTACATACACTACATACAGTAGAAAATGTGGAGGATCAGGAAAACTTGTTTTGTCCACAATGGTGGATCAATCACTCGTGCCTTCCTAGTATCTCACACTAAATAATTATCACTCAAGGAAATAACACTAATATCTCTATGTCGTGTTAGAGTTTTCACTGTAGACAATTACAGGCTACAAAAAAAATTTTGTGCTCACCTTCTGAATAGCAAACTTTACCATACTGTGTTCAGTAGTTGGAGCTTCCCCACAATTAGTGTGAGAAATAACACCATTTCCACTCTCGCTCAACATTTAAAGTCAAAGTCATCAAACAGCGGAAGATTTCATTACCACCCTGTACTGACAGAGACCAATATTAATTATTATTTGAATTAACCTCTGAGCCATGGTTTTCATCAGTACTCAGAAAAGACAGGGACAATTTCTAATTACATGCCACCCTCATTATAAGTCACTAGGCCACAAAGCTGTATCTGATGGGGCTGCCACCCTGTGCCTTGAAACTGCTTTGGACTTCTATTACTGAACATTCTCATCTCATTTACACAGAAATGGAACTCGGCACTCAGAGATACTTTCCCCAGGAGCTACCACATTTTTCCTTTAAAATTGTGATGGGGGTGGCACCTGGGTGGCTCAATGGTTAAGCACCTCTTCAGGTCAGGTCAGAATTCTAGGATCCTGGGATGGAGTCAACATCAGGCTTCTGGCAAGGAGCCTGCTCCTCCCTCCACCTGTGTCTCTGCCTCTGTGTGTCTCTCATGAATAAATAAATAAAAAATTTTTTAAACTGACTGGGGGTGGGGGGAGACGCCTGGGTGGCTGAGTGGTTGAGCACATGCCTTCAGCCCAGGGCATGATCCTGGAGTTCTAGGATCGAGTCCCACGTCGGGCTTCCTGCTTGGAGCCTGCTTCTCCCTCTGCCTGTGTCTCTGCCTCTCTCTCTCTCTCTCTCTCTCTCTGTGTGTGTGTGTCATGAATAAATAAAATCTTTAAAAAAAATTTTAATAAAAATAAAAATTGTGATGGGGAACTGTACATAAGTCTATTAGCAAAAGTCCTTTAATGCAAGGTAAACAGTACTCAGTGTTGACACTTAACTGAAACATTGAGTTTTATTTCTCTCTTCCACTACCAACCCTAGTCTCATTCTCCAAAGATAATCAACTTAACTGTCTCTTAGATATCCTTCCCTGCCCATGCGTGCACATACAGATGTGTCTGCACACATCAGGTATTTTAACCAGGAATTTAGGAGATAAACATGCAAGCTGTCCATCAACATCTCAGCCACAGTCATTCCTTGGTTTCACTGCTGTCCTCTGCCAAACACACTGCCCTTTGAGATACACATTCCATTCTATTGTTAGAAAAATGCACCATTTTCAAATCCTAAAAGTTTTAGGTTAATCATCTGTGACACAAATATTCACATTTAAAATATCTCAAGATTAAGGATTTAGGTGTGGCACTATACGATTCCTTAAATGTCAAGAGGAATGGAGACCAGATAAAAAGGAATCTATGTGTTCTCAACAAAAAAAAGACAGAGTTTCTGGATTTTGATTAGAACACAATTTTAAACTTGACAAAACCACTGGTACAGCCACTGTGAAAAACAGTATGAGGTTTCTCAAAAGGTTAAAAATAGAAATACCACGATCCATGATCCAGAAATCCCACGCCTGGGTATTTACCCAAAGAAAATGAAAACACTAATTCAAAAAGATATGCACCCCTATGTTTACTGCAGCATTATTTACAATAGCTGAGACACAGAAACAACCCAAGTGTCTATCAAAAGACAAATGGATAAAGACAGGGTACGTGTGTATGTATGTGTACATACACACAGGTGCACACACACTGGAATATTATTCCACCATAAAAATGATGAGATCTTAGGGTGCTTGAGTGGCTCAGTCAGTTAAGCATCCAATTCTTGATTTTGGCTCCAGTCATGATCTCAGAGTCCTAAGATGGAGCCCCACATCACCTCTACACTCAATGGGGAGTCTGCTTGGGTTTCTCTCTCTCACTCCCCACCCTCCACACTTAAATCTTAAAAAAAAAAAAAGATGAGATTTTACCATCTATAACAACATGCATGGATCTAGACATGCAGACAGTAACAACACACATTTACTTATGCTTAGTAGAATTAGAGAAAAACAAATACTACGATTGCACTTACAAGTGAAATCTAAAAAACAAGACAAAAACCAGAAACAGACCCATAAATAAATACAGAGAATAAACTGATGGTTGCCAGAGGGCAGGGTGGTTGGGGATGGGCGGAGTGGGAGATAACAGGCTTCCAGTTACAGAATGAGTAAGTCACAGTGCATCTGGGTGGCTCAGTCGGTTAAGTATCTGCCTTCAGCTCAGGTCATGATCTCAGGGTCCTATGATTAAGCCCCAAGTCAGGCTCCCTCCTCAGCGGGGAGTCTGCTTCTCCCTCTACCACTGCCCCTCCCCCCACATATTCTCTCTCTCTCTCTCTCTCTCTCTCTAATAAATAAAATCTTAAAAGAAGAAGAAGAAGTCACAGAGATGAAAGGCACAGCACAGGGAATATACAGTCAATGGTACTGTCATAGTGTTGTATGGTGCAGATGGTAGCTACACTGTAGTGAGCATAGTATAATGTATAAACTTGTCAAATCACTATATTGTACACCTGAAACTAACATAACATTGCATGTCAACTATACTTCAATTAAAAAAACAAAATTAAGATCAGGAAAAAAATAAACTCGGCAAAATCAACTGTGTGTTAGAACAATAACTTACCAATTTTACTACAGTTGGTACAGTGAAGGAAGACAGGATGTCATTATCCACAAGATAGAGAGAAAGGGCTAACCTGATGTATTCTAAATACAACTGACCCATTTCTTGGCCATACACATGGCAATCACGGCATCCATCCTCCATGGGGTTAGTGCTTCAAGGGTGAGTGAATGTTGTTTGTTACTGAAAAGAGCACTATGGGGACCAACATCATCAGTAAGACAAAGATGAATTTTAAAAATCAAAAGTCTACACAAGAGTTATAATGAATTAAAAACAGGTATCTTGCTATCTAAAATTTCCTTCAAAGATCCTACCTTCCCACTCCCCATTTTATCAATATAAAAGAACCTTTCATCTCAACAAGATGTAAAGAAACTGGTATTTGAAGAATTCGTTCCTAAAAACTAAGAGTGAATTTTGGTAAACACTTCAAAAACAACTATCATAAACTAAGGAGATTAAACCCTGAGATTTAAAACAATCTCCAGGGATACCTGAGTGGCTCAGTGGTAGAGCGTCTGCCTTTGGCTCAGGGAGTGATCCCGGAGTCTGGGATTGGGTCCTGCATCAGGCTCCTTGTGGAGAGCCTGCTTCTCCCTCTGCCTGTCTGCCTCTCTCTCTCTCTCTCTCTCTCTCTCTCTCTCTCTGTCTCGAATGAATGAATGAATGAAATCTTTTAAAAAAATAGGAATAAAACAATCTTCAAAACTATTCCTACCAACTCATATCTGTGAATCTCCAGTTTTAAATATGTCACTAATAACAAATTACAAATACTTGAATTTATACAAATTACAACTATAAGATACCTTTAAACTCCTCTGTAAGAAATCACTATCTTTAAATGTCCATATCTATTATAATCTCAAGAGATAAAAATTTTAACTAAAGTTTCCTTTCACTCTTAGAGTTTCAATTTCTATTTAAAAACCAAAATGTATATAGGATGTGAGTGATACTGCACTAGGTCCTAGGAATAAAAAGTAAACAAGAAATGCTTGATGAACTCAGTCTAGTGAGAAGAGCAAAGAGAAAAGTAACAATGATACAATGTGATTTAGCACTATAATAATTTAGTTTATAAGATAATCTCTCACTTAAGAGTTTTTCCTTAGTCTTCAATTAAACCAAACTCCTTTAGGCTGTTTACTGGCTTCTATGGGGATGCAAAAATAATAACAATAAGCCTCAGTGATTTTTATACTATATTTACCTTCCCTACTTCCTCTAACTTTACACTAAATTCACAGGATTCCCTCCTTTAAGGGACTCTATCATTTTTTCAAGTTAATTGATATTAACTTGATAGGTAATATTACCACCTATACAAAAGCACCTTGGTTGCTTATTAGAGAATGTACAACTACCTATTTTAGAAATCAGAACCTAATGGGAATAATCAGGAAAGTACTAACTAAAAAAAAGATTATAGTAGCCCTAGACATCTCCAAAGAGCAGATAACATAAAAGAAAACAGCAATGTAAAGCAGTACAATTTTAGAAATTCAGCAAAAAGAAGCCTGCTGCAGGCAGAGATGGAGCAGAAGCACCAAGGACAAGAGCAAGATGTTGCCATGTTTACCTTTGTACCTCACTTGTGTGTTTACTCATTTACTGATGCAATAATCTACACGGAGACATGTGCCCTCAAATAACTAGAAAGAGAAGACAATATAAGACAGGGAAGTTGCATTCCATTGAAAATAATTAGAAATGTCATTCCAGAAGAGGTAGCATTTGAGACAGAACGGGCAGGCAAGCAGGATTCTGACAGGCAAAGATAGGTGTGAGTAGACAAAAAGGTACTTGCAATAGAGCGAGCAAGAGTAAATCTACTGAAGAGGGGAACTATCGTGTGTTTAGGGACCATGAGTGCTCCAGGTGAGCCTGAATATGGGATACATTTTAACAAGAGGAGGGACTATGGTTAGAAACTTAGATTGGCATTAAGAATGGAAGACCTGGGAGGCCTGGGTGGCTCTGCGGTTAAGTGTCTGCCTTCGGCTCAGGGCATGATCCTGGAGATCGAGTCCCACATCGGGCTCCCTGCATGGAGCCTGCTTCTCCCTCTGCCTTGGTCTCTGCCTCTCTCTCTCTCTCTCTCTCGAATAAATAAAATCTTTGAAAAAAAAAAAAAAAAAAGAATGGAAGACCTGAGTGTAGGCAGGCAATCTTGTATTCAAGGGGGAAACACAAAAAAATGGTGTGCAGAATGTGAAACGGGGAGATGTGGGCACTGGGGCAGCTTCTCTAACACACAGGTGGAGGACTCCTGTGGTGAGAAGTCTTTGCAGGAGTCCAGCAGAGGTGGCCAAGAGACACTGAAACGTGGGCAAGATCTGAGAGGCCACATCAGGGGAGAAAGAATCTACAAATCTACAAACTTCAACAACATTCTATATATGGGGTAAGAGAGTCAAAGTAGAAGTGAAATGGAGACAGTATTTGTGGGTGACTGGGGAAGCACAATGTGGTTTCAAAGGCGTGATACCCGAAGCACAGGTCTGGTGTCCTCCATCCTTCCAAGGCTCCCTCTGACTACGAAATAGAACCAGCCTCATTTGAAAAGCCCGCTTTATGCTCATCTGCATACCCTCTATCTCACAGGTCAAATTCTTCCCAGGTCCTAGTATGAAGCTTTACTGTCTTTTGCACATGTCTTTCCTCCTCCACTTCCCACCACCCTTCCTTTAAACCCTGCACAGAGGCCAATTCCTCCCGGTATTCTCCCCAACACTTTCACTGGCCGAATATTACCAACATTTAAGGTCTTAACCCTTAGTATTTGACTCAACTGTGAATTTGCATGCACCTAGCCTTGCCGTAGAAGAGTGTGAGTTTTCAACAGCTACCCAATGCTGACACTCCATTCTTCGGAATTACTATTAAGATCCCTGAAAGTTAACTCTTAAGAGAGGGGTAACTTGTAAACTTTTTCCATTAATACAATCCATTAATCAGTAATTTAGACATGTGTTCCATTATAAGATGTATAATAAGCTATACCATTTCATGGGGAACAAGTGCATGACATTTAAGAGTAAGATAGTAAATTATAATCTTCTAATTTAACTGGGCTAGAGCAGAGTCACTCAAGAGGAAGAAAGCAGTCAAATTCCTTTTCACAGAGAGAGATGCCAGTCAAGGAAGACTCCTAGATGCACTGACTCACAATATTTTAATTGAAATCACTATCAATAAATCCAGTTTTGTCAATATTTGCATATTTCAGCCACTGTAGATACAGAAATAGAGGTTCCAAGATATTAACATCAAAAGGTGTTTATTAATAATCCAATTTTATACCACAGATTAAAAACTATGCAAAATCCTGATATTAACATGCATTTTTAAAGATCTTCGTAGATTAGCAAACAGTGTTAAAAGAACTTCCCTCTTCTTAATGAAAATTAACAGCACAATGATATTTTTAAATGGCAAAATATTTTAACCTATAAGTTTAAACTTAAGGCATCAAATCACAGCTAAATTACTATACTTTTGTTCTCATAATTTGAAGATAAATGTGTTACTCGCTGATTTATCTTTTTATGTCTTACAACTCTAATTCTCACTTTTCATTATGACTATTCAACAACTGGTGCAATATCCTCTATTAACAAGAAGTTCCATAACATGCAATTATGTAGCAAGTGGTCTAGTGTCGCCCTTTGTTTTATCATCACCTACAATGTCCAGACACTGTTTTAACACAATGTATTTAGCATATTTTTCTATTTAATTATAGTGAAATTCTATCCAAGCACTAAAATATTGCCTGCTATCATTAAATTCACTATTTTATCAAGGATTTAAAAATACTAAACACTAAAAAAAATATATATATATATATTAAACACTATAAGTACGGGCCCTGCTAAATTATTCCTAACTACTTCCTGAATGTTACTGACAAGCAATTCATAACGGCTCAACCACATGATACAAATTAAAATTTCCATCATTGTATTTATTTATTTTCTTTTGGTTTTGTTTATTTTAGAGATAGAGGGGAAGAGAGCATGCATACACAAGTGGGGGGAGGGGCGGAGAGAGAGATCTCAAGCAGAACTCCCCAATGAGCATGAAGCCAGCCCCCAAAACCCAGATCACAACTTCAGCTGAAATCACCATTTAAGTAACTGACTGAGCCAACCGTGAGCCTCAAATTTCCACCATTTTAAATAATTTTGCATAAGCACAATTAGAAAACAAAGTATTAATCAGAAAACTTGCCAAGCCACCCAACAGCAATCAGATTAAATCTATTAAATCTACATAATCACTATTGCATAAAAAAATCTTTGTGTATGTGTATTAGATACTTCATGAGGGACGCCCGGATGGCTCAGCAGTTGAGCATCTGCCTTTGGCTCAGGACATGATCCTGGCATCCCGGGATCGAGTCCCACATCGGGCTCCCTGCATGGGGCCTGCTTCTCCCTCTGCCTGTGTTGTGTCTCTGCCTCTCTCTCTCTGTGTCTCTCATGAATAAATAAATAAAATCTTTAAAAAAGTAAAAATTTAAAAAAAAATAGATACCTCATGATATGTGGAACTACATGGGGTCCACAAAAAAAAAAAAAAAATGTAACCCACCCTCTTAGGATGCCCATGGTGGATGTAGAAAGGCACTTGACTCTGTTTTGGAGTCGTGAGGACTGAAATCAAGTATGTCTCATCCATCTACTATATGCATGGCTTTGGGTAAATCCTGTTCCTTTTTCTATAGAATGCCATATGGATTATAGCACCAGTGTGTGTTAGAGTAAGCAACAAAATACAGTACAGATGTGATTCACTGTATAACATAATGTTGACCAACACTGGCTGAAGCAATGAACCATTACTCCATGTTGCCTTTCTCCCCTGTTTTCTCTTCTGCATGTGTCACCATTATCTTTATACTGTATATCTAAATCTCAAAATGTGGATGGTATGCATTTCTCTAAAGTCCAGGCATCAGACAATTAGCAAGAATCCTGCCATTTTTACTCTATGAGGTTACTTACAGATACTTTATCAGAAGTTAAATTAGCAATATTCAGAATATAGTTAGGAATTATGGAGCTGGGCACATTTGAGTGCAGAGCACAATCACAGGACATGCTCACCACTGTTCCTGTGGGACAGACCGAGCTCTCCCCAGTCCAGCCACTGAGCCTACAGGCAGGAAGACCACAGCTCAAGCTTACCTTCGTCAGGTCAGTCAGTCCTTCCATGTCTACATTCAATGCCTGTTACCCACTCCATAGCTCCTTTTTATTTTTTTTTAAACAACTGGTTAACAGTTGTACTTTGACCAGTCTGTGCAATTACCTGATTAGTTACCATCTTTCCCACTAGCCTTGGGCACCTGGTATAGTTTTGCTCACCTCTATACCCAACACTCTGCATGGTGCCCACACTCATAATTACTTTTATGGATCAGCAAATAAACAGGAGACAACTAATCCTATAGCCAATACCTTAGGGAGGATGAGATAAAATTCAGGATCAAGTGCATGTGCACTGAGGAAAGTCAAAAGAGAAATCTGTCTACAAGTGGGTTTAAAAGTTAAAAAAAAGGGGTGAGGGGACATGAAGTTAAAAAGGCCCTAGGGCTGACGGGTCACTGTTCAGAGAAGGGCAGAAGGGGAGGGTCACGCTAGAGGGAAGAGGGAGAGCTGGGACACAAGGGACAATCTGCGTCCCAACTGACACGTAGATCCAGGAACTGAGACATGCTTAACCAAGATTAATTTGGCAGAAGGACGTCTGATACAGAAGGGAGTTGCAAGCTGTTTCAGAGATGAGGTGGAACCACAGCTTGGATTCAGTAAATGGCTGGATGCAGGGGGCGCCTGGGTAGCTCAGGGTTGAGCATCTGCCTGCAGCCCAGGGTGAGATCCTGAGGTCCTAGGATCGAGTCCCACATCAGACGACCCGCAGGGAGCCTCCTTCTCCCTCTGCCTGTGTCTCTGCCTCTCTTTGTGTCTCTCGTGAATAAATATGAATAAATAAAATCTTAAAAAAAAAAAAAACTGGCTGGACACAGGGAAGGAGAGTGGTCTGGGAGACTGAAATTGAAAGAAGTTGTCCAAGATGCCACCAGGATAGCAGAGCTGTTGGCCAGACAGCCCTTCCAGGACGGGTCGAACAACATGGCATTCAGTTTACAATCAAAGACAGAGATGTAATTTTAATGTTATGATGCAGCTAAACAAACAAGAGCTGAAGCACTGGCTCTAGTTACGGAAGCATTAGGAATCTATTTTTCCTTAGTGGCAAGGGTAGGGGTTGGCAGAGTAGAGACTATAATTTCTACTGATAGAGTTCAAACCAAATAGGATTTTAAGAATTTACCTAAAACAGCTTCTGAGGCTTAAGTACTATAATGGGGAAAATGAAAGTACAAATGGCCTTCCTTTCTTGCTTTATTTTCTTCTGTTTCCCTACTTTGACCAATGAGAGGAAGAGAAAGCAATGAGATTCTAACATGTTCTCCTCTAGTCTCTCCATTTCAGCACTACCACCAGTTAACTGGCCAAAGGCATTTTATGCAAGAATTAAGATTATGCACATTCACCATGGAAAATGGTTGCAGTCTGTTCACACCTCCCTTGAGTGATCCCTCCCACACCGCCTGGCCAAGTGAACAAACAGCTGAGATTCACTAGGAGACTCTAGGATCTCTGAGTATAAACTAATTCCTTGTCACTTTTGACATGCCTCTCACCAACAACTGAAATGCTTGGATAGAGGACCCCTGGGTGGCTCAGTGGTTCACCATCTGCCTTCAGTTCAGGGAGTGATCCCAGAGTCCGGGATCAAGTGATTGAGCTCCTTGCAGGGAGCCTGCTTCTCCCTCTGTCTATGTCTCGGCCTCTCTCTCTGTGTCTCTCATGAATGAATGAATGAATGAATGAATGAATGAATAAATAAATAAATAAGAAAGAAAAGAAGAAAAGAAAAGAAAAGAGAAAAGAAAAGAAAAGAAAAGAAAAGAAAAGAAAAGAAAAGAAAAGAAAAGAAAAGAAAAAATCAAGAAATGCATGCTTGGAGAGGAAAAGGATTAGTAGAAGAGATTTTAAGTTTACAACTAAAACCACAGTCTCCACCTTCTCAGGAGCTTGTTGCTAGGAGGTCTTAATATAAAAAGCTTTACTTAAGGGACTAAATAGATTCCAGTTGTTCTCTGAAGTTGGAATGGATGGTTAAATTGAAGAAGAAACCAAAATAAGAGCTGCAAGAGGCAAAGTGTGATACAGATGCAATAACTGTATTTACCAATGTAGAAATCAGGAGGGATAACTTGTCTAAAACAAGTGTAATATTTGTAATAAGAAAATTCTGCATTTTCCCAATTATACACCACGAAATGTGGAAAATTACTGTTAAAGCAAGGGGGTAAAATAACTAACATCTAGAAAGTGCTCACTATAGACCAAGCACCGTGCCAGGTGCTTTACACACCACACACACACCCACACACCCCCATATAATCCTCACAAATAGCCCTCAAGTATGATCTCCCTCTATTTTCTATTTTGTAGATGAAGAAAATGAAATCGAAACAATTGAGTAATTCTCTAGAATACAAAATTAGTCAGTAGAGGAGCTGGTTTTTCTTCATCTTGTCCTGCCTCCCAAAGCAGCACTGCAAGAGAGAAAGCACGGGTCCTCCCTCACTCCCCATCAACCAGCGCACCAGAGGCTTCGGGATTTGCACAAGAGGCAGAAAACAACCCTAGAGCAGGGTAAACATCCTTTACAGAGAAATCAAACAAGCCACAGTGGTGATGGCTGCCTCCCCCCACCCCCGGCAAAGAGCGGGGGAGAACTTGCTTTTAAACATCCCCAGGAAGGTTAAAAATATCTCCGAAGTTCATTTGGAGCTGTCACTAAACCAAAAACCTTTCAAAGAACAGAGTTTCCTTCTCATCCAAACCCAGTTTTCCAAATAAAATTCATTCTTTAAAGATTTTATTATTTGATTAAAAGTTTTTCCAAGACAGAACTATATCAATACTCCCGTTACCCCGCATAGCGGCCACACGGAAGAAGCAACTAGGGTCCGACGACACAGTCACGAGGGCAGGCGCGGGCTACCATACCCCGGGGGGGGGGGGGGGACCCTCCCCCTTCTAACCAGGAAGTCCACCCATTCCCAAACAAACGTCCAAATGTAATCACATACACAACGGAAGGAGGAAGAATAACCCACCTCACCTTAAGGGATGTGCTTACTGGGAACTATATAAAAGGGCCAGTCCTCACACGGACACAGACCGGACACCGCCCGGGTGCATGTGACCGAGGAGACTGGCTCTGAGCTGTGATGCCTTCGGCCACGACGAGCACTCACTGAGGCCCTCCGGGAGGACTCAGGACCGTGTGCCTTCACGGGGACTTCACACCGGCGGTGCCACTGACATGGTGACCGAGACAGAGCTGCTGCTTATAAAGATGTGTTTGTTAATGGCGACTGTCGCTTCAGTTAACCGAGGCCGCTGACCTGCTCCAGTTGCAGCCGTGTACCTGGTCCTACTGCGGAAGAGATTCCGAATTACTTCACGTGTGTCTGTGTACATACGTGTGCTCACTTGCCATCAGTTTATTTTCTAGCCCAGATACACGTTACTCACAAACCTCACTCAGCTCAAAATTCAAATGAACATATTGTTCTAATCTGCGAGACCAGCCCACCATTTCTGGAAAGTGTCACCTTCTGAGGCAATGACAGACCTGCCGGAGCTGCAACTCCACTGCCCGTCGTCATCGTGCCCGTGGTTCTGCTTAGAGGGCGTGCGCCAGGCACTGGTCTCGCTACAGAAACTGAGCCTGGAGGATTTAAGTAGCTTTCCCAAGGTCACGTGGCACAGTGCGGAGTCTAAATTAGAACCAGGCTCCAGCTCCAGAACCCATGCTCTTAACTGTTAGGTTATACTGCCTCCGATGGCTCACGACAGCAGCTAAAGCACTTGAAAACTCCCACAAATTCATAGACCTTTTGATTGGCTTCAGTGGCTACCCAGCCAGCACGGAGGCTGGCAGTATTTTTAAGTTTCTACAACTAACCACTTAGTTACTTGATGTGCCATCAACTCATCATGTTAGCCCAAACACGGTCCACTCCTAATTCTGTGATCTTGATTCCTTTGGTACAGTCTTCATCTAGCACAGTCTTCATCTAGTTTGGGCTAAAGATACATATGGAACCCGTGGCTTTCACCAGGTCAATATCCAATCTCAGCCCAGCAACTAATAAAAAAAAAAAAACCTGTTAGATAGTGTGTACCTACACCAGAAAAACCATTGCCTGTTATACTTATTCTAAAATAGAAATAAGCTTTTAGAAACGTCCTAGACCTAATCTGTGAAGGTGAAAAGCTGCCAGTATGGCTGGAAAGAGCCTAAGGCAAGCAATCACCAAGTATCAATTCAGTATTTAGTTTTATCCATGATGATCTTTTGAAATTTGACTGTTTAGAATCTAAAATATTTCCATAGAAACAATCTCTAGCTATGAAACAACAACAAACAAAAAGGGGGAAAAAAAAAAAAAACACTTGACCTAACCCATGATGCAGCTGAGAGGGTGGAATGTGACGGGTGATGCTAGAAGTCAGTGGAGCATGAGGCTGAAGAGGAGATGAAAGTTAATTCAACTGTAAGCTCCTTAAAGTCTTGCCCTATTTCTTACTCCAGTTTTCTATGCCCTCCCCACCCCAGTAGAGAAGGCTCTCGGGAAGGAAACAGAGGAGTTGGGACACGTTCCATAGGAATGAGGGGAGACACAGGGCTGGTTACACAGAACAGGCCATCTGAGGCTTTAAAAAAAAAAAGAGAGAGAGAGAAGATAACATGTAATAAAACCACACCCATCACATAGCCCTGGCTTGTTCTAGATGACTAGAAACAATGTTTGTTAAAGTATCAGCATTTGGCAATTTTGAGATCATCTCAGTTCTTAATGGTCACATGAATTTTTTGGTGAGTTAAAATACTTGGTTACATCATTTAAGATATAGGAATCTATGGGATCAAACAGAGAAGCCCCTGTCACGTTGTACAAAGCACAGTTGTAGCACACTTGGCTACAACCTAAATCCTCATTGCCATATAGAAACCACTCCTTCTTAACCACATAATGCAGAGAGAAATCCAGAAAACCCTGACCAAGAAAGAAGTCACTAACAAAATGTTCTACAGGTAACTGCCACGGTCATACTTTTAATCTTTTCTTTTAAATATACTAATAACTAACTGTTCTCTGGGTGTGTTATGCTGTGATGCCAAGAATGCCAGTTAGCTACCATCTTTATGTGAAACCTTCAGTCATGCAAATAGATACTAGGGCTTGCAAATCTTTACATCCCTCACTTTCATCTTCTCTTTACAAAGAAACACAGCATACCATAACAACATTAGTAACTGCTCATTTTAATGAATGCTGGTATGTGCCAGGCATTGAAGAAGGTATGAACTCCATTTTACAAGTGAGGAAACTGAAACACGGAGGTTAATTAACTTGTTCAAGGTCCTAAAGGTAGTTAAGTGTTAGAACTGGGTTTTAAACCCAGGTCATCTGATTCCAGAGCTCTTGGCTTTAACCTTTATACCGTGCTACCTTTCTGATCTCTAACTGTGCCTTTAAGAAATCTTTAAATTGTCATCATTTTATCTGCAGTTTTTCTTTATTATGGCTGGTGGAGGAGGAAGCTCTGATGTCACTATAACAGGTCCACATTTGGGTTTGAAGAAGTCTACCTAACCTGAATTCCTTATATACTGGCCTCACACTATCTGATGCAAGATCCTCTCAAATTATCCTAGATACAAAAATATTAAAAGGGGTCCTTCCTTGCATTTTTATTACCGAGAAATTAGATTTTAAACTTCTTATAAACAAGAACCACTCATTTTACTACTTTTCCATACGTAAAATGTGGGCACTAGCCTCGTACAAAGCTCAGAATCTATACTCAAATACCTGATTGTTTGTCAAGTTAGATTTTTAGTGGTTAACAGTACATTGCTTGTTTTCCTGTGACTTTTAATAGATTTTGGCATCAGTCTTGTGGAATAGTCTCGGTGACACTGTTTTATGGTACCCAATGTGTTGACAGCAGTCTGGCAGATTAACACCACAAAAAGTTGCCCACTGTCTGCTTACATTAGGTCCAGTAGCCAAGCAGGGTCATGATGAAATACCTGATTCATGAGTCTATCTCTGCTGTACTCTATGTGCTGTTCGCAACGTATGGAGCAAGGTGGGTTAGAGGTGGCACCAGGTGTGACTAAAGTGACATATAACTGTGAAATCTTTCTGCTCAAGATTAGAGGCTTAGGTTCCAATTTCAGATGCATTCAGTTGATTTTCCTTTCTGTTCAGCAAGCAAAACTGAAAAATACAAATAACTGTGAACTGAAGGTTTCCTGATTTTTTTACTCACTTATCTAATCACTTCCAACACGTAATTTTCTTCCACATTTCAATACACCAGAAATAGGTCTGTCTTACAACTGATAACATCTTAGATTTGATGAAATAAAATAATAAAATAAGTGCATATACATCCTGGATTCTATGATTTTGAAGTTTTATATTACCATCAACTCATAATTAACTTAGATGACAATGTTAACAACTTGTCTCTGTTCTTCCTTTTCCAATTCTCCTGTTTGCCGTAGAAGATATAAGAATGTGAGATAAATGCAAGGTAACATAACTTGAAGGAGACAAAAGCTTTGAAGCTACTTTATTCTAAGTGCAAAGCTGTTACCCTCCTGTGAAGAAAATAGAGCCTGAAAGTTTCTCTAGGCTGCATGCAGCCCAAATGTTTCTTCTACGAGAAAGACACAATTCCAAGGTGAAAGAGTTCCAGATGCTAAAGTCTTCCTACTAACTTACATCAACTTGCTCCAAGACACAATAAGCCTTTTAACTCAAGCTCGAAAACCTCAAGGGCTTTCTCCTCCACCTCCCAAATATCAAAATCATGCTCACATATTTAAACAATTAGGTGAGACGTACAGAAGCTAGCACTAAATATGTCTGAAATTTGAGTGCTAAATGTGCAGTTAATATTAACCAAATTCAGATCCCATCTATAGAAATGTTTTTAAAGATGATTCTTGTTTTCAAGGGGAAAATAAAAAGATGATTCTTGTTTTCTTTGACTTCAGAAAACTTAAAAAGGGGAGTAGAAAGGGTTGTTTAAATTCAACTTATGGCAGAACAAAATTTCTTTGGGATAGAAAAAAAATAAGCCAATTATTGCTAAGTGATCTAGAAAAAAGAAAAACCCGAGAGGAAGAAGTTGGGAGTGCTTGTTTCAAAAATATAACCAGCTAACATTATTTTTTCCAGAAGATTTCCCTGGCTATACCACAAAACACTGAAATATTGTTAGTCCTTCTTTCCGTATTAGGTACCGGATAGCTTCTTGGTGGTTACTGCTTTTCCTGATTATAAAAATATCTTTCAGTTCAAAAAAATAAAAAGATTAAAACAAGAACCACTTGCAATCTAAGTAACTAACATTTACTGAGTGCTAACAATACACAAAACACTGTGTGAATTATTTTAAATGCACTGTTACATTAATCTAAATAAGCCCATAAGAGATAAGTACTATTATCATCCCCTTGTTACAACAAAAACCTGAATCTTAGATAAGTTTTAAAAACTTGCCTATGGTCATAGAGCTAATAAGCCACTTGTCCAAAAGTCACATAGCCAATAAGCTGTTAGAGATTCAAACCAGATCTATTTAACTCTGGAATTGGAGCTTTTAACTAAGTGAAACTCCCAATTTCTGAAACCACTCATTTTTTTTTAATTGATGTATTTTCCCTGTAGTCTTTTCCTATGCTTATAATTTAATTTGTATAAAATTGGGACCGCAGTTAATATTATTTCATACCCTATTCTTACACGCTTTATGTTTTTTTAAAAAATATGATCTATAATGCTTGTACAATATTCTAATATATAACACAAATTTAACCACTAGCAATTTTTCCACTCAGAAAAAATGCTACAACTTCTTACTCATCATGGCTGACTGCACTTCAGATTTTTCCTTAGGATACACAGCTGATAACTTCAATGGCCATTTATAAACATCTTGAGACATAGAATCTCCAATTTTGTTTTAAAATATTTGTGTTGGGACACCTGGGTGGCTCAGCGGTTGAGCGTCTGCCTTCCACTCAGGGCTTGATCCTGGAGTCCCGGGATCGGGTCCCACATCGGGCTGCCTGCATGGAGCCTGCTTCTCCCTCTGCCTGTGTCTCTGCCTCTGTCTGTGTTTCTCATGAATAAAATAAAATCTTAAAAATAAATAAATAAATAAATAAATAAATAATAAATACAATATTTGTGTTTACTGCACTTCAGACAGCACTGAGACTGCAAGTTTCACCATTATTCTGCCAGCATCGAGTATTTTTTTAATTTTTACTTATTTGACAAGGAGAAAAAAGTATCTCATTTTAATCTGCATTTCTTTTATTACTCCACAATCTGAAAATTTTCATGTTTAGTGGCAACTGAATTTTCTTCTATGTGTTACCTACTGATACCCTTTACTGCTTTTCCATTGTGCTCCAATTGGTTCTCTGCTGTATTCTCTCATAGAAAATGCTCAGGTGTCTTTTTAATGATGCACACAGACATACACAGAGTAGATGAAGTATAAAACACGAGACTGTTCTTCCTAATGTTGGAACACATACATTTAAAAGAAAGTTGAGGGGCGCCTGGGTGGCTCAGTTGGTTAAGTGTCTGCCTTGGGCTCAGGTTGTGATCCAAGGGTCCTGGGATGGAGCCCCACATCAGGCTCCCTGCTCAGCAGGGAATCTGCTTCTCCCTCTCCCCATTGCCTGCCCTTGTCCCTACTTGTGCTCTGTGTGTGTGTGCCAAATAAATATATAAAATCTTTAAAATAATAAAAATCTAAAAAAAATAAAGCTGAACTAGAATAAACCAGTGAACTTCAGTCTGTAGTACTGTATTTGTATTGGCCTTCTTACAGACGCCTAAATTACCATCATGCTGTTTTGACTCTAAATGAGTAATATTAATATTCTATAGGATGCTGTCATGTTATTCTGACCCATGCAGTAAAGGACATTTACAAAAATAAAGTCAAGCTACATGTGAAAATAATTCCAAAAAGGGACGCCTGGGTGGCTCAGTGGTTGACTACCTTGCCTTTGGCTAAGGTCATGATCCTGGGATCCTCAGGTCCCGGGATCGAGTCCCACATCAGGCTCCCCATGGGAAGCCTGCTTTTCCCTCTGCCTATGTCTCTGCCTCTCTCTCTCTGTCTCTCACGAATAAGTAAAATCTTAAAAAAAAAAAAAATAGTTCCAAAATCATCTTGATAAGATCCTTTTATTTAAAACAATGAACAAACAAAAAAGGCTTAATATTTTGCCATTTCTTGACCTATAAGTTGTACGACTTCATCAGTTCAGTAGTTTTACTTTGGAAACTTTTTCTAACATGATCATTTTTTCTGTTGTTGTTTTATACATCTTACACTGCTCAAGTGTTTTCTATTTCTCAATCTAATCTAAGTTCAGAATCTCAAACCTAAGTTCTCATGGAAGCCATTCCTAGCTCCACACCAAGCCCCCTGCAGTGACTGGTTCCCCTCCCCCTCTGCACCCCCAGTCTCCACCTCTCCTCTCCAACGTCCCCTTAGTCAGGGCTCACCTCGGCTGGCTGCCCAACTCCAAATGCTCTGACTTTTTGCCTCTAGTCCCTCTTCAACTGCAATCCATCACATGTTGCCAAACTAACCTTTCAACTCCATTCCATCACGTAATGGGAGTCAGGATCTAACACTCTGAACTTCCAATTTCGCCACAGCCCACACCCTCCTTGTCTATCCAAACCCTGCTCCTTTCTTCCTGACCAACTCTGATCCTCCCAGAGCCAGACGGCCATACTTGGCCACGCTCAGCCACACCGGACTGACCCAGGGGCAGCGAGGAGGAGGGGACAGGTCCACAGCAGTGGCTGTGTCCTCCTCCAGCTCCTATTTTCCTGGGAAGGGCCCTGGGCATCAAAAGTGCCCTGTGCTGGCCCCTGCAGGCTGCTCTTGGCTGGCCCATCTGTTCCTTGCCAGGACCCTTTGCTGACAGTGTCTCCCGTGATTTTGTTTGTGTTATTTGTCAGCTATCTCAAGCTACCAAAAGGCAGTGCAAGCCAGATCTCCTGGTTTCCTTCTCCATTCCCAAGCCCTGCACTGGCTGCTTCCAGGTGTTACTAGGCCGACAGCATCACACCTTTTTAGCACTTTATTGCACACTGTGCTGTCCTGTTCCACATTGTCGTATGTGGGTTAATCTCACTTCCTAGCTATGGATAACAATTTCAGTACCTCCCACAGAACTAATCATTCTACATGGGCACACCTTCACAAACATCTAAGTCATATGAAAAAGACAACAAAAATATTCTGAAGGTCTGCATCCTCATAATTCTATTACCTTTGAAAGGAGTTCATGAGAATAACAGCTTTCACCAAGCACATTCCAGATTTCCAAAAACCAAAGAGATTTTATTATAGACCTCACACAGAAATTGCCATTTTCTCTTTAGAGATGTAAATCTGAAAACATTATTGAATTTTTCCCTGCCGTTACTGGCCATGTCTTTGCATTCATTAAAGTCTTTCCTAGAATTGACTTGGGTACAGCCCTTTATGTAAAAGCTCACAGTGACATGAATTCAGATAGGTCCAGCTTTCTGTAACCCATTCCTAAAAGCCTGATGAACTCACAGCGAGCTCGTAAGTCAGGCATCCGCCTGGGTTCTGGTGTTACTGAATGGTTCCTCACGCCACCATCACCCACTCCAGTAGCTACTTGGGTCACACCCACTTCAGCAAGCAATTTTCTCCCAAAAGGATTTCAGGAGCCACTTTAACAGTTTCCCTCCAACCCAATAGTAGAATATGGACATTACCGCACTAACCTTCGAACGCACTGGATTAACCCACAGTGAATCGTAAGTACCAAATCAAAACAACGCCACCATGGAGAAACACATTTGGATCAAACGCCAAGACCATGGCAATGGGGTCTGAGGAGGTCAGAATAACTCTCACCTCCTCTTCCCCACCCACGTTCTGAACTAACTGGGAGGCAGCCAAGCAAGAGGAGCCGCCTGCCACCCTGCCACCGAGAAGGCCGGCAAGGCCTCAGGCACAGGCACAAGGCCTGGCGCCGCCTGCGCTTGTCAGGCCCAGCTGCACACGGAGGCCTCTCTCTGGAGGCCGCCCCGCAAGGAGCAGCAGGGCCCGCGCTCTGCGGGAAGCCGCGCCCCAGAGCAGGCTCCCTCTGAACTCCCGGGGCGCTGTGTGGGATGCTGGATGCCAGCGGGGGCCGGCCAGGCACAGAAGGTAGACGCAGACGCGGGTTACTGCTCTGCTCTCCTCCAGGGCAAGCAACAAGGGCAGGCTGGGCCTGTGCTCTAATGGCCGAGCAGGCATCGTGGAGAGTGCGCTACAGTGGAAGCAGCAGGGATGCCGGGGCACAAGGATGGGGCACCTCCAAAGAGAAGGAGGCAGCCAGGGTCTGGGGAGCCAGGAACTGCTGACGTTCAGTGCAGGCATCAGGTGGAGAGCTGGGATCCAAGAGAAAGAGCTGCTTTTGGGTTTTCGGGACTTTGCTATGCTTCGGCAGAAAGGAGGAGACGTGAGGAACACTTAGGTTTTAGACCAGATGGGGACATTAAATTAAGGACAGAAGTATGAGACACATATCAGAAACAAAAACATAGACTCAAGAGTTCCCCGTGTGGAAACGAGAGCTGAGGCCGTGGGCCGGACGGACCCAGACCCAAGAGCAGACCAAGGCGGAAACCCTAAGAGCAGGTTGTCCGCAGGGAGACGAGGACAGAGAGGACGGATGGTGAGTGGGCGCTGAGCCAGAGAGGGAGGGAGGAGAGGTGAGACGCGGCCTCCACGCCACCTAGGCTTTCTTTCACCCTCTCAACGCGAGCACCGTGTCTCTTCTGCAGAATTACACTAACAAGCCCTCACAGACAGCACTGGCCCACTCGCCAAATTACATTTTGAGATGACTCTCATTTTAAAGTTATTACATGCCCTTGGAAACGATACTGGCTCGCACTGGGTCGCCCAAAAATAGTACTGCAGCGTGTTAACCTATTCGTCTCTCATACCTCCACCGCAGAAACTGGAACTACACATAAAACAAACGTTCAATTATTCTGTGGCAGGAAAGAAAATGAAACGTAACAACTAAATACTAAACAGCCTACTCGCTCTCCTATTTAACGCCACCTTTAAAGTGTACTATGCTTTTAAACTCTTAACCCATTTGTCCATCTTCACCTTTTCTATGAACTGGCTTGCCAAATAGCAACTATACTTCACTCATTTGCATGTAAGAGGATAAACAGTAGTTGCAACATTGTAAAAAATGTATCAGTAAGAATATATCAGTTGGATTTCCTTTTTTCTAAATTGTTTTGTATTTCCCAGGTATACCCACTGTGTAACTAATACATCTGTCTAAATGTGTAGCTTTTTTAGAGTGTATCAGAAACACCTAGAAAAAAGAGCAGATTTTAGATGGCCCACAGAGATTCCGATTCAGTAGGATGGGAGTGGGGGGGAAACCTGCATTTTTAAAGGCACCCCAAATGACTGTGTTAATGGTAAAGCATGACAAGTATCTCTTTTATTAGTTATTCTAATCTTACCACATGAACTTTTAAAATAACAACATAAAATTTTAAAAAGCACTGAAATAGACTCATTTTATGGGTCTCTGGAAGAAAACATGAAAAAGCTACCTCAGCCCAGCTCACCACTCTATTCTTCCTTAAAGACCAACAGATGCATTAGTTCTGCAAAGCAACCTTATATACCTTCTGAATCCTGGCAAGGTAGGGGGATGGAAGGCTGAAGGCAGAGAGGGAGGAGTAAAAACACTGTTAAAAAGCTGCATTTCTAAAAAAAAAAAAAAAAAAAAAAAGCTGCATTTCTGCCCCTAGAATGATGGACGAGTGTTCTTACCTGCAACCTTCTCAAAGCAGTGAGAGAAGAGAAAGGTGGAGTTCCCTTCACAAAGGAGAACATTGGGAGAGTAAGAAATACACAAGTCAGTTTCACAGGGATACGAATTAATGCTGTCGTGCTTTGAATCATTTGAATCATTGACCCATTTTCTCACCTCTAGCCTAGCAGGTGAAACAAGTCAAATCTCTTACTAGATCCAATAGCTGGCCCAAGCAGTCATTTTTAGAGAAGGCAAAGGTAATAAACAGTCATTTTTCAGGTCTGCCAAGGGAAGACATTATTATTATTATCACAGCAGTGACCCATAAAGGAAAATACCAATGATGTGGGCATTTCCCGAGGTTCTGAAAAACCTGAGCCACAGAGGATGGCAAGCAACCATTCTGCTCGCAAAAGCCTGGGTTTCCATGCAGCATCTTGGGCAGCACACTGCCTTTCACTCACCACATAGAGACAGTCAAACAACACTACGACACACACTTGCCAGCTGCAGCACAGTGGCACCGCCTGCCAGCCAGCAAGTCAGCGCCAGCAGTGTCACCACCGGTGGGCTCAACCGTGTGGGGAAATTACCCGACTATGCTACTGTACTGTGTCCTTACAAATGTATTTGACAGCACATAAGACAGAGTCCTCCTTATCCTGCTGGACTCTAGCAGCTAAATGGAAGGGCTCTCAGCAGCCCGTACTAGCCACAGAGTTCCTTCTAAACAGCCCAGGTGTTTATTTTTGTTTTTTAATGAGAAGGAAAATGGAAAATTTAAAAATGTTAATTCTAATGATAAACCCAGCTCCGAAACTTAACACAACCAAGACAAAAATTTAAATTTTAATCGTACAAAAAATGGTAAAACTTGTTTCAACTAGAGGCTCACTGTTTTTAAGCTAGTCAACAGTTTCTTCAGTTGTGAAGGGGGAAAAAAAACTGCAAACATGAAGATGATCTAGAAACCTATCACCATAGAATATTTCTATGAGGCAAAGTAGTATTAGCATTTTGGACTTTTTCTTTTCCTTTTAAAACTCCTCTAAAAAAAAGAAACACACATCTACCCCATAACACACAAGTCTACTGATGTATACATTTGAATTCTATACCTATTTAAACCATGCAGCGTATGGTTGGAGAAGATGGCCTGCTGCCTTGCATGTTAGAAGAAGAAGATTACAAGGAGGACGCATATTCGCCCAAAATAATGCATCTATGAAGAACAAGGGACTGTGAGCCTAAGTCTTGTCCTGGTTCCTGCCTAGGCAATGCAAGTCCTATGAAATGAGGAAAAGATGTTAAGTGAATTACATCCTGGATAAACACTGGGAAGGAACGTTCAGGGAAGCCAATTCTGTAGCAAGCTGAATACTCTGATGTTGGCTCTATCTTGGACTGGTAAACAAAAGCAGGGCTGAGACACCAGTAAGTCTCGCAACAAGCATATCTCTTATTAGGTTGAAAGCATTCACAATTAATACAACATCTGAGGAAAAGAAACTTCACTGACTACAATCCATTAATAGACAACTTTCTGCCTCTCGATTTCTCTCCAGGAGGCAACCTTCCAAAGCAAAGGTATGTAAGATCTTGATAAACTCATTCTATCCTTCTAAGGACTACTACATCTGTTTGATGGAACCATCCAAAGCAACTTCTGCAGAGAGGTTAATGCCACAGGCTACTCAATGAGCCTATCCTGATTTGCACCCCAACTCCACCTCTAACAGTTGTGATTTGGGGAAAATTCATTAAACAATCTCTAGAACTCCATTCCCTCACCTATAAATGGCAAGTATTGTTCCTACCTCAGCATTTTCTGTTGTTTTAAGATTTTATTTATTTGAGAGGGAGAGGGGCAAAGAGAGAGGGAGAAGCAGACTCCCTGTCCAACAGGGAGTGCAGGGACCCTAGCCCAGGACCTCAGGATCACAACCCAAGCCAAAGACAGACGTTTAACAGACTAAGCCACCCAGGCACCCCTCTACCTCAGCGTTTTGATTAATCCTACTTCAGGATTCAGTGAAACCAGTTCATGTAAATAAGGAGTTTAGCAAAATGTGAACTCACAAAAAGTCCATGCTCTGTAAACGTTAGCTACTGACATCAAGCCCTTAGAGTCAGTCACTGTTACTTAAGAACCCTTTTTTTTTAAGAAACTTTGATTTTGATACAATTTCCCAAACTTGCAGTAAAGATGTAAGAACAGTACAAGGAACTCCCATGCATCCATATTTATCAACTGTTTACATTTTGCCTGACCATCCCAGAGCCTTACCCTTCCAGAGCAAGGGAACCCTCCTCATTCTCTTGTGGCTACTTCAAGCCCTGACCCCAAATCTACTTTCGCTTCAGATGCCATCTCATTTCTTCCTTAAGTAATAAGGAGAACTTGGAGAGGACAGGACTGAATTCAATGTTCAGCAACTTGAAGACCAAAAGCTACAGATTGTAAGAACACCCTATAGCTCTCCAGTCTGAACTGGGAATTTCTAATACTCCAGAACTGATTAAGTATGCCCACACAAGTGACCATCCAAGATAACACCATCCAGCATTTTTGGAGAAGCACAGGTTTGGGGGAAAGAAGGAACTAACTGGTTTGCTCGCAGGACAGCCACCATTTAGGCTGCAGACAGGTATCTCACAGCTCAAAAGAACTAGTCCTATGATAACTCAGCTGTCTCTCAGTAACCAATATGAAGTTAGCTAAATAACATCTAGTTATACACCAGGACAAGGGCACATGTAATTTTATGTCTACACCTGAGGAAAAGTGAAAATGCTATGGTCAATCACTACTATAGGCCACTCATTCTTTTCTAGTCATAATTTAGGATTATGGGGATTTTTTAAAGTACAAATAAAATCAAGATACATGGTTTGATAAGCTCGGTGATTAAGAGTGAGCTAATAATAATAACTATCAAAAACAATAGTAACTATTCAATACATAGACCACATGCTATACCAAGTGCTTTAGGTAAAGTATCTCACGTAACCCTGGGTAGGTAGATTCACCCTCTGATCCATCTGATATCAGAACTCAAGTTCTCAGCCACCATAGAATAAAACCTCCATAAGAACAAATGATCTGGGCAGTCCGGTGGCTCAGCGGTTTAGTGCTGCCTTCAGTCCAGGGCATGATCCTGGAGACCCAGGATCAAGTCCCATGTTGGGCTTCCTGCATGTAGCCTGCTTCTCCCTCTGCCTGTGTCTCTGCCTCTCTCTCTGTATCTCTCATGAATAAAGAAAAATCTTTAAAAAAAAAAAAAAAAAGAACAAATGTTCTGGGGCACCTGGTGGCTCAATGGTTGAGCACCTGCCTTTGGCTCAGGTCCTGATCCCAGGGTCCTGGGATCGAGTCCCACATCGGGCTCCCCGCAGGAAGCCTGCTTCTCCCTCAGCCTGTGTCTCTGCCTCTCTCTGTGTTTCTCATAAATAAATAGATAAAATCTTAAAAAAAAAAAAAAAAAAAAAAAGAACAAATGTTCTCACCTCCAAGGGAGAGGAAAGGCATGAGGAGTTAAAGGAACGGGACCCAGTCATTTTAGGGGCCAAGACATATGGCTTCACAAATACAGCAGCACAGACGGAGGAAGTGTAGACAGAAATAACCTGGACTGATTGGATACAGCAAGAGGGCATCATATAGGATTACAGGGTGTTGCCAGTATTTTTAACAGACCTTTGCCTATTAAGACACAAATGATGGTCTCAGAGCTGGTTGAGGACACAACCGAGCAAGATGCTTACACATGCAGTTTCTGGACACTGGCCAATCTAGATTCAAATTCCTCCTCCATCACTTGCTAGAATTGTAAGGTCCTGGGCAATTTAACCTCTCAACCCAGGTCTCCTCATCTATAAAACGGAGATGACAATTCTACTTATTTCCTAGGTTCTGATAGGTAAATGAAAACAATCCATTAAAACACTTGGCATAAAAAAAAATAAAAAAACACTTGGCATAATGTCTCCTTGACTGGAAATGCTCAATAACTAACCATTGGTTAGTACCTATGGGTTATTACTGTTATATGTAATGCTGTTTTGTTATTTCTACACCATTTCAGCTGATTGCTCCAATACACATGTAAATGAAAAATAAAAATTTATTAATTTAATCAAGATTTTTAAAATCTCAAGATGAGTCTGCATGATTTTTCTGACAAGATCAATACACCTGCAATTGGCCAAAGCAAAATTCCCAGTGCAAACAAGGTCAAGTATACAAGAATATAAAATACTGCAATAGAGAGGTTTCAAAAAAGTTCACCTTGAGGATACGGGCTTAACAGTTTCAATATGTTAGTCCCATCCATAAATAAAGTAATTTCTAGACCCATACACTTTAAAACACATCACCAACCAAGGCATATTTTTGATTGTACACCTGTGCTCAAATTGATTTCATTATTCACTTAGTGCAATGGCAGGAACTACCTTGGAAACTAAAGCATGCTTAGAATTCTATAAAGGACTTTCACTATTTGCCTCCTTAGTGTCACGTTAAAGGTAACAGTTGTTGGGTGTGTTTAAATAATAGTACACTCGCTAATTATGTTTTAAATATCAACAGAACAGGTTCTGCTGTGGATATCTTACAGAATAGAAGAACAAAAGTGGACTCTAAAAGATTAAAGCAGCCCCCCCCGGCTTGCCATGGAACTAAGGGGAAAAAATTAATTACTGAAGTATCATGTATCCTTTACCAGACCTACTGCAACTGGAGTGTGAAAATCTCTATTTTAAGCGATGGATACCAGGGAGGGTATACGACATGTCAGAACTAACACAGGTGTCTAATTCCCTGCCTTTCCCTACACAAAGTCTCAATGTGGCAATCCAGGTCCCAGTTGTCCACATGCTGACGATGGCTCTCTGCCTGACCTGCCCCCTATCCCACCCCATACATGAGATACACGGTGGAAAACTCAAACCTGCTATCTCATTGGCCTTGTGGGGTGGAGGTGGGAGGGGGCAGGACAAATAAACATCCTCTTTATTCTTCCACTAAAACCCACATAACAGGAACCTGCACGCAGCTTTCCATTTAGTGTCTACACCTCTGAAAAGACAATGATTTCTTAAACTGTAAGAATACACTGTTGATGAGACCAGACAAGGAAATATATTTTTTAAAGTTTTTCAAAAACTTGGAACTACCAAGTTGAAGAAATAGCGTAATAAGTAAATTGCCGCAGAGTAGCTGACAAGAGTCTATCAGAAGGCTGAGTAAGCATGTCAAGCTTTTCTGCTATTCCACCGCAGGTAGCACACCACTCCTGAGTTTTAAACTTATCCAAATAATCGCTCATAACAACTAGAAGTAAAACTTTCAGATGAAGCATGTCCCTACGATCAAAGTCCCTAAATTTGCCTGTGAAGCCACACAATCTTGCCTACCCTGAATGAGACAGGAAGAACTCTAGTTGACTTGAACATGTCACAGTGTCCACCAGAGAAGCCTATAAGGATCAAAGTCCACGTAAGCATCTTTGACATCAACCCCCTACCCAAAGGCAGTGAATCCCAGGAAGGATGTCTGTATGCACACCAAGATCAAAGTCTGATTTATAACCAAAATAAACGGGTAATATCGTTACTTACATAAACTAACACAAAAATACAGACATTTCCCTCAAAAACTGTTTCAAGATAAATGTTCAGGATTTTCATAATTTACCTTATTAGAAGCTTTTCTCAATTTATCAGTTAGCATCTCTTACTTGCTACCAACCATGCAGTATATAGTCCACTTTCTATAATAATTGAACAAAATGGCTTTTAAGATAATTTACACCACAAAGTTATACATCCTCCACTGAAAAATAAGTAAATATTCTGACCTAGGATGGTATTTTCTCCACAATTATTTAAGCATTGCATTCATTTCTACCATACCCATGTAGAACTGCAACCAGCTCCTAAAATACAACTAACACCCTTCACTGAGCACAGTGGGACCCACGGGCTATCTGCTGGAAACCCAAGCACCTTGTGTCAATACCTAACTAGCAACAGAAAGCCACCACCCACAATGTGGAAACACAGAAGAACAAAATGTGGCAAAGTCCAACCACCATAGGACTCTATTCTCAGCGTATGAGGAGCAAACTCCTACAAAGTGCTACATAATCTCAGGTAAGTCACAAAGTGCCATATATTTGGTAAATAGCAAAGGTTCCCCCCCCCCCCCCCCCATTTGATCGACGCTCACCAGCACTCCTCGGTGGACTCACTATTCACCATCTTTTTGGGGAAGCTAGCAAGTCATTTTGGAAAATTTTGGAACACCACTAGCAACGGAAAGAAAGCTGAGCTACTCCCTCAGTCGTACGCTGTAAGAACTGATAGGTACCCTCCTCGAACCAGGTCCTCAACAGGTGCTCCCTGCCTCAGGGAACAGCATCGCCAGCCAGTCAGCGAGGCACGCAGCGTGTATGCCAGAAACCTACATTCCCGGATACCATCTCCCTGAGCAAATCTATTGAGTCCTATTCATTGAGCCTCCTAAGATTTCTCAGCCGGGTCCACATTACCCCATTCCCACAGCCACTACTTGGTCCAGACCATTACTGTTTCCCCTTCACATGGACCACAACAACAGCACATGGACCACAAGAGGAGCTGGATGCCGTCCCTAACCCATTCCACCTCTTCTGCCCCACCCACCAACTCAATCTTCCTCAGAAAATAAGTCTGTTCATGTCAAACGCTGTGAAACACTCATCAGTGGCCCTGCAACTTCTTTGTAAATCCCCAATTCCAATATTCCATGGGCCCCACCCAAGCTGGCCTCTGCCTGTCTCCTGAGTCTCATCTAGCTCCTCTCTGTAGACCTCAAACACACGACCTCCCTCTAGCTTGGCTAATGCTACCCTCCTCTTGTAACACCATTTAGATGGCAGTGCTAAAGACACTTCCTAAGGGGTGATAGCCCAGACAGCTAGATGAACCCCCAAAAGTCACTCTCACTCCTCCAAATACGCACCACATAGCACCCAGGACAGTGCAGTTGCTTTATTTACGTTTTGTCTGGCTCTACCACGTCTTAGACCCACCCAGGTGTCTCGTGGCACCACAGCATTCCCAACACGGCACCTTTCAGGTGACAGGTACCCAATGAATAGGTGAACTGATGAACAAGAAAAGAGATAAACCAGGAGAGCTGATCGTAGTCGAGTCATTTGCCCCTAGAGCCAAGCCTGACCCGTACAGCACTGTGGCGGTTAAAAGGGCCACTAAAGAGAGTGTCACCAATACCACACTGGCAGAAACAAACAAGCCCAAGTACCAATCAGCCTTTGAGTGACAAGCTATGCTTCTGTATTCCCATTCTACTTTTTTTTTTTTTTAACAGAACCCTCTAAAAACACCCCGCTGACAAAACAATCATGTTTTCAGTCACCTAACGTTAGTTAAAAGGTACAGAAATCTAGTTACGGTAATGAATACAAGCTTCTAAAATGAAAACAGTAATCAAATCTTGGAATAATTATCTCTGCATTTTTCTAGATGGATAATCATAGTTTTACAAAAAACAAAAAACCTCCAAACCATCACACAGTAGAGACAAATAAATTATTATTGGCACAAAAACCCCTTTAAGAGCGATGTTAAATTCTTAAACCAAAGGTACTTTTGATCAGAACCTAAGGGGGAAAGCTAGACTCTTCCAGAGGCAGCTCAGTCATCCAACAACAGAAGCAACAACAAAAAACCCAGTACCTCCCCTACACAGGCACCAAGCTAGGCACCCTGAAAACAGCCACGGCCAAGACAGCTCAGCGCTAACAGGGTGACCAGCCAGAGGCAGCTCATCTAATTAATCTCTCTGGGCTTTAGTTTCTTAATCTGTAAAATGAGAAAGTTAGACCAGCTCTCTAAGGTTCTCTCACTCTTAAGTATCCATAAAGATTCACTACTGACTATAAGACAAATTTCTATTTGACAGTATCATGATGATTTCCTACTTCTGTTTATCATTTTCACCACAAAGGTGTGGTCTCATTTAAGAATTTTATTGATGAAAGGAAAATATGAAAGAGCACTAGTAGTAGAGTTTTTAATTACCTTCCCAGCTCCCGACTACCGCCATAATCATCTATGGACTTCTGCCATTAATTGCAAACCAATCTGAAATGCAACATGACATCTATTTTTTGTAGGAAAATTAAGTGACCATTTACTCCCAATTTCTCTTGTACTTTAACATCATCTGTCATCGTTGAATATCAAAGGATTTTTTTTTTAAGAAGTAATACAAAACAATAAAGTTTTCTAGGGGGAAAAAAAGGAAAATTGTATCGCCCCAGTAAAGCTATAATGGCTTTAGAAACCTGATAAGATACGGCACTAAACTCCGAATTTCTAATGACATAAAAAGAAAATAGCTTTTTTAAAAGATACACAAACACGTCCATACGAATGGACAAGACAATGAAAGAGTCACACGGGGCCAACGTGTTCCTGACATCATCTCAACATCATCCATCTAGTTTACATCTAGAAACCTTCTGAATACTGAAAGTAAATCACTTTCTTACAAAGTGGAAATTAAGGGTCTTTTTTTTTTTTCTTTTTTTTGTAGTCACTTTACTCAGCACTGACTAAGCATTTTTATTCTTGCAATGCCATATTTATAGATGTTTATAAGACGGTCAGTCATGTTGTGTGCTATCAAATCTGAAAGGCCATATACGGGTAATAAAGGATGAAAGATAACTACTGCCTCCAAAGTTAATCTCAAAAGTTAAATGTGGGTATTTGGTTACTTAAAGAACTCTCCTACTCGACAGGAAACTCTCTGAGGGAAAGCACTGCCTCTTATTTGTCATTTATACACTGAAAGGCTTACCAGTGATTGATTACTGAAACAAAGAGTAAATAAATGGATGGTAACTTACAGCAAGCCAACTTTCGTAAGCACGGGTAATAAAATGTAAGCCGAGGTATGAAATGACTACTCTAAACTTGGCACTTGGGTTGCTCTTAAGGGTCACACAGCTCATACATTGAACCACTCAGACTGTATTCTTTCACAGATTAAAAAAAAAAAAAAAAAAAAAAAAAACCCACTCCTCTTCTTCCTTTGACCTAATTGCTTAAAGACCATACTATAAATATTACATTCTCGGCTGTATTTGTATGAGGAAAAAAAAAGTTGTAACATTTCTCTGATCCGTTACTATAAAGGTACTCCTCATGGTATTCATTTTAACTCAATAAAAGACTCTCGTGAAAAAAAAAAGTTTGGGAAATAGTCTTGTAAGTCCCCCTGATTAAAAACTAAACCAAGTACAGGTGAATCTATGAAAGTTCTATTTTAAAACTAAGTTACTAGATGCATTTTAAACTTGACTTCTAAATTTTAAGCTTGGGGGGAAAGGCATCATTTTTTCCTCAAAAGAGGAAAATAGTGTTTGAGCTGTTAAACCATCGCTGTCATGCATACACAACCTGTGTCACTTCTCTATCCTGACTTCCATGTCAAGAAACAGAAAAGGAAGTAATTTTTAAAATTAGCTTAAAAATACACCTATTGATTAAACCAAGAAAACCAGAGTTTGGAATTCCCATACTGGTCTGTATTTCTTACCTAAAAATGCATTTGAATCTTTAGAAACCTAGAATAGAATTCCTCAGGCTTCAATTTACTGGCTTGCACAGAAGGCAGAAAAAAAAAAAAAAAGAAAAAAGAAAAGAACGTATCAAGAGGATATAAATCATAAAATACATAGTGCTGGGAAATAAATTCTTAAGTGTCAAGTCATGGTGAGGAAATTCACCTGTTACAAGCCTCACAAAAATCCATAATCTTCCTCTTATCAGGTCATCAAAAAGGGGAGAATGCCATACTCCCACTGTGTGGCAAAATAAGAAAATTTGGTTCCCAAAACCGACTGCAAGTCCCTATCCGTTTCCATTTCCAAATTCTGTTTACTCTGTAACTTTTTTCTACAGTACAGATTTTTTTTTTTTTTTCCGGCGAAAATAAACTTTTCGTGAGCAAATCTGGAAGGCGTAAGATGTCTCCTGGTTATGATCCCCTAGAAGGGCACACCGGGGACTGCTCCGTGCCCCAAGCATCTAGCTTTCAGCCTCTTTATTATCATCGTCAATGAATGGGCCCCAGTCAAATGAAAGCTGCCATTTTAGGGTAAAGACTGGAGGGCTTCTGTTGTGCAACAGCGAGACAAAAACACTCCGCGACAGATGTGCTCTGGGGGCTGGGAGACGGGTTCAACTTCGTAAAATCGCTGCTCAAGTTATTTCTGAAATAAGCAGCACCTCGTACTCACACGCTGCTACGCCCTGAACAGAATCACAACTAGGATGGATTGGGTCCCCGCGCTGCTAAGGTCGGAGTCACCGGGCTCTGTTTGTCATCGTCAGAATGGATCCGTGAGGACATAAAGAGAACTATTCCCCCCTATTCCCCCCTATTCGATCGTCACGCGCAGCGGGTGCCCCCTCCTCGGTGCTGGAGAGGCCGGGGGTGGGGGGACACTCAGCCCCCTGGAGGGGTCCTGCCCACCGCGAAGACGGCTTCAGTCAATGTTTCTAGAAAATGAAAATCGGGGCCTCCCCGTAGATCCTTCCCATCAAAACCGTCAACATGCCCCAGAAATGGAGCCCAGAGCACGGACACATTTCAAGGGAACTTATTTAAATCCGTCTCCGGACGACACAGCACGGGAGGCTAAGAAGTGCACTCGGGAGCGGGCTGGACACTGTGTCTAATTGTAGCGATTCACAAGGAAACTCTCCATGTGGGTCGCTACTTTTCTTTTGTCCATTGTCTGTTCGGAAGAGGGGGGAAAACTAGTTTCAGCCCGAGGCGAGAACAGTGTCCCCGAGCGGCCCCGGGCGGACCGTCCGACCCCCGCGGGGCTCCCCGCGCCGCCCGCTCCCGGGGGCGCTCACAAAGCGGCCGGGCCGGGGCGCGCTCGCACGGCGCGGGGCTCCTCGCGGCAGGGCCATCCGGGGAAGGCGGCTCGGTAATGATGGCTGCTGGGCCGGCTCCTTCCCGGAGCTCCCGACCCCCCCCCCCCCCCCGCCGCCCGGGGTCCGCCGCCCTCCCCGCCCCGCCCCCCCCCGGCGGCGCTCGCCCCGCGCGGACCCGGCCGCCCCGCACCGCAGCCCCCGCGCCCCGCGCCCCGCGCCCCGCGCCCCGGCGAGCCCAGTCCCGGTGCGAACCAGACAAACAAGGCGTCCCCCGCCGCCCTCCTTCCTCTCCCGCTGACCGCCTGGCCTCCAGCCGCCTCGGCCGCTCGCGCTCCGGGCCGCGGGTCCGCGCGGGGCCACAGCGCACCGGGCCCCGGGGGCCGCCGGGCGACCCCCCCGGCGCCGACCCCCCGGCGGGCCCGGGGGCGGGGAGCCGGGCGGCCTCGGGGGGAAAGTCGCTATTATGCAGCCGCCGCCGGCCCGGCCACCGGCAAGGTGGGGTCCGTCCTCGCGCGCCGCCCGCCCGCCGCCCGCCCGGCCCCGCTCCCTTTCTTCTCCTCCTCGCGCACCCGGGAGCCGCCGCGGAGCCCCGAGAGCCCCGAGAGGAGCCCCCGGCCCCGGGCTCGCAAGTCCCCGGGCGGCCGGCGCGGGTCGGGGTCCGGCCGCCCCCCGCGCCGCGTGCTCGCGCCGCCCCCGCCCCCGCCCCCGCCCCACGCGGCGGCCCCCGCGCACTTGCCCCGCCGCGACCCACCTCGCCCGCGGCCGCCCGCGCCGCGCCGGGAGCGACGCACTTTGTTCGCGCCGGTGCGGCCGCGGCTCCCGGCGAGCGCGGCGTGGTCGGTCCGGAGCGGGGGGCGGGGGCGGGGGCGGCGGGGGCGGGCGGGGCGGGGGTCGCCGCCGTCCCCGAGCCGTCCCCAGCCGTCCCCAGCCGTCCCCGAGCCGCCGCCGCTCCGCCGCCCCGCGCCGCCGCCGCCGCCCGCCGCCCACTCGCGCCGGAGTTGGAGCCCAACTTTTCCTCCTTCCTCCTCCTCCCGAGCGCAGCCGGCAACTCGTGCTCGGCGCCGGCGGGAGGCGACGCGCCCCGCTCCCCGCGCACACACGCGCCCTCGCGCCCCGGCCCCCACGCCGGGAGCACAACAAAAAGCCGTTTGCAGGCGAGGAAGTGACCCTCGGCCGGGCCGCGCGCCCCCGCCGCCGCCGCCGCCGCCGGCCCCGCGGACGCGGGCAAAAGTTGGGGCGCGGGCGGCGCTCGGGGCGCGGGTTCGGGGCCGCGGGCGGCGGGGGCGGGGGCGGGGGCGGGGGCGGCACGGCCCGGGGGGCGCTGCGCTCCTGCCCCCGGCCCGGCCCGGCCCGGCCCCGCGCCCGCGCCCCGCACACGCCCGAGTCCTCGCTCCCAACTCCTCGCGCGGCCGCGGCCCCGGCCCCGGCCCCGGCCCCGGCCCCGGCCCGGAGCGATTTCCTGCCGCCGCCCCTCCCGGAGGCGCCCGGAGAACTCTCGCGCTCACCGGCTCGGTCGGGCGGGCTGCTCCGCTGCCCCGCGCCGGGGGGGCCACACGGCAGGGCGGGCTCCGGAGTCGGCTCGGCGGCCGCGGCCGGGGGCTCATCCGCGGGCGCGGAGTTGGCCGGGGCGGACGGGCTCTGGCGAGTTTCGGGGTCTCCGGGTGCCCGGGCCGCCTCCTCAGCGGCGCTCCTTTGTGTAATTTCACTCGATTCAAGTTTAATCCGATAGTTCCCGAGCACGAGCGCGTCCGCACTACCACGGCTCAGCCCCCGCGCCGCCGCCGCCGCCGCCGCCGCCGCCGCCACCGCCGCTGCCGCCGCCGCCGCCGCCGCCGCCGCCGCCGCCGCGGCCCCAGCACGCCAGCGCCTGCGCGCGCCCGGCACGCCGCGCGTGCCCGAGGCCGCGGGGCCGCGCGCGCCCGCCGCCGGCTCCCTCTGCGCCGCGCCCGCGCCCGCGCCCCCGCCCGCGCCCGCGCCCGCGCCCGCGCGCCGCCACCTGACGTCAGGCGCGCCTGGCATAATTTATGCAAGAATTCGGCCGGGGTGGCGGAGGCCGGGGAGAGGCCGGGAGGAAAGGGGCGGCGCGGGGCTGCGGGGCCGCGGGCCGCGGAGGGCGGGCCGGGCGCCACTTCCCGTCCCCGGGCGGCCGCCGGCGCTGCGGGCGGTGCTCCCCGCGGGCCGGAGCGCGGCCGCCGCGCAGCCTCCCCGGCGGGGCCCCTCCGAGCGCCCGGGCGCGGGCCGCCGACGTGCCACGTTTGCCGGCGGCACCTTCCCGGAGCCGGGTGCGCCGCCCCGGGGCAGGAAGCGGCGCGGGGAGCGGGCGGCGGGGCCCGGGACGGCGGCGGCCCGACGGCTGTGGGCGCCCCCCCCCCCCCCCCCCCGGGACCGAGCCGACGCGGACTCCTTCTCGCCGCCGAGATGGCCCAGGGCGGACGCCTGCCGCGTGCCCCGGGCTCGTCCCGCCTCCCGGCGTCGCTTCTCCCACCTCGTCGCCGACGGGACAGCCGGGTGCTCCGCCGGACCGGGAAGTTGGACCCGGATGGCGGGGATCCCGCTGAATGTGCGGCCGAGCCAGAAACGGGGGCAGCGAGCGCAGTCGTTGGGAAACAAAGAAGCAGGTCGTGCGCCCGTCGTCGGACGTGTCGGGGCTGGAAGGCTTTGATCGCTCTTGGGCACGAACGGCACCTTCAGGGCATCTCCTGACCTTTCGCGTCCACACCTCCTCTTCGGGTTCTCCTCCCGGTGCGAGAGGAACAGGAAACCGGGAGGAATCTTTCCTTTACTGATTTTCCTTCCAGGAGAGGAGAGACCTACAAACATTGACCAAGCACTTCCTGTGTGCAACTTACCGAGCAATTACGGTTCTTTTAAACTGTCAGCAACCAACTGTGCGCTTTAAGGTGATGGCATCAGGTTAGATGCTGCATTGATTGTTGAGTCAAGGAAGGAGCTTGCATCAGCCCAAGATAGGCACAGAGTAAAGCGACTTGCCAGACTTCAAAATGAACTTGAGAAAATTGCAAAACGACGCAAAATATACTTTCTCCTCGCCACCCCGTAGTGCCAAGAGTGATCACAATATTCCTATTGGAACAAAAGATTCATCAGAACCGTTTTGCCACATAACAACTAGAACTGTTCAGTGATGTTGATTAGACTGAACCACTAAAACATTTATTTTTTCTGATATTAGTAATACTCTTCTAAAGATGTGTGGCATTATACTGTCATTTATCAGAATGCATTGCTTTTGGCTTTCTTTTGTCACTTGAGTGGTGTATGAAAAGAGGTAAATGCTTCACCCAAGGGATTCCCAGATACACAGCATAAAGAAGATGGACCGCACAGAAAATTCTGACTTTAAAAAATTGGCACACACTAAAATCGACTTCTCCCTGTTTTATAGCCCCATATCATAAACCAAGAATCAGAATTCTGAGGTTAGATTTACATTTCCATTAAGTTTATATCTCTTAATGAAAGCATGTGGGGGGCGCTTTAGTGTATGTGTGTGGGAGAGAGAGAGGTTAAAGACAGGATACAGTGTCTACAAAGAAACCACTAGGACCTTGCTATATCAGAGGACCTAAAAGTAACATAAAAGGAACTATTTCTTATCTTTGACAGTATACCCAGCTCTCTGTCAGATGTAACTACGTTTCAAAGCTGATTATAAGCCAAAAAGTAAAAAAAATAAAAAGACATCTGCATCTAAGGAAAGTATATCAGTTAACCTTTAAGGAACAAATAGTATTAAGTGACTATGAGGAGATCTCCCTGTGCCCTTGTCATTTAACTAGAAAGGTAGGACACTTCTTGAAATAGGAGAAATGGTGAAGTAGTGCAGCCAAAGCTCAAAGTGGAAACAAAACAGTCATACTGCCCCTCCCTGATTTATTCTCCCTCCTTATTAACCCAACCCCTGTCCTGACAGCCGTGATGGAGAAGACTCTAAGCTTTTAGAAGTTGCACTAGTGCGGAGTTTGAGGAGGCTTGAAAAGCAGGGAGCCTCAGGGGGAAACTCTAGGCAGCTCTGGCCTACTAAAGTCTTTACTCCCACCCCCATCCCCACTACCTTTTACCTTCAACTGTTTTCTCTCCCTTTACTGCACTATTGAACTTCTCCCAATGAGAAGTATTTGAATTCACAAGCTTTCCCTTTAAGTATGCAAATACCTTAAGGAGAGATAAGGGACTCCTGCTCATTCACAGATGATTGTAAATTAGGTCAATGGGTCATTTTCCTCCCAAAACCTTGCTGAAACTAACAAATTTAGAGATTTATTTATTCATTCAACACAGAGTGCCTAAGAGGTTCCAGGCATCGTTCTAGGCACTGGAGATGAAGTCGTGAACAAAACAAACCAAAATCCCTGCCTTCTTGGAGTTTACAATCTAACGGATTGGTAGTTTTGATTCAGTGGTTAGAGAAAACAGTGGTTTGGGAGCCTGAGCCCCTTGGGCAGGCCTGTGTTCCTTACAGCCAGAAGGCATTGGAGAGGTACTAAGGACCTGGAAGATGGACAGGAGGGTATGGAGTGGGTGCCGGCAGAGAGCAGTTGAGAAAAATACCAAAGACAACTTAACCTGCGGCCAAAAGGTTTTCTCAGCCCCCTGAAATGAATGAAAAGTCTTCCAAGAACTCAAACTATTACTAAGTGACCTATAATTCAGCTACATCAATGTTGAGGCAAATAGTTGTCTCTGGGAACATAGCTATAATGTATCAATGTATAGTACTGCGTGAGGGCAGGGGGAGGAGGAAAGAGGAAGATAATTTGCCCACCCCAAGTAACTGAGAGGTACCTGGCTGGCTCAGTCCATAAAGCATACTACTCTTTTCTTTTTCTTTCTTTCTTTTTTTTTTTTTTCTGAAAGAATTTTGTTTTTTGTTTGTTTTGAAAGATTTTGCTTTTGTTTCTGTTTTTAAATAATCTCTATACCCAGTGTGGGACTCCAACTCAAAATCCAGAGATCAAGAGTTGTATGCACCCTGAGCATACTTGCTATTGCTCTCTGGATCATGAGTTCAAGCCCCACGTTTGAATGGAGAGCCTACTTACAAACAAACAAAAAACTAAAAATTACCCAAACTTTAGGAACACCTCCTATTTAAAATGAGAGCCCTATCTGTTCTTCCAAATATTGTGAACTTTAAAAAATTACAGATATTACACTAATTCCTGTTGAAAGTACTTCTATGTGTTTTTGGAACTCATCTTTTGTAAATGTGTTTGGAACCAATTTGCAAGTTATAGGGAACAACTCTCTTTAGAACCACATCTCTTTTTCTCCACTAAAACTGCATTATTCTACTTCATCATTTATCAAATTTGCATCCAAATGATTTTGGCAAGCTCCAACAATGTATCTTGGCTTTAGGGGCACTTGGGTGGCTCAGTGGTTGAGGGTCTGCTTTCAGCTCAGATCGTGACCCCAGAGTCTTAGGATCAAGTCCAATATCAGGCTCCTTGGAAGGAGCCTGCTTCTCCCTCTGCCTATGTCTCTGCCTCTCTCATGTGTCTCTCGTGAATAAATAAATAAAATAATTTAATATATATATATATTGCCTTTAAATGATGAAGATTTACTACCATTGAAATTATAGAGGAAAAAATTAAGGTACAGATATCTGAAGGGTTACAAATGCTGAAGGAAACACCAAAAAGAAAAGTCTAAAAAGCATTTCTTTCATCACTGGAATAACAGTATTAATGCTCCTCTGTAATTTTTTTCATAAGGGAAAGAATCCAGTTGAGAATGTAACCTCACCCTCAGTGCTCTGCTCATAATGGAACTACTTGCAACGAGCTTTAACTAGGCACTGCCAAGGTTGTTAAGGTCAAGATATGAGGTAAAAAGAAAGCCACTAGGGCTACAGTTAGACCACTGTTGGCTCCCAAAGACACCATGTTTAGCAAACATCGTATTGAATCCCTACTTTCTTTCAGGAAACATTTATTGAGTACCTAGCATGTGCCAGACTATTAGCCGAGGAGGACGTGGCTAGCTCCCCGTCCTCAAGGAGTCCATGGTTTACAGCAACTTAAAGAAAGGAGTGATTTTTGCTACCCGAGACAGCAGAGCAGGTTTCCTAGAAGGCAGGAGGCTCAAGCTGGGGCTAGAGTAAGCACAGGTGTTTATCGGAACAAGGAGGGTGGGAGCCATTACTGACAGACAACAAAGTGGTCCAGTGGTTTTGAAGCCCCGTGAGCACTTGTCGCTGCCAGTAATTCCATACTGAGTGGAACATGGAGGGTGAGCCATTCTCCATCTTCAGGCTTCTCAGATACCCTTGGGATGGGTTGGCTGTCTTTTTGTTCTCCCAAAAGTGCCTGCCTGCATCAATACTGGTTTTCATTAGATTATAATTTATTGCTTCCCTACTTTGTCATTAGGTCATGGGCTGGTTGGGGACAAGAACCATGCTTTGTCTTTTAGCATCCCTAGTTGGCATAGAGCCCTCCATATAGAAGGTGCTCAGAAAATGCTGACATACTTATATAAATGGTGGGGGTAAGGAGGTAGCAGAGAGGTAGATAGGGCCAAGGAGAGGTCTAGGCATCACCCTCAAAGGTTTTGGCATCACTGATGAGTTCAGCAAGAGAGTAACAAGTCAGACCTGTACTTAGAAAGATCTCTGTGATAGGTGCTGAATGTAGGAAACTAGACCTGAAGCGGGAGAAAAGCGAGGTGGCCCCCATAAGACAAGAACAGGGAAGATCTAGAAACAATTACCAACTTCTTTGTACCCTTCAGATTCAGAGAAGTTACTAAATGCTTGTCACATGGGCTGTCATCCCATAGGAAAGACATAGCAGAACTGAAGAACCACTCCTCCCTGTGGTGGAGGAAGGCAGTGCTCTTTCTGGAAGGAGCACTAGATGGAGAGTGTGAAGGCAGTGGCCCTGCCGCCAATCTGGAAAGAGTCACTTCTCCTCCTTACCTCTCAGTTACCGGCTCCAGTCAGTATTGGGTGACTTGTTGCCACTGAACTTACCCTGAGTAATACAGGGCCATACCTAGGTCGTTCATTGTCTCCATTTCTAGACTACCAAATGGAAATCCATATTGCCTAACTTAGCCAATTATAATTAGATTCTTTTGCTTTACATTTAAAGTGGGAAAATATAGTGTTTTATTCAACAGTGATTAAGCACTTGCCATGCAAGTGTTTTCTGCAAAAACAGAAAAAAAAAGTAAACCCCTGCCCTAGAGGAGTTAGTTCTCTGAATCTATCAGGCATGACACACATTTAAGCATGTCATTGCAATTCAAATGCATCCAATAGTGGTATTACTGAGTATAGTGGTAGCCCAGAAGAAAAGACGACTAATTTCGCTTCTGTGCAGATAGCCAGGGAAAGCTTTACAGAGGATGTGACATTTAAACTGAGTCTTCAAGGACTCTGCAGATGGCAGGGCTTGGTAGGTACACCAGGCAGGAAAACTGTCCGGGGCATCTACTGGGCAGATGGCTAGTGTCAGCACTGCAAGTAATTTGGCTCAAGCACAGCATAAACAGGGAGAGGACAGGAAATGAGGTTGGAAATATAGGTAGAGCCAGGTTGGGAGGGTTTTGTAGCCTATTCAGAAATCTTTATTCCAAAAGTGGTGAGGAGCCACTAAAGGATTGTGAGTAGGAAAAATGATCAGGACAAACATGGATGTGTTGGCTGGGTGAGCCACTCCTCAGAGCAAGGAGACAATGAAGAGACATCGTTGATGGTCAAAGCACAATATGACAAAGCCCTTGACCAAGGCAGCATGCAAGGTGATGGAGATAAAGGAATAAATGTAAGAGCTACTTAGGCGACATCTTTTTTTTTAAGATTTATTTATTTATTTATGATAGTCACAGAGAAAGAGCGAGAGGCAGAGACACAGGAGGAGGGAGAACCAGGCTCCATGCCGAGCCCAACGCAGGACTCGATCCTGGTCCCAGGATCATGCCTTGGGCCAAAGGCAGGCACTAAACCACTGAGCCACCCAGGGATCCCCTTAGGCGACATCTTTGATAAGATTTGGTGAGCGCCTGATTATTGATAAGTTCATGAAAAGTAAGGGTGAAGATCCACTACTAAGTTTCCTCCTTGAGTGACTGGTAACGAGTTGCATCATTAACTAAGATAAAGAATAATGAGCAGGAGCAGTTTGTAGAACATAGTGCTCTGGTGTGGGGGATTCAAGGTAATCTGCAGACTATTCAAGGGGAGATGCCTGCTAAGTAAGAGATGAGAACATGGAAGAATGATCTGGTCTGGAAATGCAGGCCTAAGAATCATGAGGTATGAACCATAATTAAATCTACTAGCATGGATAGCATTGTTTGGGAAGACCTGCAACATGAGACAAAAGCAGGCTAACAGGAATCTTTAAAACACCATGTTTTCTCCGTTATTTATTACTGTGTATCAAACCACCCCAAAAAGTAGTGGCTTAAAACAAAAATTTATTATTCATCTGGTGAATTGTCTGGAAGTTGGGCTCAGTTGGAAAACCTGAGGTAGATTGTTCTGTCTCTCTCTCCCCCTCTCTCTCCACTTGGTCTTTATCTTAGTCATCCAGATGACATGGCAGTCTCTGAGGAGTGTTCTAAGAAGGCAAGCCCCCAAATACAAGCACCTATCGAGCCTTTGCTGGCTTCATGTTTCCTGATGTTCACTGGCCAAAGCAAGTCACATGGTCAAGCCCAGAATCAATGTGGCAGGAGTAGGAAAGTGGGAAATTGCATGACCGCACGAGGAATAATTCACTGAGGAATGTTACTTATCCATGTAAAGCACATGTCAGGAGACAGATAGAAAAAAAATAATAAAGGGAGACATCAAAAAAGAAGCCACTGAAGAAAAATCATGAAGATCAATCTGAGAGGAAAAATAAGACCTCAAGAGAGGAGAGTTTCTAGAAGGAAAGGAGCAGTAAGTCATATGTCACAGAGAGAGCATGTAGGAAAGGAATGAAAAGCGTTCGCTGGATTTGGTCTTTGTTAACCTTTTCAGCTTCAAGTGTTGAGGGCAAGAGCTAGATTGCAGAGGGGTGAGAAAGTTAATGGGAGCTGAGAAATTGTAGGCAGTTGGTATAGACTTCAGACAGTTAGTAGTGGTGTGGTCACAAAGTGAAGTGAGGTGGGATAGTAGCTAGAGGAGACCTCACGTTAAAGAGAGGCTAGTAGGTTTTTGAAGAAACAAACAAATGAACAAAACAAAACAATACCAACCGTGGGGTGATAAACATTCCTATGGAGTAGGAGGCAGGAGCAGGAGGGGAAATGGGCAACCACGTCAGGGAGTGAGGCTCGTGAGAAGGAGGATGCCATCAAGCCCCAGGTGGATGACAGGAAAGACGCTTATCTTTCTGGAACCCAAGAAAGGTGGGTAAAAACGACAATAAAGTTATAGGTTGGGGTAGGGAGAGATGACAGAAAATTAAGCAAATTCATTTATGGTAACTTCTTTCTTATTAATTCAGTTGCTAATCATTTACTGAGATTGAATTGTTCATGGATGGTCAAGAGATATGAGGAGAGAGTTCAGGCTTTGGAATAGTACCTACAGGGAAGAAAGAAGCTACAAAAAGAAAGTAAAGGGACTTTTCATTGAGTCCTGAACTGAGATATTAGCAGTGCTAAATTGTTATGCAACTTTCTTAAGTGATGTTCACCTCTAGAGATAAGGAGTACAAATGGTGAATTGCCAGGTACGCTCTGGGGAGTCGTTGTCTTCTATAGAGACCCCAAGGGCCACTGGCCGCAAAGCCAAAGTAGGGCCCCTGGGGCCATACCACATCAGCTTGCATTGTTACCTGGAGCAATGAAGTAGCCACATTAAAGACCCTTTGTTTAAATGTAGGGCAGGAGTTTTGTTTTGTTTTTTTTTTAAAGATTTTATTTATTTATTCATGAGAGACACAGAGAGAGACAGAGAAAGGTACAGATATAGGCAGAGGGAGAAGCAGGCTCCACGCAGGGAGCCCGACATGGGACTCGATCCCGGGTCTCCAGGATCACACCCTGGACCAAAGGCGGCACCAAACCGCGTAGGGCACGAGTTGTACATGAAATAATAAAATAGATAGAGATTTCTGGCTATCTCAAATCCTTTTTTTGGGAAATAGATATGTTCTCAACAACAACAAAAATAACTAAGTGTGTCTCTTCCTCCTTCTGTTTCATTAAGACCCTGGGTGGCGCGTTGGCCCATTTGGTTGGATTCCCATGTAAACCAGGCCAAATTCTTGGGTGTTGTTTTTGTTCTGGTGATCTCAGTAGTGTCAATGTCGGACAGTGGAATATAACATCGCCGCAAGTTCTTAGACAGTTCTAGGCTAGACTATGTCAAATTCAAAGATGTACTTTGATATGTATAATGAGAAAAGGTCATAATTTAAGGTCACCTAATTCCATATCTCATGTGTCAGATCTCATGATACTCCTACGTTCAACTCTGGTTTAGGTATTTGCCAATAACTATTGCTAGCACATGATGCTCCAGGCCCTTTCCTCCTCGGTCAAAATATTCACAGTACGAAGAATATAAGATTTGGGTTTTGTGGATCAAGTACCCTCAACCCTCTTTTACAGATGAAGAATCTGAGGCTTGAGAGATTGCCCTGCTGTGAAAGATAAAGGTGGGATCCAACCCCAGGTGTCCTAAACCCCTGCTCAGTGTTTTTTCCCAAACTAATCTAAGAACTGTCAAAAGGCTACTTGCCTTTCCCATGATCCACTGGAAGCTGAACTCCCTTACATCCAACTATTTTCACTTTCCTCTTTTTTAAAGAAAGGAAAGTCACATTTGACAGACAAGTCTGTGCCCTGTCACAACATCTTGCCTTACACTACAGCTCTGGGTTAGACTGACTTGATAATTGAAACCAATGATGGCTAATCCCTTCTGCTGGGTGGAAGCACTAACTACTCTCTGCCTAGATGCTCCACTTTGAAATGTGATGGTCACAGGGATGCACATATCTAGTTCAGCACTTGGATATGTGAGCAGTTGGCTTGGTACCAGCACCTAGGACACTGTCTGGCACATAGAAGGCCAGCGACAAATGCCCATGGAATGTGTTGTATTTAAGGTGCTGGGATAACTGGATACAGAAAGGCAAAACTAATTTTTATTTTTATTTTTATTTTTTTTAATTTTTATTTATTTATGATAGTCACAGAGAGAGAGAGGCAGAGACACAGGCAGAGGGAGAAGCAGGCTCCATGCACCGGGAGCCCGACGCGGGACTCCATCCCGGGTCTCCAGGATCGCGCCCTGGGCCAAAGGCAGGCGCTAAACCACTGCGCCACCCAGGGATCCCAAAACTAATTTTTAAAAGAGATTCTGTGTACTTAAATCTGAGAGGAGAAATATTCCTAATTTTATCTTAATTTGTATTTTAACATAGTTAACTTCCTCCAAGGTAATTACTTTTTAATATGTTCCTAATGTGTTTATAATATGATTGAGCTGCTATACTGGGGCTTTTCATTTAGATAGCTCGCAAGAATTTGCATTAACCCATCTCCTAAGCTCCTCTCTGGAGTTTCTCTGTGGTGTACGCTGCCATAACTTCAGTTCAGGGGTAGAGCTTCTTGGACGCCACAAGACAGAAGTCAACTAGGCACAGTGGTGCGCACCATCCCATTCCTCTTCCCGTCCTCACGGTTCTGTTGAGGGGCCCTCACGAGCCATGGCCCTTGGGTCACTACTAAGTCACCTGGGTCTAAAGTCGATTAAGTACAATTTCACAGGTTTCACCAAGAGCCTGTTCATTTATTACCTCTCTCGGGGGGGGAGGGGAAATATATATATAATTACCAGACTTGACTCCTGAAGATTCAGATACTCCATGAGGACTCAGAGATGGCATGGATTGAGGCAGTGGCACAAGAATGACTGCATTTGGGGAAACAAGACTACGTTCCACATTGCATGTTTCCCTTGCTTCATGGGGTTTTTAAAATTGTGAGTAAACATATCCTATATAAAAATGCTTTTTATTTTTTTAAAGATCTATTTATTTTCTAGAGAAAGTGTGCATACAAGCAGAGGGGAGGACAGAAGGACAGGAAGAAAAATAGACACCCCACTGAACTCGGAGCCCCCACGCTGGGCAGGATCTCACAACCCTGAGATCACGACCTGCACTGAAACCAAGAGTCAGATGCTTGACCAACTGAGCCACCTAGGCGCCCCGAGACTGGTTTAAAAAGTATTTCTATAGGCGCTTTCTCCACATGCAGTGTGCAGCCTGCTGAAGATTCTCTCTCGCCCTCTGCCCTCCCCCTCCTTCTCTCAAATAAATAAATAAATAAATAAATAAATAGCCAAGTTTTTTTAAAGATTTTATTTTTGTATTCATGAGAGACACACAGAGAGACAGAGACACAGGCAGAAGGAGAAGCAGGCTCCACGCACGGAGCCTGATGTGGGACTCAATCCCAGGACTCTAGGATCATGCCCTGAGCCGAAGGCAGACACCTAACCGCTAAGCCACCCAATTTTGAGTCTCCAAGTCAGTGGCATTAAGTTCATTCACGATGTTGCGCAACTATCACTACTATCCATCTCTAGGATTTTTGTCATCTCAAGTGGAAACTCTGTACCCAGTAAACATTAACTCTCTCCTTCTGCCCATCCTCCAGACCTTGGCACTCTCTACTCCACTTTCTGTCAATTTACCAAATCTAGGACCCCACGTAATGGAATCATATAATATTTGTTCTTTTGTATCTGGCTTATTTTACTTAGCACAATGTTTTCAAAGTTTACCCATGTTGTAGCCTGTGGCCCAATTTCCTTACTTTTTAAGACTGAATTATATTCCATTGTAGTATTGCCACATTTTCTTTATCCATTCATCTGTTAATAGAAATGGGAACTGTTTCCACCTGGTAGCTATTGTGAATAACACTACTGTCAACATGGGTGCACCTTCATCTTCTATAAGACCAGGACCCATTCAACCTAAGTCCTGGCATCTTGTAACTCCTCCTTCCCTGAAATTGGTTCAGGCCAACACCCTTGTCCCTTTGCCTACTCCACAGTGAAGGCGTCACCCCCTGAGCAGAACTGAGACTGGCTTCCTCATGTGCTGCTGTGCTCTCTCGTTGGAGTGATTATCTTGGTCCTATAGATTCCTTGCTCCTGTCTCCAGATACAGGAACTTGGCTGAACCCACTGTCTTCCCTGGAAGCCACGCCACAGGACCAGGCACACCCAGCCCTTCTCTTCATGAGCTAAAACTTACTATGCCTCAAGGTCAGACCTTTCCAAAACATGCTGTAAATAATAGCAAAAGCGTACCGCAGCACAGAAAATCTCACTGAAAGACAGATGTGCTTGATTGGATAATGCTATAAGACTCTTTCAAGTTAAATATTTTTATAAAATAGAATTGCTTGCTTTGTGAATATTTACTGATAAAAATTGATAATCAGTTATTTGTTAAGGTTTTCTTATAGGATTTGTGAAAGAATATATTAAATGTAGACATATCCCCTCCATTGCCTTCAGAAAGAGCATATGTAATCAGAGATATGGGCCATAATGGTATAACTAATCAAACAAATTATGGTTTATCTTTTTTTAATGGTTTATATTTCCAATAAAACCTACATAGGTATTAGAATAGGTATATAGGGGATCCCTGGGTGGCTCAGCGGTTTAGCACCTGCCTTTGGCCCAGAGCGTGATCCTGGGGTCCCGGGATCAAGTCCCATGTCAGGCTCCCTGCATGGAACCTGCTTCTCCCTCTGCCTGTGTCTCTGCCTCTTTCTGTGTGTGTCTCTATGAATAAATAAATTAAATATTAAAAAAAAAGAATAGGTATATATTTTTATGCTGACATGCTATCATCTCTGAACCACGGTATTATATGGGGGGAAAAGTCTAGACACAGAAGAATATATGCTATGTTCATTGTTGGGGGAAAGGATCAAAGAATTTGTAAGTGCACACACACATATATACATATATGTATGTTTATGTATATGTAAATATATATGTATTTGTGTGTGTGTTTCAAAGATTTTCTTTCTTTCTTTCTTTCTCTTCTTTCTTTCTTTCTTTCTTTCTTTCTTTCTTTCTTTCTTTCTTTCTTTCTTTCTTTTTCAGAAAGAGATAGCAAGCAAGAGCACATGGGGCTCAATCCCAGGACCCCAAGATCCTGACCTGAGCTGAAGGCAGCTGCTTAACCGACAGAGCCATCCAGGTGCCCCCTCATATGTGTGTTTGTAAATGCATAGATGTGTCTGTAATGATAACACAAAGAACAAACGGTCGTGGTTGCCTCTCAGGCAGTCGTGGATGACAAAGTACCTTTTTCCTGCATGGCCTGCCTGGTACAGTTTAAATTTTTGACTGTGTGCACATATTACTTTAAACTTAGAAAAATGTTTATAAAATTAAAAGACAGAGTAAAGGAAGCAGTAAATGAATAGTGTATAAACAACAGAAAGTCTCTCAGAGGAAGGTAGGTTGGCTCTAGGCTGGGGCAGTCAGTTCGGGTCATGGAAGAGGAGTGGGCCTTCCAGCGAGATGTGTAGGATGGGCAGTTTGGGGCAGAAGGAGGGGTAGTGGGAGAGTAGGGTGGGACAGCATTCCAGAGAGAAGGCACACAATAAGCAAACTTAGAGTCTATGGGGTAAATCAATTGATCTTTGCTTAGGTGGAGGAATGTAGCAATAATTTATTTACATAATGTATACACCGGCTTTTTCCAAAATGCATTTGAAGACATTCATAAGATGAAAAACAACACAAAATTGTTTGAGTATAAGTAGAAACTGAGATCAGGATGCAGGGGGAAAATATAAAATTTTTTATGAAAAGAAGTAACCAGTTATTAAGCTTTGCAATTGTATCTGAGCCTCCTGATGGCCAGAGTAAAAAAGGAGAACCATAAATACATGGTTTTTGCTACGTAAAGAAAGATGGCATAACAGCTTTCTGAGTACCAGTCCTTTCTGTCAAATTTTGTAAGAAAGTGAGGTGCCTGGGTGGCTTAGTCTATTAAGCATCTGACTTAGGCTCAAGTCATGATCTCAGGGTCCTGGGATCGAGCCCCATGTTGGGCTCTGTGCTCAGCGGGGAGTCTACTTATCCCTCTCTTTCTCCCTCTGCCCTCCCTCTACTCACGTAAGCTCTCTCTTTCTCTTACATAAATAAATAAAATCTTTTTTAAAAATTGTAAGAGGGACGTCTGGGTGGCTCAGCGGTTGAGTGTCTGCCTTTGGCTCAGTTCGTGACCCCAGGGTTTTAGGATGAGTCCCACATCAGGCTCCCAGCGGGGAGCTTGCTTCTCTCTCTGCCTATGTCTCTGCCTCTCTCTCTCTCTTGCATGAATAAATAAAATAAAGTATTGCATGAGAATTCATCTAGGAAACAGTGAGTCATGGCCCTGAGCAGATCAGTGTAAGGCAGGGTAATGATTGGGGCACCTTGGTTGAAGGTCATCCAGGATGCAGATGTTCAGTGGTCTACCTTAAAACACTCCTTAGAATACTGGATGAATATCATGTCTCCTAGAAAATTTTGCCTGGCTGGCATTCTGCATTACTGGTCTATGGCCAGTCACATGCTTTAAGATCAGACAACAGGTAGAAGTGTGAACATCTTATTAGGAAAGCTGAGAAAGCTAGCAAGCAGTGTTTTGCCAGAGTGACAGGCAATTTCCTCGTCCCCTAGCATGGGGCCACAGGGTATCCCTTGAGACACATCCAGAATTATCCTCAGAGAGAAGATTTGCCTGATTACAGTGCTTGGATAATTGTTCATTTGACTCTCTGATATTCAGCAATGAAAAAGGATGTCAGATATGACAGTGGTCTACATGTTTTCAAGTCACTTGGTTTTCATGGCTATCGAAAAACATTGAATGCTAAGCAAGATGAACTGTGAGGGGAGGCTGGGAATATAGGTTGAGATCAGACTGTGCTGGAATACTCTCAGTAGCGTAGACTTTATTCCAAAAGTAATGGGTAACCATTGAAGGTTTGTATCTGGGAAGTACTTAGTAAGGAGTATATGATGTGTAGGTCGTTAATCCAGTGGCAGTTTAGAGTGGGACTGAGGAAAAAGAGACCAGAAGGGGAAAGGTATTGTAATATTTTTGAAGCCTGTAGGAGGGCGATAGGTGTGAGAATCAAAAGGAAAAACTGTTCACATTCTATTGAGAGAGAACTGACAGGTCTTCATAACTGAATATGGGAGCTGATGAAAAGTGGAGGATGGCTCTAAGACCTGGAGCCTGAGTGATGTAAAAGGACCATAGAAACTGCAGAAACAGACATGGTGTTAAGAGAGATCGTTTGTGTAGGGGAAGATCCATTTGTTTTTAGACATGCTGATTTTTGAGATGATGGCAGATTATTCCAGTGAAACGATCCACAGCTAGCTGACAATAAAGGAATGAAGCTATGTAAATGAATGAGATTCCTGATGGAAGAGCATCATTTCACCTATGAAATATTCTTGCCAAAAAATCAACTTGAATTGGATCACACCTCTACAGTTTACTGGAAACTTGGGTGGGTGGAGGGCTGAATGTGTTAAACAACATCCTGGAGATGTGATCGGCAAACTCCAGAATGTGGGACATGGCACAGGACAAACCAGCGGACATTCTCTACAAATGTATTGCAAAGAAAAGAAGAAAAAAAAAAAGAAGAAGGAAGAGAATCTAAAGATTGAAAGAGATTTAAAAAAGCCACATCAACCAAGTGCAAATGTGGACTTTATTTGCATCCTGATCTGAACAAACTGACTCTTCAAAAAATTTATGAGACAACTGAGGAAATTTGATCTGATTAAATATTTGGATATTTTAGACATATTAATATTTTTGTGGTTAAACCTTTTTTAAAAAAAAGGAGTCCTTAAATTTTAAAAATACATACTGGAATATTTACAAGTGATCTAATACAGTTTCTGAGTTTTGCTTCCAAAGAATCCAGTGGGAATAGGACATAGGGAATGGTGGGGTACAGACGAAATGAGAGTAGCCATAAATGGATGATTGATGGGCCGTGGTTGGTAATTCCTGGGGGCAGGGGGAGCACATCACACAATTCTCTCTACCTTTGCATACTTTTAAAATGTTCCATATTAGGGGTGCCTTGGTGGCTCAGTTGGTTAAGCATCTAACTCTTGATTGGGCTCAGGTTGTGATCTCAGGGTCATGAGATTGAGCCCCTCCTCAGGCTCTGCACTGAGTGTGGAACCTGTTTAAGATTCTCTCTCTCTCTCTCTCTCTCTCTCTCTCTCTCTCGGGGATCCCTGGGTGGCTCAGCGGTTTAGCGCCTGCCTTTAGCTCAGGGCGTGATCCTGGAGTCCTGGGATGGAGTCACACATTGGGCTCCCTGCATGGAGCCTGCTTCTCCCTCTGCCTGTGTCTCTCATGAATAAATAAATAAAATCTTAAAAAAAAAAAAATTCTCTCTCTCCCTCTCCCTCTGGCCCTCCTCCCTCAAGCATGTGTCTCTCTCTCTCTCTCTCAAATAAACCATCTTTAAAACATTTTTAAATAAAGTGTTCTATAATAAGTAGGTAAAAATGAATGAACAAATGAATGAATGAATGAAACAGTTCACCCTCGTGAAAATCAAACATATCCTTGTGAAAGTAAACATCTAAAGACAGGTGAGCAGCTAGTCCAAAGCAGAACCCTGGGGAAGTCTCATATTTAGGGTGGAATCAGGAAAAGAAGAACAACAGATAGATTAGAAGCAATGTGCTCTACTGGCAGAAAGCATGGCTTTGGAAGTCCACAAATCTGGGTTTGTGTCCAGTTCTCTTACTAGCTTTGTCATCCTGAGCACATCATTTTCCTCTGTCAGCTTACATGCCTGGTTCGTTGTCCATAAAGTGGGAATAATAACTGCATCTGCCTCATGGAGATAATACAGAGGTGGAATGAATCAGTGTGTATACAGCATCGTATAGTCTGGCTGAAACAAAATAAACACTCATGGAGCATTCGCTATTACCTTGTGGTTTTGTTGCTGATCAGAGTGGTGGGAAGAGGTAAGGAAAAGAACCAGAGAGTGTAATGTAACAGAAGGCACGAGGAAACTTTGATGACAGGGCAATGACATTGGTGCCAGGTTACAATCAAGGAATCTGGTGCGTTCATCTGATTAGGTGGTTTGGAGGTCACTGATGATGTCAACACCTTGGCTTCGTCCAGACGTGGCCAGTACAACCTGATGACTAGACTCGGGCTGGCACGCTGGGGAAGTGTGGGGGAGGTGGCGATGGATTCTGTACATCTCTCCCTATTTGGCCAAGGGAAAAGGAAAGGGAGAGAGCAACAAAGACAAAGGAGCCCTTTCTCGAAGTGAGGGGGCTCTGGCAAGTGTGGGGGAGAGAGGAAGAAGCCCGCAGAGGGGGAGTGACAGAGGCGCTGAGGCAGGAGCAGCGTCCTCACTAAGGAAGAGAGATGGAGGGCTGGCCTTTGGGTGAGGTTATTCAGGGAAGTTGATTCACAGCGAGTGAGGCGTGGAGAATAAAAACAGGATGAAGCCTCAAGAGGAATCAGGGTTTCCAAGAGCACCGGAAGGGACTGTGAGGGAGGGAAAAAGCTGAGACATGCAAGGGAGAAGCATGGAAAGGAGAATGAAAGAGGCACTAGCTGAGTACAGGGCTTGGTGTCTGGGACAGAGGCAGAGGATGACAAGGGAGACCTGGCTGGTGGCCTCCCTTCTCACCAGCCAGGCAGTGGGAGAAGGGAGGCCACCGGCCCTGGTACTGAAGCAGCAACCACGGTGGTCAGTGGCCAAGGTGGAATAGAGACCTCCAGCTTCCTGGGGTGGAACTGCAGGGGCTCGATGAAGGAAAGGAGAGGAGCACTCCCCAGAGAGCCAAGGGAAAAAGAGCACAAAACAAATCTAGCCCATGAGACTGAGGGTCATATTAGAAGCGTTAAAATGCACAATCCTTTCTCTACTGTTTCTGAGCCCTCCAATCTACTGACACCCTTCACTTCCCACCCCCATCACCTCGCCTCTGAGACTCATCCTAAGGATGAATTGGTAGTTCTTCTTTCTTGTGTTACCCAATAATACGAAAAAACTTGGAAATGCAATAACTTGCTTGATGTAAAAATTCCAGAGTCTAGAGATGCCTGGGTGGCTCAGTGGTTGAGCATCTGCCTTCGGCTCAGGTCTGATCCCAGGGCTCCTGGGATCGGGTCCTGCATTGGGCTCCCCACAAGGGGCCTGCTTCTCCTTCTGCCTTTGTCTCTGCCTCTTGCTCTGTGTCTCTCATGAACAAATAACTAAGATCTTAAATAAGAAAAAACAAAAACAAAAACAAAAAACCCTTCTGAGTCTAAATGTCATGCTCTTTCGACACAGGAGATTAAGATCTGGGAAGAATACATTTCAAATCTAGATGCATCCAGATTATGATGTTGACATACCTGTATCTCTTTTCAAACTCAGGGATGGCCTGCCCTTCTTTTGGCCTCCAATACTCATTGGTCCTCCTCTTCCAATACCAACAGGATTTTTAGCTGCGCACATGGCTGCTCAAAACAAAGCCTGTGTAGCTCAGCCTCCCTTGCAGCTAGGGGTGATTAAATCAGCCCAATGATACATAGGCAAAAATGTTGGATGTGAGCTTCAGAAGAACTTCCAGAAAGACACATGGTACATGCACTTCTCCCTTTCTTTATTCCTTCATCCACTCTGCTGCCCAGAATTTGAGTCCAACCTCCATCCCAGACCACAGAGATAGTGGCACAGCCTCTGGATGGTGAAGTCAAAGAAAATCGATGCCTGCAGATTTGAAGTGAGACACATATTAACCCATCACCATCTGCGCTTGCGCTTGTTCAGATGTGGAATAAAATTTCTATTTTGTTTATACTAGTGCTATTGGAGGATTTTCTGTTATGTGCATCCAAACCTAATACTAATTAATATACAAAGTATTAAAATTAACTAGTTGTTGGGGAAAAGAAGCTAAAATAAAAGGTAATAATTTGATATTTATAAGAATCACAGAATTTATAAAATCACAGAAGTAGATAAAAACTTTAAAAAGAGGGGGGGCAGCCCGTGTGGCTCAGTGGTTTGGCGCCGCCTTCAGCCCAGGGCGTGATCCTGGAGACCTGGGACCGAGTCCTACGTCAGGTTCCCTGCATGGAGCCTGCTTCTCCCTCTCCCTGTGTCTCTGCCTCTGTGTGTGTGTGTCTTTCATGAATAAATGAATAAAGTCTTCAAAAAAAATCACAGAAGTAAAACTGTAAGCCAAATGATCATCTATTAGATCAAATCTATAACCACATATCCTTCCCCCCACCATGTGTTCTTAAAAGCATATTCAGTGACCAATTTCCAGCCAATTTGCCCGTGTTGGGTGCTGTATTAGACTCGGAGGATGCCATCACAAATACGCCAGTTTCTGCCCTGTGAACCCTATGTCTGGAGAAGTGATTACAAGGGAGAGAATAAGCTGCTATGGGCATACACACACTCTGCCTGCAGACTGAGGTAGGGCCCCAGGGATGCTTTCTCGGAGATGAGGTCCCAGCTGAGCCCTGAAGAACAGATAGGGTCTGGGCAGACAAAGAAGAGGAAAGAAGCGGCTTGCCAGGCAGTGGGGTCTGCCGGCGCAGCCTTGGAACAGGGAGCGCAGCACCTTTGGAGGGCTGCAGCACCGGGCCGTGCCAAGTGAGCTCTGTTCATGCAGAGCTAGGCTGGAACAGGACGAAGCCATGCTCTGTTCCATGGCATCAGGAGAAGCCGAAAGCGACACGGGATAGGCTTAGAGAGTGCAGTTTTAAAGATTTTTTTAAAAATGTATTCATGAGAGACAGAGAGAGAGAGACAGAGACATCGGCAAAGGGAGAAGCTGACTTCCCGTGGGGAGCCTGATGCGGGACCCGACCCCAGGACCCCGGGATCATGTCCTGAGCCAAAAGCAGATGCTCAACCACTGATCCACACAGGTGCCCCAACAGGGCAGTTTTAGAGGGTAAGAGGGAGTCATTAATGGCCTTGTAGAAAAGCATGAGAGACTCCACTTTGGGCTCAGTTGGGGTTGCAGACAGTAAGCCAGTGTGTCACGGGCCCAGTGCGCACAACTGTGTGACACCCTGAGCTACGCTGGGGGAGAGGCTGAGGGAATGGGGTCTCCAAGAGGTTGAAGAGCAGGTGTAGTAAAATCGAAGAAGGATGAAGGCTGTGGGTGTAGGCTACACGTGGATGTGCTTCAGAAGTGGGGTGGTCTTAGGCAGTGTCCCACGTGACCGTGGGAGCACAGGGCTCCGGGCTTGGATGACAGCTCCGAGTGGTGGCGGAGCACTGGAAGCAGAGTGTTGCTTGAGAAGAGCTGGGGCGGTCCAGGAGTGCGTATGAAGGAGGGGGAGGAGCATCCCCTTGCACAGGGCCATGGAGGGGGTCCTGTCATGCAGGGAGAGATTGAGGATGGGTCAAAATTCAGACTGCCACACGGAAAAGTCGGGGGCAAGGCTTTAGGCCGATGGCACAAAGCAGGTGCCATCAATCAGGGATCCCACTGTGGGCTTCCGAGTCTGTTTGTTTAAAATATTTTTTTGCGGTGGGGCACCTGGGTGGCTCAGTGGGTTAAGCGTCTCCCTTCGGCTCAGGTCATGATCCAGGGTCCTGGGATGGAGCCCTATATTGGGCTCCCTGCTCAGTGGGGAGTCTGTTTCTCCCTCTCCCTCTGCCCCTCCTCCCGGCTTGTGTTCTTTCTCTCTCAAATAGATGAATAGAATCTTAAAAATAAAATAATTTTTGTGGTAAAATACACATTATGTGAAATGTACCATTTTCACCATTTTTAAGTGTACAGTTCAGCGACATTAATTATATCCACATTGCTGTGCAACTATCACCACTATTCCTCTCCAGAAGTCTTTCATCTTCCCAAACTATAAATCTGTCCCCACTAAGCAATAGCTCCCCATTCCCTCTCCGCTTCAGTGCCTGGGAACTTCTATTCTACTTACTGTTCTATTTTGTCTGAATTTGACTCCTTAAAGTACCTCCTATGAGGGGAATCATATAATGTTTCCCTTTGTATATGGCTTATTTCACTAAGCTTAATGCCTTCAAGGCTCATCTATGTTACAGCCTGTGTCAGGATTCTCTCCTTTTTTGGCTGAGAAATATTTCCTTGGATGTATATATCACATTTTGTTCATGGATATTTGGGGTTTTCGCCTTTTTTTTAAAGATTTTATTTATTTATTCACGAGACACACACACACACACACACACACACACACACACACACACACACACAGGCAGATACACAGGCAGAGGGAGGAGCAGGCTCCATGCAGGGAGCCAGACGTGGGATTCGATCCCGGGTCTCCAGGATCATGTCGTGGGCTGAAGGTGGTGCTGAACCGCTGAGCCACCCGGGCTGCCTGGGTGTTTCACCTTTTGAGTAAAAAGAGTTGGAGAAGGGGATCCCTGGGTGGCGCAGCGGTTTGGTGCCTGCCTTTGGCCCAGGGCGCGATCCTGGAGACCCGGGATCGAGTCCCACGTCGGGCTCCCGGTGCATGGAGCCTGCTTCTCCCTCTGCCTGTGTCTCTGCCTCTCTCTCTATCTCTCTGTGACTATCATAAATAAATAAAAATTTAAAAAAAAAAAGAGTTGGAGAAGTTAGCAGGCAGGGAAAGGGAGAAACCCAGAGCTGAATAGGAATGTCATCCACTCTCTCCTTTTACATAAAATGGGGAAATTGTCATCCATGGAAGGACTGAATGACTCAAAGTCAAAAAGAACTCAAGTCTTCTGACCTTCAGACTGCTTTTTCTTCTAGTACCGTGTGCTAGTCTGAATTCAGCTGAATTCCCTGACAGAGGAGGAGTATGTGTGGGGCAGATGAGCAGAATCTGGAAGCCTGAGAGCAGAGGCTGGAATCCCATGGCATGATGCCGCACCAGCACAGAAATGGAGCCAGAGAGATGGTTCCCAGGCAAAACTGTCAAAGCTCTTTTGGGTCTCACCTTACTGGGTCATTGATCTTTTCTTCCTTTCTACCTTTGCTCCCTTTCTTCATCTCAGCAGGATAAAAATGACCTCTGTTGACCAGGTAAAAGATGATTTAGGTGTGAGCTTCAAGTGCCACCTGTGCCCCTCACAGGAGATTTATATTTTAAGGGGCAGCTTTAGAAAACTGAAAATTTTAGGAGTCAAGAGGATGGGACTGTAACAGTAGAATGGCAGCGGGGGTGAGTACTGTATTCAGGCAGGAGTCCCCTCCTCTGCTTGCTGGTGTGGTTAGAAGGTTGCAGAGAGAAGTGGGTGGGAAAGTGTCTGCTCAGCTTCCCCTCCCTCTCAAGAAGGGAGGCTCAGTCACAGATGCATTAGGGCTTTGCTTTTTTTTTTTCCTTCTTCTTCTTTCTTGTTCAGAATTTGATATTAGCTTCTTTGAGATAAAATGTATCTTGTGGTTATTTTACCAACCATCGTGTGTGCGTCACTTTCTGCACATAGTCAGTTCTCAGTCAAAACCGGGAAGGCAATTAACCACTGGCCAAATATTTTAGACTTGTGTGAAGGAGCCAGGGATAATAGAAGGGCTTTTGGTGCTACTTTATCCTTCAGATTGATCATGGGTCAATAATGAGTATTATCATTGAAGAACACCTTCCTCTTTTAAAGTTTGACGGTGAACACTGAATAAGGTATACTTCATTAAGTATTTACCTTATTTTTCTTCTTTACCCGTTTTTATTAGTATCTCTCACACACATGCGCGTGCACACACACACACACACACACATATTACCTGGCTCTTGTATAATATGCAGAGCATAACAAAATCCAGATTGTACCGGAATCCTCTTAAACTTCCTCCAATGATTCTTTTTTATATAGAGTGCCCCAGTTGCCTCTGATATCAGCTATTACCCATGAATAAACGCAAGTACACATCAATCCCTATAAGGGAATTGGAGTTTATGAAAAAGTAATTTTACTCCCTTCTTAGATTTTTTTTTTCATACTGGGTGTGTGTTTGTGTGTGTTTGTGTGTGTGTGTGTGTATGTGTGTGTATGATTTCTGTGAAAACAAAATCCCTTCAAGTCCGAAGTGGAATGTATAGAACAATAAGGGCAACTACTGTTTGGTTAGTGTTTTAAGGTTGGTGGTACACATTATCCTCATTTGATCCTCATATCAGCAGTGGGAGCTTGTCAAAATGGGAAATAGTTGCTAATTTATAATGTGGAAACTAACTCTCAGGCATAACTTGCAAAAGGCAAAAACTAGCTGATTTGGACCAGAGTCTTTTAATTCCAAATCCCAAGCTTTCCGCACTATATTATGTGCTAGTCATCACTATCTGCATATCTCTACTAGACTGGTAGTTTATTTTCAATACCCAATTAACTTGAAATATCTGTTAAAACCAACAAATGTAGCAAATGGCAATCTTACATCTCATCTTAAATGTGTGTTTCTTTCAAATGGTCGCCTAATCAGGTTTGCTATGCTTAAATAAGGCTGAAATGTACTTCGTTGTAGATATACTCTTAAAATGAACTATATTTTTAAAAAATGTTTCACTATAAACATTTTTTAAAAATCACTTAACACTCCACAAGGTTTGGAAATAAGATTTTTAAAAAGGTTAAAATTGAAAAACACAGCTAAAATGTCAGTAAAGTGTACTTATAGGACTTTTACCAAATCAGTGCCTAAAATGTTTTCTTTTTCCTTTTTTTTTTTAGATTGTATTTATTTATTCATGAGACAGAGAGAGAGAGAGAGAGAGGTAGAGCCATAGGCAGAGGGAGAAGCAGGCTGCCTGAAGGGAGCACAATGTGGGACTCGATCCTGGGACTCTAGGATCATGCCCTGAGCTGAAGGCAGGCGCTCAACCACTGAGCCATCCCAGGCGTCCCTAAAATGTTTTCTCAACTCAAAATTATCCAAGCCTACACACCTAAGAGAAGCCTTTTGGGATTTACTTTTCCCTTATTATTTGTTTATGATAAGTATTCGGTTTGTCCTTTATATAAATAGATATGATACATACTGAGAGAATACTTATCTACAGAACAGTAAATAATTATGATGCCTTTTTTTTTCTGCCCCAAATACTTTAAATACATTACTTGGTTTTACTTTTATATGATCTCATTAATTTTTTGCCTATTTTACTAAAGAAACTTTCTCTTTTTTTAAAAAATTTTTATTTCTTACTAAATTATACTCCCCTCCACCAGAGTGTAACAAAGTCAACAGGCTAGTTGTACAGTAATGAGAAAACCAACAAGGATCTCCTTCAGAGTAAGGCTGAAGGGAAACAATTTGTAGTAGTTAAGATTTATTCCCTTATACCCCCCCCCCCCAATATTACATCTCTCAACAAAGAATTCTTGTTTAACTTTATTGAAAGTGTGTAGCAGGGTGGTGTTTAGAAATTCTACAGATCTAAATGTACATATGTGACACTGCTAGCTCAGAAGGAGCACAAGGAAAATGATAATTTCAATTTGTTACCATGACATCTCTTAAACAAAAGAAAAATATTAAGAGTACAGGATATTTTTTTTTTAAGTCAGTATCAGGACAATTCCCTAACATATTGATAATTGCTGTCCTAAAAATTAATAATAACAATCAAGGATCAGAACGTCCACCATAATGTTCTTTCCTTCCACTATCATTTTTTGGCATTAGTTTCAGCTCAGTTTTAAAGTTTCAGAGCCTGGGCTTAAAATGAACATTTCTGCCCCTTAACGTTAAACAGGGAGCTACTGTTCCAGAATCTCACTTCACAAACCACACACACGATGGCTGCTAAAAAAAGATTTATGGTTAATTGTGACAAAAACATCAGAATGGTTTAAGCAAAATCTATATCATTTTTTTTTTTAAAAAGTTATTCTCATAGAGAAACTTCTGATTACATGAGGAGCATTCAAAACTGAAGAACACAGCAACGTAAGATGAATCTCTCAGTAGATACCTAAGGCTACTCTAATTTTTGTTTTCCTAGGCGGGTCTCTGAATTCTTAGAGGGTCCGGCCAGTACTGCCAAGGACCGTCCTGGGGAGCTGGGAACAAGGGTGCGCAGGATGCAGCAGCCCCGGCCCGGTTCGGGGGAGCTGGAGTGGGCGGGAGCACCCCGGCCGCACCGCAGGCGAGCGCAGCGCAGGGCGACGGGTGCACCCTGCTGGGGGGACGCCATCGGCCCTCCGCTCCGCTCCGGGGTTAGGAGGTGAGGGAAGGCCAGGAAGCCACCTCTTACGAGAGGAGGAGGCCGGGGCGTGCTGCCGAAGCTGGGGGGGACCGTCGCCCTGGAGAACCGAGAGCCGTTCAGGTGGGCTGGACCTGGGGGGGGGGGCGGCCGCCGGTGGACGGTCCTGCTGCGGCCCCGGACCGAGCCAGGGTTCGGGGGGCCTTGCAAAGCGGATCTAGGGAGACGGGACTTATCCTGAAGGCAACGGAGATTTCCTACAAGATGTGAACCGGGGGATCCCTGGGTGGCGCATGGGATCCCTGGGTGGCGCTGGGATCCCTGGGTGGCGCAGCGGTTTGGCGCCTGCCTTTGGCCCAGGGCGCGATCCTGGAGACCCGAGATCGAATCCCACATCGGGCTCCCGGTGCATGGAGCCTGCTTCTCCCTCTGCCTGTGTCTCTGCCTCTCTCTCTCTCTCTCTGTGACTATCATAAATAAAAATTAAAAAAAAAAAAAAAAAAAAGATGTGAACCGGGAACAGCGCGATCGGATTCACTTTACGGGAAAGCACAGCTTTCGGGCCGCAGGGTCGCGGTGGGGGCGGGGCAAGGCCGAGGCCCACGGACCTACCGAGCCGAGAGCCGCGGGGCTCCAGGTGGAAGGCGCTGGTGGCCTGTACGAGGACAGGCCGGGGCCTGCGGGAGCGACAACCGGACGACCAGAGGGACGGAGGCAAAACGGATCGTGGGCCTCGACGACTGCGGGGCGGGGCTGGGGGCTGAGGACCAGGCTGCAGGGGAGCAGTTTGGAGGGAAGCTGCGGGCTCCGCTTAGGGCACCCAAATCAGACCTATCCGGACCCCAGAAGAGGGCGGCCTGGAAGCAGGACGACCGGCTGCGAGTGGACCAGACCCCATCTAAAGTGTGCGCGGACGGGAAGACGGCCCGGGACAGCTGGGCGCCCCCCCCCCCCGGACAACGCTTCTATTCCACTTTTCTCCAAATACACGCTGAATCACGCAACACGCTGCGAGATAAGCAGGGGGAGTTCATGGCTCTAATTTTTTCAGGTGAGAAAAATGAGACTTTGGGTAGGGCTGGTTCACGGTCACCTGACGGCGAGGCTGGACTCTCCGTCTCCCAGCCAAGAGCCCCCAGTCTACCCTAAAAGTCAACGTATCTGGCTGCTGAAGCATATTCTTTCCCAAAGTTTCGGTAGAGCGGATCACGGAAATAGGATGTTTCTTTTTAAGCGCCTTTTGTTCCTTTCTCTCCCAATCCTCATGAAATACCGTGATCAATGTTCAGTTCTCATAAAATGCCGCCAGGCATTGAAAATACGTAAAAACAAAAACAAAACCCGGATAGAGGAAGATCTTAGAACCCAGCGCCACCCGCGAGCACGCAACTTCTTCAAGTTCTCCGAGCTGCGTAAATAGACCTTGACAGATTCCGGCTTCGCGCTCCTGAGCTCGGCACGTCCATCCCCGGCCCTCCCAGCTCCAGGACGCGCCTAAGCGCTCCCCCCCCCGGCCCCCCCCGCTCCCGGCCGTCCCCGCCCCCCTCCGGCCGCACCACCTGCTCCCGTCTGCCCGCCCGCGCCGGTTCTCACGCGCGGCCCGCGGCCCTCCCCGCCGCTCCGGCCTCCGAGCCCGGCCGCCGCCCGCCCAGCTCCCCGCCCCTCCCGCACCCCGGCTCGGCCCCGCCCGCCCTCGGCGCCGCGCCCCCCACGAAGCTCTTCCCCCCTCCCCGCACCGCCCCCCGCGAGGACCTCGGGGGCGGGCCCCGCCGGCCGCCGCTGATTGGCTGCGTCCCCGGCCCCGCCCCCGTGCACGCGCAGGAGGTGGGGCGGGCCCGGCGCGTGCGCGCGCGCGCGGCGCGGTCCCGCGGGCGGAGCGTCCGTGACCCGCGTGCCGGCCTCGGCGTCCGGGCCCGGGCGCCCGGGAGGCGGGGGCGGGGGCGGGGGCGGGCGGCGGCCGCGGCGGCGGGGGGCGCTCGGCTGCGGACTCACGTGGCCCCCCCGCCCCGGCCCGGCCCCCGCCTTCGCCCCGGCGGCGCTCCCCAGCCGCGGCCGGCCGGGCGCCCCGCGGGGACCGGGAGCTGCCCGAGGGCCCGTCGTCGTCCCGGCCCGGTAGCCCGGATGTCGCTGCCCCCCGCGGCGGGGCCGCCGCCGCGCGCTCGGCCCGGGAGGAGGCTCGTCTTAAAGGGACCGCGCCGAGTTGGTGCCGGAGTGGGCGGCGCCTCCTGCCCTCCGTGCGCGACCCGCGTCCCGAGGGGACGCCGCGACGCCCGCGCCCCGGGCCCCTCCGCCGGGGGGCGCGCCCGGGATGGCCGCCGGTGGCCGCCCGCAGGCCGGGTGCTCGGCCCGAGCTCGCCGCCGGGGCCGGGGCCGGGGCCGGGGCCGGTGGCGCCGCGCGGGGCGGCGAGGCGCCGGCCTGTGATTGGCCGAGGCGGCGGTGAATGCAGGACATTGTCTGCGGCGGCCGCGTCCGGGCGAGCCCCCGCCCGGCCTCGCTCCGAGCACGACGGGGGCGGGGGCGCGGGGTGCGGCCGCGGGGGCCGGGGCCGGGGCCGGGGCGTCCGAGCGGGGGGGGGGGGTGGGGGGGCCGGAGCGCAGGGTCATTCCCGACGAGGAAGTGAGGTCATCGTGTGGCAGACACGGGCTTCCTTTAAGGCGGAAAACATGCAGGTGACTGACAAGGGCCGACTTGTGCGGGCGGGTCGCGTGGTCCTCGAGAGCCTCCGGCTCGGGCGCACGAGGCCCCGCGTCCCCTTGCGCGGCCTGACGCCGCCGGTTCGCACGTGCGTCTTCCCACGGAGGCGGGGCCGCTGCGGGGCGGCCTCGGGGCTCCGTCCTGGGCTCTGGGCTCGTGGAAGAGGCACGCGGGGCTGGCTCTAGGCGTAGAATCCTGTTGCGCCCTGGGCCTCGGGTCACATCCCAAGGCCTCGGAGTAACAGATCTTTCGAGAGCCCTCGAGGACCCTGAGCGCTCGCATCTCCCTGCACGCGCGGAGGAGCCTTCCCGCGGAGCCGTCGCCTTTCAGTTTTGCTTGGTTTTGCGGTAAAGGGAAGTGAGAGCAGGAGAGGGACGTGTGCGGGTGAGTCAGTTGTCAGTCCGGGAAGAGCAGGGGTTTTCTCTCCTCCTGAACAAGTTTTCTAGGGAATAAGGAGTAGCCCCTCTCTCCTGTGTTGTTCCCAGTATCAAAGGACTGGAAGGATGGCAAGGGAAGGAAGACACGTATGAAGACAGAGACACACAAATGGAGAATATTTGGAGAGTTTTGCATGAAGCTAAGTTGCATTTGCTTTCTAAAAAGCTGTGTAGGGGGATCCCTGGGTGGCGCAGCGGTTTGGCGCCTGCCTTTGGCCCAGGGCGCGATCCTGGAGACCCGGGATCGAGTCCCACGTCGGGCTCCCTGTGCATGGAGCCTGCTTCTCCCTCTGCCTGTGTCTCTGCCTCTCTCTCTCTCTCTCTGTGACTATCATAAATAAATAAAGAAAGAAAAAAAATATTAAAAAGCTGTATAGGAGGAATTATTGTAGAGGGAAAATTAAGCAGACTCGTGTTAACACAGATTGCGTGTTTGTACATGTGTGTCTATACATAGGCATACATGCACACATAAAATATATAAATATATACATATATATTTAAGTGTTTTATTTTTAAAATCTTTGATTGCAGTATGGTTAACATACAGTATTGCGTTAGTTCCATGTGTACAAAATAAGTGATTCAACAGTTGCATGCGTCAATACAGATTTATTGTAATATGTTGTAACTTCAGTTGAATGCCCTCTGCAAAATAAAAAAAAAAAAGTCAGTGATTTCATTTAACTGAACAATCAACAAGAATTAGAGACTTGGAAATGACAAACAAATGAAGGAAGGAAAACATCCAGAAAACAAGATAGATTTAATGGACATGATTCATTGCAAGAGACATGACCTCATTCCTTATTAGAGGGATTTCCACTAAACCAGGTTTGATGTTAAATGAATTTATTTTACAGACTTTCCTCAAAATTACGCTAATCTAATATGTTTTTTCCTTGTTGTCATTGTTTTTTTGTTTTTGTTTTTGTTTTTTTCTGGTATGGACAAGGGGAAAGAGGGAAGAGATACAATGAAAAATTTAAAACGTTGTTGCAGCTTCCCCAAATGACAATTGTTCCAGGCTCCTCTACCTCACCCATCATAATATAGGAATAAAAAAGCAGAAATCATCAGCGTAAAGATGCTAGCTGTTCCCAGAAGTGAAACATGAATAGTTGTGTTGGTCTCTGTGAGCGAAGCAAATTTAGTTTTGATTACTTCTAGCATTTAAAGTGTTGATTTCTATAATTAAACTGATTTTACTTAGAAGTTATTGAATAAATGATTAAAAGTTAGGGATTAAGCTGAATGAAATAAGCTGTTTATCATAAACACAAGCAGCAGGTTATAGGATAAAGTCTATAAGGTAGGAAATGACTAGCCAAGAAAGTTTGAGACAGTTCCAGCAAGTTCTTTTCCTCAGGACTTTCGCTTTGGTAGTCCATATATAACTGTAGGCTAATCTTACAGGATCATAATATTTACCGAACACTTGGTGTATACCAAATGCTGTCTGAAGTATACTTCTTAGATACTCCCACAAAAATCTGAGGGAGCAGGTGTACGATTCTCCCCATTCTAAAGGTGCAGAAAGGTTAGATCGCTCGCCTGAAGTCAGACAGCCGGCGGCGCAGAGCCGGACAAGGCCTAGAATCCTGTCTGACTCAGAGCCGGGTGGCTACGTGATCTCACTCGCTCACTGGGCGGACTTAGTGATTTCTATGGATGTGGTCACTAATACACCTTTGATCAGGTTTTTTTTTTTTTTTTTTTTTTTTCCAACAGTTGCACATTTAAATGTTTTGCCCTTTCATTCATTTGTATTTCAGGTGACCCTGGGGCCACAGGGCTGTCATCTGTGCTTAGTTAGCTACAGAGAGTCAAGCATGCCTATCACCTTTGAAGAGAAACACCCCCTGAAATTTGCATCTCTGTTCTCTTTTAAGCAGACATGGACATGGGCAGTAGCACATGGGAAAGTCCGCTCACCTCTTGCTTTTCTGCGTTTTCTCTTTCTCTTCTTTCTTTTTCTTCTTTCAGGCCTGTGGCTTCACTGGACCCCTGTAATACTGGTTGGCCATGTTTGGTGCATCTGGGTGGTGTCAGTCCCAGAAGTCCTCAGTCGTTCAGTTATCGGCTGAAGGCTGACTTGTCACTCCTTTCTTCAGAAGACAGAGAAGGGAGGAGGAACCAGTAATGCAAGACAGGAATTTGGGGATTCAGTAGCATAAAGCTGAAAGAAAGGGCTGCCCCTTCAAGTTATTTTATTTTTTATTTTATTATTTTATTTTATTATTTTTGTTTTATTTTGCCTTTCTTCTGCAGTCTTTACCTTTAGCTGAGAAGTGGTACACCCTTAATGACAATCAGGGGTAAAGGGTTGCTGGCCCTCCCATTTCCCTTGGTGTCTTTAGGCCTGGTCCTGCAGGGAGTGGCCAGTGTAGTACTCATCTGTAGCTCTGCCAGCAGACAGAGGGAAAGGGGCCCTCAGTCTCCAATCAATCCCTATTGTTGCTTATTCCCGGTGTCTCTATCAGGAGGGTTAAGAAATTAGAAATAAAATTATTCTGAAGGGGATCACTTGTGACTGACTCATTAATCCATGTGATTTCTGATGCTCATTATCACTGAAAATTGAGTTGCCTAAGTCTGTTTAACTTTTGTGATTAAGGATCAGCATTAGGATTTGAGGTTCCAAGGACAGAGAGGGATGAAAGGATTTTGTTCAGTGGTCCTCCGCCCCTTCCCGCCCCATGGCCAGCACCCAGTACTCTTTGTCCTTGGCCAACAAGTGCTTCTCCATCTCCAGTAGAACACCCAACAGGGAGGCTGACAGAGCAGTGTGGGGGACGACGGGCCAGCACTGGGCTGGCTCAATCCAAGTCCCACTGCCATCAGTGGATGACAGGCACAGCCACAATCAGTGTCTTAATCCCTAGGAGTACCTAGATGGGGCGGGGGAGACGCTTCTGCAGGCCTGAAGACCGGCCTCCTTAGTCATAAGTTGTCTTTTTATTTTATTGTAGTTTTACAGTGTTCCATAACTATGCTCTTACCCTCTGATACTTTTTTTTTTTAAGATTTTATTTTTATTTATTCATGAGAGACACAGAGAGAGAAGCAGGCTCCCCACTGAGCAGGGAGCCCAATGAGGGAATCAATCCCAGGACCCTGGGATCATGCCCCGAGCCCAAGGCAGACTCTCAACCACTGAGCCACCCAGTGCCCTGCCCTCTGATGTTTTTCAAATCCAAATATTTAAACATCTTACGAATGTGTAAAAATATTTTAATCTAATAGTAAGCACCTACTCATTTATCTTAGTACTAGTACTTCACACTCAACAGGTGGCCACCCCCTCTTCCCGGGCTCCAGCACACCACCAGATTCTGGCCTATCATTTCCTTTCTTTAACCCCTCAGCCCAGGGTGGAGAGGGCTTCCCACTGGGGCTGTCCCCAGATGCCTTATCTTGCTGATTCCTTTCACTCCACCCACAGTTCTTAGAAGTCTTTTCTGAAAGTCCTCCTTTGATGGCTCCTGCCTCATCAGACATCCAGCACCATCTGGCCCCCACCTACACCCCCAGGTTCATGTGTGGCCTTTCCCTTCTGCATTTTTTCCCTCTCACACACCAAACTACTCCTCTCCCCCACACACTTTGACCCTGGAGGATGCCGTTCTTTCTCTCAGGAAAGCTGTATGAAGACTTCCTTGGGCTCCTTCCACCTGGGCTGCCTCTGTTACTACATTTACCACATTGAATTGGAATTGCTACTTGGCCCTTCCCAAACTGGAAGTCCCTTGAGGTCAGAGCTCATGACATTCATCTGCACATCTTGGTGCTTAGCACCATGCTGAACACATGCAAGAACATGATGAAGGAAGAGCTAGATACAAATTGAAAATGTTTCACTTCCTCTATTGATTCTCTTTCCAGATTCACTGTCTAGTTTTTCAAAATTTAATCAATTCAAAATTGAAGTTTCATTTCTTTCAACCTTGTCAATATCGATGTAGATAAAATTATACCCTTTAATTAACATTTACATGATTGCATGCTTTTACTACACTGTATACACCAGATATGCTCTCAAAACGTGAGTAAATATTTCTAATTCAGGTGTTTACATTTTAAGGTAATTTGATTTCTTTTTTCTTTTTTTTTTAAAGATTTTATTTATTCATGAGAAACACAGGGAGAGGCAGAGACATAGGCAGAGGGAGAAGCAGGTTCACTGCAGGGAGCCTGATGTGGAACTTGATCCTAGGATCCCAAGACACGACCTGAGCCAAAGGCAGACGCTCAACCACTGAGCCACCCAGGTGCCCTGGTAATTTGATTTCTTAGTGGTGAAGCTTTCTGTTTTTGTATAACAGTCATTTTCTAGATTATTTGTTTGGGAAGCGCTACTTTCCTTGTATCAGATTTGCCTTAAGAAAGAAATTCTGCAATGTGCCCTACTACATAAGTAGTTTTAACGAGAAGTATCATTTTGCCATTTTTTTGCCCCTAAACACAAAAATAAGGAGAATGATGTAACAGTCATATTCTTTTCAAGGCAACTCCACCGTCTGTGTGTTTTCGGCAGTTAGAGCAGGGGAAGGCCCAGCTTCTCCCCTGCCCCTTCCCTGTGTTTCTCTAGCTCTAGCAGAGACGTTTTCCGTAATTGGTTTTCCATATTTGCCAAGAGTCTGTTTCCTCTTAACATTCAACATGTTTAACAGAAGTCTTGTAATAGTTCCAAAAATAATAAAGCTGGTCCCAAGCATAAAAATGATCCATACACAACACATTGTTTTTTTGTCGTGGTTTTGGTTTGTTAAGTTCTTTTTAATAATTTTTAGTGTCAAATCACGTGGTAGAAATAAAAAGGTTTTCTTCACAGTAATAAAACCCACTAAAGAAATACAGTCAATGGCTTGTGCGTAGGGCTAGTGCTACCTGCCGAGGCCACCCCAGGACAGTACGGCCACCTCAATGTCCAGCACTGCTTGCTGTGATAGAAGTGGGAGGTTCTGGTTAAGTTTAACGCTGTGTATCCTCAGAAGGAGCAAAAGCTTGTTCGAGGTACATGCTTCCTGCATGTTGGGAAGGCTCTTCTTAATCTGATGTAATCTATTTCTCCCATTGTCAAATGCTAATATAAAAAAGGAACACTAGCTTATATTTATCCTCCCCTTCCATCACTCCTAGGAGGTGGTTGAAATGTCCCAAAATAATGTTCTCTGTCTTAATAATTAGATCAGACAACTGAACAAATGTAGATTTCCTTTAAAATTGTTCCTTGTTTTACTGTAGTGGTAATTATTATTATTAGCGCTACTATTTTTAAATTTTTATTTATTTTTTATTTTTTAAGGATTTTATTTATTTATTCATTTATGGGAGACAGGGGGGGGGCAGAGACACAGGCAGAGGGAGAAGCAGGGTCTCTGCGGGGAGCCGGATGTGGGACTCGATCTCCAGGACCCCAGGATCACACCCTGAGCTGAAGGCAGACCCTGAACGCTGAACCACCCAGGTGCCCCTATTATGTCTACTATTATTATTAATGAAACATCTTTAAGTGTTTAGGGATCTAAGTCCAGATGAAGAGCTTTAAAATCCCAGGGAGAAATCAGAGGCATCACAGCCAGCAGGTAGCTGAGGAGCCGACAACAAAACCCCTATGATTTTGTGCGATGCTTTTCAACCTTTTCTTCGTCAGTGAATTGGAATCCAAAGATAAGCCCGAGGGAATACAAATAAATAACCCTGGCGAAGTGGTGCCACCCCCCCCCCGCCCCCCCGCCCCATCGCTGTTGGAGTGAGCATCCCAGAGCCCGGGATTCTAGGCCCTGACTCACACCCGTATTGGGGGAACCGGTCTCCTCGTCCCCAGATCCACTCCTCTCTGCTGAAGGACCCTGTTGTCCCCAGGACCCGGAGGGGCTGGGACCGAAAGATCTTGCTGCTCCCCGCCTGTCTGAGCTCCAGCAGCAGCCGGGCCACCCGAGACCGTGAGGAACCCGCAAGCGCAGGCTGTACCTGCACCTTAGGAGTCCCAGTCGGCCTCTTGGCCAGGGCTTGGGGGGACCACGGCACCCCGAGGTGAGCAGCCTGGCTTAGAGCACCCTCAAAGGAAGATAAACCGAGAGTGCCCCCCAGGGCAGTGGGAACCCCCTTACATGTTGTATATTTGACCAGTCCTCGTGTATTTTAGCATATGCTTCTAGGGAATGGAAAGATTTGGGGGGAGGGTGGACAAAAAAAGAGTACTCCCCTCACGGAGCCTGGTCAATACATGGAGCTGAAATTGTATGTCTCTTGTGAATAAATAAAATATTAAAAGAAAAAAAAAAAAGAATCGCTTGGGATTTGATTTGAATCCAGGTTCCAGGGCACGGAATCAGAATGGGAGTTGGGGGTGGCCTGGGGTCCAGCTGGAGAGACACCCCGGAGCCCCTCCTGCTCCTGCTGCCCCCCTCTGCCCACTGGCCCGCACCTCCTCCGGGGGCCACACCTTCCTCAGCTCGGGTCGGGTCGCCAGATCAGGGTCCCCAGGCCCAGCAGAATGTGGCCTTATTTGGAAATCATGTGGCAGGTGAGGTCATACTGCAGTTGGGAGGAGAGGGGACTTAATCCCTGACGACCCTGACGACCTGTTTTACCCACAGGGAGGAAGGACCGCTGCAGGTGAGGAGACAGGCACCTGGGAGAGCGGCATGTGCGCAGCCCGGGGCACCCACTGCCCGGGGGCACCCACTGCCCGGGGCTGCCCCGTGGGCTCAGGGAGCGCAGCCTGCAGCCTCCAGAGCCCAGGCCGCTCTGTCGCCAAGCCCCCCGGCCTGTGTGGTGCTCTGTCACAGCAGCCCTAGGAGACCAGTACAGATTCGAGATGTAATACTTCTCTTTTATTTTTTTAAGATTTTATTTATTTATTCGTGAGACACACACAGAGAGAGGCAGAGAAACAGGCAGAGGGAGAAGCAGGCTCCCTGCAGGAAGCCCGATGCAGGACTCCATCCCGGGACCCCAGGATCATGACCTGAGCCAAAGGGAGATGCTCACCCACTGAGCCACCCAGGCGTCCCAATCCCGAGCCACTCTGACCGCAGACGGCCTCACTTGCAACCTACGGTGGGAGGCATCAGGATCCCAGCAGAGGTCCCCATCTTTCCCAGCTGGCCCACACCCCAGTGTGCTGGTAGACAAACGATGGCATGTGTGTGTATGTGTGTGTGTGTGTGTGTAAAAATGAATCTGGGCAGGAGGCCCTAGTTGTGGAAAAAGCAATCAGGAATTTGTTGTTAGAGTACAGTGACAGGTGACAAGAGCCCTTCACGGTGTCATGACAGACACTCTTATTGTTGTGAAGTCTATACACTAACCTCAAGCATTTCAAACCAGAGGTGGTTCATTCATTCGTCAAATACTTCAGTGCCAAGTTGTACTCAGTGCTTTGGGACTTGGCAGGGGTGGGGGTGGGGGGTTGCTCTTAATTAAAAAAAAATCAAATAAAATAAATTTAGGAAATTAAAATAGATTACAATGAAAACATTTTTCTTTTGCCAGTTACGAACATAGAAAAAAATCGCCATCATCACAGCAAGGACTTCAATTACTTTTTTTTTTTAAGATTTTATTTATTTGTTCATGAGAGACAGAGAGAGAGGCAGAGACACAGTCTGAAGGAGAAGCGGGCCCCATGCAGGGAGCCCCACGTGGGACTCCATCCCGGGTCCCCAGGATCACGCCCTGGGCTGAAGGCAGTGTTAAGCCTCTAAGCCACTGGGGCTGCCCAGGGCTTCAATTATTTTATCTTAAATTTGTATTTTTTAACTTCTGAATAGGTAAAACCGAAAGATACAAAGGCTGATGATGTAAACGTCTCTCCCTCAGAGGTGATTGCTGTTACTTGAGAAAAGCCGTTTTAACACCAGAGAAGTAGGAAGGACATAATCTTAGAGAAAAAGAGAGCTTTCCCCAAAAGGGAATAGTTAGGGAAAAAAATGTGTATGTATTTTTCCTTTAAAAAAAAAATCATCCATTACTTTTTTCCAAGGTTGGTCCTCACTCCTTTTATGAATGAGGCATTGTTCTACGTGCGAGCAATATATCAGAGAACAAAAACAGTGAAAACACCATTCCCTGCCCTCTTGGACTTCTATTCCTCTGGGAACTGAATCTGAAACTAGGACACAGAAATCCAAGTAAATGAACAAGGAGAAGCCAAGAAGCTAAAGGAAGAGGCTGTCCCAGCCAGCCAGGCGTCCCCCGGTGTCCTCCAGGCATACGGGTACAAAAGTGGGCCCGTGTTTAGGAATAGCCACCTGCCATGGCCAGGACTGCTCAGAGGCGAGGCCAGTCAGACCAGCGGAAGGACTTCATGTCTGGGTCTCATCGGGACTCCAGAAGCCAGAGTCTGACAATAGAATTTGGTCCAGATGTGAGTACAAGTGCAAGAGATGTTGGTGGGGCGGAGGGAGTCTGAAGAAGCAGAGGGGAGGGTGATTATAATTTTTTGGTAGGGTTTCTGCTCATGCAAAGGAACCAGCTAAATCTGTTTGCCATTTGCATGCTTCCTTCTTCCTTCTTCCAGTATCTGGGCGTGCCTCTCAGCCAAGGTAGCGACTGAGCTGTGATAAATCACCCGGTCTCTGCCTAAGGCTCTTCAGTCAGGACAGCAGGTGGGAAGAAGCATCGACCTCAATCACTACACTTTTCTAAAATTAATAAGCTTTTTAAATTAAAAAAAATTTTTAAAAACATTTTATTTATTTGAGATAAAAGAAGAGATGGAGAGACAGAGAGAACAGCTGGGAGGAGGGGCAGAGGGGGAGGGAGAAGCAGACTCCCCACTGAGCAGGGAGCCTGATGTTGGGCTCCATCCCAGGACCCTGGGATCATGACCTGAGCTGAAGGCAGATGCTTAACCGACTGAGCCACCCAGCAGCCCCAATAGGCTTTTTTAAAAAAAGTAGTTTTAGGTTTACACAAAAGTATTTGTATATGCCCTCATCCATCCCAATTTCCCCTACTATTAACATCTCGCTTTGGTCTGATAATTTGTTGCGATCAATGAATGCACATTGATACGTGATTATTAGCTAAAGTCAATAGTTTACATTAGGATTCCCTCTTTGTGGTGTACATTCTGTAAGGTTTTATTTTTAAATAATCTCTACACCCAGCATGAGGCTCGAACTCACAACCAAGATCAAGAGTCGCATGCTCATCTGATGGAGCCAGCCAAGCACCCCACATTCTGTGGGTTTTGACAAATGTATAATGACACGTATCCACCATGGTAGTATCATACAGAATAATTTCACTGCCCTAAAAATCCCCTGTGCTCTCTGCCCATCCATCCCTCCCTCCCCCTGAACCTCTGGCAACCACTGATCTTTTTACAGTGTTTTTTTTTTTTTTTTTTTTTTTTTTGCCTTTTCCAGGGAGTCCTATAACTGGAGCCATACAACATGTGGGTTTTTCAGATTGTCATCTTTCACTTGCTGATATACATTTAAGGCTAGTACCCGTCTTTTTGTGCTTAAAAGCTCATTTGTTTTTAGCACTATATATTATTCCATTGTCTGGATGGACCACATTCGTGTTTCCATTCATCTATTAAAGGACATTTAGGTTGCTTCTACGTTTCAGCAATCATGAACAAAGCTGCTATAGGGCACCTGGGTGGCTCAGTGGTTGAGCGTCTGCCTTCAGCTCAGGGCATGATCCTGGGGTCCTGGGATCAAGTCCTGCATCAGGCTCCCTGCAGTGAGCCTGCTTCTCCCTCTGCCTGTGTCTCTGCCTCTCTCTGTGTGTCTCTCTTGAATAAATAAATAAATTCTTTAAAAAAAAAAGCTGCTATAAACTTTTGTGTGCAGGTTTGTATGTGAACATGGATTTTCAACTCATATGGGTAAATGCTAAGGAGAGTTATTATAGGATCATATGATAAGAAAATGTTTAACCTTCATACTTTCCCTCCAAGAACTTTTCCCTTTATGTAAAATTTTGCAGAAAAAAATGCAGTATAACGTTTTGTCTTAAAATACTATGTTGCAAACAATTTATTTCTCGATATGGGCTAGTCAGTTTAGGTAACTGTATTTTGCATCACAACACAAAGCTAAAACTTTTTTTTTAGTACAACTACATGGACATCTGGCTTTTAAAAATAGACTTTAATTTTTTAGGGCATTTTTAGGTTCACAACAAAATTGAGGTTCCCATGTACCCATTCTCACATTTGTTTTTTTTTCAATGCTGTTATTCATAGAAATATGGTTACATGTAGATTTATTAACAAGAATGTTGATCAAAAAAACCTACAACTTTTAAAATTCAAGAGCAATAGTGGCTCACAGAAACAAGTGTAAGCAATGCACACTTGTGTAATGTAAATATCATTTCTCCTGCTCCCGACTCCTGCCTTGATCATCATTCAATCGTGTGTAAGCTTGACATCATTTTTCCATGCTTTGCAAGCATATTTATGCAGAAGTACGTTTTCTTCTTTTGTCATTATTCTCATAAAAATGGGATCCTGCCATAAATATTGTCCTGCTAACATAATCTGTTTTCTTTATAACTTTTCAGCTTAGTGCATAAAAACTTTATTTTAAAATATTTTATTTTTAAGCTAGCTCCACACCCAACGTGAGGCTCATTGAGCTCCCAACCCCAAGATCAAGAGTCACATGCTCCACTGACTGAACCAGCTGGGGTCCCCACACCTTATTTTTGTTATGGCTGGAATGTATTCCTTAATCTACCCCTTCTCTTAATGTGGAAATTTAAGCAATTTTGCATTAAAAATTATGTTTAAGTAAACATTCTACATATTCATCTTTATGCATTTTTTAATAGATTTTATTTATTTATTTGACAGAGAGAGAGAGCACAAGTGGGAGGAGCAGCAGAAGGAGAGGGAGAAGTGGTCTCCCCTTGGAGCAAAGAGCCCAAAGTGGGGCTCAATCTCAGGATCTTGGGCTCATGATCTGAGCCAGAGGCAGACACTTAACCGACTAAGCCACCCAGGGGCCAATCTTTATGCATTTGTGCTAAATCTTTTGTAAGAGTCAGAAGAATAGAACTTTTTTTTAAAGAAAAAAAAAAAAAAGCTGTAAAGCACACACACACACACACACACACTCATATATAGAATTTCCCTTCTTTAAATTCCATCAACATTTCATGAACAAATCCTTAATTCTGGATGTTACTAAGCTTTTTTAGAAAGACAAAAAAATGAGTATCTCTGTTTCAACTTATAGTTTACTGATCTTGAAAGTCTTTTCATATGCTTGGAAGCTATTTGTATTTCTTCTTTTGTTAATTGTTCATGCCATTTGCCTATATTTTCTCTTTATGTAATTTTCATTTGTACAAGTCATATATTAATGTAATATTATTTAAAAATTCAAACAGTATAGAAGTGTAAAGAATTAAAGATAAAAATTTTCCATTCAGAAATTAGTTATCGTAGTCAAAAGTTGGGATGTATTTTTTTAAGATCATTTATTTATCTGAGAGGGGGCACCGGCAGGAAGGAGGAACAGAGGGAGATGAGAACAGACTCCCCACTGAGCAGGAAGCCCCATGACCTGAGCCCAAAGCAGACATTCAACTGACTGAGCCACTCAGGTGCCCCAGGATGTATTTCTCTATAAAATTTCCTCTGTGTATGGGATCCCGGGGTGGTGCAGTGGTTTGGCGCCTGCCTTTGGCCCAGGGAGCGATCCTGGAGACCTGGGATCAAATCCCACATCGGGCTCCCGGTGCATGGAGCCTGTGTCTCTGCCTCTCTCTCTCTCTGTGTGACTATCATAAATAAATAAAAATTTTTAAAAAAAATTTCCTCTGTGTAAAAAAAAAAAAATTTTCCTCTGTGTGTGGGATCAAACATACATAATGTGCAAATGTGTGTATATGTGCATAAGTGATATTATTATCATATCTATTATTCCCCATCACATTTTTTTACCTAACAATATGTTTTGTACAGCTTTTTATATTATATAAATGGTTTTACTTAATAATATGCCATGTTTTAGAATCCTGATTTTTTTTAGCATTATTTAGTATTCCATATATTTTTCTTTTTTTCTTCCTAATTAATGAACAAGTATATACTGCTTCCTGTGCATAAGGTATTCTTCTAGTGCTTCATAAAAATTAGCCCATTTCAAAAAAAAAAAAAAAATTAGCCCATTTCATCATCACCACTATCCGGTGAAGTAGGTATATTACTGGAATCCTTTTTCTTTTTTTTTTAAGATTTTATTTATTTATTCATGAGAGAGAGAGAGGGGCAGAGACACAGGCAGAGGGAGAAGCAGGCTCCATGCAGGGAGCCCAACGTGGGACTCGATCCCAGGTCTCCAGGATCAGGCCCTGGGCTGGAGGCGGCACTAAACCGCTGAACCCCCCCGGGGCTGCCCTGGAATCCTTATTTTTATCATGGAAACTAAGTTACAAAAAGGTTAAGGACTTGCTCAAGATCACACTGTTGATCAGTTGCAGAGTAGATGAAAATTTTTGCTTGAAAATTCCTGTATTGATAGGCTTAGGTTGTTTTGCTCTTTCCCATGGTGCGGCAATAAACACCCCAGGGACACAGCAAGAAGCTTGAGGAAGGGAGTGGCAGGAAGTCAGGTCCAGTGGGGGTTAGCAAGTTGGAAGGAGGTGCCAAAACAGGCCGGAGAAAGATGGGCTAAGGACACGTAAGGTACACGGGCAGTCTACAAAAAGAACACATCTTTACAGCTTTTTTTTTTTCTTTAAAGATTTTACTTATTTAGTCATGAGAGACACAGAGAGAGAGGCAGAGACATAGGTAGAGGGAGAAGCAGGCTCCCTGCGGGGAGCCAGATGTGGGACTCAATTTCAGGATCCTGGGATTCCAGGATCCTGGGATCATGACCTGCGCCGAAGGCAATCGCCCAATACTGAGCCACCCAGGTGCTCCTTGTTGCAGCTTTTCTAAGGAAGGAATAGACCACAAGCCAATCAAGTGCAATTTGTCTTCAGGACAAGGTCAATAGAAGTCAATAGAGCCAGGCTATTGGGCTGGATACCATGTGGAAGACTTCATTATTAAGCTACAGGCAAGGACTCTGATAGCTAATATGTTTCAATAATTTGGATGCTAAATATGAAGGAATCTCACATTATGTTATCAAGTAGCATATTAATATGATTTTACTATATTTACTTGGCAAATACTCAGTATTTGCTGAATGCTCACTCGTATTGAGTTGAATGAAATGCATACAGAGTGAATATTTGCTGTTTCTTTTTGGATGACATTTTATAGCTAAAAGAAGAGAAAGGCTATTTTTTTAGGATAAGGAACTAAGAGATGGATGGAAGAGAAAACAAGCAGTTGAAATATAAAAGTCTATGAGAAAGATAAAAATTAGTAGAAATTGTGAAATGCCTTAGATTAGTCAAGCAGAAAGCAAAATGGGTAGAAATGTCCTCCCCAAAATTGCACTGAATTTGAAAATGCAGACATGAGATTAATTTTAGATTTTGAAAAAACTGAGCTCCTCAAAAATTCTATTTCTAGAATGAACATCATTATCTTAAAAGCCCTTATTGCACAGATAGACATAACTTGTTAGTGGATGGAAACATTTAATATTACAGGAATATTAGCCTTTCCCCAAATTAAACTATCTGTTAAGCACAATTTTAAAATTTTTCAATAGAATTTGGAGTGTTTTGGGGTGTTTGGGTGGCCCAGTCAGTTAAGTGACCTACCCCTTCATTTGGCTCCGGTCATGATCTCAGTGTGGGGAGTTTGAGCCTGCATGGACTCTGGGGTCTGCACAGAATCTGCTTAAGATTCTCTGTCACTCTGCCCCTCCCTTGTGCTCTGTCTCTCCTCTCAAATAAATAAATAAATACAATCTTTTTTTTAAAAGATTTTATTTATTTATTCATGACACACACACACACACAGAGAGAGAGAGAGGCAGAGACACAGGTAGAGGGAGAAGCAGGCTCCATGCAGGAAGCCGGGTGTTGGACTTGACCCCAGGTCTCCAGGATCACACCCTGGGCTGAAGGTGGCGCTAAACCGTTGAGCCACCCAGGGATCCCCTAAATAAATAACTTTTTTTTTTAAGATTTTATTTATTTATTCATGAGAGAGACACACACACACAGAGGCAGAGACACAGGCAGAGAGAGAAGCAGACCCTGTGCAGGGAGCCCGATGCGGGACTCGATCCGGGGACTCTAGGATCATGCCCTGAACCAAAGGCAAATGCTTAACCACTGAGCCATCTGGGCGTCCCAATAAATAGCTCTTTAAAAAAGAATTGGAGGGGTTTGAGGGATAGTGGTAAAAGAAACATAGAAATCTGTGACACAATACAAACATAAATTTTATATGGATATAAAATTTTGTCATCTGAAATTAAAGCTTTTATTTTTTTTTAAGATTTTATTTATTCACGAGAGACCCAGAGAGAGAAGCAGAGACACAGGCAAAGGGAGAAGCAGGCTCCTCGCAGGGAGTCTGATGTGGGACTCGATCCCCAGACCTGAGATCGTGTCATGAGCCAAAGGCAGATGCTCAACTGTTGAGCCACCCAGGCGTCCCTGAAATTAAAGCATTTAGATGTAGTGAGGAAAAGAACTGCTTAATAAATGGCACAAACCAAAGATTTGGGGGTGGCCTCTCAAGTTGCAAAAAACTTTTTTTAAATAAAAATTTCCACTGCTGGTAATACAGTACAGAAAACAGAACACTCTTGAGGTCTAGTTGGAATATAAATTGGTACCTTTCTTTTTTCAAAGGTTTTATTTGTTTATTCATGAGAGACACAGAGAGAGAGGCAGAGACACAGGCAGAGAGAGAAGCAGGCTCCTCGCAGGGAGCCCAGTGTGGGACTTGACCCAGGACTCCGGGATCATACCTCGAGCCAAAGGCAGACGCCCAACCACTGAGCCACCCAGGAGTCCCATCTTTCCTTCCTTCCTTCCTTCCTTCCTTCCTTCCTTCCTTCCTTCCTTCCTTCCTTCCTTCCTTCTTTCTTTCTTTCTTTCTTTCTTTCTTTCTTTCTTTCTTTCTTCTTTCTTTCTTTCTTCTTTCTTTCTTTCTTCTTTCTTTTTAAGATTTTATTTTTAAGCAATGGCCACAACCAATGTGGGGCTCAAACTCATAACCCTGAGATCAAGAGTCACATGTTCTGTAGACTGAGCCAGCCAGGTGCCCCTAAATTGATATATTTCTGGGGAGAAATTACATATACAGAATCTTTAAAAATGTCTATACTCTATGAAGATCTTCTACTTCTAAGAATGTATTTTATTTTATTTATGTTTTTAAAGATTTGTTTATTTATTTATTCATGAGAGAGAGAGAGAGAGAGAGGTAGAGACACAGGCAGAAGGAGAAGCAGGCTCCCTGCTGGGAGCCCAATGCAGGACCCGATCCTGGGACTCCAGGACCGTGCCCTGGGCCAAAGGCAGGCACTAAACCGCCGAGCCACCCAGGGATCCCCATAAGAATGTATTTTAAAGAAGTAATTGTTTAGGTGTCCAAAGATTTAGCTCTAAGAGTGTTAACTGAGTCTTGATTATTGTGTTCAATTATTTATAACCCTACTCAACAGAAGGAGAAAAGTAGATAAAGTATAGCACAGCCATACAATGAAGTACTATACAGCCATCAAAATTATGTAGAAAATCAATGAGGTCACATTTATTTAGTACTCACCATGTGCCAAGTAAATTTCAAGGAACTTTAATGCAATAGTGCATTTCACCTCCCTGCTACCTTGTGAGGTAGGGCAACCATCACTTCCATTTTACAGATGAAGAACCCGAATGAGGGGGTCCAATCCCTTGCTAGTATGTGGGGGAGCCAGCATCTGAACTAGACAGCGGGGCTCCTGCGCTTACATTCCTGATCATTACAATTAAGGGGATTATGTAACAACAATGGAAAATTTATAAAGTGGAAGAGGTGAAAAACAGTGGTATGTGCCGTATGATTCTATTTTCTTTTTTTTTTTTTTAATTTTTATTTATTTATGATAGAGAGAGAGAGGGGGCGGGCAGAGACACAGGCAGAGGGAGAAGGCAGGCTCCATGCACCAGGAGCCTGATGTAGGATTCGATCCGGGGTCTCCAGGATCGCACCCTGGGCCAAAGGCAGGCGCCAAACCGCTGCGCCACCCAGGGATCCCCTGATTCTATTTTTATTAAAGAATTTATGAATGTATCATCATGGAAAAACTGGAAAGAAATAGAGCAAGATGCCAAGTCGTTTTCTCCAGGTGCTGAGGTTTTAGGTCATTTGAAAGAGGCTGTGGGTGTCCTGGTCCCACCCCCACCATCACCTGGAGTCCTTTATTACAGGCCATAAGTTTGCTAGTCTCTCTGCTTAAGGGCAGGCCTGGCGCAGTACAGGGCAGGCTAGAATGTGGCAGCTGATTCCCCAGAGCAACTCCCAGCAATGACAGAAGTCACCCTTGGCTGGGGTGTGTCCTTGTTAGTTTCTTAGAGGGTCCTCAATGGGAATGAGTCCTGGGAAAGCCTTAGCCATAATGCACCCACCCCAACAATGCACCTTCGTTAGCTCCCTTTCTTCTCTCTCTTTCTTTCTTTCTTTCTTTCTTTCTTTCTTTCTTTCTTTCTTTCTTTCTTTCTTCTTTCTTTCTTTCTTTCTTCTTTCTTTCTTTCTTTCTTTCTTCTTTCTTTTTCTTTCTTCTTTCTTCTTTCTTTCTTTCTTTCTTTCTTCTTTCTTTCTTCTTTCTCTCTTTCTTCTTTCTTTCTTTTTCTTTCTTCTTTCTTTTCCTTCCTTCCTTCCTTCCTTCTTTTTAAAAAAAGATTTTATTTATTTATTAGAGAGATTGAGAGAGAGCTGGAGCAGGGGGAGTGGCAGAGGGAGAGGGACAAGCAGACTCCCTGCTGGGCGTGGAGCCTGACCTGAGAGCATGATGGGAGCTGAAGTCAGATGCATCACCGACTGAGCCCCCCCCACCGCATCGCCCCCATTAGCTTTTTCTCCTCCTCTCCCTATCTCGCTTCTGCACACCCTCACTATACTCCTGGGGGCACTAACCCCCCAAATTACTTGCATTCAAATCTTGTTCAGACTCAGCTTTGTGGGGAATCCAAACTTGGAGACTCATTTTAATTCTTCACGTTTTCTTTGTTTTCCTTGTGTTTTCTGCAGCAAACACTGCATTTTAACAAGTTATAAAGGAAGACAGTGTTGTTGTTGTTTAAAGGAACTTCCTGGACTTCTAGTTAAGCCAAGTGGATTGAGCACATGCCCTTATCTCCCTCCCAAGACCTCAATAAATGCGATTAAAGGAATCAAATATACAAATACACAAGGGCAAAGAGGAGGGGAGGAGAGGCAGTGGACAGGAAATGCCAACAGTGTATGGACTCAGCAGAGTGAAAGCCATGAGCAGCGAGCCACAGCCACCGCGGCAGGTGAGCCGGAGGTGTGGGGCTGGCCTGCACATCACCTCAGTACCGCAGGGTCGGGGGCCAGCCTCCATGCCTCTGCGCACAGGAGCTGGAGGCTGACAGTGGATGCAGGCTCCAAGCAGGGGGTGAAAGCAGGGCTGAGAACTCTGAGGAGTTGCTTATGAGGTGGGGACAGGCAGGACAAGGGATGGTGGCTTTTATATAAGCCTTCTAACACTATTCGACTTGTTGGAAACTATGTGCATATATAATTTTAGTGATTTTTAATAAAGATTTTATTTATTGATTTGAGGGAGACAAAGAGAGCACAAAGGGGGTAGCCGCAAAGGGAGAAGGAGAAGCAGACTCACTCCTCGCTGAGCATGGAGCCCGGTGAGGCTCAATCCCAGGACCCTGAGATCATGATCTGAGCCGAAGGCAGACACTCAACCAACTGAGCCACCTAGGCGCGCCTAATTTTAGTAATTTTTAAATAAAACACCAAAGGGATATTTTTATTATTTAAATATGGGAAAATCAGGACTAGGTTGGTGCCAAGTACCATTAGATAATCAGGTTTTTAAAAAATATTTTATTTATTTATTCATGAGAGACAGAGAGAGAGAGAGAGAGAGAGAGAGAGAGGCAAAGACACAGGCAGAGGGAGAAGCAGGCTCCATGCAGGGAGCCCGACGTGGGACTCGATCTCAGGACTCCAGGACCATGTCCTGGGCGGAAGGCAGGCCCTCAACCGCTGAGCCACCCAGGCGTCCCTGATAATCAGTTTGATAAATGTACATACTTGCTCATAGCAGTAGTAGTGCCGATCATCAAAAGGTAGAAACAGACCAAATGTCCATCAGTGACCTAAGGACTGAGCAAAGTGTGGTGGACACACACAGAATATTAAAGTATAAAAAGGAATCAAAGTACTGATATCCACTGCCATGTGCGCGGACCTCGAAAACACTGTGCTGAGTGAAAGAGGCCAGGCACAGGAAGCCCGTATCCTATGACTCCACTTACATGAGCTGTCCCAAACAGGTGGATCCACAGAGAAGGAAAACAGATTTGCAGTCACCAGGGGCTCGGTAGAGGGGTTAGTGAGGAGTAACTGCTGAATAGGTACGGGGCCTCCTTTTGGGGTGATAAAACTGTTTTTAAACTAGATAGAGGGGATGTTTGCATAGAGTGTGAATGTACTAAATACTACTGCACTGTTTCCCTTAAGACGGTTGATTTTATGTTGTGGGAGTGTCACCTCGGTTTGTTTGTTTTTAAGATTTATTTATTTATTTCAGAGAGAGAGAGAGCAAGCAGGAGGGGCAGAAGGAGAGGGAGAGAGAGTCTCCAGCAGACTCCCCACTGAGTGCAGAGTCCAACGTGGGGCTTGATTCTCCTCCGAACCTTAGATCAGGACCTGAACCCAAACCAAGAGTCCTTTGCTTAACCGACTGAGCCACTCAGGCATCCCAATGTCACCTCAGTTTAAAAGAAAGAAAGAGGGCGCCTGGGTGCCTTGGTGATTGAGCATCTTGCCTTTGGCTCCGGTTGTGTTCTAGGGTCTCAGGATCGAGTCCCACGTCAGGCTCCCTGCATGGAGCCTGCTTCTCCCTCAGCCTGTATCTCTGCCTCTCTGTGTGTCTCTCATGAATAAATAAATAAAATCTTAAAAAAAAAAGTATTAAGGCTAAGTAAAGAGTGGGAAGGCAAGAAGAATTAGAAAGCACAGCACCACCGCACACGTCACGTTCTGAGGAATTTTGTTAGGCAGATGGGCGATGCCGGCTGACAGGATGACACGGGGCCCTGGGACCAGGCAACTCCTGGGAGACACACACGACAGCCCCATGAAATCATGGAGGCGCAAGGGGCAAAGGGCCTGGGTTCCAATGGGCCTTGATTACACAGTGAGATACTCAGAATCAGGGAGAGGATTATTCCATGTGCTGAGTTTCTCTCCAGGGTTAGGTGACACAGACAAACGTAAGAACCATTAAAAGAGCATCTTTACACCTCTTTACACCCAGCGGGTTCCTGTCCTTTGTGGTGTTCCTCAAATCCCAGCTTCATGGTAAACACATATTGGGCTGAGTAAAGAGCTAAGTGCTTCTCTTTCCTACTCCCTAAATCCGTAATCCACAACCCCACTCCTTACCTCTGAATTGCGTTCCCGTCTCCAAAAGTCATACGGTGAAACCCTAAACCCCAGGACAGCACAATGTGACCTTATCTAGAGATAGATCTTTACAGCAGGGATCCGGGTGATCGGATGCCATAGGGGTGGGCCTTACTCCTGTACCACTGGTGTCCTTCTAAGAAGGGGAAATTTGGATACAAAGACACACCTAAAGGGAAGATTGTGTGAAGAGACACCGGGATAGCCCTCCAAGACAAGGAGAGGGGCTGAGCAGATCCTTACAGGCCTCAGAAGGCCTCAACCCTGCCGGCACCTTGATTTCCAATTTTAGCCACCAGAACTGTGAGGTGATACATTTGTTGTTTAAAGAAGAGCTGTTGGGCAGCCCTGGTGGCCCAGTGGTTTAGCGCCGCCCGCAGCCCAGGGCCTGATCCTGGAGACCCGGGATCGAGTCCCCCCTCGGGCTCCCAGCGTGGAGCCTGCTTCTCCCTCTGCCTGTGTGTGTGTCTCTCTCATGAGTAAATGGATAAAATCTTAGAAAAAAAAATGAATAAAGCATATTTTTCTTTCTTTTTTTTAAGTAGGCGCGACACCCGGTGTAGGACTTGAACTCACGACCCCGAGGTGGAGAGTCCCGCTCACCACCCGAGCCGGCCAGGCACGTGCAGCGCAGTGGGTCGGCCTGGGGCGCCCTCGCCACCCCTCAATCCGTGACACAGCACCCCTTGCGCTTCACCGCACGTGCCCACTGTCCGCAGCGGCCGTCACGGGGGCCTCCGTGTCCTCCCAGTCTAGGTTTCCACGGGCGGGTCCTGGGGATGCGCGACGCTGGGCCCGGCGCTGCCTCTGCCTTCTCCGCCCCTGGCTGCGGAGGGGACGTGGGAATCCCAGCGCTCAACGTGAATCTCCACCTGCGGAGGGCGGGGGGGGGGGGGGGCTGGGGGGGCTGGAGCGGAGGCCACTTACCAGGCTCCTGTAAATGGGGTTTCTGCGCGGCCTGCAGCTCCTGGGGACCCGCCTGTGGCTATTTTATTTTTATTTTTTTAAATATTATTTTATTTATTTATTCAGAGAGAGAGAGGCAGAGACACAGGCACAGGGAGAAGCAGGCTCCATGCACCGGGAGCCCCACGTGGGATTCGATCCCGGTTCTCCAGGATCATGCCCTGGGCTGCAGGCGGCGCTACCCCGCTGCACCACCAGGGCTGCCCCTGTGGCTATTTTAATGCAAAATCAATCGTCAACTAGAAGCTGGCAGCGCCCGGGGTCTGTGCGGGCTCACCCTGGGGCCGGGGCCTTCCTCTGGCCTCGTGCCCCGCAGCTTGCTGGCACATTCAGATGATCAGGATTTCAGCATCTCAGACTCAAACACAACCCTCTGGGTCAGCTCCCCCCCACTTTGTAATTTGTTCTTTCTCGCTCATCCCCACAAACAGCAAGGCCATCGTTTCTAGAATTTGTTTAGTATTTCCACTTTCATCTCATCATCATACGCATCAGATCACATTTCCTTTGACGCCTGGCTTCAAATTTTAAGCTAAATTCTGGGTGTAATGATAAAAATTCTCTTTTAAATCTTATTTAATTAATTAATTTACTTATTGAGAGACAGAGAGAGCACAAGCAGGAACCGGGGGAGGGGCAGACTCCCTGCTGAGCAGGGAGCCTGATGTGGGGCTTGATCCCGGACCCCGAGATCATGACCCAAGCTGAAGACAGCTGCTTAACTGAGTCAGTCACTCAGGTGCCCCCAAAGATCTCACGTTCTGAATAGCACCTTGATGTGTAAATGAAGCTGAAGCCGGAGGCTGTCCTATCCCTAGAGAGTAACCCTGCTTCTCTCAGGATGAGCTCTGCATGTGCTGGGCAGTGAAGTGGCCCTTACCCTCTCATAAGCCCATGGCTTCAACACAACCTTTCATTGAAGGTACAGAGACAATCCAACAAAAAACCTCTTCACTCACAGGATATAAGGGATGTTTCAATCTCCTAGGGTGGCTGTAACAAGGGCCACACACTTGGGTGGCTTAAAATAGAAACTTATTCTTTCAGTTCTGGAAGCTGGAACAAGCTCCAAGTCAAGATGGCAGCAGGGCTGTGCTCCCTCATACCTGGAGGGGAATCCTTCCTTGCCTCATCCTAGCTCCTGGTGGTTTGCTGGCAATCTTTGGCATTCCTTGGTTTGAGGCTGCACAACTCTAGTCTCTGCCCTGTCATCACGTGGTCTTCTCCCTGTGTGTCTCTGTGTTGTCACATGGCTATCTCCTCCTCCTCCTCCTCCTCCTTCTTCTTCTTCAGTATTTTATTTACTTGTTCATGAGAGACACACACAGAGAGAGGCAGAGACACAGGCAGAGGGAGAAGCAAGCTTCGTATGGGGAGCCTGACGTGGGATTCAATCCCAGTTAAAAAATTGTAAGGCAAGTATCTATGTAACCCCCATTCAGGTCAAGAGACAGAATCTTGCTGGTACCAGAGAAGGCGCCCCGCCCACCCTGTGTACCCCTCCATCGTCAGAACCCTTCCCCAGAGTCCATCCAGCATCCCACGTTGAATTTAGTTGTCATGTCTCCTTGAATCCGTGATACTTCCTCATTCTTTATCCTTCAAGATCTTGATATTTTTGTAGAGCACTAGTCATTTTTTTTAAAAATAAGATTTTATTTATTTGAGACCAAGAGAGCACAAATAGGGAGCGGAGCAGAGTGAGAGGGAGAAGCTGATTCTGCCCTGAGCGCAGAGCCCAACTTGGGGCTGGATCCCATGACCTGAGCCAAAATCAAGAGTTGGAAGCTCAACCGACAGAACCACCCAGGTACCCCACTAGTTGCTTCTTTCGTAGGAAGTCTTCCTCAGTTTAGGTTTGTCTGAGGTTTCCTAATGATTACGTTAAGGTTCTATTTTGGGCAAGAATCCCACAGAACAGTGTTACCATCAGTTGATCCATGATGTCCTCACGTCTTACTGATCATTTGATGAAGGTGGTGTCAAGTTGGCCAACCAGCAAGTGAGTATTTTTCCTTTTGTAATAGTATCTTGTGGGGATGCACTGAGCCTGTGTATATATTCTGTTTCTCGTCATTCTTTTGCCCACGTTTAGCATTCATTAATGACTCCTATCTCTAACAATTCCTGTGGTTTTGAGGATTTTCTGTTTACATTATGCCTTCCAGCTCTACTAACTGGTATTCTACTGTAAGGAAAAAGTGCTGCTTTCTCACATTTCTTTATGCAATTATTCATTTATATCATAGATGTTTATTTTATCCCATAGTTTACAATCCATTACTAGCATGAATTATTTTTTGCAAAGCATTCCAGATTTGGCCATCAGAAGCATTAAGTTGGCTCCTGAGTACATTTTATGAGCACTTTTTTTTGGCATCACAGATGTTCCAGACTTGTTTTAAAATTTCCCTGCCCCAGCCTTAAATCAACCATTTCTTCAAGGAGCCTTGGTTCCTTTTATAGGGGAAGGTATTTAGAAACCAGTATCTGTACACTTGGTGTGCTCACTGCTGCTGGGTGTCTTTACTTTTAGATCTTCCTTTCAGTAGACAAAACTAGGAAAGGTGTACACATATTCTCACTCATCTATCTGTATTTCTCTACACACCCGTACATATAAAAACCATGAGTTCCTAACACCTCGAATATCAATCCACTACCACACAGTTCATTCTAGTCTTTCCCAACTTTTATTTGTAACTCCTTTTTTCCATAACGAAAACAGATTTTCATTATGGATTTTTCATTATCCACAATACATTTATTTGCTCAATCTAAATATGCAAAAGCTATTTTTATAATTGCTAACCCATATCTCTTTACTAACTACAGTGGAACTGTGTATAGTTCATTGTGTTTTTAGCCTTGTACAGTCATATCCTGTTTTCCAAAGTTGCTGGATGTTCGCTAGTTTTCTTTCCTGTCCCCTTCATGGTGATAATGTCACTCGTTTATAATATAGGCAGGTTCATTCATTACTTTATATTCCATTTTGAGTTCCCTGAACATCATGGTTGATTTTAATTATTTTTGGAATACTAGAAATACTACTATGGTCCTGAGTCAGAGCTAAACAAAAATGTATACTGAAAGAGGGGGTCACTTGTCCCAAATACCCCATTCCCAATCCTTACTTTCCACACTGAACCCACTCACCCTCTTTTGGGTAACCAGTCTCATTAGTTTCTAGTTTATTCTTTTTTTTTTTTTTTTTTTAAGATTTACTTATTTATTCATGAGACACACACAGAGAAAGAGAGAGAGGCAGAGACACAGGCAGAGGAGGAAGCAGGCTCCATGCAGGGACTTGATCCCAGGTCTCCAGGATCACACCCAAAGGCGGCACTAAACCACTGAGCCACCCAGGGATCCCGATTCTTGCTGTTTCTTCTGCACAAATGAGCAGATACATACCTATCTTTTTATATTGCCTTCTTTATTACATGATAGTGACCTGTAGACTCCCTTGCACTTTGCTTTTGTCACTTAATATATTCTGGACATAGTGACATCCATTCACAGAGCTCTTCCTCATCCTTTGTACAGCTGTGTAGGGCTCCCTTGAGTAAACATATCAGTTTCTTCAATCACCCTTACATATAGACATTTAGGTCATCTCCAATTATTTTGCAATTACAACCAATATTGCAGTGAGCAACTTTGTGCATATGTGCTTTTGTACTGTTGGAAGGGTATTTTTCTAGAAGTCAGATTGCTGGGTCAACTAGTAAGTGTATTTTGGTTTTATTGGGTATGGCCAAGTTCCTCTTCAGAAAGGTAGTACTAGTTTGCACTTCCACGAGCAACATCTAAGAGTGTTTCACCAATAGAATCTGTCATACTTTATTAAACTCTCAATCTCATAGGTGAGAAATGATATCTGCTTTAATCTGAATTTCTGTATGTTTGAAATTTTAAATTATATTTTGGGAAATTTAAAAATCCATTTTGGGTGAACTATTTTTTTTTTTTTTTTATTAGGATTTTGGTCCTCTGTCCTTTAAGAGTTGGCCTCATGATGTTGGAAAGCTTATGAATACTGAATACGAAAACTGGCCCTTTAAAGTTTTCCATCATGACTTCAACCAAGTACCATTATCTAGTAAATACCAATGTATGGGGTTAGGTTCCACTTTCATTTGACCACGAAAGCTCATGTAAACTCTTCTAAGAAACACAGGTTGGTATTTCAGTTTGTCTCTGTATAGTCAATTCTTGTTTACTTTGAAACAAGATTTTCTTTGTATTATTTTTTAGCTCATATAGTCAACAAACCCTGTGCTGTCAACCTTAGTACTGAGTTTTGATAGGGTTCAACTACCTATGAGAGAATGAATAATGTATTCCAAAGCCAGACATAAATCACTGTTTGAGTGATTATTAGGCACATTTCACTATCATTTACCTTCCCACCCTTTTTACTATGAGAAAATAAATGGGGGCTATTTTCCTGCTAACAAGCTATTTTAAAATTAAAAGCAAACTGTGTATGAAGATTCAATTCAGCTCCCATGTTGTTTGAATTACATATCAAATTACATGTTACTCTTTCAAAAATGTGCTCCTGATTCAGTTGTCTTAAATTCAGAAGACAAATAGTAACACTGTCTTTATGAAGATTAGAGCTTTGGAGTGTTACATGTTAAGACATTGAAAGTTGTATTTAGGGCAGCCCGGGTGGCTCAGCGGTTTAGTGCCGCCTTCAGCCCAGGGCGTGATCCTGGAGACCCGCGATTGAGTCCCACGTCAGGCTCTCTGCATGGAGCCTGCTTCTCCCTCTGCCTGTGTCTGTGCCTCTCTCTCTCTGTGTCTCTCGTGAATAAATAAATAAAATCTTAAAAAAAAAAGTTGTATTTAGCTTTTTAGTGACTGATTTCCTAGCTCTTAAATGTCCCACAGATGCTGCAAAAATTGATCAAAGATGAATTAAGGACTCACAGCATTAAAGATTAAATACAGGTGCCAATATTATAGTATTTATGATAGGGATGATAAAATAAGCAAAGAGTACAAACCAGACACTAATACTGCTTTGTCAACTGACATAAAGGATTCATCACATGTACTCTTTAATGGTAGATGAGATTTGTTGAGAAAGTGGTAATGAATTATCGAGACCCCTGCAACCAAGATGGAAGCAGATTAAGGTTGCTGTGGTAGGGGCTGTAGGAGGGCTCCATCTTTTCTTAGGGTATTAAAATACATGTGATAGACTGATTTTTTTTTTTTTTTTTTTACCATTAGCTTCTCCTCCTATACTTGATTTTTATTTTTTTAAGATTTATTTATTTGTTTGTTTGTTTATGATAGACACACACACACACACAGAGAGGCAGAGACACAGGCAGAGGAGGAGCAGGCTCCATGCCGGGAGCCCGAGGTGGGACTCGATCCCGGGACTCCAGGACCGTGCCCTGGGCCAAAGGCAGGCGCCAAACCGCTGAGCCACCCAAGGATCCCGTATACTTGATTTTTTTTTTTTTTTTTTTCCGTATACTTGATTTTTAAAAGAATTAGGGGAGAGAGCATGGAAAAGAAACATTAAACTTCTGGAAAAGTTAACAGTGGCTTAAAAATAACAATTTCCAAAGAATCCTCCCCTTCCTGGTATAGAGCAGAACAAGTCATAGCTGTCCAAACCTTTTCTACTCATCATTAATGACAGTGGTAAGATGGTAAGATAGTGAATTTTATATAACCACTTTAAGGAAAGACAGGTTTATAATGACAATACTCTTGACTTCCTCTCACCTTTCCCTCTGGCCTCCAGGAGCTAGTTAAAACAAACCTAAGATAACATTAGGTGACTTCCCACAAGAGTAATGTCAAAGCTTTGACAGAGTATTGCTGAATCTTAGGGAAGATCCACAGAAGGTTGGAGTTGGTGGGTGAATTGAAAGTAGTTTCACACTTAGAACTTCTTTATAAACACTTCTTCTCCTTCTCCTTCTTTTTTGTTAAAGATTTTATTCATGAGAGACACAGAGAGAGAGAGGCAGAAACATAGGCAGAGGGAGAGGCAGGATCCATGCAGGGAGCCCGATGTGGGACTCTGGGACTGGATCCTGGGACCACGCCCTGAGCCGAAGGCAGATGCTCAACTGCTGAGCCACCCAGGCGTCCCTATAAACCTTCCTTATAGTCTAAATGCAATGTGCTCTTGTGCTCTTTGAGAAGTAGGAAATACTTGCTTACATCAACAGTAACAAAAAAAATTTCAGTATTGTGAAGAACGCGATCACATTTAAGGAAAATTTTTATAAAGGGTGTTAAACATGCTGACCTTTACAAAAATATGCTCAAAAAAATATATGTGAAAGCTGTGGATGGACTAAAAAGGTACATTTAAAGAAATGATGTGGTCATAATAAAAAAAGAACACTTTTATACATAGGATTTTATTTTGCACTGCGGTAACAATTTCATTATAGACCAAGGGGGAGAGAGAGAAAAAAAAAGGATAAAACCATCACACTGAGTAAATTACTAAAGCTTTTCTACTTTTGACAGGATTTTCCATCTGGTAGATTTATTGTCATATCCCCTTCGAAACAGACAAGATGCTTACCATATTTTAAAGATTATAGGTTGCCACTGAAAGAAAAATTTTACACAGTCACTGTACATCAAGGTTGAAAAACTGTCCTGCATGAAAAATATACTTAGAAATCATGTGAATAAAAGCAAAAGAAAACATTATTGTGTTTAAGGAAAGATTAAAGTCCTCATAATGTGCCATCTAAATGTGGACATTCATTCTTCTTGGAGTCGCTTAGGTGTAGGGAGTTCTTGCTTCTGCCCATTTCACTCATTATACTGTGTTTCTACCCAACAGTATTCATTAAGGCAAACAAATCCTTTTCTGAGGAGGTCTTAAAGAAACTGTGGACATATAGCAAACTTTTGGCATTAAAACAGGTTAACACATACATAGCCTTTAGTAATGTACATTAAGCATATTTTCTTGGACTAGTGACAAGAAAAGATGAACATGCTTGTTAACAATGTCAAAAAGTTTAAAATTCAGTGTCCAAGCAATTCCTAACAATGCTTCTGTAGCTTTAAGCTCTAAACAGTATAGAATTTATGCAAATGCATTAAAGAATTCAAGCTTGGCAAATTACACCCAAGCAGGTTAAACTGTATATACAGAAAGTAAATGATAAATACAGAATTAAAAGAGTCCTTCTGGTTTTCCTTATAGCCTTGAAAATTGACAAACTTTTTGAGGACAGTTCTAGAATATTAAACATTAGGTCCACAGGTGTCGGGAAACCTAACCACACAAACTGATTTAAAATACTCAAGATGACTTTGTAGTGTTTAATACAGTTCAGTTCGTAGGTAAGGGCACAAGACAACATTTAACAAAAATAATCACATCAATTGACCTAGAAATCAAATGCAAATAGATATGAATACAATCTCCAAAATCTGTCTTTTTTAAGTGAACATTAACCATTTATTCAAAGTTATACAAGAATTTCGAAGGATTAGAGTCTCCTGTGACATAAAGCCATTTCAAATAGTTTCATGTCTCAGCTGAGCAGGAGAGAGTGAAAGAGGAAGTGAGGAGCCACATTAGGGCAGCGAGACGGTAAAAACGGACTCAACAGCAGCCTCCCCCGGCCTGCTGTCCTCCCTGATTGCCCGCGTGCGTGGCATTAGTAGCAGCGTGCTGAGGGCCAATTTTAATGCCGTTTGCCTGAAAGGAGGAAGGGGAAAGGAATAAAAAAAAAATGTTAAAGGGACCCAACCAGTGCGGTTTAACTAAATTTAAAGAATTCCACTGAATTCTTAATGATACAATTTTACCGAACAACTTAGGAAAAACATACATGAAACAAGATGTATACAACAATTAAAGCAGTGTCTCTTAGGGGACTGCTCCTTCCTTTTTAAAAAATAATCCCGTGGAAATATTTCTGAAAATAATTCTTTATCACACCAGGTACTTAGGAGGCAATGAGACCCAGGCAATGCTGCTTTCCAGGGCATTCTCACTATGGAGAAATTGTTTAGAACAATTACTGCAAGTAATCTTTAAAAGATAAAAACATGCACAGCCCGGTCCTGCTCTAATACAACGTAAAATCTTTTCTCTAGACAGCATTTCTGTTCCATGTTGAATCAGCTGTACAGGCTAAAGGCATATGAGTGTTCTGTGTCATCAATAATTTCTATGATCCCCAAAGACATGGCAGCTTGCCAAGAACCCACACACAGAGTAGTTCTTTCATTCATCAAACTCACACTTCTGTCTTAACCCTCACTCCCTCAAGTGGATTTTACCTAAAAATACAACACTTTGAGAAAAGTAATACAGTAGCTTCAGAAATTAAGCTCTTAAGGAAACTTTACGTCACAGTAAATCTCAGATTTATAGTGCTTGGCAGTTGTTCTGCAACAGTAGTAGCCTTGGGGTTTCTGGCACTAGCTCAGTATTGACAGCAGCTGATGTGGTTTCTTTTCGCTCTTTTGACTCCTCTTTAATAAAAAGCATGCCCTATGGCTCATTGGTTTTGCCCCCTCTGGGCTGGTAGCAACTTCTTGAGGAATCAAGGAGTCAGACCTGGCATCGGGCCAAATAAATCGCACGGCCTGTTGGCTCCTGACAGCACATTACAATCAAAGCTGCACCCAGCCCAGTAAAGCAGTCAGCTACTATATGAAACCAGACAGAAACGATGAACGTGCCCTTTTAAACAGAGGCCCAATTACTGTTCAATTTATATGGCATTAGTCTCTGAAGGGCGTTGTCTTTAACTCAAAATCTACCGCCATAAGCCTAGAGGATAGGATTTAGAAAATATATTACTCTAAATGAAAGAGAAATGAGAATATCAAGTACTTTTTGGAAACCTTAGGCAAACGGTTGTCTTAGCAGAGAATATCGAGGGAGATATAGAAGAGCCTCGTTTATGGATAGGCCGAGAGGTACATGTGCAATAAAGTATTCCTAACAACACTTTCCTAATTGCAACTGTGGGAGGAATAGGGGTTTTTCCCTCAGAAGCACAAAGTCTTAATATGGAATGGCAAAAAAATTTATGTAAAAGTAAATAATATACCATACATCCACATAAACATTCTGAAATAAGTAAGTGCACAGCAGGGATTTAGGTCAGAAATAATAACCTTTGGTAAACACTCTGAATTACATGCTTCAAAGCTGTTTTATCCTAATCATATTCATCAAATAATTTTACAAAAAAGACAGAAACAAAAACAATGCCAATTGCTAATTATATATATTAGTCTCCTGAAAACATGCTATACTGAGAGTAATTTCCAAATTGGGTATTTTCTCTCTTTCATACTAGACAACAGAGAGAGCATCTTGCATCAGTAACATCGTTCGTGCATTTACACACTAGAAAATTATTCCCCAAAGCAGATGACACCATATGGACATGTGGCTGAAAGTGGATTTTCTTCTCTCTTTGGAGGGTTTATTTTTTTTCTTTTTGCATTGCTTGCAATAAATGGTCACTTATTTTCACAAAGTGCTGCTCTACTAGAACATAAACATTTATCTATTATAGAACACATAACAAATTTTCAGTTACAGGATTATCAATTAATCATATATTAACTGGCCTCATAGACTCATTTTAAGAATTAAAAAAATGTAAAATCATGAATCCATGTAGTAATTAAAATTCAACTCTAAATTAATATTAGCCAACATTTGCTTATCTATGTATCTATCTATATATATATACCTCATTATTAATGTCAAAGACTCCTTCTTGGATTTTCTCATAAATTTCTTTTGCTGTATTAATAAATGCCTGAAATATAAAGTAGAGAAATTGATTAGAATTATTTAAAACTGTAACAGTAAAAGAACATTATATAAAAACTGTAGAATATCATAAGGTTCCGTATAAGAACTCAACAAATATAATACAGAATATTAATTAATAAGGACAAAACTGTACGATCACTTCAATAGAGGCAGAAGCAGCATTTAACAAAATCCAACAACCTTATGATAAAAACACCCCACAAAATAGGACTAGAAGGGGACTTCCTCAACAGCATTTATGAAAAACTCACAGCTAACATCATATCAAGTGGTGAAGACTGAAAGCTTTCCTAAAGATCAAGAACAAGGCAAGGACGTATACAAATGTTCATTATTAGCATCAATAGCCAAAAAGTGGAAACAACACAAATGTTTATCTACTGATGAATGAAAACCAAAATGTGGTTTAACTTTATAATGCAATGTTAGTCATAAAAAAATGAAGTATTAATTCATATTAAAATGTGGATGAACCTTGAAAATATTATGCTAAGTCAAAGAAGCTAGATGTAAAAGACCACACATAGTATGATTCTATTTATTGAAATATCCTGAAGGGGTCAATTCATAGAGAGAAAAAGTAGATTATTTGTTGCCAAGAGTTAGGGAATGAAGAGTGACGACTAATGTTATGGGGTTTCTTTTGGGGTGATAAAAATGTTCTGGAATCAGGTAGTGGTGATAATTGCATAATGCTGTGAATACACTAAAACCCACCAAACAGTACTCTCTAAAGCGTAAATTTTATGGTATGTGAACCATATCCCAGAAGAAAAATTCATCACTGGAGGGGGTGGGGGGAGAGGGAAGGGGGCAGGGATACCATAATGTGAGAACAGCACACATGAGAAAAAGACGTCAGGTCAATAAACTTCTGTGTTGAAACTAGCTTACTTTTAGAGGCTACTGTTCCACACAGGATCCTTTTTGCCAGGACAATGTATTACTTAATACACAGTTTAAGGGGGAAAGACTCAAAGGATGCTTATGATAAAGAAATAAAAAGCAGCCAAACTTCTTGCCATGTTGAATAAAGGCTTATCCTTTTTCCATATAGCATACTACTAGATTGGCAAAACAAAACAAAACAAAATCAGTATTAAAACCTAACCAGGGATCCCCGGGTGGCGCAGCGGTTTAGCGCCTGCCTTTGGCCCAGGGCGCGATCCTGGAGACCTGGGATCGAATCCCATGTCGGGCTCCCGGTGCATGGAGCCTGCTTCTCCCTCTCCCTATGTCTCTGCCTCTCTCTCTGTGACTATCATAAATAAATTAAAAAAAAAAAAAAAAAAAAACCTAACCAAATTAAGCCTCTAAATATCAAATGAATCCACAAGCATTCTCTACCTATGTAAAATATAAGCTATTAGGGGGTGCCTGGCCTAGTCAGTATAGCATGTGACTCTTGATCTTGGGTTCGTGAGTTCTAGCCCCATGATGAGGGTAGAGATTACCAAAAACACAAATAAATAAGAATAAATATTAAGATGTTTTATACAAATATTGCCAATGTTATAGAAGGTGTTTATAAACTCATGTTCTGATGATCCCATCTGAGAGATCACAGGTAATAGCATTAATATTACAAATCAGGTCCTCTTCAGTGAGCACTGAAAATTCACAAAATAAGGCTATTCTCCACTAGCACTGATAGTTTTAATTCCAAATTTAAAAAGTAAACAGGTTCATGGAGAGGAACCAATCATACCTTGCGTCTTTTCCACACTGGAAACATTTGACTGCTGAACTTGCCACCAGAGCTTTTGTTTCCTAATTAACAGGACTGATATGTTTCCACCTTTAAGGGCCTTACAGCTCCCCAGAGTAATCAATCTACTGCAGCTCAATTACTGCACCAGGAACACACCGGTCAGCGAAGGAGACGCGCGACTGCGGCAGGAGCGCAGAGATATGAATATGCATAAACTCTAAGTGGCTGATCGAATCATCAGAGAGGGTCATGAGAATTTGCAGCAAAATAATGAGAAGAATTAATCACTGCAGATTCACAAGACACTTAGGAGGTGAGTGCGCTTTTCGTGTGCGCGGGAGTTACAGTGAAGGAGAAATTGGCTTCCAGCCAGCTCTGAATTGATTCACGTTCCTCAAAATTGAAGTTATTACCCTTATAAATAAGGAAAAACTTAACTTTATTTCCAATAACATGTCAATTACAGTGATGGCCTTAGAAACTAGGCTAACTAAATATTGAAGTCAACAGATTCATAAATTCACAGGGCTTGAAATCCTTAAAGGGGCACCTGCATGTGTACATCTCCCTAGAACATCAGACGGAACTACAAGATCCCATAAATGAGTTATAACTTCATATATACAAGCACTTGTGCTATAAAAGCCATTAAATGTGCTGATTTATGTAAACAGACTTTTTTGTTAATCTGTTGATGCATCATTTTAAAAAGTGGCTCAAGAAAGCTATGCTGGGGGGCACCTGGGTAGCTTAGTGGCTGAGCATCTGCCTTTGGCTCAGGTTGTGATCTTGGGGCCCTATGATCAAGTCCAGCAGCACTGGGCTCTCGGCAGGGAGCCTGCTTCTCCTTCAGCCTGTGTCTCTGCCTCTCTGTTTCTCACGAATAAATAAAATCTTAAAAAGAAAAAAAAAAAAGAAAGCTATGCTGCATGAAATTTTTTAAGTCACTACTAATTTTATGACTTGATAGTACTTAATACTTTATTAAGCGCCTTTAAGAACAGTTGTACCCAATGGACTTAAGATGTATAAGATGTATTTTGTGTCTGAAAAAACATGTAATTAATTCCATTACAACTGAAGTACATAAAATGATTTTCTTTTTTTTTTTTTGATAAAATGATTTTCTTTCATAATTCTTATTATCTCCATGAAATAGTCTTTGGACAATGCTATATTTACTTGCCATCCAACTGACGATTCTATGTTGAAAACACTGAAATAAAAATATCTTCCATTCTCTGGGCATATTATAAAGAGAGTATTATATAAGTGGGTTATTTTATGTATCTGATAGCAAAATTAATTATATTTAATATTATCAAATAACTAACGATCAATTTTAATGACTCCTCAGTTTAAAACCCAATGTGACAAATGCAGACATTAGTTCACATGTTTTAAAAGCCCATGGCTATCAACTGAAACTATTGAATTCCCAAAAATAATGAACATTAACCAAATACTGTTAAGGCTTATTAGAGATAAAATGAAACTTCTAAGATAAGAACCTTGGGTGTTACAGACAAGATCTTTTCCCTAAAGCTGCAAGCATTTCAAGAACTTGGAAAGACTAGGGATATCTCACAATAACTGGCTAGAATCTTAATTGCTCATTTCACTCTAGTCACTAAAATCCTCAAAAATGTTTTTAATGTAGAGACCTAACAATGTGAAATACCTCTAGAACACAGACAACAATGAAGAAATGAGCAACAATTTAGCTAGATACAAGGCCTTTACATTAAAGCTATCACGTTTTCATAGGACAGCTTGAAATTCCTTCCAATTCTATTTTTTTAAAAGATTTTATTTATTTATTCATAGAGACACACACAGAGAGAGAGAGAGAGAGGCAGAGACACAGGCAGAGGGAGAAGCAGGCTCCATGCAGGGAGCCCGATGTGGGACTTGATCCCGGGTCTCCAGGATCACACCCCGGACTGCAAGCAGCGCTAAACCACTGCGCCACCAGGGCTGCCCTCCTTCCAATTCTAAACATAATTTTAACTAGTTTCATTTTTTACATTTCCCAGGCTACAGAAACAAATTCTGAGAAGGGGGCAGGAGAAAGTAAAGGGGAGGAGCGCTTGGGTGGCTCAGCCAGTTAAGCGTCTGCCTTTGGCTCAGGTCATGATCTCAGAGTCCTGGGATTAAGCCAGGTATCAGGCTCCCTGCCCAGCAGGGAGTCTCCTCCTCCCTTTCCCTATTCCTTTCCCTCTGCCCTCCAATCCCCATGCTCTCCTTCTCTAATAAAATAAATAAAATTTTAAGAAAAGAGGGACGCCTGGGTGGCTAACTGGTTGAGCATCTGCCTTCGGCTCAGGACACGATCCCGGGGTCCTGGGATCAAGTTCCACGTTGGGCTTCCTTTGAGGAGCCTACTTCTCCCTCTGTCTATGTCTCTGCCTCTCTCTGTGTCTCTCATGAATAAGTAAAAATCTTAAAAAAAAAAAAAAAAAAAAAAAAAGGAAAGGAAAGAAAAAGGGGGCACATGTGAGGGCAAATCTGTTTTGAGTGGTAGGTGGGGATGAGCATGTGTAGTGTTAGGGCAGTGGCAATGGGGGAGCCTGCATATGGTGGCAGCTGTGCGGATAGCCAACTCGGGGGCATCTCACAGCTCCTGACGTGGAGTACAAGCACTAGTGACAATGGTCCGTATCATTCAGGAGAGAGGCTGTAACCTGGGAAATTAATCTATCTAGAATACTTATTTCTTTATTATCAGAAAAATGAAGCAAGTTGATGGCACACCTACAGGAAATTGTTAGCATTCGTGCAATACTGTCAAAGCATGACAACCTAAAGATTATTGTTTGTGACATATAAGTTAAAGCTATAAGCAAATACATTATATACTTCTGTATTCTACAAATACAGTCAAATCTGAACATTAATAAATAGGTTATAGAATAGGAAAAAACATTTGCCGGAAAACCAGTATCAAAAGATTTCATTATTAGTACTGTGAAACTTACAACATCTAGGCAGATCCACAATTATGAAGTATAAACAGATTCCCATGTAGCCAACTTAATTTGGTGAGCTGCTTACTTTCCCATGCAGGAATCCACTCCAGTCTCAGAGGCTGGACTTCCTGACTCCCTCTTCATTTTACCATTAGCTCTCCCCCTTTGCCCTCCTTTGATTAATTGCCATGATCGGTTCTTTACCTTCATTAGCCATTAGCCTTCCACCTCAGACACTAATCTTTTAGCCCTTGGCAGTAGTTATCTGAATGGTCCTAATACCTGAATTTAAGTCAGTCTTCAACAACTTCCCTAGCAAAAATGAAAATAAATATAACCGGCCAAGAACTATATACTCATTACACACAAGCTGATGCATAACCTGTCATTTGTCATTCACCCAAGGGCACCTCTTAAATTGTTACCTTAGACTCAGCATTCCCCTAGGTTCTATGGAAGACACAGGGAAGAGGCAGATATAGTTCTTACTGCTGCTGAACTAAAACAACTTGGTGGGAGAATCTAAGCACAGGACTTAAATCTCTGTTGAAGATGCAGGAAAAAGAAACTTTCTGCACTGGCAGAGGGAGACTGCATGCAGGGCAGGACTGAAGCAGGTCTGGATGGAGGCCAAGGACAATGTGCTAAGAGGGGCCTGCCTTTGCAGCCCATGAGGGAGAAGAGAGGCAAGGGGAAACACAGAACAATGTTTCTCTTTCTTTTTTTAAAAAAAGATTTTATTTATTTGATGGAGAGAAAGAGAGAGAGGGAGAAGCAGGCTCTATGCTTAGCAGGGAGCCCTGATGTGAGACTCTATCCCAGGACCCTGGGATCATGACCTGGGCCAAAGGCAGATGCTTAACTGACTGAGCCACCCAGGCGCCCTCAGAACAGTGTTTCATTTTTATTATAGTTTATCAGTTTTTAAAACAAAATACTGAAAATGGTCTACAACAGAGTAAAGATTTAAATTATTTCTTTATGTCACATGCTGCCACCTGGTGGCAAGAGAAAAAGTGTAACATCTAATAGGTAAGAATTCAAAATACATCCAAGTACCTTAGTTTCATCTAAACATCCTGAACAGAGGGGCACCTGGCTGGCTCAGTTGGTGGAGCAGGTGACTTCTGCTCAGAGGGATGGGAGTTCAAGCATCATGTTGGGTGTAGAGATTGCATAAAAATAAATCTTAAAATAAATAAACATCTTGAACAGAGAGTTGCTACACAGTAAAGTACCCTGATTTCACAATCAGTGACTCTTTAGTTTTGCTCTTAGAACTAAGAAACATGAGGTAACTTAAATGCTGTTTAACTGTCTTCTAATTTCCTAGTCAACGCTATGAACATCACATGTGTCCAGATGACAAAGCTATTAATAACCAGTATTTACTAAGTACTCACTAATGGGCCAGTCTATATGCTTAGTTAATTTGCAGAGGTATTCATTATTTCTGAAAGAAATTCAAAATATGTATAATAAGGAAATTAATTTTTTCATTTGCTTCCAAGAAAATCTGTGGGATGAAGTTATGCCTGTAAGATTAGCAGAATGGCCAAGGGTAGAGTTCTAGAAACAGACTGTCTAGGTTCAAACTAGTTCCACCTCTTAGTAGATGTGGTGCTTTGGACTCCTACTTAATCTCTCTGTAGCACAAGGATAACAATGGTGCCTACTTCACAAAATCGTTAGTAGGATGAATGTGGAGCACTGAGAGCAGTGCTTGGCAAGTAGTAAGCGCTCACACTTGTTAGCCTTCCTTATCACGAATGTGGAAGTGCAATGACGTGTGGGGAACAGAAGAGGGTACACATGTGAAATGCGAATGTGCCCTGGAACACTGCAGACAGAGTAAAGGAGAAAAATGGTGATCAACACTGACTGGTAAGTGAATTAAAATATCTTGATTAAGTAAAAACTAACCATTAAGAAAAGTAAATTAACAACATAAAGCATGTTACAGTAAGCCCTGAAGAATAAAATACATTGAGATAGGCTTAATATGATGCAAAGAAAGAAAAGTCTTGTGAAAAGAACATCAGACTAGAATTCAAGATTAGGCCGTTTAAACACAAACTCCTTCAAATTCTATGGCTTTAAAATGTTCTTCGCCTATTTGGTTTAGTTTCAGTAAGAGAATTCCTACATATATCATTCAATACAATGGCTTTCAAATTGTATTTCACAGACAAATTGTCAGGACCACCTCTTGGGATGTGGTAGGTAACAGGAAGAGCCCAGTGAAAGGAGAAATGAATCTCTTCTTTCCCCCTCATTTTCCATGGCATCCCATTCTACTTTTCTTTCTTTTAGTTTCCTGTGTTTCGTTAGAAGAACGAGAGCCGCTGCTAAATCTACTCATTTTATAGACTGGGCTGAACTGCAAAAGGAGAAATGATTTGTCCAAGACCACGCAAACTGCAGCAGAAGCAATGAGCAGGATTAACGTTCTGCCTGCCACATTTATCTTTCCTTTATCAGGATCACTTACTTCTAACACAACTCACAGGAATTTTATTTATTTTATGATGAATTTTATAAGGAGGCAAGGTTGGCAACAGGGAGACCTATAGAGAGGCTAACACAATAATCCAGGTAAGAAATGAAGACCTGAGAAATTAACAGTGGCAACAAGAATGGAAAACAAAGATCAAATTTAATATCTACTTTGGAAAAATTAAAAGGACGTGGTAAATAATAGGGAAAGAATGGTAAGGTGTTTAAGGGTGACTCCATTTTGGCTGAAGTGATTGATATGGAAAGGTATACTGTGAATTGATATAAATAAAAAAGGGGGGCACCTGGGTGGCTCAGTCAGTTAAGCACCCAATTCTTTGATTTCGGCTCAGGTCATGATCTCAGGGTTGAGATCAAGCCCGAGTCAGGCTCTGCACTCAGTGGAGAGTCTGCCTCCCTCTCTAAAATGAATAAACTTAAAAAAAAAAAAAACACAGGAAAAATCAAGTTTCAAAGAGAGAATAAAGACTATTTTAAACACATGAATTCTAATGTTTATGTCAAATACAACTGGAAAAGCCTTGGTAGTTGATCTAGATAACTGTGTGCCTCTATACGAGTATGAACTATAGAGTAAGTATGTTATGTGCACATATCAGCATGACTTTCTCCGGTAACGTTTAGCTACTTTGGTTCAGTAGAGAAAGTGGATGTAACCTTCAAAGTTAGTTAGACTTGGATGACCCAAGTTCCATTGGGTGATGGCCAAATAAAGGGTGGAAAAATTGATCCTAGTCAGCAAAATCTTCCAATTAGAGAAAGGGAGTAATAAGTATTTATTAAACACTCCTTCAAGGATGCTGGAAACCTGATTAAGGTCAGGTCAAATTTCCAATGAAAAAGTTGGTGGTATCCTTAACACTGAGAACAAGGTTAAGCAGACAAGAAAGTCTTCAGTTTGCATCACATTCCAGCTCTACAGGAATACCTGTTCCACCACACAGAATATAGCCCAACGCAAGTTAAGATGTCCTCTCAACACAAATTAAATCTGGAGGTTTTCAAGTACTGGGACAGGACACAAACATTAGCAAGGGGCCGTGAAATTGGTCTTCTTAGTTACACAAGTCACATGTTAAGACATAGACATCCACCTATCCTGTCAGGTTAGATGGCTTGGCAAGCTATTGCAATCTGTCTTAGGGCTAGTTGACTGTTTTCAGCTATTATATTCAGTATATCTTTTAGTACTTTAGCAGCTAAACCAGGAATTATCAGCCTTGATTTTTCAATAAAGATGTTTAAATATTTTGTTTATTTAAGTCATCTCTATACCCCAACATGGGGCTTGAACACAAGACTCCAAGATGAAGTCACATGCTCTTCCAATTGAGCTAGCCAGGTGCCCCTAAAGATTTTAAATAATCTCTATACCCATTGTGGGGCTAAAATTTAAAACCCAGAGATCAAGAGTAGTGTGTTCCACTGACTAAGCCAGCCAGGCACCCCAAAAGTTTAAGAGTTTTTAAAAAAATTCATTAAAGACACACATAGAAGGGGCAGGGACAGGCAGAGGGAGAAGCAGGCTCCCGTGGGAAACCTGATGCAGGACCGGACCCCAGGACCCCGGGATCACTACCTGAGCCGAAGGCAGATGCTCAACCTCTGAGCCACCCAGGTACCCAGTTTAAGATTTTAAAAAAGAAAAAAGAAAAAAAAAAGATTTTAAAAAAGATATTTAAATTACTAAGACTTTTGCCTCAAAAAATATTTTTTTTAAAAAAGATTTTATTTATTCATGAGACACAGAGAGAGAGAGAGACACACACACAGGCAGAGGGAGAAGCAGGCTCCATGCAGGGAGCCCGACGTGGGACTCGATCCTGGGTCTCTAGGATCGTGCCCTGGGCTGAAGGCAGCACTAAACTGCTGAGCCACCCGGGCTGCCCACCTCAACATTTTTTGATGTTTATGTATTTTTCTGGTTTTCCATAAATTTTTAAGTAAAATTTATGAACACAGGGAAAAATAACCTGTCAAATGGCTGAGAGAGTGAGAATATTTGATAAAGAGACAACTGTTAAGCAAATGGCAAGTTTAACCACAATTCACAGCACAATCATCTTTAGTTCCTAGAGGGAATATAATACTATCAGTTTTGATAATGTACAGCTCTGAGAAAATTGAATTTTATTTTATAGAAAAAAATACAGAGAAAAGACAGGGAAGGATATAAATAATTTATATAGTTATTATATATATAACTACATACACACACAGTTACATGTATAATTATAATACAATCATGTATCACTTCTGTGGCATTTTGAAATCTTCATAAAGTTAGCATGAAGCTTTTGGGAAGGGGTCTTTTTCCTAGCCTGCTGCAATCTTTGTGACATTCATTCCTGAGTCTAAAAAAAATCTTTTCAAACTACTAAGACACTAGGTCGCTACTGAAGGAAACTCCTGATCAAAGGAAGAGCCAATCTGTTCTTTTGGGTTTTCAAAAAACTCACGGGTTTTAGAACGCTTAGGGCAAAGACGGTTTAAGACAGAATTTCACCTACATTTAACAAGTGGGACCAAAGCATAATTTGATTAAAGACTGAGGAAAAAAGTACAAGATTGAAGTAATTAAATAAATATGTAACCATCCAAATATTTTGTTATTTACTATGCAGGGGAGAAACTGTGCTAGGTGCTGGGGATGCAGAGATGAAAAGATAGTCTGTGTTTTCAAGGAATGCTGCCCTTATGTTGAACCAACATGAAAAACAAGAGTGCATGTCATGCATAAGAGTGCTAAGATAAATTTCCTGCTCAGGAAGATACAGGAATGAACACAGAGAAGAGAGCATATAACTTCTATGTGTGCATGTGATGCGTGGTGGGTGGTAGATGGGGCACAGAGGGTGTGTTGTGTGTCACGGCATTCCAAGAGGAGGTATGAGACTTCGTTATATCCTTGAAGGATCAGGTAGGAAGAAAGGGCATCTCAAGAGGAGAGAACACTTTCTGTGGAAGCCAGTTTAAACAGTACTACCCAGATGATGAGCTTTTAGTTTAAAATAGAGAGCACATTGTATGGAGTTGGCTAATAAGGGAACTTGTCTTCCAAGCTGATGAGTTTGATTCTGAAGCTGTGGGGAACCCACTACACAGGGTTTTAATAAAATTGGGGAGTGACATTCAATTTTCATTTTTTAAAAAAGATTATTTATTTATTTATTTACTTACTTATTTATGATAGACATAGAGAGAAGGAGAGAGGCAGAGACATAGGAGGAGGGAGAAGCAGGCTCCATGTCGGGAGCCCGACATGGGACTTGATCCCGGGACTCCAGGATCGCGCCCTGGGCCAAAGGCAGGCGCTAAACCGCTGAACCACCCAGGGATCCTCTCAATTTTCATTTTTAAGAAGATCTCAGAGGCAGCAACACAGAGGATACAAAAATAAAGGCAGAGAATCCAATAGCAATGACAAAAGAGAACAACTTGGGGAGGTATTTAGCAGGTAAAAATAATAAGACACAAGTGAGAGCAATATGTATTTACTGAATGTGAAGGGTAGGGAAAAAGAATCACTCTAGGACATAGGCCACTGAAGAGTCAAATATCCCTATGGCCTGTTAAGGTAAGAACAGAAAAGCATTTATTAGCATAGCAATTAGGAGGTCCAGGGTAACCTTGGCCATGGTAGAGGAAGTCAACCTGTAAACTGAGGTGTGGAAAAAAAAGAGAGGAAATGGAGATGGATCTTACTAGAAGATAGAAGAGAACAAATTCAGAACTGGGAATGACAGATTTTTGTTTTTAAAATGGTTGAAACTGGACAGCCCGGTGGCCCAGCAGTTTGTCGCCGCCTTCAGACCGGGGTATGATCCTGGAGACCCGGGATCGAGTCCCACGTTGGGCTCCCTGCATGGAGCCTGCTTCTCCCTCTGCCTGTATCTCTGCCTCTCTCTTTCTCTCTGTCTGTCATGAATAAATAAAATCTTAAAAAAAAAAAAGGTTGAAACTCGATTATGTAATTATATGCTGAGAGCTAAGAATCACTAGAGGAGAGGATGAGATCGTTTGAAGGATTGTTTCTGAGCAACAGAAAAAGACAGCAGTCTCCCAGGTTGTTCTGTTAGGTAACAGAGCTGAAGGAACTTCACAGTCTCTATACTCCTCAGAGCCTGCCCAGGAGCAGCAGCATCAACAACACTAGGCAGTTAGTTCCAAAGGCAGGTTTTCAGGCACACTGTGGACCTACAGAATCAGAATCTGCATTTTAACAGGATTCCTAGGTGATCTGAGTGCACATTAATGTTTGAGAAGCACAGTTCTAAAAAAAAAGAAAAAAACAAAAAACTTTTTTTTTTTAAAGTAAGCTCTACATCCAACGCGCGGCTTGAACTCATGACCCTAAGATCAAGAGTCATATTCTCCACTGAATCATCCAGCCAGGTTCCTCTGGAAAAAAATGTTTCTACAAGATATTGTGAGCTGGGGCACCTGGATGGCTCAGTGGTTGAGTGTCTGCTTTTGGCTCAGGTCGTGATCCTGGGGCCCTGGCATCAAGTCCCACATTGGCGTCCCCACAGGAAGCCTGCTTCTCCCTCTGCCTGTGTCTCTGCCTCTCTCTGTATCCTTCATGAATAAAATCTTAAACAAACAAACAAAAACCAACCAAGATATTCTGAGCTAAGGAAAAAGCAGTCTCCACACCCTCAACTGCAACCTATATGTTACCATGAAGAGAATAAGCAAAATAAAAAAGACCTTAATCTTTCAGATACCACATTTTCCCTACCCCAATTCCATTTTTGGGGAGAATGATTAAATCATACTGGGGCACCTCGGGGTTAAAAGGCCCAAGTTTCTTAAAAGGGGGTTCTCAGGGACACCTGAGTGGCTGAGCAAGATCATGGTCTGGGGATTGAGTCCCATATCGGGCTCCCTGCGAGGAGCCTGCTTCTCCCTCTGCCTATGTCTCTGCCTCTCTGTCTCTCAAGAATATATAAATAAAATCTTTTTTTTTTTAAAGGGAGGGGTTCTCAGAAACTAATAACTATTGTGAATTCTGGTTATCTACAAGGGGGATACATGCAGATCCTCCTAAACATGTTTGACCATGGAATCCTATGCAGAGGTGATCATTTTAATTAATGCTCCTCAAAAGACAGAATAATCTTCAATACTGCTATTCTCTACTGTGTGGCACAGCAGAAAGGGGATAACATATGAGAAAGAACTTTGACGCCATACAAATATACAGCAGCATTATTTCAGGTACTTGGCATGTTTTAATTGCTTGCAAATTCTTATGAAATACATTTTCTATTTATGAGACTCTCTTCTAAATGCTGACATCACATGTGTGCAATCAACATCACTGGATTCCAGTGACAGAAGGAGGTTCTTGTAATCTTCATTATCAACTGCTCAGTTTGTCAGAGGCCAGATTTTCCTGGGACACTGCAGAGTAGGACACTAAACAAATCTGTGGTTCTAGAATGAACTGCCAGAGGGCAGCAGCTGGAGAGGTGTTTCTGTGAGGAACCAGCACAGTTACCAGGTACACATGATATCTTGGTGTCCTCAGTGACCTTCAGGTCACTTGTTGAAAACAGAAGTTAAAACTAATATTCAAAAATATTTACTGCTGGTCACATAGCTGATTCTTATTTTCCTATCAGTAAAATCTTTAGTAAAATGGAAGTCAAAGTATTTTTTTCTTTTTTGTCAGTCAGAGGTATAAAAGCCTAAATCTCATTTTCCTAAAATGTAATGACACTATAAATGCTCTGCATACTCAGCAGAAATATTACTTGAATAAATGATAGGCAACTAAATGGGTTTTCCCCTCTATATGCTATGCACTCAAATAGATGGGTATAGCATCCAAATATCATGTTTAAGAGATCACTACTAGAAACTGTAAATGTAAAGAATTAAGTTCTGGTCTCCTATTACTGTGGGAATACCATACAGACAAAACTATTTCAGTTGAAATTGTCTATTTGATTTCATTGACATTTAAGGAGATGAATTATGGGGTGTATTTCTACTATCACATTTACGGGTGTATTTCCTCAGTGAATAACAAAAAGGATAAATGATAATAGCACGTTTAGAGCCATCCCAAGTTGTATAAAAGTGATTAAAATCCATTTCATAGGAAGGATGAAGTCCTTTATTATAACTTGTAACTCAGAAATTATAACTTGCAGTTTGGAAACCGACATACTTAAATGTAATATTATGGTAGTTTGCTAATACAGAAATGTTTTACATGGAGAAAGCTTTCTATGTTTGTGTGTAAATAACAAATGTTTATATGTGTGTGGTATTAATGTTATATATGATTTTATAAATAGATCTTGTCTGAGGAATTCTCATCTTTGTGGAGTAATATCCAGTTGAGGCAGACTAACATAATTTTATCTTTATGCTCTCTAGAAAATAATTTGAAATTTTTTTTTGGGGTGGGGGAGGGAGGGGAAGGGCAGAAGGAGAGGGAGAGAAAGAATCCCAAGCAGGCTCCATGCTCAGTATGGAGCCCGATGTGGGACTCAATCTCATGACCCTGAGATCATGACTGGAGTCAAAATCAAGAGTCAGATGCTTAACTGAGCCACCCAGGTGCCCCCCAAAAATAATATTTGAAAGTATAGTCTTGGTTTTGTTTTAAATTTAAGATCCCAGCTGAAGATCAGTAGAATAAATTCAGGTAAGAGCAAAATAGAGGGTACAGGAGAGGCTAGAGTTAAGGAAAATACAAAGTTCAAGATACTGTAAGTAGAGCAGTGCTGAATGATGGTGACATGGAAGGAGGTCATTAGGGTTTAGGGATGGATGAACTTGGATCTAGGTGTCAAAATCACCAGGAAGATGTTGAAAACAGCTGAGGATACTCACTGAAGAATTCACAGCTTAGAAAGAGCCCATCAAACAAGTAGAAGTGGTTTCATTTCCTAATAGCAGTTTCCAGTCTTCCCCCTCTCCCCTAGATTGTCATTGAAATAAAGCACTTTCTAAAGAAGATTTTATTTATTTTAGAGTGAGTGAGTGAGAGAATCTCAGGTAGATTCCTCACTGCATTTGGAGACTGACAGAGGGGGTAGGCCTCAATCTCATGACCCTGAGATCATGACCTGAGCTGAAATCACGAGTCAGATGCCCCTGAAATAAAGCATTTTTAAGATCATCATACACATCGCACCTATTTCTAAATGAAGAGAGAGGAGGCATGTACTATGTGGAGTTGCTGGTGCTTCACTTCACTGATTTTAATTGTATCCTGTTACTCTGGCTCGGTGTTTTTCAATCTCAATACTACTGATATTTGCATCAGATAATTTTTTGTTGTGGGAAGCTATTCTGTGCACTTTTCTCTAAAACCAGTTTGGCTGTTCTTCCCCTCAAAAGATCTTTCATGGATGAAATCATTAAGCCGAGTAGTAAATCAACAGATCCACAGATAAATAGTAAACTTACTTCCAGCAACAGCTCAATAATGCTGGAAAAATGCTGTCATCTTATGCTGCAAATTAACCAATCTGTTCCAGGGAAGTTCAAAAGTTAAAAATTTCATGGTCTCTATTTGCATTATAGTAACTAGAACTTGATTAAAATATAAAAACAGATTACAGCATACTAGCAAAAGCCAATAGGTCTAGTAATAAACATTAAGGAAGCATCACTCTATCAGGTTTAACCTTAATGAATAATCATGTAGTTTTAAATTTCTAAAAAGAACCTTTATTTTTTTTAAAGGTCCTTCCTTTTTATTTTTTTTAAAGATCTTATTTATTCATAGAGATACACACACACACAGAGAAAGAGAGGCAGAGACACAGGCAGAAGGAGAAGCAGGCTCCCTGCATGGAGCCTGACGTGGGACTTGATCCCGGGGCCTCCAGGATCACACCCCAAGCTGCAGGCAGCGCTAAACCGCTGTGCCACTGGGGCTGCCCCCAAAGAGAACCTTTAGTCAAATAGTCCATGATCAAGACAGTGGTATTGTATAAATCATTTTTTAAAAAAGATTTTATTTGTTTATCCATGAGAGACACAGAGAAAGAAAGGCAGAGACATAGGCAGAGGGAGAAGCAGGCTCCCTTTAGGGAGCCCGATGTGGGATCCCCACGTCCTAGGACCCTGGGATCACGACCTGAGCCAAAGGTAGATGCTCAACCACTGAGCCACTCAAGCATCCCCATTCTATCTTTTAACATACTGTAGTGTCCCTTTATCTGTGGTTTGGTTTTCCATGGTTTCTGTTACCCTCAGTCAACCATGTTCCAGAAACAGATGATCCTCCTTTTGATGTATAGTCAGGTCAATAGCAGCCTAACGCTATGTCACGATGCCTAAGTCATGCACCTCACTTCACCTCATAACACAGGAGTTACATCATCTCACATCATCACAAGGGTGAGTACAGGACGATGTTTTGAGAGAGACCACATTCACATAACTTTCTGTATGTTATACTGTTATAATTGTTCTATTTTATTAAGTTATTGTTATTAGTCTCTTACTGCACCTAATTTATAAATCAACGTTCACTGGTATGTATATATATAAAAAAAAGTGTTATATAGGGTTTAGTGCTACTTTGCAGTTTGAGGCATCCACAATTAAGAAGGGGAGACACTACTGTAATTCTCTATTTTATATATATAAGAAAAAGGCTTTTAAGAGAGTTGTCTTTTAATGCAGGGGCTCTCCAACTTCCTCTCTATACACTATAGTCTAAGACTGGCTAGGAATTGAGTACTTCTCAATAGATTATACAAAAAGGGTTTAGCGGGAATGCTTGGGGGCTCAGTCCATTGGGCATCTGACTCTTGATTTCAGCTCAGGTGGTGAGCTCAGGGTTGTGCTCTATGTTAAGTCTGCTTGACATTCCCTCTCCCTCTCCTGTTCCTCCGGCTTGAGGATGTGAGGGCACAGACTCTCAAATTTTAAAAAAAGGTGTGTATGTGGGGAGGGGGGGCGGGGGGAGAGGATAACGACCTTCTGTGAGCTGCCCAAACGTCAACAACCATTCTCACTGGGTGAGTAGGATATGTCATTAGGATAGCTGTCTTACTCTTAAGCCTGACATGATCCACTCTCCCAGAAATGGGTCCTCTAAGGTTAAGCAGTAAGCCGAAATAAATTCTGTCTGAGCTCAGAGTCTGAGATGCTACCCATTGTGCTAACCTGCCTCTCCCATGGGGGATGGCATGACAAGACATAGTACTTAGAACGTATCTCCCTGAAATTAATTCCTATGTGCTCCAATGCCAAGTCTAAGCCACTGAGAACCTATAAAACTAGCATATTTACCTCTTATTCTTCTTTGGATTTAATTCTAGCAGGCTAATTCTTGCTTATTTCCTGGAGATCATAGATTCCAATTTTATGAGCTGTATACTTTCCCACTGAGGTACTGGCTCTCCTACCCAGCACTGGGCACTGGTGCTGAGTGCTCATTACAAGGCAGATGCCTAAAATGCTGAGCTCTCCTCCTTTCCTCTTCTCAACGCAGAAACAACCCGTTAGTCATTTCTGACCTCAAAGAAACTAAGTACTTATTTTCCAACATTAATTGCTGAATGAAATAAAAAAGGGGATGCTACTCATACTTGATATCACATATAATTAAGGAATTACTAAGTTTATTATGTATAATAATGGTATCATGGCTGCATGTTTTTAAATTATTGCCACTGACATATTTATAGGTAAAATATTTCTGGAATTTACTTAAAAAACAGAGGACATAATAAAAAGAGATCATCAAAATGTCAAAATGGTGATAACTTCTGAAGCCAGATGACGGATATATGGGTTTACCTTTTTTAAGCGGTGACAACTGTTTAAACTGATTTAAATAGTTGCACCATCAATTTTATTGTGAGCTGACCAAAATAGCTTTAATACAGATAATGTAGAAAAATAAACTAATGGATAAACATATACAGTCATAAAAATGCTCTTTGCTTAATGATGTACTTAATTGGGTCTTAAAGTCTGACACGCACAAAGGTCATAAATGAACTCAGTTGTTTAAAAAAAAATAGTTTATATGGAAGTGCAAAAAAATCTAATGTTTAGCTCAATTTTAGAATTCTCCCCTTAGTTACTCTGCTACATGTAAAACTCATCCTTACCTAACCAGATCTTTCTTATTCTATATAGCTCGGCTGTCTCTTTTATGATTAACAGTGCAATTTCGAAGGAGAGGAAGAAGCAGACTCCGTGCTCAAGAGGGAGCCCGACACAGAGCTCAATCCCAGGACCCCGGGATTATGACCTGAGCCAAAGGCAGATGTTTCACTGACTGGGGCACCCAGGCGCCTCTAAGTTTGTCATTTCAAGAAAGTGATATAAATGGAACCATACAGTATGCAACCTTTTGGGATGGACTTTATTCACTAAGCTTAGTTTTCTGGAGACTCATCTAGGTTGTTGCATGTATCAATAGTTCATCCCTTTTTATGCTGAATAGCATTTTCATGGTGCGGAGGTACTATATTACTTTGTGTAACTATTCATCTGTTGAAGGACATCTAGGTTGTTAACCAGTGTTTGGCTATATTGCGAATAAAGATGCTATGAACATCTGTGTATTGGTTTCTGGGTAAACAGAAATCTTCGTTTCTCTGGGATAAATGCTCAGGGGAACAACTGCTAGGTAGTGTGGTAACTGAATGTCTAGTTTCTTTTTAAAATTTTACTTACTTATTTATTTCATAAACTCTAGCCTCAATGTGGGGCTCCAACTCACAACCCTGAGAACAGGAGGTTGCATGCTCTGCCGACTGAGCCGGCCAGGCGTCCCTAAAAGATAAATAGCTGAATGTTTTACATTTAACTCCATGATCTGTTTTGAGTTAATTTGTGTATAAGGTATAAGACTCAGGTTCATTTTTTTTTTTTTTAAGATTTTATTTATTTATTGAAAAAGAGAGAGAGAGAGAGAGAGAATGAACTAGCACAAGCAGGGGGAGTTGCAGCAGGAAAGGGACAGGCAGGCTCCCCACTAAGCAGGGAGTGTGATATGGAGCTTGATCCCAGGACTCTGGGATCCTGACCCAAGCTGAAGGCAGATGCTTAACTGGCTGAGCTAGTTAAGCAGGCACCCTGACTCAGGTTCCTTTATTTTGTCCATGAAAGTCCAATTGCTAGAGTACCATGTATTGAAATGGCTATCTTTTTCTAGAAGTTGCTTTTGTACTTTTGTTAAATCATTTGGGCATATCTGCGTGGGTCTATTTATGGATTCTCTGTTCTGTCCCACTGCTGTTATGTATCCATTTCTTTTTTTTTTTTTTTTTAATTTTTATTTATTTATGATAGTCACAGAGAGAGAGAGAGAGAGAGAGGCAGAGACACAGGCAGAGGGAGAAGCAGGCTCCATGCACCGGGAGCCCGATGTGGGACTCGATCCCGGATCCCCAGTATCGCGCCCTGGGCCAAAGGCAGGCGCCAAACCGCTGCACCACCCAGGGATCCCTATGTATCCATTTCTTTACCAATATCACACAGTCTATATTAAAGCTTGAAATCAAAGAGTGATTCACCTAATTTATTCTTTTTCAAAATTGTTTTAGCTATTTCGAGTCCTTTGCCCCCTTGTATTTCCTAATATTGTCAAATATCTACAAAAAAATCTTACTGGAACTTTGATAGGAATTGAGTTAAACCTCTATCAATCTGTGAAGTGACATCTCTATTAGGTTGAGTACTCCAAACAATGAACATAGTATATCTCTTCATTTATTCAGATCTTTGTAAACTTTTGTCAGCATTCTTCAGTTTTCAGCATATATGTCCTATCCTGTACATGTTATTTTTAGATTTATACCTAGGTATTTCATTGTCTTTTTGTGTGATATAGATGGTATTGTATTTTAAATTTTGGTGTACATTGCTATATACAGAAATATAATAGTTTTTTAAAAAGTAAATTCTGTGACCAACATGGGGCTCAAACTCATGACCCTGAGATTAGGAGTCACATGCTCTACTGACTGAGCCAGCCAGGAGTGACATAAATACAATAGATTTTTATGTATTTGTCTTGTATCCTGTAATTTTGTTGAACTCACTTATTAACTAGTTTGTGTGTAAATCCCTTGGGATTTCTTACAGAGATAATCATGTCAGCCACAAATAAAAAGCTTATTTTTTCCTTTCTGAATTGTCTGCCTATATTTGCCTTTCTTGCTTTACTGCACTAATTAGAACTTCCACCAGTATCTTAAATAATGGTGAGAGCAGACATCCTTGCCTTATTCCCAGATCCAAGGGCTAAAGCATTTAACCTTTTGTCGTAAGCATAATGTTAGCTGTGGGTTTTTAACAAGCTGAGAAAGTAGTCATCCCCCTTTTAAAAAAAAAAAAAAAAACCAAAAAAAAAAAAAACATGTATGGGTGTTGAATTATGTCAAATGCTTTCTCTGCACTGCTATATTGTAGTTTTATTTCTTCACCTAATTAAAATGGTAGATTATATTGACTGGCTTTCAAATATTAAACCAGCCTTGCATCCCTGGAATAAATTCCATTTGGCCATGATATAATAATGTACTTCATGTAGGTACATGTGTAGGATTTCATATACTGTTGAAATTCTATTTGCTAATATGTCATTGAGAAATTCTGCCTATATATTAAGAGGCATCAGTCTGTACTCTTCTTTTTTGGTACTTTCTTTGGTTTTGGTGATCAGTGTTACCTTCATAAAATAAATAGGGAAATGTTTCATTTCTTCTTCTTCTTTTTTTTTTAGATTTTATTTATTTATTCATGAGAGACACACACAGAGAGAGAGAGGCACAGACACAGGTAGAGGGAGAAGCAGGCTCCTGGGACTCGATCCCAGGTTTCCAGGATCATACCCTGGGCTGAAGGCAGTGCTAAACCATTGAGCTACCTGGGCTGCCCTGTGTCTATTCTTTCTTTAAATGTTTGGTAGAAAAAAAAGAAATGAATAAATCAATGTATGTTTGGTAGAATTCTCTGGTGAAACCACCTGAACAGAACGAATCCCTTTTAGGAAATTTCAAAATTATGAATTGAATTTCCTTAATAACTATACAGACTATTCAAAGTAATCTATCTCACACAAGGTGAGTTGTAGTAGTTTATGTTGTATTTTTTTTATCCATTTTATGTAATTTATTATATTTATGTATTGTTCCTTTGAGGTCTACAGATCTGTAGTTTTATGTTCTCTTTTGTTCCTGATATTTGTAACCTCTGAATTTTCTATTTGCTTCTTTGTCAATCATTTTTTTTTTTTTAAACTTATTTGAGGGGGGTGCGGCAGAGACACAGGCAGAAGGAGAAGCAGGCTCCATGCAGGAAGCCCAATGTGAGACTCGATCCCGGGTCTCCAGGATTATACTCCGGGCTGTAGGCAGCATTAAACCGCTGTGCCACCAGGGTTGACCACTTCTTTGTCAATCTTGATAGAGGTCTGTCAGTTTTATTGACCTTGAAAAAACAGTTTTTCATTTTTCTCAAATGTCATTTTCCTGTTTTCAATTTCACTGATTTCTGCTCTTACCTTTATTATTTCCTTTCTTCTACTTGCTTTTGGTTCCTGAGGTAGGAGCTAAGATTCTTGACTTGAGACTTTTCTTCTAATGTATGCATTTAATGCTATACATTTCCCTCTCTGTACTGCGTTACCTCTTACCTACAAATTCAGGGAAGTTATAGTTTCATTTTCATTCAGTTCAATGTATTTTTAAGTTCCTTTTAAGATGTCCCCTTGAAACATTATTTAAAAGTGTGTTGTTTTAGGTTCCAAGTCTCTGGAGATTTTTCTTCCCCTGTTATCGCTTACTGAAAACCAGAACTAACAGAACTGAAAAGAGACAAATCCATAATCATAATTGAAGACTATTACTGATTTCTAGTTTAATTCCATTGTCTAGTTTATTTCCAGTTTTCTGTTGGTTTTTGCTTCATGTATCTTGCAGCTCTATTGCTTGATATATACACATTTAGGATTGCTAGGTCTTCCTGGCAAACTTTTTTTTATTACTATACAATGTCCCACTCTGTCTCTGGCAATTTTCTTTGCTCTTAATTTTACTTTATTTGATATAAATAGAGCCACTCTTGCTTTCTTCTGATTGTTTGCATGATATATCCTTTCTATCATCCAGTTCACTATTTTCCTTTGTCCCTTTCATTCTGCTGTTAATAACCCTATCCACTGAGCCTTTTTTATGTTAATTATTAAATTTTTTCAGTTCTAAAATTTCTATCTTGTTCTTTTTACTTATATTTCTTCTGTTGAGACTATTCTTCACTTGTTTCAAGCATGCTAATTGTTTTTGAGGCATTTTTATGATGGTTGCCTAAATAATCTAATAATCTTTGTTAGTTCTAACATCTCTGTCATCCTGCTCTAAGTATCTTTTTCTTTTTCTTTTCTTTCTTTCTTTTTTTTTTTTTGCATTCGGTTTGAGATCTTCCTGGTTCAGGGTATGAAGAATGATTTTCTAGTGAAATCTGGAAATTTTGAGTACTGTTTTATGAGATTCTGGATCTTATTTAAACCTCTACTTTTGCTGGCTTCCTCTGGTATCAATACCACAGGAAAACAATGAATGTGGGAAAACTTGTTAAAGCAAAATGACGGTAGAAGTAGCACCATAATTTTTTCTGCTAGAATGGTTATTTTCTAAAAACTTTCTGTCTTGCTAGGCTTTCTTGGTCCTTTGGCTAGAAAGTAGGCTTTATTCCCCCCTGCACCCGCTGGCCTTTCTGGATTGCCAGTTTTGCTAGAACCCAATCTGAGGAAAACCAAAGGAAATCACTGCTATGTCATTTTCCTCAGATCCCAAGGTCTCTTAAGCTGGTTGGCCTTCTTTTCCCTACCTTTCAGCCCTCTTTTGTTTTACACATAGTATTCAGAGTTTAACTGTACTTGGTAGGTGGAAGAGGTGAAAGGAAGTCTACGACATTTTTCTAGATATTGATGCCCTTTGGTTATTGCTTTCATGTTCAATCAGTTCCTAAGTCATGCAGAGATTCAGATTTGACTTTGCCCTTTGTGGATCAGCGAATGGTCCCTCTGCCTTCTCAAAATACTTGATCATGAAATATTTTTAGCTTGTAGATAAAATCTTATGGATGATTGTTATATAATGCCTGTCTATGAATCTTTTAAGAATGGAATTTAAAAAGATTATTTCTTAATATCCTTGGTTTCTAGAAGCAAATTAATTTACACAATTAAGTAAAGTTCTCTCATGAATATAGGAAATTCCTGCCCAGATCAAATTTAAACAATTTATTTTTATTATTAACACAGATTTTCTGTAATAAGTGCTGCTAATAGAACAATAGAAGTGTTCAGCAAATGACAATAGTAATTTGCTGCTTACAAATAAATACCTACTGTTTCATTATTTAAGAATAAGGAAAATGAACACAAATGAATCAGAAAGAGAACTAAAGGGGCGCCTGGGTGGCTCAGTCAGCTAAGCATCTGCTTTCAGCTCAGGTCATGATCCTGGGGTCCCGTGTCAAGCTCCCTTCTTAGCAGAGAGTCTGCTTGTCTTCCTCTCCCTCTGCTCCCCACCACCTCATGTGTGTGCACTCTCATGCATATAAATAAGTAAATCTTAAAACAAACAACCCTCCTCCCCCACCCCAGAACTAGAAATCTAGGATTACTTTCCAGTATTTGATTCCTTGTGATCTGACTTCATAGTATGTTTTTTTTTTCCTGGTAAATTTTATTTTATTTTTTTATGTAGTCTCTATACCCAACACGGGGCTCGAACCAATAACCCAGAGATTAAGAGTTGTAGGCTCTTCTGACTAAGCCAGCCAGGCACCCCATAGTATGGGTTTTTTAATTAAAATGTACACAGTTTTGGCTTTAGGGTTTTCAAAATCAGTGAGAAAATCAATAATCAGTAAGGATATGTCTGAGATCATGAAATCTTCACAACACATTGGCTCTTATAGTTTCCAAATACAACACCTCTAATAAAGGAATGCCTCCTGAAAGAGCTTTATCTGTCTATTTTAGGTTGAACAAAGAGGCAGAACAAATTTCTCTCTGGGTTCACTGTGCAAAGTGCAGTATTACTCTTGTATGTTGTAATTACTGGCAACGAGAAGTAAAAAGCATTAATTGGTGGCTTTAGGAAACACATTAAGGGCAGTCACAGAACACCTCATCAAGTATAGGTAAGTATAATATCTTACCTAAGAAAGAATTTTCCAGTGAAAATATTAATGTTGCTGAATTACTGTAGTCAATTTCTGGCTTCAAAAGTTAATTAAAAGAGCTCCAAGTACATTCTTAATAATATTTACTCACTGTTTACTATGTCAAAGTCATAGTGTTACCTGCTGCCTAGCATCTTATCCTTGGCTATCCTTAGAAAAATGACGTTTTTAAATCATTTATTTTCTAGAATAACTTTTTGTAGCTGCTGCTAAGATTCTCACCCAGAAGGTGGGAACTACAGCATTACCGTAGGCAAACTACTTATTTTCTTAGCCTCCTTCCTGCCTTTTATAAAATAGAGTATAGCAATACTTTTAAAGAGAATTAATCATCTAACTCATCTATGTATAGTACATAAATACCATACCCAAATACAGAAAGCATAAGAAGAACATGATGTGTTCAGAAAACTTGTAGCAGTTCAGGCTGAGCAATGGAAATAATTGAGTTATTTTAAATTTTATTAAAGACGGTAGAACTCCCATGCTTTGTGTAATGATACACAGAAAGAATACCTTCCCTATTTAAGTAAAAGTAGATACAAATAGCTATAAATGTTTTGTATCTTGATACATTTCCAAATTTCATTAGTGTTCATTTTTTCTCTCTTAGGATAAATATATACAAAGATGTGTTAAAGCATTTGGCTTCAAGAAAGAGAAGGCTCAGAATACAATTTAAGACTCTGATTTAAGATGAATGTTATAAGGCAAGGTATTTCAAACAGAAGAAATTTTCCTACTCTATGATAATCAAAGACTAAAGAGCTTATGGAAGATAAACCAGTTAATGAATATTAAAGTATATAATACATTTCAATTAAGTAAAAAGATGATGAACATTTAAAAGGGCCTCTTATTTACCTCTTCTACATTGGAAGCAGTCTTAGCAGAAGTTTCCATGAAGATAAGTCCATGTTCTCGTGCAAAAGCTTCACCTTCTTCTTTTTTTACTTCTCTTCTAGATTCTAAATCACTAAATATGGGAAATAAAAGGCCATATTATTAACCAACACAGTATAAATACAGGCATCTGTGCAGAGTGTACAGAAAGATTCAAAGTTGTGCTATTTTTTCAATTAATTTTTAACACATAACAATCAACTGCATTATTCTGGGTATTATGAAGATCAAATGGTTAGTGCACAGTGCTTTGTTTCAAAGAACAAACAATCCAACAGGAGAAGACTCTGAGTTAAGAGTCCTAGAACACTAGAAGAGAAACCAAAATGGAACATTTACCCCACACCCTGCTTTTGAGGATAACTGGGTTCCAAAGAAGGGAATTGTTTAACTCAAAATAATAATTCAAGAGAGTAGAGCTACACTAGTCTAATCTTTCAGACTGAGTTTCTATGAATATGATTAAAAAATAAATCACATAATTTTCAGAAGCTCTAGGAAACTGCTTAACAAAATCCAACAAACTAAAGAAACATTAATTAGATTATTAATCTCACCTGGTTTGATTCCTAGTAAAACAGTGAATAGAGGGAGAAAAACAAGTCTTTTTTATTTTATTTTATTATTTTTGAAAAACAAGTCTAAGTTAGAAGGTTTGGGAGGGAAGCACGGTATTCATTTTTATTGTACAGGAACTGTATTAGTAAGGTGGAGAGAAAGTATTAGTCTCTTTCAAGTGTGTTTTATTGTAAAAATTTTAATACCTTATTATGATTTTATTACTATAAAATATTTTAAGCACACAGAATAGGAGAATGGAGAATAGAATACCCATGTACTTCCACCTACCCCTGACATTATTTTGACACATTTATATCAGACTTTTTCACTGAGAAATAAAATCAAGTTATAGGTGATTCACCTCCTGTGTACCCATCTATTCCTAATCTCATTCTTTCCTCTTTCACCTCAAAGGTAACTTCTCTGTATTTGGTGTTTTCACTCTCATGCATGTTTTTTATATGTAAATTCATGTTTTTAGCCATACAGTAGTTTTTGCATATTAAAAAAAATTCAGATGTAGTTATTCTGCAACTTAATTTTGGCCAACATATTTTTTGGATGTACCAACCTAATATATAGATATCAAGTTTTTAAACATTTTATTGCTATATTACATAGTCTACTGAATGAATGCAACACTACTTTCAACTTTCCATTTCACAAAGTTGTAACTTTTCGTTATTATAAACAATGTTACAATAAAAATTTATATGGCTTTTGGTGTACATGTGCCAAAAATTTTCCAAGGCAGTATTTTTCCAACTGTGCCTTGACTCAGTGAAAGAAAGGAATAGAATAGAAAATATCAGAGTGTATCACTTACTGTTTCATAGACTTTGTTTTTTTAGGTAGGTATACATATGTGTACTAGGACATGATATAAAAACGTATTTATTTTAAGTCAAATCAGAAAGCTCAAAAGCCATTGCACCTGAATATATACTTAGTACAAAGGTGCTTTCCAAAACAGCTGTATAATTTATACTCCTAGCACCAATGTTTGAAAGTTCCCATCACATCACATCCTCACCAACATGTGATAAGATCACACTTGTTAATATATGCCACTCTGATGAATGTGAATGGTATTGTACATTTATGTTAATTTTCCTTTAGCTTAATATTAGTTTCATAAATGCCTATTATCATCATTATTACATTAGAAATATAGAAAAAAAATCCAAGAAAAGGAAGTCATTCCTTCATTCAACAAATATTTACTGAATGCCTTTCATTAGCCAGGAATTTTAGTAAGCACTTGGGATATATTAATGAACAAGTCAGACAAAAAAAGTGTACATTCCCATAGAGGACAGACAATAATAATGAGTAAAGAATATAGTATATTAGAAAGTGGTAAATGTGGAAAAGCAGAGTAAGCAGAATCAAGATTGCCAGGGAGAGGAGGAAGGTTACTCTATTAAGTCATCCTAAATTTGACTAACTTGTAATTTCTTCTTGGTCCTGTTTTTCTACCCAAAGTCACCTTTCTCAGATATATGCACAACCCATGCTATATCTGCAACTCTGTGTCTGAATTTTCTTCACTTAATATTAGAATCTGTATCATTACATCCTTTCCACAAATACAACTTTCAGTGACTAATAATATCCCATCACAATTCACTTAACTAGTTCCTTGGATGATGAGTAACAGAATAAATCTAATACTGTGTGAAGTGTTTTATATGGATTATCTCACTGAATGCACTTGACTTGAGGAAATGGAGGAACAAAGAGGGTAAGTAAGGAAAACAACCAAGGTCACAGTCAGGAACACCTGATGGAGTTGGGATCACCACCCCAGATCACTGTGCTATTATATAGGGATGGCTTTTTCTTTTTTAGATTTTATTTATTTATTCATGAGAGATACAGAGAGAGGCAGAGGCACAGGCAGAGGGAGAAGCAGGCTCCATGCAGGGAGTCCAACGTGGGACTTGATCCCGGGTCTCCAGGATCACACCCCGGGCCGAAGGCAGCGCTAAACTGCTGAGCCACCCAGGCTGACGAGGATGCCTTTTTCTGATAATAACTGAAGATGTTTTTGTCAAATATGGAAAAATGCAAAGAAAAACTACCCATAATTTCACTTTCCACAGGTTATTAATGTCTTGAATACAACTCTATGTTACTCCTTTATTATTGTCTATTTCTTCTTACTGGAAGATGCTCATACCCACTTCTGTATTTTGCCTTTTCTTCACTCAACTGTATATTGTGGACCATTTTCCCATTTTGCAGTCTTTTACAATATTATTTTTATTGAGTGTACAGTAAAGAATGGTGGTACTTTATGCAAAATCTACATCACATGAATTAGGGATAAAACCAAAGATGTTATCCACCTAATTTAAAGTCTCATCTACCTAATATCACTGTTTCAGCTTTACAAATTCAGCAGGAATTAGATACCATTAAAGCTGGCTGACCAGATAAGCTGTCAATTATGTTTACAAAGTTGTAACTTAGCTCATTATCAGTAACTGCTGTTTATGAAATTGAAACTTCTGAGTGATTTTGTAACTTTCACAGGTGTTATGCTTTAAAAATAATTTATAACATATCATCCAAGCATTTAGTGGTACAAGTGCTCAAAAAACACTCCTAAAAATCTGAAACCTAGTTTGATATAAAATATTACAAACGTGGGGTGCCTGGGTGGCTTAGTGATTGAGCTTCTTGCCTTCAGCTCAGGGTGTGATCCTGGAGTCCTGGGATCCAGTCCCACACTGGGCTCTCTCTGCAAGGAGCCTGCTTTTCCTTCTGCCTATGTCTCTGCCCCTCTGTGTCTCTCATGAGTAAATAAATAAAATCTTAAAAAATAAAAATAAAAAAAAATTAGAAACAGAACCACAAGGACGTTTAATGCTGTTTAAAGGCCCATGCTATGAAATATCAGTGGTAAAATGAGAATAAAAAAGGCAAATTAAGTTTACATATATTACTATATTTTTTTAAGATTTTATTAATTCATTTATGAGAGACACACACACACAGAGGGGGGCAGAGAGGCAGAGACACAGGCAGAGGGAGAAGCAGGCTCCATGCAGGGAGCCCGATGCGGGACTTGATCCTGAGACTCCAGAAATCATGCCCCAGGCCAAACGCAGGCGCTAAACCAGTGAGCCACCCAGGGATCTCCCAAGTTTACATATATTGGAGCATAGGCAGGGATAACATATCTAACGATAATCTGAGGGCCTCCTGTCTGCCAAGCCCTTTCCTACATCTGGGGAGAGGCCACTTGTAAAACAGACAAAAATCCCAACTTTCCTGACCTTGTGGAGCTTACATTCTAGTAGAAATAAAAAATGGGGAGAAAACACTAGCAATATTGATGTGGTTACATGCTCCTGGAATTCAGCCCCCTTATCTGACAGTCTTTCTTAAGGGAAAATCAGCTTTTAATTACTCAAATTCTTCAAGAAAACACCTTTACCCTTAAGTATCCCTTATCCCATTTTAAGCATATGCCACATCTTATTTAAACAGTGTCTTATTTGGGGATAAAATTACTGTTTTCTACTAGCACTATCTCTGATTATATTTGCATTTGCAAATGTTATTTTAGGAAAGAGGGTTAAAGATATGTACCTTTGAGGGATTGTTAAAAAAAAAGGGGAGGTGGGCAGCCCGGGTGGCTCAGCGGTTTCATGCCTGCCTTCAGCCCAGGGTGTGATCCTGGAGTCCCGGGATCGAGTCCCGTGTTAGGCTCCCTGCATGGAGACTGCTTCTTCCTCTGCCTGTGTCTCTGCCTCTCTTTCTCTCTGTGTGTGTGTCTTATGAATAAATAAATAAAATCTTAAAAAAAAAAAAAAAAGGGAAATGGCATTTAGGAATGCATGACTTTTCTTGTTATATACCCTTCTTTATTTTGCTTGTTTCCTCAGTTTTCCAGGCATAAAAATCATATTGTTGTCTTTGACTTTTAACTCTATTAATCCTCTTTAAATTGTTTTCATTACTTAATTATCCTTCTTTCCTAAACCATTCTCTTAATTCACACCCTCTTTTTGTTTAGGGTTTGTATTATAATCCTTGACTATTAAGAATTTTTCATCTTTGTAGAGTCTGCTTCCTATTTCTTGTATAACCAATTTAAAATGCCATAGTAAGAAAAATTTGTGTCATCTGTCACTCTGACTAGGTCAGTGCCCTTCTCAAATCCCTTCACTGGCTCCCTACTGCTTAATGCATCTAATTCAAAAATTGCCTATTCCCTGTTTCCATGTCTACCCCAATTCACCTCATCTAATAATAATCACCTCATTTATCTCTGTTCATCCCGATTCACTCTTTGCACGTCATACATTCTTTGTTCCCTTCTCCTAGTTTCTTCCTTAAAATGTCTTTCCATTGCTACTATGCTCTTAATTATAAGCGCCACCCATCTATAATCATTAGAAACACCTCTTGTATATAGTGTGCTTTTCCTTTTCACATTTAGACTATAAGCTCCTCATGGGCAGGAACAAAATTTAAGCCACCAGTAAGTTGCCACCCACCACGTTTGAGACACAAGGAAAACATTAGTAAGATTAAAAGTATGAAATTCTCTTTATTCTCCAATAGTCTCCTCTTATTTTTTCACACATCACCACTGAATGGTAGTATGAATACTTCTGTATCACAGAGACTAAAGTTTCCCTACAATAGCTTTAATCTTAAAAGCCTTGAGATAATTTAAATGAGGAAAGAGTAACAATGAAAGGTCTTAAGCAAAGGCCAAGATGACAGATATCTCTAGTTACAAGGAAGTAATCAATAATTGGCCTTTTATAATCGAAATATTACAAGTAAATATTTTCTCTTAACAGCAAACTTTGATTTCTATTAAAATAACTCTTTCTAGGGCAGCCCTGGTGGTGCAGCAGTTTAGCACCACATGCAGCCCGGGGTGTGATCCTGGAGACTGGGGATCCAGTCCCATTCAGGCTCCCTGCATGGGGCCTGCTTCTCCCTCTGTGTCTCTGCCTCTCTCTCTCTCTCTCTCTCTCTGTGTGTGTGTCTCTATGAATGAATAAATAAAATCTTAAAAAAAAATAACTCTAAAATTAAATCTATACAGTATGCTACTTGCTATCTTACTATTTTTACAGCTTTACTACAACATAATTAATCTAAAATAAACCACACATTTAATATAAAATGATGAGTTTGACATGTTTACTAGTGAAGCCATTCACCTCCTATAGATTTCCTCACACTCCACTGTAATCCATCCTTTCCTCCCACTTTACTGCTAGGCAACTAATGATCCGCTTTCTAAATTTTCCAGGATTTTATATAAATGGGATCACATGGTGTATCTTCATTTTTGTCTAGGTCTTTTCACTCAGCATAATTGTTTTGAGATTTATCCATTCTGATGCATAGCATCAATAGCTCATTCTTCTTTACTGAGTGGAATATATTCCACTGTATGACTATATCACAATTTACGCATTCACTTACTATTTGAAATGTGGGTTGTTCCCACTTTTGGGTTATTACAAATAGAGCTGCTAGAATATTTGTGTGTAATTCTTTGTGTGGCCCTATGAAAACATGCTTATGTTGGATAAATACCCAGGAATGGAATGCCTACGTAGTACGGCAGATGTATATTTATTTTCTAAAGAAACCACCAAATTGTTTTCAAATGTGATTGTATCATTTTACATGCCCCAAAGCCATACAAAGGTTTCAGTTCTTCTATATCCTTGCCAATACTTAGTATGTTAATCTTTTTAATGTTAGCCATTTTAATGAGTGTGTAATGGTATATCATTGAGGTTTTAATCTGCATTTCCCTCATGACTAGTGGTGTTAAAATATTTTTTATGTGCTTACTTGCCAACTATATATATCTTCTTTAGTAAAGTGCGATTCAGACCTTTTGCTCATTTAAAAACACTGGGCTGTCTTTTTATTAATGAATTGTAACATTCTTCATTATTCTAGATATAAACATTTTGTTGGATATAGGTTTCATGTGTTATAATATTTTCTCCTAGTCTTTTGTTGTTGTTTCTAAGATTTTATTTATTTATTCATGAGAGACACACACACACAGAGAGAGAGAGGCAGAGACATAGGCAAAGGGAGAAGCAGGTTCCTCCTTGATGGAGTCCTACATCGGGCTTGAGTGGAATCCAGGACTCCAAGATCACGCCCTAAGCCTAAGGCATACACTTAACTGCTGAGCCACCCAGACTTCTCTGAAACTGTCTTTTGAAGAGCAAAACTTTTCAATTCTGTTGACCTTGAACAACATGGGTTTGAACTGTGAAGGTCCATTTACATGTGAATTTTTTTCAATAAATACAGAACAGTACTGGGGTGTGCCTGAGTGGCTCAGTCAGTTAAGTGTCTGACCCTTGATTTCAGCTCAGGTCATGATCTCAGGGTTGTGAAACGGAGCCTGCTTGGATTGAACATGAAGCCTGCCTAAGATTCTCTCCCTTCCTCTCCCTCTACCCTAATCCCCTCAAATTATAGTACAATACAGCAGATGTATTTTTTTCTTCCTTACCATTTTCTTAATAAGATTTTCTTTTCTCTATTGTAAGAATACAGTATTATAAGACATACAACATACAAAATACATGTTAACTATTTGCTATCAGTCAACAGTAAGCTATTAGCAGTTAAGGCTTTGGGGAATCAAAGTAACATGAGCTTTGACTGTGTGTTGTTTAAAAGTCAAGTATATAGTTATTTTTTCCCCCTTTATGCCTTTTCTCTGTCCCATGTAAAAAAAAGTTTGACAAATCAACAAACCTAAAGGGAACCAATGGAATGGGAAAAGATACTTGCAAAAATGACCTATCAGATAAAGGGCTAGTATTCAAAATCTATAAAGAACTTACCAAACTCCACACCGCAAAAATAAAAAATCCAATTGTAATATGGGCAGAAGACATGAACAGGCATTTCTCAAAAGAAGACATACAAATAAAAAAAAATAAATAAATAAAAAAAAAAAAAAGAAGACATACAAATGACTAACAGATAATATGAAAAATGCTCAATATCACTATCATCAGGGAAATATAAATCAAAATCACAAGGAGATACCACCATACACACTGGTCAAAATGCCTAAAATTAATTACTCAGGAAAAAACAGATGTTGGCGAGGATGTGGTGCATCCTCTCTGCAAACTGGTGCAACCACTCTGGACAACAGTATGGGGTTTCCTCAAAAAGTTAAAAATAGAACTACTCTATGACCCAGCAATTGTGCTACTCGGTATTTATCCAAAGGATAAAAATATAGTGATCCAAAGGGACATATGCACTCCAGTATTTATAGCAACAATGTCCACAATAGGTGAAATATGGAAAGAGCCCATATGTCCATTGACAGATAAATGGATAAAGAAGATATGATATACACACACACTAAAATATTACTCAGCCATCAAAAAGGATGAATCTTGTCATTTGCAATGATGAGGATGGAACTCGAGGTTATTACGCTAAGTGAAATAACTTAGTCAAAGACAAATGCCCTATGATTTCTCTCATGTGGAATTTAAGAAACAAAACAGATGAACACAGGGGAAGGGAAGGAAAAATAAGATAAAAAGAGAGGGAGACAAACCATAAGAGACTCTTAACTACAGGGAACAAACTGAGGGTTGTCGGAAGGGAAGGTGGGTGGGGGGATGAGGTAAATGGATGATAGGCTTAAGGATGTAATGAGCACTATATTCAAGTGATGACTTATCAAATTCTACCCCTGACACTAATACTACACTACATGTTAACTAACTTGAATTTAAATAAAATCTTGAAAGAAAAAAAAAAAAAGATAAACAGTGTCTGACAAAACCAAAGTCACTAAAAGTTTGTTTTCTTCTAGAATTTTAAAATTTTAAAATATTTTTTTCTCTTACACTTAGGTCTATGATTCACTTCTAGTTAACTTTGTATATGGTGTGAGGTAAGGGTCAAGGTTCATTTTTTTGATACATGGCTATTCAATTGTTCTAGCATCATTTGATGAAAGGATTATCCTTTCCCCTAGTTAACTGTCCTGGAACCTTTGTCAAAAAATTGACTATATATATATATATATATATATATGGTCTATTTCTGGACTTCTTACTCTGTTCCCTATCTATGTCTACCTATGCCAATACCAGACTGGACTTATTATAATACCTTTACAATAAACTTTGAAATCAGTAGAGCAGAGCCAGTAAATCCCCCAACTTTGGCTATTCTATGACCTTTCCATTAAAAAAAATTTTTATTTATTTTAAAGAGAGAGAGAGAGAGAGAGAGAACGCATGCCCATGAGTGGGTGGATCAGAGGGAGAAGGAGAAACTTAGGCAGACTCCATACTAAGTGCAGATCTCACAACCCTGAGATCATGACCTGAATCGAAACCAAGAGTTGGATACTCAACTGACTAAGCATCCCAGGTGCCCTGATCTTTGCATTTTCATACAAATTATGAAAACAGCTTATTAATTTCTACCTCCTTAAAAAAAACCTAAAGAATTCTGATTGGGATTAAAATGAATCTTGAGGTCAATTTGGGAAGACCCACCACCTAAAAAATATTTAGTTTTCAATCAATGAATTCAGTATATCTCTCCATTTACTTAGGGTTTTTTTTTGGTGTTTGTTTGTTTTGACTGAAGACTCTACATTTAAGAAAGGAGTCATTTCACAAAGGAAATTCAGGACAGCCATGTTAACTAGAGCTTAGAGTTGGGGATCAAATAGCTATGAAGAAAATACTTTCTTAAAAATTGTTTAGGGATTATTTATTTTTTATTGAGATATAACTGACATATAACATTGTGTAAGTTTAAGGTGTACAATGTGTTGATACATTTATATAACACAATATGATTACCACCATTGGTCTTAGCTAACACCTCCATCATATCATGTAATTATCATTTCATTTTGTAGTGAGAAATACCTTTGTACATATGCTTTTCTTTTTCATATTGGGACTATAAGGTCCTCAAGTGCAACAACCAGTTTTAAGCCACAGTAAGATGCCACCCACCATGTTTCAGTCACAAGGAAAACACTGGTAAAAGTATGAACATTTGAAAGTGCTAATTTTAGTTGTTTCTACTGTAATTTTCTTTCTTATTTTTTTATTTAAAGATTTTATGTAGGACACCTGGTGGCTTAGCGGTTGAGCAGCTGCCTTTGGCTCAGGAGTGATCCTGGAGTTCAGGATTGGGTCTCACATCGGGATTTTATTTATTTATTCATGAGACACACAGAAAGAGAGAGGCAGAGACATAGACATTGGGAGAAGCAGGCTCCATGCAGGGAGCCCGGTGAGACTCGATCCTGGGACTGTGGGATCATGCCCTGAGCCAAAGGCAGGTGCGCTCAATCGCTGGGCCACCCAGGCATCCCTCTACTGTAATTTTCGACTAAAATTAGTGAAAACTTTCCTACATTCTAAATTTAATGTTCAGAGAAGCTATGTCCAAGAAACTGTTTTCCCATGTTCTATTATTTTAAATGTAAAGCACAAGGGACAGTCACTGCAAATAACGGTCCCTAGAGAGATAAAAAAAAAAAAATCAACATTAGGATGACACTAATATAAAGCCTTAGAAATAAGCTGAGGAACACCTGGGTGGCTCATTGATTGAGCATGTGCCTTTGGCTTAGGTTGTGATCCCAGAGTCCTGGGATCAAGTCTCACATCAGGCTCCCCAGAGGGAGCCTGCTTTTCCCTCTGCCTATGTGTCTGCCTCTCTCATGAATAAATAAATAAAATCTTTAAAAAAAAGAAAGCTTAAAAGTATTAATGTGATATCTAGTAAACAATACTAAAAATGTTTCAGGACTTTAAGTGGAAATACACTTGATTAATAGATGTATTGCATGAACTTGTAATGAACATTTAGTCATGAAAAAGAAAAAATATTTTTCTGAGTTCTGTACACATATTTATTTCTACTGTAAAGTATTTAAAATAATTTGGATTAAAAAAATTAATTTGGATAATATTTGACAGTGATTCACCCTCCAAATAAATCAGATTACTGATTAGTCAATAATTAGTAATAAATAATTATTAAACGATTTCTCATGATAATAGTAATGATGATTATAACAATTTCCAACAAAGCTTAATATCTGTATTTTAAAAACCAAAAGAAACAGTCTTAGGATTTTCAAAATTTTGTAATTTAAGAAACCAATAACTTACATTTAGACAAACATGTAAGATGAGCACTGTAACAATTATCACATAAACAGCTATCCACAGCCTCCTTCATCATTAATGCAAAAAAGCTTTAAATTAGTCTTTTTACCTTTTATTTCCAATAAGCATAATGACCATGTTGGAATTGGAATGCTGGCGGGCATCTTCTAACCAGGTTGTCAAGTGGTTGAATGTATCTCTCCTAAATAGAAAAGAAAATTTGATCACTATTTCTAGTGTGTTCCTCTAGCAGTGTACAACGAACAGTATACATTCCATTAAAGGTAACTATTTTCAGCCATATCCACTTATGTAATGAGAAACAGCTCTCAAGTACAGTATCTGGAAATAAAGTGTAACCTCACTTTGGAAAATTCCAGTGTATAAATAATATTACCAAATTGATTAACCTGGAGGTGCTTATTTATAGAAGAAAATAATTTAGTTGCAGATTTCTGCAGTAAATTTAAATTTAATTAAAGACACACAAGTTTTAAAGTCAAACAGCCAGGGCATAAAGGCAAAACCATACTTTTATAACTGGCAATCAATGTTTATTTAGAGAAAGTCTCTGCATTGAAAAACGAACGGATACATTTCCAAGTTCTCACCTTGTAATATCATACACTAGTAAAGCCCCTGCTGCACCTCTGTAATATGACCTTGTGATGGAACGAAAGGACTCTTGCCCTGCCTGTGAGGAAAGAAAAGGTTGAGAATTTTCTTTAATAAACTGTTCTCTACACATTTTCTTTTTATTCATATAGAATGTGGGGAGGTAGGGAGTGAGCATGTGAAGGAAAAGAAAACTTCACCAGTCTTAGGAAAAAGTCACAAAATACCACTATTGCTCAAGTCAACCAGACACACATGTACCCCCCCCCCCACACACACACACCCCAGACCTCTAAACCTTTTTTGGCAATCCCTGACAACCCAATTTACTGAATGGCTTCACAATACATGAATCATTATTAGAACACAGAATGGACTCCTAGCAACTAAGCTCTGAAGACAAATTTGAAAGGAAGCAAATAACCCAGAGCCTCACATTTGAATTCAATAACCCACTCCCTGGGGCAGCTGTTGACACTAGAATAAATAAAGTCCATTGTAAATAAATGATGAATGACATCTTTACGCCCACCATCTGCTGGTGTAAAGGTTGTTGGAAGGCCAAGGATGCAGATTTTATCAGTTATATCATAAACTGCAGTGAGCTTTCAACAGTCATCAGATGGAATTCTTTGAGCAATCATTTTATTATGAAAAACAGAAAATGGTTCTGAATTTAATTTATATAATTTTTTTCTCCACACTCAATCAATTTCCTCTGTATGTGATATATAATGCTTGTCAAACAGCAACAGGATGTAGAAGTCATCTTTATATCCACTTGTGAAAACAGACTTCAGAGATTATGCAAAATTAGTTCATTTTTCTCTCTTACTGGTGCACTAATATTCTGGTTTTTAAGAAGGCTGGTGAGGGATATACATACGGCCTCTGAGTTTTAAAAATGAGACGGTTCTTATCAGAAATACTTGTGCATTTTTGATCACTTCTATAACTTTTGAGAAAAAAAAAACTAAATTAAATAAACACCAAGCCAGTTTTCACAATTTCTGTATTCAAAATCTACTAACTTGAACAATATTCTTGTTTGTATGCTGAGTTTTGATCTTTCAGTGTAACTATACTAAACCTCAGAATTCACACAGACAGCTTAAGTTTTGCCTTGTTCTAACACTCCACACTACAATTCCTTGTACTTCTTGGCCCTCGCAATATACTCCCTCCCTCCCATGCTCTCCACTCTGAGTGCCTAGCACTGGGTCTGGCACACAGCAAACATGCAGAGAAAGCCTTTAGAATGAAAGAATGAATCCTAATGTCTTAATCGAGTGTACAAAACAGTCATTACTCCATCCCACTGAAATAAGTAGACATCAGTAAATCCTAACATGCTAAAAGATTCAGTAAAAATAACTTCTATGTGGAAACTAAAGATTAGGCCTTCTCTCGGTAACTTGCAAACAATTCTAGCACTTTGAATGTCTTTGGCCAAACTGAATCCTGAGAAAGCCATCACACAAAAGAACTGTACAAATAGCTGACTCATTTCATATAGTTCGAGGTTAAAACATTAGATAATACTAGTTGGAAACATGAAATTCATTAAAATTACTTTTATATAATTTATTGAGATGTATCTTTCCAAAAAAGTTCTTTTAATAAACCAAAATATAAGCATAATGGGAATTTTTAAAACTGCTTAGCACAGGAAAACTAAGGACTATATATATTTAAAGATTTTATTTATTTATTCATGAGAGACACAGAGAAAGGCAGAGACATAGGCAGAGGGAGGAGAAGCAGGTCTCCATACAGGAGCCTGAAGTGGGATTCAATCCAGCAACTCCGGAGGCAAAGGCAGATGCTCAGCCACTAGGCTACCCAGGCGTCCCCAGGACTATATTTTTGAGAGATTTCTTTCACTTTCACTGTGAATTATATATATCAAGGAAGGAGTCTTGGTAATAATATAAAAAGATATATATATATATATATATATATATATATAAGTTAAAAATCAGGTTTAGAGCTCTAAATATTGAGAAAAGGCAAAAGTTCTTTAAAACAATCTTGCAGGGACATTCTGTGGTAGGAGTTAAAATGAATATACCATTAAGAGGAACACCACTATATGATTTAAAACTTCGGGGTTAATAGCTCAGATAAACAGTAAAAGGGAAAACAAATTTTTACAAAGAAAAAAAAAAAACACATGCCTGTACACCATTCTTACTCCCTTTGTACTGTTTTACCAAGAACAACATGTTACAATATGGAAATACTGTTTTTAATGCATCGCTTTATACTGAATCCATTCAATCGAGTTTTGCCTGCCATTACAAATTAAAGACTCAAGCAAATAAAAACCCAAACATTCCAAGTGAGGTCTATGAACATAACCATGCATCTTAAAACCTATGATTACTTTAAAGATCAGTATTCAGTATTCAGAATAGTTTCCAAATTCTTTAGATGTCACTGGTAAAGACATCTCACTCACTGGCCTAGTCTCTGTTAATGGGATTCATAGCCTTAAAATAAATCTTGCCCAATTAAGTATTTTACTATGACTTCTTTATACACAAACTGTCCAACAACTGCATAAAGCTAGTCCAATGCTAATTATCTTGATCACATTAAAGCAATCTACTTTTTAAAAAAACACATTAATATAAACATGGCCAAATGATGGTTAACCTGTAATGTTTTACATGAAAAAGAATGTCAACTTAGGAAGTACAGATGTTATTTTTGATCATCTTCAATACAAAATGTTGACTTAAGGAGTTTTAGAAGCTTGAAACTGAACAGTATAGAGAATTACCTGCGGTAAGAGATTTCTAATAGTGGCTGAGGGTATTAAAGCAAAACACATTTAATGAAAGGAAAATGACTAGCTAAGTGAACAGCACCAGAGAAACCTGGTTAGGAGTGACCAGAGTGGACCATAAGCTTATCAGTTCATAATATAACTGTTTGAGTTCTGCAAAAAATCAGCAAGATACCCAGAGTGCAAAATGTAAAAGACAGCAAGTCAGCCTTGCCAGATAATGGAACATGTTTGTTCTCAGTGATGCTTTGTACTTGAACAATCAGTCATAAAACCTCTGTGAGAAAATAAGCTTTGTAGACCTCTGTTTTCCATGTGGGGACTGCTAAATCAAATAAATTTGGTTCTTTAGCCCATCATTTGCTTATTTGTTTATTTTAAAATTAAGTACAATATACCCCTAACATGGGAATCGAACTCATGACCCCAAGATCAAGAGCTGCATGCTCTACTGACTGAGGCAATCAGTCACCCCTAGCCCATACCTTTAAAAGTGACTTCCAATCGCCAGATGAGGATACCCTGACTTGACTTCCCTACATGCCTAAGTCTTTCTGTTCCCAATAATTTTTGTGGTAACCACGCTGGGAATTTAATTCCTCCTTCTCTCCTGTTACCTCCATAACATACAACTTTACACACAGTAAGCTACTGCTCAAACATTTCTAAATACCCTGGTTTTTAAGTCTTAAAGCTTTTTTGAGAATCTGATCTCTATTTGTTTCTCTAGAATTTTATCTTCTTATTCAATAAAAGTCTTGTTCTTATAGTCAGTTTTTTTTTCCTGCTGATATCCTGACCATATTCAGAATATTCTTGCTTTTGTGCCTACGTAACTTTGCCTGAAGAACTATTTTCCTCCAGCTACCCAATTTCCCTTCCCTTTAAGGACCTGTCCAAACCTCCGGATTCTCTCACAAAGCTAGGAAGCTTGTCTACCATAGCCCATAGTTATCCATTTCTCTTCACACACCCAAGAGCACTTCCATGTGATCATATGGTTCTAGTATTATTGATTATATAAAAGGTACATACTCTGCTCAAATGCTGATCTTGTTTCCACCTTAGTTCTCTTTGAGGGATAGCCTAACTCGGAATACTGAAGTATATACAAGTATGCGCTCACATTATGTTATCTTGACTAATCTCAAAAGACCAATAAAGTTAGAAAATTCAGATCTGTGAGAATCAATATTACAGTAATACCTCTACTTTCATTGTTAGTCATTTATCTAACAATTCCCACTATATAAAACTCAGTAAAGAACCAAAAAGTAGAAAAGGATTACTAAGTAGCCAAAAAAGTTGTCCAGTGTCCAAAAATGAAATCTCAGGTACTTACTAAAGATTCAACTTAAAAATCTCGACCTGTGATAAGGAACAACCATCAAGAAAAAAAAAGATTCTGAAATCTACATGCATGAACAAGACTTCTGTTTTGGATGACAGTAACATCAATAAAAATCAGAGTGATTTTTAAGGCTGTCTCAGTGTCCACAGCAAGGACACTGAAAAAGTCAATCTGGACTATTTAAGTCTAGGCTTTTTAAGGGAGTCTCCTAGAGAAATGAAAGTAGATCATCTTGAGAAGAGATACAGGGTTGTAAATACCTAGAAAGAAGAGTGATGTTAAATTTCTTAAGAAATTAAGACTATTTACTTTGAAAAAGAGAGGATTTCAGATTCTTTTAATGCTGCCATATAAGAGAAACTGGAGACCACAGGTGGGAGGTAAATATTAGAGTAGAATGAAATGTCTAACATAGCTTCTTGGCCTTGTAAGTTATTCAAGAGAAGGTTAATGAACAGCTGCCATAGAAGGCAAAAGCCTCTCTACTCCTGGGGTTGTGGGGATGGGAGCAGAGAGGAGTGGAGGCAGAACCAAGGTGCTTGGTTTCAGCCCCTTTCTTTGCTCCCACTGAACTGGAGGGTCATCCATCATTATACCACCCCACTGATAAATAAAAACACTCGTTTGGGTAAGAAGTTGGTTATAAGAATGGACACATTTTACAAAGAACCAAAAAAATGCCTGTGATTTGCTGAAAAGGTACTTTCAGCATGTAGGCTGCATGTGAGTGTTTTTTACGTAGTTCCAATATCTTCCTTGGGGGAAAAATATTTGTGAATTTAAAATATCTCGAGGGAAGTTGAGCAGAAACATGGACTTAAAACATCCATACTATAAATTTGTGAGGAAGAGAATAAAATTTATTTGGATCAATTGGGAAGGCAAAAAGCAAAAAGAGGAGTAGGAATAAAAAAAGGAAGGTAAAGGCTGGATGAGGGTCTAAGACTGAGAATGGACTTCTTCTTACACTTCCCTTTCCATCAGTCAAGGAATAAGAAGTGGCAGCAAACTGTTTTCTTGACTCATCCTGACAGAGACTAAACATACCACATTATTTGACTTCTGACAAAAGAAAAAAAGTTACACAGGGCCAAAGGAAAGTGCTTTCAGGGAGGTTGTGACACACTGTCATCACTGCTTGCAGCAAGGCCTCTAGGGAGTATCTGTTGGCAACTATACTTACTATTTTCAAAACAAGCAAAGATGCTGGATGGTGGATATGGAAATTTTGAAAGGAAATTTCCTTATTTTTATTTTTTGTGAATGGAAATGGATATACAATGAATGACAAACATCCTAAGACACTGGGTCTTGGGGGAAAAAATAATTTCCTTAAGGCTGATGAAACAAATAATAATAATATTTGGCAAATTTTTTCCTGAAGGACTCTAGGATGGTTTTGTAAATGGCCTGGGCCAGGAGAGACATGATCCTTGCTACTAAAAATGTAGTTTCCTAACTAAATGTATCAATATGTTGAAAAACATTAATGAGGGTAGCCCGGGTGGCTCAGAGGATTAGTGCCGCCTTCAGCCCAGGGCATGATCCTGGAGACCCAGGATCAAGTCCCATGCCAGGCTCCCTGCATGGAGCCCGCTTCTCCCTCTGCCTGTGTCTCTCTATATCTCTTCATGAATGAATAAATAAAATCTTAAAACAAACAAACAGACAAAAAAAAAAAAAAAACATTAATGATATGGGAAACCAAGTGTGGAACCAAACTGTATGTGTGTCAGATAATGTCTATTAAAGAGTTTTGGAAGTTAGGTGAAATAAGAAAACCTATGACAATTAGAGGAGAACCTCTAAGGCAGAAACTCAAAAAGCAGATTTCAAAAGTAATAAATTAACAGAGTTTTTTGAACATTCTTTACAATCTGAAATGGGCTATTTATTGGTCCTAGCACCCTCCATGTGGAAGCCCTGGAATTCTTGGGAGTCATGATGTCTTTGAAGATACCAGTCTCTCACTTTTAGAGACAGAAGAAAGAAGACTCCTCCTCTGCCTTACTAGAGGAAGGATGAACAAGGTTTTGTGGTTTTTTTCCTATTTCCCTTTCATACTGGTCCAAAATAAGTAATTACTACAGATTTCTTCTGAAACATCACTGCAGTGTAAAATAATCAACTCATAAGAAAAAAAAAAAAAAAAGGCAGGACTAATTAACCAAAAAAGAAACAATTGGGGAATTAATGACTTGTTCAAGTTTCAAAAACTGGAGGGGATTAAGAGAACACCTTAAGGATAGAAGAACAAGTGATAAACTATAACAGACTACAATGAAGTGGTTTGTGCCTCTGATGTCACAATATTTTCAGTACAATATCAGTCTTCCCTTTGGAACTACGTACTTTAGTTAATGGGGTCTCTTGGACATATCCAATGATCCTACAAGCTGCTTAGAATGAGATGCTTTACTTATTCGTTCAATGAAATTTACCAAACACTTAACCAGTCAGCATCTATAAATATAAGACACAATGTTAAGCACAATACAATGGTCGTTTCCCTCATGATTTTCTGAGGAAGGTAAACAAACAAGTAAAGTAACAGGATCAGAACTATAACAGAAATATGCATAAAATACTATGGGGAGAATGAGCTATCCCATGGGTATCAGAAAGGTTCCACAACAGCTGACATCTGGGCTGGTCTTAAATGGGAAAAGGGGGTAAAGTATTTTAAGCAAAGCAAGTATTCATGCAGTACAAGGTATGAAAAATGTGTTTATCAGAGAATAGCAAGTAGTCTCGTTCACACTACACTGTGCTGCATGAGTTTATTAGCTAAGTTATTAGCAGAATTTATGCAAAACAGTTCTGAAAAAGGAGATTCTTCAAATATAGAAGTAAAAAATACTTCATTTTGGCTGGAGAGCATTAATTTTAAATCTCTAGAAAGGGACTTTGCATATTTCGTTTTTCTCTTTTCCATGCAGTTTTGAAATCATGTTGCCTGGGAGAATATAAATCAAAAAAGTTATGAGACACTACAGGCTCAGGGTGGGGGAACCCTAAGAAACAGTAAAAGCATAAATCTTCCCTTAAAAAGAAGAGGTAAGATACCACGAGAACCTAGAGTCCAATGTGTAACTCTGGGACAGAGCAAGATAGAGATTTAGGGTTTTCCATTTCAGGGACAATTATGTGATAACATAGGAGCAGTCAGGATTGTAGTGCTCATGACAGCCTGCAGCCACTTGCTTGGTCTTGGGAATCCAGTCTGTGAGACTGAATATTCTCCAAGGTTCCTTCCTTCAGTAACTATTATAGGTGACAAGTAAGAAATCAAGACTGAGCGACAAGAGAAAAAAGAAAAAAACAGGGGTATATAATGATAAAATTCCCCATATTTTATATTTCATTTACTAGTTTAGAAAATATGCTTTTTGTCATAACAGCTGACCTTTTGATCTTTCTCAATTGGGATTCTGTGAAGAATTAAGTCCTAATTGACCTACGGCAGTAGTTCTCAAAATGTGATCTCCGACTCTTCCAGGGTCCATGAAGTCCTCCATTTCCCAACTACCTATTTCTGTGAGGTTGTATTTTCTTCATACACTCCAACTAAATAACACACATAAGACTCAGTGAAGAAGCAGATATGGGAATCCAAGCTGTTTTCTATTAAGCAGATAGTGAAGAGACTTTTCAAAATGTAACAAATCGACACTCTTCTCACTAGAAAAATAAAGTTTTGTTTTGGGAAAACATAGTCAATTTCCATAAAAACTGCTTTGTTTAGCCTAACATATAATGAATTTATTATATTTTTAAAAAGATTTTATGAATTTGAAAGAGAACATGTGCATGAGTAGGGGAGAGGGGCAGAAAGAGAAGGGGGGAAACAAACACCCCACTGTGCAGGGAGCCCCATGAAGGACTCGATCCCAGGATCCTGGCCGTAGGCAGACACTTAACTGACTGAGCCACCCAGATGCCCTTATTATGCTTATTTTAAAATGAATTAGTAACTGGATATTTAATAAGTTTCTCAGTCTGGAGGCACCTGGATGGTTCAATTGGTTAAGTATCCCACTCTTGGATTAGGTTCAGGTCATGATCTCAGGATCATGAGATGGAGCCCCATGGTGGACTCTGCAGTGGACAGGGAGCCTGCTTTAGATTCTTTCTCCCTCTTCCTCTGCTCCTCCTCCTGCCTCTCTTTCTCATCTCTTTAAAAAAAAAAAAGTTTCTCAGTTTTGATTTCTAATATGGTATATATTGATAGCTGTAAGCCACATAAACAAAAGCTCTTTGGGGTCCTCACTAATTTTTAAAAGTATAAAGAAAGGGATTCTGAGACCAAAAAATTTGAGAACCACTACTTCAAAGCATCTACCATATGTAATAAAGTAACTCCTCTTTCATGTATTTAAGTTGGGAGAACAGAGAAAACAGTCACTCAAATCCGGTGCGGTGGTTAAAATGACAAATTGTTATTTAACGCTATATAGCATGGCATGGAATAGGTATTCAATGAATCTAAGTGAGAAGGAAAGTGGCTTTAAGCGGTTGGGACTACATCAAACTTTAAAAAAATTTTTTTTAAAGACTTATTTATTTATTTGGCAGAGAAAGATATATAGAACACAAGTAGGGAGAGCAGCAGGTGAAGGGAGAGGTAGAAGCAGGCTTCCCATGGAGCAGAGAGCCCTATGTGGGGCTTGATCCTAGGATCCTGTGATCATAGGCCAAAGGCAGACACTTAACCAAATGAGCAACCCAGGGGCTCCTCAAGCTTTTATTTTTAAATCGAACTTTTAAAATTAATAAACTTTCAGATCAAGTGACTCAATGGCGTTTACTTTCATATTTTATCTTGTATGTGTACTTTAGATTTGCTATTTTATTTTCTTAAAAACACAGTTTAGCACATTTCCATTTAGATAAATAGCCTGAGCATTTGTTCAGATATGTTTCACTAACAACCAACACCTGCGGTCTACCTGGTGAAAACACTGCGAAAGAAAACCTAATCTTTTCTGGCACCACATTTCATCTCATGGCTGTAGGGGTATTTGTATCCAACAAACCGTAATAGGCATAAAATGACATTAAAACAAAATAAAACATATACTGTACTTTCATACAACAACTTTATTGAGGGCATACAGTGTATTCATTATACTCACCGTATCCCATATCTGAAGTTTTATCTGTTTCCCATCAATAGTTATCATTCGAGCACCAAACTCTACACCTAAACAGACAAAAAAAATGATTTGTTACACAAACAAGAGGAACTGTATTTCACATTTAAGGATGTATTTCCAGGACATACTACGCCAGATGCTACACAGATGAACTTTAACAAATATAGCTCTTACCACTAGACAACATATATATAATCTAAGGCAGAGGTACTAAAAGGCATAAGCTGAAGACACAAAATATTAAGATATTCAAGTCTAGTACAGTTAAAAAACAAACTGTGGTCTTCCTGTTTCACAGGCTTAATAATATAAAAACAACTAGAAATGAGATAATAAAATTTCTTAAAAACTATTAATATGATATTAAAAAAATCACTGAAAGGGGCAAATGTACTTTGAAATCATAGTTTTGGTTCCCAGTGTGGATTACCAATTAGAAAAGAAATCTCCAAATCTACCCACTAGAGATAACCATTGTTCAAACATACTTCCAGACATTACTCCATAGGTAGCATATTCTGTGTAGAAACACAGAAGTACACAATTTACATAAATGGGAGCATATAAATGTTGTTCTGCAATTTGCTTTTCAGTCAGTAACATAAACATTATTCTACATCACATATCTCATTACAAACCAATAAATATATAAAACTATGCCATTATTTTTGATGGCTGCATAATTAGCCAACTTTACTTAGTTGGTACTCTGTTTCTACAAATTCAGGTCATTCCCAAATTTTCACTGTTAGTTAAAACTGAAATGAACTTTCTGCATACATTTTCAGCTAACGATTATGATTTTAGGCAAATTACAGGAAAAAGAATTGCAGGTCAAAGAGAGTACACTTTACACTTATAAGTTAACTACTTGGGCTTTTTCCCTTCATTTATCATCTTTTTTTGAAAGCACTCAGGAAATCATCAAAACAGGAGGAGAAAAAAGGGGATAATTTCAGAACAGCACACAGCTGTGAAGGAGACTCTGAAAGAAGTCTATCACTTATATTACACCAAGTCATTACTGCTTGGAGTGTGCTCTATCAGTATTTAGATCAGAGTCAGGGTGAAGGGAAGACACACATGGTCCTCAGAAACCAGATGTCACCCTGGCAGCAAAACAGCTTCTAGTTGCCCAGGGAAGGGCATACTGCCCAGTGTCAGAATTCCATTTCAGCATCTCCTATAATTCCCCAACCAGGATCTGTAGGATCAGAAACACAGGTAATTTGTCCTTTCATGATATGTAACCTCAGGGTTTTACTCTACATTTTAAATACTGATTCCATCCTAGGGACATAGTCAATACAAAAAACTAATGGTATGTTTCTCAGATTCAGAAATAAAGAAAAGCTGGAGACCCAGCAGTCATGATGTACTAGAATGAAAAATGCAAAATTATGCCATATAAAACCATTTTCACATCTACTTATGTATTCATTACAAATACATATAAATATATACATACATATATATTCACATGTATTCTGTGCCACCAGGTGGGAAAAACACAAAACCACCCACCAGCTTACCATTAATGACATGGAACCAGTAATTAAATATTATACAAATGTTCTTTGAAGTGTCAGTATTTAAAAGGGATGTACTAATGTACAAAATTCTAGATAGCTAAATATTTCACTAAGTGGGAGCCTTTCATGACTCTATTGCTTCTAGCCACAAATCAGAGACAGAAATCCTGTTTTTTCTTTCATTGTCATGGGTGGGCTTTTAACCACAATCCAAAAATGCTGCACTGTTCACTGGGATTAAAGATTTCTTCAACTGGATGCATAATGTCAAATTTGACAAAAAGCAACTAAAAACTAGAAAAAGACCCTTGGACTGACACCAAGGCTGGACAGGCAAGGCAAGCAAGGGCAAGCAGATGCCCCTTCTAAGGAACTGTCATCTTGTGCAGAGAGGGACACAGATACGAAGAGGGACCTGCATGCATTCTATTCTGTCCCAGCAGATGAAAGGCTCAGAACAGCTCTGCTGTTTCAGGACAGCTCCTGTTTCCTGGAGCCTCAGAATGCTTCATTCCTGCCTACTCCCAAGTCCAAGTCTTCCCTCTTCTGCAGGTTCTAAATTTTTTTTTTTTAATTTTTATTTATTTATGATAGTCACAGAGAGAGAGAGAGAGAGAGAGAAGCAGAGACATAGGCAGAGGGAGAAGCAGGCTCCATGCACCGGGAGCCCGATGTGGGATTCGATCCCGGGTCTCCAGGATCGCGCCCTGGGCCAAAGGCAAGCGCCAAACCACTGCGCCACCCAGGGATCCCCCTTCTGCAGGTTCTATATAAAACTCCAAGTATAGATCTTCCCTTTGGTTAGCCTAGCCACATTTGCATTTGGTACATTTATCTCTTTATTCAAAGTAATAAAGGTTGTTTGAAATGAAACAAAAACAGAATCTAATTTCAGCTCTAGAACCATAACTCTTTCTAATCTAGTTACTTGTAACTGGGCTCAATGCAGGTTTTACCTTTGTAGACTATGTGGCAAAAGAAAACACTGAAACCTAAATGTCCTGTAAGACTGGGTAACACACAAAAACCTGAAAACCTTTTTCTCCTGCATTATTAAAAATTTTTAATCTTTTGCAACTTAAGTATGTATGTATGCTTGAGAATCCCATTTAGAACGACTTCCCTATCTTTTTTTCAAGGGATAAACCATCATCTCCTATGCCCTTGAGGCTCTCTTCCCAGATACATTTTCAATTAACAGCCAATTTGGCTGCCAGAGAAATTGTCTGTGGAGCCAAATATAAGAAGGCCTCATTTACCTGACATTGTTAGGGAGCAAAGCTGATTTTTTCAGATATGTTATTCACTTGCAACCTTCCAGAACAAAATACTCTGAATGCAAATACATACACTTTTTAACTCTCTCTAGATCATTATCATCCTTATACAGTAAGAACCTGAAACCTTGCAGAGCAACCATTTGTTGAGCATTTAATGATCAATACCTACTAACTGTGGGGCCATGGGCAAATTGTTAAATCTCTTCTGTGTCATAGTTTTCTTATCTGTAAAATGGTATCAATGACATCCATTCTCTTAAGACTTTTTTTCAAGATTAAAAGGGTTATTACATACAAAATACAAGAGTGCTTGGCGTACAGGAAGTACTCAGTATGTGTGAACTGTCTTATCATTCCATACTGTACACCAAAATTTCTAAACCACCACTCACATAACTAAAGATGACAGCCTATTTGAGAAAGGGCCACTTATCAGAGCCAGGTGACTGTGGGGTTGCCAAAGCAGAGAGCAGAGATAGACCAGAGAACATTTGGACTTGTTTGGGCACCTAGATGTCATGGAGGCTCACAACAGAGACTTGAGGGAAGAAGGCTTTATTCCCCTAATTCTAGAAATAAGGGGGAAAACTAGATATTAAAGAGTAATTTCCCCAATTTTCTATGAAAAATGAGTAGTACATGCCATACTTAAAAATACTAAAAGAGGGATCCCTGGGTGGCGCAGCGGTTTGGCGCCTGCCTTTGGCCCGGGGCGCGATCCTGGAGACCCGGGATCGAATCCCGCATCGGGCTCCCGGTGCATGGAGCCTGCTTCTCCCTCTGCCTGTGTCTCTGCCTCTCTCTCTCTCTCTGTGTGACTATCATAAATAAATAAAAAATTTAAAAAAAAATACTAAAAGAATTCAAATTATAGAGAAAATGATTATAATGCCCTTGACTTGTAAACTACTCTAGAAATTTTGATCATAAATTACAAAAACAAAACTAAAAGGTACAAATATCAGCTAAGGAAAAAATTATGACTTACAGATAAGATCAGTCAACTCACAGCATGCAAAATAATTAAAAATAATGGTGGAAAAAAACTCCTATCCATAATAGTAACAAAATCTATTAAATATCAAAATAAACTTTAAAAAAGAAGACCTGTATGAAGAAAATTGTAAAACTTTACCAAAAAGCATTTAAAAAGTTGTAAAGAAAGAAAATACGTATGTATATAAATAGATGACCTTAATATACTAAAAATATAAATTGTCTTCGAATTAGCCCATAAATTTCATAAAGTTCTCAAACTTTAAAAGCCTTACTAAAAATTTTGTGATTTGGCAAACTGAGATTAAATGTCATTTGGAAGAAAAAATTCACGATACTGATCAAGAAAACCTAGAAAAGGAAAAAATGTCAATCACATATTAAGTATACTACACAGTTACTAAAAATAGCAGTGTGATTAAAAAAAAATAGCATGTGATATTTTCTCATGAAATAGAGGAATAAAAACCCCAAAACATAAATGGAATAGATTGAGAGTACCCAGACTTGCTTACATATGCAGATGTAGCATATGCAAAGGTAATAGTTCAAACAAGAAAGAAAGATGGCTTATTTAATTAATGAATGGCATGGGGCCACACATTATACACAAAGAAAATTATATACATGGCCATATACCAGATAGGGTACAAATTTATAGTATTCGAAGAATATTTTAAAGAACATTATATAATTTTTGTTTTGGGGAGCCTTCCTTAGTAAGGTCTGAAAGCCATGAAGAAAAACATCAATGTATCTGACCAAAAGAACAAAAAACAAACTGGTATTAGAAGAGGCAAAAAGATAAAAACACGTAATCCAAAGAGAAAAGACACACAGTAGTTCTTAAACATGTTAAAAATGCTCAGTCTCACTACAAATTCAGAAATTGCAAAGTAAGATAACCACTTTTCTCTCTCCATTTCACAAAGAGTAAAATCCTAGAATCAGCAATGAAGGGCAAGGATGAGCAGAAACGGGTACTTGGTTTAGTACGCAGGTGGAGGGAGTGCAGATCAGAACAGCTTTGTATGTTTATGAATACATTTTAAAGTTCTAGAAGGCGACAAACACACCTGTGGATGCAGGAGGGCCAAAGGCAAGTCATACAGAGAATATAACTTTCTCTGGATTTTTAACAATGTTTTCAAAATAACCACACCCCATCATTTACATTTTATTATTCAGGTAATACTGACTTTGTGAGATCTAAATCAGATGTTCACAGGTCTTTTAAGCTAACTTCCTAGTTCTTGGCCATATTATTCTAACTAACTCGAGTTATCTCAGAAAACTGAATCCCAAATAAATGAGGTGTGTTTTTAACTTATTTGTGGGAATGCAGATACAAGAAATGATGCTTCAATTATACCACCTTTTCCCTCCAATGACTCTTCACAGTCATTTCTTACAGGATGACTAGTGTAAGGACATGGGGGAAATAGGTAGGAAGGTGGTATCAACATATAAATGGTGTTTGTTGAATTGTCCATTAGTAGGTAGTCAAATAAATGTAGTGGGAATTAGTGGGCTGTAACTAGAATTATCTCTACACAGTGTAATTAAACAGCATTAAACAAATGTGTGCATCAAGCACTGTAATGTTTAATGTTACTTTATGAAGCTTTCTCCCCACATGGATAGTAATATTAATTTAGAAAACATTTATAGAGTCTTTATATGGCTAGGCACTGGAGATACAGCACTGAACAAAACACTTTACCTTCATACTGGTGGGAGACAATATTCACTTATAATCACCTGAATAAAAAATTAAGAAAAAAAAAATCCAAGCAAGGGGATGGGTATGAAGGTGTGCACGTGCATACAGGTACACTTGTGAAGATCTAGGAAGAAAAAAAAAATCAGGAGATATTTGGATCAAGTTAAGTTTGAGATGCCTAACAGGCATCTAAGAGAAAGGAGATATTGCAGAAGCAGGTGGATATGTACACATGGGGAGGAGAGAGCCTAACTGGAGTAAATTCAAAAAAGAATGAGGGGAGGGGAAAAACCAGAGATAGAAAATATGAACAATTCTTTCTGAAGACGTCTGCTTAAAGGAAATAAAAAGATTGAAAGCTGGAACAGATAAATCGTGAAAAATGACAACCCCAGGAAAAATGAGTAATGTGTGGGAGAAAAAAAGAAGTGCTGAAGCAGTGTTCTTGAGTAGGCCATGGCAAGCAACTCTCAGTTCATCTACGGTAGCAGGGAGAAGGCAGAGTTTATGGGTGCAATGCAAGTAGGTGGGCCTGTGTGCTGATGGAAACCTGTGAAAATGCTCTTCTGCTTGCCTCTATTTTGAAATACACATCGAGATTATCACAGAGTGAAGACAGGAGAGGTGGTGCATGCTTAAAGTGCAAGAAGGCGTAAGTAACAGTTGGGCAGGAAAGTGGAGAATGAATGAACTGGAAATAAAGTGCAATTGTCAAGCAGTTAGAATTCAGTATCTAAGAAATTTTTTTTTAAGACTTTATTTATTTATTCATGAGTGACCCAGAGAGAGAGGCAGAGACATAGGCAGAGGGAGAAGCAGGCTCCCCATGGGGAGCCTGATGTAGGACTCAATCCCAGGATCCCGGGATCACAACCTGAGCCAAAGGCAAACACTCAACCACTGAGCCACCCAGGTGCCCTGTGTCTAAGAAATTATGAGATTAGTTAGCACGGTTTTGTGGGGTTTTTTTCCAAGCAGGACAGAGTAGGTAGTTGGATTTAACCTGTGGGTTAGCCGTGAGACCGTGATGAAGCAAAGGAGGGGAGGAGGAATGAGGGTGCATGCAAGGGTGATTATAATGACATAATTACAGTGGTTAGAGTTAAAACTGGGTAAGGAGGGATATTTCCACCACCTGAGAGGTGAGAGCAGGACAGCAGGATCAGTGGATTATAGGACTGATGGAGCAGATAAATCATTGTTAGCAACTCGAGGGTGTGAGCTAGAAGGATGACAGAACAGTCAAATGGCTAGATGTATGAAAGTAAGACGCTGGAGAACCTCCAGACACTGGTAATGACCAGGTTTGACTATGGGAGTGAGGAGCTGAGTTGAGGGGAAGCAAGATCACAGGAGGAGAGGAAGTAAAGCAATGGAAAGGCTAGGGTGTGTGTGGGAGGTGTGCTCACATGCACGCATAAATCAACAATACAAAACATATTCCTAGGTGGGTAATCAATATTTACAAGCCATTGCTCTAATGCAAAATCTGACTCAGTAGACTCTTTAACAAGGTCCCACAGAATACTGATGCTGCTGGTCAGTGGGACCGTGTTTGAACACACCCTCTGAGTAGCAAGGTTCTAGTCTAGACCTTCAGTGTAACTGGACCCAGAAGCCATTTGTAAACTGCTTCTTTGATTCCTATTGTTAACAATTCTCACTGAGATAGCAGTCAAAGGGTAGGGAGTATTTCATAGGCTCATCCTCATCTTTGACTTCCTCTGTTCCACCGTTTAATACTTCCTAATCATGGCCCTACCTCAGCCTTTTCACCTTGCTCTATTCATCAGGCAAAGAAAGTATGCAGCAGAATCAAGGTACTGTCTTACACCTATTTCACCAAACATTCCAATGTTCCTTTAAAACAAATATGTGCTAATAACCTGAAAAATAAATAGTTGTGATGGGTATCGTAAAGTACAGAAGTCAGGGTCCAACCAGAAAAACCAGAAACTATATTTAAATATTTAAAACAGAGAGAATTTAATGTAGGGAGTTAGCTACAGGAAAGAGTGAGCCAAGAAGTTCAAAGATGGGATGGATGGTAATGAAGCTGAGATATTAGCAGCAGGCAAGTGCTACCATCCCGAAGCTGGGGCGACAAAGAGAGAAACTGGAGTTAGGAGAGCTTAGGAGTCAGACCATTGGTTGGCCTGTCACCACCAGAGTTGGGGCTAGAGTCTTGGAAGATGTACAGTTAATCCAGGCAGACAGAGAAAAGAGAACACTCGGCATTCTTTTGCTTTAAGCCTCCTACCTCCCAGAGCCACCCACCAGCAAACCCAGGGGGAAGGCAGCTGGTACAGCTGAGTTACAGTTTCAAACAACTTCCTTTGGTCCATCTCCTTCCCTCTCTCTACAAGGATAAGCCTTGCCAATTTCTGACAGCACGCTTAAGCCCATCTATCACCTGTGCCATAACACCTTAGAAATGTATACGAAGCTTCATGAAAAGGGAGACACTTTTGTTTAGTTCCCTATCCTAAAACCAACCATGTGGCTAGTTGTTTCAGGACTGAGGCAGGCCAAAGAGACAGCCCCAAGGTTTAGACCATCTGGGCAAAGAGCAGATCCTACACAAAACTGAACTCACCAAAGTTAAACTATGAATGAGGACCAGCATGAAACAGTAGTACCTGTTTTATCCTTCATTACTGTATCACTTAAAACTATAAAAATTAGGGATCCCTGGGTGGCGCAGCGGTTTGGCGCCTGCCTTTGGCCCAGGGCGCGATCCTGGAGACCCGGGATCGAATCCCACATCAGGCTCCCGGCGCATGGAGCCTGCTTCTCCCTCCGCCTGTGTCTCTGCCTCTCTCTCTCTCTCTGTGACTATCATAAATAAATAAAAAATTAAAAAAAAAAAAACTATAAAAATTAGAATCTGGATATTCTCAATGACAATAGCCACTTGGGAAAAGATTTCAATATATCCACAAAGTATATGTTGCTTGGCCAAAAACTATTAATTCATTTAATCATTTAATTAACAAACTCTCTGATTTGGTATTTTAAAAATACACAGGACATGAGAATCAACTTGCTATTAATGATGATTGAAAGGTATCTATAGTGGGCTAACTGAATTTAAACTTAAAAGAAAAAATAAAGATATCTGTAGAAAATAAGCAGTCACTGGTTGAGACCTGATACACCAAGCTATCAGTGGTGAAATCCAAGTAGATTTCAGTCTAACAGTGACTAGTAACCGTCTCGTTTATTCTCTGCAACACAGGACACTAAAAATGGCTGCTGGCAGTTTTTCCTCAATTGGTAATTATACATAAACCTAAAGCATCTACCATGTGGCCAGGCACTGTTCCAATGTTTCACAGTTATTAACTCATTTATTGCTCACAATAACTTTGTGAGATTGGTACCACTATTATTTTCATTTTACAGATAAACTGAGGCATGGAGTGGTAAAGCGGCTTACCCAGCTAGTTAGTGGCACAGCCTTGATTTGAACTCTGGCAAGGTGGTCCCAAGTCTCTGCTCTTGTCCCTATGCTATATTGTTTGGCAATCATTTATTTAATAATTAAGTACAATCAAAATCCTAAATATTTATGACTTCTTTCCCATTTTCTGACCACTTTTACAAAGTTGGATAATATTTTTACCATACTCATATATTTTTATTTTTAAAAAGTGGTGACACTAAACTCAGTAACAAATTTAGTTTCACTGATTCTTTCCGGCCCATTTGGAACAGAATGGACCCCCGTTAGCACATTCCATTTCTACTACACAAAACTTCTGAAGGTTTCTCATCTCTTGTATAAAACTTACCGATAGTCAGGTCATGCACTGGCTGAAACCTCTTGTCTGTAAACTGTAGCAATAAGCATGATTTACCAACACCTGAAAGTTAGAAAAAAAAATCATGAGACATAACTCACAATAATTAAGAAACACTTTACAAAGTACCTAGGAAAGAGGCAGCTAGCGTTTCTGGTGCTCTGTGAACAGTCTACCAGAATTTCTCGGTGCTCGAATTTCTTGAGAAATCACAAGATTGATGATTTAGGTGGAAGGTGTTTGACAATCTAAAACACCTTTTCATCCTTTGTTATTCATTTGACATTTTAATCTGAAAGGTAAAACTGGCAGGAACTCCTGCGAGACAACCGAACAGGTCCTCCCAGCAGCAGCCCCTACCACAGTACTCCAGCAGTTAAGAGCTCAAGCGCTTTGTTTTTTGTGTAGTAGTGAGAATACTTAAAAACAAAGTAATCTCTTTTTGTAATTTACCTTACTTTCCTACAAACAAACAAACAAACTGGCAGTGGGATCTACTTTGCTCTATCTTCTGGCTAATTCATTTCAGGATCAACTCTACTCCTTTTTTTTTTTTTTTTTTAAAGATTTTATTTATTGAGGGGGTGGGGAGAGAAATGTATTTATTTATTTGTGCTTGAGCAGGAGGAGGGGCAAAGTGAGGGGCAGAGGGAGAAGCAGACTTCCTGCTGAGCAGGGAGCCAGGTGTGGGGCTCCATGCGAGGAGCCTTAACTGACTGAGCCACCTAGGCTCCCCAGGATCAACCCTGATCTGAACTGCATCCCTTCCCTCTGCCACCTAATTTCACTTCATTAATATCATGAATAACTTCCACAGTCCTAAATTAAGGACAAATTTTCTGTATTTATCTTACTCATCCTCTGAGAACTGGTTACTGAACACCACAGCATCTTCCTACTCATTTTCAGGCCCTCATCTTCACATTAGACCAAGTCGGCTTCCTTGTCAGCATCCTGCATTTCATTCATTCTTTCACTCAAAAGGCTTTACTGCATGCTAACTGTGCTCTGCACTTAGGACTTGAAGATACAATCACGTGGAACGCTTCCTTCCTTATAATAGAGTACAGGCAGAGAAATTAAACAGAATGAATGCCAAATAATCTATATGAACTGCAACTTGAAATAATTATAGTAACTGCCAGTTGAAAGAAGAGAGTACTATGAGGAAGAGTAACAAGATTGATTTAGACTGAAGGGCTGGAGAAGGTTTTCCTGAAGAAGTGAAACTTAAACTAAGCTGTTCAAGGTCTTCCAGATTATAAACTCAATGAGAGAAGTATGATGAATATCTTCCTGTCTTAAGGCAGAGGTAAGGCAGTTAAGGATTTTGCTGAATGATGGGCCCTAGTGCCAAATGTTACAAAGACTATCAAAATGCCCATTACACAATTCGAAGAAATGTGTGTGCATGTGGTTATGTTTTGGAAAATACTTTATTTGTTCAAAGTTTTCTGAATGTTTTCACTAAAAAACTGGAATTTCAAAACATTTGACCTTAGTTTTCTTTTTTCTTTTATCCATGATTTCTTTTTTACATTACAAAATGTGTAAAGCCAAACTCATTTTATCATATTTCTAGCTCCTCTGAATAGACTCTCAGATCTAGGATAGAATGGAAAATTATTTTTTAAGTGTAAGAGTACAAAATAAGTGAACATTTGAGTATGAATTTTCAGGGTTCTTTTTTAAGCTTTAAAAAAAATTTTAAGCACAATCAACCCCTCAATGTGCGGCTCAAACTCATGACCCCAAGATCAAGAGCCACAGGCTCTACCAATAGTCAGCCAGGTGCCCCAAGGGTTTTGTGTTTTTTTACCCCCTAGAGAGGGAAAGGGCAGAAGACGTGGGAGAGAGAATCTTAAACAGGCTCCAAAATCCTGAGATCAGGACCTGAGCCCAAATCAAGAAATGTACACTTAACTGACCAAGCCACCCAGGTACCCCTCTTCCACCCCCCAGATTTTTATTTTTTTAAAATATTTTATTTATTTATTCATGAGAGACCGAGACCCAGAGAGGCAGAGACACAGGCAGAGGGAGAAGCAGGCTCCATGCAGGGAGCCCGATGTGGGACTTGATCCCGGGTCTCCAGGATCACACTGCAGGCCAAAGGTGGTGCTAAAATGTTGAGCTGCAACCCCCCCCCACCCCCCGCCCCCAGCTTTTTAAAACAGACTTTAAGAGCAGTTTTAGGTTCACAGCAAAACTGAGCAGAAAGTACAGCAAGTTCCCATACACTCCCTGCCCCACAGGAGCACAGTCTCTTCCATCATCACTATTTTCACCAGAGCCACAATACTTGCTATAATCCACGAACCTACACTGACTCATAATTATCAAAGTCCATAGTTTACATTCGGGTTCATGCTTGATATTTATTCTATGGGTTTTGACAAATGTATAATGTATTTACCACGATGGTATCATATAGAATAGTTTCACTGACCTAAAATCCCCTATGCTCTTCTTACTAGTCCCTCTCTTGCCCCCAATCCCTGGCAAACTACTAGTCTTTTTACTGTCTCCATAGTTTTGCCTTTTCCAGAACATCAAATATTTGAAATTAACAGTATGTAGCCTTTTCAGATTGGCTTCTTCACTTAGTAACATGCACTTAAGACTCCTGTGTCTTTTATTTGTCTTTTTTTCTAAAGATTTTTATTTGAGAGAATGAACAAACAAGAGAGAGAGGGAGAGCACGAGTGGGGAGAGGAGTGGAGGGAGAGGGAGAAACAGACTTCCCACTGAGCAGGGAGCCAGTTGCAGGGCCTGATCATGATCATGATTGCAATCATGATCATGACTGAAGCCCAAGGCAGATGCTTAACCGACTGAGCCATCTAGGCACCTCTCTTCATTTCTATTTGTAACATCCAAAATTTTCCCATATGGTATAGAAAAAAAAAATCATAATTAATTAGAAATCAGGTATTTATTACTGAGAGACCTCAAGAATCATCTAACAGACTGGTAAATCATTTAAGTGATACGAGAGCCTAAAAATCTTTCTTATCTCACAAAACAATGTATTGCTTTAGTGATACTAATAACACTTATTCTGAGCAAGTGCTAGTTAAATATAGAAAGGCTAGCTGTTTGGTTCTTCACTTAAAGATTCCATTTCTTTCTAAAGGTAAACAAAATATCTTTCAAGTTAGAGGGTTTTGGTAATTTGCACACTTTGTAGGACATCCTTTATTTAATATTTGTCCTTTCTATAATATAAAACTGGCAAAAATTTCCAAGGTTTCTTTCACCAATTTTCCTGAGTCTCTCTTAATCCTTTGTATCAGATAAGTTCTTTAAAAGCATCTTCCATATCTTTCCTCTTCTTCAGCTGTTTATTAGCCTAAATATCAGATCCCCACTCGTCAATGGCACTATATGGAATTCAAGCAGTGCTCCAGTATTTATATATACTCGATGAAATCCTATATATTTTGCAGGACTTGTAACTGATTCATCCTTCATTTTCATAGAGAATGATAGTCAAATATGTTGATTTTCCTGAGGGGAGACACTTAGAAAAAAATAATTGAATGAGGAATAGTTTAAGTGGCCAATGAGTATTTTCATGTTATTAAATGATCAAAAACTCTGAAATCTTTAAAATTTATGATTCCCAACGACAGATAAACTTACATAAAGGTACTCTTGTGCCAGGTATTGTTCTAAGCAATTTACACATGTCAGCTCATTTAACGCTTAAGAATGGCATTAGCATAGTGGTTATGATTTCTGACTCCAAAGACATACCACACTCCTTGGGTTCCAACCCCAGCCTTGTCAATCACCATCAACAGAACCTCAACTTAGTTATCTTCTCAGTGCCTCACTTTCCTAATCTATAAAAAATAGGATAATAATACCTATTTCAGATGTTTATTGGGATTATTAAATGACTTAATACATTAAGTGCTTACAGCAATATCTGGTACATAGTAAAATTCAATAAAGAATTAAAGAAATGTTTGTTATTACAATTAAAATTACACTTTCACTTATTACCATGTCTATGTATGCTTCAAACTCCCTAAAAGAAGTATATTTTATTCATTTTCAGTTTAACCACATGCACTTTCATTACATACCAAAATTCAAACTTTCTAGAAATATTTGAATATGTATCATGTTTTTTCTAAGGCTAAGAAACTGGGATATCAGTAAACAATAAGATAAAGGCCCTTGCCCTTCTGGAGTGAGAAAGGACTATGAAAAAGCTTTTAAATATATATATATATATATATATATATATATATATATATATATATATATGTGCATGTTTGTATATATGTGTATATACTGGGGGAGGTGGAGGGTGCAGATGGATGGACAGATAGATGAAGAGGACATAGTAGTGTAGAGTGTAATGTGTTAAGGTACAGAGAAAAAGCTGAGCAAATATATGGGACCTGGAATGTTGGGAGGAGGGGAAGGAAAAAGAGTGTGGTGTTTAAATGAGGTGGTCTCTCACTGGGAAGGGGAGATTTAAGTAAAGACTTGAAGAGGTGAGGAAAGAGGCAAGTGGATTACTGAGAGAAGAGCACTTTAGGCTAAGGAAACAGCTAGAGGAAAAGCTGTGAGGGGATGTTTGGAGAAACTGTCATGAGGCCAAATCCAGCCATAGCTCAGAAGGCAGGGGAGAGCCCTTGCCCCTAAAGAGGTAAGGTTGCAGACATCACAGGGCCTTATCACATAGACCCCACAGGGATTTTAAATTTTACTTGTGATAAAGTAGGCGATTCATTGGAGGTTTTGAGCAAAAAAGTAATATAATTTGACCTAAGTTCTAAAATAATCATTCTGGCTGCTACAATGAGAGTATAAGCAGATGAGAGAAGCAGAGATTGGTTAAGAAGGCTTTCTCAATGAGGCAAGAAATGGCTCTTGGACCAGAGCGGTAGCAATGGAGGGGTTTGCAATGATTGAATTCTATATGCAATCTGAAGCAGAGCCAAGAGAATTTGTTGATAGTGTGGATGTGGGTTTTGAAAGAAAGAGAATTGCATTAAGAATGGCTCCAATATTTTTGCCTGATCAAACGGATCAATCAATGAGGATGGGGAAAATTTTAAGTGGATCAGGAAAGACTATCAATTTCACTTTAGTTATTTTGATTTTAGATATTTATTAGACATCCCAGGGGTAAGGCTGGGTAGGCAACAAAATATATGAGTTTAGACTTCAGGAAAGATGTTGAGGCTGGAGATATAAATTAGAACTGTCATCATAAGATGCTATTTAAAGCCACAGAAAGAGAGGGAAAAAAAACATGTTTGTTTTATATAATAGCAGAATTAAGCAGAAACACAGCAAACATAAAAGTGACCTCTCTCAATTCTTCTACCACTGGTTTTCATTTTATACCTGGAATCTCCAAGGCCTTCAAACATCCTCTTCTATCTCTCCATGCAGACAGACTCCTATGGCTTGTTTCTCATCATCACAGATGCCTTCCTTCCCTGACCATTCTATGTGAAGTAGCTCCCAATCACTTTCTACCCATGAGAAGTTTTTGATCTTTACCAAAAAATCCCCAAATCCCTATTAGGTCTCAACCCCAGAGGTTCTGACTGAATTGTCAGCATTATGCAGTGCTTAAAAGCACTATCTGGGTAGCACTGACCTCTGTGGGCTTTTTGCTATGTAGAAGCTTTTTGGTTTGACATAGTCCCACTTGTTTCTTTCTTTCACTGCTTTGCTTTTGTTGTCGGATCCAAAACTCATCACCAAGACCAATGCCCAGGAGCTTATTGCCTATGTTTTTTTTCTGTAAGTTTTATGGTTTCAGGTCTTACATTCAGGTCTTTAATCCACTTTGAGTGAATTTTTGTGTATGATGTAAGATAGTAGTCCACTTTCATGCTTTTTTGTATGTGGCTGTACAGTTTTCTTAACACCATTTATTAAAGACACTGCCCCTTCCCCCATTGCCGTAAGTGGCTCCTCTGTCATAAGTGAGTTTGCCATATGTGTGGTTTATCTGGGCTCTCTATTCTGTTCTACTGATCTTTGTGTCTGTTTTTATGCCAATACTATACCGTTTTGATTACTTTGTAGTAACACAGTTTGAAACCAGAAGGTATAGGGAAGCATCCAGCTCTGTTCTTTCTCAAGATTGCTTTGGCTATTCACTCTTGATTAATACAAACTAGTATACTCAACGCTACTGTTAGAGTTCCTACCATGAAGTCACCTCAGCTTTTTCTATTTTTTTTTAATTGTTTTTTTTTTTTAGCTTTTTCTTTTACTTTGGATCCATATCACCATCTGCTCAGACAATACTGTGGTGAGACCTGAGTAACTAAATACCACATGAATGCCGAACAATTACAAGTAATACTCATTAAACTGCATTCCTAAAGCCTCACCCCAAAGATTCTGATTCAGGAACATTTTGCTTGGACCCAAAAATCGAATTAATAAGCCCCCCAGTGATTTTTTTTTTTTTTAGGCAATGTGTCCTTCACAAGTAACAATGGCTTAAGTGCCAGGTATTCTACTTAAGGTTTATTTTCTTAGTCCCAAATTGACTTCTACCATCACAAGGTAATTTTCAAGATCATAAAACACACAGATTTAATTTAAAATAAAAAAAGCAAAGGTATGAAAAGTACCAGAGCCAATTCTTAACCACCAAAGAAAAGTTTTGTCCAACTATCATGAAATTGTGGCTGCAGATCTTCATCTACCACACTTGACTCTCAAACACAAAATACAACAAAAGTTGTATGAGTGACCTATCTCATGACTAAAAGTAACCCATTGAGGAACCTAGATTTTATCTTTCTCATTTTGTTTGTTTGAGCGATCTCTTTTGAGGAATCTGGCTAAAGGTTTATCAATTTTGCTGATCTTTTCAAAGAACTGGCTTGGTTCACCAAACTGTCCTACTGCTTTTTTCATAAGAACTGTATGCTTTAAAGTCACACCAAAAAATTGAAAGACCTCCAACACAGATCACTGAGATGTGGTGAGCTGGCTAAAATATTAGCTTATTTTGCAAATATAGAAAATTTTATTCTTCTTTGCACGAATATTCCAAATTGAGAAACGTAATGAAAAAACAAAGTCTGCTCTTTTTAAACAGAAAATTAATAAAATCAGCATAGTATATTAGAAAGAACACAAGGTGTGTTCTACAGTTGAAACACCGGTGTTCAATTCCATCTCTATCATTTCATGACCTGTGAACGTGGACAAACTAGATACAGAAACTGCTCCATTTCCACATTTCTAAATTGGGAAAAAGAAAATAAAATACAGTGTTCCTACTTCAAAGGAATATCATAAAGCTCAAATGCAAAAATTTCAAATTTTACAAATTCAAAAGTTTTAATAAAAATGTTGAGGATTCTTCAAGATGAATACAGCTAAGGTGCAAATCTCCAACCAAACCCATCTGATCTTGAGTTCAAAATTTTAAACACATCTTTTCTAAAATTAACTGAAGAAAATATTTACAAACCTAAAATTTTCTTATAAATAAAATGACTCAGAGTTGTTTTTACACTACTAGTTCTCCATACATTGTCCTTCCTTACATCTAAGACAACAATCCTTTCAAATATTTCAATTAGATACTGATCTGGTTCCTTACTATAGAAGGTTAAAGAATGGCCCCCAAGGAGATATGTCCAAGGACTAACCCCTAAGAACCTGTGAACGTGACCTTATGGAGAAAAAGGATCTTTGCAGATATAACTAAGGATTCTGAGATAATTTCAGTCTGGATTTTGGCTGGGGCCTAAATCCAATGACAAATGTAGTCATAAGAGAAAGGCAGGGGGAGACAAAGACAGATAACACAGGTGACAAGAGTACATGAAGACAGAGGCAGAGACCGGAGTTATGCTGTCATGAGCCAAGGAACACCCAGAGCCACCAGAAGCTACCAGAGGCAAGGAAGGATTCTCCTTGGAGCCTTCAGAGGGACAGCCGCCCTGCAGATACCTGGATTCTGGACTTCTGGCCCCCAGAACTATATATAAGAGAAGTTTTTGTTGTCTTAAGCCCTAAAACAAGTTTGTGATCATTTGTTACAGCAGCCCTAGGAAACCAATACACTAATGAAGAGTCATCTTTCATTCCTCCTCCTCCTGGGACTAGTATGTTGTTAGTCTTCCAAGCTTGTTGACTTCACCTGTAATAATTCCTACTGTAATTAATAAAGTGCCTCAAATGCCAGAAATATTAAGAGCAGTGAGGGAAGTGGAAGCAGGGAATATAGAGCATTTATCTGAGAAATGTCAGTGAAGGCTAGGAGGAAAGGTTAGAGATAGTTACTCAAAAAGTACTTATGAAGTACTTAACTATATTCCAAGCACTAGTAAAAATAAATTAGTAATAAAAGTAGGGAAAATAAAGTTTCCAAGAGCATGTAGCTTTCAAAACAAAAGACATCTTTTCCCTGAAAATGGAAGTATGGAAACAAGTATGCTGACAAGGCTGAAGGAGTTGCTTTAAAGAATCAATAAAGTAAGGTGTACGTGGGTAGGGTCGGCCAGTTGAATGTCAGACTCTTGATTTGGGCTCAGGTCATGATCTCAGGGTCGTGGGATAAAGCCCAGCATAAAGATCCACATGCAGTGGGGAATCTGCTTCTCTCCCTCTGCCTCTGCCCCTCCTCCTATGTGCCCCCTCCCCCTGTGTGCATAGGAGCACGAGCAAGGGCAATCTCTCAAACAAATAAATCTTTAAAAAAGGAAAAGAATCAATAAAGTGAAAAGGAAATAGGAAGTTGTGGGAATACAGCCCTCCTTCCCTTGAAGCAAATCATCTACTTATCACTTCTGTATCTTTAGTTTACAATATTAAAGTACACCAAGTAATTTAAACACTTCTGGGATGAGACCAAAACCATGAAAATGACTGAAGCAGATAATGCAAGTATTTATTACACATCTGGCTGTTTGCACATATTCATTTAGCATACTTTAAGTGTTCTTTCCACAATACTCAGTGACTTTTTTTTCCACTTAGCTATTAGCTACTTATCTTTACAACTTAACTCAAGTGTCATAACCCCTAGGAAGCTTCTGTGATACATACTTATCTTCACAAAGTGAGCTAGGTAGTCTTCTGATTTTAAAATATAGACTTTCCAGCTGTGTGTATAAAATAATATAACTGTCTGATTTCAGGGGAAAAAACAGTATCTTCTGCTGTAAATACTAGATGCCGAGAAGCACTAATGGCCTTCTTTGATGATCTCACTTGCCCTGGGTATGGCACAGACACTAGGAAACCAAATCTAGACCTGAGCTCAAGACCAACAGATGAAGTCAGGCCTCAATGAGAAGCAAACTTCACTTTTAAAGACAGGTTTAGGAACAGCTCCAACCCTATTATTTGTTCAGCCACTATATGCTGAGGACCTATGATGGACATATCATAGTGAATGAAGAAGCCTTAACTTCATAGCTTATTCCTTACCCTGCATTTTTTATGAAACCTCTTTGCTTTTACCTCTCCTAAAGATTTTTTTCCCCTTGTTTTTCACCTAATGTCCGTTTTCTGTCCCAGGATCCCATAGAGGACACCATACTACATTTGGTGATGATGTCTCCTTATGCTCCTCTTGGCTATGACAGTTTCTCAGACTTTCCTTGTTCTGATGACCATGACAGTTTTGAGGAGTACTGGTCAAGGCATCCTAGAATGTCCCTCAAATGGAGTCTGTCGGACTCCCCACCTCCCCTCCATGACTGACTGAAGTTACTGATGTTTGGGAGGAAGACCACAGAGATGAGTAGATTTTTTCGCCTGTACAAAGGTACCTACTATCATAACAAGGGTACATAATACCATGGATATGGCTGACTACTGTTGATCTTAACCTTGATCACTTGCCTGAGGTAGTTTGACAGGTTTCTCCATTATATAGTAACCATGTTTCCTTCTCTTTCCATACTACATTCTTCAGAAAGAGGTCACTACCCATAGCCCACTCCTTTGGGGACTGGACCTTACCAAAATTTTAATCACTGACCTGTTTCTCTTTGTTTGTCATCTTTCACCGCCATGTCCCACTGCCCCTAGCCAATCTTCTGCCTTTACACAGTGCTTTAACATTATCATGTATATTTATTACTTTTATACTTAAAAACAAATGAAAAATTGCCTGTATTTGAAGTACTCTTCTGAAATGGGAAAGTGCCTGAAAATTACCTTCATCTTTAATTTTTTCACTCTCTACAACATCCTTCCCTAAGCCTTGTTAATTCCAACTCTCACCAGTAACCACCTCTTCATTTTCACTATCACCACCTTAGATAAGGCCTTTATTACTCCTACGTGGACCACTAGAATAACCATCTAACTATACTCCACCTTCCTAATCTGTCCTACATATGACTGCACCAGGGATAGATGAGAAAAGAAGGCAGAAGGAAAGGACTGCATTTAACATCCAGAATGTCTCTGCCACTGTATTATAATATGAATATATACACAAGTGTGTGTATTTAGCTTCTAATGTAATCATAACTCTGGTCTTGTACTCTTTTCTCTTAAAAACTTCTACCTTTTCTACTGCCTACAGAATAAATTTCAAATTCAACCAGCCTCTATCACAGCATAGGTCCAATACATTTAATGAACTTATCTTCCCAGTCTTATTTTTAGTAACTGTCTGCTATGAGACTATACTACAGTTAAACTTTTTTTTTTAATAAATTAATTTTTATTGGTGTTCAATTTACCAACATACAGAATAACACCCAGTGCTCATCCCGTCAAGTGTCCCCCTCAGTGCCCGTCACCCATTCACCACCACCCCCCACCCTCCTCCCCTTCCACCACCCCTAGTTCGTTTCCCAGAGTTAGGAGTCTTTATGTTCTGTCTCCCTTCCTGATATTTCCCACACATTTCTTAAACTTGATGATTTACACTGAGGAAGGTACAAGGTGTGTGGCACTTAACAGATGTACGATAAATGACAACTCATTTTTCCCATTTTTACATTTTGTTTATGATTTCTACCCATTTCTTCTAAACTCTACCCATTTTTCAAGGACCAGCTCAAATGCCATCTTTTTTTAAATTTCTTTTCTTTCAATGCTCAAATTTTTTTCTTTCAAATGTCATCTTACCCTAAAGTTTCCAAGAAGGAGGACAGGTATTCTGGATTCTGGAATTTTTTATGGAATTCCAGGCTTTCTCTAGTACCTCCATCAGTCCTGATCACATCCTATCAGCACTGCTAGACTATACACCCATTAAAGGCAGGGGCATACCTAATTCACTTTTTAAATCCTTCACAATAGTACCTAGGCCTGTGCTTTATGCTTGGAAACTTTTTTTTTTTAGTGCTTGAAAACTTTTATGGTAAAGCCTTCTGCATTTCAAAGTATGCCACTAATATAGGAGATAACAAATCCACTGGACGAGATTTGGATCCTATGTGTGATACTTGAAGGAAAAGCTACTTCAGGTCTCCAAGACTGTGTCTGCTTCTTTGTATAATGGTAATCATACGACCTACCTTATTCATAAGGCTATTTTCAGGAATACAAGAGATAGCACGTAGACCACATATCTGTGCTTCTTTTTTCTTCCCCAGGGCCTGAAGGCAGTCTGATACTTTATCCCATGCTAAGGCCATAGTACTCTATACATACTTTATTAAGCACTTATCACATTATTCTTTTATTATCAGTTTACTGTTTATTATCTACTCTCCTCCCTCAGGAACAGTAACATTCACCTTTTTGTATTTTGAAAACCACCCTGCACTGTGGCCCAGGTTAGAAGGCAGATGCTCGGTCAATAGTGGATTAATGTTCCACACGCACTGAAAAAGGTCATAAAGTGAGACGAGCCTTTTCTACGTAATGATGAACTCCAGTCTACATTTAAAAAAAAAAATCAATTTCTCAAAAAAATAACTTACTAATGATAAATTTTTTTATTCAACAGTGAATTTTTCATAGATGAAAATGATGCTAGAGGATGAAAACCTTACTGTGCTGAGTTAGAATTCTATCTCTGCTTATCATTCACCCCTGATTATCATTCACCCCTAACTTAAGTTTAATTTTCCCTTGAAAAATTTGGCTTTTTAGTGTGTACATGAGTTATCAATCAAGTGCCTCCTCTCTCCAAACCTTCAATGCCCTGCTGGAGAGACTAGAACATTTCTCCCTTGCCAGCTGGCATGACGGTAAGTGTCAGCAGCAGAAGGCAGCACTCCGCACCTCTCCACAGCCAACTTCCCTCAGCACTCCTTCAGGCTGCTTCCCATGAAGGTCCCAACACAGATCCTCCTCATGGAAGGCTTCCCACAGCACACAGACGGCAGCTTTCCAATCCATCACAGCCCCTCAGTGAAATCTCTGCCACTCAGCAAGCCTCAGCCATGCTCCTCCAAAGAGGTCTGGATGCCAGATTGGCTCCTTCCTTCCATGCTCTGCCTGGGTCTTGGGGTAGTAGCCATGCTCTCTATGTGCTGTTACTGTACTCTTTAGAGTTCTCTTTATCTCTGAGCCAATTCTCTGTTACCCTAAATCCATGGGATAGTTAATGATTCTTTATATTAGACTTTCCTTGTTCAAATTTCTGTGTGGTTTCAGTCTCCTTGCTGGACTCTGACTGATCCAATCAGTAAGGTTAATAGGTCCTTCATTAAGAGAAGCCATATTTAATTTGGTGAAGTGGAGGGTTTTTGAATACAAGCCAAGTTTAGATTTTCTTAGGGAAGGCCTACTTTTTCTTTAGTGCAATATTTTAAAAAAATGCAAAGCCAGATATAACCTAAATTTTTAAAAACTATAAAGTACAATGGAGCATTTGCTAATTTCCATAGAGAATAAATGATAAAATGTTAACTCTAATAGCAAGTAAGATAGCACAATGTGGTAAAAATAACATACCTTTCTTTTCTTCCTCCAAAATGCTGGGACTTTCCCTCACTTGTTTTAATGGTGGAAAACGGCTGGAGTATTTGAGAAGAATCAGAATGAAGAAAACTGATGTATAACTACCTCTCAGAATCTTAAGAGTCACAATTTGCTGGAAACAGAGTTTTTTAAACAGTAGACTGTAATCATCTAGGTCATGAAATCAATTTAGTAGATCATAACCAGTATAAAAAAAGACCTAGAGAATAGCAAATATTAGATTGCAGGTACTATACAAGGGTAGGTACTGTTTGGAAACTTGTATTTTAAAGAGATATATGGACATAAACATCTGAATGCTGGGCTGTAATCAAATATGTCCTTATTACTGTGACTTGCAAAAACAAACTTGGAAATTACTCTCTAGTGTCTAATCCAACCACCTCCAATGAAAGAATTCATCTGTGACACTTTTGCTAGCATGCACGGAAAAATAAATCAACTGAAGAATCCAGTATACTTATATTCTCTTTTAACTAACGTTTAAAAAGGACAGCCCGGGTGGCTCAGTGGTTTAGCGCCTCCTTGGGCCCGGGGCCTGATCCTGGAGACGCAGGATCGATCCTGCGATCCTGCGTCGGGCTCCCTGCATGGAGCCTGCTTCTCCCTCTGCCTGTGTCTCTGCCTCTCTCTCTCTCATGAATAAATAAAATCTAAAAAAATAAAAAAACAAAACAAAAAAAAAACCGCAACTAACGTTTAAAAGGATAGAGATCAAGGGAAAAATCTGATTGAATTGTCTGCTGGCAATTTAATGTACCTACCTATTCAAATAAATACAACAAATAAATACAATGCGTCACCCACGAGGTGATCATTCTATTACAGAAACCTCTTTGTAAAAAAGATTTTTCCATTAGGTGAAATTAGGATGACCCTAGATACACTAGTTTGCCAGGGAAGGCTCAGTAACTCCTGTTTTCCCGATAAATTATGGATCAACTTGGATAATAAATTATACAATTTCCCTAAAGCACTGATTGTCAAAATATGGTCCTCATACAGAAGCTTCATCATTATCTGTAAACTTGTAATGCAAATGATCAGTCCCATCAGCGACTTAATGCATCAGAAACTTTGGGCTGGAGCCTTGCAATCTGGGTTTTGCCAAGCTGTCCAGGTGATGCTATTGTGCACTGACGTTTGAGAACTCTTGGCTTAGATATAACCAACAAAAATGCTGGTGTCAGTGTCCAATCTTCTTCATTCCTCAGTTTAGTTTTTCAGCTATAACTAATGTAAGCCCCTACATGGTTGGTATAACACAAATAACTGAAAATACTGGAGATATGTTTCCCCACAGTATAGGTTAAGTTATCCTGGTTTCCACTTAGTATCTTTTGACAATTATCTGGCTTAGAACAGCTGGGCTACATGCCACCTGCCAAATACCCAAGGATCCACTTTGATACAGATATTCTTTTTTATTGCATCTAAGGAGTCCTGTAATCAAGTTATGCTAATGTACTTTTATCTTATTTAAAATATCTGCATGGCTTTTGATAGTTAGAAGGTGAAAATAGGCTCCTTCCGTGCACACAATATTATTTGATCATAAAAGTAAGCCTATGAGGTCAGTAAATAGGAATGATAACCTAATTTTAAAGATAAAGAAACTAAGGTTTAAGTGATATGCCTCAAGTAAGAGGCAGAATTGAAACTCCAAATCAGGTTTTATTATTACTATTATTTATTTTGGAGAGAGTGAGAGAAAAGGAGTGGGGAGAGGGGCAGAGGGATAGAAAAACTAATAAGCAGACACTGCCCTGAGCATGGAGCCCAGTGCAGGGCTCAATCTCCTGCCCCTGAGATCACAACCTGAGCTGAAATCAAGGGTCTGGTGCCCAACTGACTGATGCACCCAGGCACCCCTTAAATCATTTTTCCACTATACCATCCAACCTCAATTTGTTCTCAGATACACTGCAACCAACACCTTTCCTAACTAAAAATAATGTTATCTACTTTCCAGGTATTATCAGTAGCAGTGCCAAGAGAAAGGAGGGAATACTTTGTAACTAAATGACTCTGATAGGGCAGAATGTAATAAAGGAAGAAGGTTAAAAAAATAAATAAATATGATTTCCTTGACGCTGACTTTACTCCAACTTTTCAGTTAATATATCAGATATATTATAGTTTAATCTGACCATTTTCCTAATCTTTTCAAAAGCAAGGATTCCAAATAAGAATTGCAGCCATCTCAAAATCACAGTTCAATGAAGCAGCTTGCAGAGGATACTTTTCCATGATGTTATGGAAGGAAGAAGGTGTTTGGGGATGTAAATGTACACTATAATTATTATACAATAAATCTGTGGTACATGATCTCTAAGTAATAAGCTATGATATAAATGATATCAAAGTTAAAGGCTGCAAGCAAAAGAACTATTTCATGCAGTTGCTAGATGAAACTGGCAAGAGCCCAAGGAAGCTCATGATAATAGTAACTAAACCAAACTGCTAAATTCCTAAACATAGACTAGGCATCAGTCAACACAATGTTGAGATTAGCCTGTTGAATGAAGTACACAAAATATATACCATACTCAAAATTAGATATTCTTTCTAAGTCCATACTTTTAATGAAAGGTGCTTTGCAGTATCTATCAAAATACAAATATAAATCCTAGTTGGCCAGAGATTTTCCTTCTTACACAAAACCACAAGAATCATGTTATACTGTGTAACAATATTCATCAAGGAGTCATAGGTGAACATTTGTTATTCCTGGCAACCTAGCATCAAAGCATCTTTCTTTGAATTCCCCAGCAGCTAGGGTATAAACATGTGACCTAGACTCAACCTATCAGATGCTCTTGTCCAGAATCTGGAATCTTGAGGGACTGCTCCATTATCAGGGACCATAAGGAGAGAATCCACGGTGTCTACAGTGATGATGAGACCAGTTACATGTCTCCAGCATCTTCTTAAGCAGGCTGTACTGACGGCAGGAATCTGGCTGTGCCTTGCCTTCCTTGGTTTTGCCATTTTCAAGTTGGATTATATTGCTTTTCTATCAATATATGAATATTCAATCTTCGTAATAAAATCTTCTGCTTAAATTAACCACATAGTAGGTTTCTGCTGTTTGCTACCACAGACTAAGAATAACAGAATCAGTAACTGAATAAATTATGGGTCATCTACACAGGTGTTTAGAAAGAATGAGACAGATTTATATATATGTTAATACTAAGAAAAAAAAATGTACTAAGTGCATAATCCTATTGGTAAAATTGGGAAACACACATACATGCAAGCTTACAGACAGAAAATTTCTGGAAGGATATACAAAACCATTGTTTACTTACATACGGTGGTATTTTCATTTTTTATCACGAGTATTTATCACTTACACTATTAAAAATATGTATGTGTGTATATATATAAAATTTTCAAAGGATCTATTTTAATATTATTTGGGGGGTAGGGGGGAAGCACGAGCCAGGGGAGGGGCAGAGGGAGAAGCAGGCTCCCCAATTAGCGGGGAGCCCAAAGCAGGGCTCAATCCCAAGACTCCAGGATTATGACCTGAGCTGATCGCAGACACTTAACCAACTGGGCCACCAGGTGCTCCTCAAAGGATCTATTTTAGCATCAAACACCATATAAGCAATACTTTCATGGGCCTCATCTAACAACGTCCATATTGATGTGGCTTTTAAATAACTAGTAAAACCTTGTGTGGCCAAAAATAGTTACATTAAATGTTGGTCTGTGAAGAAAATTATGACAGTCTGTGGGTAAAATAATGTGCTATGAAAAAGATTTTGATCTCTTTTTTAACTCCTAAAAGCCAGTAAAGAATACTAGTAAGTCGTACTTTAACAAGATTTACTCATTCAGTTAAGGCTGAAAATTCACATATTCATGCTCAAATCCAACATGGTTTTTCCATTTCTCAGGTAAATTCTCCAAGAAAGGATACTAGAAGCCAGAAAGAATGAGGGAGAAAAGGTCCCAAAAGAAAGAAAAGATTTAAAGGTATAAAGGGGATCACTAGCTCCTGCCAGAAATCTGAGTTAAGGGTAGAAATTTATACCATTCAGAGATGGGGAATAAGGTTTTTCTGAGCTATCCAGAGGATAAACAAATCAACTCTTTATGCCACACAATGCTCTTCACAGTATAGTCCCCAGAGTTCCTTTAGTCTTAAGCCCCCACAAAATCCTGACAAGAACCCTATCATCCTGCCACACTCTGTATAATCTATGGGGAGCTCAGCTCAATTCTCTGTTCTCCACATGATATAAAAGTAGGAACAAAAGCACAAAACTGATTCTACAGGATTGTTACATGGGGAAATTATTCAAACAAATGAGATCACGTCTGATACTATCATACCTGATATATAATTTGTAAAATGGAGTAAAGAGGTACCTAGGATTACTATGAGAACATGTATGAAAGCCAAAGCACAACCCTCAATAATGTTTGCTGGAAATCTGAGTACGTTATGAGCCATTCATTGCAGTTAGAATGCATCCTCTTGATGCTCCTTCAGTACTTTGTACCTGTTGCTATTCTATTATCTTTTAATCCCTGTGGCAAATTGGTCTTCCCAATAGGACAGGATAGTCTTGTTCATTTTTCTAACTCCAGGACTGCCCACATAGTATCTTAAATTTATTTAAAAACAAAAACGAGGAGGGTACCTGGGTGGCACAACCGGTTAGGCATATGACTCTTGGATTTCAGCTCAAGTCATGATCTCAGGGTCATGGGATCCAGCCCTGCATGGGGCTCTGTACTCAACATGGAGTTTGCCTGGGTTTCTCTCTCCCTCATATAAATAAATAGATCTCTTAAAAAATAAAAAAATAAAAATAAAAACAAAATGAGGGGTGCCCAGGCAGCTCAGTTGGCTGAACGCCTGACTCTTGATTTCAGCTTATCATGATCTTAGGGTTGTGGGATATAACCCAGCATCATGCTCTATGCTGGGTACAGGGCCCCGCTTGGGATACTCTCTCTGTGCTCCTCTCCCATCCCCTACCACTCCTGCACGCACCCACACTCTCTTCTCTCTTTAAAAAAAAAAAATCAAAATCAAAACCAAATCCAATCCTCTAATCTTTGTATAAATTCCATCCTCCAAAAAAAAAAAAAAAAAATTCCATCCTCCAAACCCTATTATATGTCAATCAAACCTGTCTGAACAGCTCCAGTAACAAACCCAACTCACAATTTAACAAGCTCTTTCTTTTTTTCAAAAAGTTTTTGTTTTTAAGTAATCTCTACACCCAATGTGGGGCTTGAACTCATGACTCCGAAATCAAGAACTGCATGCTCTTCCAGCTGAGCCAGCCAGGTGTACCCTCCTTCCATTTCATACGAAGTTCAAATCTTTTACTCATGGTTTTGGTTCTGCCTATGAAAAGCCAAAAAGGGTAGTTTTTTTGTTTCTAAGATTTTATTTATTCATGAGAGACACACACACACAGAGAGAGAGAGAGAGAGAGAGAGAGAGAGAGAGGCAGAGACATAGGCAGAGGGAGAAGCAGGCTCCACACAGGGAGCCCCCATGTGCGACTCGATCCCGGGCTTCCAGGACCATGCCCTGGACTGAAGGCCACCCAGGGATCCCCTCAAAAAGGGTAGATTTAAGTCTCTTGTATTTGACAGTCACCTAACTATTTAAAAGTCATTATTACATGCTCCTTTAAATCTTCTTTTTTTTTAGGTTAAAATGTTTCCATTATATCAGGGTAGGGGGAGGGAAAATTTTAAAAAAAGTTTGAGTTGTTCCTACAGTGTCATGGTTGATATAGCCCTCATACTATTGGTCTCTTGAGCATTGACTCCAATGTGTAGATATCCCTCTGAAACAAGTTTCCATAATTGAATTGTAGAGTAGAATTATTACCTGCCTCATCTGTACACTATACCTTTACTAACCATCATCACATTTATTCCTTTGATTTTAATTTTTTTTTAAAGATTTTATTTATTCATTCATGAGAGAGACAGAGAGAGAGAGAGAAGCAGAGACACAGGCAGAGGGAGAAGCAGGCTCCATGCAGGGAGCCCGACGCAGGACTCAATCCTGGGTCCCCAGGATCACACCCTGGGCCAAAGGCAGTGCCAAACCACTGAGCCACCCGGACTGCCCACATTTATTCCTTTGTTGGCTTTTTTACTTATCTGACTCATACTGAACCAAGTCATGTAAAACTTTAAGAGCTGGATATATATTACTTACCAGTTGACCTCCATCTTGTATTTGTATGGTTGTTTTACTTTTTAGAAAGGATTTTATTTATTTCAGAGAGAAAGAGAGAGAGCACACATGTGCATGGGCAGGGGGAGCAGCAGAGGGAGACGGAGAAAGAGCATCCCAAGAGGACTCCACACTGAGGGTGGAGCCCAGTGCAGGACTCCATCCCATGACCAAGAAATCAACATGACCTGAGCCAAAATCAAGAGTCGGATGCTCAACTGGCTGAGCCACAGGTGTCCCTGTAATGGTGGTTTTTAAAGTAAATATAAGGCTTCAATTTCATTAATTTACATTTTGCTAAAATTAGCCAATTGTTCTGCCTGTCAAGGTCATTTTGGATTCTATCTGGTATAATCCACAAATTAGCTCTCTCAATCAAATTGGATTTTATCCAAGTTGTTACTAACGTGAAATGTAAAAAAACAGGACTAAGCAGCAGCTTGCTCCCTCCAGCTTGCCTACAAGGGCAGCCCTTTATGGATACAGTTATTCAACCACTTAAAAATCAGTCTAGCTGGTAAACCAGGAGAATTTCTTCATCTTATACCAAAGGTTATACTGAAAAAATATAACAAGTACTTATACAACCTTTACTTAAAAGGCAGGTGAATCAATTCATCAAGTATTATATTATAAATCACAATTATTGCTTTAATTTATAATTAATTCATTTCTCTATTTATTAATTTTTATGCCAAGTGAAGTAAAACCTTGACCATCAATGATTTTTGGAAATGTGTACTTTTACTTTGACCTTTGAAACAGTAAGACTAAACTGAACTAACAATACTTTCTCCAAAGAGATAAAAAGATAACCTTTCATCAACAGATTCCTTTATACTGAAGACTTCTGTAGACCTAAAAAAGCCTGCCTCTTTCCAAGGGGGTTCAAAATCAAGAGAGGTATCTCAAGGTACCAAAAGTGGGTACAGAAGAAATCGAGGAAACAATTATTGATCTTAATACATCCTTCCGAAGACTAGTGAAAAAGGGCACCTCCTACTTGATATTATTCTCAATCTCAAGTGGCCTGTGAGGATTATCCGAGATAGGAAATAACTTTCCTTTATGGAATCCAAAGAAAATTTCAGGATCAAAGAATCGCCATTTTGCTGATTAACATGTGATCTTATTTCCTTCAACCCAAGTGATTACAGTTCGCAGTCAGCAAAATGAATAGCTTTTTCTATCAACAAGACCTCCCTCACTAACTTAAAGATGCTCAACAAATCAGAAAAATTATCTCTAAGATATTACTATTAATAAAGCACTTTGCAGCTTACAATAAGGCACCTGCACACATTTTTTTACTTCAAATACAAAATTCCTGTGAGATAGAGATAAGCCAGGCATTCCTGCTGTCTTTTCCAGATGAGAAAATAGAAGTTGAAGAGGTCTGAACTTCACCAAGGGAACAAGCAAGCAGAGGAGTCCTTGCACTAATCAAGATATTGTAATTACAAATACTAGGCTCTTGGAAAATTTTCAAGAGTGTTGTCTAAGCTAAAATAACCAGAGAGGAATTAGATTAACATATTACAGTCGACCTTTGAACAACATGGGTTTGAACTGTGCAAGTGCACTTATACATGGATTTTTTTTTCAATAAATACAGTAGAGTACTATCATTGTATTTTCTCTTTCTTATGGTTTTCTTAACATTTTTATCTTTAGCTTACTTTCTTTGTCAGAATACGGTAAATAATACATGTAACATAGAAAATACTTGTTAATCGGCTGTTTATGTTATTGGCAAAGTTTCCAGTCAACAGTACACTATTAGTAGTTAACTTTTTGAGGAGTCAAGGTTATAAGTGGATTTGACTTTGTGGGGGTTGGTGCCTCTAATCTCCATGTCATTCAGGATCAAGTGTATTTGCCTCCTAGATGCATTGGAATTATTACTAAAGTTGGACAAGTGCTAAAGGAGGAGTCATTCATCGATATTAACAACACCAGGGGAAGCAGAACAAGCATGAATACACCACTTACGCTGACATATCAACTGTAAATAAATGGAGGGAAACAAATTACTGACACTTTGAATTTCAAAGACAGCTATAAAGTTTGAAAAGAACAAAAACCAAAAACGTATAGCATTGGTGAACAAGCCTATAGGGTGCACTTGGCAGGTAATATATTAATTTTACAAATAGGAAACTCAGGAATTTTAGTTAATTGTTCATGTGCACAATAAGAATTAGTAATAAGTATCTTCTTTCCATTAGACTCTTTCCACACTGTCCTACAAGGAATAGGTCACATTACACATGCTTGGGAAATCTGACTACCATATTGCTTCCATATTACTATTGCCCCTATGTGGGGCATAGTAAGCCAAAACAGGACATAGTGCTTGCCTTCTCCAAAAGCCCACGGCAAATGGGCATGCTTGCGACCTATGCCTTGATCCCTGCCCACGTGACTGAGCAAGGGTGGGGACCTGACAGTATAAATTAATTCAATTTGGTCAATGACTGGGGCACCTGGGTGGCTCAAGAGGTTAAGCGTCTGACTCTTGACCTTAGCTCAGGTATTGATCTCAGGGTCCTGAGTTCAAGCCCTGCAGTGGGCTCCACTTAAAAATTAATTAAATTAATTAATCCATCAATGATTAAATTCTCCTAATAAAAGCATCTCAGACCAAATCTTTTAATAAAATAGCAATGGGCTTTATAAAAAACATAGGCCTTAAAAAAAAAAAAAACAGTGAAAAAACAAGAATGAGAGTTAATTGATAACTACTCCGAAGAATGACTACTCTGAAGAACGATCTAAATTCACAGCTAAAGCAGATGTGCATACCTCGTACCCACAATTCCACTCAAAGGTATATCTCCAGAACTTTAGCAAACATGTTCAAGGAGGCAGGCACAAAAATAATCCACGTAGTATACTGTCTTTTAAAACACCACAGACAATCCAGCCTAAAATTTCTTTTTTTTCCCCTTAAGATTTTATTTATTTATTTAACAGAGAGAGCACAAGCTGGAGGAGCAGCAGGCAGAGGGAGAGGGAGAAGCAGAGTTCTCGGAGCCAAAGGCAGATGCTTAACTGACTGAGCTACTCAGGCAACTTGGCCTAAAATTTCCTTAGGCGAAAAGAATGGGAAAATTGTGGTATAGTCAAACAACAGGATATAAGTAAAATTAAAACCAACAGAATTTAATTAAAATTAAACCAATCTAACAATTAATATCAATAAGACAGAACAAAATGTATGAATACCGATAAATCTCCCAAAATAATGCTGAACTAAAAAGTCTGAGTAAAATTCCAATATAAAGTTGAAAAAATATATAAAGAATTGTGCACTGTTTACGAATACACACATACATATGTAGTAATCATCTAAAACCTTTCATACAAATAATAAACACCAAATTTAGGAGAGTGGTGAAGGGTATAACAAAGTGCTTCAACTGTATCTGTAATATTTGTTTCCTAAATAAAGCACAAAAATAAACCCTTGGGTCCAAAGAAAAAAAGGAGAAATGATGAAAAAGTACACACACTAAGCAAATATGAACCAAAATAAAAAAAAAGATTAAAACACTTGAGAACCCCAAACTACACTACCAAATAAACAATACATAAGAAACAAAACAAGACAAAACCTCACAGTATGTAAAAGTAGAGGATAACTTAATGACAAAGAATAACTCTTAAAAAAAAAAAAAAAAAAAAGAATAACTCTTCAGTGAGATGCAAAGACCTGAGCCCAGGGGGCACCTAGGTGTGGCTCAGTGGTAGAGTGGCTGCCTTCAGCTCAATTCGTGACCCCTAGGTCCTAGGATCAAGTCCCGCATCAGGCTCCCTGTGGAGAGTCTGCTTCTCCCACTGCCTTGTCTCTGCCTCTCTCTCTGGGTCTCTCATGAATAAATACAATCTTAAAAAAAAAAAAAAAAAAAAAGACCTGAGCCCATACACACTTTACCAATTATCCCTAGAATTTTCTGGGGGTATAATCACTCTGACAAAACTAAAAACAAAACAAAAATAAAAGCATTGTCATAATAGATGTTAATATTTTACCCTAAAAGTCAAGACACTATTAAGAATATACAGATATCAAGTCTGATCTGGTGAACACGTATGGAACCCTGAACCAACCGCATACACAATACACTTTTCAAGCACACACAGAATATGTATGTACACATACTGACCAAGTAGCTGGCTACAAAATTAGCTTCAAAAACTAAAGAAATCAATACACACAGTCTACATACTCTTACCTATGCAAAAAAAAGTCAGAAATAGATAATAAAAACACTGTTAAAAAGAAAAAAAAACCCATGTTTAAAACAAAACACACATGAGTGCCTGGCAGGCTCAATCAGTAGAGCATGTGACTTTTTTTTTTTTTTTTAAGATTTTATTTATTTTTTCATGAGAGATACAGAGAGAGAGGCAGAGACACAGGCAGAGGGAGATGCAGGCTCCATGCAGGGAGCCCGACATGGGACTCAATCCCCGGTCTCCAGGATCACGCCCTGGGCTGAAGTCGGTGCTAAACCGCTGAGCCACCCCAGGCTGCCCTAGTAACCATATCTTATTCAAGTCCCTATGACATATATTATCTCATGTATTCATTCCATTTTATAGATGAGGGCACCAAGGCAGATTAAAGATGTTGCCCAAGTTCATATAGCTGATAAGGGGCAGAGAAAAGACTTTATTCTTGTTTTATACAGGACTTTACTGTTTTCTTATCCTTTATACCCATTTTGCATGAGTGGACGTGATGTCTGTTTTAGTAAAGGGGACTGAGGGACTATGTACTTCCATTGCAACTCAACAAAACAAGCGGTTGTTGGTAAGCCAACAAAAGACGTCTATACAGGGTGCCTGGGCAGCTCAGTTGGTTAAGTGTCCGACTCTTGATTTTGGCTCAGGTCATGATCTCAGGGTTGTGAGATTGAGCCCCATGTCTCCACTTGTCACTCAGCAGGAGTCTACTTGAGATTCTCTCTCCCTCTGCCCCTCCCACTCATTCTGTCTCTGGAATAAAAAAATAAATCTTAAAAAAAGAAAAAAATCTGATGTGGAATTTGTAGGAATCAAGAACTACATATGATATGGGAGAGCATGGACTTTGCAGTCAGAAAGACTTGGGATTAAATTCCAAATGTTAGTCAGTTACTAGCTCTGTGATGTGACAGTCTTCCTTTCCTCACCTGTAAAATCAAGCCTTCATCGTGAATTATTACTGCTCAGATTCAATGAGCCACACCATTAGAAAAAGCCCTTTATGTATAAATATCCTGGTTGTATATTTACATTCTTCACTACACTACACTGTAGTCTTTTAAAGAGGAATCAGAGGAAAAATGCTTTTCAAGACCATCAGGAATGATTAAGTATATGCGTACATGCTCTAAAAAAAAATAATGCGTACTATAATTAAGGTAAACAAGCAGGGTTCTCTCTTTGTATAGCTTAATACAGTGCCTACTTCATAAAGGTGTACATAGAGTCAAGAATTAATGTTGCTTCAAACCTTCAATTTACTGTTTCTCCTTAGCCCCCTGTGGTAGGCAGAATAATGCTACTCCCCCCATACAAAGAACTGTACACTCTCATCCCCAGAACCTATACATGGCAAAAGGCTCTTTGCAGATGTGATTAAAATGAGACTTTGAGATGGGATTATCTTGGATTATCCAGATAAATCCAATCTAATCAAACAAGTCTACACCCAGAGAACCTTTCCCAGCTTTGGTCAGAGAGCTGAGATGACCCAAGAAGAGTCAGAAAGATGCGACACTGGAAACACCTGGCCTGCTGTTGCTGGGCCTGAAGACAGAGGATGGAGGATGGGGGCCAGGGACCAAGGAAGGTGGGTGCGGTGGGCTCTGGAAGCTGAGAGCGTCACCCAGATGACAGCCAGCCAGCAAGAAAAGGGAGATCTTAGCCCCATGGTGGCAAGAAAGTATATTCCACCAATAACCTGAAAGAGCAATTCGAATCCCTCTAGAAGGGAACCCAGCCCTGCTGAAACCTTGATGTTGGCCTGCTGAGAAACACATCAGACTTCTGACACATGCTGACATGTACATGAACTTACATAGAACTCCAGAACTGTAAGATAATAAATCTGTGTTCTCTGAGCTGCTCTAGCGCATGGTGGTTTATTATGGTAGCAACACAAAACAAATGTACCTTCTTTCTCCCATTTGAAGGAATAAAACTATCACAAATTTTTATATAAATGTCATTAAATCTTTCTTGAAACAAAAAGAAATCAATTAGCCAATGCATGTAGCCTACCCAGCAGAGGCTACCTAGCACAAAACTCATGATTTTCTGAAGCACCATCTCTGTGCCAGGCACTGTCTTGCTCCAAGAGCTTCACTGCAGTATGCATCTATCGACATTCATTTTCTTCCCTTCTCTCTCAGATATGACCAGAAACACACTGTCAGCCACACCTGAAAACAGGAACATTTTGAAGAGCAAACTGAGAGAAAACCTAAAGAGCTACATCATAGCTGTGAAGAGTAAAAACTTGAAAGGGAAGAAAACATAAATAATTGCCCCAAACGACACTGCTCAGTTTCTTCATCTATAAAACGGTAACCTGAAATATCTTTTGAAGCAATAAAAAACAAAGTTTTGATACCATGTACAAACTATAAGAAGTCTGAAAAATGGCTCATGAAAACCTACTGCACAGACAGTACCCAAAACTAATGTGATGAAGAATTCCATATAAGTTCAGCCTGGCTATAACTTACAGATTAACTTAAAAATCCAGAAAGCAGAAAATCTGACAATAGGAATAAAAAATACATTCTAGAAAAATATACACAAAGGCCCATGACGGACCTGGAGATGAATGTCATCATACTACCACTAAAAAACAGTGCTTTTAAAAAATATAGATGTCCAGGACCCACTGCAGGTCTTCTAAAACAGCATCTCAAAAAGGATAAGACTCAAGTTGTTTGCATTGAAATATACTGTACGAATTAAAAGGGGGGTGACTACAGGTGAATGACAACAGAGGGAATCTAGCATCTTTTAGCCAGATGTCTTTTCAAGTAAAGAACAGCATATGTTCTAAAACTTACAAATAAACAAGGCTGATGAACCAGATGGGAAAGTTTCATGGAAAAAGTAAAGTTAGAAAGGAGGACAGGGGAGGTCAGTACGTGACTGCATCTTTTGTTGCAAAGGACACAGCCTCACAGATCAGGATGAGGAAAGAATAACAAAATGGAGCAAGCACAGCTGGGCCAGAGTGAGGGGGGAAAACAGCTGAGCTGGCAAAATTTGGATCCCTCAAAAACCCAGCAAAATTACTGGCTACTGCAAGAAATGGAGAGCTGGCGAGATAAAATGGGGGAAGAGGGATCAGAGGGGCAGAGAGAGGAGAAAACTCATTTTGTGTTGGAGCAGGAGCGGTCAAAGAGAACAAAAGGGAAGAGCACTGAGAAAGAAGAGAGGGGGGCATTATTTGAGATGAGGAGGATGCAGGCTTATCAGGAGAGATGAAGGGAAAAAGGATGAGACCACCACGACCATGCCTCTATGATTCAATAAAAAGTCTTAGTAGCAAGAATTATAATGTTAGGGGAAGCAAGCAGCAAACAAACTAGTGAGGAGAGAAAGAGAAAAGGAAAAGGGCTAGTCACAAATCCTAAAATCAACTGCAAATAACATGCATAAAGCAACAACTTAGACCAGAATATATTTCTAGGGGCACCTGCACCTGTATGGTGCAGTCAGTTTAAACACCTGACTCTTGATTTCAGCTCAGGTCATGATCTCAGGGTCCTGGGATCAAGCCCAGCAACCAGCTCCACACTCAGTGTGGAGTCTGCTTGAGATTCTCTTTCTGCTCCTCCTGCTCATGCTGTCTCTTTCTGTCTCTCAAATAAATATATAAAATCATTTAAAAAGACTATACTGTCTAAATTCTAGATGATGTTAAAAGGTATGTTTCAGACATATTTTAGCTCTCTCACTAAACAGAACTAATACACCTAAAAACAGACAAAATGAAACAACATAGAGACGCAAAAGTTCCGGAACTATGAAGAAAAGCAAGAGAAGAATAGAGAATTCAAGCTGGTGGAAGCCTGGGAAAGGAAGTAAGTGATGAGGATCTGTGTTTCTTTAGCATGGATGTGTTGTAATTCATTACTGTTCCTTAAAACTATTCAAGTATACATAGTATGTACATACATATGCAGGCTACATTTCATCATAAAATAAGTGGAATTTTTCTACCTTCGAATTTCTCTGTTTTTCCAGTTTGTTTTCTGAAGATAATCTAACAAACTTGCTCATATGATTAAATAAAATGGTTGATGTTTCTGGCTTCAGGTTTTGCAACAAGGAGCTCCATCTCAGACCTAGTAAGAAATCTCTGGGGGTTGGGCCAACTGATCTTTTAAAAAAAAAAAAAGAAAGAAAGAAAGAAAAAGAAGAAGAAACCACCATAAGTGAGTCTCTCAAGAACCTAAAGAAACTCAAGTTTGAGTCTCCCACAAGACAAGCGTTCTTCTATCACAGCTCTAAAGCTCTGGAGAATCTAATGCCACCCTTCCCCAAGTGCTCTGGGATTCTGCCCCTATGTTGTAGGTTTTTGATCTTTCAACTTCTCCCCTATCATCGCCCACATACACACACACTCAACACCCCTTCACATTCCTGCAAACCTGATCTTGGTGTTAACTCTACACGTCTCCCTCCTTCCCTCTCTTTCACCGTCTTTGGTAAAATGGCTCCCACTAAGGCTCTGTAGTTAACTTAAAAAAAAAAAAAAAAAAAAAAAACACCAAGAAGTAGTATATGTGAGATTGTCTGATCGAACGGCAAACATGTACTTCCAACTACCTGCCAGACATTTCCCACATGCCCACCTGGCAAATCCCTACACATCATTCCAATTTCAGCTCAAGTATCATCTTTCAGGTAAAGCTTGCAGCACCTCCTCCAAGGGCCCCATTACTTAACTACTAAAAATTTATTTTCGTATATAGCTCTTATCCTCAAAAGATTTTTTTTTCTTTTTAGATCTATCTATCTATTTATTTATTTATTTATTCATGAGACACATGGAGAGAGGCCGAGACATAGGCTGAGGGCAAAGCAGGCTCCTTGCTGGGAGCCTGATGTGCGACTGGATCCTGGGACTGGGATCATGCCCTGAGCCGAAGGCAGACGCTCAACCGCTGAGCCACCCAGGCGTCCCATATCCCCAAAAGATTTTAAGAAAAAGAAGAAAAAAACTGTGTGGGAGTGGGGAGAAAAGGGACCAATGAAGGAAGGAAGAGTGGAGGGGATGAGTATGATGCAGCAGGGAGTAATGCGGTTTGTTAACAATCTTAAAAGAACAGGACTTGGTCAAGTGGAAAAGTTTTGACCTAATCTTTTATCGTTTTTGGGTGGTGGGCAAGGCAAGAGGGTCATTTCAGATAGAACACAACTGGTTTTGAGCTTTTGTGTGCCTAGCTGAGTGGCAGAGAAGGGGAAGGAGGGCTAGTGATCAAGTTAGAATGGGAAGCAGTTGCCAAAATTTCAGGAGCAACAATAACAGGTTTATTACAATTTTTCTCTTTCTGTATTTGGTAACTGTCTGGTTATGCTATTAGGCCATGCTTGTTAAAAACCAATTTCCACTTTATATCTAGATTTAAATGACACATCACCTAAATAGTTTCTCAGGAACATGACAGCAGTACCAATGAAAAATTTTAAAACTGCATTTTAACTGCATTTGGCCCTAGAGTTAAGAAAACAAAGATTTCAACAGTATCACCATGATGGCGTAAAAAGTCTTTAAAAGTCTCTTCTAGGGCAGCCCCGGGTGGCCCAGTGGTTTAGCACCACCTTTGGCCCAGGGTGTGATCCTGGAGACCCGGGATCGAGCCCCACGTTAGGCTCCCTGCATGGAGCCTGCTTTTCCCTCTGCCTGTGTCTCTGCCTCTCACTCTCTCTGTGCCTATCATGAATAAATAAATAAAATCTTAAAAAAAAAAAGTCTCTATGAAGCAGGAAGTCTGAAAGACAAAGTGTGCATGGTACTTTCATATTGTCCTCATTTTATCTCATTACTGAGAGAAAAAGGAAAGGTTAAAAATGATTGTTTATTATAAACTAGTGAAAGTGAAAAAAAGGAAAAGTAGCAATTTCCTTCACCCTAAGACACATATTTTTCATACTATGACTTTTGAAGAAATCAGGATGGATATCACACTCCTATTTAATACCATCTTTTGGTGGGGAGACCACATTAGGTGTACCTTATAACTATGCATATATTTTGAATTAAGGAAACACGGTAAAGGATTTTGGCCAAAGTCAGCGGCAGAATTGTATATTTAAGTTTTTAATGTATATAAACATGAACATAGTGGACTGTTTGGCTATGCTTTCATTAATTTAATTAAATGTACATGGCCTTCTACTAGGCACTTCTTGAAATGCAAAGCTGTACTAAACATCTTTCCTGCCCTCCAGAGGTATATAATCGAATACAGACGTCTACACAAGAATCTATAAAGCAGTCTGGCATTAATATAAGAACAATACAAAGTATGATACATCCAGATAAAGGAGTAGTACTCACTGCCAGCCAGGATACCAGAAAAAGCCTGACACATCAAAAGAGCTTAATATACGTTGACTTTGAAAGCATTATGGAAGACCTGGATTAAACTTTGAAGGACTGATAGAATTTCCACCGAGAAGACACTCTAAGCAGAGGGAGCAGAAGGAACCATGAAAAAGCACAGAAATCAGCCACTGAGCCTCACTGGCAGAAGGTAGGGAATAGTGGGAAAGAAGGCCAGCAAAGAAAACAGAGGCTAAAATAATGGAGTTCCTGGAAGGTCAAACTAAAGAACGTCAGCAGACGACCAGTGTCCTAACAGCCAGGTATCACCAAGATTAATCTGACAGGAAACTACCTGGGCTGGAGTGGAGAGAAAGTACTGCTGTATACAGTCTGCTATCAAGTGCCTGAACCTAGGTGATAACAATAGCAATGGCAAGAAAGAAGTGTCTTCCTTTTAAACTGCCTGGGGGTTGTTTTCCAATGAGGGCAAATTCCAGGAGCACAGAGCACCAGTTTGCGTGATTTGTAGCTCCAGTACTCCCAGCACAATACCCTACCCACAGTAGATGCTCAGTAAGTAAGTGGAAAAGCTGCATCTTCACCACTGCTAAGTCTATTCCCACCCTTCTTTGTACTTCTCAAACATATTCATATCATAGGTAACATAAATTCCCTCTCCAACTTGGGTTTACTGCCTAAATAAAAATTTTCCAGGGGGCTTTAGACCCAATTCCTTCTCCTTTAAAACATGCCACAGCTTTTTTTTTTTTTTTTTAAAGTACATAAGCTGGCCACTAAACATCTGCAAAACACTGCTCTACCCAAGACTTTACATAGAAAACCATCCAGGCTCTGTACAGGCACGCCTGGGGGAGGAAAAAAAACAAAACAAAAAAAAACCCTGCTAAAAAGCTGTATTTACAGCAGCAAGTTTTTCTAGGAGCCGGCAATGAACAACCAACGTGGTTCTTGTGTCACTTACTGAATTCGCTACATCACTAGTGCAACCACAAGCGGCTGCTTACATTTCCAAAGTTGTGCAAATGGTCCAAAGTTGTGCAAGAGTCCTCACTGAAACCAGACTCTGGTATATAAATAGTTACAACCCTTGAACAAGCTTTAGTTTTTATTATTAGATTCAAAGGAATGCCAAAATCACAGGTACTAAAAAATGTATCACGAGTGTGTTTACTTATCTGCGAAATACACTCTGATGTTATCTCAAGTGAGAACCGCTGAGTTCCTTTCTGCTTCAGATTGTCTATGGTGTCACCTGAAAACTGGCAGTTGCCAGCCGGAATCTGATACATCCAAGAAATCACAGTGCCCCCAACACACACACACACACACACACACACACACACACACGGGCACACGCAGAGCACGGGCCGGCCTTGCATCACTCCCGAATATCCCCAGTTTACACGTGGCAAACTCGACACAACTTTCACGCTTTCATGACCTCGAAAGGAATTCCCCAGCCGCCAAGCGATGGAACAGGACTAACTCTGACTTGGGATTTGAGGGTGTTAAAACAAACAAACAAACACACAATTTCCCCCCCTGTCAGGCCCCCTTCTCTGAAGCCTTCTCGGCCGCCTGTCCCACACGAGGAGCCACTCTGCCCAGCCCCTGACAGATGCGTGTAGGCCGGGAAAGGTGGGGCCGACCGGGGAGCCCAGAGCCTCCTCCCATCACCTTCTGCTCTCATCTGCCTCCCACCTTCCTGCTCGAGGGCGGCGAGGAGGCCCAAGGTGAGGGGCCCCGGCGGGGGCGTGCAGTCCTCCAAGTCGGGCCCCGGGGACCCCCGGCCGGGCCGCCCCTCCCGTCACACAGTTCCTAGGTCCCAAGTCGCCAGCGGCCGCCGCGGCCCCCAGCTGCAGGGCTGCCCGGGGCGGGGGCGGCGGACAGGGCCCGGCCAGGCCGCGGCCGCTCGGCTCGCAGTGCCCACGTCACCAGCTCCAGCACTGCGGAAATGGAGCGGCGCGGCCGGCACGGAGGGAGGGAGGGACGGACGGACGGAGGGAGGGAGGGAGGCGCCGTTGGCGCCCGCGCCGCTGCAGACGCCGTTTGCCCCTCGGCCCCGGCCGGGAGACCGCCGACGTTTGCCTGGCCGCACCCCGGGCCCTCACCTGTGTCGCCGATGATGATGTACTTGAAGAGATAGGCGTACGCCATGGCCGCGGCCGCTCGGTGCCAGGGCACACGGCTCCTCCTCCTGCTACTGCTCCTCCTCCTCCTCCTCCTCCTCCGCGCCCCTCACCCCGGCGCCACTCGGCCTCGAAACGCCAGGCCCCGCCCGCCGCAGCCGTCGCCGTCAGCCGCCGACACCTAAGGGCCGAGACCAAGCAGGACAAACCGACACCCGCACAGCCGGCGGAGACAGCTCCCGACCGAGCTCAGTCGAACAATAACAGCCGCCGCGGCGCCTCCGCCCCGCCTCCGCGTCGACCCGGAAGTGCTGCGGCCGCCGGCGCCGCCGGAGGAAAGGGGAGGAGCCCCGCACGCCGGCCGCGCCCCGCACGCCGGAGCCCCGCCCCGCCCCCTGAAGCCCCGCCCCGCCCCCCGGAGCCCCGCCCCCGGGCCCCGCCCAGCGCAGAGCCGGCCGCGCCCCGGCCGCGCCCCGGCCGCCGAGAGCCTCCAGTCCCGGCGCTCCTGAGGGGGCGACCCCGGCGGCCGGGAGACGCCGGGGGAGGGGACGGCACCGGAGGGCCGGTCCCCGCGCCGCCACGCGCATGGGCGCCGCGTCCTTCCGCCCTGCCGTGGGCGCGCGGGCACGTGCGGGGAGACGGAGGCCGCGTTCGGCCGCGTTCGGCCGCGTTCGGCGCGGGCCTGGCCTTGGGCTCCTGGAAGGTGCTTGGAGAGGCGGGAGCGCCGCGGGGCGGGCCGGAGGGCGGTGGTGTTCCCGTGTTCGGAGCCCCGGGCTTGACAGGGCTGATCGCTAGCCGTGCATCAGGGGGCGAGAAGCAGATTATGCTGTGCCCTGTGGTCGAATATTACGAGGCTCCTACCAAGAAGCCTCGCGTGCAAAAACGAGGCACAGAAATCGGTGTAGACGTGTATATATATATATATATTTTTTTTTTTTTTTTAAGATTTTATTTATTTATTCATAGAGGCAGAGACACAGGCAGAGGGAGATGCAGGCTCCATGCAGGGAGCCCGACGTGGGACGCGATCCCGGGTCTCCAGGATCCCGCCCTGGGCCGAAGGCAGATGCTTAACCTCTGAGCCACCCGGGCGTCCCTAGACGTATATATTTATGTTATCTGCATTACTTACGTATATGAGATATACAACAATTATATGCTAAATAAGCTCATATGCTTACGAATTACATGTTATTGTCGTATGCATTATATATATGTATCTTTACCATTTTGCAAAAAAGAAAAACATGTCAAGGGTGAACTGAAATAGCCGTTTGTGTGTAGCCATCCTGAAAGGAAACAGCTGGCATCAAGGGGAGGGCGGGTGGGAACGGAGGACACATCTACGTTTCCCTGAATCTTTTATGTGCGGTTTGAACTTTTTTGCACTGTTCCTGAATTATCTATTGGGGAAAAAAAAAATAGGTTGCAAGGAAAAAACAAAGTATCTTTTTTGTTCCATTCAACCAACATTTATTAAGTACGTACTAATGTTTCTGCATTTGCGCAGCGTTGCCACGGAGGGCGGACGCTGTTGTAAAGGAACACAGTTTGGGAAGAGGAGGCGGTAGAGTTCGTGTTAAGTGTGAGGATGAAGATGATGTTTGCATCAAGAATATGTATGATGGGGAAGAGTTTAGTGGAAAGGACAGAAGTTGGAGAATGGGAAATGAAGTTTAGGCGGGAGAAGCAGAGTCTGCAAAGTTCGTGGCTCCAATGAAGGAATTTAGAGTTGCAAGAGGAAGCTCATTTACTGAACCATGTCATCAAATGTTGGCAATGGAAGGACCATCTTTGGGGGGGTTGGGGGGGGTCACTGGGATTTAGTGACCCTGGTTCCTCTTGCCTAACCTTCTCTCCCCTTTGGGATCTCTCACTATATAATTCTACTGACACCTCCATGCTGAGCTGGCTAACGTGGGTTAGTTAGTACATGCTCTGAGTGGCCTTGCCAAGTATGAACTCATTGGTGGTTTCTGGAGTTATTTGGAGGGGATTTTACTAAGGTTTCAGGGATAGCACGCAAGAATTTGACACAGAAAGTTACCTGGAATTGCATAAACTGGTTCACTCATCTTTACTCTGGGGGAGGGGAGGTCCCTGCCCAAGACCTCCTAGTGGCCATTTTGTCCTTCCTGAGTGCTTTCCCTCAGGTCTTTCATGAGTGATTGATAGATATCTAGAATGTTCCCTCAGTTGTTTTCTACTCTCAGAGACACGGCCTTTACTCAGAGCCTCAGCAGGACAGCTCTATCAAGATGACACACAAAAGCTGAGCATCCTTATGAGTCAGGAGCGTTCCCATACTGTTAGAGGAGGTGAGTCGCTGGAAAAGTCACTAGTGCCAGGTTATGCAAGGTCTTGTAGCCATGTCATATGCATATAGTACTTTACCAGGTGGACCCAGGGGAAACAAGAGAAGATCAGCCTTGGGCATGTAAAAAAAAAATCATAGAAATGAATGTAAAGCTATAGAGTAAAACAAAACCCAAAAACTTAGGAGGCCTGGCTTCTGGGTGTGGCCCTACCATTAACTGGATGATTGTGACAGATCATGTGGCCTCTCAGAGTTTCAGTGTACTCATCTGTAAAGCGAAGGAGTTAAATGTTGTTACCTTAAAGGACTAGTCTTAAGCTAATTTTAGCTAAGTCTGAAGTCTAATTTTATGTCTCTCCAACCTCCAGATCTGAAGCTACCTGTAAAGTATCAGTAATCCTCTCCTGACAAGGGCAGGGCCCCATGAGTCAAATGTATACTATTCTTGCACAGAACTGAGTGGCATCACTCCATTCCTGAGATGCACAGGAGCTGTAATGATCGCTTGCTGCCTGGCAGTGTAATCTAATGAAATGAGCAAAGACTCGATTTTCAAGTCCTTTGAGCCTCATTTGCCTTATTTGGAAAATGTAGATAATAACTGCCTCACAGTCAATTTAGGATCAAATAAGATACTGTGTGTGAAGATACTTTATAAATTATGAAAAACATATACTTAATACATAACTCTTAGTACTGAATAATTATTTAAAATTACCTTGAAGGAGAAAAGGTGTAGTTACCATATGAGTCATATTTTTTTTAAGATTTTGTTTACTTAATTGATATATCTATATATAGAGAGAGAGCACATGAGTGAGCACAGTGCGGGATGGGCAGAGGGAGAAGCAGATTCCCTGCTGAGCAGGGAGCCAGACATGGGGCTCAATCCCAGAACCCCAGGATCATGACCTGAGCCAAAGACAGATGCTTAACTGGCTGAGCTACTCAGGCACCCCATGAGTTCATGTCTTAAAATCAGCTCCGTTCCTGGCTTTATTTTATGTCACTACCTTTATTTTCTTTCTACATTTAATTCATAATATTTTGTTCTATTTTCTCTATGCCTATATGCTGTCTTAAATCCTCTTTGAAACAATACAGGACATAAATAAAAGCCATACAAACCTCTTTTGAAACATTTGACTTAGCCCCCAAAATCCAAAAATATTTTTCAAGAGAAATTCCTCAGGCAAAATGACAGAAATATACCTCTTTTCCCCTAAGTGGTAGTACACTTCCTGGGATTTTCCATTCAGTTTGATTTTCAGTTATTTCTCTCTCTTGGGGATGAATTCTGATAACCTCATCTCTCAGTCTTACATCATACATGATCTGAAGGTCAAAACTGAAGTTTAAAGATTGTTAGACTACATTCTCTAAGATCCCCTCACTGAAGTGCTCCATGACATTTTAAAATACAGTATTATATTGAAATTTTGCGTTTACTTTTCCCAATCAAACTTTTCATGTGTTTAGATTTTCTCTGGTTTCTGGTTGCTCTCAGACTGTGGAAAGAAGGAACAGTGGGGTGGATAGGATGGGAGAGGAGTGGTGTGAAATACTATAATCCACAGTCTTTTTTTTTTTTTTTTGAGATTTTATTTATTCATGAGAGACACAGAAAAGCAGAGACATAGGCAGAGGGAGAAGCAGGCTCCATGCAGGGAGCCTGATGCAAGACTCGATCCCAGAACTCCTAGATCACACCCTGGGCCGCCGAAGGCAGGTGCTCAACTGCTGAGCCACCCAGGCTGCCTCCACAGGTTCTTTAGTTTCCATGGTTCCTTGGCCAGTCCTTGAGTGCACTCTGGGGGCTCTGTGATCCTCCAGAACTAGTATGCAAAATGTTCTATGTGTTTGCATTCATGTAATTTTATGGGAGAGATTCTTCCATAGGCCCATGACCCAGAAATCATTAAGAACCACTGTGAGGGGCACCTGGGTGGCTCAGTGGTTGAGTGTCTGCTTTTGGCTCAGGTCATGATCCTGGGGTCCTGGGATCCAGTCCTGCATCCTGCTTCTCCCTGTCTATGTCTCTGCCTGTCTCTCTGTGTCTCTCATGGATAAATAAATAAAATCTTTAAAAAAAAAAAAGGCTGTGAAAGGTTTTCTTTCAGCCATTTGTAAATGCCATGATGGAACTACTTTTCCAGCAAATACTTAATCAGCTCAGTACCAGTGTTGAAGAAAGAAAGAACTAGGTTCAATTCTTGACTTTACCGCTTATCAGTTGATAAACTGATGGGTTAATTACTAAACACTCTAAGCCTTAGCTGTCTCATGAGATGACATAGAGTATCTAGCACAATCTCAAGCTCATAGTAGACATTAAATAAATATTAAAATTATTTCTCCCTTCCTTTCATCCTTTCATTGTTCTCCACATCCAACCTGTCACTAAGAATAGTTAGGAGTTTAATGAGCCCAAGAAAGACCCTGACTTAAAGTAGATAAGAGTTTCCTTGTGCTAAGTCATGGGTAGCTTTGGCCTGATGAGGTCTACAGGGAGACAATGTGTCTTTCAGAGGACAGAATTTTGTTCTGGGAAGTGGGAGTCGATTTTTTACAGAGGGAGAGCCATTTAAGTTGGGCCTTAAAGGGCATCATCTTTTATAGTTACTGCTTTAATTGATTCTTTTCAGACACTCCAACAGCCCCTCCCCCCCTCCCTTTTGTACTCTGGTCACCTTACCCACCTCATCTGCCATTTATATTATAGTTGGGTAACACACTTAACATTCCCTGTTTTATTTGCTATTTGTGGCCTATTTCTGACCACTTGTCCAAGCCAGAAATGGCTGTTGTCTCTCTTCTACTTCATTCTGCTTATCCTTCAAAAGCTGACTTGGATAGTATAAATTTAATGATCACAAATTCATACCTTAGTCAATGTTTGAATGTAAGTGTTTGAAGAAACCTTCTTTTATATGTAGGCTATTCATTTTACCAATGCTGATTATTTGTAATAGAAGAGACCTACAGAAGTGCACAGATGTAAGAAACAGTTAATATTAGAATAATAAGCTCATGTTATAAAACAGTAAAAAGTATAACTACATAAAATATTTTGAATTAATTTTAAAGAACTTTGAAGTGAGTTAAAACCCAGGGTAGTGTTCTTAATTAATTATTTTTCTAAGTCCTTTACATTTGTCTAGTGCTTTCAGCAGAGAAAGTGGTCTAGAGAAAGGCCCAGTGTTGAATTCCTGGAGGCCTGAATTATATTCTTCTCTGCTACTAACTAGCTGATTTCAAGAAAATCCTCTTCAAACCTTTTGTCACCTGTTCAATAGAGATAATTCAAGCTGGTTACATAATAAAACTGCTGAGAAGTAGATATGAGAACACTCTGAAAAGCATGTCAATACCAGGAGCAAGCATATATACCAAATTGCAGGTGAATGATTTTTTGCAAATGTATGTAATAAAAGACCAACTCCTACAGAACAGTAAAACATCAGCAGTATTTTATTATCTGCAACGTTAGTCTTTTTGTCAGCAGAAACTAGAGTATGCAATTGCTTCAGACCCTACTACTCTCCACTTGTCTCTAATGTGTTATAGGTCTTGAGTTAGCTGGTAGGTGTTCTTTGTTTTGTAAAAGTTGGGGTTGGAATGAGAATGGGGATGCATGAGGCGTGTATCTCACTTTGGCTGAAGACAGAACCACTTCCTGTCCCATGAGTGCTTCAGTTTCTTTTAATCTTTATTACTGAAGGTCTTCAAATTTTGATAAAGAGAAATCAGTTTTCTCTCCGTTTTTGAGGAAATGATAAACTGGCTGTGTCCCAGGGGGCGATGTAAACATAGAAAACCTTCTGTCACTGATTTCCTTTGAGTGAGAAGGGATCTTAGAAAATAACTGGTACAGGGAATTGTGAGATCACATTTCAACCCTCTGCTATCCCTTCCCTCCTATGTACTCTGCTTCTAATGATCTCACTATCAGAATTTTTAATATATGGAGTGAAAGAGAGGAAAATGGCCACCACAGAATCATATTTGACTTGTAATCTGGAGAAAACAGAAGTATATTTTCCCAAATTTTCTGATTTTTGACAATGAAAATTATTAAAAGAATAAATATGTTTTTCAAAAGTGAGATTATATGTAAAGGCTCTCACATTTAAAAATCTGCAAAGCTAATTTAGGCTTGTGCCAAGAATCACTGCTGCACTTAGGCTCATTTAAATTCTCAATTTGAGGCACATCTGGGTGGCTTAGTGGGTTAAGCGTCTGCCTTCTGCTTGGGTATGATCCCAGAACTCTGGGATCAAGCCCCACATCAGCTTCCCTGCTTAGCAGGGAGTCTGCTTCTCCCTCTACCCCTGCTTGTGTTTTCTGTCTCTCTCTGTCAAATAAATAAAAGAAGTCTTAAAAAAACATAGAATAAAAATTTTTAAAAAATTCTCAGTGTGAGGAATGTAGCAATCAATCCTCAAGAGCCTCTGCAGGTGGGACACCTGGGTGGCTCAGGTGGTTAAGTGTCTGACTCTTGATTTCAGCTCAGGTCACCATCTCAGGGTTAAGGGATCAAGTCCTGCAACAGGCTTCATGCTCAGCGTGGAGCCTGCTTGAGATTCTATCTCTCCCTCTGCCTTTGCCCTTCCCCCTGTTGGTGTGTTTGTGCTCACACACACACTCTCTCTGTCAAAATAAATAAATAAAATCTTTTAAAAAAAAGAACCTCTTCAAGTAAACATTATGAAAAAGTACAATACAACCTTAAAATTGCAATAAACATTAATTCTCATACTGTTTTTGTGCATTAGAAGTCTAGGAGCAGCTTAGCTGGGTGGTTCTGGCTTGGGCTCTCTCATGGGGTTGCAGTTAATCCTTCAGCCAGGTCTGTAGTCCCATGAATGATTGACCAGGGCTTGAGGATCTACTTCCAACTGGCTCCCTCCCTTTTGGCTGTAGAGGCCTTATTTCTTTATGACATGGACCTCTCCATAGGACTGCTTGAGTATCCTCATGACAGGCATCTGATCACAAAGCCAGAACCTCAATCTCTTTTATCATTTAGCTTCAGAAATCACAACACCATCACTTCTGTATTCTTTTGGTCCCGTGGACACACTATGATAAAAATGTAGGAAGAGACTACACAGGACATTAACTCCAGAGGCCAGGATCACTTATAGTTACCTTAGAAGTCACCCTAGAAGCAGCATAACCTGAAGAGATCAAGGAGTGAAAACAAGGATCTAATAAATATCTCACCATCTGAAATCAGATACATTTGGGGTCAAATCAGGTCCATTAACCTGTCTACTGAAAGCTTGCTATGAATGGATGCATCAATAAAGTTTATTGTGGTTTTGACACTTCTAAAAATAATTTAGATAAAAAGTCTGATAAATAATTTTACAGTCAGAAAAGGTGAAGAAAACATTTTTTCAGGTTTTTTAAAGATTTATTTGAGAGAGAGAGAGCACCAACAGGGGGAAGAGCAGAGGGACAAGCAGACTCCCCACTGAGCAGGGAGCCTGATGCAGCTCCTGAGATCATGACCTGAACTGAAGTCAGATCCTTGACTCACTGAGCCACCTACATGCCCCAAAAAGTTGTATTTCGAGGCAATCATTTTGAGGACAAAACATAATGATAAAGTAGCTCCCAAATAGGATTTTTTTTTAAGTTGCTGTTTGCTTCCTTTCCAAGTCCTTAAGAATTCATGTGTTTCAACAGAATAAACAAGATATTTCCAACTTCTCATTGGCTTCTTTGAATAATTTTATGGGAACTCAATATTTTTCTACCTATGAAAATTCTCGTATCCAAATATTACAGTGGTTGATTATTCATTTTAAATTTCAAGTTAAAAAAAATATAGATTAAGCAGAGGTAGGGGAAGCCTTTAGTTAAGCAGGTTTAAAATACAAACATGTAGGGATGCCTGAGTGGCCCAGTGGTTGAGAGTCTGCCTCTGGTTCAGGTCATGATCCCAGGGTCCTGGGATCGAGTCCTGCATCAGGTCTCTGCCTCTCTCTCTCTCCGTGTGTCTCGTGAATAAGTAAATAAAATACAAACATGTAGAAGTTCGACTCATCATCTTATTCCCTATGAGTAGTCTTTTCTGGTATGTTAGGTTAGTAATCTTCATTAGAAGAACTTCAGGCTCGGTCTCAGCCTGGCCGCTGCCGCCCAGAGCCTGCTGAGCCCCGGTCGGTCCGCTGGCACCCACTCGGGACACAGGACATCCAGTCATGGATAAAAATGAGCTGGTGCAGAAGGCCAAACTGGCCGAGCAGGCTGAGCGATATGATGACTTGGCAGCCTGCACGAAGTCCTTAACTGAGCAAGGAGCTGAATTATCCAACGAGGAGAGGAATCTTCTCTCAGTTGCTTATAAAAATGTTGTAGGATCCCGTAGGTCATCTTGGAGGGTCGTCTCCAGTATTGAGCAAAAGACGGACGGTGCTGAGAATAAACAGCAGATGGCTCGAGAATACAGAGAGAAAATTGAGACCGAGCTAAGAGATATCTGCAATGATGTACTGTCTCTTCTGGCAAAGTGTTTGATCCCCAGTGCTCCACAAGCAGAGAGCAGAGTCGTCTATTTGAAAATGAAAGGAGGCTACTACCCTTACTTGGCCGAAGTTGCTGCTGGTGATGACAAGAAAGGGACTGGGGACTGTGGATCAGTCACAACAAGCATACCAAGAACTTTTGAAATCAGCGAAAAGGAAATGCAACCAACACATCCTATCAGATTGGGTCTGGCCCTTAACTTCTCTGTGTTCTATTAAGAAATTCTGAATTCACCGGAGAACGCCTGCTCTCTTGCAAAGACAGCTTTTGATGAAGCCATTGCTGAACTTGATACATTAAGTGAAGAGTCACACAGAGACAGCGCGCTAATAATGCAATTACTGAGAGACAACTTGACATCGTGGACATCGGACACCCTAGGAGACGAAGCTGAAGCAGGAGAAGGGGGAGGAAAATTAACCGGCCTTCCTACTTTTGTCTGCCTCATTCTAAAATTTACACAGTAGACCATTTGTCATTCATGCTGTCCCACAAATAGTTTTTCGTTTACGATTTATGACAGGTTTATGTTACTTCTGTTTTAATTTTTATATTTCCCATGTGGTTTTTATGTTAAATATTAGGGGAGTAGAGCCAGTTAATATTTAGGGAGTTATCTGTTTTCATCTTGAGGTGGCCAATATGGGGATGTGGAGTTTTTATACTAGTTATAAGTGTTTGGCATAGTACTTTTGGTACATTGTGGCTTCACAAGGGCCAGTGTTAAAACTGCTTCCACGTCTAAGCAAAGAAAACGGCCCACATCTTGGTTTGTCCTGGTGGGGAATAAAAGGGATAATTGGTTCCAGATACAGGTGTAGTTATTGTGGGTACTTTAAGGTTTGGAGCACTTACAAGGCTGTAGTAGAAAGGGTATCCTGTAGATATTACATCTGTGGAATACTCATTCTCGATGTGCACACCTTTGACTACAGTTGCAGAAGTGTTCCTTTACTTGTGACCCAATTTACTCTGGTTTAGGGCAGAAATGGTTCACATTCCATTATTTGGAAAGTTACCTGCTGTTTGCTTTCATTATTTTTGCTACACTCCTTTTATTTGTATTTAAATGTTTCAGGCAACCTAAGAACAAATGTACAAGTAAAGATGCAGTAAAAATGAATTGCTTGATATCCATTACTTTATGTATATCAAGTATAGTAGCAAAACAAAAATCCCATGTATTTAACCTTTTTTTAGGGTTTTTTTTTTCTGTTTTGTTTTGTTTTGATTCTTTGCTCTTGTGATTTTTTTTTTTTTTTTTGATACTTGCCTAACATGCATGTTCTGTAAAAATAGTTAACAGGGAAATAACTTGAGATGATGGCTAGCTTTGTTTAATGTCTTATGAAATTTTCATGAACAATCTAAGCATAATTGTTAAGAACACATGTATTGAGTAGTTGTAAGTGGAATAAAAGTTTTATGAATGGACTTTTCAACTACTTTCTCTACAGGTTTTCATGTAAATTAGATTCTTGGTTCTGAAACCTCTCTAAAGGAAATTGTACATTTTTGGAAATTTATTCCTTATTCCCTCTTGGCAGCTAATGGGCTTTTACCAAGTTTAAATACAAAGTTTATCATAACAAAATACTACTAATATAACTACTACTGTTCCCAACCATGTCCCATATTCATTCCTCCCCTACCCTGAAAAAAAAAAAAAAAAAAGCTTTTTTTCAGAGACAGGGGATTGATTGGAAAAAAGTAATGGGTTCCATTTAAAATTTTGGTATATGGTATTTTCTAACTTAGGAAGACACAATGTTCTTGGCCCAGCATGACATTGGGTAGCATTAACTAAGCTTTGTGCTTCCAAATCACTTTTGTTTTTAAGAATTTCTTGATATTGTTATAGCCTGCCTTCAATTTTGATCTTTTATTCTTTCTATTTGTCAGGTGCACAAGATTACCTTTATAGCCTTCTGTCTTGTCACCAACCATTCCTACTTGGTGGCCATGTACTTGGAAAAAAGGCCACATGATCTTTCTGGCTCCACTCAATGTCTAAGGATACCTTTGCTTGCATCCCACAAACTATTTCCCTCATCCTATTTACTGAAGCAAATCTCTCCTTAGTTGATGAGATTGTGTTTATCTCCTTGTAAACCCTACCCATCCTGAATGGTCTGTCATTGTCTGCCTTTAAAATCCTTCCTCTTTCTCTCTTTAAATAATGATGGGACTAAGTTATACCCAAAGCTCACCCTACAGACTATTTCCTCAGTACCTTGCAGAAAACACCAAACAAAAATACCATTTTAAAAGAGGTGTATTTTTTTTTCTTTTAGAATGTAAGCTCCTCAAGAGCAGGGGCAATGTTTTCTGTATGTTCTATTGTGCCTAGTACACTGTAAATGCTCCATAAATATTGATGATGGTTAAAAAAAAGAAGAACTGCAGACTCATATTAATTTTGGAATGGTGTTTGAAGTTTCCATTACTAGACTTAATCGAGAACATTTTTTACTCTTAATAAATAGGTATTTACATTTTCTTGAAACCACATTTGATATAGATTACACAAAACTGTTAGCAAAAACAGATTATTTGGCATTGATATATTTTTTGTTAAGTTTTCCTTTTGAAAAATTGATTATAGGCAGAACCCTCTTTGGGAATAGAGGGTTCCTCTCTTTGAATCAACTGAATGCATTTCTGGAAAATTATCCTTCCACATCACTCCAAAAGACATTAAATCCAAAGACGAAATATGATATTGTCTCATCTGAACCCAGAGATAAGCCATTTTGCTTATTTATAGGACAGACTGATTACTAACTACTAATTAAAATTCCCAAAATGAATTACTTACCTTTTCTTTCTTGAAAACAAGCAGAGATGAGGAAGTAATAGATATGTTTTATTATGAGTGACCCAGGATACAGGAAATAGAAAGTACACTCAGTAGACAGGCATTCCTCAATTAACATTTATTCACTTAAAATTTTGAAGCCACTGAAGTAAACAACTATTTAATGATTAATATAGCTGCATAAAATACAAAAAAAAAAAAAAAAGAATTCATTGAGACTTGCATTTGTATACCAGGTACTAAGGATACAGAAAGAGAGATTTACCATGAAGCTAATAAAGCTTAAGTTCAGTGTCCTTCACTTGTGTGAAACCCTTCCAAGGCGAATATGTTCACATGGATAAGTTTCTTTTGGGAGGGGGTTAAAATTAGCAAAAGTAAGGTATTTAAACAATCAGTAAATTTGGTTATCACTCTTCACTCAGACTTTCTATTTGTCACATTTGCCTTTGTGTTGGGAGGTACTAGATTATCTACAATTATTATTATTATTATTATTATTATTATTATTATTATTTTGATACTGATTAAGGGAAAGTTGAATTGGGACACATTTGGCCTCAGAGGACACACTTAAATAATCACATGTGTGTATAGTCGAATTATTGCAGGTTGTCCATTGTAGAAATGGCTTCCAGAAATACTGCAGTCCCTATTGTGCTGATTCACATCACATTATATAGTGTAGAGGTTGTAGCTCAATATAAACTATAGATCATTTTTATATTACTGAGTAGTAAGAAAACAAATAAATCTTAGTGGCAAAAATTAATACGGATTAACTATGTTACAATTCCACAGGGCAGGGATCTGGCCATGGTGCAGAGGCATTCTCCAGCTCAAGGTCTCATGAGGCTAAAACCAAGATGTTAGCTTAGTTGCATTCTCCTTTGGGGTTCTTTTCCAAGCTTACGTATTATGGCAGAATTAAGTTTTTGCTGTTGTAGGACTGACATCCCTATTTCCTTGCTGGCTCTTATCTAGGCACTGCTCTTAACAGCTAGCGCTGCCTGCATCCCTTGCCACAGGGCTGACTCCATCTTCAAAGCCACCAATAGAGAATATGCTTTTCATTTTTTTTCTTTTTAAAGATTATTTATTTATTAAAGAGAGAGAGAGCTGGAGCAGAGAGGAGGAGCAGAGGGAGAGGGAGAAGCAGACTCCCTGCTGAGCAGTGGGGCTCCCTGCTCCTGGGATCATGACCTGAGCTGAAGGCAGATACTTAACCAACTGAACCACCCTGGCGTCCATGCCTTTCATTTTTAATCCCTCATGTTTTGCATCTATTTTTGTCAGGAAGAGCCTGTTCCTTTAAAATACTCAACTGATTAGGTCTGGCCCACCAGCATAATTGTACTACCTTGAAGTCAACTGACTTGGCACATTAGTTACATCTGCAAAATCCCTTCACTGTAGCACTTAAGTTAGTATTTGATTGAACAACTGGAAGAATGTTTGTGTATAGGAGTGAGGCTTGAGGGCCATCTTCAATTTCTGCTTATCATACTTACTATGCCCAGCACTGGACATACGAGGGTTGGTAGAAGATGTACCTCTTATAAAGCTGTTTTAAAAGTTAATTAATTTATTATTTAACGTTGGCTCCACACCCAGCACGGAGCCAAATGCAGGGCTTGAATTCACACCCCGAAGATCAAGACCTGAGCCGAGATTAAGAGGCCAGGTGCGGGCAGCCCTGGTGGCTCAGCGGTTTAGTGCCGCCTTCAGCCTAGGGTGTGATCCTGGAGACCCGGGATCGAGTCCCACATCAGGCTCCCTGCATGGAACCTGCTTCTCCCTCTGCCTGGTCTCTGCCTCTGTGTGTGTGTGTGTGTCTCATGAATAAATAAATAAAATCTTTTAAAAAAAAAAAGAGAATGTTCTGGCTTATAAAAAAAAAAAAAAGAGTCCAGGTGCCCTAAAGGTTTTCAACTCAGAATATATATCTTCAAAGACTTGGAAGAAAAATAAAGTGAAAACTTATGCCAAAAATTGACATAACTCTAATATACCATTTTAACTGCGATGTTTTGATTAAAACTAATATAAAATTACAGACTCCTAATTTATTTATTAGAAACCTAGAGGTTTTTACTTATTAAAAAAACAAAGCATTCATAAAAAATTAACAGACTGCAATAAAAGTAATAAAGATGAGTGATAAAATTAATAAAAGGTATCCTGTCATGGAGAATTGAATCGTAACAAAGGGTTATACAGAATGCACAAGTTGTTCATTACAAGGAAGAAGTAAATTTTGAAAAGAGGTAATAAGTAGGCTCAGTGCCTGTCTTGGACTCAGAGGAAAGAGACCCTGCCCTGATCCCTCTGCTTGAGAGTACCTTGCACATTACAAACACTGAAGCACAGGGGCGTCTGAGTGGCTCAGTCTGTTCCACGTTTGCCTTGGGCCCAGGTCATGATCCCAGGGTCCTGGGATTGAGCCCAGGACCTGGCTCCCTGCTCAGCTGGGAGTCTGCTCCTCCCTCTCCCACTGCCCCTCCTCTGCTCATGCAAGGGGATGTGCACACTCTCTGTCTCATAAATAAATAAATAATTATTTTTAAAAAACAAACAAAAACAAAAAAGCAAATACTGAAGCACAGAGATTGTGAAGGTTTTTTTTTTCACCCCATAGGAAAGTTTGGTAACTGGCAGAGAAACAGATACTATGAGGAGAGGATGTGTAAGGAGGTGGTTCCCGAAGCTAAGGAGAGTGACAAAGAGCAGAAGAGAGTGTTTGGGTTAGGAGGAAAGCTGCAATCTGGCCCATGGAAGCCAGGGAATGGGGAGCTGCTTCCAGTTGGTCACCCCAAGTCACCCAGGTGGGTGTCTAGGCAGATCAGTGTCCCTAACCATTTGCTCTTTTCCCCCTATCTTCTCAGTTGGGGTAGCTTTGAGAGGTGAACTTCCAGAAGGGGATGGGTCTTTGTGAGGAAATAGAGAAGGCAGGTGCCCATCCTGGCCCCTTGAGGAACTTAACCAGGTCACTCCTGTCTGGCTTCCAGGTAGGTCCAGGCACCACCCAAGAGTTCAAGTCTAGCCAGCCCCTGCTCACGGACACAGTATATATGGAAGTGTATGGGAAGGAGAAAAATTAAGCCCAGTTTCTAGGTAGCTTGCCTGATGAACAAGGTAATGCAATTAATTGAGGTAGAAGGCCAGGCATGTGGGCAAGAAGGGAGAGTCAGACTTCTGTTTTGGGCATGTAGAATTGAAATGCCAATAGATATCCAAGTGGAGATGTCCAATGAGCAACTGGACATTTGAGTCTGGAGCTTCTGGGGAGTGGCCTGAGCCAGAGACAGAAATACCAAATAGCTGGTACTATTGTCAGGGGCAAATGTTTTTGTCAAGTACTTGATAGACATTTAGAGGTCTTCTTCTTCTTCTTTTTTTTTATTTATGATAGTCACACAGAGAGAGAGAGAGAGAGAGAGGCAGAGACATAGGCAGACGGAGAAGCAGGCTCCATGCACCGGGAGCCCGACGTCGGATTTGATCCCGGTTCTCCAGGATCGCGCCCTGGGCCAAAGGCAGGCGCCAAACCGCTGCGCCACCCAGGGATCCCGGTCTTCCATTGCAGATTATATATTTATATCATCTACTACTTATTTTTTAAAAAGATTTTATTTATTTATTCATGAGAGACACAGGGAGAGAGAGAAGCAGAGACACAGGCAGAGGGAGAAGCAGGCTCCATGCAGGGAGCCCGACATGGGACTCCATCCTGGGGCCTCCAGTATCAAACCCCGGGCCGGAGGTGGCCCTAAATCACTGAGCTACCCGGGCTGCCCATATACTACTTATTTATCTATTAATTCTCTGACAATTATTGTTAAAAATTCCTATCAGCTTAATACCATTGAAAATATGACAAGTCAAACCAAATCACCTCATCTGCACAACAAATTTGATACAGTTTTTTAGATCTTTATTTCATAGAGAAAGAGATGGAGGCTTAAAGAGATTAAATAATTTCTCATGTCATGACAGCTAGTAAGTGGCAGTGCGAGAAGCTGGATATATGGGTCTAATGAGAGTTCTGACCTCCACACACAAATTTAGAAGTCATCAGCACGTAACACCTAAGAAAAACGTATTTGTCCTCCACAAGAAGGTGATGGACGCTTTCTGCTCATGAAAAAGGGATATATTGGGTCTCCCCAGAGAACTCACAGGATGGTATATATAGTAAATCAGGATTAGAAGCCTGATTTCTCTGCACGTCAAGAGTGAATCCATCTTTCAGGAATGGACTCCCATTAACCTAGTTTATGCGTCTGGTTTTTAAATGCAGAAAGTCAAATTGCGATAAGAAATCACTGTTCCAGAAACAGGAATATATGAAATCCACGCAACTAGTTTTTTCTTATCCTGGACAACAAATAAAGTGTATGGAAATATTTAATGACTTTAAGCTAAGCGGTCATGAGACATCCGTCTCACTTTTGGGATAATCTTTTCAGGGAAAAACATCTGGCTTATGAGTTCATCCACTCTCTCACTTCATAATCTGATGGTCTCTCTCTGACCTGCATGACGTATCTGTTTGGCCTCTGATGGCATTTATAACCCTGGCCCAACGGTCTTAACCAAGTGCCAAACACTTTGATGAATGAAAAACTCCCCCAAGTAGTATTTCAATAGAGAATGCCAGTTTTTACATCTAAGGATCTTCCTTTTTCAAGCCTTGAAGGCTGACCAACGTCCTTCTGGTATATAGTCATTTCAGACACTTCAACAAATTCAATCAAATTACCTTCAAGCTATGGCCCTGGGACCAATATGGATCTTTAGGGCACTCCCATAATTTTATTTTGCAGTATATTAAGCCCTCAGCCTCATTAATTACTGACCATGTGACATAGCCAAGTATTTGATTCCATCTACATTTCAGTTTCTTAATCTGCAAAGTGGGGAAGTCAGAGGGTCACTGTGCAGTGCCCAGGATGTGGGAAGCTTTCAGTATAACTTCCGATATTATCATCATTATATGCTGAATTTCTACAGTAACTCTCAAGATGCAAATGCATTTCCAGGTTCTTAGGTGAACCTCTGCTGTAAAATCCAGTGACTATGATGGCAGTCATAGATGGTTTTGAGGCTAAAAAAATGGGACAGTGGCTTTGTAATATGAGCCACAAAATTGAATAGAGAAGCAATTAGAGAAATTTTTAAAAATTAGGCAGGAAATGTTATGTGATTTTTTTCTCTTTTATTCTTCTCATCTCCCTTTCTTTCTTTCCTTCTTTCTTTTCTTTTCTTTCTTTCTTTCTTTCTTTCTTTCTTTCTTTCTTTCCCTTTCTTTCTTTTCTTTTTTTTTTTTTTGTAATTGCAGGATTTTAGCAGTTTAGTATAGTTCATGGATGCCTTCTCAAAATAATGATTTTAAATGTACAAAATAGGAGTGCCTGGGTGGCTCAGTAGGTTGAGCATCCAACTCTTGATTTCAGCTCAGGTCATGATCTCAGGGTTGTGAGATTGAGCTCTGTGTTGGGTTCTGCATTCAGTGGGGAGTCTGCTTTTCTCTTTATCTCCCCCTCTCTGCCCTTCCTTGTGGTCACGCTCTCTCTCTTTCTCCCTCCCCTCAAAAATAAGTAAATCTTTAGAAAAAATAAAGGTACAAAATACAATACAGGGATCACAAAAAATTAAATTATATTGGAGTTATTACCCAAATATTCCCCAAATTTGTGTTAGAGTAATATATGAGCTTCTTTATTAATATATTAATTAAAAAATCTAACCAGAGGTCTAACAATGACCATAATTTAGCAGTTGGGATGAATGTAAATAATATGACAAGATAGTTGTACCAATTATATTGTATAATGAAAATATCTCTGTTTCTATTGGTGAAAAAGCTGTAAGTGCTACTAATACCACTATGGTTTTTTGATCACAATCATAATTGAAGAAGGTTAAATTTCAGCTAGAATTAATAAAAATAAAGATGCAATTTCTCCATTTCCATGTGGTTCACAGACCCCATGTTAGGAAATGATGTATCAAAAGGGTGGAAATACAGACACTAAAAGAAGAAAGAATGTTTTAAGGAGAACCTGATTAATGCACTTAGTGGGAAGAGTAGAAATTATAAAGATGAAAATGCTTATTGGGTTTATCATGTAGTCAGGATCATCAGCCAACAAACAGTGTAGCTTCATTAGAGCAGCCTGGGGCATAAACCAGGTAACAGTAGTTTAAGGATGAGTCAGGGAGGGAAGTGCAAATATGAGGCAGGGGAGAGATAAATGTAGATATCCCTTTTAAGGCACTTGGCTGTGAAGGACTTAAGAGGAAGTGCCATAGATAAAAAGTGCATTAGTCTCAGGGAGGGCTAGGTTACTAGGAAAGAGGTCTGGACATATAGTGTGTGCCTGGCACAAAGAGCTGGAGAAAGGGAGAAGTTGGAAAGTCAGACAGTCAAGAGAAAGGGGAAAATACATGAGAGAGAGACGTCTGAGGAGGCAGGAGGCATGAGGACAAGAGGGCAAGCAAAGGAACCCACCCTGGATGGAAACTGGCACACTGCTTCCCCTGAGGGTGGATGCCAATGCATCTTCTCTGCTTTTGGTAGAGACAGTAAGACCTAAAAGCCTAAAATTTATATATCAGGTGGGATATTGTTGACCTCTGGAAACAACAGAAAGCCCAGCATTTGGGATTTATTATTTAGTTTCATCAGCTTAAGGAATAAAGGTGATTTCTTGGCTCACTCAATTGAGAAAGTCAGTTTTAGCATAGCTGCCTCTCTAAGAGCTTTGCAGCTCTGCTTGCCTGCAGGATTCGGCTTCATCTTCAGACTGGCAGCCCCATGGCCGAAGAGTTGCAGGGTGCACCACCATACAGGAAAGGTTCCGGGGCAAGCAAGCTGTTTCCTCCAGGTGGGCTCTTTTCTGAGAACTCGCTAGCAAAGCTCTCCCTACATCCCACTGGCCTAAAATGCATTACTGTTTTTGGACCATGGCCTGTGGCAGAGAAATTCCGTTCTGGGCTTGGCTTACCCACCACTGGGTAAGTTCCTGAATCATCACCAGCAGAAGGCACTGTATTCCCTGTGACACAGCCATTGTCAAGCAGAGCGCTGACACGCAGGTGTGTGTTGGATACTTGCAGTTGTTAGAAGGATTCCCAGTGGAAGCCAAGATGTAAAACATGCTAAGATGTGTGGCACAGTCCTGCAGAGTAAAGAACTGGCTGGCTTAAATGCCAGTTGTGGCTAGGGCTGTAGACAAAGGAGCCCACCCTTGAATTTCACTAGCTTCATAAGGAAGTGCAGTGAGATAAAACATATATTTGATCTTTGTCCCTTCATTCTGGCATAGAGCTCCTAAAGCCCTTGGAATTTCCTGAGCAATAGGAGCATCTTGTTTTTCGTTTTGTTTGTTTGTTTTTTAATAAGGAGCACCTTATATCACACTTGATAATGCTAATTGATGCAAAATGTTGGGATCCAAGAGCTAATGACAAAGAAAGAGTTCTTGAGATGTCTTTGGTGTGAAAAAGATGGTTTTATTAAAGCATGGGGCATGTGGGCAGAAAGAGCTCCACTGGGGTTGTGAAGAGCGACTGATTATATACTTTCAAGTTGAGAGAGGGTTAGGATAGTGTAAGTCTCTGAGGAATTTGGAAGCAAGGTTTCTAGGGGTCATTTACTACTGTCTAGTAAAACCTTAGACAGGTGACTTTTCAGATGTATATCAGTGGGCTGTAAGTTTGGAGGAAGATTGCTAACATATATCTTGGGGGTGAGTGGGGGTAGGGTAGAGGTAAAGGAAGTCTCCAAAGGGATTTTTATATGTTAAGGAAGACTTACGGGATCCTGAAGTTCAGGCTAATATCAAGCTAAGGCTGCCTTTTGCCTCCAGCAAAGTATTAAAACAAGGAGGCAGTTGAGTTCCTGGAGGAAGGTCACCCTGCCTGTCCCAAGGACTTGTCACTGGGCTGTAAGCTGTAAGCTGTAATTTAATTTTTTCTCTATTTCTTTTGCCTTTGTTCTCCACATCACTAATGAGGTCACTTAAGGTGGGTTCCCTACGGCCTCAGGATGGGGCTGGTCACCAGAAAAACCAAGTGATTGGGGGCTGGGGATATCAAGGTCCACCTACCAACCTCCAGGAAGGGAGGAGGTGCTGCAGAGTAAGCCCTATGAAAATCTTGAACAAGGAGAAATCTGATGGGCTGCTGGGTTAGTGAACATGTGGAGGTGCTGGGAGCCTGGTGCGTCCTGAGAGTGAATCTCTCTCACCTGGGTCTTTCTCAGTAAAGAAGTAAATGCAAGTGAATGTTTCCCCTAGCTTTGTGAGACATTCTAGCAAATTGTCAGCAATTCAGGTGGCCCCTGGGTCTTGCAATTGGTGTCTAAAGTGGGGCGGTCTGGTGGGTCTGAGCCCTCAAACTGTGAGATCTGATGGTATCTCCAACTAGATAGTGTCAGAATTGAGTTAGATTTGTAGGACACCCTGTTGGTATCTGCTGAGAACTGCAGAACTGCTTGGTGGTGTTGAAAACACCGAAGGAGGATATGGGTATCTGAACAAGAATCTGGAAAGGGGCTAAGCAGGTGCAAGGGAGGCAACCAACAACAGCTACTGTAAGTACCACAGATCTCAGAAGCAGGGGGCCTAGTGTTCAAATCCTGACTACCTCTTTGCAGCTGTGTGATCTTGGGCAAATTAATCAATCTTTAAAAGCCTTATGTCTTTAATAAGAAAAACTAGAATAACAGCTACCTCATAGATTACTGAGTGGGTTAATGAGAGAATGGGTGCAAAGAGTCTTAAATATCCTGGGCCACAGAAGGGACTCAGTGCATGTTTCCTTTCTTCCTGTGCTTTCATGCATTAGTTTACAATATAGCCACTTGATAGTATCTGAAAAGATCAGCACTTTGCTGGTTCCAACAAATGTTTTTTGAGGCGCTAATATCTGCTAATGAGAGCACGAGCCATCGTTGAAACCATTAGATCAGGAACATTACAGATGGTCCCTGCACAATGTGTTCATGCCCCAGATGGTTCGCAGTAGCAAATCTGTATTAATAAGCAGGAATAGACATATCAGTTTTAGCTTTGGGCTTTTATTTCTTCTTAAATATACTATTGCCATATAAAATAAATAAAATATGTATGTACACATATGTTTGCCTTTCTATATGTTTCACAATTAGGTAAAGATACATAATGCCCTTCATTCTAGTGTATCTTCTTGCCTTTCAAACACAGGCCTTTGTGCATTCTGTTCTCTCTGTCTGGAAGATAACACTTCCCTTTCAGAGTCCATGTAAATCATTGAATTTTCTGGAAGCCTTCCCAATTTTGCAGACTAGATAGGACCTTTTGTTTTTGTTTTCCTAGCCTTGTATTTTTATTATTGATTGCTGGGTTACTAACCACCCCGAAATTCAATGGTTTCAACATTAATGGCATTATTTCCCATGATTCTTTGGATCAAGTAGTTCTTCTGCTTCACATGGTCTTGACTGAGATGCTGAGATAGCTGAACAAGGCTGGCATATCATGCTGGCCACCAACTGGGAGTTCAGGGCCTTTGGGTATCCCCCATGTGGACCATGCAGCTCAGCTAGTGAGCTTCTTCACAAAATGGCAACTGAATGGCAACTGGCTTCTAAGAAAGTGCATTCCAAGAGGTCTAGTCCCATTGTGCATGTGTACATCAAACCTCTGCACCATGTTTGTAATATCACATTAGTCAAAGTTAGTCACATGGTCAAACAAATGTCAAAATTGAAGGGAATGTTCCACACAGGAAAAATACCAGGAGGCATGATTCCTTGGGGGCCACCCAAGTCAATCCCATCCAGTGAACCTTTCCGTCATAGGACTCAATATTGTTTATAATCAGATATTTATACATGTTATTCTTTTCTTTCTCACCAAACTCTAAGACCCAGGAAAACAGTGATCTTTTTGTTTTTTGCTAACTGTTGTGAAGCAGACCCTTAAATAAACTTTAAGTATCACAAATCTCTTTTAATTTAATTTTTTACACTTGAAAAGTTTTTTTATAAAATCTTTTTTTAAAAAGATTTTATTTATTTTTGAGAGAGAGAGAGAGAGAGAATGAGGCAGACACACAGGCAGAGGGAGAAGCAGGCTCCATGCAGGGAGCCTGACATGGGACTCGATCCTGGGTCTCCAGGATCACTCCCTAGGCTGAAAGTGGCACTAAACAGCTGAGCCACAAGGGCTGTCCCACTTGAAAGGTTTTGACAAAGCTCAAGTGACTGGGAATTTAACCATAGGTGTCACCATGCAGGACTTACAAATGAGATTGGTCCAAAGATGACCTGACCATTGCTAGCTGATTATACACCACTTCCACACTATTCAGGAGAGAGTTGCGGGTCTTCTTGTGCTCCTGTCATGGCTGAGGGGATGGAGGGGTACTTCTCTCTCACCTCAAGTCTAGTTACAGGGATTTAAAAAACTATTTGGAGAACATAACATGCGATCCTTGGATTCGGATGCACCATCCATGCTAACATCTCATTGTTTGTGGGCACCAGCCTTGTTCCTAGACATCAGATCCTGCCAGGCTTTCCCTATGAATGGAGGGATGGCTTCCAGAGAAATGTCTATATGTCTTGGACAGATACCCAGTGACGTCTTCTGCTAAGCAACATGAGTTCCCTTTACTGAGTTCTTTCCATGTACCACGGATGTCACGTATATTATTTCTAATTTTATGACAATCCTGCAAAATGGGTAGGTTTCATTCACATTTTCCAGATAAGCGCACTGAGGTTGAATTACTTTTCCAAGATCACAAGCTAATAAGTAGAAGAGCTGTACTTTGAATCAGGTGGATCAGTCATCAAAATTCACGTCCTTTCACTAGTGTCCCACTGTCACAGGTCAGGCAGACATGGAGAAGATATGTCTTCAGGGGAAGACACAGAGACCCAGTACTCCAATATCTTTGGGGTATAAGATATTTACTAGGGTTCAACACTCATGAAAGGAAAGGGAGAAGCAGTGTTAGGCAGATGGAGAGGCTGTGCTGGAATGTAGGCCTCAGGGATCCCACAGGAGCCCTAGAACAAATGTCCATGAAGGGTCCCCTTCAGGCAGAGAGTTGGGCCTTACTCCTCTTTGTCACTCAGGCACAGGAAGCAGGCAGCCCTGGTATGATGGATTATTCGTGTCAACTTGACTGGGACATGGGGTGCCCAGGTATTTGGCTAAACAGTATTTCTGGATGTATCTGTGGGAACATTTCTGCCTGAGATTAGTATTTGAATTGGTAGAGTGAGTGAAGCGGACTGTTCTGCTCAGTGTGAGTAGGCATCATCCCATCAGAATAAAAAAAGAGGGAGATATATATATATATATATATATATATACATATATATATATATATATCTTGTGCTTCTCTGGAGAAGGATATACGCAGGGAGTGCCTATCCTTGGGCAGGTGGCTCTCTGTAGCTGAGACCAGCCCCAAAGTGGCTGACAGAGGCCATCTGATGACTGTACAACCCACAGCTGGGCAGCACATCCTTCCATGAAGGGCTCTTGGCCATATACCTCCCCATGTCTACCACATACCTCTGAGCTATTGATTTTAATTTTCCTTCAGTATTTTCATTTAAAAATTACACTATATTCTTATTTGTTTTAATAATATTATTATTGTGAGATCCATTTAATAGCTTACCAGATTGGAGTATGTGACTCCTATGTTTAAAATCTGGCACCGATTCAAATAGGAAACCTGATGTGTACATTTTATCACAATAAAGAAAGTCTATGCCTGCTACATATTACCTATGTGAGAATCTACAGGATCTACGGAACCTATCAGAATTAGGTTTTAAACTGAATTTACAAGCTTCTACTATTGATCACTGTCCTCCCCCACTCTTAGTCTCCCATCTCAGACTCCCTTGCTTCTGGACAATGCTTCAGCAATACTGAACTTTTCACTGATTCTAGGATATCCCATCTTCTGTAACTACTCAGTAGTTTTGCAATTCCCAGATTATCTGCATCATGCTTCCTTGACTTCTCTATCTGATGAAATCCTACTGATCCTTCAAGATAAAATATTAAATATATTTTTACTCTCCTAACAACTTTTTGTTGTATCCCTGTGTTTTCCCATTATGCAGCTTCTAAAGTATTCTTGATTTACATGTACATGCATGTGTATGATTTGGTTATACATACAGTTTTTTCATCATTGCATTGTGTTAGGATGATTTTGCCTGCAGGTAACAAAAAGATAGGTCTTGCCTCTCTTTTGGCTCCATCCCTTTAGCCTATAATTCTATTTAATATAGGTAGACATTGCAAAATCCAGTGGATATGTTTCGGTTCTTAATTTACTTGACTTCAACTCTAGTGATGCATGGCTGTGTGTAGTGTAATAACAAATGTGGGTTTTGTCTCAGCTTCCAGGCATAGGGCTTCACAAATCCTTGGAATTTCCCATGTGATAAGAGTGTCTTTGTTCTGCTAATGAAATGAGGTAGGATGGGTGCCCTAGAGAGCTTCTGGATGGGGGCTTGCCACCAGAAAGAGCAACCACAGGACTGGAGATGTAGGACATTCAGCCTGCCCCTAGGGAGGGTGACTGGAGATTGAGTTCAGGCATGTGGCCAATGATTTAATCAATTGTGCCTATGTAATGAAACCCCAATAAAATCTCTGGACACAGAGGTTTGGATGAGTTTATTGGTTGGTGGACATATTGATGTGCCAGGAGAGCGATTGCCCTCATCCAATGGGCCCAGGGCATAGAAGCTGCGCATCTGGGACCCTCTCAGACCTTGTCCTACATGTATCCATTATAATAAAACTGTAAGTGTTAAGTAAAGCACTTTCCTGAGTGCTATGAGTCATTCTAGTGAATTATTGAACCTGAGGGGGTCGTGAGAACCTCTGGATTTGTATTCAGTTAGTCAGAAGTGAGCGTGGCCTGGGGACTTCTTGAGACCTGCAGCTAGCATCTGAAGTGAGGGCCAATTTGTGGAGAGCTTTGCCCTCAACCTGTGGGATCTGTGTCTCCTCTGGATGGATCATGTTGGAACTGAATTGCAGTATACCCAGATGGAGTTGAAATGAAATACCACATAATTAACCACCCAAATACCTTGTTATTGAAAATAATTTAAAAATCACAATCTTTCACAGTTCTGCAGGTTGACTGAGCTCAACTGATCAGTCTTCACCCGAGGTCTCCCACACAGGTGCAGGGAGAAGGCAGCTGTGGCCTGGGCACATGTCCCTGGGCTGGGCTGGCTGGGCATTTCTCTCTTTGGCTGACTTGGTCTTTCTCACAGTGTGGTGATCTCGGGAAAGTCAGACTTCTGTATGCTGGTTATATTGCAGGATTTCTTTTCCTTCCATGTCCACTGGTCTTGGTCCGCTGCTTTGAAGAATGAAGAGATAGACCAGAAGAAGGGTGGTGAGCAGTAAAGCAAAGTTTACTGAGCAATAGTACAAAGCTCCCAAAGAGGGAGGGGACCCAAGAGGGTAGCCACTGGAGTTTCTAAGTCTAGGAGTTTTTATGGGTTTGTTGGTGGGCTGTTTTATTCTGTTAACCCTCCATGCACCTGTCACCCAATCAGGTTTTTGTCATCTACCTATCATATGGGAAAGAGTGGAGAGCTCCTTCCAGGGTAGTGTAAAATCCTTTTAAGTGGGTTTCCTCTAAGGGTGGGTCCTCTTTTTATCTGTCCGCCTTTCTTCCAACTATTCTTCATTATCTGGCTTCCCCCTGATGGAGCACCGTAAGAGACAGGAATTGGAAACTGTTGGTCTCTTAAAATCAAGGGCAGAAAATGGGCACAGCACCACCAACACTGTATTCTGTTGGGAAAACAGTCACAAAACCCACCCAGACTGGAGTAGAGGGGACATAGAACATCATTCCTTGGTAGAAGGAGCATCATAAATAATTTTTTAAAAGGTTTTATTGATTTATTTATGAAAGACACACAGAGAGGGAGGCAGAAACATAAACAGAGGGAGAAGCAGACTCCCTAAGGGGAGCTGATGAAAGACTCGATCCTAGGACCTCGGGATCATGACCTGAGCCAAAGGCAGATGCTCAACCACTGAGCCACCCAGGTGCTCCCAGCATCATAAATACCTTTGTGGCCATCTTCAATCTGCCTCATCTTCTTTTCTACATTTGGGACAGTTCACTACAAATGATATGGCACGTCCCCTGGGTTTTCTTTGATCTTTGACTAGTTTTCTCTAGCCTCCTCCAGTGCTATCTTCTTTCCCCTACTCTCACTTGAACATCCTTTTTCGTTTTTTTCACTTGAACATCCTGTTGCCCTTTCTCTCTCTCTCCTCATTTACCTTGACAATAATAGCCACTCATATGATCATCACCACCTTCAGGCTGATGATGCCCCAAATCTCTGAAGAAGGCTACTCAAATGTTCTGACTCATATAGCTAAGAAACTGTTATAATACCCTGGTCTGAACAGGCTTTGTGCCCTTAGTAGGGCTCCTACCCACTCACAGGCAGAGCCACAAGTTTTATCATAAAGCTGGCTGGGTCTTCCTTGTTTTGTTTTCCTGAGAGTCTCCTGCTTCTAGCCAACAGTAACACATTCATGGCAACCTCTACATTTCCAGGATGACCCAGGTGGTAGACTCCCCAAATGTCCAAAAGATACGGGAAAGCTAACTAGCTGTTTAAACAAGAATGATTTACAAGAACCTTTAAAATATTTCACTGATGAATATGCACTCAGTAACGTCCAGGTCACTCAGTCATAAGAAGTATAGATATGGTTTGCATGTTTCTATTAACTGCATTTTTTCAAAATTACACTTTCATAGTTAAGAAATGAACAACCCGACTCATCAATTCATGATCCACAGCACGCATTCCTACAAAAACAATTCCAGTTGGACCCTTTCTCACAGACCATGTGGACATGGCATTCAATCATTAAAAAAAAAGCTGGTAGTTGTCCCTGAAAACATACTTAAAAACAGATAAAGATCTAAAAGATCTGTTCACTTAAAAAGAGAAAAAGAAATGGACTACATACATTGTTTCAAGAAATCCTAATTTTGTTTTATTTATATAACAATTTTTGTTAACTTTGCTGTATTCATACTTGAGTTTTGTGTTAGAAGACCATTTCTGTGATGTATCACTTATGAGATCCAAGGTGTAAGGACTTATGTATGGATATGGGTCATCGATGTGGTTTCTTCCCTATAACTGGTCCGAATCTGGGACTGATCTTAGTAATCAGCCCACTATGCAAGTATTCCAATTTGTGGATATAGCAACATTTGGCACCCTCAATCTGATGTCATCTTCAACACTTAGCAAACATCTGTAAGGCACCGTGTTCTGTGCTGTGGAGGATATAAAGCCTAAAGAGTTAAGATCAATGAAGGAGAGAGGAATTCCAGACAACTGACAAGACAGTGTATCTAGGTGAGAGTGTCAATGAGGAACGGGCTTGTTGTAGCATGCAGGGAATCAACTATCGCTTTCCACTGGAGGGAATAAAGGGATAAGCATTCCAGACAGAAGGAACACAGCAGAGGCACGGATCAGGAAAGTTCAGGCTGTGGTTGGGAATGGTGAATAAGCCCTTTGCTAGGGCACAGAGTATGTGCAGATGGGTACTGTGGAAAAAGGTTGAATGAAAAATTAGGGTGGCTTCACTCAGAGAGAGATGAGTCATGGGAGCTTTTGAGCATAATTGGGACTTGCTCCCAACATGTTTCTATTATTGTGTCTCTCAGGGAGTGTCAAGTCCGTGTTTGATTGCACAGGTGCCTTGTTCTCACTCTTCCCTGATAGGAGACGACTCATCCTAAAAGAAAAAAGGAAAACCAAACAAAAAATCCTGTCCTCGAACTGAGTTCCTTTCTGATAACTTCCCCCCTAAATAGCAAAGCCTGTCAAAATAGGCTAGAACCTGTGTCTCGATGCCCCCTCCTGATATGTTTTTAAAAAACCTTTGACCCATCACCAGCAGCAAAAATCCACTTTTAAAGAAATTACATGAGACACGTCCTTACTGAAGAAAATTTAGAAAATACATATGTCCAAAAATATAAAATTAAAATTCACCCATTAATCAACGCCTCAAAAACAACTGTGGTTGAAATGTTGGTTTCATATGTTCTTCTGCTCAATGTATTATGTATTATCTCTCTATGCATAAACCGCTTGACTTAAAAAAAATTATATGGCTTATTTTATAATCTGCTTTCTTTGCTAATTAACACTACATGACTAGTAATCCATATCATTAAATATTTTTCTACAACTTCGATTTTTTAGGTCAGATTTATTGAAGTATAATTTATATGCAGTAGACTTTACCCTTTTTTAAGTGCTTAGTTTGATCAGTTTGAAAACAACGTACACTCATTTAAGTCCCACAAAACCAAGATATAGAACATTTCTGTAATCCTCAGGTTTCTTTTCCAACATTTCAACTATAGTTGTGATAACCCTTTGTAATTTTCTTTTGTGATATTCCCAGGTAAAATAAATTTTTCCCAGTTTTACTTTGATCATAGCACTTGAAATATTGGATTTATTTACATAAACAGCATGTAAATAAATGGCAAGTAATTTCCTACTAGATTGGGAGGGAATTAATTTTTCACTTTTATATTCTGGGTACTCAGCCTAGAACCCAGAATATAGTATGGATGTATGTTTGTGCCTGTTGAATAAATAAATGCATTAATTATGGTAGAAAAAACATTGCTCTAAATAGAGTTTGAGGATCTATTGTACAACGTGGTGGCTACAGTTGATAGCACTGAATTGTACAATTGAAATTTGCTAAGAAAGAACTTAAATGTTCTCACACAAATATATAGTATACGTATTCATATATATGATGATGAATGTCTTAATTTACTAGATGGCCAGAATCTGTTCACAGTGGATACTACGTCAAATCATCACGATGTACACTTTAAATATCTTACAGTTTTATTTGTCAATTATGCCTCAATAAAGCTGGAGGGACAAAAAGAACACTGTTCTTGGAGTTCAGTTACATGAGTCTACTGGCTCAAACACTTGGACAAGTTAACTTGCCTTGGACAAGTCCCTAACCATGTCGCAGTACAGGCAGCTTTGGGATTTGCTGGAAAAGAAATGGTAAAAACAGTAAATGATGACAGAGTGGCATGCAGATCATACTGTGAATGTCATAAGCTCCCCTAAGAATTATTTGCTACCTGGGCAGCCCCGGTGGCACAGCGGTTTAGCGCCGCCTGCAGCCTTGGCTGTGATCCTGGAGGCCTGGGATCAAGTCCCACGTCAGGCTCCCTGCATGGAGCCTGCTTCTTCCTCTGCCTGTGTCTCTGCCTCTCTCTCTCTCTCTCTCTGAATAAACAAATAAATAAATAATATTAAAAAAAGAATTATATGCTACCAATACTCATTCCAGTACTAATACTCATTATTAGTACCAATAATCTATACTGTGCTGATGTCAAAAGGTTTGAAGGCCTAAAAAAATTGAAGCGAAGAGTATCTCATGCTGCAAAAGTAACACAGATCTACTTCCTCCTGGGTCTGGACAGAGTGAAAGGAGAAACCCTGGGGAAACCGGAGTCAGGGAGTGATGTCCAGCTAGTGGGGAAACTGCCATGCACCTCCATACCACACAATTTGGCAACTGGTATAGGACTGAGAAGGGAAACCCCTTGCCTCCCACACATGCTACACGATAACCAGGCTGCCCCATTACTGATGTTTAATCAGAAACTCTGGGTGGCAGTTGTATTTTCTGAATCTATCTGGGACTTTCAGGAAGAATCCTGTGCTCAAGCTGGCTTTCACTCAACCACTGTTTAAAAGCCAATGAAAGAAAAAGTAGGATTCTATTTTTTTTTTTTTAGAGATGTATTTATTTGAGAAAGAGAGAGACCAAATGCAAGCACAAGCAATAAGAGCAGAGGGAGACAGAGAGACAATCTCAAGCAGACCGCATGCTGAGCGTGGAGCCCCACGCAGGGCTGGTCCTCAAGATTCTGAGATCAAGACCTGAGCTGAAACCGAGAGCTGGACACTTAACCAACTGCACCACCCAGGCACCTCAGAAAAAGTAGGATTCCTAACTAATCTCATTTTAAGTCCTTTTTCTTGATGGCACAATTTCTCCGAAAGGTTAAAAAACATATTCTTCTTGAAGCATGGGTCAGAATGTTCCCTTTCTTCCAGCAGTCCCCCATGTTAAGCTGACATGTTTCCAGGACAACACCAACATAACAACAACCATAACGGCAGAATGGCAGCAGCAGCTACTGTTTGGTGGGCAGATACTGTTTTCCGCCAGGCTCTGTGCTAGCCCTTTGGCCCATGTTGCCTCATTTAATATCCGTGATAACCCTGTGTGATAGGTACTCTCATTATGCCCACTTTACAGATGACTAAGTAAACTCAGATAGATTAAGGAACTTGCCTAAAGCCACACAGCTCATAAGTGGCAGAGCCTAGAAATGAATCCAGGTCTGTCTGACTCCAAATTCCTCTGAACTACAGTCTTCTCTACTTTTCCTAAACTACTTTGATTCTATAGCAAATACTCAAAAATTGATATTAATGATTTCCTATTCTTTGAATTGAAATCTTTGAATTGATGGAGTAGAATTAAATGCATAGTCAAGTACAATTACAAGAGAACTTATGGGGCACCTGGTTGAGTGCCTGCCTTTGGCTCAGGGCGGGATCCCCCGGTCCTGGGATGGAGGCCTGCATAGGGCTCCCCACAGAGAACCTGCTTCTCCCTCTGCCTGTGTCTCTGCCTCTCTCTCTCTCTGTATGAATAAAAAAAAAAATCAGAATAGAACTTATGACACCTTGAAAATATATTGATTCTAGGATTTTTCTGATAAGAGAAAGAAAAGCCAGACTAGCCAATCAACCAAAAAACCTCTTATGTGAAAAACTTCATCCTAAACAAAATGCATTCTGAATATTGGTAAAGCCACGGGGTTACAGATTTTTAAGTCAGCAGTGAATAATTTTTCTACTCTAATGTGTAATCAATGCATCCCCAAATACCTCATCAGTTAAAGATTAATGCACAAACTCCAAAAACCTTAATAGTTATTCACTGTGGGTCTTTACCTGCTCATCAGCCGAATATTTTCCCCATCTACAGTTCCGACCATTCACCACTTCAAGTATGTTATATTTCCAGTGATAATGTTGTTCATTCCCTACTCATATGAGTTCACTGCTTCTGAGTCCTGTCTCCTACCAGATGCTTCTATTAAAATTTTTTCTTGTGATTAATAATCCTTCACTGCTAACTGTTGTGATTCATAGGCAATGACACGTCTAGAAGGTGAAGGAAAGACATTCTTCTTTTTACCTTGGTGTGGTTGTTCCAACATTGAGTTATGGTATCATCCCTCCCACCTTCATCCCCATACTGTGAGGACATCTGATTGTTTTCTGTTGGACTCATAAGATCTGTGGGTTACAGAAAAAAGATTAAGCTCATTCCCTGTCTAAACACTGCATCGGTTGAAGTAGAGACCATTCAGCTAAGAGGACCTGACTGGACACATAAACCGTAAGGGCCAGCTATCACTCCTCAGTGTGGGGAATCATAGCTAAATACCTCTAGGTTGCAGACACTCTTGACTCACCTTGAAGTTGGTAGCCACGTTCCAGACTCCTGCCATCCATGACTGACTCAGAATTCCCACAGGACACAACCTCAAAAATTGCCCCCAAGCAGAGCCATAGCTAGCAATTTTGACACTCAGAGCCAAGAGGATAGAACTTTCTTCAGGTCGACCCTGCAGTTTTAACTACTCATTCTTGCTGATTAGGTGCTAACATTTATAAAGTCATTATTAAATTTGTGGGCCCTGGGACAAAGCTTTGTCACCCCCTACTGCTTGTGTGTCCCTGTGCTGGGCCACCCCAGTCTCCTTTCAGGAAGAGGGGGTTTGTGTCCTGGCTGCTGGGTGGGCTGTCTGCAGCCAGCCCTCTGCTGTCAGCCCCTTTGGGGAGCCCCTCAGCTGAGGAGAGTTGCCTTGCCCAGGATCTTGCTCCATCCTAGTGTGGTATGTACCTAGTGACTGATGGGTGGCAGGGTGTGAAGGCAGGCTCTCTCACCCCTCTCTGAGACTGCTCTGCAGGGCCACTTTGTTTCCAGAGCTCCCCTGTGGTTGGGAGGTCAGCTGAGGCTGTTCTCTGCCACTGGAATGGACAGACAGCTCCCAGACAGCTCCAGGTGAGAGGGCTCCTGCTAGTTTTCTGGAGAAGGGCTTTGACGAGCACAGCGCCGGGGATGGTGGATGCACCTGCTTGGCGAAGGGCTCTGGGTGGGGTGCCAATGCCCTCTCCAAGAGCAAACAACAGCCCACTGGTATCCCTGATAAACACATAGGGAGAATCTGAATAACTGGTTCTTAAAGGGTCTCTTGAGGCAAGGTAGGAACATAGGACAAGTGGAATTCAGTAAATGCAATTCTATTGATGCCAAGGTGGCGTGACAAAGTATAAATCTCAGTGGAAGCCGAATCTTGCTCAGAGACATAATTTAGACTAAGAAATGGATGGACTGCTTCCTCTTTAGACAAGCTTCCTTGGACACGAAATCTTACACCTATACATTAATATGGAGGGAGCTGCTCAGAGTCTGTCCAGAACTTCAATTAAACATATTTAACAATGCAGACTACAGTAAATCCACAGGCTTTGAAAATAAAGCCCAATTACCTATTTATTCATGACTTCTGTGTCATCTCCTTTGTGCCAGGCACGAGTCTAAGTGTTGTACAAATATTAATTCATTCAATTATCTTAACAACTCTGTGGTGGGTTTTACTGCTATTCCTATTTTATAAATGAGGAAATTGAGGCACAGAGTTTAATCGCTCAAAGCACATAGTTAATAGTTTAGGCCATTCACTAAGTAAGGTAAAATCTAATTATGACTCTTACGATGCTTAATTAGGAGTAAAGCCAATTAAACTTTGCATTTCCAGCTCCATTTCAAACTGATCCATCAAGACTATGCAGAGGCATTCAGAGACTTCAAGGAATACTGAAGCCATTGTCTGCAACCAATGGAACTGTGTCAGATGGTTAACACAGTTTGTTCATCTTTGTGATTTATCAAATGTTTTGCCTTTAATGTTACAGCCAACTCTCAATTAAGTGAGTAACAGGAGGTCATAGATACACTGAAATTATAATTAGAACAAACTTAGAGGAAATTTTAAGTCCCAGAACCATATGACAGTCTGATGAAAGTTCTAGATTTCTTTCCCCCCAAAATGTACATAAAGATATAAAAAATTTTTTCCATACAGTTTCAGGAACTTACTGATTCTTTGCAACATCTGGGATTTTTGAAAGAATCTTTAGAAATTGATCTTTTAGCTTTTTTGGTGACACCAAGTCCTGAGAGAAGCCAGGACAGTGATATTCCCCTTTATAGTGGCCCCAGGACACTTGCATGTGTGCAAGGTGAACCTGAGATTTATTGAACTGATGGGGCTCTCTGGGATCATATGTGGTAATTGGTCCTCTGAGTTCATTCTTGGGGAGAATAGTTAATTATGTATCTGCCTATACATCCTTACTCAAGCCTCTTGGTGGCAGAGACTAAGCTTGCTTATCTTTTTAGAATCCATAAGAGTTTATCAGCACCTCACCGAGTAGGTGAGCAGAATGACAATATGACATTTTAATGCAGAAGTTTTGAGATGGGGGGAACATTTGCATGCATCAAAATGTGAATATGACTTTTTTTTTTTTTTAACAAGCAAAATATCACTGACTTTCACACTCTCATTCCACTCCTGAGCCTTGCAGCATCCTCCAGGGAGAAGATATCTGCTACGCACAATTCTTGGCAAATAAATAGACTCTAAAAGTTAAATGCTTGATATTTACCAAACAACCCCCTCAAAATTAACAGAAAACTATGTATTCTTCTTTATACATTGAATTGACTCATTGGCTTTAGGCACAATATGGATTCTATTTATTCACATATTCTAGTTTCCATCACCATCCACCTCAAATTAATACCTGAATTAATACCTTAAATTTCCCACTCGGTGGGTATAACTTATCTCCAGGGGTCAAGAAGTAGTTAAATGGCAACGCTGTAGGCAGTCAGTTAAGTTTCTGTTGTAATTGGAGGAGATTACAGGTGCAAGATAGTATGACTATCACTGTAAATGTTTATTGAAAATGTCTTGTGAGGGCAGCCCCAGAGGCTCAGCGGTTTGGCGCCGCCTTCAGCCCAGGGCCTGATCCTGGAGACCCCGGATCGAGTCCCACGTCGGGCTCCCTGCATGGAGCCTGCTTCTCCCTCTGCTTGTGTCTCTGCCTCTCTCTCTTTCTCTCTCTGTGTCTTCCATGAATAAATAAATAAAATCTTAAAAAAAAAAAAAGAAAAGAAAATGTCCTGTGAACCAAATGTTCATATCATCACTTAATTTAGCTTTGCCTCTGAGATAGGATATATGCTTTTTACATTTATTAGAAACTTTCAATTTTCTGAAGTGGTCACATTATTTTACACTCCCATCAACAATGTGTGAGAGTTTCCGTTCCTCCCCATCTTAGCTGACAGCTTGGCATTATCAGTCTTTTTAATTTTAGCCGTTCTGGTAAGTGTATAACAGTATCTCACGGAGCTTTTTTTTTTTTTTTTTTTTTTAAGATTTAATTTATTTATTCATGAGAGACACACAGAGAGAGGCAGAGACACAGGCAGAAGGAGCAGCAGGCTCCATGCAGGGATCCCGATATGGGACTCGATCCCAGGACCCTGGGATCACCCCTGAGCCGAAGGCAGATGTTCAACCACTGAGTCACCCAGGGGTCCCTCTCATGGAGCTTTCATTTGCATTTCCATATTGATTAATGTTGAGCACCGTTCTCCATGTCCATTGGTCACTTACGTCTCTTCTTTTGATGTCTAGAGTAGACTTTTGTACATGATCTTATTGGCTGTTTGATTTCTTTTTATGAATTTGTGGGAGTTTTTTATATATCATATCTTGTGGATATGGGCCCATATATATGTGTATATACAAAATACTTTTTCCCAATGTGGCTTATGACTTCATTTTCTTTTTCTTTTAAGATTTTATTTACTTATTCATGAAAGACACAGAGAGAGGCAGAGATGTAGGCAGAGAGAGAAGCAGGCTCCTGACAGGGAGCCGGGTGTGGGACTCGATCCCCGAACTCCGGGATCATGCCCTGAGCCAAAGGCAGACGCTTAACCACTGAGCCACCCAGGCATCGCATGACTTTATTTTCTTTCTTTTTTTTTTAAAGATTTATTTATTTATTTATTTATTTATTTATTTATTTATTTATTTATGAGAGAGAGAGAGAGGCAGAGACACAGGCAGAGGGAGAAGCAGTCTCCATGCCAAGAGCCGGACTCCATCCCAGGACTCCAGGAATGCACCCTGGGCCAAAGGCAGGTGCTAAACTGCTGAGCCACCCAGGGATCCCCGTGACTTTATTTTCTTAATGGTGCATTTTGATAAGATGTTTTAAACTTTGGTATTGCAAAGTTTGGTATTGTTTGGTATTGTATGGATATACCACATTTTGTTCATTGATTCATCAGTTGATGGAGATTTGGATTGCTTCTGCTTTTGGGCTGCAATAAATAATACTGCTATGAACAGTCATGTGTTATTTTTTTTTAATTTTTTTTTTATTATTTATTTATGAGAGTCATACAGAGAGAGAGAGAGAGAGGCAGAGACATAGGCAGAGGGAGAAGCAGGCTCCATGCACCGGGAGCCCGACGTGGGATTCGATCCCGGGTCTCCAGGATCGCGCCCTGGGCCAAAGGCAGGCGCCAAACCGCTGCGCCACCCAGGGATCCCCATGTGTTATTTTTTGTGTGAACATACATTTTCAGTCCTCGTGGGTATATATCTATGACTGGAAATGCTGGGTCATGTGTTAATTTTATGTTTAACTTTTTGAGGAACTGCCAACTAGCTACACCATTTTAAATTCTCACCAGGAATTTCTCCACATGCTTTGCAACACTTGTAATTACCTAATTATCTGTCATTTTGATTAATAGACATCCTAATGGGAGTTAAGTAGTATCTCATTGTGGTTTTGATTTACATTTCCCTAATAACTGATGATGTTGAACATCTTTTAGTTATGTTTATTAGGCTTTATATATCTTCTCTGGAGAAATGTCTGTTCAGATCATGTGCCCAAATTTTAGCCAGATTATTTGTCCTTTATTATTGAGATGTAAGTGTTCTTTATACAAACCTGGTACAGTCTCTGATGAGATATATAATTTGCAAATATTTTCTCCCATGCTGGGGGCTGTCGTTTCACATTGATGAAAAGTAAAGAAGACTGAGCTGGCAGTTCTTTCAGATTCTAATCACAGCATCGCTTGTGATCATCTAATCACAGCATCGCTTGTGATCATCAAAGTTTAGCTAGGGTCTCCCCATCCCAGCAGCACTCCTCCACTGCCCCTCCCAGTTTCATCAGACAAACACACTCAAGGATAAAAGCAGCCCCATGTCTGCTCACCTAGAAATGGTCCCCCTGCCCTAGAAAGGAGTTACTTTATACTTTGTTGCATGCCCAGCTCTACAGTAGTTTTGGTGGAAAAAAAAAAAAAACACATCAGGTTTTGCTTTTAAAACAATACCTCTACCTTATTTTAGTGGGAGTAGTGGCCTTTCCCCACTTTTTTCTAGTCCTAACTGGTGGAAAATGCAAGCTGAAGATAAACACTTTATTATTATTTCACTTAAAAAAAAACTAACAACATCTCCAAAGTCATTCTTATTTTAGTGGCAGGTTTAAGACTTGCACCACATCTCAGGATATCTGCTTGGCTCAGTGGTTGAGCGTGTGTCTTTGACTCAGGGAGTGATCCCCGGGTCATGGGATTGAGTCCCACATTGGGCTTCCTGCATAGAGCCTCCTTCTCCCTCTGCCTACATCTCTGCCTCTCGTTCTCTATATCTCTCATGAATAAATAAAATCTTTTCTTTCTTTCTTTCTTTCTTTCTTTCTTTCTTTCTTTCTTTCTTTTTCTTTCTTTCTTTCTTTCTTTCTTCTTTCTTTTTCTTCTTCTGTATGAACCCACTGGTTTTATTTTTTTTTTAATTTTTTTATTTAATTATTTTTTATTGGAATTCAATTTGCCAACATATAGCATATCACCCCATGCTCATCCCGTCAAGTGCCCCCCTCAGTGCCCGTCACCCAGTCACCCCATCCATACCCCAACCTCCCCTTCCACTACCCCTTGTTTATTTCCCAGAGTTAGGAGTCTCTCATGTTCTGTCTCCCTTTCTGATATTTCCCACTCATTTTCTCTCCTTTTCCCTTTATTCCCTTTCACTATTTTTTATATTCCCCAAATGAATGAGACCATATGTTTGTCCTTCTCCAATGGACATACTTCACTCAGCATAATACCCTCCAGGTCCATCCATGTTGAAGCAAATGGTGGGTATTTGTCGTTTCTAATGGCTGAGGAATATTCCATTGTATACATAGACCACATCTTCTTTATCCATTCATCTTTCGATGGACACCGAGGCTCCCTCCACAGTTTGGCTGTTGTGGACATTGCTGCTAGAAACATCGGGGTGCAGGTGTCCCGGCGTTTCACTGCATCTGTATCTTTGGGGTAAATCCCCAGCAGTGCAATTGCTGGGTCGTAGGGCAGGTCTATTTTTAACTCTTTGAGGAACCTCCACACAGTTTTCCAGAGTGGCTGCACCAGTTCACATTCCCACCAACAGTGCAAGAGGGTTCCCCTTTCTCCACATCCTCTCCAACATTTGTGGTTTCCTGCCTTGTTCATTTCCCCCATTCTCACTGGTGTGAGGTGGGATCTCATTGTGGTTTTGATTTGTATTTCCCTGATGGCCAGTGATGCGGAGCATTTTATCATGTGCTTGTTGGCCATGTCCATGTCTTCCTCTGTGAGATTTCTGTTCATGTCTTTTGCCCATTTCATGATTGGATTCTTTGTATCTTTGCTGTTGAGTTTAATAAGTTCTTTATAGATCTTGGATACTAGCCCTTTATCTGATATGTCATTTGCAAATATCTTCTCCCATTCTGTAGGTTGTCTTTTACTTTTGTTGACTGTTTCTTTTGCTGTTCAGAAGGTTTTTTTCTTGATGAAGTCCCAATAATTCATTTTTGCTTTTGTTTCTCTTGCCTTCATGGATGTATCTTGCAAGAAGTTGCTGTGGCCAAGTTCAAAAAGGGTGTTGCCTGTGTCCATTTTGAGTTTATCTTTGTGTATGGTGCAAGAGAGTGGTCTAGTTTCATTCTTCTGCATGTGGATGTCCAATTTTCCCAGCACCATTTATTTAAGAGACTGTCCTTTTTCTAGTGGATAGTCTTTCCTCCTTTGTCAAATATTAGTTGATCATAGAGTTGAGGGCCCATTTCTGGATTCTCTATTCTGTTCCATTGATCTCTGTGTCTGTTTTTGTGCCAGTACCACACTGTCTTGATGAACATAGCTTTGTAGTACAACCTGAAATCTGGCATTGTGATGCCCCTGGCTCTTGTTTTCTTTTTTAATATTCCCCTGGCTATTCGGGGTCTTTTCTGATTCCACACAAATCTTAAGAAGATTTGTTCCAACTTTCTGAAGAAGTTGGACTTTTCTGAAGAAAGTCCCTGGTATTTTGATAGGAATTGCATTAAATGTGTAAATTGCCCTGGGTAACATTGACATTTTCACAATATTAATTCTGCCAATCCATGAGCATGGAATATTTTCCCATCTCTTTGTGTCTTCCTCAATTTCTTTCAGAGGTGTCCTGTAGTTTTTAGGGTATAGATCCTTTACCTCTTTGGTTAGGTTTATTCCTAGGTATCTTATGCTTTTGGGTGCAATTGTAAATGGGATTGACTCCTTAATTTCTCTTTTCAGTCTCATTGTTAGTGTGTAGAAATTCCACTGATTTCTGGGCATTGATTTTGTATCCTGCCACACTGCCAAATTGCTGTATGAGTTCTAGCAATCTTGGGGTGGAGTCTTTTGGGTTTTCTTTTTCTTTTTTTTTTTTTTTGTACTTTTGGGTTTTCTATGTACAGTATCATGTCATCTGAAAAGAGGGAGAGTTTGACTATTTCTTTGTCAATTTGAATGCCTTTTATTTCTTTTTGTTGCCTGCTTGCTCAGGCTAGGACTTCTAGTACTATGTTGAATAGCAGTGGTGAGAGTGGACATCCCTGTCTTATTCTTGATCTTAGGGGAAAGGTTCCCAGTGCTTCCCCATTGAGAATGGTCTTTGCTGTGGGATTTTTGTATATGGCTTTTAAGATGCTGAGGAATGTTCCCTGTATCCCTACACTCTGAAGAGTTTTGATTAGGAAAGGATGCTGTATTTTGTCAAATGGTTTCTCTGTATCTATTGAGAGGGTCATATGGTTCTTGTTTTTTCTCTTGTTGATATGATCTATCACATTGATTGCTTTAAGAGTGTTGAACCAGCCTTGCATCCAGGGATAAATCCCACTTGGTCATGGTGAATAATCTTCTTAATGTATTGTTGGATCCTATTGGCTAGTATCTTGTTGAGAATTTTTTATCTGTGTCCATCAGGGATATTGGTTTATAATTTTCCTTTTTGGTGGGGTCTTTGTCTGGTTTTGGAATTAAGGTAATGCTGGCCTCATAGAATGAGTTTGGAAGTACTCCATCTCTTTCTATCTTTTGGAACAGCTTTAGTAGAATAGGTATTGTTTCTTCTTTAAACGTTTGTTAGAATTCTCTTGGGAAGCCAACTGACCCTGGACTTTGTGTCTTGGGAGGTTTTTGATGACTGCTTCAATTTCTTCCCTGGTTATTGGCCTGTTCAGGTTTTCTATTTCTTCCTATTCCAGTTTTGGTAGTTTGTAGTTTTCCAGAAATGTGTCCATTTCTTCTAGATTGCCTAATTTATTGGTGTATAGCTGCTCATAATATGTTTTTAAAATCATTTGTATTTCCTTGGTATTGGTGATCTCTCCTTTTTCATTCATAGTTTTATTAATTTGAATCTTTTCTCTTTTGTTTTTAATAAGGCTGGCTAATGGTTTATTAATTCTTTCAAAGAACCAACTCCTGGTTTTGTTGATCTGTTCCACAGTTCTTCTGGTCTCTATTTCATTGAGTTATGCTCAAATCTTTATTAACTCTCTTCTTCTGGGTGTAGGTTTTATTTGCTGTTCTTTATCCAGTTCCTTTAGATGCGAGGTTAGCTTTTGTATTTGAGTTCTTTCCAGTTTTTTGAGGGATGCTTATATTGCAATGTATTTTCCTCTCAGGACTGCTTTTGCTGTATCCCAAAGATTTTGAATGGTTTTATCTTCATTCTCATTAGTTTCTGTGAATCTTTTTAATTCTTCTCTAATTTTCTGGTTGACCCTTTCATCTTTTAGCAGGATGGTCTTTAACCTCCATGTGTTTGAATTTCTTCCAAATTTCTTCTGTGATTTAGTTCTAGTTTCAAAGCATATGGTCTGAAAATATGCAGGGGACAATCCCAATCTTTTGGTATCAGTTAAGACCTGATGAACATAGCTTTTTGTGACCCAGTATGTGGTCTATTCTGGAGAACGTTCCATGTGCACTTGAGAAGAATGTGTATTCAGTTGCATTTGGATGTAAAGTTCTGTAAATATCTGTGAAGTCTGTCTGGTCCAGAGTATCATTTAAAGCTCTCATTTCTTTGGAGATGTTGTGCTTAGAAGATCTGTCATTTACAGAAAGCGCTATGTTGAAGTCTCCCAGTATAACTGTATTATTATCTAAGTATGTCTTTACTTTGATTATTAATTGATTGATATACTTGGCAGCTCCCACATTAGGGGCATAAATAGTCATGATTGTTAGGTCCTCTTGTTGGATAGATCCTTTAAGTATGATGTAGTGTCCCTCTTCATCTCTTACTACAGTCTTTGGGATAAACTTTAATTTATCTGATATAAGGATGACTACCCCTGCTTTCTTTTGAGGATCAATTTGAATGGTAAATGGTTCTCCAACCTTTTATTTTCAGGCTGTAGGTGTCCTTAGGTCTAAAATGAGCCTCTTGTAGACAGTAAATAGATGGGTCTTGCTTTTTTATCCAGTCGGAAACCCTGTGTCTTTTGATGGGATCATTAAGCCCATTGATGTTCAGAGTTACTATTGAGAGATATTAATTTAGTGTCCTCATAATACCTATTCAGTCCATTTTTGTGAACTATTCCTTTGGGCATCCTCTTCTTTTTTTTTAAAATTTTTATTTATGTATGATAGTCACACAAAGAGAGAGAGAGGCAGAGACACAGGCAGAGGGAGAAGCAGGCTCCATGCACCGGAAGCCCGACGTGGGATTCCATCCTGGATCCCCAGGATCGCGCCCTGGGCCAAAGGCAGGCGCTAAACCACTGCGCCACCCTGAGATCCCTGGGCATTCCCTTTCTTTTACAGAGTCCCCCTTAATATTTCTTGCAGAGCTGGTTTGGTGGTCACATATTCTTTCAGTTTCTGCCTATCTTGGAAGCTCTTTATCTCTCCTTCTATTCTGAATGAGAGTCTTGCTGGATAGAGTATTCTTGGCTGCATGTTATTCTCATTTAGGACCTTGAATTTATTCTGCCAGCCCTTTCTGGCCTGCCAGGTCTCTGTGGAGAGCTCTGCTTTTAATCTAATACTTCTACCCATATAAGTTAGGGATCTCTTGTCTCTTGCTGCTTTAAGGATTTTCTCTTTATCTTTGGATTTTGCAAGTTTCACTATTAAATGTCAAGGTGTTGAATGGTTGATTTTTTTGCGGGGGGGTTGTCTCTCTATCTCCTGTGTCTGAATGCCTATTTTCCTCCCCAAGTTAGGGAAGTTCTCAGCTATGATTTGTTCAAATACACTTTCTGGTCCTCTGTCCCTTTCGGGACCCTCTGGATCCCCAATTCAATGTAGATTTTTCCTTCTGAGGCTGTCATGTATTTCCCTTAACCTTTCCTCATGGTCTTTTAATTGTTTTTCTTCTTTTTCCTCAGCTTCCTTCCTTGCTATCAACTTGTCTTCTATGTCACTCACTCTTTCTTCTACCTCATTAACCCTCATCGTCAGGACCAGTTTGGATTGCATCTCACTTAATTGATTTTTAATTTTGGCTTGATTAGATCTAAATTCTGCAATCATGAAGTCCCTTGAATCCTTTATGCTTTTTTCCAGAGTCACCAGTAGCTTTATAATTGTGCTTCTGAATTGGCTTTCTGACATTGAATTGTAATCCAAATTCTGTAACTCTGTGGGAGAAAGTACTGTTTCTGATTCTTTCTTTTGTGGTGAGTTCTTCCTTCTAGTCATTTTGCTCAGTGCAGAGTGGCCAAAAACAAGTTGTACTGGAAAAAGGAAGAAAAAAAAAGAAAGAAAGAAAAAAGAGGAAAAAACAAAGAAACAAACAAAAAAACAAAGAACAAAAAACAAAAACAAGGAGGGGTATCCTCTGGTTCTATATACTGTAAATCCCTCGACTTCCCCTGGAGCTTTCCAGTGCTGCTTGGTCCAGAACTTGCTTTTCCCTGTCCTTCCAGCTGGTCTTCTGGGGGAGAGGCCTGCTGTGCTGATTCCTAGGTGTGAGCACTTGGGGGGGGGGGCTGCTCAGCCCCCTGCCTGGTGCACCGCTCAGTGGGAGCTGTTTACCCCATGAGGCCTGTGCTCCCTGGTGGCCCTGCTCCGTCCCAGGCACAGGGTGACACCGGGAGGAACAACAGTGGTGGCGGCCAGCTCTCCAGCCCTGGAGTCAGCTCCCGCAGTAACCACCACAGCTCCCAGTCCGCAGGGGCCTGGATGCTCCGGGGCCGGGGGGCGCCGATCTGCACAGCTTGGGGGTACCCAGCGGCAGGAGCGTCCTTGCTGTCCTGTGCCCTCCCCGCCTCAGCCTGTCGCAGGATCCTGGGCTGTGTTCCCCGGTGCCCTGGGCTCCAGGGCATGCGCCGCTGGAATCCTGCTCCTGGGCAGTGCCGCCCCCTCTGCGCGAAGCCACCGCCAGAGCTGCTACCAGGGTGCGCTGGGTGCGCTCTAGCCCTTTAGGGAATTCCGCTGTGGGGTGTGGGCGCTCTCCCCGGGGCATCCCTCCTCTGTTAGTACCCCGGGGACCTGAGGGCTCCACTGCCCCTCCTGGGGTCCTGCCGGAGCTCCCCGCGAGCACCTCTCCCTCGGGGAAGATCGGTTAAGTTCCTGCTTTTCCGGGGCTGGGCTTTCCTGTCCTGGGGGCTCTGGCCCCCCATTAGCCTGGCTCCTCAGGGGGCCCCTCCCTCACTGGATTCTTTTTTTTTTCCCCCATCTTTCTACCTTGTTAGAAGCACAAATTCTTCTCTCTGTAGCGTTCCAGCTGTTCTCTCTTTAAATCTCAGGCCAAATTTGTAGGTTTTCAGGATGATTTGAAAGTTATCTAGGTAAGTTGGTGGGGACAGGTGACTTGGGGACCCTACTCTTCCACCATCTTGCCCCGCCCCCAAAATCTTAAAAAAAAAAATACTTGCTCCAAATCTGATTGCAAATCCTCTGTACCTCAATGTGAAAATATGCTGTACCCATAGAAGAAAGGATTTCTGCATGTTCAGAACAGGCTTTGGGCTATACAATCCGAAAAAATCCTTTACTTCGTTTCCTTGAAAAGTAGGATATCTTATAGAATCTCTCATATCAGCTACATAAAATGTTTGCAAACGAGATTTTTAGATAGAGGGGCTTTATTCAGGAAGCTCTTATTCAAGTGAAGTCGTGTTCAGCATCTGTTGCCTGGTACAAACTTGTGCAATGATAACAGAGCAGAAATAGACTTGTGTGGAATGAGTTATAAATTAAAGGTGAAAAATCAGGCTGGGAAGAAGGAAGATCTAGCCCCAAATCAGAACAGACTCTTGGGTAACTCATCCTGGTTAAGAGATTAGACCTCTTTGTCACTTGTATTTTCGATAGGCGTATATATTTAAGTTAATTGTTTAATAAGATTTCACTTGTTCATTTAGTCACTTGACAAATGGTGTATTTCACGCCTGGTATGTGCCAGTTATTGCTAAGAACTGGGTATATGGTAGTGAATAAAATAGTGTTGGGAATGTCTTCCTGACTTAGCATGTACATGCCTCGTTTACAGTGAGTTTTTCCTCTTTTTGTAGTTAGACCTGGTCTTTCTTTATAAACCCCAACTTGATTATGTGCCATCTTTCTAACCAGACTGTGAACTATTTGAGGGTAGGTATCCTATAATTTTCATCGTTGTAAGCAGAGTCTAGCCCATGTGCTACTCCTGGTAGGGTCTCAAGACACGTTTGTTAATGTGACTCGTTCTCTGTTAGTACAATTTAGAGGAGTCACCTAAATTGGCTACACCCAACGTTTATAGTAGGCAAACTGTAAATCATGTTTCTTATGAAATAGGTGCACTTGTGGAACAGGTGGTTTCCTGTTATATGAGCCACCTAGGGGCAATAGCACTGCTCTGTATCCACGGAATGTCATTTATGTCATAGTTCATGGAAATTCAATACACAACTTGTTGGCTGTATTTTTTTTAAAGATTATTTATTTATTCATTTGATAGAGAGAGTACAAGCAGGGGAGAGAGTGCAAGCAGAGGGGAGAGGGAGAAGCAGCCTCCCTGCTCAGCAGGGAGGGGACTGATTCCATAACTCTGGGGATCATGACCGGTGCCACAGGCAGACACTTAACCAATTGAGCCACCCGGGCGCCCCCTATTGGCTGTGTTCTGAGAAATACCTCGTCTGAACACCATCCCCCCAGTACTCCTTCCTGCCGGAGCCAAATAATTTCTGCTGGCCACTGTTCTATTATTACATGGTGATCTTTGCCTTTGACTCTGTTTTTATTGAATAGCACCAACTATTCAAAACTTTACTCTTTTTAAGTTATTGCCATTTTTATTCCACACTTTATCAGTATATTATCTTGTGAACTGTGAAGAATTAACTTTACCCAAAGAGAGCTTTGCCCTTTACCCTCAGCTACTGGAAGATGATCTGTAGGCCCTAAGAATGTCATACTCAATAGGAGTGTCTTTGTTTTCCTGGGCCTTAAGCCGCCATAGAGTCTAACAATAGGATTTCTGTTGGGGTGTTGCGCCGTGGCATATCAGTTTTGTCTCTGGAGGAGACCGGATGCAATGGTAATAGCTTGACCTCTAAGAGGTACTGGACCAAAGGTCAACCACACGGGCAGTATGTGATGGAGCCCCAATAAAACTGAACTGCAATGGCTTAAGTGAGCTTCCCTGGTTGGCAGCACGCTGGGCATACTGTCACACGTGTACGTTGGCAGGGTATCTTGTCCATGCCTTAATGGGAAGAGGACAGCTCAAGTTCCCTGTTGGATATGCATGTTAAGTGTTCCATTATGGGAAGTACAGGGAACTATAGCAACTTCCTGGGCCTCTCTCTCTGTAGCATTTGATACCATTGACTAGGCTCTGGTTCTTTTATTCTCCTGGATCTTCTCCTATTTTCTATTTCTTTTCTTTTTTTTTTTAATTTTTATTTATTTATGATAGTCACACAGAGAGAGAGAGAGGCAGAGACACAGGCAGAGGGAGAAGCAGGCTCCGTGCACCGGGAGCCCGATGTGGGATTCGATCCCGGGTCTCCAGGATCGTGCTCTGGGCCAAAGGCAGGCGCCAAACCGCTGCGCCACCCAGGGATCCCTATTTTCTATTTCTTTTCATTGCTTCTGCCTGCTCCTTTCTCTTTGCCCACACCTTAAGCCTTGGAGTTTTCTTGCATCTGAGTTCCTAGTTCTTCTCTCCTTCTCTACCCTTTTGGAATAGGTCTCCTTCACTGTTACAGCTGTAATAACCACCTGTGTACCAGTGATTCCACATCCGCATCTCTCAAGTAGGCCATACTCCTGAGCTCTAGGTAGAGATCATCTACTCCCTTCTGGACATACTTCGCATGACTGAAATAGAACTTCAGACCTTTCTCCTCAAAACTCTTCTCCCTTCTGTGCTTCTTACATTGATGAATAAATAATGCTACCATCTACCTAGTAGTCAATGTCAGAGCCCTGGCTGTCCCCCCTACTCTTCCTTACTTCTACCCCATCTCCTCCCCAAGTCCTTTGAGTCTACTGTGTTGTGGACACTTGTCATTCCAGCATCTGACCCCCAATCTCATTTGTGGGGGAATCTGCATCATCCTGTGAGACTTGGTAGAGTCAAGACTGTGCCCGCCACTTTGGAGGCCAGGTTCTAGCTCTCTCCCTCCCTGGAAGCTGTGGTGCAGGCACATGATGTGAACTGGATGCTCTTTGGCATTACAAATTTGGTTTCTCATTCCACTCTTGCACCTCAGTTTCTTTTCCATGAACTAATCATTTAAAAATATATGTCAGGTCATGTCATTCTTAGCTCAAAGTCTTCTAATGACTTTCAATCATATTTAATATAAAATTCAAGGTCTTTATTGTGACCTACAAGGTCTGACATCATCAACTACTGGCTAACATTCTGTGTTCACTGACTATCCCTCTTCTCCTTGCACATCCTGTTCAAGATGCACATACCTTCTCCTTGTTCCCACAAGTTGCCAAGCCCAATCTGGACTCAGAGACTTTGCACCTTCTATTCCTTTTTCCTGAAATGGTCCTTGCATGGAGTTGTATGTAGTTCACTCTCTTACTTAATACAAATCCTTATTCAAATGTTTGCGAGAGGCTTCCTCTGACTATCCCATCTAAAATAGTCTCCCGTTCCTTTTGTTATTTTTCTTATGGCACTTCCCACCATCTGATGTTATATTGTTTACTTATTTGTTTACTGGTCTGTTTTCTACATCCTCCACCAGAGCGTAATGCTACAGGGCTCCCCAGGCCCTTTCATCATTTGGGGATGCAGGAGAAGTCTGCAACCAGGAGAGGTCCTGACCATGCTGGTACCCTGATCCTGGACTTCCCATTTCTAGAACTGTGAGAGAAGAATTTCCATTGTTACCATTTTCTATTACCCAGTCTGTGGTGTTCTGTTATAGCAGCCCTAACAGGCTAAGGCATCTGACAACCAAAATTATGCAACACATTTCTAAATGTCTGCTTAGAGGGAAGGTGCAGCATGGCCCCTAGCTGAAAACCAGCATTAGAGGAAGTGAGGAGGAAATATAGAAAGAGTTAGATGCTCATATTTCCATTATGGGCTGTAAGATGCTGTGTTTCAGCTAGTCATTCCACCCTTGGTCTCCCTCTGCTAGTCTGTGAGCTCTCTAAAGGTAGGAAGTATGATTCGTCTGAATGTATGTGCCCATTTGAATACATGAATATGTATGCACATATATATGTGTGTGCTTTATATTTATATCTTCTCCCTACTGGACTGCCCAGTCTCCACAGCCATGTTCTTTTCAGACCCACCGTTGGCCCACCTGGTGTCACTCAGGCAGGTGTAGTGAGACAAAGCTGGGACTTTTGACATCACACATTCTGACGCTTGTGTGTCTGCGTGGCCCCACCCTGAGCCAGAATCTGCTCCTGTTACTGCAGGTAGGATCATCTCCATTGTACAGATGAGGAAATTGAAGCCCATATTCTTCACCTGTAACTCATTGCAACCAATTAGTAACATCTCCAAAAGCCCTGTGTTCAGACTTAGGTCATGATTTTAAAGCAAAAGCTCCCCAGGTAGTAGGACAGTGTCATTGCTGCAGGTCAGGTGACCACGGGACCTGCACTGGCCCCTCCTTCCATGGTGAGGGAGAATGTCCCTTGAGTAGTACCAGCTTTCAGGCCTGGCAGTGCCTGTAGTCACTACCAATGACTCTGCTGGTTTACCTCACGAGACATTAAGTGACCTGCTTGGATCAACTGATTAGTGATCTAGCTGGGACTGGAACCAAATAGCCCCTTCTCTGTATCACTAGGGTTCCTCTACACTAGGTATCTTCTTGGCTTCGAATAGCCTTATTTGTAGGACATTGAATCATCATAACCTTCATTAGCCAAGCTCCCCAAAGGATACATGGAGCATAGAGGCCAATCCTAGCAAACCTTATCCCAGGGTGCTTGACTACTCCCTGGGACTCTAATCACCACACTCTTCTATCTTGGTGATGTGGGCTACAGCACATATAAACTCTTTCAGTTTAAGGTTTAGAGAAATTTGAGAGACTTTTGACCTATTTCTCTCAGCCTAGACCTACACCCTATTTTTTGTCCTCTGACTGAAGCATAAAAAAAGAGTTTTTGTCCCTTAGGCCTGGAGCAGGGCTGCCCTCTTTCCCCATTACAATGTTTTTCAAACTTTGGGTCGTGATCGGTTAGAAAGTTATAAGATCAATTTGTTGGAGTTGACCAATATATTAAAAAATGAATAGGATAGGATAGAAAAAATAGATGTAAATTATTGTTCTATGAAATCCTTTGTCAGTGATATGCTTGTGTATGAATACATGTGTGTGAGTGCGTGTGTATGTGTGCATGTAAGTGTATACTGGATCACAGTTTCAAATGTATTTCCTCATGAAAACACTAATTCGAAGGGGCACAGGCACCCCTGTTTTTTTATTGTCTATTATCTACAGTAGCCAAACTAAGGAAGCAGCCCAAGTGTCCATTAATAGATGGATGGATAAGGAAGATGTGGTATATATACATATACACAAAGGAATCTTACTCAGCCATAGAAAAGAACAAAATCTTGCCATTTGCAACAACATGGATGGATCCAGAGACTACAATGCTAAGCAAAATAAGTTAGAGAAAGAAAAATATCATATAATTTCATGTGAAATTAAATTTGTGAAATTTAAGAACCAAGATGAATAAAGAAAAAAAGAAGGAGACAGATCAAAAGACAGACTCTTAACTATAGAGAACAAACTGGTGGTTACCAAAGGGGAGGTGGGGGGGTATGGGTGCCATAGGTGAAGGGGATTAAGAGTACACTTCTCATGATGAGCACTGAGATATGTATAGAATTGTTGAATCAGTATATTGTACATCTGAAACTAATATAACACTGTATGATGACTCTATTGGATTTAAAATTCAAAAAAATTTTAAATAAAAATAAAATGTATTTCTTGTTCCGTTTTGAGGCAAACAAATAGGGGTTGTTAACTTGCAGGTGATGGTCATGATTTGGCGGACTATGGCAGGATGATTTGCCACCGAAGACATATCAGAGTCTCTGGAGGGAGGGGCTAGGTGTATGTGTGTTTTAAGTTCCTCAACTGATTATGACACCCCACCCTTGCTACTTCCCCAACACACCCATACACTCTGTCGCACGCACAAAAGCAGGCTCCACTGTCACTGAGCACAACCCTATTGTACTCATCTGGCTATTCCCTGATGCCTGAGACAGTGCCTGGCACTCAGATGGTAATAAATATTTGAGCTTGTCAAATGGCAAATAAAGGTTTGAAGGGGACAAAGTGGAACCATGTAGTTTTTTCCATCATGCCTGGCAAGCACTTGGTACTTGATGAGTGTCACTTGGTGCATCATAATGACTTAGGGAAAACGTCAATACAGCCACGGGAAGCTATATGAATAGAGCGCACAGGTGTGAGGAAGAGCCATTGAACAGGGCTGGCCGTCACCACCATAGCAGAAAGCTCTCCTTCCCCCTCAGTGCACTTGAACAAACCCATCCAAACCAGGAAACCTCAGAAGAGGAGTGGCTGTCATCTCCCTAAGTAATAGAGCCTATCTCCTCTTAACCTCTGTGACCCTCAAAAACCAGTAAATTCCTTCTTTTATCTCTCCTAAATCCTTTATATTACCCTCTAAGCCAATTTTCTGTTGTACTGTATTCAGTGGGAATTGAAAACAGCTGGTCACCATCTGCTGTAGATTAATTCTTCATGTACTTGAAGCCTATAATTAGGTCATTCCTCAGCCTTCTCTTCTCCAGGCTAAATATCTTATTTCCTTTAGCCCTTCCCCAAAGGTTTTATTTTCCAATTATTTAATTGTCTTCCTAGTGTTACTTTCAACATCAGGCTCTCTGTTCTCCATATGCCTCAAGTTGAGGAGGTTGATCAGTGTGGAGGGTTGTGGGTGTGTAAGGTCACCCACCCCTGCCACTTTGGAGGAGTCTTTTTTTTTCTGTGAGTTGTTTATTTTCAGAGGGTCATTTGGAAATGAACAGCAGCCTGCAACTGAACAGGACACTGCCAGGCCGAAATTGGAAACAGAGGGATCAGAATGTTATCCTTTGCTTCAATCCTAACTCCAGATAAACTGGGCCATAGCCTTGACTCTTGAACCCCAAATCTTTGACATGGGCCGATGCAAAATCTCCAGGGAGTGTCATTCTTGATTAAGGAAGCATCATTACAATAGCAGTTTGAAAGTGTCTTGGAATCCTGGAATATCTGGGACAGCTTGGAAAAAGATTCTAACTTGCCTAAGCTTAGGAAACAAGAGTCTGGTAGAAAGAAGTGTTCTTCCTCTCAAGTCCAAGAAATACTCTGCTGGTGGTGACCCAGAGGGGAAGAAATTCTGTTTAAGCACCATTCTCTAAAGCAGAAGTTCTCTTTTTCCCTTCTGGAATTATGTAGGTGCAACACATCCTCTTGCACTCAGATTTTTATGAACTACAGGAAGACTTTGTGGGCCAATAGATTCTTGAAATAGTTGAAATTAAAGTTTCACTTCTGTGGCTCTCCGTGTTGTCTCTGCCTCTGGAACTGTGGTGGTGTTTTGCACTTTCGCATGACTTTTGGTTAGAAGAAGAAACCCCTGGTTGTCCCTTCATGAGGTAGATATATTTTTTTAATTTACATTTATTTTTTATTGGTGTTCAATTTGCCAACATATAGAATAACACCCAGTGCTCATCCAATCAAGTGCCCCCCTCAGTGCCCATCACCCAGTAACCCCCACCCCCCGCCCACCTCCCCTTCCACCCCCCCCTAGTTCATTTCCCAGAGTTTGAAGTCTCTCATGTTCTGTCTCCCTTTCTGATATTTCCCACTCATTTTTTCTCCTTTCCTCTTTATTCCCTTTCACTATTTTTTATATTCCCCAAATGAATGAGACCATATAATGTTTGTCCTTCTCCGATTGACTTACTTCACTCAGCATAATACCCTCCAGTTCCATCCATGTTGAAGCAAATGGCGGGTATTTGTCATTTCTAATGGTTGAGTAATATTCCATTGTATACATAGACCACATCTTCTTTATCCATTCATCTTTCGATGGACACCGAGGCTCCCTCCACAGTTTGGCTATTGTGGACATTGCTGCTAGAAACATCGGGGTGCAGGTGTCCCGGCGTTTCATTGCATCTGTGTCTTTGGGGTAAATCCCCAACAGTGCAATTGCTGGGTCGTAGGGCAGGTCTATTTTTAACTATTTGAGGAACCTCCACAGAGTTTTCCAGAGTGGCTGCAACAGTTCTCATTCCCGCCAACAGTGCAAGAGGGTTCCCCTTTCTCCACATCCTCTCCAACATGTGTTGTTTCCTGCCTTGTTAATTTTCCCCGTTCTCACTGGTGGGAGGTGGGATCTCATTGTGGTTTGGATTTGTATTTCCCTGATGGCAAGTGATGCGGAGCATTTTCCATGAGGTAGATATTATGACCCTCATTTTAATGGTTACTCAGGTGGTGGAGCTGGGATTTGGATCCAGGTCTGGCTGGCCTCTCTAGTGTCATTACAATCACCTTGGCATGCTTGGCATACAGATGTCTGGGTCCCATGTTCAGATTCTTTTTTGGGAGGGGGGCCCAGGAATCTGAATTTTCAAATATCCCAGCAATGCTGATGTAGGTGGCTCAAATCCTCTGTGTACAAAAACACTAACTTCAGATCCTGCGGTGCCCAAATGAGAAAACGTAGGTCATTGTTTCCCAAACTCTGTTGTACATCTACCCAGGAGCTTGTGGCAAAGAAGCCTAGATTCTACGCCATAGTTATTAAATGAGGATCAAGGAAGGGTGGAGTCCAGACCTGGTGCTGTTCACATTTAGCCTGGGGTATTCTGAGTCATGGTGAAATTTGAAAACCACCGACATGAGTCCTTCTGCCAGTGGTTTCCTACCCCCAGCAATTCTAGATGCTTTTGTGAGAGACTGAGCCAGCCGGGTGAAGGATGGAATAATACTGGCTTAGAGCTATGGGCTTCCCGACTGTGGAAGGAAGCTCCTGGCTAAGGAAACTGGGAAGATGACTTTTGGGGATGCCTGCTGTCCCGGCAGGCAGATATCTCCTAAAGAAGAAACCTTAACCTTAAGGACAAGAAGCCATGGTTTTGAAAGTCAAGTGTTGCATTTAACATCTGAAGTCTAGTGAAGGGATAACCATTTGTTATGATTGATGTCATAGCAGGTAGTGTTGCCTTGGCAACGTAGCAGGGGACTTACAGAGGAGCTAGACAGAAGAACAGATGGGCAGGGTGTCATTCCATTGAGAACTTAGGAGACATAAAAAGGTTTACTAAAATGAGCAATATAAAAAAATCCTTGGCACATGGCAAAATCCAGTCATAGAAGATGAAAACTCAGAAGACTCGGTTCCATGAATATATTTTAAATCTACAAAATATGTTTCAGCAGCAGGAGCAGAAGAAATTTTCATTCTACAGACCTCCTTTGCAAGCAGCTTTCTAGTAAATCATGCACTATACCATATGCTAGTAGTAGTATACCGGGTATGGAAAAAGGACTATAATGTTTGCACTTAAAAGCCGAAGCCACACAAGGATAATTAAACTGTCACTAGATGACCTAAAGATAATTGATTGAATTCAGCACAGCAATTTCTTGAGTCAGTACTTATCAAGGAAATAGATGGAAATAATTTTGAAGGTCTGTGCACATTTGTATTTAAATTTCCGCATTATAATATTTGTAGACAACGTTTAAAAATATCTCATTTTAATTCCCTAGATTAATTTTGACTCATATTTGTTTAATTCATTCCTACTTTGGACCAAAGGAAGGTCATTACTTCCCACGTCGACATCTATAGGCCATCAATTCCTCAAATTCATGATACTCAAATCAGAGTGATTGAAAAAAATCCTCTCCAGCAATTAAATTTCACTAATTCCTTAGATACACAATGACTAAATCGGGATGATTTTTAAAAGAAACAAATGGATTCCAGGCAAATGTTCATCCCATCACTGGAAGATAAAGCAGGTTTTCTGCTAGGCTGAGCAATAAACAGACGTCATGACAGGGCACGAAAATTCCGCACATTTTTTCTGGTTTGAATTGGTCTCTGAACATTAAGGATGGGTGTGTGTGTGGGGGAGAATCATACCTTACACTCGTGAATGTATTTCCTTCCAAATGAAGCTGTCTACTCTAGGGCACTCAAGTCCCACCCTCTCCTTTTTTTTTTTTTTTTAAGATTTTATTTATTTATCCATGAGAGACACACAGAGAGGCAGAGACACAGGCAGAGGGAGAAGCAGGCTCCCTGCAGAGAGCCTGATGCTGGTCTTGATCCCAGAACCCTGGGATCAGGACCTGAGCCGAAGGCAGATGCTCTACCACTGAGCCACCCAGGTGCCCCCTCACCCTCTCTTCTGTTAGTAGATGGTTTGGGGGCAAATAGAGACCTGCTTTTGCAGTGAACAACTATGTGAGGAAATTATAATTGCAGGATGGAAGTAGCCTGGGATAAAGATGGTTGGAATGGGATGATCTGATTAATGATGTATTCGATCTCTTCATGTAGTCTGTGTTTATGACCACTAGATCATTCCCGCACACAGAGAAGTCTCGAAACCAAGCTTTTCTATACAAAAAAAAAAAAAAAAAAAAAAAAAAAGGAATGTCTCAGATCCTAGGAGGAATCTCTTTATTACTCAGGACTCCAGTGGTTGTAAATTACAGAAACTGATTTGAGCTAGCTTCAGCCCAAAGGGGGGCTTTGTTTTGAAGGGAGGGGAATGTCTCCTGAAATCCAAGAACAGGGATGTAACCTGTGCCTCGAACTGGATCCAAGGCTTGGAAGTCCATCGCATGTCTCTCTGTGCTGGCCTCTGCTGGTCTTTCAGGCTTGAGCACCCGTCTCTCTGTAAATCAGTTTCCACGGTTTCTCATTCTTCACATTGGAAAGCATGGCCATAGTCAAATCCTGGGCTTTCCCCCTTCATTCAGGAGGGACCCACATCGAAGTGGGGATCTTTTGAGTGTATTTCCAATTTCCTTGGCTTAGTTGGAACAGGTTTGCACACTCTTGGTCCCATCAAGTATGGTTTACGGGCGTGGTCATCTTGTACCAGTATTGTAGCAGCCCTGCTGCTCTGGCCTCCTGGATGGCAATGGGGTTAGTGCAGATGGGGCCTTCCTGGAGCTGGGTAAGTGGCTTTGTGCTGGGCAAACTATAAGATCCTCTCCCTGCTATACATAGACACCTTTTTTTCCCCCATAACATTTAAAGATCCCCTACCTAAGATGATCTGCTTGAATCATGTATATATAATTTCTCTACCATACACGCTCCTTTCTTACACGGGATACCCTAAAGTCATGTTCTGCCAACTGCATCCAAAAGAGTTTTTATGGAGATATTATTCATGATCAGAGCACATGATTTCAGGGCAAATTCCATGCCTCTTCCAATTCAGTCTTGCTCTTGTCTACATTTGATATGTCACTATCTTGCAACTTATGGATTATTATTATTATTTAGATTTTATTTATTTACTCATGCGAGACACGCAGAGAGAGGCAGAGACATCGGCAGAAGGAGAAGCAGGCTCCCTGCGGGGAGCCCGGTGCAAGACTTGATTCCACATCCTGGGATCATGACCAGAGCCAAAGGCAGCCACCCAGGTGCTCAACAACCTATGGATTATTTAAAGATAAACACTTCTTACACATCTGGTACGAAACGGTGGGGGCGGAAATTGGAATAGCCACAGTAAAAACTCAGAAAAAAAGAAGAGAAAAAAAAAAAAAGAGCCATCATTGGTGATAGGTGCTGAGCTCATGCCTTCTGTTGTTGATAAATGACAGGATCTCAGATTCTCGCATGCATCCATTAGTCATGTCATTGGTGGCTGCAGAGCAAGTTCCCTGCTTAGCTGATCTGGCTGCCTCGGGTTCTCGCTGGTGGATTGCCTTTGTCCCGTACATTTTAGGGTCATCTGAGAGTGACAGTGGACAGTGTGTGCTCTGTTCAAAGCAGCTCACTTTTTGTTAGTACAAATACTTGGGACTTGGGACTATTTTAGGAACTGAAAAATTGTGGAACCTTCTTCACTGGGCCTGCTTTTCGTTTTTTGGGTTTTTTTCCTTTCTTCTTTTCACTTTCTGATCATGCTAGTGTCTTAAAGCATTAGTTTAATTTCTGGGACTCCATTTGCTAATAACCATTGCCAGAAATTCCTGCGTTATCTGTGGCTGAACACTAGGGCTGGGCTCCCTCTCCCTGGCCCCTGGCTTTCTACTGAAGAGGTGAGTTTTCTTCTTAATCTGCCCTGAATGCTGCTCCACCCTCTGCTGCAAGCATCATCACTTTCCTCTGCCATGAACCACTTCAGTGAGAATCCTTCATACTTGGTGTCTTCAGGAGAGCCTATCCAGATCTCAGAAATTAGGAGTTGAACAAAAAGCAGATGATTCACTCCACCCCCCAGTGCTTGAAACTAGGCAGACGTGCCCACACACAACAGTTGGGCTGGCTCTCAAAAGCAAGCCATGCATGCTACTGGTTGAAGTAGCTGTATATTTTAAACAACATCCACTATTAAATATTGTTTAATAATATTTAAATAATGTATTTCTTTCCTCTCTTCCAAAGCCTGCTCACGCTCACTTTCTTAAGTCTTCCGGACTCAACTCTTAGCCTCATATTCGGGATATATAACTCTGTCCCCTGGCAACCCTTGGGATCCCTTCTTGACAGTTTGAGCTGTGGGTCTACTATGGTTTTCCAGTTTGCCCCTCCTCCGACCTTGGGACCCTCCTCCCCACAGGAATCTCTGAGCTCACTTTAGCCTTGCAACTCAAGAGACTCTGACCACCTTCAGGCCAGGCCAGCCTTTACAAAGGGAAGGAATACACAAACGGGGGAGAAATTTCTTTACCTTCTTGGTCTCTACATTTTTGAGTGTCTTTATTCCCTAAGGAACTGGGTCATCTGGAAAGTTGGAAAACAGTACATTCCTCAGAAACAGGGGAAAGCCTTCTGCAACTTTGCATCTTGAGAGTCATGACTCTGAAAGATCAATCGGGGATGGGAAATGAGTGTCTTGAAAAAACAGTGCTGTCAGTATTTGGGTTTCAGTTTCTCCCCTACAATGGCCAACCAAACTGGGCTGTCCTTTTGAAAAGGGGGGAGTATGTCACGTTTTGGAAATAACTCTTTACTTTTTTCGTTCTTCCTTCTCCCATTCCCTCTTCAATTTGCTTTCTCTTTTGTCTTTTTATTTTACTTTTTAAAGTTAAGCTCTACCCAATGTGGGGCTCAAACCCACAACCCTGAGATCAAGAGTCACATGCTCTGTTGACTGAGCCAGCCAGGTCCCCCTGCTTTCTCTTTTAAAGGGTATTTACTGACTTCTTATTATGTGTTGAGTGCTATGCTCTGTGCTAGAAATATAGTAGTATACACACTGTTCTGTCTTCATAATGTTTAAAATCTAGTGGGAGGAGAGTCAATGAATCATGTAATATAATTGTGGAAAGTGTGGAATGTATAGGGTGCCATCAGAGCACAGAGAAAGAAAATCCAAGCAGGGCATGGGAGGGTCAGGAAAGACCTTCAGGACTTTAAAATCAAGATCTGAACGGAAAATAGGATTAACCAAGAAAATTTGCATTTGGGGAGATAGTGATGAATGGGCAGTAAACAGAATTCAGGTGGCAAATGTCTAACACATATCAGCTGTCTTCCTTCTGCTAGGATCCAGTTAGGATGGATTTCGATGCCCATCCCACATTCTGCAGAAGCTCAAAGTCTACCACAAGATCTTTGAGGCTTGTTCTTGGGTTTGTGCCTGCTTTCCCTGAAAAGCTCTGTCCTTTCCTTAATTGCTACAAAAATCTAGCCAAAGATGGAATAAATAGAGAATTAAAAATACTAATTGATATGACTCCAGTGAATTGATATGCATTGAACATAAAAGTCTATGAATTTAATATAAATTGAAAATAAAAATTACAGGTGCCCCTGTAATTTTCTTTCTTTTTTAAAAAAATTATTATTATTATTATTATTATTATTCATGGGAGATACAGAGAGAGAGGCAGAGACACAGACAGACAGAGAAGTGGTTAAGCGTCTGCCTTTGGCTTGGGTCGTGATCCCGGGGTCCTGGGATCGAGTTCTGCGTCGGGCTGCCTGCAGGGAGCCTGCTTCTCTGTCTGTGTCTCTGCCTTTCTTTCTGTATCTCCCATGAATAATAATAATAATAATAAATTTTTTTTTAAAAAGAAAGAAAATAAAAATTCTATTTATCATTTTTTAACCTTGCTATGACACTATTTGGAATTTATTATTCCAAAAACTGATAAAGAAAAAGAGTGAATTGTTTTTCTTACATTTACATGGATCTCAGCATAAGCATATGGTTGAGGGAGAACTTTCTATGGAAGGACTCTAGCTAATCAGTGTGGCAAAACGATATAATTTTAAAAGCATTACTTTGTGACCACTAATGAAATAATAAATCTAGGCACTGGTCATCAATGTTCTTATCACTATCCTGTGTAGAGTTGCTTGGAAACTACACAGGATAGATTAGACTGATATCACCTGAACCAACTGATCTACCTTCACTTCTTTAAAAGTAGAAATTAGACATTAATTAATTGCTTTTCAAGAGATGAAAGAGGAAGTACATAGTATTACCTACGGAATATCCTTAGGGGAAAAAGAGAAAGAAAAGGAAAGGAAAGTAGAAAAATAAACATTTAATCTAAATCTGATTAAATCTTTAGATACGGCTACGTTTACAGGAGATTCAGAAAGCAGAGGAACATGTTAGCTGATACTACATGCACAGAATGCAATCACCCGAATCCAGAAAATGATGAATTCTATGGGTTTCTCCAACAAATTTTAAATAGCAATAAAAGTAGAAGTAACAAAAAGAGTGGGGAAACTGTGATGGGTAAAAAGAGATAGGAAAGACATCAACTGAATGCAATATGCACATCTTTTTTTGGATCCTGATTTGAACAAACCAAGTGTATGAAAAAAATTTTGAGATGTTTAGGGAAAATTGAATTCAAATTGAATATTAAATGGTATTAAGGCATTAATGTTTATTTTGTTATTTGAGATAATGATATTGTGGTTCACATTTTAAAAAGTCTTTGTCTCCTCTGTGTTGTTGGTGTCACATTCTGGAGTTTTGAGAGGTAAAGCAACATAATGTCTGTGTTTGTCTTAAAATAAATGATTTGGCAAATTAAAAAAAAATGGTAGGGGAATTTGATGAAATGGAAAATGTGATCATTATGGAAGCTGGGAAATAGTACATGTGGATTCATGATATCATTCTTTCTTTTAAGAAGCATGATGATGGGATCCCTGGGTGGCTCAGTGGTTTAGAGCCTGCCTTCAGCCCAGGGCATGATCCTGGAGTCCTGGGATCGAGTCCCGCATCCTGGCTTCCTGCATGGAGCCTGCTTCTCCCTCTGCCTGTGTCTCTGCCTTTCACTCTCTCCGTGTCTCTCATGAGTGAATAAATAAAAAATCTTAAAAAAAAAAAAAAGAAGAAGCATCATGATGATGGGGCATCTGTGTGGCTTAGTGGTTGACCATCTGCCTTTGGCTCAGGGCATGATCCTGGGGTCCTGGGATTGAGTCCCACATTGGGCTCCCCTCAGGAAGTCTGATTCTCCCTCTGCCTATGTCTCTGCCTCTCTCCCTGTGTCTCTGTGTCTCTCATGAATAAACAAAATCTTTTTAAAAAAATAGAGAGAGGCTGGGAAGGAAAGAGGGAGAGGGAGAGAATCTTAAGCAGATTCCACACCCAGCTGAGCCTGACACAGGGTTCAATCTCATGATCCTGAGATCAACACCTGAGCTGAAACCAAGAGTCAGATGCTTAACCCACTGAGCCACCCAGGTGTCCCTTATCTTATTTTTATAACTCTTATTATTCTTTTTTATCAGTGTATGAGACAACGTTTGTTTTAGGTTACTTACATGTTTCTTCATTTCTTTACTTGTGATTTCTTTTTTACTTTTAATTTATTTTGCTTTCAATTTCCTTTTTTCCTGAATATATCTGTTATTAAAGTTTTCTTTAATGATCTAGTAATGGTAAGCTTTTTGTCTTCGGGTAAGAGACTGAATATGTCTCCTCAAAATTCATTACTTTGAAGTTCTAAGCCCCCAAAGTGATAGTGTTTGAAGGTTTAGGATTAGGTTTAGATGAGATCAGGAGGGTGGGAGCCCTCATCATGGATTAGTATCCTTACAAGAAGAGAGAGCAGAACTCTATCCATCCACAGTGTATGAACACAGGCAGAAGGCGGCCTTCTGCATGTTAGGAAGAAGGCTCTCACCAGGAAATGAACTGGCTGGTACCCTGATCTTGGAATTCCAGCCTCCAGACTGTGAGAAAGAAATGTCTGTTGTATAAACCACCGGTCTGGGGTATTTTGTGACAGCAACCAGAGCTAAGACACTCACTCTCATATTCCAAAAATGTCTTTACCTACACCCTAATCTTTGAATAAAAATTGGGTATATATGTGGATTTTGTCTCAGCCTTTGGCAGCTAGTTTTCAACAGTCTTTGATCTTCTGTTATTACTTTTTAAAAAAAGAATTATTTATTTATTCATGAGAGACACAGGGAGAGACAGAGGGACAGGGACACAGGGAGAGAAAGAAGCAGGCTCCTTGTAGGAACCCGACATGGGACTTGATCCCGGATCCTGGGATCACGACCTGAGTCGAAGGCAGATCCCCAACCGCTGAGCCACTCAGGCGTCCCTGATCTTCCGTTATTACTGAAGAGAAATCTGTTGATGCTTCAATTGTTATTCCTTTCTGGGTAACCTGTATTTACTTACTGTTTGCTTTCAAATTTTCTTTTTTTTTTTTTTTAAGATTTTATTTATTTTTTTGAGAGAGAGTGTGAGTGAGTGGAGGAGGGTCAGAGGGAGAGGGAGAGAGAGAATCTCAAGCAGACTCCACCCTGAGCTCAGAGCCCAACATGGGGCTCGATTTCACAAGCCTGAGATTATAACCTGAGCTGAAATCAAGAGTCGGAAGCTCAAAATTTCTAATGGGTGTTCTGCGGCTTAACTATTATGTATGTGCCTATGGATTTATTATTTTATTTTTACTTATCTTGCTTAGTCAGGAATTACATTTTAAAATCTGAATTGTTTTCTTTCATTAATTTTAGACAATTATCAACCATTATCTATTTGAATATTTTTCTCTCCCCCATGTTTTCTACTCCTTTAAAAATTTTCCTACTTCCACTTCTTTGTTACTCTATGCTGCTGCACTGTGGATTTTTTCTCAGAATTTTCCAGAGTATCTGGAAAGAAGGACAGATGTGCTGTTTAACACATTCATTGAGAGTTTGAAAATTCAGTAAGTTTCCATAGTTTCCATTTCTAGAGGTTTTAGTTTTTAAACTTTAAAATCTTTTTTGACTCTTTTATCTTCTTTTTATGTTTTTAATTTTTTATGTGAGTAAATGTATTACACATTCTATACACACGCATAATGTATGAGGGTGATATGGGAAATGGGACAAGAAAAGCAGTGTTAGAAGGATCAGTAGTGGTGGGGCAGCGGGCAGGTTACAGTATTAAATGAGAGGCTCATGATACATCTCCTTGACTTGGTGAGATTTGATCAAAGATTTAAGAAGCTGAGGGAGTTAGCAAGTAGATAACTGGGAGGTGCATGTCACAGGTCAAGGGAATGGCTTATGCCTTACAAAGGGTGTAAGGTAGGAACATGATCAAGGAATAGCAAGGAACCTCATGTGCTGGAGTGAAGTGCAGGAATGTGGAGTCAGTCATTGGAGATCAGAAAGGTACAGGAGCACACATCATACAGGCTCTTGTAAGCCATTCTAAGGACTTTGCTTTTACTTCGGCTGACACTGTGACGTTGTAGTGTTTTAGGTGTAGAGGTGACACGAACTGACTTACATTTTTAAGGATCACTCTGGATTCTTAACTAACTAATTAATTTTTAAAGATTTTATTTATTTATTTGAGAGAGAGAGAGAGAGAGAACAAGTAGTGGGGAGGGACAGAGGGGGAGAGAGAGCGAGAAGCAGACTCTTTGCTGAGCAGGAAGCCCAACATGGGGCTCGATCCCAGGACCCTAGGATTATGACCTGAGCCAGAAGCAGCCACTAAACTGACTGAACCAGCCAGGCGACCCTGGATTCTAAACTTAAATTAGGCTGTGGGTGTGTATAGTTGGAAGGGGTGCTATGGTAGAAGCAGGAGGACTTGCTGGAGTTAGGGCAGCAAATGAGATATTTTTATGGTGATGGCTCTGCCCAGGGGGTGGCTGTTGAGGAGGTATAAAGAAGTGGGGTTCTGGATATACCTTGAAGACCGATCCAGCGGGTTTTCATGATGAACAGATGTGAGAACAAGAGTGGAGCCAAGAACGAAACCAAAGTTTTAGGGCTGAACAACTGGAAAGATAGATTTACTATCACTAAAAGGGGGGAAGGATGTGAAGGAGCAGACTTGAAGGAATATGAGAAAAGTTTTGGGGCTTTGATGTTTCTTAGGCATCTAAGTAGAAATTTTGAGTTGGCCGTTGTATATTCGCATCTGGAATTTGGGAGAGCAGTGTGAGTTAGAGATAGAAATTTGGGAGTGATTGGTTCATAGGCGGTTCTTCAAGCCTTGAGACTCAGTGAGATCACCAACAGGGTATCACTAGGAGAGGAGGTGGGCCCCAAAGACGGAGCCTGGGACACACCAATCTAATCCAGCGATGGTCTCTACAAATACAACATACATTACAAGAGGTGGTCCTGATTTCTCTATTAGTGGTAGTCTATTATCTATACTGTTTTTAGATTCTTTTTTTGTTTGTGTGTGTGTGTGTGTGTGTGTGTGTGTGTGTTTGGTTTTTGTTTTTTATCACATAGGGCCTGTTCTATGGTGCTCCATGTTGTACGTTTTTTCCTTAGCTTTGGTGCTCCAGAATGCTTGCATTGTGTAAATTCTAGCCCCAGACTCAGGCGTAGGCCCATCATTCTAGGTTCTCAGAAAAGGATTTTTTTCCATCAAGTTTTGACCAAGACTGAGTGGTTCCCTTGTCATCTCTGTTAGTGGCAGGTCTTTCTAAACTACTTTTGCTGAGTATGTGCTGTCCTTTGCTTTCTTGTGACTTGGTTCATGCATTTCAACGACTGTTTTGTTTCATGCAGTGTTCAGGCTGTGGCTTTTCTTTTTAAGCTTCATCTTCCATGGTGCCTTGAATACATGCACCATCCCATCTTCTCCATGGTCACTGCCTCAGGTCAGGCCTTCTCAACTTACTGTCTTACTGTTTTGTGCCTCCCTTGGCTGGTCTCTTTCCTATAATCATTAGATAGATTTTTTTGTGATGCAAATCTGAAGATTTCATTCCCTGATCTACATTTTTTTTTTTAAATGATTTTCTCTCCCCATAAGGAAAGAGCTGTGTCTTTGTTAGGATTTGTAGGGAATCTGTGGCTTCATCTCTCACTTAACACCCTCTGTCCATGCTTTGTTTCACCCAACCTAAGTGTTCTGGGGATACACCATGCTCTCTCAGGCCTTCTTACCTTTGCATAGTCTGTACTCTTTTCTTGGAAGGCTCTCCCAGCTTTATCTGCCTCGTTATCACCCAGTGTCCTTCAAGATTGACGGCTGATGGAATCTTTGAAACTCTTCTATAGGAGCCCTGTGTCTTTTCAGAATGAGTTGGAAGGCTTTCCTTTGGGCTCCTACTCTTTTCTCCACATCCCCTGGACACAGAATTATAACTCTTAATCTTTGCACCATGATTAGGGTTTCTCCCCCTGACGGAAACGATCTTCTTATTCACAATGCCTAGCATTGTGTGTTTATGTGTGTGGGGGGGACATAATGCATACTCAATAAACCTTCGCTGAATGATTGAAAACATGGGAAAAAATTTTTAGTGTGAAGGGGGATGGGAATACCCTGTAACTTTATAGAATAAAGACTCCATGTTGATTTCAAAGGATAAGATAAAAAAAAAATACTGGTATTTATTTTTTAAAATTTTATTTATTTATTCATGAGAGAGAGAGAGAGAGAGGCAGAGACACAGGCAGAGGGAGAAGCAGGCTCCACGCAGGGAGCCTGATGTGGGACTCGATCCCAGGACTTCAGGATCACACCCTGGGCCGAAGGCAGGCACTAAATCACTGAGCCACCCAGGGATCCCAATACTGGGATTTAAACATATTTTGAAACACCACATTTTTTTTTTTTTCTGTATGTTAATACCTAAATGATACGTGAGTGAAGTGATAATTTTTAAATATTGACAGGGCATTAAAACCACTACAGTTGTTCAAATCTAGTAAGAATAAAAGTCCGTTTAGGGGGGGCCTGGGTGGCTCAGTCGGTTAAGCATCTGCCTTGGCTCAGGTTATGATCCTGGAGTCCTGGGATCGAGCCCCTCACTAGGCTCTCTGCTCAGCGGGGAGTCTGCTTCTCCCTCTCTCCACTCATGTTCTCTCTCTCACTCATTCTGTCTCTCTCAAATGAATAAAATCTTAAAAAAAAAACAAACCCCCAAACAAAACAAAACAATGACAACAAAGCCCATTTAACACAGAGGCAGACTTTATAAACCTTAAGACTAGTTATATAAATATAAAGCATAAGAAAATGTTCATGGTGCATTAACAGTGACAAATAATGATGAAATGATGGAATGCATTTGGAGGGCGGTGTGCAAACCTGAGGACACCATGGCTGTTTGACCTGTGTGGCTCCTTACACTTTCACTGACTGCAAGTTCCGTGAGAGCGGGGCCTTGTGATGCTGGGCACACAGCAGGTGCAATACATGTGTTTGTTGAATTGAAATGTTCCTAAGGACACTATAGATATTGGTTTTTTCTTTTTAGATATTCTTAATAGAAATATGTTTTGACAATCATGTATGAGCATTAGGGAAGGATCTTGTAAAAAATTATCCTTTCTAATTTTTATGTATTATAAAGGCTACAGCAATAATGTAACATTATTATTACTATTATTATTAATCTAATGACCAACAATAATCATTTGTGTAGCACTTGTTTTGTACTATACTCTAAATACAAAGTTTTGTGTGTGCACATTTTAAAAGATTTTATTTATTTATTCATGAGAGACATACAGAGAGAGGCAGAGATACAGGCAGAGGGAGAAGCAGACTTCCTGCGGGGAGCCTGATGTGGGATTTGATCCTGGGACCCCGGGATCACGATCTGAGCCAAAGGCAGATGCTCAACCACTGAGCCACCCAGGTGTCCCCTAAATATAAAGTTTTAAAAGCATTTTTACTTATGTTAATTCACCTTATCTGTATACCAACTTTACAGGTAGGTATTCTTCTTCCTATTTCACAGACTGGAAACCTGAGGCAGAGACATTAAGTAACATGCCCTATGCCTTGTAGCCGGTAAGTGGTAGAGCTGGGATTTAAGCACATCAGAGGAGCTTTCTTGTTTCCTCTTCTCTCCCAGACTTTGCTCACATATTTTCATAACTGTAGTTGCCACATACTTAAAATCAAATCTTCAGACTTTTGTTTAGCATCTTCTAAACATTTTGTCAAAATATTACACAAATCTAAACATTACAATTTTAAATGACTGTATCACATTCTACTGAGTTGTGCATCATAAACAGCTTGGCTGTTTCTCACTTGTTGAAAATTTAGGTTGTTTTCAGTTTTTTTCTACTACACATAATACTAACCTTATTATGTTGATGTATGTGGCTTTTTTTCTCCTTTAAATTTTTTCTTTAAGCTAAAAACCTTGAAGTCATACTTGTTGTAAAAGGAGTAAATGATTCTGTTACTCTTGATGTGTAATGAAGTCAAGAAGAGTTGTGTAAATATGAGCTGTTAACAGCAGCATATAAGAATCTTTCTTCCCAACTTAATTTTTGCTAGGTATTTTTGTTTACTTTTTTTTTTTATGATTTTATTTATTTGAGAAAGAGAGCACACGTGGGGAGGAGGGGAGTAGAAGGAGAGAGAGAAGCAGACTCCCTGCTGAGCAGGAAGCGATCCCCAAACCCTGAGATCATGACCTGAGCCAAAGGTGGATGCTTAACCATCCGAGCCACCCAGACATCCCATATTCCTGCTTACTTTTAAATACATATATCATCAGAAGATCATAGGGGAAGGGAGGGAAAGCTGAATGGGAAGTCATCAGAGAGGTAAAAAAAACCATGAAAGATTCTTAACTCTAGGAAACAAACAAAGGGCTCCTGGAGGGGAGGTGGCGGGGGATGGGGTAACTGGGTGATGGGTATTAAGGAGGACACGTGATGTGATGAGTACTGGGTATTATATGAAACTGATAAATTATTGAACAGTACATCTGAAACTAATGATGTACTATATGTTGGCTAATTGAAATTAAAAAATACACATATAATAGGCTTTCTCTCTTTTCACTTTCACTTATTTATTAGGAAGTTTGAATATATTTTTTAAAGATTTTATATATTCAAGAGAGAGAGAGAGACAGGGAGAGAAAGAGCATGAACAGCAGGGAGGGGCAGAGGCAGAGGGAGAAGCAGACTCTCCACTGAGCAGGGAGCCCCGAGGTGGGGCTTGATCCCAGGACCCGAAGATCACGACCTGAGCCCAAGGCAGATGCTTAACTGACTGAGCCACCCAGGCGCCCCTGGAAGTTTGAATATTTTTAAATAATATGTTTCATTTCTCTTTTACTGCCATATTCATTACAAATATTTTTCTAATCTGTTTGCCTTTACAACTTTAATTTTGGTCGTTACCTTTACCAAATTTAAAACTATATGGGTCAGGTGGGTTTGTCTCCAGTGATAATTTCTCCCCTTTCCTAACTTTTAGAATGTCACCTTTCCAAAGCAGGTACTGTGTGGGCTGTTTATGGCCAGAGTGCTATTTGATTTTTTTTGGCATATGGAGTTTAAATTGCTAAGAAACGGTAGAAATCCCAGAGGTGTGTAAGTGAGGGTCTGAAGGAAACATAGTTGGGAGTGACACGGAGAACTGTGTGGATTGCTCCATGACTCGTCATGTCTAACCCATGGGTACCATGTGGTACCCATTCACAGTTTGAAGCTCAATGTTACCGAATTTATTTACAATTCAAAGACTTTGAGTCCTTTCTTGCAGCACGGATCTGGTCTAAGACAATAATTCCTCCAGTTTTAGAGGACAACTGCTTTACATCGTGGAAAGTTTGAGGTGAACTGGTGCGTGTATTCAATACTGTTACTTGTCTACTTTGAACAATGGCACGTGGCAGTGTTGGGATATTTTTCAGGAAGGTTGGTTGTGTCAATGCCCATATGACTCCTAAATTGGCATTTATCTTCTATAAATTCTATACAATCTCAGGTCAGGTTCTCAGCTTTGGGGCTTCAAGCGTTTAGGATTTTAAGCACACTTGGTATGGATCCAGCTCCCAGGGACAGACTCTCATTAACCCAGGTGACAAGAGACTGATGTATAAATCAAAGTGCCAGTATTATTTTGCATTGAGAACCTTGAGCATCCCTTTGATTGAAATATTTAGGTCAGTATGATGAGCATATTCTCTCTCTTTTGGCAGCTTTCCTTGGGGAGTGAAATTAAAATAGGAAATTTCCTGGTGAAGCAGAGCAAAGAGAAAGAATTGTCTGACTTAAATAATTAATCACATGGGGTTTCAGCAGCCATATATGTTCAAGTCCATTGATTATAGTGCTGGGCTCTAGGGGCCACTCTGCCCCTTGCTTCAGCGGAGCTTATGTGGGTCCTACCCTCTTCTGGGTCATTGAGGTTACCTATTCAGTGTGTGAGTTTTCAGGCTCAGTCTTTTTCCCGATGGGGTTCAGTATAGTGAACTACATTCCTGCTTACCCAATTGCTATCACGCCCCAAGTCGGCCTTCTCATTGGTGTTTTGGGTGTTTCTGAACACATTTCAGCAGTCTCTTGGAGGAACCGGATGACTAACCTCTTACATTAGGTGTAGACTTGCTGATTTAGCTCTTTGGGGACAAGCTTTTTCCATGTTCTTGGGGATGGCTCCTCAGTATTACCCCCTATGGCTCTCTACACTGTGAAATGAGGGCTCTTTGTCATTCTCTCCAACTCCAAATACCTTCAATTTCTGACATTCCTTGTTGGCCCCTCTTGGGAATTTCCTGTCCGGAAAGTTGACCTTCACCTTTCTTGGTAAATGTCAAACCATGCACATTTGGGGCTTGGTTTTCCTTCTTTAAAAATTGCTCAGGAGGGGCCCCAGGGTGGCTCAGTTGGTTAAGCATCTGCCTTTGGCTCAGGTCATGATCCCAGGGTCCTGGGATGGAGTCCTGCATCAGGGTCCCGGCTCACTGGGGAGCCTGCTTCTCCCTCTCCCTCTCCTGCTGCCCCTGCTTGTGCTCTCTCTCTGTCAAATATACAAATAAAATCTTAAAAAAAAAAAAAAAGTGTTGCACAGGAGGCCTCCTAAGCTGATAGGAAAGGCCCAGACTGACCTGGGGTGCTACTCAAGCCTCCAATTGCTCTATTCGGCTGTGTTTCCAGACTGTCCTCATGCTGTCCCCTCTCCTGTCTCTGCTCTTGGGCCACCCTGGCTGTTGTGTTCATTGGGTCCTGGGTCCTGGCCTCATGCCTGGCTCATCAACCCTGAACAAGCTCTGCCAGCTGCTACGTGATTGATGACAGTCAAAGGCATGCTGGCAGTTTGGCCACATCCCAGCACAGTCTTTGTTAAAACCAACAAAATAAAATGTGCCTGGATAGAAAATGTAGTGCTTTTTGGGCTGAAAATTGAAGACTTTTTTTTTTTTAATTGAAGACTTTTAAAAGTGTATTAAGAAGAATAAATTTCAGAATGTTTCACAATGCTTAACACAATGGTCTGCACTAATAAGCCAACACACAAGAAACCTAAAGAACAGAAGTGATAGTATTTCATTGTGAAGGTCATGAATTGTGCATAATCTTATGCCAAAATGATAACACTGTGGTTACCCAAACCCTGGTGAAAAATCAGGAATTTATGAAACTTACCAAATGTCACAGCTATAAAGTTTGTGTTCTGATTCTAGCATTCTGTGGCTGAGAACACAACACCGGCGATGTCAGGCCTTCTAGAACTCACATATTCTTGCTCTTCGTTTGGGGCTCTTTCCACTATAATTGATGACACAGAATCATTTCCTTCAGTGACCAGTACTCCAAAGACAAATGATGTAGTGAATCACAGAACACCCAGTTTCTTTCTTTCTTTTTAAAGATTTTATTTATTCATGAGAGATACACAGAGAGAGGGAGAGACACAGGCAGAGAGAGAAGCAGGCTGCATGCAGGGATCCTGATGTGGGACTCGATCCCAGGACCCTGGGATCATGCCCTGAGCTGAAGGCAGATCCTCAACCGCTGAGCCACCCGGGTGTCCTGTCTTAACTTTTTATTTTTTATTTATTTATTTTTTATTTATTTTTATTTTTATTTTTTTTAATTTTTATTTATTTATGATAGTCACAGAGAGACAGAGAGAGAGGCAGAGACACAGGCAGAGGGAGAAACAGGCTCCATGCAGCGGGAGCCTGATGTGGGATTCGATCCCGGGTCTCCAGGATCGCGCCCCGGGCCAAAGGCAAGCGCCAAACCACTGCGCCACCCAGGGATCCCTATTTATTTATTTTTTAAAGATTTTATTTATTTATTCATGAGGGACACACACACACACACACAGAGAGAGAGAGAGAGAGAGAGAGAGAGAGAAAGGCAGAGACACAGGCAGAGGGAGCAGCAGGCTTGGGAGCAGCAGGCTCCATGCAGGGAGCCTGACGTGGGACTCAATCCTGGGTCTCCAAGATCACACCCTGGGTTGAAGGTGGTGCTAAACTGCTGAGCCACCTGGGCTGCCCTGTCTTAACTTTTGAAAAGAAAACGATGAACTTGAAAAACATCAGTTGGGGAAAAAAGTATTTTGAACATAGGTCATAGTGACTCTGACTCCTCTGTTTTGGAAGGATCTCCTTTTCCTAGAATGCAAACACATCCTGTATTTGTACAGGACTCCAAGTGACCTAAAGTACTTTCATGTCTGTGACCTCATTACATCCTTAGGATACTTTATGAAATAGTGTATTATTCTCATTTTCATGCATGAAGAAGTTGAGGCTCGTTTTCTGGGACTCTAGTTTCAGGACTTTTCTTCCACAATGTGACCAGCCCAGGAGAAATGACATCTGTATGTGACTAATAAAAGGCAGGCTTCCCACAGAGGCATACTTTTTTAGCCAACAGTCCCTTTCCATTGGGCTATTACAGCTTATTGATACCAGTTGCAATGATGAGCGCCAGCCAAACGCCTCCTCTGTGTCTGGGAAGGTGTAAGTGTTTTCATGTGTGTGTGCTGGGCATTTGCTTGTTTGTTTGTAAGGTGTGTCCACCTCCTCTCTGCTGTCTGTCTCCAGGAAATATGCTTCCAGGCTTCCCTGTCTTTGACTTCCACCTCTTCTAGAGCAAGGAGAAGCGCTTGCAGGGGACTGCAGGCTGGTGAGGGGGAGAGTGGCCAAGACTCTTCTCCCCCTTCCCATCTGCCTTGTGTGCTACCTATCTCCACATCACATCCAGCAGCAGCTATTTGTCCTTGGTGCTGTTAGTTCTCCTGCCTACCACAGTCCCAGCTCCTGCCAACCATCCTGACTCTTGGGCTTCTTACAGCCACCACCTTCATCTAGCCTTCAAGCCGCCAATGTCTAGATAGCTTCTTTATTCTCTCTGGCTCCCTAGCTCTTCCACCTTCTGTGCAATTCCACATGAATTGAATTCACCTGCCTTGAATTCTACATGAGAGACCTGGAGTTGTTTGGTTTCATGACTGGTCCATGCTGCTGCAACATACTATAGTTAATCTTGACAGGGCTCCTGGGAGGAGGTAATATTACTATCTCCACCTTACAGATGGGGAGACTGAGGCTCAGAGGGCACTAATGATGTGCCAAAGCTCATAGAGTCTGTAAATGAGGCCCTGGGGCTCAATCCAGCAATGTCTAGGAGACAGGTGACACTGACTGAGTGCATCCTGGTGCCAGACCCTGGGGCCTGAGCGAGTCTCAAGAAGCCCCCACAGCAATCTCCCCAAGTACAGATTAGGAAACTCAAACCCAGATGTGTCTGCTCTAAGCCTGTTTTTTCTGCAAGTGCTCCTGTTTCCCCAGAGTCAGTGTGTATGGCAACGACCGCGATGGGGCATTGGTAAGTGTACATTCCCAGTACCCTCTGCCCCGAGATTCTAGCTCAGTAGGTTTGGAAAGGGGTCCGGGATATGCATTTGTGCAACTGCCCTAAGTGACGCTGAAGCAGAAGGCATGAGAACCACATGGGGATCAACACTGCTCAGACCCTTCTCTCCACAACACCCTGGGTGGTCCTGCAGGCCTCCCCCCAGCCTCGGTTTCCTCATCTGTCAAGGGGCCAGGGGGACTAGCTAACCTGCAAGGTCATCCCGGGTCTGCCCAGCTGCGTGCTGCACTGCAGGGGTGCAGGGCTGCTGGGGGGACTGCTGCCCAGCGCCGCCGCCCTCCCAGGGTCGGCCCGGGCCCAGAGTCTGGGGTTTCTCATGGACTGCCCGGGTGGGAGACTCGACAGGAACTCTGCGGCCCCGAGAGTAAAGAAAAGCCCTGTTTATTGGTTTGCAGTAAACTGGCCAACCGGTATTTTAAAAAGGAAGTGAATCGTGGGCTGGGGGTTTCAATTCAGGGAAATATTTGAAGAACTCAGTGTTTGCTCTGAGAGGTCATTAAATAGGTTTTGTTCCCACACCCTCTGGAAAAATGATGCTTCATTAAAATGGCAACACGAGGTGTCACGAACCGGTGAAATCGGGCACCCTGAAAAGACACATTCACTCGATGCCACTTAAAATGTAAAAGGAGTGGAAAGAAAACAAATGGACATTTTCTGGAGGCAGCTGAGCGACACAAAACACAGGCATCTTTGTCTCCTCCTTGAAAACTTCCACAATGCGTTCCCCTTTCTTCCTCCTGACTAATCTGGACTTTTGAGAGGTGTTGAGTTTCGGCCAAAGTCCGCGCTGCCTCCATCAAAGGCGGCCGAGGCCGGGTAGGCCGCTCGCACCTACCGAGCCGGCCCCGCCCCCGCCGGCCTGGCCCCGCCCCCGCCGGCCTGGCCCCGCCCCCGCCGGCCTGGCCCCGCCCCCGCCGGCCTGGCCCCGCCCCCGCCGGCCTGGCCCCGGCCCCGCCCCGCCCCGGCCCCGCCCCCTCGCCGCAGGTCATCCCCGGAACCAGCTCACAGACGGGATTTGCAGGAGCATCAATCGCGGGCGTGTGGGCACCGCCGGGGCGCGCCCGGAGCCTGCCGTGGCCGCTCCGACCGTCACTGCGCGCTCCGCCCCGGGCTCCCCAGGCTCAGGCCGAGCAGTGGCGCGGGTCGCCTCGCAGATCCACAGGTTCACAGCCGCAGCGCGATCCTTCTTTGGTTCCGGCCCGGGCCTGGCTCGGCTCGGGGTTTTCTTTTTCCCAGTGGGGGTTCGGCGCTGTCCCGAGGCTTGGTGTGTTCCACGAGTGGCGCGGGCGAGACTGGGGTTCTGCTGCGTCCCTACTGCTATAAAGGGCCGACTTCCGGAGCATTCCTCCACCTGGAATTCCAGGGTGATGGTTCAGAATTGTGAGCTGATAATGAATGAGGATAAGAAAACACTTTGGAAATACACAATACAAACACGAAATGCTTGTTTGCTCTTTTTTTTTTTTAATTTTTATTTATTTATGATAGTGACAGAGAGAGAAAGAGAGAGAGGCAGAGACATAGACAGAGGGAGAAGCAGGCTCCATGCACCGGGAGCCTGATGTGGGATTCCATCCCGGGTCTCCAGGATTGCGCCCTGGGCCAAAGGCAGGCGCCAAACCGCTGCGCCACCCAGGGATCCCTGTTTGCTCTTAACTAATAAGCTTTCCTAAGGCCTGTCTGATCCCCTGTTCTCTCCTGTCCAGGTTTGGGAGCTTCATGGGTGTCCCTGCCCCACGAGGCCTCTTCGCCTGCCCCCCGCCCCCAAGCTGGTCCCTACTCCCTGATGCTGTGGAAAGGGCCAGGGCCTGGGAAATGGTCGGTCCTGATGCCTGTACATTGCATGTTGATACTGGCGCGGGTCCTCAGCCCTGCCTGTTCCCCGGGAGCAGCCTCGACAGCATCGCGGAGCCCCACACCCAGCAAGGCACAGGGCAGAAGGTCGGGGTAGAACCTTCCTCAGGGCAAGGCCTGCTGCCAGGGGCTCTGGGCCGCTGCTCTGGGGGCACTTCCACATCCTGCAGCACTGAGAGGTCTTCCTGGGGGGAAGGGCGGGGACTTGGGGACGGGAGAAAACCCACTGCCGAAGCCTAGTGCAGTCTAAAGCAGAATCAGGTCTATGCTGTCCCCTGGTGGTCATGTGTTGTTGTACGACAGTCGGCTCCTGGAGTCCCTGTAAAATCACAATTAGAGTATTGAACTTTTTTTTTTTTTTTGGACGACAAATTCTTTTTAAAATTTGTGAAAAAGTTCTGTGTACAGAACTACAGAAAATCTACCATTTTTTTTCTTTGAAAATCTACTATTTTAACCATCTTAAAATATGTAGTTCTGGGACAATACACGCATCCACATTGGCAATTTAATGTTAAATCGTTAAGACCAAGGTTATGTCATATCCTGTGGGTTTTTGTTTTTTAATTGAGGTATAATTGATATATAACATTCTATTAGTTTCAAGGGTACACAGTTACTCTTGTGTCTGGTATTATACAGTATGGAAGTCTCCATGAAGATACATCTAGAACAATGAAAGCATAGATCTCAATCTTCGTGTGGGAACGAAGGCAAAGTTCTCCTCTGGGAGCCATTCGGTCTTTATCTGGTAATGAGCATGAACTGGCAGACATTGGCAGAACAAAAACAAATCTGGTGGATTTAAATTGGCTCTCACAGGTAAGAATTGCAATTATATTATTTAATCGATTGTGACTTTTACCAAGTTTGTTTTCGAGTCCCATCTCATTTTGGGGGGGAGGGAAGAGAACAATATGATTTTGACAGGGAAACAGAGACAGGAGCCTAAATCCTGAGCAGAGTCCTTAGCAGATTGAGGATTACAGGTTTCTGGGTCCTAAATCAGAAGTCGAGTGGGTCAGGGATTCGGGGGGTAGACCTGGAGAGCTTTAGTTTTGGATTAGCGGTTTCACACCCTCTTTTTCCTCATCCCTGTCACAGCACACTAGGAATCCTTCTAGTCAGCTGCGTATGCTACGTGAGGCATTTCAAATATGTTTCTGGGAGTTGTCAGTGCTGTTCTCTATGAGGCCTGAAGGCAAAATTCAATGTTTGTAGTAAATAAAGTACTAAAATTATATCAGCTATTAAGAGGATGGATTATTTCCAAGTTGCTTAGCCATATTGGCTGAATGTTGAGTTCAGCAATGGTGCCAACATATTATGCACAAGAGTTTTTATATTCCTGGGCACTGAGAACCACACTGAACATGGTGATACAGAGTCTGCTGAGCAGGATGTCAAGGTATGGTCAGCAGGGTTCAAGAAGGAGTTTATGGATATGTAAGAGCAGCTTCTGGAAACTTTGCTAGGATGGAACCTCCACCTGACTTGTTCCCAAAAACTGATGCAGGTGAACAGGTACCATCAGAAGCCAGACTCATGTTTTACAAACAGTGGACTCCAAGGAATATTTGTTTCTAGAATTTAAGGCACCTCTCTATGGATTTTCTCTTCCTCTCCTTTTCAGTCTCTATCATGGACTGAGTTTTGTCCCTCCAAAAGTTAGATAGTGAAGTCCTAACCCCCAGGACCAGAAACTATGACTGTATTTGGAGATGAGGACTCAAGAGAGCTATTTAAGTTAAAATGAGGTCACTAGGATGGGCCCTATTCTGATATAACCGGTGTCCTTATAAGAGGAGGAAGTGAGGACACAGGTATGCACAGAGGAAAGACCATGTGAGAACACAGGGAGAAGACAGCCATCGGCAAGGCAAGGCGAGAGACTTCAGAAGAAACTAAACTTACCAATTGACAACTTTAACTCAGACTTCTAACCTCCATAACTGTGAAGAAACAGATTCCTATGTAAGCTTCCTGGTCTGTGGTACTTTGTCACTGTGTCCTAGTGGATGAATACCATCTCCTTTTGTATTTAAAGAACATGACTGGGTGGCCCATACGCGCTCAGTATCAACACCAACCAATGAAAGCCATCAAAGGCTATTCTGCAAGGAGCTAAAAAAACCCCATAAACCCACGAAAGTGACTTGTGACATAACCTCTGCTTTGAATGACCCCCAGTGTCTTTTACTAGACAAGATACATTAGCACACTTTCTGGAGAAAAGCCCAAATACATGCCCAAGGTATGTACACCAGGGTAATGATTGAATATAAATCTTCCTCCCTCCCCTGGCTCTACGGTGTCCTATGGAAGGAATCCAAATAGTATGAAAAATGTCATCAAGTTTAGATGCATCATACCAGCCAAGTTTATGGAGCCAAGCTGCGAAGTTACGATTGTTATAAGAAAAATGTATTCACTTAATGATACCTCTACTTTTTCCTAAGCACTTCTGAAATATCTGGTGTTTAACTTATAGATTACATTATTTGATGAAACTACAAAAGATTTAGTAAGAAGAGGGACCCAGGCACTGAGGATTTAGGATCCAGCTAAGGCAGATACGGTGCAGGGCATCATTGGTGGTGGCGATGTGGGTGACACCGGCAACCAGCTAACCTTTACGGTCCATCTCCTGTGGCACAGGCACTAAATTAGTGCTTGGCAGGTTTCACTTCAGCCTCACAGGAGCACTGGCAGGTCAGACGTGGTGTAAGGTAACAGTTCAGTTTTGGTCAAGCCTGCTACTCAGTTGTGTGAAAGTGAGCAAATGACATGACACTCTGTGACTGTCTTCTCCTTTGTAAAAGGTTGTCGTTAATACACTTGAAGTGCTTGATATAATGCCTGGCACATATAAAGGTTTCAGTACATGTATAGGCTGCTGGTATTTTTCTAAACATCTTAATAAGAGGAAACGAAGCAATTTGCTCAAGACCTTGGGGACCCTTGCAAAGCAGGCATCCAGGTGGGCATATCAGGTCCCTGCATCACTTGGGCTCTCCAGAAGGTCATACTGCCCTTTGCAGATTCTTGGGACCTTATTCCTGCTGAGACATGAGAGAATGATTTTAAGCTGGGTGACATATGCTCCCTTACCCCTAAAAACTTCATTATGTGTTACCTAAAAACAAGGGCGTTCTCTTTCAGAACCACAGTAAAATGATCAAAATCAGGAAATTAACTTTGGGATGCTAATATCCAACCTCTGGGACTTATTCACCCTTTGGCAATTGTTTCACTTACATACAGAAAACAAAAATCAAAGAATTTTTTTCCGGGTTGGGATCCAATCTGGGGTTCCAGATGTCATTTAGTTGCCATGCTTTTTTTTGTCTTTCTTCATCTGGAACAATTCCTCAGGCTTTTTTTTTTTTTTTGGCTTTTCATGACCATGATGACTTTCATGCTTTTAAAGTACAGGTCTTCATTTTGTAGACTGCCTCTCAATTTGAAGACAGATTTATTTTTATTTTTTAACTTTTTAAAAGATTTTACCTGTTTATTTGAGAAAGAGAACATGAAAGAGCACAAGTGGGAGAGAGGGACAAGCTGGCTCTTTGCCGAGCATAGAGCCCAATGTGGGGCTCGATCCCAGGACTCTGCGATCATGACCTGAGCTGGAGTAAGATGCTTTATGGATTGAACCATCCAGGGACCCCAGATTTTTTTTAATGTGCACTTTCTGGAAACACAGTAGATTTATCCAAAGGTATGAAAGAAAATGGCCGGAATACATGACTTATCCTAATAGACACTGATGGTGCTATTTTGAGGTAAGATGGGTCTTCTGATAATACTTAAGTTGAGCTGTATTAGTGGATGTCATGGTTGACCCTGATATGAAAGTTGCTCACTGTTAGTCTGGTAAGCCAGTTGCTTCATATATATGATTATGTTTGATAACACGGTCTCTAATATTCCGTCCAGTTGTAGATTCTTCTAACATGATGGAATTCTGATATGTTATGATGCTCCCCACATGCTCAAGTGTTCCCACAGTGAGGAGCAACCTGGTTAGCTTCACTTGTCTCCAACCGTTCAATTCTCTCCTCCCCCTAGCCTTTACAATATTTATTCCATATTTTTTCACATACTCAGGTGTCTTATTTTGACTGTGTGTCTCCCATGAAACTCTTCTTTGGATGTAGGACATGCCTCGTGCTAAGGTTGCATCCAACACGTTTTCTCCATTGAGGATACTACGAGCTCCTGGAGGGCTTGCTTGGTTCTCCCTGCGTACCGGCACTGCCCAGGTCGGTGGTTGTGTTTTCTTCTCAAGAAATAATTGCTGTGTACACACACCTTGTAGGAGCTGAAGGCCTGCTGAATGGCAATGTTGACAAAAGGCTGGCCTCCATGCCATTATTCCCTGGGTAGCAGTTCTCAGGCACACATTCTTTTTCCTTCTTCTTCTTTTTTTTTCAAAAAAAGATTTATTTATTAATTTTGGTGGGGGTGGCAGAGGGAGACTCTCCAAACAGACTTTTGAGCCCACTGCAGAGCTCCATCCCACAACCCTGAGATCACGACCTGAGCTAAAACCAAGAGTTGGTTGCTTCATAGATTGCACCACCTAGGCGCCCCATTCAGGCACACTTTCTACACATTATTTCCAAGGGCTCCTTTTGCTCCATGTTTGTTTTGGGGGGTAGGAGAAAGGCGATGCACCAGGTCCACTGGGATGGTAGACTTTGGAGGTGTCTCTGAGAGAATAAGGATGCTTAAGAAACGAGAAATTTTGCTAACAATTACAGAGCAAAGGCGCAGAGTTTTTATTTGAAATGGCAGAGATGTGGCCGGTTACTAGGAAGGTGAGAAGGAACGGAGTCCAGATAAAACTCCAACACCAGAAACTGGAGTTCCACACAGCCCTCTGTGTGTGACAGTTATGGAATGGATGGAAATCAAACAGTTTGCACTTTACACGTAACCTTCAAATACCCACCCATCCAGGCATCTACCCATTAGTTGTCTATTCAGCATGTCCCGGCTCCCATTCTCGGCCCTTCGAATGCCAAGGGAGGAGGAGGAAAGGCTCAGTCCATTCAGCGGGCCAAGGTAATTACAATGTGGTGCGCTTGACTTCAAAATACATAAATAATTTCAGAGTCGAAACTGTAATGTAATGAATGCAGGGACCATTTTCCCCTTCGAGGCTGGCGACCTCCCGGGATGGCTTCCATCCCCTGGCAAGGATGCCGTTGAGGGCCTCGGCGGGCACACAGAGTCACCTGTGTGTTGGAAGGCCTCCGTGGGCTGTGGGAATGGCACTCTTGGATTTCCTGACTTTTGTGCATTGATGGTTTCACTCACAGAGTCGCATTAACCCAGTTTCCCAGACTGAATGAAACCATTGGCAACTTTCTGATTTGTTTTTCAGCCTGAGTCGGAGCTGGTAAAGCAGCCAGGAATTCCCAAGCTTTCCCAGGCGAGGGTGGAGAAACACCAGGACGCCTTTTTCTTCTTCCCCGGTCATCTGCAGCCAAGTGTGCATCGGTCAAAGGCAAACTCTGAATCGGGCTTTGTGCAAGTCTCTGGAAAGATACCCAAGATCGTGTGACAGGGAAAAAGTGACAGTGGTGGTGGTGGCAGTGACATCTGCGGAGCCAGCCCCATCCCTATCTGCCGCAGGATGCGTGTGGGCATGCTTTGTGGGAACAATCCACCCCGGGTAGAATGGCGCTTTTGACATCAGCTGGGGCCTGGGCTGCCTTACAATGAGGCCTGTTGGTCAAAGGGAGACTGTTTAATGAACTGCGCACCAGAGGCCAGCTCTGGCCATCTGTACCGAGGCTCTTTGGAGCGAGTCTTTACTGTAACTGGCTACATGTGTGAAAGCACATTGCCTTTCACAGAAAAGCGACTGCAACAACAAATTCATATTTCAGGACCGTGAACTTTTGAATGCTCTTTGTGGCGTGTGATGAAAAGCCCGATACAAGCTTGATACTCAGACTTTGTTAAAGCAGGGAGGCCTGAGAAAGTAGCTTTCTTTTGGCTCTGGGGTCAACGATGATAATGGCTTTTTCCTTACCCTGGGCAGCGACGACCTGTCGAGGCTGGGAAAACACTTTATGAAAATGGAATTCATTAAAGCCAGTCATAATCAGGTGGGGAAGGCAGGCGATCACGACTGTCACCACTTCGTAGGCGAAGCGTTGATGCTCAGGGGGAGCAGTGACTCCTGACCAAGGTCGAAGAGCAGGTGGGAGGTGGCACTGACATGTCACTGTGTCCTCCAGCCTCTGGCAGCGAGGAAGGACACGCAAGGTTTGCACCGACTTTTCCTGGCAGGCTTGTTCTTCCCAGCCGGAATGCAGGTGGCAATGTTGTGATTCCTGGCGTAACCTTCAATGCTTCAATGATAATCTCTGTCGGCGCCAGGCACCTGCGGAGTGTCACCGCGTAACTCCCGGGCTTAAGTGATGCATGCCGAGGTTTTCGTAGCAGCCTCTCATTTATTGGTTGTGTTGGAGAGAAATCTCTCATACCTAACCGGGTACCTCTGGATTTTAACAGCTGTGCTTTATAAGAGATTTGGGAGGGGGATTGTTTTCAAAGTGCCTTTCACAAAGTATCACCTTAGCTGGGAGTTTCCATTCTGTTCCAGTGGACTGACTCACAGCGCGCCTATGCTCAGAAAACCAAGCCTGCAAGAAAAATCAGACAGCTTCTTACTACTCATTTTAGCAAGTATGCCCCTAAGCCACTTTCTCTTCGCCTCCCCTTTACTGGCAATAGCCTTAGCGGAAGGCTTTGATGTCAAATGCTGAGTATCTCGGGAGACGTCCCATGCAGACGAGACCGCATGGCCAGGTGCTGGAGAGTCACAGTTGGATTGGACTCGAAGGTCCCTTCTAGTCTGAGATGGTGTGACTCCGGAGCTAATTGGTCTCAACTCCTCAGATGAAGTGATAGTGACTACCGTTTATCGAGCACTTTCTGTGTTGGCTCTATGCTCATGAGACCTTAATATCATTCGTTGGATTCTAACAAAACCTTGTTAATATCATCCACGTGTTACGAACGAAGAATAGGGGTTTAGAGAAGTTAAAAACATGTCTCATGGCACAGATTTAAGAGTTAGCAAGTGACCAGCCCCTGAAAATTGATTCCAGATGAGTCTAAATCCATACCCGAAACCCACAACTCAACCAGCATGAAATGTAGACGCTTGTGGTTGTCTTCCTCTCAGATTACCCCATGACCTCCCGCTCTCTGGGTGGCTAGTACTGATTCTTGAGTCAGATTCAGTATTGGAGTTAGGCAGGAAGACTTCACACAGGGGCTGACAATGTCCCAGCCCATGAAGCCTCTTCTGGGATTTCCAGACAGCTGGGGGATTCCAGTCCTCTTGCCAATTAGAGATCAACTAATTGTTGAAAGTACAAATGCCCTTGAGAGAAAACACATTAACTCTCACCCATTAGCACTACTGTGTGAATTAGTGTAGTCTAGCAAATGCCCAGAAGGAAGAAACTCAAGGTCCATAGGTCCAGATTAATGACCATGTGAGCACCCCAATGAGGGCACTAGATTGCGGGGGGGAGGCTCTGAGGAAGCCTTTCTCAATACCTTGCATGCAACTCCTGTTCAAAGAAGATTCGCTGATATCAGTTCATAGTCCTCTTTTCTCCTGGGCTGAAAGCGTAACACTTACTAGATAGAACATTCCAAATTCTGACTGTGTAGGGAGAACATATATCATAATAAAACTACAATTTATTCTTAAAATATGTTCTGGGAAGTCATGTTCGATATGTATACATTTTTTTTTCTCAGAAAAAAGGAAATATCTATATTATATACAGATATCTGTATCCATTTCCTCTCCCTCTCTATCTCCTTTTTGTGGAAAAACTGTCCCTCAATTCTATCCCAAGAACATCTTATTTCTCATCCAGTGTGTGGCTCATTGTGTTACAAAGTAATGCTTCCTGTCTTTCCAGTGGGGTATAGGTATAGCAGCAGTTTCCACTGACTACTTTTAGCTACAGTCTGTGACATCAAAAGTCACTTTTCTTCCACAAATGGGTCTCCCTCAGACACTTTATTTAAACAATCTAAACATTCATGCCATAAAGTAGATGTTAGCAATGGCAAACCAGCCTAAAGCCATATGAAGTATGCACATGCCATCTAGCACTCAGAGTGAAAAATACAACATTTTAGAATAATTCAGGTTTTCAGTTTGTTTTACCTTTGGAATTAAAATGAACTCAAAAGTAAAAAAAAAAAAAAAAGAGAAAAAGAAAAAGCCTTCATAATATGTCAAGGTGTTGGGATATAAAGTATATACTAAATATTGCAAGAAAATATACTTTATCTCATTTTTTTGTTTTTTTTGGAGAGCTTCTATGCTTGAGGAACCAGACCTCTTCTGTGTGCCACTGATCCAAGCCCCAACTTCCATGAGGACTGAAGCTCCTTTGTTCAGAACCTCACCTGATGTATCTTTCATCTGGCTGCTGATTCAGATCCTTTAATAAACTGGTAAACATAAATATATATATATGTTTCTATATATGCTTCATCTCCCCACTCAGGGTCCATTAAATGCAGATTTCATCCATGAAGCTAATATTTTCTCAGATTTTATGTGCACTTTTTCAACTTTGATGTTTTCAGAAGCACATTGGGGCTCAGCTGGAAGCTGCCTAATGACACCGCGTGAGGTGGGCGCTCGGCCTGCCTCCTGCTGGCGGTAAGACGGGCGGGGTTGGTGTGGGGTGGCCAAGGTCTGCTGGCAGTGCCTCCTATGTGGCCACAAGACACACCTCTGTAAAAGGATAAGGATGAAATACTTAAAAACTTCAGCCTTTGGCCTCTGCAAGGCTATCACCAAGCCTCTGCAAATCTTGCAAAATAACAAAGAAATCTGACTCTGATACGTATCTTTCTGACATTTTGTCATTTGAAAGATGTCCTAAGATTTTTAAAGGGAAGTGCAGAGAGGAGACATCTATTCCACTTTTGATATCTGTGAACTATCATGAGGGGCTCTTTTTCTTTTTCTTTCTTTCTTTCTTTCTTTCTTTCTTTCTTTCTTTCTTTCTTCCTTCCTTCCTTCCTTCCTTCCTTCCTTCCTTCCTTCCTTCCTTCTTTCTTTCTTTCTTTCTTTCTTTCTTTCTTTCTTTCTGTTTTCCAACAAACAAGGAGAGTAGGGCAGAAAATTATTTGGAAAATATCTTCACCAGTGGAAGTGCCTGATTAAATGGGAGAGCAGGAAAGACTGAGGAAGTAAAGCTGGCTGGGGTTGGAACAGTATACGTTCCCCACACAGGGTCTGGTGTGTTCCAAAATGCACACTGGCTCCTTCAGGGGGGCTCGGGTGGTGGCCAGCTCTTTAGGGAGTACATGAGCTCCGAGGCTAGTACTTAGGGAAGCTCAGCAATTTCAGCTTCTGCTCTGAATCTCTGAAATTTTCAGGAGCTATTGCTCTCCTTATCCTTTATATAATTTGAATCTTGGCTGCTTTCCGGACCACTAATATTGCCTCAACATATAGAAAGGGGAAACTATTAGAGGTGAAATCAATCCACCAATCAAAAATCAAGTTTGAATTTGTATAATAAAACATCTGGTGCAAGAGAGGCTAGCTAAAATAGGATTTGAAGTGCTCATATGTGACATTTAATCACTAATCTATGTATCTTCAATGCTGATGTTTCAACCAAACATCAGTTCTACATCCTCCAATGCCTGTCAGTTTCTCATGTTTTTGTCTTATTATCTTATTAAACAGAGTAGGTCTTCCAAAATTCTTTTGGAATTGGCTGGATAAGTAAATCCTAAATTAGTGAAAACATACGCAGATCTTCCTCCACTCACAATGGGGGTCATGTTCTGAAAAACCCATTGAGTTGAAAATGTCATTAAGTTGAAAATGCTTTTAATAAATCTAAGTTCTCAAACATCATAGCTTAGCCTAGCCTACCTCTAACGTGCTCAGAACACCTACAGTAGCCTACAATTGGGCAAAATCACCTAACACAAAGCCTGTTTTATACTAGTGTTGGCTATCTCACATAATATGTTGAATACTCTACTAAAAGTGAAAGCCAGAATGATTGTATGGGCACAGAACGGCTGCTGGTGTGTTGCTCGTTAACACTTGTATTCGTGTGGCTCACTGGGGGCTGCTCCTGCCCAGCACCAGGAGGGAAAACCAACCTGTGTATCACTAGCTCAGGAAATATTCCAAATTCAATATTCCAAGTATGGTTTCTACTGAATGCATTTCATTTTTACTCCATTATAAGGTCAAAAACTCATAAGTCGAGACCATGTGTAAGTTTCTGCTTGTAGCTCCGTCGTATCAAACTGAACACACCCTACATTGAACTTGTCTAGCTACCCCCATCTCAGTTCTTTTTTTTTTTAAAGATTTATTTTTATTTATTTATGATAGACATAGAGAGAGAGAGAGAGAGAGAGAGAGAGAGAGAGAGGCAGAGACACAGGCAGAGGGAGAAGCAGGCTCCATGCCGGGAGCCCGATGCGGGACTTGATCCCGGGTCTCCAGGGATCGCGCCCTGGGCCGAAGGCAGGCCTGAAACCGCTGAGCCACCCAGGGATCCCCCCCATCTCAGTTCTAATTATGATTTCTTTCTTTCAGTCTTGTTTTTATCAATAGATCCATCATTCTTCTTTTTCACTCCGGCACAATTATCAGGAATGACATTCCTCGTTCATTTAGTTATCTCTTTGTTTTCCTGATTAACAAATATTCATGGAACACTAACCACTAATGAGGCACTGGAACCACGCACTGTCTTAGACTCCATTAATATAGCAGTGAACATGGGGTGCCTGGGTGGCTCAGTTGGTTAAGTTTCTGCCTTTGGCTCAGATCATGATCCCGGGACCCTGGGATTGAGCCCCACATCAGGCCTGTTGCTCAAGGAGGAGCCTGCTTCTCCCTCTCTCTCTGCTTCCTTCCTCCCTGCTAGTGCTCTCTCTCGTTCACTCTCTCTTTCAAATAAATAAATAAATAAATAAATAAATAAATAAATAAATAAATAATCTTTAAAAAAATACAGCAGTGAACACAATGGATAAAACCCTCTGCCTTCTTGTAGCTTATAGAATAGGAGGGTAGAAAGTCAACAACCATGATCAATGAATTTTATATTGGGTAGTGATATATCTTCACATAGCCTTCCCCTCTTCTGGATGCCTGTGTCTTTTGCCTTTTATAAGGAATCTTGTTACTGGATTTATTGTCCACCCAGGTAATCCAAGATGATCTCGTTTCAAGATCTATAATCGGGTTACATCTGCAAAGATGTAATCTTTGGGGGACCACCACTGAACCCACTGGAGAGGAAAACAAGTGGAGTTGTTTTTTGCATTTTAAATCGGAAGTTATAGAAAAGACATTTCTGAAAAGGCACCATTTGAATAAAGACCTGGGAGAGGTGAGAGAGGGAATCATGCAGACTTCTGGGAAGGAGAACTCCAGGAAGGGGGGTATGGGAAGCAGGAACCATGCAGACTTCTCAGAAGAACTCCAGGAAGGGGAAAGGCACTGTGACACAGCCTTACCTGTGTTTTCAAGGAGCAAAGAAGCCAGGTTGTGCAGAGCATTGCAGGTCCAGGTGATAACTTTAGTTTTTACCCTGAGCACATGGAAGGCTTAACGCAGGGAAACCACACAGCTCGACTTCTGTTCTACAGCCTGTTGCTGGCTGCTGTGTGGAGAATAAATAGAAGGAGGAAAGGTAGAGAGAGACGGGATCTGTTCAGACATGATAGGAAGACAGGAACAAATGGTGGCTTGAACCACAGTGGTTGCTGTAGAAGTGGGGAAAGTGGTTGGATTCTGGATGTGTTTTAAGACTATTACTGATGAGATTTGTATATGGATTGATTGAGAGGGTGAGAGGAAAGGAGGAGTCAAGGATGACTTCACATTTTGGCCTGAGCAACTTGAAAAATTGAACTTGACATTTCCTGACATGTGGAAGACTGGGGTGATGGGAGCTTTGTTGTGAGCAAACAAGTGTGGAGGTCCAGTTACTGACCTTGATTATGCCTTTCAGTCATCCAGGGCCAGGTGGTGTATAAGAAGCTGGGAAAGAAGTTGGGATGGGGAGGTCTGGGCTTGAGGTTCAAATCTGGGACCTGGAACATAGAGAAGATACTTAAAGCCACGGGACTGAGTGACATTATGTATGGAAAGGAAAGGGAAGTGGTCCCGGGACTGGGTTCTAGGTCACTCCAACACTTATAGGTCCAGGAAAAGAGAAACCAAAGGAATCTGGGAAGGAGTAGAGGTAAGTGGAAAGGCAGACAACATGAAGCGTGGAAGGCAAGTGAAAAAGGTATTTGATTCTCTGTTTTCCACCTCCCGGATGTGTCTTCTAATGCTCTTACTTCTTCCTTTTGATCAATTCTTATTACTTTCCTGTTCTTCCAATTCTCACTGTGTTCCTCATTTTGTCACTTCACATTGCAGTATCAAAGGTGAGACTTCTGACTCTCATTTCATCCATTACAGGTAAATTCATCCTTCCCCCTCATTCCTACCTATAGCTGCATGGCGGGGGCAGGGGTCCATTACTAGCAGCTGATGGAGGTGGAGAAGAGCCAAGCAGAGTTCCCAGATGGGTCAGAGTGGAATAAGACGCAAGCTAAGTCTGAACAGGAGCCCCACTGCTGCCCCTCGGGCTGGCCCAGAAGACCGAGTGAGAGGAAATCCAAGGGGCAGTTGAATGAGTTTGATGATGCATCTAGTCATCCACTTAGTGTGGAAGGAGAGTGGCTAGAGGCACAAGGATTCTTGAGCAGTGGCAGATGGCTTGGCTGGCCGGTCAGAAGCCTCAGAGAGGAAGCCGGAACCATCCAGGGGCAAATGGGTCTGCGGTAGAAGCAGGTGGGTGGGCACCGGGTTTTGTTTCTCATGGGAGAGCCTACCAGGGAGCATCCACCACACACAAGGTGCTCAACAAGTAGGGAATGGCTCACTTAGCTGAAGTCAACCAGCTTCATCACTGGCCCCCAGTCCTGGCCACATGGGCCTGCAGATGGAAGACCTAAGGTGGCAGGACTGGAGGCAATGTGTCGGTCCAGCAGCATGGAGGCCATTCTGCTGTGCTGCTGGGCTGCAAATATCCAACCAAGGGCAGTGCTGAGCTCTAGTATGTCACCACCTTCCCAGTGGCCCTTTGGGGAGGTAGAGTACATTGGACTCTGTGGCACTGGTGTCACAGTCCAACTGCTCCCCCCACCATGCCCCTCCAATTCTGCTCCCTTCATTCCCTTCTGGGTGTCTTTCCAGAAAGTACTGTCCAATTAAGGTCCCACTTGCAAGTATTGATGAATCATTCCTAGGGAACCTGGTCTAAGGTTGTAAGTAGACCTAGACGGAAGAGGAAGAAGATAAATGAAGAAATATGAACATGTCAGATGTCATCACCGATCGCTATACAGGATGCTTTCCACTTCTCTCTGTGTATCTCGGTCTCTGTGTCTACAGAACACCCAAGTACAGGGGGTTTTTATTTTATTGCACGTCTCTCGAAGCATCCGCTAGGTGGAGAACTTGCATCAGGTTTGCCACTCAGATTGTGCGGCTCCGCCAGCCAGTCAAGGGAGCCGCATTTATCTATCTATTTATTTATTTATTTAACCATTATTGAAATGAAACGATGGGTTCTAACCGACAATGAAATGCATTTATGGCTCTTCTTAGTAGCCTAAGCTTTCTAGACATTATAGGCCTGAAAACATTATATAGAATTACATTTCTCTTGTGATTGACTGTTACTATGGAATGTTTTTAGTAGAAAAAGATTAACCGCGTGAGTTCAAGGCTAAAATTTCTGCATAATCAGTTTGGTTGAACACTGCCTCTTGATTAGTTTATTATGATTTATTCTAAGCTCTTTTAAATTCGCAAGATGGTGTTTTTTTTTTTTTTTTTTTGAATTCTGGGAGTGAGTATTGATTGAAAGATAACTGCAGATTAAGAAAATAATTTTATTCATTAAAAAGCCTTATCCACTGATGTGCTTTTTACATTTCAATTTTCAAACACTGGGCGAAGGAATTTCTTTTCATAGGCATTGTTATTCTTGCTGATTATTGAGAAAGTTTTATTGAGGTCACAGAATGTAGGTTAATAGAATTTACTATGCCATGCGTTCTTGGTTGCAGCTCTGTGCAGCAGCAATGCGACCCCAATTCAGCTGCCAGCCAGTCCCGCCATGGGAGCACTGCAACCAGGAATCCTTGCTGGCTGCAAGTGAGGCCACTGTGTGAACTTGTTTCCTGCCACTCCGGTGGAGAACCATGAACAGCAATGCTGGTCCTGGCTGCGCTGATCCATACTCCCAGCAGGGTGGCCTGAAAATAATCTGGACCTGGGTATTTTACTGTGGGTGAACATTAAAGCAGGGATTAGCAGACTATGGCTTGCTGGCCAAATCCAGCTCACTTGAGTTTTTACTGTCCTCAAGCTAAGGATTTTTTTTTTTAAGACTTTACATATTTATATAGAGAAAGAGGGAGTGAGGGGGCACAAGGGGGGGGGGGTAGGGAGAGGCAGAGGGAGAGGGAGAAGCAGACAGCCTGCTGAGAAGGGAGCCCAATTTGGGGCTCAATCCCAGGACACTGGGATCATGACCTGAGCCAAACGCAGAAACTTAACCAACTGAGCCACCCAGGTGCCCCCTAGGTATGGTTTTTACAGTCGAATATTTTCAATCGATTTGATGATAGGGAATACTAACTTTGAACCACAATTAGGTGATATATTTTTCTTTTGCCCCTTGCCAAGCTCCTTTCTTCTCATTAATAGACTTGCATCACACACACACGCGCACACACACACACACACACACACACAAAAGCCAAAAACCACGTACTCAATTATTACAGCTTGGATTTTAATTAATTAAAAATGGTAAGAATTTGTTTTCTCTCCTGTAATCTAAGTACAGTAGTTCCACCCCTCCCCTCCTTATCCACAGTCTTGTTTTCTCACGGTTTTGCTTTCCCACGGTTTTGGTTACCCGCAGTCAGCAGTGGTCAGGAAGCCAGATGATCCTCTTTCTGAGACGTGATCAGGTCAGTAGGAACCTAATGTTGCATCACAGCACTTACATCATTCCCTTCACTTCATCTCATCATGTAGGCATTTTATCATCTCACGTCATCACAAGAAGGGTGATGGATACAAGACAAGAAGATATGTTAAGAGTGAGCAAGAGACCGCATTCACATAACTCTTACTATGGTATATTGGTTTTTTGTTTTTAAGATTTTATCTATTTTTCATGAGAGAGGCAGAGACACAGGAAGAGGGAGAAGCAGGCTCCCCTCAGGGAGCCCGATGTGGGACTCGATCCCAGGACCCCACGATCATGACCTCAGCCAAAGGCAGATGTTCAACCACTGAGCTACCCAAGGGCCCCTTATTATTGTATATTGTTATAATTATTTTATAATATGTGCCTAATTTATAAATTAAACTCTATCCTAGGTATGTAAGTATAGGAAAAAACAGTATTATAGGGTTTGGTACTATTTGTAATTTCAGGCATCCATTGGGGGTCTTAGAACCTATGCCCCATAGATTTGGGGTAGAAAACTATATCTACATTCTTTTGTCTGTTGCTCAATAAAGCCTAAAATATTTACTATCTGGTCTTTACAGAAAAAGTCTACTGACTCCTGCTGTAGAGGGTCTGCTAACTCTTTAGAACTTCTGAAATTATACTTAAGAGTGTGTGAGACATGTGAATTTTTCTGGAGAGAGGGCACCCGACCTTCTTTGCTCTGAAAAGGGAATGTAACCACCAAAATGTTAAACACTACTACTCTCCCTGGATGAGAGCCTCTCCACTGCCAGTAATCATAATAACAACAGCAACAACAACAATGGCTCCCAGTATTATGGGATCAATGTACAAATAACATCAAAACATTGCCCCTGGGCATTTCAGCTCAGGTTGTCATCCTGGGGTCCTGGGATCCAGTCTTGTGTTGGGCTCCCCACAGGGAGCCTGCTTCTCCCTCTGCCTATGTCTCTGCCTCTCTCTCTGTCTCTCATGAATAAATGAACAAAATCTTAAAAACAAACAAACAAACAAAAAACACCGCCACCACCAAAAACATTGCTTCTAATGAATTCAGGGGGACGAAGGATAGGGCTGAGTTGAATTATTAACAATGTCAGTGCAAATTCTTTAGCTAAAATCACAAAGTATTTTACTTTGCTGGGAATAATGGAGTTGCTTAGTGAGTTATTGTTTTAAACAACTTTATGCGTAATGTGAAAAAGAGGAGCCCCTTGTTCTGATGCACTTGAGAAGAGCACCGGGCTGGGCACCGCCTGGGCATTTAGTCTGGACCCACGACTGAATGAACACAATTAGCTGGACATTTGAAAACATGTGAGTGTCAAATGTGCGTAATTAGGGTGAGGAAATAGTCTATTCTCATGAATCCGAAGCTGACCCTAATCAAGATGGTACCTACAAGGAGAGAGGATTTCAATAATGCTGTCTGGGGTTTCCTACATTTCCTGGGGCCCACTCTGCTGTTTCGGTAATGATTGCAGGACTCTGAGAATGAATGCCTTTAAGAAAACACAGGGGGCAGAGAACCTTCTGAGAAGCAATAGTGATTCCTTAGAATGCATGTTTGATATTTGAAATCCATTCAGTTTGAGTTTCGGGGGGTGGGGGGGTGGGGGGTGGAGTCTTTTCAGATTACACTCCTTTGAGTATTCAAATAGGTTAAATGAGCGTTGGCCACTCCAAACACACCTTTTCATTCTGGAGCTGGCTCCAATTCATCCTCTCTGCAAAGATGAGTGGACACATGTGGCCTTTACAACGCTCGCCCACTGGGGAGAATGATGGGCAGAAAGGAAAACAGAGATGAGCCCATTACCTGGAATCAAAGCCAGGATCTTCTTGCCTAGGCAACCTGGGAAGTGCTGTCTCAAAGAATTGTCTTTTTTCCCCAACAGAATACCTTGCTCTAGTTTATGAAAAGGAAGAGGATGCGCACACCTCCTTTGATTGAGCTGTTTGTGTTGCTGTGAATTCTGGCAAACGTCTCCCAGGGCTTAGCTGAGTGGTTTGGGTACAACATCGCCGACTGTTCCAATTTAAGGAGCTCTCACGAGATGGCGAGGAGACAAAGGGGCTGCAGAGAGGCGCAGCCCCGTGGCGCTGCGACGCTCTAATCTGAGTTCTGCTCTGCAAAGTCCCGTCTAATCCTCTTGTACCCTGCTGTGGCTAGCAGTCTAGGGAAGGGCAGCAAGAGCAAAAGCTGCGGGATACAGATTTAATTCAATCTAGCAAACATTTACTAAGCACCTCTGGTGTGCCAGTCACCGGGCCAGGTTCTGGGGATGGGAAGATTAATAGGATATGATTCCGGAACTCAAAGGGGTCATGGTTTACAGGCAGAGAGGCACGACCACATGAATAATAAAGCAGAAGAGGGGAGCAGAGGGAGTTCATCACCAAAGGGGTGACATGGATGTGTCTGAACTGATAAGGAGACGTTACGGGGTGGACAAGGGGCAGACGGGCAGCCCGGGTAGAGGAAACAGCATAAGCAGAGTTAAGAAGGTATCAAAGTCCATGGTATTTGGGGCGAAGGTCAGAAGGATTTTTGTCTTGGAGCCGGATGGGAGAAAAGTCGAGAAGTGTGGACTAGGGCGCAACTGGCGATTCATTCATTTACTGCTAGTGATAGGATAGTGAAGACAGATCAACAAGCCCCTGCTCCCACGAAGCTTACCTTGGGGGGTGAAGACAGATCATCTGCCGTAACACAGTACCACACCCTGGGTGGTGTAGACAATGGAAATTTTTTTGTCTCGACGGGCTAGAGGACAGAAGTTCAACCTCACGATGTTGGCAGGGCTGGTTCCTGCTGAGGGCTATAGGGACAATCTGCTCTTGGCCTCTTCCCCAGCTTCTGGTGCTCGGTTGGTCTGTAGCAGTATCACCCTAATCTCTGCCTTCATCCTCTTATGGCTTATGGCTTTCTCCCTGCCAGTGTCCACATTCACCACCACCCCCCTTTTTTTTTTATAAAGATTTGATTTATTTACTCATGAGACACACACACACACACACACACACACACACACACACACACACACAGAAGCAGGCTCTATGCAGGGAGCCCAACGTGGGACTCGATCCCAGGTCTCCAGGATCTGGCCCTGGGCTGAAGACAGTGCTAAACCACTGAGCCACCCGGGCTGCCCTACAGTTCCCCTTTGTTTTTTGTTTTTTTGTTTTTTGTTTTTTTTTCAGTTCCCCTTTGAATAAGGACACTGGCCTCATTGGATTAGGGCCTGCTCTGAAGACCCCAACTTAACTCATTCATCTGCAAAGCCCCTTTTCCCAAAAAAGCTACATCCACAATGCACATACTGGGATTAGGACTTCAGCGCCTTTTGGAGGGGGACATAACTCAACCCATAATAGTATGTTAACTTGTAGTAATGCCTTGGAGCAAAATAACGCAATGTGGAAGTGTGTTGCGGAGGCATCTGTGCATGAGGCAGGGTACTGGGGGAGGTTTGCAATATTTTGTAAGGTGGCCCAGGGTATGACTCACTGAAGAGGCTACATTTGGACAAAACCCTGAGGGGATGGAGGGAGTGAGGCTCACAGACGCCTGGGGGAAGAGTGAAGAAAACAGCACAAGGGCATCACGTTAGGGTGTGACTGGTGGGTCTGAGGAGTGAGGAGGCCACTGAGGCTGCAGCCGAGGGAGGGGAAGGAGGAGATGAGGTCAGTGACTACGGGCTGCCGGGACATGCAGGGTCTTCTGCCCACTGGAAGGACCTTAGTCATGGAACTATTTTGGACAGAAGAATGAAATGGTCCGATTAGGTTTTAAGAAGTTTGGGGTTTAGGTGTTGAGAATGGTCTGGGGATGTGGAAAGACCAGTTAAGAGGTAACTATGTGAATTTAAGTAACAGACAGAGATTGCCTAGACCTGGGTGGTGAGAAATTTAGAAATACTGAGTTTGGGCTCATGCACATGGAGGCAGAAGCTGAGGTCAGATTCTGGAGTGAGTGAGACCTGAGCTCCCACTCACCGAGGCCATCTCATCATTTCCCAAGCTCATGGACTTAGGCATGCGTTAGGACACTCCCAGGATGTCTTTCCATTTTCTGTACTCCTTTTCTATCCTATCCTTAGTCTGAAGACACGGACATTCAATGACAGGAAATCATGTACTATGGACTCTCTTCTTAAAAATAGAGAAAAGACACAGAAATAATTCAGCAAGATCCAGACATTCTATTTTTGCATGTTTGAGTCTGGTATGATCCAGAGCAGTGGCTTTCTCCGCTGAGGTGATAGGCTTTGCAATAGGGGTGCCATGGGGGCGTACTTTGCTGGGTGGCCAGATAAAGACAAATCAGAGTTGCTTTGGGGTCCACAGAACCTCATCCTTATCCACTTACTCAATTTAACTGTGTGCCAAGCTCTGCATCCTTTTTATCTTATTTATTTATTTTGAATCCCTTCCTTCTGTCACTGTCCTAGTTCTGGCTGAATCTCCTCTCTCTGGGCTAGTAGATAGCTTCCTCGATGATCTACCTACTTATCTACTTCTCATCTCTATTTCTTTCCTTTTTTTTTTTTTTTAGATTTTAAAAATTTATTTATTCATGAGAGACACAGAAAGAGAAGCAGCGATACAGGCAGAGGGAGAAGTAGGCTCCCTGTGAGGAGCCTATGTGGGACTCAATCCCAGGACCCCAGGCATCATGACCTGGGCCAAAGGCAGATGCTCAAACACTGAGCCATCCAAACATTTCTAGAATGTTTCTGCTAAAATATGAAACTGATGATAGACATCACTCCCTGCTCCCTCTTGAAATCCTATAATGAACCATGCTGTTCTCTAGAACATTCCTTGTCCTGGACCACGAATCCTTTTCTAATCTGGGCCAGACCTGTCTTTACCACTCCACCTTCCTCTTCTCTCAACCTCAGATTCCAGAGCTTGTCTTCCCTGCATGAGTGCCTTTCCTGCCAACCTGCTCCTCTCTATGCCATGAAAGAAACTTTGATCCAGAACAGTTATCATGAGTTAGCCTCTTGCATTTTTATTTTTATTTATCTTTTTTTTTCCTCTTGCATTTTTAATCTATACTGTTCAATCTAGTAAAATAGTCAAAGAGGCATGGGTTTTTGAGCCAGCAAGACCTGGATTTGAATCATGGCTTTGAAAACAACCAACTGTGTGACTCTGATCAGCTATGCAGCCTCTCTGAGACTCAATTTTCTCATCTAGAAGAGAGATAACAATGTCTGCCCTGCAGAGGAACTGTCAAGGTAGAGACGATGTTGTTAAAATGATAGCTCAGCACCAGACCTGTAAGAAGCGCTTAGTGAATGGGGAAGATTATTATTAGATACCAGTTTGGGGTTCAGGAGAGAAACTGTCTGGAGTCAGACTTTCAGGAGTCGGGCATGTCTGGGGAAGCTGTGGGCAGATAGTGCAGAAGAGGAGGAAATGACCCAGGAAAGAATATGCACAATTAGTTGATACTGGGTTTTAATCTAACACGTCCTCACACTTCACCAATTTAAATTCAACTAATTTAGATTTTATGACATTGCAGGCAAAACTGGGTTGCAACTTACTTCTGTGCTATTTATGAGAAAATTAATAGGGAGGCCATGATTCAGAGCTCCTAATGTGGGGATGTTTAACCTACTTAAACAAGTCAACTAAAGTGATATTGGAATCAGTTTAGCAAGAGTAGTTTCTGTAGAGGCAGTGTATTACTTTAAATGATTTAGAGATCTAAAATTAGAATTTGGGAGCCAGAAAGGATATAGAAATTATTTTCACATGACCCTCATCCTAAAAATGAGAAAAGAGACCAGGTGCCCGAGTGGCTCAGTCAGTTGAGCGTCTGCCTTCAGCTCAGGTCATGATCTCAGGGTCCTGGGATCGAGTCCCACTTTGGGCTCCCTGCTCAGTGGGGAGTCTGCTTCTCCCTCTCCCTCTGCCCCTCCCCCTGCTCATGCTCTCTAGCTCTTGCACTCTCTCAAATAAGTAAATTCTTCCAAAAAAAAAATGAGAAAAGAGAAGAATAAAAAGCTCAACTGACCTGTATAAATCCACACAGAATGAACAGAATGAGGACTCAAGCCACCTCCCTCCTGAAGAGTATCCTTTTGAATATGTTGGTGTCAACTTTTGCATTTCCAGTGATCAGTGTTTTTCCTTGGCCATTAGTGGTATGTTTTATTTTGTTTTGTTTTTTTTCAAATTCTTGATGGCAATTAGGGAAGTGTTATTTACAAATTATCTGGTAATTCAGACTTATTAAGTCATGCTGGTATTCCTGGTGAGGTTCTGAAATGGACTGCAGGGATTTGGCCACTTTACTTGGGTAGAGTTGTAAAAGGGAGACCTACACATGAGTAAAAATCCTGTTGGCAGCATCACTCTGAATAAACGTTCTTTATTTTAAAAAATTTGGCCTCTATGTACCCAATTTAGCCCAGTGGTCCTTAATCAGGACCATTGTGAATTTAAGATTGGCTTTACAGAGTAGGTTTTCTGAATCCTGAAGTCTGGCTGGTTTAGCAATGTACTCTCAGCCAAGATCAAAAGCATTTTGTGAACAATCCAACATCCTCCCCCTCATAACCTGATAGCAGAGAACCCTGGTCAATGTATTTTTCAGGGTCACATCTTGTTAGCCTTTAAGGCTGGTTGAAATACGAGCACACACACACATTCATCTCAGAGGCATTCTGAGAAAAATTAGCTGACGGTGAAGCACATGATCTTAAAGGGCATTCAAGTTTATGCAGATCATTGTTGGCTATAAAACCTTTTTTTTTTTTTTGAAAAACAAAAACAAAAACAAAAACAAAAACAAAAACAAAAAACACCTTTTTTTGGCCTCGAGTGGGTGGTCCCCAGAATCCCTATTATCTGATTTCAAGAGAATCTGAAAAGAAAGGCATCTAGCATGATTCATTTTCAAAAGGTTTGTGTATTTGTTTGACTTAAAAATGTGTACCCTTCGTTCTGTGCCCTAGGCTGTCAGGACAAAACAAATCAGTGTGTTAATTACGCAAAGAAAATAATAGTAGGAAAACAGTGGCAACTCACAGAAAGGGCACGCATGGACGGTGTAAGTATTATTCCACTGTGGAAGAGTACAAACTGGGCTGGACTTACATCAGTAGGAAATGAGTAAAAATGGAAACTTCTTCGGTCTACAAACCACACAACTACAGTTTACAGACCTCTTTCTACCTGGTACGAAACGAACTGTGACTCTCCCTTTGACATCTGGGATATCCATGGCTTTGTCTTTTCTTCTCCTTCTTTTCTGCCTTCTTGGATTTAATAACTATGCTGGGAATAAGAATATAGACCCGGCTTAATATTAAGTTAAATTAAATACTATATGCCCTTTACCTTTATATATGTTTTATATCTGCCAAATATATAAAAATATATATATTGTTCAACTTAAATATTATATATTCTTTATCTATTTTGGTCAGAGAGATAAAAAAACATAAAGGACTGGCATGAACTCTACTGAGCTAACCATTTTTACAGACCGACTCAAGCTTCAGCATGTGAGTGGGTGGTTATGGGATGCTCCAGATGCCCTGTGCTCAGCTCAAAAGCTTGAACAACAAAACAAGTCCATGTTACTGGTTAACAAAAGGATCCAAGGGCTTCCGACTGAAAATTCTTTGTAGCAAAGGGGACATCATCTTAGGATGTCAAGTTCTGTTTGGGGCCATGGCTTCCACCTGGCTTTGTCTCAAATATCATATATTTCTTTCACTACCCTACTCCTTCCTTCCTTCCTTCCTTCCTTCCTTCCTTCCCTCCTTCCTTCCTCCCTTCCCTTTATTCTTCCTTCCTTCCCTCCTTCTTTCCTTTCTTCCTTCATTTCTTCCCATTATAATCACTTTTAAGTAAAAGTTCTGTGCAAAAACTACACTGTACAACTATCACCACCATCCATTTCCAGAGCTTTTTTATCTTCCCAAACTGAAATTCTGTACTCATATGATAACTCAGTGTAAGTCCCCATTTCTCCCTCCCATCAGTCTCTGGTAACTACCATTCTGCTTAATACCTTCATAGAGGTGAAGTGGTATCTTGTGGTTTTGATTTGCATTTCCCTATTGGTTAATGATGTTGAGCACATTTTCATGCACGTATGAGCCATTTATGTATCTTCTTGGAAAAATGTCTATTCAAGTCCTTTGCTTATTTTTTAATTGGTTTGTTTTATTGTTGAGTTGTAGGAGTTCTTCATATATTTTGGATATTAATATTTTATCAGACATATAATTTGCAAATATTTTATCCCACTACATGCTGCCTTTTCACTCGGTAGTGTCTTTGATCCATTAAAGTTTTATCTGTTTTTATTTTTGTTGCCTGTACTTTTGACATCATATTCAAGGGTCATATCTTACTCTACAGAAGGAACATATGGTATATGCTAGAGTTCATTATGTCTATGAATGTATATTCATATAGTCTATGAACATTCATATGTCTATGAATAATATAAAATGCAAACCCAGCAAAACCTATTTGAAGAAAGAACTGGACTTGAGAGAGGAACTATAGATCTGAACCTCTTCATTTGAAGGCTTGAGTTTCGAGAATCTAAAGAAGATTTTACAGACAGCTTTTTGTTTTTCTTTTATCTATTCAAAATTGGGTAACAAATTTGTAGAGGAAAAGATACATGACAACAGGCTTAAAATTTATTTTTGTTTTTTTAAGTGGGGATTGTAGTTGTGTATGTAAGTGGGGGCTTCTGAGTATTGGTGGAAGTTTTTAAAGTATACTTGGTATAGTAGATGGAAGACATACTCAGGACACCATAAGCTCATTTGGTAATAGCCAGGAGTGATGTTTGGTCGGATGCAGTAAAGATTTTCATTAATGGTAGAACATCAGAAATTTAGAATTCAGACCACTCATCTGTGGTCTAGCAAAAATGGTAGCTACTATGTTTCCAGACTAGTAGGCTGACCAAATGCATTAACATTTATTATGTGGTACATTGCATGTGAAAGAAAAATCTAATATTTGCTGTGCCTCTTAAAATAGCCACATGAATTACTGGACACTAACTCAAATTGAGAGAATGTACTTAGATTGGGGTAAGGGAGGTTTTCTAAGATAAAAGGAAAACTTACTTGGCAGAAATGTTAATTCATGTTTATTGGTTTGTGGCAGAGTTGGGTCATCCTCCCCTACCATAGAAAGCAGATGTCCTTGGGAAGCTGTGGATCTGCTTTCCTCTCTTTACCCGATGTGTTCAATGACTAGCTCTCATCAATGGAATGTCAGCAGAAGTGATGTACATCAGATGTACCTACCCCTTGCTCTTCTCTCCCTCATGTTCGCTGAATGCAGCTGTGCGGGGGTTGATGAAGTCTGGTGGGACGGCAGAGTCATAAGATGGAAGGAACTTGAGTCCCTGAATCACCATGTGGACTAAAGCTTCCCACCAGCCAGGAATATCTGTCTAAGGGTATTACCGAGTAAGAAATCAACTTCAGTTTGTGTCAGACCACTGAAATTTTGGTGTTTATTTACTACAGTAGGTAACTAACACATGACTTCAAAGGGAATGGAGATGTTTTATGCAATTTGATCTTAAAGTAGATTGTAACCTCTGAATTTGCACTGCATTATGCTAATGCCCCAAATTCTTATCATGGCCCACAAAACACTGCTAGATTTGGTCCTGCTGATCTCTTCAGCATATTTCAATGCCATGCTCTCTTTTTCTGAATAGCAACTACCTTGGCCTTCTTCGGTTTCTTTACTACGTCAAGTTCTCTTCTACTTCAGGGTATTTGAACATGCTGTTTCTCTGCCTGGAATTCTGCTCTTTATTAGTCTGGCTAGGTCTGATTCATGTTGCAGAATTCAGTTCAAAGGATACTTCCTGGTGACCCTCAACATAGATCAGGTCCTCTGCTGTATGTTGTCATTGCCTACTGTATTCTTCCTTTATAGCCCTTCTCTTACACTGTGAAAATGGCTTCCTGTGATGATTCCATCAAATATACACTCTTTCTACACTGTAAGATTCATAAAGGCAGCATCCAGGGTTTTTTGCTAACCTTTTTACACTCAGAATCTGGCACAATGTAGACTCTTAATATTCTGTCAATAAAATAATACCTGTCCTTAGCTACCAACAATAATCCCTATCACTTATGGAATGTCTATGTGCAGGTACTATAGTAAATGCTGTACCTATTCTAGTTAACTCACCCTATGAGTCCACAAAATTTTATTTTACTCCTACACATATAACACTTTATTCACATGTCATACATAAGACCAAGGGTTTATCTTAGATTATGAGTCCACTGATTAAACTCCCTTAGTCTTTTTTGCATAAACTACACCTATTGCCTTATTTATGACATCTGAAATGTCCAGGATACAGCTGCACCTGCAAAAACATTTTGAGTATAGAATCTTTCTAGATTTTTACAAATTCTCCACACCATATTGTTGTGTTGTTTTACCAACTAATTTGATAGTATTTTTAAAAGTTACCTTTTATTCTTTGCCTTCATTGGTAGTAAAATTTTTAATATTCTTGTATTTAAAATAACTAAAATCAGCGTAGATATATTTAAAAATAGACATAATTGTATCTTCATAGATGTGACTTGGTTGGAGAGGCATAATCTCATGTAGCCTGTGAACTGCGTGCTTTCAATGTGATCGAGCAACAGTCAATATGTCTTAAGGAGAAAGAAGAGTCTTCATGAATCTGGAGAGTTGGTTAAGTGGAGGTTGGTTAAGGGAACCAACCTTATATAACTTGTTATAACTCATATAACAAAAGAGAAAATCGAGTCTCAGAGAGGCAAGACAACTTCCATAAGTTTACAAAGTTAGTGAGTGGTGGAAAATTTTGATAAAAATTCAGGTCTGTGGAATTCCAAAGCCAAAGCTTAGAATGCATGAATCTCTTTCACTGCTGGATGATAAATCCTTCTGGTGGAAACCATGGCTAATTTCTTACACAGTTGTGAACAAATATAATAACCACTTAATAGTTAACAAATTATTTTAGGATCTTCTGGCTCACACAAGGGTCATTCTCTAACCCTTACTATAATTGTAAGTCATCATATGGTATAAGAATGGGCATCATGCCCTTTATTAGACTTAAATCTCTGAAAGGCAAGTGTGTGTGTGTGTGTGTGTGTGTATGTATTAATTTATAGTAATGCCTAAAGAACACTGAAACACTAAGTAATCAATAAATGTTTAGTCATTGGATAGATCAATTAAAATGGAAATAAAATCAATTAGACTCTGGAGCATGATTTTTATAATTCCATTCTTTTGGCCTTTCTGGTTAGGTTGGTTACTCATCAGACCCTGATGATCTTTACTCTTCTAAAAGTTCCTTCAGGAAGCTTCTCTTTATTATTTTTCTTTTTTTTCAAGGAGATTTAGCATGCTCCAAAGTGATGCTCTTTGAGATGCAGTAAATAAAAAAGAATCTATTGCATTATGTGCAAGACAAACAAAATGTGGCTTATTCTAAAATGAGTCATACAATTCTGGTCCAAAATGAGTGGTTGCCCATCTTCATTTATTTTTGCTCCTTTTAAAACCTCTATTAAAACTACTGTAAAAGTCTTAAAGATATTAATTACAAAATCAAAAAGAATAGGAGTTGATCAGTAGCAAAGGAAGGAGAGATTTTAAGAAACTTCTGGGTGGCAGAAAGTAGATGAAGTGTTGCAGGGAAGAATAAACTACATCGTAGCATATGTAGGACTTTGGGGGAATTTGGGATTCAGTTATACCAGTTTTATTGGGGGGCCAAGAATGAGTCATTGGGCTGAAACTAAGAGGGTCATTGAAAATCTGTTTAGAAAGTTTCCACCTCCACTTAGACCTATATTCAAAACACCTGATGGTCAGTCATTTACCTCCAAACAAACCAAAACATGTTACTACAAACAAATTGAACAAATTCAAATTCAGAGCCATAAGAATGAGCATTTCTTCCCTGAAGCAGTTCTGGCATTGGTGGTCCTTTAGACTAAGACCAGCTTCTATCCCTTCACTCTTTCTTTTAAGAAGTAAAACATAAAGGCTAAGAGATGAAAAATATGAATGAAAAGGAAAGAGACCTAGAATATCAACCCAAAGTAGATTTTGACCAACAGGTATTTCAGAAGAGAGAACAGAAACAAACCAAAATTAATGACAGAAAAGAATTCAAGAAATTAAAAAAAGGAATTCCCAGAGCTGAATGATCCCAGAACACTGAACAGGTAACAGAATCATCTCGACTTACCCTTATAAAGTTTCAGAAAATAGTTAAAAGAAGACATCAAAAAAATTTATAGAGAGAGAGACAGGAAAAACAAACAAGAACAAAAATTTGAACCTCCCCTCAGCAGCTCTGGAAGGCCAGCTTATAATGGACTATGCTTTCAAAATTATGAGGCAAACTATTTCAATCTCATATTTTATACTCAGGAAAGCTACCACATCAGGAATGAGGATATAATGCATTTTCAGATATGTAAAGATTTAGAAAGTTCATCTGTTACATATAGTTTTTGAGGAAGTTGTTTAGAGGGTATGGTCTAGCCAAACATGGCATAAACTAGGCAGAAGAGTCATAGGAAGGAAAAAAAAAAACAAATAAAATAAGAGAAAAACCAAGAGGGAGGCAAACCATAAGGGACTCTTAACCATAGGAAACAAACTGAGGACCGCTGGAGGAGAGGGGGTGGGGGAGATGGGGTAACTGGATGATGTGCATTAAGGAGGGCGCATGATGTAATAAGCACTGGGTATTATATAGGACTGATGAATCACTGAATATTACTTCTGAAACAAATAATACAGTATATATTAATTAAATTTAATTTAAAAAATGGTTTATTTATTTATTTATTTATTTATTTATTTATTTATTTATTTGAGAAAGAGACAGAGAAAGACAGAGCACAAGCAGTGGGAGGGGCAGAGGGAGAGGGAGAAGCAGGCTTCCTGCTGAGCAGGGAACCCGATCCCAGGACCCTAGGATAATGACCTGAGCTGAAGGCAGATGCTTAAGCCACCCAGGTGCCCCAGGTTTTTTCTTAATGTGTACTTTCTAGAAACACAATAACTTTACTTAAAAATGGCAGGAATATCTGAACTATCCTAACAGACACTGATGGGGCTACTTTGCGGTAAGATGGGTCTTCTGATAATACTTAAATTGAACTATATTAGTAGATGTCATGGTTGACCCTGATATGAAAGTTGCTCACTGTTAGTCTGGTAAGCCAGTTGCTTCATATATATGATTATGTTTGATAACACGGTCTCTAATATTCCGTCCAGTTGTAGATTCTTCTAACATGATGGAATTCTGATATGTTATGATGCTCCCAACATGCTTCATGTGTTCCCAAATGATGCTTTTTGAGTTTGCTAATTCTTTTATTTTTCAGGCAGCAATATAACTAAATTATAAAAAAAATTATCATTTGTAACACTAAGAAATACATATTAATGTGAGCACATGGCTTTGTCAAGGGTCTTCAAAGGCTTTACTCAGTCCTTGATTTTTTATTTTAAGATTTTTATATCTTAATTATTTATTTGAGAGACAGATAGAAAACGAGAGTGCATGTGCATGCACATGCATGAGAGAGAATGAGCATGGGGAAGGCCAGAGGGTGAGGGACAAGAAGACTCCCCACTGAGCAGGGAGCCCGACATGGGGCCCAATCCCAGGACCCTGAGATCATGACCTGAGCCAAAGGAAGATGCTTAATCGACTGAACCTCCCAGGCACCACTAGTCAGTCCCTGATTTTTGATAAATCCAGGAAAATGTCCTCATGTTCAGCCAACAGGGCAGTTTTTTCAAGGGCAAGACATTTTCACAGATTTCTCTGTTAATTCTTCTAGAAGACTGCAGAGTATGAAGACTTTAGACAATTGTTCAGTTCCTTTTCAGTGACATTTCCATCCAGTGTCCAAGGACACTGCTGTGTTCCTACCTCTCCAAATGAGAGAGCTGTCTCCTTTCTTGGTATTTGTCCACATGCTGAGTGTGGCAGGTGGGTCATCCCATGCTTTCACTCAAATGTCAACTTTCCAGAAAGGCTGTGCTGGGCCACACTATCGAAAACATTGTTTTAGACTCTGACTCTGTCCTTTCCTATTCTCTTACCAACTTAATTTTGTCCCTAACCTTTTCCTTAGCTGGGATTATGCTATGTATGTTTTTGTTTATTGTCTATCCTTTCCACAAGAAGGTATGCACTGTTGGGGCGAAAACACTACTTTGCTCACTGCTCTATATGCTGACTACAAAGCAGAGCTGGCACATAGTAGGCGCTCAATAAAAACTTGTTAAATACGAGATGAACTGTGTTGAGAATAATTCATTGGACAGGAAAGTTGTTACAGGAGAAGTATCTAAGCTAGGTCATGAAGGTTGAGTAGAAATTTATCAAACAGTGAAGGTAGAAAACAATAATCCAAATTACATTGGAAAATGCTACTTTCTTTGTAAAGATCCTGGGTTGACTTAGATCATGGGATTCGTAAAGTGAAGACCAGTAGTAAAGTGAAAAAAATGGTCACTGCAGAGTTGAGATTTTTTGAAAATGGTTCCTGAAATTGCAGACTTATGTTGAACAACTCATTTGGTAAGCTTCATCCTAAACAATTCTTCTGGTATCCCTACTCATTCAAAAAGTATCCTTTTGTGGCAAATGGCTAGAAAGGCTAAGTAACTTGCTCAAGGCCACACAACTAACAACATGTGGATTTGAACTCAGTTTTCTCTGGTTCAAGAATCTTAGCTAGTGTTGTTCAATAAAAATAATAGGTGAACCATCTATTAAATTAATAAATTTTAAGTGTCTGTATTAAAGAAACAAAAAGAAATAAATGAAATTAATTTGAACAATACGTTTTATTTAACCAATATATCCTAAACAGTATCATTTCAACATGTCATCCACAAAGCAAATTGTTAACAAGACGATTTACATTTTTTCTTTCACACTGTTTTTGAAATCTGGTATATATTTTATATTTAAATTACATCTTAATTTGGTCAGTAGCCACATTCCAAATGTCCACTTCACATAACCTACATTGGAGAGTGTAGGTCTAAGCCCTTAACATAATCTCTGGATCTCACATAATATTGGTTGATAACGGGGTTGTACAAAAGACTATAGCACAAATTTTCACCCTTTTTCTAGGAAACTCCAGATTCAGCATCTTGCTCTCAATGTCCTCAGTTTTATTTACGGAAACCATGTTAAGTCTATTTCTGTCTGTCATTTCTAGGACATCCCTATTTAACTGCATTTGTTCTCTAACCGTTGTTCACAAGAGACAGGATTGGGTTGATTACAAGAAGCATGCAACACTGTCTTATAATTGCCACTAAATATGGTTAGTGTCTGTCTCCAAGCTACCTCCCAAGGCATCTGAGGGCAGGGGCTTATCTTTTGATCTCCAGGGCCTTATCCATAATAGCTGTGTAGTCAAGTTTGCTGGGTGTTACATGTATATTTCCCACCACAGACCTTGGCAACTATTTCTTTTGGTAAATGACTTAGGAATCATGGTAAGTATGAAAGATCCGAAAAGATACCCCCTGTAAAATTATTTATTCAACTCCAACATGGATTTCAGGACTCAATAGGACCAAAGAGCCATCTGTATATAAGAGAATTTGCTATTTTTCTTGAGTTACCAGTATTGCAAAATGGAAAGTTTTTAGAACCTTCTTGAAACGTTTTTAAAAAAAGACCCAAGAGCACATTAACAGGAATATGGTGTAGTTTACAAAATGATTCATAAAGTTCATGATCCTTTGTTATTTCATGTTACCTCATTTTGAAGACTGTCTTTTGCACAATCACCAAGAAGAAAGTCTTCATGGAAACAGCAGACAGGACCTTGGCAGGACCTTGCTTGTTACAGGTATTTTTTGCTGTGTATTCCCACTAACAAACACAATAGCTCAGGTTGAGATATGCTGCTAATAGGAACAAAAGATTTCCTAATAATGAGCTTTTCCTGTGGTTTTTTTCCCTAGTCGTTGTTGCTTAAATACTTGCTGGAAGTACAAATTTAATCTTGCCAACTTCTATTTGGCATTTTACCACGTTCCCTATACACTCCCATACACCCAGTTTTCTCTGTAAAACCTGCAGTACATTTTTTACTGGCGTACACGTGTAGATTCAACCTTTTTGTTTTTCCTTCCGATCTCTATCAGCAAAATGAGGTTTGGGGTTTGATGGGGTCATGTCAGAATCAAATTCCCTTAATTCTCATTCTAGCACAGTGTTCTATCGAGTTGAAAGGCCTTCTGCTCTCTTGACATTTATTTCTTCAACTTGGGATATATCAGAGAAGACTGTATTAGAGTCTTGGGTTTTAAACATCAATCTGAACTCTGGCAGTGAGAGCTAATGTTGGTTTCTCTTTCATACTGTCAGGGATTCTTAACGACACTATAAGAATGGAAGTTATAGTTCTGGAAGGTCTTGAACTAAAATGACTGCAAAATCTCAAGTGTTGATTATGTGTCCAGGTTTCATCTTTTTTTTTTTTTTTTTTTTTTTTTAGGCCAGTACTATTGTTTCATCTGTGAAACACACGTATAGCAACATTAAACTATTAGTTTGATGTTTATAGTTCTATGACTCACCTCTTCTAAAGAACAATACTCTTTTCTATTTGGTCACTGTGCCTTCAGTATTTCTTGGACTATTTTGGTGGCTTTGTTTTTGATTTTTCGGGATATACTTTCCCTCTTTAAGGGTTCAGAAAGAGGCCTGAATTTCTCTCCTAATATTGTTTTTTGAAGATTTATTTATTAGGAAAGGGAGAGAGACCCAGAATGAGCACACATGGGAGTGGGGGGAGGACAGAGGGAAAGAATCTCAAGCAGACCCCCTGCCGAGTGCAGAGCCCAATATGGGGCTCAATATCACAACCCATGAGATCACAACCTGAACTGAAACCAAGAGTCAGACACTTCACCAACTGAGCCACCCAGGCACCCCACTCCTAATACCTTTATTGACAAAAGTAGGATTATATCTACGATGCTTGAATATTTAGGAGTGGAACTTAATTATGTGATTTTCTTCTAGGCCATAACCCATAAGCCATAAACCATAAATGATGTTGAAATCACTTATTATGGAAATAAAGCTTCATAATTTGAATATCTGGCTTTCCTAGTCATATTAACAAATGATAATGAGATAATGGTAGAGTTGTGTAGGATGAATAGAAATCTGGCTCCACAATTAATATCAGAATGAAAGAGTTTGCAGTTATGAAACATAGATGGTCCATTCCCATCTTTTCTATTTTACATTGTCCCAGGGCATTTTAAGCCCTTAAAAATAAATAGGCATTTCTCTTGCTCTGCAATGGTAAAGATAGACAGATGGTAAAATAGGCCAAATAATGGAAAGCTGATGTAGTTTCTCCTCAGACAGTTCAGCAAGTTCATAGATTAAAGGTTGAACTCCACATAAGAGTTCTCACATCTCTTACTTAGGGCCACTAATTAAATGAAATTGAGGAGAGGGTGTTTAATTGTAGATTGTCATGACTCTGTCATTGTCTTCCCCGAAAAAGAAACATTCTGCCTGCTGAAGCTGTTATAAATAAATAAACAGCCCCAGTCAGTTATTTAGTTTTCTTAAACTCGAATTCATCCACAATATCTTACTAGCACCTTCTTTTTTTTTTTTTTTTTTTAATTTTTATTTATTTATGATAGTCACACACAGAGAGAGAGAGGCAGAGACACAGGCAGAGGGAGAAGCAGGCTCCATGCACCGAGAGCCTGACGTGGGATTCGATCCCAGGTCTCCAGGATCGCGCCCTGGGCCAAAGGCAGGCGCCAAACCGCTGCGCCACCCAGGGATCCCTTACTAGCACCTTCTAATAAGATTTATTACTATTTTTTAATGTGAAAATTTTACATTTGAATTATTATGCACCCTTTTGAAAAAAGTACAGACTCTTTTAATTGAGTTTGGAAGGGGTCTGCATTTTTTTCAAAGTTTGGATAGAAGGAAATGTTTACTTTTCAGTTGAACATACCCAAATTGAAAAGGACTCAATAAAATTCCCATCCCGAGGATATGAAAACAAATATTAGCCTTTTATTATAAGCAGATCACATGTTTTAGTTCAATGAACAAAGAGTGACCTTAATTGGCAACTGACTATCCTTTGCAAATATTTCCAGAAAGGACTTGAGAAGCAAAAATCTCCTAGTTTTTGTTAGACTCTCTCAACCTACAACTGGCTGATAGTGAACAGCCCTATGAAACAGGTAAATCCAGTCAATCATGTTAGGATCAATTCAGGAAATTATGTTGGGGGGTTCAGTAAGTAGTTACCCTGCTTAAAGGTGGATGCTCAGTAGGTGCCTCAGTCTGGGTTATGTTTGTTTGTTTGTTTGTTTTTGCCCAGAGTTTCATAAAGTGTTCCACACAAAGATGATTGTTTTCACACTCTAAATAATAGAGCTTTGAGACTCAATTGCTCATTTTTCTGCATGTTGGAGCAGAAAATCTTGCCTGTGTCCACTTGTACTCTCATCTTGCTGCATCACAGAGTGGTATTGATACTGCATACAGACTTTTTTGGGTGTCTCAGCTTTTAGAAAAACCTATCAACCTCATCCTTCACACAGCTGACTGTAGAAGTCTATGCGTTCGATTTTAATTGGCCTATTTTCTAGATACTCTCACTTTTATTTCTGCACCAAACCTAAACCACATTGTTTTTGTTTTCCTACACTGAAATTACTTTTCTGAACTCAGTTTATATAACATGCCATTGATACACCTTGAAGGAATACTACAAATGACCTGATGCATATTCTTGTGTTTACTCTAAGAACACTGATGAAGGTAATAGGGTATTAAATTAAAGGGAAACTTGTTTATAAAGGTCTATCTATAGGAGACATTTGTCTTGGATTTCAGATACTGAGAATTAAAAACATTTTGCTTGGGGCACCTGGGTGATTCAGTTGGTTAAGCATTTGCCTTCAGCTCAGGTCATGATCCCATGTAGGATGTAGGGTTGTGGGGTCGAGCCCTACATTGGGCTCCATGCTCAGTGGGGAGTCTGCTTCTCCCTCTCTCTCTGCCCCTCTTCTCTGCTCATGCTTGGTCTCTCTCTCTCTCAAATAAATAAAATCTTAAAAAAACGATGCCCTTTTTGTAATGGCTGCTAGAAAGCTCAGTCAAATGTTAAGGCCACTTCAAGTGTGTGTACATGATTTTATGGCACATATTTTATGCACTAATTTCATCAATAGGTTTATTTTTTAAATTAATTATGCTTAATTAACTAATTAATTAACTTATTTTAACGCACGCGCGAGAGTGTGTGTATGTGCTCAAGCAGTAGAGGGACAGAGGGACAGAGAGAGAATCTCAAACAGACTCCATGCCCAGTGTGGAGCCCAATTTGGGGCTCAATCTCATGGCCCTGAGGTCATGACCTGAGCTGAAATCAAGAGCTGGACACTTAACTGAGTGAGCCACCCAGGTGCCCCCAATAGCTTTATTTTTATCTTCCTACTATTATGTTTCTATAAACTCAATCTCCACTTGTTATGTTGTTTCATTGTACATATATTTGGACTTTAAATCCTTTGGAACTAGATTAAACACAAATAAAGATATAACACAGAACTAATTACTTTTTGTTTGTTTGTTTGTTTAGAACCAATGAAGATGTGCACAAGGTGTAATCGCAGTGGCAGGAGATGACGCCAGCATTCGTGGCAGTGGGTGGGGCCTTCAACAGCTTGGCAGACAGCAGACTGTGGCCCTCACAGAAGGGGACAGGCATAGAAGCACAATAAGATGACAGGTGCTGGGTGATATCAGATAGAATAAGAGCCTTCCTCCTTCTAGAAATGATTGGAGGCAGGGCTTTCTAATGGAAGATGTTATAAATGCAGATGGGAGGAGAAATCAGGGGTACACATAAAATTGCTGTCTGCACAGATTTATTTTAAACTCAAAATTGAGATGGTCTAAGGAGAAAAAGGTGAGGGTCGCCCATGAAGTAATTCGCGATGAATTTTGAGGGAAACCCTCTCTTCATCAACTGGCTACAGAGACTGAAATACCATGCTTCAAACTCATCCCCGAGAATGAAACCCCTGAATTTTTAGGACCTTTGTTAAAGATCATGTGGGTGTGAGGTAACACAGATTTGCTACGGGAATCAGGAAACAACCAGCCCATCAGACTGTTTCATGTCCAGAAGGGGCCATGAAAGAAAATATAGAGGAAAGTGTGAATCTTCCCTCTTATGGGACGTGGGCCAGCGCAGGGGAGGTGGGAGTCAGCCTGGCATTGGAGGAGCTGAGAAATGTCACAATAACAGAACAGAATTCTTAGTATTTGGTTTAAAAACCTAGACCTAAGGCGGCTAAGAGTTGTATGTCAGGGAAGGTAGTCCTCAGTTTTGACTTTTCTGCTAACGATGCTCAACCTTGCTTTCACTGGTGGCAATGCTCACTCCACTCAACTCCCTACTTTCTTCCGCCCTTCCTTTACAGCCCCTGCCTTGTCTTTTTTCCTCTTCTGAGACTTCATGGCTATTTTTTTTTTTGTCCCTACTGACAACACTTTAAGATCCCACACAAACACTAACAGTAGCCCAAGCAGAAAGATGTCTTTCCCGCCTCTGTACCGAGCACCATGTCTCCATCTGAGTTGTGGTTCTTCTCAAAAGGAGCTTAACTCACATGCCCAAGAATTTCCTTTACCTGCCCCGGTGGCAGCAACAGTAGTTTCTAGTTTTGTCTCTGTAAATGGCCCCTCTAAGGGATCCAAGACCCAGGCTTCCCTGCCTGAGAAGCTGAGGGCGGGGGGGCATCCCTACTCGTGCTGCTGTGGGCCTGGTACCCTGGGTCTTCCTTGATGTCATCCTGTGCCACTGCCTGGATGCCGTGAGTCCCAGCCCTGCCCATGCACCTAACTCTATGCTTGTCAGGATGGTCCCACAAGAATGCTCCAAGGCCCCATGAGGACTTGGGGTCACACTGCCTTTTGCCTTTTCTGCTCTCAGCCCCTTGCCCCTGAGATTCAGATACTATTCCATGAAGACTGAGCACCCATGTCAGAACAGACACAGATCTTACTCCAAATAAAAGCCTGAGCTCCACAATCAGTTCTTCCTGATAAAGGACCTGGATTTCCCTTTGAGGCTTTAACTACAGGATATAGGCCCATCTCTGGGGATGTATCTGAACCATGAATCCAAGCCACATGAAGCTCCATCTTCCCAAGCGCTAAGAGGGGTGTACTTCTGGTCCTGCACTGTTGGGCTGATGTTGGCCAAAGACACTGACCACAATGTTCCTCAATATGCAGCCAGTCCTACCCTTGGTTTTCATTTTTTGCAAATCAATTTGCCGATTTATTATCCAGTGTGATACTTAAGTTGTCAAGAGTCCTTAGAATTCTAGCAATGTGGTATGTAGGTCATACAGAAGTTCTAGAAGTAGTGTCAGAGGCCAACTGTTGAGAAAAGGAATCTGTTTATTTGTAATCATTTGTAAATGAGTCCCAGATGTCCTGTAAAGGGCTCGGCATATCTTAGCTTTAGAGGACAATGGACAGAGGTTGGGCACATCTGCCAGATACTCTTAGCATCTAACATAATGAATCTAACATAATGAAAGCTCTTGCTGAATTATTATCTCACTTGCTTTCCGATGGTCTCAAATGGTTCTTCTTCTCAGAGAAAGTAATTAAGTTGTCATTAGTATTTAATGCTTATGGTTTTATTTTTGCTCTTTTGATACCTAAATCTCTGGTGATGTCTTGTCCAGCTACTCATTCTTCTGATGCAGAGAGTAGAGTGCTCAAAATCTTAGGAGTTCCTCTTCTGAATTTTCTTTTTTAAAGATTTTATTTATTTATTCTTGAGAGACACAGAGAGGCAAAGACACAGGCAGAGGGAGAAGAAGAAGGCTCCCTGCGGGGAGCCCGATGTGGGACTGGATCCCGGGACTCCGGAATCACGCCCTGACCTGAAGGCAGATCCTCAACCACTGAGCCACCCAGGCGACAGTATGAATTTGAACACGGGTTGCCAACATTGCTGGGGCTCAGGAAAGCCAGGCTTTCTCTGTGAAAGGGCACCAGACTCTTTGCTCAAATGACAACAGAGCTTATGTAAAGACTCTATGGGACTCTTACCTTTGGGATGTTCTGGAAAGCAGCTGATAATAGTTTGTCAAGTGACAAAGCTGCCTGAAAGTAAAGGAATGGTCATTCGGCACCCTTTTGGGCTTCCTTCAATCCTCTGACTGTAATTGTGGATGTAGTCTCCTGTGTCATTCTTGACTAATGGAAAATATTGTGTGTTATTTGAAGAAAAAAAGCATATTAGTGGGATGTTAGTGATATATTATCTCTAAAATCCCATCTGTTAACTGCACAGTTAGCACTTCTTTTATAGTTGGCATTTATCAGGAATTCTCTACAGGTACCTGTAATAAGTTTTTCTTTAATGAGAAAACATGTATGGATTTGATGTAGTACAGACCCATTAACTGTAGTAAGTTTGTAACTTATTGTTACATGGAGTTTATTTAGATGCATCAGTATTCACATCATGTGAATACTGGGATTCCATTCCAAATTCTACCCTGGAGGGTGACTTAGAAAAAGAATTATGATCTCACAGTTTTGGGGGGACAAGCAGGGTTTTCTGGGTTCCTGAAAGCCCTTTGTTTGCTAACCATTGTGAAGATTATGTTTGAAGGTAAAAGATGGAGATGGGGCAAGGATTATTTTCTCAGTACAAAGTGGGGAGGCTGCTGAGGTTGGGGCATGAAGCCAGGAGTGCTCCAGTGGGAAGGACTGGAGCTTGGAGACTGATCTATTCAACAAAGGGTTTATTTTATTTTATTTTATTATTTTATTTTATTTTGCAGAGAGAGAGAGGGAGAGAGAGAGGGAGAGAGAGTGAGCACAAGCAGGTAAGTAGCAGAGGGAGAGGGAGAGGCAGGCTCTCTGATGAAGAGGGAGACTGATGTGGGGCTTGATCCTGGGGCTCCAGGATCATGACCTGAGCTGAAGGTAGACGCTTAACCAACTGAACCACCTAGGCACCCCACAAAGAGTTTTAAAGTAGTTTACAGCGTAGGCTGGCTGGATCTCTCTCTTCCATTTCTCCTGTGAAATAGAAAAACTTCTATTGCTAAGTAATGTTTTCAGTCTGAGTACAGTTTTTCTTGCACTTGTGGAGACTACAGAGCTGAGAAATGAAGGTGGCACAAAGAAAAAGAAATGATGCCGGGGTACAGCTGGCACTTTGGCATGTCTCACCAACAGGACATGGAAACTTGTGCAGAAATGTGAAGACCTGGCATTATGGTTACAGGGTGTGGAAAGGGATCCAAGAAAGGTCTCAAGGGAAGACCATCCACATACCCACGGAGGGACGGAAAGATTGACATGTGTGTTCCAGGACACTTTCAAGACTGGAACTAGGAGACACAACTTTTAGATTGAAATTCAGGAGGTTTGGTCCATGGAGAAAGCCAAAGGGTTGAAGGGGAGAAAGTTACTGTAGTGTTTGGTCTGTTAGTGACATGGGAGAAGCTGAGATTGTTTCTATATGGGACAGTATTATATTCAAGAAGACAGCCCGTCAAACTGCACTTCCCATTATTAGCAGGCATAGGACATGAGAAGGGACCACCTAAATCTAGAATCAGAAGGAACAAAGTACCCACCGAGATAGCATCCTAGGTGTTTCTGGGATACACAATACTTATGTAAACCAGAACCCTAAGTCTGCTATAGGAATCATATGATTCTATGTTTGTGTGGTGTGTGCTTACTGGGCAGTGTAAGATGAAGAGGTTCTTCCAAAAAGCGGTGGGTACCAGAATGGCTTAGACAGAGTGGAACTAAACTCATAGGGAGGTTCCCTGCATGGAGCCTGCTTCTCCCTCTGCCTGTGTCTCTGCCTCTCTCTGTGTATCTCACATGAATAAATAAATAAAATCTTTAAAAAAATCAAAACCACCCCCCCCCCAAAAAATCCCCCACCTAAATTCACAGGGAAGTCTAGAGTTAATTTTCTTAAACACCACTAACTACAAATTTCTTATGATCTCTACTATAAGGAAAACATACCCATTCTTTCAGGTAGTGGTTTTTGGACTTTCTCTCTCTCTCTCTTTTTCTCAAAGTAGATTCCATTGTCCAGTACAGAGCCAAACACAGAGCCTGAACCCACTACCCTGAGATCCAGACCTGAGTCGAGATCAAGTGTCAGACCCTTAACTGACTGAGCTACCCAAGGTGTCCCTGGACTTTCTCTTTTTAAAGCAGGTGTCCCTTTGCTTTCTTCAAAAGAAATCTTATTTGGGACTCTAATGCATAAAACAGGCACCAACAGAGCTTTTTCGATTGAAGCGTGTTGGTGGTACTCACAGCACTGAGCCCTGTCTCTTTATCTGAACACTTTCTCCCTTGGCTCCCTGCCTCTTGCATCCCTCCAAATTCAGGCCTCTTCTAAAACTTCTTGGCTCTGGGAACACTGCACGATGTAAATATATATATATACATATATTTCATGGATATATATATGAAAGCATATACATATGGTTTTTATATTATATATAATTATTTAATATTACATATACTGTTATGTATTATCATATGATGTCATTACATGTTATTACATATTATATATGTCTCTACATATTTATATAAAATATGAAACTAAACAGCCTAGCCCAGCGGCAGGAAGAAAAGATAAGGAACCTATGTACACAGATGGTGGAGGCAGAGCAGGCCCATTTGGGGTGAGGGGTGTGTGGGGGGGCAGCAGTACACAGGTCTCAGCTGAAGCCACAGGGCAGAAATAAGGTGCACAGGTCCTAGGGCCCCCCGTGACCCCCAAGCAGCAGACGTGTCCCTCGTCTTCCGGCCTGTGGCGGGGTTCAGCTGAGTGAGACAAGGAGACAGGAGATGGGCGCACAGCCCTCACTTCCCTGGTGCCGCCTGCCCAGGGTCCAGCTCTGGCTTGGAGGTCCTCGCCCTGGGCTATGGGGAGGGTGCCCCCGGCTGCCTCTTCAAAGCAGGGTAGAGGGTAGATTGCCCTCCTTGTTCTGGGTGGCCGCTGCGGCCCAATGGGGCGCCAGCTGGAGGCCGCCAGGGTTGGGCCGCCAGCCTCCTCCTTCCGCGCTTGCGGTTGCAGCCGCTCCGCTTTGCTCAGTGTTTCTGGACCTGAAGGGGCTTCTCCAGTTACAATCTTCAGAATTGCTTTTGCAAACTGGCTAGTCAGATACTCCAGAAGGTCTGCCTCAGACCTCAAAAAGGTCATGCACATGCACATGCACATGCACGAAGGAGCGTGCTAATGAAGCAACTGTCTACGACCTTGGATTACAGCCTGTGATTTTGAGTCTCCGATGGTTGCACTTTGAGCAGGAGGGGATTCCGGCTCTGCTTTCGCTCTCTTCCGCACGAGATGCCCTGAGCACACTGCGACCCGCAAGTCCTTTTCCTGTTTCATCGGAGCTGCACCTGCCTTCCGTGTTAAAAATATTGCCTCCTGGGGATCCCTGGGTGGCGCAGCGGTTTAGCGCCTGCCTTTGGCCCAGGGCGCGATCCTGGAGACCCGGGATCGAATCCCACGTCGGGCTCCCGGTGCATGGAGCCTGCTTCTCCCTCTGCCTGTGTCTCTGTCTCTCTCTCTCTCTGTGTGACTATCATAAAAAAAAAAAAAAAAAAAAAAAAAATTGCCTCCTGGATCCTGAACCAAACCCAAAGCCTGAGACAGTAAAAAAAAAAAAGTACACATATATGTATAGAGAAAGACTCTGGTATTCCCGCAGTGAGCTTGCGAGTTTGTGGATTTTTTCCAGTTATCAAATCTTTACAAGTTCTATTTTTCTATTATAGTTCAGCATGTTGAAGTGTGTTTCACTTAATTATGTCGGGTAATTATTTATTGTCTCTTGCGTCTGTGTGCAAGTTTTTGTGTGGACATATGTTTTCATTTCTCTTGAGTATATAGCAGGAGTGGAACTGCCAGGTCACATGACGATTCTGTGCTTAACATTTTTGAGGAACTGTCTGACTGTTTTCCAAAGTGTCTGCATCTTTTACATTCTCACCAGCAACATATGAGGGTTTCAATTTCTCCACCTCCTTGCCAACATTTGTTATCTGTCTTTTTTCATTATAGCTGTTCCAGTGGGTGTGAAGTGGTGTCTAATTTTGTTTTTGATTTGCATTTCCCTGATGGCTAGTAATGTTGAGCATCTTTTTATGTGCTTATTGACCATGTATGTATCTTCTTTTAGAAATGTTCTTTCAGAAACTTCGTCCAATTTTAAATTAGGTTGCTTTTTTTTTTTAAATTGAGTTTTAAGAGTTCTTTATGAGTTCTGGAAACAAGTCTTTTATCTGATAAATGATTATGTAAAACAGGTCGAAGAGTGCTTCTTTGTTCCCTCTTCCGTTTTTTTGAAAGTACTTGTAAAGAATTGGTACTAGTTCCTCAAATGTTTGGTAGAATTCATCAGTGAAGCCATTTAGCCCCAGGCTTTTCACTGTGGGAAGTTTTCTTGATTACTAATTCAATTTCTTTACTTACTATGGGTCTCTTCAGATTTTCTATTCTTTTGGGTCAGTTTTGGTAGTCTGCTTATCTCCCAGAATGTGTCCATTCCATGTATGTTATCTGATTTGTTGGCTTACAGTTGTTCACAGTATTCCTTTAAAAATTTTTTTTTATGTATTGGTAGCAATCTTTCCTTTTTATGTTTTTAATAATTTGAAACTTCTCCTTTTTTTTTCTTACTTGTAGGTAAAGTTTTGCCAACGTTTTTGATCTTTTCAAAGAACCAGCATTTGGTTTTATTGATTTTCTTTATTGTTCTTATACTCTGTTTTATTCATTTCACGACTAATCCTTATTTCCCTTCTTCTACTGGCTTTGTGTTCAGTTTTCTCTTCCTTTTCTAGTGACTTAAGGTGAAAGGCGAGGTTGTGGATTTAAGACCTTTCTTCTTGTTTTAATGTAGGCCTTTGCAGCTATGAATTTCCCCCCAGCATCCTACCCTACATGTGAGCTGGGGTGAAGGTGGTCAGGGCACCAGTATTTTTGGCATGCTATGACTGGGAGTTAGCCTCTGCCCTATGGGGGGACTAAGAGGAGGTAGGGAGCCCTGACCTCTCAGCTGTCCTCACCATGAATTTGGCTTCTTTATCTTCTAGTTGGTGGGGATGAGAAATGCTGGCTGACTGCCTCTCCTGGTGAGATACTCTAAGCTTTGGTTGGGAATTGAGGAGGAAGGGAGGCCTATCTTCTTGGCCACATCTGCCCAGAGTGGAGCTTCTGTCCAACTCATTTGGCAGAGGGGTGGGGGTGGTTAGGTTATATCTCAGGTGCACATTCTTATTTTTCCTACGAGTTTTAGATTTTCTTGATTAAATTATGATTCACTTGCTGTATGCTCTTAGGAGATTCTCAGAGATTTAAGAATAAAAAAATAATAATTTTCATGAACTTATCTTGTTTCACTGAAGATTGGGTCCATGGAGGTCCTCAGGTTTTCATCCCAGAAGTGGAATTCCAGAAATTGCTTTTTAGAATTTTAATTTTGCTTTAAGATTATATAAAATATTAATATGGTTCCAAAGTCAAATCTACAAAACAAGATATCTTCAGAAGAGGGCTAACATATAATTCCTCTACCTTATTTTAACCTTCATTCTTTGGGGATCACTAAAATATTCTTCTTTATTTTTTTTAAGTGTATATATAAATATGTTCTTTGGAAAGGTTTGTATTTTTGTTCTCATGCTTGTCTTTAAACCACATATAAAACAGTCCTCTCATTTTTGGTTATTGTCCATTTTTTTTCCACTGTGAGTAATACTGAAATTAGCTGGTGTCCTCTTATTTTCCCTTCTATTCATCTTCATGTCATCCGATGTGATGTGTGTCCTTTTACTACTTAATGCCAGTAAACAAAATTATTATGTTTTCATACTCTGACCATTCTTCTGCCAAGTTTTGATAGTTATTTAATATCATAATCAGATCATATTATAAATACTATTCTGTATTACATCAATGTATCTCTTCCATTTTGGTTGTCTGATGCTCATTGTTTAATAAATTCTTAGGGAGGATTTCTCTAAACCATATTCCTGGAATTCAAAGCCATTAGTATATGGTTCTTGAACTTAAAGATCTAGGTGCCTGGGTGGCTCAATTGGTTAAGCATCTTACTCTTGATTTTGGCTCAGGTCATGATCTCAAGTCATGAGATCAAGTCCTGCCTTGGGCTCCGTGCTCAGCGGGAAATCTACTTTTCTCCTCCTTCTCTCCTCGCTTGTGCTCTCTCTCTCTAAAATAAATAAATCTCTAAAAAACAAAAACAAAAAACCTTGAAGATCAATTTATGGAATACAAAATCCTTGGCTTGCACTTTCTTTTTCTGCATATTTAAAAATATTCCATTGTCTTCTGGAGTATAGTGTTGCTCTTGAAAGGTGAGATGACAATTGATTTTCTTTACTTTGTTAGTGACTTACTATTTTTGCTAAATCCCCAAAAGTTACTTTTGCTTTTGAAGACTGTATTCCTGGAATATGTGTCAGTATTGACAGATGTGGGCCAATTTTCTCAAGTACCCAAGATCTGTTCAAATCCTTTTTAATTCAGGAAAATTTACTTAAATTACAGATTTATTTGTTCTCATCCATTATTTATTTCTTCGGAGACTCCTTATATATAAATTGGACCCTCCTTTTGTCCTCAAAAATTACATTTTTTGTTTTGAAAATATTCTTTCAATTTTATAACTCTCTTTAGGGCATTTTGTATTGTATTTATTGAAGTTTGCATGATTTTTCTTTCTTTTGAAAATTTTTCTAAATAAATAATAAATGTATTTTTTTTGTTCCATCACCTTTTTCAAATATTCCTTTTCTCCAATCACTTTATTTCCAAGTTTTTCTAGTTCTGATTTATGATCTTCTTTAATACTTTCCACGATTATGTTAATTATTTTAGTTTAAATTTTTTTTTAAATTTTTTTGAGAGAAGAGAGAGACAGGGGGAGCAAAGAGAACGGTTTTATACTATACTTTTAAGAGGTAGGGGTGGGCCCAAATATGTTTTCTAACTTTGTAACTCTATAAAGCTCCACTGTCTGTTGTGGACATGGTCTCTTTCTGAGCTCTTGTTCCTCTGCTTTCTTTCCCCATATTTACCTGGATTTCTTTTTTTCTTTGCTCTGATGTCCTACAATCTAGATTGTCATCAATTTCTCCTTAGTGAGAGGTCTGCTCTAGAAGTGAGTTCAGAATTACAAATTTTGGTAATTCCAAGGACCAAGACCATTTCAGCACCTGCTGACCTTTCCACAGTTTACCTTCCACTTACCTGTGAATGAGAGCTTGTAGAATCCCCTGGCAGTCTTTTCATGCTTAGAGAGTAACCGTTGGTGATTTTGGATTCCCCTTTTCTCAGGGCACTCAGATGCCCCATTTTCCTCTTTCCATTTCCTCCCACATAAGAGCAGACATCAAGTAGGTCTTATCTCTGTTGCTGGTTCATCCTTAGGGTTTTAGGGTTCTTATCAGCTAGTTTTATTGCAGATCCTTATGTTCTTTTAAAAAATATTTTTATTTTATTTATTAAACTTTTTTTATTAAACTTTTTTTTTTTTTTTTTTTAGAGATTGCATTTACTTGAGAGAGAGAGAGAGAGAGAGAGAGAGCACATGCGCACACAAGTTGGGGGAAAGAGGCAGAGGGAGAGGGAGAAGGGGGCTCCCTGTTAAGCAAGAAGCCCACATGTGGGGCTTGATCCCAGGACCCTGGGACCATGAACTGAGCTGAAGATGCTTACCCCACCCAGCCACCTAGGCACCTCTAGATTTTAGAGACAAAGAGAGTGTGAGTAGGGGGAGGGGCAGAGGGAGAAGGAGAAAATCCTCAAGCGGACTCTAAGCTGAACAGGAAGCCCGACTTGGGGCTCCATCTCATGACACTGAGATCATGACTCTAGCCGAAATCAAGAGCTGGGTGCTTAACCAACTGAGCCACCCAGGCACCCTTATTTTGATATATTCTTATAATATATCCTACATTCTTAGGTCCTTATGCTTTTGGTAGTGTGATTTTACCCCAGAGATCACCCTGTAAATAAATATGTGGCACCCTTGGGCTTCTCAGACCACACCTAGTAATCATTCTGTACTTTTAAACCTTGATGTGAATCACAGAATGCTGCTTCTGAAGCAGAGGGGAGATAACAGACAGACTATCCAGGATTTCGTTCACAGTGGGAAGGCCTCTGAATTTGCCTAAACCTGATGAGCCGGTTTATCTAAATTTTATTGTATTTGAACTTTATCTCTGAGCCAGTTCTAAAGAGCTTCAGAAGGGAGAATTGGGGGTTTAGGATCATTCCATCTGTGCGTTAAAAAAATATTCTCCAAACTAGAAAATTAATGTCTTTACCCTATGAAACTCTTAGCCTTTCAAAATCACTGTGGTTTTAAATAACCATGCCTTGATCCTCTATTAGAAATAAAATTTGCAAAGTTCTTAACTGTGAAGGTATTTGATGATCTACTTTCAAGATAAGTCTAAAGTTATAAGCTAATCTTATATATATATGAGGAAAGAAATCACAGTTGATTTATGGTCAATGTTTCATTATCAGAGAAGAGGCTTGGAATTTACACTGAGTTCCCAAAGTCATTTATTTATAAGTATGGGTTTAAAAACACTGAACATTTTGCTGAACTGCTGATGTATAAACGTGGGGCATATCCTACTTTAGGAAGTTGTTCTATAGTAAAATACAAGGATTGGAACTATTAAAAAATACAATGCCCTAGTATTTTTTGAAAGTTTCACTTGCCTAGGAACAGAACAGTTGATGGGATTTAAAAAACCGCAGTCATAGCTTTGATATTTCTAGTTTTTTTGGTCCAGTTGTTAATTACTATAAATGTCATTTAGATTTTTCTATGCATTTCCTCATCAGCAAGTAAAAGCTTTTGATCTCTATTCCATGTGGAATCACATGGATAGGGAGAGATAAGAAATAGGAAAGATTGAAATAAACTGGAAATTATAAAGATATTTGCTTCTATGTATTTTAAATTGTCAAGTTCACACATCATAAGAAACTTGATTTCTTTGAAGATTTAAAAACTGGCAGTTCAATGGTCTACAAACAGATTTTCATTCCATTGAGTCTTTTATAGTATTTTTTTCCCTTTAGAAAAATATAGGACAGGGGAGCATGGTTGGCTCAGTTGGTAAAGCATGTAACTATTGAACTTGGGGTTGTGAGTTCGAGCCTACATTGGGTGTAGAGATTTCTTAAATAAATAAAACTTAAAAAAATTTAAAAAAGAAATATAAAACAATTTCTAGCTTGGTCCTCAAATTCCTTAGTGCCGTGTCTCCCATAGTCTTGCTCTCTGTTGGCATAGAGACTAAAGGAAAGCCAAAGAAGTATGATTCATGATCTCTGAACAACTGTGGGCTTCCAGCAACACCAGAAGGAACATGAAAGTGAGCGGAGAGAAGCAAGGATGCAAATGAATAGTTCATCCTGGGGAAGTCCTGAGCCCCTCCCTAGAGATCACCTTCAGCTTTGTGCTTTTGGTAGTAGAATTTTCCTTTACACTCTCCACTTAGCACATTACTATCCATACACCAAGTAGGCACTCAATGAATAAATAAAGCAAAATTCTACCCAGTTAGGATAACATTCAAATATTGCTTCCTCTATGAAGCCCGCCTTAATCCTTGGTCAGAATTCGTCTCTGATGCTTCCCTTCTCTGACCACCCACGGAGCCCTGTATGACACATTTCTTGGTGTTGACTAACTCCAAAGCCACCCTGAAGTCTTTAACAAAGTTTAAGGCTGTGGGAATTGTATTTCTCATTGGTGGCTGCTCCTATGTGTTTATCACATCGCACAGACTTTTTTCATCGTCTGACTGCCACTCCTCCCACCCAGAGATGAGGTCATAGTCCCTCCTCTGGAATCAGGGTGAGGTTTGTGATGTCCCAAGGGAGGTTTGTCCCTGCTTCAGTGTGGCTGAAGGGATCCCATGTGACTTCTGAGGCTGAGGCATGGAAAGGAGAAAGCTCCTCTCTTTCTACCCGCTCCGTGACACTTACCTCAGAATCCAGAGCTGTGATGTAAGGAAGCCTAGGACTCAGCTAGATCCGTGACCCAAGACCAGCATCAACACTCAGATGCATGTGAATAAATCTTCAGATGACGTCAGCCACCAGACTTTGAGGTTTCTATCTGAGGCTGCAGACGTTGTGGAGGAGAGCTAGATACATCCTCCAGGCCCTGCCTGATTTCCTGATGCACAGACACTATGAGAAATAATAAAGGACTACTATTTCTCACATCACTAAGTTGTTTTTTGTTTTTTTGTATGTGTGTATGTGTTTTTTAAAATTGTATTTATTTGACAGAGAGAACAAGCAGGAGGAGTGCCAGGGGAAAGGGAGCTCCCTACCAGGCAGGGAGCCTGATGTGGGGCTGCGTCCCAGGACTCTGGGATCATGACCTGAACCAAAGGCAGATGCTTAACTGACTGAGCCACCCAGGCACTCCTTCAAGTTTTTATTTTTTAATTTAAAAATTTTTTTATTTTTAAAAATTTTATTTATTTATTCATAAGAGACAGAGAGAGAGAGAGAGAGAGAGAGAGAGAGAGAGAGAGAGAGGCAGAGACACAGGCAGAGGGAGAAGCAGGCTCCTTGCGGGGAGCCTGATACGGCACTTGATCCCAGGACTCCAGGATCACAGCCTAAGCTAAAGGCAGATGCTCAACCACTGAGCCACCCAGGCATCCCCAAGTCACTAAGTTTTAAGTGAATTCATTTATGCACCAATAAATGGTTAACCAATACAAATGTGCATGAGAGTTCATGTGTAGATATTTTTTCATCTTCATTCCTTTGCTGACTCCTGACTCCTAACCTCTGTAGCAATCAGGATGGTTTGTACACACAACAGAAATCATATTTCTTTAAATGACTATGAGTATTAAATAAAATCACACACAAAAGGATTTAGCAGGATGCTCGGTAATACGATGTCATCAAGGAGTGTTAACTGAATGTGAAATTGCTCAATGAATTTTTTATTTATTTTCTAGCTTTATTGAGATATAACTGACATATTGTATAGGTTTAAGATGTGCATGTTGGTTTGATAAACTTCCATATTGCAAAATGATTGTTACTACCATAGCATCAGCTAACATCTCCAACGTGTCATATAGTTACTTTTTTTTTTTTTTGCCCATGAGACTCTTTGAGATTTACTCTCTTAGCAAATTTCAATATATAGTACAGAATTATGAGCTATAATCATCATGCTATACAATAGATCTCCAGGAGGTATTCATCTTGTAACTGGAAATTTGTACCCTTTGACCAACAACTCTGTGTTCCCCCCACCCCTCAACCACCAGTAGTAACCCCCATTCTACTTTTTGTTTCTGTGGATTCAGTATTTTTAGATTCCACATATAAGTGATATCGTACAGTCTGTGTCTTTCTCTGGTTTATCTTCCTTAGCCTAATGCCTTCAAGGTTCATCCATGTTGTCACAAATAGTAGGATTTCCTTCCCTCTCATGGCTGAATCCATTATATATTACATTGCAATATAATATAATAATGTGATATACCACAATTACATCTTCTTTATCCATACATCTGCTGAGGGACACTTAGGTTGTTCAATATCTTGGCTATTGTGAATAATGCTGAATTGAACATGGAAGTGAAGGTATTTTTTCAAGATCTTGTTTTCATTTCCTTTGGATATACATGCAGAAATGGGATTGAAGAATCATACGGAAGTTCTTTTAAATTTTTTGAGGAACCTCCATTCTGTTTCACATTTTAGAAGAAAAGCTTTTAAACTTTCACCAGTAAGAATGATTCTGTGTGCATCAATTTACATTCCCACCAACAGCGCACAAGGGTTCCCTTTTTTGCTACATCCTTGCCAACACTTGTTAGCTCTTGTCTTTTTGATGACAGCCATTCTAACAGATGCCAGGTGAAATCTCACCATGGTTTTGATTTGCATTTTCCTGATAATGAGTGATGTTAAGCACCTTTACATGTATCTTTTGGTCATCTAAATAACCATAAGGAAAAATGTCAATTTTCTTCTTTACTCTTTATCATTTCTTTCTTTCTGCTAACTTCGGGCTTTGTTCTTCTTTGTCTAGTTCCTTGAGGTATAAGGTTAGGTTGTTTGACACCTTTCTTTTTTTCTTAATTTAGGCATTAGTTGCTATAAATTTCCCTCTTAGAACTGCTTTTGCAGGATCCCATATGTCTTGGTATGTTATGTTTCCATTTTTGTTTTTTTAAAGACTGTTTTTTACCTCCCTTCTGATTTTTTCTTTGATCCACTGGTTGCTCAGGAGTAGTATGTTGTTCAACTTATTTGTGAATTTTCTAGCTCTCCTCCTATTATTGATTTTCAGTTTTATACCACTGTGACCAGAAAAGATACTTGGCATGATTCTAATCTTCTTAAATTTGTTAAGACTTGTTTTGTGACCTATACTATGATCTATCTTGTAGGATGGTCTTTGTATACTTGTGACAAATTTGTATTCTGCTGATGTTGGATGGAATGTTCTGTGTGTGTCAAATGTTAGGTCCATTTAGTAAAAAATATGATACATGTCCAACATTTCTTTGTTGATTTTCTGACTGAATGATGCATCCGTTGTTGAAAGTGATTATTAAAGTCCCTTACTATTATAGTTTTTTTTAAAGGTTTTTTTTAAAGGTTTTTTTTTTTTTTAAGATTTTTTATTTATTCATGATAGTCACACAGAGAGACAGAGAGGCAGAGACACAGGCAGAGGGAGAAGCAGGCTCCATGCAGGGAACCTGACGTGGGAGTCGATCCCGGGTCTCCAGGATCGGGCCCTGGGCCAAAGGCAGGCGCCAAACCGCTGCGCTACCCAGGGATCCCTCTATTATTATTTTGTATTATCTGTTTCTCTCTTCAGATATACTAGTATTTGCTTAATATATTTATATATTCCAATATTAGGTGCATAAATATTTATAATTGTTATATTTTCTTAATGAATTGATTCTTTTATTATTATATAATGGTCTTATTTGTGTCTTGTTACTGTTTTGGCTTAAAGTCTATTTTGTCTACTATAAATATAGCTACCCCTGCTTTTTTTGGTTCTCATTTGCATGATATATCTCTTTCCGTCTCTTGACTTTGGGTCTATGTGTGTCTTTAAAGCTGAAAAGAGTCTTTTGTAGGTAGCATATAGTTTGATTTTGTTCCTTTTGCTTTATCCAGTTTAGTGGATAAACTGAAAAAATCTCTTTTGATTGGAATTTTCAATACATTTACATTTAAGGTAACTATTGATAAGTTGAGTACATACTAGTGCCATATTATTTTTCTGGCTGCTTTGTAGTTCTTTTGTTCCTTTCCTTTTCTCTTGCTGCCTTCCTTTGTGAATTGATGAGTTTCCATAGTAGATGCTTTGAATTCCCCTTTACCTTTTGTGAATCTACTACAGGTTTTGTCTTTGTTATTATGTATTATGGAGTGTTACTCATTGAGCTCTGATAAAAAAAAAAGTGAACAACAAGAGTATTAAAATTAACTATAGCTGTGTGGTGCCTGGATGGCTCAGTCAGTTAAGCATCTGACTCTTGATTTTTGGCTCAGGTCATGATCTCAGAGTCGTGAGACTGAACCCTGTGTCAGGTTCTGTGCTGGGCATGGGGACTGCTTGGGATTTTCTCTGCCTCTCCCCCACCCTCACACCCTGCCTCACACGCCCTCTCTTTCTCAAAAACAGCAACAACAAAAAACACCACACACACACTCACCCTCCCCCCCCCCCCAAAACTATAGCTGTAGCAATTTGTCAGTGGGTACACAGTATAAAAAGAGGCAAATTCTGACATCAAAAACATAAAAGAGAAACAATAAAAGAGTACAGTTTTTGTATGCAATGAAAATTGTTATCAGTATAAAATACACTGTTATCCATAAAATGTTTTGAATAAACCGTATGGTGAAATCTTCATTTCACTTGAAGAACTGCTTTCAGCACTTCTAGTAAGGCAGGTCTAGTGGTGATAAATTTCCTCAGCTTTTGTTTGTCTGAGAAGATTATTTTTTAAAGATTTTATTTATTTATTCATGAAAGACACACAGAGGGAAGCAGAAACACAGGCAAAGGCAGAAGCAAGCTCCTTGTGGGGATCCCAATGTGGGACTCAATCCCAGGACCCCAGGATCATGACCTGAGCCAAAGGCAGATGGTCAACCACTGAGCCACCTGGGTGCTCTGAGAAAATCTTTATCTCTCTTTCATTTCTGAAGGATAGCTTTGCCAGGTTAAGAATTATTGATTGACATTTCAGCACTATGAATATATCATCCGATTTTCTCCTGGTGTGCAAGGTTTCCATTGACAAATTCACTGATAGCCTTCTGGGGGTTCCTTGTAAGGGGGATTCTCTTTCTTCTCTTGATGCTTTTAAGATTCTCTCTTTGTCTTTGATGGTTTTATTCATTTTTAAGTATTTTATTTATTTGAGAGAGAGATAATGAGTGAGAAAGAGAGGGAGAGAGAATCTGAAGCCAACTTCACACTGAGCACAGAGCCCAATGTGGGGCTTGATCCCACAACCTTGAGATCATGACCTGAGTTGAAACCAAGAGTTGTACACTTAACTGACTGAGCCACTCACATGCCCCTGATTTTTGATGGTTTTATTATGTGCTTTAGAATCACTTTGATTTGATTTTGTTTGGTGATCGGTGAGCTTTATGAACTTAGATATCTAAATTTCTTCCCAGATTCAGGCATTATTTTTTTAAATAACCTTTCTGCTCTCCCTCTCCCTCTTCTATTTCTGGAACTTCAAAAATTTACAGATTAGTTTTTTTGATGGTTTCCCATAAATCACAAAGGCTTTCTCTCTTTTTTTTTTTCAGATATTTATTTATTTATTTATTTATTTATTTTAATAAATTAATTTTTATTGGTGTTCAATTTACCAACATGCAGAATAACACCCAGTGCTCATCCCTTCAAGTGCCCCACTCAGTGCCCTTCACCCAGTCACCCCCAACTCCCACTCTCCTCCCCTTCCACCACCCCTAGTTCGTTTCCCAGAGTTAGGAGTCTTCATGTTCTGTCTCCCTTTCTGATATTTCCCACACATTTCTTCTCCCTTCCCTTATATTCCCTTTCACAATTATTTATATTCCCCAAATGAATGAGAACATATAATGCTTGTCCTTCTCCGATTGACTTACTTCACTCAGCATAATACCCTCCAGTTCCATCCATGTCGAAGCAAATGGTGGGTATTTGTCGTTTCTAATGGCTGAGGAATATTCCATTGTATACATAGACCACATCTTCTTTATCCATTCATCTTTCGATGGACACCGAGGCTCCTTCCACAGTTTGGCTATTGTGGACATTGCTGCTAGAAACATCGGGGTGCAGGTGTCCCGGCGTTTCATTGCATCTGAATCTTTGGGGTAAATCCCCAACAGTGCAATTGCTGGGTCGTAGGGCAGGTCTATTTTTAACTCTTTGAGGAACCTCCACACAGTTTTCCAGAGTGGCTGCACCAGTTCACATTCCCACCAACAGTGTAAGAGGGTTCCCTTTCTCCACATCCTCTCCAACATTTGTTGTTTCCTGCCTTGTTAATTTTCCCCATTCTCACTGGTGTGAGGTGGGATCTCATTGTGGTTTTGATTTGTATTTCCCTAATGGCCAGTGATGTGGAGCATTTTCTCATGTGCATGTTGGCCATGTCCATGTCTTCCTCTGTGAGATTTCTCTTCATGTCTTTTGCCCATTTCATGATTGGATTGTTTGTTTCTTTGGTGTTGAGTTTAATAAGTTCTTTATAGATTTTGGAAACTAGCCCTTTATCTGATAGGTCATTTGCAAATATCTTCTCCCATTCTGTAGGTTGTCTTTTAGTTTTGTTGACTGTATCCTTTGCTGTGCAAAAGCTTCTTATCTTGATGAAGTCCCAATAGTTCATTTTTGCTTTTGTTTCTTTTGCCTTTGTGGATGTATCTTGCAAGAAATTACTGTGGCCAAGTTCAAAAAGGGTGTTGCCTATGTTCTCCTCTAGGATTTTGATGGAATCTTGTCTCACATTTAGATCTCTCATCCATTTTGAGTTTATCTTTGTGTATGGTGAAAGAGAGTGGTCTAGTTTCATTCTTCTGCATGTGGATGTCCAATTTTCCCAGCACCATTTATTGAAGAGACTGTCTTTCTTCCAATGGATAGTCTTTCCTCCTTTATCGAATATTAGTTGACCATACAGTTCAGGGTCCACTTCTGGATTCTCTATTCTGTTCCATTGATCTATGTGTCTGTTTTTGTGCCAGTACCACACTGTCTTGATGACCACAGCTTTGTAGTACAACCTGAAATCTGGCATTGTGATGCCCCCAGATATGGTTTTCTTTTTTTAAAATTCCCCTGGCTATTCGGGGTCTTTTCTGATTCCACACAAATCTTAAAATAATTTGTTCTAACTCCCTGAAGAAAGTCCATGGTATTTTGATAGGGATTGCATTAAACATGTAAATTGCCCTGGGTAACATTGACATTTTCACAATATTAATTCTGCCAATCCATGAGCATGGAATATTTTTCCATCTCTTTGTGTCTTCCTTAATTTCTTTCAGAAGTGTTCTATAGTTTTTAGGGTACAGATCCTTTACCTCTTTGGTTAGGTTTATTCCTAGCTATCTTATGCTTTTGGGTGCAGTTGTAAATGGGATTGACTCCTTAATTTCTCTTTCTTCAGTCTCATTGTTAGTGTATAGAAATGCCACTGACTCCTGGGCATTGATTTTGTATCCTGCCACGCTACCAAATTGCTGTATGAGTTCTAGCAATCTTGGGGTGGAGGCTTTTGGGTTTTCTATGTAGAGTATCACGTCATCGGCGAAGAGGGAGAGTTTGACTTCTTCTTTGCCAATTTGAATGCCTTTAATGTCTTTTTGTTGTCTGATTGCTGAGGCGAGGACTTCCAGTACTATGTTGAATAGCAGTGGTGAGAGTGGACATCCCTGTCTTGTTCCTGATCTTAGGGGAAAGGCTCCCAATGCTTCCCCATTGAGAATGATATTTGCTGTGGGCTTTTAGTAGATGGCTTTTAAGATGTTGAGGAAAGTTCCTTCTATCCCTACACTCTGAAGAGTTTTGATCAGGAATGGATGCTGTATTTTGTCAAATGCTTTCTCTGCATCTAATGAGAGGATCATATGGTTCTTGGTTTTTCTCTTGCTGATATGATGAATCACATTGATTGTTTTACGAGTGTTGAACCAGCCTTGTGTCCCGGGGATAAATCCTACTTGGTCTTGGTGAATAATTTTCTTAATGTGTTGTTGGATCCTATTGGCTAGTATCTTGTTGAGAATTTTTGCATCCATGTTCATCAGGGATATTGGTCTGTAATTCTCCTTTTTGGTGGGGTCTTTGTCTGGTTTTGGAATTAAGGTGATGCTGGCCTCATAGAACGAATTTGGAAGTACTCCATCTCTTTCTATCTTTCCAAACAGATTTAGTAGAATAGGTATGATTTCTTCTTTAACCGTTTGATAGAATTCCCCTGGGAAGCCACCTGGCCCTGGACTCTTGTGTCTTGGGAGGTTTTTGATGACTGCTTCAATTTCCTCCCTGGTTATTGGCCTGTTCAGGTTTTCTATTTCTTCCTGTTCCACTTTTGGTAGTTTCTGGCTTTCCAGGAATGCGTCCATTTCTTCTAGATTGCCTAATTTATTGGCGTATAGCTGTTCATAATATGTTTTTAAGATCGTTTGTATTTCCTTGGTGTTGGTAGTGATCTCTCCACAAAGGCTTTCTCAATTCTTTTTAATTCATATTTCTTTATTCTTTCCTGACTGGGTAATTTTGAAGTCCCTGTCTTCAATTTCCCAGATTCTTTTATCTGCTTGATCAAGTGGTTGATGCTTTCTATTACACTTTTCATTTCATGCTTCAGAATTTGTTTGGTTATTTTTTTGTGATTTTTATCTCTCTGGTAAACTCATTGTAATCCTATATTGTTTTCCTGATTTTGTTGACTTGTCTTTGTCTTCTTGTGGCTTACTGAATTTCCTTAAAATAACTATTTTGAGTTATTTACCTGGTAAGCTGCAGATCTTGGTGTGTTTGGGTTTGGCTTCAGGAAGCCTATTGTGATCTTCTGATGATGTCAGATTACCCTGATTTTTCCTGTTCCTTCAATTTTGCATTATCAATTTCACAACTGAAGTAGTAGTCATCATCGTCGTCTCCTCTAGTCTTCACTAACAGTCAACTCAAAGGCAGTGGAACTCTTATTTTTTTGCTGCGGTAGTGTGCTGGCACTTCTTCTCTGTAAACCTGGACTTCTACCAAGGCTCTCTCATACCTGGGAAATTGTCTAAGTCAGTGTTCTCTAGGGGCTTTTGGACCACATCCAAGAGGGGCTGATGCCAGACCATGTACTACTACAGGATCCACAGCTAGGACCATGGTCTGTCTGCCTATTGCCGGATGCACTAGTGGGTGAGACTTCTCCTTGATCCCTTGGCAGATGGTGCTGGATCCCACAATGACCTCAAAGACACCTTTGTTCATGGATGTTGAGTTTTGTTGTTGGGAGGGGGAACAAAAATGAAGGACATCTTTTGCCACCATGATGCTAATGTAAGTCTTCTTATAAATAAATTATGATTTTGCTTCCTCTGTATATCATGTCTGTGTGACACAGAAGGAAATGGTCTATTCACATCAATTCGGCAAAGGCAAGCGTCATCTGTTGGTAAATGTTAATTGAACAAATTGCAGCTGTACAAAACAGCAAGTTACTTGATTAAAATATCCATTTCTTTTTTTTTAAAAAAAAGATTTTATTTATTCATGAGAGACACAGAGAGAGAGAGAGAGAGGCAAAGACCTAGGCAGAGGGAGAAGCAGGCTCCATGCAGGGAGCCTGATGTGGGACTCGATCCTGGGTCTCCAGGATCAGGCCCTGGGCTGAAGGCAGCGCTAAACTGCTGAGCCACCCAGGCTGCCCAAAATTTCCATTTCTTATCTGATTGTTCTGTGTTATGCTTATATCCCTATTCTATTTGGTCTCCCACTTTCTTTCCTTGTCTTTAAAATTCTCAGACAATTCTTAAAATTCATATTAGATTTGTTTATTTGATTGAAGTTTATAGAAAGTTTCATTAGAATTTCTTTCTTTTTTTAAATATAAATATTTTTAAACTTTTATTTAAATTCAATTAACATGTAATATATTATTGGTTTCAGAGGTAGAGCTCAGTGGTTCATCAGTCTTATATTAACACCAAGTACTCATTGCATCACTTGCCCTCCTTAATATTATCCTGCCCACTCCCTGATTAGAATTTCTTAAATAGCAGGGCACTTGGATGGCTCAATTTGTTAAATGTGTGACTCTTGGTTTCGGCTCAGGTCATCATCTCAGATTGATTAGATCGAGCCCCACACTGAGCTCTGCACTGAGCTTGAAGTCTGCTTGGGATGTTCTCTCCCTCTGCCCCTCTTACTCATGCTCTCTCTCTTAAATAAATAAATAAATAAATAAATAAATAAATAAATAAATCTTTTAAAAAATTTCTTAAATGGCTAGTTAAAATTGCATCTTATTTCTATTTTTGTCCCCTGGGACAGGAAATGGTCTCAAGTATCACAAGATTATATGGAAACATGTGAGCCCTCTAATCATTTGCTGATCTTTCAAATAGATATTCATGAAGTATTTGTTACATATTTATTTAAGGATGAGGTATAGAAGGGTGTTTGTAACACCTGGGCAGCTCATCTGTGTATAAGCCTGATCTGGCTGTGATATCTATTACAATCAGCTATCATCTTAGTCCTCTCCAATCAGTATTCACAATGAGTTCAGCCTTTTCAAACAGAGGGTCTATTCTGTGCTCTGTATGTCAAAGCCATACAGAACATACTCTATGCCAGTTTTTTGTTTTGCTTTGGTTTTGCATAAGACATCAACTTTATGAAGATGGCAGGTCCCTTTGTGTGTAGTGTAGCAAGACTGCAGACCTGGTGTCAAGAAACTTGGGACATTTAGTTTCTCTGTGCTCCTCTCAGTTACCTTCCAAATAAGAGTGTTGGATAAAATTACCTTAAAAATTCTTGTCTGCTATATCATTCCATCTTCTGGGTATATGGAGTTTATGATAAATCTGTAGAGATAAAAGGAGAGTACCTTTCTGTTACAAGGGAAATCCCAAGGAATTAGCTTATATTTTTTAGATTATTGAAAATATTATTCTGATTTATAAAAACTCCATGTGATTCAATGCTAATATTTTATAAAGATTTTTTACAAAATCTTCGTGAATTGAATCAGTGAGTAATGTATCACGAACCACAGGATTCATGAAAGAAATGAGAACCTAATCAATCATTGCCATGTTGATCAAATTACTGTATAATTTTATTTTTATTTATTTTTAAAGATTTATTTATTTATATATATAAAATGGAATATTACTCAGCCATCAAAAAATGAAATCTTATGATTTGCAATGACATGGATGGAACTAGAGGGTATTGTGCTAAGAGAAATAAGTCAATCAAGAAAGACAATAATGTGATTTCACTCATGTGGAACTTAAAACAGAGGATCACAGGAGAAGGGAGGGAAAAATAAAACAAGACGAAATCAGAGAGGGGGATAAATCATAAGAGACTCTTAACTATAGGAAACAAACTGAGGGTTGCTGGAGAAGAGGTGGGTGGGGATATGGGGTAACAAGGTGATGGGCATTAAGGAGGGCACCTGATGTGATGAGCACTGGGTGTTGTGTGCAACTCATGAATCACTGAACTCTATCTCTGAAACTAGCAATACATTGTATGTTGATTACCTGAATTAAAATAAAAATATTTATTTATGTATTTTAGAAAGAGAGAGCACACAAGCAGCAGAGGCAGAGGGAGAGGGAGAGAGAGAGAGAGAGTCTCAAGCAGACTCTTTGCTCAGTGTGGAGCCCCATGCGACTCTATCTCACAGCCCTGAGATCATGACCTGAACTGAAACCAAGAGTCATACACTCAACAGACCTAGCCACCCAGGTACCCCAAATCATTGTGTAATTTAAAAGAATAATCAAATGTGAATATTTACATGAGTAAAATATGATAAAATCATTGATGCAAATGCATTTCTAGGTTTTATGTATATAATTCCCAAAAATTTATAGGCTGATGCTACAAATACATAATAGAAAATTTCATCCAGAAAATAATTTTTATGATTATGAATGCTTAATGCTTGCATGGAAGAGACATTTACTTGTTGACTGAATTACATTTATTGAGAAATAAGTAACAAAATAACAGAATGATACTACAGTCATGAAATAACTGAGATGCTCAATAGTCAAACTGCTAAGACTCTAGCTGAAAATCAGACAGTGAAGAAGTAAAAGACATGACTTCTAATAAAGTGAAACCTTTTCTGTGGGGAAATTGGGTGAGAGACACTCACAGTTTGGTTTTGCAAAAGCTTTAGGGTATGCAAATTACAAAGAGGAAGCCAGCATTTCAAGTTTAGAAAGAGACATTAGATACCTGACTACACTGAACTATTTACTAGAGTGCCTTATTTATGCATAGATATTTGTTATTTTTTTACTAAATTATATCTAGGATTTAATACTTGTGAGAGATGATTGTGCTTAAATAAAATGTTGTAGCTATAGGAAGTTATTTTTCTTGTTCTGAAGATTTTCTTATTGATTTTCTTTCATCTTCTTCTCTTTCTTGTTTAAACTGCAGCACTGAGGTAAGATATTAGGGCATAGAGAGAGTGCTGATTATTTCATAATAGTTTGAAATTTCTGTCTGCTAATTTTTAGAAATATTTATTTCATTATGTTAATCAAAATTAGGGAATATTACAGAAAATAACTGTCAAGTTATCACCAAATTATGTCAGTTCTCACCAAAAAAATGTCACGTTCAAGGGAGTCAAAGAAAGGTAGAAGAAAAAAAAAGAAAGGTAGAACTGTTTTAAATTGCAGGATTCTAAAGAGTTCATGGTTAAATGCAACACGTGATCCTGGATTTGGTCTTGGATTTGTAGAAATTTTTTTCTGCAAATGGAATTATTGTAAAACTTTACAATATGTGAATGTGTTCTGTGGATTAGATGGTTATAATATATCAGTGTTAATTTCATTATATAAACAGTGGTGCTGTGATTATATAGAATAGTGTCTTTGCATTTTAGGAAATATCCACTAAAATATTTAGAGTCACAGTTGCAACAGAGAGACAGAGTGAGAAAACAAGTGTATAAACTATTTACGGTTGGGGAAACCAAACAAAGGGTATATAGGAATCTTTATGCTATTAAGTTTTTAATAAGTTGGATTTTTTTAAAGAAAAAAAACCAACAAAAATATTTTCTACAATATTCTCCACAGCTTTCCATTTCTTTTTTTTTTTGGTGAAAGAAAAATCAAGATAAATCAGCAAAAGCTAAAAAGTAATCATTCAGCTTCTGTAAATATTCTTTGTAATTTAGGAAAATTGATTTTTGATTTGAATGATCTCATTTTGAATCACAACGTTTCAAGGCAGTTTATGGCTTTTGGCTCTCTGCTTGTGTCTTACAACATATAAGATTTATGAACCCTTTTCAAAACAGTTTGCAATATCAAAATTTCTAACTTCGTGCTCTTTTAAATTTATTACCCTTAAAATTGTCCTAATAAAGGGTCTTCTAAAACTTTAACAAAATATTAGACTTCTAGGCCATGACTATAAGCTTGATAGAAATATTGCCAAGCAAATGAGACATGGTCCATGAGCTTTCTTACAGAATATTAAGAAAATTCAATCTTAGGCTGAATTTAACTCAGATTTTTATTCCATACACATGCTTTCATTGACTTTCATTTTATACTATTAAAAACATACAGATTTTGAAGGCGGCATTTTTTCTTCTTCCTCTCTCCACCCCTCCCCACCATGACATTAAATTTTAGACATTAGATTGAGCTAAGCTTCTACAGCCTCTCCCGGTCCCATGAACTATCAGAATATAATCTTTCCTCCTGGAGTGACATAGTAAAGACAAAAATAACCAAGCCATTCAATTACAGATAAGAATTTCTTGGAAAAAAAATCTTCCGTTTGAAATTTTATTCACACAAAGTTAAACAATAAATCCCCAACCGAGTTAATTCCTTGCCAGTGTTGATTTCATCTTATTTGGAGTTGATTGAGCTTCTTGGATGTGTAGATGAATGTTTTTGTCGTCAAATTTGGGACATTTTTGGTCATTATTGCTTCAAATATTCTTCTTTCTCCTTCTCTCTTGCGTCTCTTTCTGGAACTTCCATTTTACATGTTTTGGGATGTGATTCTTTTTTTTAAGGTTGTAATTTAGAACAAGACACCTTTCAAGATATAGGACTGAGTATTCAGGCACAAGTCTGTCAACATTTAACAAAAGACATTGTTTTTTTTTTTTTTTTTTTGGTAAGCATTAATATATAATGGTTTATATTGTCTGTGGCTATATTATTCAATTTCATGTATGTATGTATGTATTTCTTTTAAAGATTTTGTATTTATTTATTCATGAGAGACACAGAGAGGCAGAGACATAGGCAGAGGGAGAAGCAGGCTTCCTGCAGGGAACCTGATGTGGGACTTGATCCCAGGACCCCAGGATCATGACCTGAGCCAAAGGCAGATGCTCAACCACTGAGCCACCCAGGCGCCCCTCAATTTTAAATGTTGTGCTGAGAGCATAAACTAAAATCATTCTGTTCATTTACTGCTGATAAAACATATAAGAAATTGTGCCCATGGTACTTCAGACAGGATCCATTCTGTAGTTAATGAGTTGTAGTTGGACTATAAATTTACTTAAGGAAAATACTTTGATGTAAAATTAAGAGTTATATCAAGGCTCCTGGGTATCTCAGTCAGTTAAGCATCTGACTCTTGTTCTCAGCTCAGGTCTTGATCTCACAGTCATGAGTTCAGGCCCTGCATTGGGCTCCACACTGGGCGAGGAGTCTATTTAAAAAAATAAAATAAAATTAAGCATTAAAGAATCATTTATGTTTGCACCCAGAGATTTAGGGGCTTTCATTATTGCATACCAGATCATAACTTATAGTTCTCCTTCTTATTTTTATTCACATGATATAACATTATATCAATAGAATAATAGAAGAATCAAGCTTTGGAAACCTTAACTTTCAAGGAAAACTTTGAATTTAAAATGAGTATGCTAATTATTTTCAAGCTCTTAAGATGGTGGAGTTGAGTAGATATTGCTGAACACTATTAATGCATGAAGAAAGAAAATAGCAGGCTCAGGTTAATCTCAAATTTCTAGGGAAGTGCGAGGATCAGAGAGCTTCAGTGCACAAAGAGATCTCTACCACCACACCGAGCCCTACCTTCAATTACCCTCATCCACAGGCAGAGAAAGCTCAAGGTCAGGCACAGGACTGCATTATGAATGACAGACCTTCGGAGGAGGACGCTCAACTAAGGCAGTTTTCTACACCAAGGTCATGGTGCTGATAGGGAAGGGATGAGGCTCTGAAATTTGAGATAGGATGTCTAGCTGGAGTCTCCTGAACTTTCCTCCCCACAGCCTCTTGTTGGGAGATAGACCCCCACCATGCTCCTCTTTATTTGAAGATGGCAAAAGTCTTCAGTGGGGCAGGCACTTTAAAAACAATGCATTTCCTCCTTAAGATCTGCCCTTACCCGGCACCTGGGTGGCTCAGTCAGTTAGGTGTCTTCTTTCGGTCATGATCTGGGAGTCCTGGGATTGAACCCTGCATTGGGCTTCCTGCTCAGCGGGGAGTCTCCTCCTTCTTCTTCTGCTCCTCTCCACTAGTGTTTGCCCGTTCTCTCTTGCTCGCTCAGTCTCTCTCTCTCTCTCTCTCAAATAAATAAAATCTTAAAAAAAAAAAAAAAAAAAGATCTGCCCCTACCTCCTCTCTTGGACGTCCATCGATATTTAGTATCAAATCTCAGTGTATCCTGACAGCAGATGAGCAGGACCTGCTAAGGGATTATTTTCCAAAAGACCAACAGTGTCTGGTAACATGTACCAGCAGGAACCAGAAGCGTCTGCCTGGAGGTGGAGCCCAGGAATGCTGAATCAAAGGTTCAAACGAGAAATCTAGGTAGGGGTGAGGTTGTCACCATAGGGATACTCTTCGGTGACACAGTAAATGACACCCTGGCAAGGGACCCAGAATACTTAATGCTCTGCTGGGATGGCTTTTAGAAGTTTGAATGAAGTAGAGATGCCAGTAATGCTGTGGCTGGGATCAGAGGGTCTAGTTGCTGTTGCTCAAAAATTGAACCTGGTGAAAAGGGGTGGAGCATTTATTTCTTTACAGCAGGCACCAGAGTTGCTCTTAGAGAGAGAACTGTCTTTTTTTTTTTTTTAAGATTTTATTTATTTATTCATGAAAGGCACAGAGAAAGAGAGAGAGAGAGACCAGAGGGAGAGGGAGAAGCAGGCTCCCTGCAGGGAGTGCAATGCAGGACTTGATCCCAGGACCCAGGGATCACGCCCTGAGCTGAAGGCAGATGCTCAACCACTGAGCCACCGTGCATCCCAAGAACTGTCTTTAAGTGGATGGTGAGTGATGGTGTGGCAGGAGGATATGACTTAGCAGAAGCCAAGGAAAAAGGAGCGCCTCATTGGTACAGTCGGTTAAACGTCCAGCTCAAGTAATAATCGCAGGGTCCTAAGATTGAGCCCCATGTCGGGCTTGAGTCTGCTTGGGATTTTCTTTCTCCCTCTCCCCTTTCCAGGTTAATCTCAGCTCATGCTGTCTCTCTCTTTTGAAAATAAATAAATAAAATCTTAAGAAAAAAAAAAAAGCCAAGGAAACAAAAGATAACTAAACTTTCCAGAGGGGGATGTGGCTAGGTACACTTGGTAGCTGAGTAGGTGGCTGGGAGAAGGGAGCAAAGGAAGAGGGCAGGAGGACTCATCATGAGGCACTGTCAATAGGTGATATTAAGCTGTTGTTAAAGGTACCAAATAAATCCATCTGTCTCTGGAAACTACCAATGACACAATGGTCTTGAGTGAGGTGGTGTTTAATGGATATGGAGGAAGAAATCTCAGTGCCAGGACTTAGCTAACACAGTTCTGAGCAACATAGCTCAGCGAGGCACTCTCTAAGATGAGCTAGTATAGTGGCTCCAGAAACTTGATGCTGGAGCTGACTAGAACCTAAGTGCTCCTGGACTTTGCAGGGATCCCTGGGGTGAGAGGTGGTGGATGGAATTTACATTATCTGTCACAGGGGCTCTGAGTCCATCTCCCCTTCAGGAGAGGGTAGCCTCTAAATGAGATCTTGGCTAGTAGAACTAGTAGAACTAGTCAAGTAGAACTAGTCTGGGGGTCCGGGGAATGGTTCCTGGAGTAATCAGCAACTCATTGGTTCTTTCCTAAAGAATGGGTTTAGCTAAGTAGGCGATCCCGTACAATGGTGAAGGTGTAAGTCAGGCTGCCGGAAGCAGAGATTTCACATGGAGGGAAGAAAGCACATGTAGGTATGAGTTTAGCTGTGAGTTGTAGCACAAAAATGGGAAAGAACCAAATACAAATGATAAATTGACCATGGTTGGGCAGATCACTGAATTTTTTCCCCCCATCTGTCCTCTGTAAAGAGAAAACTTGTCAGGTGACGTGAGTTCACCTTATAATACTAGACTTTTGGTAATTATTGTGTTCTGTAATCTAGTATGCAGATACATTTGCCTTAAATCTATGTTATGGACTAAATGTTTGCGTCCCTCCAAAATTCAAATATTGAAGACCTAACCCCAAATATGATGCTATTTGAGGTGAGGCCTTTGAGGCATAATTAGGTTTAAATGAGGTCATGGGAGAAGACTCACATAATGAGATTAGTGTCTCATAAGAAAAGGAAGAGAGGGCAGCCCGGGTGGCTCAGCAGTTTAGCGCCGCCTTCAGCCCAGGGTGTGATCTTGGAGACCCAGGATCGAGTCCCACGTCGGGCTCCCTGCATGGAGCCTGCTTCTCCCTCTGCCTGTGTCTCTGCCTCTCGGTGTCTCTCATGAATAAATAAATAAATCTTTAAAAAGAAGAGAGAGACTCTCTCTTCCTCTCTTTCTCTGCTTCTCCACTTCCCTATCTCTCCACTGTGTGTGAGGACACAGGGAGAAGGCAGCCATCTGCGAGCCAGGAAGCTCTCACTAGGAATACAGCCTGATGGACCTTGATCTTGGATCCTCTAGTCTCCAGAACTGTGGAAAAATAAATTTCTGTTGTTTCAGCCTCCCAGTCTATGGTATTTTATTATAGCAGCCCAAGCTAAGATATCTATCTACCTATCTCTTCTTTTTTACTTCAGATGCCAAGACAAATCTTCCATGCATTTTCCTATAGCCTATTGGGCTAAAAAATAGATACTGGTGCCTCAGTGACATAAAAAAAAGTGCTGATTAATAACCGTTCCTTAGAAGCAGTATCTTGTAGAACAAGAACCCAGGATATGTAATCAGAATAAGTGACCCTGGCAGATCCATGATCTCTATAACCTGTTTGCTTACCTCTTGAATGGGAGAGTAAGTACTCCTGCCTCTCCAGATGTTTCTGCACAATTAATTGCATTGTAAATGGGAGGTACCAGTTACATAATTCTGTTCATTGTGACTTTTAAAAAACAGAAACACACACAAATACTCAAGATTTTTACAAATGGACAAATGAGATATATAAAGGTGAATTAATTTTCCTCTCGAGATTAGACAGCAAAAGAAAATTCCTAAGACCAACTCTGTGGTTTTTGTCATTTACTTATTTTACTTATTCGGATATGTCTTGTTTGGGTTGTGGATTTTTCTCTTTCACTGAGTTATTTCCTTTGCAGAAATAGGAGTGACACATCAAAATAAAGTATAAAGTACATAGCCTCTTCATGATTGACTCGAACATGGCAATGAAAGAAACTGAGAAGTGAATGTCAAAGAAGAGAAAACAGGGAGGAAATGAAGAGCAGCTGGGAACAATGCTGGTCTGGATTTCTTACAGTTTTTTTTTTTTAAGATTTTATTTATTTATTCATGAGAGACACAGAGAGACAGAGACATAGGCAAAGAGAGAAGCAGGCTCCCTGCAGGGAGCCCAATGCGGAACTCATTCCTGGAACCCCGGGATCACACCCTGAGCAGAAGGCAGACACTCAACCACTGAGCCACCCACCCAGGTTCCCCTCTTACAGTTCTTTCGAGCATTGTTTAACTCACAGTTTTTGAATGGAAAAAGTAGTTAGCAATAATCTTCCCAAGAAGCAATAGTTAGAAGAATGTGGCATTCAATTTTCTTTAAGATACTGAGAGTACAAAAAGGCATATTCACACTCAAACTGAAAAGTCCCCAACACCCCAGTGTGACTTGGAAAGTATCATGTCCTTGATTCCCTCCCCTCACCGTGACACCATATTAGTGATCAATGACATCTTTCATGTATTCCCCATCCATCCCCACATATCCTGAACACATTTTACTCTGAGATTCATCCCCACTTCAACTCTCCCTTACCTTTTCTTTTAATTTTTTTAAAATTTATTCATTTGAAACACAGAGAGAAAATGAGCAAAGGAGAGAGGGGGAGAGAGAGAGAGAGAGAGAGAGAGAGAGAAACAGACCTCCTGATGTGGGGCTCGATCTCTGGACACCAAGATCATTCCCTGAGCTGAAGGCAGACACTTAACCATCTGAGCCACCTGGGTGCCCCAATTCACCCTTTTTCTTTATTACCAAATATCATGGATAGTAGTCATTCTCAGCTTAGCATGGTTTACTTATTTACCTTTGTCACAAAACTCAGGTGTAAATTAAGAGTATCTCTTACATGGCTTTATGCTAGTGCAGCTTTCCTATATTTGTACTGAAAACCTATACATTCTCTTCTCCACTGGGGCTAATAGGAAGCATTCTGGTTATTGTATCTCATTGCTTATGTTAGTGAGGACATATTGATAATAAATATGATGTCAATACCTGGTTTCAGAGACAAATAGAACCTAGTAGACTTAAGAGATACTTTATATAGGGCAGCCCGTGGGGCTCAGTGGTTTAGTGCCGCCTTCAGCCCAGGGCGTGATCCTGGAGACCCGGGATCGAGTCCCGCGACGGGCTCCCTGCACAGAGCCTGCTTCTCCCTCTGCCTGGGTCTCTGCCTATCTCTCTCTCTCTCTGTCTCATGAAGAATAAATAAATAAAATCTTTAAAAAAAGAGATACTTTATATAGTGTTATATTACAAATGCAAAATACATTGGACATGATGAAGCTATGGCTGGAGTTATAAATTGATTAATAAGATCATAAAAGGAATCATGATGTATTTGCAAAAGTTCTTGACAAACAGAAGTGAAAATTCTGTTTAATCATTATCTAAGCTTGTGGGCTGAGAAGAAAAAGCTGTAGCAATTGTCAGACTGTGTATGAAGTTTTTCCAGCAGAGAATACTTTTATATTTTCTCTTCTACAATGAAAAAGAGAAGCATAGGGCTTATTAAGCAAGTGTGCTTTGGCTTAAAAGGGTACAATGGATTACAGATGATGCTGCACTGGCTAAAGAAATATTTCGATTTCCACTATTGCCAAATCTTTTCTTCCTAAGTATACAAGGAAGTGTCCTGCTTTAGGAAATAAAGACCAGTGGAAAGCTACTCTTGCCCTCATGGACTGTTGGGAGGATGCACTGTAGGAAATCTTACAAGGGTGGCCAGAAGGTGGGTTTCTTTCTTGCGTAACTGACTTGCTCACATTCTGTTTGTGATCCAATTAGACACTAATATTCCCCACAAAGAACAAGCCAAGACTGAATATATCTTCCTGGTCAGGTACTAAGTCAAGAGGAGAGAATGAGCCACCAAAAATTCCCATGGGTGTTCAGTTATATCCATCCTGAGGACTAAGTCTTAGGTCATGAAAACTCCTTCATTTGAGGACCAGTATTGGGAGATTAGGGAAGGAGCAATTTCTTTCCTGTCCCTTTGTCTAGACACTCAAATGGCTAAGTCCTTTCTCTCTTTTCTGTACTTAGTTTTGAAGTAAAGACACTGATTCAGCCTTGAGTTGGGGTAATGAAGAATTGATATAGACTGTAACAGTTTCAAGTTGGTCAAGTTAGCTATGCTTTCATTTTCAGAGGATACATCATATCTTGCAGGTAATGGAGATCATAGTATTTCATTTCTACTTACCAAATGATTCAGTATTCATACTGTCAGCTTTTCAAAGAGGATTTTGAATCAGGGGCAACTTTTGCTATTTTTTTACTTTTCCGTTTTAGAGAATTTCCAATATATTGAAGTTGGATGGAATGCCTAAAAAAATTCAGAGCAGGAGGTTGAAAAGAAATATATATAAAAATCACCAACTGAGCACAGAAAACAGACATCTATCTAAAGTCTTTGTTTTTATTACATACAATTAAGGTTTTCTTTTTTTTTTAATTCTAAAATTAAAACAAAATTATTGCACCCAGAAGAGTAGCCAATTTGGTTTAGATGGAAATAGGAAGAACTGCCAAGTCTGAATTTTATTTTTTTCAGTGTCCTAAAGTCACAGAATTTCATCAATTCCTCATTTAACCTTGCCTCCAAAGGGAGATAAGCTCTTTGAGAAGCAGGTTTTTAGGGCTGCCCTCCATTATTACAGAACTATATTCTCTCAACACCATGAACTTTCTTTGAATCACATCCAAATTGGTCTCTGTCAGAATTCAGACATTCAGGGGTTGACAACAAAATCTGATTCCTCTGATACAGGCTTCTCAGGTTGCATTCATATTATTCTTCACAGAACTGTACCAAAGCCTAATTTGGGATGGAAGCTATATTTTCAAAATAGAAACCGATGAAGAATACAGTGCCCTGTATTTTGGCTCTAGTTAATCATTACTTTCTGCGTTGCATAGAGTTTTAAAAATAAGAACAACCACCAAACAAAAATAATAATATCAAATTACAACAACACCCCTTTAAGCCTCTCTGACTCGTCTTTGGATGCAGGTGGAGATAGAGAGGCTGACTTATTTGAAGGCATGAAGCTTTTGCCTCTTTTTTTTTTTTTTTTTTTTATGAGTTCATTGGGTTAGACCCTGGGAATTAGTTTTAGGAAGCGAATGATGAAATCTATTGAGCAATGAGTTTCTTCTTCTCCATCTTCCCCATCTCATTCATCTGATCTCAGGGATATCCTATAGGGCGGTTGCAGTTGGTGAACCTCAGATCATGATCCTGCCACATCTGCAGGGCTACTCCTATGACCAGGTGTAGAGAAGAGAAATACCATTTCCTTAAATGTTTCATCTTTTCCATAAACAAGACCTTGATTTGGTAGTAACATGGTCTTTCCCCTAATTCTCATACTTGCTCTGTCATCAACTTTTTGGGAGCCGTTATAGAAGTTAATGACTCAAATATGAGAGTTCCACAGTTGTAGATTTGAATACAAACTCCCACAGTTAATAGCTCTGTGACTTTGGACAAGTTTATTCAACCTCTCCAGAGACTCTAAAATGGGGATATTAATATTTATCCCATAAGGTCACTGGGAAGGTTAAAAGTTGCCTATTTCTAACATATGTAATTTTGTATGCAACATCATGGTAAGTTATTTTTTTTTTCTCCTGAGTTCTCAATTTTCTTTCCAAAAACAAATGATTTTGCCTCTATTCTATGAATTTTTGATTTATTGGGAAATCTTGGGTTACTTTCTAGTTTTTCTGTAGATTACGAACATGTTAGAGTTATGTTAGAGAAAAATTCTATGAATTTTTGATTTATTGGGAAATCTTGGGTTACTTTCTAGTTTTTCTGTAGATTACGATTATGTTAGTATTATTAATGTAATCCAGAGACTTTGGCAATTAATAAGATCCATAGTTGTTTACTAGAGATACACAGATCGGGGTATGTCACTGAACTAACTTGGCTTTCATCTTCAAAATGGAGAAAATAGCATCTACTTCACAAAGCTCCTATAAGAGCAGATGAAATAGTGTCTGGAAAGTACTTTAGATAGCGCCGGAAGTATACAAATTTCTAATAAATGGTAATATTATCTTAGTTATTCTTACTGAACATAAAAATATCTAAAGGATTTCTGACAAATTATATGGAGGAAAATAGATCAACCTGAAGAATATAAATGGTAGAAAGAAGTCACATAAGTGTCACATACACAGGTCAAACACACTCATTGGATATTTGGAATATAGGAAAATTCTCAAATTCAGGCTGATGGCTCACTTATTTTAAGCAATTTTTGGTGACGCAAAATTTGAGGCAAACAGAAACCTCACATAAGCTTTTAGATTTTGGTAGAGTAGATTGGGCCCTTGGTATTGAAAGAGGACTAGGCAATTTTTGGCTTATTGTTTAAGTAACAGGCCCCACATCTCATACAGTCACTTGTCAGCAAAGGGTCTGGAGTTTTCTTCTTTGTAATAATTATTCTAATGGAGTGTCCCCTCCCCCATATTTTAATATTCTCTTGATGAAAGCGCCATTTCCTACCTGTTTTATTCCATCCTTCACACTCATCAGCTCATTAGCATGAATTCTACCAATATCAGTGAAACTTCTTTTCATTCCCTCCATCATCTTCCTTCAGGTACTATCTCCATTAAATCTATCTAATGGAAAAACTGCACAATGAAATGAATATAACACCATCAATAGGGGATGGCCGATTTCCCCTGGATTATTTGCTGGTAATTGAAATAAGCAGTACTAATCACTCCCCAAATGAGCAGCAATTTTCTTTTACCTTAAAATTATCTTTTTATTACATAAGCAAAACACATGTGTGAAAAGTCAAGGTTCCATTGGGTTGGTACTAGATGGTAAGGTCTCCCTTGCTATCTGTAAGTGAAGCTCCTATGAAACCTTTCATAAACCGAAACAACGTGAAGCAAAGAAGCAAATACCGCTTTGTAAAGGTGAAAATCCTCCTCAGATTTCCTTGGGTTAGTGAAAACAGGTGCCAGTGTAGGTCTTTCATAAAAGCAAAGTGGCATAAGGCAAACTTTTGGAGAGCAGGAGACCTATATTCAATTAAGAAACACAAATTTCTGAATTCTTGACCCAAGCTCTCTCATTTTCCCCTGAGGGTATCAAGAGAGACCTAACTCCCAGGAATAACAGATGCATCAGGTTGGAAAGAATTACATTCTCTTTCGTTGGGCTTTAGCTCCAAAGACCCATGCAGAAGAGCAGGAGCTGGGTCGAACCCCCTGGAGGGCAGGATTCCCCGAGGCTGGTTACTATGACCAGCCTGGGAACAAAGCCTCCTGTTCGCAGTCTAACTTGCCCCACTGTACACATGTAAGTCTGGGAACTTGCATTTCAGTAGAACAAGAAGCCATTGCACCTGCCAGAGGAGAGTAGAGAGCAGATTTGTTCATTTAAACCCCCTTGTCTCCTTCTCTAAAATCTGAACGATCTTCCATATGATACAGTGAAGAGGTGGGATGGGAAGGAAAGGACTCTTGGAGAAGTGTCTTCAACCCATCTGCTCATTAGAGGCTATTTATTTATTTATTTATTTGGTTTATTCATGAGAGATGCAGAGAGAGGCAGAGACACAGGCAGAGGGAGAAGGAGGCTCCCTGCAGGGAGCCGACGCGGGACCCAATCCCAGGACTCTCAGATCACAACCTGAGCCAAAGGCAGATGCTCAAACACCCAGGCATCCCTCATTAGAGGACATTTAAAGGACACTGCCCCCTAGGTCCTACCCTGGAGAAACCAGAATCCCTGGGGGTGGGGCTTAAACATTTAAAGAAAAGCTTCTGAGGTGATTATGGGGTACAGCCAAAGTTGAGAACCAGGTTCTAGAGGCTAACAGGAACTGTCCCGAAAGAGTGAAAAACAACAGTCAGGCCAAAACAGTGATTCCACTACCCCCAAAATAATGACCCCTGCCACTGTGCTCTTTATTTCTAGATCTCTATCTGAGAGATACATTAAGACAATGTGAAGAATTAATTTCCGCAACCTAGTAATCGGTACACGTAAAAAGTTTCTCTTATATAACTTGTTCTATTTCCGAACGTGATTCCTTCCCAAGCTAAAAATGGAAAAACACCTCTGTCTTGATCTGTGGGCTGCTATAACAAAATAGCACAGACCGGGAAGCTTATCAACAACAAACAGCTATTTCTCACAGTTGTGGAGGCAGAAAGTCCTAGAGCGCCAGCAGGGTCGGGTGACAGCTCTCTTCTGGTCCACACCTGGCACCATGTGTCCTCACATGGTGAGAAGGGCTAAGAGGGCTCTCTGGAGCCTCCTTTATATGGCACTAATCCCATTCTGAGGTCTCTACCCTTCAAAAACCCTCTGAACCATTCCACCTACTACTACCATCACCTTTGGGGGTTAGGATTTTAACATACCAATTTAGTGGGACACAAACATTCCGACCCCAGAAACCTCTCAAACAGGTTGCTTTCTATTTTGATTCTTGCCCCATCTTGTCCTTTTCTGTAGAATTTTTGCCTGCCAGGCAGCAACTAGAGTTTCAGTTCTAAGGTATGCACAGGGCTACCTTGCCCTGAGGCTTTTCAGGGCCTTGTTTTATGCCAAGTCATTGGTTCCCTCTAGGGATGGAGATGGTCTGTTTACCACACCAAGTATCTAACCACCAACCCTTTCATCAGAAATCCTGTAGCTTTGTCACTGTTGTTTTCAGAGGCAAGGGAGTCTTCCGTTTTATCTAAAATATTAGATGAGGCTGGATCTCCCTCCTATGGATTAGAGAAATGCCTTTTAAAAGGGGCATTGTTCTTCTGTTCCCTTACAGAAAATGATTACTTGAAGGAAAAAAAAGGTTTTTTTCTTTTTGCTAGCTAAGACCTAATTAATGGGGAGTTACTCAGATCAGAGGGCTGAAAGCTATCAGCGAAGGGGAGGAGGGGTAAGGGACAAAAGCAGGGAAAGAATGTGACCACAGAACAAACACATCCCCCCAAGGAGACATGGCAGGTGTTCCACGGAATGTCCCCTTGCATAAACCAGTTTGAGCAGGACTGGGGCTGAGGACCTCAGCAGAAGCCCCTTGAGTCACCCTAAAGTTACCATTAGCTCCTGATAACACTAAGATCGCTTTCTCTGGGTGGGGTTCTCCATCATTCTTTTGAACATACAACCTATGCACTAGCCTGCTGAAATGCTAGGCACGTCCACTGGAGCAGAAGTGTCTAAGTAACAAAATATGTAAAGTTCCTTATTTGTCCAGCTCCCTGCCCCTGCCCCCGGGGCACACTGAAAAAAGCAGCCTGCACTCACCCCAAGGACATAGTACTTTGAGAACTATCTCTCTGTCTCCTTACATGCTGTGAGGACCACAAACTTTTTGCTCAAGCCGAGAGATGTGGGCTGGTCCAGCGGCTGAGGGACCTCAAGCCGTGAATCCTTTTTGTTTAGGGATGGTTTGAAGGTGTTTACTCCAGAAAAAGCCCTGTTTTTCCTCCCCACAACACTCTTGGGATACATTTGGTATTTTTCCCACCTCAAATTTCATTCTTTTTGGATGTCTCCATTCCCATTCCCCTCCCAAAATGTAGAGAAAAATCTCAGTTCACCCAATGAAGAACCTTGCCCTCAAATATCTGCATTACAGCAAAGCTAGGTTCTAGTGTGCTTCAAAGCCTGCACTGTGACCTCAGGAGGAAGGTGACTGTGGTGGCCTGATTAGGCAAGGTGGCAGGGAGGGGGTGGCATTTGAGGGGGACCTGAAGTAACTTTTAGCAGCAGAGTACCCAAGAGGGAGGGAAGGGAACTGGAAGCAGAAGGAATGTACCAGGAGAGGACCAAACACGGGATCCCTGGAGGGAAGGACCAACTGCTGCAAGAGGAGGTTTAGGCCTGGTCTGGGCTTCCTGAAAGGCAATTATGGGGGCAGTGGCTGCAAGGGAGGCTCATGGAGAGGTCCCTGAAGGTTGTCTCTGCCAAGCAAAGGAGAGTTAGCATTTTGTGGGTGCTGGGGAGCCACTAAAGAATTCTGTCCAGGTGTGGCAATAAAATAGTTATTTATTTATTTTTAATTTATTTATTCTTAAAAAATTTTTTTAAAAGATTTTATTTATTTATTTATGAGAGAGAGAGAGAGAGAGAGAGAGAGAGAGAGAGAGAGGCAGAGACTAGGCAGAGGGACCCCAGGGATCATGACCTGAGTTGAAGGCAGATGATCAACCACTGAGCCACCCAGGTACCCCTAAAACACATTTATGAAAAGGAATTTGGTAGCCATAGGTAGAAAGGCCTGGGGTAAGAGATCACAGAGAGGTGGTTACAAACTGATTGCCTTGGCTCAGGCAATAAGACTGTGGGACTCAACTAGGAAAAAGGCCATGGGGATGGAGAGATGGGGGTGGATGTTACAAACACTGCAAACTGATCCCTTCAGGATGAAGTCACTGGATGGCCCTGGCATGTGGCAAGGAAGTGGAAGAAGAAAATGGTGAACCCAAGTCCAGGGAACTACAAGGACAGTGATCCCATAAACAGAGCCAGGAATGCAGGATGAGTGGGTCTGGAAGTTGAGACAACTGAGGCAGATGTTACAGATATGATAGATAGAACTCTACAAGGTAATGACAGCAGCAAGAAAAAGCTTGGCAAAGTTTTGAGCTCCAAGCCGTAAAGAGAAGAAAGGTTCAGGTGCTGTAGAGTCATGAGGAATGAATTTGAAGAAAATGGCCACCTGGTCACATCCAGAAGGAAGGTTAGATCCTAAATCTTCTTGATTCATTTGGCCAGACAGGTAAACTTCTTCCTAGAAGACCTCTAGGGAAATTGAGTTTACAGCTCCTTACATTATTATCAAATATTTGCTTTCTGGCAAGGAAATTCTATGCCAGATAGAGATGATCCTTTGTGTTTATTATCACGACAAAGTAGAAATAAATGCCAAAGAAGGTGGTTCCTACAGTTAAAAAAAAATTACACTGAAGCATCTTTTACTGACTCCTATTAATGTTTTATTGAGGAAATAACATGATTTACTTCTGAGTAAGGGTTAATTATCTGTGTCAGGGCAGGTTTTCTTGCAAAACAATTAATTTGTTCCCCTGTTTCCCCACTTCAGATCTCCCAGAGGTCTTAATTATATCGCAACAAACCTATTACAGAAAACATATAGATGGTATTATTTTAAGTGGTTTTTTTTTTAAGTGCATTCGAAAAAAGCCACGGCAAAAAACCGTACCAGTTTATTAGGTGATTTTTAACATTAACTTGTTTTGTAGTCTTCTTTCTAGAGTATTTTCTTACAGTATATGGGAATATGCATAGTTAGATACTTAATACTCTAACAGGAACTTCAAATATTTTACCAAAAAAAGGTCATTTTTTTCCAGCAGATATTTGGTATACATGTACCAAATGTTATGTGCCTGACATGAAATATTTCATTTACCTCTACAATAACTTGCTCAAGTAGGTGCAATTATTACCATCAGTCTTCAGTGTGTGGGGCTTATGTATTTGGAAATTCATCTACTTGCTAAAATTTATTTGTAACCACAAGTCAATACTTGTGGCACTTTTGCAGTTACTAGTGGACATGCACACTTGCAGAGCAAACAAGAATTTGAGTTGCTTGATGCACGTGTTCCAGGTGAGGTCAGACAAGGTGATGCTCCGCTTTCCTATTTCAGTTCTCACACGGTAACAAGCAACACTTGTAAACAAGCGTCCTTTTTGTGGTCTATTTAGCACTCCTTTTTTTGCATTTTTGTGTTTTATGTTGGACATTTTGTTGTTTAAAATGGCCCCTGTGAAAAGTCCTGACATGCTGTCCAGTGTTCCCAAGAACAAGAAGGCCATGATGTGCTAGATAAGCTTCATTCAGGGGCATGGATTATATAGGCTGTTGACTGTGAATCTGAGGTTAATGAGTCAATATTAAGCAACGTGTCTTTAAACAAACACATATAAAACAAGCCTTATGTATTGACAAGTTGACAAAAATATCACGACAAGAATTTCGCAGGAACCTAACGCTGTATTTCCCGTGGGGACAATGGCACAGTGATTCAGTGTTCACTGCATCTATAGCAACTTTATAGAACATTACTCCTGAGAATATAAGAATCAGTTGGTGTCTCTGTATCACATACGAGGAGGCTGAGGCCTAGGGTCATATGCCAAAGGGTTTCCTGTAGGTTAGTGGTATAGATGGGATTCAACTTGTTGGAATTGATTGATTGATTTTATTTGAGAGAGAGAGAGAGAGAGACAGAGGAAAAGAGGAATAAATGAGTGGGGAGGAGGGGCAGAAGGAGAGAGGGAAGCAGGCTCCCCACTTCCCACTACAGGGCTCTATCCCAGGGCCCTGGGATCATGACCTGAGCTGAAAGCAGACATTTAACCGACTGAGCCACCCAGGAGCTCCCCAACTTAGTGGGGTTGAATGACTTCAATGCTTTGCAGTCACCAAAGACCTAGTTTAAAATTGTTCTTTTGCTCCTTCCCATAGTCTCCTGTTGTTTATATTATCTACTTCAGCCACTTGCATTCTGAGGAACATTTCTTCCACTCTGAGTTTAAATGGCTTCAACTCCTACCTGCGTGGGCCCATAGCCATGTGGGCTGGTGCTTCCTACCAGATTAGTCCTGGGTATTCTGAAGCCACCACATCACTCACTTTCCTGAGCCCAAGGGCAGAGGGCCTAGAGCACCTGAAAGTGTAGACAACGGGGTGCTGGGGGCAGAGGAAAAACCAGTCCATGTATAGGCCAGAGAAATTGTCAACCTCTGTTCTCATTCCCAGAAATTCTAAACACAGCACCTGCAGGAAGTTTAGTGTTATTCCCAACATTTTATTCCCTGGCCAACATTATATTCCTCAGCTTTTTTGTTTCGACCCACTAGTAACATTAGACATTCATCCAAAGTTTCCCTCCAAAAAAAAATTCCCTGAATGGAATCAAGGCATTGTAATTTGTTAACATAAAAGTAGCAACAGCACACATCTCCACCTAACCCATTGCAAAGTTGACACACACACATTTGCAACCTATTTGTGACACATACAGTTTAGCTCTCCCAAAGCTCTGAGCTTCCAATCACTGGCATCTACACTTTATTGTTTTGGAAATTTCTTTTTTGTGAATCTAAAGCTAATATATATTGTTCTGTAGATTATTTGGGAAATACAGAAAAGCAAAGAGAAGACTCTAGAAGATATTGATTAGTTAATTATTCACGTATAATCCCACTCAGTGTGTGTCCTTCCAATTTCTTGTCCCATCTTACGTTTTATACAGTTCAAAATGCTGCATTCTAAGCTTTTTCATGTAATATTATACTAGAAATACTTTTCCATCTGGTTAGATATGGTTCATGCTATTAAAAGTTAGCAAAATATTCCAGTGTATGGATCCACCACAGATTATTTAAAGATTTTACATAGCTGTTCATTCAGGTTTTTAACTTATTTTTATATTATAAAACAACTCTACAATAAGAATCCTTGTAGCTAAATAAACCCTTGCACAAATCTCTGTTTATTTTCTTTGGAAAAATTATTAGAAATGAAATTGGTACATCAACACTATGCACATTTTTGAGGCCTTTGAAAGACTCACACTCAGCGGCAGTGTAAATACTGGTTAGGATTCAAACATCCTTTGAATTTCCTCTATGCCAGCAAACATATTAGTGGTATGGGGGACAGGCAGGGTGAGGCTTAGAGAAATATACTTCAAGGACAGTGTTTTAGAAGAAAAATCACTACCTTTTAAATAAAAAAAAGGGCATTAACACCACCAACACCATCAAGTATTGATGGCAGAATGATAGGGGCACGCTAGAACCAGATTTAATGTGTATATGTGGGAACTCTGTTTGGTAGCTGTCATCAGGGGCCCATATTTTCCCACAGCAAGTTCTGGACCATTCTGACTCAGGGTGTATACTTGAACTTGGCCTGAAACTGCTGCCGAAATGGGATAGGGACTTTTGAACACTTCTTACTGAATTTCTACTCAGGACTGCCCGTTCTCCTTTAATTGGTGAAATTCCCCCAAAATACTCATCAAGAGCTTGGAACATCTTCTAGAAAAGTAACTAGCAGGTGTAGGTGCTGTAGGGCAAAACTCCATTGGGTAAGCTCTTTCTGGCGATTAGATAAAATCATTTAGTACCGAAAGACTGCCTGCATCTGTTTTCATAGATAACTGTTGTGTCATCAGTGTACAATATCACGGGTTAATTCGTGACCATTGTGCGTAGAGAAAACCAAAACCATCATCGTCATCACTACATCAATCTTAGAGATTTTTTTTTTTACATCAATCTTACTCACTTAGAGAGTAATTAATGATCAATTCCTGGGACAGGATATGTATTGTTCACATCCAGCAATAAAGAAACAGTTGGGCCCACTCAACTCCCCCTTCCATGGTGTGCATGTGAAGTGAATGAAATGCCATCAAATGGTACACACAGTCTATACGTCAGACCAAAATGTTCTTTTTGGGATTTGAAAAAAAGGTGTCAGAGAGCAATAGCATTCTTCTGTTTCACCAAGAAAATTTTTATTGTGCACAGCATTAGTTTATGCATGCCCAAATTTGTCACAAAGACAAGAATTTGGTCCTTCCTTTGTCTGATGGTGGCAATGAATGGTATTTACTCTGGAACTATGCTTGCAACTAAAACTCATTGAAGCAATGGCAAGCACCCCGAATGATGGTTGTCAGGGCTGGCAACATTATGCGATAGGGCTGTTTGTCTTCGAGGTTGCTACTTCCCCTTCTTGCACACTTACTTCATTTCTCTCCTTCCCACTTCCTCTCTTGCAACCTGGGTCACAGAGAAGAAGGATGTGATAAGTAACTTTTCAGTAAGATGATAATAACATATGTTACTCCTCCTAGGAATATTTTATTTTTTATTTTTTATTTTTTTTCCTAGGAATATTTTAATTTTAATGTGGGTCCACAAGGATGATGCTCTTAACAAAAAAATAATTAATTTCCAATGTGTGCTTCATTGTCAATGCTATGTATAAGTTTATAAAGAGATATAATCATTTTGGTGGTAAGAAGGTGAAAAATGTCAGAATCATGAAGAGAATATATCTCTAGAATGAAATTATTTTTATTCAGCACAAGAGATTGTTGATTACTTTGAAAAACTGTCAATGTAAATGGCCATGTGGTTAGTGGAAGATTCATTCTCTTTAAGTTTATAGTTCTATATATTCTGTCCATTCACCTACTATTACAGGAGCAGAATTTAGAAGCTGTAAAGATTTGATAAATATTAAAATCACTGACTATTTTCTTGTATTGTTAAAAAAAATTCTTCACATTTCCTTTCAGCAAATTTCTGCTTGATTATCCTGGAAATGTTTCTATAGCTCATTGTTTTCTTTCTGAACTAGGAAAAGTTTGCTACAATTCCTACTCACTGTTTGGAACATATTGAAGTTTAGCAGTGATAAACAAGATAAATATATCTGATCCTCTATTCATACTGCAACACTTCCTGTTCTTTTAGAATTCAAATTTCTTTTCAGTTACAAGTATCCACTCATAAAAGACAAGGAAAGATTGAAGAGACTATGCAAATAAAGAGGAGCTTTTCTAGTGTGATTTTACATTATCTATCTTTTAAATTATTTTGAATGTGTTTATTAAGAGGAAAATTTTACTTTATCCTTTTGGTAATAGGCAGTATACATTCAAACGTACAGGAAGCATTTCATGTGTTTATGTCTTTAATTCTGTTTAGAGGAGTAAACTCAGGAAATAATTTAAAATAATTATTATTTCTTTGTTCTTTTAGGACAGTTGTTAGTATATATTGTACAGTAAAAGCTTAATATATATTTTTATTTTATTTGTTACCCAATTTTAATGACTTTATTTTACTTCAATGCACTAGAAGCTTCTCATAGGGTGAATTACACTATCAGGGTTCTTCTTCAATATGAGAAAATAGTTTAGTGACATAAAAGAGAATGTGCCTTACAGCTTTTGTTGAGTGTACCTGGCACAATTCAGGAAAGTAGTAAATGTCACACAAGACCAAGGATCTGGTCAGGGGTTCTCAGTTTCTTTGATTGTTCCCGAAGAATTCATTTAATTTCTCAAGTTGCATCCAATGTTGCTCTGATGTTTCATTTGATTCATTCTTTCCTAATACCAATAGCATTCACCATATGGACTTCCATTAACATGTCGGCATTGTGCTGTTTTCTAAAATGGATCATAGCAGGGCACCTGGGTGGCTCAGTCAGTTAAGTATCTGCCTTAGGCTCAGATCATGATTCCAGAATCCTGGCCTCCAGCCCTGTGTTGGGCTCCCCACTCACTGGGGAGTCTGCTTCTCCCTCTGACCCTCTCTTGTCTCATGCTCTTTCTCAAATAAATGGATAAAATCTGTTTTAAAAAATAAAATAAAATGGATCATATGTTCAGGAAGGGCATTAACACCACCAACACCATCAACAATTTGATCTGGCTCGGGCTGAAAGAAATTCATTTTTGTGTGATTTCAGAGGGCAAAGGTGGAGCAAAGATGGAACTCCTAGTCATGCTGTGCTTTATTAAAAACATGGATCCTCAGAGGACTGAACTTGCAGCACTTTAGAAATGGGTCAGGTCAAGCAAATTAATAATTAATTAGCACAACAATTCACCATGAAATGGAAGGGAAACTCATAGAAAACTTTTCCTAGAACTGTCCAGGAAAAAGCTATCCTTTGTTTAGAGCTGTTTAGTGCTCATCGAATGTCAGTCCTTAAGGGATTAAGGCATTGTCTTATAGCCCCATAAAGGGATTAAGGAAAGTATATGATGAGATTTCTGGAGAAAGCATATATTAGTCATTTGGTGAGAAAATTAAAGGGGTGAATGTCGACATGCAAACTTTTTATAATGTGGAACCAAACCAATTCACAGTTACAATTTTCTTGCTTACATCCTCAGGATACATACACTCATCAATCCAAGAAATATGCGGTGAGTGCCTACCATGTGCCTGTCATCGGGATAACTGTTGAATGTAAAAGATGCATGAAAATCTCTGTGCTGAAGATGTTTACAGCCTTGTGGGAACATAAGACTTCACATAAATAACTACGGAAATTAAAAGAGGTATGACAATTGCTATGGTATCTTGATGGACTAACTTTAGCCTGGGGAGAGTTAGGAAAATCTTCGCAAAAGAGACGACATTTGTTGGAGCTGAGTCTTGAAGAGTGAGTGGGAGTTGGCCAGGTGCAGAAGGAAGGAGAGCATCCCAGGCAGAGTGAACAGCACGTTCAAAGGCATAAAGCAGAGCTTTAGTCTATCAGAAGCACCAGGGGATGGGGGTGGTGCTTTCTCAAAATGCAGATTCCAGGGCTCATGCAGATGTATTGGGAATTAGAAACTCATGGGCAGGGCTTAAGAATTTTGGCAAGCATGCAATTGTATTCTTGGGCACTCTAGAGTTGAAGACCATTGGTATGGAGAAAAGACAAGGGTTTCTGGATATTCCCTGAATAAAGCCAGGCCCACAATGGAATATAGAGATTTTTGCAAGCACATCCAGGAATGCAGTAGACTGAGCAGTTGCCATATTTGTAGGATTTTTAGGATCTGGTGGTTAGGGATGTGCCAGGACATCTTCTCCAGAGGACTACCTCTTGCTCTTTCTACCACAAAGAAGGCATCACAATACCCACAGGGCTTCTTTGGGCTCCAGAGCAGCATATTCCACAGCTGGGAATATTGCTCCAGCTCTAATACTGAGTGGATCAAAAGGCTACCTGCCAGCTGTGAATATGACCAGAGGAGGAAAGGTCTCTGCAGCAGGTGTTGGAGGTATCAGTGGTGGGAAAAGATGGCTACGTGAAATTTGTGGTGAGCCCTAGTGGGAGAATTGAAAAGGAGTTCCCCAGAGTTCTGGAGTAATGCCATTTCATCAGCAGCATGGAATTATATGCTTTTTGAAGAAACATTTCCTGGTACGTTGGTGGGCTCTGGTAGAGACAGAATGACTGACCAAGTAACACCAAGTGATCATTGAACTGAATCTGTCCATCATGGGCAGACTTTGGAAATCATAAGGTCAGACTGACCCAGCAACAGTCCACTGTATCGGGTGGTGAACTGGCTGCATCCAGGATTGAGCATGAACAACACGAGCGGGCATAAGCAAATGGCGTGAGCAGCTGTCCAGGTCTCAACACATCTACAAGTGTTGTTCAGTGCTCCCCCTGCTAGTCTTATGGCTCTATAGAGGATCCTATAGATGGGAGAAAAGACCCAAGCTTGCTTTACAGAGGGGGAGCTTGATATATGGGTGCAAACTGTAAACGGATGACAGCCATGCTGCAGGTTCCCGCAGAGGGGGCCTTGATAGAGTAGGGGGAGAGAAGAGTCTCCCAATGGGCAATGTAGTTAGTAACCCACTTTATAAAGCCAGTGAAGTGGCCCATGGCTAGGAAATAATGAGAACCCTGGGACATCGTAAAGGGCTTGGCTGGCTGGTGGATGGAAATATGGAGTGGGCCTGAATGTGAAGACCTTTGTATCATATGTTAATACCCATGAAGAGGATCCATAGAAAAAGCACGAAACAACTGAGCAGACAGAATGATCCAGCAAGTTTATATCAGCCAACCTCTATTATTAATCACCTTGGCACTGACATGGTGAACCCATGAATGAAGTCACCATGGTGACTATGCATGGGCCAGATAGCACAGATTCCCATTTACAAGACCCATGGAACCACTGCCACCACAGAACGTGCCAACGTTTGGCTTCAGAGAAGAACACCATGACCTTCCATCTCCTCTGGAACCCTGCCTTGATGCACTTCCAGTTACTGGCTTTAGTCTATATCAAAGAGGTCTCAGATTCATTCTTAGAATAGCCTCTTGAAAGATCTAAGAGCTTGTTCACCTTGGAAATATTACAATAACACTTAGAATTCTTAAAACTTCTCACTTGTTGAGCTGCTAATCTGGACAAATCCAGTTTTAGTCCTAGTAGAAATATGATTGGACTTATAATTCTTTTGGTTATCTTTAGACAGTTTAGAGGTTGACTGAAGTTAATATATTTATAGACGAGGTCAGTTTTACTAACACTAAAACAGCATCATAGAAATCTATTAGAAAAAGTAGAGGGATGGGCAGCCCCGGTGGCACAGTGGTTTAGCGCCGCCTGCAGCCCAGGGTGTGTGATCCTGGAGACCCGGGATTGAGTCCCACGTCGGGGTCCCTGCATGGAGCCTGCTTCTCCCTCTGCCTGTGTCTCTGCCTCTCTCTCTCTCTCTCTCTCTGAATGAATAAATAAATAAGTCTTAAAAAAAAAAGAAAGAAAAGGTAGAGGGCTCATGCAAAGTGCTATGAAGGAGAAGGTGATTTTCTTTAAAACCCCACTACTTCCATTTTTGTGAGTGTGTGTGTGTGTGTGTGTGAGAGAGAGAGAGAGAGAGAACTCAAGAACAGGTGAGCTGGGGTCAGGGGCAGAGGGAGAGGGTGAGAAAGAATCTCAAGCAGGCTTTGTATTCAGTGAGAAGCCAGACTCTGGGCTCTATCTCATGACTCTGAGATCATGATCTGAGCTGAAATCAAGGGTTGGAAACTTATAACCAATTGAGCCACCCACGTGTCCCTAACTTCCCCCATCTATTAAATCAAATTTAACTCCATTATTGTAGGAAAACTCAAATGCATCATTATTACCTTTAATCAATTTACAGTATCTCATAATAACGGGTTAAAATCTTACAGGATGTACTTTAAAAGCCTAATATGTCTGAGAGGAAAACAACAAAGTGATCTTTGACAGAAACCATTGGTCACATATAAGACCAATTCTATAGCTGGGAAAACATAAGGACATGTATTTGTAACATCCATAATCTGTCAAGATGGTATTTAAAAGTCTAGCTTTTGGGGATCCCTGGGTGGCTCAGCAGTTTAGCGCCTGCCTTTGGCCCAGGGCGCGATCCTGGGGTCCCGGGATCGAGTCCTATGTCAGGCTCCCTGCATGGAACCTGCTTCTCCCTCTGCCTGTGTCTCTACCTCTCTCTCTTTCTATGTCTATCATGAATAAACACATAAAATCTTAAAAAAATAAAGCCTAGCTTTTGAGAAATCTGTTCTTGACAGCAGAGTAATTTCAACTGAGGAAAGTAATCCTTGAACCAGTTATGGAATTATCTACGATTTCAACATCCAGATAAAGCCTGCTTATTTGGGATAAACTTGCTATGAGGCTTCCAGATTTGTAAAACTTTGCCTGACCTTGTGGATCATTTTCAAAAATTCCACAGCCAGAAAAGTCTCTACATGATTGCTTTAGAGAGATAGCATTTTATGTTGACCTCTTGGCATATGGTGTAGCTACAACACATGACAGAGGCTTCTTCTCTTTTCTCTGCTAGAAAATGATCGTTTTGTAATATTGGGAGCCAGTGGCAGAAGAGATGCCTACATCCTCTTACCTCAGGCAACCAGAGGAGAAACAATTGAACTCTCTGAACGCCTAATAAATAATCCAATGGCAAAAAGAACATGAAAGAGCACGGGAATCGCTTCAGGCATTTTCCAAATACTAATTGTGCCTTTGGGAGACCTCTGATTTTAGAGATTTCAGGAGCAAAATAATCGATTTTTCTCATATTGAATTAATGGTTTAAAATTGAGATTAGTCATATTAGGGACTTATATCTTCACTTAAGGGAAAACTTAGCTTTGCATTTCGTAGGGTTCTGATACCTCTGTGAAATCCTGTACACCTGGCTTGGCAGTTCTGCTTCTCAGCATGCTCTCGGCTCTCTATCTTTGCTACCTGCTGTGCCCTAAATTCTCTCTGTGTCTTAATGCTTCCAAGTCTTGGCTCTGTCGGAGATCCTTCCCTGTCATCCCTGATTCAAATATCAGTTCCGCTAACATCACTCCTACATGCAAAACCTAATAAGTACATGTGTATATACTTCTCCACATCACAAGCTGAGGTAGGGACTGCCTCCCCCGACTCTCCCCCTCTCCTCCCCTTCCCTGCTATGCACACAGCTTCTGTGGAGGCCTGTGCTTCTCCGAGGATGACACTCAACACAGATACCTGCCACTGAGGGCATAATTGTCCACCTACCCCCACCCTCACCCCCCAACAGCCCTCAGCTAGACCATAAACTCTAGAAGGGGTGGTCCTTCTGGAAGCATCTTGAAAGCCACTGTATCCAGCGTCCACATCATTGGAAGAGCACCTGACCCAGAGAAGGCACTCAACATGTATTTGTCATTGTATTAGCCTTCTGCAAATTCTTGCATGGTGGATTTAAATTGATACAATTTTTCTCCATTTGGGTCAAACTGTATTTATTAATAAACCTTTCCAATCCGTCAAGTGCTTTTGGAAATGAAATACTACTATTGTTGTCTAAGCCTAGCTCTGTTCCTCTAAAGCATAGTTCAGGCACTGTTATTCATGATTTAAATGCTTTGGAAGATTACCAGACTTTATGTAGTTGAGATTAAACTTTGTAGGTTCAATCTTGGCCTCCCTGAAATCAGCAAAAGCCACAACGTACGATTCAACATGTAGAAATAAGAAATTGTGGCAAACTGACAACTAGCATATATGACGCTAAATAAGTTAAGAATGTGTAAAATTTATACCTGTGGTTTTCTGGTTTTGCAATCTGTAATAAAACTGCCAGTATTTGGTATAAGAGCTGGCAACATGTTTCATTTAGTCCAAACACTGCTGCATAAACCAAGTGGCTGTTCTGCAGAGGGATGGGGAACTCCAGAATTCTTCAGCTGAACTGCCCAAGTGTGGGGGGTTCCATCTTCTCGGCCACAGGGAAGCCCTATTTGACTCAAGTTTGGAAACTATTTATGTAAAATAACACTAAATCTGTTAGAACTCTTCGGATGCACAAAACCAAGATTAAACAACATAAATGACATAATCTGGAGTAAAGGCTGTTATTCTTCTTTGAAACAGGCCTTTTCAGGCAAATAAAATAGGTGATTTTTTACACACAACCCTAAGTTAAAATTGGGTTCACTTCAATTTAAGGTTGCTGTTTGTTCCTAACATATGTTCACTATTCTCCCAGCTGCATAATATCTTTGGAACATTCTCCCGAACAAAAGGCTCAGACTCCTTCACTCCAGTGAAAAGATCCAAACCCAGATTGGAGATTTTCCCATGCCCAGGCACTTATTTTGAACTTTGGAGACAGAGGCCCACAGGCTTCCCCTTTCCATTTCTTTCTTAATCATTTCTTACATTTTCAAGGGCGAGAATAATGAGGTTGAGATGCAGTGAGAGCTCGCTGTGCGGAATTATTTTGTTTTACTTATTTACTTGGCATTAGGGCCTGTTGGTGGAAGGAAAGTCATTCTATCTCTGAGAACGACAAAACCCAGAGTGTTACACTTGCTTTCTTCTCTCCTAAATGACCTACCAGGATCATCCTCTCTGGGCCTGCACAGGCTTTTCTACCGTCCCTCTTACTTAGGATGAGGCCGTTTTGTGTAAACCTTTTACATTTCAACTCTGAAGCCACTATAACTCTTTTGACTCTGGTCTTTAAGTCATTTTGTGTGTATTCAAAGTGCTCAACCATATCACAACCTGGGAAATGTCTTCCTTTTCACAGTTCTAGAATGGCAGTTAAGTGTGTGGACTCAGGAGTCAGATGACATAGATTCAAAGCCCAATTCCACTATATGGAGGCTGTGTGACCTATGTCAAGTCCGTTAACCTTTCTGAGCTTCCTTTTCAGCATCCCTAAGATGGAGCTAGTAATCAAACCTCTCTCTCAGGGCCGTAACGAGGATAAATGAGATAATGTTTGCAAACGGCTCCGCAAAGTATCTGCAGACATTTCGTGCTCCGCAAATGTAAGCTGTTGTTTATATGTGGGTTACCATTACTGTGCAGTCTTCTAAGTTGTAAGATTCTGCTGGGAATATCATCCTGTTCAGCTCTTCATTATAATCATAACTGGGTCACCCTAAGTTATCTCTGCCAGAGAGGTGCTTCGGGCCTCACCTTACAAAGCACTGATATTAATTCATTTCTTTTTAATTTATCAAGGGACTTCCACTAGCTACTAATTTAGCAGAGCCCAGAGTCTCTCTGTATGTCCTTGAGCTGAGATGCAGGAAACCAAGTATGTAGGGGAAAAAAAAATACTAATTGCTTAGCCTTCCAGCTGTTCATTTTCTTGTTTTTCAAAATGGCAAGCAAGAGACAGGAAAAAGGTTGTCCTAAATTGGAACTTGATTTAATGTGTTCTGGACACAAAACTTTCACTTCTTCAGCCCCCTTCAGGCCCAAAATACATGAAATACAACCTATAATGTACTTAGAAAATGGCGAGTAAGCCTAGAGGTCAGAGACAGTCAGGCACGAGGACTACTTGATCTTGCTCAACAGCTGCTCTTGCAGGCTGGCTTTGCCCATCACCTTGGTTCTGGGGTGGCAGGAACAGGCCTTTATGAAGCAGGGAAAGAAAAAGCCTCTCCTGATTCCTCTCTCTGCCCCCTAACGTCTGACTTCAGGGAGATTGAAGTGGCTGAAGCTGAGGACACAGGTCCCTTGGAGTCCACGCAGAAGGCACAATTGTGGTAGCCCCCGTGGGCAGGGGTAGCAAGCCCTGTCAAGGCTCAGTGGACAGGACACAGCCCCATACCGCTGCAGGGGCCAAGTCCTGTTTGCTGAGAGGGGAAGAAACAGCTACTTCTGTTTTATTTAGAGGAAGAATGGTTACTCTGCCTTGTTTTTCCATTTCAACTTTTATTATAATTAAGACTCCTCAGGAATAAAAATCTATAGGATCTTTTCTTTTGTAAAAGATTTTATTTATTTATTCATTGTGGCAGAGACACAGGCAGAGGGAGAAGCAGGTTCCCTGCAGGGAGCCTGATGTGGGACTCGATCCCAGGACCCCGGGATCATGACCTGAGCCAAAGGCAGACGTTTAACCCCTGAGCCATCCAGGTGCCCCCAAATCTATAGAATCTTAAAGGATGTTTATTACAGAAGATAATCCAAGGAAAAATTCCCTTTTTCTCCCACTCTACCTATATTCAGAAAAAAAAAATGACATACAATGAATTTAGGATGAAACAGGAATTTTGATAGTTGAAATTATAATTCTTATATGAAATAGTTGTTTTACTTTGGTCTCTTAATATTTCTGGATGTCATTTTCCTTAGATAGAAAATGAGGGGCTTGGAATGGATGAGCTATAAAGCCCCTGTCAGGTTTTAAAACTTTATGGTTCTGCTGGAGGCTCAATTTATAAAGAAATATATTGTCCCCCTACCCCTACCAGTCAGTTCCAGATAATGTGCTATTTTTCACAAACACTGCTGATAGAGCATCTATTTTCAGTTTCCAATGCAATGGAGAACAATGTGACCCATTTAAAAGCTAGCTTATGAGAGAATATTATCCACCAGTTATCAATCCTTCTATTTAATTTTCTTGATAAGGACCATATGATAGAAATATTTCCTTGCTGCAAAACTAATAGCAGTCTAGACTATAGTTGATAATAGTGTACATGCACTCTGTAGTAGCTCTGAAAAATGATTTCATATTTGTTGCCAATTCAATTTGGATGAGTTGAGAAAAAGGAAAAAAAAACCCACTTTTGTGCTCATTTGTCCTTAACAACTGAACAGTTAAAAAGACATATGGCTTCTTCAGATCATTAGAAACTGTAATTGTTAATTTCAATTTGGATTGCTCTTGAGTTTATGATCCAGAAATGATTGCTATTAAGAGCATATGAAATTTCTTTTTTAGTCTTAAGAAAATATTCTTCTGTTCATATATGTGCTCTCTTAGAATGAGCTTAAGGATGGTTACTAAGAAATATGGGAGAGTAACAAAACATGGGAAATAGTGTTATTTGAATGAATAATTCAGTTGATGGATGTAGTTTCCTACATTTTATCTATCTAAAAACAATCTGACTAATGTCTATCCATGGGTGATGGTTAAAAGAACTAGAAAAAAAACTGTTTCCTTAAAGAGGGGACAACTTGGCCATAATGGATAATAAATGATGTCAATGGCTCCTCATTTTCATCTTCAATTTTAGTAACGAAGTTCCTATTCCAGGTTAGGAGCAAACACCAGAGTATGTATTTTTAATGATGTATTAACTTTTAAGTGCATAATTTAAAAAATACCATAAAAAGATGGTACATTGGGATGCCTGAGTGGCTCAGTGGCTGAATGTCTGCCTTTGGCTCAGGGCATGATCCCAGGGTTGGGGATAGAGTCAGTCCCACAATGGGCTCCCTGTGAGAAGCCTGCTTCTCTCTCTGCCTCTGTCTCTCTCTCTGTGTCTCTCATGAATAAATAAATAAAATCTTTAAAAAAAGATGGTACAATAGCTAACGGATATTCTGTACAAGGAGATGCTTATGAAATGCTTTATAAAAACAAAAATCAGGGTGCCTGGGTGTCACAGTTGGTGAAGCACCTGACTCTTGGTTTCTGCTCAGGTTGTGATCTCAGGGTCCTGGGATCAAGTCCCGTATTGGGGTCTACACTCAGCAGAGAATAGAGTGTAGACTTTCTTCCTCTGCCTCCCTCCCTCCCTCACACATACACACACACACTCTCTCTCTTTCTCTCTCTCTCCTTCTCTAAAATAAAAATACAAAATATTAAAAAAAAAAAAAACAGAAATCAACCCAGCAGTACTGACAGTATGACTCTTAATCCTTTCTGATATCTGATACTCTGACCAGGAACACTCCATACACACACAGTCCTATGTACACAGACACACATACAATCTCGCATGCACACACTACACACATGCTTGCATATAGATGATGCACACAAATATGCACACACACCATACATGTAGATGCACCCCTTCCACACATGTACACATACCATAGGCAGACACACACACACACACTCCCTGAATTATTGGCCATGGGAAGGAGGACACATCCTGAAGTGGCAAAAGTGTCAGGTAAACTGACAGTGAAAGGACTGAGTGGTGCCTGGAACTCAAGTCATGGCAGGGAGCGCTGAGTGGGCTGCTCTCTCACTGTCCAAAGGAGCTGGAGAAAAAAGATTTCCAGGAGGGCTGAGAGCAACAGACCAGGGGAGCATATTAGCAGTGCTGCACATGGATGATCCTTCTGCCCCCAGCTCACTTTTATTTTTATTTTTTATTTAAAGATTTTGTTTATTTATTCACTAGAGGCAGAGACATAGGCAGAGGGAGAAGCAGGCTCCCTGCGGGGAGCCCAATGCAGGAATAGATCCCCAGACCTGGGATCATGACCTGAGCCAAAGGCAGATGCTCAACCACTGAGCCACCCAGGCATCCCCCCAGATCACTTTTAAAATCAGTGGTATGGGGAAAGCCAGTGAAGAGGGAATGAAGGAAGTAAAGGATGGTAGGGGGAGCAGAAGAGGGAGAGACATCCCTTAAATCATTGCCTTGGCTTAAGAGGAGGTGACTCTGCATTCTGGTCAGCTGGTTGTCCCCGTATAATTAGAAACAGTATCCCTTCCTCTCAAAACGTTCCAGTATGGATGATAAACTACTGCCCTACATACGTGCATGCCTCAAGTACTGGCAGCACAACTAATGATAGGTCACCAGCCCTGGGACTCTAAAGGGTCAAGTGGTGCAGTAGGGTAGGAAAATTGCTGAGGATTTGTGGATAACTCAGACAAGAAATAAGAAAATGCCACTGCATTTTTCTTATACGTTGTATAATTTTTGAAAAGATTTATCTATTTATTTATTCAAGAAAGACACACAGTGAGAGGCAGAAACATAGGCAGAGGAGCCTCCCTGTGCGGAGGAGCCTAATTAGGACTCGATCCCAGGACCCCGGGATCACAACCTGAGCCAAAGGTAGACGCTCAACTACTGAGCCACCCAGGTGCCCCTATATTTGTATGATTCGATAGACTTCTTGGAGCTTAGGGAGGCAGAGAAGTGTGTTTGTATTATAAATCATGGTCTTAGGCTTAGATAAGAGATTTTCCTCATCACATCCGTCAGGGTCATTGTCCTTCTTTAGTCTTGAAGGCAGCCCCTGTGGTATTCATGGCCTCCTGTTAATCCCTCCCTGAGTGCATGCTGGATTTTTTTTACTCCTTTCTAGCAAACAGAATGGGGCTGAGGTGATGGCATGCTTCTTTCAAGATTAGGTTATGAAAGACTCTGGATTCATCTTGGCGTTCTCTCCCTCTCTCTCTCTCTCTCTCAGGGGAACTGCCTGCCATGTTGGGAGCTACCCTGTGGAGAGGTCCATGTGGGGAAGGACCTGATGTCTCCAGTCAACAGTTGGCAAGGACTGAGGCTGCCAACCACCCTGGGAGGGAGGCCGGAAGTGGATCTGGGCCCAGTAGAGCCACGAGATGATCACAGCCCCAGCCCACACCCAGACTATAGCCTTGCGAGAACCAGAGGTGCCATCCAGGCTGTGCCCGGATCCCCAACCCATGGAAGCCATAAGGTGGTAAGTTGTCTGACCCCCTGGATTTTAGAGTAACCTGTGAATCAGCAATAGATAATTAAGACAAGCACCTTTTTTGTTCCCCTGCAGAGTTCGTGGATTGGCTTCCCCACCTCCCACTGACCAAACCTGAGTAAAGCAAAAACTCCTCAACTGGCTGTCATGGAACAACAGTCACCAGATGCCTACTGTTTAGTGGGAGGGCAGGAATGCAAACACGGTTTTGAGGGAAATGGCAACAGTGAAAGGATTTATATGCAGGGGAGGCTTCATCCAGGCGAACCTCCACCAGGGCAGCCCTTGCCTTATTCTCTGTCTAAGCTCTCCAACCCATACAGCCTCTATTGTGTGTATGAAGGCTGCGTCTGGACTCAATGCACTCACTTCCACTTCTACAGAGCGGCTTCCCAGCAACGGGACAACTCACCTGCTTTTTCCCTTGGGAGACTCTAGCCTTTCTAGTTCCCTTCATTGGGGGCAGAGGCCAAGGCTCAGCCTGTGGTGCTCTTGCCTTTACTGTGTTTGAAAAGCAATGATTCCATTTCCTGCAAATTTGTAGTAAAATGTTTTGGCTGTGTTGCACATTTTACTTCATTGGTTTTAAAGCATGCTTTACCTATAAATGGGGCCACTATTTATTTTTTTGGTAAAGGCTCTTCTCAGTTCACTCTTGAGGGACAACAAAACCCGTTGGTTCAGAGGTTGGCTCTGGATCTCAGCTTCCTGGCTTTAGGTTCTGGGTCTCACATTTACCAGCTGCGCAACCTTGGGTAATTTGCTTTGCTTCTCTGTGCATCTGCTCACTCAAACAAAAATTGGATGGCAATAACTGTTATTGTGCACCTGTGAACGTGTGTCCCTTATTTATAAGGCCTAGAGCTGGTCAGCTGTTCCAGAATGGCAAACAATTAGGAATACACGGAGGACGGTCCTACAGGGTGCTTGGGCATGAGGAAGTTAACATGTACAAAAAACCACCTGGCTCTGAGTGAGCATTCTGTGAACCTCACCCACAACATCATGATATCACTTGGCATAAATGTAAAGCCACCGTTTTTAAAAATCAAAGTGATTTCTTGAGCTAGAACTGTTTTCCCTCATTTAAATTTTGGGAATTTGCCATGAGTTGTGAAATAACCCATTGGCATATACTGGATTCTTAGAGAGTGGTCCATGACTCAGATTCCTCAATAGAAGTCAGTCGTCCTCATGCAAAGCCTTTAGAAGTCATTTGCAGTCAAAGGGTGGGGATAGATTTGAATTACTCCAAGAAAAGAAAAATTGCCTGTTTAATAGGTGAGATGAGGACACTGTAGAAAACTTATGGAACTTTGGAAGAAGTGCAGTTGTAAAATAACCGAGGTATTGTGGAAAAGTCAGTTTTGTTAGTCAAAGGAAATCGTGATCAAAGTTTCAGTAATCCCTACAGAGGAGATGAATATGTACCCAGTGATGATGCACAGATACTCACAATGATCTCATCCCATAGATGTTATCAATAGCGATAGTTTCCGGTAGACTAAGGAACATGTGAGTATAGAATGCTTGGATTGTAAGGCCTGGAAATTATATTACATATAATTATCTGTTTTGGAATTAAAACCCAGAAGGTGATATATGTATACAGGTATAGAAACACCCACACATTACAACCTTCATGAGAGGCTTGGGTATATCTACTCCCAGGCTTCTTTCCTTCTTTCTGCTTCCCCGATTATGTCCCCATGTCCTTGACCTCCTGTTTGCTGTTATGCCTAGTTAACTGATCTTTCCCTCAGTTGACTAGCTTGCTCCGTTTATGTGCTTAAACGCAGGACATGCAGGTGCCAGAGGCTGTTGGTTACAACCACAAGTATTCATGCTGGTGATGTGAAGTTGGCACATATTTTTCCCACAAGCACAGGAATGTACATGGGGGAAAATATATGAATGAGTATATTATATTAAAAAAAAAAAACTACAGCAGATCCTAGTCTCTTGGAAGACCAGCAATGGCATCCTCTGGGATCTTGTTATACATGCAGAATATTAAAAGAAAGAAGAAAGAAGAAAGAAAGAAAGAAAGAAAGAAAGAAAGAAAAGAAAGAAAGAAAGAGAAAGAAATGCAGAATATCAGACCCAAACTGGACCTATTCAATCTGAATGTGCTTTTTAACAAGATTGTTAGCAATCTAATTTTAGAAATACTTCCTAGGAAACATATTAGATTAAAACTCAAGTTCTTTTTTTTTTTTTAAAGATTTATTTATTTATTCATTCAGAGAGAGAGAAGCAGGCAGAGACACAGGCAGAGGGAGAAGCAGGCCCCATGCAGGGAGCCCGATGCAGGACTCGATCCTGGGTCTCCAGAGTCACGCCCTGGGCTGCAGGCGGCGCTAAACCGCTACGCCACTGGGGCTGCTGCCCAAAACTCAAGTTCTTATAACAGCATAGCATAGCAGTAAAATCATGGAAACTAAAGCTAGAATGCCTAGGTTCACCAATGAACAACATGAATCATGCAACTTTCTAACATCTCAGAGACTCAATTTTCTCATGTATTAAATGGGAATGATCATAGTATTACCCCATTGGATTGTAATTGGATGAATAATTACAGAATGCTTGGAACAGTAACTGGCACTTAGCAATTCAGTACCATAGAAGCACTGGTTCAATATGCTTTTTTAAAGCTCAGTATAACATAGTCAAGAAGTTCTAGAATTTCTTTCAATAATAAACTCATGGAACGATTAGCAAGGCTTACTTGACTCATTTCTCCACATCCCCCCCCCCCCCCCCCCACTATTTTCTGACTTCCTCTTCTGGGCTGCCTCTGAGCCTTGTACATATTCAACTCTGGACTTTTTACTCTGTAATGTAATTATTTGTTTATCACTCTGCCTTCCACACTAGACTATGAGCCCTTGGGAACAAGGTCTCTATCTTGGTCTTTCTGTTATCCTTTCAGAGTCTGGCACAAGTAGGTGATCAACAAATGAATGAATAGATGTTTGGTTCATCACTATTTCTATTTCTTAATCTTTCTCAAGGCCTACACATTTCTTTCTTCTTCTCATGCATTTTTCTCTTTATATTATTTAACACCACCAATTGATATTCACAGAGAACCCATTGTAGATGGCTGTATATATTTTTTAAGTTTGCTAAATATGTTTTTGCATTATTTATATCAGGTTTGAAAGTGGTGCCTGCTAGTTCTGATAATGTAAAACCCAGCATATTTCTGTAACACAATTATTCCACGGAGAATTTTTGCTCTAAGAAAGTTTGGCTCTTGTCTCCTTTAGTAACAATAGGATGTGACTTCTTTCAGTTTTAGCTCCCCTGGACACACATTACAACTTGTGTTATGCACCTAGATATTTGGACCTAATTAAGGCATACATTCTTATCTTTGAATACTCAGCAAAAAACTTGCAAACCAAATCCAGCAACATATAAAAATGATTATACACCATGAGCAAGAAGGATTTATTACAGAAGCACAAGGTTAGTTTAACATCAGAAAATCCATTAAATTAGTAATACATTCTATTGATAGAATAAGAGATGAAAAAGTACATGATCATCTTAATGGACCCAGAAAAATATGTGACAAAATCCACCACCTTTTCATGATAGACACTCAGAGCAAACTAGGAATAGAAGGCAACTTCCTCCCACTGAAAAAGAGAATCTGAGAAAAACTGTCAACAAGGATCATACTAAAAGGTGAAAGATGGGGAATGTTTTCCCCTTAAGACTGTGGACAAGACAAGGACGCCCACTCTCACCACTTGTATTCAATATCGTACTAGAGGTTCTTCCAGGCAAAGGAAATGGTAGTGACTCCTAATAGATTTCTTTTTGAGATTGATAAAAATGTTCCCTACTTTGATTATTGTGATGTTTGCACGACTCTGTAAGTACACTAACCCCTCTGACTTGTACAGTTTAAACAAGCATATTTTATGTTATGTAAATTATATTTCAGTGTAGCTGTTAAATAGTCACTGTAGTACAAAATGACAAGTGACAAATGTTGTAACAGGCCTTAACCTTTTCCTAAGCACCCAGGGCATACCGGCAAGTGCACTAAACTCTTTAAACATATTTCCATCATCGCATATAAAGGAAATGTTGCTATTAGGCCTATTTTACAGCATTCAACAGATAGGGAAACTGAGGCTTAGAAAGTTGAAGTGATCTTTCAAGGTTATACAACTAACAAGTGGCAAAGGTGGAATTTGGTCCTGAATACCATCAGGCCACAACGTACAGTGGGAGTAAAGGGGAAGGACCATCCAAATTCTGCTGTTAGTGAACACATGCTTTGATTATTAAGTCCTTATGCCATTATAATTCTGTGGACTCCTAAAGGCCGCTTCCCTTGGAATGAGGTTTGGGACTGGACTTGGAATGGGTGGGGGGCTCATCTGAGTCACAGAATGTTCTAGAAGTGAGCTGAGCTGAAACACAGATTCAGGTATGGTGAGATCACATACCCAATGGCAATGATAGCATCCTACCTAAAACCTTGGCAGCACACACAGGCATAAGAGTAAGACCACGCTCTTCCTTCAGCTCCTGGGAGATCTTCAGCATCACGTCCTAGCTCTTACAAAGCAACCCAGCCTGTGGGAAGTAAACATTCATGAAGTTAGGATGGGACAATAGCAGGTGAAAAGGGGCTATAGGAGGAGATTTCCCTCCTGTTGCTAAAAAGATATTGAGACTCAGTGAGCACTGAGGCACGTGGAGCTTCTCTTCTGTGGAAATCTTATACCCTCACTGATTCTCTCTGGCCTCCCTTTTTTTCTTTTTTGAGAAAGAGAATGATAGAGAGAGAGAGAGAGAGAGAGAAAGAGAGAGAACATGCAAACATGCATGAGCTGGGGCAGGGGGTGCAGAGGGAGACGGAGAGAGAGACTTTCAAGATTTCAAGCAGGCTCCATGCCCAGCACAGGCCAGATCTCATGACCTTGAGGTCATGACTTTGAGATCATGACTTGAACCAAAACTGAAAGTTGGACACTTAACTGACGGAGCCACTCAGGCGCCCCTCTAGCCTGCCCCCTTTGTGACTTGTCTTTACCTTCAGGGTCCTTGGATGTTTCTTTTAATGTGTTTATAAATATTGAATTGGAAGTTGAAAACAGGACAGTGTGAGAAATCCGGGTTTGCTGGGCTCATCATCACCAGCAAATGTTGCATGGGGAGTGACCTCCACAGGAACTAGGGTGTTGCTATTGGCCTCCCTGGAGGGCCCTGAATCTGTGTCTTTTGAAAATTCCTGAGTGTTCTTAATTATAAGAATCTTGTTTTGATACATTTTACCTCAATTTCACCTACCTGTCAATTTCAGAGCATTTTCCTTATGGTTTTACACTGGGGAAAAACCTAAGTAAACCTCAGGCACTAAAAAATAGCTATCTATGACACATTTAGAAGGGAAAGCAGGGCATCTCAGTTGGCTCAGCACTTTAGTGCCACCTTCAGCCCAGAGCGTGATCCTGGAGACCTGGGATCGAGTCCCACGTCAGGCTCCCTGCATGGAGCCTGTTTCTCCCTCTGCCTGTGTCTCTGCCTCTCTCTCTCTCTGTGTCCCTCATGAATAAATAAATAAATAAATCTTTAAAAAAAAAGGGAAAACAAAATAAGCTTAGGATAGTTTTTAAGTGATTCTGAAAAAAATAGGTGCATGGAGTCTTATACATATCTTTTGAAAGAGGTAGGGAGCCACAGAAATGAATGACATAAAACTTGTGACATATGCATAAAATCAGCAGTACTGGTTACTGAGAACTTTCTCTATGCCAGTAAATTAGCTGACCTTCAGAGGAGAAGCTTGGGCTCAGGACCCCTCATTTTCCTGGGGTCCCTTGCAAGGCCCTTGGAGAGGCTCTAGTAGTTTTATGTTCTTAATTTTTTGTTTTCAAAGACAGTAATTTTACTGAAGTATGACATCATGTAAAAGAGGGGTAGATGATTTTGCATTATTCTTCCTGAAGAGGATCCCATACTCCCAAATCGAGTAGGTTTCAGGCCCCAGAAAACGTGCCTCAGCCTCTGCTTAAACTTGTCTCTAGAGAGAGAATTTTTCCCTCCATCTCTCCCATCCTAACCATAGAGTTAGATCTTGATTACCAAAAGCCTCCCTGAGTTCTGAGAGGTTTTGGCATCTGTTTTGCATTTTGATAAAGAGATCTATGAAGTGACAGTGGTATCCTCAGGCTGGAATAATGTGCTCAACTTCTCAACATTAAATTTAAAAGATTTAATGTTAAAAAAATAATCTAGCATTTGAGTTCTAAAACGAAAAGTACAGGATAGGGGAAACTTGGCTAGAGCGTCATCTGTGAAGAGAAGAATTAAGTGTTCTGTTTCACTACAAACTCAGTGTGTCAGTAGGTGCTAATGAGGTTATTAGAAAGCTCTGGAGTTATGGGATGTGCAGTAACCAGGCAAGCACTGTTCTCAGACCACATTTAGTATGTCCGTCCTAGTGTGTTCTGGGAATCCTATCTCAAAAGTCTTAAAGCATAATTTTCTAAAAGATAAAATCAAAAATAAAAGGAACAGGTGTCAAGTATTTTATTTAACTCATTAATTAAAATCTACTTGAAATGAGATTCCGACTTACTGAGACTTGTGTACTCTACCAGACAAAACCCATTTGCATTGCCAAGGACAGGAATCATTTGCCTTGCTATGGGTGAACATTTGCATTGTTACCCATTTTCTATGACTTAAAGTCTCTCTCTACAGATTTGTAAAATAGCCAAGTCAATCAAAAGCAATCAGAAGTGCACACCCTTATAGAATTAGATAACTCTAGAGGGTCTGTTACCAATGCTCTGAACTCCACTGAAAGAATACCAGAAATCACCTGGGCCCATTTCCAAGGATTTGGACAATTTTTCCTATATGAGAGATATTACCGAGGAGGAGAATATTTAGTGTGGAGTAACTGTGAAAGCAGAAACTCCTGACATCAGGCATCTTATGGACAAATGATGTTGGGGGGGCAGGGGGAACTGTGGGATATTTTCAGCCCAGGGAAGACAAAGTATATTATACTGGGGATATTTTCTACCTGGCAAAGATAAGATACATTGTTGACAGTGATTCAAGTTATACAGTATTACAGAATTGTCATGAAGCAAAGGGTTATCCTTCTCTATGGTTTAAGAGGCCAGAACAGGATAAGGGGAAAACAAACAAAAAAACCCAGGAAGTTACAGCAAAGCAGATCCTAATTCAATATATGAAATTCCTGTTCGGAAATGAAAGGGCTAATTTTTGGGTTCCTTGCCATTGGAAATATTCAAGCAGAGGTTGTATAATTTTTTTTTAAGGAATTTTATGGACCTATTTTTTTAAAAAGATTTTATTTATTTATTTATTTATGACACACAGAGAGAGGGAGACACACAGGCAGAGGGAGAAGCAGGCTTCTTGCAGAGAACCCGATGTGGGGCTCTATCGCAGGACCCCGGGATCATGACCTGAGCCCAAGGCAGATGCTCAACTGCTGAGCCACCCAGGCGTCCCATAGATCTAACTGCTACACTTTTCAGAAATTTGGTCTACAGCAGTGTTGTCTTAGAAATACAATGCAACTTGTGGAATTTTAAATTTTCTTGTAGCCAGATTTAAGATAAATACTGATTACATTGAGTTCACTAATATACATTGTTTAACCGGATACATCTAAATCCTTATTAGTTAAGCACACGATCAATACAGAAACCATGAATGAAACCTTTTGTTTATTTTTTGGGCTGTTTCTGAAATTCAGTGTGTATTTTCCAGGTGGCAACATGTCTCAGTTTGGACTTGCTACATTTTAACTGTCCAACAGCAACATGTAGCTCTTAGTGATCTTAATGGACAGCACAGGTCTAGACCACTGATTCTCAAACTTTACCCTGGAGGATTTGTAAAGACATTATTGCTGGGCTCCATCCCAACTCTTCAGTCTGGAGTGGAGCCCATGAATTTGCATGTCTAACGATTTCTGGGACCGTGCACTACAAACTTTTGTTTTAGACAAACCTAAAATCTTTACACTATAAGATGAGAAATGCTTCTCTTGACATGGGTATACATTTTGGACATCTGTCACTTATTTTTGTTAAATGATGATCTTTGTGCAATAAAAATGAGATTTTTCTCAAGTTTGACTCCAAAATGATTGACTTTTTCAGTCTTCATTGAAAGTTGCCTCTCATATCATCTTGAGCTCCTAATGTTTTTCAGCATTCATTTTTCAACAGAGGTACTTTTACAAATTTCACTGCAACTAGATAAACACTAACATAAGAGTGATTTGAAAGGGGAGTTTAAGATTTTTATATTCTTATAAAGAGCATTTAATGATGGGGTATGATTTCCCAATGTGTTAGACCCCAAAGATATAAATCTCTTTGTTTTTCTTTTGTAACATATCTGTAGGCTACTGAATTTATCTAAATCTTTCTTGAAACTATAAATTTGCTAAACTATATTATAATTTTATAATAATAATTTTATAATAATAATTTTATATCAAAATTTTGAAGCTTAATAAATATATAAAGTAAGCCTTCTAGTTATTTTTCGTAGAATTTTATCTTTTGATTTCCAAGAGGAGCTTTTTAAATTTTCTTGTGACAGGATTTGGCAATCACATCTATATCTAACTTACTGATCCCACATCATTTCCCAACTAGAATGTGTCTAGATATCTCCTTGGGAACTTTAGTTCGGGTCTTATCCAATGATGCTTATCCAATGGCTATCTCCATCTATATCCATAAGGAATTCCATTTTCAACTTATGCTATCAAAACCCACATTTCTTGCATGAGTGTTTTGGTTTGGCCTCTTCGAATGATCAGTTAAGGACCAAAGCAGTTATGAAATGGAAAAAAAAAAAAAAAAAAAAGGAGGAGGAGGAATTGCATCTCAGTGTTTTGGGAAAGGAGACAGACCTGGATATTCTTGGTAGCCAAGAAGACAAAAGTTTCTTCTCAGCAGATACACAGACCTTTATTTTCATGTAGCCAAGAAACAAAAGTTTCTTCTCCTTCTTAGGAAGTTTGGGAATACAACAGGGGCCATTTTTTCATGGTCTTCACGAATGCACAAGGTTTCCATCAAATCCAAATATAGATGGGCTTGGATGTGCATGCTAGTCAGGAACACCAGGTTCCCATCAGGTTTTTGTTATAGAGGAAAAGCTTATTCAAGCTGGAGCAATTCCCAGGGAGGACCAAAATCAATGGCTTAAAAATATTAAATATAGAGAATTTTAAAATGTAAATTAAAGATTTATGAAGCTTTTCCTAAAAAAGAATTCCTTTAGGTGTGCTGTGGCTCAGAGATGCCATGTGAGAATAGGATTTTGACCTTCAGAGTATGTACCATGAAACAATATATTTGCTATTTTTGCTTGGAAGTGTTTAAATTATTTTCAACAGACCCAGAATTTTCATTTTAAATTATGGAGTTTCCAAAACATGTTACAGGTTATTAAAAAAAGATAAAAATATCGTCATGTGAATTGGTCAGCTAGCATTTATTTTGACCATCTACTAGGAGCCTGATTCTTAGTAGGTCCTCAAGATTCAAAGATGAATAAAATGTGACCATTAACTTTTGAGAGCTTATCCTCAAGTGCTAGAGAAAGACATGCGAGTGATAATTATGGTGCAAATGCTTTGGGAATAGCACCTGTTTTTGCAAAATGTGGGAGTTGGGGAAGGTTTCACAGGGAGAAAGAATTTGAGTAGAGTTTTGCAGGCAGTGAGGGAGTAAGGGGGGTTTGGAGGTAGGGAACAGAAGAAGGAGCAAGAGGTGTTCTCCCTTCAGATGGAGGGAGCACCATAAGCAATATCCATAATAGGAAATACATGGCATTACATCTGGGGACTAGAAATTATTTGGTGTTGCAGGAGTTATAAAAGAGGCTGATTCAACCCAAATGAGACAGACCCTGGGTGGCATGCCTGGGAGTTTTGAGAGCATGTGGCATTCGAGATGAAGATAATCGAGAGGGAGGGAGAACAGCTAGTAGGTGACTGCAGTAGACAGGATGAGAAATGACCATGTCTAATTACCCAGCATCCTGCTTGCTACTCAATTGTGTCTATCAGTAAGCATCTTGTACATTTTGAATGTCAAATGTATTTTTGAAAAACAGATTTGAGCTTGTCAACAATCAGCAGCTACTTATTAATTATCCCACATATTTCTGGAGTTACAATATTCTTTTACAGGATTAATGAAAGCCATACCATCTTTGAAGCTAGCAGGTTGTGCGTGCATATTCTAATTTCACTGCTTATTGCTTGTCATGTTGGATAAGTTACATGAACTCTCTGAGCCTCAGTTTCCTCCTCTTTATCACAGAGATAATAATACATCTCAGAGTTGTCATAAGGATTAAATGAAAAAAAAAAAAAGGATTAAATGAGCCAATAAGTCTAATTTGATGTAGGAATGAGTTAGGGGCAGATGGGGCTAGGCAGGGGAAGATAAGAGAAAGGCCCAGAGTTAGGCTCCCAGAAATTTGTGGGCTCCCATAAACCCCAAGGACACTGAAAGGTTCCTTCTCATCCCGAGAAAACAGAGATGAGATAGTAAAAATGGAGAAAAATAATAAACCTGGCTCCCTTGCTCTAAAATGTTAGGGAGTATCTCACTTTGATAATTACTAAGTAATCACAGAAACTCACCAGGCCAGAAAGAAATAGGTCATTAAGGTGTTATTAATAGTCCCTGCTCAAACCAGGACTGCACAAGAATCCCAAGGCGGTGGGTTCCCTGGCTAGGTTCTCAGAAAAACACTGCCATGCCACTAAAAGCCCTCAGTGGCAACCCTGTCGGGACCCCTCTCACTTCTGAGAGCTTTCTCTGTATCTCTGTTTAATAAACTTCTATCACTTTACTCACTCTCCGTTGTCCACAAGATTCATTCTTCGACTCCACGGGACAAGAACTTTGCTCTCCCATATCAATAGTACTTGATTCGAATTTGGTGCTCAGAATGTCCTCATTGCTGCTCCTGTCCTAACCCCTTCCCCGACTTTGGTGTGAAATGTGTTTTTTTCTTAGGTCTGTTCATAGATTTAACATTGAATTTATTGAAATAACTTTTAGAATTTTGTAGCATCTCTGGAGAAACTGGAGCCACTTGTGGATTGGTTTAGTGAAGGTTTGCTCTAGCCCAGTGATTTTTAGTTCTGCTGTATATTGATATTAATTCATAGAGCTTTTAAAAATTATGATTCTTGGCTCTGAACCTCTCCCATAGTTCAGAACCACTGCTATTAATTCATTTGAAAGAATTCTTCTGAAGATTCATCTGATCTGGGGCTGTTATTTTAGTTTTTCACACAGACTACAGTAACTGCTTTGAGTATTGTGAATGAGGTTCACAAGGGTGTTTTTTCATAATTCATACTCAATCTGCAAAATCATGTTGATAGTTTAGAATAGCATTTAAGTTGTCACATGATTGTTCTCCAGTACCTTTTTCCTAAGTTCATTTTATCATAAAAGATTCCTTTTCTGGGTCACAAAATGAGCTAGGTTTTTTTTTTTTTCCTGGCAGAAATAACATACTAAGATTATTTAATTTTGTTCACTTGGTATGACTTTAAGGACTCAGATTAGAAGACTCTTCTTTATAGTAGGACATGACTCAGCTCTGGAGATGTTAGTAATACATGAGTCTATCCAAAAAATTGATGGTGAAACTACTAGAGGCATTGCTGGAGGCATCTGGATCTTTCATTGTATTGTGAGCATCTGGGATAACTCCACCAATTAAAGGGAACTCTTACGGAGCCCCTGCGAAAAGATTCCAAGAAAGTGTTGTCAGAGAAACTTGAAAAGCTAGGGAGAATTAATGGGAAGAAAGAAGAGAAGATCACTAGAGTTCTAGGTTGGGAATTTCTTGATACAGAGAACTGCCAAATTCACTATGGAGAGTGGAAAGAATGTTAAGCATTAACAGGAGATCTTAGACAACCACTAAGGGTGTAAGCTTGGGGGAAATCATATGACCTCTCTGAACTCTGCCTTTTGCAGGTGTTTGTGTTTTTTGTTTTGTTTTGTTTTGGGTCTTTTTTGTTTGTTTGTTTGTTTTGAGAGAGAGAGAGACAGAGAGAGCAGAGGAGGGACAGAGGGAGACAGAGAATCTTAATCAGGTTCCACATCTAGCACAGAGCCCAACTGTCAAAATGTGGGACTTGATCTCAGGATCCTGAAATCATAACCTGAGCCAGAATCAAGAGGCTCAGTGAGGACTGAGCCACCCAGGTGCCCCTGAACTCTGCCTTCTAAATGAAGGGATTTGCAGGGGCTCTTCCATCAGGAAAAGTTGTGAAAAGACGTTTGAAATGGGCAAAGGAGATGTCTGGATGTTCTTTTAGTGGGAATCTGGCCATTGTGTCAGGGGCCTTCCCAAGAGAGTCAGATTCTCTGGGGCCATAAGTCTTCCATTGTCTTTGCTGTATTTTGTAACTCTGTAGCAATAGAAATGGGGCCTTAAAGTCATTAGTTTATAAATTTATTGAGCTGCTGGGAAACTGTAGCTGGGAAACCACTAGACCCTAGCAAGGCAAGTACAGAGAAATGAGATAGGTTTCCAGTCAGTTCCTAGCCTAGGAAAAGAGTCACATACCCCCCACTGTACAGTCATCCTTTACCTGTTCCCCTACCAACTTCCCCATCCTCGAATCTATCCAGGAATAGAGAATAGGGCAACAAAGAAACATTATGCAAAAGGGTAAGGTGGGCATGAAAACAATTGCGAGTATTTTATAGTTAATGACAAGTTGTGTGTGGTTAAGCTTTTGGACCAATTACTGAGGGAATTTAATGAAGCTAGATGGTAAGATTTGACCAGCTTTTTTAAGAGCTTTGTTTTCCATACTAAAGAAACATTATGCTTGAAGAAAGTGAATCTTATATACTATATGTGTCAGGGCATCTGTAGGGATTTTTAAGCAGGAAAGAGACAGGATGTTACCTTCACTATTGATATGGAAGATGAGCAATGAGGAGAGAGGGGAGACCGGACTACCTAGGTGAAAGCTGGCAGAGTTTTGAACAATGAAAGTAGCTGTGCAAATGAAAAGAAAGGTAGAGGTGGAGAGCTATGCTTTGAAATGGAATTAACAGGATTGAATTAGAGAGGAATATTGCATTTATGAGAAGGAATATAGTGCGGGTTGATTATGAGCTTTCTATATCATACCAGAGGTAAAGAATGTAAGAAAAGTAAGTTGTGAAAACAGGTGGGGTAAGTAAGGAATGAATTTAGCTACAGACATGTTTGAAGTAGCAACTTAGCAACTTACCAGTGATTATGAAGCAAATTTACATTTGTATAATTATTTATAATCTTCAATAATCTTCGTATGTTTTTTTATAATTGTGAGTTGACACTTGCATAGTATCATATTTTTGTCTTTTATAGAGGGCAATGCTATTCTTATCAACATCATGAATGCATGAATATGGATCAAGTAATTTGTGTGTCAGTGGTTCTTTTCACAATGAAAGCACATACAGTTGTCCTTTGATTTTCCCTAATGGTCACACCATGATTTGTAAGGCCTGTTTCTCAAGGAAATTACCAGAGGCCTTCTGTGTATGGGTACACCATTTGTCACGGTACCCCAGGCCTTTACACAGTATCTACTACAGAGTACTTAATCAATAAATGCTGCATGAATGAATGGATGGTTGCATGAAAGGCCACATTCAAGTCATCAAAGCTTAGATAGAGCAGTATAGTTGCATTACTGATGGACCTCCTGAAAGAAGGTCAGCACTTGGTATTTGTATCTTCATCATGTCCTTGAGGGTTGCTCACATGTGACTTGGGCTTTTGAAAGTGCATAAGAAGTAGGACAAAGTGTGCAAAAATTCACATCTCAAATCATCTTCTTGCCTTCTTCCTATAACCTCAGTTCCTCTGGTAGATTTATCAATTACTTCCCTGTATCTGAAACGTAAAGATCACACGCCTTCCCCCATCTATGTGATCATTGGTTAGAGAGGATTATGGAAAAACCAGTCTAGAATACATATAGTTGTCTAAAACCAAATTATCTTGAAGTCAAATACCTAGAGTCACCTACTGATTGTCAGCAGGTCCTATTTTTAATCTGTGGTCTCAAAAGGATATGGTCAATTTCCTAAGGCTTTTAATACATTTGAAATCCTCAAGTGATGGACTGTTCTTGTATTGTTTTACATACTTTGTAAAAAGTGCACACAAATGTGCAAAACCTAAAGACCACTTCTGACTATGAATATAAAAATAATAATGATGATAATATAGACAGTAATGAAACTAATACTGGTAATTATCAAGTTAACTTAAATGTAAAATGACCTAAGAAAATATCCAGGTCATACACACAAAATGTCAGTTTCTTATAATTATAACCATAATAATGACATCACTTGAGTGTTTTACTTTATTTTTTTTACATTTTTTACATTTTTTACATTTTTACATTTTTACATTTTTTACATTACATGAAAGGTAGAGTCAGTTTTGCTATAACGTGTTCTTAAAAACCAACACATGTGTTCTTAAAAACCAATGTGCAAGGGGCTCCGGGGCGGCTCAGTCGGTTAAATGTCTTCCTTGGGCTCAGGTCTTGATCTCTGGTTCCTGGGATCCAGCCCTCTAGGACCCTGCTTCTCCCTGCCCCTCTGTCCGTCCCTGCCCTGCTCATGTTCTCTCTTTCTCTCACACTCTCAAATAAATAAGTGAAATCTTCAAAAAACAACAACCAATGTGCTATGCAAAATTGGCAGTAAAAATCACAGGGCACATGGAGGAAATGAGTCTAGGGGCCAACACTCAAAAACTTCATCAGTGACACATTAAAGAAAAAAAGGGAATGTAATAAAGTGGTAGTTTTTGGCACATTTCAAAGATGCATTAAATGCTAAAGTAAGTGTGGCTTTTAACCTGGAAAAGACGTTTGCTGGTGGAAGCAGGTATTAGAAGGCTGCAGCTTGTGGGTTACTGTGAAGGGGCAGGAGGAAGGTTCCTTGAAATCTTAGGAACAGTTGTCACATCGGATGAAGCTGGATTGGCTGCTAACACGTGGCGAACTGACATAACTTTAGATGTCTGAGGTGTGCATGTGTGCGCATCTAGGGTATTCCCTGCACAACTCAGTTCAACCAGGTGCAGTTTTCTGTGTTAGTTTGGTGTTTCTCACTGGCAAAAGTGCATAAGCAGCAGGGAAGTCTTGTGCTCAAATTGTTCCTCATTTATCAATTGCAGCAGCACGAATTTGCATTTTCAAAACAAGCACTCCAGTAGAACTGACTATTCTAGTTTAAGTGCATTATCTATATGAACTTATTTAATCATCCCATCGGTTTGGTACTATTATTGTTCCCATTTCATTAATGAGGAGGCTGAGGCAGACAGTTGAGCAGTCTGATCAAGATCAAAACTTATTGAGTGACAAAGCCATTATGTTGTACTATACTGCACTGTCTTTCAACATTAAATGTTAATGATACATTTAATGAGAGCAGTGTTTCCATCAGACTTTTGGAGAGGATCATTTGAAATAATTTTTACTGTCTGATAATCATTGTGTCTCACCAAAATCTCTCATGTTGTAGTTTTAGTCTATTTTTCTGTTATCTCCTTTGTCCGGGTAGGGAATACCAAGTCATAGTGTTGTATGTTACTGCCCCTTAAGTAATTAAGGCCCAGTGGAAACTAGAGCAGTCAATCTTGTTTAGTGCTTAGCATGTACTCAGCACCAGGCTACACATTCTCTTTCATCACTGATAATTATGCTAAAAGTAATATTCAGTGAAGTCTAATCAATGGGGTTCCAATCATAATGTAAACATGCTGTGCTCCATTAGCATTAGAAATGTTTATTGCTTTGTGTATTTCATTAGTGTCCCTGGTTCCTCCTCATTACACAAACTGTTTATGAAGTAGAAATATTTAATATAAAACATCTTGAACGCTTTCTGTTTTTGAGGAGTAGCGTTTTAGGTTGCTAAGTAGGCACTTAATTCATATCCCATTGAGAGTTGGTTGCAAACGTGAAAGGATGAATAATGACACTCTGAATGGGCTTTTTGCTACAATAGTGGCTAAAACTTGGCTCTGAGTGAAAGGTGGGAGAGGGTTATGGAATAATAAGCTTTGGCTGTATTGCTGGTTGGACTTGGTTCAGATTTTAATTCTTCCATTTGTTACCTGTGTGATCATGGCTAAGGCACTTAATTCTCTGAGTTTCAGTTTCTTCCTCCATAAAATAATACCTTTGTCATATTACAAATTAGTAAGCTAAATCACATTGCATACTTAATATATGATAGGTGATTCATAAATTGCCAGCCAAGGAGGGAGGACTCTGCAGTCCACCAAGAGACCTCAGATCCTGGGCTTTTAGTCTGAATAGGGCAAACCTGAGGTTGAAGCCAAGCTGTGGACCATGTGCCACAAGGCAAAAAAGCTAGGGAAGGGGTAGAAACAGAGGTCACAAGGACAGAGAAGGGAGAGGTCAGAGGAGCAAGTAGAGGACTAAGGCTGCAGAGAAGGGCTGGTTTTGGAGCAAATCTCTTCAACCTGGAATTCCAGCCCCTGATTCCCTTTTCTATACCTAAGCACAGTTTGAATACATGGCATGTAGGACAGGACCAGTGGACCTTAATGTAACTTATGAGCTTTAGTTAATCACAGCATATCAGTATTATTAGCTCATTGTCTATGTAACAAATGTTCCATAGGGAATGCAAGATGCTAAGAAGGGGAAATTGGGCTGCGGAGGCCAGTAGATGGCAATTGTTTATACTTTCTGCTTGATCCTTTTGGGACAAAAAGAAGGGTTCATAAAATAAAATCTATTACATTTAAAAGAAGTTTCAGTTATAGTAGGTCTCTTTTTCCAAGCTTTCTTCTTTCACTTCCTTTGCTCTTGTTTTTTTTTTTTTTTTTAGTTATAGTTGAAATGATTTTTTTTTTTTAAAGATTTATTTATTTATGATAGACAGAGAGAGAGAGAAGCAGAGACACAGGCAGAGGGAGAAGCAGGCTCCATGCCAGGAGCCCGACGCGGGACTCGATCCCGGGACTCCAGGATCGCGCCCTGGGCCGAAGGCAGGCACGAAACCGCTGAGCCACCCAGGGATCCCCTTTGCTCTTGTTTTGAACCCTCCTGACCCCAGCTGCCAAGACTGGGTCCAGCATATCTCCCAGTTTTCTCAGAGGCAGGCTGCAACACGGCTGGAGTGTGCACTTTAGTTGGTGTTTGATTCTTAACAGTTCCTACAACTCATGTTTTCCCCGTAATGGTGATGGGGCAAATTAGCTGAGTTCACCAAGTCTAAAGGAGTTAATTTGGCAGCTCAGAGCATAGGTTTTTGAGACAGACCTCAGGTCGCTCACCACCAAAAGTCTTTTGGTCTCTCTTTTGGTTTCAAAAGAGACCAAAAGTCTGAGCCTTTTGTTTTCTCACCTGAAAATGAGATGATATTGAAACTCTTCTGAGAAAGTGAGCAAATGGACACCATGGGACATGCATGCTTTACAAAGCATCTGCTACATCGGCAAGTGCTTGTCTCGGTTATCCATGCTGCTAAATAAACCACTACAGAGCTTCCTGGATTACAACAATGATTTATGATTTATGATTTCTCACAGTTCTCTGAGTCAGAAATACAGGCAGGGTCTTTCTGCTACACATAGTATCAGTTGGGGTCACTCACTTGGCTGCATTCAGCTGGTAGCTAAGCTGGGTTGGAAGGTCCCAAAGGGCTTTATGCATGCGCCTGGGCCTCTCTGCTCCTGCACCCATCATGACCTGCCTACCTTGCTCTTCCTCGCAGCATGGTGGGCTCAAGGCAGTAGGCTTTCATCTGTGACCACTGGTTTCTGAGAGCAAAAGAGGAATTGGCCAGCCCTCCTTAAGGCTAAGCCCCAAATTGCACAGGGTCACTCTACCAACAGTCTGTTGGACAAAGCAGGTCACGAAGCCAGCTCTGATTTAAGGGGAGGGGAAAGAGCCTCTTCCTAGAATGGAAGAGTGGCCTGTGCCTACAGGTGAGTAAGAATTGTGGCTGCCATCTTTGGAGACAACCACAGTGCTCAAATTCTTTCTTTCCTGTGAATTTGTTTGTCATCTTGCCTAACAGGCTTCCTTCTATCTTCTACAGCTAAATGGCATGCTGCAAGGCAGACAGAGGTAGTCTAGTTGCTGTGGGAACTAAAGTATGGGTGTGGCCAAGGCACTGTTCTAACTTGGCCACTGTATTTCCTTGTTATGCCAAAGAGGGCTCAAGACATTTTTAGTATTGTTCTGTCAATACTATGTCCTCACTTAAGCATATTATCTACTGTGTATTTTATTTTCTGTCATGAGATTATTTTGAGACTTTTTAAATAAGAGATCACTAACACAAACATAGACATTATTTGAACGTGACATTTTACATTTTTGGTAATACCATAGAAAACCTACTATTTTTTCCCCCCCAAGATTTATTTACTTATTTCTGAGAGACACAGACTGAGAGATTGAGGAAGAGACCCAGGCAGAGGGAGAAGCAGGTTCCTCGCAGGAAGCCCGATGTGGGACTCGACCCCAGATCTTGGGATCATGACCTGAGCCCAAGGCAGGCACCAACTGCTGAGCCACCCAGGCGTCCCGAAAACCTACTACTAACACCACAGAAGAAGAAAAGTTGAAGCCACACTGGCTTCTGTATTTGAGTTTTTGTTGTTTTTCCTTTTGACTAGTATGTCCTTTTCCCCTCCTTGCCTCCTGCCTTCTGTGGGCAAAAGAGCACTTATCTTTCAAAACCGTTTATATGTCACTTCCTTAATGAAGCCCCTATTGACACACCTGCCACCAAGTAAACTTGATCACTCCCTCTTTTTGTTGGTCCCACTGCACCCTGAAAGCTTCTATCTTGGTAATCATAATTTTTATTGCACTAATATATTTATAAAGGCTAATCAGGTCGCCATATGGCTGCTGGCACAGGGAAACTAATTCCTAAGTGCCTACCATGTGTTATGTGGGGGATACAAAGAGGGATAAGAGGAATCCTTTGCTCATTGTCGATTGGAGGGGATGACTATAAAATGCATTTTTCAAACACGGTCTTAATTTTGGCACTAGAGATCTGTACCTGGTATGTGGAAGCACTTTAATCACTTGAGAGTGGGTTTCATTTGTCAGAATACTAGGAGGGTCCTCTAGAGGTTTTGCTTCCTAATAAAAGTAGATTTAAGAAGCCTCACTATAATGATCCCATGTTCCAATGGCAGCCTTTGTCATTTTGGTGCTAGAAGTAGGGCCCCGTACATAAGTGGTATGATCTCAGAGAAGTGAAGAGTTTTGGCACGTGTTTACTTAGAGCAGACGGGGATTTCTGATGGATAAGGGCTTTCTCGCCCTGTGGTAAGGCTGTGAGGATCCTACCTAGCACAAGGGCTTCTAAAAACTTCACGAGGTAGGATAAGGGCCCTGCCTAAGACTCTTCATTTCCTTGCAGGGCAGAGAGGTACTTTTAAGCTGAAGAAAAAGATGAAAAAAGCACTTGAGGAAATGAAAATTACCCTTGAACTGGCCTTTACCTGATGAGCTACTGTAACAGTGAGATTGTACTAGGTTATGCTGCTTAGCAGACGATCCCAAAATTTCAGCGGCTTATAAAACAAAGCCTTACTGGGCAGCCCGGGTGGCTCAGCGGTTTAGCGCCACCTTCGGCCCAGGGCTTGATCCTGGAGTCCCGGGGTCGAGTCCCAAGTCAGGCTCCCTGCATGGAGCCTGCTTCTCCTCTGTCTGTGTCTCTGCCTCTCTCTCTGTGTGTCTCTATGAATAAATAAATTAAAACAAACAAACAAAACCAAACTTCTCATTGACATAACATGTCAACTCCTGGTTGCCTGATGGCTCTGATCAAGGAGTCTTCTTCATGCCAGGATCCACACTGACTGAAGAAGCAGTGCTTTTCTTGGACTGTGTAATCTGGGGACAGAGGGACAAATAATGATGGCAGAACCACATGACAACTCCTGAGGCTTCTATTAGAAGTGGCTTGTGTTGGGGGGAGATGCCTGGGTGGCTCAGCAGTTGGGCCTTCGGCTCAGGTCGTGATCCTGGAGTCCGGGATCGAGTCCTGCATCTGGCTCCTGCAAGGAGCCTGCTTCTCCCTCTGCCATGTCTCTGCCTCTCTCTCTCTCTCTCTCTCTCTCTCTGTCTCTTATGTATAAATAAATAAATCTTTTTTTTTTTTTTAAAGAAGTGGCTTGTGCATAGCTACCCATGTTTAGTTGATCAAAGTGGGTCCTATGGTCAGTCAGTGAAGTATGATCTCGAAGAGAGGGGTAGCAAATGGCAGGAACATAAAACCAATCTGTTACAGCTGTACCAAGCCTGAAAACTAAAAGCTGGTGTTCGGAAGACAAAGCCCGAGAAGAGGTCAAACCAAAGTAGATTCATAAACAAAACTTTAAGCAGGCAAAGTATGAGACCAGATCATCTGATAAGAAAAAAAAAATACAAAAGAATCAGAATGTCTTGCCTTATAAGCAAAGCTTGAAAGCTTCAGAAATCAAAATGTACATAATGAAAATTTTGACATCGTGAAATTTAATAAAGGGAAACCTCACTCAGATGGAGTTGGGAGGCCGGAGGGGGAGACAGCAGAGGGAGCCTAATCTCTCAAACCTCTGTAATAGGAAGAATTGTCAGCAGCAAAGAATTATTAATTAATCCCCTCCCAATAGAGAATGACGTCCATTGTATCTCCTACAAAAAATAAGCCACCCCTGCAACTCTGCTAATGAGAAACCATTATCACCCTGAACTCTTGCTCTTCTCTGATGAACGACCCCTTCCAACCTCCTTCTTCTCTATAAAATAATATCCCTCTCCTTTATGTGTTGGATTTGTCTATGGTTTGCTGTAGTTTACATGTTCTGAATTGCAGTTCTCTGATATTCCTGAGTAATTCTATTTTTTCCTGTAAAAATTGCTGACTGCTTTGTTTTTAAGGTTAACAATGTGTTTACTGACAAAACAAAAATCAGACTAACAAACAAAACCAAAGAAATGTCTTAGTTCAGACATAATCCTACTGAAGCCCATGTTTTTTTGAGTAATCTAGGTTAGTCTTGGCAGGTCATGGAGGTACTTTGTGGAGAAATGGATCCACAGTGAGCACACTTCCATGTATTTGGCATCATTACTTGTGCTCGAAATGCTGTTTGCTCATTCACTGGCCTCTAAATCCTACTCATCCTTTTGCATTTGCCTTAAAAGTCATCTTTTCCAAGAAACTTTTCTTGATCATTCCCATCTGTATGAACTGCATCTTCCTTAGACATAATGGTGCTTGCATCTCTATTAACTACATTGCCTTTATTATAGTTACTTATTGACTCCCCCCTTCCCAATCCCAAGAGAAATGTGAATTCCTTGCAGCCAGAAGGGGTGTTGTTCATTTTGGGGGGTCTCCCACAGTGCACAATGCAGAGCACTGCATGTGAAGGAATATAGTTCATTGTTGAAATTTAGAAATTTGCAATCTGGTTAGAAGCCATTTGACATACATATATTAGCTCTGTCCTTGAGGTCCTCCCAGAGCATAAGATGCACACAAGAAGAAAATAATAATTGTTCATGACTACTGTAGAGCCGAAACTCACCAACACAAGAAAGCCTTCATAAGGTTGGGAAAAGATGGGGAAAGATTGGGAGGAGAGAGATGTGTAAGTTAGGGATGCTGGGGAGCAATCTTAGTGTCTCTTCGTCCCTGTGACATCTAGATCAGTCTGTCCCTTTTAGGTATTTCTATTTTCTTAGTATCCCTCTGCTGATGTGGTTTGACCTCAGTTAGGCAAACACTAAAAGTGAGCAATATAAAGTGAATTTAAGGAATTGAATATGATATTAGGTTGAAATATCTTAAAAATTACATACAGGGATATGTGGAGTACTTGTGTTCATAATATAGAGCACGGATATTTTTAGATTCTCTGATATTAGATTTAGGTGTGCTTGTTCTAGTTTATAAATCAAAGAATTGGCCTATATCTTCGGTCTGTGTGTTTAGGTTTTATAGTGACAGATACCTTATAATAACTAGAAATAGAAATTCCATCTTTAGTGATAATATAGTACAGGGACCTGAGAAGAGAAGGTCTTAAGGTGCTGTTAATTAGCAGAAATCTGAAGCACACAGTCTCAAAGCAATTAAGGCTGTTAATTGAATACTTGGATGCATAGTGGAATGGTTCATATGTTGCTGGGTAGGCTATCCTAGCCTTACAGTGGGGAGCTACATTATACACATGATGGCGAATAATTTAGAAAGAACAAATATGGGTAAACATATGTTTGTCTAGTAGTTAACTGAATTTATGAATAGTGATATATTGTTGGCTATATACAAAATGGCCCATTAGCTGCAAAATTCAATATTGATAATTCAATCTTTCTGCCTGTCTGCTATAAATATGGCACACCATTTACTCATGGAACGTTGAGTTTTTCTGCCAGGGTAATTTTGCTGTCCTCTGGTTTGGTAAACATCTCTATAATTCATGTGATATTTTAAACGAAATTGGTGGTCACACAATGGCTGCAGTTTGGCACCTATGCATGTTTGGGCAGAGCGGAATGGACATTGCTTATGAGCTCAGGGTGGCAAAATGATTTTATTATTTTCTACAGATTCCATTAGCTGCAGCATTTGATTCATGTGTGAATATCCTTCTAGAAAGAGACTTTAATGAAAACTTCAAGACTGTGAAAAAGTTTTCAACAATGGGAAAAGTGAAATGTTCCTTTTAGAAGAACTTCAATAAAAATGGTTAATACTTTGGGTAGTGCTTATTACTTTTAAAAATGATAGCTGTAGGGTAGACTTACCCTTCTGTCAATCTCAGGCTTATTAGGGAGCAGAGGAGAGAGGGTATCCACTAAACAACACCCAAAAGGCAGTGAGTGAAGAATGAATTTCATCTCCCTTAGACTGTGGCTCAAGTCCTCATAATGGTAGACTTTCTAGTCTCTATCTTAAGGGGAAACATTTTTTTTTTTTTTAATGAATGCTTAGAACCCTCAAAGCTAAAGCTGACCAATAGTTTTCATCTATTTTGCCGAATGTTCCAGAAAGTGTCAGAATTGAGTGATTTGAGCTGCCCCCCCCCCCCCCCTTCAATCCCAACTCTCTTTCTGGGCTAATTTCTAACAACCTGTTAGGTGGCTTTTTTAAAAAGTGGAGGGCTGAGCAGGCAGTGAAGATTAGGAGCACAGAACCTAAAAATCCCCAGGAGGAGAATCTCCATCCCTCTATAAGGATTTAAGCATTCATACAGATGGTGTGATTTAGGAACTGGCTATTCGAACTGCTAACAGATATTTTGGTGCGTGCACGGAGCATATAAAAACAAATTTCGCTTAAGGTCCAAATCTGAGCTTATTACGCATATACACCTTCTAAAAATGCAGAGTAAACTTGCTCAGGGGTTTTCAGCTTGGGGCTTTTCAAACGCATTGAAACAGGGGGCAGAAGGCATTAAGTCACTGGGTACATGTTTAAGAGGTAACAATGCGACCTCTTTGATCGGGAAAGTTCCTGTTTGTTATGCAATGTGTGCATTTCATTATTTACACGATTTCACTAGGCCTTTGGGAACTGTGTACACAGCAAGCTGTGCCTGCAGCAGCACCCAGGCTCCGCTGCTAAAACCAAACGCCCTTTCTGTTTTGCTTTCCACTCCTCTTGCTTTTCAGGTAAAAAAAAAAAAAATTTAATGGGGGAAAAAAAAAATCCCAAAAGCCAAAACCCAAATAGTATCTACTTCTCCAAAACAATTTTGTCTTACGTGTTTTAGGAAGGGCAAGTTTCTCGGGAATTTTTCCATGCTCCTTTCCACTGTCCTCTAAGGACGAACTGTAAAGTAAATAGCCGGTGATAAAAATCCAGAGTGGAAAACTTGCGGGGTCCTTCCAGCCCTCTCTTTTCTCTTACCCGTGGCAATGAATCTCTCTCCTCCCGGACCTGCCCGTCGGCTTTTTTTTTCTTTTTTTCTTTTCTTTTCTTTTTTTTTTTTTTTTTTGTATTTCCTGCAGTAAAGCCGAAAGCAGATAAGGTGGCAAGCCCCGGGTCGAGGGCCGGCGCACTGGGGTCCCGGGGGCAGGTGAGCCCGGGCGGGGGGCGGGCGGCGGGGGGTCCCCGCAGGCAGGGCGCGGCGGCTCGCGCGGCTCCAGGGCCGGGGTACCCGGGAGCCCGGGGCCGCTCCCCCCGGTGCAGCCCCGCGCGGGGGCCGCGGAGCGCAGGGGCGGGTCCTCCCGCGCCAGACACGCCCCGGCCGGGTTTATAAGCCGCGGGAGCCGCTGCCGGCGCCGCGGCTCCGCTCGCGCTCCCCGGGTGTCGGGACGCGCCCCCCGCGCACTCCCGCCCCTGCACCTTCCCCGCGGGGGCGCCCCGGGGACCCTCGGCCTGCCCATGGCTGACCTGAGCTTCATCGAGGATTCCGTCGCCTTCCCGGAGAAGGAGGAGGATGAAGAGGAGGAGGAGGAGGGGGTGGAGTGGGGCTACGAGGAAGGTAACCGGCCGCGGCAGGCGGGTGGCCGGGGTCCCCGCGGCTGCCCCGCTCCGTGCGCCGCCGCGCGCCTGCTCCCCACGCGCGCCCCCCAGCCCGGTCCCCTCCCCCAGCCCGGCCCGGTCCGGCCGGTTGGGGATCGCGGGCGGCGGTTCGCCCCGGGAGCCCGGCCTCGCCTCGCCTCGCCTCGCCTCGCCTCGCCCGCCGGGGGCCTCCTGCCGCGGCCCTGGGCGGAGGATGCTGGCGACGCCCCGCGCGGAGGGGTCCTGCATCGCCAGCGGAATCAGCGGGTTTGGCCCGGAGGGGGTGGGTGGACTTTTCAAAAAGTTGTGTCTGCTACGTGGACCCCGGGCCATGCAGGACTCTCAAGAGGTCTGGCCCCTGGGGGTGCTGCCGCCGACACAAATGTGGAATTGATGACTCTGATCATGAAATATGGCAAGAGGATGTAGGTACCTGCTTTGAGGACGTGTCGGTGTGCGCGTATATGCATATGCCCGCTCCAAATGCGCACTTCTGATAAGAGGTGTTCGTTCATTCACTAGCCACAGATTCACGGGTTTTGGCTCCTATCAAGCAAAGTCAGAGTTTCAGCTATTTCCCAGTAGGTGAACGAACGGGCAGAGGAAATTGTTGTGGATCTATTAATTCTTTTTCGATCCCTTAAAGATGACCTAAACTTCCCAGGGTCATAAATTATTATTACGTCCACGTGGACACATACAAATGGAATATTTTGTTAGTACACGATTCTGTATGTGGTATTAGGTCGCTGGAAATATGAATGCAGAAATTCACACCCATTTGGCACGTTTCATCTACAAACAGACAATAGTCACGACTTTAACGATGTCAAGGATCATAGACAGTGTCTAAACTAGCTTTTCCATGTTAAATCTTACTGGAACTTTCTAAAACCTGTTCTAAATTTGCTTCATTTTGTGCTTAGGTGTTGAGTGGGGCTTGGTGTTTCCTGATGCTAATGGGGAATACCAGTCTCCCATCAACTTAAACTCAAGAGAAGCTAGATATGACCCCTCGCTGCTGGATGTCCGCCTTTCCCCAAATTATGTGGTCTGCCGAGACTGCGAAGTCACCAACGATGGACATACCATTCAGGTTATCCTGAAGTCAAAATCAGGTATATTAGAAGATGCTTTTGCATGCCTTTGTAAATTAGAAGTCCTCCTGGAGCTGTTGAATTGATTTGGCTTGTATGACTTTAAAGGTAGAATAAACATGGTACCGTTATCAGGATAGCTTAATGTACTATAAGATGCACTTTTTGGAATTAATTTCTAAAACATTTTTGAAAGGATAGAAGGATGAAATTATGACGGTGGTACTTTGGTGGTTCTGTGTTATATGATGTTGCTGGAACAACCTTAGTTGATCAACTTAAACTTTGTGGGATTTGAGGAAAAGTATATGCAAGTGTACTAATCTGTATTTTGTCCTAAACTAAATTAATTATTAGTTTAATTCATTCAGAAAATGATAATGTTCTGTTTCACTACATTGTAAAACTAAAGATCAGGAGTTATGGACATAATCTGGCATTCCAGGTAGACTTCTCAAATTAATTTTCTCTACAATATTAACGTGGCAAGAAGAATGTTAACTAAGAGCAATCAAAAATCTCCTCTAAACTTGGTTAAAGATTGAAATGGCCAACAGAACTCATATTAGTATTTATTTATTTTTAGCTCTCCTCTCCTTTGAGCCTGTTTGAGATGGATTTGAAATGTTTTGTGGAAAAGGTGTTGGAAATTGGCATAAATGTAGAGGAGAAGAAAGAAGAATTTTTTGAAAATTAGAATTAATGTTATACTTAGTGAATTGTTGGATTTCTCTCTTGGACAGAATATAAAATTAGAGTATGTTGAAATACTAGAAAGTACTAATTGAACAGAGATCACCTATGCTTAAATTAATTCTGAATCAATGACTTGATATTTCAAACCATAAAATCTTTAGGTTTATTATTTGAAACAGACTAGTCATTGATTTCCAACTATGGAATTTTTCTTTTAAAATTCATTGTGAATGTTCCTGAACTTTAATTTAGAATCCACGAGCTAGTCATAGAATCATGTAATCTTCCCTGATGTTCTGAGTTTAGTCAAACTATGAGCATCATCCAAAACAGATTCTAGGTATTACTCTATGGAGTCAAAGAGAGACCTGTTCAGTTGTAAATTTGAACTCAAATAAGATTTTTTTTTTTTTTTTTTTTTGTGGGGGAGCTATCAGTCAGGGACATTATGCTTTATTTTTATTTTTAAACTATATAGTTAAATTATTAAATATTGGCTGTCTTGGCTTATAAAAAGCATATTAATGTAATATATGTGTACTGTTGTGTTGACATGCCTTTGTATTTCTGGAAATAAACATTTATGTATCTATAAAACAAAAATGCATTTCACATCAGGCACCATGGTGAGTGGGTATTGGTTGCATACAAATGCGTAAGACTATTCTTGAGGAGTCATAGTTTAGTGAGAATACAGTCCTTTAAAATACTAGTGTAAAATGTTATGAAAACGTTATGAAATATGGAAGCATGGAGGAATGACTGAGTACAAATACTCTCCGCACTAGGATCCAATTAACTCGACCAACTTGAATTTGACATTTCCTTCTGGTACCTTCTCAAACATTCATGATTTTCCTCGGCCCCCTCTCTCATCCCCAAAACAGACTATCTAGCAGTGCCTCGACTCTCTGATCATATGGTTTTCCCTTGCAGTCTCCTCTGTCCTCCACCCCTGACCAGTAGGGAAGCGGTCTCTTGTCTGTCTCAGCCTAACTTGGATACACATGTTCCAGACCCCTTACTCCTGCCTCCTTAGACAGCTTGCCCCTTTAGATGTCCTGTCTCCCTCATGCTGCTGGAATAATTTCTTCTTTGTTGTTTCCGCCTTTTCAGTATTTCTCAAACTTAAAAAATGAGTAACAAAAAATACCGTGCCTGGACCATTTATTTTCCTAGGATATTTAAGCTTCTCAAAGGAGTAGTCTGCAAGCCCTGAACATCCTGCCCTTCATTTATTTAATTCAAGTGTTAATTTTATCAAAATAGAATATAAACACAATTTAAATAGTTGACTGGTAAGTACTATATGTTTCTCTCTATCCTGGTTAGGTCCCACCCCCCATCTCCTACCACTCCCCCCGCCCCCCCCCCCCCCCCCCCCCCCCCCCCCCCGCAAAAAACTTTTTGCACTGGTGACAACCACTTTCAACTCTGAGCTGTTTCTCCTGTCTCCATCCCTTATGGATATGTTCATACTGTCATGTCTGACATATAGGGTATCTAAATGTCATAACTCCTTGCTATGGAAAATTAGGCTGGTTCTCTTATTACCTTCCCCCATTGTGGTTTTGCCTCTCTTGTCCCTGTATACTTAAATGATAATTTTTATTTAAATTAATCGTACTTTTATCATTATGATGACATAGCTGTTGTTTCCAGCTGGGACTATATTCTACATCTTTATTAAAAGACATGGAGTTTTTCTTCTCTGGAGTGAATGCATTTTTATTTAATTTCTTATTTATCTATCATGATTTTATTTCCAGACTCTGACAGATGGCAGAGCTACGTGGAGAAGCCCTTCCCTTCCTTCGCTTGGTCCTTCCCACCTCCCTCTGGAGGCCTCTCCCTTTGATCTCTAGGCCTGCCCTATAGCCCTATCACCTGCAGCTCCCTGGACCTTATGCCTGGGAAGTCCCTTTACTTGTCTCTTGAGTCCAATCACATGTTTCCTGGATGCTGTGCAGCCACTATTGAGGTTAATCCCTCATTTCAGGGAATTTCTTGGTTTATTCCCTTCTAAAATCCATCTTGAAGTAATTCACTGAGAAGAAAGGCATGTGAGGGCTAATGTTTGGATACCCAATATGGCTCTGTGCTGGGTGATTAGTGGGCCTTTTCCTCAGGAAAATTGTGTCTTCCATTTCTTAGAAATTTTCTAGCATTATTTAATTGATAGTTTTCTGTTTTTCCTTTTTTTTCTTCTTTTATAGCTACTATTTTTGTCTTTTTGTTCTACTTCCTGGTAGATTTCCTTAGCTTCTTTCTATTAAACTTTTATTTTCTGCTTTTACATTTTTAACTTCTAAAAAAGTTGTGCTTATTCTGTGGTTTTTCTTTTCTTTTTTTTTCTTTTTTTAGTTTTTCAAGTACAGCTTCTGGTATTTACTTCATAAATGCAGACTCTTTCTCCATTCTTTTCTGTATTGCTTTTTTTCTTTTCTCTTTATGTCTCAGTTTATTCTGGGTTTTTTCTTCTATTCTTTTCAAATGTCTACTTATCTTTGGCTCTTTGTTCATATTTAGGAATGGGTCTAAAAATTGGATTAGAGGCTCTGTGCACCTGGGCAGGGATTGAGGTCTGGTGGATGTCACAGTAACATGATTATGTAATCTGGCCATGTTGTAGAAGGAGCTTTTGTAGGTTTATCCATTTTTCTGGAGAAAGGGATATGGTGCCTCACACCTGGCTCTCAGCATTCTGATTGTTGAGCCACAGGCAAAAGAGTCTAATCAGAGTGGTACATTTCTTACAGCTGATGAACCTGTGTTGACTCATCATTGTCACCTAAAACTTACAGTTTACATCAGTGTTCACTCTTGGTGTTGTACATCCTATGGGCTTCAACAAATGGGTAATGACATGTCTTCACCATTATACTGTCCTACAGAATAGTTTCATCATCTTAAAAATTCTCTGTGCTCATCGGTTCTTCTTTCCTCTCCATCTCCTGGCAATCACTGATCTGTTTACTATCACCATAGTTTCATATTTTTCAGAATGTCATATAGTTGGAAGCTTACATTGACTTCTTTCACTTAGAAATGCTCATTGGCTCTTTTTACTGGTTTTCTTTGGCTTGCAAGATTCAGTTGGCAATCTTTGTTTTACCTCCTGCAAGGTGTTACTGGCTTTGGAATCAGGTAAATAGAAATCAGGCCCACAACCTGCCCTCAAGAAGGTTACAGTGGTGTACTATGAAAGATAAGTGTACGGGAAGAGATTATTTTTGGGTGACGTTATTAGGGGAGGATTGACAGAGGAAGTAGCATTTGCAGTCATCACCGCAGAGTGAAGAGTATTTGGATTGGAAATATTGGAATATATGGGAAGAGAGGGCAATAAGCAAGAAAGACACAGATATGGGAAGGTCTTAACATTGGATGAGGAAAAGTGAATCCTGAGGTATATCTGGAAGAAAAGATTGATTCATGTTACACAAGGTTTAAATGGAGAGGTTGTGTTGGAGCAAACTCATGAGGGATCTTGAATCAAGTCTGAAAGGTATAACCTTTCTTTTTTCCTCCTATAAAATATGTTGTTTTAGGAAAATTAACCTGGCTTTACTGAATAAGGTGGGATCTGGGAGAGAGTGGGAGCTGTTGGGTTGGCAGTTCTGTGGAAAGGCAGGGATGACACAGTGAGATTTCTGAGATGCTATCCACAGGAAGTCAGTGATTGGTTATGTGGAACAGGGGAGAGGAGGAAACCACTGGAGGGATGCACTGGGGTGGAGACCCTGTGACCGGACCCATCCTGTCACTGTGCTTCACCCTCTGCTCTGAACATATTTCAAGGTGAAGGATGCCTCTTAACATGGAGTTGAGCCAAGCATCACATTCCAGGTGCTGGTGTCTCCTTGAGTATGGAGAAATGTTATGAGGGCTGCCAGATTATTTAATTTCTCTGCAAGATGTGAATCGCTGTACCACTGCAATCTCAACATTAAGTGTTCAAATAAAAATCAAACATACTGGGATCCCTGGGTGGCACAGTGGTTTGGCGCCTGCCTTTGGCCCAGGGCGCGATCCTGGAGACCCGGGATCGAGTCCCACGTCGGGCTCCCGGTACATGGAGCCTGCTTCTCCCTCTGCCTGTGTCTCTGCCTCTCTCTCTCTCTCTCTGTGACTATCATAAAAAAAAATCAAACATTATTACAGTGGTATAAAGAATAGCTTAAATATAAAGATATAACTATAGATTTCTGGTCTGAGTGGTTTCGATACTTAAGTCATGAGAAAGTGTGAGACTGGCCAAGCTTCTGCGGTGGAATGTCATTCCATATGACTACCATCAGGGTGTTAAGGGTAATGCCATTTTTAATGGACCCATCAGAATGGGAGAAATTGCTAATCAGGATAGGTCATTTGTGCCCTTCACTGTAACTTATTATAGAAACCCTAATTAGACAATTTTACTTCTGGGTCTTTTATAATTCTCAATATTAAATTCAGGCTAGATTACTTTTATTATTAATCATACCTTTCTTTTTCCCCCAAAACGTAACAACTTTTTATAGTGCTTCTTAATAGCCTTGCTGATTTTAAGATGAAGTCAAAAATATCTTAAAATTATTTTCACTTAGGAAGTAGCTCTGTATTGCTTATTTATATGAGATATCAGGGTTGAATTTCTTTATGATTGTCCTTATTATTAGCTAACTTTGGGGGTCTTGCATTCCTTGGACAAGTGCCTTAATCTGCTTCACTTTGTGTATATAGACTCAGGCTAACTGGCCTCCTCCCCATACTCTTGGGGAGGAGTTGATGATATTTGTTCTTCAATATGAAATGAAACCGTATGTTAAAAACTAAAGACAGTAAAATAATTGATTTCGGCTTTTAAGATCTCAAATGCTTTTTTAAAAGGACTAATTTATACTACTTTTAGAATGTTTTATGAATACATTTTGGATTCCTTAAAAGTTAAACTGAGGTTATAAAATCTTTAGATCCATCAAGAATGACCTGTTTGGGTCTTTAGATCATTTAGGGGACACATCAGACCAATAACAGTTTCCCTCCATGTCGGAGACATGGCTCTGGAGGACTCTGTCTCCTGGCCTTACCATCCATGCCTGGGTTATGACAGCCAACCAGTTAGGCTTGCCCTTTGATGGTCCACCGTCCATGAAGATATGGGAGTAATATTTTAAAATGCAAAAAATATCAGTTGTCTGATTAAAAGTTATTGGTGATTCCCTGTGTAATAAACTCCAGCTTTTAGGCATAGCCTGCAAGTCCTTTATCTTGGTGCTCACATCTCAAAGCCTACCTTTATTTTCCTGAAGCACACTCAGGCCTTTCTCAGCCCCTTCTTTCTGTGATGATTGTACTTAATCACTTCTCTTAGCTTACTTTTCCAAGTTCTGCTTAGTTATCTCCTCCCAGAAAGTCCTCTCTGACTTTCCAATGCCCCCTTGGTTTTGGCATGGCCCTTGCTGGGTGCCCTCCTGGTTCCTTGGCACTTTCCCTTACTGCTCCCAATGTAATCTGTTTAAACTACAGTATTAAGTTTCTTAAGCACTGAGAATGCCCTGCCGACACTGAGACTGTGTCCTTCTTTTTACAAAAATCCTTGGTGGACAGCACAGGGCTGGGCATGGAGTCTATCTTAAAATACGTGTTGGACTCAAATGAAATGAGGGGAATAAGCCTTGATCAGCAGCCTTCGAACTACCTGGCAAATTTGTTTTCGGCAAAGGCTTGTGGAAGCTTAGCTAGATTTAGGTAAATGCCTGTATTTTGTGTCTTTATGGGGTTCTCAGATTTTTCAGAGGCTTTTGAAAGGAGCTCTTTTTATATGTACAAGCATAATAGCCATGCCTCTTAAAGAACATTAAAGAAAATGCAGGCAGTGGCAGTGGCATCAGTTTATTTTATATTCTTTTCACAAGTGTGTTATTCTAAGGAAATGTGGCGTTGTCATCAGTGGGAGTTTCATTGTAATTTTATTGAACACAATGACATCACAACTAATAAACCTGCCACATGGTGACAAAATATCACTCAGCAAAATTTGATACTCATAAATGTAGGAAAAGTTGTACCCCTTTTAGTATTAGTTGTTTGCCTATAAAAAAAATAAGCTGTGAAAAGGGAGAATAATACTTTAAGAGGATGTTGCCAAAAGGGTAAAACAGAGCTGCTATTTATTTTAGGTCTATAAATGCAATCATTCTTGGGAGATGAACAGGTAATGCTTTTAGCTGGCACCTCATAAAATTTTGAATTCAGTATTTTGTTATTTTTTTTATGGCTTTGTACAGCCTTGCGATTTCGGTGTGGTTTAACTTTGGAGTGTTCATCTGCTGCAAAGGAAAAGGTACCTAGAGCCTTGATTGCTGGCTGCATCTTTGTCACCTCTCCCTGGGGACCAGGCCTGGGCAAAATGCTTGCCTTCTTTGTGTTTATTTTCAACCCGACAGAGGGTAAGACCCGTGAGGATCTTATTTCATTATAATTTTATTAAACATAATGGCATCATGGCTGACAAATCTGCCAGGTAGTGACCAAATACCACTCAGCAAAACCTTGATCTTCATAAATGTGCGAATTTTCATTTCACTCTAATAGAATGTAAGATCCATAAGGCTAGTGAATTTTGTTGGTTTTATCAAATTCACTGTATCTTACGCATTTAATATGGTACCTGGTATAAAAATATTAGTTGAAAGGATGAGTACAGGAAACCCAGTGGGCCTGGCACTGCTTCCTGTCAACACACAGATCGGTCCAGTTTGAGTTTCTAGGGCAGTTAATATATCAGCTCGGTCCTCAAGTTCTATACTAAAGGCTTCATTCCTAGGAAAGAAATATTGGGCATCAGTCAAATGGGGGTTGTATTTTGGTTTCCTGAAATCACTGTCAAGGTCATTTTCCTCCATCTCTATAGGAAGGTATTGGTAGACAGCTCTCTAACAGCTCAGAAATACTGTGTGCTTGTGTGTGTGTGTGCACCCTACAAAGAGGTTTGGGGCAAAGATTTTTCAAATCCTCTTTCCCATTTAACACGTGCTTCATTTCACAATGCTCTCCTTTCTCTTTCCTCAGTAATGTGGAGCTCAGCCTCCTCTAAGACAGTTTCCAACTTCTTTTGAAAGTAGAGTGTTGGACAACCGGCCCCCAAGCCCCAGGTCAGGCCTGGCTGCCATGGGGAGGGGTGTGTTTTCGAGTTTTGATGATGCAGGCTGGGGTGTGGCATGGGATGTATAAGAAGCTTTTTCCCATTTATTCTTTTTGGTTTGGGAGGTGGGATACATTCCACCTTTGGGAGTGGGAACAGTCTGGACTTCCTTCCTGGTTTTTCTTAAGACCAGCATTGCGCAGCCAGGGGAAAGGAGTGATTTTTGAGGTTATTCACAAACTGTGGCATGTTGGTTGAAATAAAAGCATTTTACCCACCGTATGGATGATTATTGGAGAAGATGCAGTGCCTTTGCTCTGCAATTTGGGATATCTGTAAACCTGTGTGATCCATGTATTTACTTTTTTTTTTCTTTATTGTTTTGGGAAGTAGGATGAAGTGTAGTACTCAAAGGAGGGACTGTAATTTAGAAATCCAGGCTTAAAGAACTCACTGTTTTTTATCTGCTCACGGATACGGAGATCTGAACTTCCCTGTCCTGTCTAAGTGTGAGATGTGGGTCAGAAGATTGGAGTTCCAGGCTCCTGAAGTCCATCCTAGCCCATCCCAGCCACATTTCCTCCCCTTTCTGTGGTAATGGCGACTGACTGACCCCTCCAATTTTTTTTTGAAGATTTATTTATTTATTAGAGAGAGACTGAGCATACAAGCGGAAGGGGCAGGGAGAGGAACAATCTCAAGCAGACTCTGCACTGAGCACCAAGCCTGATGCAGAGCTCGAAGTTAAGACCCTGAGATCAACTACTTGAGCTGAAACCAAGAGTTGGGTGTTTAACCGACTGTGCCACCCAGGTGCCCCTGACCCCTCTGATTTGTTGTATAACTTAAAATAAGACCAAGCATTAAGAAAACATAAAAATCGTGTGAGATAGTATTACCCTAAAAGTCACATGTGTCACTACCTTCCTGCTTAGATGTGAGGTTTACACCCTTGGAAAATTTTAATTGTGTTTTGCTGCTGGTACTATTTTTCTTCTTTGGGCTGATAGAAAGCTTCAAACCAAACTTTTGGAGGGTACTTTCTGTAAGGACTTCACTTTTCCATCTGTTTCTGTCTCTTGTCTGCCTTTTCCCTCTGCTTTTCTAATTTATGTCTTCTGGCTGTATGACAGGTACTTGATAGAAGAAACCTTAAATTCTTTTTGCAACAAGGAATGAGATGAAGAACAAGGCAAACAAATAAATTTTGCTGCACCAATTTCCAATCCTCTCAGGTTTAGAATAGGGATGGACAGGCGGCCTGTCCCTCTGGGTAGTGCTCGGCTTGGGGTACCACTGCCTCCTCCACACTGGTGGCCCAAGTGTGAATGCTAATCTCTTTCAGAGACTGCTTCTTGGGGGAGGAGATAAATTTTGTCAGCTCCTTGGCTAAAAAGAACTTACAATTCTTAGCTGGTGCCATTTGGAATGAAGTTTTTGTAGGAAGAACACAAACAACGTTTATTTGTGTCAAAGTGGATCATCTGTCATAAAGGAGGTTTTTCTCCTTGACATCGGCAAGTGTTTAACTTAGGAAAGTGTTTTATTGCTTCAAGACGGGATCTTACACAAATGTATTTTTCATCCTCCTTTAGAGTTATTCTTGTTTGGGACAAAGTTCTGGGTCATATCCGGAATTGAGAAATAGAGACAGGGCCCTGTCGGACAAAATGTTAACATTTTTTCCCCCAAAGGTTAACATTTTAAGTATTGTTAATATTTTACTGTAATTTTATTCCATTTGCATTTCTGGGGTACTAAGTGGGAAATCTCTTTTTAAGTGTGATTTCTTTGTCTAAAAATCGTATTGGTGTAAGCATTCTTGTCATGGGTGACTTTGTTAGCTTACGCTTGTTCTCTAAACTGAGAGTATGGTACACATGGGGGATCTATAAACAAAATATAATTTATTGATAGGTCGATAGCAAATTACCAGACCCTGTTCTTGTCTCCTGAGCAGTGCTAAGTGTAAGCCTCAGGGAGAATTAAGTGCTGTGTGTTTTCTGACCACTCCTTTACCTGTAACACACAGGAGGTTGATGGTATGCAATATTAGCAAGTATTTCAAGAGCTTTTAAACTTCTACTGTATCAATAGGACAGTGTAAACGCATCCCACAGTTAGAATATATTTCTTATTTGGGCACATAAATGTAATCTATAGAGCTCACGAGATCTTTCTGGCCGAAAATGTCCTCTGTGTTGAGAATGCTGTACTGCTGAATATGTTTTCTCTTAATTAAACAGAGCTTACTTTCTTTTTTCAGTTCTATCAGGAGGTCCATTGCCTCAAGGGCATGAATTTGAACTGTATGAAGTTAGATTTCATTGGGGGAGAGAAAACCAGCGTGGTTCTGAGCACACAGTTAATTTCAAAGCTTTTCCCATGGAGGTAAGAATAACAAATCATCTTGTGAAAATCTTATTGTTCATGTACAGTATTCAGCGATCTACTGAGAATGGTTTAGTTTAGAAGTAGAAGCACAGCATTTAAATTTTACCAGTTTATATTAAAATAACAAATGCTTAAGGAAATGTATGCTTGGGCAGCAAATGACACTGCCCATTGACTTTGTTGAGTTTGGAGAATGCACAAGGGTGATTGGTCATAAAGGTAATCTACACTATTAAGTTTCATTTCAGTATTGTTACTGTTCTAAAAATTTGCCTTTGCAAATTCAGTAGGTCATTTTTGTAGATGCTATGAATAGATGATAAACTGCAAACCAGTTGTCAACATTAGTGAAAAGTCTAGTTTAGCTCTGATTAAAATTGGTAAGTTGGTTTGAATCACCCCAGGCAATTAGAGGGAGAGGGATAGGGAGAGGGAGAGGGAGAGAGGGAGAGAGGAGGAGAGAGAGAGAAGGAGAGGGAGAGAGGAGGAGGAGGAGGAGAGAGAGAGAAAGAGAGAGATTGATTTTGAGAGAGAGAGAGAAAGAAACAGAAATTTTAAGAGAGTCATTCTTTTGTCTAAGAATTCACTGCTTGCTTACCTTCTTAGTCAATTCCTGTTCTTTCTTCGATACCTACCTGAAGTATCATTTCTTCTGTGGGGCTTTTCCTGAGTCCTTTCCCCTAAGCAGAATTAATTTCTCTCTCTTCTTTGTGCCCAGTCTGCTTGACAGATTGTTGCCTTGGCACTCATGGATTGTAACTTTTAGTGTCCCCAGTGTCTTTCTCACTGATCCTCTGGGTTCCTGTTATGGACCAGAGTGTTAGTACCCCTCCCTCCATGCATATGTTGAATATGATGGTATTAAGAGGGTGGGGCCTTTGGGATGTAATTAGGGTTAGATGAGGTCACGGGGTTGAATCCTTGTGAATGGAATTAGTGCCCTTATAAGAGTCCCAATAGAGCTTGCTCCTCCCTGCTCATTGCATGTGAGGACTCAACCAAGAAGGTGACTCCCTACCATGCAGGAAGTGGGTCCTCACCAGACATCAGTTGTGCCAGCATCAGATCTTGGGTCGCCCAACCTCCAGAACTGTGAGAAATAAATGTCTGTATAAGCCACTCCATCTGTGGTAGTTTATTATAGCGGTTGACGTTGACTAAAACAGCTCCTTAAGATGAGTCTCCCTCCCGTTCTTCTCTTTACACCCATCATTTAGTCCATAGCTGGGTACCTCAGAGACTATCCATGTTGGTGAACTTCAGACAATGTTGCTGTTGGTCCAGGCTATGTTGATACCTCTTTCTGTAAGGACCTGCAGTTCTTTCCAGGAAACAGCACTTTGGTGACACTTGACAGTGTATTTTGGGGGGATGCTGGAGTGCCTGTCTTCCTTCCCAGTTCTCAAGTACCCATATCCTTAATGAAGCGTGGGATTGAGCATGGCTAGGTACCGTGCCCAGTTCCATTTCAGTAACTGGAAATCACTGTGTAGTTCGCAGGAGTGATACATATACTTCACAGAACGAAGATAGAGGAAGTATTTCTCTATGTTACTTTAATTACACTTTAAGAAAATCCCTTTGAAATCTCAGGATATCCCTTTTATTAAAAAGACTCGAGTCTGTTTTTGTCTTTGTTTTTAAGATTCTGTTTATTGGGATCCCTGGGTGGCTCGGCGGTTTAGCGCCTGCCTTTGGCCCAGGGCATGATCCTGGAGACCCGGGATGGAGTCCCATGTCGGGCTCCCGGTGCATGGAGCCTGCTTCTCCCTCTGCCTGTGTCTCTGCCTCTCTCTCTCTCTCTGTGTGACTATCATAAAAAAAAAAAAGAAAAAAAAAAGATTCTGTTTATTTATTTGAGAGAGAGCACGTGCAAACACAAATGGGGGGCCAGGGCAGAGGGAGAGAGAGAGAAGCAGACTCCCTGCTGAGCAGGGAGCCCAGGACCATGAGATCATGACCTGAGCTGAAAGTAGATGCTTAACTGACTGAGCCGCTCAGGCTGCCTCAAGACTAGAGTCTTAAAAGTGAAATATTAAATGTCTTTTATAGGAGGGCGAAGGAGGGGAAACTGCATTAAGTTGAGGAGCACCCGAGTATGTGATTGTGGCCTTGTGATTGGGATTGAGGTCTTGTTGGGGAAGGTTGGGCCTTCACATGTTACCACCCTGGGGGCGTTTTTTCTCAGTGCCTATAGGCATCGTCTCACTTGCACTGACTTAAAACACCTCTATGCCATCTCTGTGTCACCTCTGGCGACTGTGCCATCCCCACCAACACGAGAAGGAAAAGTGCACACCAGGACGTGTCAGAAAGGAGACAGGACACAAAACAGTCCAAAACCGTTCAACTTGCAGGGTAGTGGAGGGCAAGGTGGGGGGGGGGAGGAGGACACTGGGTGGGCAGGGCTGCTTTGGATTTGAAAGATCTTTCATCATCTCCTCTAAACTGGTCTTCAAAGACCTACTATAACATAAAAAAATTTACGGAGAGATGGGAGTAATCGTGTAGGCAACAACTTCCGGATGAGAATTTAGTGGCTTTGCTTGCAACACACAGAATTTACAGCCTTGGGAAAGCTTAATTAGATTACGTGAGTCAGTGGTGTGTGCTCTTTGCTCTGTGGTTGAATAGAGTTTCCAGACCACATGCTCAGGCTGGTCCTGTTATTTGGTGGCGTTTTGACTGCTCTGGTCCATTAAACACAGGTAATGGTTTGTTTTGAGTGAAGATTAGATTCTGATAGGCTTTGTTTCTGTAGAAATATTTATATTTAGGATAATGGAATTACTGGCTGTAATTTTTCCAAAATAAGTGATGAATAATATTTGTGGTCTTCGTTATCCCAGATCATCCCTGATTCAGTCCTAGAGAAAATGCTTGTATCATCATCCCAGGTTTGTTTAGTGCCGTACTGAGTGCATAAATGTGGGGCTTTGCAGAAGTACAGGGAGAGATCTATAGGCACGTGTTTTCTGTTTATTTTGTTTTGTTTTAATGGATGCTGTGAATACTGAACTGGGTTTTATTTTACTTTATTTTAGAGATTTTATTTATTAATTTGAGAGAGAGGGCTAGAGGGAGAGCATGAGTGGTGGGGAGGAGAAGAGACAGAAGGAGAAGCAGACTCTTGGCTGAGCAGGGAGTCCCACATGGGGGTTGATTGCAGGATCCTGAGGTCAAGGCCTGAGCCAAAGGCAGACACTTAACTGACAGAGCCACTTGGGTGCCCCTGGGCTGGGTTTTAGGGAGGAGATGGTTCATGTGGTGTGCTGACAGAAGAGACAGACTCTCCGTAGCATAGTCCAGGAGGGAATGAGATGGCTGACATGGAGCTAAGTAGGGAACTTGCCACTGGTCCCCTGGTCTGAACTGCCCTCGAGGGTCACACTGAACACAGGGACATTGCCAACAGAATAGTGGAGAGTGAGGGGAATCAAGTAGGTACCTCCTTGGGAATGTGATTAAAAAAATTTTTTAAGACTCTTTCCATATTTTATTTTACATTTTAACTCTATTATTTCCAATCTCATATGTATACATGTTTCCTTTTTGTTTTTAAAGATTTATTTATTCCTTTGGTGGGAGATGGGCAGAAGGAGAGAAAGACTTAAGCAGACTCCCTGGAGAGTGCGGAGCCCATCGTGGGGCTCCATCCCACGTTCCTAAGATCAGGACCTGAGCCAAAACCAAAAGATAGAAGCTTTAACTGTGCCACCCAGGTGCCTCTACGTATTTCACTTGATTTCACCTAAACTTAAATGAATGGCTTACTAAACTCTGCAGAGAAATAATTACCATGTCTGTTATATGTGGCACAGGAATGACTATTGGTAGTAATTCATCAGCCTCCCTCAACTTTTTAAAACTGTAAATACAGTAAAAGCAATCCTGAATATAATTTTGATACTGCTAGTAGTCAGCACCCACATCATTTAAAAAATTAACACAGTTTATGACTTTAAACAGTTTAAACTGCTGCTCTTTTGCTAAGCAAGATGGATTAGATGTGCCATTTCTGTTTTTTCTTCCTGCGATTTTTAGTTTTGAGAAACGCACAAGCTTTCACGGCATCTGACATTCTCGCTGTGCTTTCATCTTGTAAACCTGAATCCTATTATTAATATTCCGGGTTTATGCTTACATGACAGTGCCTTAGCAAGAGAAGAATAAATTGTGCTGCATTTTTCTTCCTGTTAACCTGAAAACCTAATGGGTTTGCATGTATTAACTATATTCTTACAAATGTCTGAGTCATGTCTACCGGCTGGAATTCTCTTATTTAACGTGCAGATATTTTGCATTGAGCTATTTAATCAAGATGGCAAGAGGAGTAGAAGGTTGTTGATTTAAGATAAGTCTGAGATCCAGTCAAATTAATTCCTGTGTCTTGGTCCTTCTGGGGGCTGCAGAAGCTTCATATTTTCTTTGGACATCATTAGATACCATAGCTCATGACGTCCAACTTTAATGCTCTCTGAATTTTGCCATTTTGCTCACAGTAGTGTGCTGCATGCATCTGCCATCCCACTGGATTTATTCCATTCATATTGATTTTTATTACAAATCTAACTGATAGAGGAACTTCTAAGTATTTAGGTTCACATTGAGCTTTCAGGCTGTATATTTTGTTTTTGTCACTTGTCTCAGAAGACTGTCAGCTTCCTTGCTGCTTCGAGGTAGCCTTACTCTGTGGTCTGTATAACTCTCAGAAATTATGATTAATCTCTACACTTGAATTGCTACTTCCATACTTCTATGGCAGAGTGCTTCCCAGGCATTCAGATTTTATGCTGGCGCAGTAAAATTAAAAAAAAAAAAATTAGAAGGGTGCCTGGGTGGCTTGGTCAGTTAAGTGTCTGACTCTTGATTTTAGCTCAGGTCATGATCTTGAGGTCATGGGATTGAGCTCCACATCTGGCTCCATGCTCAGCACTGAATCTGTTTGAGTTTCTCTCCCTCTGCCCATCCCTCTACTCTCTGTCTCTCAAATAAATAAATAACTCTTTAAAAAAAATTAGAGGATGAGGAAACCAATAGTGTGGCCAAGTCTTACTTTTTCTATCAATAAGAACACATTAACTATGCTGACCCCATCATTTTATAGAGACAGTATCTTTTACTAGCTAAATGTAGGAAGGATACAGTCTGAGAATAAACATAAAGTTGTAAGTTGAACAGATTTTAGTATTTAAAAAACTCACTACATTACTTCTGTTTTCTTAGATGAATGATAGTCTTGTCAGGATGGACACTGATCCTGCCCACAGACCAGCAGGAGAACATGCATGGTGGATCTGGCTTTCTTGCCCTTTGGGGCTAAAAGTTTATAATTTTCGAGTGAATGACCCAGAAGGAGCCTGTCGTAGGACACATTCTTATCTTTATATTGTTATTGAAAGAGCAGCTATTGCTCTGTATACTCTGAAAGGGCTCAGTGGTAACCGAGCCACATACCAGCTGTTTGTGGGAAGTTGAGTGCATTAGGTAAATATTTAAAAAAAGAAAAAGTAAGTTTGATTGTGCAGAGCAGGATTCTTCAGTTGTGAAGAATCTAGGCCTTGGTTGCAAAATAGGCCAACAGAACACTTGTGAGGAATGTATCTCATGATGCTGTGCCAGTTTCGAATATCCCATTCCCCACACTCCAAATCTCAGGTCTTCCAAGTTATGCTAGATTTCCCTCTCCTTTTCAGGCAAATACTAGTGTCTACCACTTAAATTTTCTTTTAGTGAAAATGATCTGGCCTTTTGCTTCACTGCCTCCCAAGTCATTTGCATATTTAACTCACTGAAGGACATTTATTGTGTATTCATTTGTTTTACTATGGGGAGATACCAGGAAGAGTTTGCCTGGTTAACAGTGAAATGAGGATCTTTTCAAGTTACTTTATTTCCACAGGTATCTCAAGTAGAGCGTCATGTTTGTGAATGGCTCCCAAAGTAGAGACTTCCTTTGACTTTCCTTGACTTTGGTGTGAGAATGTGATGAGATTAGATCTGTAAGATACATAATCATCATCATTATTATGTTTTATAAGACAGATGATTAAATCATTTATTTTCAAAAGGAGCTTTAGAGCTCACCCAGCAGAAACTTCTGTTTAACAGAGGACAGATCTGAAGCTCCAAAAGGTTAAGGGTCACAGGGAAACTTCAAGGAAGCCATAATGTATATGGCCTGGGTAGAGAAGGTTTTTTTTTGCTTAATTAAACATTACATTTAAGAAAGAATTATCCTTTAATATTGGTCTTTTCCCTAATGAGTTAGATTGAAAGAGATAATACAACAGTCTTTGTCTCCCTACCTCCCCCGACCCCCACGCCCCTGTGAGGAGCTTTTCAGTCTGCGTGCACCCCCATCCAGAGATGGGCAAGCTGTAGCCTTTGTGGAGGATGGTAGGGACGCTGTGGCATAGTGCCCTGTCTTTACAGGCTGTGAAGACAAAGCTCAGTGGCTTTGTGAAGATAACAGGAGTGTGATGTCACGAAGGTAGAATTCCTGCTGCCCCCTGGGAAGTGGGGTGGATTTAATGGATTCTGTAGTCTCCCCCCACTTTACTGGGGTGCTCACCATGGTCTGGAATTGGAGACTAGCTGAGGGTCGTACACCTAGGAAGTGTCAGGGGCCATACAAGACCTGTGAACTGACTTCTCCAAGGAGAGCTTTGTTTTTCACGTTCTAAAGCTAATTCTTAGCAGGACAATCAATGATAATGTTGAGATTTTATTTGCAGTGATGGTTACCACTGTGGATAGAGGTAGCTTGAGGAGAAAAAGAAGAGGAGTTAAGACTGATACTAAAGGAAATGATTTGAAATTTGAATGTTCAGCTTCTCTGGGAGGTTTTATTATTTTGATCAGAAAAAGGAACAAATTGTCAATAAAATAATTATTATGATTACAGTTTGGCATCCTGGAATCCTCCACAGGGCTAGCAGATTGAGCCTCATAGATAAACAGATGAAGGAGTTAGAATCTTTGCTATGGCCTTGCTGTGGTCATAATTGCGGAAACTCCCTCTCACGTCTGGGTAAAAAAAACAAAAAAAAACAAAAAAACCAAATTTTATGTTTCCTGAGTTCTGATGAACACTTGCATTTTTACTTCATAAAAATCACAGTTCCTGCTTTGAATTAGCATGTTTATTTTCTCATTTGTGAAAATGTATTTAGTGTAGAAACTTCACAGTTTACTGAGTAGGAAATAAATTACAGTGTTGAACAAACAGAAGTGTTCTTTTAGCTGGTACCACATGATGTGGCAATCTGCCATTCCCACTTAGAAATAGAAGTGTATAAGGCCAACTTGACCTTTGAGTAGTCTTTGAACCTACCTTTGATTTTATATTTGTAAGTTTTTGTTGTTGTTGTTGTTGATTATTCTTTGTTGTTTGAAGATGTATAAAATGTTTTTGGCAAACTAAATTTTGAAAGGATCATTTATATGTTTTTTTATAGTTTAAGGCAAATTTGTATGAAATGAAAAATTGTTTCTATAAATGTGCATGATGTGTAATTAATTTATAGGTGATTAAAAAAATGTATAGGTGATTATAGACTTGCAGGTAGAAAATATTTTAAATTGGGTTCTAACAGATCTAAATTCTACAATAAAATATATCTCCTCTTAATATGTCTTTAGATAGGGGCACTTGGGTGGCTTATTCGGTTAGGCATCTGACTTGATTTTGGCTGAGGTCATGATCTCAGGTTTGTGAGATGAGCCCGTTGTCAGGCTCCATGCTGGGTATGGAACCTGCTGAAGATTCTCTCTCTCCCTCTATTGCTTCCCTACCCTCTAGAAAAAAAATATATGTCTTCAGATAAAAGATAGACTCTGATTTAAATATATAGTCCATAACCAAGTGGCTGTCTTATTTATTTATTCATAAAGATTTTATTTATTTATTTGAAAGACAGCATATGCAAATAAGAACAGGAGTAGTGGGGAGAGGGAGAAGCAGGCTTCCCGCTGAGCAGGGAGCCTGACTCCATGTGGAGCTCTATCCCAGGACCTTGGGATTGTGACCTGAGCTGAAGGCAGACACTTAACCCTCTGAGTGCCCTGAAGTGGTCATCTTTAAAATAACTCACTTTCATCTATTCATCCATTTTTCCATCTGTTGTTTGTTCATCCATGTGTCCATCCATCCAGGCATCCATGCATCTAATCAAGTATTTCTTGGGGAATCCACTGTTCAGACTCTGGGCTAATAGCGATACAACAATGAGTGGGAAAGACAACCAGTGAGGCGTATTACATTGAGGGAGTACAAATGCACTGTAAGTTGTCAACTCCCAGCTTTTCCCCTAAATTGATGAGCATTTAAATAGAGTGTTTCCATGGCAGTTAAAGGCCTCATCCCCTCTATCCTGTCTATGTAGTATTCAAACTCTGGCTGTCAGAAGCTAATTAGAGTAAGGTTTTGAAGATGCTTACTAGAAAGCAAATACATTATTTAAGATGTAAATGATTGTCAACCAAAAAAAAGTATTTATTAACTAGTATGTAGAAGGTGCTGTGTCAGGTGTAACCCTGCTACAGGGTGAATTTAACTTTAATAACTTAAAACCAGACTCAGTGAGACACAGGATAGGAAAATTTTTTGATTATGGTGTGTGGACACACAGCAGAATTTATACTTATTTTGCAGTGAAAATCAAATAGCTATATCCTGTATAAGATAGTTGAGTGACATGATAAAACTTCTAATCAAACAGAAGAGGATTAAGAGATTTTTAACTCTGTAAGATCTTGATTAGTATAAAAACTATGTGAGCATGTTTCATTCTGTTTTTTTTTAAGATTATTTATTTAATTTTTTAAAAAGATTTTATTTATTTATTCATGAGAGACACAGGCTCCATGCAGGGAGCCTGACATGGGACTCGATCCTGGGTCTCCTGGGTCAGGCCCTGGGCTGAAGGCAGCGCTAAACCGCTGAGCCACCCAGGCTGCCCTTATTTATTTATTCATGAGAGACACATGAGCGAGGCGGAGACCTAAGCAGAGGCTCCCCACAGGGAGCCTGATGTGGGACTCGATCCCTGGACACTGGGATCATGACCTGAGCCAAAGGCACTCAACCACTGAGCCACCCAGGTGCCCCTTGTTCTGTTTCAGCTTCTTAGGGTTGCACACAGTAGGTGCTTACTGTGGAAACTGAGAACCACATGCCTGGAACCCTAGGGGAAACTGGAGTTTTGCATGCCATGGTTTTCCAGGAGGAAGCCTGTCCTGGTGACAGGCAGGCACGGTTGGTCAGGGGGAGCCACTCTGATTTCACTTCACTGTCGTATCTGCTGTGGGACTTAACATGTAGCCATTTAAGCTTAATTCCTTCGCTGGTACATAAGGAGAATACTTTTGTACCTACCCTTACGAAACTTAGGGAGAGGCCATAAAAATTAATGGTGTAATATTGGAGACACCATGCACTAAGTGTTTCCTATGGTGGTTTAAACACAATCTGGTGTTCACTTAAAGTACTTTGTAAAAGCATTTTAAGGGCATAATTAGCTGCATTGGGTGTAAATCTTGCAATTTATGGCCATGTAGTTGTTTTGTTTTTGTTTTTTTAGAAGCCTTGAATAGGAAAGAAATCCTGATTTTAAACTGTTGAATATCAACATTATAAATAGAAGGAAGACATTTATGCTTCTAAGACCTGACGGATGAAATAGGGACCTTTTTTTCATCAATTAGTGTTTTCTCTTGGGGACCCTGAAGCAGTACGTTCTCTAAACCCAGCTTAACAAGTCACTTAGAGCTCCAGATGATAGAGCTTATTCAGTGGAACCGATTGATTGGGCCTCAGAGTTAATGCATTTCTCCCGAACATTCCTTGGTAAGTTCTCTAAATTGATGAGTTCTCTGAGATCCATAAAAGGATCCCTTTCTCCAGCCTGAATTTTGAGCAAATGAGGAAATAGGGCATTATTGGAGTCATCACACATCACATAGAGAACAAAAACATCACCTCTGTTGTGACTAGAACTACGCAGCAGCTTTGTGGGAGAGAGAAAAGGCTCTGCCCACTTAGTTATAGGCAGGGGGGTAGGGCAAGGGGGAGGACCCAGCTCATCTCCGTAGGGAGGTCCAGGTAGGGTTGGTTAGCCAGCTGTCTAAGGGTAGCTCAGATTTCAAAAGAGGAAAAAAAAAAAAAAAAAAGAGGAGTTAGTTGACAGAGTATAGAGGAAGGCCAGTCTTGTTTAGGGAAAATCCCTCTTTATAGGAACCGGGAACAGGGAAGAGGCATTTCCCGTTAATAAGATACACTCTTCAAAAAATTCTCCCACGTACCCTTAAAAATTCGATGGCACTAGATGCTTGCCTGAGACCAACTATGTTTGGGAATCAGTGGAGGAAGTTCTGTTTCCTTTTATTGCAGGTTTGCTCATTTTAACCATCTGGGACCAAATCCCTTTTTGCTTGCTGCTCCTTTGTACTGAAGATAGTCACACAGTTTCCCACTTTCTAGAAGGAGCTAGGTGATGGAGTGAGCAAGGATTCTGATGCATGTGCAGGCTTTAATTTTTTTTTCTCCTTTCTAATTTACTTGGCTGGGTTTTTGTCCAGTGCAGCATCTCAGCTTGGGCCACTCATTGTTTCACACGAAGATATAATTGTGTTTATATGTATAAATAACTGTTGCACTTTGCAAAAATTGTGAGCTGAGTCCAGGGCTTAAATGATTAATCCTGGGATTGTGCTGAAACTATTTTGCAATAATTTTTAAGAACAAATGTCACTTAGCCACCTTGTCATGGAGAACAAATATCACAGATTTTTATCAGCAGGCATTGTTTCTGATTACCTTATTCGCCCTGACGTGCTGTAACTATACTCCCAATCTTGCTGTTTTCCAGAAGATCCAGAGCTTGCCTGTGTCAGTCAGTGGCTTGGGTCTAGTGGAAGAAAGGCTGTACCAGTAGTAATGTGTGCTGTGCTACCTTTTCCTTAGCTGAGCTCCAGTGGGTTACCTCCTGTGAGGCTTTCCCTTCTAGAGGCTGTTTGCCCCATGAGCAAGTGAAAAGAAAGCTACAACTGGATTTTGAGTCTCTCAGGAAGGCAAGATAACATGGTGGAGGGGTATACGTTTGTTAAGTATTTGTATTTAAAGCCCAAGCCTGTGAGATACACAACCCATAAGACAATGGTATTTGTGTTTAATGACTCTGGAGTGTGGTTGGAAGAAGTGGGATTAAGGTAGAAACATGTGATGAGATAACAATTGGAGGGTTAGTTGTAAGATGATTCAAAAACCACATTTAGGGAGCAACTACTGTGTGTTTGCTGTTGTGTGTGGTGCCGATACATGACAATAAATGAAAAATAATCCAGATCTAGAAGAAGTTTGTATTCCCAATAGGGTGGCAGACCTATTAAAAATGGCTATTAGGGGGTGCCTGGGTGGGTCATTTGGTTGGGTGGCTGACTCTGGATTTTGGCTCAGGTCATGATCTCAGGGTGGTGAGATGGAGCCCCACGTCATGTTCCACACTCAGTGGGGAGTCTGCTTGAGATTCTCTCTCCCTCTGCCCCTCCCACCATGTGCTCGAGCTTTCTTTCTCTTCCTCTCTCAAATAAATAAATAAATTCTTTTAAAAATTGGCTATAATATGAAAAAAGCTTTAGGGGATGATATATAAAAAGGGAACATGTATCAGAGAATAGTGGATTTCTGCTAAGCTTGGAGAAAGCTGTGGAAAGAATGGATTTTGGAGCTGGGACTTGACAACTGGGTAGGAATTTTGCAGGAAAAAGTGATATAGAAAAAGAAAGGTGGATGCAAGGCCTGTCATAAAGGACAAGTGGGATAGGGCTTGATGAGTGATTCTAAAAGGCCAATATGATACTGAGAAATGGAATGTGAGTAATTGAATTAGTCATGGGACGATTAGTAGGACAATGAGAGAGTCAGAAAGTGAGATACCATGGTGGGGAGAGGCTGATGAATTTGGGTTAATAAATGATACTCTTTTTTTTTTCTTTTTAAAAGATTCCATTTATTTATTCATGAGAAACACAGAGAGGAAAGAGAGAGAGGCCGAAGCACAGGCAGAGGGAGAAGCAGGCTCCACACAGGGAGCCGGATGTGGGACTTGATCCCGGGTCCCCAGGATGACACTCTGGGCCGAAGGCAGCGCTAAACCGCTGAGCCACCCCGGCTGCCCAATGAATGATACTATTTTAAGAAGTGTCACTTTACTTCCATCCATACTGTTTTAAATCCCAGAACACTCTCAAATTAGGTAAAAAATAGCATGAGTTGGGGTTGCCGTACCTTGAAACGTTGTAAAGATGCTCTCAGCTGTAGGTAAGGTGAAGAGAGAAAGATATTTGAAGTTCTCCTAAGCCTTGTACAATTAGAATCTGAGTGAAAGCAGCGCTAATCTTTCTCCACACAACAGGAAAGTGCATTAAATGGAGGATTGTCAGATTTTAGTTTGCATTTATTGTTAATTGGAGGTGATTTGTTTTCTCAGGAAAATAATTTTCAGTTTTGGGATTTTCATCCCCTCTTTTTAGTTTGATGATCTGAATGTATTGATCTTCGCAAGGTAACATGTATTTCTGCCTTGGGTTTCCTAGGCAACACCCTAGCAGAACCTCTCCTTTCTGGTGGTGTTTTTGAAGAGAATCTCTTGATATCAGTGCTCCTTGGAATTGCTACAGCTTGTCATTTTCAGTTGCTGTTTCTGGAGTGTCTCCTCATCCTACCTTTCCTCTGGCCATGTTATTTGTTAACATGGATATCCATGCCTTGTCAGTGCACCTGATGGCTCTAGAAGTTTCTGTATTTTAAAAAGTAAAGTGGTAGAAATAGATAGAAAGGTTGAGTGAAATAAGTCAATCGGAGAAGGACAAACATTATATGGTCTCATTCATTTGGGGAATATAAATAATAGTGAAAGGGAATAGAGGGGAAGGGAGAAGAAATGGGTAGGAAATATCAGAAAGGGAGACAGAACATGAGAGACTCCTAACTCTGGGAAATGAACTAGGGGTGGTGGAAGGGGAGGAGGGCAGGGGGTGGGGGTGACTGGGTGGCAGGCACTTAGGGGGGCACTTGACGGGATGAGCACTGGGTGTTATTCTGTATGTCGGTAAATTGAACACCAATAAAAAATAAATTTATTATTAAAAAAAAGAAAGGATAGTGATTGGGAATAGCATAAATGAAGGTGCATCAAGTTACGCTGATATTTACATTTCCATATGTCTAAATTTTATTAGAGACTATTTTGAATTCGGTGTGAAAACCATATTTGCATAAACAACACAGAATTTTGTTTTTGGTTATTAGGGTTTGCGTTGCTGGCATTACTGCTCTGGTGAGTCAGAAGGCTCTAGAGAACTAGACTTTGTGCTGCTAAATTCTGGTCAAGTTTGAACTGCCTTTACAGGAATAATTATCCTTGGTTATTTGAGTCTAATGCCAAAAACATCTTGGTTGCATCTCATTGAATAAATATTGAATCCTGTAGGGACAAAGATTTGAGATAATGGCTTTGCCTTTCTCTTCCCAGCCTTCTTTTTTTGGGGTGGAGTTGGGGAAGATGGTATAAAATTGGCTGCCCAAATACTACAATTGGGGAGGGGGGCGGAAAATCTTCAGTAAGCACGTACATAGTATCATGTTTGTCAAAAAGAAAGTGACATTTTGAGCGGGGCGGAGGGGGGCGGCTTGGGAGCACTGTGCGTTGTGAGATGACATAGGGATGCCTGGAGGAAGAGGGAATTTTGGAGGAAAGTTGTCAGGGACGACTGAAGTCATGCTGAATCTGAGATTGGTTGAGATTTGTATACAATTAAACTAAAAGATAAATTCTAGGAATTTTCACATTGGGAAGTTTGATTTCTAATAGAAATCTGATTCAGTTCCTGGTTTAGTGAGGGCTGTATATAAATATAGACAAGTGAGTGTGAAAGAATATATGGGAAAGTTCTAGGCCATCTGAGGATATATGGGAAAGTTCTAGGCCATCTGAGGATGTAAATAGGACAGTTCTAGGCCATCTGAGAATATATGGGAAAGTTCTAGGCCAGGTTCTAAGGATGTAAATAGGACAGTTATGACCCTCTCCCACTTGGAGGACTTTGTCCTTGCAGTCCCCCAGTCTGGAATATTCTCCTACTGCAGAGCCATGTAGCTTGCTCCTTCAGCACCTTCGCCTCTCTATTCCAATGTCATGGAATCAGTGAGGCTAACTTTAGCTTTCCTTAGCCTGCTGTGTTTTTCTCCATTGTATTTCACAGTGACTTAGTAGTATATATAATTATTTGTGTGTGTGTGTGTGTGTGTGTGTGTGTATATGCCATATGTATAAACATATAACTACAGTGATTTTGCAGTCATCTCTTGCAGCTGGAGTTTAGGGGATCTAGAAATTAAGTCGCTGGAGATAAATTTTGAATGTCAGGTTAATATTGATAAGCTCTTCTTTGGTCAGGTGTATGATGTCCATGTGGCAGTTCACTAAAGGATCGCTGTTCTACATTTTCACAGTTATACATTTTTTTCATGTACTCCCTAAATATTTATTGAGCACCGACTATGCATGTGGCATGGCAGGCTGTCTTAGGGAGTAGGAACACACCAACGGCAAAGAATGCAAAAATCGCTTCCCTGATAAAACTATACATGTAATCGTTTTCATTGATCAGAAAGTTGATTTGGGGAGCTCGTTTTAAACACCAGATGTGATACAACTGGGATGATGGCCTTGATAGGAAAAAGGAGGAAGTGTGAGGAACAATGTGGAGAAAGAACATTCAGAGCTTACCAATGGCTTTGATAGCTTTTCTGGAGATCAGTTGAAACGAGGGGAGTCTGATTCCTTGAAGATTTGAGCCTCGGGGCACCTGGGTGGCTCAGTGGTTGAGCGTCTGTCTTTGGCTCAGGTTGTGATCCTGGGGTCCTTGGATGAGTCTCGCACCTGGCTCCCTGTGGGGAGCCAGATTCTCCCTGTGCCTATGTTTCTGCCTCTCCGTGTCTCTCCTGAATAAATGGATAAAATCTTTAAAAAAAAAAAAGTTTTGAGCCTCAGTAACTGGAAAAATGATGGGCATCTTAAGGAATGTCAGAAAAGAGGACTATTGTGGTGGGCAGTTGTGGTGCATACTTTGTTGTGTGTTGAATTTGACATCTGGGGGGGGATTGTTGTGGTGGAAAATCGTGGTGTATACTTTGATAGGTCTTGAATTGACAGCTGCCTTTCCTCCAAGTGGGGATGCCCAGGAAGGGGCTGGAAATGCAGATTTGAAACTCAGGAGAGAGGTCACCAACCAGGATTTATTGCAGCAGCTGATATTATTTACTTTATGTATCTATTTGAATCTGGCTCTAGGTAAATGAGTTAATATAAGAACACACTGTATCTTTTCTTCTTGCAATGTCATGGGAAAACAGTTGCAATTTTAATTTGGTATCTTATCACTACTGCTTATTGGTATCACAGGAGTATGTAGTGCTCCTGAGTAAGCCTAATGATACTTTACCAAGGGGAAATTATATTCTTAATCCTGGTAATGGCTATTTATGCCCTTAGTTTACATATTATGATTGTAGCTGCCATAGTAGCATATGTTGTCTTCATCCACATCAATAATTAATCCATTCTTGAAACTCACTAAGCTACTCACCTCAATAATAAACTAGTGATAAAATCCAGTGCTTTTATTAAGAAATACCAATGTAAGCATAAGAGATTTAAGACTAGATTTATACTCCTAAAATTGCTTCAGCTGATGATACATTTTCTGCTCACTGATAACTGGTTTACATTTTTCATGTCTTTATTTTGCAAGGTATTAAAAATGATGGTATAGAAAATGCCTCTTGGAATATTTTTGTGAAAAGCTCTATGTCAGAGCAAAAAGCTCAATCCACTTCTGTCCGTTTTTAGACCTAACTTTATTTTCAGGAAATATTGCATTTTGTCTACCAGAAGACCAAATTTGCATTGTAATAAAATTTCTCTTTTATTTATTGAGTTATTATGCTACGCATGCATCGAAGAGATTTGATGTGAGAAACCAACAGAGTGCTTTCATTTAGCATCCTGCAGTTCTTTTAGATGAGTGCCTTAGTTTCAGGCAAGTAATAGGAGACATAACTAAGAAATGATCAGATGCTTTTCCTTCCACATTACAGAAGGTCCCAAAGGGCAGCTCCAGGGTTGGTAATTGAATTGCTAAGCCATGTTTCTAAGGGCCAGTTGCTTTGTTTTCTGCTAAGTCATTTTAGGAGTCTGGCTTTTCACCTTTGTTGATTCATGGTTGCAAGATGGCCATGTCACCTCTAAGTGTCACATCCTCACAAATTAATGATTTAAAGTTGTATTTTCTTGCATCAGAAAATAGTTTTACTGAGAGAAAATTTCCATACCATAAAATTTACCCATCTAAAGTGTACAGGTCAATGGCATGAGCATACTTACTGTGTCGCATGGCCATTAACCATGGTCTGGTTTCACGACACTTCAATCACCCCAAAAAGAAAAAACTATTCCCCATCCCCTACCCTCAGCCCCTCGCCCTAGGCCACCACTGATTGGCTTTCTGTCTATAGACTTTCTGATTCTAGACATTTCATGTAAATGGAACTGCTCAAAGTTTTCAAGGTTCATTTATTCATGTTGTGACCTGAATCAGTACTTTATAACTTTTATTGCTGGAGAGTGTTCCATTGTATGGATATACCACATGCTGCCAGTTGATGGATCCTTCGTTTGTATCCACTTTTTGGTTGTTGTGAGTAAAGTAGCTATGGACAATTGCATACAGGTTATGTGGAGACTTATGTTTTCATTTCTTTTGGGCATATACCTAGGTGTGAGGCTACTGGGTCATATGGTAGCTCTGGGTTTAACATTTAAGGATTGCTAACTTGTTTTCCAAAGGGGCTGCAACATTTTACTAGTGCCACTGGCACTGTATGAGGGTGTCGGTTTTTCCACAACACTTACTATTGTCTGCCTTTTTATATCGCCATTCCAGTGGGTTTGAAGTGGCATCTCATTGTGGTTTGATTTGCATTTCCCTGATGATTAGTGATGTTGAGCATCTTTTCATGTGGTTGCTGGCCCACAAATACAAATATGAATATGTATCATGTTTCATTCTGTTGAAGCTGTTGCTTGATGTCCAAAACTTTTTTATTTGGATGAAATCTAATTCACCAATTTTTTTCTCTCACCTTTGTGCTTTTGGTCCCATTTCTATTTTTTTTTTACAGCAAAAGTATTTTTATAGGTAAATAACATATGCACAGAAAGGTACCCAAACTACAAATAGACAATTCGTTAGATTTTCAGAAAGTAAACATACTTCTGAAAAACTGGCACTGAGATTAATAAACAGAAATAACCAGTATCCCAGAGGCTCCCTTCATGGTTCCTCCAAGGTTAACCATATTCTTGACTTCTAGCATCATAGAGAAGTTTTACCTGTTTGGGGACTTTATATAAATTGAGTCATATAGTGGTTGTTATTTTGTGTCTTAGATTTTTTAAATTCTGCATTGTTTGTAGAGTATTATGCCATGTTGTGTACTTTTTGTTTGTCTACTTTATCTTCGTGCATAGTATTTCATTATATTAATTCTCCACAGTTTATTTTTCTACTGTTGATAGACATTTGGATCACATTCAGATCTGGTCTGTTAGAATGGAGCTTCTGTGAATATTCTAGCCTTTTGCTATGCATAGTTAGAGGGGTAGCATGAGTAGTAGGAAGGGCATAGTTTGGCTATAGTGGATGATGCCAAGTAATTAACCAAAATATTTGCCCTATTGAATATCATTACCAGTCTTATGAATCTCTTTTTAATAACCAGGAGATGTTTTTCCAGAAGTCATCCTCACCCCTACCATTCAGCCGAATTCACCTCGTGTATCATTGTCCAGAATTTCTGGACATGCAGGTTCCATTCCCTTGAAATGACAAGGCTGTAGGTTTCATTAGGTACACCCTGTGGGGCTGAGGAGGGATGTAGCCTTCCCATAAGCCTTTGGCCTCCTGATAACATAAATACAGTTGAGGTTCTGTCCTCATGGAGACAAGGGGAGGGGAACGGATGGCAAGTGGAAGTCAGCTGTGTCTGCCAAAAGTAGGAACATCTAGTCAAACCAATTAGATGCATCAGTAAAGTGGCTTTTTGCTCCAGAAGATAGCTCTTCTGGAATTACTTTCAAAATTTATCAGGCCTTTTGGTTCAGGGTAGCTCAGTACAGCAAGTCTCAATAAGTATTTTCCATAGTGGTTGTGCTTTTCTCATTTTAATTTGTATTTTTCTAACATTACATTTTCATTAGGCCTGCTATAATAAATTGAAGTCGACCTTTGCACAGGGTAGTGAGTCCTCTTATCTTCATCTCAGAGTCTTACTGAAAATGTGCTGGGAAGTGCTCACTGTAAACCCACAGAAACAGGATTGCCATTAAGTTTTCATTACTGTTTAAGGCTTAACTGCAAATTAATTAAAAATATCACATACGGTATTATATAAAGGCAAAAATAATAAAGTACCTGTACACCTGTCAAATAATTTTAGATAGCAAAATTATCTTCTGAGATATTTTACTGTGGAGCACGGAGGGTCTTTGCTTTTCTAAGGGGCCCATCTCTGTGACTGCATATACGCACAAAATAGTTTTACTCTCATATTTCAGTTGTCTAAGACAGATATGCTACCTATAATAAAGACTTCTAGAAAAAATAATTTTGTTTCTATTTGAAATTATATAGGTTTTTTTGAGAATGGTTTTGGATGGCCAAGATGATAAAGGCACTGAGTCTTCCAGTAAAAGTAGGAGTTTGACGACTGTGATTGTGCACATCAGTGGAATAAGTGTAAAACAGAGACTCTGGTCAGTACTGGAGAGACAGGCCCCACTGGTAGGCAAATTCAGGCATAGGCAAGGTTTCTCGTTTTTTTGTTTTTGTTTTTGTTTTTTTTTTAAAGATTTTATTTATTTATTTATTCATGAGAGATACAGAGAGGCAGAGACACAGGCAGAGGGAGAGGCAGGCTCCATGTAGGGAGCCTGATGAGGGACTCCATCCAGGGACTCCAGGATCATGCCCTAGGCTGAAGGGAGGCTCTCAACCACGAGCCACCCAGGTGTCCCAATTTTTCCTTTTCTGATTGGTGTTCCCCTCTCTGCCATATCTGCCTTCTGACCACTTAAAGCACTGTGGTCATTGGTGATTATTCAGTTTGGATTATGTACAAAGTGTAATCATCTTGTTTTAGAAATGTTTTTCCCCTAAGTCAGTGTGAGCTGTACAAAATTGAAGTGCACTGCCATACAAACGTAGGTTAAATTTCCTATCTGAATTGTTGTGCTTTTTCTGGTTCACACCCATTCATGCCTTTCCTGTTCCTAGTTGACCTTTTTTAAAATTTTTTTTATTTTTAATTTTTTACCCGAGGTGCTTTGGTACAAGTTCCATCTCAGTCAAACAGAGTGATACTTTACCTTGTCACAGCATTGAAAAGAAACTTGGACTCCATAGTTTAGGTCAGTAGTAGGCTAAAACCCACTTTTTGAAATGCCCTTTAAGATAATTTGATCCACATTTGGTTCCCTGTAGCGTTGTTCCTGTGTTAACGGGAGAGTCTTAACACATTTCAGGGAAACATGGTCCCCTTTCATTAGCACTAGAAGTGATATGGTTTACAGTGAGTTTCTTGAAGAATGGTTCTTTGTGCTCTCTTGAGCAACAAGTGAGTTGGATTAGTTTGTTATAATATTAAAGTGAATTAAAAACTTACATAAATAAGGAAGTACTCTGTGGGAAAAGCCTAGGTGCAGATTTTTGCAGAGCATTTTGTCTTAAGGATGGCAGCAGTCCTCAGTTTTCATTTAGCTGTAGAGCCACATTCCTGTATCGGGGGGAGTGTTTTGCTGAAAATCTGTGACATGCGTTTCTGTGTATACATTAATTTCTTCAGCCTGTTGAAGTTCACTTTCCTCAAAGTATTTCGAAGACACAGATGTTTTTATTGGAAAGTTTTATGTCCCTTGCATCATCTCACGTCCATGGAGTTAATGCAGGATTCGTTTTACTGCAGTCCTCAGGGAATTGTGGAGATGGCATTAAGGCTTGTGAAGACCATCCATGTGTCAGGCATATGCTATGTCTTATTTAATCATTAAAATATCCCTTAGAGGAAGATGTTATGTGTATTTTTCAACTGAATGATCTGGTCAAGAGGCGTTAAATAAGTTGCCCCAGGTATGTCGGTAATGGCTAAGACTCAGACCAAGTAGCATTCTTTACCTTCTACGATATATGCCTTCTCATATTTCTAATAGAATGGTTCTGATTTTTGCTCTAGATAATTGCAATTCAAAAGTAAAAGTGAAAGCCTCTGAATATGCTGTGTTAATAGACAAGTACCTTTTGAGGATTAGAGTGGATTTTCTTTAACGTTTTCAGATAAATGCACTTTATTGTGAATTGGAATATTTTAATTGGATTTAAAATATACTTCCTGAAAATTAGGTTAATAGGCAATGTAGTAGGTATATAAAGTTGGAATATGAAATTGGCAGGTATTTTACAGAGAAATGAAATAGTGTGAGTTTTAAGCCTAATTAAAATCATTTTATGTTCATTCTTATTACTAAAAAGAGCTTAATACTGTAATTGTTACCACCAACATACGTGAACAATTAATATATAATAAACAAAGTTGGCGCACTGTGAAGATTATAGAAAGACCTCCTTGTAGTGCACTATGTTTTAAAGAGTGTGGGCTGTATGCTGGGGGCAGTTAGAAAACTTAGATGAGCTTTCCTAAGGAGGATGACATCACATTTGCACCTTATAACTGCAAGGTGGGGAATGAATTTGAAATGCCAACTTTGGAGGCATGGAGATTAATTAAGAGACCTGGGCCATAATTCTAGCAATAGATTATGGATATCTTAAACTAAAGTAGCTTGGGAATAAGTCAAGTGGATGGATTTTAAGGAAGTAGAAAATGGCAGGACATAGCTCTTGGTTATTTGTAAGGGAAGAAGATGATGAAGGAGATTTCTGGTGTGGGTCCATTAACAGAGCTAGAAGCAAAGAGAGGGTGACATAGCTCTAAGGAATGGTGGAGGGACTTCAATGATGAAATGCTGATTTTATAATATTTCAGTAGGCCGTTTAGTAAAGGAATCTAGACTTGGGACAGATTTTGGCGAAAGATGTTGATTGTGGAATCATGGGCATCTAGATGGCCAGTGAAGACCTGGGAGTGTATAGAATTACCCAACAACAATATGCTCAATGGGGAGAGAAGAGACAAGAGGATATTTTTTCTAGCTCTCTCTCCCTGTTCATCACATGCTTTCTCTCATTGATTAGCCTGCTTCCTGGAAGCATTTGAATTTGTAACCCTGATAGAAGTGACCCAGCTTTCTATAATGGAAGATAAATAGATGAGTTCAGCAGCATAATGAGAAAATAACCAAAAGGAAGGTAGATGAGCATCCCTTTGTTTTCCAAGACTTTTTTTTTTTAAGATTTTATTTATTTGAGTGAGAGAGAGCATTAGTGGGGGAGTGGGGTGTCAGGGAAGGGAGAAGCCAGCTCCTCGCTGAGCAAAGATCCCCATGGGCTCGATCCAGGATCCGGGGATCATGACCTGAACCAAAGGCAAATGCTCAATTGATTGAGTCACCCAGGCACCCCTTCTAAGACTTTTAATACAATTTTAATACAATACCTTTCTCTTGGCCCCTCCTCTTTCTCCCCAGTCTCGTTGGCTCTGGCCAGCACTTGATATTTTCCAGGAGCTTTCCAGGTAATATCTCTTGTTCTTGTAATGGCCTTAAGAGGTAATAGTATGATCTCTCTTTTATAGCAGAGACTCCGAGAGCTCAGATAAGTTCCCCAGGAGCTCAGAGTGAGTGAGAGTGTTCAATCACACTGGGTGTGCACCTTGGCACTGTGTGCGCTGTTGGCATCAGGCACAGCCCAGCAAACCATTTCTTGGTTTGTACACTCTTCCTTCTTTCTCCTTGGTTTCCCTTGTCTCAGGAGAGCAAGGGAAGTGTCATTCTTCCACGCACTGTGTGAGGACTTATGCTGTGACAGCTACCCTGACCAGTGTTGTTCTACCCTCCCTCTTTGGAGCACAGAGCTGCCCTAGAGGTCGTGGAGCCCAGCCACCCTGGCCACATCCTGGCTCTGTCACTGGTTAGCTGTGTGCCCTTGGGCAGCCTACTTTACCTTCTGTGCCTCCATTCCCTTCTCATTAAGATGGGGTGTTGGTGACAGTCATAGCATCTGTCATGATAAAGATGATGGCAAGGACTGGAGTGAGGTCATGTTTGTAACGAACAGCGCCTGGTGCAGAATGTCCCGGTAGTACATATTAAATAAATACGGATACCCAAAGCCTCCTCCATAATTTATATTGCAGCTGCCCCTTTTCACTCATCTTTTTCTTCTGTTGAATTAGAAGTTTTATATTTTTATTTATTCATACCCTAATGTATTATAAAAAGATTTGAGGTCTTTTGTGCTTCCAGTGTTGAAAGCAGTGAACGCTAAAACCCAGGTATTACTGGTGCTCAGTAAACGTTTTGTTGAATGCTGCCGTGACTTCAGAACTCTTTGGTCAAATGTGTTTTTTATTCGGGGCTCTGGGGAAAGAACACAGACATTATTTACTGATTCACCATACAGAGCGAACAGATGCAAGTATTAAATGACTTCTGTTCTGTAACACCAAGACCCTTTGACAGCTCCTTGCCTTCTTTATTTTATAGAATAACAAATGAAATATAGAGGTTTAGTTACAGCAATTTAATTGCAGCCATAACCCACAGTTCAGATTTTTTTCCCTTGTAAAATAAAAGGGAAATTAAAAAAAAAAGATGGGATATTTCTTGGAAAACAAAGAGACCAATGTCAAAGAATCAATTTTAATTGCTTCTCATCTTTTGTTAAATAGAAATTATTTCAAAATGATGTGTTTGATTTCTTTGATTTGTATGACTGCCCCAACAAGCCTTTTCCAACCTTTCCTAGTGATTTTCCTGAAGGAAGCTTCCATTTTTAAGAGCCCTCACAGCATCAAGATACCCTCTTCCAAAGAGGACAGCAGTATCAAAGCAAACAAAAGGAAATTAGCATTCAAAGAGGAGGTCATTCTGTTTAAAAAAAAAAAAAATCTTTTTAGAAACTACAGAGAATTCCAGTGCCTTTTGAATTGAGAATTCTGAATATGAAGAACACTATAAATAGCTTTTGATATTAATATATTAATAGATGAAGTTGCCCTGAAATGTTTTAACAGACCCTCCTATTTTTCTTCTACCTATGTAAGAGGATACATAATTAAGTTTAGGCAAACAGAACAAGTAAGTGACAGTCAGAGATGGAATTTGAAATAATTTATTTTCCATTTCATGCTTTACAGCGCTTTGTCACTATTATATCTGTCTGCACCTTGGATGTCCTCTGAATAATAGCTGCATAATATATTGAGAGTGACATCTTAAAGTGCAGCAGCACCTGAAAATAATACACATTAAATCTCAGTTTATCTGCAGATGAATGGCTGCTTCAAATAAGGAGGAGTGGATCTGGAGAGAGGGGCTGCTTTCTTGCTCTTCAGTTAATTACTGCTCCAGTTTTGTTACTTAAAACATTTCACTTCCAATTTCCCTGTTGTTTTTAAAATTTGAGCACTTAACGTCAGTCTTTGGTTCAACCCTCTCAGTATAAGGGTAGCTGGAACATTGTCTTTTCTTTAACTTTTTCTCATTTCATGGCTCTTCCTGAGTGCTCTGGAAATGGATGTTCAGAGTGCAGTAGAGCACTGGTGAGGTGACATTCTTGGCTTCTGAAACTCAGCATCTAGTGGGAAATGGGCTACAACTCTTCACGGTTACATTTCTTTGGGACCAAGGAAAGCAGTTAAGCAAAATCAGGACACAGAAACCAGGATCCTTTCTTGATGAATCTACAATAGGTAGTGGCCCAGCTCAGAGGACAGACTTGGTGACTATGGTTTGGCAGAAAAATGGTTTTCAGGTACAATTGCATCTGAGTTCATAGATGCACTGATTTGTCAAAACTTACAGCAGCTTGTGATTCTCTCAGGTTTACTTTTGCCCATTGCAAGAATGGATTAAAAGAATATTAAAGGCGCAATATGACTTTGATTTAAATTCGAGCACACTGTGTCTCCTTGTTTAAAATAAAGGAATCATTGAGCGCTCACTTCAGCTACCTTTTGATTTTGATTTGTTTTCTGATACTCCCTGCTCACCTTCTTGGATGAGTGGCCTTGCCTGACTGGTTTTATCCTAATGTCTTCATATTCTCTTTCTGCTTCTTTTCTCTATTTCCACCGCCTTCTCAATAATCTTTAAAGAGAAAGAAATCCCAAATCTCTTCCTTCCCTCATTTTATTTTGTTTCTTTGTAGCTTTGTTGGGAGCAGAGCTTTGACACTGTGGACCACACTTTCTTCTAGAAAGCTTTTTCTCTTTTGTCCAAACAGGACTTTGAAATTTCCTGGGTTTCCTCTTGCATATTTGATGTTCCTCCTTTTCTCATCTCGCCATTTCTGAAAGCTCAGTCTTCATACTTTTGTCACTCTGTTTTGTGACTGGATCTATGGGTGAATGGACTCTGTAGGTCTAGCTCTCTAGATATCTAAGGCTATCTGCACTCAGTACCAGCAGCCCCTCTTTTTAAGGCAGTTCTTCATTCTGCATCACTTACTCAAGGGAAACCAGTTGGACCACTGTGATGTAACTTTCAACTCTTCTCTACTACTGAACCCCTCTTTCTTTTGGTAGGTGGTCCAAGATGGAAACCCAGTTCTTCATTTCCCTTTGTATCTGCTGGTTCAAGTTGTATCTGTTTCCATCTCCATCATCTGCGTCTTCAGCCTATCAAATGCCTGTCGAGGCCCAGGAGGATAGGTAGAGTTTGGCTAAGTCTCAGGATAGGATAGGGAATGGCATTCCAATTGAATGGAACATAAAGTAGGGAGGCTGTTGTGAACGGTCAGGAGTCATATTTGAGTATTTTGGAGATAGGATGGGGAGGGATGGGGTAAGAGAAATGTAATTTTGTGTGGGCAGGAAATAAAGCAAATTAGACATTTTGGAACAGAGGAAATGTGGTGGAAGCTGCATGAAATAGACCTCAGTTGAGCTTTATAATGCAAACAATTAGGAGCCAGGAAAGGCGTTGGTGAGTTGGAGATAAAGGGGTGAGTGGGGGGGTTCAAGGTCTCAAGCCCAGGAGGTTGGGGCTCCGCGGTGAGACAGTAAGAGGACACCTCTGAAGGGAGCTGATGTCGGCTCTTAGAGATACGTAGCTTGAGCTGACAGGAAGCCATCTGAAAGGGATTGTCCATCAAACATCTGAGGGTAGGAGATTTCACAGAACTTGGGTGAGCGAGTGCATAGGGCTGGAGAACGAACTTTGTGAGTCATAAGTGCCTTTTCTGCTTTTTCCATTCCTTGTGATTCATTCTTTTGTACTTTAATGCTGTCGTGTTATTTATGTTAATAATAAACCTCATTTATCTTGAAGATAGCTTTCTGTTAGGCTGCCATGAAATCTTCAAACTTATTTCTCTCGGTGACAAATAAGTGATTATAAGGCTATGGCTTGTCACAGTTTCATAACTTTGGACAAATTTATCTGTTGCTGTGAGTTAAGTACATTAAGATTAACGTTTCACGGGTACTAATGGCATAGTGGCATAATCAATTGCAGGAAATTTGAATTTGTGAGCCCTATAGCAAAAGCTTAAAGATTTTTCTCTGAAACTATAAAAGGATGCTTTACAGTTATCATATGGTTAGGTTTTTTTTTTTTTTTTAATAGGAAGGAATGATAGTCATGATGCTGATAAGAGTAATAATGGCTCTTTGTTTTTTTTATTTCTCTATAATATGCACATTGTTAACTCACATGAGGCCACATACATGGGCAGTGGTGAGGGCTGGGGGGAGAACGGTAAGAAGTGAGGAAAGACTCGGCTTTGATAGAGAAAGCCATTTCTACTTGGACATACCCAAATTGGGAGAAAGCCAACACCTTTTGTCCTTTGAGGGAGAGTCTCTGAAGGGAGAGCTGAGAACTGCCCTGTTGCCCTGTTGTTTCGGTTGAAGAATTCTCCTCTCTTTTTCAACTACTGTCTTCAGGAGCTGTAGCAGGAGTTGGGGTTCAAAGGGCAGTAGGCAGGCTGTCTGCCACCTGCCGTGCTGGGTGTTTAGGCCTCAGAAGGCCATAGTGAGGCTGAAGTCTGCAGTCCCCTTCAGTGCCATGGACCCTGATGGAGCAAGGCAGCCCTGCAGAGTGGGCCTGTCGTGAGTCCAGGCAGCAGATGTAGTGATAATGCTGCCCAACCCCTACTATACTCCTTGGAAACGCTAAGGGGCATTTATATACTTGAGCTTCACTATCAAGTAAGCTGCTCTCCATTCTCAGAATTCCTCACCCTGCTTCTCTGCATTTGCTGCCTGCATATAATTAATGCTAATGAGCACAAAACGTGCTAGAAATCTAGGAATAGTGAGAGTACTCGGGGCGGGCAAGAGAGAGGTGTGAAGAAGCCAAGCTGGGAAGATCCAGCTCTCCTTATGTTACAGATCCTGATGCTCAGACGAGTTAGTGACTTGTGAAGTTTGCAGAGCTAAAGAGCTATGAACTGAACCAAGAGTCTAATAAGACTTGGGATTGCTGGCTCAGAGACCTTTTAGGAAAGCATGTTGCCTCTAAGAATTTATCAGTAGGGTTGCCAAAGTGCCCTGTGTCCCTGCCTCTGCACTCTGTAAAGTCCTGTGGACCAGACACAGCCCCCAGAGCCTGTCTCGACTGTCACACTTGGAAACTAGCTTCCGAGTTCCCTTCAGTGGTAACAATTATCTGCTTGGACTTCTACTAAAGCTTCCCTTTGGCTTGTTGGGTGGCTTCATCATTTTCTAAAACCATGTTCTTTAGTGTCAGAAGGCTTTCCCTTCAGACTCATTTGTCCCTCAGCAAATTTTGGAATATATAATTTTATTCCTGTGCATGTATAGTATATCATGCACTAATACTTATTTTATCTTCTGTCTTTTTCTGTATATATAATTATTTTGTGAAGCATAGGGAAACTGAAATTTTTAAAAGGATAAAGAAAAAAAGAGTAGAAGTTCTGCTATGTATTTTCTGAGCATCTGTGAATTGTTTTGTATCTCCATTCCCCTTCCCTACAGGAACCATGCTTAGGCTTAGGAGGGTAAATTCCAAATACTGTCACTTTGTTAGAGTTCCTTGTCTTTATTCCTGTTGCTACTAGTCTTGTTCATATTTCAACCTCCATTTGTCTTCACACTTTTGGTTTGTTCATTTGTTTGTACATCCTGTTTATTGGTCAAGATTCTCTAGTGAAACAAAATATATATTGAAAATACACATGTGAGACACACACAGAGAGAAAGAGACAGAGAAACTAAGATTTGTTTTAAGGAACTGGCTCAAGTGATCATGGGAACTGGCCAGTCCAAAACCTGCAGGGCAGGCCAAAGATTGGAAACTCAGGTAGAGTTTGTAAATGTCATAATCTGGAAGTATTATTTCTTCTTCTTCAGAGGACCTCAATCTTTGCTCATAGGCCTTCACCTCATTGGATGAGGCCCACCCACATTATGGGGATTAATCTGACTTAAATGTTATCACATCTTTAAAAACTACCTTCCCAGCCATCTAGACTGTTTGACAAAACAACTGGGCACCATAGCCTAGCCATGTTGACCCATAAAATTAACCGTCATGTACATCTGGCATGATTTTACAGCTAGAGCTTTTGTAATGTCCTCCTGGCTTATCTTCCAGCCTCCTATGCCTGTCTTCCACTTCTTTTCCACCCTCATACTGCCACAGGACCTTAGAAGGACAGACAGTGGCATGGGTGAATTTGATTCTAAGCAGAAAAAATAATAATATTATTGGCTAATGTATTCTTTAGTATTCCCCAAAATACAGTTAGGAAAAAATTTAAAGTTATGTGCCACCTGAACCTCTCTAGCTTCTAGCTTCATCTTTCTCGTCACAGTCAGATACCCATATACTCTAGCTACCCTCCGAGGAAGAGGTACTTTTAGTTCTTTGTATACACTGATAATTTCCCATCTCAATGGCTTTGCTTTATGAAATAGAATCAAGATTAATATGAGGCAAAATATAAGATGATAGGAATAAGGAGGGGGTATGGGAGAATCAATATGAATAATTCAAAATTTTGAGATCTGAAAAAACTTTTTTGAGGTCAGGGGAGAGGAAACAATGAGATAGAGGGTGTTATGGGCTGAATTATGCCCTCCTTCCCCGTATATGTTGAAGTCTTCACTCCCGCTACACCAGGAAGTAATATTTGGAGACAGGATCTTTATCGAGGTAATTAGTCTAAAATGAGGTTGTTCGGGTGGGCCATCATCCAGTATGGCCGGTGTCTTTATATAAGAGGAGGATATTTGGACACGGCCACACACAGGGGAAAGATGATGTGAGGACACAGGGAGAACGTGGCCATCCACAAGCTAAGGAAAGAGGCCTCAGAAGAAACCAAACCTGCTGCACTTTGATCTTGGACTTAACAGCCTCCAGAACTGTGAGAAGATAAGTTTCTGTTGTTTGCACTGCCTGGTCTGTGGTGCTTTGTTACTGTGGCCCTAGCAAACCAATACAGATGGAGTGGGGGCTTGGGGAGCACAGAGTGAACTGGAGCGGAGAGGCCCCAGAAATGTGGAGTGTTAGGTTAGTGGATTGTGCCTCTCAGTTACTACTACTAGGTTACAGCTGATTTCCAAACGTGTTGGAAATTTGCCTGGTCCTTGAGTAGACCCCATTCTAATGGTGTGGAAAGGGGATTTCTAATGATATTTGGCCTTTTTAAAGTGAGAGCAAGAGCCTCCACACGAAGAGGGTTTCCAGTAAGTAGGAGAACAGAGCTGTGTTTCCAAATTTTGGGTCCCTTGTTGATTGTGAGGCGGGGGGATCTCTTCTGCCACTGAACTGCCAAGTCCCAGGTGATCATTTAAGACCCAGATGGTAGAAGGAAAACAGGTGGTAGAGGACCTCTATTTCGTTTTGTGTTATGTGCTAGTCACACAAGAGTCTTAGTGATCTTCCAATTATCCTTTTTTAGCTGAGTGCCAGCATTTCCTTTTTTTTTTTTTTTTAATAGAATGTTTCTTTAGAATACTTTTAACTTTATAGGAAGATCATGGAAATAGTACAGAAAGTTCCCATATAACCCATACCTGGTTCCCTTGTTATTGACATCTTACCTTGGCATGTTACATTTGTTATAATTAGTGGACCAAAAATTATACATAAAGCTTTAATTTTATTTAATTTCCTTGGTTTTAAACTAATTTATTTTCCAAAAGCTCCCCATGATACTGTTACATTTAGTTCTTATGTCTCCTTAGGCTCCTTTTGTCAGTGACATTTTCTCAGGCTTTCTCGGTTTTTGTTGACCTTGACAGTTTTGAGAAGTACTGGTCAGGTATTTTGTAGAATGCCCCTCTACTGAGATCTGTGTGATGTTTTTTCATAATTAGGCTGGGTTATAGGTTGTTGGGGGGGAAGACTACAGGGATAAAATGTCATTTTCACCACATCATGTCAAGGGTGCACTCGATCAACATGACTTAGGGCTGTTGACGCCGACTTTGCACACCCGGCCCAGGGAGTGTTTGTCTGTTTTTTTTTCCCACTGTGAATTTACTCTCTCAGACAAAGTTACCATGTGCAGCATCCACTTAAGGAGTGAGGACCCTCAGTTTTTTAAACACAAAAAAATCGTGAAGCAGGTTTTGAAGATTGGGTGTGAGTAATGATGCTGCTGAATTCTAAGGAGTGGCAAGGCAAAGCACAAAAACAAATCATGGGTATTTTTGGGTTGTTTTGTTTCAGAAAAAATACTCCATAATGTTGCTATGAGAAGTAAGAAAAATGTTGATTTGAACTTTGTGATTTGTCAAATAAAAATAGATTTCAACCTTGGGCCTCCTTTGTTTATTTAATTAAGGCAATCAGTTCTTATCTGTACACTGTACACTTATCTCTACCACTGGGACTCCGAGCTATTGTTGCAGCCAGAAGAGGAAAGATTAAAATTGGTCTGTCTTTCGTTATTAATTGAAATGTTATAGAGCATTGTTTTCTCAAAGGCAGTGCCTTGACAGTTACATTTAGTGGGTGGTCACGGTCCATGTGGGTTTTTCATAGCCTGTCCTAGCTTGGCCTTGAATGTGGTCTTTTTCTAGGTTAGGGTTTCTGTTACAGGCAGAGGACTTCATTACCTCCCTCTAGCGGTCAGCTTTGCAATTTTGAGTTCTAATTGGAGAAATTCAGTAGTAGAAGAATCAAATTAGTGACTATTCTCATGATGATTTTCCTCCACGTTTTAATACGGATGCTAAAATGACATGGTGATTGAATTTTAGCTATGTCCTTTTGGATTAGAACTAATTTTTAAATGAGGCAGTGTTTTGGAGTGGTAAGTAATTATAACTTGATTAAAAGCTATAGTGATGAAGATAGCATTCTAGGCAGAAGGTTTACCTAGCTACTGTTTTACTAAGAACCTCAGTGGGCATTTGATTTTAACCAGGGAATTGAATTTGCCTTCTTGCAAGTGTTTTATCAGTGCTGGAGGAGCAAGTGCATATTCTAGATAAACTTGAAAGCTACGAAGCTTTATGAAGCTAGGAGTGAGGGAGTCCTCTAGAGCATTGTTTGTCATTCCTTCACAGATAAAATTTTATCTCCGGTGCAGGAAATGGCCTTCTTTTAGGGCTCTACATCAACATTCATTATATTACCATGACTTTAAGAAGATGCAGCATTATAGGGAGCTATCTCTGTATATCCTTAGAGAACTGAAATAATTTACCAGAATTTGAGGCTGGCTTTGTCTTATTTTTGATGGAAATACTGGGTGACACAGTATTCAATTTTGCAGGTACTAATCCCTGGCATGAGTGCTGGTGTTTATGCCCAAACCCAGAGTTTTGTTCTATTGAGAGCCAGATGGGATAGTATTTAAGGAAAGGCAACTAAATCAATGTGAAATCTGCCAGTCGCGTTAGTTATGCTCCTGATTAGGCCCTAAAGCAAGAAGCAGCGGTCCCCTGAGCATCACCTCTGTTCAGAAATAAGGAAAAAACCTCATACAGAGAACCTGTGTTAAAGCAGTGGTCTGGGGGATCCCTGGGTGGCTCAGCGGTTTGGCGCCTGCCTTCGGCCTAGGGCGTGATCCTGGGGTCCCGGGGTCTAGTCCCGCATCGGGCTTCCTGCGTGGAGCCTGCTTCTCCCTCTGTCTGTGTCTCTGCCTCTCTCTCTCTCTCTGTGTCTCTCATGAATAAATAAGTAAAATCTTAAAAAAAAAAAAAAAAAAAAAGAAAAGCAGTGGTCTGTTTGTGTCGACTTGGGATACTTTTGTTGTATGTGATACCATAGAGATGTAATAGATACAATTAAGGAGAATTAATCTATCTTTGTTTTTCTAACTGGAAATACATTAATAATGAGGTGACCTGTGTGTTGTTTACTCAGCTCCATCTTATCCACTGGAACTCGACCCTGTTTGGCAGTATCGATGAGGCCGTGGGGAAGCCGCATGGCATTGCCATCATTGCTTTGTTTGTTCAGGTAAATGGTCTCCTCCTGTGGTTATTGTATTGTTCAGAGATGCTTATTTCTAATTCCTTTGCACAATATTTTCTGTTCTCTCTCCATTTTATTACTTTTTAAACTCCTGTACAGAGAACACAGATAATTTAAAAACAGAAAACTTGATTTTTCTGGCTGGTGAGAGAGCAGCCATATTCATTGGTAGAAGATGGTTTATTTAGTTAGTAGAAATTTTCTTCATGCTGGCCTTTAGGGTCTTTGGAAAAATGATGTCGAAAATGTCTCCTGAAGGTAGGAGTTCATTTTATTAATGAAAAAGAATTTTTGAAAATGTTTTTGGACTCTGGCTTACTGCAAAATTGAAGAAAAATCAATAATGTAATCATGTAGCAGATTCTTTTGGCTCTTTGTTATTAATAATTTTCACTCTTAGGATGATTTGAAGTGTCCAATAGAAAACACTGATAAAATAAGACTGGCAAAGATCTTGGTGGATATAGTCAATTTAAAGTTTAGATTTGAGCTCTGTGCTGGGCAGAGGATATTAATTAAATTTTGTGAAACATACAAAAACAGACCACATACTTTCAAAAGTAAAAATTTAATCTAGTTCCTCGCCACCCCCCCACCGCCCACCGTGAATCTCTTTACCTTTGTCTTATCATCTGTTGGATGTCCTAAAAGATGAAGAGATGGAAGAGACCCTGCTTTCCCCCTGCCTTCCCTATCCAACAGGAGAGAAACCAGGGGCCAGAGAGGTCAGTCACTGTTCACAGTCCCACACAGTCACCGTCAAGGGTCAGAAACCATTGCTGTAACTCTGTAACTCTGTGTGGTTCCAGGCTGCTTCCTGGAAAACGTGGGCCTGGAGTAGTAATATTAGCATAGTGATCATTAGTAACTTAATTTTCCAAAGAGAATTGGGCCTTTGCAAACCTGCTTTCTTTTCTGTGGTACATATTTCAATAGTATTATTAAGTACAACAATTTTCCATTATAAATTTCTTTCTCAGGTATTTGTCTATTGATGGTTGGAAGCAGTCACCTGGTTTTAGCCTTTTAATATTTTACAACCGGTATCTTGAAAGTATGACAGGTCATAGAATTTAAAAGCAAATTCTTAGAGTTTTAAATGAACCTTCTTAATGTTCACTTCATGGCTTTTTTTTTTTTTTTTTAAGCAAGGGCCTATATTCCTTCTACATTATATAAATAGAGTGGAATCACAGTATCAAGATATCGGTAAAAATGTTTTAAAATATACACATACATTTTGATAATCTTTAGTGCACAAAAGTAGTAACTGCTGAAGTCCATTTTTGTGACCTGAAGAAGTTAATAAAGCACCCAAAATTGAGAAGTTGAGGCTATAGAAGTAGAAGGCAATGTCTTGTTATTAAAAAATAATAAAATAAGAATAAAATAGTACAAATAACTGAGCAGTCGTATCTAGAAGGAACACAAACATGTTAGTTTCATCTCTGGAGTTGCTATTCAATAAATATTTGTGGATGGAATTAAGTATTAGAATATTTTCACTTAGTGATCCTTAGCCTATTACTGGTGGGGACTGACGGAGCACTAGATTGGAAAGCCAGGATTCTGGAGACTTGCATCACTAGTCCAGGAAGAAGCACATCGTGCTTCTAGATCACGTTCCGGTGATCTAGGAGAGAGGAAGGTTTCAGAAACTCTGAGAGTGGAAGTTCATGAAGGAAAGGAGGACTGATAAGGAGGGTCCACTGAAGCAGAGCGGAGTGGGTCTGACGTCCATCTGGGGCTCCCACACTTGGGCAGGAGAAGGGGAATGGGAGCGGGGAGGCAGAGGCGATGTGCACAGGTTTCCCTTTTGAGAAGCGTGGCTCAAGAAAAGAAACACAGATGGGGTAATAACTCGTGCTGATGTACAGGAATGTCCTCTTTGTTTCTTTTAAAAATCTGCGATCTGCCTGTATTTTTATTCTGAGCAAAAAGCACTAGTGCAGACTCAGAGTTTAAAAATACTGGGGGGGAAAAAGGGATAGTTGATGTGAAAGAGTCCTAGAGGAGACAGGAGGATGCTGAATGGAGAGTTTTGTGGCTAGCCTAACCCCGGATAGGAGGGGGCACCCACCCTTTCTCCAAAATAGAGGGTCAGGAAGAAAACATGGGTAGAAATGGGATGAATTTAAAGGTGAAGAAAGGCAGGAAATTAGAAGAGCTCATGCCTGATGGCCTTATCTCTGAGACCTACAAAGCAAAATTATTTATAGTGTAAGGGGGAAGCATGGGTGGATGATTGGGTTTTGAAATAGCCCAGGAAGGGAACGATGATAGACTTGACAGTCAGTGTGGGAGACCCACTTGGGACTGAACAACATAGACTGTACAGAACAGGATACTGTAGATTGTTCTCTATCCAAGTTAAAGAGTAGAAGATTCTAGCAAATTGTTGCATTGATCTCTTGCAGAGCAGATAATTTGGGAAGACACAGGGTTAGAGACTTGAGGGTGGTTGGAGAGGTGTCGTTCAGGTAGGTGGGAAGGGAAGAAGACAAAGCCCAGATGCTCCTGAACCGTGGCTCCTTAGATCAGTGAGTGGAGAGAGAGAAAAGAGGGTAAGAGCTGATGCATGAGAAGCTGTGCTCAGAGGGAACGGTCTTCGGAGCTGAAGTTTTCAGAGTGAAAACAAATTCAGGGTGTGTTCCCAGGTTGGGTGCTGAGGTGGAATGGAGCTGAAAGCCACGAACTGAGGGGCGGTCAAGCTGCATTCCAGGGTGTTGAAGTCCTCCATAGTAGCAGCGGGAGGTGATGACTATCAGGGAGTGGCCAGCAGGTCATTTTTTAAAAACTTGGTGATAATATTATTTTGCAACAAGTAGAGCGTGGTGGTATCTGAGGAGGATGGTCCACCCAGAGAAGGACGGCCTTGTGCCCGTGGGGCAGAGTATCCACCAGTGGGTGACAGCAGGCCACTGACCACAGCCTTCAGCCCTGTCCCTGGAGGAAATGGCCCAGTGTCCGCTCTTAAGGCCTGGGAGAGCTGTGCCTTGAGCAGACATGAGGGGTTCGCGCAGACCAACAGGTGGTGGTAGAGCTTGGCAGAGATGGGCAGCATCCTGTTCCAGAGGGCACAGCGGAATGAGGTGAGATAGAGTGAGAAGTTGAAAAACACAGGGCCAGGGCTGGGCAGGGCTGATGGTTTGTGTTTTGGATGGCAGCGAAGGATGGCCAAGGTGAGAGGGAAGGAGGTGTTGGTCTCATGGTTGTTGGCACACGCTTGGCTCCAGGCTGTTATCACCTGGACTGCTCTAGAATTCTGGGGACTGGGCTGTACAGAGTTTCATCTGTACTTGCTCTTTGGTGTTTATAACCTCTTCCTACAGCAATCTGGCAAAGAAGGAAAGAGAAGAGATGGAACAATAGCTGGAGTTTGTTGCAGGTTTAAAACTCTTGCCCACAAAGTATGGAATCTTTATAGAAGGAGGAGCCAGTGGTAGTTAAGTGTTACTCTATGTAAAAACTGTACCTGATGCTGTTTGGCATGCCAAGTAAGGATAATAATGGATGATATTAATTGAATTAGGAAGGTCCATGCCCTCTTCTAAGGTCCTTGTTAGAGTCTTACCTTCAACCCCTGTCACTTTACCCGCCTGCCTGCTCTCCCCCACTGTATAGATGAGGAAGCAGAAGGACATAGAAGTTAACTTGCTTAAGGCTAAAAACTTGAGTCCAGATCAGAACCCTGGGCATCCAGTGTAAGTGGCCTTGCCCCCAAACTACTACAGTATGTGGCCTTACAACATTCAGATAAGGATTCTTCAAAGAGCTATAATCTGACAGAAGATACATGAAAGGAAAACAGATGCCAACTGAGGCGTCATCCTCCAAATGCTACATCATGGTTAAAGCAGTACAATGAAGAGAGGTCCGTTGCCCTTGCAGATTGGCAGAGGCTTCTGCTAATGCCTAGGCTTCTGCACTCAAGAGTACATTTGCCTTACATGTTACTTTTTTAACTTCAGAGAATTCATTTTCCATCTTTAACGCCAGTCTGAGGGATTGCAGACACTTGAGAAACAGTAGAAGTCTTGACTGTTTTTGAATTGCTTATCTTAGATTATGTAAGTTTCGTGTCTCTTTTCCTTCCTCTCTGCTGCCCCTTCGGCTGGCACATTTCACATTTGGTGCATGTGGAGAGAAACTGAGAGTGTGGACATGCTGGCAGCTTTTCTAGCTCCTATAGGTCATCCTGCACTATAGGATGCCTATAGGCATCCTTCCAATTTATATGGAAGAGAAAAAGCAAATGATAACATTGTTTCTCTAAGATTTTAAAATATTTCTTATTATTGTCCTCCATTGTCAGGGACCATTGAAACCTGGTTGAAACATAGAAATCAGGTGGCCTTTAGAATTTTCACAGTTAAAGTCAAGAATACTTAGTGTCAAATTTCTTTGAAGTCTCACACACTTTGGAGCATTTTATACGCTAAAAATATGTAATGATATATAGTATTTTAAAATAGAAGGCTATGAACAGCATATTCTGATGTATTTAAGAATAAAATTATACAGTTATATCCAGTAGTAATCAAGAGATGTCCTGATGTTGGTGACTTTGACATATGAAATCACAATCTTTTCTGAATTATTAAATATTTCAGCATAGATACAGTCTTTATAACAATGGTCTAGAAATGCCAAAGGTAAAAATGAAAGGGTTTGGAATGTGGTGGGCAATTTTAATTCAGAAATATCCTTGAAATGTTTATATCACAGTATTATATCATCTGATACACAATTGACCCTTGAACAAACATGGCTTTGAACTGCATGGATCCACTTACACATGAATTTTTTTACAGTAGTGTAAATGTATTTTCTCCTTCTTCTGACTTTCCTAATAACATTTTTTTTCTATCTCACTTTTTTGTAAGAACGTGGCCTATGATACATAATAATATTCAAAATATGTGTTAATTGACTAGTGTTATCAGTAAGGCATTCGGTCAACAATAAGCTATCAGTAGTTAAGTTTTTGGGAATCAGACATTATATATATGTAATTTTCTTTCTCTCTCTCTCTTTTTTTAGGTTTTATTTATTTATTTATGAGAGACACAGAGAGAGAGAGGCAGAGACATAGGCAGAGGGAGAAGCAGGCTCCCTGTAAGGAGCCTGATGTGGGACTTGATCCCGGATCCTGGGATCACTCCCTGAGCTGAAGGCAGACACTCAACCGCTGAGCCACCCAGGCATCCCTATATATGTGATTTTCAATGGCACAGAAGTCAGTGCCCCTAACTCCCTCATCGGTCAGGGGTTACCTGTATATAGCACAGTGGGTGATAATCTATACACAGCAAGGTGTATTTAGAATGAATTCTTAAAGCTGTCTAAGAACTAATACGTTCTTATATTAGCCTCTCTTACACCTTCAATTGCCTTATGTAGCTATTGATGTGGTTATTAATAAAATGGTCATTTACTTATTCCCTGAGAAGGCAATTCAGGGAGACTTGAGCTTCACTTTCTGTTAGTTATTTTGAATGAAAGCTAAGTATTTAAAAATTGTTGTGGTATGGTTTATACTTTATGCATTTCAGATAGGAAAAGAACACGTAGGCTTGAAGGCTGTGACCGAAATCCTCCAGGATATTCAGTACAAGGTAAGTTATTGTTTAAAAGCAAATAGAAACACTGGTCTTGAAAGAGGTCCCCAAGATCACTCTCAGATATGATGATTCACTCAGAGGGTAGCTATTCTCTTGGTTGTACTTTATTCCAGAGGAAGGACCCACGTGTAAAAATGAGGTCAGTGCAAAAGTACATGGGGTAAAGTCCAAGAGAAGCCAGGCAGGAGCTTCCAGCTGTCTCCTCCCAGTGGAATCACACGGGGATGAACCTCAGTCTTTTGGCAGTGATAATGCCACGATATGTGTGAAATGTTACCAACCAGAGAAGCCTTGCTTCGTGTACAGGGATTTTATTAGGGGTCAGCTATAAGAGCACACAGTGTCTGTGTAATGACCCTCAGCTGCTCTGACCCCATCCCTCCTACTCCCAGCCCCAGCAAAACCAAGCTGTCATCATAAGTCACATTGTCAGGATAAACCAATCTGGTCCAACATAGCCCAAGCATAGCCCAAGGCCTTAGGATACAAAAACACTCTTGTCAGACAGAATGTTGTGAGACCTCGGAGCCAGTCCTCAAGACAGACATCTTTTTGAACAACCCAAGCCTGCTGAGTTAATCCTTCCTGCCCACTGGTTATAGGAAAGTTGTGTAAATGAAACAAATTAAAATTATGGCAACTATACTTCAAAGCATTTATGTTAAAAAAAAAAAAAGACAGATACATGTAGGCTGTAAGCTCCTATATCTCAGAGAAAGTGATTTGGTTTGATGCGACTCTGGCGTGATTCAGCCCAGCTTTGCCTGGAAGCCCAGTTCTGTTACAACCAGTACTTTCTATGCTTATATTGGATGGATTGAATCGGAGAGGCCTTGGAAGGCAGTAGTTTAATCCTGAATGGCTACGAGAGATACAGTGCAGAGATCCAAAGACCCAAGGCCGATCCAAAAATCAATGAGAATGAAGTTTGATTAGCTCTAAGCCAGAACAAGCCCAGGGCGTCTTGGACCAGGCAAGAACATCCACCATAGATTTCCCAGGCAGGCTTAGAATAAATCCAGCTACCAAGAGAAGGTACAGACTAGTCAAAAACCTGGTAAGGAGGGGGAAGGGTACATTTTGACTGACATTTGTCTTAATGGCCTGAGAAACGTTCTTTTATTCCTTTAGCTCATACAACATTCTTTTTTATGGAATATAGGGGGCTGGTGGGAAGCAAGTGAGCTGGATTCTTTAATGTGTCAAGTGGAAGTAAGAAAGAGACTGAGGTTACGCATTCACTTGCCCTGTTATGTCTGCATTGATAGAGTAATCTTAAAAGAGATCTCCAACTACCGTGACAAATCTTTTTTGCCTCAAGGGCCTGAGCAATTTAAGTGGCACTATTTAAAATAGTGATTGCAAATGTGAACTGTTGAGTAATGGCACAAATATTTTATTGAAGTTATTTTTATTTTTTAAGATATTATTTCTAGAGATATTATCTCTAAGAGAGACATAGGGAGCACAAGCAGGAGGAGTAGCAGGCAGAGGAAGAGGGCGAAGCAGGCCCTCTGAGGAGCAGGGAGCCTGATGTGGGGCCCAATCCCAGGATCCCGGGGCATGACCTGAGCCGAAGGCAGACACTTAACTGAGCCACCCAGGTGCCCCTGGAGTTATTTATTTTAATTTTATTGAAGTTTAAATGCAGCTTTAATAAAAGTTGATTAGAATTGAATTTTTTTTTTAAAGGTTTCATTATTTACATGAGAGAGAGAGAGAGTGCAGGCTGGAGGCGCAGAGAGAGGGAGAGAGAATCTCAAGCTGACTCCATGCCCGGTGCACAGTGCAGCGTGGGCTGAACCAAATACAAGAGTCAGACACTTAAGCGACTGCACCACCCAGGCGCCCATAGAATGGAATGTTTTCATTCAGGTGTTAGTTTTCACTCTCTGGAGGACAGGACATCTAGAACATAGAGACAAGTTATCAAATGCAAATGAAACAAAATGCAAATTTAGGAGACAAGTTGTGATGCCAAGAAGGTTAGGAGTGGAGGTCAGAGTAGCAGGAGGAAGGTCATTTCAAAAGAATTCTCTGAACCAGGGTTCAGGCATTTTACACCAAAAGCCCAAGTTTCTGGTGTGGATGTGCTCAGAGCAGGAAAAGGAGCCGGCGTGGGCCAGATAGACACTAGGCAGACAACTGGAAGTTTTACTCCAGGAATTATAGGGAAAATCAAACTGTAGTAGCAAAGAAATAGCCACAGACTCAGAACAGGAGTGTCTTGTTGGAACCAGGTGCTTTGGCTCTGGTGAGAGGACAGAGTGAGATACCTACAGACCCATCTGGTCCAGGATGTTACTCAGAAAAGGCATCAATCTGGGTTTTTAGTGCTAGTAATTTTTTTTTTTAATTCTAAAATTAAGAAATTTTATGTTAACATAGGGCGTTTTTTTTTTTTTTTTTTTCTTTTTCAGGGGAAGTCCAAAACAATACCCTGCTTTAATCCTAACACTTTATTACCAGGTACGTGTTATCTTTATCGCATAAGATGAATTGTAATTGGGTGAATATGATTGCATTGTTTCCCTCAAAATGCATGTAATGATATATTATTAGTTAATAAAGTTTCTTTACAATTCGCCTTCTCTGTAGTAGGTATCAGTTTCTGATTGGTCTAAACACGAGAGTAAACATTTTGAAGTAATAAATGTTTTGTCACTTTTGCCATTATTCTCTGAAGAGTTTCCTTTGGATTTTCATTTGCAAAAATCGCTACCTCTGTGTAGAGCATGAGCGTAATAACAATACTTTGATATACTTCTAGGATTGGTCAGTGAGGTTCTTACTAATCTCTAGAGTGAAATAAAGTTTATATCATTTTATAAGGTAAACCCTTTGCAGTGATACTATCATATAAGTGTTAGTCTAATTACCTCGGCATACCTAAACGTATAAGAATTGTGTATAAAATATTCGAAACATAGTTTGTAGTTAAAGGTTGTTTTGTGCAAGATTTTGGTCTTCACTTTGTTCTGCCTAAATTATGTGCTGTTACGTAGTTTTTTGATCAAAACCAAATGTGCTGATGCATTGTATCTTCTATGCCCTATGTTTCATTGCTCTAGAACAAACCAGTTTTTGTCATGTGTTGAACATTTATCCATCGTATTGGATTGTGAATGCCTCTAATGCAGAGCTAAAAGATTTCTTAGGAATGCCTTCTTTTGTCCTATCATACTAGGACTTTAATATTTTAATAATATTTAAAATATTATTTTAATATTTTAATTATTTTTAATTATCTCAGAGATAACTAGAACCGAATAGTTAGAAAAACAGACTTTGAAGTCAGACTGCTTGGGTTTGGATCCTGGCTCTGCCAGTTATTAGTTGAGTGACCTTGGGTAAGTTATGTAACCCTCTGTCGTTCAGCTTCCCCATCTGAAAAATGGGGCTGATAATAGTACCTGTCTTGTGGGTTTGTTGTGAGGGTTAAATGAGTTCATGTAAAATGCTTAGAATGGTGCCTCACATGTAGTAAGTATTGGATTAGGTGTGAATAAGTCAAGTAAATCCTTCAATAAAGTAAAAAATATCACAGATACACTTTTTCCAAAGTGACTAAACTTGATACATACTTACACACATATATGTATATGTCAAGTTTTATAGCCACCTTTGGATTACATAGTGATACCTAGATGGAAGTCACTATAAATAATAGAGGGTTCATCATATTTTCCCATTGGTTATTTTCTCGGTGATGATTAGTTTAAGAATTCATGTGTGAGGCTGTAATTTAAGATGACCTCATCCTGAAAAGTGTTGTTCAGACAATTTGTAACTTTGAGAATTATTGTTGAAATATTCACAATTATTGTTAATTAACTAACTTTTCTGTGACATGTCCACATGGTTGCACAGATCCTTTGCTGCGGGATTATTGGGTGTATGAAGGTTCTCTTACCATTCCACCTTGCAGCGAAGGTGTTACCTGGATATTATTCCGATACCCTTTAACTATATCCCAGCTGCAGGTGAGTACAGCACTTTAAATCTTTCAGAAGTTCTGAGTTAAAGGTTAAATATTGTTTCTGCAAAAGGGAAACGTCTGTTGTATGCTTTAGTTTCCTTTAGATCAGTCATGTCTTTGCAGATGAAAGTTAGATGTCTTGAACCAGTGAAAGCAATGGAAAGGTCAGAGATGAATAAAACCCAGCTGTCATTTATGATCTGTATTTTAAAAGTTTTTATAGAGTAAATATAAGTCACTGAAATAGTCAGACTTTTGATTAGTCTAGTTATTTCTTTATGTGGGATTTCCCAGGATTGGAGAGGAGAGAGTTTTGGAAGTGAAAATATTGGTTATTTCTGTGAGTCGTGTAGGCTTTGTAATATTTCTTTGGCTTGCACAGGAAAGTTCTGGAGGCAGGAAGGTGAAGGAGGTAAAAAGAATGCTCTGCAAAGAGCTGGGTGGCTCTCTAGCCCCCTTTTTGGTCACCTACTTCCCACTTTGGGCTTTGCATAGGTGCTCTAAATGCTGATGCACAGTGGGTGAGGGCACTGAGTTGAATTGTCATGGGACGTTAACTGGTGGAATATGAAGCAACATCATCATTATAATATGTTTATGTAATGATATGATATCATTACAAAAGAAGTGCTTTATTTTTTTTAAAGATTTTATTTATTTATTCATGAGAGATACAGAGGAGAGAGAGAGAGAGAGAGAGAGAGAGAGAGAGAGAGAGAGAGAGAGACTGCAGAGGGAGAAGCAGGCTCCATATAGGGAGCCTGATGTGGGACTCGATCCCGGGTCTCCAGGATCATGCCCTGGGCTGAAGGCGGCACTAAACTACTGAGCCACCCGGGCTGCCCAAAAGAGGTCCTTTAAATGTCTCCTGTCCTCCAGGGATCTAAAGGATACATTCTTTTATTTTTATTTTTTAAAGATTTTATTTATTCATGAGAGACACAGAAAGAGAGAGGCAGAGACATAGGAAGAGGGAGAAGCAGGCTCCATGTGGGGAGCCCGATGCAAGACTCAATCCTAGGACCCCTGGGATCATGACCTGAGCCAAAGGCAGATGCTCAACTACTGAGCTACCCAGGCGTCCCTAAGGGATGTGTTCTAAAAGGCCCAATGTTTTTCTTTATGATCAGCCTCAGCAGATTTAGGCTGTATTCTAAACAAACCAAGTTACCTTTAGTGACTTTTTACCAATTTTTTTTATATCCCCTATCACTTTCTAAGAACTTTAAATTTATTAAACTACTCAGTAAAGCCTTCTTCTGCTTGTCCTTAAATCTTCAAAACCCTTTGAACCTTTAACAGTTTCGTCTTATTTTTCTTTTTCTAAGGATTAATTTTAAAAGTTCCCAATATAGCTTCTCCATCCTTTTAAAGACTTGGATCACATCACCTTTAGGCCTTCATATTTTTAATATGAAAAATCCCTATTTATTCATTCATCCCTATGTTCTTATAAGAGACTCCTCCTGAGTGCCAGGCAGACACACAAAGGATACAGAGATTAAAACACAGTCTTTACCCTCAAAATGTTGACCATAGAGTTGAGGAGGCAAACAATCATATGGTTATGTTAATTATGAGAAGTAAGGTGCTCCAGAAACACATAGGAAAGAAACTCAACTTGGCCCGGGAGGGACAGGAAATAATTCCTGATAAATAGTGGGAATAAGTCTGGTAAAGGAGAAGGAGGAAATGAGAAATTTGAGTTTTTTATTTATTTTTTTTAAGATTTTATTTATTTATTCATGGGAGACACAGAGAGGCAGAGACACAGGCAGAGGAAGAAGCAGGCTGCATGCAGGGAGCCTGATGGGGGACTTGATCCTGGGTCTCCAGGATCACACCCTGGGCCAAAGGCAGGCGCTAAACTGCCAAGCCACCCAGGGATCCCCGAAAAATTTGAGTTTAATGTTAGGAATAGATGTTTGGACTAATGATTATGGGTTCGGATTCTGACCACAAAGATGGTAGCTGCTGTTAGAGATAAATCTCAACATTTCAGTGACTTATCACAGAAGAAATTTATTTATTTATTTAAAAAAAGATTTATTATTTTTTTTTGAGAGGGTGAGTGTACAATTGCACCAGTGTGGGGGGTTGGTGGGGGCGGAGGCAGAGGGAGAGAGAGTCTTTTTTTGGGGGTGGGGGTGGGGGGGAGAGAGTCTTAAGCAGACCCAATGCTGAGTCCAGAGTCCAATGTGGCGCTCAGTGTTATTACCCTGAGATCATGACCTGAACCGAAACCAGGAATCGGATGCTTACCTGACTGCACCACCCAGGTGCCCCAGAAGAAATTTATTTTTTATTCAGAATCCAGCAAGTGGGTTTCTTTTTTTTGTTTTGTTTTTTTTTTTAATTTTATGACAGTCACAGAGAGAGAGAGAGGCAGAGACATAGGCAGAGGGAGAAGCAGGCTCCATGCACCGGGAGCCCGATGTGGAATTCGATCCTGGGTCTCCAGGATTGCGCCCTGGGCCAAAGGCAGGCGCCAAACCGCTGCGCCACCCAGGGATCCCTCCAGCAAGTGGGTTTCTGATTCACAGTGAAGGCTTCTCTCTCTGCATTTGTTCTGGGAACCAGGTTTTCCTGAGGGCATCATGTCTTTTATAAGAGAACTCTTCTAAGCTGGTAGGGTCCTACAGGACTTACTACTCCCCATTTGCCATCTGGTTACTCCAAATCCCTTCTTTCACTGGCATCACATTTCCAAGCAGGGAAAAACGTGTGGGATTAGCAGGTGGGCATGGGAAGGCTGTGCTTATTGTTGGCTGCCCCATCCAGCTCAAAACTGAGAGAAGCTGCAACCTTGGCCACCCTGAGCTGGGGTAGGAGAGTTGTGATTGTTCTGGGAATGACCTATATCAAAGATCAAACATCCATTTGCATTTACTTTTCTTACAACTTGCTTCTAGCAAGTTATGCATATTTCTTCATTGTTGCTGTGTGTAGCACAGAATCTTAGATGACTAAGTTTCAAAGCAACGAGGCTTAATATGCAGTATGTTTTGTGATGCTGAGGATTCATTCATTGGCCTTTATATGTCACTGATTCTATTAACACAAGCAATTAATGATAAGGTAATATGTTGTCATAGTCCTGTCTTCCTTTACCCTTGCCATAGGCAGATGTTAGTATGTGGAATTTCTCCTTTGAGAATAATTTGGGTAATTTATTCATTAATAAATGCATTTATTGATTGATTTGGTAATTAATTTGGTAAGAAGAAAATTTTCTATATTCCAGAGGCTGTAGTAGGCACTGAAAGTGGGAGGACCAATAAAATATGGTTCTCATCTCAAGGAATTCACCATCTAGGGGAAAGGCAAATATATTCACATTTAAAGAACAGTAATTTCATGTGAACACTGCCTTGGTATAACATGAATATGTCCTAGCACATAGGACAGGCACCTGATAAGATTTAGCCAACTGGTAGACCTTCACCAGTCCAGAATTTGGGTGTGGTGTGAGTGTTAGTGGGCATTGCCAACTGGGGAAGAAGTGTCTGCATGGGTACAGAGGCATTTGAAGATGCCCACTGTTAGTGTAAAGGGCCAGTGTCATGAAATAAAATTGGAGAGGTAATCATGGGCCTGACATTCATCAGGGAGCCTGATGTTGTGCTGTGGAGGTTTCTTGAAGGCGGCAAGGAATTACTGAATGTTGTGAGAAAGAGAGAGAGAGAAACAAGGCCAAGTCTGAGTTTGAGAAACCTCTCTGTAGCTACAGTATTAAGATGTAAATCTGAGTTAAGATTGTGACAGTGAGATGAAAGGAGAGGAATGGCCTCAGAAATACTGAAGTAGTAGAATCAGTACAATTGGTGACTGACGACATGGGAGGAGTTCCAGAGAGGACACACCTGCATATTATTCCCTGGATTTTGGCTTGAGTGATTGGTGCGTATAACATATCACTCTTCACCATGACGGAATAAAAATGGAAGAGCAGGCTTTATGGAGAGTATTAGGAGTTTATGATTTTAAATACTGAGAGTATGAAATGCCTCCGAGACATCCAAGAAAGAAGTATAATACATAGGTGATAGTAGAAGCCATCCAGGTAGAAGAGGAAGTCCTTTAAGGAGAGAAAAGAAAGGATGCAAAGCATGGAGAGTGGCAGCTAATAGGTGCATGCATTGGGAGAGTTGTCTCCATGGACTGACTCAAGGGTGGGAAGAGCAGTCAAGAGGTTGATGGGGTGTAATGTCTGGAAGCCAAGGGGAGTGTGGGTTTTAAGGAGGAGGGAGTGGAGAGATGAAAAGTATCAGATTCTGCACACAGTAAGTGAAGGGTGGAGAAGTATTAATTGGATTGAGCCACAAAGAGACATGGTATCTCAGACATGGAGATGAAATAGGAGCAGCTGAGTCTACGGTCCCATTTGTTCAGCATTGCTTTGTTTAGGAGTATTTTTCTAAAAATAGATCAAACCTTTTAGCGAAAAATAAAACTTTATTACCACAATAAATTTCTGTTTACTGAAAGTTAGCTGGGATTAACCTTGTTGAGCCACAGAAGAGAAGATTCTCAATTCCTCTTAGAATGCCATTAAGGACTCCCTTGCTAGCATGTTAAAGCGTGGGAATGTTACAGTTGAACTATACCGTGAATGTTAAGTGATATTCTGTAAATGTGAGAAATAATGTTTTCACTCCCCTGTTGACTAGCGCGCTATGCTAAAATTCAGAGACAAATCACTGTGCCTGCCTTTGTGTCTGTTTGGCTGTCTTCAAGGGGAAACTTGCTTTCTGTTATCCCTCTGAGTAAAGCCAATGACAAACTCTAATAATAACCCTGACCCACCAAAAGTAATGTTTCTTCATTGTTGTTGGGAAAAGCCATATCTTCCTAATTGGGAGTCAAAACCAAAGGAATGTGTATTGGAAGGAATAACATCAACTGCTCTTGAGAATAGATGACTTTCCAGCTAGCTACAGCTTTTTAAGAAAAAAAAAAGGTTTAGGTACTTTAAGAAAAAAAGATTTAGGAACTATTAGCACAAAGTTCCATTATAGCATCTGTTCAGAGGGCAGCAGTGGTAAAATGCCCACACACACATATTAAAATGCAATTTAGAGTGGTTTTGGAAAAAAAAAATAATTTTAGGAGAATATAAATTAGTCTGTCCTTGAATGTTTCACTGTTGCTGCTCATATAACTTCAGAGAAAGCAGAGCAAAAATAGAAAAGGTCCAGAGAGGGCAGTAAAAAATGAGAAGGACCACAGGGAGGGATGGGATTCTAGAATCTAGACCAAGAAAAATGGAGACATCTCCTATTACTGCCCTTAAAGAGGAGCAGACAGAGGCAGTCTGTCAATTATAAAATATTACTTGTATGTAGAATAACAAAAGGTATGGCAAATAGTAGATAGTCTTTGCATAGCTGAGTAGATTGAGAAATAGAAAACTTTATATTGAAGGAAAAACATTTCCTTTTAGATCACAAGGTTAACATGCGTAAATTAAGCTGCTGGGCATTATTATGGAAACAGTTGGTATCCTGAAATATACCATCTGCCATAGGAAATGGCAGTAGCCACATTAAAGAAAAGGCTCTAAATCATCGCAGTATTTTAATGAAATGCACAGCAACTTAATTTCAGGAGGAGTCTTCTGTTGACTGTAGTGTTGATGATTAAGCCTATTTATTCTGGAACATTTACATTTTCCTGGGTACTCAGAATTCTAGAGTATGCAACTGGAAGCCTCTGCTCAGTTGAATTTTTCGTCTTATTCTTGGTTAGCATACCATTTGCTAGAGAAAAAAAAGCATGCCATCAGATAGATTTGAATGAGTATAATTTTCTTTTATTTTGCTATCATCCCTAACTGTTAAATTACTTTTCGGTAAAGGGTGGTCCAAGTATGAGGAAGCTGAAGGAAAAAACGTTCTCAGCTGAATTGTTATGTTTGGAGATGAGATTCCAAGAACAGAATGAAAAATACCAAATTTCAGCAAATATGTCAACAGATTGTAAGACACATCCTAATTTCCGGAGACATTAAAATGTGAACAATATTCAGAATTGATAAAATGTGGTATTTTGGTACTGTGGCATGTGTACAAGTATGCACACATACAGAGAAATGATTAAATTTTACTCTCCTTTTCTTTTGTCTCTTTTTCTGTTCCCCTCTTACTCATCTATTCCTATTTCTTAATTTACCTGCTTTCTCAGGTTAGATGCGCCCGTCTTTGTTTTTTTCTTTCTCTTTCAACTTCAGTAAGTAACACCAGTGAAGCAAAGGACTGTGCTTATTGTTTTACGCCATGTGGATCTATGTCTGTTAGAACTTGGAAGACCACTTTTAATTTTTTTTTCTCAGTTTTGCCTCCTCTTCATCCTTCCCCATTCCATGTTTCCTAGAGGTTGAAAAGTGTGACTCTTCACAGCCCCAAGCCCCAGTCAGGGCATGGTGTGTGCTTGGCCCGTGGGACCTGGGAGCCCACCTGGTCCTGAGCGACTGACAAATGAGGTCTCATTAGGTTCAGGACTCGGCATTAGGGCCTTTCTTGTCTGTGTGCTCCACATGAGTTTTGAGGGTCTGTTAACCCTAAAGACCCAAGTTGTTGTGGGACCATGGCATGGTCATGTCTGAAAACGATTTCAAGTGATTTGGAACACTTGTGAATTTTCTTCTGTATCCGTGATTCTCAAACTTGGGTGGGCTTGTTAGAACACAGATTGCTGCCCCATCCCTCCACCCCCCGCCCCCCCCCCCCCCCCGCCCCTAGTTGCTGACTCTGTAGGACTGAGTAGGGATTTATTCCAGGAAGCACACTTTGAGTACCCTTATTTCTTGCCCATTTGTATTTCCCTCCATGTATAATTTAGAGCAGCACCAGAATGCCAAGTTTCTCAAGGTAAGCATTGGCGATCCAGTGGAAACAATGATGTGAGCCACATATATAAGATTAACATTTCTAGTAGCCACAATAAAAAAAAAACACTAAACAAACAGCTGAAATTAATTTTTAAAAGATTTTTATTTATTTATTTGGGAGAGTGCAGAGAGGGGGGGGGAGGGGCAGAGGGAGAAGAAGCAGGCTCCCCACAGAGCAGGGAACCCAATGTGGGGCTTGATCCCAGGAGCATGGGATCATGACCTGAGCTAAAGACAGATGCTTAACCAACTGAGCCATGCCAGCACCCCATGAAATTGATTTAAAGATTGTATTTTAACCTAATGTACCCCAAACACCATTTTAACATGTAATGAATATAAAAAATCCTGGGTGGGATATTTTTATACTGTTCCTTCTTGCTAAGTCTGACTTCCAGTGTGTGTCCTGCACTTGTAGCACATCTCCAGTAGGACCAGCCACATTTCAAATGCTCAGTGGCCACAGGAGACTGGTGATTACTGTACTGGATAGTGCAACTCTAGATTTTCTCTCCTGGGACTGCTCCCTCTTCCCTTTCTTAAAATGTGTTGTTTTTAGGCACCTGTGGGGAATTTTTTTTTTTCCTGTGGGGAATTTTGGATGTATTTCCTCAGTGACTTCTCTGATAGAGAGCACTTGCCCTGTGGTCACGAACTCTGGACTGTAATTCTTTTTTTTTTTTAATATTTTATTTAAATTCAGTTTGCCAACATGTAGTATAACACCCAGTGCTCATTGCATCCAGTGCCCTCTTAGTGCCTGTCACCCAGTCTGGACTGTAATTCTTGACCACGTTTGCTTATGTGTAACTCATCAGTAACTGTTCTCATGTGAAGATGGGAAGAGACCAGGACTTGGGATTGGAATAAGGGAGGGTTGACATCAGTCTTAACTGGGTAGAGGGTATTGTCTTCTCCAAACTCTTCCTCAGAAGAATTAGAAAAGACCAGACTAAGGAGTCAATGACAGATGAGTTGGTTTATGGATGAAAAGTCTTTAAAAAAAAAAGCAGTGATTTTAGAAAAGAAGTGAAATACTGGGCTGAAGAAGAAGATGAAATAAAAACAATAAGACCAAATATATGAAAGGTGGAGAGACATATAAATGACATATAATCTCAGTGTATATACATGTGTTTATGGGCTATTTAAGCATAGCTTGCTTTTCATGCTTACTTGATTGCTGCCATAAGGAATTATATTGCTCTAATTCATGTATTGTCGTTGCCTGATGATAAAAGAAAATAAAATGAGAACATTGACTTTCATGTGTCCTTTTTTCTCTTTTAACATGGTAACAGAGATGCAAGTCGAAAAAAGTCTGTTAAGAGGATATGCATAGGAACTTGGGAATTTTTAAAATTAATTAGTGCCAAACGCCAAGCCCTGTAAATTAGCACTTTCAATGCACTCCTAAAGAAAGTGGTTTTAAAGCTGAACTTGGAGTGAATAACCTGATTCTTGAGTCAGTGAGGGTTGGAGTCAGTGCCTTAGACCAAGTAGAGTGCATGCCTGGTTCAGAGAACAGTAGCTATTCAACTCTGCTACTTTCAGAAGACCAACATTTCTCCCTGAAGCTTGGGTCTCTGTTCTCTCTCTCTTTTATATTGGTTAAAAACAAATAGCCGTGTTTAAGTAGAGTGGCATTAAAAATTGACAAAATCATCCCTACTGATCCGTGTGATAGTGATAGTCTCTATACTGCCCTGACATTTGAATTTCGTTGCAGACTTTTATCCTGAAATATTATTCTGCTCATTTCTCACTACCTCTCTTTTCGGTGGGAGATAATGCAGGACGCGCTTGAAACCATTTGAAGTGACTAAAGGTTCTGAGGGGTGGTTACTTCAGAAAAATTGGCATTTCAGAAAGACGTGTTCTTCCCTCGATCTCTGTTGATGTTTGAAGTCTTCAAAGTGTTGCTATGATCAGAGAAAAACATTCCTTGTGAAATAGTTCTCTCCAAGAATGCAGCGATTTGAGACTGGCTGGCTGTGGATTCAGATCGTCTGTTCTAGAAGAAGCAGTTTTCACAGAATTTGCTTCAGGCTGAGGTCTGGGGCTTGAAAGATTTACTGTCAGTTCAGAATATGTAAATATAAAATTAACCTGGCTTTAAAATAAGCTTCAAAGTCATTCCAAAATGTAGTATTTCTTAAGTTCTGCTTAGGCAGTACACTTTATAGTCCGCATTGCTCAGCAGTGACCCCATGCACCGTTTGTAGATTCTTCTTGCTGCCATTACGTGTGATTACATGTAAAATGGGTGCGAGGAGGGAGGACTGTCTGTTTTCTCAGTCAGTTAGTTGGTTTATTGTTTCCAGTCTACCTTTTGTGTAGAAAATTGTAGCTAAATATTTATCTCAAGGTGCTGAAGGTTTGACTTCAAAAGAAGTGCTAGTACCTACTGAACACTTCTGTGTGCTGCAAGGACGCTGAATGATTCTCATTAATTATCTCACTTCTTAAACTGTCCTTGCAAATATGGTTACTATCATCTCTTTTACACATGTGAAAACTGAGGCTTAAGGAGGTGACATTATCTGGCCATTTGGGTCTTAAGTGTCTGAGGCTGAACACTTTTGATGAAGAGCCCAGCTGCCTTCACCTTCATAAGTCTCCCGTTTGAAAAAGCCTGACTAGGTTCCTTTCTACTCCAGACTTAGAGAAAAAGTCAGTAAAAATACATTCAACAAATAATGACAGGGGATTCTCTTGCAGCCTTGGCTATAGAAATTTTCCAGGTGCAACAAACGATAGGTGATGCCCGTATTTCCAACCTAAGATCCCAAGAAGGTCTAGGGAAAAACCACTGTGTCGCTTAAACAGCTAATTGCTTGTGTCACTGGCACTTGTGTACAAGTACAGAACGTAGGTATTATAGAAAAGCAAACAAACAGGACAGCGCCAGGTTAGGGTCAGTCTTACCCCATTTAGGGAAAACATGTGGAGACACAAGAAAATAAGGCCTTAGATGTTAGATTTCTAACTTGTGTGCTGATCTAACAAGTGACTTCCTTTCCCCTCAGCTTGGTTTCCCCACACATATATGAGTGGTTGGAATATTAGAATCCTGTGTGATTCAGTTCTTTTGTGATCCAGGAACCCCTTCTTAGGAAATGCACATGTAAAATTTTGCATATCATTTGGGGGTTTTATGAGCCCCTAAAGTCTCTAGGGGTTTCTAGACTTTGATTAGAACCCCCTGAATTGATTTGCATTTTATTTTAGTTCATGAACAGCAAAATTCTGTGGCTGTGCTGTATGAAGCACTTTTGTAGTTAAAAACCTGTGATAGGGGCACCTGGGTGGCTCAGTGGCTGAGCGTCTGCCTTTGGCTCAGGTCATGATCCCAAGGTCCTGGGATCGAATTCCGCATCGGGCTCCTCAAGGGAGCCTGCTTCTTCCTCTGCCTATGTCTCTGCCTCTCTCTCTGTCTCTCTGGGTTCTCATGAATGAACAAATAAATAAAATCCTAAAAAAAAAAAACCGTATGATACACACTTGGTGGACTTTTGGTGGATTGGTGCTGTTTAAAGCACGTTTGTTCCACATTCTGGGGTATATGGAGGCGACAGGTTATACTGAGTTGATTAGAATTTCTGAAGTGGCAGCAGTGAAGCTGGGAGAAGAGTGGACTTGGCCTGTCAGACCTCGCTAATGTGGAAACTTTCTTAAATCTTTCAGTTTCTTCTTTTGTGAAAGGAACGAAGACTGTCATATGACTATGTGGCATTTAAGCAAAATGCCAGACGATGAGTCCTGTAGATAAACTGATGAATGGGAATGAGCCTGGCCAATGTTCATCATGTTTGCTTGTTGCTCAACTACAGCTTGGAGGATCGTAGAGGCTTATGGGTTCTTAGGAGGCACGGACCTGGCAAATCAGAGAAACTGACCCTTGGGACTCTGGGAATCTTTTTCACGTGTAATGAGAATCCATGGGATCTGGGGAGGCCACCTGAGAAAGGGAAATGAACTTGAAAGTTGATACTGCTAAGGGAGGAAGTTGTGCTTAACATTTTTGGAAAGTCAGAAGTATTCATTGGACCTGTGCTCTCCAAAAGTCTAGAGGAGCAGCGGAGAGGGTCTTGTGATGAAGGACACCTCCATCTGATAAATCTGACATCTAATCAGTGTTACCATACAGTTAGACTAGAATTCATTAATTAAAGCTGTGCTTGGAGTACTTACCCATTTGTTCACTTCTTCTTTCTATGTTACAGACAGGCATAAAAACTTTTGGAGGGAGATGTATTTCATTTTTGCATGAGCCACATCCAGCAGGTTTCTGTGGCTGTTTGGGTTTTCTGGAGATCTTGGTATTTCTACTTCTGCTGTCTCCATTTCTTGAGCAGCAGTTCTGTCCAGTGTCTTGGGTTTGGAAGAAATTAAGTCTGTTTTACTCTTCTTGAAGATTAATTTCAATTTTCTTTTTACAAATTGTTATAATTCGTGCATATTTTAAGCCACTTATGAAACTCCAGTCTTGTTCATGTCCAGTAAATAATGACTCTGTTTTGTTCTGTTCTTCTTTTCAGATCGAAGAGTTTCGAAGGCTGAGGACACATGTTAAGGGGGCAGAACTTGTGGAAGGCTGTGATGGGATTTTGGGAGACAATTTTAGACCTACTCAGCCACTTAGTGACAGAGTCATTAGAGCTGCCTTTCAGTAGTCAAAGAGAACAGGAACAAGACTGTCTTCATCTGGGTATGTGCAGATTATGTAAGGAAATGGGGCTCACAATTACGTATACCTGTCATGCCAGAGTTATTCTCACGGTGATCCTGATAATTTAGCAGTATGAATGTACTTCATTTTGATAAAAGTGATGACACATTCTCAAGCCCTATTAATTAGGGCTTGAGTCAGGTGGCTTTAAAAATTTCATGCAGTGTTGATAAAGAACCTACAACCCTTACGTTTTCCTACCAGAGCAGCCTTTAATTCTCATTTTGCTTTAATACTGGCCTTTATATGGTAGGGAGCCCCAAGGCAGAGAGGCAGCCCCTCTTTATTCAAGGTAAAGAGGTAAAGTCTTTGTTAGTACTCACCCTTGAAATGGCAGCAGTCACCTCCTGATGATTGAGGAACATAAGGAACATAAAGAAAGCCACTGGAGCCTCAGAGCTGACCCCTGTCTAAAGCAGATTCGATCTATCTTCTTTATTAGGGTAGGTGAGGGTAGATCTGACATGTATTAAAATCCTTGTCCAACGGAAGTGTTTTTATTTGATCAAGAAGCACTTATTAGGTATGTGAGTATGGTACGTTTCTTTATTGACTGAAATATGATCTCTGCATTTTAATATATTGAATTCAATGTATGTATACCTTCTCCCTAAAGAGCTAACAAAATAAAACACCACAGGCATGGGAAAGATCAAATATGAATAAATGACTGGAAAATGAAATACTGGATTATTTCTTTACCTTGTGAATTGCCTAAGAGTGCATATAGGTCAGCACACGTAGCTGGCCACCCACTGCTTTCCACAAGAGGAAGGCATCTGTTGGAAGTTACATAGGTATATAGGACAGAGCTTGGACTTGGTTTAATGGGTCTTGGTGAGTATGAGCTCACATACTGTATGAGTGGAACAGTATAGACCAGGAGTCACAGATGAATAGAAATCTCTGGCCTTGAGAGACTCACAGTCTCTTGAGCTAGACAGTTGACATGGGAATTTTAAAGGGTGACCATTTTGTCTATGTGTTCCCCAATCCATTTTTCTTGCCTATTATTACTATACCATATATACCCAGTACTCCATCCAAACTGTCTTTTTTTTTTCATATGAATGTGCTTTGCTCACAGTCCTTCCCACCCCTTTTATTGCCTATTAAAATCTTTGCTACCCTGTAGGCCCAACTCAAATACAGTTCTCAGCATGAATTCTCTTCTTCTCCCTTAATTTGTGCCTCTCTATTCACACTGTCTCTTCCATTTAGCTATTTGTGTATTTCTTTCTGTGTTACGGTCAAGCTTTTAAAGGGTTGAAATCTGTAACTTTGAATCTGTCACAACACATCACACTTTGTGTCTTGAGTGTCTGCTGGTCAATTAGAAGTTCTTCAGAGCTACACATAGTGTCTGTCAGCCAGCCACTGCTGGTCATTCCCCGACTCTCCATTTCTGAGCTAGCCAGTATGGTTCTTCCTCTTCAGATTTTGGAGATGGTGGGCAGCCTTGGTGGCTCAGCGATTTAGCGCCACCTTCAGCCCAGGGTGCGATCCTGGGAGACCCGGGATTGAGTCCCATGTCAGCCTCCCTGCATGGAGCCTGCTTCTCCCTCTACCTGTGTCTCTGCCTCTTTCTCTCTCTCTCTATGTCTCTCATGAATGAATAAATAAAATCTTAAAAAAAAAAAAGATTTTGGAGATGGTGAGGGCCAGGCAAAGTTGCTTTGGTATGAATGAGAAGGGACTTTTAGTAATTCATATGTGGTAACGACAGAGAATCCAAGACTACTTTAAGCTAAGCCTTATAATGGAAGAACCAAATAATAAAATTATATTTGACCAAAAATCATTACTTGGTTGTGTGATTGGTTCGGGGTATCCAACGGTCAGAAGGACAGTTAAGGTCTCTGCTCTCAGAAAACGTAGAATCTAATGTGGGGAGCCTGACCATGGAAAAATAAATATTTCCAAAGCATTACAGCTACAACTTAGAATGAGAAGAACAAAAATATGCAGTGAATGAGATTTCAGCTAGAGGGAATGTCTTTTGCAAAGATCCTGAGGGGCTATGCCCTGTGGAGGAGGTAAGAATTTGATGCATTGAGGTCAATGGGAAGCTCCTGTGAGTGTGGGATGTAGTAATCAAAGAGCCCGGGCTCTTATCTTGGAGGCCCTGTGAGCCACATTAAGGCATCTTTATTTTGCCATTAGCGCATTGAGAACCTATAAAGACTTCTGCTCTGGGGAGTGGCCTGATCTCATGTACGTTTTTAGTAGATCACAGTAGCTTTGGAATGAACAGATTGGATTATAATGGGCCAGGAGCAGGAGTAGGGAGATATTTTAGAAGTCTGTTGGGTAGCCAAGATGAAAGACAGAGAAGCTCAGATGTCAGAATAGGAGTGGTGGAGATGGGAAAAAGTTAAAATATGTTAAATAGACATTGAAAGTGATATTTAGGGGTGCCTAGGTGGCTCAGTCAGTTAAGCATCTGCCTCAGGTCATGACCCAGGGTCCAGGGATTGAGCCCTGTGTTGGGCTCCCTGCTGAGCTCCCTCTGTAAGCTCCCCGCCTCAAGCTCCCCCTGCTTGTATTTCTCTCTGTCAAATAAATAAAATCTTTTTTTTTTTTTTAAAGAAAAAGTGATACCTAGTTGACAAATTGGATGATGGCAGAGAGGAATGGAAATCTCAGAGATAACCTCTGGGATTTGGGGGCTTTAGAAACTGTGTGGATGAAGTGCCATCATTGAATGACAGCAGGAAAGTGGGAGGAGACTTTTGGAAAGTTAAAGAGTTGAGTTGGAGCTTGTTGAATGAGAGATGTCTGTCAATTAGTGGACCCATTGTGCAGCCAGCTGGAATTTCAAAAGTGGAGATCAGAAAGGAGGTCTGAACTGAATCTGGGAGTCATTGGCATGGAGATTATATATACATGTGTCATGTTCTAATGCTGCATGGGACCATCTCATTAAGCATTCACAAAATTTAATGTGAGACTTTATAGATAAGTTAATGGAAGCATGGAGAAGTTAGATCACTGGCCAAAATAATGCAGTCATAGAGCAGTAGAGCTGGAAATTGGACCCAGGCAGCCTGACTGGTAGAGCCCTTTTTCTTATCCACTGCCTGGCACAGGCCAGAGAGCATCAGCATGCTGACGGTGAGGTTGGTGTGATATGGAGGCATGCGTGTTGGCAACAGGCTGAAGTTGAGTGGGAAGGGAGGATGGGAGGAACCCTGTGATGACAGCTGTTGATGGGCTGGGTGGTAGGAGAGCAGAAGGCTGCAGCAGTGAGGGGGATAGGGAATTGAGGGACACTTTTCTTTCTTTTTTTAATTTAAAGATTTAAAAAATTTTTATTCATGAGAGATAGAGAGGCAGAGACATAGGCAGAGGGAGAAGACAGAGGCAGAGACAGAGGGAGAGAAGGCAGAGACATCAGGCAAGGGAGCCTGATGTGGGACTCAATCCTAGGATCCCGAGCCAAAGACAGAAGCTCAACCACTGAGCCACCCAGGCATCCCAGGACACTTCTTTTTGAAAAAACCCCACTAGCACTTGTCTGTATGTTGGGGTAATGAGCCAGTAGAGATGGGAAGTGATGAAGGTGCCATTTCTCAGAGGGATTAATCCTAGCAGTGAAGTCTCTAAAGACTTGGAAGGGGACAATCTGAAACATCTTGCTGGGTCAGTTGGAACAGCATGCACCTCTTGATCTGGGGATCTTGAGATGAGCCCCACATTGGGTGTAGAGATTACTAAAAAAGAAAGGCAACAAAATCCTGAGCAAATGTTAAGACTGCCTTTGTTATGAGCATGGTGACCTTCTGGGCTGTACTAGGAAGGGAAACAGAGGGTGGCTTATGGATTTAGTATTTCCATTACTTGCTTTTATTATTTCAGGAAGAATGAGGCTGCAGCTAGGAGAGGTGACAGGAGGAGACAAGGGGGAGAGGGTGGGCTTGCAGTAGCGACCCAGTAGACCCAGTAGGAGGGGCGGGCGGGGAGGTGCAGTGAGGTTTGGTGAATGTGAATTTATTAATTCCTCCAGTCTGGGTTTAGTGTACTCTCTGAATATCAGTAACTGTAAATTACACTTTTTATGAAATCAGATTATTATCTTGAATTTTTGATCCATATCTAGTCCTAGACCAAAGTTGCCTTTCTCCAACTATCTAAATAACCATCACTCTTTTCTTTCTCTCCCACACATGCACGCAGACTGAAATGTTGTGTTGGTGAGATGATGTGTATTTCAGATGCCTCATATTCTTTGTATGATAGGAAGATAGTGTATAATTTTTCAAAGCTTTAAATTAATTATGATCTAGGTCTTTTAAAAGGAGGATGGATTTGTGTCCTTACCTTGGTGCCTGCGGTAACTTAAAAGGGGTCACTTTCCCCCAAATTTCCTAAGACCGATGCAGGAATTCTTTCAAAGGCAACTCCAGTTCTGACTTCATCCTTCTATGAATACATTTTTTGACCCTTTTATCTTGAAATGTGTAATACAAATCTAGTCATAGTTCTACATAAAAATTATATTGGGAAATCAGACTTATGGATGTGTGCTTTTTATTTGATATTTAATAATGCCCTAAGGCAGGTAATTCAAATTTTTATTAAAGTGAAATGATTTGACAGTCAGACTTTGAGTTTAATGCATGAATGTTTCATTTAAGCTCTTGGAACTGAAAAGGCAAAAAAAAATTCTGGTGGTTCTCTAAAAAAATGTTTAAAATAATTCAGATTTATTTTAGCTATGTCTTACTAAAATAACTTTAGTTTTTGGACTTAAAATGCCTTTTTTTCCTTTTTTTGCATGACATGTCTAGACATCTGGAGGGCTTTGATAACCAAGACTTATTATTTCCATGAATAATCTGTGACTTTTTATATTACCATTTAAGAAGTGTGAAGTAAGGTTTTATACTTGTTTAAAGAACTAGGACATAACTCATCCAGGTGCTAGAAATTATTTAGTTTGGCAGCACTAGTTCAGATTTCTGGGAGCTAATGGACATGAAATGATCCTTTACCCATTGAATTTTCTGTGTGAAAACCAAATCTTAATAATAACAAACAAAAAACAAGACCAAAATTTTGGTCCAGTTTACTTGTTGCTCTCGGTATCTGAATATTGGTACTTATGTTCTGATGACATAATTACTTGCCTGTTTTTTTCATGAAGTATTAGCTCATTATTTAAAGCTTTTCTGACTGTTCAAAGACTTATCTGTTTCCCCTGCAACTCAAATATTGTTAAGCTGAACATGTGTACAGTAACTATACTTGATTATAATTATTTATTTTCTGTAAAACCAATGCCACGGGGCTCTTTAAATAGTTTCCTTTCTTCCCCTCTTAAAAGGGGGGAAAAAATCTAAGTATGCCCCCAAGTAAATTTGGGGAAAAAAATAAAACAGTAAAGGAAGAAGAAAAAAGAGGGTTATTAACTAAACAGCTCTGATAGATCCCTTTGTTAGGCTTGCCCTCATTTTTCTTTTTGGGTCTTTGAAGCCATCCTTGACTGTGTTGAACTCTCCCACCCCCTAATATACGTTTGCAATTAAAACTTTTTTTAGCTTTAATAACGCTATCGCAAGCATCAGTTTCTTATCTGTTCTCTTTTATAACCTAAAGAGTTACAGGTTAGAAAAGGATAAGGCATTCTAGAAAAGGAGGGGGGAGAGTGTCAACTCTGAATGACCAAGTAGGGAAAAGCTATTATCCTTCCCAAACAAATGGAAAGCTCAAAGCCATATTTTCAGTCAATAGAACTTGGACTTTCCCTCACTCTAATAATTTAACTTGATGCACAGCATTAGGGTGAGAAATGAAAACTCGATGGATATAGCTGTTTTCTATTTACTGTATCATATAGAATTTCTTGAAAATGGAATGGATTTCCTAAAGGATTTCAGGAAAAGGCCAAAATATCAAGGGTGCTCAACCTATTATATTATGTTTTGATTATGTGATATAAAACTTGTTATTAACCCAAGAAGGAAAAACATCAAAGTTGTATAGGCATTTCTTCAAGATTACTCAACAAGGAAAATAATCATCACCTCTATGTTTATCCTTTTTTCCTTCTTTTTTTAATGTTTTAGAAATGTTAATGATTTATTGTGGATAAAAATTGCAGAATGATTTAGTTTTTTTCTCCCTCTGAATTCAAACAAAATTGTGTTTGGGAAGAAGAAAAGAGAACATTTTATTTGTAGTCATGGGTCAACCTGTATGCTCAACATTCATATATCTGATATCTTAGATATGGTAGGTTTCACGATTTTAAACCTAGAGGCTATATTTTTCATAAGAAAATTACCAAGAGCAGGTTATCTTCTTTAAACATTTTCTCTTATGCCTTTGGCATCATGCCTTTGGTGCTCATTTTTGGTAATTTCCTCAAATCAATTTTTTAGCTTGACTAGTTATTAAGAAAACTAGTTCTTAAGAAAACCATATTCAAGAGGCACTCCTTTCCATTTCCTCCTCGTTTATTTGCTGTCTATTCTCTCAAGTTTCTCTTTTTTTCATGATGAAGTTTACAGAGATTTAGGAAAGCAGTCATCCTCAACCTGGGGAAGTATAAAAGTTCAGCACTCAAATGGACCTTCATGGAGGCCACTTACTGTTAAGAGTCCTCACAGCTCAGCCTGAGGCATGCTCTCTTTATAGGTCTTATCCATACCTACAGTTTCTGTTCCCACCAAATGCAGATGACCCATGCATTTATAGGCCAAGACTAGGTCTCTGTATTAAGTTCTAGTGTTAAATACATCTGACTTTCTCTTTGGATGTGTCAGAGACATCTTAAACTCAGTATATAAAAGAGTGAATTTATGATCTTGCTCCACAGAACTGGCTCTTCTCCAGTTTTCTTAGAAACACAAGTAATACTTGACAACTCTTTTCCTCACCTCACCTCACATTTCCAGTTTATCATCTGGTTTTGAGATTTGCCTTCTGATAACTCCCAAATCTGTCTCTGTGTCTCCATCCCCAACATCACATCCCATGAAGTTAGCCCTGTCTCTCACATAGACTGTCACAAGAGCATCCCCCCTCTCTTCTACATAGGATTATTTTTTAAAGATTTATAAAAATAAAAGACCTGGATGATGTGGTGAAGTCAAACTTGTCTGTTAGCTGTGCTTGGTTGAAAAGAATACTGAATCCACCTATGAGTATAGGGGGATGGAGTGCTATGATTAATTGGCAGCATCTGCCATTGGAGTTTGATGATGGTATTGTAGTTTGTTATTGCCATCCATAATGAAAGTTACTCTTCTTGGCATCTGATTGAAATGTCCACTCTTAAGGTGCAGAGTCTCCTGAAAATGGGGTTTGGAAAACCTATCTGCATTAGATCTACTGATATTTAATATAGAAGCATGAGGGAATGGACTGAAGTCTTTTTAATATTTTCATTTCTTTATGCAATAGTTATGGTCCTGATGATTATATATAGCAAATTTCTTACATTATAGCTAAACCTAGGGAATCTGAAATCTCAGCATGGAAATGAAATGGCATGAGGGTGAGGAAAGAATTATGGCATGATAATGTGGAGGAATCTACCCCAGACCTCTTTATTAGGGATAAAAGCCATCTCTTGAAGAAGGGAAAAGGGTAAAATAGAGAAGAAACCATGCAAGAGAAAGTTGGATATTGACATGACCCTCAAAGGGTGAGAAACAAGGATACCCAGGTGGCTCAGTGATTGAGTATCTGCCTTTGGCTGAGGGCATGATCCCAGAGTCCTGGGATTGAGTCCTACATCAGGCTCCCCATAGGGAGCATGATTCTTCCTCTGCCTATGTCTCTGCCTCTCTGTCTCTCATGAATAAATAAATAATAAAATCTTTTTTAAAAAATGTGAGAAACAACATATTTTAAAATATTTCTAGTAAAAATTTGCCATAAAAAGTTATTCATTTAACTGCAAGGTCTTGGATGTGTGTGTGTGTGTGTCTAAGTTTGCCTTATTTTTTTGGCTATTTCAGTTTTAATTGGACAAACAGTACAGTTAAAACTTGTTTTGGTAACATATAAAGCTAAATAATCTAGATAATACCCAGTATCTTGGGCAGAATCTGATGTTTCTTAGGTGATGGGGAAGTTTCTCCAGTCAAGAAATTTGCCACTAGGTTGGTAACACATTCTCAAAATAAATTAGTTGTTAAAACAAGAAAACCACATTGGTTTTGTTATAAGTCCATTTTCTATTACAATGTTTCTTTAACCCCCTTCAAAATTTCTGCATTTTTGTACTTTCAGTGGTTAGACACTCCTAAAGGTCTTTAGGGCTTGTCTACAGAAAATCTTTTTAGAACATCTTGTAAACACGGAGTTGAACTGAACCTTAATAAATCGCTTAATCCAGTCAGTCAACTGCCGGAAGAAGTCTTCAAATCAGTTATTTCAGATAGTTGGTCTCCTCATCTATATAAAGAAGCAAGCAAACCTTTGTTGTTGGAGAATATCTACTTCAGATGTTTTTTTTTTTTACTTCTGTATAATGCAAAAAGGGAAAAAAACTCCTTATGAAATAGTCTCTCTATAACGTATTAACTGAATTTGGAATGCCATTTTGATACTAAAATTTTTATGGCTTGCCATAAATAAGTATTTTTTTGTTAATGTAACTATATTCCAAGATTTATATTTCTCTTCTTTTGGCAGTGTGTGAGAATTCCTATAACTTTTATGCTGCAGAGAAACTCATCTCGTTTTTTACAGATGTGAATGTTCATTCTGATTTTGGTACAACTAATGATTCTCTAATGGTATCTTTTCTTTAAAGAATGATTATATTTAGTGGGTTCCAACAATAAAATCACTGTAATGAGGAATAAAAGATTGTAAATAAGAATAACAATGTTATTAATCATCTAAATTAGTCAGTTATGGCACATTCCTGTACCTGAAATATTTCCATAGGAAATAATGCTAAAATCCACATTTACTTATAATTAGACATAATACAAACCTTCTCTCATTATAATAGTTGCCCAAATCCCAATTCAACTTAATTTCATTGACTTTGATTTCTAGACTAAGAGCATTAAGCTTGAACTAGTGAAAAATGTATAATATGTGCATTCAATTAAGAAGTAATTAGATACTCAATCACCCTTACAACACACCAGGGATTAGAGAAGAAGAAAGAAAAATGTGACTCACTGTAGTGTGTAAAAGTTTTGTTAATTGGTTTACTGCTAATTGAGATTGAGAAAGTGTCAAAGTATCATAACATAGGTTTACTACTGAACAACCTTAAAAGCTAAGTTTAATATTTTATGATACTCTGATGCAGAATAATGTAGAAATTACCAAGCTGTACGATTTATCTTAGAGTTCTGATTAAAGTTTATGTATTCATTCTAAGTTACACATATTAGTGAGTAGTGGGAAGAAAAAGAGTGAGTGCTTTGTTATAGTTTGGACACGATGCTGTATTTTATGTCATTTAATCCCCACAAGGATCCTGTGAGGCCTGTGTTTTGATTGACATGTTAGAGATAAACTGAGGCTGAGAGAAGTTGAGTAACATACTCAAGGTCATAGTAAAGTGCAGAGCAAGGATTCAGACCCAGGTAGGTTTCGCTGCAAACCCGGAGCTCTTGTCACTACAACCACATTTCAAATAACAAAGGGCAGAAAGTCATGTAGTCCTTGTATATATTTGCCTCCTTATCTTTTTCAGATAATTTCCTGGAAATGAGATTTCTGGGAAGAAAGGACACATATGTTTTCATATTTGGCAACATATTGCTAAATACAGGGTTATGATAATAAGGGTTATGCTAATGATGCAGGCTGGCTGGATCCCTGAGGACCCAGAGTGGCTCCTGCAGGACCAGCCAACCTAGTTTTTGGCTTAGCGCAGGACAGAAATCAAACTCGAGCCAAGAAGAAGTGAGAGCAGAGTATATTGGAGAAAGATTAAGTGCAGATTCACACGGAGTATCTGGGAAACTGGAAAAGGAGAAGAGAGGAGAGTGAATCTCATCTTTGCTTGGGGCCTGGGGTTTTTACTGGGGATTGTGGTCCAGTGCACATGTCTTCCCCGGCATCCAGGAACAAAGATGAGTGTTCAGGTGTCCCCCTTTAGTCATGTATGCCCTGGAACCAGGGCTCTTGGTGAATCAGTGGTCTTGGAAAACGTTCATGATGACCCTGCTTGGTCACTCCTAAGATGTTATCTATTGTGCTGGAAGACTCCAAAGAAATCCCTAACTCCTTGACCTCTGCAAGGGTAACATACATTAACTGTGTAGTGGGCAGGGGGAGGTATAGGGCTTAGTAAGAATAAAAGCAGGACAAGAGAAGAAAAATGCAGGTTTTTTTGGTCCCTTTATGTATATCTGTATGTATGCTTGCACCACTGATTAAATATTTTATAGAAGGTCTTTCTGCCCTTTTTTTTAAATCACTCATTTAATCACTTTCTACCTCCTCCTCATCTTTTTCTTCCTCAATTTCTTGAAATGTGTTCATCTCCATCTACCTCTTGAAATTGCTGTGGCAAGACTCACCTTTGATTTCTTTCTTTTTCTGTTCATTGTTCCCATGTTTCTTAATGATACAGGTTCATGACAGAAACTTCAAACAATATAGAACAAAGTAAAGGAGCAGCAGCGATTTCTCAAACCCTCCTGCCAGTGACAGCTGTCACGAGCTCTGGGGTGCATGTGGAGGCCCCATTGCGTAGTGGGGATGTTTCGGGTTCCATTTTGACTCCACCAAATTAGTGTGTGATCTTGGAAAAGTTACTAATTTCTCTAAGTTATTTTTTTTCATCAATTAAAAGATGTCCATAAGTACCTCATAGTGTGATTGTGAAGGTAAAATGAGAGGATATAATGTGCTTAACATGTTTTTGGCCTACAGTGTAAGTATTCAGTGAAAACTTAGTCTTTTTTTTTTTTTTTTTTGTCTTTTTGGTCTCTCTTTATACATTTATCTCCTATGGATATGTAGACATATAAAGTTCCCATAAGAAACTAAGGCTATTTTTCTTTTTCTTTTATTTTTTCTTAGAGATTTTATTTTTAAGTAATCTCTATACCCAGCATGGGGCTTGAACTTAGAACCCTGAGATCAAGAGTCACATGTTCTGAGCCAGGCAGGCGGCCTGGAGAATCTGGTCATCGTCATCGTTGTTGTTGTTCTTAAGTAGGCCTACATCCAGTGCGGGGTTTGAACTCACAACCCTGAGATCAAGAGTTGCATGCCCTACCAATTGAGCCAGGCAGGTGCCCCAGGCTGTTTTCATATCTGCTTACTAATGTATCTTTTTATGCCATTGAGTAGATCTATGCCATACTTATAAATGATTACCTTTTAAATAAGTTACCTTTAAGAATGTACCAAAATTTTACTGAGCTGTTCCTCTATTATTATACATTTAGGTTATTTGCAGTATTTGATATCATCAGTGCTACTGTGGCTGATTTATGAATCTATTTCCTTAAAATTCTTAGTAATGAGATTACTGTGTCAGAGAGTTTCAATTATAGTGTTTGTGTGTGTATATATATATATATATATATAGTATATAGTATGTATATGTATATATGCAAATTGCTCTTCCCAGGAGTTATGTCCATTATGCTTCCACTAACCATAGTTCTCCTCACCTTCACCAACATAAACTCTTTTCACATTTTTCATCCATACCCATCTGACTAAAAGGAAAAAATATGTTGCAGCATTAAATCCGTGACTATTTGGTTCTATTCCTGAAGTCCCTCTCCTGTTCCATGGGTCCACCTATTCATGACCCACAGTGTTGGTGGCATTAGTGTATGTTTCAGCATTTGGTGGGTCAATATCCCTTACTAGTCCCTTCAGCAGAATTTTTCTCGCTATGCACAGAATTAATTCTTCCAGATAAACTGGAGGATCATTCTATCAAAAGGATGGAAATAAAGAGTAAAAGAAAGAGGGGGTGCAAAAAAGAGAGTTCAAGAAAAGAAAAAAAAACCTGCTAGAATATTTCATTTGGATTGCATTGAATAGATAGTATTCAGTATTTAGTATTGAATATTTCTATCAAGGACCAATGGATAGGTCAGTATTTATTAAAATTTTTATGTTCTTCATTCATTGGATGGCTCTCTCTTATCACTAGACTTACTACGGGATGTGCATTTGGGCTCTAGAATCAGCCTTGGGTGGGGAGCACGGCAGCGCCACCTGTTCCATGACTTGGGCAAATTTATGATATTCTATCAGCCTCAGTGTCCTCATCTATGAAGTAAAGATACTAAGAGTAATACCTCCTAGAAATGTGCAGGTGAAGTGAAATAAGGTAAATGGGCAGCGTGTGCTCAGCAGAGGGTTAGCGTTCAACAAATGTGAACTATTACTATTATTATTTTTTCTTTTTTTTTACTATTGTTATTGCTACTGCTGTCATTATCAATATTGATTAGTACTATTTTCCATTATATTTTTCTATGGGTTAATATTTCTTCATTGATCAAATAATTGCTTAGGTTTGTCTTTGGCTTTTTTTTAAAAGACTTTATTTATTTATGAGACACACACACACAGAGAGAGAGAGAGAGAGGCAGAGACACAGGCAGAGGGAGAAGCAGGCTCCACGAGAGGAGCCCGACGTGGGACTCGATCCCAGGTCTCCAGGATCACACCCTGGGCTGAAGGTGGCGCCAAACTGCTAAGCCACCCAGGCTGCCCTTGTCCTTGGCTTTCTTATCTAACCTTTCACATAGTTTCCAGTAACATTTTAGCTGATTATTTTGAATTTCCTAAACAGACCATGATCACATATGTAAATAATGACAATCTTCTCCTTTCTAATTTCAGTACTTATTGCACCATAGAGTAATTTCAGAATAATGTCGAGAATCTGGCACCCTTTTCTTATTTCTGATATGCTTTGACTTCTCTTTCCAAATACAGTGGCATTTTCCTCACTCTCTATTCTTTGAATCTTCAGATGCAGTGGACATTCCTGACCTCTTCCTTTCTCTTCATCTTTTCTCCCTTTACTTTCCTTCCTCATGACCTGATGTTGTTATCAATGGGTATGTTGGGGGGGGGGGGGAAGAAAAGGTGGCCATGCACCCTTTCTTGTCATGGAAGGACATTTATTTTTAACCTTCTGTTCTGGGTATGGTGTTATTCTAGGGGCTGTGTGAAAATATAAACATAATCAGACACAGACTCTCCCAGCCTAGAGTTGGGAGTAAATCAGGTACATGGCTAACTCCAAATTAAAGCAGCATGTGAAAACTTTCCCAAGAAGGTGTTCCTCTAATGTACAGGACAAAGAGACCATTCTGAAAGAGAATCCTCAAGTCTGATATGTTTCTTTCTTTCTTTCTTTCTTTCTTTCTTTCTTTCTTTTTTTCTTTTTTAAGATCTATTTATTTATTTATTTGAGAGAGGGAAGGAGAGCACAAGGGAGGGGAAGCAGAAGAAGAAGGAGCAGCAGGCTACCCACTGAGCAGGGAGACTGATGCAGGGCTGGATCCCAGGATTTGGGATCATGACCGGAGTTGAAGGCAGACACCCAACCAACTAAGCCACCCTGGAACCCCCGTATCCCTATTTCTTACAGGATTCTTTTTTTAAGGTTTTATTTATTTATTCATGAGAGAGAGAGAGAGAGAGAAGCAGAGACGTAGGCAGAGGGAGAAGCAGGCTCCCTGTGGGCAGCCTGATGCAGGACTCGATCCCAGGACTCTGGGATCACACCCTCAGCTAAAGGCAGATGCTCAACCACTGAGCCACCCAGAGATCACCTCTTACAAGATTCTTATTTTGGAGATTTTATCCTGAGTTATCTTAGTTAGAGAGGGAAACTTTAATGGGTTGTCAGTGAGCTGAGCCAGACTCACTAGAACTTAGGTCAGCCCTGGGACCTGCCGTGGCCTCTGAGAAGTAGAGCATGTGTGCACACGTGTCTTTTTATTATTTTACTATTTGTTATCATTTCTTTTAATTTTAAATGTTTGTTTATTTTTGATAGCTTTTCAGGAAATTCTCCCAGTAGTGATTTGATTTGCACTCATTCCCATTCCCAAGGGTCTCTTCACAGAAAGTAATTTAAGGTTCAGAAAAAGTCACATGTGAAAGATAGCATCTGTTACAATTATAATGAAATAGCAGATGATTTAGAGGACTGCGTAGGACATGGCCATACTTCAGGTTCTCATTATTAACAGTGATTATTGTATAATAGAACATTATTTTTTAGAGTTAAGCTTATATATATATATATATATATATATATATATATATATATATATACATACATACACACACACACATACACACATAAATGGGTATTTGGAGGAAGTCCCAAAGGGGAGCGAGTCAGCCTGATTACCTTGGTATATTGAAAATATTATTTCTTTTCTGATTAAGTTTATATTCTGATTATCAAGTAATGCAGTTTATGGTAGAAGCTTGAGAAAGTCCACAAATGTATAAAAAGGAACTTTTGTATCAAATAATGATAATCCATTGAACATGGGCAATTAATTTTGTTTCCACCACAAATTGCATTAAAATAACAGGAAAGTTGTTTTTTTTTTTTTTTTTAAGTGCACAGAGTTACAAGGAGAGAAGAAACAAAAGAGACAGTAGCAAAAACATTTTGGAAGCTGGAAGCAGATGGTTGTGAGGTAACAGATTTAGCAGATGTGAGGAATAAGCCTGTTTACGTGACAAAGTCAAAGTCTCAGGAATTGGTGGCAATGGATAATCTCTAGAAGTTGGAGTGAGAGGAGGCTGAAATCATATGTAGTGGCTAAAAGCTGATGAGGAGAGAGTCTCCCTATTAGGGGACATAGGTGCAATGGAGTATCAAGATACCTCACTGAACAATAAGGTAATTAAATAACATCCTTATATCTTATGTTCTCTCCTCCCCCACTTGGCCTTCAGGACACTGACAGAAAGGCCTCTACTCTTTAGACAGGGGCATGGAAGGGTCTTTCTGGAGAATCTGAGCAACTCCAGGGACTTCTTTAATGAAATGGCCCAGCTGGTGCATTCTATGGTGAAGGCAGGACAGATGAATAAGTGTCTGCTCTGTGCTTAGAGCCTCCACTCTGGTTTTGTTTGTTGTTGCTTTAATAGTGGTCATTCCCATTCTTTTTTTTTTTAATTACTTTTTTAAATTTAAATTCAATATTCCAGCATATAGTATAGCACCCAGTGCTAATCCCATCAACTGCCCTCCTAAGCAATTGCACTACTGGGTATTTACCCAAGGATACTGATGTGGTCATTCCCATTCTTAGGTACAGTCAGTTAAGGACATTTGAAGAAGGTGGATAACATGTAAGAGACCAAAACAAACTGAAGAAGACAAGATATAAGAAATAAATATTTAGGAAAAGAGAAACATTAAAAAAAGTGATCATTAATATCTTTAGAGAGGTAAAGGAAGAAACTGCAACCATGAAATGAGAATTGGATGTTATGAAGAAAAGGAATATTCCAAAAAGCTTTTGGAAATCAAAAACATGATAGCAGAAATGAAAACTTTTATGGTAGGATCAGAAGGCAGAACTGAAATCTCAAAGTAGAGCAAAAAAAAAAAAAAAAGAGATTAAAAAAAAATTAAGAAAATTAGAGAAGCAGTCCAGAGGTCCATTATCTGAATAATAGGAAAACTCAATATAGAGAACAGAGACAATGGAGGAGAGGTAGCAGCAACAAAATCATGTAAACATTTTCTCAGGACTCATGGACATACATTTACAGTTTGAAAAGACCTGTTGAATTTCCAGCACGGTTAATCAAAATACACCCGGTATCACTGTGAAATTTCTAGACACTGAGGGAGGAATTACAGGGAGAAAAAAAAAAAAATCAAAATCAAAGAACCTGGAATTTGAACTTCTAAATAAACATCAGCACCGAAGCTGAATGTCAAACATGAATTCTGAGGGAAAATTATACCTCACCTAGAGTTTTTTACCCAAACTTCAAGTAGTCATTTCTAAAATCAAGGTCATTGAAAATTATTTCCTAGGGAGTACTAGAAAATATACCTCACCAAAGTAGAGAGAACAGGTGGAGGATTCAAGAAACTGAGATCCAGCAAAGGAGATGCCTGAAATGACTGAGAAGTAGAGTTGTAGGGATAGAGGTTGTGAGACCAGATGTGAGCAATGAGAAGGTTCTAGAACTTCCTCCAGAAAGATGAAATTGATAGACTGCATGATATGCCTTTAATGTCTTGAGAGTCAGATGGTTGGGAAGTAGTTTTGGATTGAATACATAGAAAACTATGGTGGAAAAAACCCAAGATAATTATTCACTCCAGAGGAAAAAAAAGTACAGAGAAAAAAATGATACATTAGTACACACAATTCAGCTCTGAATAATATTTACATTATCACAATAATAGAAATAATAGAAACTGATCCAGCCAAAATTCAATATAACCATATTGGAAGGTTGGAGTGAAGGAAGGGTTTATATGCATGTAGGGGGTGTGTGTATGTGTGTAGGGTGTCTGACAGAAGGAAGAAGGGACTCCTCTTCATTCTCCATAAGGAAAGTCAACAATCCTAAAAATTGAATCACATTATTTAGCTCTATGGTGTTAATAAAATGATCAGTTAAAAGAGTTGAGGAAATCGGTGGCATAAGAGACAGGGGCCTGCTAGTTTTCATAAGAAACCTTTTAGAGCTCTTTAACCTATTATATGAATGTGTAATTTTGATATGAATTTTAAAAATTAAATAAAATTATATAATAAAGTTGCCACTGTCCTTTTGTTATATATTTTTAATGTATTTACATGCAAGTGCGTACGCACACATTTTTTGCAATGTTTGCTATGGGTCAGATACTGCTTTGGACTTTGGGAACAGAGTGCAAATGAGATCAAATATAATTTCATCCCATAAAAACTTTCTCTGAAATTCTGAAAAGTAAATTTTGAACACATGCTATGGAAAATAATAGGCCATGGTGTGGTTCAATTTTCAGCTAGTAAAATGTCCGTAAATCAGCTGAAATCCTCATTAGTAGCTCAGTTATGTGCCTGGGACTCACTGCTGTCACGTTTTATTTGTTGTCTCACTACATTCTCTATATGAACCCTATGAAGATTGTATCTGGTTCAGTTATCATCTGAAGCACAGAAGGGGCAAGTAGGCTACCTAAAATCTCACCGAAAGTTTGTGGGCAGCTGGCATTTGAACATCCATTTCCCTGATTTCAAATCCATACTCCAGGTTGTGATTGATTGAAATATTTCCCTAAGTAACTCAGTCTCTGCAGTGAACAAGGTCAAACATCCATTTTTGGGGGGAGCTAATAGAAAGATCATCCTCACAGTGCCTTATAGAGGAAAAAAGTCCAGTAAGCATGGGGCATTATTATCTTTACTTTTTTCTTAAGGGAGATTTTAGCAGAGTGAGTACTAAATTCACCAGGAGAGTCCACACTCTGATAGATTAGAATTCACTTGGCACCTGTTGAGAACTATTTACATCAGACCCTTAGAACCTCAGAATGAATGAGACACCAATGAGCATGTGCATCTGTTGCATTTTGGATGTACAGTGTTAAAATGCACTGGGCTAAGACTTGCATTTGTATGATTAGGGAGACTGCATATTAACTATCTTTTGTTTAATTGATGTTTGGGACCACGGTAGTTAAGTTTTTAGAATGATTTTATATACTCTTAAAATGAAATTTCATTACTTTCATAAACTGGGAATATATGTGCCTGTAGACTAGCCTTTTCCAAATGTGTTCTGCAGAGCCAATAAGATAGCCATTAAGGATCTCTGTTAAGTCAAGAGCTGATTGTCAACAGAGTTGGGGATTCATGGATTTATTAGTCTCCTTTTGGAGATTTACAGTGCACATAAGCATGTTCAAGACTCTGATATGGTCTTGTATGGAATAACCATATATTACTGTATTTGACCAGGGTTTCCACAGATTTTTGAACATAGTTTTATTTTTTTCCAACTGATTTTTAGTTATGCAGAACACATTTAGGAAATGGGGGACTCCAGGTTATTTTTCTTTTGCAGAAAATGCTTACATCATGACCTTTAGGTTTATTTTAGCTTCAAAATGCTGTGGCTTCACAATTTTGGTCATCAGTTTAATGTGAGTCACCTTGAGTTACAATTTGCTCGGTTGTAATTGTCAAATATACACACAAAGTCCTATTTTTACCGTTAAAGTTCTGAGATTGTAAAGATTTGATTATGACTCAACTATCTTTGAAATGTAGTTTGGAAAAATATACCCCAACATTACAAATACTTTCTAATAAATTGTTCCAGAAGTTGCATGTATCTGTATGTACACACGCATACATGGGCAGACACATGTATGTGTATTTGAAATATATCCACACACACACCACATGTGGCCATTTTTCAAGTACTCTGTAATGTCCCTCTTTATTCAGGACAAGTCATTTAATTGCTTCAGTGAATATCCTTACATATAAAATCTTTGTATGATTGGATGGTTCTATCTGTACGCTAAGCTTCTTGGAATATAATTTCAGGTCAGAGAATATATGCATCTGAGTTTTAATAGGCATTTATTGTCCAAAGGATTGGACAGTTCACATGCAGCAACTGTATGAAAGTTGGATTTGCCACTCCCATCGTTGGCAACATGAGTAGATGTTCTTGAACTAAAGTCTTAGCAGATTTTGTTTTCCTAAATGGGAAATGCACTATCTCAAAAAAGCTCATTGTTTCATGTGTTATTTTGTATTTATTATTTATCCATGTATTTAGTAGGACTGCAAAGTTATTTGGGGGGGGGGCAAGAAGAAGTCTGTGTGCAAGCAGTTACCATCTGTGATTAATACACATGAAATTAATGACAATAATTTAAAGCTTAATTTTATCCTTAAGCATGTTCCATACATTTTTTGTTCAGCTTAAGCATTGCCTTCAGTTGAAAACACTCAGTTCTGTGAAATTTTGCCCTAGTAGCTTCTGCCACAGAAATAAAATGATGGCAGAGTTTATGGGAAAAACGCAGAGATTACAAACTTGAGTGTGAAGATATTTTTGAAATTTCCACATTGTCTTATGAAATCTTTGGTTTTCACTGTCTCTTGTTGGACTGCAAGAAAGCCTTTTCAGTTGGCTATGAAGGGACGTCAGTAACATAATTGATTCATTCTCTTTGCCTCAAGGAGGAAGACAATGATTCCACAGTGCCCTTGGATGAGAAACGGAAACTTTTGAGCTGCAGCTTCAGTTTATCCTCAAAGCCTGCATTGTTTGTCTTCATCTAATCCAGCTTTGATGGACATCTGTGACAGTTGCCTGTACACTTGCTCTAATGAAATATTAGAAATGGCTGTACATTCAAAGGAAACCCAATACTCTATATCCACACCACTACTGCTAGGATTCAGATTTTGCACATACTGTTTATTGCTTATGTGTAGAAGAAATGAAACTGGTTTTCAGAGTTGTTATTAATATGAATATATATCATGTATTAATACTGAGACAGGAAAAATACATTCCCAGTGTTAGCGATCCTTCATTTCCTGTCTCCAAGAGAAAAATTCACTCATTCGGAGAATAATGTAATTCTTGATAATAAATAAGAGTTTTGATCAGGAACAGCATATGGCTTGAAAATGGAATGTGAAAGATTAGTAAAAGTCGTATCTCATGTTGTTTTTCAGCCCTCATACCACAATTAATGTCAGGCTGGTTATTATGCAAAACAATTTGGGAGTTAATGCAAGAACAAAATCACTTTATATATTTCTCAAAGGATCAAACTGAATGTATGAATCTAATTGTATTTATTTGACGTATTAGAAGCTCTGGTTTCTAGGAGTTTGAGAAAGGCATAAAAATTGGAGAAAAAATAAGTGGGTACAACATACCAGAAATGCTGTATTTTCCGTGATAGTAACATAAATTGTATAGTAACCTATAATAATTTAGTGCTGTACATTTTGTAAGACCTTAAAATATTTTATTCTATGGAGTTTACTTTAGTATATTGAGACCTTGCTTTCTAAGATAACAATATCTTTATTTTAATTAATTTTAAGTGCTACTGGCAAATGTAAGCATATGCTTAGAAGCAGTTAGATGTGACAGAATGAGATAATTTATGTAAAGCAGTAGAGTGGCACAAAGCAAGTACTTAATAAATGTTATTTGTTGTTATACTTATTGTTGTAAAACTAAAGACTTCGTAGTCCTAATTTGGAGGGATTTTGTGATGCAAAATGTTTTAAGTTAGAGATAACACAGGTACAATAAGTATGTGTTGTGAGATTTTACATGTGTTGGGTAGGTAGAGGCTGTAATAATGAAAGCATTAAACACAAATAAAAAGGACACCAAGTATCCCTGAAAATAGCAGCAAAGGAAGATCCTGGTAGAGCCTTGAGCAGGGAGAGAAAGGACTGGCATGGCAGCAGAGTGAGGAAAAGCGGGGGCTTGCAAAGGTTTGGGGTCTGCCCTTAGCCCTGGATCACGAGGGCAGCATTGGGCAGAGCCCCTGAGAAGCGGAGAGAAGCCCTGGATTCATCCTTCCTGTAGTTTCTTGTATACAAAAATGAAGAAATGGCAAAGCATGGTTGCAAAAACTGAAGCATATTTAAACACTTCTATCTCCCAAACTAAAGCATGCCACACACATGCAAACATGGGTTGTAGCTTTAGCCTCAGTTGTAGCTGACCTCCAAAGATGACCTCTGAAGATTTAATTTTCTTGTGGATGAGAAGCCAGTCAAAAGATGCCCTGGCATTCTTTTGGGAGAGCCTGTATTCGGTCCTTGAAAGCAGTATGCACCCCGCCTCTGCTCTGAGACAGTTGGTACTGAGCATCCAAGGGATCTTCCTGGACTTGATTTCTGGTGCTTCTTAGAGTCTCCAACCAGCTGTCCCTGAAAAACACAGAATAAACATAACAACTCAAAGTGACCGTTAGGGAGATACCTAGTTGCCCATATCCTCCCTTCCAATGTCTTTTAATTGAAGCAATCAATTTTATTTACCATGTATTTTTTGAGTCAAAAGACTGAAATGAACTACTTGATCCAGCTTGTGGCGTCTGTTGGTGGTGAGGTTGTGTGTGTGGAGATTTACTAAGCTTTAATCTAGGAAACACGTACTTCAGGCTCAGAATATGAATGCTGGTGAGAGTGATGCTTATGTAGGAATAAATTTGAAAGCGTAATTTGTAAATCAACACAAGTGCAAATAACTGGTCTCCAATCTATTCTGTTTTGATGGTGTCATGGGAAAGAATAGTGAAAGGTATGTCATGGGTCCTAAAATTGAGGAGGGAGCCTCCCGAGGCCAAAGTGTGTGTGTGTGTGTGTCTGTGTTGGGGGAAAATAAATGACACATTTCACGAATCTTGAAATGTAATTTAGGGTGGAATTGTTTACCTAACAGGAAAAAAAGCAACAAACTGAAGTGCTTTTCCACATAGCTTACACATCTAAAAGCACCTCTAATTCATGGTAATTAATGTACCTGATGCTGTGTTAAGTAATACTGTCCTCAGAAGGTTTGCCAATTTAGATGATTTGATCTTTAAAAAAAAAAAAAAAAAAAAAAGAGGATTTGAGACTTTTTTTCCCCCTTGTTGTTGGTCATTTGAGTGAAAGGCTTGCCAATAATTTCAATCCTTTCAAAGACTGACCAGTGTTTGATTTTCTTGGTTGTCTCTACTGTGTTTCTATTCTCTATTTCAATAAGTTCTTCTTTAATCTTTAATTTCCTTCCTGCTTGCTTTGGGTTTGGTTTGTGATTTTTCTAGTATCTTAAGGTAGAAAAATAAGTTATTGGTTGGAGGTTTTTTTTTTTTTTCAATAAAGCCAGTTACCGTTGTAAAATTTTCTTTAAGCATTGCTTTCTGTTGCATCTTATAAGTTTTGTTAGCTATGTTTCTGCTTTCTTTTATCTCAAAGTATTTCCTAATTTGCCTTGTGATTTCTTTTTTTTTTTTTTTAATTTTTTTTTTTTTTTTTTTTATTTATGATAGTCACAGAGAGAGAGAATGAGGCAGAGACACAGGCAGAGGGAGAAGCAGGCTCCATGCACCGGGAGCCCGATGTGGGATTCGATCCCGGGTCTCCAGGATTGCGCCCTGGGCCAAAGGCAGGCGCCGAACCGCTGCGCCACCCAGGGATCCCAGCCTTGTGATTTCTTGATTTAATGATTATTTAGGTTTGTGTTGGTTAATTCTTATATATTTATGAATTCCCAAATTTCTGTTATTGATCTGTAATTTCTCTCCATTGTGGTCAGAGAACTTACTCTGCATGTTTTCAATTCTTTTAAATCTGTTGAGGCTTGTCTTATGGGCTAGCATATGGTTTATCCTGGAATGTGTTCTATGTGCACTTGGCAAGAATGTGTAATATACTGCTGTTGGTGTGTTCTATAGATGTCTGTCAAGTCTAGTTGGTGTATGATGTTGCAGTATTATATTTTGTTGATCTTCCTATTTCTATTATTGAAAATAGGATATTGATGGCTCCAACTATTATTATTGAATTATCTACTTCTCCTTTCATTTGTCAACTTTTTCTTTAGGCATTTTGGACTCTGTTGTCAGGTGCATACATGTTTGTAATTTTTATATCTTTCTGAAGGACTTATCCTTTTATTATTATAAAATGTCCTTCTTTATCTCTAAAAACATTTTTTCCTTTAAAAAGTACCTTGTAAGATATTAGTATAGCCACTGCAGTTTTCTTATGCTATTTGCATGATTTGTATTTTCCATTCTCATACTTTCAGTCTATTTGTATTTTTGAATTTAAAGTGTGTCTCCTGTAGACATTTAAAGTTGGATCTTGTTTTTTTTCATGCAGCCTAACAAGCTCTGATATTTGATTGGATTGTTTAACCCATTTACGTTTAGTATTATTGCTGATATAGTTAGATATGTGCCCACCATGCCATTTTATTCTTTGTTTCCTGTAGGTCTCATGTCTTTGTTGTTGTTCTAGCCCTCCTTAATGGTCTTTTTTCTTTTTCTTTTTTTTTTTTTTTTTGCATTAAGTGAATATTTTCCATTGTACTATTTCAATTGCTTTGATTTTTTTTTCTTTTACTTTCTTTGGATTTTATTTTCTTAGTGCTTGCTCTAGAGCTTACTATATACATATTTTTAAGGTTTGCTTGTTTGTTTGTTTGTTAAAGAGTGTGAGCAGAGGGAGGGGCAGAAGAAGAGGGAGGTAAGAATCCCAAGCAGACTACATGCTGAACTCAGAGCCTGAAGCAGAGCTCAATCCCACGACCCTGTGATCACAAACTGAGCCAAAGTCAAGAGTCTCATACTTAACCAACTGAGCCACTGAGGCACCCCACAGAGCTTACTATATATATGTAATTCATCGGAATCTGCTTTAGATTTATACTAACTTGATTACAGTGAGGTCAGAAATATCACCTCTATATTTCTCTATTCTCTCTCCTTTCCTTTTGTGCTACTATTGTTTTATAAATTACATACATATATGCTACAAGCCGAACAACACATTGTTATGATCATCATTTTATAGAATTGTTTGTCTATTAAAGCAGTTAGGCAAAGGAAGGACAAGTAGAATTTCTTATTCATACAATTTCTTATATTAGCTTTCTTATTTGTCATTTCTGGTTCTTTTAATTTGGCCTTGTGCGTTCATGTTGCCATCTGTGTCGTTTTCTTTTTTTTTTTTTTTTAATTTTTATTTATTCATGAGAGACACAGAGAGAGAGAGGCAGAGATACAGGCAGAGGGAGAAGCAGGCTCCACGCAGAAAGCCTGATATGGGACTTGATCCCAGGACCCCAGGATCATGACCTGAGCCAAAGGCAGACGCTCAACCCCTGAGCCACCCAGGGACCCCATGTATCATTTTCTTACTTTGTCTTCAGCTATGTTATTGTCAAATGTAATACGGTTTTATACAATTGCTTTTCAAATAAGAGACACAAGAAATATCTACTTACACTGTCTTTTATAGTTACATAATTACTTTTACCGGTGGTCTTTGGTTTTTGGTGAGGATTCATATTACTGTCTGGGGTCACTGTGTTTCACGCTGAAGAATTTTATGTAAGGCAAGCCTACTAGCAACAAATTCTTTTTGCTTATGTAGGAATGTATTTATTTTACCTTTGTGTAAAATATAGTTTGCTGTAAATAAGATTCTTGATTGACAGTTTTTTTCCTTTAGAACTTTGAATATGATATCTCTGCCTTTTGGCCTCCACTGTTTCCATTGTTTCTCATGAGATGTCAGCCATTAAATTTAATGGGGTTCCCTTCTATATGAAAAGTCATTTTTATGTTGCTACTGTCAAATTATTCTTTTTTTGCCCTTCCTGTTACCTGCCCTCTCCTCCCCATCTTTCTTTCTTTCTTTCTTTCTTTCTTTCTTTCTTTCTTTCTTTCTTTCTTCTCTTTCTTTCTTTCTTCTTTCTTTCTTTCTTTCTTTCTTCTTTCTTTCTTTTCTTTCTTTATTTCTTTTTTTTCTTTCTTTCTTTCTTCGTGAGAGACACAGAGGCAGAGACATAGGCAGAGGGAGAAGCAGACTCTCTGTGGGGAACCCAGTGCAGGACTTGATCTCTGGACCCCAGGATCACAACCATGCACCCCTACCTATTATTCTTATTAGGATGTGTCTGAGTGTAGATCTGTTTGTGTTTATCTTACTTAGAGTTTGTTGTGCTTCTTAGGTATATAGATTAGTATTTAATCAAATTTGGGATGTTTTTGTTCATTGCTTCTTTAATTTTTTTTTCTGTATCTCTCCCTTCTCTTTCTCTAATACTCCCATTCTGTAAATGTTAGTGCACTTGATAGTGTCCCATATTTCTCTGATCCTATGTTCACTTTCTCCCCTTTCCATCCATTCCATCCCCTGTTTGTTTTTGTTGTTTGCTTTGTTCATTTGTTTAATGACTTGACTGGACTATTTTTTTTTTTTTTATCACATCTATTACCCCATGCACTGTGAAGCCTATGATGTGGCTCCTCAGAGAACCGCAACTCTGGGCATATGTACAGTGATCCTGGGATGACAGTGATGTAACAGGACTCTCTCTGTTGGCCTCTTTCCTTGATCTCTCCAGTAAGCTCTTTGCCTCACAAACACACCTAGCTGTTAGGTCCACTAATTCCTAGTTGACTTCATTGTTTTGACAATGCCCTGGGATATAAGTTTCTTTACATCTGGTTCAATTAAATTTGGAATGGTTTTGAGGTCAGCTTTGAGATTTGTTCCCATCCTAGGAGGGTTCTTGGCTGTCACTTTCCATGGTTATCTCTGATAAACTAGCTAGTGATTGAACTTGTAATCCTCATACAATTAATAGTCTCCTCTTAATTACTTGCCATCAGAATCTCCATTGTTTTCTAGACAGCTTTAGGCTTGAACTTCCCCAGACTCTGTTACTAATCAAGTTAGTTCTTTGAGAGAAAGTTTTGGTGCTCTTTGCTCTTACCAACTGCCTCTTGCCCTCTCATCTTTAAGTTTCAGCTCTTGAGCTGTGGGTGGGTCAGTGGCTTGCTTCTGCAGTGACACTGCTGCTTTGCAAATAGGCCTCTGGGTAGGGGCAGTAGCCTCTGATCTTTGTGGCTTGCCTCTCCCAGAATGGAACTGCCAGTGTATGTGTGAGCTGGGACAAAGATGACAAAGGCTGCAGGATTCTCACTTTGCTGTACTTGGCATAGAACCTCTGCTCTGTTAGTGGGGGCTGTAGAAGAAAGGGGCCTGTGAGCCCTTGGCTGGAGTCTTCAAGGGCTTAGCCTCTGCAACTTTTTTTGGTGTTCCTTGATTGGGAATTGAGAGGGAACCCCATCTTCCTGCTCATCTCCACCATGAGTGGAGATTTAATCATGCTAAGCCTGGTGTAAGGGAAGGGAAGGAATGGGTTTATGGCTCAAATTCCAAATATTCTTACTGTTCTTACTGAGATGTAGATTTTCTTGATTAAATGCTTCTTTTTTTGCTGTATGTCCTGAGAAAATTTTTGAGACTTTTAATTTCTTTCTCTCTTTTTTTCTTTTCTTTTCCCCCCCCTAATTCTATCAGTTATGGTTGTTTTGCTGGAGAGCAGGTCTGTGGAGCTCCTCATGTTGTCATTCTGGATATAATTTTCTCTCACTTAAGATAGTGTATTGCTTGAAATGTCTGGCTATCAGTTTCCCTTTTGGAATTTTCACTTGAGGGAGCATATTTTTCAGAATTTTGTGTCAAATATCATCATTGTGATTGAGGGTAGACTTGTGGTTTTTTGGTAAAATTTCTTGAAATGATGGACATGATATTGGTCATTAACTTATTGAGTTAATTACTCTGAGATTTTCTTTCTCAATTTCTCCAACTAATTAAAAGCAGGTAACTAGCATTTGCTGATGATTTTCAAGTTTTAACTCTACAAACTTAATCCTAGGGTGGATGTGCATAGATTCCTGATAAATCTCATTTTCCTTAGAATCTATTCTTCTTTTAGAACATATTAATATAGCAAATACTTCTATGATAAAAAGCAGCCTACAATTAATTAAATTTAATTAATAGTATATAGAATGTTATGAAAAGATGAGGTATTGTACACCAATGATGTAATGCGACCCCTAAGGATATGCACACGGAAACATTCTTTCCTTCTTTTCTATGTTCTCTTCCTTTGTTTAGAGTTGTTTCCGGTGTTACTTTTGTGTGCAAGTCTTAACTGGCACTCACTGAGGTAGTGAGGTGGTGAAACATGACCCTTCAGACATTTTTGAGAAAGATAAAAACAACACAGAAGAAAGGATTTTAATTGGAAATTTTGTGTTGTATCAGGCTTAGATGTATTTTATTAAAGCATACTAGAAGTTTTCTACTTCATGTTGTACAGGAATGCCCATTTGGAAATGACATTATCGAGATTTAAGAAACTTTTCAGTTTCTGAAACTAAATGAATCTGTATAAAACTGCCTTATAGGCCTTTGTCCTCCCTCCTTCCACTGGAACACTATAGTTTTAGTAAGTGAATAGAACTTAAGAAATTTCTCAGAGCTACTCCAAAGACCTAATATGCTTGTTTTACTGCCTTTGGGCCTGATTCATTTCCAGAATAACTCTACTGCATAATTCCTTTGATAAACTTTAATTGCTTTCAAATTATATTGGAATTCAGTCAGCCTCAATAGGAATTTTCCTGTGAAATTGTATTAGAATCTGGCCCAAAGGGATTTTCTTAAAATGCAGATTAAAGTCTATACATTGCATGAAAAACATGTTATCTTTTATAACATAAAGATGCTTCTTTATGGCATAAAAGAGAACTACAGTATTATTGTAGCACAAGACAGGATGAAAATTGATCCCTTCAAATTTTAGTCATATTAAATAAATTTCCTTATGAATACTTTTTTGAATGAATCTCATTTGAATGGAATGGTCTTAGTACAAAAAAACTCCTATAATATCCGTGATTTCTTCTGCTTTTTTCTATTCATACTTAGAAATTATTTTCATATGAAATAGTTACAAATATTCAATAAATACATTTGAGGCACTTAAAATAATTCACATGCAAGTCTACTGAAGTGTTTTATGATGGCTTTGCGGCCTCTGCTCTTAGTCTCAATAGTCAAGATGACCAAGCTCAGCCTTCACCCATAACCAGAAACGTAAGGCAGTCTGGAAAAAGCAGATACCAGGTCAAAGAAACCTATAATTCCAGAGGTTTTTATTTTCTAAGTCCCCACAAAGGAAATGTAACTATAGTTCTTCTTGTGAGTAGATTGGTCTTCCCAGGAAGAGAAATTAATACTTCAGAGCACCAAGGAGGTGATTTTCTCATTTATGGAAGTGTGAGAAAATGTCCTAAGTGGTACTGTCTTGTGTGAGACAAGTAGCAGGTGAGCAGTTAGCTCCAGGAATGGTACATCACACATAGGTTAGGACCATTATTACTACTAGTCCTTGCACAAAACCACGTATTTGAGAGTATTTTATGAAATTGATTACTCCTATTATATTTCTCACTGCAGGTCTGACCCTTGGGTTCCAGTCTTGTGTCCCTCTGTTCTCAGAGCCTCCTTGAGACTATAGGATACATAGTTGCTAACTTATACATCTTTGGCAGGATGATACATATTTTCAGTACTATTTTTGGAGAAGTTTTCTTTCTTCTGGGTTATTGACAATTGGTCTGTATTTTTATATTCTCATACATTTGTATTAAATGTATCTTACATTGTAATCCCTCTATTATAGGAGTTAGTTCAAAGGAGGCAGACAGTGTTGAAGCCAGAAGAAACTTTTTTTCCCTCTCTTTATAAATCACCTTTTAAAAACTGTTTAGAGAGGATGACATAATTGATTTCTGGAGTTTCTTAATTCTATCCTTTGATTTAGCCAAGAGAAACTTTCTTTCCTGTTTTTGACCAGAAAGAAAAAAAAAATATGTCAAGTACCTATGGTCAGACCTCTGCATCTGATGCAGATTTTTTTTTTTTTGTATTTTTGATTTCCCTTAGAATATTTCCAGTGTGTTGCACGATACTCTTAACAAGACAGACTTGCCTCAACAGCATTATTTCCCACCATTACTCTATGAGGTGGGAAAGTCAGGAATAGGAAGCTGTGGCACATCTCTTCCGGCTGATGAATGGAAAGGAAGCCCCAGCATAGCCAAAGGGAGGGAAAACAGGGCCTTCAAGTAGAAAGTGACATTTCATAAGATAACACACCTGGGGCAGGTACATGAATGAAAGGAGCTGTGAAGACTTCACAAGAAGAACAAAGAATTTCAGTGAAGCCAGACCCACAGTAAAGTAATGGCTGTAGTAGATACGGGTGAGTACCTTAGGTAATTCAAGGTGGCATTCATAACACCATTCTCTGGGCAGGGTTTTGGACTGACTCCAAGTTATGTGCTCACATCATATCGTGTGGCCAGATGGTCAGGTATTCAAGAGGTTCAAGGCATAGATGAAAGCCAGGCTCCATGATTTGAATTCTGAGTCTGAGCCTGCCAGTGATGTGTGACCTTGGGCAATGTACTTAATCTCATTGGGTATCAGTTTCTTTGTCTTTGGGTCTGTCTCAAGATTTAAATCTTAAGTTGTTCGTTTTTAAGACTTCGGTGCTCATGGGAATATATGAATGAGCGTTTGTTATTATTACCCATCACTTACAGGAATGTCTAAGACATTAGAGAATCCCTTTTACACTATAGTTGTTTTGATAGTATATAAAAGATGAATCCACTTGTCCAATAACTGTTTATTATGCCATTTTACAAGTTCCAGGCATTGTGCTAAGTGATAGGATATAGTGATGAATGAGTCAGAACAATCCTTGTGTTTGTAGAATGACAGGCATTAAGTGCAAAGGCTGCCTGGCAACCTCAGCTTGCCAATCCATTCTTCAGTCTTTCTGGAGACTTTGCAGAGTATACACCTCTGTGTTCAGCCTCTCTGCATACCAAGACTACATAGATCTCCCCAGATCCCATTTCATATCCAAGATGATTGATAACCAGTTCCAGGTTTTCATTTCTCGGTCAGAACACCAAGAGGTGGGTTGTCTTGTTATGATATATATTAACTCTGTCATGAGATTGAAATGGACCATCCTTATGGTTCTGCTCTCCTAGTGATGGTTGGCAGGTCTGTGTGTCCATGGGTGAAGGAGGCACTCTACCACCAGTGGCCAAGAACCCTGGGACACTGGAACAGGACTGCCCAGTGCAGTCCCCTTCCTTCTCTTCTTTATCACTCACTTCTGCCTTTTTGGAAGGATCACCAGTTTCATGGCGGCTGGCTCTACTTGGGCTTCCGCACAGACGGTCATGGACCTCTTACTCCCTAAGGCAAAATCTCCTGAGGTTCCTCTCATCATTTTTCACCTTCACAAATCCTGCGCACTAAAAGTAGCTCTAGTCCTTAGGAAGGATCAACCTCAAATAGGTGCCTGAATATCAAAATACTTGAAGGAAGATGATGAAATAATTTGTGGAGGGAAGCCATACTCTGAAATGAAGAGTGAATATGTTTACAAAGTGTAATTTGGTTGGTCGGTCCTTGTCTGTTGACACAGACACATAATTTAAAGAGCTGGCCATGCCTTCTTCTTGTATAGTTAGGTAGAGATTCAGTCTCCCAAGGGTAACTTCTTTGTGTTTTAGAGTTGCTGAGGGACCCCCTCTCAGAGATGCAAACATAGACACCTAGGCATCCATCACTTGGCAGAAGGGCACAGAGGAGTGTGACAAGGGGGAGGCTCCTTTCGGTAAGGAGAGCTTAGGGGTAGAGTTGACACTATTTCCATAGAGTTACGGTCCTTCTGGGAAGGGAAGAAGCTAAGTGTCTCAAGTGAGTGTGAAAGTTAGCGAAACCTATGGGAGTTCACTGTTTGGGAAGGGCACCCCGAGGCCCAGCAGAGCAATGCACCACATGGGGAGGACCAGGCTGATCTGGGGACACTGGATGAAAGCCAAAGCCTAAGGGTTGGAGGTTAGGACTGGTTGCAGTATTTTGGGGGCTGAGGCTGGAATCTTCTCAGGATCCCTCCACCCTTCACAGCCTTGGATAACAATGCGGAATGTGAGTGACCCTGAAGGCTATGGGAGAAACATGAAGTGTCCAGACTGGTTCTCTTGGAATGCAAATGCTGGCTGCTGGGACCGCGTTCCTCGAGGGGGTACTTAGACTTTCTGCGAATGAGGATATATGGAGATGAAAGTGCCACATTACAAAACGAGTTATGTGATGCGTTTTGATGCCCACACTGGTAAAGGAAGTCCTACTCAGTATTTATACACAACAAACTATAAAGAAAGATACTGAGGACTCAGATACGGTTCCTCCTCATGAAGGAAGTGTTTTTAGTCCTTAAGCAGGGTAGCAAAAAGAACAGACATCATCCTCTCTGGATCTTGCCCTTGTGTTGCAGATTGTTCTCTTCCAAGCCAACTCCCTTTTCCCTCATTATAATTTTTTCCTCAGCACTGACAATTCTTAGAGTTTTGCTTATGTACTTGCTCAAATTGCGGTTGTTAAGTTCTGAGTCTTTCTCAGCAGATTCTTTTGAAGGCTGTCTTCCCGCCATAATGTTCTGTGAGATGATGGCTGCTACCCAGACTTGTTAATGAATGTGGCCACTAGAAGCCACAGCTCTCTGCTCCTCCCATCTCACAGTTGCTCTTCGTGTCCTCTATGGCAGCTTCTTCCTCTCTTGATATCATTCACCACTATGTCATGATAGATATCATACTTAGCACCAGTCTGGTTGGAAAAAGTGACTTTCTGCTTGGAATCTGACTGGGATCATCTCCCACATTCCATCACAGCACACCGACTTCCTATGCAGTAACATGAAGTCTGGGTAGCGTGGGGATTTTTTTAATCCCTTAATTCGCAGGTTGGTGTGTGCTAGGTAAAGGTTAGGTTAAGAATTTTTAGCTTGTTAAGAATTTTGAGCTTGTCTTATCTCAAATGGAAGTAGAATTTTAATTTCCAAGAGCCACTTACATGAGAGAGTTGAAAATTCTGTGAAGGTAAGTGAAATAGTTATTTGAAGAACTTCTGTATTCACTAAATATCAACACTCATTGCTTTTCCTTCCAGTGGTGAGTCAGCATTTGTTTTGTCTGTGGTCTGTTCATTGCCCACATAAATGAGGCCTCTCTTGGGGCCAAATGCCTGAATGAAAGTAAACTCCTCGATTGTCCGTCTACATTGATAAATCGAACTTCTTCATAATGATAGAGCACCAAAGGCAAACAGCTGCAATGCTTGGGCTGTTTGCTTCATCTTGGTGTGTGCAAAAAAGTGAACAAACCTGCACAGACGTAGATTTTCAGTTGCTCTTCATCCACCAAGGAAATGTAAAATGCGAACAGAACTTTCTTAAGTTTCTGCCTGAAAACAGTCTAGCAAGAGAATCTGAAGCAGATAAAAATAGATGGTCATTTGATACCTGTGAACTTGAAGCTACTGAATTTGATCTAGTTCTAGTACATTACAATTTTAATAGCTTTGTTTTAACTCGGTTTTAGACAAGGTTCTAAAAAAAATCAGCAATTACTGAATTATTGAATTGCACAGTTAGGAAATGGGCAGGGCTCTTTGCAGTAGCACATGGAGTACAGAATTAAGTGACAAGGAGACTTGAGGGTCACCCTGGGACTAAAAGTCTCATTCACTTACACAATAGACAAGTCCCTTCTTGGACAGGATGTCAGTTTGTGGGAGGTGATCCAGAATATAAGTGTGAGTTAACAGTAGTCTTTTGAATTCCATTCTCCCATATTTCTAATTATCCCACTCTATTAGAACACTACCTTATTGTATTCCTTTATAAATTTCTACCACAAAACCCCAATTTATGATATCACCATTGGTTAAGTTTTCTTGAGGTACATATTCCATTTCTTTCCATGCCCACTCTGTAGTCAGGACTGGTGAAATTTATGTAACAGTACATTATTATATTCTTCTCAACTTTCACTCATCAGAAATATTTAACAAATACCCTGTGTAATACTGTGAAAACTATTCCTAAAGGAAGTTATTTTTGTGGATGCATTTAGATGATGCATTATCTCTTTTGGAAATGTAGAGCTTTCTAGAGAGGGGCCCCTAACTGATTGGGGTAAGTGGTACTGCTCACTGAGATGCCTCCTGGGATGAGGGCCAGACTCACTTTGAAGCTGAAGGTAGAATAAAATAAGGTTTACATGTTGTTGGGGTCAGACAGGTGATGATTAATTAATGATGATTAATTTGATGCTTATCATATAGTCTGTAGTTATCTTTAATATAATGCATGTCCTGATGCAGATTTTGTGTTTTGGTGAGCTGGCATCTCTATGCACAAGGGCAAGGGCTGTTGCAAGGGAATAGACAAGATGGCTGTGGATGGCATGGAAACGTGGGCAACTTCAAGTGCAGTGGTTAGGCTCCTCCTTCTGTTTCTTTCTCCTCTTCTATTGTTGTAATTAAACATGATTGGTAACATCTGACATTTCTCCCTTGGCACTGAGAGTGACAGCATGCAAGTATATCATTTATTTATTCAATGAATACTTACTGAGTTCTTACTTGTGTCAATTAGAGTGCTGTGCTAAGGGAAATTCAATTCTTGCCCAAAACAAATCTAAATATAATTCAGAGCATCTTCTAAAGCCAGATGGATGGTGCAAAGAGTATGTTCAAAAAAGAAAAAAAAAAAGAACATTCTGAGGTGAGCAGGGACTGCTTCATGGGGAAGGTGGCACAGGACTTGAAAGCTGGAGAGGAAGGTTAGAGAGGCAGGTGGGAAGGCATCCAGGGACGTAGACCAGCAGGAAGAGAGGGGTGAGGAGGGTGGAACAGGTGGCCGGATGCAGAGTTGGTGATGGGCCATTTTGGCTGAATCTAAATATATTCAAGAAAGTGGAGAAATTTTACAATAAAAGGCAGGTGAAGGAATCACACTGAGTACTTTGAGAGCTGGATTATGAAATTTGACCTTTATCTATCTACTGGAGATAATGGACTCATTATGCAAGTTTAATTATGAGCTCGTAAGTAGCATGCACTATAATAGGCACTGGAGACAATGGAGGATAAATGATCCAGAGCCAGCAACAAGGCCCAGAAGAATTTCGAATACTGGCTTGATGTTTCTGGAGATTAGACCCCACATTATTCGTGGTGGTCTGGAATGGGGGAAACTGGGGACTGGCAGGCCTGTGCCCTAGAGATGGGGGCAGGCCAAGACAGATCAGAGCCAAGAGGCAAGATGGAGAAGCAGATGAGATAGGACAGGTGCCTGCTCCACCTCCTGGCTTGCGAGCTGAGGTCTGAGGCTGCCTCCTCACATGTACAAGCTTATGTCCTTATGAGTCACTCATCTAACAAGTGGATGAGTCTAGATGTAAGTGAGCTGCTACCCCTCAGCTGACTTTGTGGGGCGAGTCATGCAAACATTTTACATTACTCCTTAGACTCCGAGAAATAGAACCGAGCTCTCTCATGTGCTTTCAATGTCTTACTTGCAAATTGCCTTCCAAAACATTGTATTGGGTCTATGTCTGCTCCTCTCAGGCAGCGTTTAATACCTCAAAAATAAGGACTATTTTCAATCTCTTTGATGGGTTCCCCCAGCGTGTTTTGTACCAGACACTTTGATTCCTGACAGGTTCTCCAAAGAGGTAAAGATTCTGAACTTACTACCAGATGCAAACGAACCTCAGTAACAACTAAATACAAACTTATTTAACTTACTTATCTTTTCGGAAATGTAAAGCATAACCTCTGTGTGTGTGTGTGTTCCTCCCCGCCCCCCATCTCTTCCCTGCAATCCTTGCTGAATCCATGATTTCATGGTAAAAATATTTGCCATCTGGAAAACACCCAGCAGCTTCCTGGCCTTTCACATTATCCTAAAACCACATCACCCTTTTTCTTTTTGCCTTGCTGACAACACAGTTGTTCAGGGTCGTACACTCAGGATGGGCGTGTCTTCTTGATAAAAACTAATGCACATGTGGTTGTTCTATCAGCTTCTGACCTTGTTTCTATTTTCTAAAAGTGTTCTCTAAGAGGATGCACAGGCCCGGCCCCTCGGCTCCTCCTCAGCATCCTGTAACCCTGTAGGTTCCCCATTTTCTCCAGACCCAGCAGACTTATCCCTGCTACAGAGGACAAATCCAAAAAGACTTTAGGTGGGCATCCACCAGACAAAGCAGAGGAGGTGGGTGCTGGGCGCTCCTCTGCTGGTCCATGGGCAGGTTGCTTGAACCGAGTGGTGCCAGGCTGAGGGGTACTGGATAGGGAGATGAAAGCAAACCCAAAGGATGGGTAAACTCACCGTGGTGGTCTCATAGGCCCATCCTTTACCTGGTCAACATCCGATCTTCTACTCTCTTTTCTGCTTATTTTTGGACAGGGCTCCTTTGCATATTTGTATTCCTTTAAAAATAGATTTATTCTATCTACTTTATGCCACACGAGTGATTTTTCATTTAATGTAAGCTAGTGCACTATTTCTCATTTTGATGGGGATTTGTCTTCAGAATTAATTTCAGTCATTTCTTCGTCTCTTCATATCTTTAGCAACTTGCAAACATTCCCTGGAAAGACTAGTTTATATGATTTATTGGATCTTTAAAAAACCATTAATATCTCTTCCTCTTCCATAATTATTTTACTTAGAAGGTTATAAAGTTATGCTTCTTTCCTCATTTAGAAGTGAAACATAAAAAAACAGCGTCATTCTGTTTATGTGGTAAATACAGGATAAAAAAAAATTACCAGGATTAGCTTGTTGCGTCCATGTGTCCTTCAGTGGATTTTCTTCAGCCTTTGCAATCACAGGAGCAATGCTATTATTTTTCTTTTACTTTAAACCTACCAGAGAAAATATAGAGCCCTAAGCAGTTTTTCAATTAACTTAGGTTTTTTGTTTTCACAATTGTCTAACAAGAGTGTTGTTGCCTGAAAGCTTTGTCACCTAAATGTTGCAGTGAAGAGCCATGCCTGGCACATTGCATTGCTTTGCCATGACATCTTTCTCTGCAGGGGCATTCTGCAATGACCCTGGATGGATGAACTGTCTTAAAAGGACAGCCTACCGTGATTCGTGATTCGTAATCCTGGTCCTGCAACAGTGGGCATAGCTGCATAAGACAAAAAGGCTTTTCCCAGCTTTGTGTGAATCATCACTCAAGCATTTAAAAACATGGAGTCTGTTCTTTTCAGCGAAGCACTCCCGTTAATGTTAATGAAAAGCCACACGTTTACCTCAAAGCCAGAAAGGATGCCTCAATCTTTCCCCAGGAATCCTAGATTATAAAGAAAGAAGATCTGTCCTTTTTGTAGTGGAGCGGAATGGAATAATGGAGTTTAGGAAGAATTTCAGCAACATTTAAAATAGAGCTCTCCATTTGTTGACACTAGAAAAATACTTTAGTGTCAGAACAGAAATGCAAATATCTCCCACCTGTGCCTGAAGCTTTTTAGGTTTGTCTCTCTTTTTCTCCTTGAAGTGAAAATAAAAATAATTTTGATTTTTGCAAGATAAAGGGGAGGTTTAAAGACATTTTACAGACACCAGCCACTCATTTTCTCACTAATTCAAATCAAGTGTCTTATCAATCAGAAAAGGAGAAGAGATAAGACATAATGGATGAAAGAAATAGTAGTGACACGATGGTCCTGTTCCTCCTCTCTTAAGGGAGGGCTGTCTATCATTCCTATCCAGCTAAACTACCTCTGATGTTGGCTGACTAGGTTCACAGAAAATGAAACATTTTCAAAGTGTTAGATCAATTAGCAAATCCTTACAAACCAAGAGTAATAGAAAGCATCGGACAATAGGGCAATATTATGTAGCATTGTTCTTCTAAGAATGACAGTAATTCGATTTTCTATGTCAATCCACATGGTCAATCCTATTCACTTTGAGAATTTGGGGATAGTTCTGTATTTTGCTTAAAATACAGGAGACATGGGCACTAAGGAGGGCACTTGATGGGATAAGCACTGGATGTACCACTGTATGTTGGCAAAATGAATTTAAATAAAATATTAAAAAATAATACAGGAGACTCCCCGTGTAGTTAGTGGAAGGTTATGGGTTTAGGGGTTAGAACACAGGCTCATATTTATTTCGTTACTCAGGAAATGCGTGTTAAGCACTCAGGCGCTCAGCCTCATAGTGGCTATGGAATTTTGTGTATGGAACTCAATTTTTTAAGCTTTGGTGTGGTGGATGGTCTATCACATTTAGTCTTCCCAGCAGTTTTCTGTAGGAACTCTGTTCTACCTAACGAGGTTGCCAATATCTGACCTCCTTCATAATATGATGTGGGATGGGACAATCTAAACACTCAATTTACTTGCCACAGTGATTAGCATAGGATGGAAGGACACGTGGCTCAAAGTGGGCCACCTGGGAACGTTCCTGGAGTTTCCTGGAAAGAGGAATAAGTGAGTTATTCTTCCCCAGGATCATAAGCTATAACGGATGGTATTAACTTAGTTTCCAGATATTAATTTACCCAAGAATAAACTTTAACCCACAGAGAAGGAAGCCCACAGAGCTGGAGAGAGCTTACCTGAGAGATCCCTGATATGTTTGAGTCACAGACTCTAAACTTCCCTTGGATCCAGTTCTGGATGTTTCAGTTATTTGGAATCAATTTTCTTTTAACCTTTTTGTGTTTCATTTTGATTAGATTAGTTTGAGTCCTGACAAGAACATTTTGGTTCTGCATTGGTAAAATTGGAGTGATGCTTTTCTTCTTAAAGATTCGTTGTGATAATTGAATGAGGTAAGGTAGGTGAAAGCAAAATATATACATTACCTATGGTATGCATCACTGACCATAGGTGAAGGACTCGGAAAGGCCTCGGTCTTGAGATGGAAAAGGTAAGGGAGTGACCGCTAATCCTGAAGCTCTCAGATACTCTAGTGAGATTAGCAGTTCTTAAGATGGATCTTGGTCTTCTGCTCAGAGGTATTATCATTATTACAGGTGAATTATGTTTATAATTTATACTAACAAGACAGGAATAAAAATCCCCACAGCTACTAGTATCCATTTATTTAACAAATATCTGAGTGCCTCTGTGTCTCAGGCACTGTTCCACATGCTGGTGCTGGGGATATAGCGGTAGGGATATGTGAATCCCATGGTGCTTGCATTTCAATATAGATGCAGGACTGTACCCATACTCCAAATGAGAGTCAGCATTTGGATCCTGGAAAAATGACTAATGATTTCACTTTCATTGCTCAGCTGCTCATGTTCCTGGCCAGGATGTTAAACACCGGGTGACTTGATTCCTTTCTTCAGTTAAATATTTGTACATTTGATCCAGGTCTACCCTGACTCTCTTTTTGCTAAAATTGGAAAAATGGAAAGACAGTTTTTACAGTGGGTCTTAGGATCCATGAGTGAGGCATCCATAGATACAGAAGAGTAAGACAAGGATTATTGCCCATTCAGCAGTGCCCTGCCCACATTGCCAGATTGCCTCACTGATGTACCAGGTTGGTTTGCTCAGCCATATATTCCCAGGAAAGATCTTGGTTGGATTGATGAAAAATAACTTTCTACCAGTCTAATATATCAACTGATTTATCTAAAGTTTAAGTCTTCACTTTAGGACTTGCGTCGAGCTTGGCTTTAACTGTGTTTTACTCATTCTAGTTGGGTACAAAATGCAGTGTTCAAAAAGTGGTGTTGTGTGTTGGGTAGAAGGAGCGCAAGCTTTGGAATCAATCAGATTAATCTGAGTCCTGGCTCTGCCACTTAGCATTTAGCAACTAAGCTTTCTTAATCCATTTCTAAGTCCACAGAAATCTCGGCTGAACTCAAGTCACAAATTTCTGTAGAGTTGTTTTTCCATTTATTCTAATCATTTAACACCTAAAACCAGAGGTTATATTCAGATTAATGTTGCCACAATCTGAAGGAAGGAGGAAGGGCTCTACAAAATTGTTATAGGGCTCCACAGAATCAGAGATACTTCAAATATTACCTATAAGCAAAAATAGTATGCTACTATTTTTCAAGTATCTAAAGATAATTTTGAATTACTAATTAAATAAATCCTCTTTAGAAATATTGCCTAGTTCAAAACAGCTTTTTGCAATTATTTTTTTCAATCAGTGGATTTTAAGTGCATAAATAATACCGTATATGACTTTTTAGAGTTTTTAAACTTCAAAAGGAAGTCTAAAAAGTTGGGAACATTTACAATATTTTTTTCCCTCTATTTATTTTGTTCTGATTGTTTTGACCACTTCCAAGTTCTGTAGTTCTTCCTGCCTTCCTCCTCTCACCTTTCTTTCTCTCCAACTAAGGGTGTCTAACTTCTGTGTCCTAAACTACTATTGGTCAGCGTTATAAAAACAGGCCCCCTGTAAAACAAATGTTGGCTGCTGCTGCTTTCCTTGGAGTTTCTTTTAAAGAGCCCTGCTGAAGTATATAAATTGTACAAATACTTCCATCCCGTGCTACTGAAATGTTGGTTTTTAAATGGCTTTTTATCCCCTTAGCCAAGATTTTCTTTGGCGGTTCACACTGCACATCTCAGCATACCAGTTTTGTATGTACACATAATACACATAAATATATATAAAATATATTATATATTATGTATAGTATATATAAGACAAATATATTTGATTTGATTTCAGGGTACGTGGTACCACAGCTTGAGAAGGAGATGGTATAAAGTCACATTTACTCTGATCCACTCATGATTCCAGTGTCTTGTCTCCATCACCACTCCAAGCAAGCTGCTGAAAACTACTGCTTTATTCTCAGGCTTGGAGTCTCTTTTTATTTTGCTTTTATTTTAGACAATAAATTTATAAATTTAAAATTTATAAAAAGCTAAAACAATGATAACAAAATTAAGAATACCAACTTTTTTTTAAAGATTTTATTTATTTATTCACAACAGACAGAGAGAGAGAGAGAGAGAGAGAGAGAGGCAGAGACACAGGCAGAGGGAGAAGCAGGCTCCATGCAGGGAACTTGATGTGTGGGACTCGATCCCGGGACTCCAGGATCACACCCTGGGCTGAAGACAGTGCTAAACTGCTGGGCCACCCAGGCTGCTCCAAGAATACCAACTTCTTATAAAAGAAAAATCTGCCATATCCGTGTTCCCCGCTTGTTAAAGATGTGAAGCATAACATGAAGCTAACATCTCCTTGACCACGTAACTAGTCCCACTACCTGACCTGTTTTTCTGAGGCAGTTGCTACAATTAGTATGTAGTTTTCCAATTCATTTCAATGCATATATCTATATATATAGATATATATCACTACATAATATTACTTTTGCATGTTTTTATTAACACATTTATTATGTTAGTATCATTTTATCTTGCCTTTTTTTTTTACCCAATATTATGTTTTTGTTGTCTCTGCATGTTGTAGAGTGTTTTATCTTATGTCTCTATTGTGTTCATTTGTTCACAATTTGGTGGCCATTTAGATTGCTTCTCTCTCTAAAGATGTCAGAAATATCCATCTTTGTAACCGTATGAGACTTTTCTAACATATAGCATTTTTTAAAGGACTTTTTAAAAGATTTATTTAGAGAGAAAGAGTGCAAGCAGGGGGAGAGAGTGATTGAGAGAGAGAATCCCTGAGCAGAATTTCAGCTGAGTGGGGAGACCAATGTGGGGTTTGATCCCGGGACTCTCAGATCATGGGCTGAACTGAAATCAAGAGTCAGATACTCAACCAACTGAGCCATTCAGGGGCCCCTAACATATAGCATATGTAAATTTTGTACTATAGGAAAGACTGTGGCGCAGTGTTACAATCTTAGAATTCCTTCTGTGATAGAGTTATATTGATGCCAGAATTCTTACTTTTTCCACATTGATAGCATTGCTTTGTTTTGCCAAGTTTTCAAAATTTCTTTCTCTCTCTTCCCCCTTGATTATCTGCACCCTTCCACCTAACTCCTGCCTCTCCTCACAGATCTACTCATAAGCCAACATCTCATTAATGCTTTATCCAGTGTGGTGGCTCAGAGGATGTACATAATATTGCTTTCCTGTGACACTTTCCTTAGAAATAGCAAAAATAAGTCCAGTGGAAAAAATAATCACAGAGAAAGATCTATTCCTTAAAATGTCACCTCTCAGGGTGATATGAATGACTCAGATTTAGGAAGTGACAAGGAATGTATTGTCATTTTTGAAACAGAAATTACTAATCCTTAACCCTTGACCAGCCAGATCATCACAGGTAAGATTCCTTGTTAGTCTGTAAATGAGGGCGGCAGACAGCCTACTCAGTACAATGCATAGTCATTCCTCCATATATCAAGCCTCATCTGTGAATATTTTATGATGATAGCCAGGTAATTAAACAAATATTTGAAGGAGCAAAAGGGTCAAGTGACAGAATGAGGAGGAGGGAAAGAGGCATTAGATGCTCGCACCTTATGTCCTGGAATTTCATTAGCTTAAAGCTCTTATGACATAACTAGAAGAAGTATTGTACATATGAGGAACTTTTATATTTCACTTCTCTGGTTATGCATGGTTCTTGAGGTAGAAACCAAGGCCTCAACAGAGGCCACACAGATCTCACCAGTGGCAAGATGACACTGAATGCATGGGAGTGTTCCAGGTTCAGAGCTCTCCCCATTGCATGACTACGTGGGCTGCAGCAGTTGTCTTAGAAGAGAAATACTTCACTTTTCTGAGCATGTTCTAAGTGCTAATTGTCATTGCAATGAACAGGAGCACAGAGCACTCAGTGTAGACAACATGATGGTTTAGAAAGAGTTTGAACTTGCAGTCAGAATCATCATGGTCTCTAATTAGCCAGGTGGTCTGGGGCAAGTGCTCCTCTTTCCCTATCAATAAGTGAGCTAGTATTACACACATACACACACGAAACTCTCAGATTTCACCATTGCCAAACATCAGTGTCCTTTCTTCTGGCTTTTTTTCCCCCTTATAGAACTCCAACAAGTAGCAAATGTAGTTGAAGTTTCAGGCATAAAAATCAGTGGTATTTAGAAAAGTTGGGGTTGGATGAATGAATGAAAGCTTTGTAAGATAATTTAAAAAATCCAGATGAATACATTTACACAAATAGCAGAATATGTCTGATATCTTATTTTAGAGATGCTTTGCTAGATGGAAAACATGATTTGTGATGATTTTTATAATCCTGGAACTAAATATCTGTTGGTGTATGTTGTTTAACTAGATTTAAGTGTGGGTTGCATTTGCACTATTAACTCCCAAGAAAGCATAAAATAATAGTTAATGCAGGACTTCCACTTCTGCCCTTGAAGAGTCAAATGCTTTTGGAAATTGCTGTCCTTTTGTTAAATCTAGAAAATGGAACTGTGATCCCCAGAGAATGAAAACCATGGAGTGGGCCATGCCTTACAACCACCTCAGGTTGCTGCTCAGGGCCAGTTTCCAGGCTGTGGTGTGGACAGAGAACCCAAGTGGTGCTGGTGGTTTGCTGACTGGAGGAGACAGAGACTAGTTTGGAGAGGCAGCAGGTAGTCACAGTTTGTAGGCAGAGAGGGTGCCGCACAGACAGAGAGCTCTGGAGATCTGCAGAGTCTGCACTCAAATGTGAATTGAAGGCAGTGGGCCAAATGATTCCCAGAGTTCAAATGGGTCTGAGGGGGGGTTGCACTCTCACCACCCTGGGTGAAGAAATCTGATAAGACTTGGAGTGAGGCAGAAACCTCAGAGAGGTCATAATATTGTTTCCAGCAAATTAGCTCTAAAGCAAGTGCTCTAGGCCAGCCCTGATAAAGCTTAAGCAAGCCTTGAAAAGATCAAAATGATGTGCAGGTAAAATTCCATCAAAGCCAAATACTAAAGGAAAACAACAAAATCCAACACCCAGTGACATGAAATCCACAACGGCCAGGAAATGATTTAAAAAGATCACTCTGCTTGCAAATAAGTAGGAAAAATATGCCTGATACCCAGATCCATCAGTACAAAAAGAATCAAAACCGACAGAGATAAAGGAATTAGGAGATAAGGATCTTAAGACAACATTTATAAATCTTAAGTATGCTCAAGGATGTAAAAGAAAACATGAAAAAGATGAGGAAAGAAATGGTAGATATGATAAAGAACCAACAGGAACTGGGATGTGAAAAATACAATATCCACAAAGAAAAACAGACTGAATGAGATTAACATGAGATTAGACACTGCAGAAGATCAATGGCCTTGAAGAATAAACAATAGGAAGGATCCAGAATAAAGTGTGAGAGAGAATATCAAGCAGTGTAATGTATGTTCAATTAGGGTGTCAGAGTTAGAGGAAATAGAGGGTGGTACAGAGTAGTTTTTTAGAATCCAAGAAAATAAAAAAACCCCAGGAAAAATGAAAATAGAGAAAACCACATGTGTCAGTCTGTGTCCAATTAGAAGAAGGAAACCACATGGTAATTTAAAAGGAAAAAGAGTTTGAAAGGGAACTGTAATAGGGGATTGGCATAATGAGAGATTACTAGGAAGGAATAAAGAGGATTCTAAGGAATATAGGAGCAGTAGGGTAAGGAGCAGCTGCTACCCCTAGGGTAGAGTGCTCAAGGACGATGCTCTCCAGGGTTGAGATCTAGATCTTGATGCAGAGGCACAGCTGTGGCTCACTGATGGCAGAGAAGTCACCATGGTGCCATGCTATGGAACTTGCTGGAAATGTGCCCTCTGGAGAACTTGCTAAAATTCCATACTCCAGGGCACTGGGGAAAGCTGTTTATGGGGAGGTGTTTCACTGAAGGCATTCTGCTACAAAGCCACTTGAGTAAGGTGCCAGGGGAAGTTGCTGGCAATGGACTGCTGCCACCTTCGTACACTGCAGAGTCTTGCCAAATGAGCACACCGGAACCCGATGGAAAGCCCCTTCCTCTTTCCTAGCACCCTTTATTGACAAAACTTAACAGCCATTGCCAAAGGAAAAAAAAAAGGTCCAGATCCTTTTTTTTTTTTTTTTCCAGAGTAGACAGTGAAATGTGAATTTGGAGCTGAGAGACAATAATTGATAACTGGCACAGTCCGCCTACTGACTACCTATTGAGCTTCCATATGCACTCTTCTATGTACATATGAGCTTTCTTACATCATCAAAACGATTCTTTCTTTGTACCTAAGATACCTCCATCCATCTGACACATAAAAGTTCCTATCCTTTCCTGAAAAGGATAAACATCACAGTCCCAATAATCATTGCATCAGTTGCTGACTATATTAATTCCTCCCCAAATTTAGCTACAGATGGTTCTATTCTTGAAAAACCGAAATCTAAATGCAATTTCTAATAACATATAAAATAGGAATGGGAAGAAAGAAGTAGGTGGCTAGAGTTTATACAAATTTATGCAACAACAACAAAGAGAAAATATGTAAAGCTCTGACAGTCATCACTTCTGTAATTGGTCACAAGGTTGTGGTTCTTAGCTATGTCTTCCTTCTTCAACTGCCTGTTCTGTATCTCCCTTGCTCTCAGCCAGACTCTCAGCTGCCCTGGGTTCTTTATCTGGTGAAGTGAACCAAACAAACTTTCCTGAATGGCTTGACCTCACCCATTCTGTTTCTTGTTGCATTTTCTAAGTAATTTTTACTATGGGGCATGGAAGTACTGAGAGGCATCGCTGAGGATCCCCTGGGTTGTTGACATAATTTGACATAATTGTCCTTGCTTCCACTGTCTCAATATTCGTTTGGTGATCGAGAATAATCACTTCAATTTGTAAACCAACATCTTTTTTTACCTATTGGCTCATTGGTGTAAGGATCCCCAAATGGCCAGGTAGAGGTTTTTGTGATGTCATTGTTGTATTCCTGACAGAAGCATTTTCGCCTTTGAGAACCTTTGCCAGAATTCTATACCCAGCAAAATAGTCTTCAGAAATAAAAGCAAAATAAAGAACTTTTCAGACCAATAAAAACTGAGAGTCATTGATTATTTGTTCTTTTGTATGTGTCATTTAAATAAATCTATCTTATGGGCAGCCCAGTTGGCTCAGCGGTTTAGTGCCACCTTCAGCCCAGGGTGTGATCCTGGAGACCCCGGATCAAGTCCCATGTTGGGCTCCCTGCATGAACCCTTTTTCTCCCTCTGCCTGTGTCTCTGCCTCTCTCTCTCTCTCTGTGTGTCTCTCATGAATAAATAAATAAAATCTTAAATAAATAAATAAATAAATAAATAAATAAATAAATAAACCTAACCTTCATTCACTGGCTTCTCTTAAAAGTTGTAGATTTGTTTTGGTTTCTTTCAGTTTCACTATAAGTATACATGTGTATTTCTTTTATATTTTCCTGCTTAGCATTCACTGGGTCTCACAAATAGGTGGGATGATATCTGCCATCAGAAAATGGAAAATGTATAGTCATTTTTTAAAGATTTTATTTATTTATTCATAAGAGACACACAGAGAGAAGCAGAGCCACAGGCAGAGGGTGAAGCAGGCTCGCGGTAGGGAGCTTGATGTGGGACTCGATACCAGGACCCGAGGATCACAACCTGAGCCAAAGGGAGATGCTCAACCACTGAGCCACCCAGGTGTCCCTAGCCATTGTTTTTTTGGTTATTGCTTCTGCTTCATTTTTCCTGTTCTCTCCTGAGCCTCCAACTAAACACATAGTATATACACTTTTGTGTATCCCACAGTTAAAAAATATCTTCTATCTTTTCTTCATGTTTTTTTCAGCTAATTTCTTCCATCTTCTTTTTTTTTTAATTTCTTCCATCTTCTGATTCACTCTCCCTGAATGTAATCTGATAGACTCTTCCATTGAGTTCTTAATTTTTCAATTTTATAATTTCTACTTGGATTTTCTCCAAATCATCTATGTCACTGTTTAGTAGTTTCCATTTTGGTGCTGATAATTTTAAACTTGGCTTTATTATAATACTAGTTGTTTCAGTCTGTAGTCTGATAATTCCACTGTCTATAATTCTTGTGGATCTGTTTCAGTTTTCTGTTGCTTCTGCTGATTTTTGTTTATGGGGTCTTATTTTTTATATGCTTAGCTGTCTTTGACTCTATTGGACACCAAAGTCATAGGAATAATTTGAGACTTCAGATGATAAAATATTTTCTTGAATATCTTTAGGGTCTTTATATATTATAAAGTTCTGTGGTATCGGGATACTTGGGTGGCTCAGTCAGTCAAGTGGCTGACTCTTGATTTCCACTCAGGTCATGATCTCAGGGTCCTAGGATCAAGCCCTGAATCAGGCTCTGAGCTCAGTGAGGACCCTGCTTGAGGATTCTCTCCCTCCCTCTCCTTCTGCCTCTCCCCCTGCTCTCTTTCAAATAAATAAACAAATCTTAAAAAAAAAATTCTGTGATATTTATCTGAATTAATTAGTGAGCTACAAATTGAGATTCCATTGTGTTGTTAAGATATGTATATGTGCATCTGCTTATATCTATTCATATTATGTAATCTGTTAATTTGGGGAAGCTAACTTGATCTTATAGCTAACTTTGGGCCAGGGATTTATAGTCCTGTCTTTTGTGTACTTGATTAAAACTTATTTGATTAATGTCCATTTAAGCTCCTTGTCGTGTATTTTAAACATTAAATAAAATTATTCTAGATTTAATATTTTGAGTCATATGACTTTTAGAGTTTTAATTGATTAATATGTATATTGCCTGAGTTTAAAAATATCTTTTTTTTTTTTTTTAAAGAAAGTTCTATATGTGATCTCTATTTGTTTCTACTACTTCAGAAGATAGTCTGGAGTACAAGTAATGAAACATTAGCAGTGCACAAGAATAGCTACACAGATACTACACTATAATTTGTCCTGATTATATTGACAGAATCTGAGAGATTTGATCACAGTAATATGGTCCCTGAAAAGCTTTATCCAATAGCTACTTGTCTGTATTACAAACTAGATTTAAAAAATAGCATTAAAAGTTACTTTGAAATAATTTAAGTACATTAATTGTTAAGTATGGAACTCACTCTTTTCTAAGAGCTTCTAATATTGTACTTTCTTAAATTCAATATTCATTCCAACAAGAAGATAAAACCAAACTGCAGCAAGTCATAAGAATTCCTTTTCCCTTCTCACCCTCATTTCTAACCATAAATATCTTATAGTTATCCCTCGGATTTTAACATTGTCCCTTTGGGGAAAGTGAGGCTTTGAAGCATACTATTTTTCCAAATGCTTCTGGGATTAGGAATATAATGTTACTCAAATAAGTAATATGAATATTGGTTTACTTCAAATTTATATCTTCTGAAATGAGAGGATAAATATTGCTCTATTTACAGCTGGATTGCCAGATCTATTTCTCTTTTTTCACAGGGGAAAAAAAATCATACTCAGGCTTATTTTTTTTTTTAATTTTAATTTTTATTTTTTTTTCATACTCAGGCTTAGAAGAATAAGTATACACGAGGGAATTAAAGTTATTTTGAATCTATTATCTACCTTTTTGCCCCATACTTCTTTTCTTCATAGAGACTCTATGTTTAAAGAAAAGAAAAGAAAAATGACATGGTAGATGCAGAAATACATTTTCCCCTCAATCATACACGAAACCCCCTGTATTTTGATCTGCTTTGGGGAGAAAGCAATTTAGCTTTTCTTTGATTATATTTCCTTATTTGAAGTATAGTCTAGAAATTTCTCACTTCAGTGTTTTTTAGACTTTAACGTTCTTTTTTAAAGTAGAGATAAGTCACAACATCTTTGCATTAGCTTTCTCAAACATTTAAGTACTTTTTTTGTTGTTGCAAAGTTTGTACTTTAAGATAATTTTAATACTTTAGTTTTTCCCAAAACAAGGATTCCCCAGAAAGCTTGAAGGGGTACAAAAAGGAGGGGGAATAAGAGAACAAATCCAAATCATTTTAACCTAAAATGATATTTCATAAGTCTTCTTAGTTTCTTTCTTTTTCTTTTTAAGATTTTATTTATTTATTCATGAGAGACACAGAGAGAAAGGCAGAAAGGCAGAGACATAGGCAGAGGGAGAAGCAGGCTGCCTGTGGGGAGCCTGATACGGGACTTTATCCCAGGGCCCCAAGATCAGTCCTGAGCCAAAGGCAGATGCTCAATCGCTGAGCCACCCAGGTGCCCTTCTCTTAGGTTCTGTAACTGTGTAAGTTTCCCTGAGTATTTGGGATAAAGCCACACCTGTAGCCCTGGGTCGGCAGAGTAGATGCCAAGTCAAGCATCTGAGCCTTAACACCATGTGACAGCTCCTGAGCTCATGATCTGATCCTCACCATCCAACAACTAAACTGAAAACACTTTGAGTATTTTAGCCAAACTACTATCACACTAAATTAGGTAAAGAAACAAACAAACAACTCATCAGAAGGCCTAGATTATATTATGGTGTATGTATCAATGGGCCAAAAATATAAAATAGTATTTTTTAATTTTTAATTTTTATTTATTTAATTTATTTTTTTAGGCAATGTATAAATTTTTTCTTTCATTACTCCAGAAGCGATGCAGTGCTGCATGTTATTTTAGTGCTGGAAGCTACATTGTCACTGCTTGTGCTTTGGGTTTGTCTTGCAGCAGATGCACCAGTGCCTGTGCCTCTTCATGGGGTAACAGTCCCTACAGTTCTCCTTGATGACGCCCTTGGTCTTGAACCCCAGAGCAGGCTGCAGGCCGGGCAGTAGGCAGCCGTGCAGGGGCAAGGGCCCCATGGGCCCCCACACCGTGGACTTCGCACCAGCAGCACCTGCAGCGCCAAGGGGTTCTTGCAGGGGAGTGGAGCGCGCGGGGCATCGGCAGGTGGAGCAGCGAGCTCGGGGCTGACACCAGCCCCTTGGGCACAGCACAGAGGCTGTGCTGCGGCCACCCTGGGAGGAAGGCATCCACACAGCCGGCTAAAGTCGTATTTTAAAGAACCAAATTCCTTCTCTCTGTGGAAGGAATAATATTAGTGTTTTTTCCTTCTTATGTGACTGACCTCCCTGTATCCTACCTACTGTCTAAGTCAGTGTGTACTCATCAGATTGGTACTGAACGTGTCTTGAAACCTTCAATTATATCCTGTTCCCCTTGGTGCTTTCATAAATACAACATTGATTTCCTATTTCATGCAGTTAAAGCTTTTGTTGTTTAATTTTTGTCTTTGTAGAGCCCATTGTTAATAGCATCATAATGCCTTTGGTACTTAAAATCTGAACAAAACATTCCTTCTTTCTATTGTGTTAAAGAATAATTAACAGGCAGGGAATATACAGGCTTCGACACTTCACTGGCTTAAGATCTCCACTGAGCAATTTAGTCTAAGTGCTCATAGGATAGATTCAAAGGTGGGAAGTGCCCGCTAATTCAACCCAGCATCTGTGGGAGCCAGACCAAGACCACTGCTTCTCTTTGACTCTTAAGTATTATTGAGTGAATTAACCAAAAAAATGTCAGTACCAAATGACTCCAGAGATAATTCTGATACTGCTGTTACATTGCTATTATTGCTTTCATCAGAAACAAAAGTCTTGGTTGTTGGGGTTACCATTGCTATCCATGTCTGGTTGAAACCTTGAATCACAAAGTTCCGACCGACTTCATCATCAGATAATACTAGGTGAGAGAGACAACGTCTACCATCCAAACACCCCAAAGCCATTGTTTGTGGGCACAGAAATTTTCAATGACATCCGGAGTACTTTGTGGCATTTAGAGGTTTTAATATAATTCAGGAAATTTCTGCCTTTGGAAAGTCCTTGAATAACTCGAATAGAATATTTTCTCTTTATTGAGAAAACTACATAACTTCTAAGTTAAAAAAAAAAAGAGGTTAGGTCTGGAGTCAGTGATGTGCTCGAGCAGGCTTGTACTGGCTAGGAAGAAACAGTTAACATTTTAGGAATTTTGTGAAGTCTGTATTTACTCCTCAGAAATCAGCAGACACTACCATGAGAGAGCTGGTGACAAACCTCTGTCAGCACAGCACCAACTAGATTTCTCTTGGGCAAGCTTCCTTAACAAATGTCATACCTGTCGGTGTTAAGCTTTACCACCACTATCAATACGGTATGAATCTTCCAGATTACTTTCCATGTATTTAAGTATTTGGGGGTTCCAGGTAAAAGATATAATTTTGTTGGCATTTTTTTCTCTTTAGTTTTTAAAGTGTCATGATAAACTTGCTGTTCTGTAGTTTGCTTTTTTTCCCCTCAGCAAAATCTTGGACATCTGTCCATGTTAGTTTACATAGGTCTGCCTCATTTTTCACATCATGATAGGTCATGTAGCATACACATAGGATGCATATACTATCACATTGTTTAATTTATGTAATGATCGCTCCATTTATGAATATGTGCATAGTTTTAAATTTTTTACCACTACAAACACTGCCCCAGTGGATGGCCTTGTACTTGCTTTCTGGCCATATCGCGTGCTGAAGATAAATAATGACATTTGGAATTTCTGGGTTTAAGGGCATGAGCATTTATAATTGTAATACATACTGTCAAATTGTTTCCCAAAGAGGTCATAATATCATACAGATCTACCAGCAGCGTGTGGCAATGGAGTTTCTCTAATTTTGACCTAGATGTAGTTAATTTACATTTGCCAACAAAATGGATAAAAAGTAGTCATTTCGCTTAACATCATTTTATGTTTACTGGATATTTTATATATTTTCAGGCAATTACCTCTCCTGGTGTTCTTCTCACTTTTCTTTTTTTGTCTCTTTTCTAATCAATTGGGAAGCTATATTCTGGATGTTAATTATTTGTTTATTATCATGCTACAAATATTTTCTAACAGGTCATCTTTTAATATTATTATTATTTTTTCATCTGTAAATGATCTTTTGATTTTAAAGTAGTGCTTAATATGCAGAGAAGGTGCCAAAATAATACACGTTCCCATACCCCCTTCACTTAGAACCCCCCCTCCTATTAACATTTGACTCCGTTATGGTACGTTTGTCACAACTAACAAACCAGTGTTGATACATCACCATTAATCAAAGCCCATGCTAAATTCACATTTTATTAATTTTCTGCAAAACAGGGGCTTCTGGGTGGCTCAGTGGTTGAACGTTTGCCTTTGGCTCAGGTTGTGATCCCGGAGTCCTGGGATCGAATCCTGCATCGGTCTCCCCCAGGGAGCCTGTTTCTCCCTCTGCCTGTCTCTGGCTCTCTCTCTCTCTGTATCTTTCATGAATAAGTAAAAAATAAAATCTTAAAAAAATTTTTTCTGCAAAACCCCCTTTTCTGGTTCAGCTTCTATTCAGGATTCCAGCTTACATTTACTGGTCAAGTTTTCTTAGCCTCCTCTGATATGTGTCTCTTGACAGTTTAATGACCTTGACAGTTTTGAGGAGGACTAGTCAGGTGTTCGGTAGATTGTCCTTCAGTTCAGGTTTCTCTGGTGTTTTCTCATGGTTTGGCTGGCTTGTGATTTGGGGAAGAAGATCACAGAAGATCACGGAGGTGAAGTGTCATCGCACCACATCCTTTCAATGGTGCAGGCTCTCATTATGATTTACCCTTAATCTCCTGGAGGAGGGAGTGTTTTAAGTAGGAGGTATTAGGTGAATCATAGACTTGCAACCATAAGCCTGCTTTTCACTTTCCATCTATAGAAATTGAGACTCACCTTAGCAAGAGCTAATTGGCACAAAAGGAGAAATTAGAATATAGATACTTGTTTTTTGAATAATCCCAAGTAATTGCATGTTTAATATTTATAAAGTCGGAGGGTTTTTTTTTTTGTTTGTTTATTTAGAAAAGATGGATTTTGCCCACAGGATTACACTGGTTAAACTCTCTCTGAGGCTATTGGTAAAAAGAGATGGTTTCTTATGTGTTGTTTATTAATAGTAATAATAAGTAATATGACAGGAAATAAACAAAGTAAAGAACAGTACATATTGCGTTTATAATAGTATAAATTTGCAATTACATCTAATGACCAACATTAAGTACAGTGTATTAAATTATTCAAATTGCTCTTCGGTATAAATTACGCCATTGATTAGATTTACGGTGGTAGCTATGAGATGTAAACTAAATATTGTGACATTCTTTAATTGAAATAAATGCTTGTACTTCAATTAATGGCAATTTTTTAGCTCATTAACTCTAGAAATTTGTTTTTATAGTCTATTCAGAATTCTACAATCAAATGAATTGAGGCATAAACAGCATGGGTTTATTAAGAACAAATCAATGTCATATAAACCTGATAATATTTTTTTCAATATAATGATAAGGCAGGACATAAAATTTGCAATGCAAAGAAGTGTAAATGTCTGTGTTGGTCTCTCCTAAATCTTGTTATGTCAGATATGTCTACTTCTTTCTAAATAATGATTTGTAGGCAAATGATATGTAGGCCTTAATAGTGTATGACGTTTGCTCTTCTGTTGCTTAACACACCTTAGAATTCTTTATTATAGCCCCATTAAAATGCAGCCCCATTTTTTCCTAAAGTACAGAGTAGGCCAAGTTAGCATGCTTGTGACCCATGGGTGTCACCTGAGGGAAGGGCAGTACCTGTATAAAATATCTTATAAAACTCTCCCATATCCCTACCATTCACTTTAGCAATGGTAAAGGAATACAAACTTCAAAGGACACTGAACAAAATGTCAACATGTGGATGACATTAAAGTATAGGCCAAGGATCCATATCAAAATCACCTTGAGTACACATTAAAATGCAGACCCACTGAATTAGATGCTTAGGAATGGGGGGCAGAGTCTGCATGTTTACCATCTCCTTAGCTTATGTAAACCAAAGTTCAAGGTCCACTAGTATGAAGACCATTGTTTTATTTATAATATGTGAGGGAGAATAAGAATGAGGCATGAAGTTCTCAATTAAAAAGGGCTTCCTACCAGATGGAATATTTGTAACAAGCTGTTTTGTTTTCTGAGGATATCATATTCCATATGGCTCATCTTCTCTTTGTTCCCTTAACACTTTGCAGTTAAAGGGTTAACCTGTGGCATTCTACTTCGTAGTTATGATGTATTCCTATTGTTCCAGACTATAACCTTCTTGAGGACAGGAATCATGTGACCTCATCTCTACATCCTTACAGCCCCTATTTGATTGGGGGTACATACATATTGGATCATCTGAATTGAGGACAACTAGCTAATTTGATCGAGATAAAGTATAACCATTGCTGAACATTTGTGTTATTATCGGGCCCAATAGCAGATTGTGATAAATAACACTAAGGACAATAGGCATAGTTTCTGCCCACCAGAAGTTAATATGGTCAGTTCTGGTTATTTCCTAACATTTTCTTCATTTCTTCCATGGCAAACCTCTTCCATCACTTTGCTTTACATTTATACAACAATTTTGCCCCCAGCCTTGAGGGACAATTTTCTGAGGCACACAAAGGAATGTCCATGAGGCTTGACAAGGGAATCAATGTTTGGATTAAATGTACTGACTCCTATAAATATTATTTATGGTTATTAAGGGAATAATAATAATAAAAAAGTAATACAGAAAGACATATTAAAGACACTTAATTCATTCTCACCTAGTAATAACTGGTGGATAAGTATTGATTCCCACATCTACCTCTTACTTATTAGAAAATTATGAGCTCTCTTTCCCCTCAATGGACTTAAAATGCTTTTCTTGTTCCTTGGGTTGGGGGTGGTGGGAGGCTTGGGCTAAAGAGACACCATGGTTGTGTTATTTTATGATTTCATCAGTCCAGGCCATACAAATAACTAGTGAACGGGCAAGATGATAGCACCCATTTGATAGGTCACCTACCTCTGGAGATGTTATCACATAGGGAATTATAACTTTGTAAATTTAATTATTTTTAGCTACTAACATCAAAGAATTGCCTTCCACAAGCTCAGCTCTGAGTAGTCCTGTCCAGCCACTATAGGTCACACTGTGAAGTGTGTTCCAATTGCAGTCCTTCCAACAGGGGTGCTCTAACTTTAATGTCCCTCACTTGGTCTCAGTATCTGGTATGAAAGGTGTGTCCTTTTCCCTTGGCTTTCTGTGTGTGCTCAGTGCCTAGACTTTGTTATGGTATATACTCTGGCTCTCTGGTGGACTAGGCATCTTTTCATAAATCCTGTCTTTCTTGCCTGGGACCCTAGGCCAGGCTCAATTCTTTATTTGAATTGTGTATCATCCCAGAGATTAAGCAGGGGCATGGTCAACGTGCTGTGGACTTGGTTGGCTTTGTCAGTCATGGGAGATGTCATCTTTGTCCTATGTACTTCTTCCTGACACCCTGAATTATGAAGCAAGCCTTAGCTGAGAATTTAATCTATCTTTTTCTTTCTAGGATTAAAAACTAAATTATATTTTTGAAAATGTACAATTAAAAAAAAGGCAAAACATTGAAAATGTACACACAAAGGATTTTCAGTAGAGTCACATGGACATGGTGCTCCAAATCTAATACCAGTTGAAGAGTGGAAAGGCATATGCTAAGGTGGGATCACCATGGCTTGGGTGATGGGTAGTTGCCATCTTTTCTGCCATACATTACCCTTTCTCACTCAACTTCTCTTTAGAGAAATGTTTCTCCCTTAGTATGCATTGTCTGAGTGGGATGATAAATTCAGGTGCCTGCCGTTTGTGAGGGAAGCCAGTGAGGTCCCTGTGTCTCTTTCCTCCAGTCCTTGTCACCATCATCCTGGACATGGCAAAGGTAAACCCAAAAGCCCAACTGCAGAGCTGCCTTTTCTTGACTTTTCCAACCTGGGTTTTTCAGTTTGTCCTCCAGACTTGGGAGATTTTCCAGATTTTTCTAATAAATTACCTTTTGCTGCATCTAGCCAGAGTTCAACTTTTGTTGCTTGAGATTGAAGAAATGCCAACCAGTAGAAAGCATAAGTGGTAGGGGGCATTGTGTTGTCTAGGATGTACTGTCACTTACCTATTTTGTTCCAAATAGAGCAAGGGAGAGTTCCATCTTTGCTGTCATAGTATTGTTGTTTTCAACCAATGATTACTTTAATAATGTTCTGGCCCATGAATCAGGAACACATGTTCACATTTATCTTCTTTACATCCTAAAGAATTTACAAAGGAAACATTTACAAAGTAGTAATTCAGTTGGATGACAACATCTCTGGGAGCCAGAGGCCCCAAAAATGTTGTCAATGCCATGACATTCAACAGCTAGTCATGTGCCACATCCTTTAAACTTTACATTAATCAAAGTCATTAATGAAATTAGCAACACAAGCCAGCCTCATTAGTTCTAATTCATTCTATGGTGTGTAATAAAATACAAAGAACACGTGGTCTGCATCAGGAGGCCTGGTGATCCCAATAGCTCTCATCCTGGTTTAAATAAGGCTGCTTCTCACCTAATTCACAGGTTTCAATTGCCACATAAGCTTAATTAATTCATAATTGACACCTTAGCCCTCCCATTCCTGGAAAGACTGTCATTGTTTACTGATTTCTATAATTTACTCTTGGGAAAAAAACCCCACAGTCTCTGTGGGGTTTGCAGTTTTGAAGCAAAGCACTCAAGACCACAATCATCAAGTGAGGAAATGTCACTTTGCAGCTTTTGAATCCCCAACGGTGATGATTGCACAGCTTTTATTAAACTTTCATTTTTGTGACAAGGAAACCCAAATAATGCATTTTGTTTATTTCTGTGGAATAATTTTTCATTTTTATTCATAAAAATTTAGTTTTTTTCCAGCTTTATTGAGATATAATTGACAAATAAAATGGTAAGTATTTAAAATATACAGTGTGGTGGGTTGATATATGTATACCTTTGAAGTGATAACTGTAATGAAATTGTTCATAGCTACTGTGTGTGTGTGAGTGTGATAAACATGCTTAAGACTTTACTTTGTTAGCAAATTTCAAGTAGACAATACAGTGTTTTAGTTATAGAGCTCTTTAGTTATAGTCTCCATGCAGTGTATACACTCCATGCTGAGTTCTCCAAAACTCATTTGTCTTACAACTGAAGGTTTATGCCTTTTGGCCAGTGTCTCCACTTTCTCCCCATCCCCTAAGGCCCTGGCAACATCATTCTATTTGCTGTTTTCATGAGTTAGAATTTTTTTAAAAGATTTTATTTATTTATTCATGAGAGATACAGACAGAGAGGCAAAGACACAGGCAGAGAGAAGCAGGCTTCTTGCAGGGAGCCCGACAAGGGACTCAATTCCGGGACCAGGATCGTGCCCTGAGCTAAAGGCAGAGGCTCAACACCTGAGCCACCCAGGCATCCCAGAATTTTTTTTTTTTCAGTACAGAATAACTTTAAATACTAACTTTTGTAGAATAATAATTTGTGTATCTTTGTGGCAATTTGTAAAGAAGTATCATATGAGAATTTGCCTTTCTAAAAATAGACCTGTAAAGTCTCTTTACAGATTTATACCTGTGGTAGAAAAAAGTGAAAAGCAAGCCCTGTGGCAGGATGATGCCACCATGTGTTAAGAACTTTGACAGCAGAGTGACTAAAATATGTGGCTGGGTAGTTGAAATGTGTTGAAAGCAGCAGATTTCTCTGTCATTATGTATGTTTTCTGGGAAGTGCTGGTGGTGAGGAATAGGGCTGGCAGTGAACCTTTAGTTGTGTGGAAGCTGATGATTCACACTATCACCACCAGAGGATGTTCTAGGCACGTTTTTGTCAGAGTAACAACTGACTAAAATAGCCAGTCCTTCCAACAGAAATAGCATAACAGCTCTGAGGATGTGGAAAATCTCAATGTCAACAGCAGCTTATAAAATGGAAAAGAACATGGGATCCACTGTGTTTAGAAAAGTCTGAGGCATTTAGCCTAACTGTTCTTGAATCATTACCATGATACTGATAAGCAGAGATATTCCTGAGAAATCTGTCAGAGTTAGTCCTTGACTACATGGTTAATAGAGAAAATAGCTAGGCTACCCAGACTACAATTCTTTTGAGTTTTGGGAAAGCAGCCATTTTGGTGGTTAGATGGTGATGATGATGATGATGATTACTGTAATTCTTGTGGGGACACCAGGGTAGGAAGAGACACAGAGAAGTGAAAAAATATGTTTTTAGGGGAATTTTAGTATAGTGTTCCTTAGATAGAAGAGGGAAGGATAGAGAAATATACCTTACATTCACTGGAAAAATCACCTATAAAATACTATCAAAAGAATGGTGAGAGCACCTGTTGTAGATAAGAGCTTTAAAAACTGAAATCTTAGCAAGGTCTGCTATCAAATGTCAAATGTCAAAAACTACTTAGAGGTTGATCTCATGTCAGCTCAAAGGATATACAGTTAAGTTGAAAAGCAATGTGTTTCCCATCAGTTTACTTCATTATAGAAATTACATCCTTTTTACATGCTGCAATAATACTTGAGAATATGTGATGTAAATTAAAATATTTAATATAAAATGTAATATGTTGTTAAAAGTAAATCATTTATTTGTGCGCATGTGTGTGCATGAACATACATAACACTAAAAAGCCCAAAAAATGTTTTCCAAGTTTAAGGGTGATTTAATATAATATTTTAAAGCTCATTCTCTGCTTTTAATAAAAATATATTTTTTCACAGTTATTTTTTATTGTGGTAAGAATATTTAAGATCTACTCTCTAACAGATTATTAAGGGCCCAGTATAGTGTTGTTATAGCCTATAGGCACAATATCATACAGCAGTTCTCTAGAGCTTATTCATATTGAATAACTAGAAGTTTATGCTGGCTGATTAGCAACTTCCCGTATCTCCCCATATCTCCAAGACCCTGACACACTATTCTATTCTTTGCTTCTATGAATTTGACTACTTTAGATGCCTTATGTAAATGGATTGATGCGGAATTTGCCCTTTTGAGCTTATTTCACTTGTTTCACTTAGCATAATGTCCACAAAACTCATCCGTGTTGTTACGTATGGCAGGATGTCCTTTGTTAAGGCTGAATAGTATTTCATTGTATGCATGTCCCACATTTTCTTTAGCCATTTATCCATCAATGAACCTTTAAGTTATTTCCATATCTTGGCTATTGTGAACAGAGCTGCAATATATATATATTATTATAACATTCTGATTTATTTTTTATAAGATTCTCATAGTAAAATAATGAAATAATTTGTATAACTCATAGTGACAGCTACAATTTGTATAACAAAAATAATTGGCAAATAAACTCCCATAGGCATGGAACATAACAGGCAGGTGGACTTTGTGTACAAGTCAAGATCATGGCTGCAATCTTATGGGACTTGAATGGAATTGCAAATACTTACTTAAAAATATTGGGGGACAGGTAAACAATATAGTCTCTGGAGTTCCACTGCCACTCTAGCTACCTCCTACACATCTCTTTATTATGTAAACATGGACTATGCAGACAATAGGGAACTGTCAGAGCTCACATGATTAATGTGGGAATAGAAGGAAAGAGAATGTCATGTGAGTGGCCAATGCCTGGCCCACAGTAGGCATTGAATAAATGTCAACTGATATTAATTCATTATTTCAATTTCTTGTCAGCCAGAGTTATACCCTAAAAACCCAAATTTCATTGAGTTTGGAAGGGAAACAGAAACCCTCATCTTTGGAAAATTTGAAGAATCACGTGAATTAATTGGAAAGTCCCATGAGAAACCTTTCTGGTCTCCTTCCTAGAGCACATCTCACCAGAATCACTGATTGTATCATTTAATTGTTACTACCTTAATGATTCAGGATAGGTGGATTTTAATAAAAGGGATATTAACATCCCTCAATCTCTATCAAAGGTGACTAACAGCAGAAAATCTTGGTTTATTAGGGCCAGTGGGGGCAGTCCATGGCAAAATAAGCCTGAATAGGGATCATCCAGGAAGTGCTGGTGTCAGGCAGCACAGATTTTAGGAAACATGCTAAATGACAGAGCACTTGATAGGAGTTGTAGGAGGAGTGAAATGGAAGGGGGAGATAATAGAATAAACTTCCCCTCTGCCCATGGTGAATTGGTATCCCAACTAGACTGTGGTGCCGATATTTATCATTATTGAACAGCTCAGTTTTTTTTTTAAGATTTTATTTACTTATTCATGAAAGACACAGAGAGAAGCAGAGACAAAGACAGAAGGAGAAGCAGGCTCCTTGCAGGGAGCCCCTTGCAGGACTTGATCCCTGAACCAGGATCACGCCTGAGCCAAAGGCAGATGTTCAACTGCTGAGCTACCCAGGCGTCCCAACAACTCAGTTTTCTAAAAAAAAGTATTTAAGAAGCCATCTGGAGAAAATATCTGAACCTTGTCACTACTTATTAGAAACAAAGGCATTTATCAAGTCTTTCATGTCACATCCTTCTTTAATTTATTTCCTGAAATTATGCCAATTAAGTCACTGCAACCAAAAGTTGCTAGATTTTGCCAGAAATCCATGTGAAGGTCGTTTCCAATTAAATTGCTACAGTAAAATAATTTGGGTCTCAAATTAAGGACAGACATTACTTTGTTTAAGTGTATTTTGGTAGGGAATCAAGCCTAAAACCTGATTTTTTAACATAAATACATAAAGCAGAAAGGAATTTGGTACATGGCTTCATAATATATATAGTAAAAACACAGTGAATAATTCAGTTTGCCTTCTCTCTACTTCAGCAGTTCTCTGTGACTTCCTCTATTGCCTCTTCCTTTATTCTCACTTTCAAGTCTAGATATTCTCTGACAAGCCCCACACTCTTGTTCTGTTGCCTTCTCATTTCTTGACTGAATTTTTCTCTCTCTTCTACATCCATAGTCCTTCTGTCATCCTTGGTTTCTTTCCCTCAGCCATCAGGTATTCTCAAACTTACTGTCTTAATGCCCTAGAATGCCTTCCACTGGTCTTGCAGCTTCCAAGATTACTCCTTGTGGTCACCCTCTAACATGCTGGCAGTATAAATGACCTGGGCCTGTCCATCAGGACTGCAGAACACAAGGGTGAAAAGGTAGGAAGACAGCCTTGCCTTCAAGAAACTTAGAGGTCAGTATTATGAGACAAACTAAATAACTGCACTGGGACTTTCAGTGCTGTAAGGGTAAGCTGTCAATGAGTCAAGACTGCTTTCTCAGAGGTAAGATATGAATGCCTGCTTAACAATGCGTTGATATTTGCCAGCTGGATAATAGTGGCAGCAAGAAGGACATTCCACACAGAGGTCTGAATAAGACCTCAGTCGGAAAGAGCATGAAGCCACAGGCATGTAGGGAAAGCTACAAGTGACTGTATCACCGGAGTATGATGTACAAGGGACATGGTTGGTAAGAAATAAGACTGAGAAGCACAAGACACATGGCCAACTGAACTCTTTTTCCAGGCATCCAAAGCATCTCGAAGAAGGTTCTCATCTAAGGTATTCCCTTTGCATTTTCTCATTTGGGGACAGGCAGAATTTATATAAATTGGGCTTTTCAATAAATTCCCCTTTCCTAATATTGTACCTTTGGATACTGTCAATGACAGTCTGCTAATCAGGAAGTGTTAATGTGTAGTCTCTGGATAGGTGACTATCAGATGCCTACCAGCACTCTTTTCCCTGTCTGTAGTAATAGGACTACAGGATACATGGCCACTCACTGGAGACCTCATCTCCTAGCTTCTCTTATAGGTTGGTGTGTTCTATGTGACTGATTTCTGCACAATGGGGTATAAGCAGAAGCGACGTCATATCTCCAGCACATGTCCCTAAAAAGGGATGTTCGTACATACCTCTGGCCCTTCCACCGTTGGGCAATAGCAAGACCCAGAGTGACTGCTCTGGACGTGTGATAGAAGCTGTGCACCGAACATGGCTGAGGCATCCAACCAGCTCTAGAAAACTCTTCATTGGGCAGCTATATAAGCAAGAAGTAAAGTTCAGTTTAAGCCATGTTTGCAAATTGTTATAGTTGTGTAGCCTATTCTGAAACTAATATAATTACAGAGTGCTATACTGGGTTCTAAAGCATTGATTCAAGATTATATAAATGACTTAGGAATATTCAGGAAAAAATGGCTCAATTTAAAGCAATTATCCCAATATTATACATCCCAGATATCCAGGTATGTTCATAGAACAGACCTATTCAGGCAACTGGGGTCTTATACCACTTTTTAAACTGCGATCTCATAAACAGCAAACTCAATATGAAAATACTTACAGAATAACTACCTGTATACTTCAAAAGTATAAAGAGCAAGAAACACAAAGCAAAACTGAGAAAGTATTTCAGATTAAAGGAAGCTAAAGCGACAAGAAAACTAAATGCAATGTCGGGTCATAGACAAGATAAAAAGCAATAAGAGACATTATTGGAACAACTGATAAAATTTGAACACGGACCATCCATTAGATATATCAATTCTAGAAATCTTGATTTTGATAACTGTGATGTAGTTATATAAGAAAATATCCTTATCCTTAGAAAATAAACACTGAAGATTTAAGTTTAAAACATCATGATGGGGATCCCTGGATGGCTCAGTGGTTTAGCGCCTGTCTTTGGCCCAGGGCCTGATCCTGGAGTCCTGGGATGGAGTCCCACATCGGGCTCTCTGCATGGCCTGCTTCTCCCTCTGCCTGTGTCTCTGCCTCTCCCTCCCTCTCTGTGTCTCTCATGAATAAATAAATAAAAATCTAAAAAATAAATAAATAAATAAATAAAATAAAACATCATGATGTCTGCAACTTATTCAAAGTTCTAAAAAATATACAAATGTATATATACATATACAAATCCATGCATATATTACATGCATACCACATGTCACACAGAAAGAGAGAGAAGGGAATGAGAAAGCAAAATGGAGTGAAATGTAAACAATTGGTGAATCGGAACCAGAAATCTCTAAGTTTAAAGTTATGACAAAATAAAAACCTATAAAGAAAAAGAAGTAGAAGATTTTCTTTTCCTCAGTCATCAGTAATATCATCAATAGCCACATGCTTGTATTTGAATATGGCCTGTCAATTAAATCATTGCTGTTGGCAAAACATTTGGCTGGGTACTCATGGATGTGACCCTTCATTTTGGCCCATTTCCAAAGCTCCAAATTTTCTCTGAAGCAAATTTGTCAAAATGATTGTGGAATAAGCTCACATTTTAGAAGTTGGCAGAACAGAACCACTCTCCATCTTTTATCTAAGAGCAGATGTGGACTTTGGGTATGCACAGCAGGTGGAATTAGAGGCTGATTTTAAGCATGTGCCAAAATTCAATGTTTGATTTTGGCGATATACATGTATCCTAAATTTAAGGACATGCTACAAAATAACTGCCTATACCCTTCCACTTTGAAAGTCAAGAAGCAGAAAGTAAGACTGAATAACTATTTCAGAATAAAGGAAACTAGTGACAGGAAAACTAAATGTAATATGTGGTCGCTGGCAAGGAAGACAAAACTATAAGGGACACCATTAGAACAATTGGAAAATTTGAACATGGGCTAACAATGAGATAATATTAATCCTAAAATTTTTTATTTTGATAACTGTGTGACACACTCATGTGCAGAGGGGGGAGAGAGACAGAGAGAGAGAGAGAGAGAGAGAATGAGAGAGAGAGAAAGAGGTGGTATTAGGAAGTATGCATTAAGGCCATTTTTATACCACAGAGCTACTATAAATCAGAAGCATCTGGGAATCCAGTAACATCATCTTTCACTTGTTGATGAAAGAAGACACTGCAGATGCATTCATACCAAGACACCTCAGTAATTAATTTTTAGTTCATCAATAAGCCCTGAAAGATGGTTAGATTACCCGGACAGTGGATATTGGGTAGCACCCCAACGGATTTTCTCTGAACCCTGGTTAGAAGAAATTCATTCATTCATTCAACAAGCCATTTTAAGCACTGCTAATTGTCAGCAACTAAGTTAAGTACTGAAATGACAGGTTTGCCCTCCAGTTGCCCACAGTAAAGAGAAAGAATAAGAGAGGTAGGATTACATAAGCATTCATGTTTTGTCATGCAATCTTACTTTCATTTTCTAGCATTTCCTCTTAAGATATATAGGGTTGGTGCGTATATAAAAGCACACAAACATACTGTTTACAAAGGTAATGTATGGAAATCACACATATTTTCCAACTAATGTTAAAGGTAAAGTTAAATGCATATAGGGGAGTTGTTAATCAAAGGCTGCAAACTTCCAGTTAGAAGATGAATATGTTCTGGGGCTCTAATACACAACATTGTGAATATAGTTAATAATACTGTACCACAGACTTGAAAGTTGCTGAGAGAGTAGATCTTAAATGTTCTCACCATAAGAAGAAATGGTAATTGTGTGACATGATGGTGGTGTTAGCTAAGGCTATGGCATTAATCATAATGAAGCATATAAGTATATAAAATCAACACGTTGTACATCTTAAATTTACACAATGTTATATGTCCATCCCATCTCAGTAAAGCTGGGAAAAAATTAAATGCATATAGTAACTTTATGATAACACAAATAAATATAAACTTAGTTTTGCTTTCTGGCCTAATGCCATGTTTACAATTCAAAGTACAATTTTGGTAGATTTTTTACTTACTCTTCTTTCCTTCATGGCTTCAAGCAAAGAGACTTATACATAATAATTCTTAATAAAATACAGATTTACTAATAGCTGATCATCATTCCCTCTTTTTCAACACTGTCCTCTTTGGTAATATCTATGCAGGAGAACATGGCTCAGGCTTGAAATCTCTCTTCAGAATCTTGGATGACTGGATCTGAGAAATCCACTTACCGCATAGGGGCAGGGAGTGAAATGAAAGATGGCCTCACTGCATGGGTGCTGGTCCTTCCCATTGGGAAAACAAAGTCCAATGAAAGTCACATGTTTTGGCCAACAGCAACTTCTTTTCATTTGAGGGCAGAAGGGCAAGGAAATGACATTGGTATAGGAGCCCACATCCCCCTTTTTAATATTCTGCCTTGTCTTTATTAAAGATTTGTTGGGTGAGCTATAAGTTTCTCTATGGTTCTAAGCTTCCTGAGAACAGAAACCACATCTTAACTCATTTTTGTATTGTCTCTATCTATAATAATAGAGACTAATACAAATTTGCTGACAGATTAATTACTTTGTACTTGGATAACATTTTTTAGAAGGTATTTTGAGATCTCCAGGTGCCTTTAGGACATAATTATGAACCTCAATTTCCATTGTACTGTACACAAGCCTTGGCTAATTGATATTTCTGGATAAAGTAACCTCTATAAGACTATAGAATAGATTATTCATAGTTTTTCAGTATCTGTATCATTATGGAACAACAATATTCAATAGCAGAAGTTATTGAGTTAATTACTCAAAATGAAATATAGTGCTCTCTGTTTTTGAATTGTTTTAATATGAGGTTTATATAATAGGACTAAACAAAAAGAAAATTATGTCTAATGAAGGACAACTTTCAGGAGATTGTGTTTGGTACAATTAATTAATTTTCTCCAGAAAGAGTTCATCAAGCATTAACTTTATATAGTTACTTGGTCCAAAGGTCACACATTTACCAAGAGGCATCTGGGAGATATTCTGAAGGTATTTTGTCCATGTCTTAGCCTAGAATTCTAATCACTCATGATCACTTAGTGAGTTTCTTGTGGCTATGTGCTATCTCATACATATTCACATCCTTTAAGTACCTATGCATATTGCTTTGCACATAATAGACACCCAACAAATTCTTATTAAATGAATCCATTGTCTTACCTTGAAGAATTGGCTGAAAAGCAAGATTCCACAAGTATATGAACTTATTCATTCTGTCAACAGAGTTGAACCTAGTTATCTTCAGAGTCAATGTGTTAATCTCCATGATAAAAATTGTGGAGAATTAGATTGGACCACATAGATCTGAATTTCCTGATAAGATTTCCTTGTGGTCAAAACATCTCCTAATAGAATAACATTGCCTTCTGTTTACCGGGCAAGAGAAGGACGTCATCCACACCTTCACAAGTCAGAAAACTCAGTGAGCACATTGATAGTCTGTGCTAAGAACTATGTGATGATTAGATTATTGTATCTTTGCAAAATGGTTAATGATGGACAGACTGTCAGCGGGTTTATTCCTAACTATACATTTGAAATTAATTACCTCTTTAACTTACTAGTTTATGTAGACAAAAATTCATTGCTATTTAACAGTCTCTATGATAACTAATGAGGATACAGCAGTGATGAGTTTACATTATCTTATCCTAAGATAAGGCAGAGTCTCACTAAATTGTAACTGACTAATGTGTAGTTTCTGAAATGTTGTTTCTTGGTTCTCTTTCCTAAGGTCCAATACTCCTCTAAGACATTTCTTATTTTGTGTTTGTATTACGTAGATATTTAAAATATAAGCAAAAATAATAACATAAGGCTCTTTTAGATGACCTTTCTGTGTCTGTGAGTATACTTATATTTGAAACAACACTAAAATTTCCACACCAATAATCTTGCCCCTCTGGAGATCTAAAGACATACACTACTTGCTCCTCAATACGTGAACTTGAAAAATATCACTCTAGAATAGAGCACTTGTGAAGAAGTCCTCAATCCTCTTAGGTAAGAGAACCACTATCCACTGCTTACTCTGTGAAGAGAAAAGATTCATTAAAAGAAACTTAAATTGTTAACACCATAGATGCTTCAAGATGCTGCTATTGAGATTAACTGGATAAGAATGGCTTTAGTGTTGTTGAATGAAGTAATCACATCTGCCATAGAAATTCTGGAAAGCAATGTTATCAACTCAGTCACTAGGGGTTCTATACATACCAAAAAGAGCTTTGCTACGACAGGCAGGGTGCCTTGAGATTATTGTGTATGAACAATGGAATCTGTTATCTGAGTATCTAAAGAAGTTTTTAATTTTAGATCCTATAATAGGTGAATTTTGAAAAATAAACATTTTTTAAATGGTCTGTTTCAAGATGATCACAAATGAATTTCCCCTCAAGCACATTTCTTCTAGATTTGTTTCCTTCATAGACAGTTAATCTGCATGCCTCTGATTTATTTACACCTGACTCATCAAAATCTGTTTGAAAGTGTTCTTTGATGTCCAAGGAAACGAAATAACTTTGGTAAAAAATGTTTAAGTCTGGAAATAGTGTTTGCAGCACAAAAAAAAAAACATGAACAAGCCAATTTGAACTGCCTTGAATATTGCTTCGATAATCTGCTGTGAGGTTCCTTGTAATCATCTTTGTGAGTGACTCGCTCCTGGGATAGAGGCAAACTTGAGTCCAAAAGTCAAAAAACCCTTCATTCTTTTCCTGCCTTGCCACTGACGTTACAATGGAGTGCTATATTTAAAAGTGAGATGGTTTATTTGCAATTAAATTCAAACAGCTCTTTCATTTCTTAAAAGAATCATTATCCAGTACTTTCACCATTAGGGATACTGAGAATATGATTGAAAAGAATATAAGAATTCTTTGAACTTTGGAGTGACAAAGTTCAGGCTAGTTCTGGAACATCTCATCTTGTTTTGATCTGAAATAGATGTGCCTCCTATACCAGGCAAAAAAAAACTTCATGACATATGAAGCTGCCCTTGCCAAAAGAGGGAAATGCCCCTTAGCAGTTGAGGGTTACCGATTGAACAGAAGAGGTGGGCATGCTTTCTGTCACATGAGGTCCCACAGACATGAGAGATGGCCGTGGATTGGGGCAGAATAAGGACCAAAGAGCAGGGGAGTATAACTGGTTCCCATAGGAACCCTATCCATGACTAGACTTTGAAACAGCTCAGCCAATGGACCACAGCACATGCTAAGAGAGAGTTGGAGGACACATCGGGAGGGATGAGCTGTAGGAGGCTGATGGGCTACTTCCAGAAGGTAAATGGCAAAAGCAGAGAATAAGACATCCTGCACTACTCACCCTGCATGGTAGCCATAAGCCACAGAGGGCTCTTTCAATTAGAATTAATTAAAAATTAATTAAGCAAAATTAAAGATGAGCTCCTCAATCACAGTGGCCATGTATTAAGGGTTCAAGACCCACACTTTGGACAGTACACACATAGATATATCACTATGGATATAAACCATCTGGGTTATAACCTCCCATGATGATCTTTGCTTCAGGTCCAAAGCAAAATCTCACCTTTGCCCAGTGAAGTATGGTCAGAATAGCCATTTTTCTTGAAAGTGATGGACAAAGGAGAGATGTTGAATTAAGAGAAACAGAGGCACCTGGGTAGCTCACTGGTTGAACATCGGCCTTTGGCTAGGGTGTGATCCCAGGTAGGGTTCCAGAAGTCCTGCATCGGGCTCCCTGCAGATGGAGGGGAACCTGCTCCTCCCTCTAGCTATGTCTCTGCCTCTCTCTATGTGTCTTTCATGAATAAATACATAAATAAAATAAAAAAAACCTCTGCCAAATTAAATAGATATCACTGTTTTAAGAATGGATGGCATGGCTAATTTCTGATTTTTTCCTTGAGACAAAGTCTCTCTTGAGAGCTTCAAAGTCTCTAAGAACCCTAAATACCTTATTAGTTAAATTATTTAAAAAATACTTTGTGCATATATTAGTTACATTATTAAAAATATATATGCAAGGAGACATGGGGTTCCAAGTCATAATGCAATTGGAACACAGATCAGCTTTTTAAATATGGCCTTCCAAAAGAACAGGGGGGTAGGGGGAGGTGGGCGGGCACTGAGGGGGGCACTTGATGGGATGAGCACTGAGTGTTATACTATATGTTGGCAAATCGAACTCCAATAAAAAAATGTACAAGAATAAATAAATAAATATGGCCTTTCAGGCTCCACGTGATGTGGTTGCTCTTGACGTCTCCACCTCTCTTCATTACTTCCTCCTCTTGTTCATCACGCTCAGAACCGACTGGGGACCCTCTGCCTTCTGAACACAACAAGCTAGTTCATATCCCAGCCGTGTTGCAAATGTTATTTCCTCAGTCTGAAGTTCTCTTCCCTCAGATCTTCCCAGGCCTGCCACATATTGTTTAACACCTGAATGATGACAAGGGCCTCGGTCGTCTGCCATCATCTTGGACGGCCTTCTTTGACACCTGTCTAAAGCACCTGCTTCCAGCTCTGCGCTTCTGTAGCTCTACGCAGTTACTCTGTACTAGTTTCTTTGTAGTACTTTTCACTCCCCAAAGTGACTTTAATTACTTGTTTATTGTTTGTGAGCAAGGAACTTGTCTGTCTTCACTGCTGGATACTCAGTGCCTAGAACAGAACCTGGTAATAAGCATTTGTTTAGAGAAGAAATAAGTGAGTGCCTGAAAAAAGAGTGTTCTTATATCCTAGTGAAACCATAATAGGTAACAAGTGAGCATTTACCACCTAGGAAATACTTCATATAAATTATCTAACTCATATAGAAATCTGATAAAATACTCTTAGTCACCCTGTTTTACAAATTAAAAATATTGGGTCTTAGATCAGTTGCACAAGATTAAAATGCTGTTAATGAGTGAAAGCAGAACAGAACACAAGCAATCTTATCCCAGAACAACGCCTTAATCAGAGGGCTGTCTCTCTCTCTCTTTCTCCTTTCTGTGTACATTTCAAAATTAATTTCCTCAATTGGGTTCCATATCCTCTTGAGTCCTTGATGCTTGAGTCTTACTTCGGATGAATAATAATAATGATGATAATAATCTACAATATTTATAAAACCCTCTCCAGTTTATGGAGCAGATTCACATGTGTTATCTCTTTTTGGATCCTTATAACTATCCTGTGAGCTAGGAAGGAAAGATACTATTATCAGCAGAATCTGTAGCATAAAGGAAGAAATCATTACTTTTGCATGTGAGAAAAACAATGTCACCCTGATTTTAAATGTCACCCCAATTTTGAAAATAGCCTCTGGCTTCTCCGTGAAATCATTGGAATGAATGGGAGAAGACAAGAAGCACCACTCTGCATGAATAAACCATGAAATATATTTGACAATAAAATTTTCAATTAATGTGGAAATATTTGCTCTGAATCTTGGCTCTTGAGGATGTAAGTCTCGGCCAAATATTAAAAATACGTTTTATTTCATTGCACAAAGTGCATTGCAGACACTTTGATTACTGAGGAGCCAAAAACTGCCATTTTTGAGCATCCTGAATACGGATTTGGCTGATGGACAGATTGTATTAAGAGAATGGGATCTGCTATGACACTTAAACATGGCCTTTACCCTCACGCAGTGTGGCTCTGTTAAAGAAATAGGGGCTTTACTCTGGCCACGTTTAGATGGCAGTTTACCTGGGCCTCTTGACTCTCTGTGGGATCCTTTCCATTCAGTGAACATGCCAAAAAACAAACAAGGGAACCCAAAACCAAAAAACCTAAAAATAAAAAATGAAGTTAATTAAAAATTATTGTTTTCAAGACTTTGGTGTTAGTATTTTAGTTACTATCTTAGGAGATCTCTAATTTTAAGGGCTCTGCTTTAAGAGTTGGAATTTGCTAGTGATCTTTGCCCAGTTCAGTTTATGAAAAATGCAGTTTGACACACACTGAGTACCTCCTATGTGTAATGCACCACGTGCCAGACAATCAAAGGGACAAGGGGCAGTGGGAAAAGGAGCTAGGATTAGACAGGACACAGTGGCAGCTTTGTCCATTGTACAGTTATCTGCACCACCCCTAGGGCTTTCCTCTATGCCTAAGTGCTACAGAAGACTATTGGCCTCCCATTGTGAACTAACATCTCCCCCAGAAGAACTATAGAATGGAGAGCACTTAGCTTTTATATATAAGCTCATTCTTGCTTTGAGTTTAAGCAAATACAGTTTGTGAAAACCATACAAGATATGTCAACATGAATTTTACAGTTAGAAATTGTATTTTGGACACATGATATAAAAACACTGTATTGAAATAGATGTCAGATTTTTTAAAAAATGATTGTAAAGTAAGTGGCATGCCCGTGGCATCACTTCCCAGCAAGAGCATCACCTGTGCCTCCTCACTCTTGTAAACATGGGTTAGGTAGAGTTGGACCAAGCAGATGATCAAGAGTTTCAACTAATCTGAACTCAACTATGGTTCATAGTGGCCATAAGTGCATTTTTCTGTTTAACAAACATTTTCTCTGTGCGTTAATGCTTGAGATACTTTAGTGAGTGAGAAAATTCCATATCCCACATTCAGAGGGAGATGAAGACAAGTGCTCAGGCCCTTACAAGATAATCTGATCAGTGCCCCATTGATGCATTTCAGGGAGAGGAAAAGAGGGATATCTGGCATGGATATGGGGAGCTACATGTTCAGACCTCTGATGGAACTGGAATGGAACTGTATGAATAGAGGGTATGGCCTATAACAGCAACAGAGATCAATTAAAAAATTGAATTGTGAAAAAAGAGTGATGAAAATTATGTAGAACACTTATCCCAAATACAAACAAATTGTTGACTGGGAAAGAATATGACAAAGGCAGAAATTTGCATTGAGGTTGCAAAACAAAGTTTCAACCAACCAAATAAAAAACCCCGGTGACTTTGAAGAATACTAATTGCTTCAAAGCCAGATTAATGTAGGGCCTTGCTATTACAACAGCACAATGGTTCTGCCAAGGGTAAGAGTAGATAAAACAAGGCGATCATGACCAAACAAGAGAATCAGACACATACATTATATTACAGATTGTAAACCTTCTCTGGATTTTTATGCTGCACTTCTATAATTCAATAAGAATTTTCCAACATTCTTTTATTTTTAATTTATCCCTGATTTTAGCAGCATAGTAGCTCAATGGATGGACATATCACAGTTTCCTTAACTATTACTCTGTTGTTGAATATTTAGGCTATTTAAAAAACAACAACTTTTGAGGGCTCCTGGATGGCTCAGTTGGTTGGGTGGCCAGCTTTTGATTTTAGCTCAGGTCATGATCTCAGGGGCCTGGGGTCAAGCCCCACATCAGGCTCTGTGCTCAGTGGGGAGTCTGCTTGAGAATCTTTCCTTTCCCTCTGCCCCTTTTCCCTCTCTCTTTTTCTCCAAAATAAATAAATACTAAAAAAATTCTCTTTCTCCCTCTCCCTCTGACCCTAACCTCTCTCTCAAAAATAAAAAATATAATTAAAAAAAATATATAATTAAAAAATTTAAACAATTTTTAAAAACTTTTGAAATTATAAATGACATCTTAATTTTTTTAATATACCATTCACCCCATATCTGAGATTATTTTCCTTTGTGTGATTGCTAGGTACAAAGCTTTACTTATTTTAGCCTGGCCTTGTAAGGTTCCTTATATATTATATAATAGATAATATATGTATTATCTATTTCCCTAAGTCTGTGATATTTGCTGAAAATATTTTGTTCAAATGACTTTTTGCCCCTTTGAGAAACATAAAAGAACAATTTACATTTTATGGGAATTACTTGTTACTAGAGAGTTTGAAAACACCATCTTTGCCAGGAGTCTTTCATGGATATCTTAATAATTGCATTAATTTACATCTTAATTATTCATTTATTCAATTATTCTAGTGTTAGTGCTTTTAAATAACATGTGATAGTGCAGACTTGAATCAAAGAACTGTCTGCTTGAGACTCAATTCTACTGTTTGCGAGATGTGTGCCTTTTGGAAATTTATTTAACTCCCAAGTTAAGCCCAAGTTTTCAAGTTTCTAAATTAGATTCCTGTTACCTAACAAATAGTTGTGAGGATTAAATGAGATCCTAAATATAGAAATTATATATTTTAGTAATACTTAATTCACATTTTCTAAATATATTTATAATTTACAATCAAATAACTAACAAGTATTTATTGATCGTATGCCTTATGCTGTTATGCAAGATCTCAAAGACACCAGTCAGACCCAATCTAAGAACACACATTAGTGATGGACAGTATGTGGACAATGACTGACTTCAATTTCTGGCAATATGAGGGATTAAAAGTACAAAAATCCTCCTGCCATAAAACATTTAGAAATTCTAGAGTTTATAGAAAAGTAAACTAAATCTGTAGGGGCCCCAAATAAGTGTAGTACAAAAAATGAAATTCTTTGCTCCAGTAGGATGTTGTCTGGCTTGGTAACCGAAGGCTTTGGGTTTATATCCATTAGGAGATAGGGGATGACCACTGTGTCTAAAAGAGGATGAAACCCCAACATAAAGTTAAGAATTTGTGGGTGTCTTATATCTTAGTTAAGGAGTAGAACAGGGAAATAAAGGGTTGCCACACAGGAAGATGAAAGCTCTTCTTGGCCCGAGCATAGAGATGATATAGGAAGAAATAAATTAGCTAAGATTTGGGTAAGAACTTAGATTGCTTGATCTTGAAGAACTTATACTGCAAATCGACATTTAAAAAAAACATTCCAAGTTGGACATAATCTTCACACATGAGACTGAAATAAAAGGGAAATCTGCCTCCCGGAAAACATCCTCAAGCCAGGCCCATCTGATATGAGTTTACTATACATAATTACAACACACAAGGAAACAATTCACCGTGAGTGAGAGTCATCAGACATAGTAAACAATTGAATTTGATCCTTAGGAACTTCAACTAGAAGTTCAGATAGAAAACATGAAAGAAAACATTTTAAAATGCTTGCAGACATAAAATATGGAATTAAAACAAGAAAGTAACAAGATGCCATAAAAAAAAGCAATCAAATTTTCACCAACATTTTATTATAAGAATTTTCAAACACAGAGAAAAGTTGAAAGAATTTTACAATGAGTATCTAAAACTATACCTCTGTAAACATTTTGTTACATTTGCTTTAAAACATGTCTCATTTACCTATCCATCAATTTATCTTATTCCTTGATGTTTTCAATTGAGTTGTAGATATCTTCATACCTTAATAATTTGATATACATATATAACCATAATTGTTAAGTATATTGCAAAAAAAATACATCAACTCTATTCATTCTTGTAAATAACATTCACTACATTGTAAGTGGAAATATTTATGGTTCTTTGAAGTAGCATGTACATTTAGTGGAATTAATATATTTTAAATGACACATTTGACACATTTACACATTTTGACAAATGTATACATCAGTGAAACTCAAATTCCTACTAAGATATAGAATATTTCCTTTACTTTATACTCTTCCCAGTTAATCGTACTCCCACCTTGAACCCCAGCCCTAGAGGCAACCACTGTTCTGTTTTTCTGTATAGATAAATTTTACTTATTCTAAAATATCATTTATGTGGAATCTTTTTTTTATTTTTATTTTTATTTTTATTTTTTTTAGTTCTTTTTTTTTTTTTAATTTTTATTTATTTATGATAGTCACAGAGAGAGAGAGAGAGAGAGGCAGAGACATAGATAGAGGGAGAAGCAGGCTCCATGCACCGGGAGCCTGATGTGGGACTCGATCCTGGGTCTCCAGGATCGTGCCCTGGGCCAAAGGCAGGCGCCAAACCGCTGCGCCACCCAGGGATCCCCATATATGTGGAATCTTATGGTATGTACTCTTTAATGTGGATTACATTAGTAATATTTTTGAGATTTCAGCTATATTGATGATAACATCATTCTATTGTATAAATATACCAAAATGTATTTATCTATTTTCTTATTATGGGCATTAGGTTGTTTCTAGATTGGCTATTATGAATGAAGTTGCTATGAACATTCTTGTACAAGTCTTTTTGTGGATATATATTTTTATTTCTTTTGCTGGGTCATAAAGCAAATGTTCTTTTAGTTTTATAAGAAAGTTCCAGACCCTTTTCTTTTTTTTTTTTTTAAGATTTTATTTATTTATTCATGAGAGACAGACAGAGAGAGAGAAAAAGAGAGAGAGGCTGAGACACAGGCAGAGGGAGAAGCAGGCTCCATGCAGGGAGCCCGATGTGGGACTTGATCCCAGGACTCCGGGATCACACCCTGAGCCAAAGGCAGACACCCAACCGCTGAGCCACCCAGGCGTCCCACCAAACCCTTTTCTAAAGAACATTTCCAGAGAGTATGTGGAGACATGATAAGATGAATAAAAACTTTAAAATATGTCTAGTAGAGCTCCAGAGAGATTGGAGAGAATTGGAGGAAGTAGATTTTAAGATGTGGTTTTTTTGTAAATTTCTGAACAATACAGATTTCCATATTCAAGAATCATAATGAACTGCAAAGAAGATAAAAACACACACATGGTCAAATCTGGTAAAAATGTATAGCCTCAAAGATAAAGAGAAATATTTTTCTCTTAAATAAAACACTTAAACTGATGAATGATATATGGGCAGTATTACAAGAAAACTGTAGATAATGGAATGTTGCTAAAACATTAAGAGAAAGTAATAGTCCAATTAGAATTTTGCACCAGCTAAACTTTCATCAAAAGGTGAATCTGAAGTGGTGCCTGGCTGGCTCAGTTGTTAGAGCATGTGACTCTTGACCTTGGGGTTGTAATTTGAGCCTCACACTGAGTGTAGAGATTACTTAAAAATAAAAAAACTTAAAAAAAAAGAGATGAGTATGAAAGACAATGAAGACATTTTCAGTCTAACAAATATGAGGAGGGGTGAGGGTAGAGATAAAGAGAGAGAGATGAGGAGGCTTTTGCTGAAGGCAGTACTAGAGAACATTATTTGAAGAAGAAAATTGAAACCAGAAGAAACTTGATCACTGAGTAAAAAAAAAAAAAGCCTTTATAGTATAATATCGTAAATATCCTACTGGCTTAGAGTATGGACTCTTAACTTAGAACCACAGACTGGATTCGAATCCCATTTCTATCACTTAGTAGCTGGGTCATGCGACTCATTTAATTTCACTGATGATCAGTTTCCTCACTTGAATGAGGACTCCGTGAATTAGTATTTGTTTGGTGTTTAGAATGGTACCTACTACACAGTTAACATGTAAGTGTTAACCAGTAAGGAGAGAGAGAAGTTAAAACAATATAATGGTCATAAATGGCATTCTTAATCAGTGGTGAGAAACTAGACTATTCAATGAATGTTGCTGTCAGCATTTTTAAGGGAAAAGATGAGCCCACATTGCATATCAAAGGCAACAACTAATTCCAGGTAGATTTAGAATCTAAATTAAAAAAAAAAAACACTAAACTTCAAGAAGAAAATAGGAGAGTAATTTTATGGACTTGAAGATGAAAAGTCTTTTTTTTTTTTGAAAAGTCTTTTTTAAACAAGATGCAAAAACAGAAAATGATAAGTAAAATAAAAAAATTCTGTCCATCAATACTGAAAAAAAAAAGCCCCCAACACTGCCAGAAGATATTCACAAAGTATATAACCTCATGGATTATTGTCCAGGAAACATAAAGGACTCCTTCAAACCAGTAAACAAAAATCAAACAGCTCTATCAAAAAGTTGGCTAAGTTTCAGTACAGGTTATTCATACAGTAGGAAATGTAATTGGCAAATGGACAAAACGTTGCTCAAACTCAATTTTTTAAAAACGATTTTATTTATTTGAGAAAGAGAGAAAGAGAGAGAGAGAGAGAGAGAGAGAATGCATGAGCAGGGGGAGGTGCAGAGGGAGAAGCAGGCTCCTTCCAGAGCATGGAGCCTGACACGGGGCTCCATCCCAGTACCCTGGGATCATGATCTGAGCCAAAGGCAGACACTTAACCGTTTAACTTACTAAGCCACCCAGGTGCCTCCAAACTCAATGTTCAGAGAAATGAAAATTAAAGTAACCACAAAATACAATTTTATCATTTTGAAAAAAGTGTAAAGTTCCAGAATACAAAGAGCTGGCAAGTAGGTAAATCAATGGGGAACCTTAAGGGCTGCTAGCACAGTGTCTGTGACTTATGCATGCAACCAGAGAAACTCCCACAAGTACAACCAAACATGAAAAAAAGTCCTTTCAACATTGTTTGGAAGAGTGAAATACTGGACACAGTGGAACTGCCCATCAGTAGAAGAGAAAATACACTGTGGCAGCATAACATGATGGGACACTATGCAGCCGTTAAAGTGAATGAGACAGCTCTGAACAATACTGATACAATTTCACAAAAAGCCGTTAACAAGGCCAGTCATTCTCATGGTTTGTAATAACAAAAATATCTAAATATTCAGGAAGAGGTGAATTATTTAATTGTTACTCCTACAACCTCTGGAGTTCATTACCCCAGGTGAAAAAGAAGAAATTTGTCTTGTAGACTCTTAACGGGCAAGGAATGCCAATACACTGAAAATAGGATATACGTGACAAATCCTGTGGCTTACTCTGGAGAGATGGTCGGTCCATCTATGAGTATACAGATCATAGAATATTGAGCTGTTATTAATGAAGCTTGCATTATCTCACACTGAATCTGTTAAATTCAGAGTGAACCTCTGAAAAAGAGGTAGCCTGCCAATTATATGGAGTTACTGATATGTAAAATCACTCAATTATTTTTGGAAATGGGTATGTAGCTAAGATATAAGGACATGGATAATAAGGGTAAATGTCAAGTTCAGGATAGCCATTGTCTCAGGGAAAGGTGGTAGAAGGTAGGAAATGGGATCTGGGAGCTGCACCCAGGAGGGCTCAGTTATATTTGTGAGTGATACATTCATGGACGGTTGTTACTTATATTTCCTTGTGTTTCCAGAAAACCAAAATATTTCACCATTAAACATCAAAAACCCCTCTCTCCCAAATAGTTGCACAGTAGTTTGGTCATTGCTTCAACAGAGGTCTGTTGAGGAAGGAGGAAACTGGGGCTTAAAGCTCAGAAGGTGGCAGAAAGGAGAGGAAAGTGCAGCTGCCCTGCACAATGGGTGAGACTGGCCAGGCAGTCAGAACATTCTAGAAGAAGAACATCCGAAGTACCAGGAGTGTGACAACACCTGCTATCAATGGAATTCAGCACCCATGAGTCAGTGCAGCTGAAGCATATGCCATGGGTCAAGGCCATTTACCTACACACAAAGTCATGAGGCGCTTGAGAAAGATTCTGGACTACCTGCCACGATTCTGCTCTGCCTTTTGCACTTTTACATTGTGCAACCAAAATCTTATGTGATCTCTCTGTGCCTCTATTTCCTCACTGGTGTAGTGGGGCTACCCAGACAATTATTAGAGTTCTCCACCATCGTTATGAGGCCGGTGATCATGAACTCTTACTGCATCGTCCCCAGGTCCCATGGGTTCTATCTTCTTAGTATCTCTAACGTCACTCCCTTCCACTCAAGGGTCAAGTCCTCAGCCTCAACTCCTGTGTCTTGCTCCAAAACCAGACAATCAGCCTCATCTCAGGCTGGAACGTCTTCACGGGATGTTCTGCGGTGCCTATCCAGTCAGGAGGAGTCTTCAGCATTCCGTGGCTGCCCACCCCTCCCCGTTCCTGCGGATCTTGAACGTTATCCTGAATAAAATGTACTCCTCCCACAACTCCATAATCCGTGTCCACTTGTCACGTGCTCGGTGCACTGTGCAAAATTTGACAAAGAGAAAATAGTGGAAAACAAAAGAAAAGTCTTTAATTTGTATTATGTTAATATGCCACTTCACTAGATTTGTCTCTCTCTCTTTTGTGTTTTGTTCTTATTGTTTCCATTTTAGGGGTTGGCATTAAGAATCGGGATCTCTCATTTCCCTGGCTCATCATTTTGATCCAGGAGGTAGAAGGTGCCTCAGCCATCCCTGGCATTGTTTTCATTTACTTCCATTGACATTCTACAACCCTTCTTTGATCCTGAGGAAAGCACATTGCTTGTCCTTGGTTTTTGGTGTTATTGTGGATTCCTGATTCCCATCAGTTTGCTTTCTTATATACCAGAAGGCAGTTGTATAAGGCATTAAAAAAAAAAAAAAAAGAGTTCATTAGTCTGCATTCTAATCTGCAAGCTCCATATTGTGGCAGAAGTAATGCTGTGCATTTCTTTTATGGTCTAAAAATTTCTGCTTTTATTTTTCAGGAACCCAGATGCCATGCTGTGAGGAAGCTCAGGCTATCCTACTGGAGAGACAGGCCACTTGAAGAAGCTTCGGAGGGAGACGTACCACATGGAGGAGATCCCAGCCTTCTTAGACCTTCCAGCCCAGGAGTGACAGTAGCCTTTGTAACATGGGAGAGAAGAAACACAGGCCAGCCACAGAATCAAGTTCAATGATCAGTTTTGATTTTAGGCCATGAAGTTTTGGGGGAAGGTTTGTTTGTTACACAGCAATTGATAACTGGAACACTCAGGTAGATTGTATTTGTATGTTTTTCATTGAGAAACTGTGAAATGCTAAGAAACAGTGTGTAGAATTTTATGAGGACAGGCTTTCAGTCATACGCACAATGTGTTATCTTTAGTCCACTTGTATATCTATCAGATTTTAATTTTATTCTCCCCTTAACAGACTTATTCCCATACCTGCGCTCATTTTTAAACATATAAATCTCCAATTTTCTGTCTGGAATGATTTCGTTTTATGCCTCCTTGGATTAGTGTGATCTTTGGGGGAAAATTTCTATTCAGAGAGCCTAAGAACAATTATATTGCTTATGATCTCTAGCCATGCAATGTTTTTAGAGGTGTATTCACAGCGGTGCCTTCACAGCACTTATTGGGAATAAAGTTGTTAAGATCTAATGATGATCTCTTTAAAATATTTATTTCGTAAAACCTGAAGGTTGGGGGGACCACTATAATGGCAGAGTAATTGCTAAGTCACTGTGAAGGCATTGCTCTATTTAACGTGTGCAATTTTGCACAAGCCAAGCAGAACTAATCAAAATACTGAAGGTAAGTTCTTGCTGCCAGCACTCCCCCAACATTTACCTAGCTGTTTACAAGGCCAAAAATATGACTTTATATTTTGTGAGTGAATTGGATTTTTTTAAAATAATAAACTGTGGTTGAAATTAAGCAATAATTTCTCCTAAAGAGAACTATTAGTGATGCTTTCAGCTACAAAGTTCTTACTACATCTGCCTCCAGTCCATTGGGGTGAACACAGACATAGACTTAAACAACCCCATCATCTTTTAACCCATTGTTTCCAGCTTACTTGTTTGTCGTGACAGAGTGCAAATATCAGAGCCTCAATGAGAGGTATGCATGGTCTGGCTTCCTCTGACATCCCTTCTCTGTGTCTGCTCCTCCTAACCAGGACTAACCCCATGTGGGTGCATGGCGATGGGGAGAGGTTAGCCTCACTGACTCTTTGTTTCCTGTTACCCTTTTGCTGAACTTCCTCCCAGATGCACAGCACCTGCCCTCACCCCTTAAAGGCTTCCATTCAGATTCTCTCTCTGTCTGTCCTTTTCTAGAACATTGTGGATCTTTCCCCTCAAATGCAGCTGTCCTGTTTTCTCTCCTTCAGAACTTTGTTCCCTGATGGTGGGCAGTGCTCTGAGCTAATAACCTGATACGAGAGAACGCGTTGACCTAAATGAATGTCTCCAAGGGTGGATTTTTTAGGCCACTGGAAAAATATTTTTAGAAAAAAGGCTACTTTTATTCTCTTAAACTAAAACCAAATTATTGAGGGTTTCATAAAGTAGAACTTTGCTTACAGATAGACTGATGTGGAGCATTGGGAATTTCATTAGTTCTAAGTCTCTGGGACACAGCGGTGATCCCAGAGGTAAGAGAAAAAGCCAAGCCACAGTGAGAATATCTGTCAAAATCACTTTGCTCTTTCTTCTATATCAGGCAAAGAATCGTCTTCAGAACCAGGGATGTAGATTCAGGTATGTAATTACAGAGTAGGGTAGTAGCTGTCAGGCCCAAATAGGAGCAGAGCCAAGTGGAAGGAAGACCAGGGAGACAGAAGAGGCAAGGCAGGTTGGGCTTCTTGTGCAGAAGCCACGTTAGGGTGCAGGTTCAATGAGGACACAGGTCTATTCATGTTAGAGGCAGAGGTCCAGTGTTATTAATGATGATTGCCCCATGTCCTCAAAAAGATGGGTATTTCCATGTGCTTTGTTCAAAAAGGTAACAGAGTGTAATACTTTTTAAAATGGTTAACACACACACACAAAATTTGCTGATCGAAGAGGTAGAATTTGAATTATTTGGGAAAGTTACTAATTTAGAACAGATCACTCCCTAAAAATGCTAGACAATGGTGTACACACAGAGCATACACATACTGATCTACCACTTATTTATTTATTTTTAAAAAGATTTTATTTATTTATTCAGGAGAGACACACAGAGAGAGGCAGTGACATAGGCAGAGAGAGAAGCACGGAGAGCCTGATGCAGGACTCGATCCCAGGATCCCAGGATCATGCCCTGAGGTTCCCTGAGCTCAACCGCTGAGCCATCCAGATGCCCCCCAATCTACCATTTAAACAAAGGAAGACAGTTGCTGAATTTTGAGTATCCCATCTGGATTAGCTCCATTTATCTTTCCATTCATTGATCTTGGGGATTATACTCCTTTCACTTCCAATTCAGTTTCTAGTGATTCTCTTCAACTTCTCGCTGCCACCAGTTTGTGCTACTGGAGTCCCCGTCTCCTGCCATTCTCCTCTACTGCCACATGTAGGCCACCTGGCTGGCTCTTTGGCCACTGTCTCCCCAGATGTGTCAGTGGAGGAGGCCATGGCTTTCTGTCATGCTCGCTTGATTCGATAGGGCAAGATGTACCTAGCATCTCTGGGTGCTAGCCAGCTGGCCTGGGCAAGGTAGGGTGGGAGGGGCTGCCTGGGAGGAAGAGGCAGTAGAGAAAGCCAGCAAGAGTCAGAGCTAAAGACACTTTAAGTGGCTAAGGCCTTAAGTGGCTTAAACAAACATGGATATTTTTATTTTACGGCTTTATTTCCCTTCTTCAGAAATAATAAGTCTTCAGCATCACTGATGTTGTGTAAATTAAGGCGGTTGGAGGGCAGGTAAGAGATCTAATGTTCACACTGTTACATTTTTCCTTTTAACCACTGGTATGGGTATGTACACTTAATAATGAACTGTTGGGGAAATTGCTATGATAATCTTAAACAAGAAAGTCATTATACAGAAATTATTGTGTATTTTTCTACAAATGAACATCTTGATTTGAAATAGGCTAATCAGCTGAGTTTAGAGATATATTTGTTCTTTGCATTGTATCACCAAGACCCTTAGGGAAGAAACATGACATATTTTAATAGAGCCCGTGTGTTTTGAAAACGGTGCCATCACATCCCAGGGGGTGGGAGGAGGGGCTGTGCCTGCCGGGCTGTGAGCCCTTCACCCTTGGGTATATTTATCAGTCCTCTCTGAGCACAGCCAGCTCAAGCTGGGGTAGAACCTATCAATTTCTTAACCCCATGAAAAGGTAATTTTGTCTAAAACCTTAGAGTCTGTAGACTTTGAAATTGAAAGAAGAGTCATGCCAAAGGCTGCATTTTACTTAAACATTTTCTTAAACCCGAAGTTTCAAAACCAAAAAGCTAGAAAAAGACTATGCTATCTGAGACCTTTGACAAATATGTTATTTTGCTTCCAAATAAAGAATAAATTGAATTTTGAGTTTCTTAAGCTAACAGGTATTATTTCTTATATTACAACATTGCAGTTATCAACATTAATATCAATGAAAGAAAAGGTGAGATTAATTTCTAGTATGTGTTGGAAGTCTTGCCTAATCTTTGTCCCAAGGCTGTTGGTGAGAGATGTGAGATTTTTTTTAAAAGATTTTATTTATTTATTCATGAGAAACACACACACATAGAGACAGAGACACAGGCAGAGGGAGAAGCAGGCTCCATGCAGGGAGCCTGATGTGGGCCTCAATCCCCGACCCCCAGGATCACACCCTGAGCCAAAGGCAGATGCTCAACCCCTGAGCCACCCAGGCGTCCCAAAATGTGAGATTTTTATATGTATATATTCTCGGATGGAGGAGTTGTGCTTATGACCACATCTCTATACCTCTTGAATAGTGGGATGACTTTGCTATGAAGAGGGAATAAAACTATGCTTGCTCATCCATTACATGAAGTTATACATCACATCTTTGCTTTGAGATTGTCTGTGGGGACCTCAATTAACAGGGATAGTTTAAAAGAATCTTGGCAGAGAAAAGTCATACCTGTTGGATATCTGGGGTGGTTTCAATCCTGCTTGCTCAGCATATTTGTCTTAAACTACCGCCTTTTATTAAATTTTGTCTTAGTTTGTTCAAAATTTTATTTCCTATTCAAAAGTTTTCATACACTATACTTTGTTTTATCTTTGTATTATTTTCTTCCACTTAATGGCTCTTAGTCTTTATCATAACTTTAACTTTTGTTGTATACAAACATTTTAATTGACCCAATAATCAGAAATATGAGCATTATTCCTCAGGTCTTATTGGAAAGCTCTGAACACTGTTACTCCATGTCATATCTGTATATTTAACAAGGAAATGAAAAATATCACTTGGGAGTTGACTTGGATGTTTTATCTGCTGGCATATGCCAGCTCATGTGGAATGGTTGATTATCTGATTTTTGCAGATTGATTTTTGCAGATATGAAGGAGCTATTCAGATCTTTACTGACTGAAGTTTTGATTGTTAGTTATTAATATTTTAATTAATTATTAATCTTAATAAATTACATTAATAATTATTAATAAAATTTTTGATTATTGAAAGCTGTTGACAGGTCATCTCCATACCTACTGGATGTCAATGACTTGACTGTGTGATTGGTTATGTTAATGTCAATGTAGAGCCTTTGATGTTATTTATTCACAAATAGGATCAAATGCCATGAAACCCATTTCAAAGACCCAGTTTTATTGAGTGGTTTAGATTTTATGTTGTATTATAGATTGTATTTTATATTTTAGTATTAATAGACTATAAGAAGATATGTATTTTTAAAAGTTTTATTAAGAGCTATATACGTATTATTGAAAGGTTGCCATGTACTATTCTGGGAAATGAAATATATTCCTACCCATAAAATAGCTGAAATTATACTTGAAAATAAACCACATCAATAATTTTTGGTAAGTGATAAAATAAATGTATGTACAACATGATATGGAGTCAGCTAGAAGGGGCCTTAAGTTGTCCAAGGTTTCCCCAGGGAGAAGACATTTCGTATAAGGTTCTGAAAAATAAGTAAAAAGTAGCCAGGTGAAGAAAGTGGAGTATGAGTAAAATCAAGAGAAAGGAATTACCCTTTGTGTGTCTGGGGGGAGTGGGTGCTGAATATAGAGTATTAATGGGAGAGTGGTGAGAAATAAGGCTGGAGAAAGCAGGGACAAGACCTCGAGAGGCAACAAGAGGCAAATCTTTTTTTTTTTTTTTTTTTTACAGTTTTGCATGTTACATGCTGCCCTGAAGACATGCCTCACAGAGAAACAAGAATTTAATAGTGATGCTTATTCCTAAGAAACTGTTGTCATTCATTCATTCATTCATTCATTCAACAAATATGTATTAAACTTTTATTAAATTTCTGGAACTCTGCTTAGTCCTGGAAATATGGCAGAGACAGATCTTGACACTTTCCGCACCTTAGTGGGGTTATAGGCTACTCTGGGAAGCTAACGCTAAACCCCAAATCATACAGTGCATTGACATGGAAGTAGGCACATTGGAAGTGAGAGTGTGGGGCTCCATGTGCTTAAGGAGCACAGACAGACAATTATGGCTGGGAAAGGGCTCAGGTGGAAAGGAATGAGGAGGGGGGGTGTCAAATGGAATCAGGAAGAAATGGTGGAAAATGAAGCTGAGGTGCAGAAGGTGCAAGGTCGTGGTTCTTATCTTCATCATCTGAAGAGCAATAGGAAGTCTCTGAGGGGCTAAAGCAGAGATGGATCCAATTTACCTCCTGCAAAGTTTCCTGGGGGGATGGATGACAAGAGCAGCTGCCATGCTGAGCTGTCTTCTACATGTTAGGTGATATCATTGTTATCAGTAGAGATAAACTCTGAGCTGCTTTAATGATTGGTTGGTAGAGTTGTTATCTAGACTCTAGCCAAACTAGCTTATGACCCAAGGCCTGAGTTTATGGGATGGCTATGGTCTGTGGCAAGGACAGAGTAAGGTTAAATGGCTTAAGGAAATTAGATCCTGCCCCCTGGCCCTTATTAGCAGGGTAGTCTATTCAACTGAGCTAACTGGAGATGGGCACCTATAGTATCAGCCAACAGGTGTGCAAATCTTAATTTTGATGATGAAGTTAAAAGCAGATTTTCTAATCCGATGTGGCCAGGGTCATTGCCTTTTGCACGAGCACTCTAAGTACCAATTGACACTTAAACATTTTATGAAAAGAAATCAGGCTAATTGTGCCTTTTTTTTTTTTTTTTAGTTCCTTTCAAAACATGAGGTACTTCAATTTTAGCTTTATTTTCTTTTATGTATAGAAACTCTAGTTTAAAATCTTGAATCATATCTCTCTTGCCTTGTACATTAGAGATGATTCCCCACAGGTAAGACGAAATTTTATCCTAAAGAATGGTGTGCAATTCATCCTGACGTTCTTATTTAGCTCTGCTGTCTTTCTTCCTGCTTTTATCTGTTAAGAGTGTATATGTCATAATATCTTAATCCCCAGTTGGATCCCTGTCAACAGAAGTAACTCTTTTGAACTAACCAGAACTTCTTGGAATCGCAAACAGATTTAGAAATATGGGCTTTATCTTCCATGTGCTGTTGTTGGGTTTATACTCATCAAATACCTCAGACTTTGCAATATGATCAGGCTGGATAAATACATCCCAAACTGAATATGTGCAAAATTATTCAACTGTATGAATATGTATATATGTAGATCTATGCAGGCATTTGGATTAAACTGTGAACACACTCTAGGAATCTTAACAGATGAACACATGTCAAAGGGACATGTCTTATTTTCTCGAATGCAATACATTTTTGAGTTATATATTTTATGTGATTTTTTTCCACCCTATAATTAATATTAATTTAATGACTTTTTGCAATTAAAGAATCCTGTCGGTTCTTTTATTCACTCAAGCAAACATTTATCAAGGATTGTTATGGACAGGAGCTATGCTATTATTCTAGTCAAAGCCCAATTATTCAAATATTACTTATCTAATTTTAGGATTAAACAGAGCTTTTATTCTTCCTCTTTTCTTCTCTGCTTGCTTTTGGAACATGTAAATGTTCATTGTTCTATAGCATCTCTGCCAGATGATGGACAGGAGAAAAAAATGAAATAAAAATTCGAGCAAGTGACTGCTACTTGTGTGCAAGTTTGTTTGGTAGGAAAGGACATTGTAACTGGGTTTTTGTTTTTTGTTTTTGCTTTGTTTTGTTTGTGGTTGCTGTTCTCTCCTTCTAATGAATTTTTAGTAAGTTTTATGTCTGACTCACTAAATAAGCAACATTTAGATTTCTACTGTCCTTCTCCCTGCCCCATTATCATCTAATATTTTGACTTTCTAAATTCAAATATTTATTTATTTATTTATTTATTTATTTATTTATTTATTTATTCAAATTTACATTTTGGATTGTAGCAGGGTCATGTGATTTTAACCAAAGTACCTGGACTGAGATATGTTGAGGCCAGATGCAGATCAAGGGAGAAAAACTAGGAAGGGGTTTATGCCTTGGCAGGCCCACAGTTCCCTGGGGAGAACACAGCATCTGTTGGGGAAGCACTGAGAGAGGGTTTGGGGGTGGGGAAATGTGGGCAGGTGCCTTTATTGTGGTTTCTGCAGGAAGGAGCAGGTGAGGCAAGGCAAGCAGGTTTAGGATTGGCCAGTGTAAATCATTTCAGTGAGTTCTGGGGCCTAAGGGTATCCCTGGTTGTCTGGTACTTACCTTGGGGAGATTAGGGCAGCTGTGTGAGTGGCCTGGACTGTGAGAACCCAGTAAAGGGGGTGACTGGGGATGTGGACTTAGCAGGCTTAAGAAGAACTGCCCAGCCTTTGGTCAGGGTCTCAAACGTGGGTCAAGATAGAAACTTAAAAAACTATTACAAAAAACAACCCAAACTATTACGTACACATAGTAAGATACTTTTAATTTTTCTTGGCAATATCTACTCCTCACTGTCACCTCCCAAATCATGGCCATCCCATCTCTGGCTTGTAATGGACATTGTGCAGCATGGGAGCCATTCACTCAGGTCCCACGTGGGGCCATTTCTCCACACTGCAGCCAGAATAAGCTTTAACAATGTAAGCCTATGCTCTCTACCTCCACCCTAACACCCACTACTGCAGGAAACATGTCATGACTTCCCATTGCTCTGAGGACAACAATGATACTCCCATGTGGCCCTGCAGGGCTGGATGTGTGTTTGCACTCTTGCCAGTTCATCTATGGCCTCTATGCCACCTGCCTTGGCCTTCTCTCTGCACATTTGCAATGCTTTTCACGAGCTGTTCTCCCCAAATATTCACAGACTGAATTTCATTAAATCTAATACACCGATTGTAAGAAATGTCCTTATTTTCCCAAGAAAGGAAAAGAGCTGGCAATTAAAAGATTACTTGGTATCTTAATACATCTGGATAATGCAACATTAGACTTCCTCAGCCTACATCTGCACTAAAACTTCTTACATTGGAAAGGATTAGGTAGTGTTTGGTCCCCTTAGCGACATTACTTGGTGTGTGATGAACCACCTTTCCCATGTTCCTCAGTTACAGAACATATCCTAGCTTCAGCCACTTGTGAGTATCTTCCTTTCTTTTGTTGCAAAATGCATTTTTGTTGTTGCTTTTCCAGGGAACATGAAGTTGTAGTCATTCCTCCAACAAAAGATACTGGTTCCACTGCTCTCAAACCCAGCACTCCATGTTTCCATGTCTTTTTGAGTTCAAAGAACCTTCATTTGATGGCAAACCAAAAACATTTAAAAACATTTTGACAACATCTGTCAAAACAACAATGTGGATAACTCACATGGAAAAAAAGGACAGTGTGAACAGCCATGACCAAGTTCATGCACAAATGAGCAAAGACAATAATGTCACAACAGGCTCTTTTCTGTCTTTTTTTTTTCAATAAAACCCATCCTCTCAAAACTATTGTTCTGTGATTTTCTCCTTACACGTCCCCTTTCATTCCTGATAATTAGACTTTTTTCCATGCTGTAGCTTCAGAAGATCTAATTGATACTAGCCAGCTTGTTACTTAGTTGCCTGGAAGTTGAGAGTGTTTGCAGATGGGAAAACTTTACTCTGAAATCTTCTCCTGAATGATGTGTAAAATTCTTAAATAAGATGATTTAAGATGATTCTAATTGATGTTTCTCTATGCCAAGAAATGGCTTCTTCTTCTTCTCCTTTTTTTTTTTTTTTTTTTTTTTAGAGAGAGAGTGCACACGTGTAAGTGGAGGTTGGGGGTGGATAGTGGGTGGGGAGGGGCAGTGGGAGAGGGAGATTCTCTTAAGAGAATCTTAAGCAGGCTCCATGCTCAGCACAGAGTCTGATATAGGGCTTGATCCCATGACCCTGAGATCATGACCTGAACCGAAATCAAGAGTTGGATGCTCAACTGACTAAGCCAACCAGATGCCCTTAGGAGTGTCTTCTTTTTACCTGTTTCTCACTCAAACAAAACATTCCCCATAATCAATCCTATGTTAAATGTTTTGAATGAAAAAAATTGACTTCTTACAGAATTTGTATTTGAAAATCTAAATAATTTATGAGAATAAATGATTCCTTTTCTATACTTAGTAGACAGACCTGATTTTCCTTTATTTAAAGAAACTATGTTGCTTTTTCTCCAATAGGCTATGATGCATCATCATCACCATCAACTTTGTCATTTCTATGGCACCTTACACTTTTCAAAGGATTTTCACTTCTGTTATCTCATTATATGTTCTATGTTTCTTCTTTTCCATTGCTACCAGCCAGCCATGACCATGCAATAAATGTATTCTGTTGAATAAATGAGTGAGTGAGCAAATGAATAATCATCATGGTGTTACATCCACAGTAATCCAGAGTGTCTGTTGCTTATATCATCTTCAGTAGTACCTGCTAAGGACTGGCTTATGTTCTAGAACTTCATCATACTTGGCAATGGGTTTTTAATCTGATGCAGATTGAGCTGAGAAAGAGTTATAAGGGAAGCCTGTATTTCCTACAGAGTTTTGTTTTAAAAGAAAGACTTAAATAGATAGAATGACAATTACAAATGAGTAAGGATTGAAAAACTGTCCTTTGGCTCATGTCAACTTTCATTGATATCTTTTGGCTCATGTCAACTTTCATTGATATCTTTCACCTTGGTGTGGAGATTTAATGACATTTGCTAAATATCTACTAGGTTCCAGGTGACTGTAATAAATGCTTTCATACATTGTTGTATCTGATGGTTACATGTTATTTTTCTCTTGCTAATGCTGTGGGAAGTATTTTCTTCAGTATCTCTCATTCATTCTCTTACAGAAAGAGTTCTTTTGCTCTTTCTCACAAAGATTAATTTTTGTCATGGATGCTTATCCGTCTATCACAAAAATGATCTTGATGTGTGTTGCTTATGTATTTATTTTCATCTTGGTCAGGGGGATTGCTTTCCATTTGAATTGGCTATAGCGCCAGCATCCTGTTATTGAAGGATAAAAGACTCGGCATTTCAGCCTCTAGGTCCTTCCCTTGTCTAAAGTTGCTCTCTGTTGTTGCTATGGGTTAATTCCCTGGTCTGTGAAACTGATTCGAAAACTCTGAGAAGTCACCAGCTGGGCTGCGGTGGCACTTGCTATGAGCCATATAACACATCAGCTGCTCCATGGGGCCCTTTTTTTCTTTTGGTTCCCGGGGGGGGATATTTCCAGAGGCAGACAAAGACAATGGTCCATTTATCTAATGTACCTTCCCCCTAGTGGATGTGAATGAGAAGGGCAATGGAAAGTTTTCTGAGTTTATTTTTTTCTTCTGATTGGTTGCTTTCACAGCAATAGTCATACAGACAGCTCTATATTAACACCCTGCTTCTATCAAGTATCAGAGTGAGTGGCTATTTGGTTTCACAATGCCAACTTTGCTGTTCTTGCTTATAAATGTTTTTTTTTTTTGTACTTATAAATGTTATACTTTTCCTGAACTTGCAACCAAATGGAGAGAATACCAAAGCCTAAGTAAAATCATAAAACTTGCAATTAAAAAAGAGAAGTTCTCCTAATTTCAGGGTAAATAAACCGCTGAGTGCACATTGGTTCCTAACATTTCTAAGGAAAAGGTATGTGATCAGTTTTGTGGAGTGTCAAAAGCATCGAAAATGTTGACTTTCTTTTTTTTTTTAAGATTTTATTTATTTATTCATAATAGACAGAGAGAGAGAGAGAGAGAGAGAGGCAGAGACATAGGTAGAGGGAGAAGCAGGCTCCATGCAGGGAGCCCAATGTGGGACTCGATCCCAGGACTCCAGGATCATGCCTGGACCAAAGGCAGGCACCAAACCGCAAGCCACCCAGGGATCCCGAAAATGTCGATTTTCTTGTCATAACATGCACATTATGATGTTGTCTGTGGTGTCAAGCCAGCTCTTGGAGACTTGCACTACCATTTCTCAAATGCTGTCATAAAAAATATTGGTTTGAGCATGGTTGGTCAGTCCATACTGATTTACTGTGCACTATAAAAAATGTTAAAGATGAGATATTTGGAATGCTAACCTGCTAACATTGTTAGTAGGCTCTTTCTAGAAAGTTTTTCCCAATATGGAAGAAAAGAATAGCTCAAGAATTAATTAGAAATAAATGTGAAAACAAGTAAGACCAATTCTATCTTCTTGTGCAGAGATTTTCAGTATTTCTATGCGGGTAAAGTCCTCGAGGGTTAGCAACCTGTGCTTTAAAATAGTATCTTTTTTTTTTTTTCTATTCCCAAGTGACTAAAATTGGGACTATCCAATAAACACTAAATATCTTTAATTGAAAATTAGGTCACTTAAGTTTCTCCAAGATCTGGCTTTAGGTAATTCCAGGTGGACTTTCTTTTACTACTCCTTAAATTTATTGCTATCAGTTTAGAACTTTTTCTTAACAGTAGAATTCAATTTTATAACCATGTAATTTGGTTTACCTAAAGCTATTTTTTGTATGGCTTTATTGCATGTGTTTACCTACTATATTTCTATTCCTGTCCTCGTTTATTCCTGATGTTTGTGCATTTAGCTTGCTGGGAAATAATCCTATGCCTGTCCCCTTCATTTTTCTATGTGTACAATTTAGACAGCAATTCACAAGATTTCACTTACACTATCTATATCAGATACAATTTTACTTTCCACAGATACAATTTTCAGAATGAATTCTTTATGTTCAATTGCCAAGAAAATAGTTTCTCTTGGCATAGCTATGATTTCATATATATGTATGTATGTATAAATGTGTATATATATACATATATATATTACATTCTTGCACCTGTGTTTAATTTAAAAAGCTTGCCAGAGAAATGACAATTTTAAATAATTCTTACTTTGCTCTAATTAAAGATTGGGAGATTTGTCAAATACAGGAGTCCCTACAATTTGATACTACAGATTTGATTTACTACAACCAATTCTCAGATCATTCTTGTGTTGAAGTAAATGGATTATGATGATATCCAGAGAGGTTACCAAAGATTTCAAGTGTATTTATAGAGATGTCTGAGATCTCTATCTGACTGTCACTGTGTTCCCTGCTGTTAGTCTGTGATGAGTTGGACCTTCAAACCATTTCTAGGTAGGCCCAGTAAAGTGGTACATTTGTAAAAACTGTCATGAAGACTATGCCTTCTTAATAACAGTGATAGAATTCTTGCAAATTTCCTTCCTCCAGGGAAACTGTGAAACATTGCTGTTGTCTGATGACATAATAGTGGTAGTCAAATTGCCTTCCATACATTTTACTGGAATCATATTTTTCATTGCGTTAGAACCTGACCACAGCCAATTAAAAACTCTGGAACTGTTCTGAAGCTTATCCTGTGTTGGGGATTTGAGGAGAGAGGACGGAATGCGGCACAGTCATCTAGGAGAAGAGAGATGGGTATGAGAGGCTAGTAACATGGAAAGGACAGAGAAGGATGGAGTATCTTGTGCAAAGACATAAAATACTCAAATATTTAAGCACTGTTGATGAGAGCAACCACACACTGTCAACATTCTTCATCTTTTGCATTTACTTCTGTGGCTGGAGTTGCCTACGTAAAATGATCTCACATGTCCCCCAAAAGCCATAAAATCAATGAATTTATGCTGTGAATGTCAGGGAAATAATTGTAGGCCAAAGAGAATGGAAAAACAAGGTGATGGCAGACAGTAGGGCTATTTTGTCAGATGGACTTCGGTTATTCTTTGGATTAGATCATGGGGCTGGGCACCAATTCTGCTATTATAGGGGTAGCCCCGGGCAAGACTAACTCTATGGGGAGAAACAGAATGTGTTTCCTTTTAAACTGTCCAATGTGTGAAGTAAGTTAGCATTCACTCTCATGTCTCTTGAAACTTTGCTTAACTTAATTTTTTTAAAGATTTAATTTTTAGAGAGAGAGAGAGAAAGGGAGAGAGTGGTGAGTGGGAGGAGGGACAGCAGGAGAGAATCCTTAAGCAGACTCCCCTCTGAGCAGGGACCTGGGATGTGAGTTCAATCTCATGACCCTGAGATCATGATGGCCTGAGCCGTAATCAAGAGTCAGATGCTTAACTGACTGAGTCACCCAGGTGTCCCTGTTTGACTTAAATTTTAAAAACCCTTATTCAGATTGGCAGCTCAGGTGGTCACTTCTTACTGCTAATCAACACTTGACTGCCATGAAAAACGTGTTTTGGTTTTCAGGGAATATCTCTTTCTAGTAAATTGATGTTTTTAGTCTACTAAACAGTCTTTAAAACTTTTTTTTTTTCCCCAGGATGCCTGAGTGGCTCAGTGGCTGAGTATCTGCCTTTGGCTCAGGTTGTGATCCCGGGGCTGTGGGATCGAGTCCCATATTGGGCTCCCCACAGGGAGCCTGCCTCTCCCTCTACCCACGTATCTGACTCTCTGTGTGTGTCTCTCATGGATAAATAAATAAACTCTTAAAAAAAAACCCACCTTTTTTTCTTAGGATAAAAAAGGTCCTTGAACATACTTCCAAACATCAACCTCTCTCATTGTTTCATTTCAATTCCACTTCTTCCAGGGAAAAGTTTGGTTCTTAGTTTCCATAATGTTTTCCTCATTCTTGGGATCTGCACTATTTCAATTCCAATCAGTTTCCATTTTAATGACCTTACTGTTGTGACAAAGACTATGAGTTTTTGCCCAATCAGTGCAGTGAATCTCTGTCTAAACTTTGGCTCTCTCAATAGTGTAGAACTTTATTTTTCAGTTTAGAGGCTCAGTACCCTGTAGAAATTAAGTGGTCCTTATTATGATTACAATTAACTTCAACACTTGATTTAAAATATTAACCTTGCCATAAAAGGTAAAAAATGGTTGATCAGTAAATATTGATGAATTGTCTGCCCCTTCCTTCTATTTGATGATAGTTAAAGGATTATTTCTTAATCCATTCCACCAAAAAATGGAATCAAAAGGAACAAAATTAAAGATATGGATATCTAGTAATAAACTTGTGATTTATTGATAAATTTTTTTATGCTTCCTTCACCATAGTGTGCAATGAAATCAGTTTCTGCATTCCACCTTTGTCTCAAAATACTCCAGGATTTCATTATTTTCTTCCTTTCCTAGTTTCAGATGGATTATATTTTTCTACAAAGCATCTTACATAAGATGATTACGTTGTGTGGTGGTATTCAAAGAGGTTAAGCAGCTTGTTTGAGCCCACAGAGTTAACATGTGACTATTGTTCTTCCAAACCTAAGGTCTGGATGACTCCAAAATATTTGTACTTTTCACTGTACAATACTGTTTTGGTGCTGAGACCCAAAACCATCTATATTCAGATAGCTTGCTCTCTATATTAACATGATTGTACTATTTGGCTGTGCTCATGAACTTAACTATCATCTTACAGCTTTCCTCAACATGACTTTACTATTCTAAGAAACTCTTGCCCAGGTAGAAAAAAAATAATTGTATTGGTCACAGCGGGGACATTGTGAAAAAGTCCATTTACATGAACATCACATTGTTCAACTATTGAATAGTGTCAAACAACTGTTTACTCCTCCTAGACTTTCTTACTTTGCATCAATGTCCTCTTCTAGCTTTGTCCTCCAATCCTAAACTGTTATAGCATGATCTTTACCTAATTCCTTCCAAGCCCCCACATGGAAAGATCTGTCTTAAACTAGATTCCAAAACTTTATAAATATCCCAACTTTTGATGCTAGTATAACTTTATCAAGGTTGTGTTCAGCTCTGCTATGGTAGACAATCATCTCTATTTACCTTATCTTCAGGTTGGTTTGTTGATGTTTTTAGGGATTAAGTAAGCGGTTAGTTAGGCTTATATTTCTTTGATTTAAATTTCTTTAATGTGATTATATTTCTTTCATTCCTTTGGTTTTTATGATACAAGTGCTAAATGGACGTCTCGTGATTAATTCTGAAAGAGAAAATAAACTACCACCCTGGTTCCATCCCTAAATTTTTTTTTATTAGTTTGTGATCTGACTGACATGGCTTATACTCATTTGTCTTCTCTGGGAGATAATGGTGGAAAATACAGGGTTGTTGTGAGAGTTAAATGAGGTGGCATCTTTGAAAATGCCCTGCCGAGTACTACGTAAAGACAGAATGATTTTGTCATGGGTATTACTTATTCTATCTAGTGGTTCTTCTCATTCATTCAATGTTGAACAGATTTCTGGCTGGAAGGCCAGATGAGAGAGGCCTGGTCAGTGAGGATGATTCTCAGGTTTCTGCACTACTGGACAGGATGGTTGTGGACCATTTTCTGAGCTAGGGGAAACAGATTAAAAGCAGAAGGGGAGATGGGGGCTAGAAGTAGGACAACATATGGGAAGACAATGCATGGATCCCTTCCTATGATATTAACCACTTCTTATCACTTAATGGAAAGTTTTCTTTAGGCATCTCTTTCATTCATTTTTCTTTTCTCCTGGGTAATCTCATCTATTCTAAGGTTTTAGACACTAATTGTGCATTGATAACTCCTAAAACATTAGATTCATCCCAGATCTTGAGTTTGATTTGAATTCCAGCCATCTAGCTGGAAATTTCCATATAATTTTCCTGGTTGACTCAACCTCAACCTGTCAAATACTGGACTCATTATCTTCCTTATCTTGGCCAGCTGAACCAGGATTCCCGAGATTAAACAAATGATCCTAACCTTTCCCCCTTCTCCATCCATTCATTCATGGAGGAATTGAATTATGAATTTTAGAATTTTATGTGTCTGGCCATTCCCTTAGGCTCTGGAGATATAATCATTAAGTCAAATGGAAATAAACCCTAATCTCTTGGACTCAAGTCTCTTCCCACCCCACCCATTTCTTATATTTCTCTCCCCTGATGTTTTAAGTATTTCCCAAACTGTGTGCCTTAGAACAGAGGAATAGTCTTGGGTTGCCCATAGGTGTTAAATGAAACAAAACAAAAACAAAACAAAACAAAGTTTCTGAGATCATTTGAGTTGAGAAAAATAGGATTAATAAAATTTAAACATTCTCCTTATTGTTGGATTTCTCTGAACATTTATTTTATTTTTTTAAAGTTTATTGAGGAATTGTTGATAAATATAAATTGTATATATTTAAAGTGTACAATATGATGATTTGATATATGTATACATTGTTGGATGATTACCAAGATCAAGTTAATTAACACATCTATCACATAACATAGTTAACTCTCTTTCTTTCTCTCTCTCTCTCTCTTTTTTGTTTTTTTGGTGAGAATGCTTAAGATCTACTCTCGGCAACTTTCTAGAATACAATATTAGTAAGATAATTACCATGTTGTACATTAGATCCTCAGAATTTGTTTCTTCTTATAACTGAAAATTTGTATCATTTAACCTACATCACCCATTTCTCCCTCCCCTCTGACAACCACTATTCTATTCTCTGTTTCTATGAAATGTTCATATGTATATATGCATTTTCTTTATCCATTCATCTGTCAAAGGACATTTAGTTGTTTCCGTATCTTGGTTATTGTGAGTAATGCTGCAATGAGCATGGGAATATACTTCAAGATACCGATTCCAATTTCTTTGGATATGTACCCATGAGTAAGACTGCTGCATATGATAGTTCAATTTTTAATGTTTTGAGGAACTGTCTTACTATGGAAGTACCAACTTATATTCCCACTGTGTATAAGGATTCCTTTTTCTCCACATCTTCACCAGCATTTGTTATCTCTTATCTTTTTGACAATACCCACACTGATAAAGGTAGGATGATATCTCATTGTGGTTTTGATTTACCTTTCCTTGATGATTTGTGATATTGAGAACTTTTTCATGTACCCATTGGCCATGTATATGTCTTATTTGAAAAAAAAAAGTCTATTCATGTTTTTGCCCTATTTTAAAATTGGATTACTTTTTTGCTATTGATCTGTAAGAGGTCTTTACATATTTTGTATATTAACCCCTCCTTTATATACAGTTTTCAAATATTTTTGTCATTCTACAGGTGGCTTTTTCAATGTTTTGATTATTTCCTTCCTGCATGGAAACTCTTTAGTTTGATATAGCCTCACTTATTTATTTTAGCTTTTGTTGTCTATGCTTTTGGTGTCTTATGCAAGAAATCATGGCCAAGACAAATGTCAAGGATCTGTTTCCCTAAGTTTTCTTCTAGGGTTTTTACTTATGGGCCTTATGCATCTTGTAACTAATACTTACAGCACTGGTGAGTTAATTGACCATGAAACCCTTCATGTAAGGGCCTTCCAGCTAGTATAGTGTGCTTTACAGAAATCTTTAAGCCACACTGCTTTAAAGAATGAATTCATTACCTCTCTCTCTCAATGTGTGTGTGTCTCTCATGAATAAATAAAATATTAAAAAAAGGGGGGGGGCATCCCAGGGTGGCTCAGCAGTTTAGTGCCTGCCTTCAGCCCAGGGCATGATCCTGGGATCCCGGGATAGAGTCTCACATTGGGCTCCCCGCATGGAGCCTGCTTCTTCCTCTGCCTGTGTCTCTGCCTCTCTCTCTCTCTCTCTCTCTCTGTCTCTATGAATAAATAAAATCTTTTAAAAAAAAGAATGAATTCATTCAAAAAATGATTTAATTCATTCTTTTATTTAGTATTATTGTGATGCTTCTATGTGTTTTGATTACTTTTCGGTTAGGGATTGTGGAGAATAAAAAGAGGAATAAATTATCTCTTCTGATCTGAAAAGATTTATAATTTCTTTTCTTTTTTCTTTTTTTTCGTTTTCTTTCTGGTCCACTGGAATATTATACTTCCTTTTTTTTTTTTTTTAAGATTTTATTTATTCATGAGAGACCGAGAGAAAGAGAGGCAGAGACATAGACAGAGGGAGAAGCAGACTCCTTGCAGGGATCTCGATGTAGGACTGGATCCCGGGACTCCGGGATCATGCCCTGAGCCAAAGGCAGACACTCAACTCTTGAGCCACCCAGGTGTCCCAGAATATTATACTTCCTAAAGCATTTGAGCTATTTTCTAATATTCGATGGTGTGTTTAACCCCAAATAGTAATTCAAATTTCGGTGACCCTTTCCTCCATGGTTTAGATTTTCTTTTTTGAATTTCTCTTTTCCTTGTGCCATTTACCTCTTTTTTTCATCTCACTGAAGATCTTGCCTTTTTTTTTTTATTGAAAGCCCATAGTGTGGGAACTGTGTCAGACTTTCTTTTGTGCAATTTCTAGCAAATGTATCACGTCCAGAGGTTAATGAATGACAATGAATACTAGTGAATAGTGATGGGTTCACCAATGACTGTGTCTGTCTCCTTCTAATAGAGGGATCTCTGTGGCTAAGATGGACATGGAATGCATTTTTTTGGTATTTGTTAACAAATGGAATTTTCCTTGTTTTGTTTTTAGCCATTATTTGGAAAGTTACTGCATTTTGAAGAATAGTCATTTGTAGCACAGCAAGTGCAATTTTGGTGTGCAAAATTGGTGTGCAGTTGGTGTGTTATACCATCTTCTATAAATCTGTAGCTATTGTTGGACTGTGATTTTTCTTATATGTACTGGGATAAGGTGAATCACGTTATTGAATAGAATCAACTCTAGCTTTATCAGAAGCTGAGCATGTTCATAGACTTTTTTTTTTTTAATCTGAAAAAAGTTCTCAAAGCTTCTGCTTGGAAACAGTGATTTTCTTCCAAGCTAATCTGAAATTTCTTAATGTAGTTATTGTGAAGCACACAGAGAGGTAGCGGTGTGTGTGTGCGTGTGTGTGTGTGTGTGTGTGAGTATATATGAATGTCATTTACTTTGTGGCTTATTTTTGATGAAAAATAAATGCAATTTTGCATGTCTTTTCAATTTTCTGGATCAGATATTGTCCACACAAGACATAAAGGAAGATGATACTAAGGCAAGGGCCAATTTTTACACATTTTTGGCGTTCCAAAGAGGTGGTGATTATTAAACTCTTCACTGGTGACTCTCAGCCTACAATATGTACCAGAGAAATGAAAGTATGCCACTAAGATACTGACATCCTGTACTGGCAGATGTCAGGAGACCAGCTGGGTTTGCTTTTGTGTATACAGGGAAGCACACAGTGTAAAGGAATATACATATAAAAACATCCCAGTGAATTAATTCCATAAAAGGATTGTTTTGGTGAGATGTTTAGACTCAGTCATGTCTACTTCATTCTAATTAACTTGTGCCAAAGGTTGGCAAAAATGGACTAATTGGGCTCAAGTAAAATTGACATCCTTGAATATCAGCTGTTGAACATCTTTGCAGTAACTCAATTTATTAATGGCAATTTATTAATAGGCTCTGATAAAACCTTTTTTTGTACTTTAATGGAAAAATAATTTAGTGGACTGTAGGAAATTTGGGGGGAAAGTTTAATGATACTGAGAGAGTTCATAGCATGTGATGGGACTTAGAAAGGAAGGCCTTTATGGGCAACATCAATTACTGTGTAACTCAGTAAGTTTCTCTGCTGATCCTCCTCTCCTGAGGTCTGTGGTAATGGTACCACCCTTTCCTCTAGGAAATGCTCCCAACTGTGGAGTCTGAATGATGTGGCCATTTTATTATTAACTCCAACCTGGCCACAGATGATTGAGACCTAGGCACAGGCTTCTAACCCAGCCCTATCAGAATCCTTCCCTGGAGGTTTTACAAACACAAACAGGGGAAGAGATGGGTCTCTAGATGGTAGCAAAGCCATGACATATTAGGTACAGAAGCAGCTGGTGGCTGTATTTTCAAAATATGGAAGATGCTGCTCAGAGAGAACACATATCCAACATATCCTCTGTAGAGAGAAGCACAGACAGGAGATGGGAGAACCTTGAAGGGTACACACTTCTGTTTCCAGCTACACCTCAGGCCTAACTATACTTCGATCCTTCTATTGCTACATGTCTGCTAATAAGTTCCTCTTTGGCGCAAGCTAGTTTGATTGGGTTTCTGTCACTTTCAAGCAAAGAAGTCTTGATTCATTGTCTGAAAAATATGCACTAGGGAGAAGTATTTAGAACAAACAAGTTAATTTTCTTTAAAAGATTTTATTTATTTATTTGAGAGAGAGAGCGCACTAGCCTGGGTAGGGAAGGGGAGGTAGTGCAGAGGGAGAAGTGGCTCCCAGCTGAGCAGGTAGCCCCATGCAAGACTCAATCCCAGGACCCTGGAATCATGGCCTGAATTGAAGGCAGACACCTAACTGACTGAGCCACCCAGGCACCTAAAGTCAATTCTGTTAAAGCAAAAAGCTTGCATTCCTACAAAAAACTTTGCCTGCCTGTTTGAGTGGAGTGCTACTCTGAGAAATATTAGATACACAGTAAGAATGTGATTAGAAACCTGATTAGTGTCTGTATGAATGTGTTGTATAGATCTAGAAAAAATATTAAATTAAAAAGCCTGCTACATGTGCCAGATTAATATTTTATTCATTTCAGCTTTCTCCCTCCCCTATCCTGCCACATGAAACTCTTCAATTGGTGTGAAACTCAAGCAAGGTTTATGTGCCAGCAGTCATAAGAAATTTAACGCAACTGGTATGTCACTCAAGCAAGCACTTGTTTCATACCACAGTGGAGTTCATACTATGCAAGATAGATGAGAGGCAAAGCAGTTTTTTTTCCCCCAGGGGAGCAATCTTAGATTATATGCAGATATTTGCTAATCACTTATAATTTTAAAAATATACTTAATTTATAAGATTACAACTCAAACCATTAGCAGCCAGTTGCCAATAAGCACAGGATCTAAGCGCAGGAGGCCTACCTTTCCATCTCACCACATGATATGTGCTCTGGGGCCCACCTTCTCTGCAGGACATGAAAACTACTGGTTGTTCATTTCCAACATTTGTCTTCACCTCCTCCACCTTGACTTTGGGCTGTATTTCCCAGCAAGCTGTGGCAGAGAGGAAAGAGTCTTTGACCAGACATCTGGAGATAACAAGAGGCTTTACTATTTATGTGTTCTGGAAACATAGGTAGACTAATCTCTGAGCTTTTTTTTACTCATTGGTATGAAGAAATAATATCAATATCATAAAGCAATAAAACTTTATTAATCAGTTGATTAATTTAAAAAAATTTATTAAGTGACTATTATTGCAAGGTACCCTTTTGGGAAACACATTGAGCAAAACAAGCCAGAATCTCCAGCTGCCTAGAGCTTATTGTTTAATGATGGCGAAGGCCTTAATGGGTAAATACATATACTATGTAAGACAATGACAAATGCTAAGGAAGAAAATAAAGTGGAGGAAAGGATTAGGAAGTGATGTAACTTTGGAATTATGGCCAGGGAAGACCTCCTGAGCTTATATTTGGGAGAAGACGAAAAGGAAATAAGAGAGGAAGGAAGGCAGGCAGGAAGGAAGGAAGGAAGGGCGAGCCAAATCAGGCACATATCTGGAGTAAGAGCTTTCCAAATAGAGAGGACCATTGCCAGGATTCTAGGAAGGAAACATGCAAGGTGTGTTGGACAAATAGAGGACAGAATTGTAGCTGGAGTGGAGCGAGGTGGAGGAAAGATCACAGAGGCCCTTCTAGGTCCCAGAAAGGACTTTGATCTTCTCTGTGAATGAGATGGAAGACTGATGGAGGGTTTTGCAACAAATTCCTTGAAAGTGCCTAGACCAGTCCTAGTACATGGCCAGTGTTCAAAAAATGCTTGCTGATAGAATCAAGGATTTGATCTTATCTACCTGCTTCCACTTTCAGCAGAGCATGAAATGTTGGGGCCATGGTTACATTGTGTTATGGTCTTTACATGAGGTAAAAAAATGCCTCTGAACTTCTCATAAATGGCTGCAGCTTGCTCCTCCTTCATCACCATCTTTGTTTCTTTAAGAGGCTAGAGTGGGTGGTCAAAACTGGCTTAGAATCTGCAATGCAGTAGATTGATAGTTTTATCAATAACCTGTTAGTATAATAATAATTCCTGGGAACAAATCTGATAGTTGTTATATTTCCTATCAATATGAGTAGGAGCTCATTAAACCTATTTACCTAGTAGTTTTAGAACCCTAAAGGAAGTTAATTATGTAGAATTCAAGAGAGCATAGAAATAGAAAAACAAAGTGAGTTGATCAGAGAGGAAGAGTCACACCTTCTGGGTTTCCCATATGACCTTGATCCTGAGATAGAATTGTAATGGGAGGGAAGTTGGCCCATAATGTTGAAAGTGAGTTTCCCACACCCAATATGTTCACAGATGTTCCTAACTACCTCAGCTTATCTCTGAGAAAATAAGAAAAGTAAGGTCAGAGATGTACATAAATGTGCTCTCACTACTCAAAACAATGATTTAAAAATCTCCCTTGATAAGTAAGCAAACAAAAACCAGCTGTGAAGTAAAATGTGGCTTTCTTGTTTTTCCTTTTGTTTGTTGGAGGAAGGCATTTAACTGACACTTGCTAGTTCTGAGTCTTGCTGGTTAAGGATTGCTCAAGCTTCTAAACAGGAATCAAGTTTAGCTATGCTTTCATCAATACCATACCATATTTCTCTCTCTCTCTCTCTCTCTCTCGGACACTTACTTTTCTCTCCCTTACCTGCAAAATAATAAGACCTATTGACTTCTTGGTCACAACTGTGTTACAAGAATTTTCAGGGTGTAGAGTATATTTAAAATGAAGAATCTACAATTCATTTGGAGAGGATGGATTTCACAGCTATAAATAATCTTTTTATGATATGACTTGTGGTCATGGTGCCAATTATATTCATCAAATGTGTTTGCAACAAATGGGAATAAACATCCCTGAAATCAAAGACAGTTTACTTTTTTCAAAATAAACACATTTATTAGTAATGTCTATGAAACATCATATAAAGTATCTAATGCATCTATGATTTTTATATTTTCAAGGTAACTGTGAGAATGAGATTTGTTGAAATAGATTGATAAAGAAGAAAATTGAAGTAAATAAGATTAAGGAGCAGGGAAGATATGAGATTTATACTTTTCTAGACCAGATAATTATGATCTGACTCCGTTTAAATTGGACTCTATGAAAACTGGTCCTATAAGAGTTGCCTAGGCAAGACTAATTTGTGTTCAATGAATTTTAGATATTTTTTCAATTTCCTTACTTTTTTAAAAGCCTGACTAATTGGAAGGAAATATAATTCAGCATACTGTATGAATATTTATTTTGATGAGTTGAAGTTGGCTTGGCAGGAATATATTTATCTACTGGAATATATGACTAGATTTGCCAATACCTCTCCTAACCTCTGGTGGAAGCACTCACCCTCTTGTTAGGAAAGTATCCTCCCTCCTCCCTCTTCTGTTTCCTTTGCTATGAGATTTAGTGGAGGCTGCCATTTAATTTTTTTTTTTTTAAGAACCTTTTCTTTCTGGCCACAGGGTCTGGATGAAGAGGAGGCAACTGTTTCAAATTGGGACATCCTTGGTACTTAATCCCACAGCTATAGGCATTGGTTTAGGAATAGGCATATTGACCCAAATTAACTCAAATCAGAGTCTCCTCCCATTTAAAAAAAAAATGGAGTAATAAACAGTAGTCCTTCTTGGAGGCCAACAATTGTAGGAGGCCACATACTTTGTGTGGAAGGTAAGATTGCATAGAAGATAATGAATATCCAGAAAAAAAGAAAAGCAGGGTGAGAATCCTGAACTCGCTCCTGGTTCCAGCTGTCCTTGAACCCAGTCCTTTCTACATTCTTTCAGGTAGTTGAAGCTGGGACTGTCTTTTTGGCTGAGGGCTTTTTGAAAGCCTTTCTTTGTTTCTTGCTCCAATGACCAAGGCCTAAAATCTAGATCTTGAGATAAGATAGCATCCATCTCATCTCTGATTGCAGAGGCTGGACAATATTCATTTCGTTTTTTTTCATACTGATTTAGAAATCTTGAAAAACTCAAAGGTAAGTTTATTGTCTCAGGTCAAGTTCCGTACTTCAATTGCTTATTTGTATATATTCATGATGATTTAAAGTATCTATTTATATTTGTCTACATTCAGATGCAACTAATATGCTATCTATGTAGTAGGCATTTTAGACATAAGCTGAAATCACAAATGAACAAGCTGTATGAAAGGCAGCTTAAAATATGACCTTTAAATTTTTTATTGTGCGTTTTTGGTCTGTCAGTTCTCATTCTATATAGTTTTATCTTGATAAAGAGAATTCCTGTTATGATAACCAACAAGGATTTAGACTTGTATCTTGGGCATTTTTATTGTGCTACATATATCTGTTGTGAAGTAGAAACCTAAAATATATATTACATCGCGCACGTGTGTGCACACACACGCACTCCTGCAATCAATCCATAATAATGCAATTTGCTATTACTGAAATTAAGATCATCTCCACTTATCACCGGCTCTTTGTAAAATATTCTAATGATAAATACAAGCTCAATGGTAAATTTTTCAAAGTCAGGTTAGATGATTTTTGTTGTTAAAAGTCCATGTTACACTGACTTTTATGCTGGCCACTTATGAAAACAATTACTATCTGTGGCCTGCCAGGAGTCTGTTGAAGCATACCACAATCATCAATGTTCATATGTAGATAGACATATTGCTATCTTTGACATCAACAGATGTAGCATTTTCATACCATACAGAAAGTAATGGTGCCTGACATTTCTAGGTTGAAAGCACTTCTTTGTTTCTTGCTGTAATGGAAATAGACTTTGTGGCCATCTTGTTCACTTCAAAATTGTATGTAAATATTTCTATAAAAATAGAGAGGTTTCCTTTTATTATCTCATGGAAGCTGGGAAAGAAAGGTGAAGAGACAACATTGCCAGACAAACTTCAGATGATTTTTAAAATAGTTTAAATTCTATATATCAAAAATAGAATTGAACTACAAGTAGTACTTGTATTTTTTTTTTTTTTTTTGGTAGATGGTGAGTTTGTATGACCTTTTCATAAAGAACTAAAGGATAGAACACTTTAGAAAGATGCAAACAGCTGAAATATCCCTACTCACTGGTATCATTTCATATTTAGGATGTTATTCTGTTGTTGAGAACAGAATGAAAACCCTATGACTTTGATTCTGAAGAATATCAAATGAGACAGCATTAGCACCCAAGATTTTCACAAAGTCCTCCTGAATCAGCTATATTTTGACCAATTTCTATTTTCTAGTGAAGCTCTGAAGTGCTAAACAAGTTGACATAATTTTTGCCGCCTGAATGTTTTGACATGGTGAGGAGTCACTGGTTACAAAAAGGATTCACAGCTAGTACAAATGTCGTTTGAGGTAGTAATTGGTACAAGTGTAGAAAAATTGTAATTGGTGTTTATATCTTGGGAGAGAAAGTGCTTTTTTATTCTTAGATCTAATGTGGATGATCTCTAATACTATAAAGTTTTGAAGCTGACCAGCTATGTTATATTCACATGGTACAGTATGGCACCCAAAGGTGGTGGAAGCCAATGGGTGAGGCTTCCCTTCAGAGTTTTCAAAAGCAGCTTTTATTGAAATTTTCCTGATTATAAGCCTTAGTTTATACTTGTTTTGTTTTTAAAGATTTTAATATTTGTTGTGAAATTCTTTTAACAACAATATGAACATTCTCGTTTATTTATTTATTTTTAAAAAGATTTTATTTACTCATGAGACACACACACACACACACACACACACACACACACAGAGGCAGAGACACAGGCAGAGGGAGAAGCAGGCTCCATGCAGGGATCCCGATGTGGGACTTGATCGAGGGTCTCCAGGATCATGCCCCGGGCTGAAGGCGGCCGGCGTTAAACCGCTGAGCCACCCGGGCTGCCCCCATTCTATTTTATTTAAAGGAATACATGTTTGAGCAGAAAATTTAGAATATACAGAAAAGTAAAAATAAGGAAAAAGTTGTTATTCATTATCTCATCATCCAGGAATAACGGCTGTTAAAACATTGATAATATTTACCTTCATTTTTCTATGCAAAGCTACATTTAAAAAATCAAATTTTTAATGATATAAATTACCATGTTATTTCCTTTTCTGCTTTTTAAATATAAAGTGATATAATAAACATTCTAATTAGCTATTTTCTTAAAAGATTTATTATAATGGTTATGTGACATCTCATTCTGTGAATGTATAAACTTCAATTAATTTTGTTGTTTTGGGAAACTTACAAAGTTTATAATTTTTTGATGTATATAACGATGCTCCAGTTCATCTTTTTGTAGGAGTTTGACAATATCTATTAACATCTGAGCTGTGCGTATCCTAAAGCTTCACAATGTGATTTTAATTATATACTTGAAAGACATTCTTGCCTATGTGTTGTAGAAGGAAAAGTTGTTGCACTGTTTACAGTATAATTGTCCTGTCAATAGGGTATAGATAATACATTAGGGTTTATTTATAGCATGGGATAATGCATAGACTTGTTCACTGAGTATAGGAAACAGTAGTACAGTACAATCCATATAAAATGAACAAATCAGATGAGTGAATTAATGTGGATGAATCCCTAAAACTTAAGTTTAGGATCAAGAAGAAAGTGACAAAGAATTCCTAGTATATCATTTATAAAAAATTTTAGGGACACCTGGGTGGCTCAGTGGTTGAGTGTCTGCCTTTGGCTCAGGGCATGATCCCAGGGTCTTGGGATGGAATCCCGAGTCGGGGTCCCCATGGGGAGTCTGCTTCTCCCTCTGCCTATCTCTCTCTCTCTCTGTCTCTCATGAATAAATAAATAAAATGTTTAAAAAAAATTAAGACACAAATACAGTGTATCTTGTTTATGGATATTTAATAGCCTTCCTGACTAATTCTAGAGATGAAATGTGTTTGATTTGTATAAAGCCAGTCCTCCCATTTGTACACAAGACCTGAACTCTTTTGCCTCCTCAGGGAGTCTGCTCCAGTAATTCTCCCCAATCTCTTTTGCATCATCATTGCTTCCTGCAGTCCTGGACCACTGCCAACATAAAAACAAAACAAAACAAAAAACCCAACTCTGCTTACCCTACTCCTCCCTCCACTGCAGTACTAGCGAACATTTCATTTTTCTGCTCCCCTTTGAGGCAAAATCCATAGAAACCTTCACTTCTTTCCTCCCATTGACTAGTCATATTTTCACTGTCCTCATTGCACTAAAACAGCTCTTTTCAAGGCTATCAGTGACCTCCCAGTTGCCAGATCCCATGGTTGGCTTTATCAGCTCCATGTGATCATTTGTCCTCCCTGATGCACTTTCTTCACTTGGCTTCCAAGAAGCCTCATTGTCTTGTCTTTCTCCCTACTGATCTGGTGTCTCTGCAGTTCCTCCTCTACTCAGTCCTCTCCAGGTTGGAGTGATTTCATCCTCAATCCCAGGTCCTCTCTCTCACTTCTGCCTTGGTCCTTTTGTTCTCTTCCAGTTCTGTGGCTTTAAATACTGTCTCTACACTGATGATGTTGCTCAAAAGGACTTTCCAGCTCAGACATCTCTCCTGAACTGAAAACTTGTATGTCTGCCTTCCTACCAGACATTTCAGATGGCTAAAGGACATCTCAAACTGAACATGTCTAAAAAGTTTCCCTGATCTCCCCAAGATATCTTCTACCCATGGTCATTTACATTGCAATTACCAGTAAGTCCATTTTCCCAGTTGTTCATTTACAACCCGTATTCAGTTTTTGCAGGAAATCTTATTGATTCGACCTTTAAAATACATCCAGCGTCTGACCACATGCACCACCTTCACTGCTACCATCTTGTTCCAATTCACTGCCATCTCTCTGTTGGTTGACTTGGTCTGCCTCCCATCTGGCACCTTCGTTTCCACCCTGCCTCTCCACAGTAAGAAACTAGATTGATCTTTTTAAAGTATAGGCCGGATCATATCACATCAGCTCAAAATCTTCTAATGGCTCTTTGTCTTTCTAAGATTGAAAGACACGTATCTTACAAGGGCTTTAAGGCCCTTCTACCCTCTGCCCTTTCCACCCTCTAATTCTTGCATTTCTGCCCCTTCTTGCATTCTGATTCTCTTACTACTGACTTCCTTGCTCCCTATGGTACAGCTGCACCAAGCCCCTCTTAAACACATAGGTATGGGCTTCTGCTCTCACTATTCCTTCTGTGTGCAACACTCTTTCCCTTTATAGCTACATGGCTCCACCTCCTTTAAGTCTTTGCTCAATGTTATCACCCTAGTGACACTCACTTTAAATACACTCTTCTCTCTAACTAGGTCTATAACCCACCAGATCCCTCTCCTGCTGTATTTTGCCCATTACCTTCTAAAGTACTGTTGAATATATTTGTTAATGTGCATTTTTAATTTTCTTTCTCCTCCGGCACCTAGATAGTAAGCTTCCATTAGAGTGGGGATTGCTGTCTCTTTGTTCACTGACCTATCTCAGACACCTAGAACAAGCCCCAGCAGCAACAGTAGACTCCCAACCAATACTGTTGAATATATTATCTATTAAGAAAGCTAGGACACAGATGGGCGTGATCATCAGCCACCTTAGGATAGTGATACCTTTGGAGAGGTAGGAAAGGGAAAAAACTTGGGGAGCTTTAGCTATACATAATGGTGAATGAAAGATAAAACAAAATCCATCAGAAAATATAACAATATTTAATACCTATTGAAAGAGTATTTTTAACTTGTATGCATTTTTAATATACATCAAAATTTTTAAAAAGGAGATATTGTGATGAACATCCTTGTACATGAATCTTTCATTTTCCATTACTTCCTTGGGCTAGATGTTTTAAAGGAACTGCAAGTTTATTTTAAATTTTATTTTTAGAGAGAGGGTAAGTAGGGAGAGGGGCCTAGGGAGAGAGAGAGAAAATCCTAAGTAGGCTCTATGCTCAACAGGAGCCTGACATGCGTTCAATCCCAGGACCCTAAAATCATGACTGGAGCCAAAATCAAAAGTCAGATGTTCAACTGACTCAGCCACCCAGGCACCCCAGGAACTGAAAGATTTAAGAATTCAAAGACTCTGAAGTTCATGATACTTATGAATAAATTGTCATTAACCGCTAGGGTACGTTAGGACTGTCATACTGTGATTTATAATGCGATACTGATATTTGATCTTTGTCTTGTTTCTGGAACAGAGCTCCTAAAAAGACTTGGAATTTCCTAAGTGATTGAGCAATAAAGGTGCCTTTTGTTATGTTAATTAGTAGCTTTGGAAAGCCCCTCAGGTAGGATGGGGGCTGGTTGCCAGTATAGCCGGTTTTCTATTAGAGGATTGGAACCTTCATCTATCCCCAGAACTTCTGTGAGAACAGAAGGGCTGGAGGTTGAATGATTACATCACCAATGGCCAATGATGTAATCAATCATGCCTAGGTAATGAAGTCTCCATGAAAACCTCAAGAAGATGGATTTGGAGGGATACTGGGTTGGTAAACCCATGGAGGTGTGGGGAAAGTGGCATGCCCGAAGGGGGCACAGGAGCTCTGTGTTGATTCCCACGTATTTTGCCCTATGCATCTCCTACATCCGGCTGTTCCTGAGTTATGTCCTTTTTAGTGGTAATCTAGTAAGTGAACTGTTTCTCTGAGTTTTGTGAACTACTCTAACAAATTAATGGAATCCACGGACGGGGGTGTGGGAAACTCTGATTTATAGCCATTCTGTCAGAAGCACAGGTAACAGACTACATTTTTGGTTGGCATCTGAGGGAGAGGGCAGTTTTAATTTTTAATTTTAATTTCCCTAAGCTTTCACTTATGGGATCAGATGCTGTCTCTTGGTAGACAGTGTCAGAATTGAGTTGAGTGGTGGGACACCCAGCTAGTATCTGAGAATTGGTTGGTGGTGCACGCTCCCCAACCCCACATTTCAGAATTGGATGACAGCATGGTTAGGCCTAGGGTGCCTGGGTGGCTCAGTCAGTTAAGTGGCTGCCTTCAGCTCAGATCATGATCTTGGGGTCCTGGGACTGAGCCCCACATAGGCTCCCTGCCCAGTGGGTAGTCTGCTTCTCCCTCTTACCATCCCTCGACTCAGGCTCTCTCTCTCAAATCAATCAATCAATCAATCAGTCAATCAATCAATCATTTTAAAAAAATGGTTAGGCCCATTTTACCACAACCTCACCAGGAATAAGTAGAATAATCCTAATCATTACCTTTTATGGAGGACTTCCTATAAACTGGCACCATCACTTGACAAAAATATCTAATTTATTCTTTCCACCAACTGTATGTAATTAGCACTTTATTAGCCCCATTTTTCAGATGAAGAAACCAAGACATGGATACAAATATATTGCCCATCACTCAGCTTGAAAATGACAGAGCCAGTATCTAAATTCATAGTTACATTCCATTAAAGTTTATGCCCTTGACCAGGGCATCATAAAATTTTTCCTCTCTTGAAATGTAAAAAGTTATCTTGTGGTTTTAGGCAACTTTTTTCACCTGAAACAATGCTTATGAAATAATTCCTATTCTTGGAATTAATTTTTTCCCCAGTGTTATGACAGGGTATTGTTTCTTTACATTCATTTTCTTTGGATCACAATGAACACTTTTGATCTGTCTTGAGGTCTTATTTCATTTTGTTTCCATTTATTTGTTTCCCATTGTCCTAGTTATTTTCCTCAATATCTAGTCTTTCATTTTATTGTGCTTCTTTTTTTTTTCTTGTTCTCTATATTTTGACAACACTTCTAAGGTTTGTCTTCTGTAGAGATAATGACTTTCTTTTGTTTTCTTCCAAACAGCTTCCAATGTGAGTTAAAGCCCAAGAATTTAATGTTCTCTAAACACATCTTTATCTCATCTCATTCTGTTTCCTTTCTAGATCTTACTGTTTTAATCTCATCCTACTTTCCAATCGGTTCACTCTATTGGTCCCTTATGGCCCTTTCTACCACTTTATGGAGGTGATGTCTGCTTGTATTTTATTGAAGATGTTATATGTTAAGGAAAGTATATACTTCTCTTTCCTGTGATAAAGATTTTTTTTAAAAAATATTTTATTTATTTATTCATGAGACACAGAGAGAGAGAGAGGCAGAGACACAGGCAGAGGGAGTAGCAGGCTCCATGCAGGGAACCCCACGTGGGACTCCATCCGGAGTCTCCAAGATCACGCCCTGGGCTGAAGGCGGTGCTAAACCGCTGAGCCACCCAGGCTGCCCGATAAAGTTCTTTAAAAGACATTTTCTCCTCTGGACCTTCATAATGATATTTCTTTTTCCTTCTTATGGTTTTTTCCCATTGGTCATTTGATTTATTTTATATTTAGCAATAAAAAATATGAAGCTATGATTCCAATTTCTCTTGTCTTCCATCCATCTTCTTGACTGCAGGATGGACTTCTTTCTAGGATTTTGTAGGTGGATGGCCAGCTGGACCGCCTAGATCCCAGGATATTAGGTTTACTAGTTTTCTAGTTTTCTTTGAATGAGCTCTATTGTACAAATATGAGATCTTTATCTATCACCACCAACTTTCTGCATTGATCCTTACATCTGTGTTCCCTGGCATGCAGAAGCAATAAGTTTATTAAAAATTGTATTTTTCATCATGCATTACTGGCCCCATTTTTGTTTTTGCCTATAAATGCTTTAGTATTGAGAAATTCAGTGCAAGGCTTCCTACCAAATCTCCCTTGTTGCTCTCCTTTTGTTTTGGGGAGCTGTAATTACTGAATTGCTGTAAAAAGATGAATGGTGAGAAAGAAAAAAAGGAGTACTCTAACTTACACTTACTCCCACTCCCTCCACCCTCTCCCCTTACAAAATGGCAATAAGGCTTCAAGGTTTTCTTGTTGATATAGACCTGGGCCTCTATCAGGGAAGAGGCAATAATCTATATGTAAAATGTTTTCCTATATTGTTGTTGGCAAGTGAGATGGTATTATTTGATGAGGAAAACCATAGTTAACTCTCCTTATGTTTTTCTCTGTACAGAACTAATAAATTGTAGTAAGAAAAAAATCTAAAATATTTTTGTGAAAATTTTCAGATTATTGCCAGGAGCAGTAACATAGCTTTGTCATTTCTTTCCCCAAATTTTTCTTTTGAAAAATTTTAAGCCTATAAAATGAACCAAATAATAATAAAACGAATACTTTTGCAGTTTTTTAAAAAAGATTTTATTTGAGAGAGAGAGAGCATGAGCAGGGCGGAGGAGCATAGAGAGGGGAAGAATCAGGCTCTCCACTGAGCAGGGAGCCCAATGTGGGACTCGATCCTGGGACCCTGGGATCATGACCTGAGCCGAAGGTAGATGCTTACCCAAGAGCCACCCAGGCACTCTACTTTTGTAGTCTTAACCTAGATTTACTAGTTAACATTTTGTTACATTTGCTTTTACCCTCTTGTACTCTCTGTTTCTCTGCTATATTATTTGACATTCAATTACAGGTGTCATGACACTTCATTCCTAAGCATATTAACATAGCTCTCAGTCATGATGGAGTAACAAGGGCTAGACTTATTCTTTTACAGAAGCTTAAAAAATGGACCAAATATATGGAACAACTGCTTTCAAAAATTGAGCAACAGATAGCACAGGAATATTATTATAGAATGAAGAAACAAACAAAATAAGCCCTATAATCACTCCGGGTTTCTTTTGCCCACAACCAATTTCTGGACAGAAGACACAGGAAGGGGGGGCTTAAAAAGAACCATGCAAACATGCTGAGTTGAAGAGATGATTAGAGTTCAGCGGGACTGTTTCTGCTAGAAGTTGCAGAAAGGTAGGAAAAAGAGATCCAGGACTATGTATAATGATTTTTCTTAACACTTGGCTGAGTACTATGCCTCATAGGGCTGACCAAAAATGACCAGATAACTGTAAGATGAACAATCACAAGAATTGGGGTGCCTGGGTGGCTCAGTGATTGAACGTCTGCCTTTGGCTCAGGATCCTGGGGTCCTGGGATCGAGTCCTGCATCGGGCTCCCTGTGCATGGAGCCTGCTTCTCCCTCTGCCTGTGTCTCTGCCTCTCTGTGTCTTTCATGAATAAATAAATAAAATCTAAAAAAAAAAAAAAATCAATGCGGGGGAATTTCATGTTCTAATCAATCAAAGTAGAGTTGGTCCACTAGGACATTCAGTACAGACCCCAGATAGGTTATGATTTAGTAATTCTGAACTATTCCTGGAGTAAAGGCTACTCTAGACCTGTCATAGAAAATTTTACAAAAAAGTCTTGAAGGGAGAAAATTGATGTACAGGTAACACTATCTGTGAAAATAAAAGCCACAAATTCTTTAAAGGATACAATAAAATACCACATAGCATTCACAAAGGCCAGGATCCAATAAAACTACTGGATAGGCCAGGAAGAAGGAAAAAAATGACCTGAAATCAGGAGAAAAATCAGTCAGTAGAAACAGCTCCAGAAGTGAGAATGATGATAGAACAACTCTGATAACAATGTATAAATATTTAAAAGAAAATACACATATGATGGGAAAAGAAATAAGAAATCAAACAAATGAAACCACCACATAAAATTTCCAGATACTAAAAATACAATTTTTGAAATAAAGATTGTCCTGGATGATATGAAAAATCCACAGATTTCAAGGACATATCAATGAACTTGAAACCCTAGAATCCTAAAGGAAGCAAACAGAGAAAAAAAAGAAAGACTGAAAAAAAGAATGGATATGAGGTGAAAATAGGGCATGTCCCAGATAAACTGGGAAATTGTCACCTACTTATTGGTGATATAATAGTCTTCCCTGCAGGTTTTCTTTCCACAGTTTCAGTTATCTGTGTCAACCATGGTGCAGAAGGAGATGATCCTCTTTCTGACATATCATCCAGTGGCCAAGAGAAGCCAAACACTATGTCATAGTGCCCATGTCACTTACCTCACTTCATCTCATCATGAAGGCATTTTGTCATCTCACATCATCATAAGAAAAGAGAGATGAGTACAATATATTTTGAGAGAGCACATTCACATAACTTTTATCATAGTATTTTGCTATAATTGTTCTATTTGATTATTGTTAATCTCTTACTGTGATTAATTTATATATTAAACCTTATCTGAGGTATGTATATATAGGAAAAATATAGTATATATATATATATTATATATATAGTTTGACTCTATCTGCTGTTTCAGGTATCCACTGGGGATCTTGGATAAAACTATAAAGGGAATAATTTACAAAAATTAAAAACCTTAGGGATCCCTGGGTGGCGCAGTGATTTGGCGCCTGCCTTTGGCCCAGGGCACGATCCTGGAGACCTGGGATCAAATCCCATGTCGGGCTCCCAGTGCATGGAGCCTGCTTCTCCCGCTGCCTGTGTCTCTGCCTCTCTCTCTCTCCCCCTGTGTGACTATCATAAATAAATAAAAATTAAAAAAAAAACCTTAAAGTGAATAAAGTAAAAGTTAAAACTTTATAATGAATGAGGGGACTACTGGATTAAGTTTAACCAAGATCACTTGGTTAAAGTAGCAGCTATTAGTGGAACCAATCTATTTTTTTTTTGTTTTGCAATTGTCAAAATGTGGGATAATACATTGAGAACATGTGAATATTATGTCCCTCAATCACATTTTACATATTGCTTTTTGTACCCACTAATGAACCTAAATAAATTATTACATTTGAGCTGGAAAATGGCAGCTTTCTTATTTTATCATTTCTTTTGAGTTTGTTAGTTGGCATTCTTATGTAAAGAAGATATTTCCTTAACTGCCCCTTTTGACCTTCTAATATTCTTATGGACTCCTATATTAGAATCATTCTTTATTGTGCTCCAATCATTAGAAAAATTGATCAATGGGAACTCTTGCAAACTGGCTTCTTTGTTGTTTTGGTCTGTCCCATTTGTTTCTGAGTACTTTCTTGCTTATGTTACAAGATGTTCCAGTTTAAATTTGTAAATTTCATTTTCCATTGCTTTATCTATTTATATACAGGAACTCTGTTGTTTTAGTTATTGATCTTTATAATTTTACTATCTGGTAGCAGAAACCCCCTGTTATTATTCTTCCTTTTCAGGATTCTGGGTTTTTTTTTTTTTTTTCCCCATGTACACTTCAGAATTTACCCATGGAGCTTTCAGAAAAAAAAAAAATCATTGATAATTTTCTTAGGATTTCACTGATTAGTATACTAACCTGGGGAGAATTAGCAAATGTTTACTGATACTAAATTGCCGGGTCCTACAAGAGGTAATGTCTTTCCATTTGTTCTAGTCTCTCTTACTTTTCCTTCCTTCCTTCCTTCTTCCTTCCTTCCTTCCTTCCTTCCTTCCTTCCTTCCTTCCTTCCTTCCTTCTTCCTTCCTTCCTTCCTTCCTTCCTTCCTTCCTTCCTTCCTTCCTTCCTTTAATAGAGTTTTCTTTTTCAAGTTTATTTTTGTTACTTTAATTGGATTTTTCTCTTTCAATATATCTTCCAATTGGTATCATTTTTAATTTTATGAAGGCTATTTACTTTTGGTGAACTAATTTTATGTCCTAATAGATTGCTTAATTTCTTTAATATTTGTGTTAGTTTTATCATTAGTTCTCTAGGTTCTGGGTTTTAAAGGTCCACTATAATGTCATCTACAAAATAGAGGTAATATTAGTTCATTTCCCCTCAATTCTTATGCTTTTAATTGTTTTCCTTTTTTTAGATGGCCATGGCTCATGGCTCTAGTGCAGCTAAATATTGTAGTAGTGGTAGGGGATGTGGCTTTATTCCTGGCTTAGTGGGAGGCATCTAGTTTGTTCTTATTTATGTAAATATATATATATATATATATATATATATATATATATAAAATGTATTTTTAAAATGAGCATTGAATTTTTTGAAGATATTTTAGCATTTATGAGGATAATTAGATGATTTTCTTACTTGGATTTATAATTAGGTGAATTACATTAATATGATTTCTTATATTCCTGGAAAGAATTTTACTTGGTCATGAAGTATTATAATTTTTAAAAATGTGCCGTTTGATTCTGTTTGCTAATGTTTTATTTAGTAATTTTTCACTGATTATTTGTGAGATTGTTCTGTATGTGTATGTGATATTTGTCAGGATCTTTAGGTATATATGTTGTACTTATTTCACAGACAGTAAATCTTGAAAATTTCCTTTATTTTCTTTACCTTGAGCAATTTAAGAAACATTGAGGTCATCTGGTTCTTGAAGAATTGGTAGAATTCCACTCAACCATCTCGTTTTTGTAGGGAACACGCGGAGTACTTTGATGACTTTATTTTTTTCTGGAAAAATTTTTCTGATTATGCTTTCTCTCTATGGTGTCATTTTTTGGAATTTCTTTTGATCTGAAAAAGAAGCCTTCATTTTACTAGTTAAGACTGAAGGTTTGGATAAACTTATATATTGAAAGTTATTCACACTGAAAAATAATTTTTAAATCAATGAAGAATTTTAATGACTGCCATCCAGAACTTTCCAATTTTATTGAGACAGAGGCAATTTTTGGAGCAAGGAGGTTGGATAGTGAGTAAGAGAACCAATATTGGACGGTAAAATTTGATTTTGCAAGGCAGGATGGGGGGGTCACTAATGAGTAAAATAATGAAGGAACAATAGCCTGAAGAAAAGAAAGAGACTAAGAATATCACCATTTTTTCTTCAATTGATCTATTTCCATATAACTATGGAAAGCTTCCGTGAGGAAGCTATAACCCAAACAGAAGTTAAAGAGGGAGTTCTTTGCCCTTCAGGAAATGCAAGCTGCTTGCATTTCCAAACATGACTCCTGAAGATGTGTATTATCTCAACTTGAATTTAATCCAGAAACTATGAGGTTAACTAATAGTTTTGTGTATTAATCCTCACTGAACTGTTTGTGAATGAGTTTGTGTGTCCCTCATCTCCATCAAAAAGCACTTTAGTTATCTAATTTCATACACAAACCCACACATATGTAATGTATGGAAATACAAGCACTTTCATAATAATTGGGTAATTGAATAAAAGTTAAAGAAAAACAGCTAATCTTTATTATGTCAGATTAGTCCATGTTCTCAGCACTGGCCTACACTAACTTATTTAATCTTCATATTACCCCTGTACGATAGAGGTTGTTAAATAATACTAATATATAATAATAATACTAATTTCACAGATAAGGAAACTCTGGGGCATAGAGAGATTCACTGGCCCACCTAGACTTACATAGTAAGAGATGGAGAAGACACTAACTCAATCTAGGAGTTTGCTTTAGAGTCATTCTGCTCAGCGATAGTTGATGCCCTGTAATTTCTGCCTGCAAGGAACTTGAACACCATTATGAATGCAGCCTTGTCTACAAACAGCAGGTACCATGTAGAGGTGGTATTGTACAGCAGGTAGAAAGGTAGCTGTACTTAAAATCTGCTGCCACCAGCCAAGAGATCTTGGGCCCAGTTCTCAGCCCTTCTAAGCTTCAGTTATCTGTTTGGACAATGAGATAGTGATTAAAGTAACTTCAGAGATTTATGATGAAGCTCAAGCAAGATACGCCACCCAAAGCACTGAGCAGAAGGTCCATCATATTTGAACGACTTCATAAATGTCAGCAACTGTTTCTGTTCCAGAGCTTTGCAAGGTGTACAGCCTGTCCTTTGGAAACACAAATTCAGAGATCAGCCAAATAAACCCAATAGCTAGACACAGGCTAATGGGTAGCCCTGAATTAGGAAAACACAGGCTGTGATGGGGATTGTCAGGAGAAAGACAGAGAGAGAGAGAGAGAGAGAGCGCATGCCTGGCTCTGGGGACGAAGATGGTGGAGAAAATGGTATTCGAGAGATCCTGAGTTTATAATGCACCTTCTGATGATGGGGATGAGAAGTCCGTTGTACTGTGATTCTTCCTGAGAAGTGCAGAAAACAAGGAAGGGGAACTGGTCACGCGATTGTGGACTCTGGTCCCAGATGGCCTGGGTTTGATTTCCAGCTTGGATATTCACTAGTTTTGTAAAACTTATGGACCTGGTTGCCTCCTTTGTGAAGTAAGAATCATAGTAAAACTTACATGTGATGCATTTCATAAGTTCATACACATAAAGCTCTAAGCATGGCTGCCATCAATTAATATGTATAAAAGTGTTAGTATAAAATAATGCAAGTCAGCAACCAAGGGTTTCACTTTCTTCTTGATCAAGAAGGATGAAGAATTAGAAGGGGGTCATGGGGACAACCCACAATGTAGCTGTGCTGAGAGAGGTCCCAAGCCCAAAGTGGAGCTCAATCCCAGGATCCTGGGATCATGACCTGAGCCAAAGGCAGATGCTTAATCAACCAAGGCACCTAGGTGCCCCAAAAATGCTCCTTTCAATATTAAAGCCAAATGCAATGTCACTATATCTTTGCTAGGTCTCAGTCAAATATATTTTTCACTTTGGTTTGATTTGTTTCCTGACACATTTGCCCATTGTCCAAGGAGGTTCAGAGTCTTCTTATCTTTGTGGACTCATGACTTCTTGATTTTCTTTAGCTGCCCCCAAGACATTAAAGGATTCACACAGGATGGGGTTTAAGTTGCTAACTCTTCTCCAGTGAAATTCTGGTATTATAAATACATTGCATATGGGGGCACCTGGGTGGCTCAGTGGGTCAAGCATCTGTTTTCAGCTCAGGTCCTGATCTCGGGGTCCTGGGATTGAGCCCCATGTCTGGCTCCCTGTTCAGCAGGGAGTCTCCTTCTCCCTCTCCCTCTGCCTCTGTCCCCGCTCATGCTCTCTCTCTTTCAAATAAATAAATATAATCCTTAAAAAAAATTGTTACACATGAAAGGAGAAATAAAAAAAATTAAGATATTATGAATGAGGGTTATCATCAGTTGGCTTATGCAGTTTTGAGGAAATGCAGGTGGAAGAGCCTCATTATTTAAACAAGGAGGCAGGATCTGTGGTGGTTCAGGATTCCTCTGGGGAGTCCAGAAATTCCCCCAAGACTTCATAAATTGTCTTTGGACATGTCACTTCAGCTTTCTGAGCCATGAGTTTTCTCATTTGCGAAATGATGTAAATAATGAATGTTTTCCTCATAGGTGGATCTAATAGACATCTATTCACTACTTATTATTACTGTTAGCTCTGTGATGTGATGTTTCATTAATTAGAATATTAAATTGCCTTTGTTCTCACCATGATTCTATCTTCCTATTTAATGCAAAACAAGATTCTAAGGCACCTTTTGAATCACCAAAACAAGGTTAGATTATGCTCATGAAATATGAATGTTGAGGGCAAGGATTCACAACTGAGGGTGATTCTGTCCTCTGGGGGGCATTTGGCAATCAAGCAGACATTTTTGGTTGTTACAATTGGGGAATACTACTGATATCTAGTAGGTAGAGGCCAGAGATGCTGCTCAACATCCTACAATGCACAGGACAGCCCCTAAGACAAAGAATAATTTAGCCTAAAATATTAATAGCATTAAAGTTGAGAAAGCCTGGTCTAGGGTATTTTACTATAACTGCTTTAGTAATTGTAACCCATTTTCTTTATGCCCCCAGACTTTACCAGACACAATGCTTTATTAATCGGAAACCATTTTTTGAAGCTTGCTGAATAATAAGTTTAATATATATTATTGGGGCTTACACATTAGGAATATCATCTTGATCACGAAGTTTGAGAAGTCCTGAAGTAAACTATTAAGAAAGCGTGTAGTGTACATTTTCCAGAACTCTAAAGAATGAGGTGGCTTCTTTCTGTGTCTGGGGCAGTCTGAGCTAGAGGGGCTAGTGGTCATCAAGGGTATTTAATATTTATTTATTTATTTATTTATTTATTTATTTATTTATTTATTTATTTTATTATTTCCAATCTCAGGACCTGAGCTTCATACAGAGCACTCGATGTGGCACTGGACATCTTAGGAGATAAATAGCTCTTCTGGAAATGACATGGAAATAACCCTGCCCTACAACCTAGCTTGTCCTTAAATAGCTAACTCAGTCAACTGCCATTTTAACCTTGCTTATGCAAATTCATGAGTGTAATAATGAATTCTTCCTTAGTTTTTATCTCCCTTCTCAGCATTCCCTTCTTTTTCTGCATATAGGTCTGCGAAGGTCTATAAAAATCCATGGAAGTGTCATCAAAAAAGCTACTTTCTTCAGGCATTTGTGAGAAAAAAATGATGATGCGAAGCCTGTTTTTGAACTCAGAGAGTCATGGGCTTGATTGAACTCAAGCACGTACATACATCCATGACCTTGGACAAGTCTACTCCGGAAGCCTCAGTTCTCACTCAAAAAATGAAGGTTAGGCCCAGTTGGTTAAGCATATGCCTTTGGCTCAGATCATGATCCCAGAGTCCTGGGATTGAGCACCACATTGGGTCCCCTGCTTCATAGGGAGCCTGTTTCTCCCTTCACCTGTCGCTCCCCCCTGCTTGCTCTCTCTTCTCTGTCAAATAAATAAATAAAATCTTTAAAAAATGAAGTTTATTATGAAAGTAAATGGCTATGTGCTAAGAATAATAAATGCTAAACGAATAGTAAAAAGTGTTATGACAATGACCATTTATCAGAACCTGTCCCAGATTATCTTTTTCTGTCTCATTTTATGGTATGCAGTGTTTAGGACACTGGACCGCTCGGTGATCCCTGAACACTCGGTGTTTTATCACGCTCTGATAATTCCTCCACAGAACACTCCACTTGTCTGCCTGTCAAAAGCTAAGCCACCCCCAGGGCCTACTTCATATGACATGTGTTCTGAGAAGCCTTTCCTGAACTCTCCATTCATAATCAGACTCCTTTGCACTCCTGTGGCACTTAGGACTTTGTTTACACAGCTCTAAAAGGCTGCTTACAAAGTTGTCTAATGCTCTAGGTGCATGTCTCTGAGCACTATGAGGTCCCACATACCAAGCTGGCCCATGGGGTGCTCTGTGAGAATCTTCTGAAGGAATGGCTTGAACTTTGTTTTGGTATGAGCAAGTAGAACATTCAAGAAGGAATGGAATATGGTTGCATAGAGGCCCTTCTTGCATCATGCCTAAGACAGAGAAGAGAAAGCACTCGACAGTGGAGGCCTTCCTGTTTTTACTAGGAAAAGTGATAGAATGGATGGGAGAGGAGAAGAAGGTATTTCCAGGGAAGTTTTAAAAAATCCTTCTGTTCCTTCTCCTATGGTTGCTTTCATAGACGAAGTTAATATTCACCAAGTACCCACCATGAGCCATGGACTGTGGAAGGTGCTGGCATTACACTAAGGAACAAGATAGTTGGAACTCCTGGTCATACATAATAATAGTCCTTTGTCCTTTCCTACACACAGATAGATTGTGTCCTCCTGTGATCTGGTCTCCTTTAAGGCATATTCCTCTAGATTTAAGTAAACCAACTGCAACATGACTGAATCTTTCATTTGGTCTTAGGAGCCTACAGCTGTCTCTGGGGGGCATTGGCCCAAATGATCAACTATTTTGAATTTGTCATGTCACCAGGTATAGGAATCACTATAGTTTGACAGATGTTAATTTGGCCACATTATTCTCCCCCAAACTACAAGCAGAATAAGAAATAATTACTCCATCTTTGGAAACCATCAAAGCTTTAGGATTGATGTGAACACTGAAATGATTGTAGAAGGCTTTGCTTTTATTATCCGCTAGCTATTTGTTTACAGCCTGGCATCCCTGGCTTGTGTTCTTCAGAGATTCAGGGTGTTCTTAAGTGATTAGGACTCATTGTGTTTATGATACATATTCACTCACGTTTTTCAAAATGGATGTGTGCATGAATTGGGCTGGATTTAGTTTCCTTTTTCTTTCCAGGTGAGCTTAAAAATCCGAAGGGGGAAAACCCCCCAGCCGAACAGGAGCATTAGATGCATGCCCCCCCCCCTCCTTTATTCATTTCTAACTAATGCTTTTCATCTCGGAGAGTACATGAATATGTAAGTGCAAGCTCTGCTTATTGTGAACTCGGAACAAAGGGTAGTGCTGTGGATTTCAATGCGTTTGGACCATAATGTGCTGCTTTCTTGATAATGGGCTCTTGGCATTGAAATGAAAAGCAAACATATCATTAAGAAGGCGCTCCATAAAAACTGTCTGTCATATATCTTAAGCTTCATTAGTTTAGATTAATGACTTACTTGATATACATGACAATAGGTGAAGCAAATCTTTGTTTATTTATTGACAATTAAATGTGGTGGTGACATGCATAAACAGGCTTCCCTCTGATTAGTTCCATGTTTTAAAGTAACTTTGTGTTATAAAACTTGTTAACTACAGTATCATTTTATTGAGCTCTGCAGGGTGAATGATGTGATCTACATTGAAAGACATCAATATTGCTCCCATTCCTGGCAGCCACTGGAGCATTGTGCTCCCAGATTGGAGTTGATAGCTCATTGTACAAATGCAGGGACCCAGAAAATGTCCAGTTATTGAGCCTCTGCCCTGTGAGGACAATGTTCTATTCATGGAATCTGGGTGCAAGGTCACGGACCGAAACTTGAATGAAGGAGAAGATTCAAATTAGCTTCACGGTTCTGCCGAGGACCTCCCTGAAATTCGGGGTTTGGAAAGCGCGGAGCTTTTCTCAGACTATCTTGGTGGAGAATAAGGCTTCCTAATGCCACGCCAAGGAGTGTGTAAATAAATATAGCACGTTCTAATTCGGAGGCTGCTATGGACCAGGCAAGCTTACCTCTTCAAAAGATGCTGACGTGCCTGTATTACGTTGATTCTGGTGACATGAGAAAGCTTCCAAGAACACCTCGCCCAGATGTACCGTTTTAGAAGAAATTGAGAAGGCAGGGGGAGGGAAGAGGAGTAAAGGGGAGAAGGGCAACGTGGCATAGAATTTATCTGCATGAAATATTTGTGGTTTGCCTTTCCACGAATTCCAAAGTTGGAGGCTGTCAGGGATAATCGGCCCTTCCCATCAGGGACACCCCGTGGTTCTCCTTAATAGCTCCCTTTTATGTGCCGTCAGCCTTCCAAAATATATTTAGAAAAGACTTATTCAGAAGGAGGCATCAAATAAAATCCATGTTGCAGTTGAGTGTTACAAATGATTTCTGGACTCCATTCTGTGCTATTAGGTTCTCTGTAGAATTGTCATACAAAGTAAAAAATAAACTCTCAGCCAGCTTTGAAAGAGAACTCGTTTGACAAAAGAAACCGGCTTATTGTGCAAAGCCACTCACAGCAGTGAGGGGAGGCAGATCTCCCTGAACGTGGGAGTCCGATGAAGCATCTTTGCTTTCCTTGGGCGGCCCTGGCCCCAGATCCAATCCGCACCTAGTGATCTTTCCTATAGATCTCCTGGGCAGAGTCTGAATGCGAAGGAGAGGATGACAGTCATCTAGGTATTATCTGATTTTACCTACGGTCCCTCATGTGGCTCACGCACAGACCTTGTCCTAAGATGACTGTGCAGTTGTTCTGTTCCTAAGCGCCAATAACGTTTCCTGGGCTTGTTATGTGAGACCGATGCCTGTGACAGAGGACTAACCAAATTCTCCTTTGAATCACACTTTTCCGTTTCTCCTTCTTAGATAAGCCATTCCCCCCTGGCTTCCCCCAGTGCCCCAGTCTTTGTTAGAGCCTTGTCACTGTCACCTCTTCGCCTGGGAAGAGCGAGCTGGGGTGTCTAACCTTGCGGACAGGCCTTCAGATGGCAGCGTGATGCGAGTGATAAAAACCTGCCCTCGTGTCTTACCCGTCTTCCAGGGAGTTTGTCCTTTGGATTAGTGCTAACCCCTTCCCAGAAGAGCAAGGCCGGAGTGCTGAGGTCTGGGGGCGGGGACCTCCTGTAGGGACCCTGGGGTTTAAAAAAAATAACCTTTATCTGTGTCCCAGCTGCTGACTCTTCTCTCTTCTTCCTGTTTGAAGACTTGAAAGCCCTGCTGAAACCCTCATGTGGTGAGTTTTGGATGTTTCCAGCACTTCCATGCTAAGGGTTCCCACCGAGTCCTGAAAGTTCTCCAGTGAGTAATCATTGTCATCGGTGAGCCAGGAAAAGGCTTGGGGTGACCAGCCACTCATCCCTTTTCTAAGGGACACATCCTTAGACCCGCCTTAGATGTGCCTGGTCACATCCTTAGTTTTTTAAAAATACTTTTCTAGTATGGAAAAGCCTGTGTTTGCAAAGAGAAAAACAGAGGGACAGAATTATCCTAAGGAAGATGTGCACTATCCCGGTGAAGATTTCATGGGTTCATTTATCCACGTGTTGAAATTTTTCTTCCTTGTGATTTTGGAAACCTATTTTGAATTTCTGTTTAGATATTGTTCCATTCTCTTTTATGAAGAAATAACAGTCTTCATAGATTTATCTGTGGTTTATCTCTTTGGTTCATGTTTATGAACTAAGTTTTTTTTTTTTCATAACTGGGAGCTGTTAGATCGTAATATGCATCTGAAATGATGTAAGAAAACTGGTTGAAAGATAAATTGACTAAGGCGTGTTTTATTATTTGACAATGGTGCTGACGCTGACATAGAATTATGTAAAAGAAATCGGTGTGATAAGGTTTTTGTAGGAGACCAGTAGCAGCTGAGCTCTCGCAAACCACGATCCTTACTAAACCACAAAATTAAATGTAAAACATCTGCACTTTCAAGATAATAAACAATTTTTTTTCCAGGACAAGCAAATGAACATGCTAAACTTTCCCAATGCCAGATTAAACCAAAGCTGTAAACACTTTTTTTTCCTCTGAGGAGAAAATTGTTGTATTTGTCCAACGTTTCACCAACTCTGCCTCATTAGGCTTGATTTACCTATTAGAAGGAGATATTCACACGCTAGTCAGGAGCTCCAAAAGCACTAATTCTTTCCCTAAAATGCTTTGCTTATTTTATTTTGCTCCCCTTTGTTCACGAGACTCAGCCTTTCTTTCAAAATTGCACCCTCTCTTCTCTGTTGCAGTGTTCTGAGGATCCGAATACAAATGATCATTTACAAATTGAAGGTTAACACAGAAATGCATTGTACTTGTGATTTGATGAGTAAAAACAAATCACAAAATAAGAACAAATAGCAGTATTATCCCATGGGAAAGAACCTTGTGTATTGATCTATTCTTTCCCAGCTTGAAATGTGCCACTATTGTAGTTCCACTTGATTATGAGGCTTTTTTATCACTTCCCCTGGTTGATTCAACTTGAGTGCTTCTGACATTTGCAAAGTTTCTCACATATTCTGCTGAGCAGCAGGGGAAACCTTGTTAATGAAGAAATAACAAGCTGAAGATTTGAATAAATATTTAGCTGATTGAAAGGAGGTATACAGTTAATTTTTTTTTTTTTTTAATGCTGACAACTGAGGAAACTCACCAACATGCTTTGCTTGTGTTAGCTAAAAATGGGTTCTAGTAGATTCTTTGCTTCACCACAGGGCACTTTCATTTCCTGATTCTATTATAAACTAAGTGGCCACCTGAACCTGCCAATGAACTTGTTCTATTGTGTTTTTCTATTTTTAATCCTGAAAGAGTAAACACATTTCTCATCAGATGTGTTACAGAGCACCATACATTGGAGAGATTTATGAAGGTGCCATTGGGTTATTACAGACCATTCATTTATAAATAAGTGTCTGTTCTGAGAGGAAACTGTGAACGATAGCAGCATTTCCATCATTCCACAAATCTATATTATAAAAGTGTGTAGGTATTTTTTTTTTTAATACTTGCTACAATGGCATGGAAACAACCTGGATTTTGTGCCTTTTTAGGCTGTGTTTTCAGCCCTAATATATGATTAAAGTTTTGGTCTCATAACCTAGGTGGTGTTTTATGAGACTCATAGCAGCAGCAGTGAGAAGGAGCAGAATGGTTCCATCAGCTTCAAGGATTAATTTCAAGAGCTCTGTGAGCATGGTTGGGCTGTTTAAGGAGTGCTTGCTGGGAGACATGGACACCTAGTAGAAACTCTTGTTTTCTCCCTCAGTACCCCCGTAGGTTCTGTCCCCTGTGAGAGAGCCTCCCGTGTCTAAGACATGCACCTGTGCTTTCAGAACATTTTTGGCACACATGAGTTAGTATCCTGATCTGAGAATGTCTGAAGCTATCTTCCAAAGAACCCTCCACATGCCAAAATCTTTGACGAAGACTCTTTGAACAAATGCATTGGGTGAAGGTGAGAAGAGCCAAGTGCATTTGGCACGAATGTTACTGAGTAAACGTCTGCTTCCACGTGTGACATAACGTTCTGAGAATCATGACACATAAGGTAGTCTAAGAGCCTCAAAAGATGCCTTAGTGCCCCCTAGAATATACTGGAAAAGTCTGCAATTAAATGAATAGTCCCAGGCACAAGGGGGCAGACATCTACTTCTCAAAGAAGCCTACACCATCTTTCCATAGACGTTGTTGTCGGAGGGTTTTTCAAGTTGGGCCAAAATTTGCTTCTCACTTTAACCAAGACCTTAGTGCTATGTTTTGGGCCAGACAAAACAGATATCCTCTTACTTGGCTCACTGCCACTACCCACACTTGATAGTAGCAGTGATGCTCCTCTTTTATATACTAAATATCCATTGTTTCCTCTGGATCAGTGCTTCTCTCTAATTTCACTCCCACGAGATTCACTGGGGGAGTTTAAAATGTAGGTGATCTTTCCAGAACATTAGATTCAGTAGGTCTGTGTTACAATCCAGAAATCTACCTGCCTAGGAAATGGTGGTATTGTTATTATTCACGTTTTATAAATAAGGAGACTGAGGCAGAGACAGTGAGTAATTTGCCCAGGGTCCCCTTGCTGGTAAGTGGCAGGAGCTAGGATTTGAACTTTAGAACTTAAGTAGGGTTTTCACTGCCACCACTGTAAGGGGAAATGTAAGCTAGCAGTAAATAGTAAAGGATCTTCAATTATAGAAAAAGAACTTAGGACCTAATCACTTATGAATAGGACTGATATGGTAGTAATTATGAATAGTACTAATGAGAATAATAATAATAATAATTATTCTTTACTAAATATTTATGTCCACTGTAGTACCTACTAAGGTGGCACTCACCAAGTTTTTTTTTTGGAGCACAAATTTGGCAGGTTTAAAAAGTTAAGCAAGTTTCTTAACTGCAGTACTTGCCAGAGCCTTTAATATGTTAATTTTCCATTTTTATACTCAGGAACATATTATGGTTCTAAAGTATACTTGCCAAATGAGATTTTTCTCTCTCTCTGTCTTCCCTGCCTTTTTGAGGAAGATCTCCTAGGGAAGTATCTTAGAAAATTCTTTAGGAATGATCTCCTAAGGTATGCACTAACATTTGAACACGTAATATCTACCATAACTTCTGGTCACCTGCCTAGCTATTTACCCCTAGTAGGTCTCCTACTCCACAAAGGTCACTTGAACAACAACATTGACGTAGTCATGGCTTTGGAGTTTTTTTATTTGTTTTTTTTTTTTAAGATTTTATTTATTTATTCATGAGAGACAGAGAGAGAGGCAGAGATACAGGCAGAGGGAGAAGCAGGCTCCATGCAGGGAGCCCGACGTGGGACCCAATCCTGGCACTCCAGGACCAAGCCCTGGGCTGAAGGCAGGCACTAAACCGCTGAGCCCTCCAGGGACCCCCCGGCTTTGGAGTTTTTAAAAAGTTACTTTACATTGAAGAGTACACCCCAGCAACTTTACAGGGCCATGTGACAGATTATACTGAAGCATTCTGGAGCAGAAGAGCTGCAGAATTTGGTAGCATTGTCCGGATAGAAATAAGAGGTCAGGAACAGCAGTTCAGATCTAAGTGTGTTGTTGCTGGTCCTTCCAGCACAAGAGTTTAGAACATGGTGTTAGAGTCTGAGACATATGAGAGGTCACCAAATGCATACAGTAATGACTGGCTACTGAGAGTGAAGGGAAGGGAAGAGCCTAGGAAGAATTCATGGTCTTAAGACTCTAAGACCAGGGGAAAAAACTGTTGATAGGAAAAGGAAAATTTTGCTAATTATACCAGATTCTGGCATAGGGTGAGGTGGGGAAGGAGCAAAGAATAAATGTTCACCCAGCACTTACTATGTGCTCCATATTTACTCCCCTTTATAAAAATTGATAAGGGCTTCAGGAGAAATCGTTCTATAAAACAAATAAAAGAAAGATTTCTCTGCCTGAAGGGAGTTAGCTGGGTCTTGAGTTCTGCATGATTCCCTATTGACTCTGTGGCTTCTTGGTTAGCTCTGAGAATCCCTGGCATTTCTCAGAGCACCTCATGAACACTATTCATCAATTTTAACCAAACATGTTGAATTTGAGGTGACGGCAACCTATTCAAATGTGAAATGCTTCTCTGTGAGTTGTAAATCCAAGAACTGAGTGCTTAAAATAGTTAATGTGGTTCCAAATGCAGAACCACTTACTGGCTCTTCATGCATTGAACGTACATTCAAGAAATGCTCAAATAAATACATTACTTGAGAAAGACTTGTGTGGTCATGTTTTTGGGAACTGGAGTTTTGATATTGACACACGAGGTATTTAATAGTTAAGGAGAAAAAGCACTTTTGCATATGATACAGTTAATGGGTTGAATATTTCTCCATCCTCATCTAACGAATCACTTAATCCCAGGCTGTAATATAATGAAGAATATTTTGCTATCAGAGGAAGAACAATCATTATAGAAAAATTGCATTTCCCTCATGAAAATGGAATTTTGAGAGTTCAGCCTGCAGGTTTCATAGAAATAAAAATCCACATATTGCATTTCTTAGGCAATGCACTTGTGTCTTAATGCACAAACAGAAACACGAACTCTTGCTGAAGAGTATCAGTAAAGCCTTCTTACCTCATTTTATTTCTGATTCACTGAAAGGTCAGGAGTTACAGCAGCAAGTATTTGTTACATTTGTTGAGTGTATAAATTTCAGATGTAAATGAACTTAATAGACTGCCTTAGAGGATGTGAATCCTTGCTGTTTAGTTTTAATCTTGATGCTGGGAAGCAAATTTGCAATTGTTGTTGGAGACTGTCCTTAGGTTCAATCATCGGCAGATGTTAACTAAACTACAAAAGCATCATTTGGCTGTGGCAACCTGTTAGCCATGGGGATTATCAGATTAAAAATGGAAGTGCACTCATTACTGAATCAACATTATGTGTCAACAGTACTTTTTGGGTCATGAATAATAAATATGAATATCATCTTGGATAAAAAAAATTACTGGCTTTATGCAGCATGTCATGTTGAGAAAAAGTTTTGACTTTCATTCTTAATCCTGTTCATAATCTCTGTTAGTGAAAAGAATGTTATATCTGTGCTTTTCTAGTCCTACACAGAGGCAGTGTTGCTGTAATTCAACAGAACTGAACCAGTCCTTAAAATAGAGATGTTTGTAGAACAGAGAAGGACAATTCATCAACCTTAATGGAAGTAACCAGGGAGAGTATCCAGCTCCCCTTGTTCCAAATTTGTGTTCATAAAACAACCTCTGCTTTTATCATTGTTTTCCTGGGGAGACTTACCTACCAAGATTGGGTTTGCTAATTGTCTCTGTTGTGTAAGTCAGGTACGTCTGTCTTTGTAAATGATTGAGTTTAGATCTGGTTGACGAAGTTGTCTTTTGTCAGTTTACTTGCCCCTGGTGTTCCCTTTTAGCTCGATTGATAATGAGGGTCTTTAAAAAGTTAAAAATCTGGGGCTCTGCAATCCTAAGGCCAGAGCCTGGAGTCATGCCCTTCCACCGAGGAGTAAAGACCAGAGGGTCTCTCTTTCTGACACTGTAAAAGCTTGTCAGCACCATTTGTCTTATCTATGATTATTGAAGGATGTCTGTGCATGACATTTCTAATATAAATCAGAATTGAAGAATTTTCTCCTTCTTTGTGCCTGCCGAGTTGTAAATCCTTTTATGGATCTATGGTAGAGTGTCCCATTGCTGACCCTGCCTCCTTTATGCCCACACAGGGTCCCTCTCACGTTGACCATGGGCTTGGCCACTTGTGTTGGCCAATAGAACGTTAGCAAGCAAGATGTGAGCAGAACCTTTACAGACCTTTGAATAATGGGTCTTGTTCACTTGGAAAGCTATCTTTTGGAAGCCAGTTGGTATGCCTTAGGGAAGCTGGTGTCGGAATTGTATAGTGATAACAAAGTAGAAGTACTTGGCCCAGCTGAGTGTACAGAATTGTGATAAATAATACACCATTATCCCTTTAAGGCAGTAACTTTTGTTGAGTGGTTGGCTGCACAGCGGTAGATGAATGAAACAGAGTTCTTTTGCCATAGCTATAGATTTCTTCATCTTAAAAAGATCAGTATTAAATATTTAAAGGGAATGGTATCTAGTTTCTAGGGATAGCTTACTGAGTGGTACTTATCCAAAGTCCCTTTAGCCCATTTTTTACACCTCTTTCCATACTTGAATGGTATTATACTGCCATCTGGTGGCAAAGACTAATTGTTCTGGATGTTTCATTGGAATCTGGTGAATTGAGGCAGTCTCATTTGTGTGACTGTCAAAATATGAAAATGGACACATAAGCAAAGAGAACTCCGGGGATCCCAAATGAACAAGTAAAACCTTTTAACCATTTTGTGAGGTGAAAGAGCTGAAATTGACTCAGGCGCATGCCCAGTGCAGGAAGGCTCTGGGGCCAGCCTGCGGTTCTCAGCTCCTCACCTCTCCAGAACTGCTGTGGACTGGAGGCCAACATGGTGCCATGGCAAGCTGGCTACCTTTCATCTCTTCTCCTAAGCTAGGAAAGAGAAGGGCTGATACTCACAGGTGAAAGTTTACTTCATGCTTCTTTCTTCATCATGTGAGTATGAAGTGAAACGTTCCTCAGCACTCTCAGGGATTTGCTAAACCTTTTTGATGTGGGCAAAGACGGCCATGAGTGGGGTGGAAAGTGGGTAGGCAGTGGAAAATGAGAGAGTTTTCAGGTGTTGACTTCCTTTCATATCACCATGCCTGCTTTGCAGTCATCAGCAGGAATCCATACTCCAGGAAGCAAAGCAAAGAAAGCTGCTGCTGAATGACTCAGCAAGCATGGCCACCTGGCCTCCACACGCCACTTGTCACTGAGCTAGTTTAGGTTTGGGTCTAGGGTTCTGTCGTTAGGAGTACCCTTTCTTTTTCAAGATAGATTGGAAGGGCAACTCAAATACTTCTGGGGCTTGAAAAGATATACTGGGTAAGAACTGTGAATTTCTTTCTAGAGTTAATTTTTTTTTTTTGGTCACAGGAAAATAAGTAATTATATTTTTGTTGTGTATTTACCACCAAGATATATCAGCACAACACCTATCGTAATAAGCAGTGGGTATTTATTTGCACTCATGTTAAGTCTAGAAAAGGAAAAAAAAAAACTTTCTTCCAAGTAAAATGATTTTATCCGAACTTCTGATGTTGAAGGAAACACAGTACTTATTTTATCTTTTCAAGTTGAAGTAAATTTCTCTTAACATAATATATATTACAATAATAGCATCTAGTTAAGATTTCATTATGACATTTCAGTTCAATATAATACACAATCCCTGCCATGTTTTTATAAAACATTACTCGGTATGAGATATTCACATTAACTACAATTGCTGAAATGACTGATGTTTAAATCTAGCGACAGTTTCTATCATTATTAAACTTCATTATAAAATAAAGTATGTGGGTGGAATTGTGGCTTGATGCTTTTGTAATTTGCTCTCTACCTTTTCAATGTACTTTTCAGTTACATCAACTGAATCATTTCATCTTATAGACGTAAAGATGAAGGAAAAGAACAAAAACACGGCCATTAAGGGAAGCAGTGCAAATGTGCACAGTTAATGGAAACCATTTTGACATTTTGTATTTGATTCCATGGTGTACCTACTCAAACAATTTCAATGGCATATTAGAACAAAATGCTACATTGTGCTCTTCACTAAGAATGCAAGTAATAGACTTCAAAAATTACCTTTTCACTGAAAGTATTATCTGCTGGAAATGAAGAAATGTTTTACATTATGAGAGGCTAATAGCAGCAAGAGGAAGCGGTGGGCTGGCATGGTAACTCAGGCAGGGGAGGGATTTGACTCTTTAGTCTCCAAAATGCATTCTTTCATTTGATAAGAGTCCAACAGCAATATTCTTCAGATTTGCCAGTTCTGATTTTTTACAGCTGTCGATTGCGTTATTGCTAATCCAAGAGAAGCAGGTTAAGATGTGCTGGTTAAGATGGAGCCCAGATCTGGACTTGCTAAGGCACAACGACTGCTTTTGCATATGTTAATTTTGATTCTGAGACACAGGCTTACTTTGTAAAAATAAATTGAAAGTTTAATAAAAGTATCTGACCAAAAGAAAAGTTAGCTACTTGGCCTCCTATTGTGCATACTAACAGGCAGTTTATTTATTAGGAATAGATATAGGTCCTCTGGATTTGATTAAAGATGTGATTTGTTAGGAGAATTTTGACATAGGACAGGAATGAAAATGCCTACATGTTGAGGAAGTAGCCCCAACTGTAGGTATATACACACTCTCTGTCTTTCATTAAAGTGCTTTCTCACTGGGACGCCTGGGTGGCTCAGCAGTTGAGCATCTGCCTTCGGCTCAGGGCATGATCCTGGTCCGGGGATCGAGTCCTGCACGGGGCTCCCTGCATGGAGCCTGCTTCTCCCTCTGCCTATGTCTCTGCCTTTCTCTCTGTGACTCTCATGAATAAATAAATAAAATCTTAAAAAAAAATAAAGTACTTTCTCACTTAGGAATATCTTACCTGATTTTCATAACAGCTTTGTGAAACAAACAGCATTTCCTTCATTTTCCTCATGTGAAAACACACTCAGATAAAATAGGTGATTGGCACAAGTTTACACAACTAATAAGAGACATAACCAGGGAATGAACCTGCCTCTTGAATCTGAGGAAAACATGGAGGTGGGGAGAGAAAAAAGGGAAATAAATCAGTGCTACAAGACCAAGTACAAGAAGGCTTTTAGTTGGGGCTGGGCAGGTTTTAACTCTGTATGTTGACACTGATTTAGGGTAGAAGCAAGGCTGGTCAAAGAGATGTCAGTGATAAAACTTGAAGATGGTTTTGTTTTCAGCAATATGGATAACATAAATTAACCAGGTAATAAGTGGCTTTGATATCTGATGGTGGGTTCCAGCAGAAAGAAATATCAAGATCTGGCTTCCTGGATCCCTGCAGCTGTCTGATAGGATAACACACACTGCCCATTACGGCAAAAGCCCAATGCTGACCTCGGTGAATCTCTGCCCTTGTGCCTTGGCAATTTGATGGAAAAGGGGGAGACAGGATGTAGGTCAGAGCTACAGGGAAACCCAAAGACCTACTTCTTTAAAAGATACACTTTGAAGAGAGAAGGAAAAAGAGAGGAAGCCTGTTGCAACATCCTTTTTACTACCATCTATTCTCTCTGTGTATTTTTGCAAGGCAGCTTGCAACACAAGTTTGTAGCTCTTTGTCTACCCCAGGTATTGAATGGGCACCAACAATTCAGAGTGTCTCACGGTCCTGTTGCTCAAGATAGAGCCTTCTATGAAAATTTATCCTCCTTATTGCTTGTCCAGTAGTTATGGACTGGCTGGAAGCCATTCCTTATGTAGAGGTTAATATTCAGGCTAGAGGCCTGAATACCAAAAATATCAACGTCTGTCTTATCTGAGAGAAGAAAAATGATAAATGTCTACAAACACCCAGGTCATCAAAAAACCATTTTATTTATTTTCAAAAAAAGATTTACTTATTTACCTAAGACAGAAAGAGAGGAGGGGGCAGAGGGAGAGGATCCCAAGCAGACTCCATGGTGAGTGCAGAGTTGGACATGGGGCTTGAGGCTATGACTCAGATCAGGACCTGAACTGAAACCAACTGAGCCGTCCAGGCGCCCCAACCAAGAAAACATTTTAATATGAAAATAAAAATGAGTCAGTTTCACTCGTTGTGCTGGTCTTAAATACAAATTGATGAAGTAATAGTATTTGCTTACTTGAAATTCCAAATCTTATTGTCCTGGCCAGTTCCTAAAACAATTGAAACAATTGTGTGTGTGTGTGTGTGTGTGTGTATGTGTGTCTTGGAGGAAGAGATGTATAGTGTGAAAGTATTTTCTTTAAAACGCTTTCTTTAGCATGTAAAACTTATTCTTCTAGAGCAGTCATCAGGTCACTTTGTGTTGGAAGAAGGTGTACGATAATAAGCATTACTGTGTAGAAGAGTACAGCCACCAGTGAAATTCCTTTCTTAAATATCTCCATTTGAGATTAAATATGTCAACAACTAGTGCATTTCTCCAGCTTAGAAGGCATAGTGTTATTTCCTCAGCCCTAATTCATCTCTGCAGATTCTGTTTATAAAGTGGACATTTCTTCGGTTCTGAAGGAAAGTTCATATCTCTAGAGAGGGCAGGCTCTAGTTTCTCTATGAAGAAGCAATTGCCACATTTTATGGTTGAGGAATTTCTAAAGACCAATTTCCATGTAAGAGCATCTGCCAGAAGCTGAATTGCTAGTGCTCTCGGGCAAGCAGGGGACTCATCATTAGCCATTTGGATAAGTGGTTTGTCACAAAGGCGTTGTGGGGTGTGGGAACTAAGCTAGGGCAGTGCAGTGGTGCTGTCTAGGAAAGGCCAACACCACAAATTACAGAGGATCAGGAGAGTTGTGAGAGATGTCACATGGCTGTGTTGGGGGTGGGGATGGAAGGTCCATGCTCAAGGTGGTCTTCAGAAGCTCAGTCCCAAGCACATTAGATAACAGGCAAAGAGGCATAGACTTAGTAAGAGGTTTTTAGGACACTTGGGCTCAACTCTTATTGGCTCACTGTCAGAAAAAGCCTCAGACCCTGGAGGGGTTGGACTGATGGGACTTTCTCAAACTAATAGGCTGCAGGCAGTCAGCACAGTTGATTGTTTTATAAAATGTGAGCCATGAAGACATAGAAGGCTGTTGTGCTCCCATATGTACACGTGGAAGATTAAGGAATTGGTTGGGACAGATTTTTGGCAGGATTTTGATTGGATGGTCACTGCTTACAAGGACAACTACAACCCTTTTTAGAGGGTTTTCTTCTGGAACAATCCTCGTGCTGGAGCTGTAAGAGGGATGTCTGGACCTCAGGTGTCCCAAGTGCAGTGAGCAAGTTTTGCTGATTACTGGGAGAAGGGGGGGGGGCACACATTGCCTGCCTGATGCCAGGTAGACAGGTGCGTAGGCAGAGACAAGTGACCTATTTAAGCATATGCTTCTTTGTGGGGGCTGACAGTAGTAATTCTCATGATAGTTGTTAATAAATAAACATACACACACATTTTGGTTGTTCATATAAAGATATTTATGCAAAGAATGTGTGCCATGGTGCATCTACAACTTACATTGGGACCGTTACCTATTAAGAAACTGAAGTGTTCTCTAAAATGAGAAACAGGAATTTTCCTGAGAGAAATGAGAAAATAAAACACACTCTAGAAAAATCTGCTGTTGGATTTTGGAAATACCTGTCTAAAACTGTATAGTTTTCATCAAACAGTACTTTAAAGTATAAACTGTTATTACTTAAACCAATAAGCCATGACTTAATCTCTAGACATATGTATTGGAAACTTTATACAATGAAGAAAAAAACTGGAAAAAGGATGATCACCTGATGTGTGAGTAAAGATAGACAATGATGCCAGGTGGTGCCTTGGAGCATAATAACGAGAACAGTATGTCAAAGCACAGCAATCAATACCAAAGGAAAATCAACACATATTCAACATCGTCCTTACAGTGTTAAGCTGATTATCCACTTCAGGTAATTGAGGCAGTAAGATGAATGTGTTCAGCAGCCTTTATTTTTCTGTTTTAGAATGCAGAGCTAGGTATAAAGGTTAACTGGTATCTTATATTGCTTCTCATTCCTTATCTCAGTCATAGATTTCCAAGGAGAGAGGTACCTTTTCCAAAGACTGAGTAATGCCTGCAGTTTCTCTTATTTTTAAACCAAACTATCAATAAGAAAGAATGTAAAAAGAGTAATTTGTGATGTTTTCACTTCCATACACATATACATAAATACGTATATACAAGCATGAAACATATAGACGAGCTCATATACACACATTAACACACACCATTTTTATCACTTGAAGGCTACAGGTGCATAAAACTTCAAACACACCCTTTTATAACAGACTCTCCTGTTTTACAGCTCCACCTCTAAAAGAGGAAGCATTGTCTGTATGGACAGCAGACTCACACTCTACTTACTGAACTAAAAAAGAGGCTTGGATGACCCCACACTGAGGAACCTTCCAGATTTCCACGGGGATTAGAGAATGTCTGTTCCCTTTAAACCTCTCAAGACAATATGTTTTCTTTCACTGGTGAAACATTCTGTTACTTTATCACTCCATTTTGTCATTATTAATGTTGAAAATCTCTAATGTGTTAGCTTGTGAGCTTTGTTGTTCTCTACTTGGTGGGGAAGCACCCTTCATGAAGGAATATCATGATAACATGGTTGTCTCAACTTCCTGTTCACAAGCCTGAAGTTCTCAGTCCTTTAACATCTCAGAGAACATCCTTTCACATCCCTTCTTCTTCAGGATTTTCATCTGAATCTTCTCTAAGCCTACATATGTCTCTTAAGTCCCCATACCTTAGTACTCTCCTCTTCCAGCAAGGGCCAATTTCAGTTATACCTCCTCAACCAATCAATACCCTAAGAATGGCCAATTTCTCATTCTTTGGAATGTCTCATAATTCTTCTGTAGCACATGTCAAGCACAGTGTGGAGGTTAATGGCCTAGCCTCCGTAGTCAACTTCTGGTTTTGTCATTCCCTTTGGGCGAGTTGCATAACACGTCTAAGCTGTATTTCCTGTTTTCGTGCAGGTGAAGCATTCAAGTCAAGGTAGGTGATAAGTGTTCCATAAAAATTAGCTTTCATTACTACCACATTTGTATTGTATTTCTATATTGCTTAGATTTCCTTATGTATATATGCTTTATACAGTGAGTGTTTCCAAGCAGAGCTCCAAATATGCATAGTACTTAGGACACACAGCCAGGGTTATTTAGAGGGCTGTGGGGCCAGCAACTCAAGCATCTGAGGATTCTAGGAGATTCAAGGGAAGGAATGTACTTACGGGTGGTGAAAGTCAAGGATGCAATTTTTAAGTATGCTTTTTCTCAAATGATCCTTCAGTCCAGATCCACAAGGTTTCTGTCTAAGACGTGGGATAAATGAGTTCCATTTAATAGTGTATAAAAATAATAGGAATGTGTCAAGAAAATCTCTAAAATATTCTGAAGGCAAATGTCAATGTGATTTTGTGCCTCAGGCTACAGACTGCGATATTATTGGGTTGAGAATATTTTTTCATCAATTTTAGTAAAGTGACTTTTGAAGCATTCATAGCCCAGGTAGACTTTCTGTGGCATATAGTTGGCTATAAGAAGAGGGGAAGACCACAGTCATCTCTGGGATCCAAGGACCTTGGAGCTGGACCTCACTTCCTAGGCTGTGGTGTTAGTAAACAGGAGAGAATTGAACGGAACTCATAAGGTCACAATAAGGTGTGCAGGAGGAGCAAACCACATAGTATCCAGAAGAACTAGATGTGTCAGCACTGTTTTGATACCATAGCAGAACCTGAGGACTTCCTGAATTAGTTGGATGAGTTTAAGATAGAAGGGATTTCCATGTTCTGCGGAAGGATGTTCATCTGGAAAAGGAATGTTATTGTGATGCTATTGTTAGAACCTGAGCTTGTGAGGCATGAAGCAGAGTAGATTAAACATTTTCCTCAAACTCCCTTGTAAATCCCTTGAGGGCAGAGCCTTACTTATCTGTATTATTCTGCTCACCTTGTTATAAATTACTGTAATAGAATACCACAAATTGAATCACTTAACAGAATTTTATTTTCTCACAGTTCTGAAGGCTGGAAGTCCAAGATCAAGGTCCTGGTAGGGTTGGTTTCTGGTGAGGAGTTTCTTTTTGGCTTGCAAATGGCCACCTTCTCCCTGAAGCCTCACATTGCCTTTCCTCTCTGAGTATGCACTTCTGGTGTCTCTTCCTCTTCTTATAAGGACACCAGTCCTATTGGATTAGGGATCCACCCTTATGACCTCATTTGATCTTACTATCCCCCTTAAAAGACTTGCCTCCAAATACAGTCACATTGAGGTTAGGGCTTCAACATATGACTTTGGTGGAGGGGGGGATGGTACAAAGTTGAGTCCATAGCCTTCTGCCCTATGGTCCATCAAATTTACGTCCCTCAGGGTGCCTAGCTGGCTCAGTCAGTTAAGCATCAGACTCTTTGATTTCAGCTCAGGTCTTGATCTCAGGGTTGTGAGTTCAATCCCTGTGTTGGGGCTTCATGCTGGGTGTGAAGCCTACTTAAAAAGAGAGACAGAGAAAAAAAAATTCATGTTGCTCTCATATGAATAATACATTTTCCTTATCCTAACATCCCCCAAAGTCTTAACACATTCAGCATCAATTTTAAAGTCCAATGTCATATTTAAATATCATCTAAATTCAGTATGGATGAAACCTGAGTTATGATTCATCTTGAGGCAAAATTTTCCTCTGGCTGTACAGCTGTAAAGCCAGAGAAGTATGTGCTTCCAAAATACAGTATTGGGATGGTCATAGGATAGACAGGGTCATTCCAAAAGGGAGAAATTGAAAAGAAGAAACAGACAGTGGGCATCCAGGAGGTCTAAAATCCAGCAAGTCGAATTCCATTAGATCCTAGGACTTAAGAATAATCCTTTTTGGCTCCATGCTCTGCTTTCCAGGCCTAATGGAATGGTGGTCTTGCCTTTTAGACCCATTGTGGCAGTGGCTTTGCCCTTTTGGCCATGGGTTTCAGCCTTGTCCAAGAGGCCTTGGTTGGGGGTTCAGTAGGCCCTTGCCTGCTGAATCCAAGGAGGTGACTCTACTCTCCAAAACTGGGGAGGCGATGGCCTTCCCCAGAGGCTTGTGTACTCTGAGTCTGTGGTAGCATTGGTAGCCCCAATGATCCCTGAATCATCCTGGGGCCATTCTTCTCTGTTTTTGAAAGATGCAGTATGTTTGCGGCTGGATAGCTCTATTGTTTGATCCTCTAGAACCCTAGCCGTCCAAAAGCCTTCCTGTCCCCTTAGTCTAAATGGACAGTGTTTCTGCTAGGAAAATCTCACCCGCTCTTGGCTTTTGCTGAGATGACTGATTAAATCCATAGGTAATCTCTCTCTCTCTCTCTTTTTAAAGATTTTATATATTCCTTAGAGAGAGAGAGAGAGAGAGAGATTACTAGAGAGAAAGTACAAGCAGAAGGAGGGGCAGAGGGAGAGGGAGAAGCAGATTCCCTATTAAGCAAGAAAGCCCAATGTGGGGCTCAATCCCAGGACCCCGGGATCATGACCAGAGCCAAAGGCACATGCTTAACCAACTGAGCCACCCAAGTGTCCCCATAGATAATCTCTTGATGGAGTGCTTATTCAGCTGCACCTTTGGTGTTCTCTCCAGAACATGCTTTCTCATTTCTTGGAATATGAATAGGTTGAGAATTTTCCAAGTTTTCAAGTTCTGGTTCCTTTTGTTTAATAATTCCTTCAATTATCTCTCTCCTCTCACAATTTATGATAAACAGCTAGAAGGAACTAGGCCATGCCTTTAACACTACCCTTCAAAATCTCCTCCGCTAAACATCCTAGGTCATTACTCAGAAGTTCTACCTTTCACAGAACACTAGAATACAATTCAGCCAAGTTCTTCATCACTTTATAGCAAGGATTGCCTTTCCTCCAGCTTCCAGCAACGTGTTTTTCATTTTTGTTGGAGATCTCATCAGAAATACCTTTAAAGTTCATTTTTCTATCAACAGTCTCTTTAAAGAGATGTAGGCTTTTTCCAGTGTGTACCTCAAAACCCTTCCAGTCTGTGCTTGTTACCTAGTTTCCACATCACCTCCACATTTTTAAGTATTTGTTATATCAGGGCCCTACTTCTTGGTACTAAAATCTGTATTAGTCTGCTTAGGTTACCATAATAGAATACTATAGAATGGGTAGCTTAAATAATGGAAATTTATTTTCTCATAGTTCTAGAGGCTGGAAATCCAAGATCTGATGAGAACTTCTTTTTTCCTGGCTTGCAGCTGACTACCTCTCACTGTGCCCTCAGGATCTTTCCTTTATGCATGTGCACTGCAGGTTTCTTCTCCTCCTTCTGTAAGAACGTCAATTCTTTCTGATTAGGGACCCACCCTTGGGACCTCATTTAATCTCCATTACCTCCGTAAGGACTTTATCTCCAAATAAAGTTACACTGATATTAGGGCTTCAACATAAGGATTTTTTTTGGGGGGGGTTGAGGGTGGGGAGAGGCATATTTAGTCCATAACATCATATTTATTTTATTAAGCACATGTTCACTCTAGGGGATATGTCTTTATTAAAAAGCCTGGACTGTTACGGCAGATCATCAGAGGAAGTTGAGTGGGGGCTGAACACTGAAAGCATGAAGATTAAATTGGTCTAAAATAATACTGGACCCAGCGTATTAGAACTCCATCAGTTCTCACCAGAAAAGTCACCCCTATCCAATCAAACCTGAAGGAACATTCACAAGATGTTTATGAAGTTCTTAGAAGAGGAAATGTTGGGAGCATTTCACTTTTTTAGTGAGCTGATTGAGACGAGTGGTAAGAAGAAACAAAATTAAGGCATATGCAACTTAAGACAAAAAGTATGAGAAAGTACAGATGCTAAAAGACCCCAGAAGGGCTTATGTGGGCATGTGGTTCTAGGACTCAGTAAAGACAACAAACACAGAGAATGCCAAAAAGTACCAAAAATCTGATATGACATATAACTTGGTACCTATTGATTTTTATACAATTTTGTTTATATCCTGGAAAGGTTAATTCTACTTGGTGAACATATTTTAAGAAAATAAAAAAGAAGAAAATAATTTAAAAATGGAAAAGTTAGTAGATACCATTTCTTTAATGTTTAGTATCTAGTTTATTGGTTATTATTTGGGTATAATCACATTATAAACAATTACACAATCTTTAAAAATGATGATTATACATTAGTGCTAATGTAGAAAGTATTGTGTCGTCACATTAAAGGAGACAATCCAGAATTAAATATATATATCACATATTTTTGGTTATATATATATATATGTACATATATATACACATACACACATATATAATGTTTATATAAATATATGTGAATATATACCAATTTACATGTAAACTTATAAATAAATATATTTAATTTTACATTGATGTTATATATAGTGTGTATCTAGTATATGTTTTGAAATATCTATACATAAAAAGCAGCTATGTTATATAGCTGAGAAAAGCTAGAAAAGGGCATGCCAAAATTAAGAATGATTATCTTTAGGTGATGAGACTATGAATATTTTTAAAAATATATTTTCTTTCTTTTTCAGCATTGGAAATCATGAGCATGTATTGTAAGTATAATAAAAATGAAATAAAATTATTTATCCTTCAAAAAATTCATACTGCTAAATTACCGTATCACATAGTTGGATGTATTTTATCCCTATCTGTGAGAGAGCCCACTTCACACTCTCAGTTGTTGGGATCGTATTTTGCTCATTTTTTCATTCCTCCCATGGCAACCTGGTGGTGCCCACCATTTTGTTGAATTAATAATACCTTAAGGTATTTTCTGCCATCAGTATCTTTCTCTTCATTCCTATTGCCCCCACTTGTACTCCTTGCCCAGATTTCTGCAATGGGCTGCATGTAATACCTTTACAAATTGTTTCCTTTCCTCCTACTTGGGCGACTTGCGTTGTTTCCTGAATAAGTCACTGAAACTGATTGAATCTCAGTTTCTGAATTTTTAAAAAAAAATTAAAAGGAAAAAGAAAAAGGGGTAAAGTGCTTGAGAGACATTAGAAGGAAGAGCAAGGGGATTTGACTTCTTTCCCTATGAAACAGTATCACTCCGTGCAGTGCAGACACATCTTCTGGGAAAGCTGTTAAAGATTGCAAATCAAAGGGAAAGAAAATGAATCATTTCCATGCCTATGGGACAGGAAAAAAGTTAAAGATAAGTAAAAGATAGTCTCTGAAGAAAAGAAATAAAGTAAATCAAGATTAAAAACTGTGCTTTTTTTCTCCCCTCTTCACAGAATCCACTCTCGATTCCTTTATCCTGCTATATTGTGGCACAGGCACTCTGGAATGCTATGAGATGGGAGACAAGAATATGAACAATGAGCTGAATTTTTTCTTGCCTCCTCTAAAATTGGTCTTCAGCAAAGTGAAAAGGAAGGTTTGATTGCTACATGTGAGTATCTCTCCAGAATTCAAACCAAGACTTAACTTCTCTCTAACAAAACGAACCTGAAATGAAATAAATCACAGCTTACAGGAGACATTTCTGCTTCTCCTTTTAGAAAAATAATATAATCTAGGTCATTGAAATTGGAGGTGCGCTTGCTTGAGCATTAATTGTACACAGGTGACTAATGTTAGGGACTTCTATTTTTCTGAAATTTTAGCCCCCCACCCCCACCCCATGTTGCATGGAATCTTAGACTAGGAGACTACAGAGTTAGCTTTGGAGACTTTGGTGTGGTTGCTATGACAACAAAACTTTAGGGCATTGTTGTCTACACGGAATCGCAAAATGACAGATGGCCCATTATGAAACTGTACATATTTGGAGATGAAAAGAAAATACATCACTCTGAAGTCCATTCATTGTGGTGGTGCAAAAAAATTTGGGATAGGATTACTGAGAGGGGTGAGAATAGGTGACCAGAAAGGAAAGGTTAGAATAAAACTTTATTCACCTTGAAACCATGTCCTTTGACTTGAAGATTGCTTATAGATTGTTGTCTTTCCTTGCTTATATAGACAATTCTATCTTATCAAGTATTTATTTGGCGTCATTCAGTGCAACTTTGAAACTTTCTGTATTATTACTACAGTTAGAAGGTCAAAATGAAATAGGGTAATGAGAATAGGGTAAAACTCTCATGTAATGACCACTGGGAAAGTATGGTTTCCTTACCCATCCTTGGGAGCTCTTGACAGTATGCAGGCTGATATAGATGATCAAATGACCAGAGAGTCTGGGTGTTTTTCCTTGTAGGTCTGTATAAGACATAATCTATTGGGATTACAGGTCAAATTGAGTAATATCAAACTTCAAACACATTATGTCAAGTCCTAAGCTATGTCCTGAAAATCATCATTGCAGATTCAGGATAAGTTTGGGAACTTACTGTAAAAGGCTTAGTGATTTTCGGCTATGCTGGTAAGCTCAGTAAGGGCAAACACTGTGATATATCTGTCAAACGATACTGTTTATTACCAAAATATTCATACCTTGTCAAGGAAAGTGATAGTCTTGTGATTCAGTGATCATTTTTCAGAATGTCTGCAGAGGTGTACTTACCTGTCTACTTACCATCTGCCTATCCATACATCCATCAATCTATATCTATTTATAAATGACGGAAAATCCCCGATAATGAGTGTGTATTATAAGTCATGCCTTAGGGCCACATATTAATGGAACTAGACAAATCTGACCTGTTTTCAAATACAAAGGATAATGAAGAAGAAGGGAATCTGCTGTGGTCCCAAGTAGGAATTTCCAGAAGAGATATCTCAGCTTAATATTTTGAAAGCTTTCTCAAAGGAGTATGCTTCCTTAAAAAATAGTGAATTCCCTTTTATTAGGAGTTATTAAACATCAATCTTTGGCCTCATGGCAGCTATGTTGTCAGAAGGACCTAATTATCAGGTTGGAGTCTTGGCTGGATGGTTGCAAGGCCTCTTCCAGCTTTGAGATCCACTCTTCTCTGGTCCTGAGCTGGGCCTACTGTGCTCATCAAACCCCTGAACCATGAAAGTCTTACATTCTTCAGGCCCAGAGACTTCTGGGCAGAGTCCACAAATCATTCACAAAATTGGATAGTACAGTTGAGAATGAGTGAATAAAAGGACAAGGCCGGCATGACTAGATTTATTCTTTTTGATGGCTCTTTGGCATATTTTTAACCTTGGCCTCTGAGGATATAAAGTCAATACATTAACCCTGATGACACTACCTCTTTACAGAGGTTCTTATTTAAGTAATAGAAACATAAGGCTTGTCAAAACGAGGAAATGAGGCCATTTTGCCTTCCTATAGAGCTCCTGCAGTAAATCAAAACATATTATGTTGAAAAACGCTTTCTCATATTTTAGCAGCATAACATTTATCAAGAAATAGTTTTGCTGGTTAGAATTTTTGTTGAATGTCATAAAATGTTATTAAAAAATCTTTAATCTTGGGAGATAGCTCTATGTGTGTTGCTAATGCACACACACAAACGTGTAAGTACTATTCATTTTTCGCATGTTGGCATGTTGTAAAATTCTGTTTTCTTTTCATTCCTAGATGTTGTAAATAAACTGGATCTGTACAGTAGGTTTTTGTCAAACTCCCAGAAAGACAATTTTATTTTATAGCACATCCTAGAGTGACAGCCAGAAACTGTTCTGCACCACCTCAGTACAAACAAAATTAGCTTTTCACAATATTTTTGCAGATGTTAAAGGTCATTAATAGAATGAAACCAGATGACTAAAGCAATACATTTGGAATGATTGGGTTTTATTTTTCTCCCTAGCTTAAAGACACAGAGTCCCATTTTCTCTGCTACTTGGCTGCGTTTCACTTTTTTTTTTTTTCAGTTATTTAATGGTTTCCAAAATCATAAAAGTAAAAGTGGTAGGATATGTATTTCTTGGCTTATGCCACCTTCCTTGTTTGACAGAGTTGGAATTTTAGGAGGATGAAAATAGTATTAACTGTTCAAAAAAAACCACACGGTTTAACAATTGCCCTAGCTTTCTGTTTTTACTGAGGTCAAATTTTTGTTATGAATCATTTGAAATCCTCTTTCCAATTAAAAAGAGAAGAGATAATTAACTGGAAGAAATACTACTAGATTTCTCTTTCAGACTAGAAAGGAGAAGGCTCTTGTTTGAAGTACCGTGGCTTGATTAAGTGGTGCTGTGTGCTTTGTTAGGACAGGCTGGGGATGCTTCCTCTCCACACTGGCATGTACGTATGTATGTGTGTATTTATGAGAGACACACAGAGAGGGGCAGAGACATAGGCAGAGGGAGAAGCAGGCTCCCTATGGGGAGCCTGATATGGGACTTGATCCCAGGACCCCAGAATCACGACTTGAGCTGAAGGCAGATGCTCAATCACTAAGTCACCCACGCACCCCTCCACACTCTTTTTATTTGTAACATCTGGGCCATAAGGAAGGAACTACAGTTTACAAACTAGAAGTGGGTACAATGATGATACTAATATTTATAGATCAGTTTGAAACTCATATACTTCTGGAATGATCCTGTCTTTATTATTCAGTAAAGGTAAGTTGGAAAAAAAGGTTTTTCATCATGTAAGTTAAAAAACGAAACAAAACATGATTCACTCCATTTTTTAATGAAAATGAAATAGCCACAAAACCCTAGTCCTGGTTTCCCAGATTTCCTTGTGAATGTGTGGTGTGTGTTGAAGGAGTTAATGTGTTATTCTCCTATCTGGGACAGAGCAGCTCTTCCCTGCCTTCTTCCTTCCTTTCTCAACACAGCAACCCAGAGAGTAAAGTTAACTTTTCTGCAGGAGAAGGTCCTTAAGAGAGCGGGAGGAGGGGCACTTGGGTGGCTCTGTGGTTGAGCGTCTGCCTTTGGCTCAGGGTGTGATCCTGGGGTCCTAGGAATCCTGGGAATCCTGCTTTGGGCTCCCCACAGGAAGCCTACTTTTTCCTCTGCCTATGTCTCTGCCTTTCTGTGTCTCCCAGGAATAAACACATAAAATCTTTTTTTTTTTTTTTTTAAAAAGGCAAGTGGGAGGAAATAGGATTTAAACACAACTGGATGGGTTGGATTGCACTGCGTCAGTGTAACTCTTCCTACTGAACCAGAGGGAAAGCAGAAGAGTCAGGAGACAGCTTAGTAGGTGGGCAGTGAAGGCATCTGAGATCTGAGCCAGATTGCTCAGTCATAGCTTTGGGTTCATTTTCTCCCTTTTGTCTCCCAGGATAGTTTTCTCCACTATTTTGCCCATTAATCATTATGCGGATACTTATGAAAATAATATTGTGTAGTTACTTGAGTCAGTGCAAAGGAGAAGCAGCCTCTTTTCTCCTCCCTGACTGAGGCTAACACGGTGATGATTGAAGTGAACTTTGAAAGAAAAGTCCATTTCTAGGGACACAGAGCTGAGCTGTGTGGTCTGTGCGTCCCTTCCTGTCTGAGGTATGTCTAGCAGACTCTACTGGAGATGCTGTTTTTGAATTTTGTGAACATCTTGAAATGTTTAAAAATGTAAAAATGATTTATTCTTATCTTCAAATGTATTTGATGTGAAATAAAGGTCTGCTTTTGTAATGTTTCATAGGAAAACCTGTTGTCCCATTTATTGAAGAAATAATCTCCACTTATTACAATGCTATCATATTCCAAGTTCATGTATGCATAGGAAACTGTTTTTTATCTTCATAGCCAGTGCTCTTTCTCTTAACCAGTGCTCCCTCTTATTATTATAGCTCTATAAGATATTTGAATTCTTGGTACTCTTCTTGTTACATTTCAAAATTATTTTGGTTATTCCTATGCTTTTATTATTCCTTACAACTTTAGAGTTAGTATTTCAAATTCCATAAAATCTTATTGGCATTTTGATTGTAAATGAATTGAATTGGTAGAAAAAAGGGGAGAAATTCAACATCTTCAAGATAATGGACTTGTCTACCTAAATTTTTCTATTTCTATTTCTATTTCAATTCTTTTATGTCCATGAATAAAATTTTACGATTTTTTTTCTGTACAGGTTTTGCCTATGTGTGTGTTACAGATGCTACTACCATTACTACCCACATTGAGCCAGATATAATTTTAAGTAGTTTGCATGTATTATTTCATTTAATCTTCACATTAATCCTTTGAGAAAAGTACCAATTATTATTCTCAGTTTTCAAATGAGAAAATCAGTTTTGAGGGATTAATTTGACCAGTGTCATGAAGCCACTTATTGAAGGGCTAAATTGAAACTAAATTGATCTGACTTCATGGATTCTAATCATTATGTAAAGGTAATTTCTGGCTTTCTTGGTACTCTATGGGCTATATGCTGCTATTTTATATGAAATATTTTTATTGTATTTTTTATTTGTATATAGCTGGCATATAGAAATGTTATTAATTTTTATACATTGACTTGTCTCTAGCAATCTTTCTGGACTCCCAGACTACTTTTTAAAGTTGCCTTCAGAAAGATATAGTCAACAAAACCAAAAGACAACCTATAGAATGGGAGAAGAGATTTACAAATGTCTCATCAAATAAAGGGCTAGTATACAAACTCTATAAGGAACTTACCAAACTCAACACCCAGAGAATAAATAATCCAATTAAGAAATAGGCATAAGACATGAACACACATTTCTGTAAAGAAGACATACAAATGGCCAACAGACACATGGAAAAATGCTCCATATCACTTGGCATCAGGGAAATACAAATCAAAATCACAATGAGATACTACCTCACACTGATTAGAATGGCTAAGATTAACAAGTCAGGAAATGACAGATGTTGGCGATGATGTGGAAAAAGGGGAACCTTCTTATGTTGTTGGTGGGAATGCAAGCTGGTATAGCCACTCTGGAAAACAGTATGGAGGTTCCTCAAAAAGTTGAAAATAGAGCTACCCTATGACCCAGCAATTGCACTTAGGTATTTGCCCCAAAGATACAAATGTGATCCAAAGAGGCACCTGCACCCCAATGTTTATAGCAGCAATGTCCACAATAGCCAAATAGGGAAAGAGCCTGAATGTCCATTGACAGATGGATGGATAAATGTGATATATATATCTACACACACACACAATGGGCTAATAGCCATCAAAAAAAAAAAAAAAAGAGAGAAATCTTGCTATTTGCAATGACATGGATAGAGCTAGAGAGTATTATGTTAAGTAAATTAAGTTAATCAGAGAAAGACAATTATCATAATGTATCACTAATATGTGGAATTTAAGAAACAAAACAGGATCATGGGGGGAGGAAGGGAAAAATAAAGATGAAGTCAGAGAGGGAGAAAAACCATACAAGACTCTTAATCATAGGAAACAAACTGAGGGTTGCTGGATGGAAGGGAGGTGGGGGGATGGGATAACTGGGGGATGGACATTAAGGAAAGCATGGGATGTAATGAGCATCGGGTGTTATATGCAACTGATGAATCACTGAATTCTACCTCTGAAAAAAATAATATACTATATGTTAATTAATTGAATTTAAGTAAAAAAAAAAAAAAAGTTGCCTGCAGGTTCTTTTGGGTTTTTATACAAACACATTATATGCCAATAATGACAGTTTTGGCCTTTTCAATTATTCTACTTGTTTATTTTTTATTTTGTCTTATTACAATGGCTAGTACCTCTGGTACAATGTTGAATACTAGGTATGCTAAAAGGTATCCTGGTCCTATTTCTGACTTCAACATTTCTGCTTCAAAAATTTTACCAACCTTCATGATGTTCAATATAAGGTGAGTCCTCTTTCTTGGCTATTGAAGTCCCTTTCTAAAATATGTTTTCTAAGAGCTTTTATCATGAATGGATATTGAATTTATCAAATAACTTTTTTTTTCACTTTTAATCTGGTAATGTGACAACATGAATAGATCACCAAATGTTAAACTGTTCTTGAATTTCTGGGATACATGCTACTTTGTTGCAATATCTTATGCTTTGAAACATTGTTGGATGGGATTCCCAAAATTCTTTTTTCTTCTATTTTTTCCCCTCTATTTCTATCCTCTGGAATATTTTGTTCAAGTTAGGAATTTTGGATTACTCTAAGAGTTAGTACAAAAGTCACCTAATATGGTGACTCTCTTGGAGCGAGAATTTTCTTTAATGCTTATTCTACTATTTTATTTTAAAGATTTATTTATTTTAGAGAAAGGAGAGGGGTAGAGGGAGAATGTGGAGCCCCACAAAGGGCCTGATCCCACAATCCTGAGACCATGACCTGAGCTGAAATCAAGAGTCGGATTCTTAACTGACTAAGCCACCCAGGCACCCCTATTCAGCTATTTGCAGATTTTGTTTTGTCTTGACTACATTTTTGAATTTTTTAATTTCCAAGAAATTTGTCAATTTCAACTGGGTTTGTATTTACTGACATGTTATGCTCTGTATTCCACTTTGAGTAAAAATATTGTCTGTCTGTAGTTATCCTTTTTTTCCAATTCCTATTGTGATTATTTTCATGATTAGTCTTGCCGGAATTTTGTCTGTTTTATTTTTTCAAAAGTTGACATTTCTGTTGTGTTGCTTATATCCACTATTTTGTGTACTTATTAGTGCACATTTGTGTGTTTTCTATTTAATCAAAAATTTCTTTAATCTATGTCTACTTCTTTCTTTTTCTTTGAGTTTATCTCATTGTTATTTTCTACTTTCTTAAGTCAAATGCTTAACTCTTATATTTTTAACTATTATTATATTCCAATATAGGAATTTAAAAGTATAAACTTGCTTCTAAATATTTCTATATTAATATAATTTTCAACATATATTTGTAGTGTTCTAATTGTTATATACTTTTTATTATTTTTTTGTAGCTAATGAATTATTTAGAAGGTTTTTTGTTTGTTTTTAGTTTTCATACCACTTTTTGAAAGAGCAGGAAAGTTGTATTTTAAGATTTTATTCCCAATTTTACTGCATTATGGTTAGAGGTAGTGGATATTGATATCAATTTTTTACAATGCCTGAGTGTAAATTCTTTGGAATTGGTCTATTTCTGGATCTATCTTTCTGTTAAAATTGTTATTCAAATCTGTCATATTTGTCTCCTTGATATATCAGTTTGAAAATTAAGCTAAAACTTTCCTACTATTACTATGGTATACACTTCGTGATTTTAAAAATTTTTTGTTCTATTTATTATGAAGTATTTTGTAAATGGTAGCCAAATTCATAATTTTTATATATTTTTAGTGAACTTTCTCAACATGAACTGTTCCTTTTGGTCCTTTTTACTGCTTTTTGCTTAAATTCTATTTTGCAAACTTAGACTTTCTTTAGGTGATTATCTGCCTTTATTTTAACTTTTCCTGAGTTGTTTTTTGTGGAACTCTAATAAACATCATTTGTATTTTGATAGGTGAATTTAACCCTTTCATACTTATTTTTTTTAAAGATTTATTTATTTATTCAGAGAGAGAGAGAGAGAGAGAGAGAGAGACTGAGAGGCAGAGACACAGGCAGAGGGAGAAGCAGGTTCCACGCAACAAGCCCGACGTGGGACTCGATCCCGGGTCTCCAGGATCACACCCCGGGCTACAGGCGGTGCCAAACCACTGTGCCACCGGGGCTGCCCCTTATTTTTATTATTAATATATTTCCACTCCCTATACTTTTTTTGAGAGATTTCTTTTTACCGTTTCTTGCTTTTTAAAAATTGATTGAACAGATTTTCAGCTATAAAGTGTATAAGGTTTGAGGATCTAACGCAAAACATGGTGGCTATAGTTGATAACAATGTATTGTGTAATTAAAATTTGCTAAGAGAGTAGAATTTAAATGTTCTCACTAAAAAGAAAAGATAAATATGTGAAATGATGGATGTGTTGATTAACTAGATGGTGAGAATCCTTTCATTAAAAAAAAAACAAAAACAAACCCTGATTGAATTTTTTCCTCCTTTCCTTCTTAGCTTATTGGAAGTTACACATTATATCAGGGTAACAGTTTTCAAACACTTTGGTTTTGGAAACTCTTTACATTCTTAATATATATTCAGGCCTCCCAAGTAGCTTTTGTTTATGTGGGTTATATCTTTCAATATTTGCTGTATGAAAAAAGTAAAATACTTATTTATTAATTTGTTAAAAACAAAATTTAAGGTATTATGTTAATATAAATAATGTGTTTTTTGAAAAATAACTGTATTTTCCCAAGCAAAAACAATTAGTGAGGAGGGAAATGTTGTTTTACATTTAATAAATGTCTTTAATATCTGTCTCAAAGAAGATAGGTGGATTATCATATTTGCTTCTATATTTACTCTGTTCCGATATGCTGTTTCAATTGATAAATATCAATAAAATCAAGTCTCATGCAGATATGTGGTTTTGAAAGGCTGGACAATGCAGACTCCCTGAAATGATCTCAGTGACACTCAGAAGTCCTCAGACCAGTTTTGAAAACCACTACTATAGTATTACCTATAAATTTTTAGTATACACACAAAAATATATTTATCCTCAAAGTTTAAAGTTTATCAGAATTCCTTTTCAAACAAAAACTTGACATTAGCAAACTCTTTCTTTTCTTCATCCTATAATTTACATGTTGGAATTGTCTAAGTTTATTAATACACTTTTACAGACAAAATACATTTGCATTTATAAATAATCAACAATTTTGCTCCTGGGTGGCTCAGCGGTTTAACGCCGCCGTCAGCCTGGGGCGTGTTCCTGGAGTCTCGGGATCGAGTCCCACATCGGGCTCCCTGCATGGAGCCTGCTTCTCTCTGCCTGTTTCTGTGCCTCTCTCTCTCTCTCTGTCTATCATGAATGAATAAATAAAATCTTTAAAAAAATCAACAATTTTGCTCATTGCTGCTTCTGAGTTCATTTATTTATGCTGAGGAATATTTGGAAGTAGTTCTTTCTGACAATATATTAAGTGGCAAATTATTGAGTAAATAATAATTATGTCTGAAAATATTTTTGTGTTCTGTTGTCTTCTAAATTTTTCTTTTTTTTAATAAAACTATAAATAATTACTATTTCATCTGAATATAAAGCTAACCCATGACAATTTTTAACATTTCAGACAATGCCAGCCTCTTTGTCCCCAGTGAGATGGAGTATATTCTTCTAAAGTTTCTAATCTCATACACAAATATGCAGAGCTCTAAAAGATAATGGGTTCATGCCACATATATATTTAAAAAACTTTTATTTTCATATAAAACTGTATTTTCTTTTAAAGATTTTACTTATTTATTCATGAGAGACAGAGAGAGACAGAGAGACAGAGACACACACACACACACATACACACAGAGAGAGAGAGAGAGGCAGAGACATAGGAAGAGGGAGAAGCAGGCTCCATACAGGGAGCCCAATTCAGGACTCGATCCTGGGACTCCAGGATGATGCCCTGAGCCAATGGCAGACGCTCAACCACTGAGCCACACAGGCATTCCTAAAACTGTAGTATAGCTATTTTCTATTTCTATAAATGTATATTTGTTGGAGACACGTTTTTCCTGTTTGCCATTTCTCTAAGGGTACCACACAAATATTAACAAATATTTGTCAATTTAGTTACTTAGTTAAGGAACACTTACTGATCTTACACTGAGTGCTAGCCACTGAGATATAATGGTGAGAAAAAACAAAGACAGTCTCTTCCATTTGATTTGAATCACTGAATCACTATTATATGCCAGATAACATTGTAGCTATCCAGGATACAGCTACATTCAAACACCATATAGCCTGTAAGGACAATGTATATTAATAATCATATATACATGTGTAAAATTGAAACTATGATAAATGAGTGTTATGAGATTTGACTTTGTCTAGGAGATCAGTGGAGGCCCCCTAAGCAAGTAATGATTGAGCTGCTATCTAAGAAATGAAGACTAGTTAAAAAGGGGAATGAAAGAATGGAAGAATTACTTCTCACAAAGATTAAAGCATGTGCTGAGAAATTGCTGGAAAGCCAGTGTGGCTGGCATGTGACCTGGAGCAGGAGGCAAGCTGTGGGACAAATCAGTAGAGGTAGAGGGCCCTACAGAACATATGACAAAGTTTGATCTCTATCTTCTGAGCAAAGTGAAGGCAATACATTTCTTTAGTCATGGAAATGAGAGATGACTGTGTGACATAATCAGAATATGCTCTTTGGAAAGATTACTCAGGTTGCAGTATAGAGAAATTTATTTGTGGGTGGGGGCCAATTAGATGGCAAACATTCAATGAAGACATTATTGCGTCTACAGTGGTGTAGACACATATGATGAGAGGTGAACTAGGTGATGGTGGTAGAAATTTGAAAAGGATGGATGGAAAGACTTGGAGAAGGAATGCAGAGGACCAAGTGATAGATTGCATAGGCCAGGGGTTGACTGATTTCAGTTGGTTTTCATGTTAAATGGTAACAATATTTTTGACAGAATATTAGACTGTAGGAGATTTGGATTCTAGTTTTGGGTTTACTGCTATCTTACAAAGAAAGACTTTAGATGATACTCAAGTTGTTTGAGCTTCAGATTTCTCATAAGTGTTATTGTATATGAACTCTCAATGGACAGAGCTCACACCTGTCTTGCTCACTGATGTATTCCTGTGCCGAGCACAATACTTTATATAGAATAAGCTCTTCACAAACACTGATCTTAATTGAGAGGTGGAAAATGTTAGAATCACATATAATTTTACATTCAAAAGATGTGCATGGATCATTAGAGATGGATTTTATAAAATAGAGATCAGTTTTATTACTGCAGTGTTGGTTGTATTAATAAATACATAAAATATTTTTTAATATATCCTTTTATCTATTTTATATAGAAAGTAATTTTCAACACAAAGTTCAATTTTTGGTATCATTATACACAGATTTTATGTGAGTTCCATTTGCAATGAACTCTGCTTGACTGTGTATGGACAAATCACAGTTCTAGAAAAATCTGTGATTGTATTTTACTTTGAACATCAAATGTCCTGATGAAGTGAATTCAGTTGACCCCTTCAGTAGTTGGTAAATACGGGTAAATAAATAGCCCTACTCTCAATATCACCCCTTTAGTGCAAATTAGTTCTTTATTCAGGCATAATTTGGTGCTTGATGAAGTTTGTCCTAAAATGATGTTACCCCCCTTTTAAAAGATTTTATTTATTTATTTAAGAGGGAGAGAGAATGCATCGTGGAGAGGGGCAAAGGAAGAGAGAGAAGTATACTCTCTATTGAGCAGGAAGCCCAAAGCAGGGCTTGATCCTAGGACCCAGAGATCATGACCTGAGCCGATGGCAGTTGCTTAACCAACTGAGCCACCCAGGGACCCTTGCTACCCTTTGTTTTTAAAAACTGAATAACTTTAAGAATTTACATGAAATGTGTCAAGTGCAGAGTTTTTGATATGATGTATGTAAGGCTATACACAAAATCAATAAAATATTAAGTGCCAAATTACAAGTAAACCTGCAGATAATTTATTTTTTTCCTCATTTTCTGGTTGGAACTATCATTTTAGGATTATATGAGATTATATGGGTGGCTTCCATTCTCCCAAAGATCTCTATTTGCAAGGCATGATAAAATGACCCATGATACAATGACCTAGCCAACTAGGATGACCAATTGTGGTCATGTATTCTTTCTATCAGGCAAAGCTCACTTTCCAGTTGATTCAGATTTTCTCTAAGGTTCATTAATTTTTTAAAGATTATTTATTTATTTATTCATGAGAGACACACAGAGAGAGGCAGAGATGTAGGCAGAGGGAGAAGCAGTCTCCCTGCAGGGAGCCCGATGTGGGACTTAATCCTGGAATTCTTGGATCATGCCTTGAGCTGAAGGTAAGTGCTCAACAGCTGAGCCATCCAGGCATCCCAGGTTCAATAATTCTTTAAGTTCTCATGCTACTAGCTTGGGATTTACATTTTACATTTCTTCTTCTTGCATTCAGGTTTGATATTGTCTCCTTCAAAGCACCTCTTAGAGTCGACCTCCACTCAGTCACATTACCACCTTGTTCATGCCTGCGTTACACACTTTGTACCTCTAAAAACCAAAAGAGGATCTGACAATCACTTCCATGGGCATCCCTCCACCTTTTCACTACACTCTATTTCACAGAGAAGGAATGAGGCCAAGAGGGAATACTTGTAGTCAGTGGCTCACCTAGGATTTAAGCCTGCAGTCTGTCAACCCTCTTACTCAATATCTTGTCTGTTTTCATCCCTTCTCATCATTCTTGCATCCTGCCATCCAGTCACTCCTTCCTTCTCATAGTGATTCCTCACAATACACTGTAATGTTGCCTGCTGCCAATCACATTAAGCCCAAGCTCCTCTGTAGAGTTTTCAAGGCCCTTCCCAGTCTGGCCCTACATAACTAAGATTTATTTCCTAAATCCTCCCAACATGCTGCCTCTATTTCATGGAGTTGAGGCTCTTACCTGAGACCGTCCTGCTTCATGTGACTTATAGATCTCTCCCTCTCTGTCCTCCAAATATCCTTTTGCTCATCTAAGTTTAATTCATGTAATACTGTTCAACTGATACATATTTGAGTGCTTCTTTTGGATACCTTCCATTTTCATTCATTCAAGAGAGAGTAGTATCATAATGCAGTAGGGAGTCTGCTGAGTACATTCTTGCAGAAATCTCTGAAAAGTAATATGGAAGGAAGAAGCTCTGTATGTCACCCCATATCACTGGGGCTTGATTTCCATGCATATTCCCCTTGAGTACGTATAATAAAGACCTTTCATCTCTATTACTATTTGGCTTTGATAACCAAGCATCCATGCTTTTAATAAGACTTAGCCATACTTTTTCAATTATGGAGGTAGAGATGGAACCCATGTAAATATCTTATTCCATCTCCAAATGATAAATTGTGTAACGATATGAAATTCACTTTAAACACTACAAGTGAAAGGAGTATGTGATTTAAAATGTCATGCTTTGGAGGTATTGTATGAACAAAATTCCTATAGTCAATCATCCAAAGCAAACTATTATTTAGGAACTATTTGAAAATAGATAAGCTGAAAATATCTTATTTTAAGAACAAGAGAAAAGTGATGGTATATCAAAAATTACTTTTTCATATCAACATATTGGATTTTGGGTTAAACTTATTGTTATTTACTTTAAAGAATCATAAATAGAACTTCAAAATATCTCAAAGGCAATAACTATTGGTGAAAGTCCATCTTACTCAAATTTCTCTGAAACTAATTTCTTTCTAACAATGCACTATCAGATTAAAACCCAACAAAAATATTTTTAGTATTCTGAAGGTTTGGCTTGCTGCTTTAGAATGTTGTAAAAAATGTTTCAGAGGGTACAAACTTTTCTGGTAGACACCACACGCACATACATAGAAATATACACATAAAATTCTCATGTAAATATACAATCATGGTATAAAAAATATTAGGGGCCTGAAATTCTTATTTAATTCTGGGATAATTTGAAATATTTAAATATTGAGAGGTTTAAAATCTTAGAAGTTAGTATCTGGAAGGGACATTAACGATTGCACATAAATTACATACAAATGAAAAACTGAGGCCCAGGGATATGCTCAAGGTAGTTAAAATTTAAAAGATAGTGATACTAATAATACTAACAATGATAAAACGTTTGAGTGATTGCTCTATGCCAGATAATGTCTTAAGTGTGTTAGCGGAAGATCTTGTTCAGTCCTTATAGGTAAGATTATTTTTCCTACTTTATAAATGAAAAAAAATTGAGGCACAGAAAAGTAAAATAATTTCCATGCCCCAGTTTAACAGAGCAAGTGTACGTTTCTATGGCCTCCATTTATATTTGAAAGTCAAAATAAATAATTACTATGATTAGGGGGTCCCTGGGTGGCTCAGCGGTTTGGCACCTGCCTTCGGCCCAGGGCGTGATCCTGGAGACCCGATCGAGTCCCGCATTGGGCTCCTTGAATGGAGCCTGCTTCTCCCTCTGCCTATGTCTCTGCCTCTCTCTTTCTCTCTCTCTGTGTGTGTCTCTCATTAATAAATAAAATCTTTAAAAAAAATAATTACTATGATTAAAAACAATTCAAGGGAGTAAGACAATGCTTTTTTGTGTTCAAACTGCACTGCCTCCTCTCCTGACACCTCCTCACTGATACCACTATGACAATGATTGAATTATCTAATGTGAACCATAGTTTACGTAGCCTGTCCTTAGGACATACATCATGGGAAGTTTGTTCTTTCCATTAAAAAATTTGCTGAGCATGTAAGCATCATGTAGATGCCATTCTGGGAGAATACAGTCTGATAGAGTAGAGAAGTAGAAACTAAAGACCAGGGTGTGGGGAGGATGTAAGGACAGGGGAACCTCATGAACAAAGGCTTTGAGATGGGGGAGCCTAGAATGAGTTGGGGTATGAGGGTTCTTACTCAGCTGGGGTTCAGAGAACATCTTTGTGAGGTAGGAATTCAAACCAAGGCCCCATTTTCTCAGTTTGTTTTTTCCATCTGCCTTTGAAAAAAAGGAATATTTCTCTTTTGCTCTCCCCCTCTTACCCTTCATGTCATGCTTTGGTATCATGACAAGTGCATGAAGTAAAAAATCCATTAATGTGGCCAACCCTCAATCATAAATAAGCTACTCTTGACCAATAAATATCAATTCATCAAATTTATTTAATTATTCATAAAATAATTTGAAAAAAAGAACTCTTTTCTAATTTTTATTTTTCTTGAAAAGCAGCAGAACCTCATTGAAGGGAAGGATAATAACTTTGGAATCTTCTAGATCTGGTTCTGAATATGGACTGTTACCATTTGCTGGCCGTCATTTATGTGAGCAAGTTTCTTAAGGTCTTTGAGCTTCATTTTTTTTTTTTTTTCACTTATTAAATGAAGTAGTAATGGGTCTTGGGATCATGTTGAGAATTAAATGAAATAATGTGTGAAATCTCTTTGGCAAATGGTGTCCAAATGTTGTTGAATTAGTGAATAAAATGAGTTGAACTGAAATAGGATGAGAGGTGGTGCAAGGTAAGATGAAGAATTAAATAAAGGGGCAGTGGCAAGGTGGTCCAGGACTGAGCACGATCAGAGGAGGAGACCCAGATCCTACGAACGCTGACTGTCTGGCCGTTGCAAAAGGCACAGCTGTCCCATCCTGCCTAATTTAGTCACAGATCAAGCCCCAACATGCCTGTGCCTCTTCCCAGCTGCTTTTGCTACGGACTGGGAAATGTGATAGCTGCTGTAGGCAGATCTCCTGCTGACAAATTGTGAATCATGGGGGGTACTTTGCAAGTTACTTTATCTAAGCTTCAGCTATGGAGGGTGTTTAGCACCGTCCTTCGCAATTTGTCAACACCTTGGCATTCTAGAACCACTTTCCAGGGCACTGAGTAAACATTCACACATTAGAGACGAAACAAGCTTCTCATTAAGAATCATATTATATGTTCTCTCTGTACTTTATCCTACTATTTTACAAAAGAAGGAATTTTTCAACTGGTGGTTTAGTAGACAGCCATAGGCTATTTTTAAGAGTTCTAAAGGCTTTCCTGCCGGAGATTTTCAGGGGTCTTCTAGATATCCATGGTGGGAAAGTCTTTTGCAAACCTAACGACCCGGGCCCTTAAATATACATACTATTCACACAGAAAGGATTTCCAAGATGACAAAATATGAAAGACAAAAGAGAGGAAGTGAAATAATTTCAGGACACTCTGTGCTTGTCAGTATCTATTTTGGGTTAATGACAAGAACAGATGACCATAAACTTCATAGATGTGTTGGTGCCTTTTATCAATTCATTTGTTTAAAAAAAGTACTGCTACAACATTCACTGCTTAGTTTTGACAAATGTACCATGGTTATGTAAGATGTTATCATTAGGGGAAGCTGGGTGAAGGATATACGGTAACTCTCTGTACTATCTTTGTAGCTTCTCTGTAAATCTAAAATTATTACAGAAACTTTAAAAAGTTTAAGCAAACATCAAACTTCCCTAGTCCTTTAGAATCTTATAAAGTACCAGATAGGAAACGGGCATTTACTGAAAAACTATAATGAGGTGTTCTAGGCAATTGTGATACAAAAACAAACAAAGCAGAAATATCCCTGCCCTTGTGGTACTTCCATTAGCACAGCAGGGGAGACCAATGGGAAAGGGTACAAAGGAAGTAAAGAAAGGCAAGTAGGACACAAGGGAGGAAGGAAGGATCCACAAAGTGGATCTCATTGAGGTCCTGCAGAGGTGCTCTGTTGGGGGGTATCTGAGGAAACACATTCTTGGCAGAGGAAGAGCCAATCTAGAGCTTTGGGAAAGAACAAGGTGGCTGGAACACAGACAGGAAGAGGGAGAGTGGTAGAAGAGGAAGTCTTCAGTCCATCATGGTTATGTCTGTTCACTTCACTTTACCTTATGGTAAGTATGTTTTGCTTATATGGGAGGAAAGAGAAAGAACAGTTATCAGTCTTTCACGATAAGCCCTTAAAGTGGGAATAATCACCCCCAGTTTATAAGTGAAGAAAGAAGTTGAAGCTCAGAAAAAGCAAGTAGTTTACCCGAGGCCACACAGCAAAGCAGCAGCAGGGCCAAAGTTCTGTCATTATCTCTCAGTGTACACACAACCCATTCAAGCTGTCGTCTCTGCCATGCTGCCACCTCTGTGTCACTGCCAAGCCTCAACAGAGCCCAAGAGTAACCTGCATATGGGGACAATCTTTTAGGTTAGGGTTTACAGCAGAACACTTTGCGCACATGGGAGTTTCGTTGTACATGGAGGGCATCTACAGTATTACATTTATTTGATTTGAGTTGAACATTTTAGTTGCTGACTAGGAAAAGAAAATGCAAATTTGGCCATGATGACATGGGGAAAAGTAAAGCCTGACAATTTAAAGAGAATGTAACAATAAAGTAAATATATAAGAAATGAATTGTTTACCATTAAAAACTAGGGGCACATAAGACAACAATATTGTCCTTGGCATAAGATCAGAAAGAAAAATCTCTCAGAAAACATTAGATATGACCCAACCGAAATTAGTAATGTGTAAAGCTCAGAATGGCCAGGGATTGGTTTAGGCCAGATTAAAAACATGTCTTAAAAAAAAAATCTAGTATTTGCAGATGGTTGAACATTTTTAAATGAGCCATTTTTCTTGTCAAGTTATACCTACCTTCACAAGAGATTACCGCTGGAAATACCCAGAATAAATATTATTAGCTCAGCACTTTTTGTGACAGTTTCAGATTTGTGGTTTGATAAGGTGGAAGATTCTGTGCTTCCTTCTTGTAGGTATCATTATTAGTAGCAGCAAGTGGGGACGTTCGACAACATGAATCCAGCTCATCAGCTGGGGTTACCTGCTCTGCCTTTCCTTTCCCTTGATTTTCAGTGGAGATGTCACTTCACTTTGCCTTATTGGACACAGTCCTGTTGTCTCACCTAGTCAGTTGGTATGACCATGACCATGACTCTGGTCTGATACATTCCAGTGCTTTCCTGTTGTCTGAGATGAGCACCATCGTCCTGTCTCTCAGTACCCAGGGGGCAATGATAAAAGAAGCTGCTCTGAGAGCACATGAGAGGGAGGATGGAATCAGTTCCTTACAGGGACAATGCTTCTCACAACACAAATTTTCAGAAGAGATGCACCTGATCCTGTGACTTATTTTTTCTCTTCCTTAGTTCCCATGAGACTATGTGAGAGGGTTCTTTAGCTAAGAACAATGTAAAAACCCTAAGATTCGAAACTGAAAGCTATTGTTTATACATAGATGGCTGCCCTACCCGGTCCATCCCTCCCTCCTCAACCGCCTGGAAGACAGGAAAGGGCCTGTGAGCTCTGTGAACATTGTGTCCTTGAACTTCTCTGGTGCAAGAGTTGTGTTCCCGTCCTCTTATTTGGGACAAGAGCCTTAGTTCTGATGAAGCAGCATTACAAGACAGTTGATCCAAAGGTTAGACTATTTTAGCATTTCTCCGCAGGATTAGCCAAACTTGATGAGTCAGCCGGGCTGTTGCTGGTTTAGCATTATTTAGAAATATTTTTAGCCATTTGTCATCTGTTTCTGATGACTTGAGCTAAGGTGGCTTGCTGAAAATCACACGGGAATGTGGACCCTGCTCAGGACTGTGTTTCTGACCATATGCAGAGAAATGTAGTACAACTGTGAATTCACAGCATGGTCAATTGCTTTCTTTTCATTGCTCACTTCAGAGTGGATATTATTAAGGAAATTGTATGTATATTTAACATTTTATTTTGGTGAAAGCACTGTCACCAAGGGACTTAGATTTATAGTGTAGGCTCAAATTCTACTTCTTAAGTAACCTTTCTTAGTTAAGGGCCTCTGGAAATCTAGGTATAATGGCAGTACTTTCTGACTTCAGTTCAGCATTTTATAAAATGATTATTGTTGTTTGTTTTTATAAAAATTTTGCATTAGCAAAATTATCTGTACGTGAAAGTTTAAAAATATATAATCATCATGTTCACTAATGACAATGACTTTCTCCCACTCTTCTTTTGAAAGTTACAGTTAAAGACATTGAATTCGAAGGCCTATATTTTGAAAAGAAATCTTTACTTAATTATGTTCATAATTGGAGAGTATCTTCTGTTGTGGTAGAACAATTTTCAGAAAACTATTATTTTACCTATCTGCTTTTTAATATATGGCAACAGATTTTTGTAGTCTAGATAAGAGAACTCTCCAAATAATTATCTACCATTTCCCTTCTTTTAATTTTTTTTATTATTACTTTCCCTTCTTTATAGGATATAAATCATGTAGTCACAAACTCGCACTCCTAAACTTAGTCTATAGTTTATATGATGATGTAGCTGAAGATTGAAAGATAAGCATTCATCCTCCATCTTGAGAAAGGATTAACTTCCCAACTGAAAAACAGATTCCCAGTTTCTTCAGACAGAGAGGACTATAAGCCATATGGGAGAAACACATTTATTTACACTTTTCTTTGTAGCTGGATAGACAAAATTCTGAATCCTATTCTGCTTTTGCCAGCAGTTTCACAAACATTATCTCTCCTGTTTGAGCTTCCATTTCCTCTATGGGAAACAACAATGATCAGATCTACCATTGTGAATGGCAAAGGGGTTAACATCTTAGCAAGTGACTGGGTCCGTACTTGGTACCAGGGACATGAATAAGGAGTGATGAACAGTCACAAGTGGGAACTGATTTGAAAGAAGGGGTGATGTGAGTTGAATCCCAGCTAAACCACTTTCTGGCCAAGTGATCGTGGGCCATCTAGCTATTTTCTTGAGCCTTTGATTGCTGATCCAGTAATTTTATAATAATACCTGTTTGTTTGGATTGCTGCCGATATGATGCCTAGAATATGATTGACCTATGCTGATATATGGTCATTATTACCATGATGACTGTTGCCATTTGCCTTTCCAGACGCTCTTCTCACCTCTGCCTCCTGCCTGAGGTGCACCTGTGAGAGGCATGGGCAGGCCCCTACAGTCCTTTGTCTCTACCTCAGATATGGTCTGGCTCCCAGGCTGATCATTAGGGGCAGAGCACTCATTCTTCTCCTCCTCAGGTGTTCAGGGGGTCTCTTTCAGTTTCCTCAAGAGTGGATGCCAGTTGCCTTCTGCATGATTTTGAGAGCTTCCTTCTGCATTTTATGTCGTGTGGCTTAAATAGGGATTGCTTGGTTGATACAGTGGCCATTTGGGAAGGACTGTGGATGGTACTGTTGATAGTCATGTTTACGTTGATGCTTGTGTCATTTTTTCCCTTAGTTCTACAGCACTTTAGCCCGAGAGGTGCTATCTACACTGCAAAAAGCATCGTTTTCTTTCTCTCTTTCTCTTCCTTTCCTCTTCAAACACAAGTTGCTCCTTATTTGTCTATGTAGCCGAATCTCCGAGGTGTGGATCAGAATGGATCATGATAAGTGTGTATTTCAGAATCTTCTATCTTAGGGCACACATTACTAAGTTTCCACTGGTATAACTGAAAAAAAAAAAAAAAGAAACAAAAAACCCCCACAAGAAACCAACTGAGAATAGTTGGCTAACAAAATGAGTCAAAGGGGGAAAAACTTAAAGTTTAAATAAGGGATTATTATAAACACGAAGACAAGGGAATGGTAATGAGTGTTTTCACGGGCTCTTGGGGTAAGTCGGATGAAAAGAACCTATTACAATTATAATTTTCAAAAACAGCACCACTACATATTTAGACAGATTGCAAATGCTCACTGCAAATATCTCTTCTGGCTGAAAAGTGGAAGTTTTGATCAAATTTTGGAAAGGAAGGAGGAAAAAAGTCTTTATATAATTTACAACCTATAAATAACTTTTGGCAACATGCTAAACTTGGTGGATGATGTTTTCCCATTAAGTCGTTTGCAGCGAATGGACTAGATTCTTAGGAAACAATTCCAAGGGAGAGAACCATCAAAAGTCTATACTCAACAGCTTCCATGTCATTAAAAATCCATATTCTAACCACAGAGGTGGTATGTGGAACAAGATAAATTTATAGGTTGATTGGATTAATATGAAGTACTAAAATAGGCAAAAATAACCTATAATCATTAAAATCAGGTCTGTGATTGCCTGGGGCAGGGAGTAGGGGAGATTAACTGGAAAGTGGCATAAAAGAATGTTCTGGAGTGACAGAAACCTGTGAATGGATTAGGTTGGTGGCTGTATGGATGTGTATATTTGTCAAAACTCACTGAACTGTTCTTATAAATACGGCAAGTATTTTATTATATGTTAATTATACCTCAATAAAGTTAACTAAAAAATTGAATTTGTACTAAGGCATAGAAGAGACCATAAATATTAATTATGAAACCTATTAAGAATTACAGACAATTATCACATATATAAAATATGAGTATGAATAGATACTAAACTCAGCAAATTAGAGCACACAATCCCTTGAAATTAATCTTCGGTAGATTGTTGATTAAAGCTGGCTAGCTTTAAACTAAGAATTGTGTGCTTATTTTTTGTAGTTTCATTCATTTAATTGACTGTTGGATCTGACTCAAAGTCTTCAGAGTCCAGATTCCTAAGTCTACAGGCTTTGGCCCCATAATGGCACAATATTTGAGTTAAGAGAAAAAACAATACAGATGTTCATTTAGATGTGCACAAATATCCAAAGACTCTTGGCCTCATATTTAATTTCCTCAGTAAAATATGTATCTTGGTACAAAATTATAAATATGTGAATGCTACAATATTTTTCTGGTATTCCTCTGTAGCCTGGTTTTCCCTTCTATCTATAAGGTTTTATGCAGAAACAGGTTAAAGCAAAAAAAAAAAAAAAAAAAACCTTGTGATCTTGAGGCATACATACAGGCATTCCTTGTTCTATCATGCTTTAGTGTGTTTTGCTGTTGTTGTTGTTTTATAAATTGAAGATTTGTGACAACCATGAGCCAAGCAAGTCTGCCGGTGCTATTTTTTCCAACAACATTTGCTCACTTTGTGTCTCTGTGTCACATTTTGGTAATTTTCACAATATTTCAAACTTTCTCATTATTATTATATTTGTTATGGGGGTCTGTGATCAGATATTGCTATTGATGTTGTATTGATGTTGCTAGTGTAAGTATTTGGAGGCAACACAAACTACTCCCAAAGAACATGACAAACTTAATGAATGAATATTGTGTGTTCTGACCAGCTGCTCACGATCTCTCTTCCTCTCCTCCAGCCTCCTTATTGCATGAGATACAACAATATTGATATTAGGCCAATTGATAACCCTACAGTGGCCTCTAAGGGTTCAAGTGAAAGGAAGAGTTGCATGTCTCTCACATTAAACCAAAAGGTAGAAATGAGTAAGCTCGGTGAGGAAGGCATGTTGAAAGCCAAGATGGGCCCAAACCTAGGCCTCTTGCACCAGTTAGCCGGGTTGTGAATGCAAAAGAGAAGTTCTTGAAGGAAATGAAAAGTGCTACTCCAGTGAACACACAGAGGATAAGAAAGTGAAACAGCCTTATTGCTGAGATGGAGAAAATTTGAGTGGTCTGGAGAGAAGATCAAACCAGCCATGACATTCCCTTAGGCTGAAGCCTCATCCTGGGCAGGGCCCTGACTCTCTTGGATTTTGTGAGGCTTAGAGAGGAGAGGAAGCTGCAGAAGAAAAGTCTGAAGCTAGCAGAGGGTGGTTCGTGAGGTTTAAGGAAAGAAACCATCTGCATAACATAAAAGATAAGGCGAATCAGTGTGTGTTGATGGAGAAGTACGTTAAATTATCCAGATCTAAAAAAAATAAATAAATTATCCAGATCTACTAAAGATAATTAACAAAGGTGGCTGCACTAAATAAGAGGTTTTTGAAGTGAGTTGAAATTGCCTTCTATTGGAAGAAGATACCATCTAGGACTTTCATAGCTAGTCAATGCCTGGCTTCCATGCTTCAAAGGACAGACTGTTAGCGGCTAATGAAGCTGGTGGTTTCAAATGAAAGCCAATGCTCATTTGCCATTGAAAATCCTAGGGCCCTTCAGAATTATGCTCAACCTACTCTGCTTATACTGTATCAATGGAATGACAACGCCTTGGTGGTGCATCTATTTCCAGCATGGTTTATTGAGTATTTTAAACCCACTGTTGGGAGCTACTGCTCAGAAAAAAAGATTCCTTTCGAAATATTGCTGTTCACTGACAAGGCACTTGGTCACCCAGGAACTCTGATGGAGATGTACTGTGAGATTAATGTTGTTTTCATGTCTGCTAACACAACATCTATTCTTTAGCCACTTGATTAAGGGGTAGGTAATTTTGACTTTCAAGTCTTATTATTAAGAAATATATTTCATTAGGTAGAGCTGCCCTAGATGGTGATTCTTCTGATGAATCTGGGCAAAGTAATTAAAAACCTTCTGAAAAGAATCGACCATTCCAGATACCATTAAGAACATTTGTGATTTGGGAGGGGGCGCTGGGTGGCTCAGAGGTTGAGCGTCTGCCTTCAGCTCAGGTCATGATCCAGGGGTCCTGGGATTGAGTCCTGCATCAGGATCCCCACCGGGGATTCTGTTTCTCCCTCTGCCTATGTCTCTGCCTCTCTCTCTCTGTCTCTCGTGAATAAGAAAACAACAACATCACAGCACTCATGATTTGTGGGAAGAGGTCAAAACATCAACATTCACAGGAGTTTGGAAGAAGTGGATTCCAGTCCTTGTGGATGGCTTGCAGGGAGGGGTTGGAGACTTCAGTGGAGAAGTAACTGCAGGTGTGGTGGAAAGAGCAAGGGAACTAGAATTAGAAGTAGAGCCCAAATTACTGCCATCTCATGATCAGACTTGAGCATATAAGGAGTTACTTCCATGGATGAGCAAAGAAAGGAGTTTCTTGAGCTGGAATCTACTCCTGGTGAGGGTGCTGGGAAGCCTGTTGAAATAACAACAAAGGATGTTAGAATATCACATAAACTTAGTTGATAAAGCAGTGGCAGAGTTTGAGAGGATTGAATCTAATTTTGAAAGGAATTCTACTGTGGGTAAAATACTATCAAGCAGCATCGTATGCTACAGAGAAATCACTCATAAAAGGAAGAGTCAATTGATACAGCAAATTTCACTGTCTTATTTTAAGAAATTGCCACAGCCATGCTAACCCTCAGGAACCATCACCCTCGTGGTGGTTAGCAACCATCAACTTTGAGGCAAGACTCTCCCAGCTGAAAGCTCAGATTATGGTTAGCATTGTTTAGCAATAAAGTTTTTTTTTTTTTTTTTTTTTTAGATTTTATTTATTTATCTGAGAGTGAGAGTGAGAGAGAGAGAGCACGAATGGGGGTGGGGAGGTGCAGGGGGAGAGGGAAAAGCAGTCTCCCCATGTTGGGAAGCCCAACATGGGGCTCAATCTGTGATCTTGAGATCATGACCCGAGCCAATGGTAGATGCTCAACCAATTGAGCCACCCAGGCATCCCCAATAAAGTATTTTTTTTAATTAAAAAAAATATTTTTTCAATAAAGTATTTTTAAATTGAAGTATGTACATTGCTTTTTAGACCTACTGCTGTTGCATACTTAATAGATTACAGTATATTGTAAACATAACTTATATGTGCTGGAAAACCAAACAAATTCATTTGACTCACTTTCTTGCAATATTTACTTTATTGCAGAGGTCTGGAACTGAACCTGTGATATCTCCAAGGTACAGCCCAGATGTAGTCGTGTTGTCCTCACTAAAACAGGTGCTGCCTTTGAACCCTGTAACTCCCAGAGAAACCCTACCATCGAGTTAGAAGGGAGGCATAGATAGGGACCAGCCTCTGGGTCAACCAGAAGCTTGCCAGGAGTAAGCTACTATGTTTATTTTTTTTTAAAGATTTTTAAATTTCATTTATTCATAGGGACACAGAGATAGAGACAGAGATACAGGCAGAGGGAGAAGCAGGCTCCATGCAGGGAGCCTGAAGTGGGTGGGACTCGATACTGGGTCTCCAGGATCACGCCCTGGGTTGCAGGCAGCGCTAAACCGCTGCGCCACGGGGGCTGCCTAGCTACTATGTTTAAAAGAGGGTCTTACACATAAGAGGTATTCCAAAATATTTAAAGTTTAGAAGATATTCTCTGCCTTCAACAATCAACTTTATTTCCCACTTCAAATACCACAAGGACATAGCAACTAGTTATGCTGCTCATCTTCCTAATGCCCTGAATTTCTTTATGAGTTAGAACTTTATTGGACACCTTATTATAGTGTACAATGCTAATTTATTATCCTACATAAGTGACAATAAAATGAGAGCTTCCTTGGCAAATGTTTCTTATCATGATGAATCACCTAGTTATCAAAAGGTTGCAGTGTATTCCTTGGTGATCATGGAATTCTACATAGGATATTTATTAAAATTTACCCAGGTTAGAGAAAAGCTTTACACATTAATCCAAGCCAGCCATAATATTCAATATGATTTGGGGATCTAATTTGGTTTCATTTGTTCTGCTTCAGGTAATGCCAATTTAATGATCCGTTTATGTAATTGTAGAACAATAATAAAAATGCCTAACAATTTTAAGATTCAGTGTGTTCCAAAACATTTCTCATGGAAATCTAATATATCACAGAGTGATCTGAGGGATTAAAAAAAAAGGAATTTATGTCAATAGGTTTGGGAAACACTTATAGTGCTGCAGTTTCATTGTGCCCATTTAGCAAATGAAAGTCTGTCTTAATTAGTTTGGGATGCTGTAACAGAATACCATAGACTGGGTGGTTTAGAAACAGCACAAATTTATTTTTTGTAGTTCTGGAGGCTGGGAAATCCAAGATTGAACTCGTGGCGAGTTAGGCATCTGTTGAGGGCCATCTGCTTCCCAGTTGATAGACAGCAGTGTTTTCACTCTGTCTCCACATGTCAGAAGGGGTGAGGGAGCTCTTTAGGGTCTCTTTTAAAAGGGCACTAACCTTATGCAGGAGAGCTCCACCCTTTGACCTAATCATATTTCCAAGGGCCCTACTCCCCTACACCAGGGATCAGGTTTCAATACAGGAACCTCGGAGGATACCAATATTCAATCTATTGAATTACACCCTGGCCTCCTAAACTCTTGTCCTTCTCACATGCAATTCATGTTTATTCCATTCCGATAGCCTCTGAAGGCTTTACATTCTGGCATCAACTTTAAAGTCTAAGATCTCATCTACACATCATCTGAAGCAAATATGTATGTGACTCAACGTATAATTCATCCTGAGGCACATTCCTCTCAAGCTATGGACCTATGAAACCAAATATGTTATATGTTTCCCAAACACAATCATAGGACAGGCATAGGATAGCATTCTCATTTCAAAGGGAAGAAATAGGAAAAAGAAAATAGGAGTGACAGGCACCAAATAAGTACAAAACCCAAATAAGTACAAAATTGCCCTAATGGGGCAATTTCCTTAGATGTCAAGATCAGGGTAATCCACTTTGGATCAATGTTCTGCCTTTCAGGCCCCCTGGGGTGGCAATGTCACCCCCATAGTTTAGCAGAATGGCTTTGTTGCTTTTTGGCTGGGTTAAGTTTCAACATATGAACTTGGTAGGGGGTGGGGGACACAAATATTTGGTCTATAGCAAAGTCTTAGGAAACTAATACAATGAAGAACCACATGAATGGATAAAGGAAAGGTCAGGGGCACCTGGTGACTCATTGGTTGAGCGTCTGCCTTTGGCTCAGGTCACAATCCTGGTATTCTGGGATCCAGTCCCACATTGGGCTCCCTGTAGGGATCCTGCTTCTTCCTCTATGTCTTTGCCTCTCTCTGTGTCTCTCATGAATAAATAAATAAAATCTTAAAAAAAGAAAAGGTCATATATCGATACCTACACACACACACACACACACACACACACACACACTGAAATATTACTCAGCCATAAAAAAAGAATGAAATCTTGCCATTTGTGACAACATGGGTGGAGCCCAAGGGCATTACTACTAAGTGAAATGAGACAGAGAAAGACAAATACCTTATGATCTCACTTATATGTAGAATCTATAACAAACAAAAAAGCCAAACCAGCCAAACAAACAAAAAACTGAAACTGACCTCTTGGATACAGATACTAGATTTATGGTTTCCAGAAGCAGGATGGGTGGAGTGGGGGGCTTGGAGGAGTGAGCAAAATGGGTGAAGGGGGTTAAAAAGTATCAACTCCCAGCTGTAAGCCAAATCTTCGTGGAGATATACTGTACAGCATGGGACTCTAGTTAATACCATATTGTATATTTGAAGGTTGCAAAGAGAGTATATCTTAAAAGTTCTCATCACAAGAAAAACTTTCTGTCAACTATGTGTAGGGATGAACCTTAATCAGACTCATTGTGGTGATCATCTTGCGTTATGTACAAACATCCAATCATTATGTCATACATCTGAAACTAATATTGTGTTATATGTCAATTACATCTAAATTAAAAGAAAAGAATTCCTGAGATTTGCTCTAAGTCAGATAGAGGGGCATGGCAGGGTTTTCAGTCCCGGGGCTATGTATTTGTTTATGCAGGAAACGACAATACAGTGTGGTACAGGCTACACGAGGGGTTAGTACGCAGTGCCAGGGACACTTCAGTTTACTACTATTGCCTAACAAGCCACCCATGGTAATGTGGAACAACAATGGTTTCATTGTGTTCATGGAGTCTCTGAGTCAGAAATTCAAAAAGGCAACATGCGGGATAGTGGTCTCCTCTCTGTGATATCAGGGGCCTCAGCCAGGAAGGTGTGAAAATGTGAAAGAAGACGACCCACTGGCTGTGGGCTAGAATTATATGAAAATTCATTCACTCCTATGTCTGGTGCCTGGGCTGGGAGAGCTCTGAGTGACCCAAGTGTGTCCTGGGTTTGGTGTGCCTCGTTCACTGCAGTGAAACGTCAGAGGGGTTGGACTTCTTGCTTGGGGACTCAAGGTTCTAAGCCCAAGTCTTCCAATAATTTCTGACCTGGCCTCTAAAGTCATCCCTCTGCCACATTTTACTGGCTACAGCAAGGCATAATCCAGATTCTAGGAAAGGGAACATCTTTGCAAAAATCACACTGCATAAAAGCATATGGAGTGGAAGACACTGTTGTCCATCTTTGGGAAAGTAACTGCTCTTGGTTATGACAATACAGTTTTTTCCCTAATGGGCTGCCCTTTGCTTGTGAGTGTGCTTGCTTTTATTATTCTGAAGGACAAATGCAGTCAGGCTATGGAACAAGAGCTGCGTGTTGATTTCACCAAAGTGAAGACAGCCTTGCTTCCTCATTTTCTTTAGCTTATAGAAATACACCTATTTTTTTTAAAAAGATAATTAACTAATTAATTTAGAGAAAGAATGAGCAGAGGGAGGGCCAGAGGAAGAGGAAGAGAGAGAATCTCAAGCAGGCTCCATGGTGAGTTACGGAGTCTGACATGAGGCTTAATCTCATGACCCTGAGATCATGACCTGAGCCAAAATTAAGAGTTGGCTGCTTAACCGACTGAGCCACTCAGGCACTCTGGAATGCACTTACTTTCAAGCAAAATAAGAATACTACAGAACATATTAAATGAGAACCTTGTATAAATTTTCTCTAAATGGAGAGTCTGTATATTAAAGCAATTTCTATGATTCTTGTATGTGTATGTATTATGATATATATGCAGACAAAAACATAGCCTCACCAAGTTATTCATTAAATAAGTACTTACTGTCTACGAGGTGCAAAGTAACATTGTAGGTGCTGAGGATACAGCAGTTAGTACAGAAGGCATAAATCCCTGCCCTTGTGCCATTCATATTCCAGTGGAGGAGAGATCAGACACAAGATGACTTTGGATGAGGACTGTCTTCATAAGGATTTTGGGGGAAAAAATAAACTCATCTGAATCATTGCCAACTTGAGTGATCTCCTTCCTAAGTCTTCCATGAGTTGCTGAGACTTTAGGTGAATCTGCTGATGACTTCCGACAAGAACTACCTGAGCAACTGAATGACATGCAGATTCTCAGCCTTCATCTCCAGAAATCCCAATTCATTACATATCAGTAAAGGCCCAGTTTAAAACGTGCACAGGCCAGGATGCAGATGGTCCACAAACCACACTTTGAGAAACCTTGCTAGATGAGAACAGTTTTAAGAAAGGTGTTCTTAAAAACAATCTGACTTTATTTATTAGAAATCAATTTTTTATTTTATTTTATTTTTTAAATGATTTTATTTATTTATTCATGAGACACACACACACACACACAGAGGCAGAGACACAGGCAGAGGGAGAAGCAGGCTCCATGCAGGGAGCCTGACATGGGACTCGAACCTGGGTCTCCAGGATCACGCCCTGGACTGAAGGTGGCGCTAAGTCGCTGAGCCACTGGAGCTGCCTAGAAATAAATTTTTTAAATCAAAGTATTTCTAACTACTTGTTGTTGGTACTCAATTAACATGACTTACGTACATTCATTTATAGTTTATATAAATATGGTACATTTGGTTTTGATTATTTCCCTTTGTTAAAAACAGCACTGTTTGTACCGGCAAATATTTGTCACATATGCTCAAGGGAAGGTTTGTGTGTTGCTGATAAATGTGAACAGCAATACTATGCTTGTTCATAATTTATGTGCATCTTTTCCCAGAAGTGTGGGTTTTAGAATGCTTGAGTTTTGTGTTGGGTCACTCTTTTACCTCAGTCATAGTTAACTAAAGACTGTACATAAGGTCAACCTTTCTGATTTCTCTCTTATGGTATCTTCCCTTCAGGTCCTCCTTAAAATTGCTGCCCAACTTTTTATGCCCAAGCACACACTTATGATACATTCTGTGTAAAGATGTGTGATGTCTCCATGTTGCCCATAAAACTTGCCAACTAAATAATGAGGCCTATAGTGCCTCCACTTGACACCATGTGACTTATTCTTTAGCAGAGGAAACTCTTCACTGAGCTGTTTTTATGCCACTAAATTTGAGCAGAGACTTTTCCTTTTGTTTAATGTACCCTTTCTCATTTTTTAAATTTTATTTTATTTTTTTTTTAGTAAACACTCCACCCAAAGTGGGGCTCAAACTCATGCCCTGACTGAGATCAAGAGTCATATGTTCCTCCAACTGAGCTAGCCAGGTGCCCACTTTCATTTCTTTTTTATAACAGCTTCATTGAGATATAATTCATATACCATAGAATTTATTTGTTTAGAGTGTTTTTAGTGAATTCACAGAGTGTGCAAACATCACTACCATTAATTTGAGAAGATTTTCCTTCCCCTATAAAGAAATTCATAGCCACTGGCAGTTACCAGCCTTGGCCAACCACTAACTTACTTTCTGTCTCTTATAGATCTACCTATTCTGGGCATTTTATATGGAATCATACAATATGTGGTCTTTTGTGACTGGCTTCTTCCATTTAACATAAAGTTTTCCATGATTCATCAACATTGTATCATGTACTTCATTCTTTTTTTTGTGTGATTGAATAGTATTCCGTTATATGGATATACTACAATTTTATTTATCCATTTATTATTTAATGAACCTTTGAGTTTCTCCAGTAGGGCACTATTTTGAATAATGCTACCACGAATATTCATGTACCTCTTGTCTTCTATACCTGGCTGTTTTCTAGCCATCTTTCATGACTCAATCAAATGACAACTCTTGTGAAAGCTTCCTTCATCTTCACTAAGTCGCTAACACCCTTCCTCTCTTCCCATTATGCTCAGTTAGCTCTTTGCCTGGGTTTTTAGCATGTCTGTCTCTCTCTCAGCTGTGAACTTCCCAAAGTCATGGGCAGCATCTCACCATTTTTCATACCATCTTGGTGCCCTAATATAGTCCCTGATCAACAGTCAGACAAATGTTATCTGTGGAAGGAAGAAATGAAGTAAGGAAGGGAGAAAAGAAAGGAGAAGTTAGTTGTAAAATAAGAATCCCCCCTTTTCTGAGAGAGAGAGAGACAGAGATAGACAGAGAGAGAGAGAATGAGCCAGTGGGGGAGAGGCAGAATCTACACCTAATGTGGGGCTTGATCCCATGACTCTGAGATCATGACCTGAGCTGAAATCGAGTCGAATGCTTAACAGACTGATCCACCCGGGTGGGTGCCTCAAGACGCCCTCTTTTTTAAAGATTATTTTATTTATTTATTCATGATAGTCACAAAGAGAGGAGAGAAAGGCAGAGACACAGGCAGAGGGAGAAGCAGGCTCCATGCAGGGAGCTGGATGCGGGACTTGATCCAGGATCAAGATCCCGCTGGATGCGGAACTCCAGGATCGCGCCCTGGGCCAAAGGCAGGCGCTAAACCGCTGAGCCACCCAGGGATCCCCAATAACCCATTGTTTTTATTTATTTATTTATTTATTTATTTATTTATTTATTTATTTATTTATTTATGATAGTCACAGAGAGAGAGAGAGAGAGGCAGAGACATAGGCAGAGGGAGAAGCAGGCTCCATGCACCGGGAGCCCGATGTGGGATTCAATCCCGGGTCTCCAGGATCGCGCCCTGGGCCAAAGGCAGGCGCCAAACCGCTGCGCCACCCAGGGATCCCCAATAACCCTTTGTTTTTAACTGAATCACAGTACTGTATTTCCTGGGATTGATTTCGATAGCCAAATGAATTGTTGAAGGAGTGAGAAATTTTTTCGAGGCAGAAATAAACACATTTTGTTAGTACAAAATTAAAAGACCTGAATAATTTTATCATATTTCCAAATTTTATCAGAGCAGAATTAAAATCGCAAAACCAAAGACAACAGTGAGTCAGAAAATTAAATATATGCAGGTTGTAAATAGACAATTTATTATTTCGATGGTTAATCATAATAACACCACTTAATTTGTGTCTGAAAAAGATATCTTTGGCAAGATTTGGCAAGAACATTGGGGAGTGAAAGTTTTTTTCTTTAATGCCAAGGAGAGAAAAATCTACATTAAAATAGAGATACACACACAAAAATTAAAATAAAATACAGACACCTAGATGTGTCTTTCAAAGTGGGTAGCTATCCATGTCCATAATATAGAGAGGAGTAAATTGAAGATGTTGGAATCTGAGCTGCCAGGTTGGAAGCGCTTAGTAGGGCTTTGTTCAGCAGGCCTAGGGGGCTGGGAGGAAGCTCCATCTTGCTTTGGCTGCACCCATATCCAACTATTAGTTAGCTTTTAAGATGACTAAGGGAGCATGCCTGCTAGAGATAAGATGAAAATGACCACCAGTTTTAAGGAAAGATCTAGGTTTTTCACTCTTTGTGCCCCCAAGAGTAAAAGCAGGGATAATATCCAAGCAACAGAGGCAAAACAAAATTTGACTTACTCTTCACTTTTTTCTGGAGCAGAATCTGATTATGTCATTCCGTTTCTGCTGTTGCTTTTGCTCAAGTACGTGAGTTACAGGCTCTGGTCTGGTGAAAAATGCCGTGGAGGGCTCTTGGCAATAATCATTATCAATGGGTGGAAAGCTAGTAGGTGGCTCTAATACAATAATAAGATCTACCGATCATCAGAACCCGTCATGGGGTCAGGCACTCTGCTAGCTGCTTTACATCTGAAATCTTATTTGATAATTATTGTATTGTTCCCATGAAATAGGTATTTCTATCTCTATATTTTTGGGGAGAAAATGGAGATTTTGAAATAATAAGCTATTGTTTTTTACTCATTTGTTCATTCCATCTACTGTTCCAATGACTACTAAGCAGAGTCCCTGTTCTGGACGAGGTACATGTTCATCTCCAAAGCTATCACGTCCTCCTATGATCTGGAACCATCTCTTGTACCTGCCTAGAAACCTTGCTCCATCTTTTATTTTGTCCAAATGTGGCATCAAGATGTTTTCCCCACCATATTAAAATCTTTTTAACCATTACAAAACTGCTTAAAATTTTTAAAATTTAATTTTAATTCTAGTGTAGTGAATATATAGTGTTATATTAGTTTCAGGTGTACCATATGGCGGTTCAACTGTTACATATATTACTCAGTGCTCATCACGACAAGTGCACTCACTCCTTAATCCTCTTCACTCATTTCAACCCATCCCCCAGGTCCCCTTCCCTGTGGTAATTATCTGTTTGTTCTCTATAGTTAAAAGTCTATTTTTTGGTTTATCTCTTTTTTTCCCCTTCATTTACCATTTTGTTTCTTAAATTCCACATATCAGTGACATCGTATGGTATTTATCTTCCTCTGACTGACTTATTTCACTTAGCTTAATACACTCTAGATCCTAAAATTGAATTAGCCTTTCTAGCTATTTCACCTCTCTCTTGCTATTTGAAGGTAAACCTCTTAAAATGATGCGCACCCATTTCCACTTCTTCACATATTCACTCTCGACCCAATGCACCTCATTCTTTTCCCACTACTCAGTGGAAACTGCTCTACCCAAAGTTATCACTAGTTTTCCAATCATCAAAAAATATACACCTTCTTCTCTGCCTATGTTACACAATCACTCTGATATCTGACGCTGTGGACCATTCTCTCCTTTGAGTTTTCCCCTCCCCTGACTTCCTTCTTTCTCTTATCCTCTAGCATTTCATCCTCAGTCTCCTTTGATGGCTTACCTTCTTGACCTAACCCTGAAATATCAATCTCTCCCAGAGTCCAACCTTTGGTCTTTTGCTTTTCTTATTTATTCACTATTGGTAAACTTGCCTAAACTTGGTGATGCCCAAATTTACATCCACTGTTCAGATTTCTTTTCTTAACTTCAAAATCAAAACTACAGCCACTAGCTGATCCTTTCTATTTCATTGCTTTACACATAGCTGAAAAATCAATGAAAAACTGGACTCTATACTTTCTCCTGTAAAATTGTTCTTTCCATTGTTTTATCGGTAAGACTATGGCATTCAGTCACCTTAAACAGAAAACTAGAATTAGTCTAAATCCTTCCCTCCTTCAACCCTCCCCTCACTTTTACCCCCTTTTGTCTACTTCCTACCTTTTGTTTGGAACACCTTCTCTCCTTTCCATCCCTACTTGTTACTGCTTTAGTTTGCTTCTTTATCTCTTCTTGCCTTGATCACTGTATTAATCTCCTGAATTTTCTCCCTGCTTTCAGAATCTTTTTCTTCACAATTTGTCTTTCACAGGACTTACGGAGAGATATTAAATGCAAATCAAAGCATGGCACTTCCATGATTAAATTCTATTAATGGGTTTTCATAGGCTTCAGGAAACTCTAAGCTGCTGAGTTTGGCACAGAAGGCATTTCATAATCAGGTCTATGTCTTTCTTTCTAGCTTTATTTATCATTTACTTCACATGCCAGTCTCACCCCAGACAACTTGAAATGTAGACTACTTGCCATTAAAGGTACTTGAGACATGATCTTCCTGGTATTTTCACCTTTATTCTTTCTTCCCTTGAGACGGTTGTTCTCCTCTTTCACCGTCTTCTATGATTCCTTTAGATTTGCAACAGGTTGACCTTATCTCGCCTCTAATCTGAGCTAGATTACTTCTCTCTTCTTCGATTCTATGATCCACAGATTATTTTTTATCTTTAACATTTACAACCCTTCACTCAAAGAATTGGTAAACTTATTTCTTCCAGAAATAGAATGTTAATTTGTTGAGGGCTTTTATCTTTGTTCCTGGCACACAGTAGGGATTCAATTTATTAATTGAATAGTGTTATCAAATGAATGAATGAATGAACGAATTGGCCTGAGTCTGTTCTTTAAATACTCTACTGGAATCTTCTTAGGTTTTTTCTAAATGCCATAGCAGAAATCTCTTTTCTTTCTAAGAAATATCATGGAGGAATCAGAGCATTTTGTACACCTTTTTCCCCTTTTATTTTATGGAGGGCATTGTTTTCTCTTTGAGTTTCTCAATAATAGTATTACCTACACCACTATTTCTGAGCAAAGTAGACCCTCGGTGACAGAGAGCTTAGGTAAAGATTTTGAGAAAATCAGCCACAGGGGAATTCTCATTACTTGGTAAATTAAAGGTTGTCCTAAAGCAAGTCCAGTTTATGAGATGCCCTCAGCCTGTGTGAGGTCTGAGACTCTGAAGTTGTAGGATGCTTGTTTGTTTCCTGTCATTTATTTATAAATCTCTAGCATAAGGGAGAAAATATTTTTATGAAATAGCTTCTCTTTATGTGTAATGTTAGGGAAATAGTTTAGATTTGGAGTTTTACATAAAATCTAACATCCTGTAGTTAAGAGAAATAATGTTTACAAATGTGTTAGCTATGCATCATATCAGCATAACCAATGACAACATCATGAATGAGGCTAACACATTACATTACATTAGAATTGGAGGTTTTCCTTTCTTCATAGAGTGGGGGGTGATGGCTATTTCTTCATACTAGCCATCTAATTTTTCTATTCCCACTTATTTAGCACTCCATGATTGTGGGATGTTCTACCATTTTCTTCCTTTTTCTCTCCAACTTTCAACTTAATATTTTTTATCTCCTCCACTTAATAGAGTCTGGAGCAAATTTCCTGGGGCAAAATAAAAAGACCTCTTCTCCCCATGCTCAACTAATGGGCTTTTTATTTCTCTGAACGTGGTCATATATCATTCATTCTCGTCTTTTAAAAAAATCGATATCGGTTTTATTTTCTCTCTCTCTCTCTTTGCTTTGAAAAAAAATTCACTTGCTTGAAATCTTCCAGGGGCTTCCTCATCCTTGAATTTATTCACAAATCATGTAAAAGGACTTTAAGTTCCTGCATTTATTCATTAATCTAGAAAGTTTATTTATCACCTACCATAGATCAGCCACTTGGGATGTATTAACAAACACAACAGACACAAGTTGCTGTTCTGTGACCTTACATTTTAGTGAGGGAGGCATATAATACTTAACAAACACAATAAATGAATGTGGATTACTGGGTATTGTAAAGATATGAAGTGGTTGCAACTTGAAATAGAAGGCTTATAGTGTCATCAAAAGGATTAAATATGGGTAAAAACTGAAGTAGGTGAGGGAAGTAATCCCAGATATCTGAAAATTTGCATTTTTAGAGAGAAAAGCAAGTTCAATGTCCCTGGAATGTTGATGTCCACCACATGTGTGAGCAACAGCAAGGAACCATTGTAGGCAAAGAGGAATAGGGGAACGGGCGAGCGGGGTGGTGAAGACAGAGAATGAACAGGAAGCAGATCATTAGGATCTAAGGACTTTGGCTTTTATCCTGAGTGAGATGAAAGCCTTTGAAAAGTTTTACACCAGCTCTTGGTATATTCTGATAAATTATTTTAAAATATCACTCCAGATGCCAGTTTTGAGCAGTTTGAGGAAGATAAAGTAGAGGCAGGGAGAGCTTTAGGAGGCTACTGCCCTAATCTAGATGGAATGCCATGGCAGCTTGGAACATGGTAGAAGATGTGGACAGAGGGAGAATTTGTTTCTCCAGATGATTTTAAAAAAGTGAGTCTAATAGGATTTACTGAGGGATTCAATGTAGAATTTCAGGGAGAGAGAAAAAAATCAATTCAAAAATATCTATTCATCCCCACTAGGAATGATTCTAAGATTTTTTTTTTTTTTAATAACTAGGATGGAATTGCCAGTGGAACAGGGAAAATTCAGTGGAGTGGGATGGGAGGAAAAAAAACAACCCAGATGTTCAGCTTTGGAAATGTTGAATTTAGGATGTCAAAGTCCTAGTGAAGATGTCAAGGAGGTAGTTGGTTTGATGAATCTGGAGTTTGGTTTGGGCGAGATTTACAGTTGAGAGTTGCCATCAACACATAGAGGCTATATAAGCCCTAAGACTGGTTGAGGTCCCGAGAGAGTGTGGGAATGTAGACTAGAGCACCAAGACTCTGTTTAAACATTAAAAGATTCAGAAAAAGCTGAAGACTCAGAAAAGGAATCTAAGAACAGAAGCCCGTTGTGAGGTGAGAGAAAGCCAGAGTGGGGCTCCCTGGGAGTTAATAGAAGGAAGAATATGCCAAGGAGAGAAATATCAATTTCATCCAATCCTTCAGATGAGTCAAACAAGATAAAGATGAAGGTCATTGAAAGTCACTAGGGAGGTCATCAGTGACTTTGACAAGCTAATAGTTTTCATGGAGTGGTGAGGGAAAAGCCTGCCTGAGAGGGTTTTTGACAGCCTGATGGGAGAGGAAATAGAGGCAAGTATAAACAATTTGTCCTGGGAATTCGACTGCAAAGGGTAGGTCAGAAAAATTGGGCATTACCTGGTTGGGGAAATAACATTAACTGAATATATTTTTTCCCACTAGAACAAATAACTTCTTTCTGAATGATATTAATGACAATGATTCATTAAAAAAGAAAAAATTAATGATGGGGGAAAGACAGGATAGAAAACTTAGAGTGATGTTTTTGAGAAGGCAGTGCCAAAATCTAGTGCCCAGGTTGGGGGGGCTGATCTTATCAATAGTAGTAGGTAGGAAGACAGTCTATGAGTTTGGTTGCTAGTCAGGAGATTGCTGTGGTGGTGGGAAGTCTGAAAATTCTCTTCGAATGGCTTTACATTTAACAACTTTTTCTTTGTTAAGAATAATTCACACAAGGGCTGTCTGGGTGGTTCAGTAGGTTAAGCATCTGCCTTCAGTTCAAGTCACGATCTCACTGTCCTAGGATCCAGCCCCTCGAGGGCTCCCTGCTCAGCCAAATGAATTTTCAAACTTTCTAGTGAATATGGATTTTGTTTTACATTTCCCTGGAAAGTAATGAAGTTGAGCACCTTTTTGTATGTGTACTGGCCATTTGTGTACGTTTTTCTATAAAGTATCTGTGCAAGTTTCTTGCCCTTTTTTTCTGAGGATCTTTCCTATCAACAAGGGATCTTTGTAAGTTTTGGATATCAGCCCTCAGCTGGTTATTTATGTTGAAACTGTATTTTCACTCTCTGTTGTTTGCCTTTTAACTCTATTAATGGTACCTTTGGGTCGCTGACATTCTTAATTTTAATATAGTCCTACTTATCAGTTCTTACTTTTTTGCTTAGTGCTTTCTCTGTACTACAAGAAACTTTTCCTATGCCTGATTAAAAAGATATTATCTTTTAAAAGCTGTATTGATGGTTTCTCACATTTAGATTTATAATTGACCTGGAATTGATGATGATGTGAGATAAGGTCAAAATTAATGTGATTTTTTTTTATAAGGAAATCCAATTTTCTCAGCATCACTTACTAAAAAGATCATTCCTTTCCCACATCTCTGAAGGGCCATATTAGCCTGAAAATAAATATCTATATATGATTGAGGAGCTTTCTTCATCTGTTCCTTTTATTACTCTATGCATTTCCTTTTTATCAATACCATACTATCTGATTAATGCTGCGCCCACACACATACATCTTCTTAACAAATGTTCATGCACATGTATATACACACAAACTCATATTTGTTAAATACTGCTGTACTTTTATTATGTCTTAGAAGTTATATCTATTCAAATCTTTCTACACGTTTATCACTTCTATAGCTTGTCATTCCTGTGCAAACTCCTTGCTGAACTCCACCTCCTTTTGTTTCCCTTCTGTCTGAAAAACACCTTTCATATTTATTTCTTTTAGTGCAAGTTGGCCTGTGTTAAATGTTCTGTTTCCCTTTTTTTGGAAAATACCTTTGTTGTACCTTCACTTTTGAAGAATGTGTTCTTTGGGTGTAGCGTTTTATGTTGGCAGCTCTTTTTTAAAAAATATTTTATGTATTTACTCATAAGAGACACACAAGAGAAAGGCAGAGACATAGCAGAGGGAGAAGCAGCTCCCCGCAGACAGCCTGATGCAGGACTTGATCCCAGGACCCTGGTATCATGACCTGAGCCAAAGGTAGATGCTCAACTGCTGAGGCACCTAGGTACTCCTCGTCTTACATTCTTTGGGAAGGTATTAACCTGGAGGTCTTCTGTGATTTCTGTTGAAAAATCTCCTGTGGTCTAATTTTCTGGGTGCTTTCAAATTAATCTCTTTTTGTCCATGATGTGATTATAAGATTTTTTGTGTTTCTGGTTTTCAACGTTTTAAAATGATGTACTTTTTTTTTTTTTTTTTTAATTTATACTGCTGTGGCTCACAGTGCTTCTTGAACCTTCTCATCTAATTCATCAATTGTGGAAATTTTTCCACCATTTACTTACCTCTTTTGAAATGTGGCTTGGGTCCTATTTTGCTTTCTCTCTGGGACTTAATTACATGTATGTTAGATGGCTTTTTCCCTCTATTTTGTATCTCCTGTGCTTCTTTTGTTCAGAATATTTTCTTCTGCTTGCCTTCTGGTTCAATACTATTATTTAAGATATCTCTTTTTTTTATTTTAAAGACTTATTTATTTACGAGAGAGAGAGAGAGAGAGAGAGAGAGAGAGAGAGAGCGCGCGCAATGGAGAGAAAGGAGGGGCAGAGGGAGAGGGAAAAGCAGGAACCCCGACTGGGGGCTGGATCCCAGGACCCTGGGGATCATGACCTGAGCTGAAGGCAGATGTTTAACCAACTGAGCCACCTAGGAGTCACCTTTAAGGTCTGTTTAATTTGCTGCTAAGGTATCCATTGGATTCTTAATATTGGTTATTATATTTTTTAGTTCTAAAATGATCTTTATTTACCATTTTTAAGATTCTTTTGAAATTCTCTACCTTGCTTATGCTAAGCTTTTTTTGTATAGTTATTTTAATGCCAAAAACCTAATAACACTGTTTTCTATGTATCTATTTTCTTCTGCGTTTCTTTTTTATTAAAATTCATGTGATATTGTCTCTTTTCACACATGTCTTTTTGGTTAAATGATGGATATTGCATGTAATTTTTTTTTTTAATATTGAGGCTAATATCTTCCTTCAGGGAGGATATAATTTTGCTTCTGGGAGGCATTGAGGGGCACCAGCAGTTTGAATCACCTAATCCAATTTCAGGGATTGAAATAATTTAAGCCTTATCTATTTCTGGGTTTGCTTTATTCTTATGGTATAGCTAAAATATGTGTAGTTTACCAGGGTCTCTCCTTCTTGGTTGGACCTATTTTCCAACATATGTCTCCCTAAGCCAAGAGGATATTGAAAGTGCTATTCAGCTGCTCAGCCTCTCACACGCCTCATCCTGAATTGGTGGATGTCCTTGGGATAAATGCAACCTCAGTTACCTGAGTTTTTTTCTTCTAGAGCAAATGCCACAGTTCTTCATTATCTTATTAGTTCTATCTTGCTTTCAAAAAACTTTCGTGTGGGGGATCCCTGGGTGGCTCAGAGGTTTAGCGCCTACCTTTGGTCCAGGGTGTGATCCTGGAGTCCTGGGATCGAGTCCCACATTGGGCTCCCTGCATGGAGCCTGCTTCTCCCTCTGCCTGTGTCTCTGCCTCTCTCTCTCTCTCTTTCTTTCTGTCTCTCTGTCTCTCGTGAATAAATGAATAAAATCTCAAAAAAAAACCTTTTGTGTGTATTTTTTCCCATGGTTTACTTTTAATGGGAAAATTTTAGAGTCCCCTTTCACTTGAAATGACGTTATTTATTACTTCAATTTTTTAGTCTGGTAGGAAGCAAAGACATTAGTTTTGTATAAGGAAGGGAGAGGAAGTGCTGGAGGTTTGAAGAGCAAGAATAATAAGGTGGGAGAGTCAATTGCCATAGTGAGAGAGTAAATAAACTAAGGACTTATAGTATGATTGCTGAGTATTATTAAGAACATGGTGGGATTTATGGTTATTAATTAAAAATGGTACCAGGAAGTATGGTTGCTTTTTCTTTTGCTATGTTCTTTTGTTATACAGTTCCAAAGAGCACAGGTGGTGATTGGTGTTATTCAGGTTTGTGGTTTTGTCAATTAAGTCTGACAAAGACTATGATGGGCAAGGGAATTGAATGTCTATGCTAGGAGTGATTAAAATGATTGACTAAGAAAGTTAATCCATCTCCCTCTGCCTATGTCTCTGCCTGTCTCTCCCTCTCTGTGTCTCGAATAAATAAATAAAATCTTTTTAAAAAAATGGACAGCCTGGGTGGCTCAGCGGTTTAGTGCCACCTTCAGCCCAGGGCCTGATCCTGGAGACCCAAGATCGAGTCCCATGTGGGGCTCCATGCATGGAGCCTGCTTCTCCCTCTAACTGTGTCTCTGCCTCTCTCTCTCTGTGTGTGTGTGTCTCTCATGAATAAATAAATAAAATCTTAAAAAAAGAAATTTAATCCAGGTGAGGAGGGAAGAGAGGAGATCATGAAGGTGAGAGATATTAAAGACTGTGGGCAATCAGTGAGTTGAAAGTACTCATGGGATAAGAGGAGTATTGGCCTTGGAGTACTGAATAATTGAGCTGGAAAGAGGAGGAGCTCAGAGAGAGGGATGCATGGAATTGAGATTATGGAGAGTTTGGGGGTATGGATAAGAACAAGGTCTGAGATAGGTCCTTAAGAAGTCACTGAGATAAATGGAAGTCAAATTAAGAGAGAGGAGTTCAAAGATAGGGCTAGAGTATTGGAAGGAATATTTATTATATTTATTATATATTTATTTATTATAGTGAAATGGCCAGTAATTAAGACAGGGGTACCTCTGGAGTGTTAGTGGGCCATGAGGTGTGAGAAGAAATTAAAAGAAATGAGAAGATGGAAGACAAATCATAAGAGTCTCTTAACTATAGGAAACGGAGGGTTACTGGAGGGGAGGTGCGTTAGGGGATGGGGTAAGTGGGTGATGAGCATTAAGAAGGGCTCGTGATGTGATGAGCATTGGGTGTTATATGCAACTGATGAATCACTGAACTCTACCTCTGAAACTAATAATACACTATGTATTAATGAACTGATTTTAAATAAAATAAAATTAAAAATCAAAGTACTATTTAAAAAAAGGTGTTAATGGAAAAAAAAGAAATGAGAAGATGGAATCTGGGTGTTGGTAAGCAACAAGAACAATGAGTGGTGGGTGATATAATCTCATAGGGTGTTAAGCAGGGAGAATGGTCTGGAAGCACTGATAAGGACAAACTGGATAGCTACTTCATGTCTGGTTTTATTGGTAGGAGGCTGAGGGAGAAACTACCCACATCACCTGAGAAGGCTGAAGGAGGGAAATCCCATCTAAAGGGGGAGGATCAGATTTCAGTTAATGCAAAGTAAAGAGGACTCTTTCGAGAAGAGTTTGAGGATATGTGATATTTTTGTGTTGAACTATAGACTCTAGGAGACACTGCAAGCTTCTGTACATCTACACTGAAAAGCTACTGTTGGGAATAAGGAAGAAAATGCATGTGAGAGTATCAAGCACCATGCCTCGCCTAGAGCATGGTTAAGTGGTAGTCTCTTCACTTTAGTAAAATACCAGCCTTCACATAGTTTAGGACAGGTCTAAAATGCGTCAAGAGAGAAGTTTGGCAATTTATTTAGACCTCTTCATAATAAGCACTAATTAAGCATGTGCTCTTTTTACACACACACACACACACACACACACACACACACACAGTGTATAATACTGTACAAATGCATAAACTAAATTGCCTTTGGCAGCAGATCACAGAAAATACAGCTAAAATGGCTTAATTTATTATTTATCAAAGCAAACAACAAAAGGTCTATGGTAGGGTGACTTCATGTTTTTTTAATTAAGAGTTCAATGACATCACCAAGGTCATAGCTTCATACTTTCTGTTTTTCTATTACGCCACATTCAGCATTTTAGATGGTTTTCTGGTGCTGGCTCTCTTTATTAACCCAAGAAAGCTGGTGCAATTGCAGCCACCACATCTAGGTATTCTAGTGGATAAAAAGGAATGTTTCCTGCTGTGTGTGACTTTTCAACAGTGAGAACTCTACATCGTGCTTCTCCTCAAGTCTCACTGTGCAGAACTTCACCTCACACCCACACCTAAACCAATTACAGCCAAGGCCATGAGGCCGCCATGTAATTTAGACCAAACTGGATCCTCACTCTGAGCTTCCTGCCTTCTTCCCTGAAGGACATAGCTACATGTTGAATAAAATCAAAACTTTGTTAGCCTGAAAGAAGTCGTTCCAAAAGTTCATACAGTTGTTTTTTTTATATCACTTGTTACCATTATGCTATATAAATATATGCAGAGATAATGTATAAACAGACATAGAATGTACTGATTTTCTATTGGTGCACATTAAATTACCACAAATTTAATTTTAAAATAACACATACTTATTATCTCACAGTTTTCATGGGTCTAGAGTCCAGACAAATAATCTTACTTGAGTCAGGCCCAGAGTCTCATTTGGTTTTAATCAATGGTTGACCACAGTGAGATTCTCATGTAGAAATCAGGATCCTCTTTGAAGCTGATTCAGTTTATTCCCAGAATTCAGCTCCTTGTGGGTATAGTAATGAAGCTCCCCTTTTTCTTGGTGGCTGTCAGCTAGGGGCTGCTCTCAGCTCTTAGAGGCTGCCACAGTGTCTTGTCATGTGGTCCCATAGATAGTTCACAGCATGGATGATTGTTTTGTTCCAGGCCACCAAAAGGGTGCTGAATTCCAAGTCTCTCCAAACTGCAACAGTCTTATATAATGTTACGTAATCAAGAGCAACTATCCCATCACATGCACAGGTCCCATGACACCCCAAGGGAGGGGGGAATTATACAAGATGTATATACCGGGGAGTGGGAATTTTGGAGTCCGTTTCACATTCTGCCTACCAAAATATTAATGTGGTTTGTGATCATAATTATGTAAGTTTTCATGCCCTTGCAGATTTACTTTTATAAAAGGGGAGTCTTCCGATTCCCTGCATTTAGTACCTGAACTTCTACTATCCAAGTATAATAAGCACTATGCCCTCGAGGAGCACAGAAATAAAGTGTTTTACTACAACAAATCAGTAGTAATAACCAATTGCTCCAAATTAAAATTGGAGTCCAGGAAAAAAAAAAAAGCCCTTGGAAGTATAGTTGGGAGTACAATCTCATCTCTTTGGGAGTCAATCTCTTCTTTGCCTATTTACTTTAAAAAAATTCTAATTTCTCCTCCTAAAGTAAAATTTCTGTCTATGAATCCTGTCCTAGAATATCCCCTTTCTTCTCCTGTCCTGCTGCGATTTGTCTCTTTTCTCCCTTTGCCAGCCTGAGATTTTCTCAGCTGGGCAGCTTGAGGTTCTGACTCGGGATCACCTTTTCTGGGGCACATATGCTGGGACAGAGTCAAGACAGTTCTGAGTAGAGAAGTTCTCTAAGCCAGATAAATAAGAAAAAGGCTCAAATCAACATCATGGACTCATGAATTGATAGTTTTAAAATTATTTTAATGAATGTAATAAGTGGTTATGAGGTGAGGATCTTATTCAGATCCTGATTCAAACAAAAAAACTACAAACACATTTGAAGACAATCTGGGGGAAGCCCAGGTGGCTCAGCAGTTTAGGGCCATCCTCGGCCCAGGGCATGATCCTGGGGATGGAGGATCGAGTCCCACATCAAGTTCCCTGCATGAAGCCTGCTTCTCCCTCTGCCTGTGCCTCTGCCTCTCTCTCTGTCTCTGTGTCTCTCATGAATAAATAAGTAAAATCTTTTTAAAAAATTTTAAGGCAATCTGGGAAATTTGAATGTGAACGTGTACTGGGTATTAGATAATATTAAGGAATCTTCTTATTCTTTTAGGTATGATGATGGTCCTAAAGATTGTAAGAATGTTTATGATTTTTAAAGATCTGTTTATAAGTATGTAGGAGTACCATGGTGGCTGGGGCTCAAATTAATAATTGAGAGAGAGAGTGAGAGAGAGAGAGAGAGGAGGCAGGCATGATGGGAGGGTAGGGGAAAGAGAACAATAGATGAAGCAAATTCTTGATAATTATTGAATCTTGTGAGAAGTATACATGGAAATTCATTTTCTTATTTTTCATATGTTTTAAATTTTTCATAATAAAACATTTTAAATTGGGATTTCCCACATTGCTGCTAAAACTTAATGTATTTAGCCTCTTCTCCACTTGAATGCCTTTGTAAAAACTAAAAGAATGCTTTAAAGCTGTAGTAGGATGCTTATTTTCCTTCTATATCTCTAATAAGAGAATTAAGCAAGAAGACGATAAATGTACTTAAAACAGACACCATCTAGATTGATTATTAAAGTTATCTCCCTCTACCATTTTAAAGGTTAAATCTGAATTGTCTTGAAGTCGACAGTCTTGGGATTTGTGTGGAATCAGAATTTTTTTTTCCTTTTTCTCAGAGCTTTCAGAATATTTTTTGAATTCACTTGGCAAGGTATCTGAAGGTTTGCCGTTATTTATTCATAAATCCCTGAGTTCTGTCTGCACATTTGGCAGCAACACCATTATGAAACCAGCTTTCTGAGTAGATCCTGTTCTTTCACATATCAGAATCATTCATAGAGTCCCAGACATAAAGCGTGTTACAGAGACATCCTAAGTAAACAGATTGTGGTGGACAGATGTGCTAAAAAGTCTTAGGAAAGCGCTTCTGTTTTGTCTTGCCCCAGTATGAAAATACAATTGCCATCTCCCTCTACAATAGCCCAACCCACCCACCTACATTGATGGGTTATCAAGGTTCCACTTTGCCTCTTGTTCTGTCAACTTCTGTGCTCTCTACAGTGGAATATTACTTCCTCCTGATTAGTGTGCAACTGAATGGCCACCTGTCGTCAATGTTATTAGTAAGACTTTTCTACTTGTTTTTATGCAGTAAAGTTGATGGAACTCCATTAGGAGTTGAATTGTGCATCCCCCCACCAAATTCATATGTTGAAGTCTTAACCAAAATAGTTCAAAATGTGACTTTATTGGGCAACAGAGTCATTGCTTATGTAATTAATTAAGATGAAATTACTAGAGTGAGCCCTAGTGCAGTACGGCTGGTGTCCTTACAAAAAGAACACCATGTAAAGAGAAACAGACCACACAGAGGGAAAACAATGCAAAGATACAGCAAGAAGGTGGCCATTAATTAGCCAAGGGAAGGAGCCAACCTTGCCAACACCTTGATCTTGGACTTTCAGCCTCCAGAACACTGAGACAATAAATCTGTTGTTGAAGCTTCTCAGTCTGTTCTTTTGTTATGGCAATCCAGAAGATTAATACAAACTCCAGAGGAAGGTTAGATGACTTTTTCTTTATATTGCCATGTTGAGCCTTTATTTTTTGCCTATGTGTAGGCTTCAGGCATTCTTAAAATCTACATCAGTAAAACTATCTTCATTACTCCTTTAGGGTGTGTCTATAAAGCCCCGAATGAAATGAAATATCCATTACTTTTGACTTGCACATGATCAGTCCCAAACACAGACAAAGAAAAGTCCAGGTTTAGTGCTGAGCATCAAGCTCAGCTCTCGTTATTGGCCATCTCTCCTTTGGCAGTCTCCACCTTTAGTTATTTATCCCAGTTGGTTTTCTTTCTCTTCTATGTGGGGAGCAGAGGGTACAATACTAAACACAAGATTATGATAGTTTTATTTGAATTGGTATTTTATGTAATAAAATTGCTTTTTTGTATCAATTATACCTCTAAAGTCTAGTTGGAGAGAATAAAAATAAAGTAAGATAAAAACAGAGAGGTAGGCAAACCAGAAGAGACTCTTCACTATGAAAAACAAACTAGGTGTTCCCGGAGGGGAGGCAGGTGGGGGTATGGTGTATCTGGGTGATGGGCTTTAAGGAGGACAATGATGTAATGAGCACCGAGTATTATATACGGCTGATGGGTCATTGAATTCTACCCTTGAAGCTAATTACACGCTACATGTTAACTAAGTTGAATTTAAATTTAAAAATTATAAATAAATAAATTAATAAATAGAAAAGGACTTCACCAGACCAAGAAGTAAAAGTAAGTTTTCTCTGTAACGTGAGTCTTGTATCGTTTATCTATTACTCGTATGACCCTGGGTAAGTCCCTGAATGCTTCCAAATTTCAGATTACTCACATTCAAAATAGATGTAATCAATCATAAGAATCTTTAAGAAATAAGGTAAGGTAGCCAATATGCATAAGTTCTGAGAATACAAAGCACTGTGGAAATGTAAGACATTAAATCAATAGGTCTTTAAGGGCAGGGTCTTACATTACTATAAACAAATATTCTAGCATATTGCCTTGCTCATGGAATCAATTTAGGCTTGAGAAACTTCAATAATTGTTTAAAACAGTTGGAAGTTAAGACAGGCTAGTAATTCCTCCTTCTTCCAGAAATTAACAGGTTAAACATGAAGTATTATTCTATTACTATTAGTGGCAGATTATGTTTTTCAAAAATACCCCTTCCAATACATTTATCTTGTCCTACATGCTCTTCTTATAATGTGGCTGACTCCCCTCCCACTGGAGGATAGGTCTATCTTCCTTTCCCTTGTGACTGTCCTGACCAGTTAATGACAGGTGATGTTATGTGCCTTCTGACCCGAGGTAATAAAAGGATATAACATCCCTTCTCCATCTCTGTTTCTTTTGTCTTTCTGTCTCTATCTTTCTGTATCTCTCTGTCTGTCTGTCTCATTGTCTCTATCTGAGGATACTTGCCTTTGGAAGCCAGCCATCATGTTACAAACAAGCTCAATCTCCAATCATATGGAGAGCCATGTAGTCATTGGCTCAGCTAAAATCTCAGCCTGCGTCAACCACTAGACTCATGGGAGAATAAGCCTTCAGTTGATTAGAGCACCTTCTTCAAGTTCCACTTGAGACCCTAGACATCATGGAACAAAGACGGGCTGACCTTATTGTGCCCTGTCACACTTTCTGATTCTCAGAAACCTTGGAAGATGACAAATAACAATTGTGTTATTTGGGGGATAACCAATACATCAGTATATTTCGTTTAGAGAAATAGCATCTTTATTGCACCCTGAATTAACAAGTCACACTCAGTTCATGGCAAAGAAACTACCAAAGGGCTCTGACTCACTTGGCTTTCCTCACAGATAAAAGAGGAGTTGGAGATTTTCCTGTTTGAGACCAACAGGAGAAGGAGAGGGGGAGTGCCCTTGTTTCCATAAAATGATTATGTCCTGATTTTAATGTCTAAGTGGATTGTGGGCTGTTTCCAACCTTGAATCAGAAAAGTCACTTGTGCCATGGAGAGGGATTAGTACAGAGGCAAAAAGATAAGCAAGAAGAGTTTACTCCTAGGGATGTGAACTGCTATTTAGCAATGTCAAAATGGGATAAGTGGCCACCAGTAGTGAATAAGTATCATTTAAAAATCAGAAAAGGGAAATCAGACAATCATTTTTAACTCAATTTAATGACTATTTTTTAAAAATGGAAAGGTCAATGTGTCTGTGTGTGTGTGTTTAATATTTCTAGCTCACATTGACTCACTCCCCAGTTATAACTTTCCTTCTCTTGCCTGACCTACTTCGTGTTAAACGTCACTGTGGTTATGAAAATCAGGGGCCTGATTAGCATCAGTAGTGGTCACTGGACCACTGAGAACACATGCAGTGGTTGCAAAGGAAGAAATCGGGGACAGAACTAATAATACTGAAATACTGAAAGGTGGAATCTGGTTCTGAGTAATGAGGATGTGGTTTCTAAAATCATCTGATGTGCTTCACCAGAGCTGATACAACTTTTCTTCATGGAAAAAAATAAGCATGAAAGTACTCCGTGGTTCTTTTGAAATCTGGTGTCATTTCACGATTGAATGACAGCGTTACTACTTACCCTTGCCTTTTAATTGACTTCCTTGGAGATTAATCGATAGGTTCTCTCTTTGTTTGAGCAACTCCCTCCCCCCAAAGAACATTTCTTTTTTTTCTAGGTCTATGTTGCTACATTGTCAGTGTGTTTTACTACTTTGTCATGGGAGGGTTATATTTTTTTTTCCCCTAGTTTTCAGATTTTATTTTGGTTTTACTCAAGGTTTCTGGACTTAAGGATCATCAAGCCATGTAAGAAACATACTGACATCTTCAAAATCTGTTGTAAAACTGGATGGATATCTAATTTAGAAATTTGCTAAGGTCCTGCAATTTACATTCTTCTTGATTTCTTTGATTATTAAATATTCCATAAAAAAATTCAGTGGTGAAATATTTTTAAACTTCAACTGTTTATTCCTTCCATAAACAAACGTAAGTGTAAGTTTTATTGCTGGGTAATCTTGTACTGAATCCAAGAGGTTATATCAATCCCTCCAGTGGAAAGAGCACTGGGGGAGGTGTCTACCACTGATCTTCTTGCCTTACAGCAAATATATTCTCTTTGATTTAACCTAGTCCAAGGCTGTCTCTTTGAGTCAAAACTTGTGTTGGCTATTTCAAATCACAGAGATACAACTTATCTACTGAAGAGTGTTTTAAAAGATGACTGACAAATTATAAGCAATTTCAGCTGCCTGTAAATATTTCTGGTGGATTGTTGAGATTGACCTTGAGACCAACCTTAAGCAATCTGGGTATTTGTCTCTCATATATTTCCCTGATGGGTATGAATATGACTTGCATTAAAAATGATGGATGTTGGTAATTTTGTATTAATTGCCACAGGAAAAAAAAACTTTAATCCCTTTTGATGGGTAGCACTGACCAGAAAGTGAGAGAGGGACTATATTTCAGTTAAATATTTTTCCTGGAAATTTTTGTGTAAACAAGGTTTGAATTGATGCCTTAGAATAGTTGAGAAAAACGTGTCATTGGCAATTGTCCTAGAATTACAAAATGTGCAAGAAAATGATGAAGTCACCTATTCAACTAAAGTAATCTCCAGGCACAAGAAAGAAAATAGGACATTTATTCTGTTTCACACTTTTCTTGGATCTGCTGTAGAGGAACTGAATCTCAGCAGGTTCTAAAAACAAGTAGATTTGTGCTTATTCTTACTTATTTCTAGTATAATTTCTCTTATACTAGACATAAGCATTTATCACTTTGTAATGTGAATTCCCCTCATACAGTCTCTATGTTTAAGTTTAATTAAATATACTTCTAAAATATTTTAAGAAATCAGTTCTGACTACTTCTATGTGCTTTAAAGAGGGGAGCATACAGCATTTGGTATAGTTTAAAGCCCTGTTTGTGTGTGTGTGTGTGTGTATGTGTGTGTGTGTGATCCTAGTGAGCATTCTTCTTACTGTATATTGAAAAACTTTGTAGAAGTAATTTTCTTCCAACAAAAGTCTATGCATGCTAGGTTTAATCAGTTATGTTACATCTGACAAACCTAACAAGGATAAACTATTATTTGTTCATTCATGCAGAATATTTGCAATTTCACTTCTGTTTCAATATACTATTTTTTTTTCCTTCTCTGAAACATATACCACATAGCAGAAAGTAGTCTAATCCCAGAACTAGAGTCAGGGGTGAGTGTAAGTGTAAGGTGGAGAGTTATAATGATTATGTGTACAGTTCAAGGTATTAGGAAGTATACATGAGTTAAATAATGAGCCAACTATTATCACTTAACATGACACAAGATAGTTTTATTTTTATATTATATTTTATGTGTACACAAATGGAAAATAAATTTACCCTATAAAAATATTATAATGTGCAGGTCCAAGAGGTTATTAATTAAAAGTAAGTACTGGCTTCATAGCTCAAGGTTATTACGAAGCTGTACAGAGTAGTTGGATGGAGAATTTTTCAAAAATGCTAATTGAGATAAATACATTTCACACTTAATAATCAAGAAGTCTCCATTCATAAAGAAATGGTGTGTCTAGAGCTTACTATTTTAGTGAACTAATCTGAGAGATTCCCTAGTCTCATCATGTGGCACTTGAAATACTTCCTTTGGTTTCATGCTTCTACTCTTCCTACTACCTTGGGTATTTGTCATGATAAAGAGTTTCCAAATATTTCAGTTGTGCTGGTCTTGCTGCAATAGTAGTAGATCTGACCCAAATGAAAAGACAAGAGTATCAGTCTTCCTAAGCTGTGAACTGACAAATGGATACTTAGGTATTTGTAGTTTTCTCAATGCTAGTATCAGACCAATGGTTAGGGAAACACAATGAATTGCTAATAGGCAAGTAACAAAAGTATAGCCCCACACTCAGGTCACAGTGACAAAAATATCCATTCAAAGATTGTGTGTGAAATAATGGAACTTCACAAATGTCTGAGTTCGAGAAAGTAGAATGGAATAGTCTCAAACTGCAAGCACATAGCACTTTTGAATACCAGCAAAATTTGTCTTTGAGTCTTTGTATAGACTTCTCTTATCCCTAACAAATTTCTGTCCTACACAGATATAAATGGGCAAAAACACTGTATTTATATCTTTTGTTGAGTTTTCTTGAAAATTTCCTTTGGGGGACTCTCTATTTGAGTTTTTAAGTCTATTATGACTAAGAGATTGCATTATTCCCATTAGTTAAAGAGTTAATTTAAAGAAATGATTGTAGATCTCTGAGTTAGAGCAAGGGAGACTTAAATTAAGATGTGGGCAATTTTAATCAAGACATGCTATATTCAGTAAACTCTGTAAGATCAGTGAAGGGAAAAAATGTATTAAGGTTAATCAGTTTTGAAGAAATGTAACTAGTAGATAATGTGCCCTGATTTTTTTTCTCTGTGACAGGTGTAATAAGCACAATCACTGTTCATCTATATTTCACTGGGCATAAATGCAAATTTCACATTTTCACAGAAGAGAGAATTTTATTACATTATATTGATTTAGAAATAATTCATTAACCTCTACTCCTTCTTTTTCTTTACATATCAATCTGTCTCTATTCAAGGTTTTATCTTCATTTTTCAACTGGTTACTGTGAAGTGTCTTATATTGCAAGCTATTAAAAGACTGTCTTTTATACATTCAGCTGTGTCATTCTTGGCAAAACTTGTACTTATTTTCTTTACATGCTTGGATATAGTTTGGGTGTTCAGGGATACTTATTCCATTTCCTTGAAGCTGCATATTTTGATAGCTCTATATAATGCAAAATATTTGTTGCACTCTTTTAAATCTCCACCAGTTTGTGAAAATGAGATACGTTTCTGTGTCCATTTTTTTCTTCCTCTTTCAAAATTGGGTCTGTCTAAATGTTGATGGATGTAATAATACTGAATCTGTTACATTAGATCAATGGCTTTCACTGTAGGAGGGGTGTTGAGTCACCTTCCCACTCTCAGGACATTTGGCGATGTCTAGAGACATTTCTGATTGTCACGAGTGCATGGATGGAGACTGCTACTGGTATCTATGGTTAAAGGCCAGCGATGCTGCTAAACATCTTATGGCATACAGGAAAGCCTCCCCAAACAAAGAGTTATCTTGTCCAAAATGGTAGCAGTGCTTAACAGTGCTTGAGGTCGAGAAATGCTATATTAGATTTGCACTAAAGACTATCTAGAGTCCATTACTTTCCAGAAGTGTGAAATCACATACAGCTTAACTTCCCTGTGCCTCTCCTTTCCTTTTTTCCATAAGAGTCGAAATTTAAGCACCAAATCAGAGATGCACAAAAATATTTAAGCATAAGGATGCTTATCAAAATTTTCTTTTTTAAAAATATTTATTTATTCATGAGAAACACACACACAGAGAGAGGCAGAGACACAGGCAGAAGGAGAAGCAGGCTCCATGCAGGAAGCCTGACGTGGGACTCGATCCTGGGTTTCCAAGACCAGGCCCTGTGCCAAAGGCAGCACTAAACCGCTGAGCCACCAGGCTGCCCAAAATTTTCTTTATAAAAGGTAGAAAACAACCTCAACTCTAACAATGCAAAATTTATAGGATTAATTATGGTGAACACATAATTGGAATATAATAGCACAAAAAAGATGTAAGAATGATATGGATCACATGTGTTGGAATAATATGGAAAGGGCTGACTTATAAAGCAAAAATTATTGTACCATGTAACATAGAGTCATCTAATATTAGAAAAAAAATAGTATATCTGTATGTTGTCTGTTTATTCCCAGAGAAAAAAATTGAGAACAAAAGATGTTAGTTATCTCTGGATTCATGAGTCAGCTCATATGTGCTCCCTTTTAATTTTAAAAATAGGAATGGCATTTAAAAAAGTGTGGATAGAAAGATTTGCTATGAGACTGAAGATAATTCCATGTAGCTGAGAGAGCACAACCCCAGGACCTGAGAGGTGGGAGTTTGCATCCTTATCTGGCCACTTACTTGCTGTGTGACTTTGGGCCTCAGGTTTTTATTTGTAAATGTAACACCTCCATTGAATGTTTGTTTTGAAGATTAAATGATACTGTATATCAATCCCCCTGTCAAATTTTCCTTTCTTCCCCTTCCTTCAATAAGATAATTTAAAGCACTCTTAGGTTCTTGAAGGTATTTTGCTCTCTGTGTACTCCATACAGTGACCAACAGAGGTCTCAGATTTCAGTTGGGCCCAGAAAGGTAATTGCTAATTGATTTGTGACTGCACTGGAGAACTTGACCTGATGGTATATTCCCATCTCCACTGCCACCCTGATTTTCAGTTTCAATTCACCTGGGTTCAATTCTATCCAGTTCATCAGTTCAGTTCAGTTCAATTCAACTTATAACTATTAATGGGAGATTTATTTATTAGTATGATCAATACAAATATGAATAAGACAAGATCCCTCTTCATCACAGCCTCACAGTCTATCAGACGAGGCAGATAGATACAGAAGAAACTCAAATACAAGGAAGTAAAGGGGTACAAAGTGTAAGTGAGTGGACAGGTAAGGGAGAGGTGAGAACATTTTGTAAAACTGAGGGCCGATACTTGCAGTCTTCAAGAATGGGAGAAGTTAGTGGTGAGAAATGAGAATAATCCAGGTGTGCCCTTCATATTGCACAGACACTTTGGAGGTGTAGGTAGAGTGCAGACATCTTCTGGAATAGTGAAAGTTGTAATGTGACTAATATATAAGGGGACTGCTCAAGAAGAATGAGAAATAGGCAGAAAAGGAAGACTTGGGGTAGATTAGCAGACAAAGAAGACTTGGGGTAGATTAGAGTGGTCCTTGACCATCGAGCCAAGGAAACTAGGTTTTCTTTTGTGTGCAATGGCAGGGGGGCTCACTGAAAGTTCTTAATGGGGAAGTGACACAAAAACAACTCTGATTAGTGAACTGAGGAAGATTTAAAACCTAAATTTAAAACCTATTTCACTTTACTTAAAAGTAAGCTACTTATTACTCCCTCGGCATCTCAAAGCAAACTGCATGTTTAGTGAGTATTTTTGTAACTAATTAGAATTGAGGAATTTTAGACAAAACAATTTAAGGCAAGGACTGTATCTTATGCTCTTGTGTTAATAAATACTGATTAGAGTTACGATAATGATTGATTCCTGAATAAAATTATTATTTCTATCTGTAAAATTATCAGATAGAATTTGAGGAATTCATTTATTATACAGTCAAGAAATAAATTAATATCAGTGCTTAAATTATTAATTCCAAATTTTTAAAGCAAAGAAATATGATTTGGAGGCATATTTGGAGAGTATATATTTCATGTGGCTGATCTGTACAATTTATTTTTGAGAAGATTATGCTCTTGGCTTATAACATTGTTAGTGAATTCATTTCCGGAGAGAAGAAAATCTTACTTTAATAGTTAGAAAAATTAGTCTTTATCAATTCTAACTTCAGTGCTTATGTTATTAATTTTAAAGAATGGCCTGAGAAAGCAAATAAAAATAGTTTGCTTATCTGAGGAAAAATATACTGGACCAGAAGACCTATCCACTTTCTTTTTAGATGATTCTGTGGAATATGTTGGCCCATTACCAAAATACATATTTTAAAAATTATACTTCTTTCTAAGCAGTGGTTTGGAGTCCATTTCCAAGTCTAAGGTGATTTAAATTACATGATTTCTCTGTGCATTTCAAATAAGGTTTTTAATATTTTAGTTTTAAGTAATAAAATGCCATTCAAGTGTGTAATTTATTACTAAACCCATTAATATTTATAGCCAAAAAATGATTTTCCTGAATGGTGGGAAAAAACCTCTCACTATCAACTCTTGCCTAGGAAAAAAGAAAGCAACAACAATGAAGAATCCTGTGACAGAAATATATTTTATGTATATTTTCTTTTGCACACCAAAAACAGACTTTTCCATCAAATCATTTTCTATAGGATCCTGCACTCTGAAATTCTGAGTTAAGATTAATTGGTAGATTAAGTATTCGGAGATGTTTATGGTTGTATGGCACTCTGTAAACTCTGATTTGGGAAACTTTCTTTTAAAACGAAGAATTCAAGCCAATGAACACACTGTTTTACCTGTTTATATAAGGGCTTGTTATGTTCACTGATATCAGTCATTAATTTATTCATCCAGTAAATATACATTCAGACCTTAATGTGGGCCAACCACCTTTTTTGGCATTGAAAATAGAGCAGTGGAAAGGTGAATCCCCTGCTTTCATTGCCTTATGGAACTTACACTTCAATGGAAATTGGGGAGTATGTCCTTTATTTTAATTTGTATTAGTGAAGGAAAAGGACAACTCATCTTTTGGGTATATATCATTCATTTTCAACTTCTGTAAACTTTCGATATGTTTCCATCATGTGCCAGGACTGTATTGCACCATAAAGACTCTCCAAAGAGGAACACCAGTGTCATTGACTTTGAAGAGCTGATGGTCATTCCTTTATTTCTGTCTCCATTCTGGGGATCCAAACATCACCTGCTTGAATTACCATAATAGCCCCTCTGATTCTAGACCTATATTCAGTTGCTAACTCTCACAGTCCAAGGCCAAATTGGGGTGAAGACCGCCATTATAGTCATCTTCCTGAAGGCCACATTTACCATGTCACTTCCAGCTTGAGAACCTTTAATGTTCAATTGTCTCACAAGAGATGAAGGCTTAATTCTGAAATCTGGTGTCAGACAGTGTCAATCAGGGAAGCAGCACCATTGTGTGGATTACAAGATGAGGTATTTCACATTAGAAATAAGGTCTAAACACTAATGGAAGAAGCTAGGGGAGTGGAAGCCTAAAAGATGAGTTGGAGCATGAGGGAAGGCCCTCAGGAACCCTCCTGAAGTCAGACACATTCCTGCTGGAGTGGGGCCATGAACAGGACTGCTGAAGAAATCTCCAGACGGCTCTGCTTCTGCATCCTGTGGTGGGTTTCACATGACTGTTGATTAGTAGAGCTGACAGGTAAAGAGAAGAGGTGGCTGCATAATGGAGGAAAAGTAATGATTTGCTGGTACCTCTCAGTCTCTCACCATCTCCGACCTTAAGGATTGTTTAAGAGCAGTGGCTACTGACTCATATGCACTTTCCCAACCTCATGTAACCCCTCTTTTGGTGATCTCTGTCCTAAAACTCTAGAAGAGGAAGATTCTATGAAGTATAGTTCCAACCTTGCCAAGTAGATGTAGTGTGAAGGTGCCACACCTTGTGATACTGTCTTATCTCCTAATTTCTCAAGAGCCTTTCCTCTTCTCTCACACTGGTTTCCTTACTTCATTTCATAGTCATCTGATCCATCCTAGAAGCCTATGTTGTCAAGGCTGTTTGATATATCTGAAATACCTATCTGCCTTCTCTTTGCCAATCTGCATACTTGCCCCCCAAATTAGGTTAGCCATGGGACCCCAAATGACAGAAGCTCTGTTCAGAACTTTAATAGCACTTATGGCTCTAATTTGTACTAGGAATTCTCATTTATATGACTTTGAAATGGCTGTAGAATTTTGAAAAGGATGTGATTAACAACATAAAAAAGTAGATTTGCCCAAAGGAAATGCTTGTTGATCTTGATAAGAATAGTTCTGAACAAATATTGAGAGTGGCAGAGTTGCACTGATTTACAGATGACAAAGCAATCTGAAAAGGGAAGAAGGAAAAGTAAACTTGCAGAAGGTATAATTTTAAAAAATATGGTGGTTCTAGACAGATGAAGAATAAAAGGAAGGCATGTTCATCATGTTGCAAAGGAAGGGAACAAGGTTGGAAGCTGAGTTTGTGAGAAAGAAGGGTTGTGACAAAAATATCAGGTTGAAAAAATTTGTTTTCATTTTTTAAAAAAAGATTTTATTTATTTATTTGAGACAGAGAGCATGCACAAGCACAAGATGGGGGAGGAGGTGGGGGAAGAGGGAGAAGTGCAGACTCTCCCTGCTGAGCATGGACCCACCCCACCAGCAAAACAGTACTTGATCCCAAGACTCTGAGATCATGACCTGAGGTGAAGACAGATGCTTAACAGACTGAACCATCCAGGCGCCCCTGTTTTCGCTTTTTAATGACTTCATATTGATATCGGTAAAAACAGACAAACATACTAAAGAAAGTGGCAGATGCTGCTGTGTCACTTGACTCATGCTGGGTCCTGTTCAATGTGTTTTCCATATGTCAACTCAGTAATTTGCCCTTAATCCAGAAAGGTAAGCACTCTTCTTAACTCCATTTTATAGGTAAGGAAATGTGCAAAGAGGTTACATTTGGGGGGGGGGGGGCTACACTATCATAGCTGGTGAAATATAGAGGTAGAATATGAATTTGGCCAATCTGGCTTCAAACTCTATGTTTTTAACCATTGCACTGTATTACTTCTCCATTTCATTAGACATTTAATTTGTGGAGTTAATAAAAGCAACTTGTTTCCCTCCTGACTAGGATTTTCCCCAAATAGGCAATACAAAAAGTTCTCAACATTCACTAACTTGGAAGCAGTCGATTGGCTTGGAAATCAAAAGAAAGTTCCTTCTACTTTTTTTACCCTTAAATTCTTGATTTTTATTCATGCCTTTTTACTTCATCAGATTAGATCAAGGAGTCTGAGAGATACAGAGACCAACAGTATCGATGTAAGTTGGGAATGTGTCAGAAATGCAGAATCTCAAGTCTCATTTACTAAACCAGAATTTGCCTTTCCTGGGATCCCCAACACTAAATGTTGAGAAAAACTGCTGTAGGTTATCTTTTAGAGAAAAAGTCTTAACAAACCAGGCCGAGCACATCTTCACAGCACTTTTTTCAGCCACTTCAACTTCAGATTCAGTTCACATGAGTTGATAGCAGCAGCACATGAACTTCACATAATACCAACGGGGGAACTTTAGAAAAAAAAAGATTCTTGGATCTCACGCTTGATCTACTGAATCAGAACTTTAGATTTAGAATTTTGAGTCTAGACTGGAGCACAGAAGAAAGCAGGATGAAGTTCCACTCATTCATCAAGATCTAGCCAAAGATCACATTTTTTTCCACATGCTTTGCTCAAGTCTTCAGGCAAAATAGTTATTAGTCCTCATCATGTTAAATATACTGTTGTTATTGCACCTAGTGCATCATATTAATCTGTTTTCCTCTGTAGCTCACATCTTGGGTAGAGTTCTGAATAGACGCTCCATAAATTTTTATTGAATCAATGAATATATAACAAGCAGACATGTGTCATAGGCATATAGTAGCATCTAGTAATAATGATAATTCCTTATTATTGCTCATGACTGCCTGTTCTACCATCTATTTCCTTCATTGCTAGAGTTTTCATAGTCCCATTCTTTCAGTTCCTTAGAGAGGAAGGGTCTGTGAATCATGTTGGGTTATCATTTTTATGACAAATATTAAATATTTATAATTATATATTAGAGGAAAATGTATACAGATCAAATTATCTCTTTAAATAAATTTCATAAATAGTTCATAGTTTCATGTCAAAATCTATCCAATGCATTTAGTTTTTGGTGTTGTTATTTCTTAGAGCTCCAAGAATGACTTGACTGTTCAAAGTAATGAAAAATAAGTTTTGAAAATTTTCAAAGAGGTTCCCTTTAGAATCAGGAATGAGTACAGAACTATACTTTGACTTCCTTCTGTCTTTTCAAAATCATGGTCTTTTCATAGAATTCTGGATGTTAAACTTTGAAGAGTGGTTCATAAAAACTATGTTTTGACTTCTAGTTCACAAATTTAGACCTTCCCAATGGAAGTCAGAAAGCAGGCTTTCTGTGAGCACAGGGAATCTCCTGATTATTTAATTTATAATTGCTCCAGCAATTAGCATAACAAAGTTAGCTAAAGCAACTTGGAAATTAGGCCGTGTGGCCACTAGATGACATCAACAAAAATGAATGAAAATCTCGCTTGCCATGTAAAACACAATTTCCTTGTTCTTCGTAGAAACATGTTTGCTACAGAATTATTAAAGAGACATTTTTACCAGTTGGAGTCAGATGATATATCCACTACCTTGTTTAGATTCTATTCTTTCTAGGGTTCATCTTAATTACCTCAATTAACCCAGTTGTTCCAATTGTAAAACAAATCAAAGACAACATAATCAAAGTTATAATTAAAGGGGAAATATGTAAGCATAATATATTCTCTTTCAAATATAATCAGAGTAAGTGTTTCCTCTTCCATAGGAACAAATACATGTACTGATTGAGACTAAAATGTAGGCCTTTATTTAAGGCAAACCTTTATAATCACTAAACATAACAAAGTTTATGGCCCCAGACCTTTATCACTAAGTGTGGGAGAAAGTTAGTACAAAGATGACACTGAAAAATAAAAATCTAGAATTTATTTAAAAATGTATAAAATTCTAGCTATAATACACACCATGTACATATGATATTTATATATTTGTATAAATCTTAGCACCTTACTTCGATAGAAGGTCACATTAAGAAGTGCAGAAGACAAGATAAATGTGGGGAAATTAGAGAAGCTCCAAACATGAAAATGACTTTATAGGGTTAAAAACACAATCAAGGAAATAAAGACCTATTGACCAGGAAATATTTTAGATCAATAGATTAAAAGGTGTAAAACTCATCACAATGAATGGATAGTCTAAATAGTGAATTAATCAGTGGTTGAATCAACCAAGTTTATTTACTATCATCTAAAGGAGATGGCTTATTTTTTAACAAGAAACATACAAGTTAGGTAAAGAACAAAACCTTTCCAATGGAATAGTCTTTTTAGTAATTCCTAAACATTCCCATTTCTAATTTCCCACATTAGCTATTTCAAATTTACTTTTTAAAATGGCCCTGTGTGCTCTCCTCTGGATGATTTTATTTAGTTTCACACTTTAAATGTGACCTGTATATAAGCTGATGAGTCTTAAGTCTATTTCTCCTCAAGTCCTTTCACTTATATTCTAAATTCCCATGCCCCACAGACTCTGGACGTCTGTAATAGTTTGTCTCACAACCACTGCACTGGCAACAAGCTCAAAGCAGAAATAACACCCCCACCCCAAATATGCCTTTTCACTTCTTTACTTTGTGGATAACACAATCCTTCCCATTGTTCATCTAGGAATTCTGGAGGTCAGCCCTAATCTCTTCTTCTCTCTTAATCCTCATAAGTGATCAATAACCTAATTCTGTAGATTTTGCCTACCTGTTATTTTGATTCCACCTCATCCTTCAATGCTCTGAGTGGATCTGATGAGGTCCTAGTGCAGATATTAGTCCCATCTTACCTCATCTTGACTGTAGCAATAGTCTTTTGCTAAGCACCTGTTGGAGTGCTGGCAACACCAACTCCATATTTGGCCCTCCACCTTGTTCATGCTATGTGTTCATCCTGTTGAGGTTAATGTATGCCTTGATTGGATGCGAGAAGGCTTGCTCTGATCTTCCCTAAAGCTGTACACAGTAGGTACCATTTCAGCTAACTAGTAGAGACTCTCTGGTGCACAGATGGTGCCACTAGATAACCAGCCTTTGACCTCACCCCAAGGCCCCTTGCTCTATAAATGCTTGGAATTAAGGGTCTGGACTTGGCAGGGAATAACTGTGTAGTGCCTGAATCATCAGTCTCTTTCTTTCACCACCCCCACCACCCCGCCAGTAAGCTGCCCTGAATAAAACTCTGTGTAAATGGTGTGGAATACCTCCATCTTTTAATAGCACCCCACTCACCATTGTTTTCTTCCTTCCAATCTATTTTCCACATTGCCAGCAATGTAACCTATTTATTTCAAATATATCCATTTGATTTCTCTTCTAAAAGTCCACCTTTTCTGGGGAAAGATGATAAAACCTATGCTGCATGGCAAGTCCTCCCAAGCCCTCTTGGATCTGATTTCTACTATTACTCCCATCTTGGGTCTTATGAGTTTCATCTCCCATTTGAGCTATGCTTGAACTTGAACTTACTGTACTCATTGTGCCTCTGTTCATTCTCTGTTAGTGCCAGTAATGAACACCCTCTTCTGCCTTTCTACTTGCCTCTGCTTCATACAGACTCCATGGATGTGCTTCCCAAGGACCGAGTTGGTAGTGGAAACATGGTTCTCCTTGCTTCAAATCTACATTTCTCTGATTTTAAACATTTTTGTTCATTGGTGATTTCTTTGTAGGCTTAGAAATTGGTTTGTCTGTGTTCTAGTAGACCTCCTGCAGATGAGGAACTGCAGTTACATTATCTCAGGGCCTGGAGGAACCTTCAGAGGCTTGTTTAGTGACATCTGAGAGGCAATGAAAGTTTCTCACAGGAAGAACAAAATAGCAAGAAAAAATAAAAAATAACTGGAATCCTTATTCATGTTAATGCATTGATGGATCCCACAAGTATTTTTAAATACTATGTATTTGTAATTATACCATGTGTTGAATATTAAACTGATTATTTTGTTATTTTGTTTGTTTTCTATATACTACTAAAACTTAACTTCAGAGGTTTTTTGCTGTTGCTTTTAGAGCACTCTCCCTGAGAGGTGATCTGTGAGCTTCTAGTAGATACCTATATAATCCAAAATGTGTTTACCCATGTGACAGGAGCATATCTGTGGAAAAGAAAACCATTTTCACATTTTTAGGCTCAGCCTTACCACATGATGCTGGATGGGGCCTTGTTCCTCTTCTTAGTGACGTCAGACAATAGTCTTTAAAGAAGGTCCATTTCCACCTTTACATTCCTTGCTGGGTGCCTTTATGAGTTTTTTGAAGATCAGTCAAACCATTTAAAGTTATACACTGCACCTTGTAAAGATATAATCACTTGATATAGAAATATATTGGAATATCTCTTATAAATAAAAAATATGTAAAGCAGCCCCAAACCAAAAATTTAACTCTTTAGCTAGTGGCAACTTACTGATTGGAAAGCCAACAACAAGTATTCAGTACTTGTATGAGTTTCTCGTTGTTGTAACAAACTGCCACTAACCTAGTGGCTTAAAGCAGCACAAATTTATTTTATAGTCCTAGAGGTCAGAACCTAACCTAAGTCTCACTGGACTAAAGTCAAGGTATGTTCAGGGTCGATTCCTTCTGGGGGCTTGAGGGCAGAACTTGTTTCCCAGCCTTTTCAACTTCTAGAAACTGCCTGCACTCCTTGGTTCATGGCTCTTTTCTCCAGCTCAAATCCACCAGCATAATTTTTTCAAATCTCTGTTTCTGTCTTCACATTTCCTTCTCTGACTGGCTCTGACCCTCCTGCTTCCCTCTTATAAAGACCCTCATGATTCTATTGGGTCCACTGAATAATCCAGGATAATCTGTGATCTCATGATTCTTATACCAGCAAATTCTCCTTTGCTGTGTAAGGTAACATACTCATAAGGTTGTGTATATTAGGATGTGGATATCTTTGAGGAGACATTATTTAGCTTATGACAGTAGGTATTTTGTAATTATGCCTATTTAGTGATCAAATCCTGAAAATGTGTTATCAGCCAGCAACCATAGATACTATAAATCAAATACTGAAACCTATTTAAAGAAATGAGCAAATCTTTATTATTCTTATTTGAGTTCTGGGAGTCAGCTATGCTGCTATTGTGCACTGCAAACCAGAGAAGTTCAGTAATAACAAAAGGAGATGAGATTCTCGAAGTGAAGAAGAAAAATCCAAGCAGAAGTTTGAGAACTGGAAGAAAGTCCTGCAGTACAGTGGCTATCATGGGACACGGTAAGAAATAATTTTGCATTCAGACTTTGCTTAGCAGATGGACCCTTGGCAGCCTAAGATTGACACTAATTGGTGCCATGAAATTTATACTTGAAAGTAAGCTATAGCTATGCAACTAGTTGAATAAACAGAAGAAATTCATATGAATCCTTCAAGTACCAGGTTGACCTTATCATGCTGGGACCAAGGTGGTTCTTCATGTTTGATCTACAGGAATTCCAGAAGTTTGCAAACCCTGGAAGCTTGCATCACATTTCTGTGGCCTTTCAGAGGGATTATGCTTAATCAACACCGTGTTCAACTTGGCAAAGCTGCTTCTGATCCTTTAAGAAATGGAATGTATATGCTTAGGGACTGTGGCTACTTACTTTGTCATATTTTGTATTATTGGTAAGCTAGTATTGATTGCAGAAACATATGAACAGCATAAGAAAATACTAACGTTTATTGCATAATCAATCATGCAATATGCCAGCAAGGACAGTTTCATTTTGAACTGGCAACGATATGAGTATAAGAGGCGATTTGCATAGGAAAGAGAGTAACTACTGACCTTACCCAACTTGTCAATCTACATTTGCTTAATTTGCTTATTATAAACTTCAAAGGGGCGAACTTCAAAAAGAATAAAAAATGATCAATTCATAATCCAGAACAAAATCTCCCAGTGTGATGTTTAAAATTTCACCAGTTTGCATCAGTTGCTTTTAAATATAACCTAATGCAAATATTTCCAAATGTAGGTCTTTTTTTTCTTATAGAATACTTGCATCTTATTGTAAAGATAACATATCATCCTTGGCTTAGTAATTCTAAGTAGCAGGTCTTTATTTTTTTAATGTATGATGTAAACCGAATGTTATATAATGAAATTATAGTACTATATAGTAGTGAAATGGATTTCCACCAGTATATTTTAGTAGTGAATCCTAGAGACTCAGATTTTATGAATATAAGATGTATGCAGAATAAAATATAATGAAAACTCTTAGAAGTAGCATCCCTAAATTTTTGTTTCACAAGTCGGAATTAAGATGCTCATTAGGGCTTGAACAAGAAAGAGAGCACAGGGAAAGGCGCGTATACAGATGCGCACACACACACACACATACATACACACAGCAGATACCTTGAAAAATATCCATAAAAGAATAAAGTCATAGCATTTTAGAGATGTAAGGGGTCCTAAAAAGAACATTTAGTCTAAATCCTTTATTTCCAGATGAAGAGTTAATATTTAGCATCAAACCATTTTCAGAAATGGAAGCAACATGAAATGATAATATTGTCCAAAAAAAAGAAAAAGAAAAAAGGATTCCCAATGTTTAATGAATAGTGCAAGTAAAGAAGAAAAAAAATTTAAAGTGCTAATTAAATTCTAAGAAGGAGGTTAGGGAGTCTGGAAATTCTAAGACGCTTAGGGTTCTGGAAAGACAGGAATCAAAAGGCCAAGTACGGTTCCACACTATCCCATATGAGATTTACATGACTGACTCTTCACTGAGATTTTCTGAGTTGAATTTCCCGGCCTGCCCACTTAGTGGTTTTGTGGGGCTTGGTGAATATTTTTGCCATTCACCCAGCTGCAGAGGCCAGTATTCCCTCTTATCAACTATAAATAACTGACTTTGCCAAATGTCTTCTTAAACTTAAGTAAATTTTAGTTAATATTTTTCTACATATCTACAAATTTGGTGGGTGGAAATATCTCCTTTAAGTTACATTTTTCTTCTAATCAATGAATGACTTGATCAGCATTTTCATATTTGCTATTTTATTCTATGATTTGGACATTCATATCTTTTAACTATTTTTCTCTGGCTTAATTTGAGGTGGTTTTTAATATATAAAGAATATTGCTTTTTTATGTTATGTACATTAAAATGGTATTCTTACAGTCTGTAGATTCTCTTTTAACTTTGTTTTAAAGATTTTATATATTTGAGACAGAGAGATAGAGATGAAGAGAGAGAGAGAAAGAGAGAGAGAGAGAGACAAGTAGACTCCCCACTGAGCATGGAGCCCCCCTCACCCCCCACTCCTGTGCAGGGCTCTATCCCAGGACCCTGAGATCATGACCTGAACTGAAACTGAGAGTCAGAGGCTTAACTCCCTGAACCACCCAGGAGCCCCTATTTTAGTTTTCTTGATGGTGCTTTTAGTTTTACAAAATGTAAAATTTCAATGTGGTCAAATTTGCCAATATAATTCTCTACGACTACTGAATTGCACATCCTATTCAGAAAGTTATTTTATTACCCCCAATAAGTTATTTTGCTATATTTTCTTCTATTATAGTTAAGATGGTTAACATGTGTTGCTTTTTTTCACTTCGTCTGGAACTTGGTTTTGCATAAGGCTGATGTCCTCTCCCCATGTTTGAGACACTCAGATGTTAGGATTATGTTGCTACTTTTGGGCTATGTCTTGGTTTTATCATGGTGACTATAATAGATGAATAATCGGTTAATAGCATGATATATAGCCACATCAGTCAGAAGCATGTATTAGAAACAAGTTCAGTAATACTAGCTTGGAAGAGAGACATGGTATCTCTGTTTTGAGTCGCTTTGTTAGAGGAAACGCACTCTTTATCAAGAAGTGAAAAAAGTCTGGCTGTGTTGCTTCCCTAGCTGTTCTGAGAATACTGGGGATCATTATGATTAAGGGGCCAGTCTTGAGCTGAATTTACCTTAGATGTGTTCAATATTTATAGTAGCAGTGTTTTAGATTTCCCCTAAGGCAAAAATTGAGGTAGTTCTGAGTATAAGCATATAGATATGTATAAATGTTTAAGCAGATATAAATTGTTTCTGAGTAACTTGTTATATCTTCCAAGAGAAATGTGAAGCATTCTGTAGCAGGGCTATTAGAATATTATTCTATGAAACTCAATGAATTCAGCCTCACAATTGCAAGTACTAAGAGTTAGATACTCATGAACCAATATCTCTATGGAATTATACTGACAACATAATTTTTGTACTTTATTTTTTATTTTTATTTTTTTATTTAAATGCAATTTGCCAACTTATAGTACATCATTAGTTGCAGATGTAGTGTTCAGTAATTCATCAGTTGCATATAACACTCAGTGCTCATCACATCATATGCCCTCTTTACCGCCCATCACCCAGTTACCCCATCCCCCCACCCACCACTCTTTCAGCGACCCTCAGTTTGTTTTCCAGAGTTAAGAGACTCTCATGATTTGTCTCCCTCTCTGATTTTTTTCCCATTCAGTTTCCTCTCTTTCCCTTAAGGTCCTCAGGATTATTTCTTATATTCCTCATATGAATGAAACCATACAATAATTGTCTTTCTCCGACTGATTTATTTCATTTAGCATAATACCCTTCAGAACCCAGAAATAGACCCTCAACTCTATGGTTGACTAATCTTCCACAGAGCACAAAAGAATATCCAATTTTTGCACTTTAAATAGTTAGCCTCTTTGTGAGATTAGGAACCTGGTTCTACCTTGCCACATGTGGAACTTGAAAGCTGAGAATTTGGAAGTGGGAAGAATCTTCTATCTTTGCAAAAGTTTAGAGTTGCAGGAGGGATTAACTTCTCAGTTTCACAAGCAGCAGAGCTACTTCAGGGATTCTTATGGCCCAGAAAAATCATGGAGGCTCCAGGACTCACTGGCTGCTTCACACAAAGCACCAAACAAGTGTTAACTTAAGAATCATATATGGTGCTTACATAAGAATTGTATAGCTTTTCCACATTCTGTTGGAATCAAAAGGGTAGGTCATTTGACCAAACTTTTTTTTTTTTTTTGACATCCAACTCATCTTTACCATCCAAGATTAGGGACGCTCAAAGCTTCATGTTCATTTTTGCAATCACTGCTGTTGTGCTGGCTCTTAGATTGTATTTTCTGAGACTGTTGGCTTCTGAAGATTGTTCACATATGCTATCCACTTCTGCGTTGCCTGAGCTCTTATTGGCTAAAGAAGAGCATAGCCTTGCTGTACGCTCAAGGAGAATGTAGAGACTGTAAATTGAAAGGACTTATTCAGTTAAATTTTTTTTTGCCTAAGGGGAAGTGTGGTATATTATTAAAACCAATATGATTTAATATATTTTTTGATTTGTGCTAAGAGCAACGTAAAATTTCGACAGTTGGATCTGTCCTCGAATAGTTCATAAGCTGAGCAAACAGGGCTTCCTGGTTAAGTGCTATGCAAGAATAGGAAAAGGCTTTCTGCTTTACCCATTGAACACCTGGGCAAAATATCTACCCAACACATCACATAAGCTCCACATGCACTAGCTACGATTTTATGTTTGTCTGGGAAGTAGATGGATGCTTATTGTAACACTAATCTCACTGTTTCGTCATTTGGCTTTCTGACACCTCTCTTGAAAATGGTGTGTGTGGATTAAGGCACAGGTTTCTATTCTTCCTATAATGAAGGTAACACTGATACCCTGTGTCTAGTTATAAAGAATAAAGCAGTAAGGAGCCGGTGTATCTATTCTTCTTTCTGACAAGGAGTGATTTATAGCAACATGCCATGCTGAGCATATGCTCTATCTAACAAGGGTAGTTATTATTTAAGTGAACCGCGCTAGATCAAATTCCAAGGAAAGTTTTGAAAACTTTAATTAAATTCAATAGAATGATTTTGTTTCTGTTTCTCTTTCACTCGATTGTATGTCTGCTAGTGCCACACAATAAAGGGCCATAAGACTTGAGTGAATTTTACTATTGAAATGAATGATCCAAAATATCTGATACTTTGCAGTTGTTTCCTTTTCCTTTTTTTTTTTTCATTTCTTTTTGCCACCATTTTCTCTATATTTTGATTAGGTGTTTTTGTTTATTTATTGAAGATTATTTATTTGATCTTAAGGAAAAAAATTGGGTAGAGATAATCACAACAGCAAAAGTGCAGCAATAACATTAAAAGGAATCATATATGGTATTTGGACAGGATGTTGAGGCTTGCAAAAAGTCCCTGAACTCTCACGATCTCATGTAATTCAAGCCGACTTCAGTCCTTCATTGTATTTTAAATGGTCTTAGTTTAGTTTCTATAATTCCAAGGTTGGTTTTTTTTTTTTTTACACTAACTGATAAAATTGGAAACAAGTGCGCTGTAAAAAAAATGCAGAACCGCTTACAGCGTTAAGTCACTACGTGATTATTTTTCTTTTCTTCAAAGTGACATGGATAGCTCTGTCAGATTGAGTGTTGAGCAGATAAATGAATGGTTTGGGAATTACCATACCCTCTCCCTTCTGGGCGGGGACAGCCGCCCGGGCTTCTGCTCAGCAAAGCATCTCCCCGGAACCTCCCTGCGACTGCACACCCGACGCCCCCCCACCGCCCCCCCAGCACCGTCCTTCCCTTTGCAAGCAAATGCCTGTGGATGGTACAGCTTATTTGACAATAACTAAATTTGCCTTAAGAGCAAATATAACACAGGGGGAACAAACTAATCGGTATATTGTTATTTTGACACAGTTAGTTACCTCTTAGAAAATGCCCTCCTAATTTTTCGGCTTGACATGATCTCAGCATCCAGGAGAAAAGCAAGGATTTTTCATCCCATTGACAGGAATCCATTAATAAAACAACAATCTTTTGTGTATAGTAATCTTTAATCTTATTTTGTCACACACTTCTCAGTAGCATTTCCACCCGTTTTACAGTATAATTTATGGCACTGAAACAACTCCTGCCCTGGAAAAGGTCACTCTGTCAAGGTTTACTTGTCTTTGAAGAAAAGTAATAGAGCATTATTTATGAACCAAAGAATGCACTTCACTACTTTAATCAATCAGGAAGATGCTTGTATTATTGTATCTTTTGCCACTGCCCACCCTCCCCGCCCCCCCCAAAACATAAGCAAAGGATATGCCAATCTTGCTTTCTCTTTTATGTTGCAGAAGGCCTCTTACCTTTTATGTCTCTTCTGCTTTTGTGTTTATGGCACTATGGAAATAACAAGCCTGATGATGTCTGATATCTGGGAACAATTTGTAAATTATATGCAAGGGGTTGATCTTTTCTAAAGATCATAGAACCTCTGGACAGATTAACCAGCTCATCCAATATGTTCATCATGTGAAATTCATCTGATAAAACAGAAGGGGATTTGCAATTAAAGGCTTCGTGGATAAAGAAAAAGTTGAAGAGGTTCGAAACTGTCTTAGAGAGTAATCAGCAAAACAAAAGCAATTATCATGTTTTTGTACAGAAGATCCCAAAACATAACCACAGTTGGTCCCCATATGTTTCTAGAAACCACCACAAGCACAAATTAGAACATGCTGTGTGGGGAAATGAATTGGTAGTTCATTAGAGAAAACAGTTACAGTTCGAATAAATGTCTCCAATAAGGATTTAATTTAAGTTACGAAGGGTGTTGGGTGTGAATTAAATGCCAATAGATACCGATGCCATCCTAATAGTTTAAAAAGCCTGTGAAAAATATATTTAATTACAAAATCGTTAAATATGCATTTTTGGTTCTCTATTTTATAATACATGGGTATGACTTTAAGAATATATAAAAAATATGTAAAAATCTATTGACAATGACGCTTTAGGACTTAGTGGAAAAGATAAACTATAAAACTGGAAGATGATATTAGAGTTCAAAAAATATATTTTTTAAATGTCACATTAACCAAAGCATCACTTAGAGTATTGAGGCATTACAATCATTTCCAAGTGGATTTAGGAGACTGGCTCAAATAACCTTAAATTATTAGTTTATTTATTTACACCCACCACAAAGATTTTGAAGTGGTTTATATTCAATCGGTCCTCTAACCTAAAAATCTTAAAAAAATCCACAACTGATTAATTCAGTCAATAGTTTAAAAAATAGGGGATCCCTGGGTGGTTCAGCGGTTTGGCGCCTGCCTTCGGCCCAGGGCATGATCCTGGAGATCCGGGATCGCGTCCCACATTGGGCTCCCTGCATGGAGCCTGCTTCTCCCTCTGCCTGTGTCTCTGCCTCTCTCTCTGTGTGTCTCTCATGAATGAATAAATAAATCTTAAAAAAAAAATAACTCTTGGCCCTCAAAATAATGATAAAAGTTGTTCCATTACCAAATGAATGAACTGGAGTTTTAAGTATTAAAAAATGTTTGTAGCAAGTTTAAAAAATTGCCTTTATATGCAAATAGATATTTTGATTTCCAGAATGAGGATTGTAAAAAAGGTCTTTCAAGGCTCAAGGAGGAAGGAACTTTGCTTTTGGGCCTGATGTGCAGATGAAACAGAAAGGGAGACAGGAAAGGTGAGAATTGCTCCTTAAAAGTACCAGGCTGATCATTTAAAATGGTATCCGGTTCACCTCCATGTCATAAATTCTCCCAGTTTCCCAAGAGAATACTTATGAAGAAATGAAGACAGAGGCTAAAAGCATGACAATTAACCATGTCAAAATATAAGGCTGACAGTTTTTAATTTTTTGAGGAACCTCCATACTGTTTTAATTTTTTGAGGAACCTCCATACTGTTTTCCATAGTTCCATTTATTAAAAATAGAACTAAAATATGATCCAGCAATTTTATTTTTGCGTATGCATCAGAAAAAAAAACAAACAAAAAACCCAATCCAAAGTGATATTTGCACCCCTATGTTCATTGCAGCATTATTTAGAATAGCCAAGATATGGAAGCAGCCTAAGTGTCTAACAATAGATGAATGGATATAGAAGATGTGATACACACACACACACACACACACACACACACACACAATGGAATATTACTCAACCATAAAAAGAATGAAACCTTGCTATTTGCAACAACATGGATATACCTACGCTGTATTATGTTAAATGTAGTAAGTCATAGAGAGAAAGATAAATACCACATGATTTCACTTATATGTGGAATCTGAAAAACAAAACAAATGAACAAACAAAATAAGAGAAATAGACTCAAAGTGATAGGAAATAAATTGTTGGTTACCAGATGGGAAAAGGGTTGAAAAGGTGACATAGGTGAAGGGGATTGAGAAGTACAAACTTCCAGGTATAAAATAAATACATCATAGGATGTAATGTACAGCATGGGGAATTTAAGTTACAAAGTTAGTAATATTATAACAACGTTATTTATTTTAAAGATTTTATCTATTTATTTGAAAGAGTGAGATCAAGAGAGATCACAGAGGGAGAAGCAGACTCACAACTGAGTAGGGAGCCTGATGCAGGTCTTGATCTCAGGACCCTGAACTCAGATCAAGAGATCAAGACCCTGAGATCATGACCTGAGCCTAAGGTAGACGCTTAACAGACTGAGCCACCTAGGTGCCCCTGTAATTGATAGAAGGTGATAGAAGGTAACTAGATTATCATGGGGTTCATTTCTTAATGTATAAAAATATCAAAGCACTATGATGTATACATGATAATACTGGGATATGGTACGTCGGTTATACTTCAACAAAATATGTATAAGGCTGACTATTGTCAGAGTTTGAGAAGACATAGCATAAAGTGGAATTACAATAAAGTATGAAGCCACACCTAAAATAAAGCATCCTGCTCACTGGAAAGAAAGCAGTGGTGTATGACATTCCTTCCCCAAGAGGGGATATGCCACAGTTGCTTCTCCATGTCTGCTCACTGCCTTATCAGTCCTTATCTAAGTCTCTGCCATACATGTGCATCATTTACATGTCACTTCCTTTTGATATCACTTCTATATAAAAAATGTGTCTGTTTTCACTTGTCATTTTGGATCTTGCAATTTTCATAAGGAATATGGAGGGAAAAAATCGACAGTGATTCAGTATACTGGAAACCCCAGAGTAACAAGGGAGAAAGGCATAAAAGTGGAAGGAGATAGCAAGAGCCCTACCAGCTATGTACATAGATCAAAAATGTTATTGCATGCCAACATTTAAGAGTCAGAGAAATGGGATGAGGGTTAGAGTGAATAACACCTCAATCCAGCAAATCCATCTGGAGCATTGGGGAAGATTATGGGCCAAGAGCAAATTGTTGAGTTAAGGGCAGTTCTATAATTTATTTAATTTCTACGTCTCAGTTTCCGCATCTGGAAAGTGGAGACAGTAGCAGGAGCATCCTCAGAGAATTACAGTGAAAATTAATTAAGGAATCTTGCAAACTATATAACTTTGCCTGGCATGTAGTGAATACTCAAATATAAGAATTATTTTGATTTGAGGAGTGCCTGGGTGGCTCAGTTGATTGTCTGACTCTTAATACTGACTCAAGTCATGATCCTGGGGGCCTGGGATTGAGCACTGTGTTGGGCTCCATACTAAGCACTCTGCTTGTTCTTCCCCCTCTGCCCCTCCCCCCTCCTCATGCTTTCTCTCAAATAAGTAAATAAAATCTTAAAAAAAGAATTATTTTGATTTGAGAATAGAAAATGGCTCCATCCCAGGATCCTGGCATCATAATTCTAGCTGAAGACAGACATTTAAATGCCTGAGCCACCCAGGCGCCCCACATATACAGCATTTTCTCTTGAACTTGTCCTGGGGACTTCTGGGAAGCCCACACTGGCACACCACACATATTTCTAGTTGTCAACACCGTCTCTGGCAAGACCTTACTTAAAGACTTGTAAAAAGAAGCAAAAGACAACATGAAGCCTATTAAAAATACAGCAAGCTTTGGGATGAGTTGAACATGGCTTTTCAAAACCAATGGCAGAGGCTAGTATGCGCACTTTGACATGACTCACATGTCATTCTTTTAGAGGCAAGGAGGGGCAGATGAGGAGGGAGAGAAAGAGAATCTTAAGCAGAATCCACACCCAACATGGAGCCTAGTGCAGGGCTCAATCCCAGGCCACTGGGATCAGTACCTAAGTCAAAATCAAGACTCAGATGCTTTACTGACTGAGCCATTGAGGCACCTTGCCTCATGTTCATTTCTAATGAAAAAAAAAATGCTCACTAAAGATAGACATACAGATTGCCTAAGCAGATATTCTTAACTAAAAATGTCTATTAAAAAGAGACATTTGGGTAATATACCTAAAGAAACAAAAATCATATGGTTTTAAAATTTTTTTTACTTTTACTTTTCCTTTGCAAAATTTGGTGCTAAATGATAGTATTTTTTTTTATTATTCAAGACTTTTATACATAGCTAAATTGTATGTTAAAGCCACAAAAAGTATTTGCAGATATATAAGAATTCCAAAAAAAATTGTCACAAAAGATTACAGAAAAGAATGTTCGTTAAAGGAGAATTGTTCAAAATTAAGAACTCAAGAATTGGAAGGCATAACATAAAAGGATAGTGCTAATATGAAACTATTTAAAATACAGTTGTGTAGATAATTATTTTAAATTAAATTGTTTAGGTAATTAGTTAATACAATCCAATTATAAAATTGAATGAAATTATTAAAATTATTATTGAAAAAGCAAAGATAGAATGTAAAAAAATTACTAAACAGACTGACCAAAATCTCAGATTGTATTAATCAATGCTGAAATTTAGAAAATGAGTAAAAGTGAGCTATATTTATAGTCTTACATGAAAGAAGTCAAAACATGGAGGTTTATTTCTGTTATTTTTTACAATTAGTAATAGAATATATAACTTCCAAATCCTGGAAAAAATGAAAGTAAATAAAAGTAAAAAAATAAAATGAATACATATAAGAAACAAGATAAAAAAAGAACAACAGAAAAAAGTATTAAATACAGAGAGTATACTGCCTGTATAGACTTCCCTGACTACAACAGAAGCTCCCAGGGGTGCCTGGGTGGCACAGTCAGTTAAGTGTCTGACTCTTGGTTTGGCTCAGGTTGTATCTCAGGGCCTTGATCTTAGGCTGGTGAGATCAGGCCCTGCATTGGGCTCTGCACACAGCATGGAGTCTGTTAGGGATTCTTTCCCACCCCTTCCCCTCACCTTGCTTGTGAAATAAATAAATAAATAAATAAATAAATAAATAAATAAATAAATAAATAAATAAATAAAATCTTTGAAAAAGAATTCCCAAAGGCAGATTTCTTGTTTGTCTTATCTACCAACATTTACCAGAAGCATGCCTGATACATAATAAGAACTTTTGTTTTTTGTTGCCTGACTGAAGACTACATATACCATCTTGAAAATGAGCATAAATGTGACATCACCTAGTAAGAGCTAAAATCTTTTAGAAACTGTATTTCAGATCATTACACTTCCTTTTAGCTTTGATGGATAATGTGTAAGGACAAAAGTAGTGATATCAAGGAACTGAATGATAAATTAATGGCATTGAATTAATAAAGATAAAATTTTATGTCACATAAAGACAAATATTTTTCTTTAAGTGAATTTATGCTCAAGATACTAACGTGTACTAAAAGCTACAATAATCAAAGCAAAATGTTGATATTAAAATAGATCAATGGATTACACACACACACACATATATATTTGAAAATAAAATATTAAGTATGATAAGGTCACAGTATCAATGAGGAATCAGTGCATTAACAAATGGACTTTTTGGGGAAGAAGTCAAATTAGGTCTTTGCCTTACAAGCTACAACCAATTGATGTAAAAACAAAATTAAGAGGAAAAGAAAAACCGAGAAGAAAGTATGCATGAATATTCACTCCCTGCCTGGGGAAAGACTTCTATACCTTTAAAGCAATGAAAAGGGCAGCCCGGGGGCTCAGTGGTTTAGCGCTGCCTTCAACCTAGGGCGTGATCCTGGAGACCCTGGATCTAGTCCCACATGGGGTCCCTGCTTGGAGCCTGCTTATCTCCTCTGCCTGTGTCTCTGTCTCTCTCTCTCTCTCCCTCTGTATCTCTCATGAATAAATAAAATCTTTAAAAATCAATCAATCAATCAATGAAGAAATTACACTTAATACTGATAAGACTGTTTTTCAAAAACTCAGGGTGAAAAAAAACCAAAAACAACTCAGGGTGACCTGAACATTGTAAATCAATGTAAAAATCTCGTGACAAACTGAGTATTACATTTGCTGTGTATGTAATTTATAATATTCTATCTGGGATAATATGTTTATTATTTAATGTATTTATATATTATATTTCATTTTATTTATAATAAAATTTATTAAGTTGTACTTATTTTTAAATTAAAGATATCATGAATTACAACAAGCTTTAAAACCTGATCTTTTAAATAGATGAGTCACAAACAGCTTACAAAATATGAAGTATAAATATGAAAACAAACATGCCACATTGTTCAAATTCACAAGATTATTCAAATTAATGCATCTATTAAAAAGTTATGGTATTTTTTCAGCAAATTAGGATATCTTTTAAAATTTAATAATCAGTGCTGATGTAGGTGCATGAAACCCATGCTCTTAGGCATTGCTCCAACAAAGTAAATAAATACATTTCTAGAAAGTGATTTGGCACCAGGTTTCAAAAGCCTTTCAGATGTTCTTGTTGCTTCACTTAGTAATTCCACCTTGATTAAAGCTGCAGCAAATATTCATAAAGTATATTCATCATGTAGCTTTTAGGTAAGTATACATAATTTGTGTATTTATTAAATATATTTATATATTTATTTAGAAAGAAATATCTTTTCTCTAAAAAAGAAAAAAGAAAAGGAAGGACTGGGAAAACAATGGGGTATACTAGGATGTAGAGTTGACTCTTCCATGCTGGAGAGAGAAACTTGTGATTTCTTGGGGTAGATATGAGTTATCCAGTTCTCCGGTCAAGCTAATCTGATGTTTTAAAGTCATCACAAACAAAATGTGTTGGGATATAACTGGATCCCATGAGAGAACCAGCTTTTTACCCACAGACCCAGAATGAGGGTAAAGGGAACATGTGGCTGGAAGGGTACAAGCTCAGCAGTCAAGAACCTCTGAAACTGGAGACATGGGTGAGTAGTAAGTATAGAAGATCCTGTTGAGCCAAGTTACAAAAATGCTCAAAAACTAAGAGAAAACTGAATTCAACAGTACATTAAAAGGATCACTGGCCATGATCAAATGGGATCTGTCCTAGGGGTGCAGGGGTGGTTCAACACACACAAATCAATTAATGTGATGTATTGCATTAGTAAGATGAAGGATAAAAATCATATGATCACTTCAATAGACACAGAAATAGCATTTGGCAAAAATCAACATTTTTTTCATGATAAGAACTCTCAAAAAACTGATTGTGGAAGTTTGTACCTCAACATGAAAAAGGCCATACAAGCTAACATTATACTCAGTGATGAATAACTGAAAGCTTTCTTCTAAGATTAGGAACAGACAAGAATGCCCACTCTTGCCATTTTAATTAACATAGTTTGGAAATCCTAGTCTAGAGCAATTAGGCAACAAAAGCAATAAAAGGCATCCAAATAGGACAGGGAGAAATAAAATTGTCTCTGTTTGCAGATGACATGATATTTTATGTATCATTAAGACTCCATCAAAAAATAGCTAGAACTAATAAATTCAAAGTTGCAGGATACAAATCAATATACAAAAATCGGTTGTGCTTCTATATACTAGCAATGAACTAACTGAAAGAGGAATTAAGAAAAAAATTCCATGTACAATAGCATAAAAAACAATAAAATACTTTGGACTAAATTTTAACAGAAGAGATGAAAAATCTGCACAATAAAAACCATGAGACAATGATGAAAGAAATTGAAGAAGACACAAATAAGTGGAAAGATATTCTGTGCTCATAGATTAGAGGAATTAATATTGGTTAAAATGTCCATACTGCTCAACACAATCTACAGATTCAATGAAATCCTTATCAAAAGACATCTTTCACAGAAATGGAAAAAAATATCCAAAAAATTTATATGGAACCACAAAAGACTCTGAATAGTCAAAGCAATCTTTATTTATTTATTTTTTTACTTGAGTACTGTTAACACGCAATGCTACATTAGTTTCAGGGGCACCATAGTGATTTCACAGGTTTATGCATTATGCTATGTTCACCACCAGTGTAGCTATCATCTGTCACCATACAATGCCTTACAAATCAATGACTATGTTCCTTATATTGTGCCTTTTATTCCCATGACTTATTCATTCCATAACTGGAAGTCTGTATCTCATACTCCCCTGCACCCATTTTGCCTATCCCTCCACCTTGCTCCCCTCTGACAATCATCAATTTGTTCTCTGTATTTATGGGTCTGATTCCAATTTTTGTTTGTTTCTTTATTTATTGGGTTTTCTTAGAGTCCACATATGAATATAATCATATGGTATTTGTCTAGCCAAAGCATTATTTAAAAAAGGACAAAGATGGAGGCACCACCCTTTCAATTTCAAACTAGATTACAAAACTATAATCACAACCATAGTGGTATTAGTATAAAACTAGACACACAGATCAATAGAACAGAAAAGAGCTCAGAAATAAACCCATGTGTATATGGTCAATTAATTTGAAACAAAGGAGCCAAGAATATGCAATGCAAGGATAATTTCTTTAAAAAATGGTGCTGGGAAAACTGGATATCTACATGTGAAAAAGTAAACTGGGCCTTTATCTTTACCATGTACAAAAATGAACTCAAAATGTATTAAAGCCTTGAATGTAAGAACAGAAACAGTAAAGTTCCTAGAAGTAAACATAAGAGGTATGCTCTTTAACATTGGTCTTGGCAATGATTTTTTTTTTTTTTTTTGGATTTGATACTAAAAGCAAAGTCAACAAAAGGAAAAATAAACAAGTTGGACTACATCAAACTTCTACAGAAAGCTTCTGCACAGTGGAAGAAACCATCAACAGAATGAAAAGGTAACCCATAGAATGGGAGAAGATGTTTGCAACCCACATATCTGATAAAAGGTTAGTTAATATCCAAAATATACAATTTATGAGGAACTCATATAATTTGATTAATAAACAAACGAATTAGCAAAAAGCCCAAATAACTCAATTAAAAAGTAGGCAGTGAGCTACAAAGAAACACAGAAATGGCCAACAGGTACATGAAAATGTGCTCAACATCACTAATCATTAGGGAAATGCAAATCAAAACCACAAGATACCATTTCACCCTTGTTAGGATGTCTGTTATAAAAAACAAATAGACAAAGGCAGACATTTCATCCTTGTTAGGATGTCTGATAAAAAAAAAAGACTAGACAAAGGCCGACTCAATGGGCAAAGGAAACCCTTGTGTACTCTTGGTGTGAATGTAAACTGGTATTGATGCTATGGAAAATAGTGTGGAGGTTCCACAAGAAATTAAAAATAGAACTACTGAACAATCAACAATCCCAGATATAGATCTTGATACCTGTCCAAAAATACTCCAAATCTCCTTCTGAAGAGGTATCTGTGTTCCCATGACACCATAGCATTACTTACAGTAGCCAAGGTATGGAAACAACCCAAGTGTCTATTGATGGATGAATGAATAAAGAAAATGTGACATATTTATATCAGCCATGAAAAGAAAGATTCTACCATTTGCAACAAAGAGGGCATTCTGCTAAATGAAATAAGCTGGTTAGAGTAAGACAAATCCCACATGGCATCACTTATGTGTGGAATAAAAAACAAGTCAAATGGTGGTTGTCCAGAGCTGGTTGGGGGTAGGTAATCTTGGAAGAGACTGGTAAAAAGTACAAACTTCTAGTTATAAGATGAATAAGGTCTGAGGATCTAATGTATAACATGTTGACTACAGTTGATGATACTCTTTTATAATTAAAATTTGCTAAAAGTGTAGATCTTAACTGTTTTCACCAAAAAAAAAAGGGTAAATATGTGAGGTGATGAATGTGCTAATTAACTTGATGGTGAAGATCTTTTCACAATGCTATGTATATACATACGTGTATACTCATGTTGTACACTTTAATTTTCTTACAGTTTGGTCAATTATATCTCAATAAAGCTGAAGGAAAAAATAAACCTTCCTGTGTCTTGCTTCACGTGGAAATATAGTTCTCAGTGGTCATCCTTCAACACTCCACCTATGTACTTGTACCTTGGGATTTATATCTTTGTGGGCTGAGCTATGAGCTCTGGATACAGATTGACATGGGTTCAAATGCTGCTTCTGCAACTTATTAAGTGATATTTTAGCTAAGTTATGACCACTAACTCTCAGGTTCTTCAACCATATAACGTGGATTGTGTGTCTGTGTGCATATGTGCATGTGTGCATGCCCATGCACACATGCGTTAGATGTAAAGTGTTTTAACACATTTGGTGCTAACGCCATAAGTGGTGTTTATTGATGGTAAGTGACACTAGCGCATATATGTATGTGTGTGGCTTTGTATGTATGTGTACATTAAAAGAGATTTTCTCCACTACCCAATCCTAGCTGGGCTCCTCTGAGCCCTCTTCTCAACTAAGCATCAACCTTGACCTATAAGGACTTGGAGAAACACTAACAGCACAAGGCCACATACCAAGGATGACCTGAGCACCCCTTAAGGTGCCTACCTGGGAAAGCTCAAGCTGCCAGAAGAATGTGCTATTGGTTCTCACAGATACCTGAAGATACACACACTGTCTCCCAGCCTGTGGGAGGGCAGGAGTTGAATTTGGGTAAGAGCCAGTGAACAAACCCAGATGGGTTTCACATTGACCAAACTTCCCTTCCTGCTTTTTGCAGTTTTTCACTTCCCAGACCTCACAGACACCCCCTCCCCACTTCCTCATTCTGCATTTAAAGACCTAGTCAACTCTACAAATCAAAGGCAAGGTCAGCTTCTATTGGGCTCTTCCCTATTGGAGGAGAATATAACTGACTAAAGTCTGTCCTTACCATCTTAACCAGTGTCTGGCTTTGTTTCTCTTTTTTTTTTTCTTTGACAATATAATCACAATGTCAGAAAAAAATGAGAGAAACCCAGTGTTCTAGGGCTGAGGTCTACAATAGAAGCGATTACCCTTTCCTTCATATTTCACTGGGGGTGGTGGTGAGTAAACCACCCTTTAGGATTATCCCTTTAGAACTCTGTTATAGGCTATATCTCCAGTGGGACTGCTAAATTCCTCAACTGATTGAAATAGTTCATTTCAGAAAAGCTTTGTTACATAAGCATTTATATGACTTGATTAATCAAGACCATTTTTGTTTCTCTAATGACCGCATGATTCATCCACTATGAGGTACAAATTCTTAGGGTATTTTGACATCAAAGACCTTTTATTTTAACTTTTCCTATCCTGCCTCAAACCCACCACCCCCTTCCTCAGGGTTAATATCTGACCCAGACACACTCAGAACAACTTTCTAGCTTTTAAAAAATTTACTAGAGAAGACTCAACTTATCCTCTTACAAGACATTCAGGTTTTTAAGATCATTCTTCATTCCATAATCAATCTAGTACCCTGTATATGTGATTTAGTTTAATTACCCCCTGCCTTTTTAATCCACAGAGATAAACTCATATTCAACAAACATTTATTAGATGTGTAGCATTCAAAATTTATTCACTTAGCTTTTCTAGTAACCACAGAAAGTAAGTCTTAATACACAATCAGAAAACTGAAACTCAGAGAGAGCAAGTGATGATGAGCTATTTAAAGAAGAAAGTGAGAATTTGGGCTGAGACTCTATCATGACTCCCAAAGTGCCCTCTCATCCAAGGATGTAGATATAACATCCCCACTGCCAGACTTCTTTCCTGATAGACACTTCAATCAACAGGGAACTCTGTATTACTGCACCCAAGCATGGCTACACAAACCTGCAGTGGACTCCTAGTCCAGTTCTACCAAGTGATGAGAGTTGGCACAAAAGTTTAAATCTATTTGCTGTCTCTGATCTATAATTATAAAATCATAATCAGTAACTCAAAATGGTCTTTTCATGGGACTAATAATCATGGAGGTGATTTGTAACTCTTTTGTATGAAAGGGCCAGAAATAGAACTGATTGTTTATTTTTAATTTTTTTAAAAAGATATATTTATTTATTTTAGAGAGTGGGGTGAAGAGGGGTGGAGGGAAAGGGAGTGAGAGAATTTCAAGCAGACTCTGTGCTGAGCCTGACTTGGGCTCGATCCTAGGACCCTGAGATCATGACTTGAGCTGAAACCAAGAGTTGGTACTTAACTGACTGAGCCACTCAGGAACCTCAGAACTAAGTATTTCAAAATTTTATTGGAGTGTAGTTCACATACAGTGTTACATTAATTTTGGGTGTACAACATAGTGATTCAACAAGTCTATATGATATGCTGTGCTTGCCACAAGTGTAACTACCATCTGTCACCATACAACGCTATTACAGTACCATTGACTATATTCCCTATGCTGTACCTTTATCTCTGTGATTTATTCATTACATAACTAAAAGTCTGTATCTTCCATTCCCCTTCACTCATTTTGCCCATTTCTCAAACCCCCTTTCCTTTGGCAGCCATCAGTTTTGTTCTCTGTATTTGTAAGTGTGATTCTGCTTTTTCTTTATTTATTTGTTTTGTTTTTCAGATTCCACAAATAAGTGAAATCTATGCTATTTGTTTTTCTAGAACTGGGTATTTCTACACGATCCAAAACTTAAAGAAGAGCTCTATTTCATAGTGCTTATACTTTTTAATGTTTGATCCCAAATTCATCCTGCTTGCTGATTTATGTTAAGCTCTGTGGTTTTCTAAAATTCTGTTTCTTTTATGATTGCACAATATTATATTCCAATACCTAATGGGTTAGATACAATGACCATTGAAATGATAAAGTACGATTTCAAAAGAATGTGGCATATATGTTCGTGCCCTTTTCTTTCTCAACTAGAAGGAACTGCTTTAGAATAGAAAATGGAAATACATTTTAAAGCCCATAAAATAGGAAGACACAGTATTCTAAAGAACAATAATTAAAGCTAAGGAGATTATAATGCAGCCAAGAATGGTTATATCACTTATTTGTGCACTGAAATTGAAATAATGCTGTTCAAAATTCTATTGAAAATATGATTGCTAATATCAGAGATGGTATAAATGAAGCTACATTTTAATGAGGAAAGAAAATGGAATGACTCTTCAAGCCTGTGTAATTTGTTCAACTTGGAGCTAAATATATTATCGAAAAATGTATAGACACTGATATGTTCATCATTCTACAGCACTAAGATATTAGTGGATTAGCAGAAAAGATTCATTACTACTGCTGAAAAATGATGATCCTTTGTAGCAAAAAAGCAAGAAGGTAGATAGTGTCTCTTTACAAAGGGCTAGTGTCTATTTTGAGGGTAAATTTCACACATGTTGGAATGTTAGAAGTAAACCACATTCCTGATTGCTTATAAGTACTTGTATTTAAAGAATATAAGGAACAGTTAAATGAAGGTCAGAATTTCACCAAGATTTACATCCATCTTATTTTCTGCTGGGAAATGTCTTGAAAATTAGAAAACATCCCTGTCTATTTGTTTAAATGAAATGTCAGGGAATTTAGAAATCACATTATTTGAAAAGATAGAGCACAGAAGGAAGAAATAGAATTCTAATAATGCAGAAGATGCTTTTTCTTGTTGCTGAGTTTTGTTACTGTTAGTTAATACTTCTGTTCTTCCATATCAACCACTGCCTATGTTACTGATCTGAAGGGAGAGCAAATTGCACCCCTAACGAAGGACTCTCCTCTCTTTACTTGCCTGCAATTTTTAGAAGTAGTATCACTAAAGTTCTTTGCCATGAAGCTTATGTTTTACTCGGGAAATATCGCTTACTTGGGAGGTTGTGAAGCAGTGGGCACCTGGCATCCATTGCTCTTTTCAGGTTGACTTCCTTCTGCTGGCACTTTTTGTGAGAAATGAGAGAGGAGTTTCTAGTCCAGCAAAAGAATCCCTAGTGCATCCTGCTTTTCACTCATCGCACAAAGTGCCCATTGGAAACCTGTGTGTATTTATATAGATACGTATGTGTGTGTTCATACATGTATATAGGCATGTATAGGTATGTGTGCGTGTCTGTCTGTATGTGTGTGTGTATCCATATTCACCATTCATTCATAAAGTCATACATTCACAGAATTTTGACTATAAACACTTCCTGTGTGCTGTTGTGGTGTATCTCTAGGAGTATAACAGAGAGAAAGACTTAAGTCACATCACAGTTGAATCAGATCAACCTGAATTAAAGTGCTTACTCTGCTGCTTATTATCTGTGTTACCTCAGGAAGTGGCTAAACTCTTTTTATATAAAATTGTGATAATAATTTCTGGCTCCTAAGCTGATAGGAGAAATAAATCGTTGCTTTGTGAACAAAGACACAATATGTATGCTAAGCAGTCAATAAATGACAGATATACAGTAATGATTAAGTTTTCACCTAGTAAAAACTCATACTCATTTCTTCATTCTCTTTCATCACCAGTTTCTTTCTCTTTCTTGACTGGGTAATTTCAATTAACATATATATATATATTATATATTAAATTATATATATGTGTGTATATATATATAGACCATATAATGACCATATAATGGTGATTTATAATATATATATATATACATATATATATATATATAATTTTCTTTGCTCTACTTTTCCATCCACCTAAATTCCCACTTCTCTGCTCTTCTTTGTAGCAAAACTCCATGAATTGTCTATACTCTTTTCTCTTCAATTACTCTCTCATTCTCCTTGGAAATCAACTAGATTGGTCTTCTACCTCTTGATTCCACCAAAATTGCTACTATCAAGTCACCAGTGGCGTCTATTTTTCCAAATCTGAGGTCAGTAGTCAATCCTTACCTTAATTGATTCTCAGCATCATTTGACAAACTTAATGTCTCTTTCCTCTGAAATGTTCTCTTTCCTAGGCTTCCAGGACAAGGTATTTTGGTTTTCCTCCTGTCTCACTAGGAGTTCCTTCTGTGTCTTCTTTGTGCATTCTTCATCCATTTCCTTAACCTCTGAGACTTAGCATGTCCATATTCCTTTTACTTGAGCTCTTTTACTTTCCCAGCTTTGTGCCAATGACTTACAGAATAATATCCCCAAAGTGGACACTCCCCTGAACTCCAGGCTGACTTAGTCAACTGCTCACTTACCATATTTAATTGCATACTCAACGGACATCTTGAAATTAACAGTTTTGATTTTTCCTCAAAGTTCGCTTCTCCTATAGTCTCTCTGATCAGAGTTAATGGCAACTCCATCTTTCCCATTGTTCACACCAAAGACCACACTAGTACCCTTGATTCTCTTTTTCTTCTCAGATTATGTGGTACCTCATTTATCAAATCTGTTGGCATTGCCTTAAGAACAGATCCCAGATCTGGCTACTTCTCATCTCTCTGGCAAATCATCAGCATCTCTTGAATGAATCAGTTGTCTTCTAACTAGTCTTCTTGCCCTTGCAGCTGTACAACGTGGAAGCTAGAATAGTCCTTTTAAATCCATGTCAGCTCATCAGACTCTTTTGTTCAAAATCTTCCAACTGTATCCCCTCTCACTTAGTTAAAAACAAATAATGCCCACAATAGACCACAAGGCTAGCCCTACGAAGCATCTCTTCTCTTTGATTTTTGTCTCTTACTGTGCTTTGAACAGTCACCCCCTGGGCTAAGAGATTTTCTATGTATGATTCCCTCTTCTCTCTCCCTCCCTCTTCTTCCATGTATGATTCCCATATCCATGCAGCTCAAGCCCTCACCTTCTTCAGGTCTTTGTTCAAATGTTCTCTTTTTCTGAGAGCTTCATTTAAAATTGAACCTTTACTCCATTTTATTGTTTTCTTTCTTTCTCTATAGCTTATCACCATTTCACAGAGTATTTACTTTACTTGTGGGATTTATTTATTGGCTGTTTTCTATACTAGAAGTAAAGCTTCATGCAATAAGATTTTTGTTGTTCTTGTTGTTTTGTTTTTAAAATCCAGTTTGTTACTGTTTCCAGAATTAGATCCAGGTTTTGTAGAGCCTGGAGCTCATACAACTTGGGAATATCTCTTAAAAACATGATATCAAGAATGAACACTGGTAATTATTTAAAAAGAGAAGAGGTCTAACCATATTAGAGTCTTTAAAAAGCTTGCAAATACAAACACTGTAAAATAGATAATATATATGTCTTAAAATTTTAATTGCTCAAACTTTTTTGCTGCATGCTCTTTAATCAATATTAAAGAACAATTTTGTAATAATTTCAGCACAGAAAAATAAAAAATGAAAACTTCTAGCATGGTCAATTGAAGTTGATTTTACATAAACATGTATTTATATAATTAACTTATGATGTTTATTTATATTTACATATAAATATATATTTGCCTATACATAAATATATATTTTATATATGCTTATTATTTGAAGTATAGTTGACACATACTGTTACAGTAGTTTCAGGTGTACAACATAGTGATTTAACAAGTTTATATGTTACGCTGTGCTCACCTCATGTGTAGCTACCATCTATCACCATGCAACATTGTTATAATACCACTGACTATATATTAAGAAAGTTACTTTTCCCTTTCATTTGCCCTTTCTGCTTGCAGATACCACTTGCATATTTGGCATGACTAGTGGAAATTGACTGTTAGTGCCATGAATAAATTTGATGATATCCTCATTAGGGAGATATTGTAAATAAATACTGGTCATTGTAGTCAGAACAATTTTAATGAACCATGTGCTGTGTTTTCAGATGCTTTAAATCGACACAATGTAGCAAATTTGCTTTCATTTTCTTTTCTTCTTTCTTTTTGACATTGAACTTGTATTTTTTTCTGAATATGTATTTTTAATTATCAATGCCCTGCCAAGTGGAACTTTTGCTATCAAGGTTGATCTTATTTATTTAGGGGCAGCCCGGGTGGCTCAGCGGTTTAGCGCCGCCTTCAGCCCAGAGCCTGAACCTGGAGACCCTGGATCGAGTCCCACGTCGGGCTTCCTGCATGGAGCCCGATTCTCCCTCTGCCTGTGTCTCTGCCTCTCTCTCTCTCTCTCTCTCTCTCTGTGTGTGTCTCATGAATAAATAAAATCTTAAAAAAAGATTTTATTTATTTATTCATGAGAGACACACACAGAGAAGCATTATATATATATATATATATATACACACACACACACACACACACACAAATATAAATATTATACATTTATCTGGGTTTCCAGATAAAACATAAGATACCAGTTAAATTTGCGTTTAAGAGAAAGAATAAATAATTTTTAGTTTAAGCATATTCATGTAGTATTTGGGATAAAATATACTTTATATATATATAAATATAAATTACTGGTAAATTCATGTAAATCTTTGGAGTTGTTATCAAATTTAGGGCAACTATTCAAGGTTCACTCATAATGAAGTTTTCTGATTCAGGAGAATTTTTTTCCGTGTTAGCTTCTGGCTTTGTCGATTTCCAGCCTTAGTTTTCCTCTTCTACACACGTATTTTCTTTGTGGAGAGGTCATAGGTGTTTTCAGATCATGAGACAAGCTCTGGCTGGGTGAACTAACATAGGGGTTACCCGTGTACTCGTGGAAGAAATAGCCACATCCAGATGGTTAACAATAATGTAACTCTACTGGGATGTAACTGCAAACACAAAATATATTCCACCTAAACATGAACTAAATGTATCTCCAACTAAGTTTCCCATACAAGACTGGCAAACCACCTGTAGCTACATCATCATACTGGAGGACTAGTGTTATGGAAAACAGAGTGTTGAGAAACAGTGGTCTGAACCAATTGCAGCTAAAATAGCTTATTTACATACGTTTTGCAAAAGCAACCTATCCCTATGGCCTTGGGAGGGGCTTATGCAAATGACTGACACAGAATGTTAGGCTTCATTAACCTCCTGGTGAATTCTCTACCTCAACGCTTAGAACCAAGCTGCACACATAGTAGGAGCCCAATGAGGATTCATAAAATAAAATGTTCATCCCATGGATTTTGCCATATTGATGGGGTTTCCAGATAAAATATAAGATACCAGTTAAGTTTGGGTTTAAGAGAAAGTAAATAATTTGTAGTTTAAGCATATTCGTGTAGTATTTGGGATAAAATAAAGTTTTTTTCTGATTTTTTTGAAATTCAAATTTAATTCACGCCGTGTTTCTTTATTTGCTAAATGTGGCAATTTGACTCTAAGGTTTTAAAAAGCCATGCCTTACGTTCAGGTAAGATAAAAATTTACCTGTCACTGTATTTTTGATTTTGCCTTTTGATGTTCAAGTAATTCTATTTTGTACATTTAAATACTCATATCGAGTGGAATTTATTTTGGTAATTAATAGAAGGTGTGGCTCCTATTTAATGTTTAAGGTTATGAATATCTCACCTCAATGGTTTCTTATTACATTGCTCCCCCCCTTGTAGACAGGTATATCTCACCTGGTGTCAGTGGAGGACCCAGGAAAGCCAGTGAATGCAGTCTGCACTGGGTGCTAGGTGATTTGTCTGTAGGGAATCTGTCAGCAATAACCCCAGTGTCTGCAAGCTGGCCAGTTTTTTATCATGTGCACCACGCACAGTATCAGTAATGATATACTTGGCCTTGCTGGGGCACAGCTGTCCCATGGCCCTGCTCCTTGGCATGCTCATGCAACTGTTTTGAATTCCTGTCTTCCAGCACAGTGCCCTTATTACTGAGTGCAAGATGATTTTTCTGTAAATGTTTTGGAACTATAGTGAAGTCTCACTGAGTGCCTAATCTATAGCAGCAACTTATTAGATTTCCTTTCTTTTTTGTATCTAATTTCTTTTCTTCTCATTTTTCCACTGAATTTTGCTAACCCAAGTCAGTGTGCTGGCTCATATTTGATTTTGCTTCTCTTACTTTGCTTCTTTGGACTTCTGCAGCAGGGACACACCATGCTCAAAGCTTCATGTCTACCTTTTTCCTCATCTACACCAAATACCTGCCCTGGAGAAAAAAATATTTTTTTCTTTAGTTACTAATGTGTGGCCTATTTATCGGCAAGGACTGTTTTGACTTTGAATCACCCATTATACATAGCTGCTGACTGTCAGCCTTTGGGATATTGGATAAAATAAGACTAAATTTTCATGGTATACCAGGCACTCTTCTAAATACTTTACAAATGAATGATGAACACTCATAACTAAACCCTATGAAGAAGGTGATATTTACTATCTTCATAGATGAGGCACTGAGAAATGACGTGATCAGTGGCCAAGTCTCATGGTAGTTAAATGGCAAAGCTAGGGTCTGATCTTGAATCATTTCAGAGTCTGTGCCAAGAACCAATCTGTCTGATAGCCATCTTCAAAACACTTTCCAGTAAATTTTATTATTCTTATTTTGTAGATGGAGAAACTGTGGCTTCAAGAGACAAAATAGTGTCTAAATTCACATACTTGGTCAGTGGTGAGGCTGGAATATGAAAGCAAATCCATCTGATGTGTATCTGTGCTCTTCTCAGGCATCTTTTACAATAACAAGTTTGTAGTATGATTGGTGTGTCTACAGAGAACCTTGGGAGGCATGAAGCACATGGGAAGTGGCCATTGTGTGTGAGAAACACTTAAAGAAGAACAGGCAGCCCAAAGATTAAGTTCTTCAGCTTCCTAACAGCAACTTGGGACCGCAAGAGCCTTGGGGTAACCTGGAATTGCTGTTGCCCAATGTCCGTGCATCTGTCCATCTCCTTTGACCATCTATACCTGCCTAGTGTGGGATAGCCAACATGGTGAGGAGTTTAATGGCACCATGGATGGCTTGGAGAATGTAATGTAGCATGTAGACTCCCCTTCATTTTGAATCTTTTTGATTAAAAACAAAAACTCACAAACTAAAGTTTATTTTCTTTTAGAATATCATTTCCCTTTTTTAAAAGCATTGGTTAATGTTATGATATAGCCACATATGTTTTATTCTCTGAGTTTTCTATTCAGTGGAAAGAATATATATGTAGAAAGAAAAAGATTAATCTTTCTTGATATTACTTTGGTCATTGGTTTAGATACCCAATTTTGCATATTTGTCACCACCTGTAATGTTTGTGTCCCATAGTCCCCTGGCCAAAATTCTGAAAATGGAAGACATATTTATATATGTATGTATTTATTTATTTTAAAGATTTTATTTATTAATTCATGAGAGACACACAGAGAGAGGCAGAGACACAGAGAAAGGGAGAAACAGGCTCCTCACAGGGGAGCCAGATGTGGGACTCGATCCCAAGACCCCAAGATCATGCCCTGAGCCAAAGGCAGACACTCAACTGCTGAGCCACCCATGTGTCCCGAAAATGGAAGATGTTTGATTTGCTACAAATCATCTGTCTCAGACCTATTTTACTGAATACAAATATAGGGAATTAAAAAGTGTATTCTGGGAAAAAATGGTTAAAAAATTAACAAACAAACGAATCCACCAATGAGAGTAAAATTCATGGGGTAAAAACTAGAGACTGAACACCCCACCCCTCGTGCTGGCTGTTTGAAGTTTTCATTTTTCAATCAATTGTTTCTGCATCTGTTAGGCATAACCTTGGAAATTTTTTCTCATGTTTATGGGAATGCTCATAAAATTGCTTTGGATGAAAATGCAGGGAGCCAATACTTGAAAACTTTGCTAGGCTTTTTCATGTACCATTTAGATAGGAGAAGAGCTGAAGAGATCAAGGATAAAAGTAAAAGTGTGAACGACACAAGCAAGAAATGTTTTTCACAAAAAGCTTAAGACCAAGGCAAAAAAAGAAAAAAGAAAAAAAAAAGAAGAAGAAGAAGTCTGTTGGTTTATGCTTTTCCCATTCTCGCTACAATCATTGTCTCAGGAATGAATTCATATTGTGCATCATTTTCGGTTACCTTTATAGTCTTTCTTACAAGAATGAGGAATGAAAATTTTAATGCCTCATATATTCTATGAATTACTGTAGATGGCTAGACTGCACTACTTTGATCTTTCCTATATTCTGTGGTTTGATTGGATCGTGATGTGAATGGAAAGCAGCACAAAACAAATCAGTTTCTGAGAGGACGACTTTAACAAGAAAAGGAGAAAAGGTACCTCAGCCCACTTCAGAATATTCCATATGTGGCAGTCCGAGTGCAGATGACGGCTCCCAGGTCCAACTCAAAATGATCACAGTCTTTCAGGTGGATACACATTCTGACCTGAGAATTCATTACTAAAAATGGTGATCAAACTTGGGAACGAATAACAATTTAACGTCATTTAGACTTTTTTTTTTTTTGCTGGGTCCTAGCAGAGTGCCTGGCACAGGGCAGGTTGCCAGTCTATGTGGAATGATCCACTGAATGAATGACCGGATTCGGTGGCAACATGCCCACATAGATGGGACTGCACAGATAAATTTTTCTACCCCAGTGCATGTTTCTCTAATGCAAATTAGCTCATATTCGGTTAGTGAATAGAAGAATCATGTTGTTATAATGCAGAAATTGTGTTGGTTCATAAACATTTTTTCCGAGCATTTTAATGATTTGTGTGGCCAAGTAATACCCGCTGATCTCCAAGTGCACCAGCACGGTGGGGCTCAGCAGGCTGGGCACGAGCAAGTGTGCACAGCCACCTCCCCCCAACCCCCTTCCCCCCTCTCTCCCCCACTTCCCCTCTCCCCCCAGTAGTTCCTCTTTGCTCAGCCAGCCACCTATTTTGCCTGGAAGCCCATATTGTATGGTTTCTCTGATCTTGTGCCTCCAAACTAAAAGCCTCAACTCCTCTGCATGCCCTCGTTCAATCAAGTGATCATTACATTTATTTCAGGGTACAGTTTTATATCTACTGCAATATTATCTTAAATTGGGAATTGAATGGGTCTTTTTTTCAGAGTTAGATTTTAATTAGGGTTAAGTTGGTTTTATTAGTGCCCTGGTTATAAGACTGCATATGGTTGAGGGTCTGCCTATGGCTTTACTTCCCCCACCCTCAAATCCTTATTATTTTTAGTGTGTAATTTTGCAGAACATGACTTTTTTTTTTTTCCAAATCCCTTCAGGAATGCATGTATTTCATTACAGTGGAAAAGCCTATATTGGTTAAAGCAAAGACATGGGAGAGCTGAGGAAAAGAGTTAACCTATGTAGATGCAGTAAAAAGTGGTTTGATATGTCTCTGACTATCTTGGCAAGAAAAATCTTAAAGTATCAGAGCTGCAGAGGGTTTCGGAGATCAGATGTTCCTCATACAGATGAGACACATTACCCAAAAGGTGTCCATGAGTTGCCAAGGACCTTACACTTGGTATTGACAAATTAAAATCGATTTCTAGGTGTTGGGAGACCTGCCTCAGCATTTCTCGCATTCACAGAAACTGAGTCACATCTTGGTGGGACCCACATCTAAATGAGCCTTGTGTCCTGTGAACGCTTTAGCGTCCTCGTGGGTCAAGCCTAGATTTCTTTCCTTGTCATTAGCTTGTGTTATAAGTCAATAACCGTGCCTCTCAATTTGTCAGGGCCGTTTCAGTTTGTGCCTGTTCTCTTGGTTGCTAATTATTCGTGGTCCCTGTTCTTCTTCTAAGTGACCTGGTGTGGAAGACAAATTATATGGTTACACTAGTTATGAGGCACCGTCAGGAATGCAAAAGTCACATGTGCTTCCCCTCACTCCTTTGGCTGTTCAAATCCTACCCTTTCATCAAGATTCTGTTTAAATTCAGCTAGTTGTACAAAAACTTTCCAGGATTACATAGCAAAAAGTTATCTTTTGTCTCTATTTCTTAGTATTTTATGTGTAAGTTTCTAATATATTTTATAGTTTATTTCAGTGTTTCACAAAGGGCACATTGCTGGCCTTTTGGGTGGGGCCACTCTTTGGTGTGCGGAACCATCTAATGTTGGAGGATGCTTAGCAGTCCTGAAAGCCAACAGCAGCCCTCCAGTGCCAGGCTCCTTGGGTTTAAACCCTGGCTCTACTGCCTACTGGCTACATGAATGATATGAAACTGCAGCTGAGATTGCCAGGTTTATGGCAAAATAGGGATAATATCCATATATACCCTAGAGGATCGTGGTGAGAGGTTAATGAAATAATACACTTAAATGCTCAGAACTCAACCTGCAACATAGATGTTTTAGCTAAATGTTGCGAGGTTAACTAGGATGTTCATGAACTGAATCCTAAGACAGAGAAGACAATGAGATATTGTCTTCAATTTATACTCTACATTAAGAAACCCAAGTATACAGCAAAAGCGACTTTGATTAGGACTCTTCAAGTGAGCTAGAAGCAGAGACCCTGTCTTGAGCAATGAATTAGGAACCAATAACCATACTTCTGGTCTCAAATGCCCATTAGTATGTGGTTCAATAAATGCTATACTTCTTTCTTCCTGGTTGTTTTGTCTGCAAATGAAAAGAAGAGAGGAAGTTTATCTTTATCAAAAGCCTGAAGAATATTCATGTAAATGTTAAGCATTTTATGATGAAGGAGAGACAACGGTGTTCTCCTCAGGGTTGCCGATACTATTTTCATCCCCTCTCCAATGACCACACCACTTCGATTGTCTTGAGAAACAAACACCAGCAACACTTTGAGGAGTATAATTTTTGTGAGCAAAACAATCTCTCCATTACGAAGGCAAGTGTAAAGCTCTCAATTTTCCCTCTTGTGACATTCAACTATTAAAGGCAAAAATTCCATTTTATTGGCTTCTTGTAATCAAGGTGATGTGACCTTTACAGGATTAATATCTCATTCTTTTGCTAACTAATTTACTCTAAGAATGCAGGAAGATGCTTTATAGTGTAAAAAACACCTTGGGGTATTGGGATTGGATATAATAGCCAGAATAAAGCCATTATAGTTGGATATATAGTAGGAGTAAAATCTTAAATAAAAATTTGTTACCATGGGATATGGAAAATTTCTTTTTTTAATGTGGGAGTTTTGCTTTTATTAGTTCTTTGTTAAAAGAGCTGCTCTATTTTTGCAGTAAATTTTCGAGGGCCTCTAACTTTACTTAGCCTTTTGTCATCTTTACTTCTATTATTCTTGTAGTTCTTCATTTTATACAAAGCCAAATTAGGTGTCCTATCACAGCCTCGACGTTAATTTGTATTTAGCTGTAGGAAAAGACTCCAAGGACCCATATCTGCCCTGCTTGCCTCATTAGATTGTGGGCTCACCCAACATGGGGATTGTTCTTCTGAATCTCCCTATATCCTAGATCTCATCATGTGGCTGGCACACAGCAGATGCACAAACAGTATGTGACAAGTGAATAGTGATTTTCCCCTGCACTTGAAAAATTCAGTATTTACATTTCATAAGGCCCAGGTAGGATAAAATTGTCGTTATACAATCAAACAGGTATCCAGGGTGGTGGTTACTGTCATGGCCAGCTGGCTCACTCTGATCTCAGTCATTCCTTATGAAGTTTTATGGATCTTCAATCTCCTTTGTGGTTTTGCTACTCAATGTTTTCATCACAAAATGATGAGTGGTGAAATCTGGATTCTATCTGCTTGGAATCCAGTCTGGATTCAGACCTAGCCTGTTTAACTGTTAGTCTGTATGACCAATATCCCAAACACATGTTTGAGAGGTCTTGGGACCGTCTCTTCTTTCTCCATATTCTGTCTTTGTGATCTCAATTATTTCCATTGGTTTTAAAAGAGAGGAAAAAATAAAACAAGACAAAATCAGAGAGGGAGACAAACCATAAGAGACTTTTAAAAAAAGATTTTATTTATTTATTCATGAGAGACACAGAGACAGACATAAGCAGAGGGTGAAGCAGGCTCCCTATAGGGAGCCTAATGCAGGACTTGATCCCAGAACCCTGGGATCATTACCTGAGCCAAAGGCAGATGTTCAACCACTGAGCAACCCAGGTGTTCCCCCCCATAAGAGACTCTTAATCATAGGAAACAAACTGGACTGTGCTTTTCTTTATCTAGTTTTCTGATGAGTAATTTTCTGTCTCCTTATGGGAGGTGGGGGTGTGGAGGGATGGAGTAACTGGGTGGAGTGTGCATGATGTAATGAGCACTGGGTGTTACATAGGACTGATGAATTACTGAATTCTACCTCTGAAAATAATAATACATTATATGTTAATTAATTGAACTTAAATAAAGAAAATTAAAAAAATAAAAAGCATCTTCATGTGTGTCCCTCCCTAATTATATTCTCATTCAGACCTATCTCATGAACTCCTCCTTTCATAATAAAGTGCATGCTTGGTATCTCTTATCTATCTCACAGACATCTTAAAGTTTTCCCCAAATCTCTCCCCTGCCCAGTCAGCTTTCTCTATCACAGTAAATGACCTTACCTCTTGCATTCAACCCTTCAGGAAGTCCTGCCAAGCTTCTCTACACAGCTCTGTGAATCACCTTTCTTCTCCATCTTCCGGGCTTCTACTGGAGTCCAGGGCACAATTATCTTTTACCTACAGACTTCAACTAACTCTCTTTGCTTTCAATATTTATTCTCTACACTGAAAAGAAAAATAAAAAAAAAACATTTTCATGTTTCAACCCTTAAATGGCTTTCTAGAGCACCTAGAACAATAGCTACGCTTTGCGCTATGACATACAAAGACCTATATGATCTGGTCCCTACTTCTCTCTGTCATGCCCATTACAGCTTTCAATTATTTCATTTGTTTGTTGTTTCATTTTGTTTGTTTTTCAAATCTACCTTTCTCTCTAGAACAGAAGACATTTGAGGCCAGAGACAACATCATTTTATTTATTATTGTATTTTCAGCACCAAGTATTTCCTTTGCCACAGGAGAAGTACACAAAAAGTTACTTGGTGAATAAGGAAACTTTCTATAACATTTTGCCCAAACATTCACCCCCTGAATCTCATGCTCAGTTGTATTCCACTCCATTCCTTCCTTTCTGCAAATTATCATCTTATATTTTACTAAGAATATTATATATAAATCATTCAATCCATACCTCTCTTTGTTTCTATCTACTATTTTGACTATTTCTATCTCTATGCCATTGCTTCCCACCTTGAACGAAGGGCTATTCTTGTTTTTCTCACTGACTTTCCACATAGTTTCTTAAACTTGCCTCTATCACCATCTCAGGGCGCGGTTTCTTCTACCAACTATTTTCTCCCCAGCATCTTCAATCTCTTCTTCTCCACACTGGTTTCTTCTCCTTTTTTCAATATATTTAGGTGTCCACTACCTTTTCATGCTCCCTTTGGCTGACATTTCCTTCCTTGGGTCCTTTAATTGCTAAACCATTTGATGTGCTACTATATCTATTGCCTCAAATTCCTTAGGGCTTGTTCTTCTTTACACCCTTGTAATCTAAATATACATTCTCCTCTGTTAAAATTTCTTTCACGTCACCAAAGAATTTTGCTAATTGTCAAATCCAATTTGATTCTCATCTCGATAACCTGTGTTTACTCTTAGCAACAGCTTTCTTTTGGCAACTCTACTGTTTTGAATTTCAGAATTCTAGACTGTGCTTTTCTTTATCTAGTTTTCTGATGATTAATTTTCTGTCTCCTTTATGGGATCTTTATTATTTTACTGCCTTGTAAGTATGTATTTCTTCATAATTAAATCTTACCCATTGGGTTTTCTCTTTGTACCGTCTCCCAAGGAAAACTCATTTACTTCTAACACATGTTAAGCTGCTCTTCCTTCCAGATCACTTTCTCCTGACTTCCTGCTTTTGTCTATGGTGTTATGATCTTTCTAGGCACTCCCACACAAGGTTGCTTATGGCCATCACCCTACTTCCTGCTGGGTCCCAGCCTCACTGAGTCATTTAGCACACAACAGACTCAAGTGAATGCTTGTGTAAATGAGAACGTGCTAATAGCTCTTCTCTATAGTAGTACTATCAGCCTCTAAATAACCACCATCTTGTATCCTATCCAATTGATTCTCTACCTACCTTAAAATACATTCCCATTTTTGTGGTCTAGACTAGGGAAAAAGTGGCAGGCTGGTTTTATCTTTTGAGATAACCCTGTAGGATGGTGTTGCTGCTTAAAGTATTAAGCAGGATCCTGAGGTCTCATTAAGGCTCAGTGAGAGGGACTGTGATGATTGTTTAGTGGTAGCTGTCATAGCTTGGGGAAGAAGGAATGTAGACAGATATATTCCGTGAGTGCTAACTGTGTGCATCTCTGACCTGCAAGTTAAACACTATATTTATTAGCTTAAGAAATCAAATCTTGAATTTTTGCCTCATGGCTCATGACTCATAGTTACTTTTAATAATGTCTCTAGTTATTTATAGTTCCCAATATTTTCCTTCAGCAAAATTCATTGCTCTTCAAACAAGTCTTCCAACTTTTCACGCTGTAGAATCCTTGAATGGTGCCCTAGTATAGAACTTCCTTTAATCTCCATACCTCCTTTCTTTCTTCTAAATGTGAATCTATCCTTTTCCATAAAGCCCAGACCATTTTAATCCAGAACCTTATCTTCTGAAGTTCTATGACAGAGGTCATCTGAACTGTGCATTTGACACTTAAGCATACAGTACCTTCGAATATTCCCTGTATTTTTGTAGGAACCATTAAGTGCCTCTTATAGTATCAGTTTTCATTTTCTTTGCTGTATCTTTAATGACATTTTAAGGGCTCCTATGTACCTGGCACATATAAAGTCGGCTTACCCATATCTACTATGTGTAGTAATCTCCAAGGCTAGAGGAACTGTTTACTCAACAAATTGCCCTTTACAAAGTAGGTGATCATGATACACGATTGGTTTAAATTAGAAAATACTGATAGATAGTTCTCAGTTCATTGTGTTTTTACTCTGTGTTCTATGTTGTATTTATATCATCCCATTTTAGTACTTATAAAAATCTTATGTGATGTGTTACAGTATCCAAGTTTTGCAGAAGCTATGAGGTTTGAAAATATTATCCAAGGTAAGTTATGCAGATAGTAATTGCTGGAGACTCGGTTCAAATGAAGGTCAGATGTACTGAGAGTATCACTGGAAAAATTAATGGAAATGCAAGCATGCCTCATTCTTAAACAAAACCCTATTACTCAGAGGAGCTGTCTCAGAGTCACTATTTCTGGTCATTGGCTCTTGTGACAAAATGCCACCAGAGCTTCTGCATTTACAACCAACACTCTCAAATGCTGATAATGCTGCTAGCAAAATGAAGCCATGGTTTTGCCATATGGCTCTAGTTGACAATTTCCAACCCTGGAGTGCAAACTGTGGAAGGCAGGGGATGAACTGGGACCTAACTATTCCAAGAAATAACTATTCTATTTGGCATTATTCTGGGTGCATAGAGAACTAAATAGCTCCCACACTCTTTATATAGGCTTGGATGGTTATCTGGGGGTCCCCCAACTTCACCTGGACCCTTTGGAACATATCCAAGTCAGTTGGAATCCCTATAAAACCATAGACTCCTGAGGATATTCAGAATGGCCTCTCTCTTTCTAGCTACCTTTAGGCTCTCTAGGTTGAGATAGAAAAACTCTAGAAGACCTGGTAGAACAAAAATAGGAATGCACAAGACAAGAGGGTAAACGGTTCCATTCAAGTGCCTGCAGGATGCCCCCAGTGCTTGGAAAGGTATAATTTTCCTGCAGCCATCATAGTTCCCCACTGGGGGGCACCAAAATGATGCCTCTGTTTTCTTTCTTTCTCATGGCAAGAATTATTTTGCAATGAGATGAAAAGAAATCTGTATGCAATTATTTTAGTAGGAGGACAAGTTGGTAATGGTTTATATTTATCATTCACTCACATCGCCTGCTTTTAATGCTTGCAATCTCTCTATTAATGAACGAGAAATTGGCTACTTCCAAGAAGAGGTAATGTCCTTCTGATGGATAGTGCGTTGGGCTAGGAGTCAGCAGATGGGGTTGCCAGAACAGAATCAGAGTTAGAAGTGACTGCAGAGGTTATAATCTGACCTCTTACTAATTCACGAATAGCCTCTACAATGCCCTTGACAAGTGATCATCCACTTCCAGTTCAGGAGGACCACTGGGTAATTGTGTGTTAGGCAGAGCACTTAGCAAATACATTATAGAATCACGGGATGATTGAGCAGGAAAGGACCTTAGAGATGGGCTAGTCAACCCCTTCACTCTGAGATGAGGGCCGGCGAGGTTAAGTGACTTACCTCTGAAGGTTAACACTATGGGTAGAACTAAGTGTCCCGATGCCCGAGTCAGAAGGATCGCTCCACCATAATTCCTCAGTTAGTTAAACGGGAGTATTGACTATTGTTCTTGGATGTCAGCGCTCTGGGGAAAACAACTGCAAACTGAAGATACTGTCATCCGAATACTCTGGTTCAGAATTAAGGCAGAATCTAGAGGAAGAAGGGAGATTACAACGGTGATGGGGCCAGCTAGAAGTTAATTCAACTCAAGCAGCACATCCTAGATTCAAATAATATTATGCGTAAGAATAATACCATTTTCCTGAGGATCACTTCCAGGGAGGTTGATTGCGGCAACCAGCAGATTTGAACAAGAAATATTTATCTTCTTAATGATCTTGACTTGCCCTCAGGATTAGAAGAGTTCACTGGTTAATCTAAACCTATTCATTCAGATTTCACTTTTTAATCCATTTTGTCAGGCTTATCTCTAAGATATAAGTAACTTTTAAAATACATACATCTTCTCCTCAACTGTGTTACTTTAAGGCATAGCTTCTTATTTGAACAGCTTGAGGACTAATTTGAATCACACTTCACTTGTGGGGGCTCAGAAAGTATGTGATACCTTAGGGAGTTGCCTTACAGGATTTTTAAGATGTTCTAAAGTGAAGTACATCTAAATTCTCTAAATTACATATGGTTTAATCTAGAAAAGGACAATTGAAGCCTTCATTAAAATAGATTTATTCCAATTTCATATGTGAAAAATAAATTTTCCTGAGATAACTTGGTATATGTCTATCCAGATTGTAGCATTTCCCTACTTTCTAAATTAAATGTTGCTGTATGTGAATCTTGGCTCCATGGTGGCATATATTAAAAGGCTTAGTCATCATTATTGTAAATATCCCAGTATTGAGTCAGGTTTCATTGGAACTCAGAAGTTACTTTCTTTTCTTTTTCTCTTTTTCATTTTTACTTCTCATATTTCCTGCACTTCTCCCTCCAGTTTGCTTGATATTTTCTGTCTTTCGTTGATTTCAGCCTTCCTCAAGGACATAAAATAGTCTTGAATGGTTTCAAAACCTTTCTTTGTCTTGAGTGAAAGGGGCAGTTTTGAGCCTTTATGTAGTAGGCAGGAATGAATCTTTCTTAACTACATAGGAAGCAATTTGTGTTTACTTTGTCATTTAACATTTTTAAAACTTTCTGAGATAAGTCTAAAAGATCAATTTAAATATAAGGAGAAAAGCTGAAAGAGATTCAGTATTTTATCCAAAGTCACAAAAATAGTAAATGGCAGAACTGGAGTTTCAGCCTGGGCCTCTCCTACATGAAAACCTATGTCCTTTACACCTCATCATACTTGGTTTAGGTCAACAACAGAGCACTGCTTTAACAAAACAAAGCAAACAACAACAACAAAAAGCACACTTGTCTTGTAATTTGCTGTCAGCAAAACGAAAATTATATACGTGTTGCTTACCTGGGGCCACTTTGCATTTCCTTTTTTCATGAAGGAGCCCCATTTCTTGAGTCATCTGAACATAATATTGTTGCTTCTTGGCTTCTCTTCTCGGTATTATGAAAGCATGGTCATTGCTAACAACACCAAAAAAAACCTATCATCTGTGCCAGGGTCATTTAGTGTAAGTGAGTAAGGACAAAATCAAGATTCAATCTATAGGCCTGTTTAGTTTCCCTCTGAGAATCATTGTTCCATAGCCCAGAACTGCATATCGAACCCAGCCAGCTAGCTTGTCTTGTTCATATTATAAGTAAAAACTGGGGCTCAGGAGATGTTCCAGATGTCCCAGCACACACCGATTGTCATTACTATAAGATTGTTTGGGAAAAATAATTCTAAATATATATAATATTGATAATGGACAACAGATTTCCTTTGACTGTGTGTTCTGGTATACATTTAATTCTACCTTTTTTTTTTCATTCACTCCTTCAGCAAATGTCCTTGAAACCTAGAGCTAACTTGGAATCTTGAAGGGAGAATTCGAATTCAGGCAAATTATGAAACCATTTTCTTACTTGTAAAAACATGAAACATACTAAAATAATGTCTGAAATGTGCAGTAGGCTAGCCCATAGTTAATTCTAATTAATGGGGGTGGTTATGATTTTATTTTTTCACGTATTCTAGATCATATGCACACTGGAAAGTAAGGCGGGGTATGAAGCACTGTTGTATCCTCTGTGGCCACTCAACACAGTAGATACCGAAGCATCAGTATGGCTCATTGTTTTCTACTCAGCTACATTTGTGGAAAGGACAAAGCACAAGGATTCTACAACCCAACTCTGCAAACTGTAATGGATATTTATCAACATTGATTAGTTTATTGAGAAGTATATAATTACTTAATTCTATCCAATATATTCAGCCACTTTATACAAACCAAGTACTTTGTCTTCTTTCTTCTTATTGCAAATTGGATAATGTCTAGACATTTTTTATAGAAGGACAAAGGATATACTGGTGGATGACTTCTAGTCTGCTTGGCCCTTTTAAAGAAGGTGAATGAAAAAGCAGGGTGGGGGGTGTCTCATTTGAAAGTCTCTAATATCTGACCTAATTTTGAGACAGAAACTTGCTGCTCCATTGGAATCTCAGCTAGAAGAGGACTTAGCTAGAGCACAGAGTGGTAATACAAAATAAAATAGGTAAGGTATTTTAAGTCGGCGTTGCTCTTAAATTATTTAATGCTGTACTGAGTAAGGGACAGGGACTTGCATTGTGGAAGATATTGTTAATAAAGAATGTTATCCTGCTTAGTTGGAAATTTATGGAAGTATATCTGACTGAACAGATTCTGAGTCCCTTCCTCTGCCAAAGGTCCTGTGGGAGATCGCCCACTGCATGGCTGGAGGGAACAAAGATGGCAGTCACCCACAAGCTCTCCAATGCCCATTTGTAGGCAAGCTGTCTTTCACCTACAGAGTCACTGGTTGAGCTTGTTTTAATGCAGACATCATAGACTACATGCCCTTTTGGCATTTTTCCATCAATCATTCGGAAACTATCAGGCTAGGCTGTTTCATTTCCTATTGTAGGAAACAGTAGACATTTTCTCTGCCTTGCATGTAACTATATTGATGGGAGGGCATTTTCTACAGAAATTATACTGAATTATTTTTCTCTCTTTTAAAGAGATTTCACTGAAGTCAAAAGAGGAATAATTGGTAGGTTTTCTTTCTGCTTGTCTTAAGGGGTGGGGGGATGGGGATGCTCTATCCAATTTTAAAGACCCATAAAGAGCTCAGCTAATAAAAAGGAGGTGGGTAAAAAATAATAATAACAAAAGCACCAACTTCTGAACTTTTGCAGAAGCCTATACGTTAGAAGAAAGAAAATGATTCAGAAGAGCTCTTTGATATTTTTTTCCACTACAACAAAGTACACCCTTGCTTGTCAGCCCATCTGTACTTTCCCTTCATCTAATAAACTGGCTAGGCCAGAGCTGCAAAAGTACATTATAATATTGACAATGTTGTTGGAAAACCACATGATTTAGGATGAATTAACTTTTGCTGCACTGCTGAACGCATGAAGAAAAACTGGCGTAACAGGAAAAAAAATGGACTTTAACCCATTTTTGCTACTGGAGCTCAATGCAGCAATTGAAATGAACAGGACCCCTCAAAAGACCTAGTGCATTTGTCTCCAGTAAAGAAGCTCATCTTGGCATATCCTTAGGCTATAATATATCTTTGAAGCTTCAAGAAATATCTGGCAGACCTTGGACTGATAGGAGCAAAATTGCAAATAAAACTTGCCAAATAAGCAAGTTATGTGAGCACTGTAGAAGTTAACTTATTGGCAATAGTGCAAAAACTACAAGTGAAGTAACTTGGTGTTCTTATTAATGACATAACGGTGTTCGTGTGCAGCAGCACACCAGTACACCTTCCACCAGCTTCTCAGGGCACTAGTTAAACATAGATTACATTCTTACAGTAATTTTCTAGCCCACGCCTCTCAGGATATCTGGTAAATAGAATATGCTGGAATTGGCTTGTGCCCTATCTTTTCTGCTTTACCCTTTCTCCTGTACAGTTTCACGAGATTGTTCCCCAACTCCTGTCTTCATTCCATTCCCATGTGGACTTAGAGCTTCTTTAACAAAGTTGTGTAATCCCAGACCTACAGGATATACATATACATGTACACATCTTAAAATACTGTAGTAACTTATAATAAAAAATAGTAAGAATACATAAAAATAAGAATATGGTCATGACTTTGAGTTACTGTGCCAGGCATTTTGTATGTGTTAGCTGAGTAGATGAAGTTTCTGGCTCTTGGAGTCGAACTGGGAGAAGACTCATTTCTCTCTAAATGAGTGGGCCTTTACACCAAGTAGTCCTGGGGAGATGGCCAAAGTATCCTTCCTATGGGGCCAACCAGCTTAGAGAACACCGATGGAGGGTTGTCAGGTATTCAGGCTTTGGATGCCCTGTTTCTAATGAGTCACCAATTTTTTGGAAATGTGCAATATAAAACAGGTTCCATGCTTATCTTTCAATCATGGAATTTATACCTTTACTCAAAGCGCAGCATTAAAACTTACTGAGTTGCATGATCTAACCTTATGTCTAAGACTTTCAGACATTAGTTAATTTAGGGGAAGTGCAGGTGATACAAGAAATGTTCTTTAGTGGGTCATAGCCCTAAAAGCCATTGTCTCAGGAAACCCCCCATATACAACTCTAAGATACAAATCATCTGCATTTCCTTAAGGCTGCCCTGGCCTATTTGAGTAATCAGGGTGAAAAGTGATAATAAAACTAGTATTTCAAGGCTTGATTGCTACTACCTGGGTCATCAGTCCTGAAGTCCCTTCCTCTTCATAATGTTATCCTCTAACCCTATCTTTTAATTCCCACATGAACTGCTTGGGTGCTGCCAAAAATATTCACACAGAGCATGAATAATTTATATTTCCCTCTGCTATGCCACATCCTCTTGTCTCCATCCACTGATGCCAAGGTTTCAGCTCTCAGGAGCTCCAGAAGTGTGGCCCTCCCTCTCTTTGTCCTCTGCTCCCATCCTCCCCACCCCAACCTTCCCTGTTCTCTTCCCACCCCTGACCCTACACCATTCCCAGTGAACTGTCCTTACTTGGTAGCATTAGACAAGTCACCCTCTCCAGATTCCCCAATGGCAACTGAAATGGAGATTAACATTTAAAATGGGAGGAGACTATGAAATCAGTGTTTTGAAAGAACAAAAAAAGATTGAACCTTACTGAAAGGGACTCAGAATGACTTGTTGGTGATTCGAGGCTCTAATTTCTGTCAGGGAAAATCTGTTGAAAAGAAACTTTGTGGAAATAGTAGAAGGAATCAAAGTCTCCAAGTGCTTTAAGAAGATAAGGAAATAAACCTTTTATGTTGTGTTACAGTAGTAAGATGGGTTGGTCGCAAAGAAGTGCTTTGGCATCAGACAGCCTGAGGCTCAAAGCCATGCCTCTTATAGGTACCAACATATGGACTTTTGCAAGTTATTTAACTTCTGTAAGTGTCAGATTTTTGGTTTCTGTTTTTGTTTGTAATCTCCAGAGTAAGATTTAGCTTAATTACTTCTTTAGAGATGTTTAAAGATTAACAAAAAGATGTACATAGACTTCCTAACAAAATGCCTGGTTCATGGTAAATTACCAAGACATGTTATTGTATTTACCTCCTTATTCTGATGGATATTATACTCAGATCCATCAACATTCATCAGCCTTTGAAAGCCACTGGATTTAGACTTTATCTGAGCCAAAGGTGTTTCTGCCAGTATAGCCAGAGCTCCCTTTAGTGAGAATCTGATAAATCTTCCTCTACAATTCCATTCACCACATGGAAAAGCAGCAGCAGAGGGAAGCAATTTTTACCTGTTTCTTGGGTTTGGTGACACTTGTCCATTGCTCTACAAAGCACAAATGAGCTTGGTGTGCCACTAATGGCTTGAAATAATTTATAAAGGGGACCTAATGGAAAGAAAGCGTGTCTTCAAGTCCTATGCATTTTTCTGACTGTCAGTTGGAACTCACCTATGATCTTTTGTGAAAAATAGTTTACCTTCAAAGAAGTAGGAGTACTTTCCAGTGACATAAAACCCTGAGTGAGGTCATCACTGAAGGTCTCAACTCTTTGAAAATTATTGGCTGTGTTTCTTCATGGCTTCCAAATTGTATTGCATGAGAAAGGAAGCCTCCAGAGAGTATGGGCTTTGTTGTCTATTGAGGAAAAAAAATCAGAGAAAATAGATTTCTTCAACCTTCTGAGCTTTATCCAAGATAATGGAAAATTCTTCAAAGTAATCCTTCTTTTTTAGGTCTTCAAGAACTGAATAAAATGTTCATTGACAATATAAATTTGTAATGGAATATTATAATTCAAAGAGGGCTTTATGATCATCCAGTCAAATGTCCCTACTTTACTGAAGATGAAGCTGAGAGTAGGTGGAGGCGATGTGATCTGCACAGGGAAGCCCTTAGTGAGTAGGAAGTTCTTACTCAAATTCACCATGTGACACCATCTATTGCATGCATTTCCCCACCTGCCATCTACTTGACTACAACACGGCATACAATGTTTAGTCCTTTATCTTAAAGCAATGGAAGACTTTGTGTCCTTCCATTATTTCAACAAAGTTTGTTTCAATACAGATTTTCTCTGCCATAAAACAGAGATGGAAATCCCTACCAGATTAGTCTGAGGTTCTTTTAGACAAGTTAATTTACTCATTCCTTAATTTCCTCCCATTTAAACAGTTACTGTTCATTTCACTTGCCATTGGATAAACTGGACAGTGTGATTCATCTAAAGCTACCCAGTAAGGACTGTTTTTTTTTTGTTTTTTTTTTTTTTTTTTTTTATCTTTACCACATGGTTACTTTGGAAGATCCCTAAGTTGAGCTTTATACATCAAATACTTCAGATGCATCTACTAATCTCTCTATTTGATCTATATTGTGCTGATAGATTTTATTCACTTACGTAGATTAAATCAGCTGGGGATTGGATAAGGAATGTGCAAATTCACTAAGCAAAGACACTCATAATACTCTGAAAGACCCTTCACGCTCAAGCCATAGATGTGAGCAAATGACATGCAGGGTACATTTTAGCAACATCCCTTTTTGTTTGTTTGTTTTTGAGAAGTTGGTATCATTTCTAGGACCTCCATAATCATCCTTCATTCTTGTTGACTTTAAGTTGGAAAAAACTTTTATTCATTTTAATAATCATTATAATTGCCAATGAAAACTGGTACTCATGTAGCTATGATATTCTAAGTGTTTTGTAAATAAGCATTGCCTTCTGTTAGTTAATTTGTTTTACTAAGCAAGCATAACTCATACTTCTGTTTGGTTAAATCTTATTTTCATGTAGGTCACTTGTTAATTGATAATTCAACCATTCCCATAATGCCAATTGCATACTTTTTTCACCATTAAAAAAATCACAGCTGGAGAAGGATGCTTTCCTAGGTGACACAGACATGCTTTGTTGTCTTGGCGAATTAGATCTCTGGGTTTGATTTTATTTTTGAAGATTGCATCTCCAGCTGTAACTTTCTCTATTCTTTAGTCTTACCAATGTCTACAGTATATGCCTAGTTTGTTATCTGGCCAATACTTCAGAATGAATACTGTAGATTCAAAAATTAATTTTTTTAACCTTCTAGGTTACTTTTTTCTTCTGATTTTCCTATTTCTCCCAATGACACCATCTTTCTCTCAAACACAGAACTGTATCTGAGAACACAATCTGAGACACATCACTACCCCAGTGTAGTAAACTGTGTAAGCCTGTGGACTTCAGGTAGGTTCTCTGGTTTTGAATTTTAACTTGGTCAGTTACCACGGTGAGGAATGTTACCAATATAGCAACACATGATGTGTACTGTGACTATAGGTATTTGTGAGCCTCTATTTCCCATTCTCAACTATGAATGCCATAAGGACAAGGAGTATGTCTTACTTATTAATATTTATACATCTTACAGCATTCACATGGCACAGTGTTACACACTCAATAAAAGCTCAGTAATATATGAATAACAACATGAAAATACAGATGAATAGCAGAATTGAAAATTTGAAATGGAAACCAAATTTTCTCTGTAATCCCCTGCCAATCGAATCCTTTCTCCAAGTTACCAGAAATGTGATAATCAATAAAATCCTAGCCTGAGAAGTCATTCTGAAATAGTGCTCATCTTTAGACAAGGTATTTTTAAATGATCTCATTAGCAAGCTTGACTTTGGAAACTGGCAGACATGATTGCCAAAGGTAATAAAATCATAACAGGAATTTAATTTCACAAAGGAAATAGTCACTTTCATTGACAGAATTATTAGCATTGACAGAATTCAGTATCGGGAAGAATATAGTTTTATGTGAGAATTTCATCAATGATAAAATTTGTTTACTTTGACTCTGTGAGGGTATTTGAATACCTTGGAGTATGAGGTGATTGAAATGAAAAATAAGTGAGTAACTGTTTATTATTCATATATATGAGGATTACTAATGTCACCACCTGAATTCATTGATATGTGAAATAAGTAATAGAAATTGATCACAAAAAGGATATGTCACCCTTTTCTTCATTTTTGGAAAGTGTCTAAAAATTCAAACCTGGGTTAGTTCTGGGTAGCTTAAAAACTTTAATCTTTTTTGTCTCTTTTTATTGTAATTTAATTAAATATTTAATTAAAAAATATTTATTGATCATCTCCTATGTAGGAGAGAGTGTAGTAGAAGCTGATCATAAACGAATGCATATATAATAGTAAAGATTATATATTATATATACGTAAATAAAATATATATTATATAAGTGTATACATATATATGTAATAAGGTATATACATATGTACACATATAATAGGCGAGATGAAAAAATTAAATTTGTTACCAAAAGAACTTTAGAAAAAGAAAAGCTCATACTACACGTGCTATTATTAATAGACAGTGATAATTCCGATACTGTTATTAGAATTGACACTAGAATAAGTGGAATAATAAGCGGAAATAAATTCAGCTAATCAACCTTAATTCATCTGCCACCTTTCAGGTGTTATGAAGTGGGAAAGAATAAAAAAATTTTCCCTTAAGGAGCTTATAGTGGAGCAGGAGAGGTAGTGCACGTCTGCAGGAAGGTGCCATATGCCAATGTCACACACGAGTCATGAATTACACGTTAGGGTGTTTGGAAGCAGCATCTATAGGAGGTGGATCTCTGGTGTGAGACAATGAGTCCATGGAAAAGTAAAGGCTTTGAAGAGCCACACTTTGTCAGGGGCACAGAGACTGCCCACAGAGAGTATAGTCTACACTTTGTACCCCTGGAAGCTCTGGACTCAAATGTGTCATGGAAAAGAGTGTCCAAATTCATATTCAATACAAATGAAAATGATAATTTCTATTCATAGGTAAACCTGACTGGGTTTTAGGGCTGAGGTAGGGGCTTCTGGCCTTTTGGCATGTGCTGGGGCTCCTGTCCCTTGCGTAGCAGCTGCAAAGCTGTCCTGGGGGCAGGTGCCAAGCCAGTCCCAGGGCTGTGACTGCTGCTTTTGGCAGCCACAATGGTCTTGGGAATTATATCTCTTACTCAACTAACTAAACGGCAGTTTGGAACAATAGCCATTGCATTTTAAAATGCTGATTTAAAGCAGATTGCCCTTGACTTTCCACAGTGGTGACTAATTGGTCTTCATGGCTATATTTTGGATTTTGTTGTTGCTGCTGTTGTTTTAGATCACTGCCTAATAAGATCACTGCATATCCAAATTCTCCATATTTTGTGAATAGAATTTGCAACTAACAGTAGGTTAGGTTTGGGATGAAGAGAAAATACAACAGGGGTAGATAACCATATCTAGACATTTCAATTGCTTTAATCTTTCTGTAAGTTTTGTGCTGGGTCATTCTCATGGATTCATGTTTACTCTAGACCTTGGTTTATTATTATGATAGAAATTCTATTATCTCATTGTCTCATTTCCTAATTTTAAAAAGTATATAGAAGGGATCCCTGGGTGGTGCAGCGGTTTGGCGCCTGCCTTTGGCCCAGGGCGCGGTCCTGGAGACCCGGGATCGAGTCCCGCATCGGGCTCCCGGCGCATGGAGCCTGCTTCTCCCTCCGCCTGTGTCTCTGCCTCTCTCTCTCTCTCTGTGACTATCATAAATAAAAAAAAAAAAATAAAAAAAAAAAAAATAAAAATAAAAAATAAAAAATAAAAAGTATATAGAAAATATCAAGGCCTGGTATTACTTCACTAATTGTATCTTTGTATTTTAATAAATGGTATGAGGTTTATTATGATTTCTACATTGTCCTATTTGTATTCTGAACAAATGTTATTTTTATCTCAAAGTCTTCCAATGGTGAAGAGATAAACACTGTTTGTGTGGTTTTCATTTACATTATTTTGTTTTAATAGATATTGTGTTGCTTTTTACCTTCTTTGAAGCAGATTTACAGCGTATTTTTCCAACATGTTCTCTATATATCCATCAAACCATGTAATGAATCCAAAGTCTATCTTACTTATAGAGTATGAATCTTTGTTGCAAATCCTCTTTATCTGTAAGTGCTTCTGAAATTTTAGGTGGAATTTTAAATAAAGCTTCCACATTGTAAAAATGGGGAAATTTGCTTTAAAAAATCCTCATAGGAGATGTAGGCATACTACTATATGCTGGTAGGGGGTGGTAGGATGAAACAAGGATCTGATGCAGTATAAAGAATCACTGGGGTTCTTGTTAACACACAACACACACATACACTTCTATATTTACTCTCGATTTGCTGAATCATAGTCTCTTAGTGAAGCCCTGGAAATGTGTACACAGAGTTTTGTGTACTCTTCATCTGGCTTCCCCTAATAGTGACATTTTGTATAGCTGTAGAACAACATGAAAACCAGAAAACTTGACACTGGTACATTGGTGTTAACTAGACAGCAGGCCACATCCAGTTTTCACCATTTTTAAACCTGCATTCATTTGTGTATTTGTGTGTGTACCTGTGCACGTGTGTGATTCTATGGACATGCGTAGAATTTTGCATTTTTGATAAGCTCTCCAGGTGAGTTATAACCAGATAAGGTGTATATACACGGATTTTATGCAATTATTCACAAACAACACAAAATCATTGGGTGGCTTTTTAAACCTGCAACCCCCCAGGCTCTCATTCAGGAAGTCTTGGATTGGGCTGAAGGGTTTGCGTTTGAACGAACACCCGCCGAGTGATTCTGATGCTACTTTTCTATGAACCAGCAAGAAGCCCGGATGGTACTGTGTGGCAGGTGGAACCTCTGTGGAGATACATTCATGGAGGGAAGCATGCTGCAGCAGAAATGGAGTGTGATTCATTCATTATGAAAGACAACAAGGACAGGTTTTTTATAATTACCTATATCAAGTGGTGCAATTTGGTTCACGCACCACTCTGGCACTCCACCTCTCCATCTATAAAATAAACTAAATGTGGATTATATCATCTTTTATGTCCCTCGGAGCTCTAAAATCTTCTAACCTCATGCTTATAATGATTTGATTCCTTAGATTTGACTACATTTTCATCTATTTTTTTTTTCCGGGTATGATGCAAGACATAAATTTAATGAAAGTTAGATTGATGTGAAGGGATGAAGTTGATTTAATAAATCTAAGGACATTATTGATTATATGAATGTTGCCCATATATTTTAATCCCTAAGAGTGGAGGTTCTTCTGTGAGTAGAACAAATAATAAATGAATTAACCATTTTATAATACACGTATCCCACAAATATTTAATGAAAACAAATTGCTTTAAGTAAGCTTTTCCAAACTTAGTACCTGTGAACTACCAGTTTGTGTTAATTAAATTAAATTTTGGTAAGTATCCTTAGCCCCTTCAGTTCAATGCAAATTCTTTAAGGAAATTATCTGTCTTCCCATTTACTTTGCTATATTTCTGACCTAATTGTTATGAACCACATTTTGTAAGCTCTCAAATGAAATCTCAATCAGGCAAGCTAGTCAAGCAATTTAGGATGTTTGCTGAAAGCAGTTTTCTACATAGATAGAATTAGACCAGCAGCTGGAACCACTTCTGTTACCCAGAAATATAATAGTTTATTTATTATTGCTCATCTTTATTGTATCCATTTGCAGCTGAATTCATTTGGCACAATTTAAGATATTCTGAAATGAAGACCAGTCTCTGTCTTTATAACTTTTGACAAAAACAATAATGAAAGAACAAAGTATATGCACAAAAGCACAAAGTACACAACTCCCCAGAATTTCCCTCAATCCTAGCGAAAGTAAAGATTGCAGCTGCCAACTGGAACCTCACGGCAGAGTTTCATATTCTCTCTCCACAGATTTGATGACTTTGGCCCTTTTAGTATTCCTTATCTCACCTTTGATTTCTTAAAAAACATTTTGTCTAGGTTTCTGGCCTGTCAATAGGGAAAAATTGCTGTAGGCATGCATGACTACAAAGATAGCTTTGTCAGTTTCCAGTGGCTAGGTTTAGTCACACATTCTTGCACTTGAATACTTGGTATTTAAAGTTATTTTTCTATTGATGAAATTCCTTCAAGATACTGCATCCTTGATTTTCACATAGCTCAGTATTTAATTTGCTTATTATGGAAAGGTGGTTTTAACACCAGATGGAGGGGAAGAAGCAAACTGCGTGGGACAGGAAGTAAGGTGTCAGACTAGCTTGGATCCCAGTCCCGGGTCTGTCTCATCAGTCACATTACCTTGAGCAAAGGCTGGATTTCTTTCTTATAGCCTGGGTTTTTTTATTTGACCCTTTGAGAATGATAGAAATATCTGCTGTGCCCATTTCACAGGGTAAAATAAGGTCATGAACGTGAAGGTCGTTTCCAAATGCAGTCTTTAGAACTTAGTTTTGTGATCTCTGTAATGAGAAATAGGATTAAGAATTCAAGATTGAAGATAAAGAATTCATGTAATTTTTTTATCACCAGTATGTACTTTTAAAGGTGTGAGTCTGTTTCAAAGATAATATTTTATTGGGTGTATGCAAAATATAATGTTTAACAAGTTATGCAACAACATATATGGAATTTATTTCTGAGAGCAAAGGTTAAACAATAGCTATTTATTGGATGTGGGGCAGGACCATGACTTTTTATTAAGATTTTTATTTTGGGACACTTCTAGATTTACAGAAAAATTGTGAGGTTAGAACAGCGAGGTCCCATATATCCCACCCCCTTTCCACTATTTTTAATGTCTTACACCTTGGGATGATGTCTTTGCCTCAATTAATGAAGCAATACTGATAGATTTTTATTATCCAGAGTCCACAGTTTACTCAGATTTTCCTTTTTTTTTTTTTTAACTTAATGTTCTTTTAATGTTCCAGGACCCCAGCCTGGCTACCATATTCTATTTTTTTTTTTTTTTACCATATTCTATTTATTTGTTATGTCTCCTTAAGCTCTTTCTGCCTATGACGAATTCTCAGGCTCTCCTTGTCTTTGATGACCTTGACAGTCAGGGATGTTCTGGTCAGTTATTTTGTAGAATGTTCATCAACTGGGATGTGTCAGATGTTTTTCACATTTTCAGATTGGGGTTAGGAGTTTTTGGGAAGAAGATTAAAAAATGTTAAGTGTCATCCCGTCACATCCTATCAAGGGAACATACCACCATCATGAATGACCACTATTGCTGTTGACCTTAATCACTGACCTAATGTTTCTTAGGTTATCTACTGGATAGTTATTCCCCACCTCCTGCTTTTTACATTGTATTTTTTTGGAAAGAGGTTGCTATAAATTGCCCACATTTAACAAATGGCAGTTATGCTCCCCATCATAGAGGGTAACTACATGAATTATTAGGAATTCTTCTGCCTGGGGGATTTGTTCATTTTATCCATTTGTTTGTTTATTCTATTATTTATTTATATCAGCACGGGCTCATGGATGTTTATTTTATGCTCTAGCTTTAATCCAACACTACTTCATCTTGTTGCAGAAAATTTTCTTGCTTTGGCCATTGAGAGCTCTTTCATTTGAATCTTGTGTCCCTTTGACATACCCCATCAGGGTGTGTGTATGCACATGCTTGTGTGCATGAGTGTGTGTGGGTGTATGTGTGTAAGTTTTGAGTACTTTCCTATTTTCTGATATTATAAGATGCTCCACTTTCGGCTTTAGTTTTAGAATTAGCCATTTCTCCAGGAAGCCCTGGTTTCTTTTATTGGAGAATGGTATTAGCAATCGAGAGCTGAGTGCTAAGTATGCCCCTTATTCCTGAGGAGTTGTCCTTCCCAGCCCTTCTCAGATGAGAGAGCAGGGAAATACATGTGCATATGCTAATCTATGTATACACTCATGCCTGTCAATATATAATCCTTTTTCTATATTAAGCTAAACATGAATCCATACTGATGTTTCTAACTTGAATCTATTACCACTTTCTGACCTCCCCTTGCTGTCTGTAAAATCCAACTGCAACACCATCTGCCATCCACCATCCATTCCCTTAACTGTTCAGTGGCAGCATACACGTAGAGTTGTTTCAGAATCAATAGTCTATATTCCATGGCATAAAAAACAAAAAAATTAAAAACAACTTTATCAACTAGATTATGAGGCTTATGTAGAGTGTCTTTTGCCTTTAGTTTTACAGATTTAACTCATTTTTAAGGGTACTTAGGTCAGTATTTCCTACTTCTCACTTTTAGTGAGGCTTTTGCATGCTTTAGTAATACAGTTAAGATTATTTTGTCATATTCTACATTCCTTCCTAGGATTTCCAAAATCCTAAGTGGTTTTTTAAAAATTTGTATATATTGAGATTCATTCTGTGCTGTGAAGTGCTATGAGTTTTGAAAAATTCATAGTATCCTGTGTTCACTATTACTGTATCGTGAGAACAGTTCCTGCCTTATGAAAATCCTCTGCACCTCACTTATTAACCACCACCCTGTACTCCTGGTAGCCATCAATCTACCTGCCTTTTTTGTAGCTTTGCCTTTCCCAGAATATCATATAATTGGAATCTTACCGTATGTGGCCTTTTTTACAATAGCTTCTTTCACTTAGCAGTATAGTATATATTTAAGATTCAGCCATGTTTTTTCCTGGCTAGCTAGCTCATGCTCTTGTTTATCACTGAATAATATTCCATTGTATGGATGCACCACAGCTGGTTTATCCATTCCCCTACCAAAAATCATCGAGATGGTTTCGATTTTTGGGGTGATCATGAAAGTCATCAATTTTCAGTTTGTTCAGCTTTTTCTTGTAGGAATAGGAGAAATGACTTACAAGCTATTTCCAGAAACTGGAAGTCAAACTTTTATATTTTGCTTTGTACAACTCTGCACAATTATTTTTTCTACAGTAAGAATGAATTAATGTTACTACTAAAGAAGCTTTTAATATATTGTCTGGTTCTCTAGTTTATTGGATAGAGAGATTGAAATAAGTCTAAATCTTAGAGCTTTCAAAGCCTTCATGAAAGGGACAGGAATGAATTTGAATGTAAATCATCATTTTTCATGATTTTCTGATTCCTTCATGGATACTTACATGAGAATGAAAGTCCCATGTATGTTTATATTCACATCTATGCAAATACATAAGCATATATGTATACGTAGGAATATATACCTGAAGATGCAGGAGAGCATCAGGCTTTAGCCTGTGGGCTTTGGAGGCAGATTATCTAGGTTCAAATCGAACTCTCTCAGTTGCTAGCTTGAGACACGGTATAAATGACAAATACTTAATTTGTCACCCTAAGCACTAATTTTCCCAAAGAATAGTAACATAAGATACTACTGAATGCCTACCACATGCTAGAGGTGATATTAGAGTCTTTACATAATTCAAGCTGCACTACCAGCCTATAAAAAGTGAAATTTGAAAGCTCTTTTTTTAGATCTGAAAAAAACAAGGCTCAAGAAAGATATGAAACTTGCCTCTGGTTGCACAGCCAGGAAACAAGAGAACTGGGATTTGATTTCAAAGCTGCTGGGTCTCAAACCAGCGCTTTTTCTACTACATTCTAGGCCTCCCAGAAATGTCAAAATGATTGGTTCCAACCACAGTTCAGGGGTTGGGGAGAATTTCTAAGGTTCCAATGGGTGCATTTAGCTGGTTTACTTTGACTTGAACTGTTGGTGTTAGAACTGAACCCACTTCAGCTCTTCTACCTGGGTCTGGAATCTTTTACAAGCCTGGAATCCTTATAAAAAGATCAATTATCCCTCTTTGAGGACTTGGGGCACTGGTTTCTGGATTTCCCTTGTCTCTGAGCCTACATAACATAACTACTCATTTTTCTGATATACTGCTATCCACTCCTATCCTTTGTTGATAACCTAGTGAGGAAGATTCTGAAGTCAGAACCCCTGTGATCATATCCTGGCTCTGTGACTTATGAGCTGTGGGTCCTTGCACAATTACTCAATATCCATATTCTCAACTGTAATTCAGGGTGATGGTATTGCCTATTGCTTAGGGTGGTTGTGAGGACTGAATAAAGTGAGCTTTCGAAGGGACTTACTAACCCATGTCTAACACTGCACTGTCCAGAAGTTGGCCCCAGTTACTGAGCATTGAAATGGGGGTAGTCCAAATAAGCATGAGCTATAAATGTAAATGGTATAAATGCACAATGGATTGAGAGGATTCAGCACACACACAAAATAAAAATATAATTTTTAATGTTGACATATAGAATGAATACTATTTTGGATTTATTAAGTGTACCTTTTTACAAAATCATATTCTCTTTTTGTTTACTTCTTCTTAAGAAGTAAAGGTGGCTACTAAAAAATTTAAAATCATGAATGTGGCTTGTGTTTGTGGCTGCCATGCTGTTTGTATGGGATAGTGCACATCTAACATACAATCAGCACTCAATAAATACTATCTGCTATTATGAAGTCTCTGAGCTATGATTATTATGCCTCATTTATTGGCATGAATTCAGTTATTTTGAGGGATATCTTAGAAGCCTGAAAGCATTTATTTAACTCTAAAACTAGTGTGATAGAATTCATCTGTTAGCACAAAGCTGTTGTTCTTATATAAGGAAACAGTAAACATGTCAAGCAAAAATACATTTCTTCTCTTTTTTTTTTTTTTTGCTTTGAGTCTTCTCCTGAGGTATATCAGACCATATTAATGATAAGACACTTAATTTATGTTGATTGACAATATGGAAATAAGTGTTAGACTCACTAAAGCATGGCATCTAAATTCTATTTTAATTTCATTTGCATAGAATAGAAGAATGATTATTACACCCTGAACTATTCTCCTCACTGTAGAGCTGAGTCAGCAATCCATGATTTCTCTGCTTAAAGTCATAAAATAGACTAATGAAACATGATAGATATTATTGGTAAATTATGAAGCAGCATATATTTTAGGTTTAAAATATTATTCTGGAAAGATTCCATCCATATCAATGTGCTAGGATAATAGTAATTAGCTTTACAGGTTTTACGGAAAATGACTTATTTGTGAAACACCAGAAGGAGTGATTTATTATCCTTCATGGTGTTAATTTTGCAAATATCTGAGAAATCTCCTTTAACTATCAAATTTCACAAGCCTTCTTCCTGGGCCAGGACTCGATCCCTAGTCTGCTTTTTTGATAATTTTCTTCTAAGCTTCCACACGCCACATTTTGGAGCTCTTTCCTTTCAGACTTTTCAGATAAGAGCTGCTTTCTTACCCAGGTTTTCTTGCCACTATCACTGAGTGATATGTTATCAATTGCTCTCAGAATAAGTGGTTTCCACTTCTTTTACTATAAAGCACTGATTAAATATGGTATCACTGAAAATGTAATCTATGTCCAAATCACAAGCTATGGCAAAATGCCCTAGCAAATGTGCAAAGATAAACATTAAAAATCTTTAACATATTGACATGATAGTTATATTCTTGAGCTTACTGACAAAATTCCTTAGTGGTCACTTGACATTTTTTTTTTTTGGGGGGGTGTGAAATGAATCTAGTCTATGTTTGCCAGATTCTCTTATTTACTCAAACTAAATGCAGTATTATATACCCAATTTGAAATAATCAGTATATCTTCTTTTAGTATTGAATAAGTAGGACTAAAACTAAAAACCAGTTAAAAATAGAATAGAAATAGAGGATTGATTGATTCCACTGATGCTACCAGTAGTTAAAAATTCATAATAATATAGATAGAGATATAAGCCACTTACTAACTTTAAACTCTAGGGAACATCCAAAATTAATATATAGATATTTCCTGAGAATTTAAAATGGATAGATAGAAAACATGGGTCACTTATTTTACAGAAAATACCATAGAGCAATGCTATTAGGGAACACAGCTAGACAAAGAGTAGGAAAAGGCTAAGAACCAAAAACTTAAAGTTACATGGATAAGTGTGTTGTATAATAAGATTCTGATCTTTCCACATGTAGTATTCATCCAATGGCTGGTGTTCACCATTGGTTTTCAAAAAAGAATGATTAATCCTGTAAGTTTTACTATTTAGATCAAATTCAGTTTTTTTTAGATGATAGCAATCAAATACCAGTGTCTTAGACTAGAAGGATTTATCTATCCCTCAGTATGTGAGCTAATTTATTGAAATGATTTTAAATGACAACCTTATTTTTTATTAATGAATTTTTCTTTCTTTCTTCTTTCTTTCTTTCTTTCTTTCTTTCTTTCTTTCTTTCTTTCTTCTTTCTTTCTTTCCTTCTTTCTCTTTCCTTTTCTTTCTTTTAAGTAGTATCCATGGTTAAAGTAGATCAACATGGAGCATGAACTCATAGCCCTGAGATAAAGACCTGAGCTGCGATTAAGAGTCAGATGCTTGACTGACAGAGCCACCCAGGTGGCCCAGAATTACCCTTTTTTAAATGACATATTTGTGTTTTAGAGCTTGCATTGCATTAGATTGGAGATGGGCTGTCCATATGATGGCAGGAGAATGCTGGTAGACATAATTATGTGGTATAGTTTCAGGTTACTGAGCATGATGGCCTTTTCTTTAGATTGTATGGCATAGGGTAATTTGTTTAGAGCTTTGTAGTTATTAAATTGTTCATAAGACACTCAGTCTCATGCCAACTGTCAAACTAGAAGCAGGGAATGCCCAGCCTTGAAGGATATCCTATACCTGGTCTTATCTTTTAAGTACTGACTTTATCTCCTTTCTCTTTCTCAGACATTCCATCCCTCCACTGTGGTACATGTGACCTTCATAGTTATGACTTTCATTGCTTCTGATTTGTCTTTGTAATGATAATAATACTTTACTAATCATAGCATTTTTGCAGCATCTAACACATGCTAAACACTGTGCTAAGTGTTTTTCATGGATATTATTTAAGTGTTTCAGGGAACACTCATCCTTATTACAGCAAGAGGCTCAGACAGATTAAGAAACTTGCCCAAGGTCCAACCACCAAATGGTGGACATGTATACAGTCTAACTCCAGGTTTCACTCTCATCAGTATAACTTGTGCTACGCAGGTACTGAATGCTGTTGCCTCTTTGGATAATGTGTGTTCCCTATGAAGTACATATAACTTCCATCCAGGATGTTCTCCATCTCCTCTCCTCTCTACTACAGAGGGCAGTGTTCTTACCCAGATCTCTTGGGCCTTGGTGGGAGCCAGTGAGGTTGGGGAGAACACTGGCCTCTGGCTGAATGACTACTTTACTTTGGTCTGTCACATATGGGAAGCTTACTAGGAGGGTAGGAGAGTGATGATTTATGTATGGAGCTATCCAGTGTATATCTTATGCTTGTCTTGTGATGCTAGCCTTCATGGGAACATTTTATCAAATCACAACAAAGTACCAATATCTTGGTAGGATACACCAGTATAGAAGGTACTACTTCTGCTCTGAAATAATTTATCATTCACTTGTAATCAAGAACTCCATCACCTTCTGGGCTCTCAAGCTTTATCTGAGTGCTCTGGATGAAGGTGACAAAATTCATGCCTCATCCTGCATACCTTTGCTTTCACTGATAAAGTATCTTTGAACCCAACTCTGTGGTCTAAGGTGAAAGCCCTCTCTTCTTCCTGCATTGAAGTCCTGGGATATCACCCTTAAGAAATCCTTAGTGGGCACCAAATACCCCAGAATACTAGCTGAGAAGTGATAACTTATGGCAGAAGGGGCCTTTTATTGAGACTGGTGGAGAGTAAAGGGAGGTAAGTGATTAGCTAATCTTCAGGGAGGCCTTGAAGTCTCCATGAGGGGCATGAGGCTAGAAGTCAGTAGATTATCAGTGATAGTATGATATGGAAGAAACAGACAACTGTGAAAGCTATGGTAATGACAACACACCACCACTTGGCTATTTCCCAGAGTGTAGGCCCAAGCAAATTTTTGCTCCTGGGATTCTTTTAAAACTCATGCGCAGGACAATATTTCTTAAGATTCTATATTAAGAAGTTAATGTACTACTGATGAAATATTTCAGCTGTACATGTGATTTCCAACATTGTGTTGTAAAATATGCTTTTGAATATTTGTTAGTTTGGTCAAATGAAGCCAGGAAAAGAGAAGGAAATGGAAGAGGGTAACTGAATTTTTAAAAATCTTAATAAATAAATGGGTTATTGAATTCTAAGCTTTTTATTTCCATGGCACTTTTCCTTCCATGATGCTGATGTCCCCTAGGCTAATAAATATAATCACTACCAGATTGTAAAACCAGCGACTGACTACTATCCAATAGTGTAGGACAGGCATCAGCATAAGGCTAAATATCTGATGATAGAAGGAGAGCCTTTTCTAAAGGTCAGATCATTTCTGTGTGGCCTCACTAGGTAGTCTACAAAGGGCTTTTCTACCTTGCAGGGTATCTTTCTCTAACACTGGCATATTGTTTTTGCTCCCTTATTCTAGAAATAATTTTTTTTAAGTTTCTTATATTTTTATCTCAACAAGAAACGGTAAAGTTTTAACATAGCATATTATAGAACTTCACTATGGGGGTTTTCATCTTTCCCTAACCTTTTTGTTCTCATTTTAAATACAATATGATATACTACCCTACCTTGGGATATCTTCTTTCCTAACTGAAATAATTTTTATATTCTCCTCTTCTGGAGTATGGTTTTTTTTAAAAATAAAATGCCTGTAACATAAAAATTCAGATTTCTTTTTATAGCCTCATACCTAGACAATGAAATATTTTAATAACAATCAGTTATTAAAACATAATATGATAATGCTATAAAAATGTAGAGGTTGTCTGACATTGCTCTGACAACTATTCCACAAAGTCATAAAAGTGCAGTTATAATTTCTGGTCAATAAACAAATATTTTTTTTAAAGGTCTGGCATATGGAAATCATGAGGAGATACAAAAATATATGAAGCATGGTCCATGATCTTAAGGAGTATACTATAGGTATAGAGAACCAATGCAAAATAAAAATGTTGTCATGGTCCAAGAGATAAATGACAGTTTAATGTAACAATAAAGAAATGTATCTACATGATTAATTGCAAACTGAACTGTATAAATAATATGGTCACTTCTTAGAAGTGAAAACATGTGAAGTATATCTGATTGCTGAGTATTTGACCTACTCTAAAGAAGTTACTACTAAGATTCAAAGTAAGAATGTAAGCCAATATTGTGTTCAGATGTGGCATAAATCTGGCTTCAGATGCTGTGCTTCGTTTTGTTCTTTTTTTAAAGGTTTAGTAACAGAAATTATTTAAGACTGTGGTCACCATCTGTCAACATCAAAGCTTGACTTAATGACAAATAATGCTTTGAAACTATCTCTGTGTTGATTATAAAGCTTTCGTTTGTTGGAAAATTGCAGTCAAAAGGAAGAGTAAATACATCTAGACCACTACTGATATAGCTACAACATTTATAGGTAACAGTATTTTGGCCAGGGTTGGTGGGAAATTTCTTATTACCTCCAAATTTCTTACTATGACAAAAGCTGTAGATAAGTTAATTTCATTTCTCAAGATTTAGTGAATATCTCCTACCTAGTTTGGCAAATTCTGGTTTTCTAGAGTTATCCAACTTATTGCTTTGTGTACATTTCTATGCAGGAGTTTTTGTTTGGCATCTATGTTTTCTTACAACAATTAATTTGAAAAATTTTGAACCTGTAGGAAAATTGCAAGAGTAATAAAACAAACACCCATTAAGCTTACCAAGATTTGTCAGTTACTAGCTTTTTGGGACATTGCCTTTCTCTCTTTCTTTTCATATACACATGCACACAGACACACAGGATGATTTTTTGGGCTGAACTATTTGAGAAGTAGTTGTAGACCTTATGGCACTACACTCTTAAATATTTTAAACATAATATTGGCTGAACTATTTAAGAGAGAGGTGCAGGCATCATGACATTTATAGTCCTAAATATTTCAGGTCTATCATCTAAGAATGAGAATATTCTTCTTTATAACCACAATACAACTATTAAGCTGAAGAAATTTAGTACTGATACAATACTGTTATTAAAATGCAGCCCATTCAAGTTATACTATTTGTGTTAATAATATACTTTATCATTTTAGTTTTAATGTTTTATTGAAGTATAATTACATAAAGCACACAGATTTAAAGTGTGCAGTTTCATGTTTTGGTAAATGTGTATACCCAAGTAACCAACACCCCAGTCAAGATATAGAACATTTCTGTAACCCGGGAAAGTTCATTCATGATAATCCTCTTTGCTCTACAACTTCTAAAGGAAATCACTATTTTTAACCCTATAGCTTACATTTGTCTGTTTGTGAATTTCATATACATGGGATCATGCAGTATATATTAATTTGTGGTTAGTTCTTTTCTTTGGTTCTGGATACCAGCATCTATAAAGTTTTATTGGAACACATGCTCATTTGATTATATTGTCCCTGTATGGTTTCTTTCAAATGGTAATAGCAACAGTGGCTTGTTGTGACAAGGACTGTCTGTCACATTCTCACTGCTTTCCATTGCTGTTTGGTGTACTATGAATTATTGCAACCAAATATAAATTAATGACATTTTGAAGGGGATGCTCACTCTAGCCATAACATTTAATTATTTATTATTTATTACCAGTACCTACCCTCTGTGTCAAAACACGATAAGAAAAGTCAATTTTGAATGTTGTGCTTTTAAGGAAAAGTGGAGGATGAACTATTTTGTTAGCAAACAAATGACACAGCACTGCATTTGGTATGCAGTGACACAGTAGCTGTGTTGAGATGATGTTACATACTTCAACATTACTAGACTAAGCACTCTTTACAATAGTCCCACTCACAGAAAATCAACTTTCAGAAAAATTAGAAATTTTAAAATAGAATATCTCATCAGAGCAATATTTCTTCAAAAAATTTAAAAATATTGAAATAAGGCTGAAATCAAAGTAAATTTTTGAGCAGCTCATTTGTTAGCTAAGAAGGAAAACCATTTACCAATGTTGAGTTAATTTGTGTTTGATTGCAATAGATGAAGAAATGTGTCCAGAGGAAATAAACTTGAGACTGTTAGCATTTAGTGAGAATAGTTGCTTGAAGAGGTAAGGATATTGAGACCATCAGATGGAGTAAACATACTTTCTATATTCCTCTCACCTAGAATCCCTGGATATTATATATTAAAAAATTTGAGAAGAGCCTGAAAGGTGGAGAGAAGGAGGCACACTGAGTAGGGAGATTAGGGCCTATGGAATGATATTGTTTTTGTTTGCTTGTTTTGTTTTTTCTGATCATCCCATAGTGGGGACTGGAGAAGCCGTCAACCTAGAAATACCGAAGGGAACAGACAAAAATGCCCTAAGGAGGGCCTGCTCACTCTAGCCAGGAGTGAGGAAGAGAGCCACCTCACAAAGCAGAAAACTTTTAATTAATAACTGTATACTCCAGTGAAATGCCACAGAAAAAGCTGTGACCAACCCTCACCCTCACCAAAGCTAGAGTGGAGAGTATGGATATTTAACAAGGTACCCCAAACCCATTTCCATGGTTATTTCAGAGGCTGAGTGAAAGAGGATCTTCATCCTTGTTGGGTGGTAATGAGGAATCCATGGTGTTGATGGAAATAACATAGGAAGCTTGGAAGTCACCCACACTTGGAAGTGGTATCAGAGAAAGTCTAGTGGAGAGAGATTTTTCACCATCACTCAGAGATGATGAGGCCACTCTGCCTGATGTCAGTGGAGGTCATCTGGGGGAACTTCTACTTCACAGAAACAAGGAACCCCACCCTTATAGTTGTCAATGGAAACAGAGGTCTAGTGGAGAATCTGGGCATCTAATTCCACTTGGCAATAACAAAGTGGTGTTCCTCTTTCCCACTGGAGTTGTATCAGAGGGAATTTATTAAAATGCAGGATTCATAAAATACCCCAAATGTCCAGATTTTAATAGAAAAATCATGTGTTATCCTAAGAACCTGGAAAATCTTAATTTGAATGAAGAAAGACATCATTAGGTGCCAACCCTGAGATGTAACAGATGTTAGAATTATCTAATCAGAACTTTAAAGCAACCTTTATTAAAATGCTTTAACCAGCAACTATGAACACACTCAAAACAAATGAAAAAAAAATAGGCATTCTCAACAACAACAAAAAAGAAAATGCAAAGAAGAACCAAATGGAAATTTTAGAACTGAAAAAAATACAACAGCCCCCACATAAACTCAGTGGATGGTCTTAACGAAAGAATAAATATATTTGATGATAGAACAATAGAAATTACTCAACCTAAAGAGAAAATAGACTGAAAATAAAAGTGAACAGAGACTCAGGGACCTGCAGAATATAACAAAATATCTGACATTCATGCCATCAGTGTCCCAGAAGGAGAGAAAAAAGAGGACAGAGCTCAAAAAGGATTCAAATAAATATTGGATGAGAGATGCCTGGGTGAGTCAGCAGTTAAAGCATCTGCCTTCAGCTCAGGGCGTGATCCTGGGATCCTGGAATTGAGTTTTGCATGGGGCTCCCCACAAGGAGCCTGCTTCTCCCTCTGTCTGTGTCTCTGCCTCTCTCTGTGTGTGTATCTAAGGAATAAAGAAATAAAATCTTAAAACAAAAGAAATAATAGATGCAATTTCTCCAAATTGGGCAGAAGACATAAACTTAGAGATTCAAGAAGCCAGTGAATTCCAAACAGGATAAACCCAAAGATATATCATAAAATTCTGAAAGTCAAAGGTAAACAAAAAAATCTTGAAGGCAGTCAGAGAGAAACACTGGAAATAATTTGAAAGACAACAGATTTTTGGTCAGAAACCAGGAAGGCTAGAAAAAAGTATTGTAACATTTTTCAAGTGTGGAAAGAACTTGTCAACCCACAGTTCTATATCCAGCTAAAATATTCTCAGGAATGAAGAGAAAATTAAGATATTTTTAGATTGAAAGACAGACTAAGAGAATTTGTTGTCTGCAGACCTACTGTAAAAGTATAGACAAAAGTAGTCCTCTAAAGAGAAAGGAAATGATAAAAGAAGGAATCTTGCAACACCAGGAGGGAAGAAAGAAAAAGACAAGAGTAAATATGATAGGGGATCCCAGGGTGGCTCAGCAGTTTAGTGCAGCCTTCAGCCCAGGGCGTGATCCTGGAGACTCGGGGTCGAGTCCCACGTCAGGCTCCCTGCATGGAGCCTGCTTCTCCCTCTGCCTGTGTCTCTGCCTCTCTCTCTCTCTGTGTGTGTGTGTGTGTGTGTGTGTCTCTCATGAATAAATAAATAAAATCTTAAAAAAAGGGTAAATATGATAAATTTTCCTTCTTCTCTTTCATTTTTATTATTGTATTTAATATTTGAACCAAAATATGCTGTCTAATGTGGTCTTTTGTTTATATAGGAGAAAAATGACAGATAATTGCATTACAGAGGGGGAAGGATGAATGGACTCAAAGGGAGGTAGAGTTCCTATACTTTACTCAAACTGAAGAACATATTAACACTAGAAAACCATGATATACATGTGAAATATAATATTTAGAATGCTACTAATATTGTTATTGGAATAGATACTCTTAAAAACATTACAGATACACTGAAATGTATTTCTAAAAAATTAGACAAGAAACAGAAATGAAAAGTGGAACAAACAAAACAAAACAAAATGGCATAAAGTCCCTACATATCACTAATTACATAGAATGTATGTAGTCTGAGTATAGCAATTAAAAGACAGAAATTGGCACAGTGGATTTAAAAAAACAAAAACAAAGATTAGCATGACTTTACTATAGGCTGTCTATAGGAACCTGACATCAAATGTGATATAGATAGGTTAAAAGTGAAAGAATGCAATGAGATATACTATGCAAACATTAATAAAAAGAAAGCAGGAGTAGTTATACAAATATCAGATTAAGTAATTTCAGGGCAAGGAAAATTACCAGCAAGAGAGTAAATTCACAAAGAAGACACAGGGATCCTATTCTGTACGCACCAAAAAAAATGAGCTTCTAAACACGTGAAGCAAAAACTGATAGAAATAAAAGGAGAAAGACAAATCTATAATTATATTTGGAAACTTCAATACTCCAACTCAACAACTGATAAAACAACTGTGTAGCATGTCATCACAGATAGAAGAACTCAAAAGACTACCAACCAACAGGAGCTAATCCATATCGATGAAACATTCTACTCAACAACAGCAGAATATATATTTTCTTGCATCCATGGAACATATACCAAGATATTATCCTGGACCATAAAACAAACCTCAACAAACTTAAAAGAATTGAAACCACACACTGTGTTCTCTAACCACAATGTAATAAAACCAGAAATCAAGAACAGAAAGAGACCAGGAAAATCTCCAAACACTTGGAAAATAAAACAGCACACTTTGAAATTATCTATTGGTCAAGGAGGAATTCTTGAGACAAATAAGTACATTGAACTTAGTGAAAACGAAAGCAAAACTTATAAAAAATTGTGGGGCACTGCTAAAGCAGTGCTGAGGTAGAAATTTATAGCTTAAATGCTTATATAGAAAAGAGGAAAATCTTAAATCAATAATTTAAGCTCTCAGTTTAAGAGCCTAGATGAATAGTAAAATAAACTCTTAAGGGGGGAGGCACAGAAATCAATAAAATTAAAAATAGACACACAATAAAAAAGTCAATGAAACAAAAGTTTCTATTTAAAAAAAGATCAATAAAACAGAAAAAACTCCAACAAGACTGACAAATAAAAAAGAGACAAGACAGAAGTTACTATTATCAGGTTGAAACAGAGGATCATACTAGAGTTTGCATACATCAAAAAGATAATAATAGAATACTCTGGGTAATTTTACACAATACATTTGATAATTTTCAAGACATGGACTAATTTCTTGAAAAGTGTAGATCACTACAACTCATTCAAATAACAGCCCCCAAATTACTAATAAAACTGAATTCACACACGCACGCACGCACACACACAAACACTAATCAAACAGAAAAAAGCCCAGAAATAGTTCTCTACAATGATGGCCAGTGGATTTTTGATATCAATGTAAAAGGAATTCAATGGAGATTTAGATGTTTTTGTAAAAGTGGCTTTAAGTAATTAGATATTTATAGCAAAAGAAATTTCAACATAAACTTCACACCTTATATACAATTAAGTCAAAAGGATCATAGATTTAAATGTAAAACATAAAATTATAAAACTGCTAGTTGATAACATAGGAAAAAAATCTTTCAGATGTAAAGTTTGGTGAAGAGTATTTTTTTTTTTTTTAAGTAAGCTTTAAGCCCAAGTGGGGCTTGAACATGAACAGGACCTGGAGACTAAGAGTCATATGGTCTACCAACTGAGCCAGCCAGGTGGCCTGGTGAGGTTTGATAGGATACCAAAAGCATAATCCAGAAGAGAATAAAATTAGACTTCACTAAAATTAAAAACTTTTACTCTGTGGAAGACTCTATAAATTTGATGAAAAGGCAAGGTACAGACTACAAGAAAACATTTGAAAGCCACATATATGAAGGGCTCAGAAAACAGTAAAAGGCAAACAATCCAGTTAGAACACAAACGAAGAATGTGGAGAGACATTTCCCTGAAGAGGATATACAGGTGGCAAATAAGTGCATGAAAAAAATGTTTATTACCAATCATTAGGGAAATGCAGATGAAGACTACAGTGAGAAATCATTATGCAACTATTAAAACAGCTAAAATTAAAAATAGTGACAACACCAAATACTGATAAGGATGTGGAAAAACTCAAACTCTCATACTTTGCTGGTGGGGTATGTAAAATGATATACACCCACTCTGGAAACTATTCTGACAGTTTTTTTTTTTTAAAAAAAACTAAACATACACTCTCCATATGAGTCAGCAAATGATTTCTGAGCATTTATCACACAGAAATGAAAATTTAAGTCTACACAAAAACCTATACACAATTGTTCATAGCAGCTTTATTTGCAAGAACCAAAACCTGGAAACAGCCAAATATCTCTCAATAGTTGAACAAAGTGTGGTATAGCTATATGAAGCTACAACAGTAAAAATGAACAAACTATTGATACATTCAGTAAGTTAAGATATATTGCAGAGGGTTGTTCAGTTGGAGGAAAAACCCAATCTCAATAGGACACATGCTGTATTTACATAACTTTTTTAAAATTGCCGAATTATACAGATGGAAAAGAGTTTAACGGTTCTCAGGAATTAGAGATGGTGGTGGAATATGACTTTTAAGGGATAGCTTGTGGAAGATCTTTGTGGTGACGTAATAGCTCTGTATTTTGATTGCATGGTAGTGGTTGCTTGGGTTTACTCATGTAACAGCTAGATAAAATTATACTCCATACTGTACCAATATTACTTTCTTGGTATTATATGCAGTATAGCTATGCAAGATATAACTTTTTGGGGAAATGGGATGAAGAGTACAAGGGACCTAAGTACACTGTCTTTGCAACTTCCTATGAATCTACAATTATTTCCAAATGTTAAGTAAAAGAAATAAGGAAATTTATTTTGAAGGTTTTTCTTGACACTTAATGAACTTAGAGATGTTGCTAATAAATCTCAGTTGCTGTTGTTTGCTTGAAGATGAATGCCAAGTTCGATATGACTGAAGAATGAGTCTCTGTGGATAGTCAGCATGGAGCTATAAGCAAAAATATTCTCAAAGATATTGTCAAATAACTCAAATATTTAAGAAAACTCCAATTCAGTACAACCTGAAGTGGATTCTTTAAAGATGCATTACTTCTGATGGTGGTAAAAATATGTGGGGTAATAAAAAATTTAGTTGGAAAATTTGTAAGGCTTTGAAAATGAATGGTATTTATTGCATTATTCACCAACAGGTAATTTCTGGAAAATATTTTAATATTTCCAATAGATTTTCATGACAGAAACCACTAACACTAATTAAATGAGATACTATCTACTAAAAAACAATTCTGTCTTCCTAACTGGAGAACCTATGTGCAATCCGTGTGCAATTTGTATTATAAAAATTCTAATTATTATAGTTTGAATTTAATGAATCAAAATTTTGTGGAAATGAATTTTCTGTCATTATACAAGTATTTACGAAAATCATCAGTTTTAACCCTCAGCCCATAAGTGCAAGATATTTACTCTCTGACTCTTGTTAGAAAATGTGTTCTGGCCCCTGTTCTAACTTATCCTTGTTTCCAGTCTTAGAGGAAAAGTTTTCAGCTTCTCACTGTTGAGTGTGATGGTAGCTGTGGGCTTGCTACCAATAGCCTTTCATATGTTGAGGTACATTCCTTCTATACTCAATTTATTGAGAGTTTTTATCATGAAAGATACTGAATTTTGTCAAATGTTCTTTCTTTTTTTTCAAGATTTTATTTATTTATGAGAGAGAGAGAGAGAGAGAGAGAGAGAGAGAGGCTGAGACACAGGCAGAGGGAGAAGCAGGCTCCATGCAGGGAGGGAGCCCGACGTGGGACTCGATCCCGGGACTCCAGGATCATGCCCTGGGCCAAAGGCAGGCACTACACTGCTGAGCCACCCAGGGATCCCCTCAAATGCTCTTTCTGCATCAATGGAAGTGATCATATGATTCTTTCCCTTCATTTTGTTAACATGCTGTACCACATTGATTTATTTGCCAACGTTTGACTATCCTTGCATCCCTGAAATAATTCCCACTGGATCATGGTGCATGATTCCTTCATTGTACTGTTGAATTCAGTTTACTATTACTTTGTTGAGGATTTTTGCATCTGTGTTCAACAGGGATACTTTATTTTCTTGTGGTCTTCTCTGGTTAGGTAACAGGTTAATACCGGCTTTATAAAATGAGTTTGAAAATGTTCCTTCCTCTTCTATTATTATTACTTATTTATTTTTTGGAAGAGTTTGAGAAGGATTGGCATTAATTCTTCTTTGGTAGAATTTACCAGGGAAGCCATCTAATACTAGAATTTTCTTTGTTGAGAGACTTTTGTAAAATTGTTGGTTTTTGTGGCTTTCTGTGCATTTCTTCTTCATTCATTTGTTGCTTCTGATTTATAAAGAAGGTTGTGTCATTTTGATGTGTAACTGTTAGATATTCATAATAAATTTGGCTTTTAGCATTTTGGAGTATCCTTTTTACAGTATTTTATGCTTTCTGGTCTGAATTTTATGCTTTCAAGTTTTGTCTTATTATTATTTTCAGTTTTCAAGTATATAATTTCTCTTAATGTCTTTTGAGTTTCTTTTTTAGGTATGTCTTTTATATGTAACATAGCCTTGAATTTTGCTTTATGAGACTATCTGAGAATCTTTTTAAAAGATTAATTAAGGGCAACCCCAGTGGCCCAGCGGTTTAGTGTTGCCTTTGGCCCAGGGCCTGATCCTGGAGACCTGGGATCGAGTCCCACATCAGGCTCCCAGCATGGAGCCTGCTTCTCTCTCTCTCTCTGTCGTCAGTAAATAAATAAAATCTTAAAAAAAAAAAGATTAATTAAGTCTTTTGTATTAGTTGATAAGACTGTTCTCAATTATGTAATATTATTTTTGCTACATTTATAGTATGTATAATGCTTTTATAAAAAGCATTTAAAATGCTTTAAAAAATCTTTAAAAAAATCTTTTGGTACTTCTAAATATTTGAAACTTTATTGCAGTGGCTACATTTATACTTGTTTCTTTATTTTTCCTTCTATTGTTTCATTAAAAAAAAGATTTATTTATTTATTTGAGAGAGAGAGAGCCAGCTTATAAGGTAGAAAAGGGGCAGAGGTAGAGAATCTTCCAGCAGACTCCCCGATGAGCACAGAGCCCAACACGGGGTTCTATCCCACGACCCATGAGATCATGACCTGTGCCCAAACCAAGAGTGGACACTTAACCTGATGAATCACCCAGATCCCTCTATTGCTTAGTTTTTTACTTTAAATTTTATCTTTTGACTTTTACCTTTTACTTATACAGCAATCAACTTATTTTACTTTCTTCCCATTTTTCTCCTTTCATTTTAAATGGTCTCACTTTTACTTTGTCAGGATATATATTATTTACCTCCTTTGCTTTGTAACTTTTTGTGTTAGAGGGATATGTAACTAAATTAATCTGTGCTCTGCTTAGGTCTCTCAGTTATCTCTTGCATGAGACTTATCCTCCTATTGGTTTCTCAGGATAGGTTCATCAATAGAGTATTTCTGAGATCCTGCAAGGTTATAACTACTTTCCTGCAGCCTTGACACTTGAAGAATAGCTTGGCTGAAAATAAAATCTGTGGTTCCAACTTTGTCTTACTGTTTCTGAAAATGTTGCTCTGTTCTTGTACTGCTTCATAAGCAGTTGTCAAGAAGTCAGTGGTCATCAGATTTTCCTTGGTAAATAACAATAGCTTAGCTGGATATAAAATTCATTGATTATCACTTTGTTTTGTAGAATTTCTTTCTAATGCTACTCCACTGTTTTCTTTCTTCCTAAGGTTTTTCATAAGTCTTATCAACAGGATTTTCTTCTCTTTCCAAATGACTATTTTTTCCCTTGGTATCCCCTGAAAGTTTTTGTTTTCCTCAATCTTGAGTTTTATTTAAAGTTTATAATAGTTTTATAAAGATACATCAGTTGCCTCAGGTATGCAATGAGGACTTTCAATACATAGATTTAGGTCTTGTTTTATTTCCAGGAAGTTTTCTCAGATAACAATTTTATTTTTTGAGGTTAATAATTTTAAATATTAGATATACTTCATGGGTCTCTTTATTACGTGGTTAATTATATGTATGTTTTATATCTTCTTTGCCAATCTATTTCTGGCACATTCTCTATAATTCTTTGCACTTTTTCAAATTACATTTTCATTCCTTTGGCTTTTTCTTCATGTCCCTTATTAATGTTTCATTTAAATCTCTTCTGCTCTGGGCTTCTTGCAATTTAAATGTAATTTCACTTCATTGTAAATTCCCCATAGCTCTTAGAGCACAACTAGACATGTTTCAACTATATTCCACTAAGGATGATATTCTCTTGGGAATTAATTTCTCTATATTTTCTCATGTCTAGGTTCCATACTATTATTTTTCTCTTTTCTACATACTTTCCAATTGACTCTCTCCCAAAACCTTGGTTCTAGAGCTGGGTGTTATGACTTGGGACCTTTAATTTTCTATTTAGAGGTAATTTAAAGGATTTTTTAGTTGTCTTTTTAATCTAAAGACATTTCCAAATCTGTTTCTACATAACCAGATAACTCCCAAATACTGTGCTTCAGATAACTGAGGAAATAGAGTGGTTATGCATGTCTTTCATTATACTAAGGGGTAGTAATTATGACACTGTAGCATTGGCAAGGAGACAAAAACAAGTAGCATAGATTAGAAAGTCCAGGAATATATCACACATATGAGATATGTTGATTTATGACCAAGAATTTAACACAATCTATGGGTAAAGATGTACTTTTTAACAAGTGATATTGAAAGAGGAGAAAAAGAACACTGACTCTTATTTCATGACATATGTGTAAATTAACTTGAAATGAATCATAGGCCTAAGTGTAAGAATTAAAATGAAAATTTCTAAAATAAAATATAGAATATCTTCTCAGCTTTGAGATGAGCAAAGACTTAAGAGATCAAAAGCATTAACTATTGAGTCAAAAATTTTTAAATTGGACTCCATCAAAATGAAAAATTTTTGCTCTTTGGAAGATTTCAATAAGAAAATGAAAAGGAAAGCCACAGTGTGGGAGAAAATACCTGTAATACATAATATGTGACCAAAGACTTGTAGCCGTAACTCGAACAACTCAACACTGGGAAGAAAATCAACTTAATTAAATAGAGCAAAAAGAGTTGAACTGTTGCTTCAAAAATGCTAATCTACAAATGGCCAATAAGTACACGAAAAGATATTCAACATCATCAGCCCTCAGAAAAATGCAAATCCAAAACAGAATGGGATTCCACTAAGCACAAACTAGAATGGCTGAAATTAAAAACATTAGCAATAAAAGGTGTTAGCTTTTGGAGCTTTTATACATTTCTGGTGTGAACACAGAATAATACAGTCACTTTGGGAAACTGGCAGTTTCTTTAATGTTAGACATACATCTACCATATGATCTAACAATTCCACTTTCAGATATTTACCAAAGAGACACAAAAATATATGTCCACATAAAAACTTGCAAATGAATGTTTGTAGTAGCTTTATTCATAATAGCCACAAATGGTAAGCAACCCATGTCCATAAGCTGGTGAATGGATATACAAACTGTGGTAATATCCACACAATAAGGTGTTAGTAATAAAAAGGAACCAACTATAGATTTTTTTTTTAAAATTTTTTTTTTAATTTTTATTTATTTATGATAGTCACAGAGAGAGAGAGAGAGAGGCAGAGACATAGGCAGAGGGAGAAGCAGGCTCCATGCACCGGGAGCCTGATGTGGGATTCGATCCCGGGTCTCCAGGACCGCGCCCTGGGCCAAAGGCAAGCGCCAAACCACTGCGCCACCCAGGGATCCCCCCAACTATAGATTTATGCAACAACATGGTAGATCTCAAAAATGTTATTCAAAGAGCAAAGCCAGACACAAAAGTACATAATAAATAATTCTCTTTATACAAAAATCTAGAAATGAAAAATCTAATGTATAGTGATAGAAAGCACATCAGTGGTTGACTAGGACCAGAGGTGGGCTACACTGACTGGGAAAGAGCCTAAAAAATTTTTTCTAGAATGTTGAAATTATTCTGTATCTTATTGTGATGATGGTTACATTTGTCAACTCATCACACTGTTCACTTTAAATGGGTTCCTTTCTTAAATGTGAGTTACACTGTAGTAAATTGGTAACAAATTATAAAAATGTAAAATATGTCTTTCAAATTATCTCTTCCTGTTATTTATTCTTCGAAGAGATAAAATAGTATAGGAAATTGAATATTATAATACTTTCAATTAGTGAGAATCTTTTGCGCTATGTATTTTAAAGTAGTACAAAGTTGAGAAATAGTCACTTAATCTTAAGATCATATATCTTTCCTAGAGGTTTTGTGAAATGAAGACTACTTGCTTCTGAAAACCAGCCTTATTACAAGGACAATATACTCTGATCTTTTTGTAAATCACCTTGTATTGTTACAATGCTGATATTCATGCATATGTTGCTAAGGTATAAGTAACAATGTATCTGTTTTAAAATATGCTTCATTTTCTTTCATTTTATGCTTTTCTAACTGTTGGCAGACATCTTCTTCTACATCAGAAAGTGAAGAGTCAGAAACTTTTCACTGCTTAAAATGTTCTGATGCTTTATTTTCTTATGATTTTTTTCACTTTCCGGAGTTTTATGCAGAACTATTTTTTTTTCCCTTAGGGAGTACAAATTATCCCATTCTGATAGTAATCCTTTGAAAACATCACCAACCTTAGCCATCTGCTTCCAACTTTTAAAATCTGACTAGCAATGATCTTAAGAAAAACAAATTTTGGGCAGCCCCGGTGGTGCAGCGGTTTAGCAGCCCAGGGCGTGATCCTGGAGACCCAGGATTGAGTCCCAAGTCAGGCTCCCTGCATGGAGCCTGCTTCTCCCTTTGCCTGTGTCTCTGCCTGTCTCTCTGTCTCTCTGTCTCTCTGTCTCTATGAATAAATAAATAAAATCTTTAAAAAAAATTTCAACTGATATATCCAGATCGTTTCTTTCTAAGATTCATGCTCCTTGTTCAGTTGCCCTGAATCTTGATCCACAGCTTCTGCAGACTCAATTGTAAAAGTAGGTAGATGCACAAAACACGGTTGTTTTCTTGTAAACTAACTGCCAAAGACATATGTATTCATTTGCTGGGGCAACTGTCACAAAATACCACATGCTTGATGGCTCAAACAACAGAAACTTGTTTTTCCACCGTCCTAGAGTCTGGAAGTCCCAGAGCCAGGTGTCAGCAGGTTTGGTTTCTCCTGAGGCCTCTTTCATTGGCTTGCGGATGGCCACCCTCTGGCTGTGTCTCACGTGGCCTTCCCTCTGTGTGAGCACATCCCATGTGTCTCCTTGTGTTGAAATTTCCTCTCCTTATGACACCAGTCAGATTGGATTAGAGCACATACTAATGGCCTTGTTTTAGTTTCATTACTTTAAAGGCCCTATCTCTGAATATAATCAGATTCTGAGGTAGTTCAAATTCAACATATGAATTTGGGGGGGGGCACAATTTAGCTCATAACAATACCTGACTCATCATGCTTTGAGTCATCCTTCTTTGAGCTCCTTGAGACATTAACAGACCTCTGTGATTTGGCCGAATATGCTAATACCCTCTATGAGCAGTACTCACAGTGAACCATCTTTCTCCTTCTCAAGTTTTGCTTGAATGCAAACTGTACATTGATGCCAGAGATTATTCCCGTTGGCAATTTAAAAACAGATCCTGTTGCACACAATTCGACCCACTTTGTGCTAACTATGTGAATAGCATGTGAGAGGAAATTACTATCGTTTTACGTAAACTCATTATAGAGCTTGGACACAGTCTTATTTAAGTAGTTTTTGTAATAAAGTCTGGTCGGAGTCATCACATATGTACCTTTCAAAGGGAATTCTATCTCTGCTTTAGCTGCCTGCCTCAGAATATGTGCCAAGTATTTTTAAAAGACATTCACCTTCTGCAATGTAAGGTTTTGTGAGCATGTGGTTTACATTGGAGTTGATTTTTTCATTCATCTGCCTACAAGAATGGGACACATTTTACTGAGCATTTCCTGAGTTCACATTGGAAAAGTATTATTATCTTGAAGCACTGACACCCAAAGGCAAGGGAAAGGGTTATACTTTTCTCAGCAGATGAATTTTTGTTTCAGAAAAGAACATAGAATATCTGTTGGTACTTATGAAAATAGAAATTGAAATTGTGCTTTTTTTTGTGCTTCCATCTTCCTACACTGTGACCTATATGTCACCATCAAGATGGGAAAAAGCATCTAGAATGTAACCAACTGGTTGAACCACTGTAAGTTGAAGTCGAGGAGGAATTGTTATTACCAAACTGTAATTATTGCCTTGCTGTATATAAAACAAGTTTGATAAGTGTAACTGTCCTAAGGTCATTTACACAGCATTCCACAATCACCAAGGACACGTTGGTAGCTTTGTGCCATCCCTCATTCAGTGAAATTATATGGCAAGCTCCTTGCTCGGAACGTCTTGACCTCGATCTCTTCCTGGCCTTGCCTTCTAACTTGTCATTTCTCACAGCACTGTAGATCTCTTGTGGTATGAGCAGCAGTGACCACATTCACAGAGATCTCAAACTGGAATCTTGTACCCCAAACTTAGCCTCTAGTGGCTTTTATTTATCTCATGCAATCTTAATTCTTTAAGTTATCTTGTATGAAATCAGAACACATCACATAAAGATGCAGAAATTGTGAGTTTGTTTTTTTTTTTCTGAAATCACTGATGTTGGTGATATTTCAGGAAGTTGAGCCCTGTTTTGAAAACACACACTTATACATATAACATCATTTAAGGATCTGTTGTAAAATTTCATAAAATTGGCAGTGACATCATTATTGTAGTATGATGATGAATTTGGTAATAATGGATAAAATCACTGAAAATATAATGAAATGCAAGGTTCTACTGTGTAAAATATCTAAGAAGTATGCATAATTCACCTAGCTTTATCAATGTGCTTGTGAAAGCTTTGGTAATTCAAAAAACAAAATAAAAATACAGTTTCATAAATTTCTGAAAGCTTTATAAAATTTTAATTAATTAATTAATTAATTCAATCTTTCCTCTAACATTAAATAAGAAATGGTTCTATCTTAGATAAGAAAGATTAGCCAAGCTTTGTTTTGTGAAATAACTTTGGGTGGCGATAGAATGTATGGACGTGTTATATTGGCCATTTGTCACTATGATTAGTAGCGAAAGTGTTACTTTGGAGAAATAAAAAATCTTTTAGGTACACTCAATACATAACTGCATACATACATGGGCATACACACACCTACAACTAGTGTTTCCTTGTAAGAATTCCTGTCCAGGATTTCTTGGGAAATTTATATTTTCTGAATGCTGAGTCCTGAGGAAAATTAGTCCACAAACTGGGAAAGTGAAGAGAAATACTACAGTTTCTATGTGAGATTTAAAGCTTAATAATCTATAAGAGCATTACTGGCTGGAAGGAATCCATTGATGTCAAATCAAAAGCAAGATCAGGAAATGTGCACACCATGGAGTGAGAGGTTAAAGTTGACATTTTCAGGAACCAGCACAGGAGCAGGTAGGAGAAAGGTTGTGTCCCCCACCAGCCTACTTGTACCTAGTGCTATGTTACAGCTGTATGTGGATTGCCCTATCTCACTGATGGTGAGTCATTGTGGAATATTGATTACTATTGAGTTCATGCACACATTTTATACAAATTCTGTTGGCGGTATCGCAAGAAATAACAACTGGAAATTATTCGGAGAAATAACACTTGGAAGCAAAATGAGTCCTTCAGTGGGAAATTTTAATGCACACTGTTGATAGAACATGTGAATCTTATGTTATTTAGGTACTACCTAATAATGTCCATGGGAGTTTTCCATTATTTGAAAATTTGCTTTAAGTGATAGTCTTTTGGAAATGTCATTAAAGGTAACATTTCTTATTTACTGAACAACTGTTTAAAGATATCTGTAATAATTGGGGCACCTGGGTGGCAGTCAGTTGAGTGTCTGACTGACTCATGTTATGATCTTGGGGTGCTGGGATGGAGCCCTGCATGGAGCTCCGAGTTCAGTGGGGAGTCTGCTTTTCCCTCTCCTCTGTCCCTCCCTTGATCATGTTCTCTCTCCAATAAATAAATAAAATCTTTAAAAAAGGGTATCTATAAAAATTTTAAAAAAGAAGAAGAAGAACATTGGAAGTGCTTTATGCCTAACCTAGGACTTCAAGAATTACTATAAATTTCCAGGAATTCTGATTTCTTGTTTTCAAATTCTGAAGATTAATACCTGTTGGGAATTTGGAAACATTATCTTCCACTAATTTCAGGAGGTGTAGGGAGTCAAAATTTCTAATTTTAAAGCATATGTTCAGTTCTTTAGTTGGAGGGTCAACTAATAGTCTAGTTTGGCAAAAACGGAAATTGTGTAATTATTTTTTTCTGAGGCAAAATAGAAAAGGACATTAAGTGCTCAAGGTATGTGTGTGTGTGTGTATAGGATATAAAATGAATCGTTTTTGGCAAAACAGAAACAATGGGAATCCTCTAGTATTTTTGAAACAATGTAGTTTGGTTTCTATTTTCATATTAAATGAATTAATATACATTTAATTCAATGCATTACTTATGCACATTTTATTTAATGATAAGTACAAGACCTTAAAATTTTACTTGACCCTCTCTTCTGTTTTGTTTACTTAGCCAGGGAAAGCAATGCTATGAATATTGAAATTTGTATCAAAGATTTCTAAAACCACCAACTATGGACTTAAAGAATGTTAAAAACCTAATTGTTCACGCAGTTGTAATGATAACTCCTCTCTTATAAAGCTGCTTTGAAAACCCACAGATCTTTCTGTACTTAAAAAATGTAAATGACTTTTTTGCCCATGGGGAGATTAATAAATTCACTAAGGTGAAAAAAATGAATCTTGTCTTCCCCAGTAAGAAAATTGCTCAAAGATTAATTTAGCCTGTTTAATTCAGCTCTCAAATGTTTCTTAGAGCTCTAAAATATTTCTCTACCTTCCCTGCACCTGGGGCATCAATTTGATTATTTTTACTCTTGATTTTAATGTGTCTACTTTCTTCTATATCAAGCCATTTTCATTTTCATTGAGTTCATTTTACCCTTGGTTTCCTTTTCATTTTTTTTAGAAGATTATCGCTATTCATGTTTTGCTGATGATCTCCTCTTACATTATTTTGGGTTCAAAGCTGAAAGGAATTTGTAACAGATAGCGCATTTTTCCCTTCTCTTTCCACTGTCAGCCCTTCCCTCCTCTGCACATAAATATCCATCGTCAGTGTTGATGAACTTGTGGTTTGCTCACTACTTGACACAGGGCTTTTTCAAGAAAACTAATATTTTAAGCTGAGGGAGCCCATAACACACCTCAACCAACTTTTAGTAACAACATCCAGCCTTTAAGATCCTAGTATTTACTGAAAGGTAAAACTGATTGAATCAAATTCCATCTTCCTTATGTATGTTCTTTTGATCGAAAAACACAGTTCACTGTCACATATTTTTTCACTGCCTGTTATTTTAAGCAGCATAGTGGCTGTTATGACTCTTGAGGTCAGCTTTGAAGATTTACTTCAGATATAATCATCTTTATAGTACAAAATGCAATGTGCCATATAAAAGTAAGATGAGTCTCTTATTATTTATTACACTTAATTTTTTTTTCCTTGCTATGATTCTGGCTCGATTTCCTTACCACATATGCCAGGATTTATTGTTCAGTTTATCCTTGATATCAAAATTCATTTGCTTTCTTTATGTCCTTCTTTATTATACTTGTGTTTTGTAAAGGATAAACAATTTCATTTTGACCTGAAAAAATAGACATTTTTAAAAACAGTGAGATCTAGTGCTTTTTTCTGCTTAATTGAATCAATATCAATGGAAATACTTACCTTGGTGAGAGTAACCTAGAAAAGCATTGTTTTGGTAATAAAGCCAGTATGGTGTTTTGGCACTTTGCTTTAAACATTTTGCCTGACTTAAGAAAGCACATGGGTACTGCTAAAATTTTTAACTTTAATGAAATGCTTACATTTATGATAAAATCTTGTGAAATCTGGAACCATAAGGCTAAGGGGCACTGTATATGCTTCCTTAGTACTCTACTCAAGATATGAAAAATGTCCAATGGGACTTTTAACCCCAGGTCTGTGAACTTGCTATGAAACAGAGAAAAGACAGTAATTAAATTACAATCCAGTGAATCATTGCTTCAAGTTGTTTCTATTCTGCATATTGCATGCTTGATTAATTCCTGGGGTAGGGTGAAGGACAGATCATTAATGACTACAAAAGGGAGGCAGAGTACCTGGCATGGTCACCTCTCCTAAGTGGCATCTGACTGCTGTTCATTACCAGGGGGCGACGCTCAGCACTGATAACACATCCTTAGGCCAGATGCTTCTGTTTATTAGCACAGAATCTGATTTTACCTCCCCTAATGAAAAATGAATTCAAAGAACAAGAAGATACCATTTCAATAAGACTAGGGAAAAGATGCAACCTATAAACTGTCTACAGACTACGGAATAAGTGAAATGTTATGACAGGGAAAAATATGTGTTGGTAACATAGCCTGACTCATATTTCAAGAACAAAATTGAAACCATACTTCTGAAGGGTACAGATGGTGACAACTGGAAAGGTGCTCTGAAATGCTACTATTTCAGAATGTGTCATGCAAACCCTCCTCTGCCCAATCGCTTTCATGTGTAGGACAAATATATCTCAGGAAGAAAAAGCAATTTTGCTCCTAAGTTCTGGGTTGGAGAACTGAGAAGGGAAGGGCCAAAGAAGAAAGCAAAATATTAAAATAAAAGGAATATCTTCTTTAAAACATTATATTAATAAAACATTATACACAAAGTAGTGACAAAGGCCAATAATTGCACCAAGGGGTGAGTAACATAAAGGTCTGGTTATTGGCCCACAGGACAAAGTATACACGGCTAAATGAGTCCTACTCTTTATACCATCTGGTACTTTATATGCATTAAAAAGAAGTAGATTATTTTTAATCAAAGTCAATATAAATTTTTATATTAATATCAAAGTGAAATGAATTCCCAGATGATTAAATATCTAAGCAAAAATGACGGTAACAAATAATGTCTAATTTAGTTTTCTCTGGCAGTTTTGATTTTTAAATTTTTTAAAAAAACTTTTGCTTTTAATCAGAGCTCAAAGTAATGGTAAAAAAAATATTACACAATATTTGCTTTTCAGACAAAAGTGTCTGAAAGCCATGTACAATGATGATTTCTTACGATGTATTTTTAGGTTAGTGAACCTTGGATAAGAATTTAAATTCTCAGTTCATGAGTCAACCTGGAATGGGCTCAGGGACACAGCTCAACTCATCATTTGTGAATTTGGAATTTTATATTGAGTGTGTGTTAAAAAATTTTTAAAATTAGTATCTCAGGCAGGGTTGTGGAAGCCCTTTTTGATTCAAGAAAGCCAGGTAAACACAGTATCTCTTATTTACTCTGAGCTAGCAATTCATTAGGAGGCTTATGTCAAAAGTGATCTAAGGGCATGGTGAGGGTGAGGACTTTCTGTGCTGTACACCCTGTACCCTGCTGCTGAATAGAATGTTCTGGCTCACGTCAGATGCACAATGAGTGCATTATTGAATGAATGAATGAATGAGTGAGTGAGTGAGTGACACAGTTTCTCCACTTCGTTTGTAAAATTTTCTTCTCTTTTTCACTGATTCCTGGCTTTCCATTGGATTCTCTGGCTGTTCCTTTTCAGTGCTATGTGTGCGAGTGTGTGTGCGTGTGTGTTGCATATGTACCCATACATGTCTGTGTTTTCTCCTTGCTCCTCTGCTCATTAAATATCTTTGTTCCTTAAAGATCAATTTTCTTTTCCTCTAGGTGTACACTTCCTACTTAGGGAACTCAACTAGAAATATAGTTGTAAGGTTTCACACACTAAGTATTCTTGTGATGCCCGAATGCCCATCTGTGAACCTTTTTTTTCAGAGCTATAGAACCATGTGTCTGTCCACCAAGTAAATATTTCCACTTCAAGTGTCATAGGTACATTACACCATTTTTGACTCAACCAAATGCCCTCATACTCTGAATTTGTTCGTTTCAAAAATATTTTTTTGAAAAAAAAACTATTTTTTTCTTTCAACCATCCCTAGAACCAAAATGTTTTGTTAGCACCCTTAATTACTTCTTTCCTTACCCAATCAGACACCAAGTCCTGAAATCTAGTTTTTTAAATGTTTTCATAAACATCTGCTCCTTGTCTTTCTCCTGACACTATATCAGTTCTAATCTCAATGACTTCATCCTTATGCAGCTACAATTGCACTCTCACTGCTTCTGCCTCCATTCTCAAACCCTCCATCTTACACTTTGCTGTCAGAATCTTTCAAAAATTCAGTATGACCATGTCACCCTTCTACTCAAATATCTTCATTATTTTCCTCTAAGGTTTTCAGAGTAGAAATTAAACTCTTTAGTTTGGCCTGCAAGTCCTCCCCCAAACTGGCCTATCCCTACCTTTCTGGTTGCATCTTCTGCTGTGGTGACATAAGCTTCTGTAATATATACCTAACCACCTGTAAGTAAGAAATTCTAATTTCATACCTCCATGTCTTCATTCTTCCTGCTACTTTTGCCTGAAATAACTGCCTGAATCCTTTGTCTACCTCTCTACTGGTTATTAAACAGTAAACTGTGTTCAGTGTCACCCCCTGGAAAGTATTCCCTCCTCCTCAACTCTCCTTTGATCTATATGATTTATATGCTCCCCTTTTATTCTCAGGTCATTCTAAAAGCATAACACTCATCACATTGTGTGATCATTTCTCTGACCTTTAGCTCTTCGAAGACAAGTAACTCCCCATTCAATTTTGTGTGCCCAGAACCTATCACAGTGCCTGACACATTGTAGACACTCATTAACATTTGCCGAGTGGATAAATGCACAAATTCACAGGCAGAGCTCTGGGATTTAATTATGGCTTGTGCATGAAGAAAAACGTGATTCTGATAATGGACAATTTGGCTCTGACATATTGTGATTTTTCACACATCATTCCAGATATTTGGATTTCAATGATAAGATTAAAAGCATGCTATTAATATAGCCATGACAGTAAAGTAGGGTTATGACTTTGGATTTAATGTATCAAGTTTAGTGATTGTTTTCATTAGTCTTTGGGTTTTATGTTCATGTGAAACTTGGACTAAACCGAGCTGCTTGAGTTTCATTATGAAACTAAAGCTTGTATCTCCTCATACTAAAACCTCAGTTTAAAACTCAGCAGTTTCAGGGGATCATTTCATAAAAATGTCAATTCTTGCAGTTCTGGATTGAGTGACAGCCAAAAGTTTTAGCAAAACATCTGAGCAAAATTACTTACCAGTACTTCACAAGTGGTGAATAAAGCATAGCAAGACTAAAAAGTAGAGATTGCAGTAACAGTATTTTAAGCTATAAATTAAATGTGTTTTGGGGAAAAAATCTGATCTCAGGGAAATTTCTTGTGACCTTAAAATATTCACAAGATCATCTAAAAGTTTTGACCTACCTCTCATATTCCTGTTCTCCATTCCCTTGAATTCTTCGTAAGACCTCTGACCCTGACCTTAGGTTTTTCAGGATATGCTCATCTATTTACAATTTCTTTTCTTTAAAAGAAAACTGATTTGAAATTACTTGGAGTCAGTTTAACATAAGAAAAATAGGAAAATTGTATAACCTCCTGGTGTCTCATTTCTCACTCATTGGCACTCTGATGGAAGAGTTGATGCTCTGTTTAAGGTGCAATTCTATGTAGGTTATTTCAAGCTGAAAAGCGTATTGATTATTCAGCAGAAAACATGGATGCAAAAGGCAACTTTATCACTGGGCTTGATTCTTAATAGCCAGAGTATTTCATCTGCCAAATTTCAATGTGAAAGCTTTCTAAGATTCTTACATCTGATTCTCCCATTAAAATGTGACTACAACTTTAATGTCATTTATGAGGTATGTATTACCAACACTTATAATTTATATAAAATGATTTTAAACTGGATTAACTTTCTCTTCTGACACATTTTGACTTGTTTTAATATTTTCTTTCTGATTACTTACTAGCTTCTTCATAACCCATAGCAAGTGTATAATTTAATATAAGGTCAATCTCCTTAAGGGGAATGTTTTACAGTGTTTCTCTAGTGTTATTTAGTCTTATTCATTCATATTTGTTGGCACCTCAAGTAGTGTTCATCAGTACAACAGATTAGAAAAGAAACAGTATGAATGTTTTCAAGGAAGTGTAATGTATGTTACACTACATTTAAATATCACCGCACCCTATGTAATCTTTTATTAAAAAATACATGCATGATCATTTCCCTATGAACACACACAGGCATCTGAGTTATATGTTATCTAATCCCTATGAAATCACCTGTTTTAGTTGAGATACAGAAATGATAAAATGTAATGTAAAAAACTATATTGACTTCCAGCATGGCAGTGTGAGAGGCTCTGTAGATCTGATCTACATTGAAACTGGTGAAAACTAATTTAAAAAGAACTAAAAAACCATTTTTAAACCCTCTGAAAATGATCCTCAAGTGTACAGGTGAAAAAAATATTTACTCAAGAAAATCTATAAAACTCCTGTAGGAAAAGCATAAATCTGTGGTATTTCAATAAAGATCAATTCCTTTCTCCTGGCAGTCAAGAACACAAGACTCCCCCTCTTCAGTTTGCAGCAGAAGGAGCTCCCAGGAAGAGAAGCATGACATGAGCTTTTCTCATTCTGCCACCAATTGCCTGTTCCGAAGGGTAAGTTTTGGGCAGGTGCTGTTGAGAGATTCCGAACTCCCTTTCTCTGCCTACACTCCTCCAGTCAATAAACAGAAATTCACCTTGGGCAAAGAGCTGCTAAGACTACTTGAACCATGACTGCCCTTGCCTGTGATTCCATATTAGAAAAGGCAAGCCAAAAATGATTTAGGCTGCTTCTCATACTCCTCCATCAAGCATTCAGTTCCTAGAGTAGGAACATCACTCTAAAAGCAGCTTGCCATTGTCCTACCACCAACTCCAGATCCCTGCCTCAGAGATGTCTGGGGTGAGAGGCAGGCTATAAAACAGAGAGCATCTACAGTTTTCCCAAAGGAATTGAGATCACTTGCAGCAGAGCAGAAAGTCCAAACTTAAGGGTGCTTTCAAAGACACTGGAGGTTGCATTAGGGAACAATTGGAAGAATATTCAAGATACAGGCTGAACTGTAGGTCAGCAAGTTTGCAGGAGAGAGTTGGGGAAAGAGATAGTTGGGAAGAGTCCTCCTGGTACCAGAATAAATACCAAACAGTTGAACTTGGGAACTGTTCCTTCAAGGGAGCCCAAATTTGGTTGGATTGCTTTTAGAAAAATTTATCACCCTAGGGCATTGTTGAAACAATAGGACAATCAACCTCCCATTAGTGAGGCCCAACAGCTAGAGGTGGCACAGGAAAGATAGGAAGGGGTCCTGTTAAAATCACTGTGGACATACCCAGAGTTGTGCCTTCTTGAGAATGAACATCATGGGGTTAACATTATGGATGAGGAAATAAACTTTGCTAAGGTAGTCCAGTCAGTCACTGAGCAAATAAACTACCAAGTAACATTAAGAACCCCAACGTGAGGGGGAATCAGTACCCAGAGTTGCTAAAATATATGATTAAAAATGTCCAGTTTCTAACAACAGAAATATGAGACATGTAAATAAATTTTAAAAAGTATTATTCATACACAGAAAAAATAAATCAGGCAGCAGAAATTGCCTGGGGGAGTGACTGGATATGGAACAAAATAGAAAAGCACTTCAAATAGTCATGACAAGTATGCTCAAGGAACTAAAGGAGACTTCAGTAAAGGAGTAAAGTATGACAATGTTGAAAATATCAATAGGGGTAGGAATTATAAAAAAGAACCATGTGGAAATTTTAGAGTTCAAAAGTAAAATAGTTGAAAATAAGAATTCACTAGAAGGGCTCAACAGTAAATTTCAATGGCCAGATGGAAGAATTATCAAAGTTGAAGGTAGATTGTTCAGTGCAGTCTGAAAAGAGAGAAAAAAGAATGAAGAAAACTGGAATGAGCTTCATAGAAAAGTGGCACACTATTAGGTATGTCAAAAACTGCATAAGAATATCAGAAAGAAACATGGACATGAGAAGAGCAAAAAAATATTAGGAGAAATAATAACTGAAAACTTCCCAAATTTATTAAAAAACACTAATGTACACAGGAAGTTCAAGAACTTGTACGTTGGAGAACCACAGAGAGCTCCGTGAACAGACACATGATGATAAAAATGCTGGAAGTCAAAGATAAGGAGAAAATATTGTAAGTATTAAAAGAAAAATCACTTGCCATTTACAATGGGACACCAATAAGACAAGAGCTGAAAAATGCCCAAAGATAAAAACTGTCAGTGAAGATTGCCATATTCAGCAAAGCTATCTTTCAAAAGTGAAAGTGGAATAAAGACATCCCCAGATAAACAAAAACTGAGAGAACATATTACTAACAGATTTGCGTTACAAAAAATATGAAAGGAGTTTTTCAGACTGAAAACAGGTGACCACAGATACCTGAATTCACAAAAAGAAATAAAGAGCACTACTAAAGTAATTACATAATTATAAAAATAGTATAAATGCATACTTTTCTCATTTCTTCTGATTAAAACAAATTGTATTAAATGATTTACATTTATTATGTATGTACATATTTATATTTGTATATAAAATATGTTATTGGGCCAATAACATAGAATTGTAATATATCTGTAATATAATTGCCGATAACAGCACAAAGGAAGTGGGTAGGAGGAAAGCTGTTTTGGCCAAAGAAATGGTTATAGATGGTAAATTAATTATAACAAAGAATTTAAATTTGTAAAATTAATAAGTAGAACATGTAAAACAATTATATAAATGGGGGAAGGAATTTTTATATATATTTATATAGTTTATATTTATATTTTAAATATATTAATTATATATAAAAAATACAAACCAGTCACATATTTATATTTATACTTTATATATAAAAATATATTACATATTACATATATAAATATATAAACATATCTTATGAGAAATATAATATATAAATATATAATGTATTTTATATATAATTATTATGTTTATATATTATATTTTATATATAAATACAACATAATTTATATATAAATATATAAGTATAATATATTATATGTACTTATATTACAAACATATATGCCCTTAATGATAGCATCAAAATAGGGCAGCCTGGGTGGCTCAGCAGTTTAGTGCCACTTGCAGTCCCGGGTGTGATCCTGGAGACCCAGCATTGAGTCCCACGTCGGGGTCCCTTCATGGAGCCTGCTTCTCCCTCTGCCTGTGTCTCTGCCTCTCTCTCTCTCTCTCTCTGTGTCTCTATGAATAAATAAATAAAATCTTAAAAAAAAAAACAAAAAACAAAATATATGAAGCAAAAACTGACTGAAATAGAGGATGAAATAGATATTCAACAATAATAGAGACTTCAATATTTCACTTTCAATAATGTATAGAGTATTTAAACAAAAGACCAACAAGATCAATAAGGAAATAGAAACACAGTGAAGACACAACATACCCAAACATATGGAATGCATCTAAAACAGTACTTAGAAGGAATTTATAGCTGTAAATTCCTATGTTAAGAAAAAAGAAAGATATGAAATTAATAAACTTACTTTCTCCCTTAAGACACTGGGAAAAGGAGAGTGAACTAACCGAAAGTAAGCTAAAAGAGGAAAAGAATAAAGAATATAGGGGGAATTAATAAAAAAAAAGAGAATAAAAAATATAGAAAATCAACAAAATGAAGAGTTGATTCTTATAATGGATTAACCAAATGGATATACCATTGGTTAGACTGATCAGAGAAAGAAAGAACTCAAATGACTAGAATAAACAATGGGAGAGGAGGCATTATTGCCAAGCTTCCAGAAATAAAAAAAAAGATTATAAAGGAATTCCATGAAAAAATTTCTGTATGCCAATATCACGTATGCCAACAAATGAGATAATTTAGACTTATAGATCAATGAAATAGATTGAGAATTGAGAAATAAAACCAGATATTTTTGGTCAGCCAGTTTTTGACAAGGATTCCAAGACCCTTCAACAGAGAAAGTAGTGGAACAACTGAATAGCCACATGCAAAGAATGAAGTTAAACACCTTATACAAAAATTAACTTAAGGGGTGCCTGGGTGGCTCAATATGTTAAGCCATCTGCCACTGGCTCAAGTCATGATCTTGGGGTCCTGGAATTGAGCGCCATGTCAGGCTCTCTGCTCAGTGGGGAGCCTGCTTCTTCCTCTCCCTCTGCCCGTCACTCTGCCTGCTTGTGTGCTTGCTCCCTCTCTCTCTGTCAAATAAATAAATAAAATCTTAAAGAAAGTTAACTTTAAATGGATTAAAGACCTAATTGAGGAGTGAAAACTATAAAACCCTTAGAATAAAATATGGGAATCACTCTTTATGACTTGGATATGGCAAAAAGATTCTTAGATATTACACAAAAAATATATGCAACAAAATAAAAAAATAATTAGACATCATCAAAATTAAAAATTTTGTGCTTCAGAGAACACCTTGAAAAAAGTGAAAAGAAACCCACAGAATGGGACAATTTATTTGCAAATCATTTATTTGTTAAGGGTCTTATATCTAGCATATATAAAGATCTCTTAGAGCTCAATATAGACAACTCAGTTAAAAAATAGGGAATCTATGGACTTTGAGTCATATAATGTGTCAACATAGGTTCATTGATTGCTAACAATGTACTACTGTGGTGCTGGACGTTGATAGGGTATATTATGCATATGTAAAGATAGGTGGTATGAGGAAAATCTCTGTAAATTCTACTCAGTTTTGCTGTGGATTTAAAATTGTTCTAATATAAGGGCTACTGTTCATTGTTTTAATGAGCAAAATATCTGAATAGCATTCCTCTAAGGAAGATGTCAAGCACATGAAAATATGCTCTCTGTCCTTAGTTATCAGGGGATTCCCTCCCCTGATTTTATGTTATGTATATTTTACCAAAAATACAAGAATGTGAAAACACATTAAAAATTTCTCAGATGAGGGCAACTGAAACTTTACTTTTAGTCTTAAAAAATGGTATGTTCAAGGCAAGACAATAGCATTAAAATATGTCTGAAAAACAGTCATATTAATAAACTGGACAGTGAGGGTGCTAAGAATTGTATTTATTTCATAAAGGTTGTTCTCCATGGATCTAGAAGATAGGGAGCCAAAGAGCAAACATTGCTGGTGTCTATCAAGCTGTGTCCAAAGAGAGGTTCTATTTGGAAGTGGTGAATTGTGCAGCCCTTAGAGAAATTTACTGTTTCATGAAGCAGGAAGAGTTGATTAAACTTTTCTAGAGCCAGTAATTAATATCCATGGTCACAAAAGAACTTTGGGCTTTATAATTTTAATGCCCTGATAATTAGAAGGAGTAGCAGCGTTGGTTACCATCAATAGTCTACTGTCTGGCACGGTGTCTGTTGTGATATAAACGAATGAGTCAGTATCCTAGTTTATATATTAATTACCTATGACCCCATTCCCTGAAAATATAATGCACAGTTACAGAATGATTCAAACATACATTTTCATTATGTGTCCCTGGGGTTTGATAACCCCTAAGGTATTCTACCAAAGGAGGCACCAACTTTCTTTTCAATCACTCTTTAGGTGCAATAAGGATTCAAATGCCACACCCTCAGGCTGAGGTTTTTTGGTTAAGTGACATCATCTTATTTTTTAAGATACATTTTTAATGTATACAATGTATACAAACATATAATAATATTAACAACTGTGTTGAGTATTAAATATATGCCAGGTACCTACACAAATGAGATTAATAACTATGCCATAGAATCTTTACAAAAGTCTTCTGAAGTAGACTTTATTGTTAAGACAATAAGGACAAAACTATTATTTTCATATCCATTCAAATGATGAGGTGAGGGAAGCTTAGGCAGAGTAATTGGTTCAATATCTCACAGACCAGAAATGGAGGTTGGGTTCCTAACTATGGGGTGTGTGGTTTAATCTCAAAACACCTATTTAAGTCTCATATTCAAATCAAGTTGCTCAGCAAAAATAAAGAGATGCAAATGTGCCTACCTATACAAATACAGAAATAAAAACAAAATAAAGGAAGAAAAAATAGCAATTTAAGTAACTCTAGTCAATGTCCATAGTGACAGTGAAATGGGAGCTACTGCTGTGGTTTTATCAGTAAGTCTATGTGGCTAAGTGCTTCTCATGGTACAAACATCCATCCTGTGGTGCTTCTAGTGTTTAAGGATAAATCTTTATCATGCAAATCATCCTGAAGAGAAGTTAACTTCTTAAACTCACACGTGAGAACAATCAAGGTTATTTGAAAGATCTTCATTTTATGCAGTACCTATTTCTGAGACATATGCTTTGCTTATATATACACATTTATTGGCAGTGCAGGAATATACAAGTTAGATGATGTAAATTATATTGCTCTGTATGTAGAGACAGGTTATATCTACTATGGCTAACATTTTCTGTGGAAAAGTGCAATAAAAAATCACAAATATAAATTATCTTTAATATCTATTACAAAAGATAATTATTATCAGCTCAAGTAAGACATACATTGCCTACAGGTGATAATAGATGAATATTGATCTAGTCTGAATCTCTACCTTGGAATGCCAGGAAGTGAAATTTAAACACTATCATATATTGACAGGCTCTAATGAATATAATGAAGTCAGAAGATTCTAGTTAAAATGGAGAAAAGCTTACATTGACAAAACAAATAATCCCTCTTGGTTGGGAACAGAATTGATGCTTAATCTTTAGCAGCTGCATATTTTATATCAGAAGTTTGCATTTTATTTTGTAGTGGTTAAAATAAATTATTTATATTAAAATTAATTGTAGTTTAATAATAAATATTTGCATTTTTTGTGCTATCATATTTATAGCAATCCCAGTAACAATCATTTATAGCTGTTCACTTGTCCTGTCTTTAAATAAATGATTATCATAAACTGTTAAAATAAAACATTTTAGTGAGGAGTAGTAGACAAGAGTTAGAAAAAAAAATCTCATGAGGGAAAAGTAAAGTAGTAGATCATAAGAGTGATAGAAATAATACTTTGTGAGTCTTTAATCTGTGCTGGAGAACAATGCCCAGGTAAGTCTGTTGCCAAGACTAAAACAGGAAAATGTTTGCTTGAGCATCAGGTGTTGTATGGAAGTATTGAATCACTATATTGTACACCTGAAACTAATACTACACTGTATATGAACTGACAGGAATTTGAATAAAAACTTACAAAAAAAAATCTAAATCCAAATCAATCTAGCCCCAAAGCCTCTATAGCCAACTCCTTCGGAGAGGATTCCTTTATTTAACCCCATGAGCTCAACATCTTCATTAACAGTTTTCTTTTTCACCCCAAGTAAGCATTTTCAAAATAAAGAATATGTTATTTGGAGGACAGTCTGAAATTTAAGAAAAAAGTCCTATCTAATGGTAAACATGTTTTAAGGTCCAGTCAATATTGTCTCTATGTGGAAATAATGCTACTACTGTTGTTTTGAATAGATGATGCTGGAGCCATCAAACATTTACAGTTAAAAATTAACTTCAACCTAAACTTCATATTTCATATAAAAATTAACTCAAAGTGGACCACTTGGCCAATAGTTATAAATTAGATTTAGATATGAAATTATAAGTATTGTAGGAAAAAAGCCAATAGCAAAATATCTCTGAGATTTAGGGTTGAACAAAGACTTCCTAGGATACCAAAAGCATGATCTATAAAAGAAAAAATTGAATAACTAGACCTCATCAAAGTGGAAAAGTTCATTCTGCAAAAAACCCCTGTTAAGAGGTTGAAAAGAGAAGCAACCGACTAGAAGCAGGTATTTGCAAATAGACACATTCAACAAAGAGCTAGTATGTAGGATATGTAAAGAATTCTCAAAACTTAACAGTTAAAAAAATCCCCAAACAACCCTATGACAAAATGGCAAAAGACAGAACAGACATTTTACCAAACAGGATATACAGATGACAATTGAGCCTATGAACAGTTGTTCCACTCATTAGCTATCAAGGAAATGCAAATTAAGACCACAATGAGATATCACTATGAACCCATCAGAATGGTCAATGTAGAAAATGGTGACAAAGCCAAATGCTGACAAGGATGCAAATAAACTGCCTCACTCATGCATTGCTGATAGGAATGTAAAATGATATAAGCACTCTGGATTAACAGTTTGGCAGTTTCATAAAAAAACTAAACATGTAAATATCATATGACCCATCTGTTTCATTCTTGGACATTTAGGCCTGAGAAATGTGAAGTTACATTTACACAAAAACTGTCAATGGAAATTCCCAATACATTATTCATAATAGCCACTAACTGGGGATAACCCAGATGTTCTACAAGGGTGAGTGGTTAAATAAACCATGGTGCATACATAACCATGGAATACTACTTAGCAGTAAAAAGGAATGAATTATTGACACATGCCACAATTTGGATGAATCTCTAGGAAATTATGCTGGATGAAAAAAGCCAACCCCCAGAGATGACATGTTATATGTTTTTTCCATTGGTATAGCATTCTTGAAATGACTAGATTATGAGAATGGAGAATGAATCAGTGGTTGCCAGCGGTTAGAGGTGTGAGTGGGGAGGTAGCAAGGGAAGTGGCTATGGTTATAAAAAGGAAACAGGAGGAATACTCATGGTGCTGGGACTCTTGTATCTTGACTTGAGTGATCACACGTGGTAAGAGTGCATACAGCTGAACAGATACACATACAGAGGAATGCGTGTGAGCTGGTAAAAATCTAAGTAAGGTCATGGCCAGTTTCCTTGTTTTGAAATTGTACTGTGCTATGCAGTACATTAACATTGGGGGAGACTGAGAGATGGGTATATTGGATCTCCCTGTATTATTTCTTACAGGTGTATGCCAATCTACAATTTTAATGAAATAACAAGTGAAAAAATCCGTACTAGGAATCACACACACGCAAGGAAAATATAGACAGTACCTGAGTCTCTTTTAGCCTGTCAAGTCATTTGGCTACAGTTAATTTTAAAGTGTCCTATTTAGGGGCTCTTAAAAATGATAAAATCAGTGTTTTGTGTTTGTTTTGTTTTGTTTTGTTTTGCTATGGAGACCTTTTAAAATGACAGTATTATTTTTTATGTTAACAGTCCATTTGAGAAGATTGGAATCTGGCATATTTACCCACATTTTAAAAGGCAATGAAATGCAGGTGCAATGGTTGAGGTACATCTCCACAGGTACAAAGCTGGGTAATAGGACAGGAAAGAGATGTAATTCTCTAGATGGGGACCCCTTCTTCCAGGCCACATTAACTTCCCCAAGCATCAACCACTCATCATACGAAACTTATACTGCATCTTCCTAAAACCATGTTGCCTTGTTTAGCCACAGAACCCACTTCTTGCTTTCTAGTTAGAGGTCAATTTCTCAAAAAGTATAAGGGAAATATGTTGAGACATGATTATGAGAGTTTTATATTCCAGATAGGGAGGTTAGATATAATTTGATTGGCAATATCGTTCAAAGTAGTTGAACAAAGAACTTTAGCGCAATGTATCTGTTCTGAAACATAAAGAAATGAGATTGGAAGAATTATTATGAAATTACTACAATAATCTAATTGAGGATTACAAAGAGGCCAAATAGCATGTGATTTGGAAGAATAAGAAGTGATGGGGTTCAGAGGAGGCCATCCGAAAATATGCCACTTTGGCCTACTGATTATTTTGAATTAAAGTTACTTAAGAAACAGCTGGTGCAAGAGGACACTAACCCTCCTCCATCTCCCAGAAAGCAGGAAATATATGCCCCATGTCAACGGTACCCTTCTGCACCTGGTGGGTAGAAAGAATTCTTGTTGCCAAAGATAGGAAATTCAGCTCCAAGAAGGCTGTATGAACACATCAGGTTACTTCTTCAATAATTTGCTACACCAAGCCCAAACTTCTTTGTCTTGTCACTTCTTCACAAATTTATTGTTTCTTTGTCTAAAAGGTATAAAAGCTGCCTGCTTTGTTCACTTCTTTGAGTCTCCTAGTTTTATGAGCTCCCATACATACAAAATTAAATGCTTTGCTCCTGTTGATCTGTCTTATGTCAACTTAATTATTAAACCAGCCAAAAAAAGAAAAAAAAAGAAAAACCTAGAAGGGGAGAAAGGAAAAAATTTTTTCCTCCACAAAAGAAAGGGACAAATATCATATCAGGCCTCCACTACTGATATTGGGCAACATAAAGATATTTAAAACAATGTTGGTCATGTGGGCCAAATTTAATAGTGAAGTTTTGTAAACTACAAAATAAAAACCAGGTTTACCAATGAAACAGCGGCAAATGTTTGTTGATGTGCTAGTGATTAAGCAATAGAAAAATAAACTTCTGGTTTGATGAAACTTCGATCCTTGAGAAGAAGGCATACTGAGAGTATAGCAAACTTTGTCTCTACATTTTACCAGAATTCAACCTGACTGAAGAGTTAATCGACTGATAAATGTCTCACCAAGATTAAATTTCCCCTGTGTTAGTATGACTTCTTTATAAAACAATTCTTCACCATTCTCAAGACCAAACTGGTCCCTGTTGGATACTCACCCATTGCTAAAATGATCAACAGCCCTCAATCAAATATATCCTGTCTCTGATGGACATTGGATAATAACATATATTATTAAAGAGAACATAATACAATAAACCGAGCCTGTGGAAGTGTGAAAAATAGAACTTAGGAGATGGTGGTGGGGACGGGGGGATTCATTCAAACCGGCACTGCTGTCTAAATGGCCTCTGCCTTCACTTTGAAAAGGACTGGCCACTGTGCAAAGATTAAAGATGAGAATTGCAATTCTAAAAATGTACATAGGAAGGGGATGGGAGGTGTTATAACAATATTAGTTCTCATACCTTGGTACATAGAAGAATTACCTGAGGGATTTGTTAAAATGCAGTTTTTTAGGCTTCATCCCAATCCTCACCCAAAGATTTGGATATGTTAGCCCTGGAATGAGACACAGAGATTTGCATTTTTACATGTTTTGTACTCCATTACTCACCTCCCCTCCTCCCTGACACACACACCTGGTTTATTCTCTTACAATGTAAAGATTATCTGATTTCATAAAACACAGGATCAAAGCGCACACATCATCATGCTGCAGAAGAAAGAGCAGAAGCTCAGGAAATTGAGGCACCTCGAGCAGTGTCAAACAGTGAATTAGCCTAAAATATACTGATATAACCATCACCCATATGCTGCGCTGTTTGTCTCAGTCCGTACAAAGCATGGTAGTGGCATTCCAATGTGTTAGCATCTTTCTTTACGATTCCTTTGTTGAGCTGTAAAGTCCTCGACACGTGTGTTGCTGTATGCTGGGATCCAATCTTGTTCATGCCATAGTTTGCTATGGAGTCAATGTGAGCCCAGGAAAGGAAAGCTGGAAGACAACTTTAACCCATTTGTTTTCCTATAAATATCCCTCAGGGTTCTGTTCCCTGCTCTCTCCAGTTGCTTAAGTCTTTGCAAATTAAGTGATGATGGTCTGATAAGAACACATATATCAGGATCATGCCCTTGGCTTTCCAGGCACCCTCACTTTTCTACCACTTCTTTTATTAGATTAAAATAACAAAAGCATTTGTTCATAGCAAAAACACAGATGTCTCATGGCCCAAAAAAAAAAAAAAAAAGATAGAATATTACATTTTTCTAAAGCCTGTTTCTTATTAAGCCAGACTTGATTGGTTTTAGACCCAAGAGACATCGGCCAGTGCTTATTTCCATGGCTTCCTTAAAGATATATTCCCCCAGAATCTTTCCTTTTCCTATTTTCTCTAGGAAAAGTAACTGAAGGAACACATTTTCAACCTTGATGCTATCTCATAAGAGGTTAGAAGAATCAGTTAACTTCTTCCTGTATTTGGACTGTCAGCTTCAATATTCTCCCTGATATTACTTTATTTTTTTAATCACAGTCTCCAAGCAATAGCAAATTTTTATTCATGCACATGATGACTGTGATTTTCTAGATAGAGTTTTGTGCTTTGGAACTTGAATTGCAATGCAATTATCTTTCCTTTTTTACCCTTGCTTTCCAGGGAGATAACCCTACAAATTTTGATTTTCTAGACATAGTGTGGTCTTTTTTGAATTGCAAATTTTCCTTTCCTTTATATTTTTAGGCTGAAATTTTTATATTGCCAAATGCATTCTTATAGATTTATACACACATATGCCCATATGCATTTAAACATATATGTTTTTTAATTCAAATATACAGATGGGTAATAACCCCTTACCTTGAAGGCTTATCTAATTTTAACATTTCATGTACATGGAAACACAAGAAAACATCTCTTCTAGTCCTTTTCAAGCTGTGACTGGTTAATTTATCATGTCAATCAATGACAGTTTCACAATTCAAATGAGTGCATTCTATCTTTAGGATTAAAGTAAAATTTGAATATTAGCCAGTATTTTAGACCCATTTTCAAAAGCAGTGATGGAAAGGACAGTGGAATATTAGGTATGATATTTCATAATATTAAACTCAGAATGTTAACATTAGAAGGAAACTTGGAAAACCAAGAAAACTATTGATGCTTATAAAAATCTGGTGAGAGGTATGACCTCTTTTCCTCCTTCCCAAAATATATATGCATAGTTACACACACACACACACACACACACACACTCATACACAATTTGGTAAAAAAATATAGTAGACTTTCTGTCTATATTTTTTTTATATAGTGGCTTTCTGTCTATAGAAAGTCTACTATATTTTTTTATATAGTAGCTGGTTTATTATAAACCAACAATTCTGGTTTAGGACACCTGAGTAACTTCAGCATTTATAGATTAGAGTAGCTGGCACTGACTTTATCAATACTGAATCCATTAGAGCTAGTATAGTGCTGACACTTACTGTGACTGAATGAATATGTTTGATGAATGATGGAATGAGTGAGGGAGTAGCTGCTTGTTTCTTCATAAAGACAGAAAGTTTTTTTCTTCTTCTTTTAACTCTGGAGTTGTAATTGTTGGAAATGAATTGGCATTTGTCTCTCTGTAAATTTGAACTCTTGGAAAATTTCTACCTATTGTAAAAACAAAAGCATAAGTGTGGTTTTGATTTAACTTAACTGCGGAAATATTTGAATAGGTACCAAGAATCACTTCAATTTCCCAAACTAAACATATTCTTGAAATATTCCATATATTAGATGGCTTCCATAATCTCTCATGATCCTAGTTCTATAGTTATAACTCCCCTGAACAATGTGTAATATATCTCCTTCTTACAGGGTGAATATGAAGGTGAACAGTTCCCCAGATTGTTGTTAATAAAATAGGCAAATGATCAATTTTAACCTGAGCACCTTACTTACATTTACTTTCATCTTTTCCATATACTGCTCATAGAGATTTATGGCACAGTAGTACAGAAAGCCCATTGTTTAGGACCTTCTTTCCTTCACTGAAGATAAATGGAGATCAAGGATGTGAATGTACAAGGAATTTCTCTGTATTTGTGAGAATCAGTGTCTCCAATCTACTTGAGATCCTAAAATAACCAGATTTTGAATATATAAAGTTACCTCAAAAATGGAAATTGTTTAAGTGGTTGAAATATGAGACTTTTTTTTTGCAAAAAATCTTAAGCCTGTTAATTCTTAGATAGATGATCACCATCCTTTAAATTCCATAGTGGGAACATGCCTGAGACTAAGTATAAGAGAAGAGAGGTCTCTGGACACATTAAGTTGTAACATCCTTTTTGACCAATTCAATCCATAAGAAATGAACTTTATCTTTTGAGTTCATTAAGTTTTTAGGACAGATTCACATCTTTAATTGAATTTGGGATATTTTTGGTCACTATTTCTTTGAATAGCCTTTCTTTCCTTTCTCTCTCTTCTTTCCATCTGGGATTCCTATGATGTGTATATGTTGGCTCACTTGACCATTTCCACAGGTCCCTTAATTTCCATTAAGTTTTCTCTTTCTTCATTCCTTTTTCCTTGTGTTTCTCAAGCTGGATAATTTCAATCTATCTGTAGGTTTGCTGACTTTTCTTCTGCCTCCTCCACTTCTGCCTTCTGCCTTGAACCACTGCTGAAGCTTTCTAGTGCATTTGGCATTTCAATTACTGTACTTTCAGCCTCAAAAATTTGTTTTTAAAAATGATTTCTATTTATTGATATTTGTTCATACATTGTTCTTATAGTTTTCTTAGCTATGTGTCCTTGGTTTCCATTACTCCCCTAAGCATATATAAAACAGTTGATTTAAACTCTTTGTTTAGTAAGTCCAAAGTATATGTTTCCTCTGGGACTATTTTTGTTCATTTCTTCTATGAAAGGGCCATACTTGTTTTTTTGTTTTTGTTTTTGTTTTGCATACTCCATAATTTTTGCTTGGCATCTGTGCATTTTGAGTATTATAATCTGATAAATTTGACATCAAATGCTTCATCATCCTTGGAGTTTATTCTTGTTGTTTGCTTTAACTGTAGCTGTTTGGTGATTTTTTAAGAATTTTTTTTCAGAAGTCTTTTTTAGAAGCCTATATTCTTCATCATATGTGGAAAGGGAGAAAGAAAAGGAGACAGAAAGACGGAGACAGAGAGAATACCCTCTTCTAGTCTTTGCAGATTGACTCTGGGCTAAGAGTAAGCCTTCAGCTTCTGTTCGCAACTCTGTCTTAGCCTTCACTTCCTGCTTTCACCAGAGCTAGAGATCAGTCAGAGAGAAAAGCTGGGATTCCTACTAGGTACTTTCTGAGCATGCTTCCTGCCCTGGGTGTTTGCATGGCCTTCTAAGTTCTCCAGTATACGCAAGTATTTTTTTTTAACACCCTTGGTTTCCCAAAGAAATTTTCTCCAAAGCTTTTCCTCACAGGATTTTGACCTTTTGTGTGCCTCCACAATAATCTTTTGCCTCCCACCCCACCAGCAGGTATGGGCTTTTTATTTAACTATATTTTAGGGAATTCTTGTTGCTTTTCTGCTCTGTGTGAGTTCCCAGTTAAGTGAAACAAAGAGAAGCCCTTGAATCAGTCCTTCAGTGGTCCCCAAACAGGATAAACTGAAAAACACAATTCTTTGTGCTCCCTCTGGGCCCCACATTGCTAATGCTGGCTGGTATCTTCAACACCATCACTTGACTGGCGAGGGAGTGGGGCAAAGACAAATAAGAATGCCACAGAACTTCTTACCCTTGTTAAGTTGCTTTTTTATTGATTCAGCACTCACTTGGTGGCTATAAATCTTTGACTGTTTTCCGGAGTCCTGACAAAGTTGCTTTTGACAGTTTTTGCTTGATTTTTCTATTTTTGAGTAGAAGGACAGGCTTTTGGAGCTGCCAATCCTGCCATTTTTTGCTGATGTCACTACTTCACCACAAAATAGTTCTGAGGCTGCCTTGGATCTTATTCACAGACTCTGACCTAAATGTTTCTTTATACCAATCAGTGTTCACCCTTGCTTCATGGACGAATAAAATAGCTACATTAAACTCTGTGTGATAAATCCACCACCTGAGTCATTTCAGATTTGGATTCTGTTGATTCTACTTTCCTTTTGGATTTGTTAACCTCTCAGGAGTTCTCTGTAATTTTGGATTACATCCTGAGAATTTTGAATATTATATTATGGGAGTCTAGGTCCTGTCAAAATCCCTTGGAGAATGTTAAATCTTTGTTTTATGTACAATCTATTAAGTTACTTTCAGACCACACGTCACCTTTTGTGAGCTGCGGTTATAATGTCGGTTTAAGTTTCAAAGCTTTTGAAGTGCTGTTTGAAGTGCTATCCAGGGGCCAGTTTGGAACCTGGGCAATGGTCAACACTGTCACTTTGTTCTCAAAGCTTTGTTGTATTGATTTGGGTTAGTTCTGCACATGGACACTTGGGGAGGAGCCAAGACTTCATATGTAGACTTAAAGGATATCTTTCTCCACTTTCCTTTATGCCCAATTTCTAGCACACTCTCTGGCCCTAAGGGCCTCCTTTTCCTGGTACCCTGGTTAGATTAATGGGTTTTATTCTACCTGCACCATCACACGCTTTTCATGAGGGATCTGTTTGGGGCATTTAAATGAGAAAAAGAGAGAGAAAAAAGTTGTATTTCCCCCTTGTACTATTTGGAGCACATGTGACCCCCTTTCTAGTTATTCTGTTAAAATGAAAGATTTAATTTTTTCTAAGAGTTAAGTGCCTGCAGAGCTGTTGCTACCATTGCCACCACAAGAGGAGTCGAGCCTCATGATTGGGGCTTGCCCCAAGCAGGGTTGGTTTTGTAAAACAAGTGAGAAAGAAATGATGATCTACCATTAGACTCTCTTCCTCACGACCTTCCTTCATGATTCTCTGGCCAAAAAAGAAGACATTTCCTTGGAGGTTTTCTGTCTGTGCTCACTTCTCAGTTCTAAGATTCAAGTTGCCCTAGAGTCAGAGGCAAGAAAAATGGGAAGAAATAAAAAAACAAAACCTCATCACCTTATAGGTTTTTCTTTGAGTTTTACATTCTCTTCTTAGTCTGCCTGCTATTATTTGCTTTTTAGAGTCTTCACATGTTTGTTTTATATATTCTGTCCAGGGTTTTATAATCAGTAGGAGGGATAGGGTAGAGTGTGCTCACTGCATATTAGCCAGATCTGGAATTTTTTAAAATGCTTTAATTGTAAAATAAAGCAGAAGTGTAGAGAACCATGTGCAACAAATGTATAGCTAATGAGTCATCCAGCTTTAAAAAAAGAGAGTGCTTTTCAATACTCAAGAAGCTCTCCATGGAACATATTATATCACAAGTTACTGCCTCTTTCTGGCATATTAACTATTTTCGTGACTTTATAATAACCAATTCTGGGTGGATTAGGCACTCAACTGTGTGCCAACTGTGTACAACAAAAATTTGTTGTAGAGGTGCTCTCTGCTATTAGGTTGAATAAGTTGGTCACTGTTTTTAGACCTTTTCAGTGATTCATTATAATTGAATCTTGATCACTTCCTCTTATTTGACATGCTATAATAAGTTTTATTAATTATCAGATTCTCTCTCTATTCTTTGATTTTCCCCCCAAAGTTTTCTTTCTGTTGAAGAAGTCAGGACATGTGACCTGTGGATATTTTTTGTCTAGTGAATCCTAATGACAAACTCATAGTGTAGTTCATCATGCTCTTCTATTCTATTTGCTGAGAATTGGCAGCTGGACCCCAAGCCTTGATCACACTCAGGTTGGTTACTTTGGCAAGATTAGCAGTAATATTGTGCTTTTTCATCAGGAAGGATTTGATACCTGATTGTTTCTATTTTTGTAACATTAGCTGTCATAGCTGCTAAGTACCTGAATCTAATCATTCACTTAATCATTCTAATCAGTTGTACATTTGTGATATTCTAATTTTACCCCTTTATTTTCATTTACCAACTGGAATAATTTTAGAAGGTGGTACTTTTAATGACAGTTCATACAGGAAATGCAGAAATCACTTGGCAATTTCTCTCTACCAATTTTCAAGATAATTTGTTCTCTGTTATCCTTTGAGATAATCAACTAGCATTTTTTTTTAGAATCACTATCAGTTTATGGATTTAAACATATTTATAGCTTTTAATCCATTAGAGTTATTGTTCTTACCATGATTCAGCTTTTCCCTCCTAATTCTGAGCAAATTGAGTTTCCTGATGTTGGGTTGTAGGTTTTTTTAGTGTAACTCTAACAGTCTCTGATATTTTGATAGTTCCAAAATTTGTTGTAGAGGTGCTCACTGCTATTAGGTTGAATAAGTCGGTCACTGTTTTTAGATCTTTTCAGTGATCAGGGTTAGTACATGCATTTATTTAACCTGCTATTCACAATTCAGTCAGGACTTTCCAGTTTTACTTAACATCTTGTATTGCATTATTTTCTACGTTTCCTGTACACCAAAAAATTTGGTTCTTAAGGACACAGGGTATGATAGTTGCTCATGCTTTATACTATATTAAATCACAACACATAGAATAACAATAGTAATATTCTACATTAAAATGGTCTGAAAACAGATCTCCCCTTCTCTTTCCCATTTTTATGATTATACTACTCATAATTTTTTGAGATCATAGAGCCATTCACACTACAGACTTTTTTTTTTCACACTACAGACTTTTAAAATCTCATTTATCCTTAAATCTACCAGCAACTGTGTAGTTAATACTAACTATTGATCCTGATGTGAATGTGTCTTTACTTATTGTGGTTTCAAAAGCTTTTTCTATAGCTGATTCTTTGAGAAGAAATCATAGGGCAATATTATCTGAGTTCCTTCATGTTGGTAACAGTTCAATTTTTTCTGGGTTGAAAATTGAAACTTTGAGGGTATTCTTAAAATCTTTGGCTCATATTTTGTTTCATTGAGTACTTTAAGTATTTTATTCCATTTTCTTCAGATGAAAAAGTATTACTGTTGAACAAGCTGATGATAACATAATTTTCTTAATCAGTACTTTGCTCTTTCTGTTTAGTTGTCCAAAGGTTTTGTTTCTTTGTTTTTGTAGTCTAGTAATTTTCTGGAAACTGGGTTGGTGCTCCTTATGCTGACTCAGTATTGTCATGTCTGTGCTGCACTTTTCATCATGTGGTTCCATTTTTTTTTTTTTAATTTCAAGAAAGTCTGGTTAACTTTTAACTTGTAATATTTATTCTGTTTTTATTCCTTCAGCATTTTCTATTATCTATAGGTTAGGTTTTCTTTTATGGCCTATTTTCCATATTTGTAACCTTCTCTACAATTCTTTTATGCATTGTAGGGGCCCAGAATATACCACTCCAAAATACAACACTTTGGCATAATGATTATTTTGAGCTGGAGGCAAATGAAAAATCAACACATGTAAGAAAAAAAGAAAGATTTTTTTCCCAGAGCTTCCCTTATCTGACTAAAAACAGAAACTTCTGAGAAATTAAAGCTGTCATAAATCTCTTCTCTTGGGGAAGTTTTATGGCCACAAAGAAAATGGAAAGTTGGCACCAAGAGGGTCCCTCAAAAACCAACCTTCCTCTACTAGTTTCCCGGCATATTTACCTTCCTGCTGCCTTTGGAAGCCTAAAACCCTTTTCCTTTGTCTTGTCCTGTCTCAAAATTTATTCTTTATTCACATGCTATATAAGCCCCAAGTTCTAACCACCCCTTGGAGTTACTCATCAGTGGGTTCTCCCATGTGAATGATGTGAATGCACAATGCTCATGTTAATAAACTTCCATAATAACTTTCTCCTGTTAATCTGTCCTTTGTCCCTCTAATTTGCAGTTCTCCAGCCAAAGCATCCAGGGGGCTGGGGAAAAAAACAACAACAGTTTTTTCCCCTCTCCCACAGTTCTTTATTGATTTTTTTATTTTATTTTTTCTTTTTGTCTCAATTTTATTTATGTTATCTACTGTGTTTATTTCTCTTTTGTTCCTACTAGTGTAGCCTTCATTTTTCAAGTGACATTTTTTTTCATCCATTTTTAATTCTTTTTAAAGTTTCTGTCACTAAGTTTCTAAATCTGGTTCACATTTTGTTTCCTATCATGTATAGTTTTCTTATAGTCGCTTAACTCTTTAAGATAGTAGGTTACTGGGACACCTGAGTGGCTCAGTGGTTGAGTGTCTGCCTTTGGCTCAGGTAGTGATCCTGGGATCGAGTTCCACATCGGGCTCCCTGCATGGAACCTGCTTCTCCCTCCACCTGTGTCTCTGCCTCTCTCTCTCTCTGTGTGTCTCCCATGAATAAATAAATAAAATCTTAAAAAAATAAAATAAAAAGAAATGGAATAAAATAAAATGTTACTCTGTTTATACTTTTTGGGACTTTTTTTTTGAATGCCTGTGGGTATGTATTTCTGCTCCTTGTTTTCTTTTCTCTAATGTTAATCTTGTGTGGAATTTGACCTCAAACATTTCTGTTGCTTATTGATATGTTTATTAGACTTTATTTTTTTTTACAGAAATTTTAAGTTTATAGCAAAACTGAGCAGAAGATGCAGACATTGTCATACACCTTCTACCTCCACACATGCGTAACCTCCCCCATTTTAACATCTCTTACCAGAGTGGTACATTTGTTACAAGTGACAGATCTACACTGACACTTCATTATCACGCAAAGTCCATAGTTTACATTGAAGTTGTACATTCTATGAGTTTGGACAAAACACAGTGACATATGCCCACCATCACAGTATCCAGAGTAGTTTCACTTCCTTAAAAATCCTCTGTGCTCTACCTATTCATCTCTCCTTCCCCTAACTCCTGATAACCAGATCCTTTTACTGTCATCATAGTTTTGCCTTTTCATGTAACCTTTCTAGACTGGCTTCTTTCATGTAGCAACTTGAATTTAATTTCCTCCAGTAGTGACATGACTTGATAACTCATTTCCTTTTAGTGCTAAATAATATTCCACTGTCTGGATATACCCACCTTTATTTATCTAGTTACCCACTGAATGGTGGTTGCTTTCAAAGTTTTAGCACTGTGAATAAAGTTGTATAAACATTCATGTGCAGGGTTTTGTATGAATATAGTTTTTAACTCCCTTGGGTAAGTACCAAGGAGCATCACTGCTGGAACATATGATAAGAATATGTTTAGTCTTGGGCAGCCTGGGTGGCTCAGCGGTTTAGCGCCTGCCTTCAGCCCAGGGCGTGATCCTAGAGATCCCGAATCGAGTCCCACATCGAGCCCCCTGCATGGAGCCTTCTCCCTCTGCCTGTGTCTCTGCTTCTCTCTTTCTCTGTGTCTCTCATGGATAAATAAATAAAATCTTAAAAAAAAAAGAATATGTTTTGTCTTGTAAGAATAACCATACTGTCTTCCAAAGTGCTCTACCGCTAGCATTCATTCCCACCAGCAATGAATAGGAGTTCCTGTTATTTCACTTTCTCACCAACATTTAGTGTCAGTGCTCTGGATTTGGGCCATTCTAATAGTGTTCTGGCATCTCATTGTTTTAATTTTCATTTCCCTTATGACATGATGTCATGTGATCTTTTCACATGCTTATTTTCCAGCTGAATATCTTTTTTGGTGATGAGTTCGTTGAAATCTTCGGTTGTCCTTACAATTGTTTTTTTTTTTTTTTTTCTTTTCTTTTTCTTATTGGTGAGTTTTAAGAGTTCTTTGTATATCTTGGATAACAATTCTTTATCAGATATATTTTGAAAATATTTTCTACTAATCTGTGGCTTGTCTTTTCATTTTCTTGACAGTGTCTTTTGTAGAGCAGAAAATTTTCATTTTAATGAAGTCAAGCTTATCATTTATTACTTTCTTGGATGGTGTCCTTGGTATTATATCTAAAAAAATCATCATATACACTTAGATTTTCTTCTATTATGTTCCAGCAGTTTTATAGTTTGGCATTTTACATTTAGATTTGTGATCCACTTTGAGTTAGTTTTTGTAATGGAAGTAAGCTGTGTTTATAGATTGTGTGTTTTTTTTTTTTTTTTTTGCATGTGAAAGTCCAGTTGTTCCAGCACTATTTATTGAAAAGATTACCTTCTTTTTATTGTATTGCTTTTGTTCCTTTGTCAAAGATCAATTGACTGTATATATGTACATATATATAATTTTTAAAAAAGATTTTATTTATTTATTTGACAGAGAGAAAGAGGACAAGCAGGAGGGAGCATCAGGCTGAGGAAGAGGGAGAAGTAGGCTCCCAGCTGAGCAGGGAGCCCAATGTGGGGCTCAATCCCCAGACTATGGGGCAAAGGCAGACGCTCAACTGACTGAGCCACCTAGGCACCTCAACTATATGTTTTTTAAAGATTTATTTATTTATTTATTTATTTATTTATTTATTTATTTAAGAGAGGTGGGGGGAGCAGAGGGAAAGGAAGTGAAAGAATCTATAGCAGACTCCCTGCTGAGTACAGAGGTGGAAACCGGGCTCAATCCCATGACATCAAGATCAAGACCTGAGCCCAAATTCAGAGTTAGATGCTCAATCGACTGAGCCAACCAGGTGCCCCTGATTGATTATATTTTTATAGGTCTATTTCTAGGCCCTCTATTCTGTTCTATTGATCTATTTGTTTATTTTTTCACCAACATGATCTTGATTTCATATCATCTTGACTACTATAGCTTTATAGTTAATATTGATGTTGGATAGTATAATTCCTTTATTTTCTTTTGGTATTGTGTTGACTATTCTCAGTCTCTTGTTCTGTCATATAAACTTTGGAGTTACTTCACCAATATCCACAAAATAACTTATTGGGATTTTAATTGGAATGAATGATTCTGTAGATTAAATTGGGGAGAACTGTCATCTTGATGAGTCTTCCTATCCATGAACATTGAATATTTCTCCATTTATTTAGTTGTTTGATGTCTTTCATCAATTTCATAGTTTTCCTCATATAGATAATGAACATATTTCGTTAGTTAGATATTTCATCTTGGGCGATATTAATACAAATAGAATTATGCTTTTAATTTCAAAATCCACTTGTTCATTGTTGGTATGAAAGGCAGCAATGCCTTTTGCATTTTAGGCTTATATCTTACACCCTTCCTATAATTGCCTATCCTATTCAGGAGGTTTTTTGTTATTGCTGTTGTCCAGTCTTAGATTTCCTACATAGATGATTGAGTCATCTGCAAACAAAGACAGTTTTAGTTCTTCCTTCCCAATCTTCGTACCTTTTATTTCCTTTTTTTTTCTTATTTCATTAATAAGGATTTTTAGTATGATGTTGAAAAGCAGTGATGAAAGGAACATCCTCACCTTGTTCCTGATCTTAGTGGGCAGATTGAGTTTCTCACTATTAAGTGTGATGTTAATTATAGGTTTTAAAAGGTATCCCTTGGCAAATTGAGGAAGCTCTCCTCTATTGCTAATTTATTGTTTTTATCATGAGTATTGATAGTATCATGAGTAATTTTGTAAAGTTTTTTTTCTGTATCTGTCAATATGATCACATAATTTTTCTTCTTTGCCTGTTGCTGTGATGGAACACATCAATTAATTTTCAAATGTCGAATCAGTCTTGCGTATCTGGAAAAATTCCCACTTGATCATGGTGCCTACTTCTTTTTATACATTGTTGGATTCAATTTGCTAATATATTATTGAAGATTTTTGCATTTATGTTCATGAAAGATATTAGTCTATAGTTTTATTTTCTTGAATGTCTTTATTTGGTTTTGTTATTAAGGTAATGCTAGCCTCATAAAATGAATTAGGAAGTGTCCCCTCTGCTTCAATCTTCTGAAACAGAATAGAGAATTAGTATAATTTCTTCCTTATATGTTTGGTAGAATCCACCAGTGAACTCATATGGGTCTGATATTTTTTATTTTGAAAGGTAAGTGATTATTGATCCAATTTCTTTAATAGATATAGGCCTATTTAGATAATCTATTTCTTCTTGTGTGAATTTGGCAGATTGTATCTTTCAAGAAATTGTTCCATTTCATCTAGATCATCAAATATGTGCTGACAGAACTGTTCATAGTATTGTTTTATTATCCTCTTCATTTCTATATTTGTAATGATGTCTCCTTTCATTTCTGATGTTAGTAATTTGTGTCCTTTCTTTTTTTCTCTTAGGTAATCTGTCTGGAGGCTTATTGATTTTATTGACCTTTAAAAAAAAAACAGATTTTGATTTTTTAAATTAATTTTTGTTCTAATTCTTATATTTTTCTTCTGTTTACCTTGTATTTAATTTGTTCTTTTTCTAGTTTCCTAAAAAGTAAGCTTAGATTATTGATTTTAGATATTTTTTCGTTTTTAGTATATACATGCAATGTCAAAAATTTCCCTCTAAGCACTACTTTCACTGCATCCCACAACTTTTGATAAGTTATGTTTCCATTTTCATTCAGTTAAAAATATTTTTAAATTTCTTTTTGACTCATGTGTTATTTGGAAGTGTGTTGTATGATCTCCCAGTATTTGGGGATGTTCCAGTTATGTGTCTGTTATTGATTTCTAGTTTAATTCTATTGCGGTCTGAGAGCAGGCATCATATGATTTCTATTCTTTCAAATTTGTTAGCATATGTTTGACAGCTAAGGCTCACTGATATTTAAATTTAGTTTTTGTGCAGTTTTCAAAGGAGTTTTGGTTCAGATAATTTTTTAAAAGGATAAATGTTTTGCTTTAGAATCTATTTAGTTTGGCAGAAAACTTATGAAGGCAAAACAGAATTCTCATACATTCTCTACTAGTTTTTCCTATATTAGCATTTTACATTAGCATAGTATATTTATTGTAACTAGTGAAACAATATTGTTACATTATTATTAACTAAAGTCCATACTTTATCCAGATCTCTTTTTTTACCTAATGTAATTTTACTGTTCTAGGATCCCACCCAGGATACTATGTTACATTTAGTTATCAGATCACATTAGGCTCCCTTCAGCTGTTGACAGTTTCTCAGACTTTCTTTGTGTTGGATGACTTTGACAGTTTTGAGGAGTACTGGTATTTTGTACAATGCCTAACAATTGAAATTTGTCTTATGTTTTTCTCGTGTTTAGACTGGGTTATGGATTTTGAGAGGATGATTGTAGAGGTAAAAGACCATTCTTATCACATTATACCAAGGGTAAATGTATCATCAAGACTTATCATTGGTGATGCTGACCTTAGTCACCTGGTTGAGGTAGTGTTTATCCAGTTTATCTATGGTAGAGATACTCTTTTCTGTTCTTTCACTCATTAGAAGTAAATTGCTATACTCAGCCCAGTTAGGGAGCTAGGAGTCATGTTCCATTCTCTTTGGGGGGGGGGTGTATGTACTCAAAATATTTAGAATTCTTCCACATGGGATATTTATCTGTTCTCAGTTAGGTTTTTTTTTTGACTTTGCAAAGTTCCCTGGTTTATCTTTTTAGTATGATGTTAGAAAAAAATATGGCTGCTTGATTTCTGAGATTTCCTAGCTGTGTCTCCTTTCTTCACTTACATCTGGACTTTTAATTTTATCTCTGTTTTCCTCCATCCTGTTCAATTTTGGCTCCACTCCCAGCCATTTTCTCCTCTGTTTGTGTCTTTGACCTATAAGAGAGCATTGCTGGTCTGTTTCCAGAGTTCATGTAGGCTTGGCTGTTCAAGCCCTTTCAGCTCTCACTGCAGACTCCTCAAACATATCCAACAGGCAAAACTCCATCCAATTTCAGCTATTCTCTAATGGACTGCTGCATGTTCCAGTGAATACTTTTTTGTATCTTCAGAGGTATTGTCACTTTCTCAGATCATTGTCACTTTCTGCTTTCTTTTGCACAGAAACTATACCAAGCAGGTCTGTGACTACTGACGGTTTGTGTCCAGTCTTTTATAGTTTGTATTTTTGGAGATTCCTGGAGATTTGGAGATTTAATTTAGTTTAAAATATTGTCCATGGGGCAGCCCTGGTGGCTCAGCGGTTTAGCGCCGCCTTCAGCCCAGGGCGTGATCCTGGAGACCCGGGATCGAGTCCCACATCAGGCTCCCTGCATGGAGCCTGCTTCTCCCTCTGCCTGTGTCTCTGTCTCTCTCTCCTCTCTGTTTCTCATGACTAAATAAATAAAATCTTTAAAAATAATAAAATAAAATAAAATAAAATAAAATAAAATAAAATAAAATATTGTCCATGAAATTTTAATTTGCTATCCATTAACTTTTGTGTTTGCATATGTTTGTATGTGTGTGGTGTGTGTGTGTATTTGTGGTGTGTGCATGTATGTATAAATTCGCAAAGATCCAAAAAAAAACTATGCTCTTTTATACACTTTTACTATCTTTCCTGAATCTTACCCATTCTCCCCCTTAATTTTTTGATTGGTTATTATTCCAACAGCTCTATTGAGGTATAATTGATGAGCAAAAACTGCACAAATTTAATGTGCATGATTTGAGGAGTTTGACATATGTATACACCTGTTAAAGCATCATCTCCCAAAGTTTTCCTGTGCCTCTGGTCTTTCCTTTACTATTGGCTATTGATTTTACCTTAAAGTAGGAAAAAAACCCAAATAACTGGTAAGATCACATCTGCAAAACCATCAAATTTTTTTCTTTCTTGATTGTTACTCTGCTTTGCTACAGTTGCCATAATTCTAAATTTGGTTGTGATTTATGCATGCACACTTTCTCATTGTACAGACACATCTGTATTTAGATAAGGATATCCTTCACCTATTTTTTACAAAATAAAATCCAATCCAAGATAAAATAGTTTTTTAATTTGTTAAGAATTCTGAATTGAATTTTCATGAGATATACAGAGAAATTTAATCAATGATTATGGTTGGAGATTTAAATCCACTATTGTTTCTTAATTTGCATGATAAACAAATACCTTTGTGAATTCTCCCTGAAAAGGTAATCACATACTGTATTTAAGGAGACTTGCATCTTTAGCTTAATTTAACTTCAAAAAAGACACATTTATGTTCTCATTAAATCTGTTCTACAGTTTTATTTCATTGATTTAAGCTTCTTTTAAAAATGCACAAAACTGCCCACACTTGTAATTACCCTAATTTTTAAAAATGCTGTCACAATTCAATCATTAAGAGAAGCAAAGCTTCAGTCCATTAGCAGTTGTTTATAATAGCACATCTCAATTGATTAAACTGTAGATTTTTTTGTAGGTCTTGTTTTATAAATTGAGCTAGTCAAGTAAACATAACATTGGTAATAGTCTTCATAGCAACTGTCAAAATGACTTATTGTTTTTACAGTCCTGCATTCCTTCAGAATTAATAATACCTTTGTGCCCTTTATAACACTTATTATTAATGCCATGAAGTTCTCTATATTTAATGAGTAGATGTTTCATTATAGTACATATTTCTGTTGACAGAAAATTTTTCTAATCTGTTTCTCTTTTCCTCTTGATTGAAAGATTGTAAATATGCAATTAGCAGTTGAAGTAGAAGTAAAAGAAGAAAATATCAGCTGTCAAGTATTTCTGTTGAAAGAGACAGGATGCTTTAAGCTAAGAACAGCATGACAAAAGATAAAAGCATCCTTCCCAACGTGGCTGAAAGTTGCAAAATATTTAAACATTTGCTTTGCTTTTTTCTTCTATGAAATAATTGTAATAATGAAACAGAAATTAATGAAAGAACACACTCTATTCTTACAAAGCTAAGGTCAAGCTTTCATACCACTCCATCAATACCCAGCTTATGATTTCTATACTTAATTGCATCTTAGTATTCTTCAGTAATGATGGGGTCAATAGCGTCTAAGAATAGAAGAAAATAGAAAATACAACTATATGAGTTTGTCAATTATAGCAGTGATATTAGTCAAAGTAACAGTAAAATGCTAGGAATTCTTGATTAAGACCATCTAGAGTATTTATTACTCCTTTCCATTTATCAATTTAATCTCAAAATGGCAGAAGAGTTTCCGTATTTTGGTATCCCAAATTACATTCTTCAATTTTCTATGACTTTTTTTGGCCTCATGATTTTGGATAGATGTCTATCTTTTATTTAATGACACCTACATTTTTCCAACAGATTGCCAAATACAAAATGATTTGTGTGACCTATGAATAATAACCACCTCCCATTCATGGAGAAAAATCTTCAGGTATTTTGGAACGTGCAAACATATCACAGACATTTGATATGCAACTAACTCCATTTCTATTATTGTATTGCAGATTCTTTATTTTGTATATTTATATTATCATAAACATTTGCTATACAATGTAAATATTTAAAAAAAAACATTTTCAATGAGATAACTAACTTCTCCCATGTGTTTACTTTATGGTTTATGAAGAACAATCCTTAATTTTGATGGAAACAGGTGTCCACCCTTTGTCCAATGAAAAGTAAATTCTCTTAAAAAAAGGGGGGATCCCTGGGTGGCTCAATGATTTAGCACCTGCCTCCAGCCCAGGGCATGATCCTGGAGTCCTGGGATCAAGTCCCACATCGGGCTCCCTGCATGGAGCCTGCTTCTCCTTCTGCCTATATCTCTGCCTCTCTCTGTCTCTCATAAATAAATAAATAAAATCTTAAAAAAAAAAAAAGAAAAGCAAATTCTTCCTTATTTTGAGACGATAAGGAAATTCTACATTTCTCCTGTTAACTTTATAGTCTTAGTCTAATAGGTTGTCTAAGTATTTGATTGATATGAGACTTTTATTTGCAAATGCTATGACACAGGGATCCAATTTGACTTTTCCCTACACGGTGAATCATTTCCCTCTGCAACTAATATGAAATAACCTATATTTTTTCCCAGTAACTTGTAATGCTATCTCTTTCATCTACCAAATTTTCCCTGAATAGGTAAATCTGTATTTGGATTCTTCATGCTGTTTCATGACCTCTAGTTCATTCACATTCCTATACCACATTATTTTATTGGCATGATTTTGTCATAGGTTTAATATCAGTAGGGTGCTACTCTTCTATTCACTTTTATGTTTACTTTTAAAAAGATTACCTTAGATACTTATAGATATTTTGTCATTTGAATTTTAAACTTAGTATTAAGCTTCCCCTCAAATATGTGTGAATTGACTTGAATTCGAGGATTAATTTATTAGGGGGGGGTGCAATGAAAATTGATATCCTTGTGATATTGTGTTATCCCAATCAAGAATATTTTATTTTTAATGATTTATTTATGAGATTTTCTATGTTGATAAATGGAATTTTAACATTTTTTTGTGTAGTCTCCATTTTTCTTGATATTCAATTTGTATTTTACTTCTTAAATTATATTTCTCCCTGTTTTTGATGGAAATAAGAAACAATTGGATTTGTAAAGTGGTCTATCTAGTCACCTTGCTAAGGTCTTGCTTAGCTGTGGAAGAGTCAACAAGTGTTTAGAACTGAAGAGTGAAAATTGGCTTTAAATGAAAAAGCGAGAAGCAGACCAGCCATTAATCAGTAAGGAAGGACAGACACAGATAAAGTCAGCTGCAAAGTTAACAGCATTGTATCTCCCAAGGTCATGCTGCAGTTGTAAAATGCCACAAAGAATCCACATTGAGTGATTACTGTTCTCTCCCATGATGCCCCAGATCTGCTTTACTTGTTTCATTAATTACAGGAGATACTCAACTGCTTAGCCACCTTCAATGTAAGAGAACACTCAATCCCTAGTTAATCCCTGCCTCTTTGAATTCCTCTTTAAAAACAGGAGACAATCCAGATTTAATCTTTGCTTCCCTTAGACTTTCCTCAGAATCCTTCAGAGGGAACAGAAGATGAACAGAAGATGAGACCCTGCTCCTTCTGCTTAATAGCTTTCCAGCTTCCTCTGGAATTTCTTCCCTGAATGCTGCCCCCACCCCACCACCTCTTCAAAGAAGGAATTTTATCAGATGATGGCTTTTACAGGTTGTATTAGTCTGCTCACTCTGTTGGGATTTCTACGAAGATGCTCACAAATCTTTCAAAACATGATTTTTTGTGTGTGTGAGTCTTTTCCTTCATGCCTCGTCAATTTTCTTTCCCAATTGCATGGGCAAGGGCCTAAACATTACTATGCTGAACAAAACCAAAAAAAGCAAACATCCTCAACTAGCTCCCTATCTAATCAATTATGAGAAAGCTCATCTATATCTTTGTATGAAAGGTAGTCATCAAACTTATCTGGCTCCTTGTCTTACAGGGAATAGAATCTTAAGGTTATTATTTTTGTTTTCCAGTTAAGCATCTTTGATAAAAAAGTTTTTGCAACTGGCCTTTATTAAGTTAAGGATTCCCACCCCTCCCAGTTTTCTACTCATTTGTATCTGGTTTTTATTGTATACCGGAATTATTTTTTTTTTCATTTACTAAACTTTTCCTGCTATTTGTGAGTATTTTTCTAATGATAAAGTATCCTTACTTACCTAGGCTAATCCAAATCATATCATGATGTGCAATTTTTAAATGTGCTATCTTTTTTTGGTATTTCACTGTACTTTTAATTTGCATTTTCCTGATGACTAATGATAATGAGCATTTTTATGTGCTTTTTGGTCATTTGTATATCTTCTTTTAAGTGGAGTGAAGAATTAATTTTCCATCTGGATAAAAAATTTAAATATGTATTTTCCCAATCTGTGGCTTACCTTTTAATTTTCTGTATGGTGTCTTGAAGGAGCAAAAGTTTTTTTTTTTAATTTTGATATAGCCTAATTTATTAATATTTATTCACGGTTTGTGGTTTTTACTATCTTCTCTAAGAAATCTTAGTCTAAGACAAGATCTAATAATTTATCTCCTTTTTACTTACATAATATTTATAATTTTTTTTTACATTAAAGCCTATAATGCATGGTGAATGAATCTTTATATTTGGTGTGAGTTACCTATAAAAATAATTAATTGTTTTGGCTTCTTTATTGAAAAGATTATCCTTCCCACCTTTGAATTATCCTGATAATTTTGTTGAAGAGTGACAATGACAATATATATGTGGGTCTATTTCTGGACTCTGTTCTGTTGATTCATACAGACATTCTTATGTAAATCCTGTACTGTTAAAAATTTCTTTTTTTTTAATTTGAGTATAGTTGACACACAGTGTTGCTTTAGTTTCAGGTACACAACAAAGTAGTTCACCTTCTCTATGTTATACTATTATAACACTATTATTGCTCACTATTATTGCAGCTACCATCTGTCACCATACAACACTATTACAGTATAACTGACTACGTTCCCTATGCTATTCCTTTTACTCCCATAACTTATTCATTCCATAATTAATCCTACACTGTTCTGATATCCGTAGTATAATAGTATGTCTTAAAGTCAGGTAGTATAAATCCTTCAGCTTTGTTGTTTTATAAGGTTATTGTAGGTATTATAGACCTTTTTTATTTCCACATAGATTTCAAAAATCAGCTTTTTCCACAAAAATTCTGTTGGGATTTTGATTGGTATCACATTGAATCCATAGGTTAATATGAGAAATTTTGATATGTTAACAATATTGACTCCTCTGGTTAATAAACAAGGTATTTGTTTAAATGTTTTTTCTCTTCTCTCTTTTACAGATTTCAATGTTCAAATGTTGCAATTTTTCTTAAATTTCTCTTTCTTCATATTTTGTCTTTTTATTTTTGCTGCCATTATAAATTGTATCAGTATTTTATTTCAATTTTCAGTTATTTGTGCTAGTACATGGACATATAATTGATTATTATATATTGATCCTGTTTCTTGGAAACTTCATAAACTCAGTGAAGATACTAGCTTTTTTTGGTAAATTCTATTTATATGATCACGTGCATTATAATTACAGTTTTACTTATTCCTTTCCAATGTTTGCCTTGTATTTCTTTTCATTACCTTAGTGAAGTGGGTAGGACCTCTAGTATAATATAAAGCAGGAGTGGTGAGAGCAGACATCTTGCTTTTTTTTTGAGAATATAGAAGAAAATCTTTAGCCTTTTACCACTAATTATGATGTTAGTTATCAGTGTTTTATAGATGCTTTTCATGAGGTTGAGGAAGTTCCCTTTCATTCTTAGTCTTTTTTGAGGTTTTACTCTAAGTGTTTATTAAATTTGCCAACATATTTTCTATATCTACTGAGATAATGAAAAAAATTGTCTTTCAGTCTATTAATTTTGTGGATTACATTGATTGATTTTCTAATGGTGAACCAAATTTTTATTTCTGGGATAACGGCCACTTAACCATGATGTATTATTGTGTTTTATTGATTTTTGGATTAGATTTGCTAAAATTTTGTTACTATTTTTTGAGACTAAATCTATGAAGAAAAATGTCTGTAGCTTCCCTCCCCTCCCCACTTCTTTTCTGTTTGTTTTTGCTATCTAGTTAATGTTGACCTTGTAAAAAGAGTGGGGGGATTCTCTCTTACTCTATTTGGGAAGAGTTCCTGAAGAATTATTATTTCTTACTTAAAGTTAGTAGAGTTCACCTTTAAAGTCATCTGAATTTGGATTTTTTTTTCTTTTTTATACTATGAATTCAATTTAACAGATATATCAAATGAACAACAGCAGATCCATCCAACACCTGAAGCTGCAGGTAGTGGCAATCTGCCATCAACACTTGCTCCTGCCTTAAATTCCCCTCTTAGTAGCCCTTTTTCCTTTTTCCCCCAAACAGCCATTGACCTGTGGGGGTCACATTCATCTTTGCCTCTTAGCCTAAAGGTAGATATGGGCTTCCCATTCCACAGTGGACCTGAGAGGGCTTATACTGCATCCTGCCATGCCATGCCTCACAGTACTCTGTGCCCACCTTCATTGAGCACAAAAGCAAAACATGGCAATGGCTGCTGTACTAGCTTCCCCTACCACATGTCCTAGGCCTGCAACAGAGAATCCCACTCCCAGTTCACTTCCAGATTACAAGCAGGAAGGAAGTTCACTTTCATTTTTGAAATTTAATTGCTCTGAACGTAGACTTCTACACTGCCAACATTTTTGTTTTCAGCACTTTAAAGTTGCATTGCATTTTCAGGCTTGCGTAACTCTGCTGTCATTCTTGTATTTGTTTCTGTGTGCAAAATATATTCTTCTTTGGCTGCTTTTAAGTTTTTTCTTAGCATAATTTGAGCTATGATTAGTCTGATTTTATTTATATTTACTCTTCTTTGGGCTTGCTGAGTTTCTTGGATTTGTGATTTATAGATTTCAGCAAATTTGAAAAACTTTCAGCTATTACTTCTTAAATTTATTTTCCTTTTAGTTCTATTCCCCCTTCTAGTTTTCATGCAGTAACATGTGTGACTGCCTGATATCATTGCACAGGTCACTGAAGATTTTTGTTTGATTTTCTTCACTTTGTGCTTTGATTTTAAATTTTATTGCCTTGTCTTTTAGGTCACATAGCTTTCCTTTCATTGTGTCTGACCTGCTCCAGTGTCTAATTTTAGATTCTTTATTTTTCACCTTAATATGTTCCGTTTCTGTCTTTTTCATATCTTTTTCTCCCTCTCCTCATTGTCTTCATATTCTCTATTACCTTTGTGATCATGTAGAGCAAATTTATACCGACAGAAAATTTAGTGTCCTTTTCTACTAATTCCGTCACCTGTCTTGTTTCTGAGTGTTTTTTTTTTTATTGATTTTAATTTCAGTTAGGGATCATATTTCAGTTAGGGATCATATTATCCTGCTTCTTTGCTTCTGGTAATTTTTATTATATTTGAGATGATCTTACCCATCCTGGACATTTTAAAGAACATTTGGCTTTGTTCTGGCATGCAGTTAAGTTCCCTGGGATCTGTCTGAGTTTTTGAAGGATCTCTTTTATGTTTTGCTAATGCAGCCAAAATTCCCTCCTCTCCTGTTCAATTAGTCTCACTATTAAGGCAAGATGCTTAATGTGTGAAAATTCTCCCTGATGCTCCATCCTTATGAAGTCTCTCCATTATGGCTAGTGGCAGCACAACCTACTCATAGCCTTCTGTAAAGCCCAGGAAATTGTTAAGCTTTCTGGTGGTTTCTGGTGGTTCTATCATGGGCTCTTGCACACAGAGGAGTTCTTAGTGGAAGTTCCAAAGGGATTCCCCTGCAAACCTGCAGGACTATTATTCCTCTCTGCAGACCTCTCCTCTCAAGTGCCCCGTCCCACAATTCTAGACCCTTTGCTTTGCAGAATGCTGGTTTCTGTCTCCTTGACACAGGAATACCACTGGGCTCTGGGTATTCTCTATGCTACAGCCTAGAAACTCTTTCTAGGAGGTACTTTTGGTCAGTCATGAGGCTCATCTCATTTTTCCCTTTTCTTGGAGATTACTGTCTTCTTCTGTCTTTACGGTTTTTGGAAAATTTTGTGATTTTGTAAGGAGAGCATTTCCCACAGCAGTTAATTCTTCATGGATGAAAATGGAATGAGATAGTTTTTTGTTTTTCTTTTTAAAATTTGTCTGTTATTTTAATATACTCTCCTTGTTGGTTTTGAAATAAATTTTCTAGCCTCATTAAACAAAATATCCAACTTTCCATCATTTAAAAAATGTTTTCTGGTAAATATCAGTGGGGAGGGTGGATATCCCTATCTTGTTTCTGAACATAGAAGAAACATTCTCAGTTTTTCCCCATTGAGGATAAAATTAGCTGTAGGTCTTTCATATATGGCCTTTGTTATGTTGAGATATGTTCTTTCTAAACCTGCTTTATTGAAGGTTTTTATCAATGAATGGATGTTGTATTTTGTCAAATGCTTTTTTTGCATCTATTGAAATAAATAATCATATGGTTCTTATCCTTTCTTTTATTATTGTGCTCTATCACGTTGATTGATTTGTCAACATTAAACCATACTTGCAACCCAGGAATAGATCCCACTTGATCATGGTGAATGGTTTTTTGCAGGTATATTGTTGGATTCAGAATTGAGAATTTTTCGAGAATTTTTGCATCCATGTTCATCAGGGATATTGACCCATAGTTCCCTTTTGAGTGGAATCTTTATTTGTTTTTGGTATCAGGATAATGCTGGCCTCATAGAATGAATTTGGAATTTTCTCTTTCTTTTCTAGTTTTTGGAATAGTTTGAGAAGAATAGGTATTAACTATTAACTCTCTCTATATAACTTTTTATACATAGAGTGCATGCATATGTGTGTGCACATGCACATGGGTGCAAGTCTAGGGCATAGAAGGGCAAGGTGGGGACACACACACACACACACACAGAATCTTAAGCAGACTCTCTGGTCAGTGCGAGCCTGACATTGGGCTTGATCTCACAACCCTGAGATCATGACCTGAGCTGAAATCAAGAGTCAGATGCTCAACTGAATGAGCCAGCCAGGTGCCCTTGGTATTAACTCTTCTTTAAATGTTTGATAGAATCTACCTACGAAGCCTTCCACCTTGGACTTTTGTTTGTTGGGAGTTTTTTGATTACTGATGCAATTTCTTTGCTTGTTTTTGGTCAGTTCAATTTTTCTATTTCTGTATGTTTCAGTTTTGATAGTTTATATATTTGTAGGAATTCATCCATTTCTTCCAATTGATCAATTTGTTGGCATATAGTTTTTCAAAATATTCTCTTAAAATTGTATTCCCATGATGTTGGTTGTTATTTCTTTTCTCTCATTTGTGATCTTATTTATTTGAATCATTTTTCTTTTATTTTTGATAGGTCTGACTAAAAGTTTATCAATTTTATTTTATTTTTTTCCAAAGAACTAGCTCCTGGTTTCATGTTGTGTTCTATTTTTTTTTAAGTTTATAAATCAATTATTTCTGCTTTAATCTTTATTATTTACTTCCTTCTTTTGGCATTTAGCTTCATTTATTGTTTTTTTATAGCTCCTTTAAGGTATAAGATTAGGTTGTTTATTTGAGATTTTCCTTGTTTTTCTGAGGTAGGCCCATATTGCTATATACTTACCTCTTAGGACTATTTTTGTTGCATCCCAAAGGATTTAGAATATTGTGTTTTTGTGTCTTTTTTTATTGTTTCTTTGATTTTTTTGCTGACCTATTCATTATTTAGTAGCATGTTATTTAACCTCCATGTATTTTTGTCTTTCCATTTTTTTTTTTCTTATGGTTGACTTCCAGTTTCATAGTGTTGGAGTTAGAAAAGGTGTGTGGTATGGTTTCAATCTTTTGGTATTGTTGAGGTTTGTTTTGTGACCTAATATGTGATCCATTTTGGAGAAAGTTTCCATGTACACTTGAAAAGAATATGTATTCTGTTGTTTAAGGATAGAATGTTCTGAATATACTGGAAGTCCTAGCTAGAGCAATCAGATAACAAAGAGAAATAAAAGGCATCCAAATCAGCAAAGAAGTAAAGCTTTCACTATTGGCAGATGATATGGTACTCTATAAAGAAAATCTGAAAGATTCCACCAAAAAATTGCTAGAACTGATAAATTCATTAGAGTCATTATTTCTATACACCAATAATGAAGCAGCAGACAGAGAAATTAAGGAATCAATCTCATTTAAAATTGCATCTCAAACTATAATATATCTAGGAATAAACCTAACCTAGGAGGTGAAAGACTTGTACTCTTAAAAGTATAAAACGCTGATGACAGAAAAAGAAGATAACACAAAGAAATGGGGAAAAGTTTCATGCTCATGGATTGGAAGAATAAATATTATTAAAATGTTTATACTACCCAAAACAAACTACACATTTAGTGCAATCCTCATTAAAATACCAATAGCCTTTTTCACAGAGCTAGAACAAACAATCCTAAAGTTTGTACGGAACCATAAAAGACCCTGAATAGCCATGGCAATCTTGAAAAAGCAAAGCAAAGCTGGAGGCATCACAATTCTGGACTTCAAGTTATATTACAAAGCTGTAGTGATAAAAAATAGTATGGTACGAGCACAAAAATAGACATATAGGACAATGGAACAGAATAGAAAATCTAGAGATGAAACCACACTATATGGTCAGTTAATCTTTGACAAAGCAGGAAAGAATATCCAATGGGGAAAAAAGTCTCTTCAAGAATGGATGTTGAGAAAACTGGACAGCAACATCCAAAAGAATGAAACTAGGCCACTTTCTTACACTATGCACACACACAAAAATTCAAAATGGATTACCTAAATGTAAGGCTTAAAACCATAAAAAACATAGAGGAGGACACAAGCAGTAACCTCTTTGACTCTCGCTGTAACAACTTCTTTCTAGATATATACCCAGGGCAAGGGAAACAAAAGCAAAAATAATCTTTCAGGACTTCATCAAAAAAAAAAAAAAAGCTTCTCCACAGGAAGGAAGCAATCAATAAAACTAAAAGGCAACCTACAGAATGGGAGAAAATATTTGCAAATGACATATCTGATAAAGGATTAGTATCCAAAATAAATAAAGAACTTATAAAACTCAAAAATCAAATAATCCATTTAAAAATGGGCAGAAGACATAAACAGACATTTTCCCAAAGAAAACATACAGGTGGCCAACAGACACATGAAAGTTCACTCACCAACAGGGAAATACAAATGAAAACCACAAGGAGCTATCATCTCACACCTATCAGAATGGCTAAAATCAATAATACAAGAAACAACAGCTATGGTGAGGGTGTGGAGAAAGGGGAACCCTCTTGCACTGTTGGTGGGAATGCAAACTGATGCAAAAACTCTGGAAAATAGTATGGAGGTTCCTCAAAAATGTAAAAATGGTGCTATCCTGTGATCCAACAATTGCACTACTAGCTATTTACCCAAAGAATACAAAAATATTAATTCAAAGGGATACATACACCCTGATGTTTATAACAGCATTATCTACAATGGCTAAATTATGGAAAGAGGCCAAGTGTCCATCAATTAATGAATGGATAAAGAAGATGTGGTTTATAAATACAATGGCCATAAAAGAGAAAGAAATCTTGTCATTTGTAACTCCATGGATGGAGCCAGAGAGTATTATGCTAAGTGAAATAAATCAGTCAGAGAAAGACAAATACCATATGATTTCACTCTATGTGGAATTTATGAAATGAAACAAATAAACCAAGGGGGAAAAAAAGAGAGAGGGAGACCCAGAAACAGTCTCATAACTCTAAAAAAAAACAAACTGATGGTCACAGAGGGGAGGTGTATGGGGGGAATGGGTGAAATAGGTAATGAGGATTAAGGAGGGCACTTGTGATGAGCACTGGGTGTTGGATGGAAGTGTTGAATCATTATATTGTACACCTGAAATTATTATTTTACTGTATGTTAACTAACTGGTAATTAAATTAAAAAATTAGAAAATAAAGTGTATTCTGTAACAACTTGTATATGTCATCATTAATAACTGGTTAGAAGTTACTTTCAAGCCATGTGGGCCTGTTTTCTGCTTTTGTTTTTTGTTTTAAATCATTTTAGAAGGCAATCATTTTAATTTCTACTTGCTAAAAAATTTGTATATTAGTTTTTATAATGATTTGACATGTTATTTTATTTCCAAGGTTTTAATTTTTCATCTAACTTTTCCAAATTTATTGATGATATATAGTTTCTAATTTAAAAATCACAACTGTATCTCTAGTTGCTTTTATGTTCTTAATCTGAATTTTTTCATTTGTATCTTCTTTTTGTTCTTTATTACCTCTTATTTCTATTTTATGTAGTTTTTTTCTAAGGAACACACTTTTTAAAATGTCACATCTATTAAGTTTTACTGTGGTCATTTTTCTCTATTTCATTGAGCATGCTATTATTTATATATTATTTATTTCCTGCTCTCTTATTTTGGGTCTGCTCTCCTTTTTCTAGCCCCTTTTCTCATCTTTCTTATTTTCTGATGAGAAATTTTTTAATACTTAAAAATAAAAAAAGGAAAGAAAAATTGGAAGCAAGTAAGAATAGGCAGTTCACACATGTGTTTTAGAGATCTGTGTAGAAATACCACACTTTCTGGAAGTCAGAAAATTGATACACCATGCTGTTTCTATCAGGTTGCCAAATATTAGAGAGTTGTGTAATTCCTTGTGTCAACCAGGTTTGGGCAGGGGAGAAAAGGAACTCATATATTATTCATTTTTTAACTCAGTGAAACTATTTCAGAGGGGATTTTGACAATGAAATTAAGACTCTGTATGCCATAAAATCCAGCAGTACCATTCCTGGATTTTTCTCTAGAGAAAATCCCTTAGCACATAAACTTCTTGAGGCCAGGACTTTTATTTTTTTTTCTGTTTAGTGACATATTGTATATGCCTAGAATAGTGCATGGTGCTTATTAGATGGTTAATACATATTTATTGAATTAAATAGCTCCCACATGAGTGTTACAAATGGATGTGTGTGAGAATGTCCACTTCAGCATGATTTGTGGAAGCAAAGAAGGCTTCAATGAATTCAGTACAAAGGGAATGTTATAAGCAAAATGGAATAATAGCATTCGAGGGAACACTGCTATAAGAAGAAGCAGTAAGCAGACAATAATATAAATAGATCGATGTGGAGTGAAGAGTAAGCATCGAAACTAGATCAAAGCGATATTATCAATTTAACATTAAGAAAAGACATAAAAGAACTTTTTATTTTGAACGAGGCATACATTTTAAGGACATGAATTAAGGCAATTAGAGTAGATAGGAGAATGGAAATACAAGTGAGAATAGGAAATTAAAATAAAAAAATAAAATAAAATGAAGACAGGTGTCTTGCACTGACCTATTGGGGGATACAGTAGTTCTGTCCGCATTATGTCTTTGAAGTCCAAGAAAAAAAAGTACGTGCACATGTCATTTTAACTTGTTTTGCCTTTTTAACATACTATTCAGTTTACTAATGACATAGTTTCCCAAGAAGACTTTGGATTACAAAATTACTCCTTTGCTAAGTAAATCGATGCTAAACCCCAAACCAGGTATTTCCTCGAGATCATTTTACAATTAACAATCTGGCTTGCCAGTTTGTGGCAGACAGACCACCTGCTTGTTTTGGTTATGCAAATCCAACATTGTAAACAACAGCGTCATTTTACAAAATAATTGAGGGCCTGAGTAGCCTTGGAAATAATACACAAGGAGAATATAAACTACACATTTTTATGTAACTTGTTAAGTCAGATCAGTGCTTAGAAACTGCAAGTTGTTACTGTCAGCAATTATCCCGTGGCCTATTAGCACATACGTGAAATGACTGTGGACTAGGCACATTTTGCAATAAACAGGTGTCTCCATCCCACCACTGGCACCTCTGTGGCGAAGCTGGAGTGATGCATGTCATACCTTCACAGCAAGACACCATCCATATTAATATTTAGGTCCAACGGCCATCAAAGAAAATCCAAACTTTTTTTTTTTTCTCTTTAAGAGAAAACCACGTTCTCAATGATCTTATTGGAAATGGGCAAAATGAGTGGCTAAGGGAAAAACTGAAGTCGAACATGCCCAGCTGAACACTGCAGCATTCTCGTTCTTGGGAAAGAGCACAGCTGGCTGTGAGGAGAGCAGAGACACACAGGGAGGAAGTGAATGGGTCTTCTTGTCCTCCAACTCCTCAAGTTGCTTAAGAAAGGAGACCAGAATGTAAAGCACAAGGAGAAAAAAGGAAGATTACAAAGGAGCCTTTATCTTCAAGGTCCAATTCAAACATGTAATTTTCTTATCAGGCTGCACAACAGTTACAAGAAGTAGCTTTGTCTTTCTACAGGTATAAATTTCACACTGCCCATATTGGCACTTTAGAGAGCAATGTTTTAAAAGAAGGACCCACGTTTTTTGTTAGCAGTAATGATGAGGAGGAGTTTGTAAAAAGAAAAAAAAAAAAAAAAAGAAAAGAAACTGCACCATTTCTGTTGTTTTATCTAAAGATCTTGTTGGATTCCACTGATAATTTTTACTTTTTAATTATATGTGTCTATTAATTATGTCCATGTGATTCTAAAAAGGGCTTGAAGTGATTACTTCTTTGGTAATGTGTTATGTTTCTTTAAGATTTTATTTATTTATTTGAGAGAGAGAAAGCATGAGAGAGAGAGATCACAAGCAGGGGGGAGGAGTAGAGGGAGAAGCAGATTCCCCACTGAGCAGAGAGCCTGACACAGGGCTCATCCCAGGACCCTGAGATCATGATCTGAGCCGAGGGCAGAGACTTAACCAACTGAGCCACCCAGATGCCCAGTAATGTGTTATGTTTTTAAAAACATTTGATAATTTATCTCTAATACTTTAATAAAACTTCAAATCAACATATTAAATTCATAAGTGGGTATTAGTAATAATATATAGTAAAACAAATTTTCCTCATAAGAATTATATCGAAAAAGATAAGCCCTAGGAATCTCTATTTTTTATTTATTTTATTTTATTTTATTTATTTTATTTTATTTTATTTTATTTTATTAAGATTTTATTTATTCACTCATGAGAGACAGACAGAGAGAGAGAGAGAGAGAGAGAGGCAGAGACACAAGCAGAGAGGAAGCAAGCTCCATGCAGGGAGCCCGATATGGGACTCGATCCCAGGACTCCAGAATCATGCCCAGGTGGAAGGCAGGTGCTAAACCACTGAGCCACCCAAGGATCCCCGAATCTCTATTTAAAAAAAAAGATTTTATTTATTTATTTAGAAAGAGTGAGTGGGGGGAGGGGCAGAAGGAGAGGGAGAGAGAATCTCAAGCAGACTCTGCATTTAGTGTGGAGCCCAACACAGGTTTGATCCTATGACCCTGAGACCATGACCTGAGCAGAAATGAAGAGTCCCATTCTTAATCCACTGAGCCACCCAAGCACACCCCAAGGAATATCTATTGAAGGAAGCTTTTGGTGGAAAATGACTAAGAAGTTGACTCAAATCTCTTCCCCACTTGCAGGAAGTTATTGGTTAATATGACCCAAGCCCCTGACTTCCCCCGGCCTTGAATGGTGGCGGCAGGACCTCGATTCTCTCTTTATACAGATGTTGGCCCCATCACCACAAAGTGGACATGTTCTCCAGCTCTTCCTTGCAGGTTGCAAGGTGGCCACAATGGCTTCTGCTTTCCTCCATCCAGTTTTGTATTTTATAATGGCTTTTTAAAAGTTTTCACAATTGACTCTAATTTGTTTTGACTTCTAGTCCCAAGCCACTCACTGTTCCTAGTGAACTAGAAGACACTGATTGTTTAGGTCTTGTTTACCTGTTTCAATCTTGGATAAAAAGTGTTCAGGTTTACCCACACCTATTGGTTGATGCAGAAGGTCTCTCCGAAAGCAGAATCAGTGGACTTTAAGAAGGGAGAGGAGGTACTGGAGAGTAAAAATAACAGATGTCCATTATATGTCCTTTAATGATTCCTTTCAAATGCCCATCCCCTCCTAACTCCAATAATCACTCTTACCAATATGTGTGTGTATATGTGTATGTGTCTCTTCATCTAGATCTTCCTTCCTTGAATCTATATAAAATATTTGTACATGAAAGGAAAGATTTTATTGTGTATTTCTACTCTTATTTTTTTTAATCTGCATTTTTACATTAAATGAAGTATCATTTTCTTCAACTTGCTTTTTTACACTTAATATTGAAGATCTAATTGTGTTAGTGCATGTAAATCTACTTCCACAATGTAAGTACACAGTAAGCTATCACAAGAAAGCTAGCACCCATAGATTTATTCTTAACCACGACTGAGTAATTTTATATAATATACACATACATCGGTGGATGTAGCTATATTTAACTACAGTGGACTGAGTAGTTGCCTAATTAAAGTTTTTTTTTTCTTTCCTCCTATCCCTGCTTTTAGCATCAACAGTACCAAAATGAACATTCTTGTATAAGTTTATTCAATACACGTGGAAGTATTTTTTTGGGGGGTAAATACTATACTGAGAAGTGGCATCCTGAGATAATGGCACATTTCCTTCAAGATGTCTTTACCAATTTATACCCACAGCAATTTACAGTTTACTTTTATAGCAGTATATGAGATTGTTTGCTCACCTTCTTGCCAATGCTTTATATAATCAACTTATGGTTTTTGCTAATCTAAAGGTTAAAAAATGGTATTGGTTTTTTGTTTTAATTTGAATTTTCCTATTGATTATTGAGACCTATCATCTTCTTATAAATTTATTGTTCTTTTGCTTTTTATTTTTTATGGATCACTTGTGCTATGTCAGTAAAGTTTTCTTTAACTGATCTGTAGAATTTTCTCATGAATTCTGAATACCAATTCTTCGGCTTATTATTTAAGTGATAATACTATTACCTAGTGCATTATTTGTGATTTTAAGTTTACCATTTTTTACCTTCATGGGCTTTTTTCTTTTTAAAACTTGAGATATAACAATATCATATAACAATGTATTAGTTTTAGATGTACAAGATGATGATTTGACATATGTATACATTGCAAAATGGTGATTACAGTAAGTTTGGTTAATATCCATCACCACACATAGTTATAATTTTTTTCTTCTTAGAGTGAAAACTTTTAAGATCAACTATCTTAGTAATTTTCAAATATTCAATGTAGTATTGTTAATTATAGTCATCATACTGTACATTATATTTCAAGATTTGTTTATCTTACAACTGGAAGTTTGTAGCTTTTGGCTGCTTTCACTCATTTTGCTCACCACATCCCCAGTCTCTGGAAACCACTGCTCTGTAATGTGTTCTCTTATCTATGATTTTCTTTTTCTTTCTTTCTTCTTTCTTTCTTTCTTTCTTTCTTTCTTTCTTTCTTTCTTTCTTTCTTCTCTTTCTCTCTTTCTCTCTTTCTCTCTTTCTTTCTTCTTTCTCTTTCTTTTCTTTCTTTCTTGAAACCACTGATCTGTAATGTGTTCTCTTATCTATGAATTTTCTTTCTTCTTTCTTTCTTTCTTTCTTTCGTTCGTTCGTTCGTTTTCTTTCTTTTTTTCTTTTCTTTCTTCTTTCTTTTCTTTCTTTCTTGAAACCACTGATCTGTAATGTGTTTTCTTATCTATGAATTTTCTTTCTTTCTTTCTTTCTTTCTTTCTTTCTTTCTTGCTTTCTTGCTTTCTTGCTTTCTTGCTTTCTTGCTTTCTTGCTTTCTTGCTTTCTTTCTTCTTTCTTTTCTTTCTTCTTTCTTCTTTCTTCTTTTTCTTTCTCTTTATTTCTTTTGCTTTCTTTCAAGATTCCACATATGAGTGAAATCATACAGTATTTGTCTCTGTCTGGATTATTTCACTTAGCATAATGCCCTCAAGGTCCAGAAGCCTTCATGGTTTTGTAAATTTTTGTTACATGATCATAAGCATATGCTTATATTTTTCCTTTAATATCTGCTCAGTTTTATTTTTACATTCTTACATTTGAGACATTAATTCATTTAGAATTTATGTGTGTATGGTATGAGTAAATATCTATCTTCATTTTGTTTTATTTTTAATTTTCTCAACACTACTTTTTTTAAGATTTCATTTACTTATTCATGAGAAACAGAGAGAGGGGGAGGCAGAGGGAGAGGCAGGCTCCGCATGGAGCAAGGAGCCTGATGCTGGATTCGATCCCAGGACCCCGGGATCATGACCTGAGCTGAAGGCAGATGCTCGACCACTGAGCCACCCAGGTGCCCCTTCTCAATACTACTTAATGGGAAGTGTAACTTTTTTTTTTTACTGAGGTGGGGCACACATTAAATTCTTGTGTATGAAGGATCCTGGAGTCAAAATTCTAGGGTTTTATATTTTTTGTTCTACTGCTTGATAGAGTAAAATCTTTTGGTCTTTTTTTGTTAAAATTGTTTTGGCTATTCTGATTCCATAAAAATGAATAATCGATTTGTCAATTGCCATAGGAACAATTTTTGTGCTTTGGGTTTGGGATAGATTGAAATTACAGACAAATAAACAAAAATGAACATTTTTACAGTAGTCAGTGTACCCAAACACTAACACATTATAGCTCTCCATTCATTTTAGTTTTCTTTTATATTATTAAGTAAAGATTTACAAGTATCTTTTCCAAAAAGGTTTAGTATATTTCCTGACAAATGCTTTTTCTAGGAACTTAACAGTTTTTGCTTTTAGATAACTACTATACCAAAAACAATTAATTAAAGGAAGCATTAGTGAAGACATAAAGAAAAATACATATCATTAGTACACAACTTGATGAATTTTCACAAACTAAACCCACCCATGTAACCCTAAGAAAGGTGACCTTTTTTTTTCATATTTTATTGGCATGTTGATAGTCTCTTTTGTGAAATGTCCGTTCAAGTCTTTTTGCCATTTTAAAAATTGCTTTGTCTACTTTTCTCTCAGTAATTTGGAATTTCTTTATAATTTCTTTATATGAGTCTTTCATTGGATATGTTTTATCTGCTTTCTTTTGCTTTTCCACTCTCTTAATAATGTCTTTGATGTACTGAATTTCTTAATTTTGAGAATTCAATTAAACATTTTTTTCTTTTTCATTATTACTTTTCTAGTTCTCTTTAAGAATATATTTCCTATTCCAAGATCATATCTTTTATATATTCCTCTGAAAACTTTGTTTTACCTTTCACATTTAGATCTTCCATCCATTTGGAATTAATTTTTTTTTTATCCAGGGTGAGGTAGGAGGTCAGGATTCATTTTTTCCTGAATGAATATCCAATCCATCTGGCACCATTTATGAATAAGACCATACTTTCTCTTATTACACTGTGTGTCATGTTTGTCATAAAAAAAAAAAAAAGCCCAGTGGCTAAATGTATGGGGGTCTGTTTCTAGACTCTATTCTGTGCCAGGGATTCCTTTGTCTATCTTGGGTTGATACCACATTGTCTTAATTAGTATAACTTCAAAATGGGTCTTGGTATCGGGTAATGTCAATCTACAATCAATGTTCTACTTCCTCAAAGATGCCCTGGCCATTCTTAGGTTTTGTGTTGCAAAGGCTTTTTCGTTTCCATATTAATTTTAAAATTATCTGGCCAATCAAAAGTATTGCTGAAATATTGACAGGAATTGGCTTGAATCTATTGTTTAATTTGGGGAGAATTAATGCAATATTGAGACTTTCAATCCACAAAATTTATTTCGGTCCTTCAAATTTTCTCTGAATAGTGTTTTATACTTTTCGGTATAAAGGTATACATATCCTTTGTTAGATTTTTCAAAGTTTTTTTTGTTTTTGTTCCTGGGTGCTACTATAAATGGTTAATTTTTCTTTTTTTTTTGGTGGCATATAGAAATACAATTAATATGCTAACATTGATCTTGTATCCAGTGACATACTATGCTTAACAATTCTATTAGTTTGTCTATAGATTCTTTTGGATTTTCTAGGCAAACAAACATGACTTCTGTGGATAATGACCTTTCTTCCTTTACAAACATTATATATTTTTTTGTTTTTTATTAAACTGGCTAGTGTTTTCAGTACAACACTGCACAGAAGTTGTGAGTAAGCGTCCTTGTCTCATTTGACGGATGAAAGTTTCAATATTTCACCATTGAATATGACCCTTGCTATAGATTTTTAAAGATGTTATTTATTAATATTAAGAACATTCTTTTCATTCCTGTATTGCTAAGACATTTTACCATAAATGGATGTTAAATTTTATGATATATCTTTTATATATAATTTTGCGGTGATCATATGCAATTGGGTGAAACATATTGGACTTTGTCTATATCACCGGATTCTTTTTCTTATACCTGATTAAAAATGTTTGCATCTCTTAGTTAAGAAATTCGTTGTAATTTTCCTTTAATGTTCTGGTTAGGTTTTGGAACCAAGCTTTTTTATTCTCCAAGTTATGAAGTATCCCTAATTTGCTCTTCATTGAGAGTTTAAGACATGTTTCTTCCTTAAATTCCTGGAGTAAATCAACGTAAAGGCTAAGTAGCTTTCAACCTTTTCTTTTTTTATTGATGAGGATGTTAATTACAGTTTAAATTTCTTTTATATGAGTAGGGTTATTTAGATTTTCTATTTCATCATCTTAGTAAATTTTTTAGTGAAGCTTTCATCTAATCTATTCCTTACAAATTATCAGTTTTATTGATATTCTTATATACTCTTATTTTGTTCATGTCTGGCAAATCTATATATAGTACCTACTTTAAATTTGTGATATTGATAATATGTTTTTTCTCTTTTTTTATAGATCAAACTTACTAAGAGTTTTTAATCAGTTATTCTTTTTCAAAACTCCACAATTTTTGGTGTTGTTTATTATTCTTAATATTTATTCTACTTACTTTTTCTAGACCACAAATTAATCAATTTTTTTAGATTTTATTTATTTATTCATGAGAGACACACAGAGAAAGGCGGAGACATAGCCAGAGGGAGTAGCAGACTCCCCATGGGGAGCCCAATGCGGGACTCGATCCCAGGACCCCAGGATCATGACCTGGACCAAAGGCAGGTGCTCAACCATTGATCCACCCAGGCATCCCTAGACCATAAATTTTTATTATTGTATTTATTATTTCTTTATTTCTATTTCGTTGGGTTTGATTGTTATTTTTCTAGCATCTTAACATTGACATCAGAAGTAACGCTTTTTAGCTTCCTTTCTTGTATATGAAATATATATAAATATAAATAAATAATAAATAACCAGAATGTCTTGAAAATATTGCATTAGCTGCATTCCATAAATTTTGATATGGAATACCTTTATCATTACTTATTTTAAAATATTAACTAATTTTCATTTTGACTTCATTTTTGAGTTATGTTTTTTTTAGAACTACATCTTTAATATCCAGGTATATCAAGTTTTTCTACTCATCTTTTGTTATTGAGTTTTAACTTAATTCCAATCTGATCAAAAGATATAATGTATAACTTTTTAATCTTCTTAAGTCTACTGAGGCTTTCTTTTGCTACAACTTATGGTATCCTGTGATGAATGTTTCCTGTATGCTCGGGGAAAATGTGAATTATGTTTCTATTAGATATAGAGTTCTATCTAGGTTAATTAGGTCAAGTTTGTTAAATGTATGTTGTTGTTGTTGTTGTTGTTGTTGTTGTTTTATGTGCTTACAGATTAAGGATTGTGATGTCTTCCTGTTAGGATAACTCAGAAGATACTCCTTTACTTCATTATCTCCCATATTTCTTGTCTTCAAATCTATATTGTTTGATAGTAATTGTCAAAAACTGTGAAGACTCTGAAATTTTGACCTTCTTGCAAGCTAACAACTTAAGCTACCATGGTTTTATGGATGTTGGTAGAAGACACAGGATTTATGACTCAGAGATATAAAGATTTTCACTTACAGCAGTAATAGTAACCAGAGCATCAGAGTTTTTTTATTGGGCTGAAGCCCAATTCCCACAGGGTGTTGATGTTCACTGCATATCACTTCATTTTAGCCTTACCAAATCACCAGTGCACCCTGCCTAAGCATTTTGGGTGTACGTTGTGAATCAAGGGCCTCCATTGAATCAGTAGCTTTATTTCAGGTGGTAAAAGGGAGAACATTTGTCTGAAAGGGATAGCTGCATTTAATGTATTTGGGCTTCACACAGCTTCTTAAAAATGTAGTTGACAATTTTAATCAGTTCTGAAAAATTTACTTGGATGACAGACTTCTCTTACTTCTCCATAGTCAATATTCTGTTAGTCTCCCCTTTTTAGATTCTGCCTCACAGAGTTTCTCTCACCCCCAACTCCTGAGCTGCTAGGGGCTTATGCTACATTTTTGGCTTATTTATCATTAGCACTATCCTCTTGAGACACCTGTTATTCATATTTTAAATTCTTTTAAAATCTCTTTCTGCTTTCTACCTTTGAAAAATATGTTGATACCTTTACCCATTGTTCTCTTGGTCTGTATGCCTATTTTCTTTTTATTTTTATTTTTTGAGGACTTTTATGGGGAGCTCAGACATAAATAATGTATTTATTCCATCATATATAACTCAAATTCTCCATTCCATTATTTTCTTTTCAAAAATTTTTTTTCATTCCATTATTTTCAATTTTCTTAGTTTATTTGGGTTTTAATATGTCTCTTGTAATTATCAATTAAGTCTATACAAGTCCAAGATAAGTGTCTCTGTAATCTGGATGAGTTTAAACTATTCATATTACATATTCACATTTATTGTCTTTGATAGCTCTTTTTAAATGTTGGATGATTTTATATTTTATATTTAAATTTGCATTTGAGGTTCTTTGCCTCTGATAGGCTTTATGAGAGGGCTGGGAACAACTTGAAGGTTGTATCCACTTTGTTTTAGGGGAGGGTGATAGACAGGATTTGTAACTACATCACTACCTTGTCTCTCTTCCCCAAACTCTTATAATAAATATTCCTGCTGATAGTAAGATATCTCATACCCTGTTGCTTAGCCCCGGGGTTAGGGGATGGTATAGACAACTCTACCTTTCTGGTTTCTTTCACTTTGCTATTCCAGTTGCACACACTGCTCATGTCTTTGGATGTTCTCTGCTCGCGGGTTTTGCCACCATAGTCATGGTACAACCTTCTAGGTCATTACAGCCCTATAGCCTAGAATGTGCTCATTGTTTAGGCCATAATGTGAAGCATACCCTCTCAATCATTCTGTTTTTCAGAATCTAGTGAATTCCTCATACTCTGAGCCACTAAGAGTATTTCAGATTTTAAAAAATATATTATTTATTTATTCATGAAAGATAGATAGATAGATAGATAGATAGATAGATGATAGAGAGAGAGAGGTGGAGACACAGGCAGGGGGAGAAGCAGGCTCCATGCAGGGAGCCTGATGTGGGACTCAATTCTGGTTCTCCAGGATCACGCCCTGGGCCAAAGGCAGGCACTAAACCACTGAGCCACCCAGGGATCCCTATTTATTTCAGTTTTGAGCAATGCTACACATATATTATTTATAGGATCCTGTGCAATGAGGGTGAGACTGCTGATATCAGATGTGATAACTGCCTTCCTAAAACCAGATCTCTGAAGCACCACCATATTTGGATATTTGATGGCTCAGTTATTCGTTAATGAAAATTACTCTCCTGATAAATCCTGACTTTTATATTGACTAGTACAGTTTGAGCTCTCTGTTCCAAAAGCTATTAAGGATTCAACTAAAATTCTCTCAGACAGTATGAATATTATATAACACTATAAAGCACTTGGATTCTCTATGATAATATGGCAGTCCTTCTCTTTAAGAACATACAGCACATCTTTAATTTCTAGATTAGTTTAGACTGATCTAATGTCACCTGTGGTTAGTTTTTTTTTTTCAATCTACAGAATTTTAAAATTCTTACTTTCTGACAAGAGTGCATTTTAAGAATGGTTTGGGATATTGTTCTTATTTATGGTCTACTATGAGCTACTTTGGAGGATAATCTGATAATCCACTTCTCTACTAATAAATTTAAGTTCTTTATTATAGTTATTAGTGGATTAAACTCTTCCATTTTCCTGACTTGTCTACTTTCTGGAAAAATAATCAATTCACTTTTTAAAATTTGTCCTTTAAAAAGTACCCTTATAAAGATTCTTTTTGGTTATCTTTTTTCTCAGTCCTTGGTCTCCAGAGGCTCTGAAAGACTAGCAATGGAAGTGAGTGTGTGCAAAGACTAGAAACACATGCATCTCATGTCTAACATTGACTGGAGTGTTGACAGTTTGTGGTAGATGTAGTTATATTAAATTTAGTGAAGTACAGATATGCCCTGAGTTGTAGAAGACCCAGCTGTATTTAATTTAAATTTATCCTACAAAGGAGTGAAGAATTTTCTAATAGAATGACTGTTTAAAAAGGAGGCTTGTAAGAGGCACCATTAGGATTGCCTGTCAGGGAATTATGGAGGAAAAAGCAAAAGAAAGTGCAAGAAGATGGAGAAAAAGAATGAAGGATAGAAAGTAGAATAGTTTTACAAACTAGCTTCAGAACAGCAAAGCTCTTAAATTACAAATTGATCTTAATCAAGAGCTTAAATTTGGAGACACAGGTTGTATCCCTATATAGCTCCTAGAAATAAATATTCTACATATGTCATCACATAATCACATTATATATCCCCAAATGTTTTTGTATCAACAAAGGTAGAAAAATATGTTTCTTCATATAACCAGAGAAGCACTTGCTGTTGAGGAATGAAATGAGAAATAGTATTGGTCGAGGTTAGAAATACATGGTGGAACCATGCCCTCTATATTTTCTCACCAGGGAATCTATGGTTAACGGCTAGTGCACCCTTACATCAAAGCCATCCTTGGACCCAAGTCTATATCTTTGTAGTTGATATGTGGATAGCAACATGTCATGTGTGATGTGTGTGGTTACATAGATGTAGATCAAAAATCTAGATAGATATTTTTTTCCTGTATGATATTCAGGATGAGTCCCTTCCCTTTCTAGCCCAGTGCTAATGTAGCACATTAGAGTCTCATTCAGAAAAGATTGGGTAAATTTGAGTGGCTAATTACAAACAACTGTCTTAAAGAAGATGCAGAAATAGTGCATGATTGGTCAGGAAAGGAATCTGATGCACATTTATCAGGTCCCATACCTCCAAAAAAGAATTACTAAATTGCATTTGCCTTAGATTCAATGTTTTCTTCATTATCCAACGCCCCCCCCCCCCCCCCCGCCACCCCGGCATTTCATAGTTGTGTAAAGCAAACAAAATCTTATTTTGGAAAGATGAGTAGTTTTCTCTGACCATCACATTCTTTCCAAGACACGTAAAAAAGCATAATTTTGACAGCTAGTTAGCTCCCAAATGGGAATTTATCTACATTTATACCTCATTGAAATGTTATGATTAAATAATTTTAAGTACATGTACAATATGAAATAAGGATTAGATGCAGATACATTTGGGACAATCCAGCATCAGCCAACTGGGAAAATGCTTAACTGTCTCCAGTGTTCTGGCTTGTAATTTATTTTAACTTATTCTGGCCCATTTACAACACTTCTATCTTCACTGAAATAACTTTTGGCCATGCCTAGTCTCAACACCCTTTTTGTTTCCTGCATCTGCTCCCTTTCCTACAAACAGATGTTTAAGAAACAATCAGGATTTCCAAGATCATAGAGACCATAGACCCCTAAGGTATTCCTAAGGCATATATTCTATATATTTTGATTTCTATAGTATTCTTAGTATTTTAATATTTTAAATATTTTTATTTAATAATATTCTAAGATAATTGCATTTATATATTCTGAAAAATTGAAAATGGGTTTATAACAATAATGTTATATGATTTCAGTGTCTCTGGCAGCATTATTGTCACCATCTTGCTTGTGTCCAAGGAAGACCATATATATACATATTTATATATACATGTAATATGTAAAAATATATATATAATTATACATGTGTATGTATATGATGCTATATAAAACTGGAAATTGTTCAGGGACTCAAATAGAGAATGTGGTGGGAGGATTTAACCATCACATACACATACAAAATGAGAAACAAAAAATCGCAAAACACAACTTGCTTTGTAGTAAATATTGCTCCTATTTTGAGTGAATTTCTTGAATAGATATTCTTTTTGTATACCTCAATTAAATATAAAAATAGTAGGAAATATACAATGAAATATTGTTTTGTTTGGTCAACCATACTTTTAAAATTCTTTCACTATTATACTTTGAGTATTAAATTTATTGGCTCATAAAATAGCTAAAACAATGACAATAATTGCAATAAACTATGCAATTGTCCATTGCTAAAACACAAAAGAACCAAGATGATAGAAAATAAGCATCAGATACAAGTAATTGAATTCCCTGATATTAAACCTAACTTGGGTAATGGATATTCAGCAATGAAATACCAACCACTACTTCAGTGTTTTTACATCAGAGCATACCGATTTTGTTGTTTTGTTCTTGTTTAATTTTTAAAACGCAAATATGTAAGATATATAAGTGAATTTTACAAATTCTGTCTATATTAAAGTTGCATTTGAAAGCATATTTTTTTAAGATTATTTATTTGAGATAGAGACAATGAGAGAGAGAGAGAGAAGGGGGACTGGCAGAGGGAGAGAATCTTTAAGCAGACTCCCCACTGAGCACAGAGCAAGATCTCATGACCCTGAGATCATGACCTGAGCTGAAACCAGGAATCTGGCACTGAACCGACTGCACTACCCAGGCATCCCTGAAAACAAATATTTTAAGTTAACACAGGATATGTCAGAATTAATTTAATTCAAAAGGGAGCTATATATTATATAAGCTACAGAACTGCTCTGCATGGTTTTGTCCCACAGAAAGAGTAAGATTTGTCTTGAGAAAGGATAATGGTACAAGTAAGTGGTGACTAGACCATGAAGGAGAGTGTGAGAAAGAAGCTTTACTTCCTATATTCTAAAATCTGAACTACGATCATAGACTTTGTTCTGTATCCATGGATATAAGTTGATAGTGTGTGGAATCTCATGTGATTCTTACAGAAGAATTTCAGAAAACTATGGATAATAAGTGAAAATTAACCAAAGCACCTCCTTTGGTACTAAGTCAGATGTCATTTTGCAGTCTTCACTAATAAGCTCTTGAAGTCAAGGACAACATCTATTCTAATATCAGAAATAGTCCTTTTGTGGTCTTAGTCACATGTGGAGACCCGGGTGGCGTAATGGGATTAAGATGACCCTAAGTAAAAATGAATGCTTTATCTGGGGAGAAAAGTTAACTTATAAAGCCAAGTGAAAATGCTTCTTCCCAAGGAGCCTTTGTATTTAGGTGGAAAATAGAAGCATACTATTGCTTTAATTTTTTTCAACCCAGAAATTGATTTGTTTTCTTTTTTCACTGAGTAAAAGATCCTTTTTGAAAAATGTGTTCAAGGAGTTTTCCAAATTATATGAAATAGTAGTCTAGATAAGTTTTCAAAATAAATGAATAATAAAGATACAAATGGTTCCAATTTTTGTTATAGCTTAGCTTTTTAATGGATGATAAGTATGTCAAAATTATATTATAGAAAGCAGTATAATTTTAGTAAAGAGAGTTTATAATCCTGTTTTAGTCATTGGGAAGTAATTTAATGTACTAAAATTTCCTTTCTGAAATCAAATTTCAATTATAATCCAAACTTAGTATAAGATGTTTAAAAAAAATCTGTTGAGTTTTTGTTCATTTGATGAAAGCCAATTTTACTTGAGCCAAACATCACTTGAGCTCAGAGGTTTTCCATTTATTATTCTGAAAAATTATTGGATGTAGGTGATGATAGAGTTTCAGGGAGAATTACTAACTTTTTCTAGAACTCTTCTTTATTACCAAATAATGAACACATTAGATTACTTGGAAAACAAATTATTTTTTTTTTCTTAAAGAAGTGAACTTTAATTCACAGTCCTACAGAATAAGAAGTTACTGTCCTTGAAACCAGTCTCTTGGGAATGTAGCTCCACAGAATAAAGTTCAAGGTGGCAGATCTGATTCATTTTAAAATTGGTAAAAATCACTGATGCCTCAGAACTCAGTAACTGTTATTGGTGATAGGTAAAGCAGAGGCACTTCAGATTAGTAAAGGGAAGAAATAAGGTAGAATTGGGGTTGTATAAAAAAAGGAAGCAGGAGAAAAAAAACATTCATAAAGAGTTTGTGATCTTTGGTTTCACTGTAACTTGCTCAGAGTTAACTGAACATTCATGTCTAGCTATAGATTAAAAATTGATCAAATTTCTCTTGATTAAAAAAAAAAGAGGGGGCATTCTTAAGGAGAGTCCAGCCTGTCAGAAGGAAGCTCACATCACCAATCAGGAAGGATTTGGGAGGTACCAATAACACACTTTCTTTAGAGGACGAAAGTGGCGCACCATTTCTACACACCACAGATGGGCTTTAATCTCATAACTTTGGCAATTCCACATAAATGACGTTTTACTCACTATAACCTTTTCAGAGACTTGCAGTTCACCAAAACCTTGCAGTTAATGAATTATTTTATTTTGGGAAATTAAGGGCAATACATACTAATGTGTCAGGTTTTTTTCTCATTCTTAGGAAAAGAAAAAAATCAGTGTCTTCTAAAATGTCATAGTAATATACCTACCTGGATTCTTGTTCTCATCGGTTGTCAAAGAGGCCAAAGACAATCACAGCTGTGGTAGTAGAAACACCAACTGAAATTCATTGGCGGTCTTGAGAAATAGGACTTTCCCCATTATTCATATATCTTTAAGAGTTGTGGATACAAATATTTCTTTTCTCCCAGACTGGAGAAGCAGTCTGCAGCCCTCTGGATAAGTTAATCTTTTTACATTCTGTATACATAGAGTGTTAAAAAATTTTCTGAAGCCTTTAAATTAAATCAGGTATGCACTGAAGCACTTATGCAGAACCTGTCACAGAATAGAAATTCAATAAATGCTTTGAATGTAAATATATTTTTATAAATTTTTATAGTTTTTGTACATTGATGTGAATATATAGTTTGTTGATTATTTCCATATCTCCAAATAACCATCCTGATATTGCTTATATTACATTCTCAATTTTCTAATATTTAACATTATTTAGGAGCTTTCTATTTCATTATAGGAAAAGGTAAATTTTGCTTTCTTTCATCCCTATGATTCTATCATATAAACTTTTCCCATTACCTGTTCTCTGTGTCTTTTTTATATAATGTCTTTTTTATATTTTATATAATATGTAATATATGACATATATATTTAGAATGCTAACCAAATCGATAGTTTATTTTATATCCATTTTAAAATAAAATATACTTCATGTTATATATTTTTGTTATATGTAAAAATAACATTGTTTCAATATTATATTAATTTTATATGTATAATTTATTCAATCCTAAATCGAACAGTTACCTAACTCTCTTCTCCTATGCTCAGATACAACAGGTATTTTTATAAATCTCTTCTGGGATCTGATATGGACTGGATTCTCACCTTGCTTGTTAGACTAGACAGCTATTATGTTGTATAATCACTTCACCTTTATCTTAGATATATTGTTTTATTCTTATGTTACATCCCTTGTTTCTTAATGTTCATATCTTCCTTCATCATGAATTATCTTTTCCTTTAAAAGACTTGCAGTAGGGCAGCCGGGGTGGCTCAGCGTTTTAGCGCCGCCTTCAGCCCAGGGTGTGATCCTGGAGACCTGGGATTGAGTCCCACGTTGGGCTCCCTGCATGGAGCCTGCCTCTCCCTCTGCCTGTGTCTCTGCCTCTCTCTCTCTCTCTATGTCTCTCATGAATAAATAAATAAAATCTTAAAAACAAATAAAAGACTTGTAGTAGCTTCCAGAGAAACCAGTGCATGGGAAGTAATTCGTGTGTATGTGTTTATGTGATTGTGCACATCTGAAAATGGCTTTATTTGATTCTCAAAGGATTAAAGGTTTGACTTGTTATAGAAATCTATAGCAGGTGACTCAGTGGTTGAGCATCTGCCTTTGGCTAAAGTCATAATCCTGGGGTTCTGGGATTGAGTCCCACATCCGGCTCCCAATAGGGAGCCTGGTTCTCCCTCTGCCTATGTCTCTGCCTCTCTTTCTGTGTCTCTCCTGAATAAATAAATGAAATCTTTATAAAAAAAGAAATCTAGATTAAAATTTATTTCTCTCAGAATTTTAAAGATGTTTATGTAGTATCCAATGTTACTATGGAGAAAATGCAGGCCATAACAATTCCTAATATTTTTTTATGTGGCCTGGTGTTTTTAATAAAAAGTTGTAAGAACTTCCCTTGTTCCCAGTGTTCTGAAGTTCATAATGACATGTTTTGGTGTCAGTTTATTTTCATCTATTGAGTTGGAAACACAGCTGAATATTGTGTAAATTTTTAATCTAGAAACTGATGTTCTTTGATTTGGAAAACATTTATTGGATTATTTCTCCTTCATATATTTTTGTTTGTTTGTTTGTTTTCATTAGTGGAATTTATTACTTGGATGTTGGAATTCTAGGACTGGACTGGGAATCTAATTTTATTGTATATTACTTTCTTATTTTTATTTGAATTTTAAAAGTGTTTTTGATTTACAAGAAAAGTGAAGATAGTACAGAGAGTTTCCTCACATCCTAAATCCAGATTGTTATAATATTAACATTTACATTAGTAAATTAGTAACAAATAGTACATTAGCTACAATTAATGGCAAAATACTGACACATTATTATTAGCTAAAAATCTATCATTTATTCAGGTTTCCTAGTTTTTATCTAATATCTTTTTCTCTTCAAGAATCTTATCTAGTATACCACATTATATGTAGAGAGCATGTCTCCATGGGCTCCTCTCACTTATGACAATTTCTTAGACTTTCCATATTTCTGATGACCTTGACTGTTTTAAAAAATACTGATCAGTTATTTTGTAGTGTGTTTGTCAACTGGAATTTGTCTGATATTTTCTTATGATAAGAGTGGAGTTATGGATTTGAGGGAGGAAAACCACACAGGTAAAACACCATTTTCAGGATCACATCAAGGGTACATGCTATCAATGACTTTTTCTGTTGATGTCGACCTTGATCATCTGAGATAGTTTTATCACATTTCTGCACTGTAAAGTTATTCTTTTCTCTTCTTTCCATTCTGTGATCTTTGGAAGAAAGTCACAGTGTATAGAGGACTTAGGGAATGAGGAATTATGCTATAGCTCCTTGTGAGTAGGGTATCTACATAAATTATTTGACACTTCCTGATTTCAAATTATACTATAAATCTACAGTAATCAAAACAGTATGAAACTGGCATAAAAAAGGCAGATAGATCAATGGAACAAAACTGAGACCCCCAAAATAAACCCAGGTATATACAGTTAAGTAATAGTATTTGACAAGGGAGCCAAAAATACTCAGTGGGGAAAAGATAGTCTCTTCAATATTTGGATAATTGGATATTTATATGTAAAAGAATGAAGCTAGACCCTTATTTCATTCAAAAAAATTGACTCAAAATAAATTAAAGACTTAAATGTCAGATCTCAAATCATGAAATTCCTAGAAGAAAACATAGGAAAAAATCTCCTTGATATGGGTCTTGGCAATGGTTTTTTGGATATGATACCTAAAGCACAAGTAACAAAATAAAAAATGACAGGAACTACATAAAACTAAAAAGCTTCTGCACAGTGAAAAAATCTCAACAACATGACAAGATGGCCTACAGATAAGGAAAAAATTGCTAACCATATATTTGATAAGAGATTAATATCCAAAATATATAAAGAATTCATGCAACTAACTTAATAGTAAAAGTTCAAATAATATAATTTTTACAATGGGCAAAGGACTTGAATAGACATTTGTTCAAACAAGATTTACGAATGTCCAACAGATACATGAAAAGAAGTTCAATATTACTACTTATTAAGGAAATGCAAATCAAAACCAAAATGAGATATCATCTCATGCTTGTTAGGATGGCCATCATCAAAAAGACAAGAGGTGACAGATACTGGCATGGATGTTGAGAAAAGGGAACCCTGTGCACTCTTGGTGGGATTATAAATTGGTGCAGCCACTATGGAAAACAGTATGAAAGATTCTCAAAAAATTAGCAATAAAATTACCTTTGGATCCAGCATCTCCACTTCTGGGAATATATCTAAGGGAAATATGATCACTAACCTGAAAAGATATCTGCACCTCAGTGTTCAAGCACCATTATTTATAATAGCCAAAATATGGAAACAGCATGTCTATTGATGGGTGAATGGGTAAAGACATTGTGGTACATATAAACAATGGAACATTACTCAGCCATTGAAAAAAATGAAGAAATCCTACCATTTGTGACAACATGGATGGACTTTAAGAGCATTATGCTAAGTGAAATAAATCAGACAGAGAAAGACAAAAATTGCATAATCCTACTTACATTTAAAGTCTGAAAAACCACAAAACTCCTAGAAAAAGATCAGACTAATGGTGATCACAAATATTATGGGGGTAATAGATAAAGGTGGCTAAAAGGTACAAAATTCCAGTTATGAGATAAATAAGTATCAGGGTTCTAATGTACAATAATGATGACTATGTTTACCACTGTTGTATGATATATAGGAAAGTTGTTAAGAGTAAATCCAAAGAGTTCTCATTACAGGGAAGAATAAAAATTTTTTTTCCAAATCTTTTTATTGCATCTATAAATGATGGTGGATGCCAACTAACCGTCCTGTGGTAATCACTTTACAATATATGTAAATCAAGTCTTATGATGTACACCTGAAACTTACACAGTGATGTATGTCAATTATACCTTGAGAAAACTGGAAAAAATTATTTGGAATTTTTCTGCATGTAAAATTTGTCTTTTCTCCCCTATTAATTTATTTATTCAATCATTGATTTATATCAGTGTGGACTATTTGTATCAGTGTGGACTCAGATATTTACCTTATACTTTGTGTTATAATCTAGTACTACTTTATTTATGTTTCTCAAATTGTTGCAGCTTTGAACATTTTATATGATTTCATTTTATCCAACTTAAGTGTTCCTATTAGTCCTGGTTCCAGCTGAGGGCATCTGCTCCTAGGCTTGTGCTCCTGGTAAGCTGTGATTCTTTGTATTTTCCTGTTTCTCCAATTTTAAGGATGCCAATTTTCCATAACTTCAGTCCTTGTATGGATCTAAGAATTGTTGGCTTCCAGTTTTTCAGGAAAACTTTTCAGTTTTTCTTTTTGTGAGAGTAGGATTTATGCCTTCCAAGCTCTTTACATGTCTAATTAGAAATTGAAAGTTGACTGTAATTTGTTATAAATGCTGTCTCTATTATTTTACTGGAGTTTTGGAAGGAATAAAAGAGAACATGCATGTCAGTTCACTATGTTACTTGACAGTCAGTTTATCCTTTATACTTCTTTCATTTGATTCTTATTTTTCTCCTTCCTTCCTTCTTTCCTTCCTTCCTTCCTCTTTCTAAATTTCTGTTACTAACCTCATATGGTCTTTGAATAGACAATAATGCCACGCAAAAACATGTACCAGTCCAGCCATAGGCACATAGTTTCCTAACATATTCAGACACAAAGTAAAACAAGCAATTTTGGTAGATTTTGATTGATACACTATTTTTGTAGCATATTTGTTACTCATAAATGATAATTTTAATAAAAACTTAAATTATAACATTAATTCACTCAATCATGAATGTTTTGAGAAAATCTCTTCTAAGGTCCACAGATACATATATTAATGTTGTAGTTGAATAAATAAATAAAATCTTAAAAAACCACAGATATTAATGTTATAGTTTGATACTTAGAATCTTGGAAGGAGGACATATCCTACACAAATGTAATGAGATGATACTGTGAAGGGAATATAAGTAGAGCACTAAGAATATGGAAATGTTCTATTCCTGCCATCGTACAATGGGGATAAATTTCCAGAGGTGGAGCCATGTGAACTAGATATTTAAGGAGAAAGATAAGCTCACTGAATAGACAGACAGAACAAGACCATCTGTCAAGAAGAAGAAAAAGGAAATCTGTTTAGGAGCAAAGAATGAAAGAACATAATGTATTTATAGAAAGGTAATTTGTTAGTAGAAGATATAGTTGGTAGGTATCCTGGGATCAGATTATAAATTTTTATTTGGAATACTGAGGGGTTTGTAACTTATCATGTAAACCAGGGAACAGCCAAATATGGTCAGTTTTGTTGTGGTTCATATTGTTTTTGTTTAGAATGACAAATATGGACATAGTGCAGTAACTGGATGGGGAAGGGAGAGACAGAGAGGATGAAGAAAGCCAGAACACCAGTTAGGAGCTATTCATAATCTTAGAGCAAAACTATGAGGACCTGAATTAAAGCAACATTTGTAAGTGTGTTAGTAGAACCATAGGAGAAGGAGCTAGAAGCAGATCTGAGATTCAATTCAGATATAGAGCCAATAAGGCTTGGTAATGAATTCAATGTGGTTGAAAAGGAATCTCTGAAATTTCTAGTTAATGACAGTGAATGACAAGGCTGTTAACCATGATTGAAGTAAAAGCAGAAGAAAGTTCATGCAGTTGGGTTGGGCAGAAAACTAGTTAAGATTAGAATATGTAATTATTAAAAGATGAAGGAATCAATAACAGTTAAAAAAGGTTTGAAGCTCAGGAGACCATCAAAATAAATACATTTTTTCTCTGTTAGTTCTTGAGCATCCATAACTGGCACCAGATTTGAAGGCTTTTCTCTAAAGCTATCAAATAAAATGTATTGTGTTTTACGCTCCATCACCTGGGAATCTATCTTCTCTGGAATGCTACCTACTAGAGAACATGAGTCTTGCCTTGTTTAGGCTCATTTCCTCCGGAACCTGGCAGGAGATCTGGCAGGAGTGGATGCTCTATAAATATTTGATTGACTTGAGATATAGTATAACTTTAAAATATTTTTCTTCTCCATGAGAACAGCTATTACATTATATTAGCAGAGAATGGTAACATATAATATGAGGCATTCTGGGAAATTGGTCAATGTCAACTAAGATGTGAACTTTATTTATATTTATCTTTTTATTGAAATATAGTTAACATACAGTATTATATTACTATCAGATGTACAATACGATGATTCAACAATTCTATACATTACTCAGTGCTCATCAAGATAAGTGCACTCTTGATCCCCTTTGTAAATTCCACCCATACCTCATCAACTTCCCCTCTAGTGACAACTAGTTTGTTCTTTATATTTAAGAGGCTAACTGGGATGATGGGCATTAAGGAGGGCACTTGTGATGAGCCCTGGATGTTATACGTAAGTGATGATTCACCAAATTCTACTCTTGAAACGAATACTACACTATATACTAACTAAATAGAATTTAAATAAAAACTTTAAAAAAAAGAGTCTTTTTAAAGACAAACACCATATGATTTCACTCACGTGGAATTTAAGAGACAATACAAATGCAAAAACAAAGAAAAAAATGACAAAAAGAAAAAAGACAATGACAGAGACTTAAATACTAAGCACGTGAACTTTCAAATGGTACCTAATCAGATGAGCGTTTGCATTTGCAGGTGGGTCACAACGAAGGGGGTACAGGCCCAAAGTCCCCAAATTTGGCTACTACTGTAATTTCATGCAACTTGCTTGAAAGTTCATGTTTCTGGGTTCTAGGCCACAAACAATGAGATTCTGATCTCTAGGGAAGTTAGCTGTTTGTAATTATATAACTATACTGGTGTTGATATAGAATTTGAATTAGTTTGCTTATTTTTTCTGCTCATATATCTATGACCAATGATGAGTAAAATACCATTCAACAGCCTTCTGTAAGATTTCTCAGTTTTAATGTGTTAATTTATTCATATGTCTCCAAGAGAGGGACAGAACATAGCACATTCATCAAGTTGATTTAATCATCTTCTTCTGCAGATTACCTATTAGGACCAAGGTTTGGGGAAAAAATTTGAATTTGTGGTAATTAGGCAGGGATCTATTACCAAGTCCAACATCTAATTTTGGGGCAGAATTATCAGCAAAGTTAATTTGGTGCTAAGTCAAAGAAGTTACTGATCCAGGGCTCTCTGAAATTTCCCTTCGTAGAAGCAAAAATGGATTGTAGTTAGGGAATGTTGCCTATCACCTGAATTTACTGAATTAAAGAGGTCTTCCAAGGATGGGAATCAAAGCATATCCCAGGGGATCCCTGGGTGGCACAGCGGTTTAGAGCCTGCCTTTGGCCCAGGGCGCGATCCTGGAGACCCGGGATCGAATCCCACGTCGGGTTCCCGGTGCATGGAGCCTGCTTCTCCCTCTGCCTGTGTCTCTGCCTCTCTCTCTCTCTCTGTGTGTGACTATCATAAATAAATAAAAATTATTAAAAAACAAAAAAACAACAACAAAAAAAAAACAAAGCATATCCCAGGAACCGGGTGTTTGGCTGCACATCTAATAGCCTTAAATCTTAGTTCTTGTTCCAAATCAGTACATTTAGATGGAATAAAAAGAATAATGTTTTACACTATTAGAAAACACAGAAAAATGAGTGTGATTTTGATGAAAAGTGTTTTAGGACCAGGATATAATGATTATAGATATACATTTACTGCAAGTGATCTATCATACATGAAGATGATAATTCTTGCCCAGAACTAGCAGAACAAATATTTCACACAGAGTACTGACATGTGTTTATAGGTTAAAGTAGCATTACAGGGAATGGAAGTAATTTTTTCCTCTAGGGTTTTCTTTTCTTTTCTTGCTTTCTTTTGGTTTAGTTTTGACCTTGTACTGTATGCTATCCAAATGATGAAAGTATCCCAAACCAATGGTTTATCTTCACATCTTAAGATATTAGATTATGCCTAAATTGTCTTCATTACATCCTACTGAGTGCAGCACACTTAATAAACGTCAACTATACAACTAGCACCTGCAGGAATACGACATGAAAAATAGGATGATTTATTCTATGAAAACTGCTTCTCCATTTGTAGTAAAGATAAGCTATAGTCAATTTATCTGAAATTCTGATATTACTTTTGATATTACTCATAAATGATATCTCATTATATTCACACATATTAATGAATATAACAGTGAATGTTTACATCTACTTAAACAATAACACACTAAAACCTTTGGGGTTTGAATTATCCTTGATAAAGTTGAGAAAAATTAGAAGATTAAACTCTTAATTGAAGAGTTTATTGCTCATTTCTTATACAAAGATAAATATTGTGTAGTCAGTCATTTCATAATAAACCTATTTTAAATCATTTCATTAAAATGTCCAAATCAACACAAATATTCTTTCACACTAAATGAAGAATCTTATTAAACAGATCCAAATATTTTCTTTGTGTTTACCCTAGGACTGGCTACCAATAGATTTTATGTAAGTGATGGAAATAGCAGGCTAAAGATTCCATGCAATAAACCATATTCTCCCCTCCCCAAACCTGGTAAAAAAAAAAATAGGGTATTAAATTTGTTAAAAGTTGTCACTGAAGATATGGAGATTAGATTTTATGCCATAGCCAAGACCACAAATGCACACTTGTTTATAATATCATATTACCTCATTACATAAATACTTAGCATCACTGTTTAACACTTAAAACTAAATCTTTGGAGAGAAAGGCACACTTAAGGGTGAATAAAATATTATAACAATAAATACTCACTTTCTGCATATATAGCTTAAGCTAAATATTGTCTTTTCTGGAATTGTTCTAATAAATTGATTTTAACGTCAGAATCTGAGTGTAAACTTGGCATATAGAAATAAAATCTTAGAGCTGTGATTATTTTTCTCGTCACTCTGTGTTATAAATTTCTAAAATGGAAACCATAGGACTTATACAAGAAAAATGAATTGCTAGAAATACGACCACAGGAAAAATGTTAGTAGCTTGGGTTTATGTTGTTTTCACTAGAGGTAATACTTATTTGATAATGAAAATACATTAGAAAACCTATAATGTCGTCAGGGGTAGGTAAAAGTAACATCGTTATATTCCTGAATAGAGCTATTTTAGTTTTCACATATAACTTATTTCAAATATATATTTTCAGTTATTATCTACTTTAGACATCATTTTTTAAAAAAAACATAAAAGCAAAATCAATGGACTTAAGAATTACTTGTGCTACTTTAAAAGAACTAAATTAATTATAACAAACATATTAAGTTAAATTAGTCACTGCTGTTTATTTATACAAATGTTGATATTAGCATATAGAAAATATTGGGCATCCTTCTTGTTCTCTTCCCTCCTGTTTTTTGCCCATCATAACTAAAAATATAAACAAATATAAATATTAATAAAAATTTAAAACTAATGTATTTCTTTCACAAAGCAAGTTTTTTTTTTAAAAGATTTTATTTATTTATTCATGAGAGACACAGAGAGAGAGAGAGGCAGAGACACAGGCAGAGGGAGAAGCAGGCTCCATGCAGGGAGCCTGACGCAGGACTCGATCCCATGACTCTAGGATCATGCCCTGAGCTGAAGGCAGATGCCCAACCTCTGAGCCACCCAGGCGTCCCTCACAAAGCAAGTTCTTTTTTTTTTTTTTTAAAGATTTTATTTATTTATTCTTAGAGACGCAGAGAGAGAGGCAGAGACACAGGCAGAGGGAGAAGCAGGCTCCATGCAGAGAGCCTGATGTGGGACTCGATCTAGGGTCTCCAGGATCACACCCTGGGCTGCAGGCCGCGCTAAACCGCTGTGCCACCGGGGCTGCCCACAAAACAAGTTCTTAATAAATACTTTTTAGTGAATGAATGAATAATTAAAAATCAATAATAAATCCCAACATGGGATTTTTTTATATTACTAGTGGTATTTTGATATTTTTTAGAATATAAATAATCAAGAGGTTATTATACGGTCATAGTAAAGCTATACTATAATATGTAACTCTCAGGTTACCCTCCCTAACCTGAGGAAGAGAGTAAAACATAAGTATTAAAATTGGAGGGGAAGGGTAACTGTAATATTGAGTGGCATGTTACAAAACTGGCCAAACATTTGTTAAAAGACTGAATTGGACAACATAAAAGATCTTGAGGGATAACAAGGAGGCTAATTGGTTAATCAATCTACCCTGTGCTGAAGCCCTTCTGCTACTTTCTGTATCTTTTAATCTGTTTCTTTTCTTTTATAGATTTTATAGACTTTTATAGATTTATTAGTATAAAAATTATATTTCTCTGGCCTCGCCTACCCCTGTTCTTTCGACTTTCTGTACTTTAATTGTCTCCTGTTCCAACTTATCTTGAAAAGTCTTCTGTTGCTCCTGATGGCCAAAGAAGCTGTTGTATTGCCAGGACCTTCTAAGGACACCGCTATGGCACTTACCGTGGTCTGTCAATATTTTCTCAAGACCATAGGTACTGGATGATAAAGATTCTTAGGTCCATATCAAACGTAGGTATGTTAAATATCTTTAATTGATGAGGGTATTCATGTTGCTACAGATTCACATCAATGTCTCCTCAAGTCTGTTTGTTATATGCGACATCAAATATCCTGCCATTTGCATTGGAAAGTGACACTTCTAATCACTGCAATATGATGCCTTCTCTTATTGTTCCTCAGGGATTTTGGTAAAATCATTAATTTTCAGTTTTTCCTTGCCTGTTCATTAAATTCTTTTCACTCAGGCATGAATCCCTACAAGCCTGATCTGAGAGCAGTATGGAACAGACATTATGCCATATTTCAGAATCACTTTTTCTTCTGGAAGTAACTTGATTTCCCTGGCTCCAACTTTCTCTAGGACTCACTCCTATTCAGGCAGCACCTCAGTCTGTGTGTAAACAGAGTCCTAGCTGACCCACAAGAAGGGGTTCTCCAAACATCCCATTATGTCTTCAGTCCTAGAGTGAATCGAGATGGCACTCAATGCAAGAGCGTCTCCTATGTATAAAATGCTCTCCAAAACCCAAATCAAATTAAGAAATCTTTTATTGCCATTTCTTCCTTTCATTATTAGCAATTATCATGCCACTCTAACTATAAAAACATAATTCACTAAAAACACAATTATAATTTTAAGTAATGGCTAATTAGTAATGTAGTTTAATACTGTAGTTTTGCTCACTTTCATTCATAATTAATCCTATTACAGTTTCCTTCTTCCCACAAAGCTGTTATGGCTAAAAACAAATATGGGCTAATATCTGTGGCAGGAAAAGACTAATTAAAACTACTTAATTAGATTTTGATGAGTACATACTTTATCAAAGCAGATTTTTTGAGCTAAAACTTTTCTGTCTTTATTCTAGCTATTTATCTTCTCAGTGTTTGAAAACCTAGCTGTTAAATTCACCTATGAGTTTCATTTTGACATGGATAATGGATTCAGATAATATTTCCACCTATGATCATGCCAGATATATACTACTAGCCCCTCTAGCCTAACTCTCCTCTTTGCACCACGACATGGGTGCAAGCTGAACTACATGATTATATTGAAGAGATGCCTTAGTGAAGATCCTTGAGTTAGGTTCAGCTTTTTAAGCTAATTTCTCTGGCTGAAAATCAGGAGGAAAGAACAGAGTGGAATCAGAGCAACTTATTCCTCTGGTTGGTTACCTGTGTGATGGCTTCCCATTGGCTACGCCCCTAGACTAAAGGAAGCCCTTCTCTCAAGGCGGTTTTTACATACATGTTTCTCTTCTGGTAGGTTCTAGTAACTGCCCCTTCTCTTGTCCCTTTGGGCTTATGGATCATGCACAGTCCTTTGTAGATCCTCTTTACTCCAGTAACATTTTGTAAATAGTCCCTATGTAAATGAACTCTTCTTGAATTTTCCTTGTTTGAAGGTACTTTTTTTTTTTTTTTTTCTTATTGGGGCCCTGGCGAATACGCTAAGCTAAGGCATAGGGTCTTAACGTTAATACCAGATTATCTTAAGTTTACCTTAAGTTTATATTAGAACTGTAAATACCCTGATTGATAAATATATTCTTGAGGCACACATTAGTCTCTGTGGAGTTCTTAATCTACCACCGTAGACTCAACACTTCTTTTATTCTGGAAGGAAATAAGGTGATCGTTGGAAAAGAAATATGATTAGGAATTTGGTTTCTTCTAACTGATTAAGGTTTTCTGGTGAACCACATTCATGTAGGATACTCTATCCACCTATTAGAGTAGTGACTATTTTGAGAGAATTCAAATTTAGATAACCACTGTTATTTAAGATATTGCTTTTTCTTAAAAGAAATCTCCATTATCAATGTCTTCACTCCTTATGAGTTTCTTTTTCCTCCTCCTATGAAGAAGGAAATTTCCTTTCTTTTTCCTTCTCCTATGAGGAATTTCTGCTGTGACAGAAATTAGGGTTTGAACATCATTCTGTGCTCCTCTGTCTTTCTCATCACAGAAATTTAATCAACTACAAAATCTCAGTAATTCCATCTCCTGTTCTGGAACTTACTCTCCAACTCCTCCGCTAGAAACCTAGTTTAGGCAATGTTTATCCAAAATAAATTCTAAAATTGCAAATCTGAACATCTAACTCTCCTTAACACCATCGATAACTTCTTTGCCCTTAGGATAAAACCCAAATGTCCTTACTTCGGTGGTAAGAACTTTGATGATTTAGCTCATACCTGTCTTAGCTTCATTTCTTAAAACTTACACGTTAAGCTCCAACCATACTGAATATCTTTCAATTTTTTGTACGGTCTTTGCCACAGTTTCTCATTAAAGTGGGCCTTTGGAGAAGAAATGTGTGGGAAATATCAGGAAGGGAGACAGAACATAAAGACTCCTAACTCTGGGAAATGAACTAGGGGTGGTGGAAGGGGAGGAGGGCGGGGGGTAGGGGTGAATGGGTTACGGGCACTGAGGGGGACACTTGATGGGATGAGCACTGGGTGTTATTCTGTATGTTGGTAAATTGAACACCAATAAAAATTAATTTATTAAAAAAATAATAAAGTGGGCCTTCACATTTGTCTGCAAATATCTTCCCATGCTTGATCCCAATGATATATGCGCCCCCCTTGCAAAATCCTGAAATATTTTGCCATGTTGGGAAGAATTTAGTTGCAAGTCACTGAATATCTAACTAATGGTGGCCTACACCAGAAGGATATCTATTGTTTTTTAGAACATAGAGAGGTAAACAGTTCTAGTTTGAGTTTCTGCCTCAACCAAGAACTCTGGCACTTTCTATCATTCTGTCTTTTCACATCATCATGCTGCCTTCCATCCTGAAATCTGTCGCTCTCTGTTCACATGTTCCATACACTAGTTCTTAACATCAGAGAGTGAACACTCGTATTCAGAAGCAGGAATGACAGCATGAGAAAGAGAATACTTGCTTTTACCTCATGCATCTTTCCAGAATCAGGGAGAAAACCTTTTCCTAAGCCTTCAGTTGACTTTCTCTCATGGCTTATTCAGAGTGGGATATTTTGCCCACTTATAACCAATCACTTGCATAAGATGGCTGGAATTGGCTCCTATTAGTCATGATTCACCCTGTAGGACTAGTTAGGCCTGAATAAACATGGGATCTTTAATAAGGAAGAAGGAATGGCTGTGAGTCAGTAACTGGTGATGTCTGCTGAGCTGAGTCTACCTCTGCAGCCTTCCTCCTGCTGCTGCAGGATCCCTCTCCATGTTCCCCATCCCTTCAGTCTAATTCTACTCACTCTCTATATTCCAGTTATACTGAACTGCTTTTAGTTTCTAGAATGTTCCATGGGCTCTTGGCATCCATGCACTTCTGCACTGGGTGCCTACAACAGTCTTTCCCTTTGCCCAGCTAATGTCTCTTAATCTTTCAGTTCTCACCTGTGACATCGTTTGCATGGTCATTACATTGTGCACAAATCAAGTGACAGGACCCTCCTTGTAAGTAGTAATTCTCCCAATCACAGATCCTGCGAGACTATACTGCCTATATACAATATTCTGGTGTAATTGTTAAGTTCCCCTTCCTCCTTCTTATTTGCATTGAGCCCGTGAACCCCTTTTGGCTTGTTCAATAAAGAATTTGTCTCAAGAAAGGGAAGTTATGGCAGAGAAATGTTTTTGAGTTTCAAGAGCTGAGGGCTGAGGGATCTCAGAAGACAGAGATTTGGACTAAGGCTTCTATAGTTACTGACTCTGTCCAGAAATGATTCCCTGGATTGGGTGGGAGAAGATTTGCAGGGGAAGCCAGAGAGGGTGTGTGCTGACATGTGTTCCTGAAAATGGAGTTATGAGCCTGGCAGCGGAGGGCACAACAGGTAGTTCACATGAGTCTGAGAGAAGAGGCCTTGCCTGGCAGACTCAGGAAAGCTGGCAAGACCTCAGTTTCCCCACCTGTAGAGGAGTAGAAATGCCTGTGTGATGTACTTAGGCAGAGGGATCTGAGCACCCTCATGTAGTGAGAGGCTTTGGGTGATATCTGAGTGTCAGAGATCGGCATGGAAAAGATGAAGAGGCTCAGATGGCTCCATTAAGTGGCTCTTCATTCCAAGTGACTTGGGAGCATAAAGTACCGCTTACCCAAGGGGGATAGCAAAGGGACAGAGAGCCTGACAGGGCTTTGTGGCTTGAACAAGGTCTCCAGAGTGACAGGTGAGGATGGATGAAAGAACATTTGACAGAAGGGTATCTCGGGAAATGCTGCTGTGCATAGGGGTGGCCTGGGCCAGGGCTGCTTGGCAATCCCTGGGCGCCTCATGAACTCCTGAGCACACAGTCCCAGGAAAAGCAAGGAGAGCAGTAGAGAGTTGGTGCTCAATTGATTAAATTTCTATTAACTAATATAATGGGGACTTAAAAGAGACATTAAATTATAATGGAAAAAATATATTCCTGCTTATTGCAATTCTTTCCTGTAATATCTGAGCACTTGCCTAAGTCATGGGGTCTTTGGGCATAAGCCTCTTGTGGTTGTAGCTGCAAAACCAGAACCTGGTTCAGGGCAGACAAATGCTTGAAAAGTATTGTGGGAATCAATCAGTAATAAGACAGCATGGTGGTAGAGAGTAATTTGTAATGTTTTACACACGAAGAGAGGATTCGAGAAAATAAATACCACTATGGATTAAATCTCCATTTAGTTTAGAAACAATATTCAAATTCTTACTGCTGTAACTAATATCCTATCAAAATACTTTACAAGAAAAAAGTCACTCAAACATCAAATGTGTTTGTGCATGTCTATGTAATTCATACTTCAAAGAGCACGCAAAAATTCTTCAGAAACCCCAGGTATGTGTCTTATGATGGAGTTGTACACTCAAGATAAGCTTTTATGCGGATGTATATCCACATGTATTTTACAAATATGTAATATTGGAAGTGAGGCAATTACACTACACGTATTCATTCTTTGTTGAATTTTGAGCTTGAGAAATATAATAATTTGAGCAGAAGATTAAACTCTGGCTGAAATACCATCATGCTTCCAGTAGAAATTGAGCAAATTTCAGTTTGAAAAGAGTCGAATATTCTAGAAAACCAGGAATCTAATAACCAAGAACATGTAAGGTTCCAATAATATAATTCCTCTTAACAATCATTAAGTACCTAGCTCTGTGGTTACCCATTCTTTACCTTTCACGTGGAAAAAAAAACAAAAAATGACAACTTCCTGTTCAAAGTATTGAGAAATAAAAAAAATAACCCACCGGCTTGGAACAAACTTGTTTGCAGTCTGAAAGCATTATATATTTATATTGTTCTTCCCAAAATGAAGAAAGATAACTCAGAAATAGAGGAGGAAAGCAAACAAGTAAAAGAGAGGAAGTAATCACACAACATATTACAACTTCCCATGCGATGTTAGATTATTGTAGGAGAGCCAGCTGGCGAAATTATTGGTCTTTCACTGTTTTCACTGCTAGTTTCAAATTTGGTTTAAGCCTCTAGGGAAATGAGTTTGAATGTCTCATCTCATTCCTAGAAGCAACAAATCTCAGGGAAAAAAAAAAAAAAATCCGCTCAGCTGCACAGGGAGCGAGGAGAGGCCGGCAGTGCGTTCAGGGCCTGACCTGCATCTTCCATCCAGGGTCTGGCGGGGCCTAGGCCTGTGCCTGTGTGAGTCTTTCTCAAAGAGCTAATTAGCCCCTTGGAGCCTCTGCCTCTCCGCGTGGATTCACGGGAGCTTTTCCCTTCAGCTGCGCTGGCATATGCCAGGCTGGTGGTGTACCTGCCCCCAAGTAACCGCTTCCCTCGGAGAGAATGAGTGATGTTTGGCAAAATAAAATAAGACTGGGGTGGACGGGGATCCCTGGGTGGCGCAGCGGTTTAGCGCCTGCCTTTGGCCCAGGGCGCGATCCTGGAGACCCGGGATCGAATCCCATATCGGGCTCCCGGTGCATGGAGCCTGCTTCTCCCTCTGCCTGTGTCTCTGCCTCTCTCTCTCTGTGTGACTATCATAAATAAATAAAATTTAAAAAAAAATTAAAAAAAAAAGACTGGGGTGGACGATGGGAGAGGATGCTGGCAAACTGCGAGGCAGCGCTGGGCCACCCCCTCTCTGCGGCCCTTGGGGTCCTCCCCGAGGGTTCGGTGCAGAAGGGGGCCTAAGTAGTAGGAGATGATCAGTTCTTCCCACCGAGTGTCTGCCATATTTTAATTGTTTCATAACTGTGACTTCACTTAAATTTATGCAGAGCATCCCCATGCAATAAGCTACTCCTGTTGCTCCTGCCTCCTTCTTTCAGCTGAGAGAGGAAGCGATTTTCCCAGGAAGAGAACGCAGCAGAGTCAGGTAAGAACTGGCCTGCTCACTCCTGGGCCAGCCATCTGCGGGGATACCCGGCCATAAGCTAATGCTATGTACTTTGATTCCACGGAGAATCCAAATATATATGAGTTAAAAGCCAAAACTACATTGCCTCCCGCGATATGTTATAGTTAGTAGTGCTATACAAGCCCTAATGTTAAAAAAAAGAATGAGATGGGGCACCTGGGTGGTTCAGTGGTTGAGAGTCTGCCTTCTGCTCAGGGTCTGATCCTGGGGTCCTGGGATCGAGTCCTACATCAGGCTTCCCACAGGGAGTCTGCTTCTCCCAATGCTTATGTCTCTGTCTCCCCCTCTGTGTCTCTCATGAATTTAAAAAAAAGAAGAAGAAGAAGAAGGAGATAGCCAGGTGTCTGCATGTATTTGGAATCTGTGCAGCACAGGTTCAGGTGGTCAGCATCAGGTCAGAATTAGGGGCGCTGTTCAGCCAGAATCTCAGGAATACCCAAGGACGGCTGGGCTTTCATTTATTTATTTCTAAAGATTTTATTTACTCATTCATCAGGAACACACACACACACACACACACACACACACACAGAGAGAGAGAGAGAGGCAGAGACACAAGCGGGAGAAGCAGGTTCCACGCAGGGAGCTCAAGGTGGGACTCGATCCCAGGTCTCCAGGATCAGGCCCTGGACTGACGGCAGTGCTAAACTGCTGAGCCAACCCGGCTGCCCGACAGCTGGGCTTTAATACAATTAAACAGCCAAGCAAAACTACTCTGTGCTGGTGTTTCTTTCTTCAATTATGTAATTGAATTGTGTTTGAGCATTGGCTCCCAATGCCTGAACTGTGGTCAATTATTGAGACAACAAGAAGCCCAGAGACAGACATTTTTGTTAAAAGAACAAAATATTTCACATAAATTTATGAAGTATTAGCTGAACTTTGAGATGAATAAAATATGTGAAGCATTCCAGCAAGCCAGTCATATTTGAGCCATGTCACCTTGCACAATATCCTTTTGTTGCCTATAAATCATTGCTCCATCCTAATAAGGAAATGACTCTGGGTAATAACGATATGGTCTTTTTCCCCCTCTTAGTAATGAGTACATTAGTCTGATACAACAGGAAAATCTGTTTTATATTCTTTCTCTGGCATGAAGCTATAAACAAGTATTCCAGGACAACTTACAAAGAATTTAGCAAAACTTGCGTCTTGGAATGTGCAACATTTCTGAGTCATTCCATTCCATTGGACTTTTGCCGGGTTGCATATTTCAGATCTAAAGCATATTTAAACAGCCTACGGTGACCTCACGTCACCCCCCAGAGACGTACTTCCTCCCCATGTCTGATAAGCGGTGGCAAGAAAGCTGTGAAGGATGTGAGTGGAAGCTCCTCATTCCCATTAGCTCTGATATCCTCTGAGCCAAAATATCTTCCACATTATCACCATGACTCGTTGGCTGTAGTAAGGCCCTTGAGGGTCATCCATGGAAGGAAGCATTTCTGATAATCTGTTCGTAAATATCGAAATAACGTAATACTCAGGGAACATGCATTTTAAATTTCTATTATCTTTACTAATGACTGTTCTCACTCTCTCAGCCTAACTAGAGTTATTATAGCAGGCTGTAAGGCGATGGGCCAATGGAAACCCCATCCTGCTGGAGGGTAACGGACATGCAAATGAAATCATAATATCAAGAATAAATAATGAGGCACAAATGCCATGATTAACTCTGCTGAGCATGAGGTCTCTAGGCACCTTCACATGAGAGTCCATCCTTAAGGGAGATCTTTTGGCAACAAGGAAATGGTTTCCTGAGGAGAACTCCTTCCATTTGTTCTTCCATCGAGGAAGCTCTATTCTGTCTTTTGCGGTGAAGACTCCAACATCAGAGGGGAAGAAACTTCCTTGTAGAAGTTGCTTTAGCTAACTAAGGATGTGTCTCAGCTCGCACTGCTATAACAAAATATGGTAGCACAAGTGGTTTAAACAAGAGGCATTTATTTTCTCATGATTCTAGAGGCTGGGAGGTCCAAGGTCTAGGCGCCAGCAGATCCAGTTCTCAGTGAAGGCTCTACTGCCACCTCTGTGTGCTCACATGACCTCTTTGTGAGTAGGTGGAAAGGGAATGAATATCTCACCTTCTCATCACTTCATCTAAACCTGAGTATCCAGCAATGGCCCCCATTTCTAAATGCCACCACATTGGGGATTAGGGCTCCAGCATATGGATCTTATGGAAACATAAGTCAATCCACTTACAAGTGTGGTGAGCTTTGTCTCACAGAAGGTCCCTCTCTGCCACAGGTGCTTCCTTTTAGGTACAGCCCTCTCACCCTCCACTCACACAGTACAGTAAGTTAGCTGGGCACTGGGATTCTGGAGAGCTACAAAAAATTAGAATTTTACAGAAGATTTCTAAGTTGATGTTATTACTAACTCTCCTTCTGAAGAGTTTAGGACTCATTTCATGCCTATCAGTGGGATAAAACTATACTAACTCTACTGCATTCCATTTTAGAGAATGAGAGAATTCTGATCAGATTGTCGGAATCAGGTGAGCATGGGCACTGAAAGGTCTTTAAAATTGCACATGACAGTTTGATAACTTGCCAAGGACAAGTTTCGTGATGATGACAGATGGCTTTACACACCAAGAGATATGCTATCACTTTATTTGCAAATATTAGACTCATAATTTGTCAACATGGCAGAATGAATCACATTACTCATTACTTGGGTTTTCATCTAATAACAATAAGTAGAAAAAAAGAGCAAGTGTTATAGACTTTGAAATACTACAAACATCACACATCATAAACATTTACTAAGCAACCTGTACCTCCAGGCCTAGGCCTAATGACGTTATGTGTAGTTGTACCTAACTTCTATTCCATTCCTTTAAAACTTTAAAGGAAACTTTGTAATATGGGGTGCTGGGTGGTTCAGTCACTTGTGCATCGATAACTTTCGGTTTCGGGTCAGGTCATGATCTCAGGGTGATAAGATTGAGCCCCATATCCAGCTCACATTCAGAGAGAAGTCTGCTCAAGATTCTCTTTCTCCCTCTGCCCATTCCCTAGCTACACTCCCTTTCTTTCTTTCTTTAAAATAAATAAATCTTTAAAATTAAAAAAAAAAAAACCACTTATAATGTTTTAGAACTGGAAAGGAGCAAAGTCATCCAAGTTTGAGTCCTGGTTTTGCCTCGATACACTGACCCTCTGACCTTGGAAGTGGGCTGTTCAGGGGAACCTACTAGGAGGTGGCTAGTTGGTGGGTAGCCTCCGGCTGCTTCCCCTTAAGATCCACCTAATGTTCATGCTGAGGCCTCATGTGCTCCTGGCTATTTCCAGTCAATGAATGAGCACAGTAAGAATTCTAGATTTGGTCATTTCAGCCCAGTGAGGACTCCTCAAACTAGCAATCTTTGCTCTGGGTCTCCCCATCAACCTGGCCAAGAATATCTTGGAGCTACCTTTGCAGTTTGGAACTCTTCCCCAATCCTTCTTCCAGCTCTTTCTTTTCACAGATGTCAGGCCATCATTGCAATGTGAAGTCTCTGCCCCATCTACTCCTGCTCCGTCTTGCCTTTATCTTTCACAAATTTTCACCTCAGTGAGTTTTTACATGTCCAGTTCTGTCTTGAGATGTGCTTCTCATAGGAACTGATGCTCTCCCCCAGGATACCATTGGGTCAGCCCTTTTATTGCCTCTGTTTTATATCATTCTAGGTTTGTTTGTTTGATTGTTTGTCTTGCAGGGCTTTTTGGGATCAAGGGCATGGATAGTATCCTAGTCAGCTGTGATTTTGATAAGAAAATACCATAGACTGGTTGGTTCAAACAACAGAAAGCTATTTTCTCAAAGCTCCGGAGGCTTTGTTGAAGATCAAGATGCCAATAGAATTGGTTTCTGGTGAGACTTTTCTTCTTACTTCACAGATAATACTTTGTCACCGTGTCCTCACCTGGCCTCTTCTCTGTGCACTCATGCAGAGAAGGAGAGAGCTTTGGTAGCTCTAATTCTTCTTAGGACAGGATTAGAGTTTCATCCTTATGATCTCATTTAACCTTAATTATTCCCTTAAAGCCCCTTAAATACAGTCACATAGGGGATCAGGGCCTCAACATATGAATTTTGAGGGGACACAATTCAATACATAACAAGCAGGTACCACACAGTAGAGGTTGCCATCTTAACTGAATTGTAATCAACCACATGGTCTTGGAAAGGACATTTTAACTCTCTTGGCCACAGTGAAAAAAAAATAGGATTGAATTGGATAACAAACTAAGGGGACTTACCCTTCTAGAACTCAAGTTCCCAGAAGAGAGAAACTAGCGTGGTTACAACATTTTCTCCTGTTAAGCAGGGCTAAGAATGAACAGCTCAAGTGACCAAGGTTCTTGCAGCTTTGAAAGCCCATCTTCTTTTCACAATAGAATAGTATGAATTCCATTGTGAACAGAGCATCTTTGTTTCTTGATTTTTCTCCAATGTATTACCTTGCATAGTAGTTGTTGTTGTTGTGTGACAGACTGGTAAAAGCTAGTTGTATGTGTTTTTTTAAGTAAAAAAAAAAATTGTCTATTCAATCTCATGGAACAATGTTAATCGGTTAATCTTTGCTCAAAGATGAAGAGATGTGAAAAATTAGCCCAAGTGCCATTTTATCTGGCTACTGATGCCGTGCTTTCGTTCAGAATGTGGACAGCAAGATATGTGTTCAGTGTGAAGTATGTAAACTGTAAGTGGTTACCAAATGAATAAAAATTGAATGGTGTGTGAAATACAGTGAGAGCTATTATATTTTAGATAAAACCCAGAAGAGACTCAGGACCTTAGATGTAGGAGTAACTGTCACAATGTTTAATACATACACATTGATTGCTCTTCAATTTCTAATTGCAGTTAGATAATGTCTTTATCTGTTGTCAATTTAATTCCATGCCTTTGCCTAGATTTATTAACTCCATGATTACTAAAAAAATATTAAGCAATTAGAACATTTCTTTTGTGGTCCAAATGGTCTATTTTGCCATCTTGCTACTCATTCCTGTATACAATCCTCAGAATATAAAAATCTCAATAAAGGATCCCATTAATTAATGTAACATGCAAGTAATTATGTTCTTTCTGTTTCTAGCAATATATATTCTATGTGTCCAGAGAATAGAGAATTTAATAGCTAGAAACAGTATTTTGAGATGAGAAATGAAAATAAAATGTTCCTTTTCTCAGATCTGAGTCTTTTTCTTATCATGATCTCAACTGCTTTATATTAAGACAGAAAGCAAGGCCAGGTAATAGGGAATAGGTAATAGTTTCCAACACAATTGAATACACTGTTGAGAGTGGCCTCCATTTCCTTTCATGTGGGAGACCAATCACAGAAAACTGGTTAGGTAAAGATAGACTCAGAAAGCACCCTTTTTCTCTTAAAATCGTATTTGAAGGCAGCTGATGATTTAGACAGAGGAAAATCCTTAGGAGCCTATGATGAATCATTCCAAATGTCCCCCCCCCTCCGCCCGCCCTTCCCCACCTTTTCATTGGAAGCACCATGGAAAGCTTTCCCTAGTAGGAATAATGCCAAGAGAAAGAGAGTAAATGAAACTATTTCTAATGTGTTTTGGTATTGTAAACATACATGCATTATATTCAAACACTCAGGATAACTTACTTACTGCACAAGCCAATTAGATCATCTCCAATCACATGTGGAAAGAGCTCAGGCTAATCTAATCAGCTCAGGGATGCTCCATTTATTTCTGTGTTTCTGATGCCTTTATAATATTACAAACTGATCTGCAAACATGCTCTCCAGTGAGGAGAGCTCCTGCTCTTAGAAATAGAAGTTCAGCAGAATTCAGTTTGGGACAATAGCAATCTTGTCGTGGTTCTCAAATTTGGAATTTTAAAAATCACTTTATCGAAATATGACTGAAATATAAAATACTGGACATAATTAATGTATACAATTTGCTGAGTTTGGAGATAAGTATACAACTGCGAAACCATCACCACAATCTAGGCTACTAATATATCCATCACATCTAAAAATTTTCCTCCTATCCTCTTTATTTGTTGTTATTGTTATTATTTTATGATGAGAATACTTAACATAAGATCTATCCTCTTACCAAATTTTTAAGAATGCAATACAGTATTGTTAATTAAGTTCTACACTGTTTAGTAGATGTCTAGATTTCACTTGTATAGTATAACTGCAACTTTGAACCCTTTGCCTTATACCTCCCTGTTAACCCCTCCCTCCAGCTTCTGGCAACCACCATTCCACTCTCCAGTTCTATGAGTTTGACAATTTTAGAGTCTTTATTCAATACCATCATTGTATTATTTGTCCTTTTGTGTCTGGTTTATTTCACTTAACATAATGTTCTCCAGTTTCATCCATATTGTCAGAAATGCCAGGATTTCCTTCTCCTTTAAGGCTAAATAATATTCCTTTGTATTTAAATACCACATTGTCTTTATCCATTTATCTATTTCTAGACATTTAGATTTCTTCCACATCTTGGTTATTGTGCATAATGCTGCAGGGAACATGGAATGCAGGTATTTTTTCAAAATTCTAATTCCTTTGGCTTCTATACCTAGAAGTTGAATTGCTGGGTCATATGGTAGTTCTATTTTTAACTTCTTGAGGAAACTTCATACTGTTTTCCAGACTGCCTACATCAATGTACATTCCCATCAACAATCTACCAAAGTTCCCTCTTTTCTTTCTTTCTTTCTTTCTTTCTTTCTTTCTTTCTTTCTTTCTTTCTTTCATCATAGCCATCCTACCCAGTGTGAGATGTTATTTCATTGTGGTTTTGAGAAGACTGCCTACATCAACATACATTCCTATCAACAATCTACCAAAGTTCCCTCTTCTTCCTTCCTTCCTTTCTTTCTTTCTTTCTTTCTTTCTTTCTTTCTTTCTTTCTTTCATAGCCATCCTACCAGTGTGAGATGTTATTTCATTGTGGTTTTGATTTGTATTTCTTTGGCAACAAAAGAAAATAAAATGACAAGTGGAATTGCATTAAACTGAAAAGCTCCTGAAGAAGGAAGGAAACAATCAGTGAAATGAAAAGGCAACCTACAGAATAGGAGAAACTATTTGGAAGCTATATATTTATTTGATGGGTTAATATCAAAAATATTTAAGGAACTCCAACAACTCAATAGTGAACAAAAATAACTAATGAACTAAGAACCCCAAAGAATGGGCAAAGAAATTGAGGACATGTTTCTCCAGAGAAAATATGCAAATGGCCAACAAGTATAGGTAAAGATACTTCAACATCACTAATCATCAGGGAAAAGGTATTAAAAAAAAAAAAAAACCTCTCCAAATAAGAATACTGTTTCTCCCTAGGAAGCGTAACATTAGTTTATCACTTAACTAAAAATGTGGGCTTTTGTGGGGTGCCTGGGTGGCTCAGTTGGTTAGACATTTGCCTTTTGCTCAGGTCATGATCTGAACTGTCTAGACTACAACAAGATTTTAGTTGGAGGTTGTGTATGTTGTCCTTATTATCTGACCTGTTACTCAAGTCCTAAAATTAAAATGGCCTAAGAAAAAAACATCAGTTTCCTAAAGTTACACATAGGAATGGTTCACAAAACCCTGCAGCTATGCCCTGATGCTGGATGAAACCTGTCTTGTGTAGTCCTAAATTGGTTAACGTAATATCGTCCCACCATCTCGGAGGCACCACTGCCAATGTCATATATGCTGCAGTTACTCCTTAAACCAGATGTGTATTTACTGTGTTTTGTAACTTCTGATTCCTTCACCCCAACATCCAACATGCCTAGGCCATCTTTTTTTCTTCAGTCACATCCTGGGATCCAATGTATAAATTCAATATTGCATGTATTGTGCATAACTCTTCTAAAGGATCTTATTTTGTGTACTATATATGTCAGAATATAGTGTACATTGCCATATAATGTAAAAAGACAATGCAACCAACTGTCATACCAACTAAAATACCAAATAAATTTTGAACAGTGAAAAAAAAAAAGATCTAGCCCCATATCCCACTGTCTGCTCAGTGGGACGCCTGCTTCTCTCTCTCCTCTACCTGCTGCTCCCCCTGCTTGTGCTGTCAAATAAATAAATTCTTTTTTAAAAAAAGAATGTGGGCTGTGTTTTTCATATTTCATTGAACTCTTTTGACCATTTGATATTTTTCCCTATGTGATTTTTAAGGAAAATAGGAAGATGGTTGTTGGGGGGGAAACGTTATAAGTTTTGTAAGTTCATCCACCAGTGGTAGGTTCTCTGTCCAGATCCTCTGGCTTTCTAGATGTGAAACCTTCTCTTTAGAAAGAGTTGGGGGAAACTTCCCTTTCAAAGTACTCTCAATGGCCAGGATCTGTAGCTCTCAAGAGGTCTTCCTCAGGATACTGAGCCCTGCTTTGTTTGCAAGGGCAGAATTGAAAGTTAAGCACTGTCTCTTATGGAAGATCACTCCCATTTTGACTCTTTGTCAATGCCATCACTTCCTTTCATCTCTGCCATCACTTCTTTCTCCCTGCTACCAATCCTTTCTGTGTGTGATCTTAGGAAAAAGCAACACCACCACTCTAGAAATTAAAAAAAAAATCCACATGGAGAGCCTGGTTTTCCAGATCATGCTCTTTCATTCCCAGGGCATGACACCTTAAGTGAGATACCACAGGTTGTTCAGAACTTTTGGTTAGACTAAGAATAACCTAGGAAGTTCAATTTCTAATTCTATACATATGGCCTTTTTCATTTGCTTTATATTTAAGGGAAGAAAATCACCACTTAAATATAAGTCTTAGACTTGTGGTCATCTGTTTTTGCTGTATATTTTATTTGACAAGACAATTACTTGGTAGTATTTGTTAAGTAATTAAGCATTACAGAAAATAGGAATAATATTTTTATTTTGGGGCAGTACTAAATTTCTTTTTAAAAATTCTTTTTGGCTAAATTATAGAATTATAAAGGCCAATTTAAAAGCAACTGATTGGGATCCCTGGGTGGCGCAGCGGTTTGGCGCCTGCCTTTGGCCCGGGGCACGATCCTGGAGACCCGGGATCGAATCCCACATCAGGCTTCTGGTGCATGGAGCCTGCTTCTCCCTCTGCCTGTGTCTCTGCCTCTCTCTCTCTCTCTCTCTCTGACTATTATAAATAAATTTTAAAAAAAAATTAAAAAAAAAAAATAAAAGCAGCTGATTTTCTAGGCAGGTGCATGGATTAGAGGCCTTTTGAAGGTCTAATATAGCAATGTCAGAGTCCATATGACATTGAGCATCTGTTTAAATTGATTTATTCAGGAAAGCAATAATACTCTGAAATGAAATAGTACATTATTTATTAAGCCCACAATCTCACTTCAACTAAGAGCTGAAGAGAGAGATAAAAAGTTGCAAGGCTAAAAACAGAGGTCAAAAGAGGAGGGGTTTCCCTTTGAGATCATGGTACAAAAAGACTGTGCCTTCCATGTTGAGCACCCTTTCTCATGTTGTCACTCGTTCACTCTAAGACAAGCCATCTGCCACAATGTGAGCAGCCCTTAAATCTTAAAAGCTCATGTGGAATTCTCAGTCTGCCAAGTCATAAAGAAGTGAAGCCTACCAAAATCCATGTAAAGGAGGGTAGAAGCAGACCTTTCAGATCATGTCATTATTGAGAAGACTTCAGCTCCCATCCAAAGCTTGAGAACCACGTGATGGAAGGCCTGAGCCATAATATTTCTTACTTTAACTAAATAACATATCTGTTCTAATTAAAATATTCAGAATTGTGATTGAATATGATCAATGATTTTTTTTTTAAAATCTCAAATTAACATATTGCAATACCTGGTTCTAAATTCAATTTATTTTGATATTTGATTTTAACTACTACCTTGGATGAAAAAATAATTTCAAAATAGATTAAAATAGAATAATATTATTGTTTGCACTTAGTAAAGTATGAAATTTATTTTTCAATATTATAAGGTTTTCTTTAAAGTTTCTTAATCTTTTTCCATTTTTCTTGATAACAGTCTATATCAAAATCTAATGTTCTTCTTTATTTTGCTTTTTAAAAATTAGTTATGAATTTTTTCCCAAAATTTCTTAGAAGCATACTGAATATTTATAGTTCTCACATATTGTATTTAACAATAAATAACATAATGATGGAATTGTTCCAGATATTGATTTGAAAACATTCTTCCATAACATTTGTTTCATTTTCTCATTCATTGTAAAAATAATTTTCTTTATTTTGAAGGGCCTAATTAAATGTGTTTATTTTTAAATTATAGATTTGTTTGCTGTTTGACATCTAGATATGACCAACTAAATCAATAGAATTGGAATATCTATATATCTATATATCTATATCTCATTATGATACTTTATATTGTATATTTTATAAATATATTAAATGCTATATAATATTTATAGCATTTATATTTCCTGAATATATATTATATATATAACTTTAAATTAACAATTTTAAATTTATAGTTTAAATTTAAATTAACTTCAAATTAACAATTCCTTTTAGCACTTTTTCTATAATAGAACTGGAGAAAAATATTTGTTTCAAAAGATGTTAATGGGCATCTCAATCTCATAATAAAGTATTTTAAAGATTTTCTTGTATTTTAAAAGACTGGGTTTTGTTAAATTAAAGGCATTGATCCTCCCATAGCACTTTATACATCCCTTTGTTGCAATAATGTTTCTGTGAATAATGCTGTGAATAATTTCACATCTGGTGCCATCTCTGTAAACTTATTTTAGAAACCTTTAAATAATATTACTATTTTTATTTTTGTCAGAGCAGTTCTTCTATCAGTGGCTACATTTACACATTCTTCTCCTTCAAACATCATTCCACCTTCTCCAGGACCTCTTTTCTTTACTGACTTAAAATAATTACTCCTATAGGCATTTTATTTTAGTGCAGATTCTAGAAAATAACACGACACATGCTGGAAACATCTACGCTTTTATTAAACTGTACAGCATACCTTTCAGACTACATGCTTTTTCATATTTATTTTTTACAAACATTCAGAAATGTGCTATATATATATCATCCAACATTAAACAGTGTTTACTGACTAAAGCATGTGTACAGTTTGTTGTCATATTTTCTATTTAGTGTTACAAACACTTTTACCTTGGCAGAAAGAACAATTGTTTCCCCCAATGGAATGTATCTTTCCTTCCACTGTCATTATTTTCCTTTAACACCGCAACAGTTTTCAAATACTTGTCATTAAGTTTAGTGAAATTTTGTGAAGTATTGGACCAAGGTTTGCATTACTTAACACTTGAAACAACATAATCATTGTTTTCATGATCTAGATTCAAAGTTTTAAATGTCTTATGCAGAACGTGTTCCTCTTATTAGCAGCTAATACCACAATGGGAAACTTATGATGAAAGTTATACTCATTAATAATGACTATAAATTCATATTTAAAGTACTTCATTCAGATAACTTTATAATTTGAGGGGAATTTTTCTTCCATTAGAATATATATAGATAGACGTGTATGTGTGTGTATATATATATATAAAAATTTTTAAATTAATATGTCTGACAGAATTCATATCATGAGCAAAGCGTCAACTCCACCACGTTCTCGTGTTTCTTGTGTTTTCTCATGTTGCATTATTCACATCTTCCTCTGGGTTGGAAATTGAAGGTTGATGCTCAGCAAACATTCCCTTCTCTATTGGACTTTCCCATGTGGTGCAGATCTGGAAAACTTTCCCAGATTCCCTTGCAGACAGGATTCCCTATACAGTTCAGGTTCTGCCAACAAAACGCACTTCTGAAGACTTGGGAGGTGGAAGGTTACTCCGTCATTCCATCTTCTGGGTGGTGGTGGGTGTTTGGGCTCTGGCGGCTGCAGGTGGTGACGGTGGCCAGCCGAATGCCATCCTCTTACCACGACCATCATTGCAGGGACCTGGCCTGTGGTGACTGTGACCTTGGTCACAGTTTTCTTATTTCCTAATCTTTAGATGGCAGCAGCACTTCCTAATTTTCTACATCAACAACTGAGAAGTAGTGGTGGTTGTCTTGATTTTTTTCTCTCAGCCAGCCCTTCCAAGGGTCTTGTCATCACTTCGTTCACTGAATTAAGTCCATTTAATACTTGAATACTTTAATGTTTGGAATACTTAACATGACTTTTATTTTCCTGACTTAACTTGGAATCATTTAAAGCCATTTGTCCATTTGACAGATTTCATTTCATTCAAACTGGACAAAGCCAGGCTCTCCCAAATGGCAGGACATCACAAAATACTTATAAAAAGGCACACTAAAATGCTTTCTTAAGATCTCTTGTAATGCAGGGGCTTAATTGTTACCCTACCTTTTAGACAAAAATTTGAAAAAAGGTTTTATTATTTTCTCACCATATCCAGTAGATTATCCTGTATGCTACAAGATGAATGCATTTCACCTTAAAAATCATTGCTTTAAATAATAGGGAAATAATTTATATTTTCTAGATTTTCTTACTGTTGCAATTCTTTAGTCAAAATAATAGAATGGAAACAATAAGGCTTCCTTTTGCCCTTTCCTTTGAATTTCCTTTTTTAAAGTGAAACAAAAGAAAACAAACAAAACACATATCTTCTTTCTAATCCAATTCTTACCAAAAGTTCCCCTCCCTTATATGAAGGATCGTCACTCAGACTCTTTGTATCCTCATATGAAGAAGTACTGAACAACGAACAGAGAACTTTTTAGTTCTAATTATAAAAATCACATTAACTAGCTCTCCTTAACTCAATGTTCCTAGACTGTTTTCAGTGTATAAGGCAATGTGTTCTGTGAAATAAGTGCAGTGAACTGAATGTTTGTATTCTTCCCAAATTCACATACTGAAGCCCCACTCCAATATGTGATATTTGGAGACGGGGTGTTCGGGAGTGAATTAAGTTTAGATGATGTCCTGAGGTCATGTAAGCACTCTGAGGTGGTGGCTGTCTACAAGCGAGGAGGAGAGCTCTCACCAGACACTGCCCATGGGGGCATCCTGAATGTGGACTTCTAGCCTTCAGAACTCAGAGGAAACAAAGCTCTGCTGTCAAAGCCACCCAGTCTATGCTATTTTCTTATGGCAGCCTGCGCAGACCAAGACAGTGAGAAATCCATAGAATATAAGATATGGTTCCTGGCTTTGATGAATTCAAAATAACTAACAGCACAAACAATACAAGGTAGAATTACATACAATACAAAGTAGAATAGTCTACAATTATTATAGAAATTTAGAAAAAAGAGATCATTTTGCTAGGCCAGAGCAAAAGGCATTGCAAGATAAAATCTTATTTTTAATATATTGTGCTATCACCCGGCAGATGACAAGGAAGCATAAAGCTTAAATTTATTCCACAAGTGAGGGCTTTTCCCTGTAAGATCCATACCTCTCTCTTATTTTTTATTTTTCTTTCTTTTCCATTCTCATTTCTCTTCTGACCCTTTTGTACTCACCAACACATTTCAGCATGCCTCTGAGATGTGACTGATACTGTGATGGAAAAAAGATCCACTAAGAACAACTGTGCTTACTTTTTTATTTTAATGATGAATCTGGAAAGCTTCCCGGATGAAACATTTATTACCCTAAATGTATTCTGCTGAGGAGGAAATTGACCAGAGAAGCATCGGGCAACTACATGTATTTACAGTACGTTGACCTCTCTTCTCCCCATTTCTGTGAAACATCTGTGAGTGATCTTGCCAACATTTTTGGCCTATGACTGGTATTTGAAATCAGACATTTGAATTTCAGATATGTGCATTTATATTTATGTAGCCAATGAGCCATCTTCACAAGACATTTTTGAAATAAAAATGCCAGTTGCCTTGTTTAATGGAAATTGACAGAAAGTTAGGGTTTTGTTTATTTGTTTGTTTGGTTTTTTTTGGTTGTATATTGAAATCATATTATTTTATGCAAAGATCTTAAATTTTATAAGAATAATGGTAACCATACATTCCTTACTTATCATTCATGCAGAATAGAATGTACTCATTGTACTCTTAGTCATTAGCAGGACAACTCTGGCATTTTTACTGAGGCTCCAGGTTAATAGTAAGACAATTTCATCAGTGCATGGAAGGCCTATGGTCTGGGAAGAATGAGAGAGAAAATAATCCTGGGGAGATATGTTCCTTTTGAAGGGAAGATTATGAGATGACACATAAGCGAATATGATTTGCCTCTCATTTTGCATGGACTGGTCAAATCCTGGAGTATCTTGAGTCAATCACAGAGTTAAACTGATTGTACCTTAGTCTGCCCATGGTTCTTAAGGCCAGATCCATTTTTCATGGAACTGGGTTCCAGATTTCTTTCTTTCTTTCTTTCTTTCTTTCTTTCTTTCTTTCTTTCTTTCTTTCTTTCTTTCTTTCTTTTTCTTTCTTTCTTTCTTCTTTCTTTCTTTCTTTCTTTCTTTCTTTCTTTCTTTCTTTCTTTCTCTGAATAGAAATAGAAATTTTTTTTCTGAATAGAAATAACCATATGTCATACTGGTTAGTCATCCAGTCAAATTAGGCTTTCAGTGGCCAAAAGGAAAAAAAATAGAACTGGTAATAACTTCAGATGATGACTGACTATCAAATTGGATTGTGGTGAAGCAAAATAATGTGCTTTGAGGATGCCTGGGTTGGTGTCAGAAGTTAGAGGTTGGTCCTGGATGTCACACTTACTAACAAGATGATCTTGTGCAGTGAAAACCTCTTTAAGTCTCAATTTCTTTATCTAAAACGTAGGAGGAATAGGGTCAGCCTCACTTAGTTATTGTGAAGACAAACATGTGATCGAAGCGATTATTAAAGCATCAGACATAAAATGTGATATGATGCTTATTTATATTTTTCTCATGACACTTTCACATTTGGGGTCTTCCTGAGTCCTGGAAATCACCCTTTATATGATACCTGCAGAGTAATCTTATAACTAGGATCAGTAGATGGATTTTGTAGTGAGGTAGCTTCCATTTTCTTTCAGTCTCCTTATCTCCATTTCAAGTAGTCTGCTAAAAAGTGTTCACAGGTATTTGGCAGAGCCGACTTTCTTTCAAGGGGAGGAGGGACTCGGATACTCAACTTTCCAGAACGAGAATCCTGCTGTACTCAGCTATAAAAATGGGAAAGAAAACATGGAGAGACTGGGACCCCCAAAATTTCCTTAAGTAGGTTTGCATAGAATAATTGCTACTTGGGCAAGCAGAGATGTAAAGCGCATATGCATGCATGTGCATGTGCGTGTTTGTTGTCATTGTGTAAAATCGCCTAAGGAATTAGTTGGGTCTACAGTCAATATGGCAGTGATAACAACATAAATAGCCTATGATGCCCTTCTGGCAAAGTGTTTTTTTAAAATTCCAATTTTTCAAAAGGCGATGCAATCCTTTGGTCAGTGATATTCACTTTTTCATGAGTCTCTTTTACACAAGGCCTTAGAACAACAGTTGGGAACTGCATCAAATATCACCAATAAAATACCTCATCTCTCTAAAGTGTCTGAAGTCAAGCACAACACTGAAGTTCTATGCTGCTCCTTAGTTGAAATGTAATGATCTGGACTTACAGTATGTTAAAAACTTTTGTCATTGAATAAATTCCACAGTAGGCAAGGTATATGGTATGTCACAGGACATTAAAATGATCATTCAACCAAAAGAAAATAATAAACTGTCTAGACCATAAATCTCAGGCACCCTCAGTGACTATTAAAAATCTGCCAAAATTCACTGTCTAATGATGTGGTTCCAATCAACCCAATTTATCAACCTTATGGGCTGATTAAAACTCTATTACTCCATTAAGATTAACTCCTCTCTTCTGGGAAATAGAATTTTGTGAAGTAAATCACCGAATTGAGAGCCTGGGATCTGGCAACTACAGATTGCTAATAGAAATGATTCTTAAAACTTTTACCTGATTCAGGAACATGAGTGTGAGTTTTTATGTTTGCACGTTCAGAGTATCCTGTTATATATCTTCTGCAGTTTGAATAGCATGCCTTTCTCTTGAAACCAATCCTTTTTATATTTTCCATTTTCAGAAAAGGTACAATTCAGTCCAGAAACACCACACCAAACCCTTCTCACTGTGTCTGTAGTCTCTGAGCTCCCTCAGGTATACAATCAGGAGGTGTCTACTTACATAGTGGGGGGAGAGAGGTCCATTAATCAGAGAAAAGCATTCTTTATGTAGAAAAAGGGGTTCACTCCACACTTTTCCACATAAAGACGTGACATTCAAGTAGAAATGGATGGAATTTGTTTTATGAATAGGGTCCTTGCTGACTAATTCTTTTCTGGGGAGGGTAATGGGCAAATGCTATCCAGATGCATTCCTCTGGAACCATTCCCAGTTTGGGAAAGTGAAAACTACTGTACTTGCAGTATAATACAGGGCAGTCAGAGAAACATGGTATCTCCATGAATAGTGCAGTACTGTTCCCTTCCCCTTGTCTGGTGTCATGAAGCCGGAGCTGTTACAAGGGTCTCCCATGGCACACTGAGGATGAGATCCATTCAACAACCTTTATTCCTTCCTTAACTCATTTTCTAGCAGCAGCAAAATGGGATCAAAATTGGATCAGAATTATCTAAACCCACGTAAAATCAAAACCAAAAACGAGGGACGCCTGGGTGTCTCAGTGGTTGAGAGTCTGCCTTTGGCTCAGGTTGTAATCCTTGGGGTCGGTCCTGGGATCAAGTCCCACATCAGGCTTCCTGCGGAGAACTTGCTTCTCCCTCTGCCTATGTCTCTGTTTCTCTCTGTGTGTCTTTCATGAATAGATAAAATCTTTAAAAAACAAAACAAAAATCCAAAAAGGAGTGTCCCAAGATCTACTTGAGTGTTTCTTAATTCAACTAGTAGGCAAAAGAAGAAAAACTACCTCTTCATTCCCCTTTCTTCACACATCTCACATATTCTTGCCCAATTCCTCCTCCTCTTGGTCATGTCTTCTGTCTGAATCTCATTCCTTTGCCTACTGACTGAATTGGATGCAGCCCATATCTCTCTTCACATCTCTAACTTCACTCTATCACTTCTTCATGGCCATCTTTTTCACAGCAATAATATCAACTGAACCTTTATTTTATTTTTTAAAAAAGATTTATTTATTTATTTCTTAGAGAGAAAGAGTGAACAAGCAGGGGGAGGGGCAGAGGGAGAGAGTGAAAAGAAGCAGACTCTCCCCTGCTGAGTGCAGAGCATGAGGCAGGGCTCAATCTCATGACCCTGAGATCGTGACATGAGCTGAAACCAAGAGTCAGAAGCTCAACCAACTGAGTCATCCAGGCATCCCACAATCAAATCTTTATTTATTTATTTTTTATCACTTTCTTATTGCCAAGGAGTACATTGCATATAGCATCCTTTATTTATGCATATATTATTTATATATGAGCTTAAATATTTGAACAATGTATAGTTTGTTATTTGTTTTTGCATAAATTTCATTATACAGAGGCTATCAAGGTTCTAATAATAACTTCTAATCCTTCCTCATAATACCCTGTAACATTGTTTATCTCCCTTATTTGGTGAGGTTAAAGGGAAGTATTTCTGGTCTAGGGTGGAATCAAATGTTCTGGACTAGGATCCCCACTCCACTGCTTACTGTTTCTGGGGCTGTAGTCACAGTAGTTAGCCATTCTGCCTCAGTTTCTCCTTTTGAGAAATAGGTGAACACTTAAAACTATGTATTGAAAAGACCCACACTGTTCCCGAAGACCTGAGATGCAGAGTTATTTCTGACACTTCTTCAAGTGTATTAATCAGCTCTTGTGTTCATAGCAGGATGCCACAAACTAGTGACTTAAACAACAGAAACTGATTTTCTTACAATTCTGAAGCTGGAAGTCCAAGATCAAGGTGGGAAGAGATGATTTCTCATAAGGCCTCTCTTCTGGCTTGTAGATGGCTTTCTAGCTCTGTGCTCATAAGGCCTTTTCTCTGTACAGGAGCAGAGAGAGAGCGAGCTCTAGTGTTTCTTCTTCTTGTAAAGACAGTAGCCCTATCACATTAGGGCCCCACCTTTTGGAGTTCATTTAAACTTAATTACTTCTGTAAAGGCCTTATTTGCAAAATAGTCACATTCTGAGGTGCTGGGGTTTAGGGCTTATGCGGTGGAGGTCGGGTGGGGGGTTAAGTTTACACATTGAGCCTCTAACACCTAGTAAAATTTTTAGACTTTAAAGACAAAAATCGAAATAACAGAATACATATCATAGTTCTATTGGTAAAACGTATACAAATTAACATATTTTGACAGTTCCTCAAATTGTATCTCTAGCTTCATAGGCTAGCCTGAGTCCCAGTTCTAGATATTTAATTGGGTATCTTCTCACTAATTTTCCTTGTATACTTCAGGATCCCCTGCTCTCCATTTCTTCCATTTCACCTGCCTCCTCTATACTACTTAGTTCCTCTTAGCTTACTGACTGATTTTTCTCACCTAGAGCAGAACCCATCGAAATCCTGTAGAAATCCTAGTCTCTTAGCATCCATGCCTGATAAAACACCAAGCATGGTCACTTTTACCTCCAAAATGCTTATTACACTCTGCACCTCTTCACCTGCAATGTAGTTAACTTTAAGGTAATATTGTTGACTTTCTGCTAAAAAAAAATCGATTTTTATAAAAATCATACACATTCACTGAAAAAGGTCAAAATAACTCTAAAAAGTGCAAGGAATATTTAAAAAGCAACTACCCAAAGATAATTGATACTTTTAATATTTGGGGGACAATTTTTCTTTCTCTTTTTTAGAAGATTTTATTTATTTATTAGAGAGAGAAAGAGTGAGTAAGCAGCAGGAGGGCAGAAGGAGAGAGAGAGAGAATCTCAAGCAGACTCTGGGCTGATTGTGGGACCTGAGGCCAGGGCTCAATCTCATGACCCTGTGATCATGACCTTGAGATCATGACTTTAGCTGAAACCAAAAGTCACATGCTGAACTGACTGAGACACCCAGGTAGCCCAGGGTGATAGTATTTCTAAAAACAACTTTCTGTATGCATATTATATACATAATATAATATATATTTATTCATGAGAGACACAGAGAGAGGCTTCTACACACCGAGATATAGGCAGAGGGAGAAATAGGCTCCCCACAAGGAGCCCCATGTGGGACTCAATCCCAGTACCCTGAGCGGAAGGCAGACACTCAACCACTGAGCCACCCAGGCATCCCTCCCATAGGTCTCTTAATCCAGAATCCATTTCATGGACAGCGTTGGCAGAACTCATTAACACATTAAACCATTTCAGTTCATATTATGTGGGTCTTTTCTTACCTGTTTTCCCCTAACTAGAATATTCTTTTCCATTGTATCCAACTAACAAATTCATATTCAACATTTTACTTAGATCTCTTTTCCCTCTGTGACCAACCCAAACACTATCATGGTCCTTAACTTCTAGTCCAAATTCATTTATCTTATGTTCAGAGATATTTTCTGTTATAAAAATTATTTTGCATGACATGATGACTTTTGTGCTTTATCTCTCTTCCTTCTCTTTTTCTATTCTATAGCCTCTCTTTATTCTCTTAAGCTGATAGAGTGTCTAATTTAGCAAAGTAGTAAAATGTTTGCTGAATTATCAGCAATTGATTTCTAAATAATTGGAGAAGATTTTTTTAAAGATTTTATTTATTTATTCATGAGAGACAGAGAGAGAGAGAGAGAGTCAGAGACACAGGTAGAGGGAGAAGCAGGCTCTATGCAGGGGGTCTGATGTGGGACTCAATCCTGGGTCTCCAGGATCATGATCTGGGCTGAAGGCAGCGCTAAACTGCTGAGCTACCTGGGCTGCCCTGGAGAGGATTTTAAAAGTCATTCTTCAAGCATTCCAAATATATATGATTGAGATAAAACTTTTGAGATTTCTGTAACACAGATGATTAATAAATACTAAAAGATTATAATTCTCTCACTGTTGTTAAATACAATGAATTCATAAGTTCTAAATACGCATTTATTCTGTGACTGAACAATATCCTTAAGATGAGTGTAATATCATATACCTCTGTTCTGACAATGACAACTTTCTAACAAAATGGAGCATTTCTTAGACCTAGAATTTCAGAGGTATTGGAATTTTATAACACACAAACCTTTCCCCCGAAGCTCAATTGTGTTTCAAATATCACTCCTACAACATCATTCATTTAGCTAGTATCCTTGTTAAAATATAAAAACTCTCCCGTGAAGTTCACTGTAAAAATTTTAGTTATCATAAATCTTAATGAGAAGTTTTGATATTTAAGAGAGGATAGAGAACATCAAGCTACCTCATCACCATATAAATAATCTGACATAAAAAATAAAATTAAACTATGACTATTCCTTAAATGTTGTTTATTCTTATGCTTAGAATCTATAAGAGGGTCTTATTGAGATAAGTGGATAATATGAAGTCTTGTGAGGGCTTCTTGTTGCTCTAGATGATCTGACACTGGAACAAAACAGAATGCTCATTACTTGGGGGCAATAATTTGAAAGGAGGGAAGAATTTCCCTTGTTCATATTCAGATCCACGCAGGTTTTTCTTTATGTTAAGGAGGAGACTTACTTCAGTCCAGTGTTTATACCAAAGTCTTAACAAATCACAATATATTGAAGAGAGAAAAAATTTCTAAAATGGACTATATGCCTTCTCTCCACAGGAAGAGGATAGACTTTTTCTCAAAGATGGAAAAACCACTTGATATAAAACCAAACTCCTAAGAAGGACTTAGTAATTAAATCAGTAGGAAATAAGAGGAATAATCCACAGTATTTTCTAGGAGTCAAATATGAGTCAAGTTTGTTTTGATATTTGTCTATTTAAATGAAGTTATAAAGTGAAGATGGATGAGAGAGAACAAAATGTTAAAAGAAAGCACAGTTTTGGAATATGGGATTAACTGAAATCAAGGTAACAAGGATATTTATATAGCTAAATATAAATACTTATCTAAAGAAAAATAATATATTTAACTAACAAAAAACGAATGAATCATTTGAGTATGTGATACAATAGTTTGGGGCTATTTTTTGTGACTGGTAAGACAATAAATGATGAATATTGTTTTATTATCAGAAATAAACAAAAAGAAGTAAAGACCATCCATACTGATGTCAAATTTGAGAAGAATAGCATATTTTAAGACATACTTCAAAACAATACTTTTTTTCTAAAAGAGTGAGAAAGGACATCCCAAGTCTACACTTTGGGTTTTGAACTCCTGTATTCTATCTATGGGAAAAACAGAAACAAAAAGTGATCAACAATTCAATGCATATATTGGGAAAAACCACATGAGATATTAATGTCGATTGAAAAGAAGGCAATGCAGCATACAATGCCAAAGGGTCTAAACCACTTCTCATGCAAATTATTTGTGACTTCAGAACTCCTTGATTCCAACATCTCATTTACCCTTTCCCTTTGATGATGGATTGCTGGTATTCATTCCATCTTATCATGTGATGTGCTCAGGCATATTTATTTCATAGAATGAAGTTTACTTGTGCCATAGTCATGGGTTCAGTTCTTGTAAGTCTTAGTAGGAAGCAAGGAGATATTTCTCCAAGAAAAAAAGAAAGTTACCTGCATAAGATGACATAGCTTTATTCCAAACTGTTTGTGCTATGTTCCTACTAGAACTCCAATCAGCATCCCTATTTGTCACTCACACTTCAAGTATTTGAGAGCCAGGAGTCCCAAGTGGTGGAGCAATTTGTTCTGTGGCCTGGACTTGCTCCGGATACTGATCTTTTTCTGGATCCCACTCAAAACTAGCAGCCTTAAAATATTACTTCCTAAATGAATCAGAGAAGCATACTTGAAACTGGTATATTTCCTCTAAAATCTGGAGGTATTTTTTTTTAATGAGAGGCATTGTAAGATACAACAGTCTTTTCCTATAGAAAGAATATCCTAACATGCTTTAGTCTGATGTTTCCAGCGTGGACCCCTCAATTTCATAGTTGATTTCCTACCCTCTGGTACAATTGTGTTTGACAAAGGCATCTATGGTATTTAATGTTTGCTACTTTCTGCTTATCATGTCAAGTCAGTATGACGCTAACAGTGTGGTAGACCAGTGTGATGTTTTTGGGATGCCAAGGAAATGAACATCTCCATAGTCTAAACTGTAGCAGACAGTAAACTATTTGGCATAACACCAAGGAAAGGTAGAGAAAGTATATTGTTCCCTTTGCCAGATAAAAGCTGACAGCTTTTGGTAGTCTTTGTAGAAATACAGTAAATATATAACAGAAACAACACACATACTACTCATGAAATGAGGTTGATTCTACCTTTTATGCATGAAACATGTTGGACCAGAGAAGGTTTAGAAATTCCTTCTCCTATAGCTATGAGAAGAACATGAAATTAAATGTGAGTTTTGTCTGAGACATAGCATGTAGGTCAAAGCCAGACAAATATGTTAAACATGTTCTTAACACAAAGCTGAACTGAGGTCATTATGAGGGGTCTCTGAGTGAAACAAGATAAAGCATAAGAAAATAGCAAGTCAAAAGGGGTTGAAGTAAAAGGAATATGAAAATGTAGTGAGGCTTTTATATGCTCTTTGTAGCTTTAATATGCTTATTTATAAGGTCTTGGACAAAGCATATACTCTATATGCATAGTTCATTAAAACATGTCTTCTTAAATATAGTTTAATAGTTTAGAGGCAAGTTCAAAATGGATTTTTTTAAAAAAGATTATTTATTTTAGAGAGACAGAGAGTACGTGCGTGTGTGTGAGTGGGGGTGGGGGAGGAAAAAAGAGAGAATCCTGAAGCAGACCTCCTGCAGAGCCCAGTGCAGGGCTCATCCCAGGACCTGAGATCATGACCTGAGCCAAAATCAAGAGATGAACAGGTAACCAACTGAGCTACCCAGGTATCCCCAAAATGGAATTTTGAAAAATAATATTTACCTTCTTTTCCTTTGCCTTTTGACACTCAAAAGACTAAATTGAAAGATGAATAGACAACGTTGGTTATGAATTTTTCCTTTGAGTAAACATTGTACATGTTACTTAAATTCTTGAGTTTTTATGGGCCTATAGTGATATTATAATAAGTATCAAGGTCTATGTGTGTGTGTTAGATTAAACCCATTTATGAGACATATAAACTTATATAAACATATCTATATTGTCTATATATACATATATATATGTGTGTGTGTGTCTGTGTTCTATGTATTATAAATCAATTCCCAGTTCTCTCCCAAAATGCAATATGTACAAAATGGCCAAGATTACTTACCCCTCTCCTAGCTTTCAAACACAAGTAGACAGTCATCAGACTACTACTATAAAAAGAACAAAATTAGTTAGAGAATATCCTCTCAGTTTTTCTTTGGCTTCCAGCATGCAAACTCATGATATGTATAATGAAACTACCTACACACTTTTCAAATAAAAATGATACTCTATTCTATCTACATTAACATCAGTATCCTGCCCATTCAGTGAACTGATCAAAAGGGTTTAAAAAATTGCATCAAAAAATTGGATGTGTGTTGTGTCTGAAGAATGACTAGTACCAAGCACGGTGGCAAGGAAAGGAGCCTGTGGATCTGTGATAGACTTAAAAAATTATTCTTCTCATATAACTTGGTATACTTGAAAGTCTTCAGCCAATTTTTCTTCAGCCATCTTTCCTCCGCTATCCTGTAAGAAGGCTTTGGGAAGATAGAATTGACTGCCTATCTATCTCCCACTCCTCTGCTCTCTGCATTCTAGGAATAGTGGTATGATGTCTTCATATTTGGAACATTAGCATCTTAAGGTCCCCCACAATTTAATGATTGGCTATATATTCTCAAAAAAGGTGCTGGTTGTCATATAGGCACAATAACCACAGTGGTGACAGTTTGTTCCCACTTGGATAAAATACCTATCTTTGTGTTGGGAAGTACTGGTGTTCCTGGTCCAGTGCACATGTGGAATACATAAATCACTGAAATAATTGTGACCTTAGGACCAGAAGAACACAATTATTTTAAATCATGAGAAATATTATAACAAGTTACTTGGTAAGCATAAGCAATACTGAAAACTTCACATACACACACACAAAACCTACCTTAAGTTCCTACTGGTGATTGGTAATTAGAGCACTCTTCATTTAATTAATAATTTCTCTATGCATGTTTGTGTTGGGCAAACAGTAAGCTAATGGTATAACTAAGATTAGAGATCCGTGTCCCTAACAAATATCCAGGGCATTGCTCACTTCTCAGGGCCACATTTTTCTCTCTAGGACTTTTAGAAGTTTGTTCGTTTTTGATGCCCACCAAATCCTTAGTTTCTCAACTGAAATTTTAATTCTATCGAAATATTCCAGTGCAACTATCATTGCATCATATAAAGCTTAGTGGTATATGTGGTGGATGATTGCATTGTGGATATCTGGCTCTGATATAAGGGCAGAAGCTATTAATTTATTTCATATGATTCACAAAATTTCTATCAGATAGTAAAATGTAATTCAAATAAACAGGTTATATGATAATGGCTCCATAATCTATCACCAATTTCCTGAGTTATCCTATTCCTTACCGTTAAGCTAGTAAACGGTATTGATCCATGGCCATGCCATTGATCCATGGCCAAGAAAGGTGAAGTGGTCTGGGATGGAATTGGAGATTCTTGTTCTCTTTAATGGGATGTGGATAGAAAAAAATATTTTATTATGTAGTTTTCAAAAACTGCAGAAATTGGAAAAAACTTCAGAAATTGGTGGCATCATAATTTAGGATTATTTTAAATTAATAAGGTAAATATGGGGGATCCCTGGGTGGCACAGCGGTTTGGCGCCTGCCTTTGGCCCAGGGCGCGATCCTGGAGACCTGAGATCGAATCCCACATCAGGCTCCTGGTGCATGGAGCCTGCCTCTCCCTCTGCCTGTGTCTCTGCCTCTCTCTCTCTCTCTCTCTGTATGACTATCATAAATAAATAAAAATTAAAAAAAATAAGGTAAATATGTAACTCTAAGTAGATTTTGGTTCTTGGCAGCATATAGTTTACAATTTAGAATCTCTTCCCATTTCTATATGCATAAAGTTTACAATTTAGAATCTCTTCCCATTTCTATATGAATTCCCCCGCGAGAATCATAACTGGTCTTACTTGGCTCACTTGTCCATTCTGAACCCATAACTGAACACAATTACATATATCCACTTCTGCTGACATCCTTCCCCCTACCCTCTAGCATGTAAAGGTAGTTACTACAAAGCAGGTAGTGAATATCATCTACAACCCTCAAAAGACCTAGAAAAATGATGGTATGCTAGATCCTAAAAGATTTATAGCCAGTGAGAAGTTGTCCATAACAAGTATGATCACATTTTAAGAAAAGCAATATCATAGGTTTGATTTGTAATTTCCTTCTTTTCTAGGAAATGGTGTAGAATGAGAATTCTATTCCCTAAAGTGAGTAGGGGTCAAAATTTTGGCTTGGAAGTAGGGTATAAAAGACATCAGTATGGGTTGTTCCAAGAACTGGCATCAGAAACCTTAATTTTTCTATAATACACCTTGAGTAAGATGTCCTTTGATTAAGGGGCAGATGTTAAGTCCTGTTTTATGGATTGAAATCATTTAGATGACCAACATTTATATTTTTCTGGCATTTTAGTGGATTTGGGGAGAAAGCAAAGATTTATTTGAATAGCCTTCAACTATAAGAATTTGCTTCTTCCAGTTACGCTGTCTTATCATCCAAAGATTTAATGGACAAAGATTATTCGTTTTAGAACTATATTTATTATACTATAGTATCAGTCTGCATCTGAAAATATAAAGTGTTTTTATATCTAAAAATGAGATGTGTTTTGGTCTAGAACTCTCACATATTTTAACTATCATATTGCTTTTGAAATTTTGTGTTATACAATTCTAACTTTCCTCTGTAGTGAACACATATAAGAAGTAATGATCAGAATCCACAGGTAATGAGTTCTTTCACTATCATCAGCAATAAAAATATAATTTCAACATTTTATGGTATATCAGTTTTTCCAAAGCTAATTGTTCTAATGAACTAACACAAAGACATTTATCGCACAGGTTAGGTGACAATATTATTCTCTAGAATCAGAATTTTTAATCTTTGTAGTTTTCCTAAGCAAAAACAAATGAACAAAATGTTATGTTCTCAACCTAGGAATTGTTGGCAAGGCAAAATCAAATTGTTTTAATTTTTTTTGCACTGTATTTGTAACTTTTACTTAATTCAGTACATTTGGTATGCATTAGAGATACTAATTTTATATTTTACTATTGTATTTATTGAATTTATATATCTTTGGTAAATTAATTAGAAAATATAGAAATAAGCATATATATCTATAAAATTTAATTTGTTCCTCTTCCTTTTTTTTTTTGCTAAAATATGAAATATTTCCAATGTATTCACATCCATGATGACAGATTAACCTAAATGATAAAGAGGAAGTGGGTTGTATCTTTGGAAGAAACAGAAGTTTTTTATAAACATAAAATCAGATAAAATTTCTCTGAAATTTGAATTGCTTAGAATTAGTAAAAATGTGGATTTAGTCATTTTTAAGAAAGGTAAATGTTTCCTTAGAAAAATTATTGATCTTTCTCATCTATGAACATAGTAGGTATTCAGTAAATTGAACAACATTCTAAGGAATCTAATTTCAAGGGAAATTTAACTCAGGATATTCGATCTTTTCCATGAACCCTTTTCAGTTCCTTCTCTGGATTCAAAGAAATGTGTTTTAGGCATCAGTCCCAGAACTTTTAGAAAAGAAACATTCATTTTAGTTAACTGCTTAGGTAAATTTATTGTACCACCCTATAAAATATTGGAAAGCCAATTACAATTTAAAAGATCAAATACTTTTAGTAAATTGATGCTATCCATCATTGGGTGTACCAATTTATACTTCCTTCAGTGTGTGTTTGAAAATTATCATTGTTCTATCGTTCTACTCCCTTGTCACATTTTACAAAAATGGTGATAGATTTTTAAAAGTTTGTGAATCTAATGGTGAAATCATATCTTGTTTTTAGTTTACATTTTCCTAATTTTTAGTGCAGTCAAGCTTTCATGTACTGATTTATTTTTAAATTTAAAATACCTTTGTGTTCTGGTTCTTTCTAAATACATATAGAGAGAATTATGCATTTATATATACCTTTAATATATCTGAATAATGACTTTAATTTGTGTGCTATGTAAAAGTTTTAAATATTTCCCCATCATAAATCTTTAATATTAACATGTTTTATATTATACAGATGTTTTGTTTTTTTTTTAACTTTAATATAGTCAAATATATCTCTCTATTCTTTGTGGATTATGTATTTTTTTCTGTGTGCGAAGCCTTTTCCTGCCCCAACATTCTTTGAATTAGATGAATGTGTACAGTTTGGTTCTCAAAGCAATATTCTTACTATTTTTTTTTCTGCTTCACCTGTTAGTGTTTGACAAATATACAATAATATAGCCCAAATGATAGTGGATTTGTTGATTTCTCCCTATAATCTTTTTATTTCATTTACTTCAAGGCTATATTGCAAAGTGTGTAAAATTCTTATTTATATATTAGATAGATTATTTTGTTATTTCTGTTTATATCATTATTTTTGTCTCAATTTTTATATTATCTGAAATTATCTGATTAGTATTGACCTGATTTATATTTTCTATTTTTAAAATTTTTGTTTAAGTTACACATATATTTAGATTTAAAAATATGTATTTGACAATCTGCAGTTTTACAGATAAATTTAATTTTTCTAGACTTACTGGGATTGTTATTATATTTTGAAATATAGCTATCATATCTTTCTGAGTAACCTGTTCATCATATTTCTATTCCTCCCTGCCTTGAGTTCAGTATATTTCCTTTTTCCTTCTCCTATGCTAATTTGGAGGTTAAATTTTGGTCCATATTCATTCTATTTTAAACTTTATAATAAAATCTGTATTCATAAGTTGCACAACAAAGATATTAACATAATTGCCCAGTGTGTACCAATCCACTCTCCTTTCCTCATCTTGTTAAGAGTTTTTAGCATATAATTTTAGAGTTGCCATTTTCTCATAATACAGAAGAGGTTTCCATTTGAAAGTTAAATAATATCATAAACATTATACAGTAGTCCCCCTTACCAGCAGCTTCACTTTCCATGGTTTCAGTTACCTGTGGTAAACCATGATCTAGAAGGAGGTGATCCTCCTTCTGATGTATTGGCAGACCATCAAAAGCACTATGTTGTAGTGCCTACTTCATTCCCCTCACTTTATCTCATCGTGTAGGCCTTTTATCCTCTCACATCATCACCAGAAGAAGGGTAAGTACAGTACAAGGTATTTAGAGAGAGAGAAAGAGGACATTCACATACTTTTATTATACCATATTGTCATAACGGTTCCCTTTCATCATTAGTTATTGTGGTTAATCTCTTACTGCGCCTAATTTATAAATTAAACTTGGTCATAGATGTGTATGTATAGGGCAGGGTACTAGCTGCAGTTTCAGTTCTTGGAAAGTATCCCCCATGGATAAGGTAGAGGACTGCTGTCCTAGTTTTCAGCTCTTTTTGAAAATTCCATTAAAAATATTATTTATTTATTTATTTATTTATTTATTCTGATGAATTCGTATAACACAAAACTCACTCTTTTAAAGTGTTTCATATAGTGGCTTTTGTTATATTTACAAAGTTGTGTAGGCATCACCGTTATCTAATTCTACAACATTTCATCATCCTAAAAAGTAACCCCTATCCATTACCATGGAATGTTCATTCTCCTTACCTCCAGTCCATGTAAAACCTAATCTACTTTCTATTTCTATGAACTTGATTATTTGGGTTTTTTCATATAAATTAAATCACACAGTATATGAACTTCCGTATTTGTCTTTTTTCATTTAGGGTAATGTTCTCAAGGTTTTTACATGTTGCAACACGTAGCAGTACTCCATTCATTTTTATGGCTATATCATATTCCATTGTATAGATATACCACACGTCATTTATCAGTTTAAATTACTTACACTTTTGGCTCTTATGAATGGTGTTTCTATGAACATTTGTATATAAAGGCTTTATGTAAACATGTGTTTTCAATTCCCAGATATACAAATACATAGAAATGAAATTCCTAGGTCATAAAGTAGTTCTGTATTTTACTTTTTGAGGACTTGCCAAATGGTTTCCGAAGTTCTTACACTATTTTATATTTGGACTCTGGAATACATAAGCACTTAAAATTTTTGGCATCCTCACCAATTGTCATTGCTATCTTTTTTTATTATAGCCATCCTTGTAGCTATGAAGTAATACCACAAATTGGTTTTGATTTGAATTTCTCTGATAATTAATGACATTAAATATCTTTTTATGTACTTACTGGCTCTTTGCAGATCATTTTTGAAATAACATTTATTCAAATACTCTGATTTTTAAATTAATTATTTTCTTTTTATTTTTGAGTTTTAAGAATTCCTTATATATTCTGGATAGTAGTCCCCTATCAGATATATGGTTTTCAAATATTTCTCCCATGATGTTGGTTGCCTTTTAACTTTCATGATAATATCCTTTAAGTATGATTTAAAATTTTTTTTAATGAACTCCAATTTTTCTCTATTTTTTTTGTTGTTGTTCTTGCTTTTGGTATTTATATCATATCTAAGAAACCATTGCCTAATTCAAAGTCACGAATGTTTTGGCCTGTGTTTTAAGTTTTTTTAAATTTAGTTTTACTTCTTGTGTTTAGTTTTTTGTATTATTCTGAGTTAGTTTTTTGTGTACCATTTGAGGTAATGGTCCAGGTCCAGTTATAGTTTTTTTGGGTAGGATATCTTATACAGTTGTTCTAAGATCATTTGTTGAAAAGACTCCGCTTTTTCCATTAAATTATCTTGGCACTTTTAAAAAATTAATTGACAACAAATGTAAAAATTTATTTCTGGATTCTCAATTATAATCCACTGATGTATAAATCTGTCCTTATCATTATGCCAATTCCAATGTATTGATTGAGTACTATCTTCATTACTGTAATAATATAGTGGTATAAATTATCTAAAGCTAAAATGGTCTTTTTTTTTTAAATAAGATTGTTTTGGCCATTCTGGTTTCCTTGCATTCCCATGTAAATTTTAGGATCAGTTTGTTGATTTCTACAACAAAACCAATTGGTACGTTGGTAAGGATGGTCTTTAATTTCTAGATCAATTTGGGGGAATATCATAATTTTATCAATATTAAGTTTTCCAACTCATGAGCATTGGATGCCTTCGGGTTTATTTAGGTCTTTTAAAATATCTTTCAATGATGTTTTGTATCTTTTAATATATAAGTCTTGTGCTTCTGTTAAAATTATTCTTAAGCGTCTTATTCTTTTGGATGCACTTGTATACAGAATTATCTTATTAATTTCAGTTTCCGATTATTTCTAGTAAATAGAAATGTAACTTATTTTGTATATTTATCCTGTCCTATCAATGTATTACAAAGTGGATAATTTCTACATTCAATACTATACATAAAAATAATACTATACATCAAAGCATCATGAACAAAAGCTTTCTGTAAGTGTAGCCAAATCTAAATGATCATACTCAATGCTCCTAATTTTGGAGTAAGGAGTGTGATTAGGTAAAGAAGACCATATAATGCTAGAAAGAGCATGTTATTTTTTTGTAAGCATCATTTTTAAAAGCAGAATTATCAGTTCAAATCCTCTGAAAATGTCTATAGAACAGTGAGATAACTGTTCCTTTGCCTGTGCCAACATATTTTTCCCACAATGAGGTGTCCGCATGTTCAACCAATCAGATAAACTGGCTGACTGAACATCCTAAGGTGCTTTAAAATTCAGTAAATAATACTAATCACTTTCATTTCAGTATTGATATTAAAGACCCTATTCATGAAAAAAAAAAGTGGAATGCAGCTGTTCTGTGCTTTCCTTTAGAATTTGTGTGTGGAAGTCATAATGAGAAATATGCCTGTATTTCATGTTCATTTGTATTTAAGAGGTTTAAAGTAGGCATGCACAAAGACACACTAGAAACTTGAGGAATATACCTCTTTTGGCTCAGAGAGAGGGTAATATTGAGGGGGGGGCTATGATGGGATCAAAAGGGGATGGTTTCTATTTTTGTAAGAATGTTGAATGCATCTGAGCTTACTTTGAAAACTTAATTGATTGATGCTGTTCAATGTATCTTTGTACAAATTTCAGAAATACTCTTAACATGAAGTCGTAAGTGCCTGGTGCAGTAAACAGTTTCTATATATGTAGTGCATATTTTTAATTAAAATACTCATCCTTATATCCACATTGATACACTATAATTGTAGTAAAAATACACTCTGTGTTGAGAGATTGTTGTTAAAAATGTGCTTTGTCTTTGAAAAAATCATTCCTTGATCTTTGCTCTGCATACCCACCTTCTTATTTGTACTCGTTCTTTGTTGCTGTTTATATTCATTTTAAAATTCCAGCTCAAATTACAACTGTCGTATATTTGATATATGTGAACACTGGTCTCTTTGGTGTTTTGAATAAAAGAGCATGATTTCCCATATAACTATCTGTCAAAAATCAATTTTCTATTTCTTTGATTTTTGTTCACTTATAGTCAAGAATTATTTCTTAAATTTCTTTTGAGGGATGTCTGGCTAGCTTGGTGACTCTCCATCTTAGGGTTGTGAGTTCAAGTCCCATATTGAGTATAGAAATAACTTTAAAAAATTTCTTTTGAAAAGCACAAGTGACATTTTAATTTGATTCTGCTAGAACAAAGACTCAATTGCAATAAGAATGAATGAAAAGTCTTTACTGGGGCACCTGGGTGGCTTAATGGTTGAGCTTTTGCCTTTGGCTCAGGTCATGATCCTAAGGTCCTGGGATCAAGTCCTACATCAAGATCCCTGCATGGAGCCTGCTTCTCCCTCTGCCTATGTTTCTGCCTCTCTCCTTGTGTCTCTCATGAATAAACTATTAAAAAAAAAAAAACTTCTTTTATTCTTGCTTTTTTTAGAAAAAAACCTCTAATTATTCTTGCTTTTTATATACCCCTTGCCCTTTGGAGCGAGAGGGAGCAGCAGGAGCAGTTGCCTAAGTTCACTTGTCTTTTACAAATTCTTTGTATAAGTGTCCAAGCCTTTTCATCATCTTACATGGATAAAAATCAGTTCTATGAAAAAAATTCTGACAAAAGTAGCTAAAGATACCCTGATGAATTAGAAAGGAAGTAGAATATGAATTGCATTGCATCTTTTCTTCAACCTTCTATATATTAATCTCAAACACTATTTATGCTGGTCCATTGTTTCCCTCCATTCACCCACTCTGCTACCCCTGCCTCCCTGCCCCAGTCCCACATAGACAAATCCTTGCCTCCTTGTGTGGTGCAAGCATCCAAGAAAATTGCTGCATTTTTGACTCACTGGTATTCAATCTTCTAGCATGTTGAGCCCACCTTTACTTTAATATCCAAACAAAGGTCTCAAGCTTCCATGACATGCATCAGAGGAATGGCATCATATTTCTAAATACTTCAAGGTTGACTTAGGTCTTGCCATCACCTTGCTCTCTCAATTTTTACTTCTCATCCAATGATCAAACCTATTCGCTACCTCACCTCTCTGCAGCTGCTATCTTGACTCTACTCATACTGTCTCAAGGATGGACACTTGGTATTTCTCCTCATTCCCCAAAGCACCGCTGACACGTAGTTGTTTGAATAGGTTTTCACTACAGTTTGAAAATAACTGTGGGTTATTCTAGAACAGAGGGGCAAACAATTTCCTATTGAACCCTTGACATCACTTTTCCTAACAACTCATTCCACAAGTAAACTCTTATTAAACCCTTCAGATTTTTCATGTGCAACTGAGGCTTACTTTCCTACACTAATATTTTTCTTACTTTTCAAGATCAAGAAAAGTCACCAATTCCTGCTATATTTGTTTTTATTTCCTTTATCAAAGTGATTTCACTAAAGTTTTAACTAAAACTTCCATGAGGTGTTTCGGCATATGGCAGTTAAGTATGCCAGGTCTACACAGGCTTAGTAACACAAACTGGAAGTCCCTTAATCTTAGACTTTTGGGGGATCCCTGGGTGGTGCAGCGGTCTGGCGCCTGCCTTTGGCCCAGGGCGCGATCCTGAAGACCCGGGATCGAATCCCACGTCGGGCTCCCAGTGCATGGAGCCTGCTTCTCCCTCTGCCTGTGTCTCTGCCTCTCTCTCTCTCTCTGCGTGACTATCATAAATAAATAAAAATTAAAAAAAAAAGATTAGATTTTTGTTTTACACTGACAGTTCCTGTAAAACTCTTAGACTGGGGTGAGGGTCCACATATATGTGCATTCCTTCATATCAATAATGGAGTAGAGGGCAATTTTTCTACCTGTCTACAATAGACCTCAATAATTTGGTTGTTTATCTTCAGATTCTATATTTTTTTCTCAACAGGCTACCATGGGAAAATTTTGTCTTAGGAAACTTACATTAGGTCATGACTTCCTATCCTGTGAGTATGAAGACTTCTCTTTCATCTTAAAACTTGTGTATAATCTTCACATGAAAATACATGTACTTCCAGTATTGACTCTTAAGAATATATAAAACCTAAAAATTCTAAGAATTCAGTGGTATTACACATAAAGTTTATTTTTGTTAACCACCTCATATTTCTGTAAACATGTATGTGGATACATATTATTTATTTTGCTACAGACAATATGGGGTTCATATTCAGATTTGCAGAGGCCTTATGATGATGCCTCCAGATTCTGAGGTCCACAGATGAGAAAATTGATCCTGATTCCATGTAACCGTCTGGTTTCCCTTCCTTACCTCACCAAGCTATGTGCTGATAGATCCTTTGTTCAGTAAACACAAACCAATGGGCTGCACTTGGTAGGAAAGGAAGAACTCTTTTCTTCCATTGCTCTTGGGTTCTCTAGTGCCCTGTAAATGAGGCTGACCAAGACAGATTAATAAGAGCAAAACAAGCAGATCTGTGTCTCACTCACTCATGGGGGTACTCAGAGATGAGTAAGTCAAAGGTGGAGTGAGGATTTGGGTTTATAACTAAGGCTTAAAAAAAAGAGAGAGAGAAAAATGAGTTCTGGGCAGAGAAGTCAAGTTACAGGAAGATGAGTGGGAAAAGTGGGCTAAAAGAAGGCTTGCATCCTAAGGTTTCTGTCCTGGTGTGGATAGGTGCCTTTTACTTTGATAAGAGTTCTGCTCTTTCTGATAGGGGAACTGAAGATACCTCTACAGAGGGAGTCCATATAAATGTAAATTTCATTTATAAATGTAAATTTCCTTTACTAAAGGAAGACTAGTGCCCTGTTTTTAGTTTTTCTCCTCTCAGCTGTCTTCAGTTTAAAAATAATTCAAATGCCAAAACAACATCTTTTGGGGCCCTGTCTTCTGGGTCCCCTTTTAACTCCTTAGGCCTTTTCTTTATTTACTTGTCCTTAAGAAAACATGACTGTTTTAACATTGGCCTTTGGGCATAATACCTTAACCCAAAATTAAATTTCCAGAGACTGGGATGATATTTTCAGGTAGTATGAGCCTCCTGGTACTTCTCAAATCATGATAATAGGGAGGATACATGCACATTTAAATCTTAAGGATTGTTTATACCAACTTTGTCTTATGGAGACTGTCAGATTCCTGGAGGGGAGTTGTCAGTTCTTTTCAACCTCTTTTGTATGACACATAGCAGAGTCCCTGTGGACAAAGATATTAAAGGAAGCTTTTGATAATGCATTTTTGCCAATTGTAAAATTTGTTTTAAAATTTAGACACCTCATTTTTAGAGCGAATTGACTAAGTAATAATAATTACCTCATCCGCTAGCATATGGCAAAATTAATATGGTTTATTATGTATGTTATAAAGGGTAAGTAATTTCATACAGTATGTATAAACATAGAAATTTTCCTCTAAGATGATTAAATATATAGGGAAATAATTTTTAAACACATGGAAAAAGTAAAGTAATACATCATCTTTATTGATTTTTTTTGTGAGACATAATTTTTTTTTTTCATTCTGTAAGATCTTCTTAAGAGATATGAGGCTGCTGCCATCTAGCATGTTCTATTTTCTGGATATTGTAACAATACTTTTAGGTTCAACCTTCCTCTCAGTTGTTAGAAATACTTAACTGGACACCTCTAAATGGGTTAATCCAGTTACTAAGTTAGTATGAATCAGGAGCAGTGATTATGTTATATGCAGAAAGAAGCTGTCCCATTTGCAGAAATAGGAAAGAACTGAGCCTTGAAACTTCACAAAAAAATGAGCGATGCCTTTAGGAATGGATCTCAGGTAGGTATAATTTTTATAGACGTTATTAAAACCTCTAGTTCACCAATTAAAACAATTTGCTGCCTAGAAATGGACTTCACTTTGTTGTTTTATGCTGTTCTGGACATCTTTAAACTTTCTGAATGCCAATCTTTTGATCTATAAAAATGATAGAGATTTTAAGATACAGCAGAGGAAAAGTAGGGCACTTCACAAGAATTATAATCTTCCAAATGTCTCTTTTTGTTAAAGTGACTATAAATGTTTTGGGAAACAAAATGTTTTAGAAACCCTTTGTAAGGATTGCTGGGTGTCTGTATGTTCTCTTGGTCTTAGCTCTAAAAGAAAAATAAAAATCAATGATATATAAAAATAACTTGAAAAAGATTCAAGAGAAAATTGACTTAAATTTAGCATTTTCTAACTTCTCCTAAAGAAAGAAAATCAAGTCTGCATAATTTTGTATGAGAATAAATAGGACAGAAATGCCAATTCAACTAATGTATTTTGATCATAATCTTCACACACACAAAAGTTTTACATTGTATCTGTGTCTTGGCAAATAAATCTACTCTCAAATCCATCCCTCTATAAAAGATCCAGAAGGTTTATCTAAAGGGCCATGTAAATCTGATACTTTGGGAATATATACATAGCTTTCCAAAGCAACCAAAAGAAGTATTCAAATATTTAAATGAACATTTGGAACTCATAAAGTATTATTATTTCTTTAAAATTAATAATCAAATTTCCATGATTCCGCATATAACAGAGTTTGTAGTGCACTGTGTATAACTTACTAAATCTCATAGACCTAAAAGGACATGATATTTTATCTCCTGACAAATAACAGGAGTCTTTAATGGCTGAGACTCTGTGTATAGTAGTAAATTTTTAAAGATGACATAACTTGGCAAATATGAAGCAGACATATTAATCATTTCTTCTATAGAATCATAGGAAATTGGAAAGCAAAAAAACCAAAATTGTCTAAAAGATAGACCTGCCTTTAATAACAGTGGTCTCATAGGACAGTGAAGACATAAGTAGATCTGAGGCAGAGAAAGAGGAGAAGCAGAAATGCAGGAAGAACAGCAAGCAAGGAATAGGAAGCTTCTATGTCTTCTTTGGAAAGGTTTTGAGTGCCCAGCCCAACTGGCCATCATGCTGGATGCTAGCATAAACTGTAAATAAGGCTTGCTTCTGGCCCTGAAAGAGCTTATAGGCAGTGAAGACCAACACATGAACAAGTAATTACAAGGCAATGAATAAATAAATGCTCTAATAAGGTTATGCACAAAATACTACGGAAACACAGGAAAGAAGGCAACTGGTAATTACCATTCAGCTCAGCAAAGTCAGAGGAGAGGATTCGAGCAAAGACATGGAAGGTTCTTTCTCTTTTTGGTTCTTTCTATTTTTGTCTTTTAAAAGAATTTCTATAGCAGGAGAAAATAAAAGGAATAAGAGAGATGAATTTATCCTCACAGTAAAGTGTAGGATAACTCCAACCACCAACACATTAATGAGAAATTTCTATTTCTGAAACAACTGACGTCCCCAGAAGAGTCATTTTTATTTACTCAGTTCATCCTGAAGCAATTCTAGAAGAAAGGATGATTTCTTAAAAATGAGATAAAATACCGGCAAGAAGAAATATAGTCACTCATTAGAGGCAAGAAATAGGTTTCATCCTCTTCTACGTGGCAAGTGGTATTTTTGGCACTTTATGTATGTTGTCTCATTGAACACTAGAATGGAGGCTTTCCTTAAAATTAGCCCACCTTGATAGAGGGCTCCTCCCCTAGTCTGGCAGTAGGAAGACTCAGAAGACCTCTCCTTTTTAAAGAAGGTGATGGAGAGGAGTGGAAGTGTGAGTGCTACATGAATATGATGATGTCAGCTCCTGGGTTGGCAAGCATCAATCTCTTCACCAAGAATGCTCAAATGCCATATTCCTGAGGAGTCCTTCTAAGTTACGCATGCTCCACATGTTTCTAATTCTTAGAGAAATTGTGCTTTTCATTTTAAACTGTCTTTTTCCTTGAGAGAAGCTGGGTGCAATCCTTGCAGGAAAGTTATCTGGAAGTTTGTCCTTCCTATCACTCATCATCTACCTTGGGCTACTTGGAGCCAACTACAATGCCCAAAATACTCGCAGGCAAAGATGTATACCTCCCATTGCTAACATAATGTTCATTTGTTCCATTATTGGTTAGGTTAAATTTGATCACTTATTATAAGAGCCAGATCTTTCTATAGTAATGATACATTTTTCCTTCAGTTAGTAATCTGTGGAGGGTTACACTGAGATAGTGTGAATGTCCTGTTCCCAACAATCTTTCACCTGGTGGTTTTAGCGTTTGTCAAGAACCCCTCCCTAAGCGATTTATACTGTATGTTACACTGGTGTCCCTTTAATCCTACCATTCCTCCTGCATTTATTATACTGCCTTCTTCAGTATAGGAAAAATTTATCCTCTGTCTCACCACTCAAACACACATCCTATGAATATCACTATGAACTCATGGATTCATTTTTATTCAATACGTTCCAGTCTCATCACTATCATTATTTTGCTGCTCATATTGTTCCAAATTTGGCCAGTGGGAGTTCCAGCAAGCCATCTCCTGAATGTCTTTTGACAGTCTCCATTAATCTTTGACTACTTTCTATTCTATTTCACTTTGCTTTTTCTCTCCCCCAGCCCTGGGATCAGCGATTTCTCTAAGAAAACTTAAACCCTTTAATAAGGAGAATTTCATAATTGATTTTCTAATATTAAACCATCTTTGCACTCCTGGAATAAATCTCACAGGGTTATTTTTCAATTGCTCTTTGCTAATATTTTACATGGGATTTTTATGTCAATATTCATGAGCAAATTTCATCTATGGTTATCCCTTTCATCATATATTTATCAGGTTTTAAGATTAATGTTATTCTTGCTTCATATAAAAAATTTAAAGCTTCTCTTCCTTTTCCTACAATCTGGAACAATTTAAATATCATTTGGGTTAGCTGTACTGTGAAAGATTATTAACATTTCCCAGGAATTCCATAACTAATGAAAATGGCAAAATCACCTAGATCTAGTTTTTTTCCTTTTATTTTCTTAGGGAAGGGTGTTTAGTTATTTATTTGATAATTTTTGTTATTTCTTCTATGGACATTGGTCCATTTTATTGTTCTATCTTGACTGAGATCAATTTAAGTCAGCTTAATTTTTCTACAAAGTTATCTGTTCCTTCTGGGTCCTACAATTTATTTGCACAAGCTTGTCCAAAGCAGATCTCTGTGAAATTTTAGTGTATCTGTTGCTAATGATTATTTCTTATTTGTGTGTACTTGTGTTTACTACTGTAGCTATTGGTTTGATTATTTTGTGATTTTTTAAAAAGGAAATAACATTTTAATTTATATATCAAAAAGTGGTAGTTAGTACTCTCTAAAATGATTTCATACCTAATGAGTAGCAATCTGCAGTTTGAAAGGAACTCCTCCAAGATCTATTCATTAGTCTTAAAAGCTAGAAAGTTAGCATATGCCTGAAACATTTTTAAAAGCTAAGACTTTTGGAGAACGTACTCACGAGATGTAGAGCGTCTGTCTGTTTTATGTCAGTTATTTTCGGGGATCCAAGGATGGGCTGGCTCTAATGCCTATTGTGTGTGTATGTGTATGTGCATGTCCTCAATGCAGTTTCATTCTTGCCTCAGAATATACTTTAAGGGGATCATAATTAACTTATACCTTTGCCTTCAAACCTAACATATTTCAAGTCAATGAGAATCTTTATTTCTAAGAGATTATTACTTATTTTAAAAGCATAGATGATTTATTGATAATTGGCTTCGTACCCATCCCTTATTTGGTAACAGATATATGTTTAGCTCTTCTTGCTCCTGTTAAATCTTCAACAACTGCAATATGGACGATTTGGGGGAAGAAAAGAAATGTGGATCTACTTCTATGTGCAGTAACTATGGTTTTCACTTAGCCTGTCACTTTGCCATTGTTCACTAAACCAAAACACCCTCTTCAAAAAGATCCTCAGCTGAAGTTCAGATATCAATAGAGCAAAATGTCTAAAAGGTCACTTTTAATAATGATAAAAATGAAGTTAAATATACTTTAGGGCTTTTATAATCTTGGCAGTTAAGGCAAACTACAGGGAACGTGTAGTCAGTTGACATTTATATGGCCAATATCCAGTAATATACCAAGTATTTAATGAATCTCAGTGGTGGTCTTGGTAAAGTGCAAGGCAAAATTCTAGAAAAAGCTGGAAAAAGAGAAAAAGAAGCTTAGGGTGAGCAGCATTGATTACCCATTAACAATTGTTTGGCTATCCAGAACCATGACTGCCTCAGCAGGGATTCAGGATTAAGCATCTTTTCATCGCTTCTCTCTAAATCTTGGGCTTATGTCTTACAAGTCACTCTTTTGCTACAGGAACATATCTCTCAATTTTTTCATTTCTATTTCTTTTCTTATCTTTTTTTTTTTTTACCTCTTACTTACCTTGCAAATAATAGGAACTATGTCACGAGTGGGAAATTAAATGCATGACTAAAGGTTTAATTTCTTTGCCTTTTACATTTTAAAAACTATTACTTAGCATTAAGAAGTCTCCTAAAGTGAATGGATCTGATTTAATTTGGGAAAGGTTAAGCCCTGTGAAATTAAGTGGGTTTTTATCACCCTATATTCTCAGCCTCTTTTCATTCTGCCATGGCCTTAATATATATTTGTGCTATGACATTACCTTGGGTAGAACTATAACAAAATATATATATATAAAAAGAATGTTTTTATCTCATTTTCTTCTGCTTTCCTACTTACACTATAATTTGCCACACTATTATTAAAATTACATAAATATTAGAGCTAAAATATTCCTTTAACTCTAATGTCCTTATCAATTTTCTATACAAAATAACTTGCCCAATGTACCCCAGAGAAAGAAGCACAGCTATTTTTACCCAAAGTAAATGATATTCTTAGAAATAATAACCTTCTTTAGGAGCTAAGTCTCATTTCATAAGTTTTAATAATGATATCAAAATATGATGAATTCTTTTATAATAAAAATAGAAATATTTTGCTTTTTACACACTCAACATTTACTTCCAATTGATTTTTGTAATTATATATTTTTAAATAATTATAAAAATTTCCCTTGGAAAAACCGTTTTTTCACTTTTACTCCTACATCAAAATTCATTAGGAAAATATGTCAGTACTTTTTAGTTAATCGGCACTTTTTCTACTTCTGTTTTAATGGGTAAGATAAAATATCAACTCAGATATAATTACATGTGGGAAATCATGTAAATGGAAAACAAATTTTGCAAAAATAACATGTTTATTTTTCAATTTACATAAATGAGATCTGAAACAAAAAAAGAAGAAACAGTTTAAAAAATACCCACAGACCAACCTTCAAGGTAAAATTCTTTCTTAGTTCTCCCAAATGCAGTTATTAGAAACTTAATAGTAAGACATGCAATGTGCTATACTTAGTATTATTCATAAAAGAATCACAAATGATTTATAGCATTTCAAATAGATAAAATTATATATATGTACGTGCATATGTGTGTGTGTGTATACACATATATGATGCTGGACAGACATAGAGGTAATAATAATTGCTATTGAGTGGAAACATGCTGAATCATTAGACACATATTCCCCGCCACCGTTTTATATAACTATGCTATATTGAATAGTTTCTTAGAGATTTTATGAACCAACCCCTCCATTATAGAGGAGAAATTCCCAGTCATTGATGTTAAAGATATGATTTGAGGGTGCCCAGGTGGGAGCCATGGGCTGCTAGGGCAGCAGGGGAGCCAGTGGAGAGCTATTTCCTAGGGCATAGGATTAAAGTTCTCGTGTTTTAACTTTCTTAAACACAACAGTCTAAAATGGGCAAGGAGACAGGGCTAGGTTCTTCATGCATAGTATTACACTAAGACCCAGGGCTGGCACAGGGAATTCACTATTAGGTGGTCAACACCAAGTTTTGCAATAGGAGAACACCATAGCCAGGCGTTTCACAAGTCAGTGTTGTGAAAGTCAGTGTAACAGGAGACTGAGGGAATATGAGCTAAGGAGGATGAAATCTATCTTGAAGCAATAGGAAATTATTGAAATGTCTAAGGCAATGGTATGCTGTGATCAGATTTGTGCTTTTGTAAAATCGTTGGTTACTGCTTGAAGGTAATATTTGAGAAAACCAGATTTGTTCCAGGAAAGTGATTTGAGAGGCTATTGAATGATCTGGGCAATCAACTCTGAGAGCTAGAACAAAGGGAGCAGCAGTGGTCTGTGAAAGAACGAATGGATTCCAGAGGTATCAAGGAGTTAGAATACATGAGAAGTGTGGATTGATTGTAGGTGGACATGAATGAGTGGGCAGTAGTTTCCAGAGCCTGGGTTTCTGAGTCAGGGATAACAGGGTTTAAGAGAGAAATGGATGGCTGTTGGGAGTATGAAAAGAAAGTAAGATTAGATGAAACATGTTGCAATGGAGACACAGAAGGGCTGGAAGGTGGGAATGTCTGTTAGGCAGCTCCATAGACTTATGGAAAGATAAGAATTTAAGATTCTTCCATCTGGAAACAGTAGTTAAAGTCATTCCTGTAGGGGAAGTCATTCACAAATCCTGTAGTAGCTGTGAAAATTAGGACGAAGAGGATGGAACATTAAGATTTCAAGAGGAGTACATTAAAGAAAAAAAGGATTGTGTCATGGAAATCAAAAAGTAAAAAAACTCATCTGAAAGGGTCAATAATGCAGTAAAGGGCCTAGGAGTATGAATACTGATGAGTGTTTTTTGGTTTTGGCAATATTGAGGTTGATAATAATATTAGTGGGAATTGTTTCAGTGAGTTGGTGGGACTAGCTGCTTGAGAACTGTGGGTCAAGGGATAAATGGGCATTGAGGGAGCAGTAGTAATAAGTGGACACTCAACATGGCATCTCAAGGGAAATATGAGATCAATAGAAATTTATTTTACAATCATTAATTTTTAACTAAACTTTTTGAGAAAATCATACATTCACATGCAATTGTCAGAAATAAACCAGAGATACCCTGTGTATTCTTTACCTTCTTCCCCCAATAGAAACTTCTTGCACAACTATAGTAGACAACTACAACTGGGATTGAGATGTAGTGGAGACTTAGAAATTCCATCACAAGCATGGTCCATACTATCCTTTAATAGGCACACCCAATGTCCACACTGCCACCCCTGACAACTACTAACCTGTTATCCACTTTTTATCATTTTGTCATGTCAAAAAGGTAAATATAAATAGAATCATACAGCTTGTGATCTTTTGGGATGGCTTTTCTTCACTCAGCATAACTCTCTGGAGATGCATCAAAGTTGTTAGGTATGTATATATGTAGATAGTTTATTGTTTTTCATTGCTGATTAGTATTCCTTGGTCTGACTGTACCAGTTTGTATAGCCATTCATCTGTTGAAGGATGTCTGAGTGTTTTTCAGTGTTTGACTATTACAAATTTAGCAGCTATAAACATTTATGTGAAGGTTTTTATGTGAATCTAGTTTTTCATTTTTTTCTGGGTTAAATGCCCCAAAGTGGAATTGCTGGGTCATAGGATAGTTGCATGTTTAGTTTTATAAGAAACCACTAAATGTTTTCCAGAAAGGCTGTATCATTTTATATTTGCACCAGTAATATATGAGTAATCCAGTTTCTCTGCATCCTTGCCTGCATTTGGTGTTGTCGCTGTTTATCATTTTAACCATTCAGATATTTGTGTAATGATATATTGTGGTCTTACTTTGCATTTACCAGCTGGTAAATGAAGTGAAACAGTTTTTCATGCATTTATTTGACAAATCTGTGTATCCTCTTCTTAGTAAATGTCTGTTCATGACTGTTCCCTGTTTTGTAATTATTTTATTATTTTTACTATTGACCTTTAAAAGTTGTTTGTTTAAAAGTTGTTTGTGGGATATATGGTTTGCAATTACTTTGTCCCAGTATGTAGCTTTTTTTTTTATCCTCTTGTCAGGGTACTTTTAAAAGTAAAAGTTTTCAATTTTGATGAAGTCTAGCTTATGAAATATTCTTTTTACCAAATATGCTTTTGGTATGAGTCTAAGAACACTTTGCTTAGACTAGGTCACAAAGACTTTTTATTTTAAAAAAATCTTTTATGAGTTAATATAAAAATAATTTTGGAGTTAATTTTAGTAAAAGTTGTGAGGTACAAATTAAGGTTGACTTTTTGTTTTGTTTTGCTTTTTGGCCTATGAATGTCTAATTGTTCTAGCACCATTTGTTGAAAAGTCTAGCCTTCCTCATCTGAAATGCCTTTAAATTTTTGTCAAAAATCGGTGGAAGCTATTTGTGTGGGTCTATTTCTAGGTTCTCTGTCCAGTATCAATAATCTGTGTGTCTATTCCTAGGCTAATATTAAAATTGTTTTGTCTATTCTAGGGCCTATATATTTCCGTATAAATTTTAAAATAAACTTGCCTATATCTACCAGAAAATTTGCTGAGATTTTGAAGAAAATTAAATTAAACTTATTGGAAAATTTGGAGAAAGAATTAACATCTCTAATACTGAATTTTCTAATCCTGACCATAGCACATCCACCTATTGATACAGGTTTTTTATTTTTTTGCATCTAAAAAAGTTTGTAATTTTCAACATACAGATCCTATATGTGTTTTGTTAGGTTTGCATCTAAATATTTTATTTTCTTTGGAATTATTGGAATGGTATTGATTCTTAAATTTTGGTTTGCACATGCTCATTGTTAGGATAGAGAAATGCATATGATTTCCATGATTTCCATGTATTGATCTTGTATCCCACAACCTTGCTAAACTCAGTTACCATTTCTATGAGGTTTTTTTTTTTTTTTTTTTTTTTTTTTTTTTTTTGGAAAGATGGTAGTTTCTTTGGGAAGGAAGATCATCTTCTGAAAGTGAGTGGCTAAAAAGAAGATAGTTTTGTGAAGAGAATTGTAAGCTTGGAAAATCATAGGAGCAGAGGAAAGGTAGCTGATAAAGAACTTGTAAAAAGATTCTAAGTAGTATGGAGGCTGAAATCGGAGACCTCTGTCTACATTGCCATGTGGTATATCTCTGTTGGTCCAGTACAAGAGTGAAAGTGACAATGTTTGGATCAATCCAATGCTGAGGCATTGTGGAGGGATGAATGTGACAAAAGGAAGAGGAGAAAATAAACATTGATGGCAGTTTGTTGAGCTGTTTACTAAGCCACTAGCTATTCAATGACCACAGCTGCTGTGAGTTTCACCTACAATCATTGTAGCATGGTATTATTATCTTTTTTACTGACATAAAGAGTTAGGTGAGAAAAATCACTTGGGGGCAGATTTGGGAAAGTTTTAAAGGAAACTGCTAATGACAGCAGATCGTGTATTTTCTCCCAATTATTTTTTCGCACTCCTTTATCTCTTGTTTATAATTAAATTATGAGAAATTGGAATTGCTCATTATTTATTCAAAATAGATGTAGATTGACTTCTGAAGTGTACAAAGTGGTTAGAAAAGGTCCTTATCTTTAATTTTAATCCTTAATCTGTAATTTTGTAAAGAAATGAAAATAAGAACTTGGATCCATTTCAGAATATAAGAGTTTATGTAGTATATTGATATACATATGTAAACAAAATATATGATCGAAGATATCCTAAAATAATGTAATGGTCAATAATTATTTGCTGAATTAGTAAAAATGTGTTTTTGGAGGCAGAAAGCTGAAGAACATAATGTTTTATTACTTCATTTTTTCATCAAATGGATGCTTTAAATATTTTTACTTTTGAATCTCTGGCTGTTACATTTCCTCACAGAGATCTTTCTTAGTAATCTTCAATTTTTCTATTTTATGTTTGCTAAGTGATGGCTTATCTGGCAGTAACAAAACAGCTGTAATGAATAATCGAAAAGCACATATTGGCATATTGGGTCCTTGCTTGGTAATGTAGACCCAGGCTCATATTTCAGGGATTTTTCCTTTAGTGAAATACGATCTGGATAGTAGTAATTCTTTTGGTTTATTATTGTAGGTTTGTCTGAGCTATTTTAGAGCCACGAATTCTTTTGTGTCCCTGATACAGTTCTCTATATTTTCTTACTCTTGTGTTTTTTCCACAGAATGGGAGCAGGGTTTTGTCTGAAAAAAAAATTTTTTTAAACTTGCTGAGGCTGGAATCAAGTGAAAACCTTAGTAAACAAAACTAGATACCTGATCAAAGACTAATCTTGCCTTCTCAAATATATTATCTCAATTTCTTTAAATCACTAATTTTAAAATAAGCTTTTTTGTGTACTTTGTTTTCCCCACCCCACCTCATCTGCCATCTCAGTAAACATACCTCTTTGTTTCTTTGTCTCTATTTTCATTTCAGAAAATAGCAGCCCCTGGAGTTTGCCCTATCATCATTGTGTTGATAAACCTACGTAAATTATGGTTAATATAGAAGCCCATATTATTGTAGGCATTAATAAAACTTAAAAATTTATTAATGTTAGGAATGAATACAGTTCCTCTAGTCATCACATTATCAATACTTGCACTGCATTTAGAATTGTTATTTTCCATTTATATTTTCACCCAGGTAATCAAATGAAGGCATTTTTAATAATCTATTTTTCAGAGCAGGCTGATTGATTATAGCAAATGTAATTTCCCATCCTACTTGAAGATCCATTTTCATATTACACAAAGCATTTGAACACTGAGTTAGCGCAGGATAGTAATAGCATGAAGATAATGTTTTTCTATAGGAGGGAATAATGCTAGCTCTTCTATTTTATGATATTCTGTAGAGGTCATATATGAGTCCTTATATTATCTATCTTCCCCAATGATGCTACGAGGCCATTACGAACTACTTTCTGCCTAGAATTTCTTAATAATGGGCAAAAGAGTTAGATACTTGTATTGGTTTGCAGGGACAGCAATGGAAAAGTACCACAGACTGAGTAGTTTGAACAACAGAAATTTATTGTGCCAGAGCTCTGGAGAATAGAAGTCTTAGATTAAGGTGTGGATGGTGGGTTTCTTTCGAGGGTTGTGACAGGAGGATTGGTTCCAGGCTTTTCTCCTAGGCTTAGAGATAGTCATCTTCTCTTTGGGTTTTCATTTTATCTTCCCTCTGTACTTGCTTGTGTCTATGTTTTATCCTTTTACAAGGATACTAGTCATATGAGACTAGGGCCCATCCCTGTGACTTCATTTTAACTTGATTAACTCTGAAAAGACTCTGTCTTCAAATAAGATCACATTCTAAAGTACTAGTTCAGATATCAACATGATTTTTGAGGGGATGTACGTCAACCAAGAACACCTGATTTTACTCTATTTTGCTCTGTCATTAATCTTTGAGGTATTCAAGGTGTCAGGGAAGGTGTCTTAGAGGTGACAACCTACAGAATAAATGGAGGAGTGGACAGTGATGAGAAGATACATTTTGGGGATAATTGCATAAGGCTGTCCTCTGAGCCTCTTACAAACCTTAAGTTTCATGCATCTATTTTAAGACACTTGGTTCAATGTACTATAGGGAATGGTCTAGAAGAATGTTGCTTGCTAGAAAACAGTTGTTGGGTTCCTTATGTGTAAGAAGTGTTGTGTTAGATATTGTGGAGGCACAGAGATGAACATAATGTCGTTCTTGCCCTGAGAAGCTGTAATCTGTCCACATACTTGGAGCATTCTCTGAGCTATGTCACACCTCTATGGAGCATGTGAGGCTGCTACCTCTACTAACTCTGTCGCCACTGGAAGAGTACAAATAGGCTTTTGTTTTATCTTTAAAACAGAAATTGCCAATTTTTCCCTCCCCTCCTGTGCAGGTATTAATCATTCAAGCTTCACTGTTAAAAGGACAGCATTTATTTAGTGGGTCAGTGAGCACCAAAGCGATTTACTGATATTATTACATTTTGATATCCATTGTCAAGTTTGCTAGAGACCTAATTTGCTCTCCTATGCTAAAATTCCTGAGATAATGTTTTTTTTTTTTTTAAATAGCTAGAATTTCTCTGACAAAATATGTTAGATTGTAGAAAAGATCTTTTAGAACACGGGAAGAGAGTAGTAGCTTGGTCTTATGAAGAGATGGCCTTTTTTTTTTTGTCAAACATAGTTGGTTTCATTTATGACTCAATATGAAAAGACAGGTTCCTAAAGAAAGTTTCCACATTTTCATACTGTTCATAAATATTTTAGTTTGATTTTACTTAGTCCCCAAATGAATAACTCATGAAAGCATTTGATTTTAAACCATTAATTGTCACAGATTCTAAACCCTGTGTAAGAGTCAATGAATATAGCATTATTATAAATTATAAGGAATCTTAGCAAGATGCATTCCCATTGTCATCGAACTAGTTAAAGCCAGTGAGGCAGGACTAAATTGTTGTGACATTTTCTCAGCCGCACTATTACCTGTCAAATTGGAAAAAAATCAAGGCATCAGGACAAGCTTACGTATTGATGTGCTCACTCTTGTTATTAATTGAAGTAAATGGATAAGCTTGTCCATCAACAGTAACAAACACATCTGCTCATTGTTAAAAAAAAAAAAATCTCCTTAACCTTCTGTTTCTTACAGGTCCCTGGGATTTGAAAAATGCTTCGTTCTCTATTCAAGAACCATGATGACTATTGTGTTAGTTCTACACTTTTTTTTTTAATTTGCTGACAAAGTGAAATATAGAATACTGTATTCGCTTATTTCATGTTTGGCTCACAATGGATTGAGTAATATAAAGTAGGACATGGACAAATTACAAAAACCAGAACAAACAGGGTCCCTAATAGTCTTATATAACTGCAAACACTCTACATCTGCTTTAATCCATCATCTTCTTTGCTCCTCACATCAAATAGTGTGGTTTTTCTCTCTCTGATTTTTAAGTAAAAGAGAAAGTTTTCCATACTGTAAAACTGAAAAACTTTTGATGGGAAAGTAACCCAAAAAAATGAAAAGGGGGCAATCTCTTTGGTTATTTCATTTGTATGAGTCTATTAACTCCAAAAGTACATTGCAAGCTGTGATAAAGCAAAGCGATTCTAAAGCTTCTTTTGCCCGAACAAGGTGTTTGTGACAATATTTCATTGGCATGAAAATAAAGAAGTCATCCCTAATGCATTGAGATGTGCAAGAATTTTCACCACAGTTGGTTAAAGACTACCAGCAAGCTAGGCAACAAATTAATGTCTTTAATTTTTAAAAAATGCAGCCAAAGGATTAGTTTATGTTCCTCTGAGATTTTTTAGTGTAATAGAGAATGGGACATTTATTAGAGCAGGATGAAAGAATGCACCAAACATCAGGCTTTTTTTTTCTTTATTGTAGTGATATTAATGAAGACGACTGTTTTTATCCTGCCTTCTGACAATATTTAGAACTTCTACTGAAGGGTTGGAATAATAATTCCGAAGTGTCTCAATGTTTGCAAAATATTTGCTACCAAACACTGTGAAGCCACAGAAAGTGAAAAGGCAATTAAGATTCACTAATGCAACATGTCTTGTTTCGTACAGGAAAATAAGACAGCTGAAAGAAAAGTAGTCACCCGCTAGAGAGGATAGGGGAAATTTTACACATAAAAATGAAAGCAGAGATGGTTTAGAAGTTTCTCCATATGTTTTTATGCATGATGGTATTGAGGAGTCCTTCCAACTTTGACAAAACTCAGAGTCCTCCTGAAGCCTGAGCAGACATGAGTGCTGATGACGAGGGCAGAAGTAAAAGATTAAGCCTTGTCTTTCTTCATCCCATGCTCCCTTTTGTGTAATCCTAATTGGCATTTTCTTTCCCGTTCCAGAAGAGTCTCCTGAGCTCCCTAAGGCTCTGCCTCGAGCTCCAGATTGCGGCCTTCGTAAATAACGTACATAAAGAAGGGCTGTTAAGCTCTTGTTGAGTTATTTTTGTTTTGCACTTTGCACCTTCGGTGCATATGAGAACTACTCCCACACCATTTCCTGACAAACCAAATCTTGCTGTGAAGGCTGAAAACGTTACTCAGTTGCACCCTATTTTTAGGACTTGTAATGAAGAGAAAATGTGGTGTTATAACTAACACCCATCCAAATGCTGGCGCGCCCCAGTAGACGGCTGCAGAGTTTTAAGAGCTAATGTAGACAATTTATACAAAAAAGACCAAATTGTGACCAATTCTGCAGATAAACAAACAACAGATCACTCAGAGTGGAGATGCGGTCTAGCCATGAATTGAAAAGGCCCAACTTGGTGCTATTGAAGATCACAGATGGCCTAGAATAGCAACAGCAGTTACCCAGGAACTGGACTTGGGAGATGCTAATTTTAGTATTAAAAGAGGAGCGTGGAAGTAAATCCAAAAATCTCTGCTACTGCTTAGGAAATCACATTCTAAAATGCCTTTTACTTTCCAAATAATAACAGCGAACTTTTATTGAGTGGTTACTGTGTGCCAGGCATTCTTATACATGCTTTATATATATTAACTCATTTCAGTCCTTCCCCCAACCCTGTGAGGGAGGGACTATTATTACTCCTATTTTACTGTTGAGTAAACTCAGTCACAGAGGGCTTGATCACATGGTCAAGGTCTCGTAGGCTGCCAAGAGCAGAAATCCAGCCCCACGCAGCTCTTGCCACCGCTTGCCTTTCTTCTGACCTTCTTACTGCTATGGAGGTCGCTTCCAGAAGCTACCTTCCATGTTCTTGGTAACTCCATGCGCCTTCCTCTCACTTCCTCACACCTGCGAGAGAAGGCAAACAGGTATAGAAGAAAAGGGAAAAACTAGAATGTGTGCTGGTTCCAAATGTCAGATGCTGGTGGAATTTCTACAAATCTGAGACGTGTGGTGCTTGATGATGCAGGGTATGCTACTGATGGGCCGCAAACAGTGCTTTTATCTAGTTGAATCCATGCTGATTAATCTCTAACCCTCAGCTCTATAGACTCTGCCACTGGAAACCCTTGGGATTCTAGACCTGATCAGAATCTGACCTTTGTGTCCCTACTTCTCCCCATAGATTTGCTGTAAGTCTAAACAAGCTTGAGCTTCAAGGTCCCTAAGTAACATAGACCCTTTCTAAGTCAATGCAAGTGAGTCAAGTAATGTGTTCCCTTGCTCATACATGTTAGTAAAATTGACAAAAAGAAGCTATTTTACTCGCAATTGGTTAAGACTACCGTCTCTTCTGTGTAAACTTCTCCAGTGGCACTGGAGTGGTTTGGTATTTGGGGGATCCTATTAAGAAAAGAGGAGTTGAGATTTAAGTACATTTAACTTAAATAGAATTGGTTATATTTAGTGGCATGCAGTTCCTTCTACATTGTTACTGCTAGCCCTTCAAGTAGAAATGACCTCTAGTGATGTTCTAAACCCCATGTGCACGGACTCGTGCAGTGTCATCACGAAAGTGCAAGGCTGGAGGTCACACCCCCGTGTGTATGTGTGCTATGGTACCCAGGACAGTGTAGTGTATGGCTAGTGGAAAATAGGGAGTTGTGAACTGTGCAGAAAAAGTTAGACCATTCAGTTCCTCAGTGTTGTGATGTTTGTGGTACTTGCAAGCTGTTTTCCATTTTTACGTTATAAGATGTTTACAATTTATAATCTTTTGTTTCTAGATAAATACCTCCATGCTGAAGATTTTATTCAAACCTTTATATTCTTTTCCTTAAATAATCTTCGCCAACAAATTGTATAAAATCAAGGCAAAATGAAACTTAGAAATGCTCCTGCTCACAACAGACTGGTGTATAAATCCAGAAAAACAAATCATCAATTCACAATGCTAAGCATAAATGTCAAGTGAAAACCTACATTGACCTATTTAGCATATTTGCTTCCTTCTGGGCAAGATATATTCTCCAGGTATATTCTTCAAGATATATTCCTTGTTTGTGAAGAACAAGGAATAAATGAGTTGAAAGATTTTTTTTTTTTTTTGATTGAAATGTTTAATGGCAGCAAGTTCTGCTGGTTAAATGCAATGGTTTTTAAAGTGTGGTTCTAGGACCAAGGGCTGGGAAATGGTTGAAAAATAAACTCTCAAGCTTGACTCCAGACCTTCTGAATCAGGAACTCTGGCGGTGGGGCCCAACAATCTGTGTTTTAACAACCCCTCCACTTGACTTTGATGCATGCCGTCTTTTGAAAAACATTGGTCTCTTTTTATAGCAGTGAAATGAACATCAGACTGGCAGGCCACTGTCCTCAGAAAAGATTTGCCTAGACATGTCCATATTTGTTTATCTGATTCTTGATTTTCTATGTTCTCAGTGAAGATCTTCTCTTCTCCTTGTTATCAAACCTTATGTGCGAGGGCCAACTTTCCATATTTCTGTGTCAAGCCATTAGGCTATGGCCCCATCTAATTCTCAGAAAGCATCCTGTCTCCTCCTCATTTCCAGCTTCTGGAGAGGCACCTCCCTGTTGTTTCCATACACAGCAGACCTCTGACATTTGTAAGCAGTATGATCAGAGTCGTTCGTAAGTCCTCTCATTATGATTCTGACACAAAGTATTCATGAAACTGTACCTTGACTAGTACCTTGACTAGTACTAGTACCTTGACTAAAACTGTTCAACTGAGTTACTCACTTGTGACCTGGAATTTGTAGAACAGAAGCATAAACCTGACCAAAATGCCAAGCTTCTTACTTTGTTAAAAATTGGAAGATTGGGTCTACTCTTCTCAATTCTTCTGTAAGTATGACCATGAAGCTGTTTTCTTCTTAGGTAGGCAGAAGAACCTAAAACCTTTCTTGTCTACAGGCTCTTGTAGCTGTTTAAATCTCACACTGCAAAAATAAAAATACATCTTAAAACCCCAAAAGTTGGTTTGGTATTCATACTGGGTGCCTATTGCTTTATGTAAATTTTGAAGGGGTATCTAAACATTTGATGACATTTCATTTTCTGCCAAAGTCATATATTTTTTCATCTATCTTTACACCATAGATGAACCATTTCTTCAATTTTCAAAAAATATTCCTAGGTTACTTCTTGATCAATTTTCACACCGTTGAAATACAACCTTTCCCGAATACCAGAAACCTGCAGAGGTTAAGGCACTGGACTATATATTTATAATGTCACTCAAAACCAGGAAGGCAGATGGTACTCTGCTAGCATTGAGAGGTACAGGAGAAATGTAGCAGTCAAGTTTTCTATTTCTTCATGATTCAGTCTTGGTAGATTGTATGTTTCTAGTCATTTATCCATTTCTTCTAGATTTCCAATTTGGTGGCATGTAATAGTTCATAGTGGTCTCTTATAAGCCTTTTTATTCCTGTGGCATTAGTTATAATGTCTCCCTTCCTCTCTGTTGGGGATCTGACCCCTCAGCCCCACAACTATGCTGCTGTAGAAATGACTGAGAATCTACCCTGAGGAATAAGGGATGCATGGACTGTCAGAGAGGGCAAAATCAGAAGGTATGAGGGCCGGTTTGCTTTTCTTTTTTGATGGAGGAAAGGTATACTTTTTTCTCCCTACAGTGATGGCAGGGCAGCCATTGACTGTGACCCTTTGCCAATGGAAAGCATAAGGGGAAAAACTGAGGAAGCCAAGAAAACTCCTAGAGGACCTACCATCTTCACATGAGTTCTGTTAACCCGAAGTGCCACTCTTGGGTGTGAAGTAAAGATTGCATTTCCTATCTTTCATGAGAGCATACTGACTGACTCCTGCACAAAGGTAGACTTTCCAATCTACCTCCAGCCTGATGACCAGATTCCATAAGGAGCTTGATGATCTCACTAAAAGAAAAAAAGTGGTTAGCAATATGTTTCATAGACAGTATAATACATGTAGTAAATGTTTGGAACTTAAGAGTTTAGAAATTTTAATTTTGCTTTCCTTGACTTCCAAAGCCGGATAAATACATTTTTTCATATTTTTCTCTCATGAACAAGCTTTTCTTACCCAGGCTCAGAACTTAGTATGATCAGATCCAGTTACACTTTGAATTAAAATGGCTTTTGGCAAATCTGAGAACTAAGCCACCGGTCACAACATCATTTCTTCATAAAAATATGTTCCATATTTTAAACAATTAACTGAGAAACTCAATTTTGGACCAAAAATATTCATTATTCATTATATATAGGATAGGAATGGCTTTTGTGAGGTGATGATATGTATCTTTAAATTCACAATCCATGTCCAAGAAACACATACTTGGCCAAAAAAGTCCATGGCTCATATTTAGGTCATACAGACATAAAGGAATCAATAAAATACAGAGATATATATTTTTTGTTCTTGTTTTTATCACATTCAGTGCTTACTCTACAAAATATTGCAAGAATAGCTATAAGGTAGATATATTTATGCACTTAAAGTTTTTAAGTTAGTTTTCTTTTACTCTCCCTAACATGGAAAATTTTTGTTAGGAAAATCATGCCTAAAAAGTGGCTAGGAGAGAAAAAAAGAAGATTGGACTCAAATAAATGAGATTCTTAAAAGAAATTACATCGTGGTATATTGGAGAAAGCATTGAATCAAGAGCTAGGAAACCTGTATTATTATTACTTTAGCCTAGCCATGAAGTAGTCTAGAAGATTCTTTCACCATTTGCTTAACTCAGTGGTTCCTGTTTGATTTAATGCACTATTAAATGATTTTAAAAAGGAATAAGGTGTAAACAAAAGATTATTCTATATGTTGCTTGATAAGAATAGCAAAAAATATATTATTTACTTCATGATTATTTCATTTAATGTGAACTCTTAAGAAAAATAACATGAAATTTTTAAATATAAATTTAGCTTCATAAAATCTCATACCATTAAAATGTTTTTATTTTACCATGGACCAATACAAATTTGTCAAGTGTTGTCACTGATCTTTAGGATGGCATTTAGACAGCACCATCTTAACCTACATGCTCTTCAGTTTCCTCATTGGAAGATCATAATTCATCTTTGTCATTATTTAATCTAACCCTCTCATTTTCCAAAGAGGAAACTGAAGAGCATTAGATTAAATAATCTCAAAGATGAATTACAATTCCACAATTTGATTTCATGACTACTTCATGAAAGAACTATCTCAATTCTTCACTTATTACTTAACTGATTAAAATCGCAGTTCTTACCATGTCCTTTATTATCATGTACCTTACCTGTAAGCACTGATTGTGATAAAATTACATAATCAAATTTTACCATATTAGTAGTAGCAGTGAAAATCCAGTCCTTAAAGTCTTTGGGCATAATGGGCAATTAGACATTACTGCATATGGGATTAACCATAACTATATTAATCCTCAAATTAAATATTTTTCTATGAAGTTTAACATTGAGAATGTCTTCTTATTTCAGGAAATAACTTGTGTTTAGGAAGATAAAAAGATAGTTGAAATTATATTCTTGCCTTCTATAAATATCCCTTAATGGATTTCTATGGTTTGTGAGCACTTATTATGAATCAGGTAGCATCAAACAGTATCTTGTTTAATCATATAACTATATAAGGAAGATGGCATTACATCTAATCTATAAACAAAGTTTCAAGTTAAAAAAGAAGCCTCAAAGTAATGGTAGACTGGGATTCAAATCATTCTGTATTGTGAAAGCTACCTCGGTTCCCTGTTGCTATTTCCAAAATTCATACTGTTGACTTCCTCCGACAAGCTTTGTTCATCTAATTCTCTCTCCTTAAAATTGTTTACCTTCTACTACTTCTCCTACTAAAGCTTTATCCATTCCATTCCAAATGTCATACCCTTTGCACCCCAAAAGGAATTGCTCTCTTTTTTTCAGAATCCCAAGAGTCTGAAATCTGTCTTTCTTTTGGCATTTTCCTCATTAACCCCTATACTTCAATCTTCTCTGCTATCTTTCTGTCTCTTCCTAATTGAAGATAAGTATTCTAAAGAGTGTGGTGACTGTCTCACCAGAATAAAGTGTATGAGCTCAGTTACAATGTGGTCATCTTGTATCTACAGAAACCATGTGAATATGCATGGAAACAAAAGGGAAAATAGAGAAGTTTCCAAGGATCAAAGGTAGTGAAGTCTCCACACAACCAAATCTACATTGTGACCTTACCAGTTTCTTTACTATTTTGCATCTTATTGTTCCAATGGCCAATCCAGTTTTACAGATTTCCCATCTTGTGTGGGAAGGCAGGTAGCTCGCTCCCATATACCATCCAATTTTCCTCAATCTCCCATTTCCTGAAAGCTGTCACAAGAATTTACCATCCCTGGAATCTAGTATAATATATATATATATATTATATAGTATATATATATTATATTATATTATATAGTATAACCTCAATGATGAATAATCAGTAATATTTTTGAATCATAGCTGAGCTGTGTTTCAATCTGTGTTTCAATCCATTCCCTGGAATCTAGTATAATATATATATATATATATATATTATATAGTATATATATATTATATTATATAGTATAACCTCAATGATGAATAATCAGTAATATTTTTGAATCATAGCTGAGCTGTGTTTCAATCTGAAGTTTATCAAGCTAAATAGATAATGGTCTTGTGAGAAACTCTTCCACAGGGATAAGGAAGGTGCACAACTGTTTTTCAGAACATGTGAGAGTCAGAGATAGCTGGTCTGAGGAAAGTAACAATACATTAAATTTTAAGCCAAGGAAATAAAACCCAGGGAATGATCTGGAACTACAAACTGGAAATAGGAACATTTGAAAGCTAATATGTGAATCGATGTTACCTTTTAATATACCTCTAAACAATTCATGAGGTTCATGACAAGAGCTGACCCCCGTTATAGTTCTCTTTTCTCTAGTTCTTTTTAAAAAATCCTATTTCAAGTTTCTGTGAAGCAGTGTGTGGTAGAGAAATGCTTGATTTGAAGTACTTTAATGGGTAACATGCTCAGATATCCACATACATAGTGACTGGAAGCTGCAAATGAATTCTCTTAGAGCTATCAAAAACAAGAACATTTCCAACTCCTGTAATTTTAATCTGTCCAGCTTGTTCATGTTGAATGGCTAAATATGGAATTATTAATAAAGTGTAAAGATCTATTAAAACTGTAACCTATCATTTAGAATTTAAGCCATCTCATGGACTCAATTTAACAATATCATCTATGTGATCTATAAAATTGGAAGAAATGCTGTTGTTGTTTTAAGTCCAAATAATTTTATATGCAGCTCAACTGTACACATTTTGAACACCACATTGACATTTGTGAGCAGAAAGATTAGATGTCAGTGGCCTCTTACTTCTTCTTACTCATGAAAGCTTTTGTTGAAATGTCTGTTCCTACCTCACTCATTAGAACTAGTACTATTGAGTGGCAAAATCCAGAAGCTGGAAGAGTAAGGGAGGGGAGATTGGTCTTTGAGCACCAGCAGAAGTAAACCCAAATACAGAAGGACATAGATGAAATAAAACAAGGGGAGGAGATTTTGTTGAAGTTATTCAAGCTGAGTCTGACTAATGGAAAATCCAAACTGAGAAAAGGCTGGAATTTGGCTATATGAGTTAAAGTTTCCAATCTTCCGGTGACTCAGAAGAATTTAAAATGTTATAAGAGGGGAGAGCCTAGGCCTCTAAGGTTTGTCTCATGCTCAACTTCCTGAAAAGCTTTACTTCACTTAGTCTTAATTGAAATCATTAAAATTCTTACTGTGAATATTCACCACCAAGGAACCAATGTACAGAGAGGTAAAGGTCATGGGCCTTTGAAGATTAGAAAAAAGAAGTCAATAATTATGAATAGAAACAAGCATTAAAGAGAATGTTCACTGCTAAGAAATACAAACTAAATGTACATGATTTTCATACATTTGTAACTTAATTTATTTGAAGGATAAGTTTCTAAGTTGCCAAGAAAAATACAAAAATGTTAAAAATATTTTAATAAATATGATATGCATTGAAACATACTCATGTTTCTTATATGCTTCCCATAAAACATTCCCCCCGGGAAAATACCAGCCTGAAATAACATTCACTTGGCTCAGATTTTTATGGGCGTTGGGTATTTATTGAATAGCCTTCATTTATTTTGAAAGCTGGAAGCCCAGTATTGCTTTCAGGTGAGTTGAAATGTGATTTGATAAAGAAGGAAGTTCTCAACTTAACTAGTGTCTATTTTGAATTTAATGGCTTGTTTTATTAATAACTTCCTGGTATAGACAGGCTCATTTTTTTTTTTTAATCACAAGCTCCTAATTGGACAGTTAATCCTATTTTTTGCATGGCTGGTCGATTTTAGTACAGTAAGAATCAGAGCAAGTGCTCATTGAATGAAACAGTTGAGGTGTTTGCCTTCTGTCTTCTCTGTGCCCATCAGTCTAGCTAATACATTCTTCCAATATCTCAGAATAATGGACAATGCTTTTAGGGACCCATGGAAAGGTGATTTTCCCAAAAGCATAATGATGGTACATATGATATCGTCATTAGAGATCTTGTACTCCCTCCTTTTAGTTGCTTTTGCGAAAGCAAGTACTTTCTAGAAATTCTATAGATTGTCACTTATACCTACCTATGAACTAGATTTTTGGATTGCATCATAATAATGTGGCTCTCTTAAAGTGGAGTTGCTAGAAAGTGAGGCAAGTTATATGAAGAAGAACTGGAAGGCCCAGTAGACTCTACTGCTGGTTTCAGAACTCAACACGAGTCTGCTTCTGGGGGGCAAAACTATCCAGATGGAGATCTTCTAGAAGCTTCTTGCAGTGGAGCACTAACAAAAGAAAGCAGTAGGGCTGTGCCTTCAAGGAACATATGCTCGTATGTTAAGAACTTTAGAATCACATAGTTCATTTGAATTTTCATTTACCTTCCTCACAAAGATGCCCACTGCAGGAAAACTTCAAATGTGGCCCTCAAGCTACAATAAAGAGCAACAAATGGCTGACTGCAAGGCCTTCTGTCTTCTATCTTGAAGAGAGAACTTTTATCTTAATTTGAGTTTGAAGCTGCAGGTCTATAAGGTGGTGAGCATCAGATAATCTCATACCACCTTGGGATAATACAGAACACAAGGAATTACTAGAAATTTGATATTCTTTGTAGGTTGATTCAGACTAAGCCCAGCTCACAGAACTGACTAGAACTTACTCCAGAACATACATTGATTAAGTCGCTGAGCAACTGCTTAGTTCTGTGGATGTTTTCTTTGTGCATGAAGGAACAGTATGTTGATGTACCCCCTGGCAAATCTCCTTATCAGAACGTTGAATAGTGCTGATTAAATAATCATAAATTAATCACAAAATCACTACAACCCCCCCCCCCCCCAAGATATGGTCAGCATCTTTCAAAAGTGGGCACATCCCACTGAATTGGCAAAAAAATAACTCACGAACTACTGGGGACTATGATATTCACAATTTACCACGTGAGGACCCTGGGAAGCATGGATCTTATTCAACCATCCCGCATATTCATCCAAGATCAAACACAGACACTTCCCCATTACACTATTTCCAACAGTCCTCAGGAAAATTATATCTGATGAATTATATTTCACATTTAGTTGGACATACCAATATCTCAGAGAGGTACTTCTCTCCTCTCCCTTACTTATAAAGCACCTTTATTCTTGCTCATCCAAAATTCCTTGCCTCCAAAACTTCTCTGTCCTCACTATCATTATCCAGGAACAGGTTTGATTCATCTTTCTTCTGGCTTAGTGCTGTAGGCTCCCAGGTGGTGTTCCCAATCACCTTATAGTGGTACTTGTGAAACATAATAAATGTTGACAGTTATTATGGCACTCATAGCTCCTTACACACAAATCATATTTCATGCCTGGGTGGCTCAGGGGTTGAGTCTCTGCCTTTGGCTCAAGTAGTGATCTCGGGGTCCTGGGATCAAGTCCTGCACTGGGCTCCCCTCAGGAAGCCTGCTTCTCCCTCTGCCTATCTCTCTACCTCTCTCTCTGTGTCTCTCATGAATAAACAAATAAAATCTTTTAAAAAGTTTTTAAAATGAACTGTTAGCTAGAGATATAAACTGGCTTGTGTTATCTTTGTGGGCTTAAGTATTTTTGCTTTCATTCCACCACAAAAAACATCGACTCAGTAAATATGAAAGAATGGCCTAAAAAAGGGAAATTTTTACTGCATTTTGCATCATTTACTGAAAATTTTTACTGCATCAATTACTGCAAATTGAACTTGGTTCTGAGATTCTAAATCAGTGCCTAAACCTCTTACTTGTTGTTGAGTCTATCAGTTTTAGAGATATTGAGATGCCCTTTGGATGTCTTACAGCTCAGAGCAGAAGAATGAGTTGGTCAGGCAGGTTTCTATCAGCGGCATGTTTCTACACCCAGCACAACTCAGCTTCAATCCCAGTGCTTTTAGGAAGAAGCTGAAAGTTGTCAAGAAAAACAAATGTACAGATCATTGACATCTGCCCAAGAGAACAACTGGAAAAACTGGAAAAAGCAAACAGAGAGGGGTATGCAGGTTATCCACACTGTAGTCACTGACAGACAAATCCCATGGGTTAACTGTACAAATATGGCCACAGATTTTTAGACCCCCTTACTGGACTTCAAAATCTAACTCAGACTGATTCTATCAGATGCTGGGCAAAAATGCCATTGCCTGAACCCCAATTTGTGTGCCTTCCTGGGGTGGCAGCAAGAACTTCAAAATAATGAGTACAGAAGTGAGGCTTCAGGAGGCTTTCAGTAAGCTTCATAGAATACTGCTAGGGTCATTTGCCCTTTTATTCAAAGCATAAATTAAAAGTCAAATCAACATTCATAGCAAATGAACTGGATCAGTCCCTAAAAATATATATTATTTTTGCTTGATCAGTAGAATAGCTGGAGAAGGCAGAAGGGGAATGGGAGGCGTGAGGGGGAGAGGGAAGGACAGAAGAAAGACAATGAGACAGAGAGACAGAGAGACAGAGAGACAGACAGAGAGAGAGACCTGGAAACCATTTTACAGTAATATTTTGGTTTAGATGTAAGAGAGTTAGAGAAAAATCACTTTCTCATATCATAGATGGCTAAAGAAATTTCACCCAAGCCACGTCTGTCAAAAGAATATCTGCATGCACTAAGTAGTTTCTGGGGAGATGGGACTAATGGTGAATAAGAAGACAGTGAGAAGGGTCTGACACTTGAAGGGTCTTTGACAGCCCGTGGCTGATTGCTGATAGCGTTAGAATAGACTTATTATCAGCGTCTATGCACCTTATCAGAACGAACATGCCTCTTTGAAAATTAAAGTATATGAAAAAGGACATCTTGTATTTCGTTTTTGATAGTTTTCCCTAAAATGCACATTTAAAAGAAATGGGAGAAACTCCTTATCATCTAAAGGACTTTTTCTACTTGATTGATTAAGTTCTCTTCTCCCCCTTTATGCACAGGGTGGGGGTGGCAGTTGGGGGGATGAAAAGGCCCTGAAACATCCAGGGCTGGGGGGGGGGAAAGGCACATTGTTGGTGTTATTCAGTACCAGAGTAGGAAAATCAGACTGGAAGATTTGAGATCTGAAACAAGGAGTTTCATAAACCAGAAGAAAAAACACAAACAGCAGGGATTTTTTTAAGCTTGCTTTGTTTGTTCCTTTGTTAATATCTTGCTCTGCTAGGTTTACAAATCCTAAATAAATAGAAATTAGTGCTCCTTCCTTTGCAGTCCATTTGCTTTAGATGTTTGCCGTGAGGGACATTTGTGTATTCTGCTAATGGCTGCAGCAGAGTGCTGTCTCATTTTCATTCTGGCAAAAAAAAGGCCGTCACCATGGTTACAGTTTCATTTGCTCGAGAGAAACTGATGGCTGTTAGTGATCCCATCATAAGCAACTTCTGTCAGATTTCTTATCAAGTAGACATATTTTGACAAAGTGAAAGATAACACCGTAATAAGAGAACGGAGTTGCTACTCTATGTAATGAACCATTTAGCATTAAATGAAATGTGAAACCACATTTTAAAAACTGAAGGTGGGGAGAAAAAGTAATATTTATAATTTACACACACACCCACACACACACACACACACAAAAGGAATACTCCACAGTGTGTAACGATAGCTTGTTTTCTTTCTGTTGTCCCAGTAACTCCAGTGGGATAATGTTGATTTATACTGGGGCTGGGGAGGGGGGGTGCCTCCACAACCACCCTGCAGCCACACGGGGCTTACCCGGGAGGATATTAAGGTTCTCCTTTGCCCATTTACCTTAGTGGAGCCGAAGGCAATGCCAGGAGCCAAACGCTAGGATAGAAGGTCTAAATATTCTGATAAAAGACCTAGCGAAACATTTTGCCCATTGCAGACTATCAATTTGTCTTGCTGTGCAGAGGGGATACTCTAATACCAACATGGATCATCAGGATCAATTGGGGCACCTTCATCGTCTGTGTTTGTAAGCCATGGAGTATTTCCAAAGGATGGGCAAGATGACACTTGCTGATAGAACCACAGAGGAAAAAAATACTAGCCCCAAATAGTACCCACCTGAACTTCAGTGGCTGCATCCAGACTTAGGCCGCACAGAAAGGGTGGGGATAGGAAGTCCAGGTTAGAAAAATATGAATTTAAGACCATCAGGCAAAACTCCTGGCAGTGTGACCTATCTAATTGCAAAGTAGGTATCTGATGGGCACTGTCGATGTTATTTTCTCTAAGGACAAATGAAAGTGGAGACTGACTTCACAGGAAAGTCCCCTAAGGAAAAGTCCTTAATGTCTATTCTTTCTCTGACTTTTACAGTTTGACTCTGTCTTGGCTTCAAACCCATGTAATGATAAACAGAGTAGGTATTTTATATTTCAAGGGGAAAAAGTGATGGCTCTCTTATGTGCAAGATAAAAGGATAGTTTCCCTGTGATTACTAGCCCTGCTGGTATGCAGGTGTGGTACTGCTCATTAAAAGGCCTATTTGAAAGAATTCTCATAGACTTTGGGTACTGGGAAGATAAGATGCAACATATCCTTATCACTTTTCTGCACGTTGCTTGTGCCAAATTTTTCACTACAAATTAGTGAAAACCAAGGGGGTAAGATGCACTTTTGAAGTGTATTCTGTTTCTTTTTCAGGTTTAAAGGATTGCACTGTTCTATTTTATTTCATTTCATTTTATAATTTATTTAACTTGTCAATGAGGGCAGTAATGTGATTAGGGAGTACAAACTTTGCCCACTGGAATCACTTCCTGAGTATGAGGTTCTCCAATTTTCAATGTCTCTAGTCATGATATCTGTGTGTGTGTGTGTGTGTGTGTGTGTGTGTGAGAGAGAGAGAGAGAGAGAGAGAGAGAGAGAGAGAGAGAGGTGAAGACAATCATGGAAACCACTAGTTGTTCGTGTGACAATGAGAATCACCAAATCAACAGCCATTAATAGAAACCTACTGCTACAGCTAGCGTCATCTACTATCAACCAGGTACTTTAGAAATCAATGTGTTTCTTTTATAATTTATTTTGAAATGATCAGTCATTATTAGTCCCTTCTTCAAAATATAGTATTGCAAGAAGTTTAACAAGTCACACAGTATTGGCACCTTTTAAAATCCATTTCTAAACCTGTCTAACTAACATGACAGAGTGACACAGTGTTTTTAATGAACATAAATATAATTCCTTATTTGCCTTGCCAAGGGAACCCTAAAACTCTTACCTGAACTTCACTTGTAAACTTTGAAGGAATGTTTTCCTTAATCAGTCTGATTTAAAAGAGCTGTCTTATTATTCACTCAGTGGCGAATCAAGAACAGGGATCCTGCTTTCAAAGATCATGTTACATCAGGTGGCCTATTAACCAGAATAACATATGATTTTATTTTCATTCAAAGGATATAATACCTTAGATTTATAGAGTGCAAAAGAGCACAGATCACTTTATGAACATTATCCTACTGACAGCTCATCTATGTTTACCTAACAAAATGTGAACAAACGGGATATACAACTTGCAATATCGTTCTCCCTCAATTACAAAATAGAGTTGTTCCTGAAAAGTTGAGCATAAATCCCAATTTTTCTGGTCATATACAATAAATTGGAGATTGTTTGCAAAAGAAAAAATATGTTCAATGGAAAAAGCTGTAGGCAAAGAAAATAGCAAAATGGCACAGGATCGTGAGCCGGCTTTTGCCCCAAGGACATCTGCTCTTGGCATGGTTTCCAGGATGGGAAAGGAATATCTTGAATCAAAAATGTTCAATTTAATATTTCTTTCAAATAAAGATATATCTTGCATTGCCTCTCTGCCCACTCCCAGCACAGGGCTATCTATATACTAGCTGATCTGAGAAGCTCTCAAGCTAAAATAAAGGATCATGGTAGGTGATGACATTGAAACAGTAGTAAACTCCACTTCAAAAAAAATATTCTGAATTATACAAGAATCTACTCAGTATATATTTGTATTACTAAAGTAGAAAACAAGCCTTAAAGAGAAAATAAACATTAGAAGGGAAGATTTACCCCCCTTGAGAGACTCAAAGTTTCTTACAGATTTGCCATTTTGTCATAGAAGTTTCCATGAACCTAATTAGGTTATATTCTTCAACCGTTAAGAAAAAAAATTCCTTCTTATTTTAAAATCTGTTCTAACCACTTCTTTTAAAAACAGTGTTTCTCCTATTACTTTTCATGGTAAATGCACAATATTTATTTTCTTTTCTTTCTTTCTTTTTTCTTTTTCTTTTTTTTTTTTTTTTTTTTTTTTTTTGAGAGATAGAGAGAGAGAGAGAGAGCAAGAGGAGGAGCAGAGGGAGAGGGAGAAGCAGGCTCCCCGCCAACCAGGGAACCCAATTTAGGGCTTGATCCCAGGATCCCAAGATGATGACCTGAGCTGAAGGCAGACACTAAACTGACTGAGCCACCCAGGCACCCCCATGCACAATATTTCTAATTATTAATAATATTATTGCAAAAGGAGAATCTTATTTTTGCATGTTTAAACACTTGCTTTATAAATGGTCTTATGGGATACCTAATTTCAAAAAAAATGTTTAAAGAATTTCTTTAAAATGCTGTTTAAAAACTTTCACTTTAAGATTCTGAAACATCATTTTTCAGGACCTTCACCATCAGAAAATCAGGATTCAGGATTTAAACTGAACTTAGGTTCTTTTAAGAATGAAATTAATAGCATCATTAGAATCTAGAAATAATGATTCTAGGTCATATATCCCTGTATTTCCTTAGAAGTTCCAGTCTAAGAAAAAGAAAAAAGAAGATAATTTCAATGTGTAATAAAGTTAAAAAATAAATTAATAATTACATGTTGTAATTTTATTAAATAGCTTATCAAAACAATGAGTGTCTCATAGTGCATAATGTCCCCCTATAAAACACACTGTTTCTAAAAATATGTGTTCAAGGAGGAAGGTTGATTCCCAAGAAATCATCAAATATTATTTTTGTAAAGTCATATGATTTCATGTTTATTATAATTATGATGGTTGGTTTGCTAAAAGAAAAACCAACTTTATTCACATTTTCAAAGTATCTTGAGCATAGAAGATTAATGTTAGAAAAGGGAATTTGGGGTTTGGCAAATTATATTTCATTTTCAAGCAGAAAAATAACTACAACCCCTTTACCCAAATATAACCATCTTAATTATTCCTCTACAAGGGCCAAAATCTCTTTCAAGTGTAAGCCAGTTCCTTGAACCTCAACTCGGCAGTTGATATTAAGAAGAATAGTCAGCCCATTTGAATTTTGCTTCTTGAAACCAGTTTTGAAATTTGGCCTCTCATCAAAGGAAGTGAAATTGAATGTTCCAACCAAATTAGCCAGCAGCATCTTTGGTTTGCCCACTTTGACTGATACTTAAAATTGAGAAATTACTTGATGGACCCTTGTTATTTTACTTAATCTACCTATCATGATGAATGATGGCTCCAGTTTTATTTAAACTTGAGCAACTGCAGAAGCGTATTTGGAGAATTATCCTAATCAGCAAAGGTAAAATTGAGATGATCTGAAAGGCATCCACATATTTGCAAAAAGCCTGTTCACAAATTAAAACAAAATAAAACAAAACAATTAATAAGGATTATCCAAAGCACAAACCAAAACATTAGCTGGAGTAAAAAACTAAAGAATTAAATGAAAAAAGTTACAGCCAAGAGAACCAACAGTTAGATATTAAAGCAGAGTTTTCTTCCTGTAAGGTTCAATTTTCTATAAAGTAAGATATATGCAGATTTCTGTTTTTGTTCCTTCTTGTTATATTGTTTGTATGGAATGGCATAGGCAAGCCAAAATTTTTTCTGAACTTCAGCTTTATCTCTAAAGCTCCTGGATGGAAAAGATCTTTATGCATCTTTCTATATTATGTCCTACATTCTACATCCTGTTCTATGTGACCATCATAGCAAAAAGGCAGATTTTTATACACCTTGCACTACTTGAAAAGAATTGTCACTGAAGCTACAGAAAAGTGGCTGTAACTTCTAATTCCTGATACCATCTCTTAAGATTGTAGAACAAAATCCAATTTCATAGAGTCTTAGTTTTTGCCAAAATCACATTTAAAGCACAATGACTCTAAATCAGGCCACCTTTTCATCCTAGCTAAAAGGTGATCACTTGTCTGAAGTTGCACTTGCAACAGTCATAATGGAAAATTGTAGAATACCGAAATAGAAACGGAGTGGTATTAACAGATGTGATCTCATCAGGGTTCCATTTGTTAAAGAAAACATTGAATATTAATTAAAAGTTAATTAGAACTAATTGCCAATTAGAAAGAAAAAGTAATTTGAAGCTACTCACAGCCCTTCTATTATTATTACCTTTGAGAATCCTACACACCCAAGGGCTGCCAAGCATGCTACCTTTCCTTCCTCTGCTATCACTATTATGCCCCATCCCGTTAGAGTTAACGCACTATGTTGAGCTACAGATTACAGTACCTGAACAGACAATTAATTGCAGCACTCACAGAATACAACCATGAAGCAAGAGTTAGGACTTTGCTGAGATGGAATTCCTTGGGTTGCACAAAAGAAGAAATCAAAAGAAGGAGGAAATGATAATGGAGAATGATGAAGTGATATCGGTAGAGGCTCTTTGCCAGGTGCCTCCCTGCCTCTACCCCCCTCCCTCCAGCCACTTACCCTGATTTTCATTTAGGGATCCATATTTCCTCTGTCTTGAGACCCATGTCTGGGGTGAGGCTGTACCACCCAGAATCCAGAGTAGAGAGGTTCATAATCTAGTCGTAAATCAGAGTACAAGTATTAGTCTCTCCCCAGTGACTGACTCACCTTAAGGATGACAAGTTGAATGAAGTTTCTTTTAGAGTTTCCTTTAAAGGGTCTCACTCTGTCCTCCTGGAGTTGGACTGAAAGGTGAAACAGAGAGAATCCAGACTTGCAGAAATGAACCCTAAAGCCAGCTTACCTGGAACTTGCTAACTAATTTCTTCCTTTTTGTTTTTTTAATTAATTAATTTTTATTTTTTATTTTTATTTCATTTTTTTTTTTTTAACTAAACTTAGCTTGCATTGTGTTGTCAGTCCTTGAAAACAGAAAACAGAACAAACAGACAAATGAGCAAAAAACATATTCCAGGGCAGCTCTGGTGGCTCAGCGGTTTAGCGCCGCCTTCAGCCCAGGGTGTGATCCTGGAGACCCAGGATCGAGTCCCACATCAGGCTCCCTGCATGGAGCCTGCTTCTCCCTCTGCCTGTGTCTCTGCTTCTCTCTCTCCTCTCTGTGTATTCCCATGAATAAATAAATAAAATCTTAAAAAAAACATATTTCAGGACAGCATTTTCAAGTTGTTTATAAAAATACATAGTTGCAGAAAAGAAGACAAAGTACTAGTATTTCCCTTAGAGTTTAGGAATATGTACTCTTCCAAGAGAATTATTGTTTGTGTACCCATTCCTAGGCTTTCCTTTGAAGATCTCAGTGTGAGACCCGTGAGGGCTCCGAGTTTCTATTTCTTATTAGGCGGAGCCCTAATCCAAGAGTGTATTTCCTATGTATTAGATGATGAGAAATTTTCATTCACTGAAAGTAGAATTTAAATCATTGATCCAATGGGAAGTATGTTTTTTTTTTAAATTTTTTTTTAAACAAGAAGATTTCATGGATCAGAGAAATGTGATTTTGTTTTGCTTTTCAAGAAAATGTTTCCGATTGCATTTCTGTGTTCTTCATTTGTGCCCTAGTTTTGAGATTCTGACATTGACCTTGCAAACAAAAGGTACCTATTGAGTGTAAGAAACCCACCAATATTTTAATATGCTTTTAAGTAAGATACAGAAGTAGATGAGTAACATGGATTTGCTTCTCTTCCTTTTTAAGGTTTAAAGTCCTTATCTGCTTCATTATGAGTATTCATACAACACATTAGTTTTTTTCTTAAAGATTTTATTTATTTATTTGAGAGAGAGAGAGAGTCTGAAGCAGACTTCACCCCAAGCACAGAGGCCAATGCAGGTTTCGACCCCATGACCCTGAGATCATGACCTGAGCCAAAACCAAGAGTCAGACGCTCAACCAGTTGCACTGCCCAGGCCCCCCAACACTTAGACACATATGTTGTTAGGAGGAGAATCATGTCACAAAGATTGCTCCTCTCATTTACCCAATGCCATTACTGAATGAAGCAGTCTTTGTGTCACATTAACATAATATAAATGACCTGACAATTTTAGTTCCAATTAATGACATTAACATGGAAATCGCTTAGAAGTGATATTAAATGTGCTAATATGGACTTGGTTTGCCTGTTGTTATGAGTTTGAGAAAGTTTTGCCTTTGAAAGAGGGTATAGACTTCTAAAATTTGTATTTTTCAAGTTACAGATGAGTTTTTTAGTTCTGACTTTGGGACTCCAATATCTAAATAAGGTAGAAAAAAATGAGATTTTTGCCTTTTCAAACATTCTCAACTCAAATGCTGGACTGAGTCCATATATTTAAAAAGCTTGTTGTTTATTAGAAGTATTATTAGTCTGAGCCTTCAGGCAGTTCTAAGAAGGTTATACAATGAAACGAAATTCACATTACTGAATCTAGAAGTTTCATTTTGACCTAAAAGCTCCATCAATGAAGTTTAAATGTGGCACAGAAAGGTTGCTCAGATTTTCAATACCTTAATAGTATTTTTGCCTTGGAGGCTGTAAGAAATATTTAATATTTAACTTATGATTCACAAAGGCAACATGTTTTTTTTTCAAGTTTTTATATCTTTCTCTTTATGAGAAGATAGGAAAGTGAATAATCTGATTTCCAGACATAAAACCCTTTCCAATGTGGTACTCTTTAATTCTGATTAATTTAATAGTCTGTTTTACAGGAAAATAATAAGCAATAAAAATATTAAGCAATCAGAATTCTAAGGGAACTCCCCTGAAGTTTATAAAGACAGAATTTCATCTTTAGGATTTTTTTTCTAGGTATCAGAGGCTTCTGGTTAATAAAAGATACCTGAAATGTATCATATAAATATTACAATATATGCACACAGCACAAACAACACATGGACTGAGCAACACGATTTAAATTGTTTAGGTCCTAAATATTCCATTGTACATGACATTGCTGCATTTGTATATTTTTAGGGAAACATTTGGAAACACTCTAAGCCTGAGATAGAGCTGAAATTCAGGATTTATCTACATTTTCAGAATAAAATGTACTCTGTCAAATATGTCTGTTTAACACATAGCTAGAGCCATAGTTAATTTATGTTTATAAAATAACTTTATGCCCGGACGTCTTTGGAATATTCTTCTAATATCTCTAATGTCTTGTTGTTGCCATTTCTTCTGTTCGATTTCTTGTGTAACTTTAGCCAGATTCAGGTTTTCCATGCCAAAGGCCAGGAACAATGACACAGATCATGTAAAAATGGCAGATAACAGGAGCATCATTTACATTTATGTCTGGAACGCATTTCGGCTGCCCTCTTCTCCTCTGAACATTTACCTTCCTAATTATGTTTTACTCAGTCTAATCTTTAAATTAATTTGAATTCCCTGAGCTTGCAACTGGCAGTGAGAAGAATGGAGGAGAAAATTTCCTGGAGGGGAGGAGAAATTAGATTAAATCATAATGATCTCTCATGTTCCTCTACCACTTCAGAGTGGATAGCGTGATTTTGCTTATTTTAACTGGGTTGGTCCCCACCATCACGATGTGGATAGAGGAGAACACGTGTTATATAAAAACGAGTGGCTGCCACCTGACAGCATCTGCAAAGGAAAAGCTGCTGTGTCCCATAAAGGTGGAGATTTGGAGGCGAACCAAACCCCAGGCGCTTCATACAGTGACTGGAGCATCATTTGTGCACAGTTAGTATTTGATGAAGAACTGGAAGTTCAATTTCCTGCTCAGGGCTCAGTGCTGGGCCAGCCTGCTGTGTCCCAGGTGATCCCACCTCCTCCTGGACAGGGCCGGGTGGCCAAGAGGAGCAGCATCCCAGGACGAGAGCTGCTGAGTGGTCATAGTCTTCTCCAAGTCGGACAGAGGCTACTGAAGAGTCAGAGTGGAAGTTTGGTCCAGACGAGGTTGAGACAAGCCAATCCATTTCTCACAGGAATTTTAATTCAAAAATAATCAGTTATGGGGCCAGGCACAGCTAAAAGGAAAACCAGAAAAAGGCCCTAAGTTAACATAGAGCCATGAACTTTCTTTTTTTCTCCTATCCATAATATATACATCATATACATATTTTTTTTCTCTTCTATCTATATTTTGCAATCCCTAATTCTTGTATCAACAATATCCCCAGGGAAGATCTGTGACTACAGTTGTGGCTACTACTTTAGTGACACCACATATCCACCCGCAGATGTAGTCTTGAGGAAGTTAGAGTTTAAAGTAGTGTAATTGTTCGGGGAAACAACAATTATGCCATTAAAATATAACATTAATAGCAGGATTCTAGTTACCCTGCAGCGTTGATGTCTCTAGGCTGAAGATGGTTGCTCAGGGTATGTTTTCATTAACTTCTAATTCGAAACTTCAAGAGTTCTGATGATAAATTATTGAGCATCCTTAACATTTGGAAGGGCCTACTGTTTATTTTCTATCTCTATGACACAACAGGTCACTGGCTGCATAATTTTTTAACTTACAGCAGGTGTGAAGAGCATGTTCGGTCGATCCTTTAAATGTGCTTTTCTGATATTTTCATTAAAAGGTTTCACTCTTCGCTGAAGTTATTACTAATAACAAGTCGTTTGTGTTTCAGGGTCTTATATTCATTTTATTTGTGTAATATTTTGTTTTCATGTAGAAGCAATGAATAAGTTTTAAAGCAATTTTATGATTGAATCCATTAAAGATGAAGCAAACAGTCACCCTCACAATCAAATTACTATCATCACTATAAATACATTGGTACTCAAGCACTGAAAATACATTCTTGCATTTCATTTCTCCACCCCTCCCCCAGAGTTGATAAAATCCAGGCTTTACAATAGCAAAGACATCTTCTGCTTTTGGCAGAAATGGATTAATCATATTACAGCTAGCTAGTACCTGTTTCTCATGTAAAAGTAATGACATGCTAACAAAAAGGAGAAATCTAGGTATATAGAGGGAAGAATTATGATTAGCTATGTTTGAAATTGAAGTGTATAATTTTCTATGTGCAGTAAAATTTTCTCATGAATTTAAAACCTAGAGGATATGCCATTTAGGTTATCCTGTGTTTCCAAATGTAAAGCACATATATCTAAAGATACAAATAAAGATAATGACGCCATTCATAAATTCATGAAAAAGCATAAAATACTTTATTTTGTTGCTCTCATTTGCAGCATCACTACATCAAAAATTAAATAAGAGAAATATGAACCGAGCTATATAAATTCTGTTGTTATCAAAACAAAAGATTTCTTAGACTCAATTTTCTCTTTGTACTCAAGCAAAAGTTCCACCCTTCTGAGGAAATAGAATATGTGATTATAAAAATGTGTGCCATAGTTTCCATGTTACTGTTGAAATTTTGTAGTTTATTTAAAGGCTCCCACTCAAGGGGGTACATTTGGCAGTTTGTAGCTTACTTTATATATTGATTCTTTTATTCTGTTCTGATAGAACATGCATATTGCCCAGATACATCGGTAGATAAGACAAAAATAATCATGTTCTTTTGAAAACACTACACCAAACATATTAGTTTAGGGAATAGCTGATGGACTTATATAAATGACTGCTCTAGTTAGAAAAGGCATTCTTTTGATATCTTATTAATTTATTTCTCCATATTTGCAGAAAGGATTCTTTCTTTGTGCCTTAATTACACACAGTGTGAAGAAAATACTCTAAAGTGTATTCATCAGAAGACACTGACTCATAAAATACAAGTGGGGCACCCCAAAATGAACATAACATCTGATTCAAATAATTTACTGAAGATATTAGGATGGTTGAAAATATTCTCTTGTGTCTTTGACTCTAAGCACTATATTAAAGTCATCGTGGTTTATAATTTTACCACACTGGAGAAGTCACTCTACAATTAATGCTGCTTACTTATTATAATGAGTCATTGTTTACCATACCAGGCTATTAGTTTAGCTTAGGGTCTTGAGCCTAAAAGCACTATTTTTTGCAAAACACTTAAGGCAATCATAAGTCCATAGAAGCCTTCTGTATAACCTATTTTACTGACAAACAATTACATTTTAGATTGAAGAGGTGAAATGATTAAGAATATTTGACTTAGTTGCCATGACAGCATACATTTTTCATCAGGCACAGTGTAATTACTACAATTTCAATGATGTAAAATCAAGAAAGATGATAACAAACAGCAGAACCGTGGAGATATTGCCATTGCAACCAGGTTGCCATGGCAACAGTGATAATAATCCCGGTGATAGATGTTTTCTCTTGCTCTTTCCATTTTGTACGGTTATAACATTCAGAGCCAGTTTTTACCACAGCTTTTTATAGTTTATTAGACTGTCAAAATAGTTTATGAGATGTTGTTGCAAAGGAAATGGCTGAGTTCCGCAGCCTAATAAAAATGCCAAATACTCTGTTTACATACTGCTCCAGCACTTAACAAACATTAAAAAATTGTATGAAAAATGATTTGATATTGTATCTGTATTAATCAATTTGCAAGGCATAAGCTTTGTCACTGAAGGTCAAATGAATAGTTTCCAAACCCTACTTTTGGAGAGCCTTTTTAAAGTTTATTTTTTGACCTGATGCTGGCAACCCCCTTCACCTGGATAGGAGTATAAACTACCCACAGGAAATACTTTGCACAACTGAAAGATAAATAGTTATAGAAAATTAAAACCACATTTGCTTCTCAAATAGTTTTTTGGGGGAAATATTTAAAGTTTATGGCCAAGAGTATTCTAAATTAACTTTTTAAAGACAACAATTCTCGAAGCTAAGACCAAAGACAGGGAATGCTAATGGAACAGGCTCAGAAATAAATGTTGTGAGTGTGACTAGTTTGACAAGAGAGCGTATAGTAATCCACAGTGACACCAAGCTACATAATGTACATACATACCACGTAATGAATATAATTCACCAATATCAGATATCTGTGCCAGTCATTATACACAGTCTTACATCTTATGCAAGCTGTTCTTTTACTTTCAATGGAAACACATTACAGAGAATGTACTTCAATACAGACCTACCATGGGTTTTGCCTGTTAAGAAAAGGTGCCCTAAGATGCATGCATTCACATGAACCTGGAGGCTTTATAATTTATTGCAGTCATGTCGGGCATTCATGAATAGACTGCAGAAAATTGAGTCAGACATTAAAGCTTTGGGTCCTGCTTATATGCAGCAAACAGAAAACCCTGAATCATTTCAAAGATATGTACAATTGTGAGTTCACAGGCAGTTTTACCAAAATGGATAAAGAGGATAGAAAGAATTTTCAATGATGAGCCCTCCCTCTATATCCATCCATTTGTCCCCCCACCAATGTCTTCCATTTTAGTGGAGTACTTTGTATCTAGTCAGACCAGAGTGGAGGTCAGTCACACTAAGAAATTTAGGAACACGGTCTACAAACACTAATCTCTCTCTTCTTAGCATTGGAAGACAAAGCCAAAGGGTTTAGATTTGCCAAAGTGTTTCCTACTCCCATGTATTTGATGATCTGCTCTTTAACACTTCAATGTGCTTTTACTGTTATCTTTAAATCGGTGGGATCAGCTGTGTGTGTCGGCCCTACGGATTTCAAAACCAGAGTTTTGGGCCACTTAACTCTCTCTCTCTCAGACTGTCTCTTCATGTGAACAGTTAATAAAAAAGCTTCTCTCACATATTGTCAGGATAAATATGTGCCTGGGACATAGTAAATATTAGTGAATCTAATAGTGCTGTCCAGCAGGCCAGGCAGCACCCCTGGCCTTTCCCACAGCTCCTTAGGTCCCATTGGGGTACCAGGAAATTCGCCCTTGTCGTCTGGCTGCTAGGCTGAGGGATGCAAAGAAATAAAAAAGGTAGGATTTCATTACTCCTTCCATCAGGCGCAGCTCCAGAACATGGAAGAGAGGAGTGAGGCTCAGATGTCCTATAATATATCACTTAAAATACACTGACTCTTGCAGAAAACTACTAACTGAATTATGATTTTTAACAACTTAAATAGTAAGTTAACATAGTTAACGAGACTTTACAAGTGCATGTTATCTTGCTCATTAAATATGACCCCAAGCCTACTCCTAAAAATAAATCAATTGGCATATTTACGGTCGGTGGCATCATATTCCCATTTCAAACTCTATTCAGTCATTAAATGAAGCCATTGTTGGAACAGCTTCTGTCTCTAGCAAATACTTAGCAATTAAGTTTGCTACCAGGAATGGTCACTTTTTCAGATTTATCGTTTGCTTAGAGAAAGTTTTTTTCTCTCAATTTAGCCTAAGAAATAAATGCTAAGTGCTCAAGAAGGTCCTCTTTTTCTTACTCTTTCCATAGTTCCTCCGTCCCAAAACCTTCTGATAGTGACAAATGCTGTATTTTTCACTACATGACCGCTATGATATTTATTGCATCTATTAATAACAAACACCCAGAGCAAACTCCTTACATAAAGAAGTCAAGAAGCTTAAGATGTATACACAGACTCTCAGAGACATTACAATTATAAGGAAGGAAAATCAAAGGCCTTAAGAGAGAAAGAAAGGTATAGGATCCAGGGTGTGTTTAAATCCTCAAAAGAAAATTTTCGCCATTGCTCAAAGTCAAGTTAGCTTTTATTCCTTCCTTAAGAGAACGTTCTTTATCTATAATCTTAAGAGAATGTTCTGTCCCAGGAAGTAATACTTGTTTCTTAACTTGAATTGCTTTGATGTATGGTTATGCCATCATATGTAACTCACAGAACTGCCCTGCTGGGATGTTCATTACTTAGTATCTAAAGAGCAATAACTCTAATCCTACAGCATTTGAGTTAGTTGTAAAAAAAAAAAATCGATCTTAACAGAGCAGCAAATATCTAGTTTTAATACTGCAGAATACTACGTACAAAGGGGCAGAGTATCTTATTATTTTATTTTCAAAATTATTCTCTACCAAGAGTTTAAAGTTTACACTTGATGTCTTTTTTTTTTTTTTGATGGATTATATTAAAATGTTCTTAAAAAGTATCTAAAATATTTTAAGGGTGATTCTACTCCATTTTGGTTTTTTCTCAACAGTTCCAAACTGCGAGATTTATATTTCCACTCCTCTGAGCATTTTATCCTATGGAGGCACAGACCATTGGGCACCTGCTAAAATTATACACAGTCCATGGCATAGGACCAGAGGCAGGTAGATAATTCCAGTCCGACATCATTGCCCCGGCACACGTATACAGATAACACACAAAAATGTAGAGAATTCAGAAGAGCGTGTAAATTTGCAAATACTTCTTATGTCTGGAAAATTTCCTTGTTTTTCAACTTCTCCGACTATGCTTCTATTCCCAACTGTACCACTCACCTAGTGGTACAGTTAGGAATTAGAACTCAAAAAACTTCAATACTCACACCTAAGAGAAGATGGAGATCATAATAGATATCTGGTCCACATTGTAGGATTTTCATAAAGTTCGGAAGAGGTGAGAGATAGGAAAGTATCAAGAAGTTAAAAATATTGATGGATAAAATGGGGAAAAGACATGAAGAGGTGCAAACATTCAGTCATAAAGAAAGTCACAAGAATAAAAAGTACAGCAAAGGGAATAGAGCCAATAATATTGTAATAACTTTGTATGATGACACAAAGATATACAGAATGTATATAAACATGAAGTTAGTCATAATTGTCATCATCATATTACCTGTCAGCTGACACCTCCTTATCTAATTTTACAGATAACAGGACACACTGCAGAGTTGGTAATGCTGGGTCCTGGTGGACCTATGAAATCCTATGAAACGTAGTAATAAAAACACTCAGCAGAAATGCAACTGAAGTGACCTTCAGCTGTGGAAGAATTATTACAGTGTTATTGTAAGAAATGAATGAAATCTGAAAGAAAATGTTAAGGGAGACATTGTGCTAAAGAATGTGAGGACAAGCAACATTTTGCTGGTAGTCAGAAGCAAAAATGCTAAGAATGGGTAATGGGGTAATTTGTGATGCATCCAGTACGAGTTAGGTTCACTATTATTCTAAAGAACAGTTCATTCTGTTGCATATGGGGAAGCTCACATCAAAGGAAACTTATAAATCAGGTAATGATCAGTTTTCTACTTTCCTACATCAAATATTTAACTATCTTCTGATGAACCATCATTATGATTTCATAGGGATGCCCTTGCTTCAGAACACACTTGGATGTTTAACCTTCATTATCGATTTGTATAAATATCATGGCTTGCTTCCTGCCCTCCAGTTATGTCCATTCTTTTTGTCTTGGGGAACATCTTCAATGTAGTCTATCGTACACCCACCTGGAAAGAGGTAGGTCTAGTTCTTTACTTTGGCAAGTCTATAATTATAGCTCTGAGATATCAGGTTTTCCTAAAACCTGTTTGCTGAACAGATTTATCAATTAAATTATTCTAAGTGACAAAATGTAATAATCTCTTGTTTGCATTAATGCATTTTATAGTAATTCTTCCAAGACTTTCAAGCAGGGCCAGAGCTTGTACATTCAGTTACAAAGCAACATTTTGTCATGAGTTGGTCTCTTTTTTTTTAAGATTTATTTATTTATTTGAGAGAGAGAAAGAAAGAGAGAGTGAGCGTGAATAGGGGGAGGGACAGAGGGAAAGAATCTCAAGAAGACTCCTTGCTGAGCTCAGAGCCCTACATGGGGCTTGATCTCAAGACTCTGAGATCATGACCTGAGTCAAAATCAGGAGTCAGACACTCAAGAGATTGAGCCATCCAGGTGCCCCAAATTTTGCCATTTAGAACTGCAGAATGAAGACACCAGACTTGGTGTAATGCAAGGTTTACTTATATGTACGTCTTTATGGTCATTATGCTGTTATTGCAGGTAAAACTTATAAGAGACCCCTTTGCCTGCTGACATCAGCTTATTCCTGACTGCAGTCTTCACATTCTCCATGCAAAGAAAAGCTGAACAAATGTTTAACCTTCCTCAGGTAAAATCATTTGAAGCTTATTTTTTACATATTAGATTTTTCTGCAAAAGCTTAGAATTCTTACATTGAGAATGCTCTGTAGATGGAATGTGTTATCATGAACATCTCTGATAGCACTACATGCATAACACATCTTAAACTAGAAAAACCCTGGGGTGCCTGGCTGGCTCAGCTGGTAAGCATTTGCCTTTGGCTCAGGTCATGATCCCGGGGTCCTGGGATGGAGCTTGGCATCAAGCCCCCATTGGGCTCCCTGCTCAGTGGAGAATCTGCTTCTCCCTCTGCCTCTGCTCCTCCCCCGCCCCCCACTGCTGCTCACTCTCTCTCTCTCTCTCAAAATAAATAAATAAAATCTTAAAAATATAAACTAGAGAAATCTTGGCTCGAAATCCATACATATTTTTTACATGATAATAGAATTTTCTTTTTTAATTTTAATTCTTTTTAATTTAAATTTAGGTAATTAATATACAGTGCTATATTGGTTTCCAGAGTAGATTTCAGGGATTCATCACTTACGTGCAACACCAGCACTTACTGTCAGAAGTGCCTTCCTTAATATCCAGTACTCTTCTAGCCCATCCCTCACCCATATTCCCCCCATCAGCTCTCAGTTTGTTCTCTATCATTAAGTGTTTCTTATGGCTTGTTTCCCTTCTCTCTCTTTTTTTTTTCTTTTCCCAATGAATTTTCAAATGTTATGGAATGACCTTAAAAATAGTTTCAACTAATTCAGAGGAAAAATGAAAATGCCTATATGGAAAATTTCCTTTCTCCTTTCAATATCTTCTCACTTCCCATGTGCTTAAAATAAAAGGACATGAATTTTGCTAATATTAAAATGTTTTTACAACATCTGAAATTTGTAACTCTGGAAGGAAAGATGAAAGATTAAAATTCAAGATGTAACAATGACCGCTGAAATTACAAATCACTTCTGCAGGTCTGGGATTTTACAGTGGATATTTCCGTCTTGTACATTTTATCTTGTTATATTTCCACCAACTGTTATTCCTTTTGCTCTCATGTAGCTTTATCCTGGATCACAGTTTGGAGGAGATGTAGCCTTATAAGACAGAAAGTGTTTCAAGATGCCAGAGTACATCTTTTGTTTTCTAGATGAATATTTCAAGGAATTTTGGGGACACCAGATCAGATTACCTCTTCTGAGTTATACAAACAACCTTGATTTCCAGGCAGCCCCATAAAAACCTTATACACTTCACTTCATAGCTCCTGTTTTCCTTGACACCTCATCTTTGGTTGTTATTGGTTCTGTATTGTTTTCCCAGCCAGAAAATGCAAAGGAAATTGCAATGAATCTTGCCATGTGAAAATTCAGTTATAATACTGAGTATTTATTTCTTAGCATTCTCTGAACTGTGAGCCAAGGGGACTTGATTAGATCATTCTATTAATTTAATGCCAATCTTATTTTTATTTTTTTTTTTTTTTATTTTTTATTTTTTTAATTTTTATTTATTTATGATAGTCACAGAGAGAGAGAGAGAGAGAGGCAGAGACATAGGCAGAGGGAGAAGCAGGCTCCATGCACCGGGAGCCTGATGTGGGATTCGATCCCGGGTCTCCAGGATCGCGCCCTGGGCCAAAGACAAGCGCCAAACCGCTGCGCCACCCAGGGATCCCCCAATCTTATTTTTAAAAACAAAGAAGTTGTTTAGCAATTAACACAAAGAAAAAAATCAAAAACATAAAATTCAGCTTCAAATGTTTTCTTTGGCTCACTAAGCATATTTGCCATTTTATTGGGTTCATTTCCAAGAAGTAGAATGAGACAATCTAAATTTTGCTAGAAGGGAGTGCTAAAAATGAGAAATCACACTGTCCTGAAAAATCTTCATAGTCTTCTGGTGTGCCCTGCTGAAATTCTGAGCTTTCTTCCTTTGAGGTCTGATAGGTTCCTAATCTCAGCCCCATAGAAGTTCCTTCATGTCATGGAAGAATTCATGTGCTTGTCCCAAGAAATCTAACTCAATAGCACGTGATAACAGCTCCTGGTGAAAAACATCGAGAAATCTTAGATAACCGTCTGTGCTTTTAGCTGATTCTTTATAAAAAAGATAAAAGGGAAACAGGGGCAAATTTAGACACATTATACCATCGCCTTGACTCTTTCTGTAAAAGATTTAAGGAACACCACCTATCACTTTCACATGAGACCATTTAGTGACAATTATCAACTCTTCAAAATAGAGTCCTAAGTGGTGGTGATAAATTCTAAGTTTGATAGTGACGTGATAAATTTTACTGGTAAATAGCAGATTTCAATGAACTATCCTTGATTCTGTCTTCCCCCTCAAAGTTGCACGCAATCATCAATCAATGATGTCAAATGATGTCCTTAATACTCCATGAATTGTTTCCTTCCCTCCATCCCAGTGCCACTGCCCTTGTTTGGTGTGCATCTCCTCCAATGTCCCTGTCACCACCCTTACCCGTTTTTCTCCACTCTATCTACCCCAACACCATTAGTGGTCATTCTCTCAAGGGCTAATCTTTATCTGTGGCTTGGCACCTTTGGGATGCCCAAGTTTTCTGATTCCGAATTAGAAAGCTCCATATTTGGACTTCCAAGTAAGTGAAAAAAAAAAAAGAGAGAGAGAGAGACTAGCAGCATGCTGGACACCTAAACTAGCACACAGGATCAGTAAGATTTAGGAATAACAATGAGGTGGGTTTCAGGCTGAGATTAAGATGCAATAATCCGGCCTCCTCCTGGGTCTTCAGACCAGCTGCAACAGCACCAGGGACCTTGTTAGAAATGTAAATTTCAGCCACACCCCAGACCTACCACATTGGAATCTCTGGGGATAAGGGCCCAACAATCTGTGTTTTATTGGAGGAGGTCATTAAGAGGAAGGGACCACAGGATGACCCCTGAGCTGACCCAGCAAATTGGAGACTCCTCACCCTTTGCCCTGTCCGTGGAATGTGCATTCTGCTTGCCTTCTCAGCTCCCAGAAGCTGCACCAAGAACACAGCCTTGAGACACTGATGTGGCCTTGAGACCCTCTGGACAGTGAGTGACAGAACCCAGGTGAGGCCTCGACATGAACTTTACAGATTTGGCAGGCAGGTGTGTGGAGATTGGCTCATCTTGTGGCTTCCCCAAGACAAGGCTTGGAAATTAAGTGCCCTTGCTTCTGAAACCTGCCACCGACCAACCTGGACTGGTCTTTCTTCAGCCTCTCCCTGCCTTTCCTTTACAGGGTTGATTTCAGAGGACACTTGGGAAGCTCCTGGTGTTGGGAACCAACAGTTTTAGCAAGCCCCTATGTAATGGTGATGCCCACTGAAGAGTGACAACCCCTGTCCTAGAGAGGGGAAGGAGCCTAAGCCAGCAGATTGGAACTAAGGGGTCTGGCCCTAGAGAGAAATGTTCTGCTGCACCTGGGAAGGAGCATTTTTATCCTGAGAACGCTTATAGCTGTGGTTCCCATCCATGCTGCCCGTAAGCACCACCTAGAAACTTCAAATTACTGCTACTTAACATCAAGACCTGTTTGGGGCACCTGAGTGGCTCAGCAACTGAGCATCTGCCTTTGGCCCAGGGTGTGATCCCAGTGTCCTGGGATCAAGTCCTGCATCAGGCTCCTCACAGGGAGCCTGCTTCTCCCTCTGCCTGGGTGTCTGCCTCTTTCTCTCTCTCTCTCTTTCTCTCTCTTGAATAGATTTTTAAAAATTAAAAAAAAAATCAGGACCCGTTTACCTAGCCACCCTTCTAGAGCCAGCCCTGGTAGCCCTTAGTCAACTTCAAGGTCACTGCACTGCTCAGTACCAAGGGCATTTTCAGCATGGCCAATGGGCCAGTCATAGACAGCACCCCTGAGAAGTGCTGAGAAAGAGCTTATCCATGCTTCTATACTTCATCCTGTCCCCTGCTCCAGGCTGCTTCAAACAGGTGCTCATGCATCATGCCCAGAGAGATAAGCAACTCTATAGCCATGCTTTACATTTTAACTCAGGCTGCCAAATATAAAGTAAGACCTTGTTCTGTGTCCCATGACATGGCTCTCCTTGTCTTGAAGTTGTATTGTACTGCTTCAAATCTTAAGTCATAAATCACTCCAAACTAATTTATCATACTTTGAAATTGCTTTTAGTATTAAAACAAACAAAAGTATTGCCCCTGGTATTCTTTTGCCAATCCCTTCTAACTCATGATAAATTCTAATTTATCAGAAAAGGGAAAAACTATTAATTTGATCATTGTTTTTCTCATTTTAAACAGTCATCGTGGATCAACATATAACTTCCTATGTATAACCACAAAATGATGTAGTTTACACAATAGAAACTGGAGATTTTATAAGGTGAGGTGATGGTCTTTGATGTTGCTAGTCAAAGTGTGGTCCTCAGACCAGACTGGTACCACTTGAAAATATGTTAGAAAAGTGGAATCTCATACCCAACCCAGTTCCACAGAAGCAGAGTTTGAATCTGAATTTGTATTTTAACAAGATCCCTAGGTAATATTATTGTATATTAAAGTCAGAAGTACTGGTCTTGGAAATGCTGAGGAAATTGCTTCAGGTTTAGATTAGAGAACCAATTTTAGCTGGTAACTGTAAAATCCCAAAATATTTGACATGCCAATTAAAATTACAAATAAAATAGACTTTTCTTTCATATTTAATGGAAAATAGGTTTGAAATTAACGTACATGAAGGAAAACCATAGTTTCAGGACGTTAAAGCTCATACAATTGTTCTCTGCCCACATAATGTACTCTCCGATTACACAGGTGCATTGCTAGTTGCAAGACACAAGCAGCAGCTGTGGGCAAGGTTGGTGAAGACAGGAAATTGCTGGTACCAATGCTAACCAGGTGCCAGAATGTCAAAACACTGGACAACCTGACTTCCTTGATACAGCTATTCAGTGAGCATTATGGAATATCTACCATATGCTAGAAATGGGGTTGGGTGCTAGGAATACTTGTTTTTGGTTCACTATCTCTACATTAGAGGCAGGCCTGGAAACAACGACAATGCACCTTGGTTAAATGCTGTAATAGAGTCATGCACTGCTATTATGGAGGCTCTGAAAAGGAGGTCATAAATTGACTTGAGAAGAAAGAGCATGGTCAAGAGTAAATTCTTAGAGAAAGTGACAGGTGTCAATTCAGATGACTGGAGGTGAGCGTAGTTGAATTCCAGAAGGACAAAATCATTTGTTTACAGGCTATCTGAAGTCTTTTTTTTTTTTTTAATAAAAGAGCCTTGAGGGTGAAATTAATAGTTAAGATTCCAAGCAAGTGATATTTAAGGGAAAGCTTTTAGAGAACAAGCAGTGGTTAATGATAGAGTTGAAGGAGAGACCAGAAGAGTGCAGATTCAGGGCACAGATCGAGAAGTAAAAGCTTGAAAAGAATAAGAATGTTTCCTTCTCAGTCACTGGAGGAGGAGGTGGGTGAGTATTAGACTGGAGATGAGGAGTCAATAAACTGAGAGGCTTTAGATCTGAAAGTCCCTGTTTTCTCAGGGAAAAGGAATACAAGTTCTTCCAGAAGAGAGTGAGATAGGCTGAGAAAGGTCAAGAGGAGAGCATTGCAAATGTGAACTGTTTTTTTTTTTTTTTGTAATATGACCCAGAATGAATAAAGGACACTTAAAAAGGAGGTGGTGGGTGTCCATGTGTGGTCGAAGTCATGACTATGTCACAGCAACAATTCTCCAGGTTGTGTGGATTTGTATAATTATCTTCAGCAGTGCAGATGCTTGGATTAACCGAAGATTCCAGGGTTGTCAAGCGATTGCAGTAGAGAGGCAAAGATGGAAAGATCTGGAAGATGATGTCAGGGGTAACTGAAGTGATCTGTAATGTGGTTCTTATTCATGAGTGTACGAGTCACCTGGAGCTCTTGCTAAAAGACTGATACTGATTTAGTAAGTCTGGGGCAACTTTCCTCATTTCTAACAAGCTCCCAGATGATATTTATTCTGGAGTTTCATAGACCACAATTTGAGTAATAATGTTCTAAGATGTGTAATGGAAGAATTAAAACCCAAAGTGGTGATGGCCTGGAAAAAAAAAGGAAGGGATAAACAAAGTGACTGTCAAAAAGCAGTCACATCACTTTATGCCCATTAGGATGGCTATTACCAAAAAAAATGTTGGTGAGGAGGTGACAAAATTGGAACCATCATACACTGCTGGGAGGTGGGTATGTAAAACAGTACAGCTGCTACTGAACACAGTGTGGTGGATCCTCCAAAAATTAAACATAGGTTTAAGATATGACCTAGCTATTCCACTTCAAGGCACATACCCAAAGAATTGAAGGCAAAAACTCAAACAGAAATGTCTACCCTCATGTTCATAGCCGCATTTTTCACCGTAGCTGAAACGTCCAACCCAAATGCCCACTGATGGATGAGTGCGTAAACAAAATGCAGTGTCTACATACGGTGGAATGTTATTCAGCTTTAAAAGGGAAAAAATTCTCACACATACTACAACACGGACAAGCTGAGGCCATGATGCTAAGTGAAATAATCCAGACACGAAAGGACAAATACTGCATGACTTCACTTAGAGGAGGAATACAGAGTAGTCAAATTTGTAGAGATGGAGAACAGAATGGTGGTACCAGGGGACTGGTGAGAAAAGGGTAGTGGGGAGTTATTGTTTAATAGCTACAGAGTTTCGGTTGGGATGACAAAAAAGGCCTTTAAAAACACTAATGCCTAGCTTCCACTTCCAGACATTCTGGCTTAATTGCTTTGGGATGCAATCTGGGTATCAGGATTTTAAAGTTCCCAAGTGATTCCAAGTGCAATAAAATTTGGAATCCACCAGATTAATTTCAAGAGAAAAGCAAAAGGGATTTAAAAATTAACAGTTACAACCCTTGGAGAATGTTTTTAAATTCACTTTTTGAGGAAACTATACAGCAGCCTTCAGATGCTGGCTTTTGTCTCTGGAGACCAGTGCTCAAAACAGTTCTAACAGAAAAGTGGGCTTGTTGGTTCAATTCTAGCTGGTCACAGATTTTGAGTGACATCATACAAAAGCTTTGTACCCCGGGTTCTGATTGAGATCAGCCAAGAGCTTGGACTAGGTCGGTCCAAAGTTGCTGAGTGGGGTACTAGTGTTCCCAGGGTCACACGGGGCCTTGTGCTCCTCATGACAGCATTCGGTCTCTTACTTCTGTGAATTTTATACCCCAAAAGAAAAACACGAGGAACTGGAATCAAAAGAGAAGCAAAAAGGATAATACACATCATTTTCATTGTCTTAACCTTGGATTTTTGTTCACTGAAGGAGGTTGAAACATCTGGGAAGGTTGACATGGCAAAGTAATCACTGAGTCACTCTAGTTACCTCTAATATATGATTCCAAGATTATCCTGTCTGAAAAGGAAAACTTTGAATAACTAGCACCTTTCTGCAAGATTTATATATATATATATATATATATAAAAGTTCCTGTGATGTGATTATAATCATGAAGAAACAAAGATTGTAGAATAACCAGGTCAAATTTTCTTTCAAAATGCTTGATTTTATCCTTTTCTACAGAGGCCAAAAGGTCTTAAATATCTGCTCTATGATTTAATTAAAATGACTTTAAGGCATTCTTTTTTTTTTCCTAAGATTTTATTTATTTATTCCTGAGAGACACAGAAAGAAAGAAGCAGAGACACAGGCAAAGGGAGAAGCAGGCTCCCCAAGCAGGGAGCCCGATGCAGGACTTGATCCCAGTACCCCAGGATCATGCCCTGAGCTGAAGGCAGGTGCTTAACCACTGAGCCACCCAGGCATCCCAAGGCATTCTTTTTTTTAAGGATAGATACATGTGTACATACCCATATACATACACACATATTTGTATCCTCAAATATGTATATATATCCTCTGTATATGTAAATATATAATTTTTATGTATAAATATTTGTATTTACCCATATTTATTCATTTATAAATAAAAAATATACATTATACTACATTTATAAATAATGTCTGTGACTCCCATGCGATTCGGAATAGGGCTAACATTTCAGTACCGACCCTCAGTTTAAAATGATTGCCATTTTTTTGCCTGCAGTGCTAAGAATTATTCCAAGTTACTTAAATTCTATTTTGAAATGTTGGAAATAAGGAGAGAGAAAGTCCTACTTCCCAATGTACGTTTAATCTAAGAGACACTATTTGTAATTTAGATTCACCTTTGATGGTAGAGGCAGATGTCAAAACCAAACCATAGTGGTATATGAATAACATGATTCAAACTTCCTCATTCCGACTTAGTCTTAATAGAAACGAGCATATTAGATCCCAAAGCAGCTCTGCAACCCTGAAAGAAGGTATTTCTATTCTTTATGATCTTAAGACAACAGGAAAAATACAGGCAAATAATAAGCAGTTCAAATGCATTTTACTACATGTATTGTATCCAAAATACGGTTTTATTAGGAGTGCTACCTTATAGGATAAAATAAAGCTTATCTCATGGAGAAGTCTTTTCTCTATTTAGAAACCATCCTTTTTTTATCTGCCCTTGATCTACAAAACCATCCAAAGAAACTTTCCAGTGTAGTTAGCTAAATTCCTCTAGTTATAAGTTACTCCCTAAAAGTAACTTTGGCACTTTCGAAGGCTCATTAAATCTTTCAGGGCCCTCGGGTATCACTAAGGAAACTGCTACAATAATTTGCTAAATGGTATCCTCGGGACCTTAAAAAGTTCTTGTTCCTCACAAAAGACTAACTTGCTCTCAAGAAGAAATTTACTTCCTACCAAGATGCAGTGAAGACCCTTTGTTTATTGTTCCAAGAAAGATTGAAGGGGCTTCTATCAATTATTTGTTTTTGACACACTCTGTGATCCAAAAAAATACTATTTTTGACTATTTGAGTTAAAAAAAAAAAACTGCCAACCTGTCTGTCTTCTTCTCACTAGTCCGTCTGTCCACCGGTAGAATCATCTATTTAAATGGTGTGAGGAGTTTGCTCTGCCTTGAATTCCAAATTGGCTGTCCTGGAAATGCATCAGCTGTTTCTTTAAGGCCCACAGAAGTTTTATAAACACTGCTCTAAGTTTAAGTGAAACTAGAACTATCTTCAAACTCCTAAATGACATAATCTAAATAAACTAAACTAACATCTCTAAAGGAATTTCCATTATAGTAATGGAAGAAAAGATGAAAAGCCACATTAAAAGTTATGGGATCTTGCTATGGTGTTCTCTCAGTGTTTATTCATTTACCTCTTCTACCATCGTGTACTATATTCAACCAAATAAAGTATAGCATCAGGCTTATGTGGCTCTATATGCCCAAAGCTTTTTTGGAAAAAAAATTTTTTTTTCATAGAAGTAGCAGTAAAAGAAGAAACAGGAGAGAGCTGGACCTGAAAATCAAATCTGGCATTCATACAAAGATCGAAATTAAAATCGCAAGGAGAAAATAAACAAAGTTACCCAGTTCAACCCCCAACCTCCTGCTCTGTTCTTGGCATACTTTACAAAGAGGGGATTGGGATCTGGCCCTGTGCATAGTCAGTAATATGCACTTTACAAAAACACAGGTTTGGGGAAGTCCTGGCATGGAGCAGAAAGGGTCATAAAAACCTGGCATGGACACCACCATTCCCCACCCTTCCACACATGCACAGAGACCAGGCTCAGCCCTAACAGGGAAGGCAATTGGTAGATTCCAAAAATAACTTGCCAAATGCCACAAAATTAGCAAAACACCTTCTACCTGATGCATAGGACACTAGTGACCATAGAATCAGTCTGGAGATTTGCAAAGACACCAATGGTATTATTAGGCCCATTTACAGGTCAGCAAGGGAAACTCTGAAAGATTAAAGAACCTGGATCACAGAGCTAGTAAATGGCAGACTCAAGATCAGGGAACCACTAAAACGGTTCAGCTAACATTTGTTGTTTTCAAAGAACACACTCCAGGATTATTTTCATCAATTGTTCTCTCCTATTTGTTCTAAATCATTAATTTTTTAGCACTACCAATTGCTTTCTCTTCCAATATTTTTATTTTATGATTCCCTTCTTAATATATGAAGTTAACTGGATATTTTCTTTCTTAATTATCTAAACACTAAAAAGCTTTAAAGGTATTTTCCTACTAGTACATACATTTCTCTTAGGATTTTAATATATATTCTTTTCACTACTGTCACTTTCTGATATGCTTTATTTCCAAGTGGTTAGGGAATGCTTAATCCTGTTATTAATTTTATATGCAATTCATTTCATCACAGAATATGGCCTGTATCTTTTTTACTTTGGAGAATATCTCCTTTGTTGATTTATTTTATTTTATTTTTTAAGTATCAGCATTTCCTAAGAGGAAAAGCATTTTGGTATGCCCATCATCAGTACACACACATATCTCTTATGGATGTTCTTGTTAATTATATTATTCAGATTCTCTAAAATGATTTAAATTTTTTTCTTGCTTCGTCTGTCAAAGACTGAGAAACACTCTTACTGTGTTTTCAGTTGCTCCTTAAATTTTTAGTAGTGTTTACTTTATATTTTTGATATATGTTATTTACCTCGGGTAATAACTACAGATTTTATCTTCTTTAATCAATAAAATTGCTCTCTTTATCCTGGTAAAAGCCTTTGGCCTAAAATTCCACTTTGTTTGATGTTAATACAACCCAAATGACCCCAGACTTCATTAGCCTGTGGGTACTAAGGATGCTCCATTAATATTAATATCCTAATTTGCTAGCTCATTAACCCCTACCTGTATAACAGTAGGACCTTGACCTCTACTTAGGAAGTCCCTAGGCAGTATCTGACATGTACTCTGGAATCAGTAATCTACTCTTTATCTCCACTGGCTGCTCTTTGAAGAGGGACTCTGGGTTCCTGTTAGCTTTTTCTGCCACTGCTGTGTATCACAGGCCTCCAGGTCAGAGACATTTAGTCCTCTGGGTTTCATAACAATGTGACTATCTTCCGTGAAATCAAAGGAGAAATCTTTTAGAGGAATTTCTTCCTGAAGGTGCCTTCTTGGGGAATCGCAAGACCACTACTCAAGTGAACATTCAGCCTTTCTTTTTCCCAAGAGACATATTTGTTGAGAGAAATTTGAGTAGCAATTGCTCAGCTCAATACAAACAGCCCTCTCTGAATTCCAGGCCTGATGTGAATTCTGGTTCACTATGCTAAACCCCTCTCTGCATAGATGATTATTCTTTCCATAACTATACCTCCTAGAAATATGGATTCTTTTGGAATACGTTCTCTCACAGTTTGAAGGTCTGTAAAATAAAGCTTTTATTTCTAGAATGCCCATTACTTTGCTAGGCATATTTCAAATGATCTTACTGAAACCTCATGGCAACTCTATGACATAGGAGCTGTGATTACTCCAATTTTACAGAGAAGAAACCTCAAGACAGAAAGGTTAAGTAACTTATCCACTAAGAACATGCTAGCAGCATAGCTCTACCAATCTTTCATACTTCCTCAGTCTTGGTTCTTTAATTGATTCATGATTCTGGTGACTAAAATATATCATTAAGTATATTTCTCATGAAAAGTACATTAGGCTGTTTACTTTAAATACAGTCTTTAAATAGAGGTTCTATTTAAAGACTGTATTGCCTTTACTCATGAGAGCACTTGGATCATTTTTTCTTTTCCTATAAACTAGAAGTATAGCATAATGCACATTATGTATCACTAAGGTTATTTCCTTAATATGCAGATTCCTGTTAGGAGTGCATGTAATTCTGTGTATGGTTTGTGGACCACATCTTGAAAAACACTGAATGGTGGTTGGCATTACAATGGGACATCAAGCAGACTGTTCTAATTCCTGCTCTGCTTTTTGATAGTTTTGTGATAATCAATATATTTCTTAACTTCTCTAAAGCCTCAGTTAATTCATCTGTAGAATGTGACTAATGATAACATCTGTCTCATAGTTGTTTTGAGGATTAAATGAAATAATGCCCATAAATATGCAGCATAGTTCTGGAACATAAGTAATCAACAAATGTTTGCTATTTAAGTAAGTTTCATTATTAGTTGCCATGCCATTATCTATCTTTACATGGTATAAAATATAATGGTATAGCCCTGAATTTTTTCATTAAATTTTTCCTGATTTTCTACTTGAACACTAGTAGAAGTATATATTCATCTTTAAAATTACAAGGTGTATAAGCCTAAATGTGGCTATTTTTGTTATTTTAGTCAATTTTACATGTTCATGATAGCCCCCTCAAATGTCTCTACTTAGATCAGGAAACTTTGTCTTCTATTTTGTCTTTTAGTAATTTTTCTACTCTGAGAACTTTTTTTTTTTAACTCTATATAAAAGCTTCAAAAGCATGCTTATTACATTGTCAATTTCAGAAGGGCCATGTCAATTCTATTTTTTTATTATTTTTAATGCTACTAAATGATCTTATAGGTTTATTAACTTATTCAATTCTTTCATTTAATCTGAAGATCTCCTCAATTTTCAGTCACCTCACTTTTCTTTTTTCTTTGATAGAACTGGCAATTTATTGAATTTACTTAAGATTTCAAGACAGCAGAAATCTAAAATTTGTGTTCTCCAGAGTAAATAAATTTCTCTAGAGGGAAAATGGAGATAGACCATACTTGAAGTTGTGGAAGTATGGATTGTGGATTTTTAGCTTAGGTGTCTAAAATGATGATGAAATCTGGAAGAGCAGAATTAGGGGTGTAGTGGAGAAAGATATTTTAAATTTACTGAGTTTTTGGCTATATGTGGGAAATCCAAAGAGCACTGCCTAACAGAAATGGATATTCAAATATGGATTTTGGGTAAGTCTTATCTAAGATAAATGTTTCTGTATGATTATACATTTGATGATAAGAGCAAAGAAAATCAACTAGGAGAAGGGACATGAGCCAGGGGCTGAGAAGAGAACATAAGAAATCACATTTCAGTGATGAGTTGAAGGAGGAAGAATGTTCACTGGATTAAAGAAGCTAAGAGGGAAAAATTCAAGAAAGAAAGTTTGAAGAGGGTTTATGACTGATAAATGCTGTAGATACCAAATAGTATGAGAACTTGAAGAAAAGAAAAAAAAGAACTTGAAGAAAATGACAGGATTTGTACAATGAAATCTGGGAGAGTAGGTATGGATGCAACATTATAATGAATTTTTGTAATACAGGAGAGGTAGAAAAGTAGCAACAATGAGTCTACACCTTCCATATGTTTTTCTATGTACAAAAGGAGAGAGACAAAAATGGGAGAGATCAGGCATGAGTTGCATTAAAAGTAAGAAACCAGTTGAAATGAAGAAGCTTGTACTTGCAGAAATACAAGTAGCATGAGAATAATTAATGGAGGGAAGTTCAAAGAATGTGAGAAAGAACGAGGATAAAGGACAGATGGAGGGAGGTGTTATTCTTGGATAGAAGGGACTACTGGGATTAGACAGAAAGGAGACTACACGTGTGGACTCAACAGATTCGTTGGAGTGGTAGCATGTTAGAAACATCTGTGTGAGAGTGTGTCATGATGTAAAGAACATTATGGAAAGGCTGTATTAATTCCAGTGAGGATGCTGGCATTAAAAATGTCAAAATGTTTTGAGAGTCCATTACATGTTGACAACAAATTTGTAATAATTCTTTTTACCATTTACTTTCTACCTTTTGCTATTAATGGATTTATATTGTTCTGTCAATTTTTCTAGATATATTTAGTATTATGGGTACACTGGCATCGTGTACTAGGAAGATGTGCCAAGGAAGAGGTATAGGAACTGATCAATACTAAAGAGGAATTGAAGTCTACAATAATGAGATCTAGGCTGGATTAGGTGTACCAGATACCAGCCACATTCATGGTGTAGGTAGGGAAAATGAAGCCATAAGTTGCCATATTTGTGTCATACTAACTCCATCATCCAGGCACTATTGGGTCAGAAACAGACACCCAAAGGCAACCAACAGTGTGCAGGGCTATGAGATGTGCCTGGCATGAAAACTCTGCCAAGAGTAATGTCTTAGTTTGCTGCAACATAACTAACTCACTTCCTCTGTGAAATGTAGGTGAGATATTAAGGACAAGCATTATAAAACAACAGAGACCACAGTATATAACTGTAAGAAAAAAGTTTAACTAAAAAAAAAAAGAAAAAAAACAAGCATTAATTGGAAGATAGGAAGCATTTTTAAAAAGATATAGAAAAGGGGTGAGTTGAATTTAAAACATTTACCTAGCACAGCTAAACTTGAAATCGTTTTTTAAAAATGTAATTCTTCTTGCAGTGACATAAGTGGAATTACGTTTGTGTTTTTCTTTATAATAGTTTATGAGATTCTTAAGAATAAGGACCAAATTTTATATTTTATACACAAAACTTAGTCATTTTATATATTAATTTAATATAAAATACAGCATTGAAAATAACGAAGTATTATTTCTTGTATATTAGAGATTTAAACTTTCTTTTAGTTAAGAACTAATACCAGGATTTGGGGTAGGAGATTTACTAAGTTTCCACAAGAAATATAGGCTTGGAGACACTTTACTCCTTTCCATATTGGTGTTAACTTTCAAGAGCTGGCACTGAGTAGCTAAGCTATTGTTTTTGGTTTTATAAAAAATCATTCAAATAATCCTGTTTGTAGGATAAAGAAATGGGATAAACAATGTGGGATTTTCTCTTATATCTGAGATGTGTTGGAGATGAAGTGGCTGATGCTGGGTAGTTGATAGAGCTGATAGAGAATCAGCTCCCATTGCAAAGATTCTTTAAAAATTAATGATAAGGAAAACTTCAAAAGTGATTCTATGAGGCCAGTATTATCTTGATCTCAGCACCAGACAAAGACCCCACTATGGAACACTTATGAAAGAAATTGAGGAAGACACATAGAAATGGAAAAGCATTCCATGCTCATGGATTAGAAGAACAAATATTGTTAAAATGTCTATACTACTCAAAGTAATCTACACATTCAATGCAATCCCTATCAAAATACCACCAACATTTTTCACAGAGCTGGAACAAACAATCCTAAAATTTGTATGGAACCAGAAAAAAAAACCAAATAGCCAGAAGAATGTTGAAAAGGAAAACCAAAGCTGGAGGCATACAATTCTGGACTTCAAGCTATATTACAACGTAGTAACTATCAAGACAGTATAGTACTGGCACAAAAACAGACACATAGATAAATGGAATAGAATAGAAAACCAGAAATGGACACTCAACTCTACAGTCCACTCATCTTTGACAGAACAGGAAAGAATATCCAACAGCGAAAATACAGTATCTTCAACAAATGGTGTTGGGAAAATGGGACAGCCATATGCAGAAGAATGAAACTGGACCATTTTCTTAGGCCATACACAAAAATAAACTCAAAATGAATGAAAGACCTAAATATGAGACAGGAATCCAACAAAATCCTAGAGGAGAACACAGGCAGCAATCTCTTTTTGACCTCAGTTGCAGCAACTACTTGCTAGTCATGTCTCCAAAGGCAAGAGAAACAAAAGCAAAAATGAACTATCAGGATTCCATCAGGATAAAAAGTTTCTGAACAGCAAAGAAAACAGTCAACAAAACCAAAAGGCAACCTACGAAATGCAAGAAGATATTTGGAAATGTCTTATTAAATAAAGAGTTAATATCCAAAATCTATTAAGAATTTATCAAACTCAACACTCAAAAAACAAATAATCCAGTCAAGAAATGGGCAGAAGACATGAACAGACATTTCTCCAAAAAAGACATACGAATGACCAACAGACACATGAAAAAACATTCAACATCACTTGGCATTAGGGAAATACGAATCAAAACCACAATGAGATACCACCTCATGCTGGTCAGAATGGCTACAATGAACAACTCAGGAAACAGATATTGGCAAGGATTCAGAGAAAGGGGAACCCTTATATGATTTCTGGGAGTCCAAACTGAAGCAACCACCCTGGAAAACAGTATGGAGACTCCTCAAAAAGTTAAAAATAGAGCTACCCTATGACCCACCAGTTGCACTACTAAGTATTTATCTGAAGGATACAAACAGTGATTTGAAGGGGCACATGCACCCCAATGTTTCGAGAAGCAATGTCCACAATACTCCAAATATGAAAAGAACCCAATGGACATATTGACAGATGAATGGATAAAGAAGACGTGGTATGTATATATAATGGAATATTACTCATCCTTCAAAAAGAATGAAATCTTGCCATTTGCAAGATGTGGATAGAACTAGAGAGTATTATGCTAGATGAAATAAATCAGTCAGGGGCACCTGGGTGGCTCACTGGGTTAAGCATCTGCTCAGGTCATGATCTCAGGGTCCTATGATCAAGCCCTGAGTTGGCTCCCTGCCCAACAGGGAGCCTTCATCTCCCTTTCCCTCTCCCCTTTCCTCCAGCTCATGCTCTCTCTCTCTCTCTCTCTCTCTCAAATTAATAAAATCTTAAAAAAAGAAATATGTCAGAAAAGATAAATTTCATATGATTTCATGCATATGAAGAAACTGAAGAAACAAAACATATGAACATAGGAGAAGGGAAGGAAAAATAAAATAAAACAAAAACAGGGAGGGAGAAAACCATAAGAGACTCAACTACAGGGACAAACTGAGGGCTGTTGGAGGGGATGTGGGTGGGGAGATGGGGTAAATGTGTGATAAGCATTAAGGAGGGCACTTGAAGTAATGAGGACTGGGTGTTGTAGGCTACTGGTGAATCACAGAATTCTACCTCTGAAACTGATAATACAGTATATGTTAATTAAATTGAATTTAAATTAAAAAATAGGGAGATTCAAAAATGAAAAAAGGCGATAGTGGGAAAAAAATGATGATAATAGTTTGGCACCTCGTGGCTCCGTCAGTTAAATGTCCAGCTGTTAGGTCTCAGCTCAGGTCTTGCTCTCAAGGTCATGAGTTCAAGTCACAGATTGGGGTCCACACTGGGCCTAGAGCCTACTTATGAACAAAGAGGCAAACAAACAAACCAAAAAAGTAATGATAGTAGTAATAGTAATTATAATGGCTGATACAACCTCAGCAACCATGAGACTCTTGCAAGTTTGTCTAGCACTCTAAGAGTTATATTCTTATGTATTATTCTCATTCTTATATTCTTTTTAAAATCTGATGATTACAGCAACCCATATGGTGAGTACTATTGTATCCATATTAGAGTTTAAGAAATTGAAGCTCAAAGATGTTATGACTTAACTACAGTTACCTAAGTGTTGTATCAAGAATTCGAATATAAAAATTCATCTTCTTTCTTCTCTTTTTGGTCACAATGTCACTCATAATTTGTAGATGGATCAATAGAGGACTTAGTTGTCTGGAAATATTGTACCTCGGGGGTCCCTGGGTGGCTCAGCAGTTTGGTGCCCTGCATGGAGCCTGCTTCTCCCTCTGCCTGTGTCTCTGCCTTTCTCTCTCACTGTGTCTCTCATGAATAAAATAAAATAAAATCTTTTTTTAAAAAAAGAAATATAGTACTTATATTCTTGAAAGTGCCAATATAGTATCTAGAGTCTGTTTCAAGGGTCACAACTATTGCATTGTAAGAAAAAAAAATTTAAAGAACAATATTTTTAAGTTGTTCACTCTATATATACTAAAACTCCAAGACAAAAAAAGAGACCAGCCTTTTAATATTTTTTAGTAATGTAGTCATCTGTATATTTGGTACAAGACAAGTAAAATAACAGAGAGAAATTATCAGGGATCCCTGGGTAGCTCAGCAGTTTAGCACCCGCCTTCAGCCCAGGGCATGATCCTGGAGACCTGGGATGGAGTCCCACGCAGGGCTTCCTGTGTGGCGCCTGCTTCTCTCTGCCTGTGTCTCTGCCTCTCTCTCTTTCTCTGTGTCTCTCATGAATAAATAAATAAAACCTTTAAGAAAAGAGAGAGAGAAATCATCTTATACATAAAAGCACAAATTGACTAAAAAAATTTAAATTTTTATGAAGATTTTTAGTGAATTACATTTATCAGATTTTAAGAGTTTGGAAGTTGAAGTATGTATTCTAGTCTGACACAGTCTTGCCCACAAATACATACTTTAACTTCCAAACTAACATATAGTACATATTTTTTTTAAAATCTGCTTAATTATGTAATGAACATCATGATAAAATTATACTTTGAAGAAACAGTTTAAGACAATTATAGCTCAATTTTACTTCTCTAGAATAATAAATAGCAGAACCCTTCCCCCTCTGCCAATAACATCTCAGGTCAGAAAGGTCCAGAAGATTAGATTACAAATTCCAATATTTCTTGTAAAGTATTATTTTAACATCATTACAAAAGAATAACAGTCATCCCTCTGATAATTATTAAATTAAGCTCTAAATGTTTTATAGCATGTATGAACTTAGGAAAGAATCTGCAGTATGAGCAAAACCTGGAAGGATATCAATTCTCACACTTCATCAGCATCACCGCCATTATCTGATGAAGGGATTGACCAACCTCTTGACTTGAACATGTCTGAGTTTATAAAATTTACTACCTATTATGAGATCCCATTCCAAGAATGTTCAGTCCTCATTCTTAGAAAGCACTTTCTTGAACTGAATTCTCTGTAAGTTTTATTCATTTTTCCCAGTTCTATCCTCTGTGGTTAAACTAACAAGCTATAATCCTCTTTTCCATATGGAAGTACTTTTGTTACTTGAAGAGAGTTATCAAATCTCATTGCATCATCTCATCCCATATCCTTCAACTATTTCTCTTGATCTTGACACCCTTACTCATTCTCTCCTGGAAAAGCTCCACTTACTAAATATCTTTGAGTGATGGAAAGTAAGGCAGTGTTATTGTTCACTACTTCTAGACTTTATTCCAGGATCCTTCGGCTGAATGGATTTAACATCCATAATTTTGACTATTTTAGAGAAAATTCAAAGGCCTGTGATATGAAGTGATTAGAAATTTTGCCAATTGAAAAATTTGAATTATACAGGTTTAAGGGCTGCTGTGCAGATGTAAATCACTTAATGAGTAAGAGTGAGTGAGTAAACTTGATCAGCTGGCATCCATATCTCTATGTAGCTTTTTCATTCTATAATCTTCAATGTATGTATACAAGATCATTTTTGTTAGTGTGTGTGTGTATGTGTGTGTGTGTGTGAGTGTGTGTATGTGTGTGTATGTAAAAAGTGGCCACAATAATAAAGTCAACTGCCAGGACTGTGTTGGAAATAAAGTAACACTTAAAGGTCTAAGAATGTTATGATGATAGCCACAAGAAAATATTTTAATAATTCATTATTTAATCTAATATATGGCATGAATGAATCTACCATATATGGTGCAATTATGGGGTGCCTGTGTGGTTCAGTCAGTTAAGTGCCTGCCTTCAGTTCAGGTCATGATCCTGGGGCCCTGGGATTGAATCCCACATCAAGGTCCCTACTTCTCCCTTTCCCTGCTCCCCTTCCCCTCTGCTCATGCTTGCTTTCTCTCTCTCTCAATAAGTAAATAAATTTTTAAAAAATAATTAATACAAAATGTAAATGACTGTCTGAACCAGTGTATATTTTTTCATCTAGTGATAAATAACAAGTTATTGATAGGCAATTAACTTTTGGGATGATGATATGTCCAACAAATGCAGTCCTTCATGTTGAAATGTGATTTGAGAAAGAGTCAAGAGAATTAAACGTTTCTGCCTGTAGAAACTTAGGATTCAAGAAGATCTCAGGATAGGTCCTTAATGAATATCAAAAGTACGCAGAACTTCTTATGAAGCAGGCTAAGATCATATCATAGATTTTGCAGTCATACACACACTATTAACTGAAAATGTAGAACAGCATCGCAAAGAAAAAAAGTCTCAGTATTGGGCCCTGTCATAAACTGGCTAATGGTTACCCAAAGATACCAGATAAACTCTCATAATTCAATAGTAAAAAGATAACTAATCAAAGTAAAAGATGGGCAAAAGATAAAAATGTGCATTTCTCAGGCATCTCAATGGCTCAGTGGTTGAGCATCTGCCTTTGGCTCTGGTCATGACTCAATCCTGGGATTGAGTCCCTCATCATGCTCCCTTCAGGGAGCTTGCTTCTCCCTCTGCCTATGTCTCTGCCTCTCTCTTTTTCTCTCATGAATAAATAAAATCTTAAAAAACAACAACAACTCAGAACTTTCTCCAAGGAAGAGGTGCCAATGACCAATATACACATGAAAAGATGCTTGGTGTCATTAACCATCAGGGAAATGAGAGTTAAAACCACAATGATATTCCACTTGACACCAGTAAGAAGACCAAAATTTAAAAAGTCAGATAAAAACAAGTGCTAATAAAATTGTGGAGAAATAGGAACGCTCATTACTCTGCCCCTGATGGTGGGAATGTAAGATGGTACAACCATTTTGGAAAAAGACTGACAGATCCCCAAATGATTAAACACAGAGTTACCATATGACTCAGAAATTCCATTCCTATATACATACTAAGAGAAATAAAAAGGTGTCAACATAAAAACGTGTTTGTGAATGTTCATACTAGCATTACCCATAATAGCCAGAAGATGGAAATAATCCAAATGTTCATCAATGAATGTATAGATGAAAATATGTATTTCATACAATGTACTATGCAGCCATAATAAGGAATGAGGTATTGATAAATGCTATGACTTGAATCAACCTTGAAAACATTATGCTTAATGGAAGAAGCAAAAGTTCATGTATTATATGATCCCATTCACATGAAAGTCCAAAATAGGGAAGTCTTTAGAGACAAAAAATACATAGATATCTGCTTAGATTTGGGGTTGGGAGGAAATTTGGCTCTTACAAAATGGGACAGTGTTTCTTTCTGAGTTGAGAAAAGTATTCTAAAACAGACTGTGGTGATGGTTACATGTATCTGTGATTAGTGAGGCTTAAAGACTTTGAATTGTACACTTTAAATGGGTCAATTATATGGTATAGAAATCTCAAAAAGCTATTAAAAAAAGAGTGAGGTTAATCTCCATGTGGTGAAAGAGAAAGATAACCAAGGGGCATTGATAAAGTTATAAAAAAAAAAGTTGTCAAAATGGAAGGAAAGCCATGCAGATGGAGGGATATTCCAGAACCTACTAACAGATACAATTATATGATAATTAGAAGGGCTAAAGTGTTCCCTCTGGCTGTAGAGATTTCTAATTCATCTTCATATCCCTTGAGCCAAGTCAACAAATATCAACCATAGTATAGTCATATAAATGATATAAAAAACTAAGGCTGGATCCTCAGGTGAGGACCACATAACAGAGCTTTTCATGGAAGCATTATGTCATTACCTTCTACCATCAAGTATGGCTGATGAGCAATTTGTTATCCATTTGAGTATTTTTGTAAGAAAACTTTTACTTAGTTATTTTTTTTCTTACAGGCTATTGGAATCTTCTTTTTATCCTTACAGACCTGAAACTGCCCCTCAATATTCCTAAGAATAGACTTTATTTTTAATTCTGTTTAGCAGCCTTTTAATCTGAAGGCATTTGACTTATTTCTTTGGTCCTCTCTTTAAAATTCCATTTTCATTCAACTTTCCCTCACAACAATCACATTTATGTTTTCAGTCTGAATTTTTGTGTGTAGGACCTGGGAGATAGTTTCATTTATATTTCTGATCACCACTATATCATTTGAATGCCAGGCAGTCAGATTTTTAATTTCCAAGAGTGTTTTCTTGTTCTATGAATATTTTTTTGTAAAAGCCACTTCTTGTTTTCTTGCTACAAAGCCTTCAACTCTTTGTATACACAGCTGACTGTGCCAACTGCTTATTTTATGGTTAGCATATGACAGCATCAGGCACACCTCCAATCAGAGCAAGAAGGGCTCCAGTCTGGCATGTTCCATCATTTATTAAGTCACACTAGAATTCTAGCTATAGCTAGTCAGATTAGTTCATGTCTTCTAGAGGTGATCCTTCCATTTTATTCTCATGGAGTGATTTCAAGCCCACAGTCATGCCTTAGGTTGCACTGATAAACCTCATGAATGTCATCAAATGATGACACCATTTTTTGGTCTCACTGGGTAGTGTGCCTTGTGCCTTGTAAGTACCCGCAGACTCCATTTGGAGCCTCCTCAAGAAACCCCCAGTAAAATAGCCCTGGATATGGTTTTTTAAACTGATTCTCTGTTTGTTCTGGCTTGTGTTATTTCTGCTTTGTTTCACCTGTCACCACACATGTCTGTTCTTTGTCTTCCAGAATTGCATTAATAACTTTAGTCCACTGTTGGTCTTCACTCCTCTTTTCTTGCTGTTGTGTGTTTATTCACTTTTGCACACCTTTATTTTCATTTCATTGTAAGGGTCAGGGGCAGATGAATGCTCTCAGGCCACCATCTTGAGCCAAGAGGTATGAAAACCAAGAAAAACATTAAATGGTATTTCTATAAATAACCTGAATAGTAAAGTCATATCTAGAAGAGAAGTGATGTAATTAAGTGGACTATACTTCCTGGAAGAGACATATTTTTATAAATTTGACAAAACATGTGAAGAGTAGGGTTTAGTTAGAGTCATAACTATAACAAAGCAAGATAAAGCCATGGGTAACACTGGAACATATAGGAAAGAAAAGCCTATCCAGGACAAAGGTTAAGGAAGGGCCCTCATGACATAGGGCTTAGAGTGCACGTTTTTGATATCATAGATAACAATGAGGCTCTGTATATTCTTGAAAAGGAGGATGACAGGAAGAATGCAATGTTTGGAGAACATTATCATACCAGTTGTATAAGCAATAGTCTGGATCAAAGACAGACTCGAGTAGGGAGATCACATGAGAGTCTGTTGATGTAGTCCAGGAGCAAGGGTCTAGGGAACTAGCAGAAGATACGGCAGTGGAGACAGAAGGCAAGAGGTGAGCTAGTCCTCTCCCTGCTTGATTTAGCTCCATTTATTATATAATGGAGGGAAGCAATACAATAACAATTACAAAAAAAGAAATCAACAGGATCTAAAACCAAATGTCATTATCTGTGAAATCAGAGGAGGTGACAAAATCCATGACTTTATATTATTTTTCTATTTTTCAACATTTAAAAAAAATGAAGAGAAAGAAATAAGCACAATGGGAGAGCCTAAGAATTTGAATTTCTAGGTATTGTGCCTGCAGTGATGCAGGGTGGATTTTAACTCCAGCCCTAAAATAGGATGTTGTATGTAAAACCAAGGTTGCCTATTATAAGACTTGCAAATTTTTTAAAAGACATGAATCTTATAGGTAAATGAGGCATATCTCAAACTATACTATTACTTAAAAATCTGCACTGTTTTGCCACAATAATTTGTATTAATAGAAAATATCACTAAGAAAAATATATTAAAACAGTTCTGATTGTAAAAATTACTCACTGAATCTTGATTCTTATGGCAATTTAAAAAGTCATGACTTTAGCCGTGACTAAGTTTCCTTATTAACTCAACAAATATACTTTAATTAGAAGATGCATTATAATATTATATTTTATATACCTCCAAGGGATCTAAAATTATTTTTTCTAAATCACCAGCATATGATATCTCTAGTGACTAATTCTGTTCTAATAACAAATGGATATGAGACCTTATTGTATTACATACTAGTTTTGAAGACAAAATTTCCTTCTGGAGTCGAAAAATTCAGGCAAAACCAAGCTTATTAAAGTTATTTAAATGTAGGAGGAAACTAACAACATACATAGTACTGTATTTTTATGTTTGTTTCCACAATACTATTCAAATCAATTGTGTTTTATGTCTAAGAAATGCAGTATCACCAGAATATAACATTTCACTTCTGTTCATTCTTTATTCATGTGAATAACTACTTAAAATAATTGCCAATAGCTGCCTAATTTTCATGTCCAAGTGTAATGGCTAAGGAAGGCCAAGCAGTTGTTATTGTTTACTACAGTAAGTTAGAGGGAAGAAATGAATGAGTTAGAAAATTAGCATGCATTTTCTCTTTTTACTTAGACAGCATAGTATTCTCCTGAGAAGTTACCAAACCAGAATCATATGGAGTATCAATTTTCAAAGCATTTTAATTGATAGAAGTCAGGATTTTTTCCCTGGTTGATTCAAAATCATCAAGATTTTACAGAGACTCACCATCATAACCAAAATCACCAACTATTATATCCCTATTAATTTAGTGATAAAGAAGAGTTCTGGCTTAAAAAAAAAATCATGGAACATGATTGCAATTGCCATAGTTGTCTTTAAAACTTCTGAATTGATGGAATAAAGCAATCAGGGCCACCTCTCTTTAATTTTTTTTTTTAATTTATTTATGATAGTCACACAGAGGGGAGGGGGCAGAGACACAGGCAGAGAGAGAAGCAGGCTCCATGCAGGGAGCCCAATGTGGGACTTGATCCCAGGTCTCCAGGATCGCGCCCTGGGCCAAAGGCAGGCGCCAAACCGCTGCGCCACCCAGGGATCCCGGGCCACGTCTCTTTAATCAGAGGTTTTTTGTTTTAAAGGTATTTATTTATTTATTTATTTATTTATTTATTTATTTATTTATGTGAGATAGAAAGAGAGAGAGAGAGAGCATGAGCAGAAAGCAGAGGGGGAGGGAGAAGCAGTCTTCCCACTGTGCAGGGAGCCCAATCTAAGGCTTGATCTCAGGACACTGAGATCATGACCTGAGCCAAAGACAGACACTTAACCACTGAGCCACCCAGAAGCCCCATAATCAGAGGTGAACAAATTAAATCTTTCAAAAGAAGAAGAACTTTTGCAGAGAAATTACAGGAAATAAGTAGCCAGCATATCTAGATTTCGTATTTTGTGTCCAACAACACATATATATGGATAGCAAAGAAGGCTAGTTGATAACAGCATTTCTTCTACAAAATAAGTTTCTAAAATGTGCTGGGTATTTGTGTGAAGGCATGATTTGAACATTTGTTAATGAACCCTACTGGCAACATATAGACTGATTTGGGGCGGGATCTTGATGGATAACTAAGGCTGCCTTGTGTTCTTTGTATCAGGTATCAGGGAAGCAAGACTTCTTGTGAGGTGCTAGATCTCAGTTTGTATAGTTATCTTTTGCTTATCACATTCTGTTGTTAAGTGTTCTGCAATTTATTTTGATTTGGCGCCTTTTTGCCATTTCATTTCAATTTTCTACTCCATTATGAAAATAAGTGGTGGGGATCCCTGGGTGGTGCAGCGGTTTAGCGCCTGCCTTTGGCCCAGGGCGCGATCCTGGAGACCCGGGATCGAGTCCCACGTCGGGCTCCCTACATGGAGCCTGCTTCTCCCTCTGCCTGTCTCTCTCTCTCTCTCTCTCTATCATAAATAAATAAAATTTAAAAAAAAAAAGAAAATGGGTGGTAAACATATAATGAATTTATATAAGAATCACTAGGCTTATCCTTGCACTGGTGTTGATGAGCCACAATTTTAACAAACACTTGGAATTACGAATCAAGTGGTAGATTATCTCAGTGATATTTAGGTTTTATGGCTGTACACATATATAACTTTTTAATAAAAAACTATTATTAATAAACATTCCTGGAGGAAAAATACATTTATGATTTTAAGTTTGCTGCTTTCTAATTCAAATTCTTTTCTTTAAAAATTAAAATTGGTTTTGTGGCTCAAGTATTTAATAACCTAGTATTTATCCAATGTGATTGGGAAGTTATGCCAGAACCAGGAATCCAGCCATAGTATACAGCATGTGAATCGGCTCTAGTAACTATTCATTCCAAGAACATGCTTTGAAATAAACATGGCACCTACACCAATCTATGTGATTCCACAACAGCTTAAATGATTGTGTTTCTAAATAAAGGGGAATTTTAAAAAGAAAATCTTTAGAAAAATGGCTTAATATAAAATCTGTAGAGCTGATGATGAAGAGGTGTTGCTCAATATTTCTCAAATAAAAGGCAGTGGTATGATTTTGGAGTGAATGCCAAAGGGGCTGTAAAATGGTTTCCAATTGTCACTAATTTTACCCTGGCTCAGTGCAAAGAACTGCTAATCCTGTGGAACTTACAGGAACTTTTAGTATCCTGATTCAGAATTTAAAGTAAATAGTAATTCATCTTTGAAGATGAAATGTTGAGACTTAGCGCTACCTGTAATTCTCTTTCTGGTCATTTTCTGATCATGTAATTCTTTTATCAATAGGCAGGTGAGAATAACAGTAACACAAATAGAGTATTATTTTACTTCTTTACTTTTTTTCTTTGATTCAAACTTCAGGAAGTATGTTTGGTTATCCCTATTGTATAATTAAGCATGCCACAGCTTTCACAGAGGTTAGGTGATTTCATGAGGAAGACTGTGGTAGGGCCCAATTTTCATCTCATTACCATATGCAAAAATCCATATATTTCCCATTTATCACAGCAAAAGTTCAAATTTAATTTTTCACGCTGTAAATATTTTTAGAGTATATTATAGATGTCCAATATGATAGCAACATTCAGAATATTAATCTTGATGAACACAAGGCTGTTTTATAAGAGTCCCAGATGCTGCATTTGTAAAGGATGGCATGAGTGATGTTGGAGCCATATAAATGCAGGGATGCAGACTTGGCCAACTCTTAATGCTTTTTCTTTTGTTTCTTCTTTCCATGTCACCTTCCTCCACATTGCCTTTAACATCTGGAACCATGAGATAATTATATTTCATCACTGGATTTTTGTGGCAAAGGAAACAGACAAGGCTTTATACATTTGCAAGTGTCCTCAGAAATAGTACAATGATGATATTTTAAAAGAACTATCTTCCTGGTAATACAAAAACTTTAATAATCTCTTAAAGATATACTTTTTCTATCATTGTTTAAAATAGAAAGCTTCACATATATTATTTCTTTCACCAAAATTCAAGTGTAATAGTAACATGAAAATTCTAAATCCTTTAGTTTATCTTCAGATAGATGCTTAGGATTGTTTTTCTAATATCTTTAGGCACTCTAGATCATGTGGAAGGGAAGGAGAAAGGAAATTATTCCTGAGTGGATATACCAGACACTATGTTACTTACTTAACACCTAATATTTTACTTCATCGGGAAAACTATCCTTCAGGAAAGATGTTTAATATCCCCATTTTAATGGATGCAGAGCCTCCAGTCTCTGTCAGCTAAGTTACTGGTCCAATTTAGCAGAGAGATGAGATATGATTTGAGCAGGACTACCCATGCTTTCTGGTATGATACTGTATTATTGGGTTGCAACAGTTAAGGAACTAAGGCTTTATTTTCCTTTTTTCCATTACACTAGCTTTGAAAATACCTTTTCCTTTGAATATAGTCATTTTCAATACTTGGTAAATATATAGAGAGGATCTCAGTGACTTTGACAAAATTTAAACTAATACCAGCGTTGATACTTGTCAGATAACAAAACTTTTTTTCCCCACTTAACATTAAATTCATTAATAACAATACCACAAAATTACTTCTGCCTAAAACCTCATAAAACAGGAACTAATCAAAGCAAACACACTTAACAGCTAATGATGATTTTAATTTAGCTGTAAATGCCTCAAAGGCTAGTAATTAGAGAGCAGTTATACGCTTTTTGTTTTGCAAAATAAATTATTGCTTCATGTTTTGCCACAATTTTCTCTGCTTAATTTTGCTAAAATAGTCTTATCTGTGCAAAATTTTAAAATAGATCCTGTGGCTAGATAATTTGGATAACCATATTACAATCAATTTTCTGTTTAAAATAATGTCTTGTGAAGATGTTTTGAACAATAAAACTGGCCACAAATGTGCTATTAAACAACAAAAAGAGCCAAGTAAATAAACTCTATGCAGCTCTTGATTGCATGGTACTACTCACTTTAGATTTAATGAAGGGTTATTTGTTTAGCAATAGGGATGTGAGTCATATATCCCGACAATATTATGGCTCTAAACAATGAAGGTTAACATAAATCACATATTTTCCCCAAACAGACATGATCATTGGTATTTTCTCCTTAGCATTTAGATCAGTAGCTCTGCCACTCCAGAACTAAATTAGAGATCAATGATATTAAGTTACCCTCTCATATTTATACATGGCTGGTTGGAGGTTTCAAGGGGATGGGTGTGGGCAGGGAGTTTGTCCTAGGAGATGTGAAGAACAGCAAATATAACATTGCAAATACTGCCAACAACCATTCATGAAGACAGAATTTTTCTTAGGAAAGAGACTATTAAAATAGTGAGGTATAGGCGCCATGATTTTGAACCTCAGAATGAGAAAACCAAAACATTCTTAAGTGAGATTGAGAGTAAATAGTTACAAAAGGAAAGGGCTAAATTTGGGGTATTTAAGTACAGTAGCTGCTCTCTCTTCCCCACTCGTCAATAAAAATTAGTTCTTTTTGTTTGTTTAAGATACAAATAATAGAGGGGATCCCTGGGTGGCTCGGCGGTTTAGCTCCTGCCTTTGGCCCGGGGCGCGATCCTGGAGTCCCGGGATCGAGTCCCACGTCGGGCTCCCTGCATGGAGCCTGCTTCTCCCTCTGCCTGTGTCTCTGCCTCTCTCTCTCTATGTCTATCATAAATAAATAAATAAATAAATAAATAAATAAATAAATAAATAAATCTTTAAAAAAGATACAAATAATAAATATGCATTTAAAAAGAATCAAATAATATATATTAAATAAGGGGGAAAAGGCCATTTGGAGTCTCCAACCCTGGGATAAAGATAACAAACATTAACTTTCTGATAACTATCTATTTGTATTTGCATTATATACACTAAAAGAAATGGATTTTTACAGAACTAAGAAGGCTACTTCCATTGTTTTCCATGGAAACAATGTTAAACAATTAGTTTAACAAGACAATGTCTATTCTCACCACTCTTATTCAATATGGTACTGGAAGTCCTAGCTACAGCAATTAGACAACATAAAGAAATAAAAGGATATCTAAAATGATAAGAAAGTAGTAAAACTCTAGCTATTTGCAGATGACATAATATTTATAGACAATCCTAAGGACTCCACCAAAAACCTACTAGAACTGAGAAATGAATTCAGTCAAGTTGCAGGATACAAAATCAATGCACAGAAATCTGTCGTATTCCTATACACTAGTAATGAAACAGCAGAAAACTAAGTTAAGAAAACCATCTCATTTACAATTGCACCAAAAACAATAAAATATCTAGGACTAAACTTAATGAAAGAAGTGAAAGACCTGTGGTCTGAAAACTATAATAAACACTAATGAAAGAAATAAAAAATATCCTTAAGGAGAGTACAGGCAATAATCTCTCTGGCATTGGCCATAGTAGCATTTTTCTAGATAAGTCTCCTGAGGTAAAGGAAATCAAAGCAAAAATAAACTATTGGGACTATATCAAATTAAAAATTTTCTGCATAGGGAAACAATCAACAAAACTAAAAGACAATCTATGGAAAGAAGATATTTGCAAATTACATATCTGATAAAGGGTTAGTATCCACATTATAAAACAGATCTCCAGCAGACACACGAAAAAATGCTCAACATCATTCATCATTAGGAAATGCAAATCAAAACTACAATGATATATCACTTCACATTCGTCAGAATGGCTAAAATCAAAAGCACAAGGAGCAATGGGTGTTGGCAAATATGTGGAGAACACTCTTGGTGGAAATGCAAACTGGTGGAGCCACTGTGGAATACAGTATGGAGATTCGTTGAAAAGTTAGAACTACCCTATGATGCATCAATCACACTACTGGATATTTACCCCCAAAATACAAAAACACTAATTCAATGGGATACAGGCACCCTTATGTTTATTGCAGCATTATTTACAATAATCAAACTATGGAAGAAGACCAAGTGTCCATTGATAGATGAAAAGATAAAGAAGTTGTGGCATTTATATACAATCTTGCCACTTGCAATGACACGGATAGAGCTAGAGAATATAATGCTAAGTAAGATCAGTCAAAGAAATATAAGTATCATATGATCTCACTCATATTTGGAATTTAAAAAACAAAACAAATGAGCAAAGAAAATGAGAGAGAGAGAGACAGAATGAGAGGGAGAGAGAAATCTAGAAACAGATTAACTCTAGAGAACAAATTAATGGTTACCAGAGGAAAGGTGGCTGGCGGGGATGGAGGAAACAGGGAATGGAGATTAAAGATGATACTTACTATGATAAAAGAAAGTGAAGTGAAAATAAATACATACAGTAAAATTAAAAATTTTTAAATCTATTTTGAATCATTTTTATATGTGATGTGAGATGGAATTCTTTTACCATTTCTTCATGAAACAAGTTGTGGCAGTTTATCCTTCTTATTAAAAAATATTTTATTTATTTGAGAGAGAGAGAAATAGCTAGAGAGAGCACAGACGTGAGGTGGCAGTGAGTTGGGACAGAGGGAGAGAAAGAAGCTGAGCAGAGAGCCTAACTCGGGACTCGATCCTGGGACAGTGGGATCATGACTTGAACTGCAGGCAGATAGATACTTAACCAAAGGAGCTACCCAGACTCCCCAGTTCATCCTTTTCTTCCAAATGTTTTTAATTTGTGCATTTTTTTATGTCAGGGATCTAATTCTGAATTCTGTATTTGCCTAATTATCTGTTCCCATATTAATTCCACATTGACTTGATGGTTATACAGTATGTTCTAATATCTGGTAAACAAGTATCCTCTTAATTTCTTATCTTCATAGACTTATTATTTTTTTCTCAGGTACTGTGCACTATAAACTTTAACCATTTTATGCACTTTCAAAGAAGTTTCTTGAATTGGACCTGCATTGAACTTATATATAACTGTGGGAATATGATACTTTTAAGATATCAGATTTTTCCCATTCAGGAACATATGGTTTTTGATTTATTCAGATTCACGTTGTTTTTCATCCAGCATAGTTTTTCCATGTAGATAGCTATTTTCTTGTGAGGTATATTTCTTAATATTTTAGAGGATTTTTGGTCCCCATTGTAAATAACGTTATCATTTTTAATTTTCACTTTTAGGTGTTTATTATTAGAGAAAATAATTTTTCTTTTTTACTAATTTTAACATTTATCTTTATTAATCATGATGATATTCTGATTTCAGAGATATCAAAATATTTAAAAATATGTATTAACAGAAAAGCTGTTAACTGTGAATATTTATCTTGTATTTGTTCCCATTATGAAACTACCTTAAGAATTGCAATATTTTCTAGAGAATTTTTTATTTCCTAGGTATGCAGAAAGAAATAAAACTTTTTAAACATGACACTTATTATTATTTTTTTTGTTATACTGCAGTTCCTAAATCCTCAAAGGCAATAATAATTAGTATTATCTTAGTAAGAATTCCAGTATATTTGCTGATTTTAATTAAAATGATTTTGGTGATCACCATTTTAGATATTTGTCTTTGATTTTTTATTGGTGTCTTTATTTTATGTAAGTGTTCTCTTTTTTTTATTAACGTTTTCATTAGCAGTAGTGGCAAGATTTAATACATGTATTTTTGTGAAATACATCTCTTGATATGTCTTATTTCTTCTCTTTTAATTTATTAATACAGTTGATAATATGGATATGTTTCCTGATCAAATCACCCTTGCACTTTTTAAAATAAATTTTACTTGCTCAGAGTACATTATTCTTATAATACATTGTGAGATTCCATTTGCTAAGTCTTAACTTAGAATTTTTATTGCTTTGTTAATAAATTAGATTGGTATATAGTATCATATTTGTTTTTCCTTTCCAGATCGTTTAACTTTCAAATATGTGCTATTATTATTATTTTAATTGAAGTATAGTTGATATATCTAGGTTTGGTTTTAATGCTGGTTTTAGCAACCATAGGGCCCTTCCATCTGCAATAATTTGAATAATCTTAGAATCAGTTGTTCTTTAAAAGTTAGATAAAACTCAACTCTGAAACCATCTGTTTTATGGCCTTTTAAAAATGATAACTTTAACCACTTTTCCAACTTTTAGCATGGTAACTAGCCTGCCCAAATTTTCCATTTGTTCTAACATCATTTTTGACACCTTTACAATATGTTGATAGGCAAACATACAATTTCTCTTAAATTTTCATTTTATTCAATGAGATATGTTAGTTGTCTCTAATGGCTCTTTATCTCCTTTCTCATTTCTAGTCTTCTATTTTTGCTATTTTTCCTGTTTTCAAGATTGCAAAGATGTAATCTATTAGTCTTCTCTTTTCTCTATGAATACAGGTTTTTGAATTATAATCTTCCTGATACACTACCCTCACTCTGTTCCATAAGTCTTTTTGTTTTTTCTTATTTTACTCAGCATTGTCCCCAACAGTTTTTAAATAATAAGTAATTGTTGCATTTATTGTTTGATTGGAAAATGTTTAATTTCTATGTATTTAATATATTTCAGTCACCTTTGGTATTCACTTAAAAATTTTGAAATTATATTTTATTATATTATGACAGAGAAAGTGTTTTTAAACTTCTACTTTACAAAAACATACTAGTTTTCATGATCTATTACAGATTTTTCTTTTTTATTAATTTTAATATTTATCTTTATTAATCATGATGATATTCTGATTTCAGAGATATCAAAATATTTAAAAATATTTTTATTTTTAATATTTTACAAATATTTAAAAATCCCTCCATCTATGTGGATTATTATTAAAATTATTTTTCTTTATCTTTTTTTTAACTGATTTGATCATAGGTGCTCTTCATTTCCTTTTCACCCCTGAAAACTTGTTTTTAAAGATTTTATTTATTTATTTGAGAGAGCATGCACATGAGCACACGAACAGGAGGAGGGGCAGAAGGAGAAGCAGACTCCTCTCTGATCAGGGAAGCCCATGAGGCTGGATCACAGGACTCTGGGCTCATGACCTGACCGAAGGCAGCCACTTCACTGACTGAGACACCCAGGCGCCAGCCCTTGAAAACTTTTGAAATGATTTTTTTAGTAACTACCACATAGGATAGTGTTATAATGAACTTCTTTCCTATTCTTTTAATAGACTTATTTTCTCTTTTATTATCCTTCTCCCCTACTTTCTCCTTCTTTTTATTGAGAAATTTGTTAAGATCTCACCTGGTTTTCTCTCTTATTGCAATTCCTATGTTTTGCTAGGACAATATGCACTTAATAGAACTTATCTTGATCTATGTCTCTTCCATTTCAAAAGTTTTTCTTAAACTTATATATTTCTAGAAAGTCTATTTTTTATTAAGTCATATGTAGTCTTTGCTCACAACTTCTTTCCTCTTCTGAGGATTTGCACCCATCTCAAGGTCTGTGACATGTGGCCTCATTTGCTGTTTGATTAAAGTCAAGGGGTGGTGGAAGGGGAGGAGGGCGGTGTTGGAGGGGAATGGGTGACGGGCACTGAGGCGGACACTTGACGGGGTGAGCACTGGGTGTTTTTCTGTATGTTGGTAAATTGAACACAAATAAAAATTAATTTAAAAAAAATATATAAAGTCAATTGTCCTAAAATGGATAACTTATCAGTCAAAGTTCTTGAATATTTTTAAAAATAGATAGATAATAGGTAGAAAGAGTCAATTACTTGACCTTAAATAAGTACTTGGTAGTATGCTCTCTAAATTCTTGAATGATTTTAAATAGATCATAGATAAAGGCATAAATAATGATAGCAACATTGACATATATAGAGAGATATCTATCTATCTATCTATCTAACTATCTATCATCTATCATCTATATCTTTCTATCAATCAAAATTTACCATTCATCAAAGATCTACCTTTACTTTAATTTATATGTTAAAAATTTTAATTAAAATGTCAAAGTTCAGGGGCACCTTGGTGACTCAGATGGTTGATCATCTGCCTTCAGCTCAGGTCATGATCTCTAGGTCCTGAGATTGAGCTCCATGTTGGCTCCAAACTGAGTGGAGAGTCTGCTTCTACCTCTGCCTCTCTTTCCTGCTTGCACTCTTTCCCTCTCTCAAATGAATAAATTAACAAAAAAACTTTAAAAAGTCAAAGTTTTTAGCTTTAAGAGGTCTTTTTAGTGCTTTTTTAAATCCCCTTGAGTGCTTTTCCTTTGTTTATTTGTACCTATATTCTTGCTCTAGTTCTTCCAGAAGTTTTATTTCATTAACTATGACTTCACCTCCAACCACAGCACAGCTCTATCCACAACAATGTGGTCTAGCTCCATGTTCAGTAAGATAGCCACATAATGGTTTGATATCTCTTCATTTTTCTAAAGTCTTGGGTTTTTCACCATCAGGCAGCATCAGATGTAAGACAACATCCCAGGACATACTGTGCTGCCCATGTTTAATCCACTTTCTTTTTAGTCAAGTATCATCAAGTGTTCAAAAAAACACTGAAGGTTCTAGTTCCAACAGGGTTGCCATGCTCTATGAGGGCTAGCTGGGACATTTAAGATGGTATTTGTGGTTTCATCACCATGCCTGGCACAGAAATGTGTGAAGCCAATGTTATCTCTTTCCTAACATTCTTTCCTCTGAAAAAAATATTGATTTTATTAGTAGTTCATAAAATGTTTTAATCTGTGGAATGACTAGTTCAAATTTATTTTTTTAAAGGTTGCTCAAGTAGAAGTGTGAAGGACAAGACTATGCCTAGGGGACCACTCACTTAAGACAAAAGAGAGAGTGGTAGAGGAGGATGAAGTTGTAGACATAGAGGCCAAAATGTAAGCTATAAGTAAATATTAAGTGTTTTTGAAAATGATTATATAGATAATAAAGAGGTACTGAAGCTCCTTGAGTTTGGAGGAAAATGACCAAAACTATGTTTTAGGAGCATACTGCTAAATTAATATAAGGAAGATACCAAAGAGTTGGAACTAAAGAAGTGAGATGTTAAAATTTAACTGTTTAGGTGATAAATGCCTTAAAGCCTGATTTATAGTGATGAAATTGGTAGTGATAATAATGGTGTTTGTTGAACGCTTGCTTTGTGTTACAATCCCAGGCATTGCTCTAAAAATTAATTTAATCTGCATAACAGTACTGACTACTTTTGGTACTACTATTATCCTCATTTGGCTGAAGTTAAATAACTGGGTTACATGTCTAAGTTGACAAGTAACAGAGCAGCCAGGCTGGATTCAAATTCAGGCTAGCTCCAAAACCTGTGCTTAGTAACTCTACACCTGGTAAATCAATGCAAAGAGAATGATTGACTGGGTGACAGTGGTTAAAGACCAGGGATATGTGACCCAGAGATTTGTAGTCTGGAGGAAAGAAGCCCTTAGGATTTTGATTCTTATAATTATGATACATTCTTCTTCTTCTCTTAGCTTGAGCTTATATTTCTCACAGTATGGACCCTCTAACTTTTCTCTGTACTGTAATAGCATTTCCTGTAAAAGATACATATTTCTTTTAAAAAATTCTGAGTTAGTTCAGTTTGGCTGAGTCCTTGCACTTGCTGGGGTTTGTAAGAATTCCCATGCCGGTCATTTTTAGAATTCACCCTCCTCCACTGCATCATGCAAGTCCCAGAAAAATGAAGAAGGAACCTTTTTTTCTAGTCCACAGTGGGCTTCTTCGGCCAATCTCTGTTGATTCCAGCCTTCATCACCATCAATCAGACTCTATTTGATGCTTACAGCCAGCATTGGTATTTAAGGCCACCAATGTCCCCAAAGCAAAAGCATGTAAGGATAACATGTTTCTACGTGTCCATAGAAGCGTCCATACTATTCGCATACAAGTTTCTTCTGGGTCCCTGAATTCGAAGGAGGCCTACCATTCTTCCACCTGGGGAATCTCCAAGTACCCTGTTCTCTCTTCCAGGGAAACTACTTTTCTTTTCTTTAGTTCTCAGGCCACGGCCTCCTCATCAGCTTCCTTTCTCTGAGCATATGGCTTAGTCTTCACACAGGCCTTGGGCCAAGAATCAAACATAGTCAACAGAGCAGATCTAGCTCACTGATGTGCTTCATTGATCAATAGAGTGCCGACCTCCTCATTATTGTGAATTGCCAACGATTACGAGTTTGGACATTTCATATAAAAATCTAGAGCCCATGTTCACAACTAGAAACACAGATGGGTGATTTCGTGATCAACACCCTTGATGTGGAGTTTGCACAGCCTATACAACCCTCCTCACTGCCCTGACATGAGGAGCAGTTAGTTCTCTTTCTCATTTGACCCCTGAAGATATTCAGTGTATCTTCAGGCCTAAAGGAACTCCAAGTAAGTGAAACTCAGAGTGTTAGGATATAAAGCCCCTCTGTAGTCTCTTGAGGAAATGTCCCTTATTCTTTCCTAATAAGCCTACAATTAAGAAAATATAAACACATTTATTTTCTCCTTCAGCTTATTCTGTCCTATTAACTTCTTGGTAGAATCCTTCCGTGATAGTCATGTTCTGTTATCTCAACCACTGATGCTTTTACAAAGAGCTAGAGCAATGACCGTGCTACTTACAATGCCCAGCGAGCAAGCACTACATCCCATAGGTCGCAAGAGCTGTCCACCAAGGTGGTTGTGAATTGTCATCAGAAGACTGACGGGACAGGCATGTGCTCGTAGAGGTAAGATGCTAATGTGATTAATTGGATTCAAAGAGAATCATTGTTACTCAGGCAAAGCTGAAATGTCTATATTATTGAGGGGATGTTTTTCATACAGTTCTCTTCCTAACAGTTTCTAAATTCATCACACTATTTCCAGTAGATCATGGAAACACACTTGAAATGTGTTTTCAGATAGAGAACTTATATTTCTAATTCAGTAATTGGCAAGAAGCAAAATTATTGAGAGGAATGAAGCAAGGCTAAAAAAGCTATGGTGGGGAGAGCTCTCTGGTATGATGCTCATGTCCAAGGGCCATGTGGCCTGGTTCCTAGAGTAGAGTAACTGATACTTTGTTATATGAACCCTGGTTTCTCATGTTCTCCAGCTAATTATATTGAGCTCTTCCTGTTTTTGTCAAGTAGTGCTTGGAAAGTGGAATCTTCTAAATTTCAATATAGATGTTTCAAAAGATAGTAAATGTACCAAACTAGCATTGACTTTACTCAAGAAGTTGAGTTTCTCAACTCATTATGTTACAAAACAGCAACAAATTGAACTAAGACAATTATGCCTGCTATGATTAATGATGTCTACATTGGTTGTTCTGAATTTATGTGAGTATGACAAACTCCTTGCAAATCAAAGAATTTTCTTCACCCTTGTGATAACACAATTATAACTTTAGTATTCATTGATAAAGAAAATATATAAAAATAAGGAACTATTGTGAATTAATTTGCACTTAAGATTTCTGTAATTTGTAATTACGTGTGACATCATTGGTCAAATAGTGTTTGAAAATAAGTCATCAGACACTGTTTGTTGTTGTACATATATACTTCTAGAATGCTTGCAGTAATTTTGTGACATCCTGGAACACCTGGGTGGCTCAGTGGTTGAGCGTCTGCCTTCGGCTCAGGACATGATCTCAGAGTCCCGGGATCAAGTCCCACATCTGGCTCCTCACGGGAAGCCTACTTCTCCCTCTGCCCATGTCTCTGCCTCTCTTTGTGTGTCTCTAATGAATAAATAAATAAAACCTTTAAAAAATTTTTGTGACATCCTCCCCTTCACCAGCAGTCCATAAATCATAAATTGGTAACCAACAATTTACACAAAGCATATTTTAAGAGTGGAACTGCATAAATGAGTCTTATTAGCCAAATCAGAGTATGTATGTCTGTAGGTGTAAACCTATTACACTATACACAACTCTAGGAGAACATTCAAGAAGCTAGCCATTACTTGTGAGTTTTGAGTAAATAAGGCAGATTGTCAGCAACCTACCAAGGTTCTCTTCTTGACACATTTCCAATCTGAACAGATTGTGAGTAGAGTTGCTTTAAGTCAGCCTGTCACAGGGCTTGCTACTGTAAATCAAAGAGATGCACAGCCTGAGATCACATGTGGGGAAAAATGACGTAGTTTGTAAAGGCATGCTGGCTAAAAATCTATCATATCATCTGTTTTACAGACCTACCACTACCATTGCAATCCATAGGTACTAAAAGCAGAAAACAAACACAAATAAAATGTCATTGTTTCTATTAGTGTCAAAAGGGCATCTATAAAGTCTCTTGTCATATCAAGGATAAGCAGTGGCTGTGTTTTGTTGCTGTTATTTTTTTTTTGTCTTTGTTTTTTTTTTAGATATTCCTGCCAAACAAATTAACCCCAAAAATATCTCTGTACGTAATTTACTCTGATTTTTAGCTGAGGTATTTTTTCTCCTTTTTGAAAAAACTGACATAAAGTTGACGTAGAGCGTTACATCAGTTTTGGGTGTACAACATAGGGATTCGACAAGTCTATGTTATACTATGCCCACAACAAGTATAGCTACCATCTGTCACCGTACAGAACTATGATACTACCATTGACTATATTCTCTGTGCTGTATACCATGACTTACTATTTCATAATTGGAAGCCTGTTATCTCCCACTGGCCTTCACCCATTTTACCCATCCCTCCACCCTCCTCCCCTCTGGCAACCACGAGTTCATTTTCTGTAGTTATGGATCTGTTTCTGCTTTTTTGTTTGCTTGTTCATTTGTTTTGTTATCTGACATATTTTAATTTTAGGATTTCAAAAATAATTTTATTCTCTTTGTTGCATATGTATAACTTTTCTTCTAAGCTTGAAATTATTAGATTGTGGATCTAGACCTGAGGTAAAAATTTTTAGTAACACACAGAAAGTATCTGGGTTTTTTAAAAAATTGCTAAGAATACTATTTTGGGGCAGCCCGGGTGGCTCAACGGTTTAGCGCCGCCTTCAGCCCAGGGCCTGATCCTGGCTACCCAGGATTGAGTCCCACGTCAGGCTTCCTGCATGGGGCCTGCTTCTCCCTCTGCCTGTGTCTCTGCCCCTCTCTTTCTCTCTCTCTGTATCTCTCATGAATAAATAAAATATTAAAAAAAAGAATACTACTTTGTTGTGCACAGCTATTTGATAATTAGATTTATTTTCATTAACAGTAAAAATCAGTAGTTAGGTGTAGAGTTCTATGATTTTTCAGTACACACGTGGTGATATAACAACCACCACAAATCTCATTGGAACATAAAATTTCAATGTGCTTTCCACTTGTGGTCAGTGCACCCTTAATCCCGGCAAGTACTAATCAATTTTCAGTTTCTAAGCTTTAACATCTCCAGGGTGTATATAAATGGAATCATACAGGAAGCAAAATTTCAAGACTGGATTTTTTTCACCTGGCTTATGCATTTAATATCCATTCATGTTGTTGCATGTATCAATAGGTCATTATTTTTCATTACTAAGTAGTATTTCCTTGCATTGATGTACCACAATTTATCCATTCACCCCCTGAAGTATGGTTTGGCTCTTTCTATTTCCAGTGATTATGAATAAGATACTATAAATATTCACACACAAATTTAGTGTGAGGATTAATTTTTATTTCTCTATAGTAATTACCAAGGAATGAGATTGCTACATGCTACAGTAGCATGTTTAACATCCTTTGAAACTGCCAAACTGTTTTGCAGACTGATGAGAGCATTTTGCAAACCACCTAGTGAAGAATGATAGTTTCTGCTGCTCTGCATCCTTGCCATCCTGTGGTATTGTCACGTTTTATTTTTCCTTCCCATTTTAGTAAGTGTAGAGTGGTATCTCCTTGTGGTTCTGATTTGCTTTTCCATAATTGCTAATGATGGGGAACATCTTTTATGTTTTTATTTTCCCTTCTGAATAGTTTCTCTGCTGAAGAGTCTGTTCTGACTTTTGTCTATTTTTAAAGTGGGCTCTTTGCTTCCTTATTGTTGGGGTTTCAGAGCATTTTTAATATATTATGGATATAAGTGCTTTGTAAAATATATAATTTTTAAAAATTATTTATTTGAGAGAGAGTGAGCAAGAGGAGGGCTGGAGGCAGAGGGAGAAAAGAAGACTCCCTGCTGAACACAGAGCCTGATGTTGGGCTAAATCTTAAGACCCCAAGATCATGACCTGAGCCAAAACTGAGAGTCCAGACACATAACCAACTGAGCCCTCCAGATGCCCATCAAATATGTAATTTTTGTAAATGATTTCTCCCAGTTGGTGGGAGGGTTGGCTTTTGGTTTTCATAATGGTGCCTTTGGCAAAGAAAAATTATTGTAATTTTAATGAAGTTTAATTTATCCTTTATTTTATTTTATGGAATTAGGTATTATTTTTATGAATTTTTACCTATCCTGAAGTTTCCAAAGATTTTTCTCCCACCTATTCTATGAATTTTGTATATCTTTTACATTTAAGTCAATCACCAGTTGTGATTAAATTTTTATAAACACTGTGAAGTATAAGTCTATGTTCTTTTTTTTGCATCTGAATATCCAACTGTGACTGCACCATTTGTTGAAAAAACTTTCATATCTCCACAGAATTGCCTTTAAAGCTTTGCTAACAAATTGGTTGATCATATTTATATAGATCTATTTTAAAAATTTCTAGTCTATTCTATTGATCTATGTGACTTTTTTTAATCAACATCATCTCCTTGCTTAAGAGAACTTTATAGTAACTCTTAAATTTTGGTTGTGGAGGTCTCCCATTTTTTTTTTTTCTGCTTCCATTTGTTTTGAGTATTCTAGGTTTTTTTTTTTCTTTTTCAAGTAAGTCGTGGAGTCAGCTTGTCTACATCTCTAAAACTCCTTCCAGAATTTTGATTTGATGAACACAGAATTCTCTCCATTTATTTAGATCTGCTTTGTCTTTTTTTATCAATGTTTTGAACTATATAAATCCCATACATTTTTTTTTGGATTTATGTGTAATTCTTCTGTTTGTATTTCAAAGGAGGGACTATCGTAAAAGGTGCTTTTTCAAGGTTAGGTTTACAATTGTTGGTTATTATTTTATAGAAATACAATTGATTTTTACAATTTGACTTTGTACCTTACAACTTTTCTCCCTTAATGTAAACTTAATATAAAGAATATAAATATAAATTCCCTTAGTAGTTCAAAGGGCCTTTCTTTTCGTAGATTTGATGAAGTTATTGCCTAGATAGTCATGTTACCTGCAAATAGCAACAGCTTCATTTTTTCATTTCTAATTTGTATGACAGTTAATTATTTTCCTTACTTTATTTCATTTGCTAAAACTTCTAGTAAAATGTTAAAGAGGTGTTGTGAAAATGGGCAGTTTTGATGTTTTCCTGATGCTGAGGGGAAAAAATTCAGTTTTTCAAAAGGAAGACTAATGCTACCTATAGATTTTTTGTAGATTCAGACTGAGAATATCTCCTTATTCAGACTGAGAATGTCTCCTGCCATTCCTATTTTGCTAACAGTTTGTATCATGAACTGATATTGACTTTTGCCTGATATGTTTTTTTTACGTCTATTGAAATGTTCTTGAATTTTCTGTTAGGTTTTAAGCAGATTTATAGAAGATGCAAAGAATCTCTTAAATGCACTTTGCAAACGTCATCATAAAATCTGATGGTTGAAAGCCAAAAGCAATTCAACAAATATATTTCTATGTAGTTAAGATAATAAGGTTCATATGTGTTAGTCCTCTCATTACAAATTTAATAGATATTTGGCATAGACTATCTATGATGGTTCTAATTTTCTCGGCTATTGGCCAGCTCTTGTCCAAAATGTTTTTGTCTTGGTCGGTAAAAGATTTTTAAAAAGTTGTTGGAGAGTATGATATTTAAACTTCAGGAGATTACATTTCCTTTTCTGGAGTTCTAGTTCCCCTTGGAAGCTCTCACAAAACTAGACCTCGTTGTTGTATGGCACCATCAGTTAGAGTTGAGTAGCAGCTATCACTATGTTACAGTGGCAAAAAGTTCTCTATTTTACTACAGTATCCAGAATTCCCTGAACTATTTTGCTCATTTATGTTATTTGTCTCACAGCTATAGGCTGTGGAATTGGCAATTATGACCTAAAAACTGGGTAGATTCCATGTTAATTAGTATCTTTTTAGTGAAAAATGAGTAAATCTACGTAGCAAGAGACTATTTTGTGTAATAGAATATCTATTTTAAAAAATGAATATATGGTATTGAATTAGGCAACTCTAAATATTTTGGAAGAAAATAGAAGTTGACATAGATAATTGGTATTATTATGGCCATATGTATCAAAAATCTTAAAAATAGTCATCATTTTGGAACAATTCATTTTATTTCTTGGAATTTACCATAGGGAGATGATTATAGCCATGTATACAATTTTAATAGTGATTAAATTAATGATTATCATTGGTACTTAGAAAAAAAATGGGAAAATGATGAATTCTCAGGCTGGCAAAACACCAATGACATAAGATCTTCCTACAAATTACAGCCATATTCAAATGCCCAGGTAATGACCTTTATAGTATTGCCAAAGTCTTGATATAAAACAAAAAATCAACCTCCTGAGCATGCATAGTCCTTGAGTAACACCAAACAACAAGCATGGTGAACACAAAGAAGGTGCAAAAACTCCTTCCCACCAGTCACTCTCTGTCTATGAATCAGGTTGTAATGTCTGTGCTATCTAGAAAACTCAACAATCTGCCCTTTTTTGAATGGGATCTATCTAGGGAACTAGCAAGAACTGAGTCCCTTTCATTTCTATCTGTAAATCTATTCAGAGACCATAAATATGGAAGAAAACATGGCTGAATGCATATTTTCAAAAGAAAAAGCATAATATGCATAATTGCAGATAGGACAGGCCTGGTGAGGAGTGCAGGCCTGTGGTTGTACATGAATTATGCGCACTATTTCTGTAGTGGAGATCTCTATATCACACCTCTTGAGAATAATGGAAGAACCATAACACCAAAACCAAAGACTCAGTGAAGTCCAACAGACCCAATCTGGATAAATGACAGCTACATACAAGAAATTGAGTAGGGGGTTATAGTCATCAACTTCTATTCTGTGTCCAGTGAAGGCTAATTGGAACAATCCCTAAGTCTTATCTTTCAAAATACCTCAGGGCTTCGTTTTTGCCAAAGAAAACTAATTCAAACAGAAAAAGGTAACAGCATGGGGACTATAAAAAATTCTGAACCAGAAAATAACAGAAAAGCATAGCCTTGAATATTCAAAAGAGCATAATTTTAGAAGTAATTTGCATGACATTTATGTTCAATAATTTTTTTTTTAATTAACTAAACTGTTTAGGCCTTTGGAGGTTGGTTTCAAGTTTTTCATGTTAGAGATCATTTCTAAATGTTGACATTTCAATCTTGGTTTACTCTTTGACCCAAGAATTGAATAAAGAAAAATTCCTTGTTGTTAGATTTTTATGGCCTTTATTTATTTGGTATTAAGTGTTTTTGTTTGCACTGCATTGTGGTCAGACTTGGAGTCTCTAGAATATATATTTTCCTGAGTCATTTAAACTTTATTTATGTACTACTACTGGATTCTTTTTCTAAATAGTATACAATTATTTGAAAATAACATGCCTTTTTTGCTTAAAAGAGACCAAGTGATACTGCATTATTTAATCCTCCATATACACTTTAATGTTTTTACTTAGGTCAGTAGCAATTTGTCACTACAAATATATAAAAATTTCTTCCTTTTATTTAATATTCAATCTTTCTTTTTTTTAAAGATTTTATTTATTTATTCATGAGAGACACAGAGAGAGAGGCAGCAACATAGGCAGAAGGAGAAGCAGGCTCCCCGTGTGGAGCCTGATGCAGGACTCGGTCCCAGGACATGAAGATCACAACTTGAGCCAAAGGCAGACACTCAACCACTGAGCCACCCAGGTGCTCCCATATTCAATCTTTCCACATCATTTTAATAGTATGTTTCACGGAATTCAATTTCAGCAAATGTATCTGTTGACCACTGAAACACTTGTCTTTAATGCCTTGTGTTTATTGTACTTTCTTATATTCACCTTCATTTACTTTTCTTATTTTATAACATTGATCAATTTTTTGTCCATTTTTCATTTTAGTGACGTTACCAGTAATTGTTTTCAATTTTATAACACATTTTTATCTGAAGCCATAGGTAAACATTATGTACATTATTTCTCAAAGAAAACAAGACCTGTGCTTGTGCTTTTGTTCTTTGAAACATTTAGGCACTTGCCATATTTCTTCTCTCTTATCCTTTGTTTTCCCTCGAAAACTCCTACTATACTTGTCTTAGATATATCTTCTTTTCTTATTGTTAGATTTTATCACATAATAGTCATCTCTGTGTTTGCCTATGTTTTTTTGAGGGAATTAATTGCTTTCTGTTTTATCTAATTACAAATGCAATTTCTATCCTGTTTTTTAAAAATTTCTACAATCATGGTTTTTTTTTTTTTTAGTTCTAAGAGAATACTCTCTTTTTAGTGTATTCAGAGCAGCTTAATATATATACATATTTACTTAACAATTTTTTCTTATCAGGTTATTAAGGTTTAATTTACATATGATTTACCCTTTCAAAGTACATAGTTTGATCAATAATAGTACTACCATCAAGATACTGAATATTTCCATCACACAAAAAATTTCCTTCATATCTATTTGCTGTCATTCTTTTCCCTCACCCCTTATCCTGGACAACCACTGATCTAATTTCTCTCCTCACAAACTGGGGTTCCCCAAATGTCACATAAGTTGAGTCAGCCACTATGTAGACTTTTGTGACAGGCTTCTTTCACCTCATATAATGCTTTGAAGAATTGTCCATGTTGTTGCATATGTCAGAAGTTTAGGCTATTTATTGCTGAGTGGTATTCCATTATATGGAGATAGTGCAATTTTTTTAATCCAGTCACAGGTTATAGGACACCATTTAGATTTTGCCTAGACTTTGACTATTACATATAAGCCTGCTAGTCATGTACTGGTAAACATAGGTGTAAACATAGGTGTTCATTTATCTTGACTAAATTCCTAGGGGAGAATTGCTGGGATCTATAGTAAGTGTATGATTAATTTTATAAGGAACATAATATAAGGCTATAATATTTTGCATTCCTACAAGGAATGTAACTGATTTCAGGTTGCTCTGCATATTCATTAGCACTTGGATTGTCAGGGTTTGGTTTTGTTTTGTTTTCACTTTTAGCCATTATAGTGGATGGTTAGTAATATGCAATTGTGTTTATAATTCGTGGTTTTTTTTAATTTTTTTTAATTATTTATTTATGATAGTCACATATATAGAGAGAGGCAGAGACAAGGCATAGATAAAGGCAGAGGGAGAAGCAGGCTCCATGCACCGGGAGCCCGACATGGGATTCAATCCCGGGTCTCCAGGATCGCACCCTGGGCCAAAGGCAGGCGCCAAACTGCTGCGCCACCCAGGGATCCCCATAATTCGTGTTTTTAAAAAAGATTTTATTTATTTATTTGAGAGAGAGAGAGCATGAATGAGGAGGCAGAGAGAGATGGAGAAGCAGACCCCCATGAGCAGGGAGCACAATGCAGGGCTTGACCTCAGGACCCTGAGATCAAAAGCAGCCACTTAACCAGCTGAGCCACCCAGGCAATATTAATGTTTTAACAATAACTAATAAACAATGTTGAGCATCTTTTCATGTGTATGTGGGTTCTCCATGAAATTCCTTTGGTGATGTGTCCTCGCAAAAGTCTAGTATAAAATGAGTCCAATAGTTCAATCCCATTTGTTGAAAACACTATGTTTTTAATATTGAATAGCCATTGCACCTTTGTAAATTTTCTTTGGGCCATTATTTCCAGCTTCTTTGTATGCTTTATGATTTTTCATTGAAAAATAGATGTTTAAATATTATAAAGTGGTAACTTTGGAAATCAGGTTCTCTCCATTCCCCGGGGTTTGCCATTATTGGCAAATTATTGTTTGGTTACTATTCTGAACCATTTTTACAGACTTTTCTCCTGCTGTGTATGGTCACTATATTCATTTTCCCTTTAGCTTGTTTCCAGCTAATGTTTTGACAGAGATTTCATCGAATGCTAGGAGCTACAACATACACACACACACACACACACACACACACACACACAAAACATGCATACAAAGAAACAATCAAATAAAAACAAAAAAGTCTCCCAGTCTTTGTAGATTGACTTTGAGCTAGAACACTGTTTTAAAACTTAGCCCAGACATTTATAATACCAACTCACTCTTCACTTTCTTTTTGTACTAACCCAAGAGATCACCAAGAAGTGAAAGTTTATGGTCTTCCCAGATCCTTTCTGTCTGATCATGTATCTTGCCCTGTACAAGTGTCTGGCATACACAGGGAATGAATGCCTTCATTTCCCAAAGAAACTCTTTCCCCAGCTTACCTTTCTCTCTTTGGCTCATCTACTGTATTTTTAAAAAATTAATGTTTTATATTTTATTCAAACTCTTTGAAATTTCTGAATCTGTCGTTTGTTGTCTTTCTTAATTTTGAAAATTCCTTAGTTTTTCTCTTCAAATATCTTCTCCTTTTTTTCTGGGATTTCAATTACACCTATGTTAGACCACTTTATATTTTCCCATGGCTGTCCTAGTTTTTCACTTTTTTTTTTGTATTTTAATAAAAATAATTTATATTAAAATTATGTTATTTCCAAGTAATATGACTCTAGGAGCCTATTAAAGTAGAAGCCATGGAGGGGCACCTAGGTGGTTCAGTCAGTTAAGTGTCCGCCTTTGGCTCAAGTCATGGTCCCAAAGTCCTGGGATAGAGCCTCATGCTGGACTCCCTACTCAACAGGAAGTCTGCTTCTCCTTCTGCCCCTCCCCTTGCTTGTGCTCTCTCTCTCTCCCTCTCTCAAACAAATAAATAAAATCTTAAAAAAAACTGTAAAGTAGAAGCCACGGAAGAAGGATCACCATATTAGTCTTAATCTTAGAGAGGAACCACTGCCACAGAATCAATGTACCAATGCAGGGAAGACGTAAAAAATTGCCTCAACCAATCTTCCCTCTTGACCTCCAATCTCCTGTCAGTATGTGCTGGTGGCTAAATCCAACTTTAGTTTTGCAAAAATGTATGCTAATGTTTATGCTCCAGGGATAAGAAGCACCACAGAAAAGTCTAGGCAATGGATGGAGGAGAGAATAGAATTGACATTATTCCTGTCAATCTGAAGATACAAAATAATGTGTCATCATAGTTTCATTTGTATTACTTCCAGTATGCAGGAGGTTGACATCTTATATGTTTACAGTCATATTTACTTACTTTCCTGAGGCTGTTATCTGCCAAAATTTTCTTTGTAGCCAAAACAATGTTCTATTTTTATAAAAAATATCCATGAATACCTAGAGAAATGTTAATATCTATTTTCACATAAAATGGGTAGACATGGATATAGATATAGATAAAAGGGACACACACACACATTTTTCTAAGGTTGCTGTGGCAAATCACCACACACTTGGTGACTAAAGCAACAGAAATATATTCTCTCATGATTGCCAGTAATTGTTGACATTCCTTGGCTTATGGCTTCATCGCAGAATCTCTGTCTTCATCTTCATGTGGCCTCATGCTCTGTGTGTCCATATTTTCTCCATTCCTACCTTTCTCAAATCTCCTTCCGCTTTTCTCTTGTAAGGACACTGGTCATGGAATTTAGGGTCCCCCTGAATAATCCAGAATAACCTCCCCTCAAGATCTTTAACTTAATTACATCTGCAAAAATGTAAAATACTTTCTGAATAAAGTAACATTATAAGGGATTTGGTATGAGTATCTTTTGGGAGCCATTTTTCAGCCTTCATTTATTGTATATATTTTTTAAATAAGCTTACATTAATAAATATGTTATTCAGTTCTTTTATTCGTACCAATATTTTTATTTACTTGATATATCACAGCATGAGATAGGTATTAAAATAGTGTGTTGTAATATTTTGCTAATTGTCCTTGAATCTCCTGTAATTTCTGCTTTATGAATATGGCCACTAAGTTATTTGGTGGATAAAAATGTATAATAATATCTTCATTATACATTCCACATTTTATTGCTATAAAATGTCGTAATGATTTTTATACAATATTCAAGTTTCTTATAGTTGATATGGTGACTCCCTGCTTTATTATTTGAATTTATGTGGTTTTTCATTGCCCATCTTTAATTTTCAATTATTTTGAATCACTTTGTTCTAGATTTGGTTTTTTAATATACAGCATGTAATTTTATATTCTAAGCAATATGAAACATTTTTCAGTAGGCGAGTTTATACCATTTCATTTATTTACATAACAGGTAGATTTAATCATAATTGTAATATTCTATGTTGTATTTTAAATAATTTTTTAAAGTATCCGGCACCTCTTACACAACTTCATGTCTTTAAACTCATGCTGTAGCCACTGCTCTTACTTGGACACAAGCCCACATACCTCAGTCTATCTCCAACTCTGCACCATTTGCCTGTTACTGCAAAAATTTGCCTGAAACTGCAAAGTTTCACAGCTGTTTCCTCCGTGGGACCTTGCTGGAAACTTATGTGTAGAAATCTAGAGCCATTTGGTATTTTTTGTTTTAAAAAATATATATATTTCTTAACATTCACAACTGTATTTTCAAAAAAAATTTATTTATTTATTTGTTTGTTTGTTTGTTTGTTTGAGAGAAGAGACGGAGAGAGTATGAACAGAGAGGGAAGGGTCAAGGGAGGAGGGACAAGCAGACCACCTGCTGAGCAGGGAGTCTGAAGGGGCTTGTCCCAAAGACTCCAGGATCCTGACCTGAGCCAAAGGCAGACACTTAACCCACTGAGCCACCCAGGTGCCCTTGCCATAATATTGTTATATTTAGTTATGCCCAATAATTTGTCCATTTTACCTGGCGTCTTCCTACCTGTGCAACTACTAAAGGTGAGGAAATTATTAATGTGTACCACCTCTCACCTTCTTTTCCATTTTCCTTCATGTTTATTTTTAATGGACTCCTTTCTAGGAAGTCAAAATTTAATATGCCTACTTCCTGTTTGGTCATCATAATGTTCCCTTTAGTTTTGGTCTTGCTTCTGCATTTAAGAAGATTCATTGCTCACTGTCTAGCCCCTCTCTCTATTGTTCAGTCATCTTTAGTTTGGCTGAAGATTCTCCTCTAGTAGATTCCCCAAAAGGGGATCAAAAAATACATTTATTGTATATGAATATTCACAGTTGTATACAGCTTTTACATCTGCATTACAAATTTCATGTTGTTTAAAATACTTGGGGTCTCTTTTCTCTGGTGATGGTGTAAATTTTGCTCCAATATATTTCTGTGAAAGTCTTTATATATATTTTTCCTCAAAAGTGACTTACTCCTTTTGCCTAAGTGCTTAAATAATTCACTTAAAATTTTTGATAGCTGGAAATTTTTCCCGTAAAAAGGTTTTGATTTTGTTTTTGATTTTGTTTTTCAAATTCAAGAACCTTCTCTTTGATTGTAAATTTAAAGAACAGGCTGTACTTCTCTATGTAGTCCAACTATGCTATATTACATCTCCTTTGTTATCTGTTTCTATAATTACCTCTCTAACTCAGATTAAGGTTTTATTCATATATATTTTATTTTTCCAGGCTTTCCCATTTTTATTCTCTATGGTCCTAAATCTGTATTTGCAGTGATTTTCCTTTCCTGTGCTGTTGCTATGGTCTTCCATGTTTCTTTATGTTTAAGTTTTCCCCACTACATATTTCCTGATCTCTTCCAGCTAGAATTTCATTTCTACCAATTGTTCCACTATTTCTTCTTTGAGCTCTTGTAAATTTTATTTATACTTTAGCTTCATAGAGGCAGTGGACTCACTAAGGGTTTTTGTGTTGTTGTTGTTTTAATTCATTGAAAAATGTTAGGTCACAATTTTTTTCCTTGTGACAATATTTTTTCTGGTATTTTTCTTCTGCTCTCCAGTTTCTCTATTCATTTGAATATGTCCTCTGCTGTTTTATTTTTGATTCCCCATCTCTGAAGAAGAGTTATTTCTGAACCACCTATTTATAGGAGTTTCTGGGGAAAAGGTCTATGGCTGTGTTCCATGCTGGCAGCAATTTTCCTTAAGATGCAGGATTTGGTGCATGAATTCTTTAAACTTTCCCTTTTCCCTATCCAGCAGAGATATGAAGCTGTAGAATTGTCTGCATAACAAAGTCTCTTATCCCCCGTGTCACATAAATTGGCTGCTTCTAGAAAATGTGGCTTAACTGTGTTGGAGTTCCCATACATCCTCGCCTCCCCTCCTTTTCAGTACTGAAATTGATTCAGAGAAGCTTCCTCCTAGGGTCTGCAATTTAGACTCTCTTCTTCTGTGGCAAACACACATTGTTCAGCATTTTATAGGCTGGACCAAAATTTATCATTTAAATGTAGACCAGTTTTGATTAATTGATATTGAAGTGGATGCCAGCACTATAGAGTAGGGCAGTTCTGCTATTGATCTACCAAGTGCTCCCCATTCTCATTATCCATCAACAAATGAAACAATACAGCAGTGCAGGGCCAATGGAAGCCACACTTCAAATCACTGCAGTGTGAATTGGTTAGATGATGTGAATAATATTTTATTCTGATAATATCTTCAATTTTTCACCATTTTCCCTATTCTGCTGAAACTTTTGAGATGCTAAAAATAGGACAGAATAAAAAGCCAGATATTTTCAATCCTTTGATGAATGAATGTCTATGACCATGTCCACTCCCTATCTTGATTCACTGTTGTAATACAGAAGGAGAGGGAAAAATATCAAATTGACTATTATGAAATCATCAAAAAGGTATGGCATCTCTGGCTATTTACTTATTTTCTCCCATCACGGTTTAGGAAAATTTATGTAAATATTCTATTCTGGTAAAATAAAATATGTTATTCTAATATAGATAATTGAGTAGATTAATATGTCTTATTCAGGAAGATAGTGATATGGCATTCTTTAAAAAAATGTATAGAAAATTGTAAAGTTAAGTTTACTTGTTTAATTGAAAAAGGCAAAAGAATAGCACTTGAATTATAAATGTTCCAATAGAAATAAAATAAATTTTAAATAAGTGTTAAACAGATGTAATAAATGAATTTATTTGAACCTGACAAATTTTGATAGTTAAAAGGAGAAATTTACAAATATAATCACATGCTTCTTCATTGCTATTTCAGAAACATAGAAAGAAAGAAAGAATTTAAAAAACCATAGTGTTAGGTGTTAGGGCTAATGACATAGTGAAGCAGAATTCAATTGTATTTCTCTATATCACAATTCACTCTTAGAAAGTAAAAGAAAACTGTATTATTTACAGTAGCATAATATAAATCATACAAACTATATGGGCATTAAAAGATGTGAACTCTAGTGAAAAACATAAAATTTCAGTAAGAAACATGTAGACACATAAGTGAAGAAATATCACATTCATGGATGTAAGGCAAAAATATAAATATACCAAATCTCCGTCAAATTTATTTCAATATTCAATGCCACAGTTTTTTTTTCTCTTGTGGAACTTGACAACAGAGTTTTTAAATAAAAGTAGAAAAATAATAATATTTTAAAGAAAAAGAAAATCATGTTGAGAAGACTTAGTCTCAAGACATTCTGACATATTGATTATAAATCTTTAATCATTTATGTAATAGAAGCAGGAATAGAAAATAGGGTGCAAAAGCATAAGAGAACCAAGAAAATGACACACACATATGGAACTGAGGGACATATATGCCTGAGGGACAAGGTAGATCAATGGAGAATGTGAATATTCCAATAAATGGCACCGAGCAATTGAGTGCCCTTTTGCAGAATTAAACTGGTTTTTTGTCTCAGACTTTACAAAAAAGTCTATTCCAGGTAGGTTAAAGTTTAATTATGGAGAAAAAGTATGAAGCTTTTATTTTATTGTTTTATTATTATTTCTTTATAATAAATTTATTTTTTATTGGTGTTCAATTTATCAACATACAGAATAACACCCAGTGCTCATCCCGTCAAGTGTCCCCCTCAGTGCCAATCACCCATTCATCCCCACCCCCCCCCCCCGCCCTCCTCCCCTTCCACCACCCCTAGTTCGTTTCCCAGAGTTAGGAGACTTTATGTTCTGTCTCCCTTTCTGATATATCCCACACATTTCTTCTTCCTTCCCTCATATTCCCTTTCACTATTATTTATATTCCCCAAATGAATGAGAACATACAATGTTTGTCCTTCTCCAATTGACTTACTTCACTCAGCATAATACCCTCCAGTTCCATCCACGTTGAAGCAAATGGTGGGTATTTGTCGTTTCTAATTGCTGAGGAATATTCCATTGTATACATAGACCACATCTTCTTTATCCATTCATCTTATGAAGCTTTTAGAAGACACTATAGAATTACAGATTCAAGATCTTAAGATAGTAAATGATTTCCTAAACAAGACAGAAATAGTAATAGCAATAATGAAAACATTGATAAATCTATGTATGACAAGTTGTCTTTTAATTAAAGACAGCAAAGGAGGAGTGCAAAAACCAGCAACAGAATACAAGACATTTAAATAAAAGATTAAAATCAATATAATAGGGATCCCTGGGTGGCGCAGCAGTTTAGCGCCTGCCTTTGGCCCAGGGCGCGATCCTGGAGACCTGGGATCGAATCCCACATCGGGCTCCCGGTGCATGGAGCCTGCTTCTCCCTCTGCCTGTCTCTCTCTCTCTCTCTCTCTCTGTGTGTGACTATAATACATAAAAAAATAAAATTAAATTAAATTTAAAAAAATAAAATCAATATAATAAAACTCCTTCAAATGAAAAAAAAAAAAAAAAAGAACAAAGACGCAGTTTTAAAAAGGAAAATGACCTTCACACAAGTGGATTTCCAAATTGGCAATAAGAATATGAAAACTAGCTTAGTACTATTGCTCATATAATTGCAAACTAAAATCATGATTAGATAGTGAACACTTACAAACTAAAATTGAAATAGGCTGGCAACACCAAGTGTTGGTAAGAATATGGAACAATCAAGCTCTCCTCCACTACTGTGGCAATGTACACTGGCACAATGTTCTAGAAATAGTGTGTGCCAGCAAATGAGATTGAAAAATATACATGTGTATAACCCAGAAAATTCACTTCTAGACCTATGTCCAGGGAGGCTTGCACGTGTGCTTTGGAACACGTATCCATGAAAGTTCAGAGTATTACTAACAGAAGTGAGCACAGTGAAATAAGTAATAAATTGTGGTATAACCACACATTATCGATCTCACCAACATAATTTTGAATAAAGAAACAAGACATAAGAACGTCCATATTATTCAGGTACATAATTATATGATAACATTCTAAAGAGAAGCTAGGAACTGATTATCACAAAAGTTAGGATAGTGGCACCTCTAGATATGGAGGGGTTTGTTTTAAATGTAGCAGCAGTCATTTTGGAGGACTGACTTGAGTGCATTTGCTTGAGTATGAGCAGTGTACTATATCTTGTTCATTTTCTTTTATCATGTTACTTTGTCCATATGCTTCATTTACCCTTTATAGTGTATGTCTATATTTCATGAAAATGACAAGGCAAAATATTCACAATGCCAATTAAAAAGACATGTCATTGAAGTTATACATGAATTTATGGAGCAAAATATAAATGTTACTTGGCTTCTCTGTAATGTCCTTTAGTAAGTGAAGAGCTGCGCCAGCTACCTGGTTACAAGGCTCCATGCAGAAAAGATTTACTTGTCTCACACATACTCTTTAAATTCAAGCTAATTCCAACCACAATCGCAAGAGACTTGCCAGAGAGATTGATAAAGAGGTTCTAAAGTTTACTTGGGAGCATCAAATTTTAAGTATAGCCAAAATCATTCTGAAAAGGAACAAATACATTTTAGTACTGAAAATGTGACTTCCAATAAAGAACAACTTTTGTTACCTTTAAAATGAAGTCAGAGACACTTCAACTCCTTTACAGCTCACAGAATGTGAGAGAATACTTTCACTTTCTTCAAAAGACCTCTAAAGCAGGAAAATATAAAACTTCCTTTAGCATCCCATTTCAGCTGCTATTGACTTTGAGTTTTGCAAGTTATTTTTGAGGCCTGAACTAAATCCCTTACCCTTAAGCTTCTGTCTTATTTTGTCACCATTCTTTGTGCTCCAAGGCTTCAGTTTCTTAAAGACTCTTACCAAGTTCTCATTACTTTTTTTCCCTCCCGATGGGAAAAACAGTAGCTCCCAAACTTTCCCTGATTTTCATACCTCTGCTGTTTTCCAAGATTTTCTTTCTTTGGTTGTGTTTCTCTCAAACCTGACTGTGGCAAGGAGGGCTGTAAGAGGGTGGAGGGCAGACAGGTGGCAGAGGATAGACAGCAGTGGTAGGGGAAATTTTGTGTTGAGGAGTGTGTCCTCATGATTACTGGTCCTGCAAACTTGTTTTCTTTATTTCTTTATTTTTAAAGATTTTATTCATTTATTTGACAGACAGCCCTAGAGCACAAGCAGGGTGAGGAGGGGCAGAGGTAGAAGCAGGCTCCCCACTGAGCAGGGAGCCCCACATGGGGCTTGGGGCTTGATCCGAGGACCCTGAGATCATGACCTGAGCTGAAGGCAGTCACTTTAATTGACTGAGCTACCCAGGCGCCCCAGATCCTGGAATTTTAAACAGCACTATAAATAGGAGGGAGTGTTAAACAATAATCTTATTTTCCAAGTTTACTCAACTCGTCAATGCATATTTATATAACATAATGTATGAGCAGCACTATAGGATTGCCTGCTTATTTTTACATATGTTATTTCATTTTATTCTCTCAATAACTCTTTGAATTGATGACTGGTGTTATGATGCTCACTGATGTAGGCACTCAAAGTGTTAACGTGATTTGCCCAAGGTTCACTTGAGCAGAGCAGGACAAGCTCTAAAACCATGTCTTCTTTTACCTGATTTCTTTATTTTTCACACACCCAAATACTCATTTGATATATCAAAATTCCAGCATCACAATATAATTTGGATAACCTCTTGGCATTTATGTGCTGCATTACATTTTTAGGTCAGTAAATGATTTCTCTTATGGAAGAGTGTGCTCCCTGCTACCATATTTACTGTACATTGTATTTGTAGTAAATACAATAGTGGCCCCTCACACCCCCCTCCAAAATATCCACATCTTAATTCTTTTGAGCCAGATAAGGTGTTACCTTATATGGAAGAGAAAATTAAGAGAATAGATGGAATGATGGTTGCCAAACAACTGCTCTTAAAATAAGATCACTGTGGATTTTCCAGTGGACTAAGGTAATCACAAAGGTTCTTTAAATATGGAAGAAGTGGCAGAAAAGGCTGTGTCAGCATGATGTGACGTTAGACAGCACAAAACAGCCATTGCTTGCTTTGAAGATGGAAGGGGCCGGAGAAAGGAAATAGAAGACCTTCAAATACTGGAAAAGGCAAGAAAATGGATTCTTCCTAAGAAGTTTGTTTCCCAGAACCAAATACACAGTGTCTTCACCAATTCCCCATGATGTTAACACCAGTTCCTCAATTTGTCAACATTAACTGGGTATCCAACATTTCAATTCAATTCTGACAGTAACTCCCAGAGTTAGCAAAGATCCCAAAGATTAAGGGCTCAGTCCCACTTCAGACATCAGCCTCAAAGGGAATGTCCAGGATCCTCACATGTCTGCCTGGCTGACTATAAATTTGGGGGTTCCCACAATTCCCTTTCAGGTTTGGTAATTTGCTAGGCCTACTCACAGAATTCAGGAAAACACTCAACTTACTATGGCCAGTTTATTATAAAGGATACAGCTCAAGAGCAGCAGAGATGCATAGGGCACAGTATGAGGTAGGGGGATAGGCAAGAACTTCCACTCTTCCAGAACTTTGACGTGTTCACCAATCCAGAAACTCTCCAAGCTCCATCATTTAGCTTTCATTGTATAGGCACGATTGATTAAATCATTGGCCATTAGCAATTGAACTCAATCTCTAGCCCTTCTCTCCTCCCTGGAGAGATCAGCGGTGGGGTGGAGCCAAAAATCCCAACTCTTTAAGGAGGGTTTGGGCTTTCTGGTGACTGGCCTCCCTCGGGAAACTATTTAGGAGCCCCTCACCCAAGAGTCATCTCATTAGCATGCCAGAGATATTCATCACTCAAGAGATTCCAAGATTTTTAAAAGCTCTGTGCCAGAACCCAAGAGATTTAATATTTTTTAATATATCATCATCCCCTAGACCCTCTAAAACGGAGCACAGCTCTGGCAATATACTTTGTAGCCCATTGAGACCCATTTGGGACTTCTGACCTCCAGGCCAATTTGCATTGTTTTAAGTCACTAAATTTGTGATGATTTGTTAGAGCAGCAGTAAGAGACTAATACACCATTGTATAAACATTTGCAAGAGATTATCACACTCCTGTAGTGAGGCAGAGTTTCAAATATTAAAAAGATAGGAAGAGCTTTGATTTTTTGTTTAGTTTGTTTTTTAGTTGTATTTATAAGAGATTTTCACAGTAAAATTTTTCCTCTTGTATAACTGTTTATATAAAAGCAATGCAAAGTGACAGGATACTGACATTTGAAGGAAAATACACTATTTTCAGATCAGATATCAGCTGTCAACTTGGATAGAGTGTATTGTTTCTGATATTTTACAGCCCAGTTCACAAAAATTTTACATGCTTACAATTCAGTTCTGGTGTGAAAAATTTGTTGAAATATGTTGCATATGGAGTGCACAATAAGAACCTTTATAGACACAGCCTGAATAGATTATATTGGGTCTAAATGGGAATGAATACATGTAAATATGAAATAAAAATGAGAGATTGAAAAAATACTCATTGAAGCGAATGAAATTGGTAAATAATTTACATCAATAAGTATTCTCAAACACACAAAATGAGTATTTTGATTGTGTATTTGCAATTGAGAATTCAGTGTACTCTCAGCAAGGGCTGAATTTATATAGTAGCCAGGAAATCAGGAAACAAAATGTTAATTAAGCTCTATTTCTGTTGATTAAATTAGAGCAGTGTAAATTACTATGAGAATCTACAAACTGTAGATATACGAGAAAAATCCTCTCAATATTAATAAATATGTAGACACCAATTGTCATGTCTGTTAAAACTGATTTTTATTTATTTATTTTTTAAAGATTTTATTTATTTATTCATAAAAGACACAGGGAGTGAGGCAGAGACATAAGCAGAGGGAGAAACAGGCAGGGAGCCTGATACAGGACTCAATCTCGGACCCGGGATCACACCCTAAGCCAAAGGCAGAAGCTCAACCACTGAGCCACCCAGATGTTCCTGCTAGAATTTATTTTTTAAAGTGCTTTTATATGACTTTCAGAGTGAAAACATATGCAAATGCAAAGTATCAGGTTATTGTTTGGATGAAGGAGACGTAAATGAATTAGTATGTTCTTTTCACTCTAAGGTAAATGGAGATATGGAGAACTTAGGTTCATACAGCAAGGTGTTAAATTGTGATTTTTAAAAAATCACATTAAAAAAAATTAAAGTTCTTAATCTGATCTAAACAACCATGGTTTTTGAAGGGGAATAAAATAATGAGGCTTAAATTATATCATTTTTCAAAGCAAACATGACAGTGAACCATCTCTTTTCTTATTAAGCAAAATTTATTATTTTTGTTTATGACTATTATTATTTATATTTATTTAAAACAATTTCTGAATTATTAAAAATATACAATTAACATGTTTTTAAAAATGCTTTAGGATTTATGTGGTTTTACCTATATTACCTTACTTAATCTTCATGGTTATTATTTAAGATTAAGGGGAATAGTTTTTCTTTGTAATTTTTTTTCAAACTAGGAAATAAATGTTTGAGGTCTGATTTATTCTTCTTAATTTCAAATTCAGACTCTTAGCTCAGTGCTGGGTATATCGAGAATACCCAATAAATGGTTTTTTACCCTATCTTTGCCATGCAATTTCTGTTTTTTTTTTTTTGTAATAAATCAAAATAATGTCACCAATTATCTAATTAACAGATTCAAATTATGTTGAAACCTAACTCCAAGCTAGGCAATATTAGTCACGAACAGTTCCATATCTTCTTTGATAAAGGCTTAGTGGGGCCCTAGTATGTGGTTGGCATTTGGTGCCTTATACACATGGCCCCCATGTCAGGGTAAAGGGGAGCTTGGTTTGGTGAGCAACGTCAACCGGAAGAAGAGCTGCCTTCTTGTAACTCATCCTCCCAGAAAGGGTGCCATCTTGTATTTATAGAAGATATAAAGGAGTCATATGTGCACTGTTTTAAAACAACAAAAATCTCTTGTTAATATTTTTTACCTTATTAACCCAAAATCATAGTTACTAGATTTATCTGTTGTCTCTGCTAGAAACATGGGAACTGTATAGTTTCATATCTATGTCATTAAAATTATTTTCTTTCAGACATGCAGATATTTATCATGTTTTCTGAAATACGCCAAAATGATTGCCTCAAAAAGCTCCTTTGTAAATAATTTGGCACAGAGATTACACGTTTTCCCACAACATTAAAGGAAAATGAGGCCAAAAGGAGAGTCAAAATGGACAGACACCCCATCATATGGTATCTGCCTTTCTGAGCATCTTAAAAGATAAATAAGCCCATAACCTGGCATTTGGAAGGTCAGATTTACAGAAGTTCATATAACCATATCAGCATCATGGATGGAAAGCTGGAGTTCTTTCTTTTTAAAAAAAATATTTTATTTATTCATGAGAGACAGAGAGACAGAAGCAGAGACACAGGCAGAGGGAGAAGCAGGCTCCATGCAGGGAGCCCGATGTGGTGCTTCATCCTGGCACTCCAGGATCATGCCTTGGGCCGAAGGCAGGCACTAAACCACTGAGCCACCCGGGGATCCTCAAAGCTGGAGTTATTTAATTCTAAAGAGGGCTTGGTAACAAATGCTTGTTTTCACATTTGCTTACATGTCTCCAATCTCCCATTATAGTGTCACCATTTAGGTTCAAGCCATTAGTATCATTGTAACATCCCCTTACTATCCCTATTGGCTGATTCATTGATTGATTGAATAAACATTGATATAATTCTTAATATGGACTTCACATCGTTCAAATTGTTTTATAAGTGCTGACTCATTTTATCCTCTGAAAGGTGTGGTGTATACGATTAGCATTCTCATTTTAGGATGAAGACACTGAACACAGAAAATAACTTTGCCAAAATACCACAGCTAGTAAAGTATCAGAATCAGGCTTCAAACTGGCTGGTCTAACTCAAGTCTATTACTATTAGCCACTGCTTGTATCACTTCCAGCCTTCCCTTCCCATCTCATCTCTTTCCCCTTTCCAATCCATTTTCTGTACTATACCAGGTTAATCTCTATCAGAGACGTTTTGATCATGCATATGCTAAATACACCCTTGTATTTCTGCTTGTACCTGTACAAGTCACCAGAGGCTCAAGATACCGTCCGAGTCTTCCAGAACCTCACAGCTTAGCAGAGAAGACTGACATCTTGATGAATGGTAGCATGCAAGTTACACATTTGATATGCCTGAATCCTATTACTCTATTTCCTTAGATTTCTGACTCATGGCATATACACTGAAGAATGGCAAGGGAAATGAAAAATGAGATACAATTTTATTAATCTGAGCAAGCACATCATAACCCCAAAGATGTAGGGATTTTTTGTAAACTATGTTGCAGTAAGCAGCTGAGGCCTGAGGCACCTTCAACATAGATTTTGTCCATCACAGTACAAAGCATGCTTGGCAGACATATAACTGGCCCCAAGTGCCCACATCTTCAAAGACTACAGGTCTGCTTTATAGACATGAGGCAGGAAGAATGAGGATAAAGAGTTGACACACATCGTTTTCCAATGTGTCTACTGCTGAGAGGCAGTTGAGTGTCAGACTTTGACCAAGCTGGTCAGCCAGACCCTCTCCTTGGTAAAGGCCTAGAAACCCTAGACCTGCCCTATTTATTCTGTATGTGTTAAAAGCAATGGTTTTTTTTTTTTTTTTTTTTTTTTCGCTTTTGGGTATGGGAGGAGAGAGAATATGGGTTTTCTCCAGCAGCGGAGAGAGATGTACAATCCCAAAGGAGCACTGAGTGCAAAACCACCTGATTCTGACAGGGAAAATCAGACACTCTTCCAAAAAGCAGACTTTTAAGCTAAGACTTAACGTACATTTAATAAATAAGCATAAATGTTTACCAAGAAGACTAGAGAAGAACAACATATTTAGGCGAATGGAAGGATGGGAACAAAGCTACAAGAGTGGAAAAGAATATGGAGGGTCCAAGAAAATGTCATGGCCAAAGAGTGCTGTATTTTCAGTGTCACATCCCAGGAGATGAGACCAACTGAGAGGTGGGGGTCAGCACGCGAATGAGTTTGAAAGTGGATTAAGAAGCTGGACTAAATCCTAGAAGTTGTTTTCAAAGTATGTACCATGAATTTCTGAAGTTCTGTGGAAGAATTTGAGGTTTCACAAATGTTTTATTCAAATACCATTTAAATTGCATTTTTAAAATGTGAGCAAAGATGATATATTCTAAAATTTAACGTCCTTGAGGATATCAATATACTAACTACAACAAATTATCTCATTATGGAGTATACATTTGACTCTTTCTGTGCAATTTTATAACTTTTGATGAAAATAATTGATTTGGAAGTTTGCAGAATTGTCCTAAGCATGTAGACTTAAATACTATTGGGAAATGCTAAGGCATGTTAAAGCTAGTTTTAGAACTTCTGGTAAGATGTGTTTTTATTTTGTACAAGTTTTATATTTATAAATGCAACCTTTTTATGTTTTGTGAGGCAAAATAATTATGCATTTCTACCTAAAACTGAAAAATGTAACATAATCGAAGAGCCATCTTTTATCAAGGAGAAATGACAAGTCAACTTTGCTGTCACCTGATCATTCAACTGGTGTTGGTCATAGTGATGATACAAAATAAAATCAATTTGTTCTGCTTCTACACAAAATCAATTACATTAAAAAAATACTATGATCCTACTCATTTGGTCCCGGGGTTTATCTTTACTTGCACTAAAATATCCCCCACACTCCCCATGTTTTATGTAGTGAATTTACCAAAAGAGTTTGTGGGATTCTTATAAATAATATCATTCTGTAATGCAACGTAGTGTGCATGAAAATAAAGCTTTAAACTACTGTCAGCAAAATAACATAACAATGCTATTTCTAAAAATATGACTTAAGCTTAAATTTGATCATATTCAAATACCTTAATGTATCACATGTGTTGGAAAAGCTATATTATCAGGATGGAGCTTATTAAACTTTCTGTTACTGACATTGCACAAATGTCATATGAGTCAGCTACTAGAAAATGCAATCTGCTAATTCAATCAAGACAAAAACATTTATTGTTCTTTGTTTCCATGATATTTTCATATGGACTTATTATTTTGTGGGATGCTTGACACATTCAACTGTAGAAAAAAAATCTATAATGTGGGACTATACTTGGAATTCTTCAGATCTAGCCTATTGAAGATTAATGATGTTTTCATAGTTTAAGTATCTTAATTTCCATAAATGAAATGCCATATAATAATATTTTATTATAAAGAAAATATGTTTTAAATATGTAATTGCAATCGAATAATATAGAGCAACTGTTAACCTCCAAAATTTATAAGTGACCAAACTAGTTAGAACTCATGAATCACCAAGTATCTTAGTTAGCTCATGCTACTGTAACAAAATGCCGTAGACTGGGGGGCTTAAACGAGAGACATTTATTTCTCACAGTTCTGGAGGCTGGAAAATCCAAGATCAAGATGTCAGCAGATTCACTTTCAGGATTGCAGATGACCACCTTCTCGCTATGTGCTCTGTGGCCTTTCTTCATGCATGTTTATGGAGGGAGACAGAGATCTCTCTCTCATTTCCTATTCTTATAAGGGGACTGATTCCATCATGAGGGTCTCACACTTATATTCTAAACCTGTACCTCCCAAAGATCCACCTCGAAATACTGTCACACTAGAGTTAGCTTTGGCATATGAATTTTGCAAAGACACATTCAGTCCTTAACACCAAAAAGCCACCCAGGGATCCATATGGTCATCTCCAATACAATTCACTGCTCAGTCCATAGGACAGGTGATAAAATGAGAAAACTTAAGAATGGAAAAACTGTTTCCTAAATGTGGCCAAGTGGTTGTTTTACTTTTAATAGGTAATAATAATAATTACAATGTTATCTTTCAACTAGCATTGTCAATGGCACATAAACTGTCCATTCCGTTAAGCCATGGTGTTTAAATCATAGATATTCCAATTATTTGTGGTAATTATGTTAATTTATAGGATTTCTATCAGTCTATTATTGGTAGTCTTGAGTTAAAGTGCTGATACTAATATTTCAAAGGAAACCAAAGCTAATCACCTTTTATTTCTAAAACCAAATATGTAGAGGAGATTATTTAGCTATAACATCCTAACAATAAAATTTTTCTAAAGGAATTTTTAAAAGGCCTTCTAAAAATGCAATCAGAACTGAAAAATGATTTTCTAGGATTATGAGTTAAAACTTTTGAAATTGCTGCATAGGTGTACTCCGATCAAACAAATAAATGAATGGATGATACATGGTAGGAGCCAGATTTTTCATTGTTGGAGGAGGAATTTACAGAAAGGCAAGGAAGAAATGTAAGAATGACCATGTCATACTGCATTAGAATCATAGAAATTAGGGTCAAGTTTATTTCAGATGCTAATAGATGGATACAGAAAAAAGGAGAGATATTTGTATATATTTCATAGCTCTGTTCACTAAAAGGGCCTTGAAGCAATCACACTCCTATAGTGTTGCTCACCCAGTGCCCAGATCTTGATTTCTAATACTATTTTCATTTTTTAAAAGATTTTATTTATTCATGAAACACAGAGAGAGAGACAGAGACATGGGAGAGGGAGAAGTAGGCTCCTCAAGGGGAAGCCGATGTGGGACTGAATCCCAGCACCCTGGGATCATACCCTGAGCCAAAGGCAGATGCTCAACCACTGAGCCACTCAGGCATCCCTTAAACTATCTTCAAATAAAGGAACCAGGACTCTCTAGAAAATGATTCTAGCATTGGGGCAGCAGATATACAAGATGAACTCAGAGCTCTTGATGTGTCAGAAAGTAAGGAAGTTCTAAACAAAACAAAACAGAATAAGATAAGAAACCAAAAACTGGGGCATGTAGAGGGAATACAGGGCCAATCTAAAGTGCCAACAATGGCTAAATTTGACTTTTCAAACAGAAGAGGTTCACCAAGTGCCAGTTAAAGTTATGGGAAAAAGACAGGCATAGGCTGAGGCATAAGCCAGCAGAGTGCTGAACTCCAAAGACACACAAATCATGTTAAATTTCTTGAGAGATGAAGACTAACACAGGAAAAGAATAGCTTGTCATCAGATTCTTCCTTTGCAACACTGGAAATTGGAAGATGAGGTTTGAGGAAAGGGAGAGTGTCCTTGAAATATTATGCTTGGCCAAGCATTTATAAGTAAGGAAGGAAGAAGTAAGACTACATTTGGATATTTCAAATTCCTGAGGCATATCACTCATCACAATTATTTTGTTTTGTTCCTCCCCAGGGGAACAGGAAGAGGGCCTGGGGGGAAAACGCAAAATATTACACACATAATTTAAAAAAAACTTCAAAAGGTAATAATTGTATCTATAAATGAAGAGTGGGTAAAAAGTCTCTGTGAAACTTAAAATTAAATTTTGATAATGTGTTTGCAAATTATAAAAGTGCTTGCTAAAACTAAAGTTTAAAATTATCTCAGAGATTCAGTTGAGATAGAACTCCCACCAAAATGCAGAAGTGTGAGCAATTGAAGAATCAACAAAATTAGCTAATCTTCCTTTCAAGTTTTCAGATCAGTTAAATTATTTAAACCTCAAGATTATAAACTGCTATGTAAAAAGACCTATTATCATTCATGACTGCTTATCTTTGTGATTCAGTATCTTTTCTATTTTGTACAACCAAAGGTCTGAAATAACTTGTTTCCATGCTGAATACCAGACTTCACTATCATTCCTAGCTGTCTATTTAATATTATCAAATATATATTAAAATTGCTAATATTCTTTAATAATTTCCCTGGGGGCACCTGGGAGGCTCAGTTTTTGGGGATCTGCCTTTGCTTCAGGTCATGATCCCAGGGTCCTGGGATGGAGCTTCACTTTAGGCTCTCTGCTCAGCGGGGCGTGTGTTTCTTCCTCTCCCTGTGCCTGCTGCTACTCTGCTTGTGCATTCTCTCTCTCTCTCTCTCTCAAATACATACATACATACATACATAAAATCTTTTTAAAAAGTCACCCTGTTTTTGTGTTCTTGCTCATAATATAGTCTATATTCAAAAGTTGAATTTGTAAGCTCTGTACAACTAAAACAGTGCCTTTTTACTCATTTTACATGTAGGTATCTTTCTCTTTCTCTCTCTCTCTTTTTTTGTTTTTTTTTTTTTTTTTTGGCTTTCTATTAAGAAATGTTGGAAAACTGTGGCTATAGACAGACTTTGAGTAGGAAAGTCACATGAACAGAACTATGGTTTAGAAAAAAAATAATAATTCTGGTGGCAGTGTGATGAATGGCTGGAAGAGGAGAGAAAATACATGGATATAGTAGAAGACCTGTAATATGCTGTTAAGTATTTTGATTATCAGAGCTACAACTTGTTACACACTTGCTGCATGCCTGGGATTGTGTAGAGTCCTTGAGGCACACTATCTATCTTCCATCATTCTCACAACCAGCCAGGCAGGTGTTATCACTCTCTTGTTAGTGGCCGGCAGTGGGTAGAGACTTGTTCAATCCAGGCTCTTCATATGCCATATACATAATTGTTTTCTAGCGACTACATAGTACTGTGTGTGACTTAAAATGAATAGATAATTCTTTCAGATGTGTTATTTACTGCTCTTGAAGCCACCCTAAACTAACACTTAATTCCAGGGAGCAGTGTGTAATTAATGTGTATTTGTGGATAGCTAAAAGAATAAACAAAGATAATCAAATCTCCCCAAAGATGTGTTATTGGTGTTATTTCACACGGTAAATATTTCAAACAATAAATATTAACTAACCCATATGCTTTTCTAACATGCTTTTTGCTTTTTGTTGTTTCTGTTTGAAATTTGAGTCAAATTATGTTGCAAACCCCACAATTCAGAAGACTGCGGAGGAATCGTCCTTCTCCATATATTCATAGAGTAGTACTTTCTTCTTAGGAAACTGAAACTTCAAACACAGGTTTTGGATTGAAAATTTATCTTAGTTTTTTTGAAGATAGTAAAGTGAAAATAAAAAAACACCCCACACATTTGAATGCAGGAAGCCTTTAAGCATCTCCTCTGCCCTCCCCTCCCCCCATTCTTCCTGTGAAGCATCAGAATAAACATCCCTCGTTTGAACTAAATCACCCACTGTGCGTAGCTGATATCATAAGCACAGACATATATACCTCATAACCAGAGCTCTCACACCTTATCAGAACATTCTCATCTGAAATGTGAGGATGTTGGGACCCACGCTTTTTGAATGTGGTCATATCAATTAGGGGTAAGGAGAAAAAGTTCAGGGTGGGGTGGGGGGGTGGTTATCCCGGTTTGTTTAGGCTTCACTTAGCTTAGATCTATTAAGGTCTAATTCATTATGTGTGTTACCTGATTGTGAGCAAAGCAGCTGAATGTTGTATTTCTTTGTGATGCTGACATTTCCTTCACACAAGTTAAAATTAAACCTTTTATTAGTTCAGGGAAGGCTGAGGCAGGAAACAATAGAAACTCAGGGAGAGTAATTATTTCTGTTCATTGTGTAGGATGTTTGAGCTTTTGATTAGTTGCACTATACAGTACTTAACAGCTAACCAATCTTACCATGATTAACAATACAGGAGAAGTTTTTATCGTAACATTGTGCTGCACCCCTGAAATGTTGGTTTTCTATGTTTCTTGGGGACTTCAATCTTGTTTTAAAAATACCTCTCATTTTCTGGGGTGTTTGAAAACGACCATACTATCAACAGCATAGAGTAGAAAGCAGCAGGCATGGCAAGAGGGGATCACTATAAAATGGATGCAAAAAGCTGTGGGTTGTACACCATTAAGTGTTCTCAGTGTGTTTCTAATGAGCTTATGATGGCCTCACCGAATTACTGTTTCTACTCCAGCCCAGTAAATTACAGTATGCCCAAATTAAATCAGTGGGACTCAATAGAAGCCAGTCTTCATCAGGGCCTACATTTGTAAGAATTAAAAAATCATACTTAATCATATTCAATCATGTCCATTGTCTCCAAAGTATTAGGCTCAATTTCTTCCCCCAAATATTTGTGTCTAGAGTTGCTATATGCCCAAGGAGCAATTTTATTTCTTTCCCTATTTTATACAAGTGCAATTCTTATTCCATGTCTGGTCATTCCAAACCACTTGCAGGGTGAATGCTAAAGATGAATTCCAATTCAATAATCACTATTAAGTAGTAAGATTATCATGATCACATCTGTATACATTAGTTACTAAATATGTGTGGCTTTCTCTTTGATTTCAAAGTGTTCTAAAAGCTGGGATTTGGTAAATTATATACTATTAGTTAGCAATAACTTCTGTCATTTGGGCTAAAAATGTTTTTTAAAAGCCTTGAGGAGAGACTGCAACATGTGTCATCTGCTGTGTGAATGAATGGCAATGTTGTATAGATAAAATAAGCCATGCTGCATAGATCAGCTTTCTAGAATAAAAAATAAAATGCTACCAAGATTTGAACTGGGAGAAATAAATTTTACAGAAAATAGGATAATCATTGCTTTTTTATCATTTCATGTAACCATTATGTCAGGTAATTTATACTCACAATGCTGCTTGTCTAAGGGTTAAAGAAACATTGCATGAGCCCTTGAGAGTTATGTGTATTTTGCTGTTGTATAGAATATTCTGTATATACCTGTCGGGTCCATTTGGTTTATAGTGTTGTTCAAATTCACTTGTTCCTTATCGATTCTCTATTTGGATGATGTATTCATGGTTGAGGGTGAAGTATTGAAGTCCCCAACCATTGTATTATTGTTTATTGGCTCCGTTAGTTTTTGCTTTCAATTTAAGTGTTCCAATATTGGGCACATAAATATTTACAATTGTTATGTCTTCGTGATATATTAATTTCAAGCTATACCATCAAGCTATAGTCATCAAAACAGGATGATATTGTCATTTTAAAAAAGAGAGAAATAGACCGATGGAGTAGAATTGAGAGCCCAGAAATAAACCCAAGCATAAATGTTCAACTAATATTTGACAAGGGAGCCGAGAATACTCGATGGAGAAGAAACAATCTTTTCAGTAAATGGTGCTGGGATAATTGGAGATTCAGATGTAAAAGAAGTGAAACTGAATCCAGATTTTTCATCACTCACAAAAACTTACTCAAATGGATTAAAGGCTTGAATATGAGACCTGAAACCATGAAAAGAAAACATAGGAATAAAGTTCCTTGACATGGGTCTTGGTAACACATTTTTAGATGCCATAACTAAAGTACAAGCAACAAAATAAAAAATACATGAGTGGGACTACATCAAACTAAAAAACTCCTGCATAGCAAAAGAAATTTCCACAAAGTGATAAGACAACCAATGGGATAGTAAAAAAAATTGCAAAACATATATATGATAAGGGGTTAATATCCAAAATACATACAGAACTCATACACCTCAATAGCAAAAAATAAACAACCCAATTGAAAAATGGGCAAAGGACTTTCAACCGACATTTCTCAAAAAAAAAAAAAAAGTACAAAAGGCCAACAGGTACATGAAATAATGCTCAACATCACTAGTCATCAGGGAAACATAATTTTTTGTTCTTTCCAAAGCATTTTTACTCACATTGTCATATATTTTATTTTTATTTACATTATCAATCAGAACATATAGTTCTTATTTCTACATAAACACTTGACTTTCTAATAAAAAATAATAATATCTTTTTACATTACTTCCTTAAGTTTTTTTTAATTTTTTTTTATTGAAGTTCAGTTTGCCAACATATAGCATAACACCCAGTGCTCATCCTGCCAAGTGTAAGGGAAACATAAATTAAAACCACAGGCAGCCCGAGTGGCTCAGCAGTTTAGTGCCATCTTCAGTCCAGGGCATGATCCTGGAGACTCAGGATCGAGTCCCATGTCGGGCTTCCTGCTTGGAGCCTGCTTCTCCCTCTGCCTGTGTCTCTGCCTCTCTCTCTCTGTCTCATGAATAAATAAACAAAATCTTTTTAAAAAAACCCACAATAAGACATCACTTCATCCCTGTTAGAATGGCCATCAACAAAAAGACAAGAGATAACAAATGCTGGTATGGATATGGAGAAAAGGGAACCCTTACATGCTGTTAGTGTACAAGGAATATAAACTGGTGCAGTCCCTGTGGAAAACAGTATGGGGGTTCTTTAAGAAAATAAATATAGAACTACCCTACGATCAGCAATTCCATTTTTGGGAATATTATCCAAAGGCAATGAAAAAAATTAACTGTAAAAAATGTCTGCACCTCCATGTTCACAGCAACATTATTCATAATAGCTAAGACATGGAAACAACCTACATGTCCACTGATGGATGAATGGGTGAAGTTATGGTATATATATATATATATATATATATATATATATTTATTTATTTATTTATTTATTTATTTATACACACAGTGGAATACTGTTCAGCTACAAAAAATGAGGAAAAATTGCCATTTGCAACAACATGAATGGAACTTGAAGACGTCATGCTAAGTGAGATGAGTCAAAAAAGACAAATACTGTATGATTTCCATTTTATGTGGAATCTAGAAACAAAACAAAAATCCCAAAGTCATGGAAAAAGAGCTCAAACTTGTGGTTACTAGAGGCAGAGGATGGGAGAGAGGAAATGGGAGGAGAGTGATCAAAAGGTACACATTTCCAGTTACAGAAATAAGAACTAGAGGGGCGCCTGGGTGGCTCAGTCATTTAAGCTTCTGCCTCTGACTCAGGTCAGAATCTTGGGGTCCCGGGATCAAGCCCAGAGCAGGGCTCCCTTCAGCAGAGAGTCTTCTGCTTCTCCCTCTCCCCCTGCTCCTCCTTCTGTTCGTGCTCTCCCTCTCTCTCTCTTCCCCCCTCCCCCCCTCAAATAAATAAATAAAATTTTTAAAAAGAAAGACTAGGGATATAATGTAAACCATGATGACTAGAGGTAACAGGGCTGTTTGATATATAGGAATATTGTTAAGAAAGTAAATCCTAAAACCGCTCATCACAAGGAGAAAATGTTTTTCCTTTTTCCTTTTTATTTTTATTGTATCTACACGAGAAGATGAATGTTAGCCAAACCTATTGTGGTAATCATTTCACAACATATGTAAATCAAACCATCATGTTGTATGCCTTCAACTTATACAGTGATGTATGTCAATTGTTTCTCAATAAAACTGAAGCAAGAAAAAAAAAAAACACAGAGGTTTTCCCATTGCATTACAGATAAAAGGCTGAGCCAGAATTAATACCCAGGGGGGAAAAATCACAAACATTAAACAATTCATTTTCACTGTCTTTCTTTTATAATTCTCATTGGTTTGGGTTACACAGGGAGAAAAAAAAATGCCCCAAAGAGTATTTAAAAGGAATTGACTCCCAGTTTCCATTCTCTACAACCAGACAGCAGAATCCCCATTAATGTATTAATTGGTTATCAAATTACTGGTGGAGGGTCAAATTAGGCTATTTAATTTATAGTAGGAAATAAAATTCCTCTCTCCTTTCCCACAGAATCCAGCCATCATCCTGCCCAGTCTCTCCCCATCTGGCTCAAACCACTCTCTGCTTTTCACAGAGAGCAGCTTAACAGCTTAACAACAGGACTTTATACAGTTATAAATAAATAATCCAGGTTCTCATTCCTAAAATGGAACGCAGAGCACAGAGCTGGTTTAGAAGTTGGCATCGTGCGTCCTGCGTATGTGAAGCATCAGCGCTGATTAGCACGGACAGGAGATCGGAAAACCATGAAGCACTTTTGAAACCTTGATAGGAAGTGACTCTCTCTGGATGCAGATTTATTGATACTGACAACATTGTTTTTTTCTCAATTTTTAAAAAAGTGAAAGTACCTTCACATGGAAAAATACAGAAACCAAATGAATAATGAAAAAACAACAGCTCAGTAGAACTAAATGTCCCAGCGCCTGAAAGAACATGTGTGTGTGGTTGCAGGGTGGAGAGAGAGAAAAAGGAAGAGAAAAAAAAAGAAGAAGAGGGGAGTAGGGTGGAAGGAAGGAAAAGTTAAATACAAAATGCTTTCAGCAGAGCTTTAAAAAAATAAATATCCTATACAATTTTCAAGTGTTTGCAGAATCCTGGTCCTTGGTCTCATCTACTTCTTTAAAATGTAGGCCTATGCTATTGAGCAATATTAACCTGAAACCTGGGATCTTGAGAAACACCATTTCACAGTGACTTTATATATTCATACTGGCTAAGGAAACAGATTGATGTAAGAGTGAATCCCCTCCAAAAAAGAAAGATAGATAGTAGAAAAAGAAAAGAAAAAAGTAGCCTAAAACACATAGCTATCTCCTCAAATGTCAGTCTCTTGAATTGTTTTTGTTTTTGTTGTTGTTAAGAAAAATGAGAGAGCTTTTACCAAGTCTTCCCAAATTTATTTGTAGTTAAGTAAAAAACTGAGTCACTGAATGGCTGAATTACAAGAAAATCCCAGGACTGTAATTCAATCTTCCTCAATATCATCAAACACTCTCTTTACTGACACCACAGGGGAGAGAACTCGAAATCACACTCAACATTGGAAGTGATGATATTTAGTGCAGGGCAGGGAGGCTGTCCTGTCTCATTCCAAGGCTCTGTTGCCAGAGGAAGATTCTCACCTTTGGGTGCAAGATGGTAAGGGGTCTCACAAGCCTGAGAGTGTGCTCTTTCTGGACTACTCCAGACTCCTTAAATAGGCTTTCTGTGCCAGATAAGGTTTTCTTTCATTCTTTATGACTGCTTTGTCTCAGTAAACACACTCAGAACAAGCAGACCCTCAAATACATCCTTCCCTAGGGATAAAACTCCCAAGCTAACCCCATCCTAATCAATGCAGTACACAGCATAGACCATTTAAGGAGCTAAACACAGTCTTGGAATCACCATGTTTAATGCGACATCTGAAACCGATCAGGGGAAGGTGGAGGGCCATTCAGTTACTCCAGAAAGGATGACATTGCTGGTTGGAGTCTTTGACCCAAGAATGGCCATGGCCATCTGCATAGTACAAACCTTAAGGACAAAGAAACAGATAAAAAAATATATGACATGAAAACAATAGAAGTATGCCATTTCCTACTCTTCTCCCCCAGCATATGGGAAATTTCCTTTGAAATTTCTTATGGGTGCAGATTGAGTTCCCAGAGCATGGTGGGTGCACAATCACTATTGATGGTCATTTCCCTGGCTTATCATGGAATGTGAGGTTGCCATGGGAGGGAATATACCATTTAAAAGAGCTTCAAGTGATCAGAAGTAGTATTCATCAGGATGTCAGCCAAATATTGAAATGGTGAGGGAATAGCATTATAGAAGACAAGCAGTATTTTCTAAAAAATGAAATCTCCATGCAATGAAAATGGCTTAGCAGGTGCTGCCAAAGCAACACATTAAGAAGTGATATGAGTGAGATGTTTGAAGGTATAACACTTGTTAAATTTTTTATATCTCTTATGAAATTTGAGGGAGTTATTGGTCTTGAAGGGGTCCCTGGGCAAGGAGAGAGAATGTAGTTTAATTCAGTGTCCAGAATATCTGGGAAACTGCTTTCCATTCTTGAAAGAATAAATAAGCTGGTCGACATATAAGCCAGGGGACTCTGGTGGCCTGCTCTCCTCATTCATAGCATCTCGACCAGATCCTGAGCTCACTGCCAAGGCCAATATTGTTCTTGTTAGAACCTGAACATTCTAAGATTCTAAGAACCAGCTCTTGGGTTCTGCAATACTTGATTCTGTTTAACCTCTTTGATACAAATAGAAAGCATTCACAGGCTTGCTGGGGACAGCAGCTTGGAGGACACAGAGAGACTTTGGCACAGATGGATGGATAACATCATAATGACAGGGCTAAGCCTAGCTTTTACAAAATGGGAAACCGAAAGATCCCATGATGCCTGTCCACCTCATCCTTCAACCTCCTACAACCTACATAAAATAGGCTGGGATCAAGCTAAGCATTGAGGGATCTAAAGAAAATTACTTTGTTCTCTGAGTTCTGTTCCCTCATCTACAAAACCTGAAAAAAAAAAAAAAAAACCTGCCTCATATGGATATTCAAAGAATTAATAAAATAAAGGCATGAAAATATCCTAGTGTTATGCTTGCACATGGAGAGGTGGCCAGCTTTCACTCACCTCTCTCACCTCAAAACAGAGCCCTTATTTAGAAAGAGAAAGAACAAAGCTTGCTATCTATTCAGAGCAAGTCTCTGGTACTTCTCAGAAAATGAGTTTGGTGAGTGTGATTTTTTTTAAACTTACTGGATAACAATACAAATTTATAAAAGATAAGAAAAGCTCTGCACCACCAGGGGCAATTTAATACTCAATTTCAAAGACAACGTGAGTTTGGAACTTTGAAGACGAGAAACTGGTGATACATAATTTAATCTAGTTCTCAAGTGCTTACATTTTAATTTGAATTGTTTAAACACCACTCATGAGACTACAGGGACTTTAAACCATATCACAAATCACAGAATGAAGCACTTTATTTTTCAGGCAAGTTTATTAAAGGTAGGCAGTTGAATGACAAGGAACTAGAGTAATCATGAAAACATTTTTTCGTGATGAAGATGGATGGTGGTTCGCTTGCCTAAATAATACAGTTAGATAGGCAGTTTATATTTTTTAGGAACATATCATATCTGGCATGTTCCTCCCTCTTCAGATAAACCAGTTTCTGATTTAGAGAGAGCTTTGAAAGTTATCTTATGGTGTGTTTGGAGGTTAAAAACAGAAGTTTAGATTTATCATAAGAAATGTCTAAGATAACTGTGTAGTAAAATAATTTATTAAAGGTAATCATCAATTTGGTCTCCAGGTAGAAGTATCTCAGAGAGAAGCTAATTTGATTAATTCAAATTAAGTGTGAGGCCATTTATGTAAAAAGACACAGATACATGTGACAAAACACTTAAATTTTACATGCACATTAGATTTATAAATGCTAAGGAAATAGAGATTATGAAAGAAACATATCAGAGCCTGATAGCTTTGGAAGACACTGGCACTTGGTGTTGGGAAGGGAGGAGGACTATAGGGAAATAATGGCTGGACTCAATTGCGATGAGGTAAGGGTTTATATCTGAAAGCCAGGAATCAGTAAGATTGCTTTTCCTGACTTCTAGGTATAAAACAAACAAACCAAAAAAATGTCAAATATCCTAACAAAGAAGTTAAGAAGCCTTCAGTTTATAAGTCAAAATTATATACAAAGCTGGAAAAAGCAGAGTCAGTATTGTACTATGAACCTACCTTACCTATTTAGTAAGAATGAGATTGTTTATATTGCAAAATATAAATAGTCTAATAAGCTAACAGTTTTTGATGAAGAAGAGTATCGGTAGAGTAGAATTTGAAAAATAGTGATGGATTTGTAACAAAGTTTGTTTTTCTAATCTGTAATAATATATAAGAACAATATAGGCAGTGTAGTGAGTTCTTCATAAATTTATTTCCTTAAAGGGCTGTTCTTCTATTTTCATTATAAAAGCTTTTTATAAAATGGATGGTGATAGAAGATGATCTATTTTTTCCCCTAATTGTCTTGCTTGATGAAATAGGAATTGAGCAAACTTTTATTAGTACTTTTATTAGCTGTCTGTGAACTAAGAATTGTTCCTGGTAGATTGATGTTTTATCATTATGCAATGTCTCTCTTCACCTCTGGCAACGACACTACCCTAACCATCCCCCCTGCTTGCTTAGGATAGCTATATTAGTGTAGTGTTAGCTTACTATGTCTTTTCCCATTCTTTTCCTTTCAACTTTCCTGTATTCTTAATTTTAAGGTGTCTCTCTAGTAACAGCATATATTTGGATTTTTCTAAATCACTACGGCAGTACCTCTTTTCATTGGAATATTAATTATATTTACATTGGATATTTTACTGAAATATTTGTGTTGAAATCTACATCATCCTGCTTGGTTTCTACTCTTCTATCTTCTTTGGTTCTCTTTTTTTCCCCTCTTCTGTGCTTCTTATAGAAAAATATCAAGAATTTTTGTTCCAATGTTCTCCTGTATTAGATATTGGTTACACTTTTTGTTTTGCCCACTTAAGCTGTTACCATAGAGATCAGAACTTTCATCCTTGACTTATTAAAGATTAATATAAATTAGTACTTTTACGACATCCCAGATAATGAAAGATCTGACTATTTTAAATCCATTTACCCTTTTGTGCTATTGTTTTCATGTAATTTATTTTACCTGTATGCCTTGGTTTGGCATCTCTTCCCCTCCCCCACACAGAGCCTAGGACAAGAATCAGCATTCAGCGCTTATTCAGAAATTGATCCCAGAAGGAAAGTGATCAACTGGGGAAGGGAGAAAACTCAACCAAATATATCTGAATGATCAGGTCACAGTTTGGAAGCCTAATGTGTTCAGGGCTATACTACTACTTCAACCACTTATTACATTTTCAATTTCAATTAGTGTATTTTTCAGTACCAAAATGTGTATTTGATTTTTTTTTTATTAATCCGATTTCCTGACAAAATTCAGATGGCAAGATGAAGAATTTTACCAGAACACTATAGCTTATTAAACCGTTATACTCCAGCCTATTTCTATTCCTGGTATTGGGACTATGTGTTGATCTGTTTTTGGTCTTCGTTCTTTCCTTTTTAATTTCATTTACGTGGTCCTGACATTGTGTGGCACTCTGGATTATGCTATCTTCCTCCACAGAAGATTTGCTTTTCTTCTGAGAATCAGAGTAAATTCTGATCTCCTTCCCTCGGTCAAGGTTTTGGATCTATGTCAGGGCTGCTGTAGATCTCTGCTTGGAATCCTGAGGCGTAGCCTTTCACAGGGATTGACTGGAATCCAGGGGTACTTTCTGTCCTAATGGGCCTTGAATCTCAATTTTTCTTTCCTCCTCCTCTGATTACTGAAACCATTGAAAACTCTGCTTAAATGTCAAACCGAAGGTTTCTGCCTGTCTTTTCGGTACTCACTTGATGTAGTTTAGGAATCAGAAAGTGCCAGGAGGCAGAGCTCGATTTAAAGCATTTCTCTTTTCACCAAAAGCTTGGCCCCTTAAAACCTTGTTGCATAAAATTGTTTTCTTACTCGTAAAAAAGCTATTTCCTTGTTTGCGTTTATCCAGTTTTTATTTATTTGTTTTTGATGGGATCATTGGTTTAAAGTGAGCTATTCTCTCACAGCCAGAAGCCAAGATTATTGTGTTAAGGTGGAAATTCTAATTTATTGTATGGTCTTAGTGAATAACCCTAGCAATAAATGTTGAGAGTCTCTGGAGATTTTTGTTTCCCCATAATTAGTAATGCCCTAAGTGCAGATGCCATATTTTTTATGAAGGTGGAAATAATAAGGATGAAAAGATGTATAGGCCTCGGCAACTTATGAGTGTAAAATCCACTCTTTTTTACCTCCCCCCCAAATTACTACAGTGCCCCAGGTGGTGATCTCTTTTAATGAATTAATTAATAACTTAATTATTTCAATGAAAGCTAAAGTTTTAAAACATATGTTAATTTTTTGTTCCTCTGTGCTCAGAGCTGTTCTAAGCAGTAAGAGCTATAAATGTGGAAGGTGACAGTGAGCAAAAAATAGATATATGATAAATAGTCCCTATTAACAGTGCTTTTATAGCTAAGTTGGTCCGAAAAGACTAAAAAGTATAAGAAATCAGTGAACAAATAAATGGGAATTACATCACATTGATAATAACTGAAAAGGAATAATAATGTAAAAAAGATTCACAGGGACACTAATGAGGTGTTAGAGCCATTATTGTGGTAAAGTTATTTGCAACCAAAATTTCTACTAAGATTAGTTAGTCTCATATATTTTATGATATCCTCAGAGGAAAATAGCAAATGTATGCAACATGTTTATTCTTATAATCCATCATAATTACCATTATAAGTCCCAGAATGAGAAACTGTACATGCATGTCCACACATAGAATATTCTAGTCAATGAAAAAGCTCTAGGAACAAATTGTCTTTTTAAAAGGTTACAATTCTCAAGCAAAGAACAGATTAGGAGCACTTACTAATAGTATTATTTAATTTTTATGCAAATACAATGTGAAGTGAGTTTATTCCTGATACTTTTCACAAAGAAACTGGACAATTTCTTGTGGTGATATTCTCTTTTGTTGTTTTGGCCAAAGATATCACAGGACTCAATTATCTTAAGTCATTTTTAAGATTACACACTTTCATTTTCATCTTTATTTATGATTTTTACTCCAAAGAAAACCACAATAATAATAATACATCAATGATATGCTTTTTAAAAAAAAAATCACAGTAAGAACATGGGATTTAAATAGTAGATACTTTGTAAAAAGTACCAGGTATTTCTATGATATAGCCATCATTTTTAATATAAAAATCTCAGTTTATCCTGAAGCATAACTAGGTAGAAAAGCCTTATAAATCTCAGTTATACATGAAAGCATTGACAGCATTATTCTAAGAGCTATAGCAAAAAAAGTGAGATGGAATCTATCCATATGTGAATATATATATATATATATAAACACACACCTATTGCATAAAATACCACCGTGCTTTAAGAACCATAATAAAATGAATGGAGTACTGCTTTAAAGTCTAGTTAATGCAAGTAACAACCAGTTATAAGACCTAATGGAGAAAAAAAAAACTTTAATAGTAGCAACATAATAGCTAACGTACTTAAGACAAACTTACTAGTAATGGACCATCTATAAGAAGAAAACCTTAAAATACTGAAAGACACAAAAGAAGATTTTCATTTAAACAAGTGGAAAGTTCTGCCATATTTTTGAAAAGAAAAAACCAACAATATAATGAAGTTGAATCTCCCAGTATTAATCTTATCAATTGGTTGGCCAAATATACACAAAAATTCTAGGAAAAAAAACAAAATAAATTGGACTGCTTCGTAATTTATTAAACCACATTATAAAGCTAACTATATGAAAACAGAGTGGTATGTGCCTATAACTAGATAAAACAGAATAGAAAATCCATCTAAGTCCATTAGTCATTCTTTTCATCTGATTAAGAAAGCACTTTAAGTTAAGTAATAAAAAATATGAGTTACTAAGTAAATTAAACTGAGTCAATAGTATGCCATTTTGAAAAAAAGTACATAAATTTGTATTCTTGCCTCACACAATAAATTCCAGATGGATCAAAGAATTATAAATTAAAAATTAAGCATAAAGTATTATTAGTGGGGAAAAAACTCAAGCACACAGAATTATGTTATAATCTCAGAATGGTGAAGGCCTCTTAACCATTACACACAATTCTAGAAGGCTTGTAATAACATATTGGTAAATATAACTAAATGAGATATAGTATTCCTGGCTGAAGAAAAAACAAACAAAATCATAAGAAAAGTGACAAATGGGGAAAAAATTTGCAACTTACATCACAAATTATAAGTTTTCCTAATGTGGAAACATTTCTACCAATTAATAAAATATTCCAAAACAGTTAAAAATTTGCAAAGCACATGAAAAATCAGATTACAGAAAATGAAATATAAATATTTGACTCCTAAACATGAAAAGACACTCAATCTCATTTATAGTTAGGAAAATACAAAATTATAATTTTGCATGATATGGTTTTCACTTATACATATTGGCAAATATTAAACAGTTTGATAACAGAGAGGCACTTGCATACCTCTTACTAGAAGTATAAATAAGTGCAACTATATGGAAGGCAATTTAGCACTAGTTAGAACAAGTTTCAAAAATGAGGTTTATCCTTTGCTCTTATTCATATTCTGCTATTGGGAATTTATTCTACATATGTATCCACACATGTTTAAAATAATAATGCTTAATTACTCATTGAATTACCTTTTGATATTGCAAAAATATTGAAAGAAACTTGTTTTCGTCACTAAAGGAGTGGTTAAGATCATTGTCACATTTTTTTTAATTCTTTAAAAAAAAAGATTTTATTTATTCATGAGAGACAGAGAGAGAGAGGGGGGCAGAGACATAGGCAGAGAGAAATGTAGGCTCCATGCAGGGAGCCCAATGTGGACTCGATCCCCAGACTTCAGGATCACACTCTGGGGCCAAAGGCAGGCACTAAACTGCTGAGCCACCCAGGCGTCCCATCTAAGATACATTTTTAAAAGAATAAAGAAGATGAGAGTTCTGTTATGGGAAAACTACCTGTTTGGTGCTGAATTATGATCCTTCAAAATTCATATGTTGAAGTTCTAAACTTCAGTACCTCAGAATGTGACTGTATTAGGAGATAAGGCCTTTAAACAGGTTATTAAAGTAAAATGAAGTCATATGGGGGCGCTAATCCAATAAGGCTGCTATCCTTAAGAAGAAAATAGGGCATAGACCACACAAACCTAGGGGAAACCATGTGAGGATACAGTGAGAAGAGAAGCCCCTGCAAACCAAGAGAGGATTCAGAAGAAATCAAATCTGCCAACATGCTGATCTTAGACTTCTACCTTCTAAAACTGTTGTTTACATGTCTGTTGCTTAAACTACGCTGCTTGTGGTGTTTTATTATGGCAACATGAGCAGACTAATATACTACCATTTGTGTTAAAACAATCTATATGTATGTATACATGTATTTACTTGTATAGAAAATATCTTGAAGGGTAGACAAGCTGGTTTCAGTGTCTTCTGTGAGAAAACTAACTGTGTTGTCAATGAAAAGGTGTGGGAGAGACTTCTGGAAAGAGGAAAGGAACCCAAAGAAAAGTTTGAGTAGTAACACCTCTCCATTTAATTAGCATGTTACCTGGAGGAAAATCATTTGGCCATACAGTGCCTCCTTGAGACATCTGTAAAATAGGGTGTGATATGACCACTAACTGACCTCCTAGCTCTACAAATGAACATATAATTAATGTTATATCATTTGAGAAGTTTTTACCCAAATTAGGAAAAAGTGATGACTGAGGAAAAATAAATATGTGAACAGTTAGTATCTAACCAAAGGATTAGTAGTATGTATCACGAAAGACTGAAGTTCAGAAGAAACTAAGGATGAAAACATGGGTTAGTTCCAACTTGAGCAAGGAAAAATACCAAGAAATAATCCCATTGATTATGGGCAGATGGTATAAAGTTAGCAAAAGAGAGAAAGGAAATAGGAATCCCCTATTTTATTTCTGTCCTCCCTGTCAAAAAGAATGATCTTCAGCCTGCAAAGAGTGGAAAATATATTGGGTACGGGGAAATTGAAACTGAAAGATAAGTGAACAGATTGTAAGAGGGTATCCAGCTTCTCAAAATGAATCCACTTTTCTGGACCCAGATGAACTGTTCCAAGGTACTGAGAGAACTTGTCGGAGAGAGCCCTTGGCTACCATCAATAATCATTAAGGAGATAGTAGAGAAGAATAAATGTTATCCTGGTTTTAAAAAGTTTCAGAATGTGCCTTCAACAAACCACGTAAGTGTCTTCTTTCTCCTCTTGTTCTTTATTTCTAAAACTTTTTATGTCGTTATAGAATGAAGGCAAGTCTCTGGAGCAAATGGTTAATTATTTCAGATACGAGCTTGTAGAAAGGAAATTCATAATCCCTAGAAACCAGACTAGGTACACACAAAGAATAAATAAATCATGGTGGACTGACTGCTTTTTTTGTTCTTGCAAATTATTTTTCTCGTATCTCTATCATGGCCCATGTGATGTTGTGAAGTATTTGCTTACATACGTGTGTCCCTAAATATACTGTGAGTTCTTCAGGATATGGATGATGTTCTATTTTAGGTTCTGAGCTTTTAACATCCTAGTAATTTTTTTGGAGGCTTAGGAGCAATATCAGCTGTAAGCAGAGTACTTGTGGGTTTCATCAAGGCATTTGACAAAATTTCTAACATCTGTGATGTGTGGTCACAGTGAAGAAAATCTCTACAAATAATATTCATTGCCTGTTGAATTGCATTATGCAAGGATTGCTGGTGAATGGATATTAACTAGGGGGAGGTCTCTATTTACTCACTATAAACCCTTATCTTCAGTTCAGCTTTGTTTGGAATCAAAGAAGTCATAGATACACTCAGAAAATTTATGAATCATATATACATTATTGAGTATGGTACTGTGCCAGGCTTGTATCAAGGGTAAAACAGTGGGGGGGGGGGCAGGGGGTGCTTAGTCCTTGCCATTGGAGAATTTGTAGCATGAGAGAAGGAACAGATAAATATATTTAAGTACAAGATTGGCAGAGGAAACTGCAAAGTTTTTTATAGAATGAGTTTAATGTTGGCAATTTGGCTGAAGGTGGTGCCTACAAGGCTTGTCTGGAAGCTATATTTGCACAGTAAGGATTGATTTTACTTAACTATATATTTACTTGAGGATGTTTTGGGTGAGGACTATTCTGGAAGATTATGAAAATGTGGGTTGAGGATGAAGCTTCTAGACAGTTCTATGACAGAGAAAGTACAGAGAGCTATGGGGTTACATAGTAGTAGAATCTCACTCAATCCATATCCAAGAGGCATATGACTTAATTTAGTGGAAACATTGTTCTGCCTGCATCATGAAAATAAGTAAGAGGAATTAGTGGAGAAAAAGACAAATGTTGCAGATAGAAAGAGTAATACCCACCAAGTTATAGAGACAGGATCACTACATCTTAGAATATCTGGAAATGTGGTATGATTAGAATGCAGACTGAAATTGAGGGAGTATAACACGATGAGCCAGGATTAATAGCCTTGTTTGCAAAGCTACAGTCTGTATTTATCCTTAGAATGATGGAAGCAAATGTAGGTTTTTAACCCTAGAGTATAACATACTCAGTGTGTTTTCAGAAAGGTTCTTTGGGCTGAAAAACAGATTGGAGATGCTGCAAATGGAATCAGGGAGCCCACTTAGAAAGATGTTAGAGGAGCAGGAGGTATTGGTGGCTTTCCTGGGGAAGTGGAGGAGTAGAGGAATCATGACCTTACCAGATGTGGTAGCATTGATGGAAATGTGGAATCTATTGCTTGGGTGGCATGGGGTCAAGAGGAAGAGTCATGTTAAATTGCAATGTTTCCAGCTTGGGCCTCTATGACATTCACTAAGTCAGGACACAGGATGAAAAGTATGCTTGGAATTTGAAAGGTAGATGAAGATTTGTTGTGGTAAATGGTGAGCAGAAGAGAGACTACAATAAAGGTACTGATGTGTTCTCTCTTTACCTTGGGAAAATACAATAAATAAAAACTTATTGGTACTGAAGAAAAAAGATACTGATGTGTTTATTGCAGCATTATTTTCAATGGCCAAGATATGGAAGTAGCCTTAGTACCCATCTATAGATGAATAGATAAAAAATATGATACACACATACACACACAATGGACTATTACTTAGCCTTAGGGATCCCTGGGTGGCTCAGCGGTTTGGCGCCTGTCTTTGGCCCAGGGCTCGATCCTGGAGACCCGGGATCGAGTCTCGCGTCGGGCTCCCGGTGCATGGAGCCTGCTTCTCCCTCTGCCTGTGTCTCTGCCTCTCTCTCTCTCTCTCTGCGTGACTATCATAAATAAATAAAAAATTTAAAAAAATATTACTTAGCCTTAAAAAAGAATGAGATCTTGCCATTTGTGACAACAAGGATGGACCTGGAGTGTATTATACTAAATGAAGTAAGTCAGACAGAGAAAGACAAATACCATGTGGTTTCACTCATATGTGGAATTTAAGAAACAAAACAAATGAAAACAAAGAAAAAAGAGACAAACAATAAAACGGACTCTTAAAGACAGAACAAACTGGTGGCTGCCAGAGGGGAGGTAGAGGAGGGGATGAAAGAAATAGATGAAGAAGATTAAGAGGACACTTATGTCGAGCACCAAGAAATGTATAAAATTGTTGCATTACTATATTGTACACCTGAAACGAATATAACACTAGATGTTAATTATACTTGAATAAAAAAAGATAATTATATGATAACAGCATATATATCAGATTATTATTATTATTATTATTATTACTACTTTGTCATCCTTGGCTTTAAGAACTTAATGAATGCTGTGGTGCAAAACAAACATATGCATAGCAATGTTTATGACCTCCCCTAAAGCCCTTCTTTGGATTCTAGATTAAGAACCTTTGTTAGGGGGATCCCTGGGTGGCACAGTGGTTTAGCGCCTGGCTTCGGCCCAGGGCGTGATCCTGGAGTCCCCGGATCGAGTCCCACATCAGGCTCCCTGCATGGAGCCTGCTTCTCCCTCTGCCTGTGTCCCTGCCTCTAGAAGGTATGTATATGTTGAAATGGAACAAATATTATCATGGGACCCTGAGGAATAATCGGCAGAGAATAATAAACTTACAAGATGACTAAGGAAGAGAAGTCAGAGAGTAAAGAGTAAAATCAGGAATGTGTGTCATGGAAACCAACTGAAAATATTTTAAGTATGAGGAACTTGCTAGCTGTTGTAAAAGATAGATTTGCCAATACATCGAACAAATGTGGGTATATAAATATTTCAAGCAATGAAGAGTGATACAACAAATCCAATAAGAAGAAATGTAAGTATTATTAAATAGAAAATCTTATACTTGGGTCCAAAATGCCAGCTGAAAGATGATAGAAAAGCAACATTTTTATTTAACTGAAATTCATGAAAAGCTTTAGGACTGGTACTATCAATAGAATAATCATTGTTTACAGTAATGTAGGTAGATTGGGAAGAATAAGTAATTGTCCCATTCTTAATACTAAGTAGCATTAAATAGTTTAAGATCTTCCTTTGTAAAACCCAGATCAGTTAGAAATATTGGTGTCTTTAAAACCATGATTCATCAATTCAGGTAAGAATCCTAGTAATTACTTGTGTCTAGAAATGGCTGCTCCTGAAATCAGCATGTTCGCCAACATTGTGGAAGGAGTTTAAGCAGATTAGATGATCAACATCTGCAATATTAAGGAGACTAATCAGACAGTAATTAGAGGTTGGGGCTGGATGACCTTTAAGTTTTATTCTAATTCTACTATTTTAAGATTTGAAGATTTCTACTAAGCATTTAAAATATAAGCCTAAGTAAATCTAAAGAAAACTACGTGTTCTCCCAGTCATTTTATTACTATATACATTACATCATTATAATACATTTTATTATTGTAGACTCTAGGTTTAGTCTTTCCTGGACTGTAGTGATTTTATATCCCCAAAAAACTTTACATAAGAAGTTATGTTGTGAGCCTTCAAGTTTTAAATTTTCTTTAAAGGTTAATCATTTGGATGTTATAAAATAAAAAGTAATTGCTAAAGCCATTGTTCATTATGCAAAAAAAAAAAAAAAAAGAAATAAGTAGTGAGTATATCAGGTTGTCCCTAGAACATACAGGTTACAGAGAGGTGCTTATAATTAAAGTAATATTAAAACAAACAAACAAACAACTGTCCACTTCCAGAATTATATGATACCAGTGATTTTCATCAAACTCTTAATACTTTAACTTGATTGTTGCTTTGAAAAACTTAATGAAAATGGAGACACAATTTTCTGTCTAATAAAGAGAAAGGAAAGTTTCTATAAAAGCTGAGGCAAACAATTTATTGAACAGTAATAATGCGAAGAACTTTTTCCCTTCTTTTCAGACAGTATTATAACACCACTGAGAAAAGTGGTTGGAAAATAAAAATAAATAAGCGTTTAATCAAAAGACTGAATTTGTACAAGGCTATCTGTATTTTATGTGTGATGTTATTCATACATAGTTGTAGAAAGCATGTTCCCATCCTGTCTCTTCCCCCCAGTTGCTGGAGAAAGAAAGGCTGTACCTGCATTGGAACTTGCCTCAGAATGTCTACCCACAAGATCCTATTCCAGCCAGCTTCTAGTGCCTTATGATTTTGCCAAGAAATAAGGGAAAAAAGATTCCTAAGATGGCTCTTTCAATGCAGCAAAGAGAAGGAGAGGCTGTATGTTTTCTATGGCCCTATGTAATTCAGATCCAAGATGACTCATACCTCTTAAGTGAGAATAAGCTTAAAAAATTAGCCCATTTTCCTCTCCTTCAGGCTTAGTGTCTCCATCAGCCAAACCAAGCAAAGAGTTCACTTTGAAAGAAATGTCGCAGCAGACAGCAAAGCTTGACAACAAAGGACTCGTTTGTGAAGAGATTATCACCAAGGCCGCTTGTGGTTATGATTTTGGGCAAAATAGATTCATAGGAGTCACAGTTCTTTTAAACACATTTTTGTACTTAGACATATGAAAATTGGTATCAGTCTTTTGCCAAAGAAAGTATATGCAGAAGATTTTCAAATAAACTCATCGATGTGCAAGTAATTAAATATAAATATCATAAACTGTAATTAATATCATTATCACTAAAAATGATGTTTTATATATACAAAGGCATGTGTTACATGAAGCATGCAGACTGTGGTCTATAATACGATTCTAACTAAAAGGAATAGGTTCTGCAGATCAATGGGTAATCCCAAGGCTGGGCATAAAACACCTTTTGATTTCAGAAAGTAAAGAAGTGCTTAAAAAAAGATAAGGGTATATGACAAAGGCATGAGTCAGGTTGAAGAGGCTCCCACTGCCCAAATACAGGAAAATTTGAGCAACAAAATAATTAAGAACAGTAAAGAATGCTAAACCATTGGAAAAAAGAAGAAACTATTAATTCATACCAATAACAAAAAAGATTATTGATGAGTAGATAATAGATGGATACACTAATGATAGATCAGATAGATGATAGATAGATAGTAGATAATAGACAAATAATGATAAGAGAGTCAAAAAACTAAATGTAGAAGGAGAAAACTTTAAAAATCATGATTTTGTATTCATCATAGTAAAAATTGGATCAAGCAGGATGATCAATGTCAGAGGAAATTTATATGAAAAGCGGGATATTTACATAGTCATAAGGAATCTCCCCACAGATTGTTGATTGATAATAATATGGTGCAGGGATTGGACAACATATTGGCTGAATGATCAAAATTAACATCACCACTGAGAGGCAGATGGACATTGTGTGCCTCCAGATGTGATAACGCTGAGACAGGCACAACATCACTTACACATCATTCTAGCCATGATCCTAAGAAAACATTGACAAAATCAAAATAAGAAATGGTTTATTTAAAAATAAAACAAGTTTATTTTTCAAAAATGTTAATGTCGAAGGAAAAAAGAGACACAGTGGAAATATTCCAGATTAAAGGAAACTGAAGAAACATAACTATCCTAAAGAGGACTGTGTAAGAAGGGAACAGCATACTATTAAGCATACTATTGGGTCAACTGGCAAAACTGGAATACAAACAGTAGATTATACAGAGGTATCCTATCAAATTCATCCTTCTACTGTGGTTAGGTAACAGAATCTCTGTGTTCTTAGGAAATATCCATTGAAGTCTTTAGGAGTAAGGTATAAACAGCTTATTTTCAATTAATTCAGAAAATAAAACACACATGATGTAGCAAAAGGGGTAAGTTCAGTTAATATTTTGGGTACATATTGAATCTGAGTAAAAGGTACTTTGGGAGTTCTTTGCACTGTTGATATTTTTGCATTTTTGTAATGCACCTATTTTTTACAAATTTTCTAGTAGTATAAAATTATTTTTAAATTAAAGGTTATTTTTTTTAAAGTTCATGCTAGATCTTTGAGGATAAAGTTGGTACAATATGTAGTCCTGTCGTCCTGGAATCCAAATCCTAATTGGGGTGGAGGATCCAACGCATGTATGAAAAACTAATCCTGAGGATCGTACATGACAAAGAATTTCCATAAAATACTTTTCATTTTGCCTTTTTGAGTGCAAACTCCTTTTGATGCTGTAAGCTTTCAAAATAAAATCGATATCATCACTCTGATGGTATTATAGTGTCTTTCTATTAAATGGTTTTAGAGTTAATTTGATTGACCCTGACGTTAAAGTACACTAAAAAAAAAAAAAAAAAAAATCAAACTCAAAGAAATGCCTCACTTCGATGATAGTCTCAGGTATTCACAATGTAGTGTTGTATTTTTTTAGAATTGAGAGCATAAATGTGGAAAATCCCAAAACCATTCCTCACCAAAGCTAAATGTGAAAAGTGGAGGATGGGAACCAGCAGACATCAGCCCGTGTATTGATTAGGTTGCAAAGACCAAATTTTAACTTACTCAGCAGCCATACTTTATTTTGAAGAATTTCATGTTATTATGGTGGTAATGCACATGTGCATGACAACCATAATAAATTCAGGGGCATAAATTATGTGTGATAACAAAATACAAACATCCACCAACACAGAATTGTGAAAGACAAGTGACTTCAAAGCTGTCAGTAGTCCTATGGAACGACACTGAAAAAAGAAAAGATATGCAGCAAACTCCTCTGCATGGAGTCTTTTACCACCTAGCTCTTTTTTTTTCTCCACTACTACTGGGGTCACCATTCAGGATGACTTCCACATCAGGACAACCACCTGATAATACAGCCTTTGGGTCCCTTGATGTTTTCATGCCTCATGGTTAATTCCACAGGCCAGCTCTATAATCACCCTTAAACTACTTTCAACTTCTGTGCCCCTTTCTTCTTCCCAAATGCTGCTGGAGAGAAATACACAACTCTGCTGCCTGGTTTCATTTCAATTTGTAACTACAGAGCTCAAGTGAGTCCTGAGTACTTGTCTGCAGTCAAGTACTCTCCCATCTGCCAGATGCCTCTTTCTTGATACCTTCTCTCTCCTTGTATGCTCATCATCCTTTCTCCCATACTCACTTCTTTTTTTAACTGAGAAAATGTAGGTTATTAGAAGAGATCTAAGTAATATCAAATTGGCCATTGTTTCTGTATCTGCCTTCCTTCAAGGGGTATGTTGGTCCTCCCTTCTCTAATGTAACCCCTCCACTTACACACAGGACCCTAATCTACACAAGGACTCTGCTCACGCCATTATCCCTCTCTCCCATTTGGCAATAAATTTATCGTCTCCACCACCAGCTAATCATCCCCATCCTGCATCTGTCTTTCATCTCCATTCACTTCTGCATAAGTCATTTTCTATTTAATCACTTTCAGCCTTAGAATTCCATATTTATATTTGACAGAAAACATCTGACACTCTCTTTGTATTTCTAATAGACATGTCTCGTGTCAAAATAGGTATTTTGATCTTAACCCTCTCCCAATTGCTTCCTCTTCTCCCCATTATTTTATCTCCCAGTAAAGGGTACCATCGTTTCATGCCATTGCAAAGTATAAAAGCCTAGAAGCCTGGATTGTTTCTTTACTGCCCCCAATCTAGCCAGTCTGGCCACTTTTAACTAATTTCTACAGTTACTACCATAATCTAAGCGACTGTCATGTCTTGATGGATATACTTAAGGATGATCACAACTATCATCACCAAAACCATGTTGATGCCTATTTCAGGCAATAGATTAACTTTTGAATGATAGAAATATAGTAGGGTAGGAAAAATTCATCCACTTTGTAGTAAGTAGTGGTGATCTTAAGTTATAAACAGGGTTCCTTACCTTAGGACTTACAAAGTAATCACAAAAATATTAATATTCACTGGTAGTTTCTACTATCCATCATACATAATTGACACTGTGCTTAAAGCTTAAAATAAATTATCACATTTGTTCTTTACAATCCTCTTTTAAAGTAGGGAGTTTGATCCCCAATTTAAAGCTAATGAATAAAGGCTCATAAAGAATAACTATAGCTAAGGATCCCCTAGCTAGTAAACACTACAACAAGCCATGTTCATGCTTATCATCACATCAGAGAACCTCTTGATCTCACACTTTCACCTTTTAGCACAGAAAGTTTCATAGCAATAGAAGAGACTAATAGAAATGCCGCATAACTTGTAGAGACTTTGAGAGGAGAGAGAGAGAGTCTAGCCTGAAGCTCAGAGCATCAATATCTGGTCAGTGAGAAGACTTCGTGGAGGAAGTGTTAGAGCTCAGCTTTGAAAGAAATAACAGCATGACAAAGAACTAGGCCCCAAAGTGGAACTCAAATACACACATGATAGTGTGAGCAAACCGGCAGCTCATGTAGTAGCAAGGTTAGATCAAGAAAGGTGATGAAGCAAAATCTTCCTGACCTTGAAGACAAGTGCAAGAGTTTATACATTATTCTGCAAGCAATATATTAACCAATTTTTCTGTAGTGAACAACTTTGAACTCTCAGGGCCTTGCAAAAGCAAATCTTGACTTTCATGCTCACACGGCTGCTGGTTAGCTGTGTTTCTCTTACTTTGACTGAGGTTGACTAAGTCTGGCTGGACTCCAGGCTTCCATTTCAGGATCTGGTGTGCTCCACCTGTCATCTTTCTCAGGCTCACTCTGAAGGCACAGGTACCAGGAGAATGCATTTCTCATGATGGATCACAGGCTCACATGCCCTCAAGGGGACATGTGTGATGCCTTCTAGGCTTTGGTTCCAAACTGGCCAGCACACTCTCACTTCTGTCCTATTCCATTGCTAAAACAAGTCATATGGCCAAGCCCATAGCAAGAGGCACTGAAGAATCCCAGGGCAAACTGGGAGGAATAATGAAGAGGGTACAGTAATCCACAGACAATACAGAGTACTTAAGGTATTTGAGAAGATCATCAGAAAATGCAATCATGACATAGGATAGGAGGGAGCCAGAGGAGAGATAGAATCCAAGAAATCAGATAGGAAATTACTGTAACAACTATGAAGGAGATAAGGTCCTTGACTAATGCAACTTCAGTAGAAAAAGAGATATTAGAAGGGGAAGATACAGTACAGTGGCAAGGAAAAGCTGGCACGACTTGGTGACACCCTAGATATTGGGAAAGGAGAAGTGAACTCAGCATGACTCCAAGGATCTGTTGACAGCAAGTTTAAGAAGGGGAAATAAAGTGCTGAATATTGAGGAAAGATGATGAATTTAGTTTATTGTTTTGTAATGAGTTCTGGTGCCATCTTAAACTAGCCCCCCATCCCAAATAAAACAATTAACTTAGGAAATGGGAAAAGTTTCTCTACTCCCACCTCAGGGCAAAAACCCAGGCTGTCTTGACATGCTTTGCAGTTGGCCCATGGCAGGAAGTTACTGTGTTTATATCAACTTAACCTCTAGAGATTGTGGATATGAAATAAGTGGTACATGGTAAATACTACTGTGTGCTCCCCCAGGGCTCTCTGGGCTCACACTTCCCCACCAAGGCCCCCACCACACTGCATTTAGTGGTCAATCTTCAGTTGTCTCTCAACTACACCATTTCTTTATTCACTTTGCCTCTCTGGTGCCTCCAAAGGAGGCTGCTGGGGTTTCAGGGTTACATTTTCCAGCTTACGCCATAGAGGAAGGTGGGGGAAGAAGGGAGATCTAATAGGCCCTGAGTGAACTAGCTCATTTGCCTCATTCAATAGTAATAACTATAATTTATTGCTAAGAATGTAAAACTCTGAGTTGATTTTTATTAATTTATTTTTTAATTATTTGACCTACAAATATAGCAAAGCGGCTGGGCTTGCTAAATATTCTGAAAATTGAAAATCAAATATTTAATATTTAAATTGGAAAAAAAAAGTCAGCTCTAGATAACAGCACTGTAAAGAATGAAAACAATTTTCAAAGACAGTGAAAGGAACCTGCCTCTATGCCTACCGATCACCAGGAGAAAGGAAGAGAGACAGTAAAAAGAATGGCAAAGCAACAAGAAAGCTAGGTTTATTTTTAGTGTATCTTTTCTGCAGAAGGAAATGAGGACATTTTTTTGTAACAAAGGCCATTTTATAAGAGATTGGATTGTGTCCTTTCTAAAGTTATAGAATCACTTGAGAAAAATAGTGTTGGAAGTCACTAAGAAAGTGTAATAGTGAAGATTTTTTGAAATAAAGTGCGAAAAAAGTAAAGATACATATATTAAAGTTTCTTTGAGGAATTCTCTGAGGAGAAACAATTTAAGTCACTATTACAGATAACATTAATGCCTATGTATCCTGATCCTAGAATATCATCTTAAAACGCTATCTTAAAACCTGAGTGCAAGCATACAGATGTATACATTTTTAAATATATCAGAATATTTTTTGGAGTATACTTAGTTTGCTTGCTTAAGCTAGTCAAAAGCAAAACTGTTTACTGTAATTCACATTTGTTTTTCTTAAATTAGTAATTAATTTTTAATATCCTCGAAGGTATTTTTGCTAATGAACATTTTATAATTTTTTCCTCTTATTTTGCATTCTACTTTTAACTGACAGAGGAGAAAAACAATGTGATATATGGATCAAAAGCAGAAAATAAGTAAGGTTCTTTCCTTATTTCTTATATTTTCTTTATCATCCTGAGTCTATGCTCTAATTATCATTATCAGAAATGTGTGTAAAATGCCTTCATAAGAAACCATTGAATTACTAATTTATTGCCATTTTAGCTAAAAGAGGTGAGTAATAAACCTGGCTCCTTTTACAATGAATGTGAAACTAAATAGATGGAATTTCCTGCTTAGGTAAAGGTTTGTGGGATACATAGAAATGAACAATTGAAGTGTTGTAAATTTTGTCTCTGAAACACTGAAATCTGAAGACATTCCATTTTCTTATCTTGATCCATGCTTAATAGCACTTGGCTTTCTGCCAGATGACCATGGCATTATTTACATCACTGAAACTTTGGCATGTCTGTGTGGGACTTACAACTTTTTCCCAGACTCTTATTTTTCCAATTTGCTGCTACTTGGTGACCGGGTGCTTTTTTCAACTTATAACTGCTTGGACGTGTGTCCAAGGATGGCAAAATTAAGGATAAAAACCATGCAGAATTCTGATCCCACTGCCATACCTACACGACTTAGGATATTCCATCAGCAATTAATAAAATGTTACTTATTACGTTTTTCTTTTCATGTTACATAAATATATTTAATTTTTTCAAGGATAAATAAATAACTCAAGCAACCTCAGGTATAGAGCAAATGTGTAAAACATTCAGGGTACTATACTCATGCTTCTTGTAAAGTTTAGGTTCATTGGTTTAAACCAATCTCTCTGGATTTTCTAGGATGAAGTCCCAGTATTCATCTAATCTTAATAATGCTTTTCTTCATGATTGATTAAGAATTATAAAGTCTTCAGTGACCATGGTACACTTCTTTCTTTGCTTTTAAAGCAATCCATCACTTCTTTTAAAAACTAGCCAGAATGGATTATTCCTTTTAAAGAAAAACCTACATTATGGAGTAAGACCTTCTTTTGGAAAGCACAGTGGTATATATGCAAGTCTAAGGACAGTGTCAGACCAACCCAAATACAAATCTTGATTCTACCTACGACTTGTGTGATCTTCAAAAATAAGTTCATCTGCCCTGAATTTCAGTTTCTTTATTTGTCAAATTGGGATAATAGCTCACTTGAAAGTTTATTACTAGACTTAATGACATTTGTGAAGTACCTTCCATACTGTGCGCTCCCAACTATGCATTTTCTCTTCTTTTTTATTCTTATAAAAAAATCACTCCCAATAACGAGGTTGCCCTTCTGCACATGTGGCACACTGTCTTTCTCACATGATTCTCGTGGAAATCCTCAACTTAAGTCTGTATAAATGAATAACAAACTTGGTTTTTAATTGGACCACATTGAGTTTTATGCCTGGGAAATTTATTTTAAAATAAACTGTATAACATTTCTATAAAAACATAAAAATTTTAAATCACTCTTGGCAATAAAAATACTTTATCCCTCAAGCTGGTGCAAAACACTGGTTGAAATAGATCATCTTTCTTCAAGTCTTCCTAGAGTGAAAATAGTAGACAAACATTTGTGACATGGGAAAATTTCTCAAACATTGTATTTCAGTTTCCTTATCTGTAAAATATTTTTAAAAATCCTTATCTGTAAAAAATAAAAATAGTACCTTATCTCATAAGGTTTTATGAAGATTAAATATGATAAAGAACAAAAACTGCTGGCACATTCAAAGTTAACTTTTTTTGTTGCTGTTACCATCATCATCTTCATCACTGTCTGATTGGTTAGAATCCAGGCTCTAGGAAAGTTTATCAACACTCTGAACTTCCCTTCTCTTATCTCCAAATAGAAGGAATAATTGAATCACAGGCTTATACAGCACTTAACACAATACTGGGCAAACAATAAGCACTGCAGGGGCGCCAGGATGGCTCAGTTGTTTAAGCATCTGACTCGGCTTTTACTCAGGTCATGATCTCAGGGTTGTGAGTTAGAGCCCTGCATCAGGCTCCACACTGGGCATGGAGTCTGCTTAAGATTCTCTCTCTCCTGTTGCCCTTCCTTCCCGACTTGTGTCCTTTCTCTCCGTCTTTCAAAACAAAACAAAATAAAATAGAATAAGCTCTCAAAAATATTATTTATATTATTGTAAATATTCCAGACACATCCCCTACATGAAATATGTTATAGAACAGAATTTTATGTTGATTTGGGCTTGTATCGCTTTATGTTCCCTCAAACTGTTCCTCACCAGTTCTTCCTTGAAAGAGACTGCTCCCATATTATATCTGATTAGGAGACGTTCCCATTCACCCATGTTGGTTCCCAACCTCCAGTTTCAAGTGCTTGAATCCATAACTGCAGTATCCCTACTACATTCCCACCCCCAGCTCACACTCAGCCACTCACACCCAACCCTGCAACAGTATTATTTTCTGGCAGATTCTCAAGGCACTGTTTTCATTGTAAAGTGCTTGCACATGTCTTTTCATTAACTTATTCCTAGGGATTTCCTAGGCTACTCAATGTATCCATTTTTTCTTCAGTAAATTTTGGTAGTTTATGTCTCTCAAGGAATTTGTCCACTTCATCTGTTATTTGAATTTATTGGTACAGAATTTTTTATATTATTTCCCTTGTTAGCCTTTTAGTAGGTCTAAAAACTGTAGCATTGAAATTTTTCTCATTCCTGATGTTTAAAATTTGTGTCTTGTCTCTTTTTTTTCCTCCTTGATCAGTTTAACTAGAAGTTTGTCAATTTTGGAAATATTTTCAAGTAACCAGTTTTGGATATCTTTGGTTTTCTGTGATGTTTTTCTGTTTTTATTCCATTAACTGTGGTTATGATTCTTATTATTTCTTTGTTCTACTTATTAGGTTTAATTTACTTTTCTTCTAGATGCTTAAGGTGGAAGGAATCTTAAATCAATGTTTTGAGACCTTTTACTTCTATAATATTAAGGCATTTAGTATGATAAATTTTGCCAAAAATATTCCTTTAAATATATCTTCTGTTTTTATTTTCATTCAATTCAGAATATTTTTCATATATATTTTGATTTTTGCCTTCAATGAATGTGAAGTATGTTATTGTGCTATCTTGTTTCCATATATTTGGGAAATTTCCAGAGATATTTCTGCTATCATTCTGAATTATCTATTTCTCCTGTGAATTTATATATTTCTCCTTATATTTCTATTAATTGTTGCTTCTACATTTTTAATCTCCATTATTCAGTACATAAAATGACACACTTTTCTTTGTGATACAAACTTCTTGATCCTTGGTACACCTGGGTAGCTCAGTGGTTGAGCATCTGCCTTCAGCTCAGATCATGATCTTGGGATCCTGGGATCGAGTTCTGCAATGAGCTTCCCACAGGGAGCCTGCTTCTCCTTCTGCCTGTCTGTCTGTCTGTCTCTCTCTCTCTCTCTCTGTCTCTCATGAATAAAATAAATAAAAGCTTTAAAAAAAACCCCAAACAAAAAAACTTCTATATCCTTGCTAATATCCTTTGCTGTGTTATCCACTTTGATGAAATACCCACTCCAGTATTCTTTTGATTAATTTTAGCATCTCATATCTCTACCATGCTTTTCCTTTTTAACCTATTTGTATCTTTATTATTAAAGTGTTTCTTGTAGGGAGCATAATATTAAGTCTTACTTGTTAATCTAATGACTTTGTCTTTTAGTAGGACAATTTAAACTATTTGCATTAATGTGGTGGGTATGGATAATTTATCATTTTGATCTTTGTTTTCTATTTTTCCCATCCATTCTTTGTTGCCCATTTCTTCTTTTTTTGTGCTTTCTTTTGGGATTAATATGTAATTAATAACATATACTACATATTATGGAATATATAATAATACATAAAGATATAACTATAACATATAGATTTAGTAACATATAAGAATACTTATATTTTACATGTTAATACATATTCGTATGTAATATCCCAGTCAGCCACATGATCATCTACAAGAATAAACAACCAGTACACTTACAATGATTCTATAACCATGCAACTATTCTGGTTTTCACTTTCAGTATAATACTCAATAAATTGTATGGGTTATTCAAGACTTTATTATAAAATAGACTTTTCTTGGATAACTTTGCCCAAATGCAGGCTAATGTAAGTGCTCTGACTACATTCAAGGTAGACAAGGCAAAGCTATAATGTTTGGTGGGTGAGGTGTATTAAATGCATTTTTGACTTTCAATTTTTTCAATATATGATGATTTTTTTTTTTTTTGTGATGTAACTCCATGATGAGTAAAGGAAGATCTGTAGATATCATTTAACCAAATATCTGGGAAGTGTGGCATAGCAAAATTGACATATAAAATTAGCCATCACAGACTCTATTTTAACTCTTTTGTTGGCTAATTAGTAACAAGTCTTACTTTTTTATTTTAGTGATTGCCTTAGGATTCACAATAAGCCTCTTCAACTTTTTGACCATCTCCTTTCAAGTTAATATTATGTCATTTTACTTATAGTGCTAGACCTTTAATACTTTCAGGATGCTTGGGTGGTTTGGTTGGTTAGGCATCTGATTCTTGATTTTGGCTCAGACCATGATCTCAGAGTCATAAGATGAAGCCCTATGTTGGGCTCTGTGCTCAGTGACGAGTCTGCTTAAAATTCTCTCTCTTCCTCTTCCTCCCCTTGCTTGCTCTTGCGCTCTCTCTCTCTCTCTCTGTAAAACAAATAAAGGTTTAAAATAGTATACTTCTATGACTCTTCTGATATCTGTGCTGTTATTGTCATACATTTTACCTTTATATATGTTGTTGCACCCATATATTATTATTACATGTTAGTCAACTAACTTTTAATGAATTTTATTTAGTTGATAAGAAAATAATCTTGGGCAGTTACCATTTTTAATGCTCTTCATTCCTTTGTGTTGATCCATATTGCCATCTGACATTTGCTTATTTCTGTAACGGGACTTCCTCCAACATTTCTACAGCGCTGGTCTTCCAGTGATAAGTTCTTTCAGATTTTTATGGCTGCAAAAGGCATTACTTTACCTTCATTTTTGAAAGGTATTTTTTGCTGGGTATAGAATCTTAGGTTGATAGTTTGGGTTTTTTTTCTTTTCTTTGTCTTTTAATACTTTATTTTTTTCCTTTTTTTTTTAAATGTATTTTTTTATTGGAGTTCAATTTGCCAACATATAGCATAACACCCAGTGCTCATCCCCTCAAGTGCCCCCCTCAGTGCCCGTCACCCAGTCACCCCATTCCCCCACCCACCTCGCTTTCCACTATCACTTGTTCTGTTTCCCAGAGTTAGGTGTCTCTCATGTTCTGTCACCATCACTGATATTTCCCACTCATTTTCTCTCCTTTCCCATTTATTCCCTTTCACAATTTTTTATATTCCCCAAATGAATGAGACCATATAATGTTTGTCCTTCGACTGACTTACTTCACTCAGCATAATACTCTCCAGTTCCACCAACGTTGAAGCAAATGGTGATAATTGTCGTTTCTAATGGCTGAGTAATATTCCATTGTATATATAGATCACATATTCTTTATCCATTCATCTTTTGATGGACACTGAGGCTCCTTCCACAGTTTGGATATTGTGGACATTGCTGCTATAAACATTGGGGTACAGATGTCCTGACATTTCACCGCATCTGTATCTTTGCAGTAATGCAATTGGGCAGTTCTATTTTTAACTCTTTGAGGAACCTCCACACAGTTTTCCAGAGTGGCTGCACCAGTTCACATTCCCATCAACAGTGCAAGAGGGTTCCCCTTTCTCCACATCCTCTCCAACATTTGTTATTTCCTGTCTTGTTAATGTTCACCATTCTCACTGGTGTAAGGTGGTATCTCATTGTGGTTTTGATTTGTATTTCCCTGATGTCAAGTGATGTGGAGCATTTTCTCATGTGCTTGTTGGCCATGTGTATGTCTTCTTTGTGAAATTTCTGTTCATTTCTTGTGCCCATTTCATGATTGGATTGTTTATTTCTTTGCTGTTGAGTTTAATAAGTTCTTTATAGATCTTGGATACTAGTCCTTTATCTGATATGTCATTTGCAATTATCTTCTCCGGTTCTGTGGTTTGCCTTTTAGTTTTGTTGACTGTTTCTTTTGCTCAGCAGAAGCTTTTTATCTTGATTAAGTCCCAATAGTTCATTTTTGCTTTTGTTTTCCTTGCCTTTATAGATGTATCCTGCAAGAAGTTGCTGTGGCCAAGTTCAAAAAGGGTGTTGCCTGTGTTCTCTTCTAGGATTTTGATGGATTCTTGTCTCACATTTAGATCTTTCATCCATTTTGAGTTTATCTTGGTATGGTGTAAGAAAGTGGTCCTGTTTCATTCTTCTACATGAGGCTGTCCAGTTTCCCCAACACCATTTGTTGAAGAGACTGTCCTTTTTCCAGTGGATAGGCTTTCCTGCTTTGTCAAATATTAGTTGACCATAGAGTTGGGGGGCCATTTCTGGATTCTCTATTCTGTCGCATTGATCTATGTGTCTGTTTTTGTGCCAGTACCACACTGTTTTGATGACCACAGCTTTGTAGTACAACCTGAAATCTGGCATTGTGATGCCCCCAGCTCTGGTTTTCTTTTTCAATATTCCCCTGGCTATTCGGGGTCTTTTTTGTTTCCACACAAATCTTAAGATTATTTGTTCCAACTCTCTGAAGAAAGTCCATGGTATTTTGATAGGGATTGCAGTAAATGTGTAAATTGCCTGGGTAGCATAGACATTTTCACAATATTAACTCTTCCAATCCATGAGCATGGAATATTTTTCCATCTCTTTGTGTCTTCCTCAATTTCTTTCAGAAGTGTTCTATAGTTTTTAGGGTATAGATCCTTTACCGCTTTGGTTAGGTTTATTCCTCAGTATCTTATGCTTTTCGGTGCAATTGTAAATGAGACTGACTCCTTAATTTCTCTTTCTTCAGTCTCATTGTTAGTGTATAGAAATGCCACTGATTTCTGGGCATTCATTTTGTATCCTGCCACATTGCTGCATTGCTGTATGAGTTCTAGCAATCTTGGGGTGGAGTCTCATGGGTTTCCTATGCACAGTATCATGTCATCTGCAAAGAGGGAGAGTTTGACTTCTTCTTTGCCAATTTGAATGCCTTTTATTTCTTTTTGTTGTTTGATTGCTGAGGCTAGGACTTCTAGTACTATGTTGAATAGCAGTGGGAGAGTGGACATCCCTCTCTTATTCCTGATCTTAGGGGAAAAGCTCCCAGAGTTTTCCTATTGAGAATGATATTTGCTGTGAGCTTTTCATAGATGGCTTTTAAGATGCTGAGGAATGTTCCCTCTATCACTACACTCTGAAGAGTTTTGATCAGGAATGGATGCTGTATTTTGTCAAATGCTTCCTCTGTATCTATTGAGAGCATCATATGGTCTTGTTTTTTCTCTTGTTGATATGATCTAACACATTGATTGTTTTATGAGTGTTGAACCACCCTTGCATCCAGGGGATAAATACCACTTGGTGTTGGTGAATAATCTTCTTAATGTATTGTTGGATCCTATTGGCTAGTATCTTGTTGAGAATTTTTGCATCTATGTTCATCAGGGATATTGGCCTATAATTTTCCATTTTGGTGGGATCTTTGTCTGTTTTTGGAATTAAGGTGATGCTGGCCCAATAAAATGAGTTTGGAAGTATTCCATCCCTTTCTATCTTTTGGAACAGCTTTGATAGGATAGGTATTGATTCTTCTTTAAACGTTTGATAGAATTCCCCTGGGAAGCCATCTGTCCCTGGACTTTTGTGTCTTGGGAAGGTTTTTGATGACTGCTTCAATTTCCTCCCTGGTTATTGGCCTGTTCAGGTTTTCTATTTCTTCTTGTTCCAGTGTTGGTAGTTTGTGGTTTTCGAGATATGCATCCATTTCTTCTAGATTGCCTAATTTATTGGTACATAACTGCTCATGTTATAAAAATCATTTGTATTTCCTTGGTATTGGTTGTGATCTCTCCTTTTTCATTTGTGATTTTATCAATTTGAGTCTTTTCTCTTTTGTTTTTAATAAGGCTGGCTAATGGTTTATCTATCTTATTAATTCTTTCAAAGAACCAACTTCTGGTTTTGTTGATCTATTCCACAGTTCTGGTTTCTATTTCATTGAGTTCTGCTCGAATCTTTCTTAACTCTCTTCTGCTTGGTGTAGGTTTTATTTGCTGTTCTTTCTCCAGTTCCTTTACGTGAAAGGTTAGCTTGTGTATTTGAGTTTTTTTCAATTTTTTGAGAGATGCTTGCATTACAGCAAGCATGTAATTTCCCTCTCAGGACTGCTTTTGCTGCATCCCAAAGATTTTTAAGGGTTGTATCTTCATTCTCATTAGTTTGCATGAATCTTTTTAATTCTTCTCTAATTTCTTGGTTGACCCTTTCATCTTTTAGCAGGATGCTCTTTAACCTCCACGTGTTTGAATTTCTTCCAAATTTCTTCTGTGATTTAGTTCTAGTTTCAAAGTATTACGGTCTGAAAATATGCAGGGGACAATCCCAATTTTTGGTATCAGTTAAGACCTGATTTATGACCCAGTATGTGGTCTATTCTGGAGAAAGTTCCATGTGCACTTGAGAAGAATGTGTATTCAGTTGCATTTGGATGTAAAGTTCTGTAAATATCTGTGAAATCCATCTGTGTATCATTTAAAGCTCTTGTTTCTTTGGAAATGGTGTGTTTTGAAGATCTGTCATTTACAGAGAGTGCTGTGATGAAGTCTCCCAGTATTAGTGTATTATTATCTAAGTATGTCTTTACTTTGGCTATTAATTGATTGATATACTTGGCAGCTCCCAAATTAGGGGCATAAATATTCATGATGGTTAGGTCTTCTTGTTGGATAGATCCTTTAAGTATGATGTAGTGTCCCACTTCATCTCTTACTACAGCCTTTGGGATAAACTTTATCTGATATGAGGATGGCTACCCCTGCTTTCTTTTGAGGACCATTTGAATGGTAAATGGTTCTCCAACCTTTTATTGTCAGGCTATAGGTGTCCTTAGATCTAAAATGAGTCTCTTGTAGACACCAAATAGATGGGTCTTGCTTTTTTATCCAGTCTGAAACCCTGCATCTCTTGATGGGATCATTAAGCCCATTCACATTCAGAGTTACTATTGAAAGATATGAATTGTGTCATTATAATACCTATTTGGTCCCTGTTTTTGTGGATTGTTTCTTTGGGCATCCTCTTCCTTTTAGAGTCCCCCTTAATATTTCTTGCAGAGCTGGTTAGGTGGTCACATATTCCTTCAGTTTCTGCCTATCTTGGAAGCTCTTTATCTCTCCTTCTATTCTGAATGAAAGCCTTGCTGGATAAAGTATTCTTGGCTGCACGTTCTTCTCATTAGGACCCATTTAGGTCTCTGTGGAGAGATCTGCTTTTAATCTCGTATTTCTCCCCATATAGGTTAGGGATCTCTTGTCTCTTGCTGCTTTAAGGATTTTCTCTTTATCTTCTCCCTGAGGCCCCAAAGGACGGGCTCCGGCCCTTTACCAAGCTTGGCCTGTGGTGTGCAGCCCACTCTCCCCCAGGCACCCCTCGTCTATTAGTGACCCCAGGAGACTGGAGGCTCCACTGCCCCTCTGGGGTTCCCCCAAGTTCCCTGCCAAGCAACTTTCCCTCTGGGAAGAATCTGGTGCAGATTGTTAAAGTTCCTGCTTCTCTGGAGCTGGGCTCTCCCGTCCCAGAGGCATTCGCCGGGGGCCTTAGCCCGGCTCCTCGTGGGGCCCCTCCCTCACTGGATTCTTTTTTTTTTTTTTTCCACCTTCTTATGTTAGAAGTACAAACTCTTCTTTCTGTAGCATTCCAGCTGTTCTCTCTTTAAATCTCAGGTCGAATTAGTAGGTTTTCGGGATGATTTGGAAGTTATCTAGGTGAGTTGGTGGGGCCAGGTGACTTGGGGACCCTACTCCTCAGCCACCTTGCCCCGCTCCTCTTCTAATACTTTAATATTGTTTCTTCGGTATCTTAACTTTCATTGTGTCTGACAAATCCCTCTAAGTCTTACCTTTGTCCTCTATATGGAATGCAGCTTTTTTCTCTGCCTGCTTATAAGATTTTATCTTTATCATTACTTTTGAGAATTCTTCCTCTGATGTACTTTGGTGGAATTTTCTTCATTTTCCTGTGCTTATGGGTTTATTAGTCTTTTTCAAGGGTGAGTTTATAGTTCATCAAATTTGGAAAGTTCTAACCATTATTTCTTCAAAATTTCTTGCTCCCCCTTGCCTGTGGGGGCTCCAGTTACACTTACATGAGGATGCTTACAGGTATCCCACAGATCACTGATGCTCTGCTCTTCTTAATTATCTTTTCTCTCTGTGCTTCATTTTGGAAATCTTTTTCTACATCTTCAAGACCGTTTTTTTTTTATTCTGCATTATCTAATCAGACCTTAACACTAAATAGTGTATTTACATCTCACACATTGTAGTTTCCATCTCTGAAAGTTTAATATCTAGCTTTATAACAATCTTCCATGTTTCTAATTAATTATTATAATAACTTTTAATGTCTTTGTCTGCTAATTTTCACACCTATGTCAGTCTTCAATCAGTTTCAGTTGACTGCCTGGTGAATTTTACCTTGTTGGACACTGAATATTTTTGTATACCTGTAAGTGTTCTTGAGCTTTGTTTTGGGACACTGTTAAGTTATTTGGAAAGCATTTGATCTTATAAGACCTTAATATTACGATTTGTTGGGTGGGAATAAACAGTCTCAGTTTGGGATAAACTGAGGAAACCCATCAGTGAGGAAAAATCCTCCTGAGTGTTCTTCTAAATACCCTGTGAATAGAGTTTTCCACTTTGGCTGGAAAATCATGTCTCAATTTTTAAAATTTGTGTTTACTTGATTTTCTTTATATCTTACTTCATACTTTTGAAAATAAAACCTACTTGAGTAAGGCAAAACTATCAACATAGTTGGATTAAGGTCCCTAGGAGATGATCATCTGTTTAGATATTCTGTATTACAGAATGGGAATGGATAATAACCTTTGCTAGAAAAGCCAGATCAGAGCAGTACATTTTAATGCAGTAAATTGTGAATCTTCAGCATGAGTTCTTATGTCAGCATTTTGTGCATCATTTTGATCATCTGAAGGTAATTCACTAAAACATTCCTTAGAAAAAGATCATATGAAAAATATTCCCTAATGTCTTGGATGTAAAATTCATAGATCATATTTTCTTAATCATCATAAGGTAGTGTGTTAAAAATCCATGACAATTTTATTTCCCTAAGTCACTTCGTGTATTTTTTCCTGATGCTCAATAATTTTATCAACCAATGTTTTGGTGATACTCATTATATTAGCTACTTTCTCTTTAGCAGCTTCAAGCAACAAATATTTATTATCTCACAGTTTTTATGAGCCAATAATCCAAGTTTGATGGAGTGCCTCTGACTCAGGAGCATTAACAAGGCTGTAACCTAGGTGTTGTTGGGCTGTGGTCATTCTAGTAATTGACTACGAAGAATCTGCTTCCCAGGCACTCACACAGCTATGAATCTCAGAAAACCCAAAATTCAGTTCATTTCCTTGGTTATTGGCAGGTCTCAGTTACTCACAGATTCTTGACTGAAGACATTGATTCCTTGCTGAAATAGACCCCTACATAGGACTATGTATAACATGGCAGCTTGCTACCCCCTCAGAAAGATTGGGAGTAGAGAGGGAAGGAGACAGAGACAGAGAGAGACAGAGAGGGCAAGATGGAAGTTCTATTATTTTTATAACCTAATCTTGGGGGGCTATAATATACTCATTGGGAGTGACTCCCTGGATCCAGCCCACACTTGGAGGGTGAACACACTAGCATGTGAATACTAGGAAATGGGGATCACTGGGAGACATTTTAGAGGCTACTTATTGCAGCCATTGTGTTGATTTTTCTAGGAACTATAGTAAGCTCTTTCAGTAATTAGTTTCAAGACATCTTTTACTTTAAAAAATTTATTTTCTTTTTTTAAAGATTTTATTTATTTATTCATGAGAGACACACACACAGAGGGAGAGAGAGAGAGAGAGAGAGAGAAGCAGAGAGAGAAACAGGCTCCATGCAGGGAGCCCAACAAGGGACTTGATCCCGGGTCTCTAGGATCATGCCCTGGGCTGAAATCAGCACTAAACCACTGAGCCATCTGGGCTGCCCAAGAAATTTCTTATTATAATTTTTAGAATGTAAAGATTTTTTTCTGTTCAGTTGCTTTTCTTTTTTCTTTTTTTCCTGTGATGGGAATATATACTCTCACATAAAGAAAATTGAAAATCATAAACAGAAATTGAAAAATAACTGCTCATTGGTGAATAAGTAAAGTCCATTTTCACATTTGTTGTTCTAACTTCAAAAAGAGAGATTTAGTTATAACACAGGAAGGATAAGATTGATTTTATTTATTGGCCTTTACACAGTATATGGGGATGGTCACTTCAAAAGAGGGTCAGCTGGCATGTGTGGGTGCTGAGATTTCTGAGCAAGTATTGCATGAAATACTTTACTTTTAAAGTGACAATGAAATAATCTGAGCCAAAGGCAACCATTATTTATTCTTCAGTCATATACTAATAATGGATGATGAAGATGAAGATGTTTGTGAAAAATAATAATGGCAAAAAAGAAGTTAAATGTCTATTTTCCCCATGATTTTCAAAGCTATCTTAAACCTATGAACAGCTGAATGTTCAATATTTTTAACTTAAGGAAAATTTAGGGAGAATATTTAGACATTTAAATAAAATAGCTTGAAATGTTGTGAATATTCTTTTTCTATTTACTTTATTACCAGACCAATTTAATGTTGGAAGGTAAAAATTCATTTTCTGTCTTTTCTTTATGGCAATGCAGGTTCATATCTAAAACCCATTGAATGACACTAAAGAACAACTATAATAAAGTTATATAAACCTGATTATCTTTCATCCAGAAAATATAGCTCTTAGTACTCCCAACTTTGTGTTAGTAATAGCAATTAATGAGGTAGAAAGTCAAGCTGATTCTAGAATCTTTTGCCTAAGGAGTGGTTATCCTAAGCACTGGATCTCAAGGCACAAATGATCTACTTAAGAAATTCTAATTTTCTTAACAAAGTAATAACTTTCTTGGTCATGCATGAAGCCATATTAAAGATGAAATATAAGGGTACCAAACTAAATTATATTCATCATATTTTTAAATGAGAGCCTACATATGTATTTTTCCTTATCCTTTTATTTGTTTAATTGCATATTAAGAGAATGCTTATAATTAAAGCTGAGCTTAAAGGGGAAAAAAGGATGAGAGGTTCGTGTATTTTCCTTCAATTGAATCATTTTGGATAGTAAGTAATGGATACAAGTGTGCTCCATACAAAATATATACTCATTTCCGAGTCTCCGTGTGGCTATATTTCCCATTTTTTAAATCTTTTCTCTTCTTTTTTTCCTCTGTTAGAATGTATTCAAAGTACTTCTAACTGACTAGACCAAAAGAAACGCTCATGTAAAATGAGAGCCTCACATCCCCCCACCCTCAACTCTACTCCTGCCCTTTTAACGAACAAACACCTACTTGGATTTTATGCCCTAAGTTTTCAGATTCTCTCTCCTGACATAAATGTCAGCCTTAGTTCATTACATTTACTTAGAAAATAACAAGTGTTTGATTCATATTTGTTTCTAGAGAACATCTAATCATTAGGTTTGTGGCTTTAGAGCTCTAATAAATATACTAATTGCACCAGATATTTTTGGTAGACATTTTATAAACATTTTTGCAGTTATGCAATGTTAAACAAGTTGTTCATTTTGTCTGGTATTTGGTAACATGCATTTATAGACAGTTGCTAACTCATACTCTATTTTGTGGTATAGAATTTAATTTCTTTTTGACATGACAGCAAATCCTATCTGGCTTTTTGTTTAATATTCATGGCTTTCTACACTGGTTTTTAATTTTTTAACTGGGAATTTGTTCACACATAACAAAATTATATTCTATAAGTTCACAAATTTCTTCCTGTACTTATTGCAAGGCTCTAATAAAAATATAACTATTAGTTGAAACTTAAATAATTTCAAAATTTTTTCTATCTTTTGTTAAAAATAGCAGTTAATTTCTTAGGTTATTAAATAAAAAAGTTACCATAATCAGTGTACAGCATAAATGTAGACTTCTATATCCATCATCTCCCAGAAGACACTCTGTAATGGAGACTACATAGATATAGTTCCTTCAACGAGAACCATAAAGCTGAATCTGTACTTAGGATGTTATTCTTTCCTGATGAGTGTTTGAAGCAATAAAGAGGGACATTTGGTTCTTGATAACTGGAAAAAAAAAAAAAGCTGTCTGGTTTTCTAAATTTAGTTTGCTTCTGCACTACTATGGTGTATGTGTAATACAATAATGTAGTAGTTTATGCATACTTCATGCACAAGGATATTTTATGTTTTAAATCCAGTGATTTATGACAAATGCACCTTTGATATTTATAGCCAACTCAGTGCTTTATGCTTGGCTAGTTACCCGATATCTTTTTCCCCCTAGTGCTTTATGAACTGTAGTAATTGTTAAAGTTACACTAAAATCATTCTAGTTTCAGCAAAATCATAAAGGAAATCTGACACATTTAATAACCACCAAATATTTTAACAAAAAAAAACTTACCAAAGATCTGTCACTTCACTAATGCGTCTGTTAAGATATTTTTTTAAAGATTTTATTTATTTATTTATTTATTTATTTATTTATTTATTTGAGACACAGAGAGAGAGGTAGAGACATAGGCAGAGGGAGAAGCAGGCTCCTTCCAGAAAGTCTGATGCAGAACTCGATCCCAGACCCCAGGATCATGCCCTGATTGAAGACAGGCCCTCAACCACTGAGCCACCCAGGTGCCCCTGTTAAGATATTTTTAAATGAAATATGGCAATCTGTATATATGTATACTCTTTAAAATTTACAGAGCAAAAGTAGAAGAAAATATGCCAGATGATGTCATGAACCTGGAGCAGGATACAAGAGCCACACTGAAAGGAGTGGGACAGACCATCAAAACAATGAAGAGAGAACAGCAAAAATGAAACTCAATGCTTCTCCAACAATTCCTTAAAAACAAACTAAAAACTTTATTGGGAAAGCTGAGTTACAACTAAAAGTGTACAAAGGGATTTAAAGAAGAGATAAAGTGGAGTTTGAAAAAAATTATAATCTATTTGAAGACATAAGTATAGTACAGGACATGACTAGAAGAAATGTACACTGTAAATAAACAAATGAAAGATAATACCAACAAATGAAAATAGGAGCTTTATGTAAAAAAAAAAAAAATAACTGAATTTGAAAATGGTAAAATGGTCTGGTAAAACTTACTGGGGGAGATACATTTTTGACCTAGACATTGAGAAATGTGTGGAAATGTATTGATAAGGAGAAAGTTTGGAATTTTATGGGCAAGAAGACATAATAAATATAATGTAATTGGCATGGGGATTATTAATCTACATTTAGGATATTAAACATGTATTTATACATCACAATTATTCTGTGCTTTAGCATTTTAAGCTTTTCCTAAGGGATATGAGTATAATTAATAATAAACAGGATCTACATGGCCTACCATGACGGAGCCTGTGGTTTAGTGAAAGAAAAAGACCAATGAACAAATGTGTTAGTTTTCTCTAGCTGCTCTAACAGATTACAGATTAATTTAGCAGCTTAAAACAACCTGAATCTTACAATATGTGGAGGTCAAAAATCCAAAATGGTCTTTATGGGGCTAAAATCAACATGTCTACAAAACTATTTCTTTTGTAGTATCTTCATCTCTCTCTCACTCTGTCTCTCTCTTTCCTTGTCTCCCATTTCCATTGTCAAATCTCTTTCTCAGACACTTTTGTGATTACATGGAACACACCTGATTAATGGAAGATAGCCTTCCCAGCTTAAGATCCTTAACTTACTTCTACAAAATCCCTTTTGACATATAAATTAATACATTCACAGATTTTGGCAATTAGGACATGGTTATCTTGGAGGTAGGGCATTATTCTACCTACCACAACCAACAGTTATAATAAACTGTGGTAGGCATGAGCACAGAGGGAGTGAAAGTACAATGGGAATTCATGGGATGACCACCTATGTATTAAGAACAATGAATAAAATATATGGAAGTTATACATTATTTATAACAACCAGAGTGGACTTCTTGAGCAATTCAATAACATAAAGAAATAAAAATGAAGCAAACTATTATAAGAGTTAAGTATAGGATTCATTAGAATTTTGTTAGTGTCCACTGGAGTAGTTCAGATATGAGACAAGGTAAGCTTGCATGAGGACATTCAAAATGGAAATTTAGAAGATGAGATCAGGTCTACTGGTATTGTCTATGTGAGTGATGAGGGAACTCTACACAGTGGTGTGAAGAGTTGGTGGTGAGATTATTCCACTAGGGAAGGTGTAAAGTAACCTATTGGATGTATGGCACTATAATCAGAGTGAGAAACTGACCCAGGCTAGGTAAAATTGAAAGTCAGCTATATTCAATTGGTAATGAAAGCATGAGCCTGGAAGAGTTCCCCAAAGGAATGCAAGTAGTAAGAAAAGCAATGAGAGCCAAGGCCTTCCTTGAAATTTTGAGGATATCAGAGTTAACCTCGAGGAAAAAGAAAATCGAAAAATAGGCAGTTCTTAAGAAACCCGAACTTTCTCTAGAATATAAAAATATTTATATTTATATAAAAAATCCAGGTTTAAGAATTGAATGTGTCTATGTTTACCAAAAGATTTATAACGTCTTTAATGTTGGCCACACTTTAAAATGTTCAATCAAATGCAGAACTTTGTTGTAATTGCAATTTTACTCTCTGCTCAACTCTTTAAAAAGAAGTAAAATGTGTTAGAAAAAGTTTTAGGGATCCCTGGGTGTCTCAGCGGTTCAGTGCCTGCCTTTGGCCAGGGCGTGCTCCTGGAGTCCCCGGATCGAGTCCCATGTCCGGCTCCCGGCATGGAGCCTGCTTCTCCCTCTGCCTGTGTCTCTGCCTCTCTCTCTCTGTCTATCATGAATAAATAAATAAAATCTTTTTTAAAAAAGTTTCATGTTGTTTGAGGAAATAATATCTGTATTAAGATAATAAGCAACAAAATCATTTCCTTCTATAATGATAGACAACCTATAAGGTAAAATAATAGTCCAACTTGGATAGAATTTCTTATTTACATCTTAATTCAAGGATACTATATGATTACTACTCCTATACTCTTAAAACAGAGACAAAAACTGAATAAGAACTTAATATTCTTTAGTTCCTTTTGAAGGAAAAAATTCCTTCAAAACATGATGGAGGCTTTTTAAATTAAGTGTATGGTTATCTACATACCTTTCTGGCTGTATTTGTGGAAATTAGATTACACTTTTGACAAAAGCCAAATTGAAATGAAAGTGTGCCCTTTTAAGGTTTTGAACAGACAGTGTTTTAGACTCAAAAAAAAAAAAAAGCTTGGGAATATCTCAGGTAGAATTAATATTTTGATCCAAGAAAGAAGTGTGTGTGTGTGTTTGTGTGTGTGTAGGTAAGGCAAACAAACAACGTTTTCTGTGTGTGAATTATACGTAAAATAAAAGATAGGTATAGTGCAATGTATAATTATATAAATAATACACAATCCCTGCCCTCTTGTCTATTATTATCTTATTGACATGAATATGTGAAATAATTTCAAGTAAATATATTTTAGAGTACAAAACTATGATTCTAATAAGCTCTGGATCTATCACTAAATACTGTACTGACTTCTGGATCACAGAACTACTATCCATTAGATACACACTACACTACACTCCAGGCACTATCAAGCAATTTAACTTCATGATCTCATTTTATGTTCATAGCAGCTTTGTGAGGTCATTACTTATCTGGTTATAGGTATCAAACTTTTAAAGTACTTACTGTAGAAATATGGTTGTCAGCCTCTATCTGACCCATTCCAGCCTCACCCAAGCTTCTCTGTCTGCCCACACTTTCTGAGCACCCAGTGAGAACTCAAATTCCTATTCCTGCTAGTCTGCACCATCACTATTAAGATCACTGGCCTGTTTCTGGGACTGAATTCAGGTCTTGCCCATTGGAATTCTTCATTAGTTCATCTCACAACTTCAAAATCTATTACCTTGACTCACTCTTCAAAATAAAAAATGGTATAACCCTTACCATATCCCCACATTTAAGTCATCCTCAGTTTCCTTAGTTCTGAGAGACTGGTTGGACTTCAAATTTGGCCCATACTTCTCCCTCTCAGATTCTGTTTATGACTCTCATGTTCCTGCTGCGCCTGCCATAGCCCTTTCCAACTCCCCACTTGCCTCCATTCTGTCTATCAACAACAACAGGTCAAAGGGCCGTTTGTCAGTGTTGCCAGTCTTCCGATGTACAGAGTTTGAAAATATCCAAATATCCTCTGCTCAGTTGCACAAGTGCCAGGCAATAGCAAACAGTCAGAAAATCTGGGTTCAATCTTTGGCCCTGCTATGTAGGTGTGTGATCAAGAGTACATTCTTTGGCTTCTCAGAGTTTTGGTTTATTCAGTCCTAAACTGGGGATGATAGACTTTCTAAAGAAATAAAGCCTAAATGAGAATATAGCTTAGCTCACAGGTAGATGATAAAAAAAAAAAAAAAAAAAAGCATTCCTTCTTCTTATATCACTAGGCTGAACTTCCTTCCCTTGCCTTTGCATTTCCTCTTGGGTTCTTCATTCCAATACTTTGAATATCCAGAGCTTCTTGATCCACTTGTCTTTTATTCATTATTTGCCCAAGAATGAACAACTTTTGCTCAATGAAGTCCAGGGAAGAAATAAGCCTGACATTCTAGTTCATTGCCTGTGACTTGTCACTTGCTGGCTCATTTCTCAGCTGTTGGGCACTGTCCCCATTCTCCCTAGCCTCTCATCCATCGGATGGATCCCTTGGCCAACCTGGCCCACTTCCCATAGTCCCTTTAAATCTATTTGGCATTCCGGCAGCAGTATCCGATATACTCTTCTAGATTGTGACTTCTCTGGATCTCCATTATTATTCTGACTTTATTTCCAACTGAGGTCCCTCTTTTGCTACTGTTGCTGCAGCCTCACATGGTCCAGCACTCCAGAATGAAGCTACATTCCTTTGTGTTAAAGCTGGGTCTCCTCCAGCTTATGCTTGGCTTGCAGTGCCCAGCAGTGAACTCTTAACTCTATGCCGGGAGCTAGTGTTGATGGTGACAGGACACACACAAAAACAAGGGTGGAAATCCACAGAGACAGATTGTTTAGCTGTTGCATTAATGAAAACAAATCATCCAGTTTGGCAAAATGCCATCCTTTAAACTGAGGGAACATGTTTTCTACTCTAATGTATTTGAATTCATTATTTTTTCCAAGTATATGTTATGGCTTTTAAGACATTTTTAGGGGGAAACACATAGATAACTTTGTTTTTTTACCTTAAGCCAGTGTGTTCTACTAAATAACCATGTGCTGAATTTGCAACCAGAGAGAAGTTCTAAGAAATTCAAGTACAAGCAGACTGCTGAAGAACACAAATGCATGAAATGGAAGGGATGTACTTCAAAACAATGTTAACACAATTTCAGTGTTATTTAAAATGAGTTGAGGTTTCCATTGTTGCTGTTGCTGTTGTCTTACATTAGCTGAGATTCTTCTGGACTCGTTAGCAATGCTTGCCATGACCGTCTTAATAAAAGCCATGGAAGCAAATTTATCATTAAATTTCATAAATTTACCATTACAAAGAACAAATCTATTAAAAATCAAAAACTGGTACTGGTAGCAATAATTCTTCTGAATCATTGTCCCACCTTAATAAATTCATCCTTCAGATTTGATGTACTTTCAAATAAACATGTTATTTCTTTTAAGTTAATCTGTAGGAAGTTAAGAAGCTATATTTAAAATAAGACCTAAGATATCCATATGCCACAGTACGGAACTTTAATCCTAACACGTATGCTTTTAAGAAATTGGAATCATGCCATGAAAATCTCCTAGTAAGTTACATACTAGCACAAATCACACTTCACCAAAATTATTTCTCCTGAGTGATAGTATCCATAAGGGAATGATTATTTTTCTTTCTACCACCATATTGTTTATCTCTCAACTTTTAGTATCTACTTAGAATCCAACACTTTTGATTTAATCATTTTACATTCTCTAGAAGAATTTACTTTTGTGGAATTCTTGAGCACTTGGTCATGCCAGCCAAATATAACTTATCATTAAAAGACCATAATTAATCAGTATCTGTGTAAATATATTTTTAAAAACACATTTTAAAATTTTCACAACTTGAGGTATAGAAAAGTAGAATCGGTCTCCTTAAATGGCAAGTATAAGAGGGTTAAGAACTCTAGAAATTGTCCTGTGCCTCAGGTAAAAAGCAAATCAAACCTAAAGGAAGTTATTTTCATCCAAATGCAAGGATGTTGACAAAGTAAATCTTTCAGTCTTCTAGAACATAGCCAAATTGGAAGCTAATTTACTGCTGGTTGATGTCAGAAGCAATCTAACTTGTCCACCACAGAAACCACACAAAGAACATTATTCATAAGTGAACTACCTTGTTAAGAAGCCTTCTTCAGAGCATAATTAGGAAATACAATGTCCCAAACCAAAGCTGAAGTTTTAATAATAAAAGACAGTATATTCTCTTTATAACTTTCATGACATAAAAGTAAAATATAACACAAGAGGTCAGATGATTCCAAACTGATGTCACCTCAAAGCAGTTAAAAATAGCAAATTCTTTTTGTACATTGGAAAAAATTGACAATGTTTTCTGAATACAGTTTAGAGAGTCCCAAATGGCATCCCATTTGTGATCCACTGATTCAATCAGTAATTACACAGAATATTACCAAATAATTTTTTTTCAGAATAATTGTTGTTGTTTTTTTTTAATTTATGATAGTCACACAGAGAGAGAGAGAGACAGGCAGAGACACAGGCAGAGGGAGAAGCAGGCTCCACGCACCTGGAGCCCGACGTGGGATTCGATCCCGGGTCTCCAGGATCGCGCCCTGGGCCAAAGGCAGGCGCCAAACCGCTGCGCCACCCAAGGATCCCTTTTTTCAGAATATTGATAGATATTTGCAGTTGTGGTTTGGCAAAGATCTCCAAATAAAGGTAATATTCACTGTGTCCTGAATTTCAGTCTGGCTCTCACAAAAGTTATAGTAATGCTTTCTGAATTTTGGAAGGTGCTATCATTCCGGTACTCATTTCTCAATAACAGGAATCAAATATCTGTATTTAGTATGCCTACAACTTAATCAGAGCATTTTTTTGTTCTTAAATCCAAAATATTTTCCTAATTCTTTTTTAGATTTTATTTATTTATTTGAGAGAGAAAGGTAGAGATAGCGAGAGAGATCATGAGCAGATGGGGAGAGAGAAAAGCAGACTGCCTGGTGAGCAGGGAGCCCAAAGTGGAGCTTGATCCCAAGACCCTGGGATCATGACCTGAGCCAAAGGCAGACTCTTAACTCAGGTGTCCCATCTTAAATGTTTTCATGTTCAGACTTTTATCTATTTCCTCCTCCTGTGGTTCATAGATCCTAAAGTTTAAGAAACACAGGAACTATACTCAAATTTTAATAAGACTGATTTTAAACTGATACTCTACATGGATCTTTTTACATCGATTTGCTCATTTTATAATCACTGAAAGAATTCTGATGTTAATTCTGATCCTTAGATCTTCCTAGATATTCAGAAAGTATTGAGTTTTTACTTAATTTTTATGTTATGACAATAGTTATCATGCTGACTTTTAAACTGTTTGTATCAACTATTTTGCTCACTAAGAATCCACTCACTAAGAATCACTAAGAATTGGAATTTTAATATTTCACAAGATGAAATAGTTATATAACCCAATTCAAAAGATACAGCCTGATGTAAGGAAAGTGTTTCTTAAAAGTAATTTTACAATTCAGACAACTGGATTGAAATCCTGGGTCTTTAACCTTCTTGGGGTGTAATCTTGGGCAATTGATGGGGGAGGACATAATTTGTTTAAAGCACTCTTTAGTATTCTTAGCATCCCTTACTCACTCTAGATTAAATTCAAACTTTTAAAAAAAGTAGTGCTGAGGAACTGACTACTCCAGGTAACTCCCAGACCTGGACTCATTCATGACACCATATCTACCTTTATATATTTTTTGTTGTATACTGTTTCTCTGGGGAACAAATAAAAGGATTGGACGGATAGCTAGATTTCTAGCATTAAAAAAAGATGTTTATCACAATACAGCTCTCTTGAACACAGATTACATTTGAACAGCCCTAAATATCTGCTGCAATTGAACATGAATTGGGACTAACCCCAAGAAGCAAGACTAAAAGAAATCCTTTCAAATTTTTACTTGATACACAAGAAATCTGGCCCATCCAGAGGTAGCTAGAGAATCACTCAACAGAGCAACCTGGCACGTAGCCATGAAGCATGGAATGACTCTCTTTAATGTGCGGATTTTGCCAGAACTCTGAGCCTGACAGTTGAGTTGCTCATTGGACAATAGTTATTGATGGTCATCAAAGGATCATCAGTACTTATTCACACAAGAAGGCACATACTGGGGATCCCTGGGTGGCGCAGCGGTTTGGCGCCTGCCTTTGGCCCAGAGCGCGATCCTGGAGACCCGGGATCGAATCCCACGTCGGGCTCCCAGTGCATGGAGCCTGCTTCTCCCGCTGCCTATGTCTTTGCCTGTCTCTCTCTCTCTCTGTGTGACTATCATAGATAAATTTAAAAAAAAAATTAAATTCACATCCATAGGTCACAGTCAGAACAATCCTCAGAAAATAAATTCATGATACAGTTAAACCACAAATTATTAGGCAAAAAAATCGAAGTGTCAACATGATTTACTCATTTTATAATTACTTAGATTATTACCTGGGTTATTCTGTTCTGATATGAATAAATAAATTTACTTTGGAGATTTCCAACCTAGGAAATCCTGACAAGGGTTGATATTTGAGAGTCAACTATATAGGTAGGAAATAAGCAAAAATTCTCCTGTGAATGGCACAATCCCAGAGATTGCATGAGAGTGTCAGTCTGGTTTCCACTTTCAGGAAAAGGACTAAGAATGTATGCCAGTTACTTGAGGTAAAACAATTTACTCCTAAAATTCATTGCTTAAAAAGGCCATTTTATCATGACCGTGGATTTTGTGGGTAAGGAATTCAAACAAGGTACAGTGAAGATGGCTTACTTGTCTGTACTTCATGATGTGAGGGGACCCACCTTGGAAGCCCAATTCTAGGGGGTAACTAGATGTCTGAGTGTGAGAATATCCTGTGGTGTCTTCATTCACATATCATATGATACTGGTTTCAGCTATGAACTTAGGTAAAGCTGTCAACTGGAACGCTTTCTTGTGGCTATTTGGTCTGGATGCTCTCATAGCATGTTGATGTTGAGGTATTCAGACTCCTTACTTGGCAGCCCAACATCTCAAAAACAAGTGTCCCAGAGAACAGTGGGGAAGCTGTGCAGCTCTTTCTGACAGCTTCAAGAGTCATGCACCATAACTTTCACTGAATTCTGTTGTCACAGTCTGTCACAAATATACCCAGATTTAAGGGTATACTTAGGAATATAGGAATGTAAACATTGTCTCTCTGTGGCAAGAGTGTCAGAAAACCTGTTTATTGAAACCACCACAGACCCAAACAGGGGCCCAAGTCTGGGATACTATCAGGGATTTCAGGGCAGATCTTAACCACCATAAGCAAAAGCAAAGCAGAAAATAAAAAAGAAGTCTATGCTTTGTAAAAGACAATGTCAAAGAATAAGACAAGCCATAAACTGGGAGAAAATATTGGCAAAACATATCTTATAAAGAAATATTAATATATCTATATAAAGAAATATTTTCCAAAATATATGAAGAACTCCTAAAATGTAATAAGAAAACAAACAACTTGATTAAAAATGAGCTAAAGACTTGAACAAACACCTCACAAAAGAAGACATACAGTGGCAAATAATCACATAAAAAGATGCTATATATCATAAGTCATCAGGAAAATGCAAATTAAAACAATCATGAGATACTACTATATACTTTTAGAATGGCCAAATCTAGAGCACTGACAACACCAAATGCTGACAAGGATGTGGAGCAACAGAAACATTTGTTCATTGCTGATGGAAATGTAAAACGGTAGTGTCACTTTAGAAGACAGTTTGACAGATTCTTACAAAGCAAAACATATCCTTACCATATGATCTAGCAATTATGTTCCTTGGTATTTACTCAGAGAGGATGAAAATTTACATCCACACAAAAGCCCACACACGGATGTTTATAGCATCACAAACACCAAAACTTGGAGGCAACCAAGATGTCCTTCAGTAGATGAATGAAAAAACAAAATATAGTGCATCCAGACAATGGAATATTATTCAACACTAAAAAGAAATGGACTATCAAGCTGTGAAAAGACATGGAAGAAATTTAAATGCACAACAATAGCGAAAGAAGTCAACCTGAAATGGCTACACACTGTAAGGTTTTAACTATATAATATTCTGCAAAAGACAAAATTATGAACACAGTAAAAAGGAGAGTGGCTGCCAGGGATTGTGAGGGAGGGAAGAATGAATAGGTGGAGTGCAAAGATTTTTAGGGTAGTGCAACTACTCTGTATGATACTATACTAGCAGATACATGTCATTATACATTTGTCCAAACCCATAGGATGTACAACAGCAAAAGGGACCCCTATGTTAACTACGGACTTTGGGTGATTTTGATATGCCTGTGTAGCTTTATCAAGTGTAAGCAATGTATGACAAAGAGAAAGAGAAATCCAATTTACATATTTAATCAACAATTATTGATAAGATACATACCATGTTTCTGACAAATGTGAGACACAGAATCAACAAGGTCCCTGTTCTCAGGAATCTCTCATTTTAATGAGACATACATAAATACAAATTCAGATATATAAGATGATTAAAATTTATGATTCATGAGAAAAACATAACCTGGTTGGATACTTACATTTTCAGAATTATACTATATAGATTAACGATTTCCACTTGTAGGCAAGTCAGGAGTAAGAACACTAGAATACACTGAAATCTAAAACAGACAAGACAGACCAGATGAGTGAAACAATGGTTTTCAAGATGCTGGGTATCAGTTAACAAAGGCAGAGATATTTGAGAGAGATGAAATAAAACAATGTGAGCCCTATGATTGTATCTTGATTGTATCTGCATACTAGCTTTTTAGCTTTTTTTCTTTCTTTTTTTTTTTTTTTTTTTTTTTTTTTTTTGAGTAGGCTCCACACCCAGGGGCTTGAACCATAACCCTGAAATCAAGAACTAAGCCAAGAACAAGTCAGACACTTAACCTGCTGAGCCACCCAGGCACTCTAATCTGCTTACTATCTTGAAGGATCTTCTAGGCTGCAGTATAGGTGGAGGGAACAGAGATAAAGCCCCAGCAGACTGAGTTGGGGGACACAGAGCTAAATAAGACTCCAGGGCGATTCATGTAAATAGACTTCACATGATGGAGTACTAGAGAGTAGATATCTGCACTGAGCATTCACACAAGACTAAAAATACTGTCTGTATCAACCAGCAAGACTGGAGAAAATCTCATTTTTCATAAAGCATTGTATAGAGAATTCACAAAACCCTTGTGTCTTAGTGAAAAATAACTAGCCCCATCCAAAGTGTTGCTTGGGCCCTGCCTAACAAATCCTAAAATCAATAGCAAAAACTATCAACCTATTTCCAATAATTTGCTTTCATCCCAGAACAATGCTTAATACTATTTATAGGGATACAATATCTAGTGCCTAAATAGATAAAATTCATAAATTCTGTTACTTGATCAAAGATTATAAGGCATGCAAAGAAATAAGAAAATGCCAACCCACAATTGAAAGAAAAAAAATTCAGTTGATCAAAACTGATTCAGAACTGGCATAGATGTTATAATTAGCAGGCAAGTACGTTAAAACTATTATTATTATTGCATTCAATCTGTTCAAAAGTTAAGTAGAAACATAGGAGATTTTTTAAAGGTGCACATTATATTTTCAGATGTGAAAGCAATGTTGTGCAAGATTAAAATACATTGGGTAGGATTAAGGCCCAAGTGGACATGGAAGAATAAGAGATTATTAAACTTGAAGACATAGTCTAGGATATTTCAGAATGAAACACAGGCAGAAAAGAGAATTAAAAGAAATGAAAAGAGCATCAGCAATCTATCAAACATGTTCAGGTATAATATATGTGTAAATGGTGCCCTTAAATGAAAAGATAGAGAAAAAATTGGAAAAATAATGGTCAAAATTTTTCCAAATTTGATGAAAATTATTACTCACTGATCCAAGAAACATAAAAGGCTTCAAGCACAAAAAATATAAAGAATATTACCCCATGATGCATCATAAGCAAAATGCTCAAAAGCAGTAATAAAATCTTAAAAGCAGAGAAAAAAAGATGCAACATATAAAGGAACAAATAAATTACAACAGATTTCTCTTGGAAACAATAAAAGCAAGAAGACAGTGGCACAAAATTTTCAAGGTACTAGAAGAAAATAAACTTATAAATGTAGAATTCTATAAGCACCAAAAATGTCTTCCAAAGAAAGAAAGCAAAATAAAGACTTTATCATATATACAAAAACTGAAAGAATTTATCATCAGCAGAAGTGCACTATAAGAAAAAATTAAGGAAGTTTTTCAGGCACAGGAAAAAATGATAACAGATGGAAAATAGATCTACACAATGGAATGAAGAGCATCAGAAATGCCAAATACATGAGTACATGTGTAAGATTTTTTCCTATTCCTTAGTATTTCTAAAAGATACACTTTTCAAAAAAAAGTGTGGAGTCTATAACATTTGTATAAGTAAAGCAAATTGACAATAGTGTAGAAGAGAGGAAGGAGAGAAATGGAAATGTACTGTATTAATGTTTAATATGTGAGATGGGCATGATTATACTTTGAAAGGAGACCACTGAAGATAAATACTCTCCTCCTTAAAGCAACTGCCAATTTTTTTAAAATTTTAGCTAGTAAGCCAACAAAAAGGATAAAATAGAATCGTAAAACATATTCTATTTATCAAAAAGAAGTGGAAAAAAGAAGAAAAGGAGAATGTCTCCACTTAGGCTTAAAAAATTTAGAATGATAGTTGAACATATATGTAGCATATGATCCAACCATTCTTCTCCTAGATATTTATCCAAGACAAAGAAAGCTTATGGTCATACAAAACTACTAAAAATGATTATAGCAGCTTAATTTGCAATAGCCAAAACTTGGAAACCACCTAAGTTGTCCATCCTCAAGATGATAGGTAAGCCAGTTGCAGCATATCCATACAGGAGCAAACTGCTCAAGATAGAACGTAATGTATATGGGGCATCTGGGTGGCTCAGTAAATATTAGACTTTTAAAAAAGATTATTATTTATTTATTTATGAAAGACACAGAGAGAGGCAGAGACATAGGCAGAAGGAGAAGCAGGCTCCTAGCAAGGGAGATGTGGGACTCTATCCCAGAACCCCAGGATCATGCCCTGAGCCAAAGGCAAACGCTCAACCACTCAGCCACCCAGGCAACCCAAGAATCAGACTCTTGAGTTTGGCTTAGGTCATGAACTCAGGGTAATAAGATTGAGCTCCACCTCCAGCTCTGGATTGGCTGTGGAGCCTGCATAAAATGAATTTCCTTCTCCCTCTGCCCCTCACACCACCTCATATTTTCTCCCTTAAAAAAAAAAAAAGTAATTTGGTAGGGATTGCATTGAATGTGTAAATTGCCCTGGGTAGCATAGACACTTTCACAATATTAATTCTTCCAATCCATGAGCATGGAATATTTTTCCATCTCTTTGTGTCTTCCTCAATTTCTTTCAGAAGTGTTCTGTAGTTTTTAGGGTATAGATCCTTTACCTCTTTGGTTAGGTTTATTCCTAGCTATCTTATGGTTTGGGGTGCAATTGTAAATGAGATTGACTCCTTGGGATCCCTGGGTGGCGCAGCGGTTTGGCGCCTGCCTTTGGCCCAGGGCGCGATCCTGGAGACCTGGGATCGAATCCCACATCGGGCTCCCGGTGCATGGAGCCTGCTTCTCTCTCTGCCTCTCTCTCTCTCTCTGACTGTCATAAATAAATAAAAATTAAAAAAAAAAATTTAGAGATTGACTCCTTAATTTAACTTACTTCAGTCTCGTTGTTAGTGTATAGAAATGCCACTGATTTCTGGGCATTTATTTTGTATCCTGCCACATAGCTGCATTGCTGTATGAGTTCTAGCAATCTTGGGGTGGAGTTTTTTGGGTCTTTTATGTACAGTATTATTTCATCTGTGAAGAGGGAAAGTTTAACTTCTTCTTTGCCAATTTGAATGCTTTTTATTTCTTTTTGTTGTCTGATTGCTGAGGCTACGACTTCTAGTACTATGTTGAATAGCAGTGGTGAGAGGGGACATCCCTGTCTTGTTCCTGATCTTAGGGGAAGGCTCCCAGTGCTTCCTCATTGAGAATGATATTTGCTGTGGGCTTTTCGTAGATGGTTTTTAAGATGCTGAGGAATGTTCCCTCTATTCCTAAACTCTGAAGAGTTTTGATCAGGAATGGATGCTGTATTTTGTCAAATGCTTTCTCTGTATCTATTGAGAGATCATACAGTTCTTGTTTTTTCTCTTGTTGATATGGTCTATCAAGTTGTTTTACAAGTGTTGAACCAGCCTTGCATCCAGGGATAACTCCCACTTGGTCATGATGAATAATCTTCTTAATGTATTGTTGGATCCTATTGGCTAGTATCTTGTTGAGAATTTTTGCATCTGTGTTCATCAGGGATATTGGTCTATAATTCTCTTTTTTGGTGGGGGTCTTTATCTGGTTTTGGAATCAAGGTGATGCTGGCCTCATAAAACGAGTTTGGAAGTATTCCGTACCTTTCTATCCTTCGGAACAGCTTTAGTAGAATAAGTATCAGTTCTTCTTTAAACATTTGCTAGAATTCCCCTGGGAAGCCATCTGGCCCTGGACTTTTGTGTCTTGGGAGGTTTTTGATGACTGCTTCAATTTCCTCCCTGGTTATTGGCCTGTTCAGGTTTTCTATTTCTTCCTGTTCCAGTTTTGGTAATTTGTGGTTTTCCAGAAATGCATCCATTTCTTCTAGATTGCCTAAATTATTGGTGTATACCTGCTCATAATACGTTCTTGAAATCGTTTGTATTTCCTTGGTATTGGTTGTGATTTCTCCTCTTTCTTTCTTGATTTTATTAATTTGAGTCTTTTCTTTTTAATAAGGCTGGCTAGGGGCTTATCTGTTATGAATTCTTTCAAACAACCAACTTCTGGTTTTGTTGATCTGTTCTACAGTTCTTCTGTTCTCTATTTCATTGAGTCCTGCTTGAATCTCTATTATCACCCTTCTTCTGTAGGTTTTACTTGCTGTTCTTTATCCAACTCCTTTAGGTGTGAGTTTAGCTTGTGTATTTGAGTTTGGAACAAATAATCTTAAGATTTGTGTGGAAACAAAAAAGACCCCGAATAGCCAGGGGAATATTGAAAAAGAAAACCAGAGCTGGGGGCATCACAATGCCAGATTTCAAGCTGTACTACAAAGCTGTGATCATCAAGACAGTGTGGTACTGGAACAAAAACAGACACATAGATCAATGGAACAGAATAGAGAATCCAGAAATGGCCCCCCAACTCTATGGTCAACTAATATTTGACAAAGCAGGAAAGCCTATCCACTGGAAAAAGGACAGTCTCTTCAACAAATGGTGTTGGGGAAACTGGACAGCCTCATGTAGAAGAATGAAACAGGACCACTTTCTTATACCATACCAAGATAAACTCAAAATGGATGAAAGATCTAAATGTGAGACAAGAATCCATCAAAATCCTAGAGGAGAACACAGGCAACACCCTTTTTGAACTTGGCCACAGCAACTTCTTGCAGGATACATCTATAAAGGCAAGGAAAACAAAAGCAAAAATGAACTATTGGGACTTAATCAAGATAAAAATTTTCTGCTGAGCAAAAGAAACAGTCAACAAAACTAAAAGGCAACCCACAGAATAGGAGAAGATAATTGCAAATGACATATCAGATAAAGGGCTAATATCAAGATCTATAAAGAACTTATTAAACTCAACACCCAAGAAACAAAGAATCCAATCTTGAAATGGGCACAAGAAATGAACAGAAATTTCACCAAAGAAGACATAGACATGGCCAACAAGCACATGAAAAAATGCTCCTCATCACTTGCCATCAGGGAAATACAAATCAAAACCACAATGAGATACCACCTTACACCAGTGAGAATGTTGAACATTAACAAGACAGGAAACAACAAATGTTGGAGAGGATGTGGAGAAAGGGGAACCCTCTTGCATTGTTGGTGGGAATGTGAACTGGTGCAGCCACTCTGGAAAATTGTGTGGAGGTTCCTCAAATTGTTAAAAATAGAGTCACCCTATGACCCAGGAATTCCACTACTGGATATTTACCCCAAAGATACAGATGCAGTGAAATGTCAGGGCACCTGTATCCCAGTGTTTATAGCATCAACATCCACAATAGTCAAACTGTGGAGGGAGCCATGATGTCCTTCAACAGATGAGTGGATAAAGAAGATGTGGTCTATATATACAATGGAATATTACTCAGCTATTAGAAAGGACGAATACCCACCATTTGCTTTGACATGGTTGGAGCTGGAGGGTATTATGCTGAGTGAAGTAAGTCTATTGGAGAAGGACAATCATCATATTGTTTCACTCATACGGGGAATATAAGAAACAACAAAAGGGATTATAAGGGAAAGGAGGGAAAATGAGTGGGAAAAATTAAAGAAGGTGACAAAACATGAGAGACTCTTAACTCTGGGAAATGAACAAAGGGTAGTGGAAGGGGATGTGGGCAGGGTGACGAGGTAACTGAGTGATGGGCACTAAGGAGGACACTTGATGAGATGAGTCCTGGGTGTTACACTATATGTTGGCAAATAGAACTTCAATAAAAAATAAAATTAAATTAAAAAATAAAAAAGATAATGACATGCAGCAACGTGAATGAATCTCAGAACAAGCTGAGCAAAAAGAATTATACATGCTGTATGCTTCCATTTATATAATGATCAAATATTCAATCAAAACTATAGTGACAGAAAGCAGAGCAGTAATTGCCAGAAGGAGGTAGATAGAGATGCCTTGGGAAGAGATTAAAAGGTGGCATTGGAAACTTTTGGTGGTGGTGGACACATTTATCTCCTTGATTCTGTTGATAGTTTCTTAGGTGTGTGCATAGGTCAAGAGCTACAAAATTATACAATTTAAATATGTACAGTTTAATGCATGTCAAAAATAATCCTACATAGAGAGTAATTTAAAATGATGGGAGGTTGTCAAGACAGAAAATATGATAAATGCAAAAAAGGCATAAGACTGAACTTTCAGATACCCAATATTTAAATATCATATAAAAAAGGACAAGCTTGCAAGCATTGCCTTGAAGAAGCCATGGGAGAGTGAAGAAGAAAAGAAACAAGAGTTTTTCAAGAAAGAGGAAATGGTCAGAAGTGTCAAATTCAGCTAAGAAGTCAGCACAATGAGAATTTGTTATTCCACTGGATTTGGACCAATAGAGAACTTTTGAAGGCTTTGTAAGATTTGCTTTGTTGTAACCACATGGGTGGAAGTCATGCTGGAATGGAATGAGGACTAAGTTGGATGTGAGAAAACTTGTGACAGCTAAATAAACAAGTTTTTCAGGAAGATAGCTGTGAGGGTCAACAAGAGTAGCTGGAGAAGGAAATGGGAGGGTGTGTGCTGTGCTGTGTGTGTGTGTTAAGATGAGAGTACTTTTCAGTATGTTAAAATGTTGAATCAAGGTTCTAGTAGAGAAAGAAAAGAGGGAAGTAGATAGGTAGAGTATCAATTCCTCCAAAAATGCATGGAAGAAGAGCCGATGCATAGTGTGATGGACGGCTCATATAGTAGGACTTCTATTTGCTCAGAGTAGTTCTCTCTCTGAATGGTTCCTGGCATATTTTCAGATTTCAAAACTATTTGTAGATAAATGAATTAAAATTGCAGAGAAAACATTTTTTAATTACTCCTACTCCATTTACCCAATCACCAAAAAGTTATATACAATCTTTTTATTACACCTGACCTCTCACATTAAACTTTGCCAATGTGCAATTATACCGCAATTATTTTTTTCAATCTAGGATATTTTATGTTAATAAAGCCTTCAAAGATGTTGAGGGGCATGCCAGATTTATTTTGTACTTGTTAGTAATCTTGACTATGAAGTTGCTGGGAAGACGGTAATAGGATTTTGATCCAAAATAACATATTTGGTAGAGGCCAATAGAATTACATTTATAGTACAAAGCTTCCCAGGTCATTCTCCATTAAATCAGATATTTAGTCCTATTCCAGTCTTGACAAAGAAGGTGAAACAAGAATGATAAATTGTGAGACTATGGTTGGTTTTCTTTTGTTTTTGTTTGTCTGTTTTAGGTTTGTTAGTTTGGGGGAGGCTGTCATCAAAAAACTCATTCAGACTTCTATTTGCAATAATTGTTCAAATTATTTCAACAACCTTTCCATTGTGCTAATAACTGTAGGGAAATGACTATGTCAAGGTTCATCTCAAAGAATAAACATTTCTTTGAGATAATAAATCAGGGATTAAATTTAGGCACAAAAATAATTTGGAAAGTGCTTTCACCAGAGTTAAAAGGTACTCCAAAGAGAGAGAAACCACAAAGGCTAGATTACATGGAGGGGGTGCTTTTAAGAGATGCTTTAGAAAATGATTTGCACTTAATTTCTGTTTGTGTACTACTCTGAATTAGAATTTTTGGTCTCAGCTATGAACAATTTGTATTTAAAAGAAAAAAAATTTCTTAGATAGAAAGGTATTGATTTTATTTTAACCATAAGGTAACCTTGTGTCCCTGGAAAAGAATCACTTCCCACCTCAGATCTCTCTGGAACCCGACGATGAAGTGATAACTACTCCACATCAGCACTGAGAGGATTTCAAACAAAATGTAAAGTGCTCAGCATTTGACATACAGTGAGTGCTCAGTAGCCATGCTCAGTCTTCAAAGCCATGCTTCAGTCTTCATGCCTAGCCATGATGAAGAAACAAAAAATATTAAAGTCAAGTGTTAGCTATTGAGTTGGATAATGCAGTCATAAAGGGAAGCTAATGAAAATGTAGTCCTTAAGTGATCCATCAACCATTTATAATCCCCAGGGGCTGGGTATTTTTCTCCAGGGCTGAAACACAGAGACTTTTAACTTTAAAGGAAAGTTTAGTTTATCTGAAAGAGTGGTTCCAACTTTGGGAAGTCATCCATTTGGGTAGCTTGGATTCACTTTGTACAATAATTTTGATATTTGTCATTCGTCCACCAGTTTGTTATTTTTGTAACTGCTAAGGACTTTTAGATATGATCTGGGAAATACATAGTTTGAATATGATATGATCCATTAATTGTGTATAAGTCTCATTTTCAAAAGCTCTCAGTGATTTTTTTCCCCTTCTCTTTAGGCCCTATTCATGTAGTGGCAATTGCTACTGGCCAAAAATATAGGAGACCCAGTTGTAATAAAAAGGTCTTTATGATGAGCTGTGCACACTAGGCTGCACAAATATTGTGAGATTCCTTCTTACCATGAAAACTTTGAGAACATTGTCCTAAGCAAACAGAGCACAGTCCTCTTTAAATTTTTATTTTTGGCACAGAACCTTCTAAACTAGGCTGATTTAGATTTTTTTAGTTTATAAATCTTCCCTGACTTTTCTGAACAACACAAGCTCAGTGTGTGCCATTAGTGGCTTGTATCTTTTTCTTTCAAAATTTTCATAAATTTACTACCAAAATAAGTTCATAAATTGTGTTCATCTTTAGATGAATACATTCTATGATTCTTAGGAAAATAAAAATTTAGCGCTTGGAACTTGAAATCTGAAGAATGTAGGGAAAATGTTAACTAACCCACCTGGGAAAAAGTACTTGAAAAACATCTGAATTTGCTAGAAGGTTGTTGTTTGTAATAAAAATGATTTTAGATTTAAAATGATAATTGCTTTCTAAAAAATCATAACAGAAAAAGCTAGAGGCATCAACTTTCTTAAAGACTTCAAACACTTCTTAATGAAAGCATGCTCTGAGCCTTGCTCCAAGCTAGGAGAAAATATAGTAGTTTTATGTGAGTTGAGAAATGAGCATTAAATTGAACAAGTTTAAATAGTCAAATTATTTCTGATTAATCAACGTTTTTATATTTAAGAAAGCATTTCTGCCCCTAAATAAATAGCCTCATATAAATTGTACAAAACCTCAAAAATGTAAAATTAAAAACTATTTGTTGATGTTTTCTATCTAGAGATGAGAAGATAATTATATCTGCAACATTTCACTAATACAGAGTTCTTTTTCCCCAAGATAAACATAGATGCCATGCTGTTGTCTGTCAAAGACCATTGGGATGAATAACCACTTACATAAAGGGATATCAAGATTTTGAGAGAATCATGGGGGTCTTCCATATCATAAAAAATAAATAAGTTAAAATCTTTTCTTAGAAGCATAAGAATTAAAAAGTATATGTGTATATATATATTTATATATATAGTTGACTTGAAGAACATGGGTTTGAACTGCATGAGTCCATTCATACATGGGCTTTTTCTTACCCATAAATACAACAGATATTTGTAAATACTGTAAATGTATTTTCTCTTCCTTATGACTTTCTTAATAGCATTTTCTTTCCTCTAGCTTACCTTATTGTTAGAATACAATATACATTACATATATAAAAATATATGTTAATCGACTGTCAATATTACCAGTAAGGCTTATGATCAATAATGGGCTATTAGTAATTAAGTTTTGGGGGAGTCAAAGGTTATACGGGGATTTTTGACTATGCAGTTGCTGATGCCACTAACCTCTGAATTATTCAAGAGTTAGTTGTATAATATGTGTGTGTGTGTGTGTATACATATTTTTCTGTAAGCAAAATGCCCTATAGTAGAGTTAAAAATCTGTTTAAATGGCTCATAGCAGTCCCATTTATCCTTTGACTAACCGGTGTAAGAAGTGGCAAGCTCTTTTGCCTTCTAAGTTGACTGCATGAAGTGGTCTTTTTGAGTGTAAATGAGAATAAATAAGTTCCATATCTTTGCCTAATATAAATTTTGCCCAAGTCTGGAAAATATGACTCTGTAATATGTGACATATAAACAAGATAATAAATAATGTATTTTAGATATAAGCAAAATTTAATAATCATGAACTCTAATCTTCCAATTTTATAGATAAGAAAACTAAGATGCCAAAGTTGTTAGTGGTTTGCTATGGTTATACCAGCAATTAATAAAAGAGGTCAGAGTTCAAACACTTAATTTAATATTCTTTTTCTCCACGCTTTATTATTATTATTTTTTTTTTTGGTTAATCTGTGAGGATTTATAGTTCTGAAGAGCATCAGTTAAGTAGGATTCCCTCACCCCTAATAAAAGTTGCCACAAGTCATCACTAAAATTTTCCAAGAAAAAGTAGAAACAATAACACAGAAAATCAGAATTTCACAAGACATAATGCCAGAATCTAGGAAGAACTGGCTTTAGTTATAATATATGCAAAACTAGATTGGGAAAGAAAACCTTCAGTTGACATTTATGATATATCTTAAATACTAAAAAATGATAATGCTTCATACATTCTCATACCTTTGTTTCCTTAATAAGGCATTCTACTAATTAGAAAACTAAGTATCCAGCCCTTTTGTTCTTAAGTACAGAATGTAAAACTAGCATAGTACTTGTCCCTCACCCTTTTTCTGCCTTCTCCACATCTAAACCCCCAATTAACTGACATCTTTAAAGACACTACCAACTGTATAATATTAATAGAAAACATAGAGAAGACAACGTTATGATCAATATTCTGTAAGAAGTTATCTTCACAGGCAAAACACTGTGAAAATAAAAAATAAAATAAAATAACATAACCTAGCATAGACTAGACTGACATTAGTATTGGATGGGTATGATAGCTTTTCATGTTCCAAATGAGGTGGGCTTAGAAAGAAACATTGACCTATTAGAACTAACTTGCATTGGATGAATTCTTACCCCAAAATGGGCATTATACATTTGGGGCATGCAGAATGGGCATGCATACTCATACATGTCAATTTGGCATCTAGTTGTAAATCTACAATGAAACAAGTGACAGAGGATGGATCAAGTGCAATGCAATTACAAGTTAACTTCATTTGGGTATAAGCAGAAAAGAAAAAGCGATGTGACATTTATAAATAAATTTTGTAAAAAAAAAAAAGACAGGGAATAGGATGAAGAAGGCTTATAGAAAAACTATACCTTTGAAAGTGATCTGCTACACAATCCAGAAATAAATATCACAAAAAGTTTGGGATCCAATATAGATGATAAAAAATAATAAACTGAAGAAATATGAGCACATAGACAGAAAAAAAGGACAGGATAGATTGAAAGGGAGATGGAAGACATGAAAAAGGATGGGACAATGGAAGATAACAAAATTGATACATGCTGGAAGATATAAACAGCCTAACAGATGGTGTAGAAAATTGAATCTGTATAATAGAAGGCAAATTTTATTTCTCCCAGATTTTAAAGAAAAAAAATTAAGTTATATTTGGTAACTATCATATTATGCTGCAAATAAAATCTCCATAAAAACATAAAAGGAAAATTTGTGCCACTCAATATTTCCAAGAATGGCATTGTAAAACTAAAAATTAATAACTAACCATAAGACAAATCTAACTATATGGAAAACAAACCCAATCAGCTTGGGGAAGCCTAACAAAATACATGAGCCTTAACATTTGAGAAAGAAAATCAAAATTGTAACAAAGAAAATGATTATAATTAGAACTACAAATCAAATTTAGGAAATCCATCCAAAGCTTTACTTAGAGGAAAATTCATAGTCTTGAATGAATCTCCTTATTAACAATTTATATGTCAGACAAAGGACAATTAAATTCATCTGGGGAAAATTAAGGGAAATAAATCAGAGAAACACATACTATTGAAAAGTCTAATATTTCTTTTATTCTAATATCTGTCTAAATATTTCCCAAATGTAATATTATTTTTTAAATGGTTGGGGACACTGTAATATCAGAAATTAAAATATCTGAGAAACTAACCCTATCACTATAAAAAAAATCCTTTACCTTCCAGATGAGAATTAACCACCATAATATAGCCTATTTGAGGCTCTAATCTCTCACTAGCAAGGGTTACATCCATCACATTGACTTTGTACAATTTGTGGCCATTTGTGATCTCACAGAATCCCTGAATCATACCTCACTGGCATGAAATTTCCTAAGAATCTACAAGCTTGTCTGCTGGTGGGAGTATACTATTTGGCTAAAATAATTTCTTTTCACCCACCAAATACATGATTAGCTCTTTCACACAAAAATATAGCAGTTAGTTTTCAAGTACTAAACCAAGGCATGTTTTGTTTTATCACAAGTCAAGGGGTACTCGAAAGCATTATAGAAAAATTCAAACCTTTCCTTTTATGAGCTTCAATTTTTTTTGGAGCTTAAATAACTGGTGCTAAATGCCAATTAACCCATGCTTTAATTGAGTCATGATCTTTTTTGTTTGTTTTACAAATGACATATCTGATAAAGGTTTAGTATCCCAAACACATAAAGAACTTATACAACTCAACACCCGAATAACAAATAGTCCAGTGAAAAATTGGGCAGAATATATGAATAGAGATTTCTCCAAGAAGAAATGCAGATGGCCAACAGACATATTAAAAGACATTCAAAATCACTCATCAGGGAAATGCAAATCAAAACTACAATGAGATATCACTTTACATCTGTCAAAACAGCTAAAATCAAAAACACAAAAATCAAGTGTTAGAGAAGATGTGAAGAAATAGGAACCCTCTTGCATTGTTAATGGGAATGCAAATTGGTGCAGCCACTCTGGAAAACAGTATGGAAGATCCTCGAAAAGTTAAAGATGGAACTGTACCATGTTTCAGTAATTGCACTACTGAGTGTTTACCCCAAAATAGGAAAACACTAATTCAGAGGGATGCATTCACCCCTATGTTTAGTGCAGCATTATTTACAATGGCTAAATTATGAAAGCATCCCAAGTGTCCATCACTAGATGAATGGATAAAGATGTGAGATATATATATATATATATATATATATATATATATATATATATATATAAAATTCAGCCATAAAAAAGAATGAAATCTTGCCATTTGCAAAGACATGGATGGCTCTAGAGAGTATGATGTTAAGTGAAATAAACCAGAGAAAGACAGATGCCATTGATTTCACTCATATGTGGAATTAAGAAACAAAACAAACCAATCAAGGGAAAAAAGGGAGAGAAACAAATCAAGAAACAGACTCTTAACTATAGAGAACAAACTTCTGGTTACCAGAGGGGAGTGGGGTGGGGTAGGATGAGTGAAATAGGGATGGGAATTAAAGAGTACACTTATCATACTGAGTGCTCAGTAATGTATATAATTGTTAAATAATTATTTGTATACCTGAAATGAATATAATGCTGTATGTTAGATATACTGAAATTGGAGTAAAAAACTTAATTTAAAAAACAGTATGATAGTAAATTTGAAAAAAAAAAAAAGACACCTTCCTTTTAAAAAAAGGAAGAAAAAGAAAGGTTAATTTTGGATGGATTTTCATCCACCAAAGGACAACACACATTTTCTTAAGAGTAGTTAGGCTATTCTAGTTCCTAATAATCCTATAGGCTCTTCCCATGAGGTTTTGGAATATATTATGCAAATTAAAGTTAATCTCCAAATTGGCACAATTCTTTACACACATTTATGTCCAACATATGTTAGAAAAATTGTCTAAATAAAGTTGATGAAAATGTGGGCATTTTACCAGCTAAAGGCAATGCTGATAGGTCTTAATTTACCTGGATATTACCCATATGTTTTGTAAATGTCATGTTCTACTCAATACAAAAATTACATTGATTTCAAATTGTATAAGATTCTATAATAGGTTGACATTCTTTTTCTCTGGGACACGCAAGATATAATAAGAAAATAACATTTTTCTTCATCATCAAATCATCATTTTTCTTTTACTACTGGAAAAAAAGACACATATCATATTCCCTTTTCTCCATCACACCAATCAGAAAATCAAAAAAATAATAATTTGAAAACAATACAACTAATAGGATAGAGATCGCACAATGGGATAAAATAACGTGAAAGTTCACTATCGGGCAGCCGGTGGCTCAGTGGTTTAGTGCCGCCTTCAGCCCAGGGCGTGATCCTGGAGTTCCAGGATCCAGTCCCACGTCAGGCTCCCTGCATGGAGCCTGCTTCTCCCTCTGCCTGTGTCTCTGCCTCTCTCTCTCTCTCTGTGTGTGTCTCTCATGAATAAATAAAAATAAATAAAATCTTTTAAAAAAAGAAAGTTGCACTATCATTATTTTAATGAATATATTATTACTTATTCTTTACCAATCAAGGAAACCCCATGCCTTTGAAAATACTCTTTTATTGAGATCTTAGTTAAGCTTGTTTGAAAATATATTTTGAATCTAAAATACATTTATTTAAAGTAATATGGCAAAAAAAGTACTAGGAAAAACAGTTTAAATCGAAAAGGAAAGGTGAGATGTTATTATAATATCAGTTTAAAAAGTGTGGTAGACATTTATATGATCATCTGTATAGTATTCTTACTATTATTTTCATGATTTATCCTCCTCTCTCCATGATGCTGCCACACATATCCCCAACTACATTTCTACATTTCTACCATTTTCTTACATGAAAGTACTACCCTAAGCAAAGCTGTTCTGTTGATAGTTGACCACCAATAAACGATGGAATCATTTGAACATCCCAAGCCTTTGACACACAATTAGTCTATAATTGGGCACAAGATATAAATTGAACAACATTTTCTACTAATTGGTTTGCTTTTTGAACCATAGACATCGTCAAGTCTTTCTCAATATGATTCTCTCTCTCTCTCTCTCTTTCTCTCTCTCTCTCTCCTGCTCATATACTGAAGATACCATGTGTGGACACAGAGAAAAGATGGCCATCTTCAAGCCAGGAAGAAAGGTCTCAGCAGAAATCAACTCCAGTGGCAACTTGATCTTGAATTTGCAGCCTCCAGACTCTGAAAAAATAAATTTCTGTTGTTTCAGCACCCAATCTATGGTATTTTGTTATGGCAACTGGAGTAGACTAATGCAGTACTTTTTTTTTTTTTTTTTTTTTACTGCAAGAAAGATCCCCAAATTGTGTAAACTTAAAGTCCTACAAAACTTGGATCTGGTCTTGAAAGTGAAGGGATTCAGAACAAGTGTCCCTAAAAATGTGCCACTTTGGTTTGTGGACTGTTTTAAGTTGAATGCAATCAAGATCCAGCAGAGAGGCAGAGATATAGGCAGAGGGAGAAGCAGGCTCCCTGCAGGGACCCCAGTGTAGGACTCAATCCCAGGACCCAGGATCACACCCTGAACCAAAGCAGATACTCAACCACTGAGCCACCCAGGCACCCTCCTCATGTCAATTTAATGATTAGACCAAGCAAAATAACTTTTTAAGAGTAAAGGAAAAATTTTCCTCCCCAATAAGAGAAAAATTAAAAATAAGGAGAAAGCAGGGTGACAGGTGGGACATTGAGAAAATAATTCTAGTTTCTTTCCCCACCATCATCACTGAGACTGAAGCAGATTCACTATTTTTCCTCAGAAAATTATCAAAATCAAATTTAATTCTAGGGAGCTTCAATCTTGGAGAATAAAGAGATTGGAATATTAGCTGAAGTTTTTGTTTCTATTTAACACAATAATCTTCAACAGAGAGGCTAGAGCTCAATAAATAATAAATAACATAATAATAAAATGGTTATATTAATAGTGTTGCATGAGCTCATTGTTTGTGATTGCAGTTCTCATTTTAGTCCCACAATAAACAGAGCTTGCATAGACAGGAATTCATATGATTAAACGTCCTACTTGCAAACATGAATATATTATGAAGTGCTAATGTGATACATTAATAAGTTATGTCATGTGGCATAGATTTTTCTATGGGAATATGGAGAACATTTTCAGTGTCTTTTTCTTTTTTAATTCAAAACAATTGATTTTGACAAAGTCTGGGGGGGGGTAGTTATTAGTTTTAGAGAAAATTGTTTCATACTACAGAGAGCCCAAGATAAAAGGCAGTCATTCTGGACTTCTGAAATACATCTGCATTTTTGGATCTCAAGCTGTGGTATTTAATCTATTTGCCGAATTCATTTATTCAGAAATCCCTAGTGACTCTTATCAGTTATCACATGTCAAACTGAACCCTTTTCCCTTTCTGCATGAAGAAAGCAGGTCACTGAAGACATAAAGTTCCTGTTCAGGAGATGGAAAGTTCTTATCCAGGGAAATTTTCCATTTTTTTATTATGTTATACATCATTACAGATAGCTACAACCTCAAATGATTTCCCAGTACATTATGTGGCTTATGGCAAAAAAAATGGAGCCTTCAAAGAATCCTAGTAGTCCTGGAATTAATCAAGAAACACTAAATCCTCTTGGGGGGCCTGGGTGGCTCAGTCAGTTAAGCAACTGATTTTGGCAAAGGTCATGTTCTCAGAGTCCTGGGATCAAGCCTGCATCAAGCTCTGCACTCAGCAGGGTATCTGCTTCTCCCTCCGCCCTTCCCCAGTATGAGTGGGGCTCAAACTGTCTCTTTCTTTCAAATAAATAAACAAAATCTTGAAAAAAATTAACATAAAATCCTCTTAGGGTGTTATATGACAGGATCAGGACTCAATAAATATAATCAAATGACATCCTACATTTTCTAGGACTTCACAATACACTAGAGAACATCAAGACAAAAACGAATATTGTTATCCATTAAGTCGTGGTAAATTAGACTTACACATTCTATGATAGTAGATAGTAGCTACACCTGTGATGAGCATAGCATAACATATAGAATTGTCAAGTCCCTGTGCTGTACACCTGAAAACAGCATAATATTGTGTGTTGACTATACTTGAGTGACAAAAATAGGGCAAATATAATAGGAAAATGAATTTAGGGAAGAATTTGGATGAGCTGTTCCAAAGGTTCTATAAAAGTTTGCTATATGGGAATGAAGAATCAGGGAAGAATCACCACCTACAAAGATCTGAAGGTAAGAAGTACAGTAGTTTCAATCACTGAGCAAATATTAAATAAGAATCAATTATAGGGGAACCTGGGTGGTGCAGCTGGTTCAGCCTCAGACTCCAAGTCTGATCACGCTCAAGTCATGATCTCAGCGTCGTGAAATCGTGTCCTGTGTAAGGTTCCTTGCCCAAGGAAGTGTCTGCTTAAGACTGTTTCTGCTCCTCCCCTCTGCATTCTCTCTCTACAATAAATAAATAAATAAATAAATAAATAAATAAATAAATAAATAAATCTTTCTTAAAAAAAAAAAAAGAAGAAGAAACAATTAAACATCTGACATTACACAGAGACCTGAGAACACAAAGGGGAACACAACATAATCCTTCCGGTCATAATTTGATTGTCACTCAGGTACCATGTACCTTCCAATCTGCTACAATGATGATAGGTGCATTTTGACACATCAGATAATTTAGAATGTTTTCTTAAAATCCATGAAGTAATATTTTTAATGTTTTTCTCACTAGATCTTATTCCAGAGTACGAGAGAATATGAACAAAAGGCCCATTTTTCTCTTTTATGTCTTAAGATCTTCTTTCTCTATCAAAACAATCTTATTCCAAATCAGAATGACTGATGTCTGATTTTTCTTTAAGGTTGATAAACCAGGGCAGGCTCATGGGGCTCGGTTTTCGGAGCTAATGTAATTTTGTTTCCAATAACAACGTAGTTATTTCTCTTTGAAGAGCAAAGTTTTCATGCTAGAAGTAGTGATGTGGAGATTAAGGTGATATTGCACATGTCACAACAGACCCCAGTGAGAATACATTTTGGAAGAGAAAAAAGTAAAGGTGACAGTCAACTCAGGTATGCCAAATTGCCAGAGGCACTGAAACCACAGCAAAAATCGCTAGTGCTTTCTTTTCCTGATTTCATACACATTTTTTACATGAAGCAGATTGTGACTATTGTCAGCCGTCATAGAGTTGTTTTACTTAATACATCATTTTATAAGACACCATGTCATACAGGGTAGACATTTGTACGTTAGGTTTTCTCTGAGAGTTGTGTGAAAACCTTACACTCGTGTCAAAACAGGTAAAAATATATGATATGATTCTTTCCATGTTTTAAGTAGGGGAAAGTGATTTTACACAGACCAAGATATTGTATGCTAGTTACTAATTTTGTTTAACTAAAAATATGGGATGCAAAAAAAGAGAGAGTTGGTTTATTTAGTTTACCAGGGTTTGTCTTGCAAAAACAACTTGCTCCTCTCTACTGTGTCATCCTATTCATATGATATTCACATTTCATGATATTGGAGTTTCATCCCATATATATATATTCATATTGCATAATATTGGAGTTTTATCCTATATATATATATATATATATATATGTATAATATTCACAATGCATGATATTGGGGTTAACGTATTTAACACTTTTCACTGTTTCATGGACATAATTGCTTGGGAGAACATAAAACTGCCTCTATTATTTTTCTCTGTGATGAAGACTTGAGAAGTAACTTAGAGCTGGCAGCTGACACCATTGAAACCCAGCAGCCAGCCAACTCCACCAGGGTGATCTCTGCTTTCTCTTGACATTTTCCGTGTAGATGCCATTCCACTAGCAGGAGCTGTGCTGCCCATATGCTTTGAACTGAGGGGCTGTCAACATTCAAATGGTAAATAACAGCAAATTTGAGTGTTTGGAAGCTGGAAAATTCAGGTTGTGAAAGGCAGGCATTGACATCTGTTGAGCCAAACTGTTGGCCATGATGGAGAACACAGACCTGCAGTGAGTAAGGGCTCTGTGGGGCGGGCTAAGTGATGGCTCAGAAATTTTCACACTACTTCTATACACCCAGGGAGAGAGAACAGGCAGCTGTTGGGATTACATTTTGACAACTCCGTCAACCAGAGAGTTTCAAGCACTGGCCATGCAATTGGGCCAAGTCACAGTTTTCACTGTTCCAGTTTCCAGTTGTATAGGAGTCAAGTGGATCATACTACTCTGTCAGAAAGCATTCTGGAGTAATAAGAATATAGATTATGTACACAAACATGACACAGTCTTAACATATGTGAGCCGATAACCATATGTGTGGTCCACACATTCACATGCTTTCCCTTAATTCTTTAATTTCATTCATGAGTCCAATGAGAATTATACATACCTATGTAGACAAGTGAATTGAATAGATAATTACATAGACTTCGTAAGCTATTGTAAACTTCTAGAAAACTGGTTGTTTAGTGTATTTGTAGAATTCTGTCAATGGCAGACACTGTTATTATATTTTTTTTTTGCCACAGTTTTACTTATTTTGTACAGCTTCTGTCTGTTTTTCTTTTCCAATTTGTTCTCAGGATTACACCAATCAAAATCTGTCTCAATTTTACTGCCCATATGAATTCGGTTTTACAACTAATGAGTCTTGTGGGGTCAAAGTCCACATTTTTTTAGAATCTTAATATGTTTCTGAATATATAGTAAAATAAATCCTGCCTTATTGTTCCAAACATTGGTTTACAGGGACCAAATAATCAGCTCTCCTTTCCATATATTATCATGCTCAAAGCAGCCTTGCAGTTTCTCCCCAGATAATTTCACATAGCATAGCTTATGAGTGTACAATGCATTAGACGTAATAATACGATCTCTTGTATAAGGAACACTAAGGATGATTAATTTAATACAAAATTAGAGTCCAGACAAATCTAGAATGGCTCTTTTACAATAGGTGGGAAAAGACCCTTGAATTAGGCAATCTATTCTGTATCCACCATCTCACTATAATCTCACTTCTCTCTCATTTCCCATTCTACACATTCTCTTTTCTTTAATATTCAAAATGCTCTGCTTTACCCAAAGAAAAAGAGGAAAATCTCTGTCGCCTTTCGTTTCAAATTCATTCTTAAGAGTCTGTGATCATAAGTTCTAAAATGTATGGTAATGGCCATCTTCTATAAAATAGTTCTGTATCTTTACAGTTCAGCATCTCTCTTGCCATTTAAAATTCTTGTAACTCAATTGAAGTAAATCACAGGAAGTTGCTATGTATCACTTTACCTCATTACACCTTTTAAGAAGAGAAAGTGAAAATAATTGCACAAAGACTATGCTCTTCATTGATTTCATAGGATCTCTAATCCATTTTTGTAACAATCGCCTCCCTCACATTTCAGTGCATGTTTTGTATGCCACTGGAGCAGTGAGAAGATTACATTTAGAATTCGGCAAACTTTAGACAATAAAAAAGCGGGAGGATTGGTTCCCAGTTGTTTTTCAGTTTCTTCCAATTTATCACAAAAAGGAATTTCAATCTCTTCAGTCTTATGAAAAGGTCTCTGCCAGATATGTTTGTTTGATATATAACTAGCAATCTGTAAAAAGTTCAGAATATAGAGCAGTTTGCAAAGAATAAACTTGGAAAACCGAAATGCAGTGTGCATCGTGTTTAAAAGTATTAACAAAAAACCAGCTTTGACCGATAAATAAGTGGTTTCTTTTGGATGTTTTGTACTTGTGATTCCCATGGGTCTGTCTGGGCACCTGACAATCTCACCAGCCTTTCTCAGCAGTAGCTGGTGATCTCGTTTTGCTTCCAGGGGTACAGTAATGTAACTGGCTCCCTGCAGACTGGGCCTGTTCTCAGAGACACAGAGTGACAGCCTAAACCACATCTGCTGTGTCACCCAGTAAGTTTAGGACAAAGTGCTCTAGAGGCTAAGCCTGAGCAAGTCAGTATAATCTGCTTTGTCTCTGTAGACACAAGACCCAGCAGGATCGGTAAGCGAGGTTTGGAAAAATATTTTGAACATCTGCTCTCCAAAGTTAAAAGTCACACTAGATTGTGTGTGTGTGTGTGTGTTTTTAAGATTCTTATTTATTCATTCATGAGAGACACAGAGAGAGAGGCAGAGACACCGGCAGTGGGAGAAGCAGGCTCCATGCAGGAAGCCCTACGTGGGGCTCGATCCTGGGACTTTTGGGTCACGCCCTGGGAGGAAGGCAGGCACTTAACCACTGAGCCACCCAGGGATCCCTAGATTGTGTATTTTTTTAAATCAAGGTTTAGCATCTGCATGGAGCATGGAGAATAGCATGCACGCCAGAGTGTCTGCCCAATAACAAATCACAGTTCTCGCCCTCATTTGGTTCTGAAAGTTTAGGCAAGTTACTTAACCTTGCATGACTTAGTTTTGTCATCTGTAAAATGAGACTAGTAAAAGCACCTACCTCATAGGACCATTGTAAAGATTACGTGGCTTGCATATGCCAAGCCCTCTGTCAGTGCCTACCACGTTCCAACTACTCGCATGTTAGCTATTACTACAACAAGCAATGATTATCCCATTTATTCTATAGTATATGGAATCATACTTCTCATGAGTTCTTTGAGGGTGAAACCTTGTGTATGAGAAGCAGAGCAAGCAATGCTACCAGCTTATCTAACACTCTGCTTTCATTGGGATGGCAGTTACTCAGCATGCCATCCCCTACTAAATGATTTCCAATCAATCACACATTATTGCACATCACTTTGCATCAGTCAGTAAGGACAATTCTCATTTTGAGAAGAAGCTAAGGGGTGAAGTCAATTACAGTTGCTTCATAGTTTCTGATTGCATATCCTCTATAAATATTGTAGGTATATAAGTCATACTGTCAACATAAAACTATAAGTAATTAGAATTAAAAGTTGTTACATCCTAGAAGAATGATGTAGAAACAATTATTTAACAACACTAAAAATAGATGGTTTTGTGTATACAAATTTACAGTTTAAGACGAAGTCAAAAAGCACTGGACGTTAGATGAATAAAAATAAAGGAGACTACATTGAAGAAATAGCTAAAATAATCATCACAGCATCCAGAAAATGTGTTGTTTTTGGTTTTTGTTGTTGTTGTTTTCATAGACTTTATTTGTTAGAGCAATTTTAGATTTGCAGATGGTACAGAGTTCCTTTAAAAAAAAGACTTATTTACTTATTTGAGCAAGAGAAAGCATGGTGGGGGAGGGGTAGAGAGAGAGTGAGAGAGAAAATATGAAGCAGACTGAGTGCAGGCCCCAACATGGGGCTTGATCTCATGACCCCGAGATCATGACCTGCACCAAAATCAAGAGTCAGACACTCAAGAGACTGAGCCACCCAGACACTCCTAGAGAGTTCTTATTCACCTCCTCTTCCTGCCCTTCTGCACACAATATCCACCATTATTAAAATCTTGCCTTAGTATGGTAAGATTGTTGAATTAATATTGATACTTTTTTTGATATATTAGAGTTCACTCTGTTTTGTACAGTTGTATGGGTTTTGACAAATGCATCATGTCATTTGTCTATTATTAGAATACCACACAGAACAATTTTAATGCCCTGAAAATCCCCTGAATTTCACCTATGCTTCCCTCTCTTCCTCCCCTATAACTTCTGTCAATCACTGATCTTTTTTACTCTTTCCATAATTTTGCCTTTTCCAGAATATTATTTTGTTAAAATCATACAGTATATAACTTTTTCAATCTGCTTCTCTCACTTAGTAACGTGCATTTAAGATTTATTTGTGTCTTTTCATGGTTTGATAGTTCTTTCTTTTTAGCACTATGTAGTGTGACATTGTATGGATGTACCACGGTTCATTTAATCATCATGGTAGCTTCCACATTTTGGTAATAATGAATAAACCTGCTTAAACATAATATATTTTCAATGCAGTTGAGTAAATGCTTAGGAGTATGATTGCTAAGTTGTATGTTAAGACTACCAACAAGCTACCTTGCAAAGTGGCTGTATCACTTGAATACAAGTTCTTGTTGCTCTACATTTTTGCCAGCATTTTGTTTTGTAAGTGCTTTGGATTTTGATAATTCCGATAGATGTGTAGTGATAGCTCATTCTTTTAATTTACAATTCCCTGATGAAAACTGATATTGAGTACTTTTTCATATGTTTACTTGTTACATATATATTTTTTGGTGGTTTCTGTCCAGAAATATTGCCCATTTAAAAAATAGGATTTGTTTTGTTTTTTAGTGTTGAATTTTAAGAGTACTTTGTATATTTTGGATACAAGTCCTTTATCAGATACGTGTTTTTAAAATATCTTCTCCTAGTCTGTGTCTTACCCATTCTTTTAAAAACGTCTTATGCAAAATAGAATTTTTAATTTTAATTCTTCACATTGGAGAAATAGTGGAAGTAATAATTCTAGCATCAAAAGGTGAAGTATAAATTACTTTTAATAAGTTTATAGAGAATTATTTCTGAGTTCCTATGAAGGTAACAGCATGAAAGTTGTCAGTGACAAGGGTCCAGGAAAATTGTGTGAAAACTTGATGAATAATTCTAGAAATAAAAAAAAATTCTAGAAATAGTTTCAGGAGCACTAAAAACGATGAAAGGATTTCAACAAGAGAATTTAAAGTGTGCTTTGGAAAATATGCATAAACTTTCAAAAAAAAGTTCAAAATGTAATACGTATGTACATATCGATGTCAACCAAGGGCTTCACTGGGATTTAAAGATGATACATGATTTGGGATTGCAATCTACCCTCTAAAGCCAAATGACAGATTAGTCTCATCTTACATACTGAGTCCAGAGGATTGGTGGTAGCTGTGTGGAAAGCAGTAATTGATGGAGCAATGCTGTGTCTGCCTTGGAATACCCAGTGTTCAATGCCTAACCCTCAACTGTATCCATGAAAGGAACATCTCCTATATAAGTCCAATTTTTTACTAGATGTGATAGAAGTGAGGCAATGCACCATAAACTGAATGGCAATTCCTTTCTTCTCTACTTCATTTTCTGCATTATGAACCACATGAAAAGACAGGCTTAGTGGTAGCTCTTGCTTTGGTGGAGGCAGGGGGCCCGGTCCTTAGCAGATCCAAGCAGAAATCTATACAAGACTCAAGGCTAGGCTAGATGATATTCCCTTTCCTAATGAACCAGTAGCAAAAAAAAAAAAAAAAAAAAAAAAAAAAAAAATTTAAATACTTCCCCAAATATCATAGAAGTTGAAGTCATGTCTCTACTTCTTAGCTGTTCCTCTAGGCCTCAGATAAGAGTTTTCAAAACAGAAGATAAAAGGACAAAAGCTAAATAAAAGCTATGCAGGATGGCTGAATGGCTGAGAAAGAACATTCTTTCCCAGTAAAATCAGAATAAAGAAGCTTGTAAGGTATCAAATGGTGACAAGTGTAGATAACTTCATGCCAAATACTTGATGAAAAGAAGGAAAATAATTATCGTCCAGCATGTAAGTCCTTCAATCCTAAGCCAGAATCTCAGTCAAACTGATTAAGAAGGGCTGGCTATAGTTTTTTTATAATCTATGACTCATAATTAGTAATATTTTAAATTTGACAATTGTCTTTCCCAGTGTTCAAGTACAAAATCTGAGACTTTGCGTATTTGTGAAAATGCACTTGTTTAACTGATTACAACATCATCCGAATATTGGTCTGAAACCAAAGCAACAATCCTGTAGCTTAAGAGTGCTGACAGCTTTCTTGCCAGATCAACAATAAAATGGCAGAACTGGTTAATTGTGCTCCTCCCTTCATTTCAACTTGAGCAAGTATCTAAATTTAGCAAATAAGCTGAATACAGGAATCTCCGAGCTTGTCAAAATATGATGGCAATTAAATTGACATCTCTTCTGCACCTCATTTTTAAAGGAATATATTTTTCAAGGCCTTGACAGTCAAAAACTATTTAGATTATTTATGACATTTCCAATGAGTTAGTAACATTTTTATTGCATTACATTTTGCATAATATAATTTGTCACTATTTCTTTATTAAGCTTGTTTTATATTCATAGTTGTCCCACAACACTATATTTTCCTCTTTGTCAGCCCACAACTTCATTATGAAGGATGAGGTTTTATCATTTCCCAGTGATGCAAATGTCTACAGTGAATAAGTGTCATTATGCAGGAACAGGAATTTAGTTTTCCTCCATTAACCAGGCAGGCTAATGACTCAACAAGTTTATAGCTTGCCACAAAATTTGATAGCTCAATGTGAGTTAGAGCAAATGAGAGTGACATGGATGTAAAGATTAGACAGTTGTACTTTTTTGGTGAGGGATGGATTTTCTAAATTTTCCTACCCTGAGGTCCAGATTTCCATTGAATTAAGGAGTAGGGTTCCATTGAATCAATGCATAGGGACCTCTCTTGACTTGTCTCCTGAGATAGGGTAACTTCGGTTCTCTGCTGCTAGCAGTTCCACAAGTCACATGTTATCTCTTCATTTGACTATGTCATAGTCAAATGGTGGGCATCTACTCTTACCTCCACATCAAAACCTCATCAATACTTCAACTCCTACAGAAGAAGTACATTGAATTCTGGAGAGTGCCAAGGGATGTCTCCATACGGAACTATCCAGATATCTTATTTCTAAGTCCAGGGAACCCAAGAGAAGGTTAGACAGAAAAAGTGCTTGGCCTAAACAGGCAATACCTCTTGAATACAGAGCATAAGATGACCTTTCAGGATCAGCCAGGACCTTACAGATCTTCAGTCTCTCCCCACTACTAAAATGTATTTATGGCTTCAGATGAAAGAGAGGGATTAAGGAGAAGGCAGTTAGGATCCACACACCCTAGCCTCTCTCATATCCTTAACACAGTATGATTATTCAATAACTTTACTGACATAAAGCTGAGGTATTAGATGATTTGTGGGAAAAAAAAGTAAGACCATCCTAAATGTCAGTGTGTGGGAAAAACGTCACTGCATGGAATATTAACCTCAAAAGACTATCCAAAAAAGACTAATAGGAAGAGAGCCCTTGATTCCGAGAGATAAAGCTTTATTCTAAAAGACTCACAGTGGAATGATGCCCACAAAAGAGGATAATTAATAAGTATCTACAATTCGAAGCATTCTTAATTCCCCTCACAACCATATCATGAACAGAAAAGACAAAAAATAAGTTCACTTGGTTATAGATGAACTCAAATCAAAAAGATTTAAAAGTCTACCCAGTGTAAGCTGCTTAATTTATGTCATGTGAATTTTACCTGAATTAGGAGTAAACAAACAAATAAATAGACTGCTGATCTATGGATATACTACTTTTTGCCCCCTTTTCTTTCCCTTTTCTTAGCCAGCTGATGGACATTTGGGTTATTTATTATTTCTGGTTTTTATAAAAAATGTTGCTCTGAACATCGGAGTACATTCTCTTTAGGTGAATAATCACGAATAGAATTGCTAGGTCACTAGGGTAAGTGTGTGCTCAACTTTATCAGAAACTTTCAAAATGCTTGTCATGGTGACTGTACCATTTTACACTTCACCAACAATGTATACAAATTTCTCCTGATCATTGCCGTCATTTGGTGTTGTCAGGTTTTGGGTTTTGAATTGTTTTCGGTTTTTTGTTTGTTTCTTTGTGTGTCTCTGTGTGTGTATATGTTTTAATCTTTTGCCATTCTAAAAGATGCATAGAGGTATCTCATTGTGGTTTTAATTTGCATTTCTGTAGTGGCTAATAATGTTGATTATCCTTTTATGTGCTTCTTTGGCTGTCTTTTATAGGAAAGTGAGTTTCAAATTTTTTTCTTTAAGTATTTATTGCTGCTCATCAGATTGATTGACTTATTATTAAGCTTTAGTTTTTAATATACACAAAGAAAAAAGTATTTTATCAGGAATATTTTTAAATTTTATTTTATTTTAATTCCAATATAGTTAACATGCAGTGTTATTTATATTCATTTCAAGGAATATGTTTTGAAAATTTTTTTTCCTTGTGCATGGTTTGTCTTTTCATTGTCTTAATGTCTTAATGGTATCTTTGAAGTGCAAAATTCTTTAATTTTGATGAAATCAAATTTACTAATTATTTTCTTTCACAATTTTTGCTTAATATGCCCTATTTAAGAAATCTTTACTGAATGGCAAATAGATCATTAAGATGTTCTTCTACACTTGCTTTTAAAAGTTTTACAGTTTCAGTTCTAAAATTTGAGCTAATTTTTGTATGTGAATTTTGGTAATAACTAAACTAATTTTTTTTCTTTGCAAATAGCTATTCAAGCATTTCACAAATTTGTTAAAAAGTTTATCCTTCTACATGGAATTGCTATTGCACAACTGTCAAAAATCAGTTGTCTACATGTGTATGGGTTTGTTTATGGTCTCTATTCTATTCCATCCATCTATTTTTCTAACATGATAATAATACCATGTTACATTGATTACTAAATCTTTATTATAATGAGCAGTTTAACCTTACAAATTTATCCTTTTTTTTTCTTTCTTTTAGTAGTATCTACACCCAACATGGGAATCAAACTCACAACTGTAAGATCAAGCGTTACATGCTGTAGCAACCAAGCCAGCTAGGCACCCCAAATTTATCCCTTTTCAAAGTTGTTTTAGCAATTCTAGGTTCTTTGCTTTTCCATGTGAATTTTATAATCAGTTGATCAATTTTCTCAAAAAATGTCTTCCAGATTTTAATTGGAATTGTATTAAATGTACAGACAAAGCAGGAGAATATTGACATCTTAAGGATACCGAATCTTCTAATCCATGATAAGGCATATATCTCCATTTATTAATGTCATCTTTTTTTTAACGTTATTTTTAATAACTTTTAGTTTTCACTTTCACATATATATTGTTAACTACTTCCATAAACGTTTCATATTTTGATACTATTTTAAATTTGATGCAGTTGTAAATTTGATACAACTGTAAATTTTAGTTTCAATTTCTAAATGTTTATTGCTAGTATATAGAAATACAACTTATGTTAGTACATTAATCTTATATCCTGAAATCTTATCATACATTTACTAGTTCTAGTATTTTTGTGCTAGATTCTTGAAATATGTCTATAGATCCATTGCCTGCAAATAAAGTCAGTTTAACTTTATCCCTTAAAATCCCTATGCCTTCAGTATATATATATATATATATATATATATATATATATATATATATATACACTTTAGTATTATTGATTGCATTAGCTAGGACATTCCCCTAAAATGTTGTAGTGAAAGTGAACATTCTCTGGTTTTTCTTGATCTTGGAGTAAAGTATTGAGTATTGTGTCAGATGTAGAGGGTTTTTTTTTAATGTTCTTTATAGGGCTGAAAAATTTTCTACCTATTACTGGATCAATAAGTTTTTATTATGAATGGATGCTGAATTTGGACAAATGCTTCTTTTGCATATAGTGAGGTGATCACATATTTCTTTTTTTAATGTGGTGAATTATGCCAATTGTGAATGTAAAACCAACTCTAATTTCCTAGGGTAACCACTTGGCCATGATATATTATATACTAAATTTGATTTCTAAAATTTGTTAAGGACTCTTATGTATACTTTAATGAAAATTATTGATCTATAATTTTTTATTAGTAGTCTTTGGTTTTAGAAGTTTTAAAGTTACAGAAAAATTGAGCAGATAGTACAGAGCATTTCCATATACCTCCGCTCCCCCACACATACACAGTTACCCAGTTATTAGCATCTTATAATTAGTATGACATATTTATTACAATTAATAATCCAATAGTGATATATTATTATTAACTAAAGTCCATAGTTTATTAAGATTTCATTAATTTTTACCTAATTTACCTTTTCCTTCCAGGATCCCATTCAGAATATCATTAATTGTTATGTCTCCTTAGGCTCCTTTTGGCTGTGACAGTTTCTTAGACTCTTCTTGTTTTCGATAATTTGATAGCTTTGAAGAGATTGGTCAGGTATATTGTAGGATGCTGTCTGTTGGTATTTGCCTGAGGTTTGATTGGACAAGGGCTATAGGTGTTTGGGAGGATGATCATGGAGATATAGTGCCATTTTTGCCATCTTATAAGGATATGTTCTCCCAAAATGGTTTATAAATACTGATACTGACTGTGATTGCCTGACTAAAGTAGAGTTCTCAGGTTTCTCTACTATAAAGTTATTCTTTTTCTTTGCCCCCTTTTCAGACTCTACTCTTCAAAAGGAAACCATTATCTCCCCTTATTTAGGGAGACGTATCTACATAATTTATTTGGAATTCTTATGAATGAGAGATTTGTTCCTTTTCCCCCACTTATTAATTTCTTTAGCCATGTGCTTATGCCAGTATGGCCTCATGGTATTTATACTTTGAATTATACTCCAATACTACTTTATTATATAGTAACTGAAACTACTTTAGCTTTAGCCACTAAGGAGGGATCCTTCAGTGGGCACCTACATTTCTTTGACATATCCCATTTGTATAAATATACTTTTTAAACATTTACTTAGCTACTTTTCAGTAGTACAAGGTGTTTCAGACTCAAGCTGCATATTTCCCGCTTCAGTCCTAGAATTAATCACTTCTCTATGAAGCCTGGTTCATTTTATTAAAGAATGATATTTAAAACTAAGATCCAGGTGTTAGATAGGCTTGTTGCTAAAGTTAATGACAACAAATTCAGCAATGTACATGACTTGGATAAATTCTCTCAAAGATACAAATTATCAAAGATATAACTACCTATTAATATTACCTACCTATTAAAGAAATTGAATTCTTCATTAACTAAACCTTTCAGGAAGAAACCTTTAGTTCTGAATGGCTGCCATATATTTTACTGAAGAAATAATACCAACTCAGGAGTGCCTGGGTGGCTCAGTCCATTAAGTGTCAGACTCTTGGTTTTAGCTCGGATCATGATTTCAGCATCCTGAGATGGAGTCCTGTGCCAGGCTCTGTGCTCAGCATGGATTTTTCCCACCTCCCTTTTCTTTCCCCTGTTCTCCTTCCCCAATTCCCGCACACAGGCACTCTCACTCTTAAATAAATAAATAAATAAATTCATTTTTTAAAAAAATAAAGGATACTAACACCATAGAAAATCTTTCAGATTTTAAGAGATGAGAGAACACTTCCCACCTCATTTTATGAGGCCAGCATTAAAACTGTTTACAGTATTTCCTTTTTAATCCTTCTAGTATCTGTAGACCTGTGTAATGTCCTTTCTTTTCTTCCTGATATTGTTAACTTATGCCTTCTTTCTTTTTTGATGATCAACATGGCTAGATTTTTATGGATGATACAATCCTCTCCCCATTGGTTTTCTCTGTTGTGTAGTGAAGAATTAATCTTACACAGAAACAGGTATGGTGTTTGTTCTTAGCTACTGGAATCTATAGTTCCCAAGAATATCCTGCCTAGTAGGAATGTCTGTTTGTCTTGGGACATTACCTACCAAAGAGTCTAACAGTGTGATTTACAATGGGGCTTTGGGCCATGTGGTATCTGTCTGCCCTCTAAAGAAACTGGAAACTATAAATATTATCCCAAATTCTACAAAGGCCTCTACCAAAGGAAGGCTACATGGGCAGTAGGTAATTGAGCCACAATGAACACTCTGGATGCTTAGGCTCAGGCAAGCTCCCCTGGTTCGCAGTACTCTCTGCATATTGCTTTACACTGATGCTGAGATGGCATAACTCTAACATGTCCATGATTCTACAAGGAGAGAAAAGCATGAAAACTCCACATTTCTCTTAGTTGATTTTAATTTATATCTAAGGGTCAGGAACTTGAGCCCCATGTGTGGCATAGTTCTCTTAAAAAGGTAAAAAAAAAAATTTAATTAAAAAATTTTCTAATCCACCTTGAAATTTTTTCTGTAGTCCATGGATTTTATATTAGTTTATTGCTTAATTTGCAAATATTTGAAGATTTTGTAATATCCATCTGTTGATTTCTTACCTAATTTTCTCATGGTTAAACCTTTATTTCTATAATATCAATCCTCTTAAATTTATTATGACTTACTTTATTGTCCAGAATTTGGTATTTCCCAATGAATGGATTGATTCTGTGATCATTATAAAAAGTCCGACATTTTTATTTTAAGTTCTATTTTGTCTGATATTGTTATAGCTACCCCAACTCCCTTAAGGTTGTAGCTTGCATGGTATATCTTTCAACATCCTCTTACTTCACTTTACTTTATTTGAATCCGAAGTGTGCCTCCTACAGAAGGTATGTAGTTGGATATTGTTTTTTATCCAGTTTTATCCAGTATGACAATCTCTGCCTTTTGGTTGAATTGTTTAATCCATTCACATTTCGTATTAATATTGATATTGTTGGATTTACATTTCTCGTTTTATTTTTTGTACATATCTTATGTCTGTTTTATTACTCTAGTCTTTGTTTACTGCATTAACTGAATAGTATCTGGTGTAACATTTTAACTTTTTAATCATTATTTCTCTATATTTTTAAAATTATTTACTTAGTGGTTGCTATAAGAATTAGCATGTACATCTGAATTTAGCATAATGTGCCTCAGATTTCTATTAGCTAAATTCCAGTGTTACTTACAAATGTGACACCATTATAACTCCACCCCTTTCCTCTCTTTTGTGATATTATTGTTACATATATCTCCTATAATTTTATGTTACAAACCCAAATATACATTGTTATAATTATCACCTTATATAATTTTGTGTGTATTTCAAAAGTTAGAAACAACAAATACAATATTTTTTTACTCAAAACCTCATTAGCCTTCAAATCTTTCTCTTCTCTCATTGTATGCTTTCACTGATGGCAACATCACCATCAGCAGGATGATGTCAGGTATCACTTCTGACTTTTCCTTTTTCTTCATTTCCCATAATACATCAGTCAGCAAGTCCAGGTGATATTGTCACTGCTACTTCAAACTTAGTCTTCACTAAGCAATTGCTTCAGCCTTATGCTCATCACCACCAGTTCCTCCTTCACATTGCCAAATCAGTTATTGTCCTAGAGCAGGAATCTTATTAAATTAATCTCTTACTTGTAAACCTAAACATTTGAGCATGATATATATATATACATAATATGTATATATTATGTATCTTATATATTGTTATTATATATTTATATATATATTCCACCTGTCTGTAGTCATCCCCTGCTTCTGACCACTCCAGCCTTTTACCCTGGTCATCATCTTTCCTTGCTCCGCATAACTAAAACATGATGTAATCTGTCAAGAATCATAGCCCACACACACGCTATTCTCTTTCTGTCTGCAATAATCTGACCCCAGTCCTTGGCTGGTGGGTTCTTCCACATGTGTCTTTTCTCTTTGGATAGCTTCGTTTATGATTGATGGACTCAAACATTCTTTCTATCCTTTGTATTTTAATAATCACTTGTAAATGTATCCATTACAACATTTACTATTTTGAATTACAATTGTACATTGTACATTTCTCTTCTCTCCCAACCCCATCTTATGCTCTGAACATGCTCAGGCCCAAAACACTATATTACTCATCTTGGAATGTCAAGAACTTGGTGTTCAATAGAGATTTGCTGAAATGGCTACATTATCTAGTTCATTTAAAGACAATATAAACAAATGTTGTCTTCCTAATGTTACTCTGTCATGGTGAGACACTGAGGATATTTGTACTTCTTTGAAAAGGATTATATCCTGCTAGATATTTATTAAAATTCTTCCCTGAAAATGCCTCCTAAGTCTTATGATTTTATGTCTATATTCTATCTCTCTGCTAAGTTAATTACTGATTTACCTAAGATTACAATAGCTTCAATCTGCAACTTTGAATAAAATGGCATTAGAAAAAGTAACACATAGGTTTAGATTTTCTATAATCATGTGTAATGATTTCATAATTGGCCTATGCTAATAGAAACTAGATTGAGACCGGTTGCTAGCACTATTTGCAACAAAAGAAATAAGGTTCTCAACCAGGATATACGATGCTAAATTTTACAAAATCAAGAAAAAGCATTTACTAGCCATGAATTGGAGTGCAGAAAGTTCTACATATTAACATAAGCAAAATGAGGTTTCTGGCCTTAGGCATCAAATTCAATCATTTCATCTCTCCAAGTAGCTCTTTCTCTATTTTAATATCCCCACAGGCACACACTCACAAGGATAGAAATGATGGAAGTGATTTTGAATTTTAAATCCAAATCAAAGTCTAAATGGAGTACAGAATACAATATTTAGCATACCAGGCTTAGCATCCTAGCTCTTAAGTCTCAGAAAATGAAAGATCTGTTTAAAAATTATGATAGAATAATGTTTGCTTATTGAAGCTCCCAATATAATCTGGTCATTGAATTTTAGGCAACAGACTTAACTGTAGAAATTGATCAATATATATTAAAACTACATTTTCATTTCAAATACTGTAATTAGTACAAAATTGTTAGCTTAGCCCTCTGTACAAGTTAACTGATTAAGTATTATATAAAGAGAATTTGCATAAGTTTTACTAAAAAAGTAAATAAATGAAGGCATGAACATAACTGACAAATGTATGTTATATAAAACAAAAGACAAAAATTATGCTCAAGCAGGAGGAGCATTTAGCTAAATATTTATAGTATCTTATGACATTAGATTATATGTATGTCCAGTTATATCAGAAACTGGAACAGAAATTGAAAGGCTCATCCCTTATATCAAATTGGGTGATGACTCGCAATGTCATGAAATTAACTCACTTTAAATATCACCAGCAGGTTAGTCTTATTCACTGTAGCTGTTAAAAAGTTACTTCACTCCTGAAAAAAATTTGGTGATTTCCTACCACCTAGGGATAATGTTAGTATTTAAAGCCATTCAGACATTTCAGTGGCTAGAACCTTGCACCCCATCCATCTTCCATTGCTTCATCTTCAGGGATTTTGTGTATGAGGCTAATTAATAAACTGTGTAAAGTAAGAGCAAGAAATTCTAAACTCCACAAGCAAGAAAATGACATGAATTTCCACATAGAGGATAAAAGCCAAAGGAGGAATACAGAATCAATGTCTTGATCAATATCTATCACAGTATCTTTCTGGTTAGGGGCTGAGGACACATCATGAAATTATGTTCCAGAATCCAAGCAATAACATTTCTGTCATTACTCAGGTTTCTCCTCCAAAAGCCAAAACCCTTCCCAGGCAGGCCCTGCCCACATTCCCATATTTAGGTGCCAGGATCTGAAAGTTTTCCATGTAGGTATATTTTGGAAGCAATCCCAAGAAGAAAGAAAGAATTACCAAGGGAGTCAGGTTTGGAGGAAGGGAAACACAATAAAAGGATGCATTATCCTGTTGGATATTGCTGAGGGCCACTGGTGTTCAGTTCCACCATGACCTTGTCATGGCCTTGTGAAATACATCACCAAAGTTTCCTCTGGGGGATCAGAAACCCAGCAGGGTAGACCTTCTGAGATTAAATACCCAAACTTTTGAGTTATCCATGCTTCAGAGTCCAGAAGGATCTCATAAGTGCCCTGGATCTTGTGTCAGAGGATTCCCAGATGAGGAAGGGCCAACAAGAATGTCTGTGTAAAGCTGGTCAGCATCTGTGCAAAAATTGGCTGCCATGGCAGTAACTGAAGTAAGAGGTGGAACCAAAAGACCAATGCCCAGGCTAGAGTGAGCACATTAGGTAACCATTACCTATTACTAAAGATGTACAAGCTGACGTGTTGCTGACGAAACATCAACGACTTCAGTCTACATTTGGGTATGTGGTCCTCTTCATAATAGCTAAGAAAATGTGCACTTGCTCTATTAGTTGTGCTGGACAAATTACTAGTACTACCAAATGCATTAATAATTATAAATTTTGACATTCAGAGTTGGGCCTAAACTACCTCGTAATAGGATCTGAATCCATGTTTATATTGGGAAACTGTAATAAAAGGGGAGGCGTTGGGCACATTCCACTGACGTACTTGTGTCCCCTCAAAATGCTTATGCTGAAGCTTAATTCCCTGTGTGATAGTATGAAGAGGTGGGGCCTTTGGTAATTAATTAGGTCAAGAGGGTAGAGCCCTCATGGATGGATTACTGTCCTTATAAGAAGAGATCAGGGAGCTAGCACTTTCTCAACCCTTTGACAATACAGTGAGAAAGCACCTATCTACAGATCAGGAAGGGGGCTCTCCCCAGATGCCAGATTTGCTGGCGCCTTGGTTTCTGTCCAGCCTCCATACTTCAAGAAACAGTTTGTCATTGAAACCACTGCTCCGTGGCATCTTGTTATAACCCAAACTAAGATACCCACCTCCATTATTATATGATTGTGAAGATGTGACCTCATTTTTAAATAGAGAAAAATACCAGGGCATCTGGATGGCTCCATAGTTTCAGTGTCCAACTTTTGGTTTTGGCTCAAGTCATGATCTCAGGGCTGGGATCAAGCTTGGAGGCAGGCTTGGCCCACTCAGTGGGGAGTCTGCTTGTGATTTCTCTCTCCTTCTTCCTCTGCCCCTCCCCCCACCCATCTCTCTCTCTCTCTCTCTCTCTCTCTCCCTCTCTCTCTCCCTCAAGTCAATCAATCAATCTTTTTAAAAAACTTCTACTATCTAAAAATTGTGTGGGGGCAATGACATTTGGCACTTTTCCCCAGGATTTAATAAAACAGCACCAAAAATAGTCCCTATAGCTCAATAAATGACATTTGGTAATAGTATGATTGATTGTAAATAGTTGCATTATAATAAAGATTTAAAGAAAATATTTAAACAAAATATACAATTCTTTTTTATATACATTATGTACGAAACATCATCTTAGTCAAAGAAATCTAGGAAGACTTTGGATTTGAATGTCTTTGAGGGAGAAACTGAGAACCAAATGCATGGATGTGATTACATGCAAATACTAAATGTGGTTATCTACATGTATCTATCAGTATTCATTTCTTCATTTACTTATTCATTCAACTGACATTCATATTTACCACATTCTGGACACTGTAGGTGTCAATAGGTGGCAAACACAGAGCAGATTCTGACCTCTTGGGGCTTATAGTTCAATGGGGAGGGAGACAGATGTTCAACAAATAATCACACCAATAAATATGTAATTTGTTATGAAAAGCAATATGAAGGAAGGTGTAGTGCACCGTTCAGTATTATACAGGATATAGAGGGAGAACCTCTCTGAGTAAGTGACATGTCAGCTGAGCCTGTACCAAGGACTTCCCATTTTTTTATGGGAAATTATGCTTCTTCATTTTTGCCAAAGCTAAGCACATTAATTTGTTGTTTTATTTTGCATTGCCTTGCTTCATAGCGTAATAGAGAATTTTCCTTTTATTGACTAGTTTCTTCTAATTGCTATGAGATTATTCCTCCTTTGTCCATTTCTTTCTCATAGTTTTGCTCTTTCCCCTATTATATACTATAGTTTTTTTCTTTTTAATATGTACGTAGTCCTTATGTATTCTTTGTATTTTGGATGTAAGTTGAAAATATTGTTTTTACTTTTTCTGTCACTTCACTTCTAAGATTGTGTATGGCAGTTTCTTTTGCCATGCAGAAAATTTTAATGTATAAGAAATTGACTGTATCCATATTTTATTTATGGTTTTCCATTTGTGTTTTTGTTATCAAAGACCTTTATTTTCCTAAGGTTATAAAACTTTTCTCCCAGTTACTTTCAAAATGTTTATAATTTGAGGTATTTATATTTATTTTTTTCTATTTAGACTTTAATATAGTATTCAACAAGGTTCCCATTTTGTTGTTTCCATATGGATAGTCACTTTTTACACCCTCACTTATGAAATTATCTATTCTTTGCTCAATAATTTGAATATCATCTCTATCATCTGTATTCAGATGCATTGTCCTAGTTATTCCTTCATTAATTCACATTATTTTCATTCTATAGCTCTACAATATGTTTTTCTAAGTGATGTGAAAAAAAAACTCCCTCTTTTAATTTCCTTTTTCAATTTCTTGGCTATTTTCACACTTCTTTTATATAAATAAATTTTAGTATCAGCTCCTTGAAATCCATTAAAATCATTTTGTGATAGTGAATGAGATTGCAGTTTAACTTTGGAAATACTGATATATTTTGCAATAGTAAACATTCTTATCTGAGAATATGTTATGTTGTTGGAAATCTTTTGTCAAATTTTCTTTGTATGTCTAGAATTCTCAGACACTTATCATATTTAATGATTATTTTTGTCTATTCCAAGAAAAATGTGAATTACTTCTGACTTCTTTTATTTTGAAGTGAGTCACAGAAATATTTATTTAGCCCTTTCCAAGAGATAAATTTGACATGATTGAAAGAATGGAGCCGTGAAATACTTAAAACTTTGTGTGCAAAACCTCTAAGCACAATCTTACCAGTTTGCTATTTGTTTTTGGTATTTAAGAATAAAGACAGAGTGTGACTTTCAATACGGTTGTGTGAAAAGCTTGGTGATAATTATTTAACTGGTGAAAATTATGACCAAAAAAAAAACCCTTTAAATTCTGGAATTTGTCTTAAGGGCATACAGCAAATGGGAAATAGTGATAATCTGTGGCATTTAAACCACAACCTGTTCCCATCTCTACTCCCCTGTTGGCCACTGAAATGCAGACTTACTCTGAGGAGAAAACACCTTACTATGCATCTCTCACTGCCAGCTGAGCTAGAGCTCAAGTCCGGCTCCCTCATCTTCCACAGTTCCATGTTACAGAAGCTCTATTTCAAGTTCACATAACAGAGAGGACTAATCTCCTTTCAGCACCTGGCACGGCACCCTGTCCAGTGGATCCTCTACTCCAAGCACGGAAGGCTAAAAATACTTCCTCTTAGTTTGCTGAGTATTTATTTTTAAACATATTATTGAGGTAAAATTCACATAAGAAAACTCATCATTTAACAATTTTTAAAATGTGCAATTTAGTGATTTCCAGTACATTCACAATATTGTGCAATTATCACATCTGCCTGATTTTTACTTGATTTTTGCATTTTGTACCACTACAGAAAGAAACTCCATACCTATTCCACAGTCTCTCCTTCCTCTAGCCCCTAAAAACCACTGGTCTGTGTTCTGTCCTTATGAATTTGCCTATTGTGAGCATTTCATATAACTAGAATCATATAGTAGGTGAACTTCTGTGTCTGGCTTTTTCACTTAGCACAGTGTATTCAAGATTTGTCCATATTGTAAGCATCCATGAATCCTTCGTTACTGGTTATGGCTAAATAATATTTCATTATATGAATATACAATATTTACTTATCTACTCATCAGTTGATGGATGTTTGGATTACCTCCACTTTTCAGCTATTACAAGTAATGTTGCAATGAGCCTTCTTCATGTACATGGGTTTTTTTATTGAATTATTATTTTCAATTCTCTTAAACATATCCCTTGGAGTAGAGTTGCTGGGCCATATGGTCATTCTATGTTTAACTTTCAGAGGAACTGCCAAGCTGTTTCCCCATTTCTCAATTACTTTGTGACTATTTGTTAAATTAAGAATTATTTCCTAATCTCGTTACAAATGTCTACCCCACGTACCACTTGCTTCTCTGCAGCTGCTTGTTTTCTGTGTGTCTTGCCACTCGTCAGATTTCATCATCTGTCTGTAGAATAGTTTCTATGTTGTCCAAATAAGTTGCAGTCCATATGTCCTTTCTTATATCACTCAGATCAATCCTTACTCAGCTTTACTGCTTTTTATTGTGTCCACAACTAACTACAAAGGCCCATTAAACAGAAAGCTAGCAACTACAGAACTGTAAATGTGTTTGCCTTCAATAAACTAGGCTATAGGTCCTATGTGAGTGTTGGTTTCTTAACAACTACATTAGGAATCCCAAAGAGCATGTGCTACACATATTTATTTTAATCATGTGTGATGTTCACCCACTTAAAGATCTCTATTAATTGTGGTAAAATTTATGACTGACAGTTCACTCAGCTACAAGTAGCTAGGAAAAACCAGCTAAGACAACTCACAGCCAATAAATAAAATGTACAATAAATAAAACCAACATGCAATCCCTTCCCAATGCCACAATGACTATGTTATTGACCAAATAAAACCTGAATTAATTACAGAGAGATCAGTTCATTTTCTACCAACTGGCACAATTGAGCTTTTTTATTCAAAACACTGCATTCATTGTGAGAAAAAATGGAAACCGTAAGCCTAATCAGCATTTCCCCCTTCTTGTTTCATTTTATGAAGCTCTTGACTACTTATTGAGTTAATATATAACTATTTCATTTGTCTTGGTCTGAAAGCTTTAATGGTGATTTGACACTAACATAAGAAATGTACTAAGTGTTAGGATAAGAAGTCAATAAATGTGATCTTCTCTCATGATTTTAATAAGTAAGATAGCCCACAGGGAGTAATGTCAAAGGCATACGTGGTGGACTGAATGGCCCTGCATACTATAAAGAAGCCAATTCAATCCAAGTGTGATTGAGATAGGCTTTATCTAAATACCAGAATTACCAGTTGAGTCATTCACTTTAGTTCAATTGTCAAACTTGGCAGAGGCAGGGTGCTGCCATTCTTGAGGCTCAGTATATTCTCTCCTGGAAGAGACTCTCTACTATAAAGCAGGAACTGGGAGAGGGAGACTAGAATTAATGACAGCCAGTACAGATCTTCTGTAGCCCAGAGCTGGGTTATGTGGGATCTATGGACTTTAACAGGCTGCAAATCTACCAGGCATGTGACACACAACTCTGGGGGAATGGGCACTCTTTCTCAGCTGTCCTGCCGGACTCCCCCTACAGAGCAGGAGCTGAAGGTGGAAAAATCATAAGACATTTCCTAGAACATCTGCAAAGCCCTTCCCGGAATGGAAGCTCTGTGGCACAGAACTAGAGGCACAGCCCCTACTGAATGCTGGGCTTCTCACTGTTCACACAGACTTCCATCAGTTTCGATGAATAATGCCTCCTAATTTGTTGTAAACTCTTGGATCAATCTCTGGAAACAATGAATGACTGTGCCAATTTTGCCTTGTTTAACAGCTATCTCTCTGGGGAAGTTGGGGGAGTTTTCAACGAATTCCTCATACCCCTTTTCTAGAAGTCCTGACTGCCAGATTTTAAACCCAGTGTGGCAGCCCTCTAACTTTCAAACCCTGGACAGATAGTTTCTTCATCTATAAGATAGGAATAATAATAGTTCCTATCTTATCAAGTTGTTGTGAGGATTAAATAATCTTATTTTTGTAATGCATTTAGAACATTGCCCAGCACAAAGTTTGTGCTCCTTTGAAATTGGGGATTTTTCTCTCCTCATATGTAGGTTCAGACATTCAGCACAACTTATGTACACATACACACATCTTGTTACTTGCCACTATGAAAATCTAGGATAAAGGTTATTCCAGTAAGAACCAGGGAGACATCCACCTTCATTTCCCTTTGATGGGATGACCTACCCACTATAAAAAATATTGCCCAGTGAATAACAAGTGGTAACCAATCAGCATTATTACCCCTTTGCCTTCACAGAGGAAGAAGTAAATGGGATGGAGAAAATGTTCTCTTCAACGTCCCACCTTTTTGGGAGAGTATGATCGAGTGCACATTCTATGGAAAATATAAAGGAGCTGGACTAATCTCTTCCCAACCAAAGGCAGTTCTCACCTTTGATACACTTTTATTTCATGCAAATATGCAAACTTTCCTTCAGGAGAATAGCAACAGAGAATTCCAACAGATTCACTGACACACTTGTTCCTTCCTTGTGCCAATCTTAAACTTTTATACTTATATTTAAACTTGCATTCTTTTCTATGCTTTAATATGCCTTTGACAAGGGGATCTGGAAGGTGGAAACCAGGCTACCTCTACTGAATCATTTAAACCTAGTGGGCTGGGGGAAACCTATTATAAAGAAAGCAAATCAACAGATTTGAAGAAAAGATTTAGTGTATGGGCCAAACAACTGTGATGATAAACAGTTTAGAAAAGCAGAAATAGGTTTTGGTTAAAAAAATTACAGAAATAGCTTGAAAGCAAAAATATGATGCTTATTTAAAGAATATTCCCAGCATAAATGTGCTACTGTGGTTTTAAAACAACTCCCTAGATTTTCGGTTTTGGTACAATTGCAGAATAATGCTGATTTATAATACTTTGGCATCTATTTGATAATCTTTTCTTTACAGAAGTGTTATAAGATGTAGAATTTCTTTATAAATCTAGCATACAATTCAACATTCTAGATCTTTTCTAGATCCCTCTCTGTTTTCCTAGTGTCATAAACCAACTTTACTAAAGAGTGCTTTTTTCTTTTTTTCCTAAGATTTTATTTATTCATGATAGAGAGAGAGAGAGAGTCAGAGACACAGGCTGAGGGAGAAGCAGGCTCCATGCAAGGAGCCCGATATAGGACTTGATCCCAGGACTCCAGGATCACACCCTGAGTGGAAGGCAGATGCTCAACTGTTGAGCCACCCAGCACCCTGAGGGCTTTTATTTCTTGCATTTCTTTAAGAGTGCATATCTCCTGGCATTTTCCTTTTTTTTTTTTTTTCAGCTGTGATAAGGGGTAGGACAATAGCAGTACAGAAAAGTATACTAGTGGCATAATAAAGTTTGAGTTGATTCTGCTACTGAGGATTCCAGATATCTGCAAGAAAAACAAATTGGTTGTTGTAAGAAGCATTCAGAAAAGGAAATCCTAGTGCTGCTCAGGTGCTTCCACATTTTAATTGTGCAATTGAAGCTTGACATCTGAAGACTGTGCCTCAGTCTTCTTGTCTGCAAAATCAGAGAGGAGGAAATGTCAGGACCCAAATCTGGCTAGACATCAGAATTGTTGGGGGGCTATCTTAAAACTATAGTCCCAGGAAACACCCAGGAAATGCTGAGTCCAGCGAGACAGGTTCTGGAGATCTGTCTTTATAGACTAATTCTTGGGAGGCAAAAACTTATGGACATAAATTATGGAAATGTTCAGTCAGATAAAATATAAGCTTCCTTTACACAGAACCACAGTTCCCTAAGAAGCAAAAATGGCAAACAACAAAGTATTTCCTTTCACTTTTCTGCCTTTGTCTTTACGATATACATTTTCTGCTAGTAATTCCCCCAAGATCTTTTAGAAATCTTTTTTTAAAATCCCAGGGTAGGGCTGAGCCACAAGGCAGTTGGAGGTAGAAGGCATTTCTAGACCTAAAGTGGCTTTAGAGAGATGATAGCATGAATTCATGGATCTTTACTCTTGGTGTAGACCATTAAGTGACTTGGCTCCTCTCTGCCTGTTTGTGACTCTCTAGGCTTCCACCTAGCTGATTCCTTCCCCAGGTCCAGTAGGAATGTCAGAAAGAGGAAACCCAATTGATCCTCCTTAGCTATTCATTCCAGGCTACACCACAGACTCCCTGCCCTTGAGTTGGGTACACACTGCTGGTAATCAATTGCTGCTCTCACATAAATAATGACCGGGGACTGTGGGTCAGGAACTTTACCTGGCAGACTCTTTTCATTTATGGTTAATCATCCAATTATGTCTTCTTTTTAATAGGTTAGTATTATTCATATCATACAGATTATCTTAAAGCTCTGTTATTATATGTATTATTTATCATCTATAACCAAATTTTCATAGACCTTATGAGATGCTAACCAAATATTACACTGCATAATAGCCTAGACACTTTCAGGGAATCCAGGAGATGAAGATTAACTTGTGCTATCTTAGGTCCAATTTAAATTTTATGACTCCATGTGTAATGAGGGTGTAAATTGCCCTCAGCCTCAGATATGCTGCCATTAAGAGGGTGTGGTGTCCCATTCACATATCTGATAAGCATAAGTTGACTTCCCTTTGCTCCACAGAGCTAAGGAGAAAGGGACCAATTCATAAATTTACAACAAGAGACATGATAAAAGTTACTGCACTACTGTCATGCCTACCAGCTGTTCACAGCTAAATCAGAACAATCAGCCTGTTTCTAGTCTCTGTTTTAAGTACACTTAGAAGATCACAAACATTGTTCTTTTCCCTTAGAATTGGCATTCCACTTTGTGACTATTTCTCAAAATCACAGGCTATTCTCCACTCCAGAATTAAAACTAAATTGGATATTTTTAATTCTTTCCACTGCTAACACATTTCTGGGTACCATTTGCTATCAAGACGTTACACAAGCTGTTCCCAGTTTAATGACTATTTGTGCCAGACCATAAATTTCAAGGTCAGCTCAAAGTCATGCAGCACTTTGCCAGAGGATGTGGGAATCTGTGAGTGAACTTCCTTGGCTGTTCTCTCCAAGTGATATTACCACATCTCCTGACGGGATTCTGTATGAGAGCTAGCTCAAGAGATGCTTACACAGATGTGCCAGTGACAAGTGCTTGGCCTCGGAGAGATCATATTACTTGTACGGTTTCACATGATTCCCTTAGTTTGTATAAATAACATATTAATCTAAAGTTGAGATACTTATGAAAATATTCAGAGATAAAAGTCTGTGATCTGAAAATGTATCAGGGCCTTTTTGAGCTGTGTCTATAGATACAAAGCAACCGAAACCAGTCCTGGAGGATCTGTCACTGGTCACTTTCAAGATCAATACAATTCACTGAATGATCGATTTTGCTGGAGTGATCAGTATCGATCACGATGACACGCTAAATTAACATATCAGCAATTTAGTTCCCAACTGTATGCACACACCACTGTCATCAACCAGCTGCTGCCAGCATAGAAATCAGGTATTTCAGAAGACACATTCACTATTTCAGGCCACACAGGCATCATTTAGCTAAATGAGATGGTTGTGTTACTTTCTCTCCCAGAAGAAACTTGTGCACTGAGGTAATCTGAAGGCTACTATGAATTGGGAATAAAGTCAGATGACCCATTATGTGGTAGGAGTGGATATACATCCATGAGAAATGAGGAAAAAAGATATCCTTGGAAAAAATAGAAAAAGAATATCAAGGTCCTTAACTCAGTAATCAAAATGCCTTGTAGGGACGCATGCGTGGCTCAGTGGTTGAGCATCTGCCTTTAGCTCAGGTTGTGATCCTGGAGTCCTAGAATCCAGTCCCACCTTTGGACTCCCTGTGGGGAGCCTGACTCTTCCTTTGCCTATGTCTCTGCCTCTCTCTGTGTGTCTCTCATGAATAAATAAATAAAAATGTTTTTTAAAAGGCATTGTAATAGTCGACAGTTTGACCTTTGTTTCATCTTGAAACCTCACATACACACACACTCCTTTCCGGTTTGGCTTCCTGCCTGTGGGAGGCCAGAGGTCAGAGGAAGGGAGATAGTCAACTTCTCTCTTTCCTCACTGAGCATATCTATCTTGTCTCCGTCTCTCCTCCAGTCCTTCACCCATCAGGGATGATGGAGCACAGGGAGGGAGATGAGACAGTGTCAGAGGTTAGTTCTAACTTGAAAGTTACAGGCTGCTCTGCCTGTTGATAGTCTGGATAATTTATCCAGTTCTTCAGAGTCCCCCAGTGCCCAGGGATAGGGACCTCTTATCTGTAATTCTCTGGAAACAAAATTATTCACTGTCTCTCCCATCTCCTCCCTAAGCTATCCTCACTCCCCAAGCACCCTGTGACAGGTACTCCCTAGCTTTTCTGATGAGGTTTGTTTCCCCTCCAGCAGCCCTCTTGGCCCCCAGGCGCATACTCACTTTGCCCCAACAGACTCTAGGAGTGCAGGAGTACATGTAGCCAGTTCTCCTTGGCTCTCTCATGAGTTGATGCCCTAGCTGATTCTTGCCCTTCAGATTTCTCAGGCCAGTGATCTGACTGCAGCTAAACAATCCTGATAATCTCAGTTTTACAGAGTATTATAATTTGAACGAAAAACTCTCTTTGGTGACAAAATATGAAGTTACCAGCTACCCAAGCTAACTTTATATCTCTTTTCCTGAAACATAGAAAGTCACAAACTCATTGTACCATTTGCAAGAGTCAATAAGGGCCTTCTTATCTAACTGTACCCATTTCTGCTTGTTTATCACTTATCGCTCCAACTGGAGAGTCCCACTGAGGCTCCGGCATCTGCCATTGTCTTGGTGAATGAATGCCAATTTGAAAAGCCTGGGGTAAAAATGTGAACTGCATTTTACTTTACAACTACCTCCTCCCCTCTACTAGGATGTGGGTTTTGCAGGGTCAGGGATTTCTGTGGGTTTTGTTCACTGAATAATTCCTCTAACATAGAAGATATCCTTCAATGAGTAGTTTTTTGCCTGTATTGAACTCACGTGTGGTACAACATGGGCAGAAGGAATTGGCTGGAGCATATTGTTGCTTTTTGGGTGGATGAAGAATAGCTAAGGATTGGGAGAAGAGGCTCAATCCTCTCCTAGGTGACTTTGAACATTATGCATAAAAATGTGTAGAGCAAACTCTCATATTTGAGGGAGGAGGATTCTATTGTAGTCAGACGTTGAGTGTCTTTGAAATAAACAACTCTAAAGGGATATCTCCCTGTGTTGTAAAATATAACCATTGTTTTCTCAAAAATATGCATATTATTTAACATTTACTCAAATAATCACAGATTCTCAAATATTGTCTTTTGGCTTTTATACCTTTGTATAAGGTTTGGAGCTATCCCACTGGTACCAGAATTTTCTTGACTCTGTGTGTGTGTGTGTGTGTGTGTGTGTGTGTGTGTGTGTTTTCTTTGTCAGTTGATTTCTGGAAAGAGTTTGACAATTTTGCCTGCCAAGTTTTTCTTTGCAAAAGTTTAATCCCATGCAATTCCTGTGAATGAAATTGCTGATATTGGCCAGTGTTACCATATTTTCCATATAATGTTGTTAAAATTCTACTACTTGCTATTTTACTTGTTAGTTTATCCCAGGAAAAGCAGATTTTATTTCTATTTAGTTTCAAAAATATCTTCACAACTTTTTTGAAGAAGTTTAAAGTGCTTTGGCATATATTTTTGGTTATGTTGTAAATCAAGTCTCACGTTTGGATTTAATTTTAAGAATATATGACAGTTACAGTATAAATATAGTGATTTATTTTTGCTTCAGACTTTTTAGTTCAGCAGCTCCTAAATAGGAACACACATTCTAATTAGTTTTCAAATTTCAATTAGAATGCTCTAATAACTCTTAGCTTCCTGACATTTCACTTGGCATAAGGAATAAATGTAGTAAAATTCCTATGTAGAAGGCTACCAAGAGCAAAGTATTAAAGGCATTGAATTAACTAATACAACTAAATGTAAATTTATATTCTTTGTGGCTCTAATTATTTGTTAATTAGGTGCCAATTAAGTGCTAAAGCATATTTATTGAGGTTGAATAACAAAGATAGGTCCTTTGCCATATATACTTGTTTGTCAAGAGCTGTGCCCTCCATAATTGATCATTGATTAAATGTGAATACATTCTTCTAGAATCAGATTTGCATATTTACCCTACCACAAAAAGGCTGTCATTCTAAGTGATCTTGTGTATGTCTTCTCTTAAGTAACCAGCATCCCATTAGTTATGAAACAGAACACAGCCCCAAAGCATTGCAATGAGAAAAAGATGTAACCACATTTTCCTGTTTCATTCTGCTTTCATATGTACAAATTTATAGATTTACAGATTTGTACTTTCTTTTACATTTTGTATTGGAAATTAAAAAAAAAACATTTTCAAAAAAAACTGTACTATACTGTGTACAATGTTACAAATTACTCATTTAAAATCCTTCTTTCTCTTTAAAACTGGGATGTATAAAGGGAAAATTAAAAATATATCAGGCACATGCGATTTCCAAGATTTTGTAGCCAGAACAATCTGTACCTTTTGAAAGAAACCTTGAAATTTTAGTCTGACGGAGGAAAAACAATTTAGCTATGAAACATGTACTCTACTTGCTTTCAAGATACCAATGTTCATGTTCATGTGGATTGAAGAGTGTGTAGACCAAACTCTTCCCAGCTTAAAGAACACAGTAAAAAATGGTGCTTCCTAAGGGAATACAGCATTTCTGATACAGAACATTTTCCAAGTTGCTGGAAGAAATGTCAACATCATAAAGACTGTGAGGTTGATACTGGAACAGACCCAATAGTGCCACAGATGCCTTATTTAGTAGGTGGAAAATCATGGAGTTGCACACACTACAGTGAACTTCTAGAGAAAGGCTACTATATTCTACATGACTTTAAAATAGTGAGTATATATAGAATGCAATACTGAGCCTTGGAAAATAAGAAGCAGTGTAGAATTTAGACAATAGATTCTTATTTTCCAATTATTTTTTTTCTTTGAAAATTAAACAACCTTCCTTCACTCCAAACTTTTCTTTCTACCCTTCTAATATAGATAGGGAGAAAATAAGCAAACCACACACAAACACACACACACACACACACACACACAGCACAGCAACACATGTCTTTGATTTGCCTGTTGGATATTTATTTTACCAATGTTTTTTGTAATGTTTATAGTATACTTCTCACTCAACTCCACACCCACACTCAGATGTAAAATTATATTTAAATGTAAAGCCTTTTACTTCAGGAAAAACTATTCTAATTTATGCCAAATGACTTACAATTGCTTCCTGAATTTGAAAAATAAAATCCAATGAGTAAGTTTGGCAAGCATATTCCTAAAGACAGGCTTTTAGAGAATGAATGGAGACACTTCTGGAATAATCAATACAAATGTAATAAATTAAAAGGTTTGGGATAGAGAGGGGATCAAATCTATAAGTTTGTATTACATATTTAGATAATATTTAGAAACAGACCAACCTTTTCAAAATTTAAGAACATGTATTAAATATACACTACATTAGTTGTCTATAACTTTGTACCATCCTCCAAAATGAGCATTTTAAGACAACACACGTTTATTATCTCACAGTTTTTGAAGTCAGGAATCTGGGAATGGTTTATCTGGGTCCTCTGCCTCAGAGTTTCTCACATGACTTCAGTAAAGGTTTTGGCTGTGGCCATAGTCTCATCTGAAGGATCAACTAGAGAGGGATCCACTTCCAAGCTTACTCACAGGATTGTTGGCAGGATTTAGTCCTTCGTGGGCTGTTGGACTAATGACTCTGTTTGCTGGTTATTGACCATGTGTTACCATAATTTCCTTGCCACTTGAACCTTCTCAACATGGCAGCTTGCTTCATTAAAGAATACAGTTCAAGAAAATAATGGAAAGAGTCCAGTAAGATATAAGTCACATTCTTCTATAGCATACACATGAAAATAATATCCATCATTTCTGTCATATTCTCTCGAAAGCAAAGCCATTTGTGCCAGTCCACACTTAAGGAGGGAGGTTACACAAAAACAAAATAGCAGGAGGCAGAGAGCATGGAGAACTATCTTTAAAAGATTTCCACCACGTACTACTGTATTAATGTGTACTAAACACTTAATTTTAATAAAACTTCTCCTTAGGAAGACTATAAAGATAGACATAATCTTGTTGTTTTCACCAATATGCAAAATTCCTTCTCCTTGATGACTTGGTGCCCTGTTATGTACAAACCAGATGAAAAGAAGATGAATGGGTTGTCTAGATTTCTTTTGGTATGGGTGAAGAAGTGGCAATTCTGGAAAAGAGGAAAAATAGCCAAATTCCCTCAGTCATGACAAATACTTGCTGACCCAGAAAAAATATTTCCAACTCTGTCTTCATACAATTTTCCATTTTCTGGTTTTGCTTACTGACTACAAAATTTACATCAACAAAACCACTTCAGTCGTCAAGACATCTCTGATACCTCCAAGTAAAATACTGATATTCCTTGGGACCTTTCACACACTTGGATACAAATCATTTGTGTTCCCCCAAACTTTCCCTGATAATGTTTACACAACTACTTCTGCCCCAAAGTTAGTGGTTGACTAAATGGAAGAATATAAGGAGTGGAACAGTATCTTTAACCCTTCTTTTGGGAAGCATGTTTTCCAGAAAAAGGGGTTTGATAATTCAGTTAATGTGACAATACTTACAGAGCCAAATTCCTGAAGTCTTTGCATAATGTTATACTTTATGCTTTCATGGCATGACTCAGTATCAATCAACCAAGAATGTGTATTTTAAGGCTAAAAGTTATATAGTTTGTTCTACAGCTATTTTTTGCTTATTACAAGTGCTTAATAAATATTTTACAGATTACAAAATAAGCATAAATCAATCAAATAATTTTATCTATTGGTAGCTCATAGGAAACAAGATCCAACATAGAGAATTGAAACCCAAAGAATTATTATCAGGATTTAGGAGTCACACATTTAGTCAGCAAACATTACTTGAGATCATATTGTTTACACACAAGAATAAATAATCTATTGCCCTTGCCTCTGGGAACTCAACCACAATAGTTAAGAAAGTGAAGGGGAACAGAATTTGCCACCACAAAATGGGTCTCCTTGCATGTGGATTATTTTAAGCTGGTTATTTTTAAGAAACAGCAGACATGGGTGAAAATCTGAAAACTGAGTGGAAGTTACTCTTTTGGAAGAGATACATTTGTTGTTGTTGCTATTTTGTTTTTGTTTTTGTTTTCTTTTTGAGATGCTTACATTTGTAAGAGACATCTCTATTTCTTTTTTTTCCCCTAAATTTTCTTTAAAAAAAAGATTTTATTTATTTATTCATGAAAGACAGAGAGAGACAGAGAGGCAGAGACATAGGCAGAGGGAGAAGCAGGCTCCTAGGGGGAAACCCCATGTGGGACTTGATCCTGGACCCTGGGATCACGCCCCAAGCCAAAGACAGATGCTCAACTGCTGAGCCACCCAGACGTCCTATCTCTATTTCTAAGGATGTCTCCCTCACTGTACCAGGAAGAGGGAGATGACTCAATCTCTAGTAATTTTTATCAGTGGAGAATATAATGACTTAAATCTTCATAACAACCTTGTTCGTGTTTACTGTGCTTTTCCTGGTAGCTTCCCCTGACTGATTCCTCATCCCAACATCTTTTGTCTTTAGGTCAAGATGGTGATGTCTTTGGCTGTTTTGGGGAATTACTCAGTTGTCATGATGTTAGAGGCAGTTAGTTAGGTTCTAACTAACTGAAAGCCAGCAATGAGGAAATCATGATCAGCTATTGGGAAAGTCAGAGGGCTGTCCTAGCAGCACTCTATAAGAAGCTGGATCAAACTAGACAGATCCATGATGACAAGAGATTCTCAGCCAAATAAGGAAGAAAAGGTCAAAATCCTGCTTCCTAGAAATTCCTACCCCAACTAATGAATATTCCACCCCTTGGTTAACAACTGCCCATAAAAGAAACCCAAACCCTAGCACACAGCTCTCCTCTCTCTCTCTTTCTTGAGTTCACCTGCTCTCACACCTCAAGAGTGTACTTTCGCTTCAACAAACTTTTCTGCTTGTGTCACTCATCCACTATGTTGTGTCTGTCCTTGAATTCTTTCTCATGAGGGGACCCAGAGCCCTCGGTAACATCTTTAGGACAGTGGGGGTCTAGGACCCAAGGCCTAGGGTCTCCCAGCAACATCTTTTTGTTAACTATGAAGGGACAGGTAACAGCATATTGAGTGGCCTTCTTCATTGGTGAATCTCCAACTCTCACCTCCCTTTTGCTGGATAGTTGCTTGGGAACCATACCTTCTTTGTTCTGCTCTCTCTTTCCAATCTATTTGGGAACCAGACAATCTGGTAGCATTTATGAGAGACTGATTTGCAACCAAGGAATAAAGGGACACTTGTTCTTTCTAGCCAACAGGCACTCTTAAGCAACCAAGAGTTTCATGGAAGTGTCAGAGATTGTTTCTCAGGATGTGCAGCAGTCCCATAGAGCTTTCCATCTCATTGGCAGTTAAAACCTGGTGGCTCAGCGGTTGAGCATCTGCCTTCCGCCCAGGGCATGATCCCAGAGTTCCAGGATCGAGTCCCACATCAGGCTTCCTGCATGGAGCCTGCTTCTCCCTCTGCTTGTATCTCTGCCTCTCTCTCTCTGTCTCTCATGTTTAATAAATAAAATCTTTAAAAAATAATTTTAAAAAACCTTGCTCATTTGTGGACACACACACATAAGGACTTCTCCAGTGTCTCCAGTGTGCTCTGACCCTCCCTGGTTGTCTTAGACTTGCAGTGGGGAAAATGCAGACATGGAAGAAAGTGATTCACAGCCATTCATGGAAGGGGCACTTACAAGCAGCACTCTGAGATCCATTACACGGATCCCTCAGTGACTGTCCGATATTCCCAGGCTGTCTCCATCACTGCAAAAGTCTCTCTCTTGGCCATGGGACACTTTGGTCTCCCCTGCTTAGCCTTGGCTACCTCTTATCATCTTTACTTCCTACCCTCCTCTGTTGGTGGTGGGGCTCAGAGACCTGCATGGTGTTCCATCACCCCTGGCAGTGATCCTACAACTCATGCTCCTGTGTTTGTGTGGGTCACCACAAAATAGGCTCTACATCATCTTACTCCCTAGCAAGGGCCCATCCAACAAGAATTTTTTCTTATGAGTTTGCCTTTTTTGCCACTTAATCGAATGCCATGTGACCCAAACAATTCAGGGGTTCACAGGAAAAATTGGAAATGGGGATTATCTCCACCTGGACTGGCTGTAAGGTGGAAGAGATCAAAAGTTCCTGTGAGTTAGACAAGAAACATCCAGGGCCATCCAACCCTGGTGGCCATTGTTTGTCACCAACTGAGGGCAGACATCCTAGTGCAAAGGGAATGAGACATTCAGAGATGTTGGAATCATGACAATGTCTGCTCCTGAGGGATCCACCTGTGATCATCGGGACTAATCACCAGACATTGTTCCTCTTGGAGTCTTCAGGAAAGCTGCCACCCCCACGATTGTAGGTACCTGGATGAGGCATGGGCCTTGGGACACCAGGGACCTCACAGTTGTCATGTGGCATGTTAGCTACTGTTATATTGACTGGGGCAAATGGATAGCAGGCTGGGGGCAGTTTCGATGCACTTACCATTGGAACACTCTTGTGTTCCTAATTAAGGTCCTATGGAGAGAGATCCTGAAAGAATTAGCTCTCCTCAGGATAGTAGGATTCTGGGCTTTTATCAAGAGTCCCAAGAGAGAGTCAGAGACCCCTCTTGGAAACACTAGAAGTCCTTGTTTAGTTGTTCTTTCTCTTATTATAAGAGTCTATCTTCTCCCTGAAGACAATGGGAAATTCCACTTCAATTCCCAAAGACTCATCCCTAGGATATATCTTGTGATGCTGGGACCAACTCCCTCTGGAAACCTTAAAAAGAAAAATGTTTATCTTGTTTTATAACATGGCTTGGCCCCAATATAAACCAGAGGATGGGGAAATCTGATCAGAAAATGGTAATTTTAAACATAACACCATATTACAACTTGACCTCTTCTGTAAAAGGTGGGGAAAATGGACTGAAATACCATATGGTTATGGCCCTGTGCCCAAACCCTGATCTTTCCATACCCTTTAAGGCACGCAGGAACACCTATCCCCTCACCCTGTAGTCCTTAATCCACCATCAGCTCAGCTGCCTCAAGCCCTCCTACTTCTGTTAATCCACCACCTTCCTAAATGGCTGCCAAAACTCTTTTGTTACAGGAAGGTTCTCTGTCCTCTGTTACCCAGCATGGACTGCCTGCTTCCCCTTTCTTTGGTGGAAGGAATATGTACATCTGCTTGAGCTCTATGATGGGGTAAACCCACTGGCATGCACTCTGGGAGTCCTCATTCTCTGTCTTCTGGGCTCTTCTCTGCCTCCAGCCTTGTTGATGGTACCTCCCTGCTTCTGCCTCCACCTTCCCTTCCTCCTGTTTCTGCACCCCCATGCATAACCAGTTCCATCCTTAGTGCCTCTAGCATCATTGACTCCTTTTCCTCCTACCCTCACTATTGAGGAGCAAGAGCATCCGAAGATTTTAGGTCACTTCCTTATGAAGTTCAGACTAAAGCACTGCCCAAATAAGCATGAAAAGGCTCACAGGCTCCCCTTTTTTTTTAAAGATTTTATTTATTTATTCATGAGAGACACAGGGGGAGAGAGAGAGAGAGGCAGAGACACAGACAGAGGGAGAAGCAGGCTCCATGCAGGGAGCCTGACATGGGACTTGATCCCAGGTCTCCAGGATCAGGCCCTGGGCTGAAGGCAACGCTAAACCGCTGAGCCACCCGGGCTGCCCAGCTCCCTTGGACTTAAACCACCCATTTCAGATTTCTCCACAGGAACCCCCAGTAAAATTGACAGTGGGGAACAAATTGATGTTCCACTTTTTGGTTGATAAAGTCATAATATTCAACGTTCAATGATTAATTAAAATAAACATGTCTTTGAGATATCAGCATTAAATATAAAGCTTTTATTCTCCCAAGGTTTACTAAAGGACAAATAAGCTCACTGTTGAGCTTATTGTAAGATCTCTGTTGCAGTTTGTCAGCAAAAAGTTGACTTCTAATTTATTTTTGTTTGCTTCATAAAAGCTTTTGTGAGTAATTGTTAAGAACAAGTAGGTTGAATAAATAAAAGGGTTTATTTTTATTTATTCAAAATCTTGGGTAATTTAAAACCTTGAAGCTTTGTTAAGTTAAATGATAAATTGAGTTAAATTCATTGGATATTTAAATCTTTTCCAAATAAGATAGATTACTAAAGCATTGGTTAAATGAACATGGGTTTTCTGCTTTTGGCTTCTTATTCCAGAGAAACTAAAGAAACCTGGGTCTGTTGGCAAACGTGCTTTATGCTTTATTGCAAGTCAAGCTATAGAAAAAAAAATGTTTCTAGAAATTGAGAAATTATTCACAAATGTCCAATCTAAAGAATTCTGGTATAATAGTTCACAATTGATTACTACTTAATGTTCACTAGATTCTAAGATTTCTAAGAGTCCAAATTCTGCTACATGTAATTAAGACAGCTGGAAAGGAAGCAATTCTGCATGTAGGAAGTAAGAGATGTGTATGGAAGGGGTAAGGAATGAAAATACATTTCTTTTGATGGGAAAGAAAGTAGTTTTGTCCCCAAATGAGACTGGTTATTTAGAAAGAGTAGACTTTGGACGAAATTTGAATGTAAAAAGAACGTTGTAGAAGGTATGTGAAAGGGAATCTTTGAAGAAGACTCTTATTTGCGGTCAGGACTGACTAAGATTGGAGTAATTCTCTCTGTAAAAGAGACAAAGTTTTCTTGGGTTGTTAGTCTGAGACGTTGCTGGTTTTCTGATATTTGCTCTTCCAGATTTAAGGAAACTTTTTCTGAAGATATCCATGACTTACAAAAATATGATAAAATATTCCATTGTGAACAAATTGAAACATTTTATTTTCTCCCTTCCTGAACCCTCCAGAATTCAGAAACTTCGAGTATTCTTTCTTTCATGGCAATGGCAGTTATTTGCATAAGTTCAATAAGAATCTGTTCCCTCTGAAATAGGACACTACTGGAAATATTGGTAACATTACCAAGGCTTTGGCTAGAATGTCATATTTGAAACAGACATGCAGACACTCAGATATGACCTGATAGCTTTAAGGAATCGAATTTGACTTTATGAAGCCAATAGAGCCCCTTGGAAATATTGGCCTGATAATTTATTTAGAGTGTTTCCAGCAGCCTTACCAGGTGAATAAAGAATGCCACTTCCTGATAGGAGCAGGAACCTCAGGATATTTTGGGGACCCCAAGAAGAGGAATTCACCCAAACCTACAGGTATTATGGCCAAATCTGATAGCAAGTATCTGCCCTGGCTTCTGGCCTGGTGAAGCTGTTAAAGGCTCAATATGAAATTGCTTATCATAGTTCCAGCAAAGCAGATTAAAAGAACATTTACATGGTCAATCACTATTCTGGCTGAACTTATGCAAATAATTAGACCAAGTTTGTTTAACTAGACTTGTTTTACAAACAAATTAGTCTTGATTGGGTTTTCTTTGATGGAAATGAGGGTGATTTTTTAGAAAGATTATGTTTCAAGAACATGTCTTTGTGGATGTTAGATTCTAGTTCTGATTGTCTTAGTGTTTATTGTTTACCTATAAAACTGGGCTAGATCCTATATTCTTCTGGTTTCTTCAGATATCTGGCTATGATTCTCCAAACTAAGGTTTCCAATCTCCCATTCTCTCAACTTGAAATTGCTAAGAACTGCTCTTTTTCCTAAATCCCTGCAAAACTAGACAATGTGAAGTCATTTCCAGAGAAACTGCCACAAAACTAGTATAGACAATGTTAGGGCCTGTTGTTCTAGGAGAACACCAGGGATATTTGAACTACAAACCAGAAGGACCCATCAGAATACCACTGCCTTCTCCCACACCATATAAGGATGTCTTGAGCCTGACATTTAGAAATCTTCTCACTGGCAATACTCAGCACTGAGAAACTAGGTTTGTAATTTGCTCCAAACATTAAACCAATGTTTTCCTTTTGTTTCCATAGAAATGCTTCTTATTAATTACCTGATTGCTAGCTAAACAAATCAGTCTACATGATGGCTAATACCACCTGCTACACTTTATTAACTCCCTCTGGGAAATAAGAAACCCATGTAGATAACAATAGGCTACAAGCCCCTTGGCCACAAGTGGTCCTTGACTACATTCTTGGGGAAATTGGTGGAGTCTGTGCAATGACTAGCCCATCATGTTGTATATAGATCAATTCTTCTGGAGATGTTATAGAAAGCCTCCAGTCAGGTAAATATCCACATAATGGTTTGAAACAACCCTGGAAGAAATCCTCAAACAAATGACTATCAACAACCACTAGACCAAGCCATGACTTCCTTCTACTCTCCATTCTCTATCCAGGTGTCCTAAAACTTAGATAGCTAGGATTTCTGGAACCCTCAGTCAGGGTCAAGATCCCATGCCAGCATGAAGTAGTTACAGAAGATGGACCATTGCTCATTTTCCATTACAAAGTCTAAGGGCCCAGAGCCCTTGAGGGGATAATGTTAGAAACAGTCAGGTTCTAATAGAAAGCCTGGAGGCCAGCAAAGAGGAAGTCATGGCCAGCTATCAGGAAAATCCAAGGCCTGTCCTGGTAGCACCCCAAAATACCACACGAAATGGGATCAAATCAGATAGACCCAAAATGGCTAACAAAGTAGGCCTAAAATTCACCACTCAAACACGAAGAAAGCTACAAAACCCTGCTCCCAATAAATGCCCACCTCAAGTAATGAATATTCTACCCCTTAGTTAACAACTATCCAAAGATAGAAACCCACACCCTAGCACACAGCTCTCTCTCTCTCTCTTTCTCTCTCCCTCTGTCTCCTTCTCTCTCCTCCATTCTCACATCTCAAGAGTGTACTTTTGCTTTAATAAACTTTCTTGCTTGTGTTGCTCATCCACTGGGTTGTGTCTGTCCTTAAATTCTTTCTCATGAGGAGACCAAGAGGCTTTGGTGACATCTTTGGGCTGGGCTGGGTCAAGATCTCAGGGCCCTGGGTGTTCCCTGTTGACCTGGCAACATAATACATGTATACAGGAGGTATACATATTATTACACTTTTGTTAGTTTTTCTATTCTTAATTTGTCTATGTAGTATCATTTTAATTATCAGACCAGCCAAAGAATCTAAAAGGGAAGAAAGAAAATGTTTCTGCCTCTACCAAAACCATAAGATAATAACATAGTGAACACTGAATTCTGTACACAGTACTGATTTATGTGCTTTGAACATACCAACTTTATTCAACTTGGAAAGATTAATATTTCATATCTGGGGATCGGAAAACTGAACCTCAGAGGATTTAAGTAATTTGCCTAAATTCACGGATCCAAAAAATTCTATGGTCAGTATTTGAGCATGCAGCCTGGCCCCCGAGTTCATGCTCTTACCCACAAGAATAGAGTGCTTTAGGTCCATAGAATGACTTCAGGTCGACACATGACTACTGTAATTTTAGAGATAAATATGTTGCATTGATTTGTGTAATCTGAGAGGTACAAATACTGCTGTTGGAATTCAGAAAAGGAAGTGCTTATTTCTTACACGGAAGCTAGGAAAAGCTTCACGGAAGAAGTGGCATTTGATCTAGATCTGTAAAACCAGCCAGAATTTCCATAGAAAGAGACCAGCAGGATTTGGAGGGTAACTTGTATGGAAAAAAAAAATAGAAAAGATCGTTTTTTGACCTGGTGAACAAACCAGTCTGGCTACATAAGCATTTCTAAGTAGAAAATTAGTAGCAAATCAGGGCAAAGGGACAGATTTCAGAGGACACAGTTTGTCAAACTAACGTGTCTAAATTTTATTCACTAAGCAGTGTGGAGCTGTTGAAGACTTCACACTAAAGTAAAGTGATAATTTATACATATTAATATGGCAGAGATAAGAGGATACTAGAATGGAGCAAGCCCTGATGAAATTTTGTATAAATGGGAAAAGCACTTTTTTCCAAAAGATTAATTTAAAATATCTTATTCTTTATAATTTTGGGAAAAGTTAACAGGCTAATATCCTCAAACAGATGCAGAAACAAGACATCCCAAACAAGATGACAGAAAAGAGATGGGTTCCGAAATAGATTTCTAATTTGGGATGAGAGGGTAGAAAGGTAAATTTTGTACCATTTCTCAAATCTTTCAGCAGCCATACAATTTTAGTGGCAAACTTACCATCTTCTAAATAAGTAAAAATGATGCTTTATGAAGCCATTTGGCCTTCTGCTCTAGGACTTTTTCTGTTCTTTAATATGCTTCAGTTGGGAAGTTGGGTTAATAGTGTACAGTTGGAACACGCAGGTAACCATATAAAATAAGTCAGTTGGTTTCCAGAATAGATGGAAGATCACATGTGTAACTTTACAGACTGCTTTCTAGAACTATATGTTGGCTAACTGAATTTATTTATTTATTTTTTAAATTTTTAAAAAGATTTTATTTATTTATTCATGAGAGACAGAGACAGAGAGGCAGAGACATAGGCAGAGGGAGAAGCAGGCTCTCTGCAGAAGCCTAATATGGGACTCAATCCCGGACCCTGGGATTACACCCTGAGTCAAAGACAGATGCTCAAGTGCAGAGCCACCCAGGCATCCTAGCTAACTGAATTTAAATTTAAAAAAGGGATTATTGTAAAAATTATTTTAAAAAATAATAAAAAGGGCAGCCCTGGATGGCTCAGCGGTTTAAGCACTGTCTTCAGCCCAGGGTGTGATCCTGGAGTCCCGGGATCGAGTCCCACCCTACATCCAGCTCCCGGCATGGAGCTTGCTTCTCCCTCTGCCTGTGTCTCTGCCTTTCTCTCTCTCTGTGTCTCTCATGAATAAATAAACAAAATCTTAAAAAAAAATACAATAAAATAAAATAAAAATAATAAAATAAAGTAAAATTCAAAAGATGGTAATGAGATTAGAACCACTACTTCCATTGAATAAATTCAGTCCCTTGAAGGGGTATCTTCTTGTTGTTATAATCTTTTTAAAAGGTGATAATTGTAACTGCTATGATGAAATGCATTTATTTTTACTTACAACTTAAATCCCATGATATTTCAAAGTTGTTACCTTGGGGATGGTGATTTTTTTTTTAAAAGAATATATCAAAAGACCACAAGATCATTAAAACTTGGTAAATTTGCAAATTATATTTATTCTTTATTGTTTCTATTCTTTGCATTTTGTTCAGCTTGGCAAGTGTACAAGGTGGGTTCATTTCATTTTCACATTTAGTCAATTTCATTTTCTACTACATGAACAAATTTTTATTTCACAAAGAAGCAAGATAATAAGTTTCCCCCTTACTCACCCTTATTTCTCTTCATCTTTCCCTCTCTCTCTTTTCAATCAAACCCTCCCACCCAAAAGAAATTGCTCCAATTGAAATTTCTAAGAAAGTTCTATTACCAACCCCCCCCCAAATTCCTCTCCTGGAAATTGCTACAAAAGAAGTTCACCCTATTACTCACTCTCTTCTTGGCACTTCATTAACATCAGTATTAAATCAGTCCCCAACTGGAGTCCTGTATTGTGCATGAATTATTCTGCATGAGTAGCCTTTTGTAATTCAAAAGTCTCTATTTTTTTCAATTTCATTAATGCTATATAGTTATATTGTTATTTAATAAGGCAGTTTTGCATTCATTTCCAAGTCTGGATAAGGCACCTAAAGACACTTTGAATATGCCCTAAATGATTAGGCTAAAGATATTATTTTTATGGTATTGTCCTTTTAAAACTCAGATAATAATTTGGCCACCAGTTATGTACCCCAGTTGTCTCCACTTTACTCTGCATGCATATTTCTTTTGTAATTGATGACACAGGTGTGTTCTCTTTCATGAAATGCATTATGGTATGCAAAATAAATTGAATAAAACCAAATTTTATTAGAAGCAGCCAAGTACATTAGCAATTAAAATGTTGACTTCGTTACTTAGGTTTATTAATCACTGTATATGTGCTTAATGAGAAAAAATATGCAGTTTTGAGGATGTGAGTTTTGTCATCTCAGGTACATTTGGATAAATGCTAAACATATTCAATATTTGATTAACTATATAAATGGTTTGAAATCCACCAGATAATTTGCAGTTATTTGCACTATTTCCTTCTGACTTGGTATCTGGAAGATGCATAAGCCAGTTGCATCAAGCTAGAGCAATTAACTGGTAATTTGGAGCATTTAACTGGAAGATTGGCTTGTGAGGAGGCCTCTTAGCCATAATGCTCACAGGAAATAGATTCTGTATGTAATCTGGCTCAACAAAATGGTTCATGAAACAGTTTCACAGCAAGACTGTATCAGAAGCCAATGAGCCCTTGTGAAAATGTTTGTTGGGAAAAAATTTGGTCTAGTCTAAGCCAACTTTAGAACAATTGCCAAATTAGCTAGATGCCTTTATTTTTGCATTCAAGAAGGATAATCTTAACATGAAGAAACAAAGTCAAAAGCAGATTGAGGGATATTTAAAAGCTTTACATATTAGCAAGTTAGAACTTTACATCTTTTAAGTGACTCATAACTTTAAATATACTTCCCAAATCCCTGTTCTTGCTTTGATTTCTTGCTGCATCATGCAGAACTCTGTTACAATCTTTCTTCATTCTGACCATATCATTGTATCTTCCCAACATCAAAGCAGAAAATAATTTTAGTTGGTTTACTCTAATTTCTATCAGAGCCTAAGAGAGTGCCTTCTTAAGAACATTATTTGAAGAATAGGTACATTTGCAGAAACTAAAAATCCAAGGGGGATCCCTGCATGGCTCAGAGGTTTGGCGCCTGCCTTCGGCTCAGGGCGTAATCCTGGAATCCCCAGATCAAGTCTCATGGAGCCTGCTCCTCCTCTGCCTGTGTCTCTGCCTCTCATTCTCTCTCTCTCTCTCTCTCTCTCTCTCTCTATGTCTCTCATAATAAATAGAATGTTTTAAAAAAAAAAACTAAAAATCCAATTGTTTAAGAAAATCAGACCAACAGAAGACCCAAAATTGTATCAATTAGTTGGGGAATGCCATAGAATAGACACAGTGATGGTTACTAAACCAACTAGGGAAATCCATTCATGGAGAGAAAACCCCAAAGTGAGAAAATGTGGTGAGGCTAGGACTATAGTAGCTAAAGGAGAAAGGAACAGAGCAAGTGGAGCAAATGAACATACTGAAGAGCCTAAAAACAGACAATCTTCATCCTCCAAAGAAAACCTCCCTTTTGCATCTTTTGGAGGAATTCCATAATTCTAGATAATTAAGGGTAAATGACTCTACTATTAGAAAGTTATGGCAGACAAGAGCTGAAAGAAAAAGGAATCTAATGCTAGACTAGTAAATGCTAGTAATAAAATACTTCCATGGAAGCAAAAGTTGTTGAGTTGTCTCTAATGCAAAATGCATTCAGCTTCCTTGATTCTGTTGAATGATTAAATCATACAGTTATTCCACATATAGTATAATTTTGGCAGCCAATAGGATTTGGAGCTAAACTATATTACTATAATCCCACTCAGAATTGAAATACTGTGTGTTTAAATATTGTATCCTTCCTGTTTCTAGCGTAGAAATAGTCAAATGAAATCCATTATTATACTTTCCATAGAGATGTTGGGGACATTGTCTACCGTAAACAACTATTCCTTGAAGTCTAACATAAGATATTTCTTACATAATTCAGTGTCGAAGAAAGCAGTGTGTCACTCAAAGAACACACATGCTTTCTCTACTCTGATAATGAAAATTATTTAATTGACTGTACCTCACTTTTATCTAAAAATACAAGCCTTTTATTTTTCTTAGGTGAAAGAGTTAAATTCAAATACCACACTTACAGCCTGGAATCTGGAAAGAAACAGGATTCAATTTGAACCCACCATCTACTTGTGTAATAATAGGCAGGCTATTTAATATCTCACAAACTTTCAATTTTCTTATTTGTAAAATTGCAAAATAATAGATATTACAAATAAATACCACTTACCACTACTATCTGAAAGGCAAAACTAATAATATGTTTATAATATCAAAAATACTATCAGTAAACATTTTTATTTTTTTATTTTAAGATTTTATTTATTTATTCATGAGAGACATAGAGAGAGAGAGAGGCAGAGACACAGGCAGAGGGAGAAGCAGGCTCCATGCCGGGAGCCTGACGCAGGACTTGATCCTGGGACTCCAGGATCACGCCCTGGGCCAAAGGCAGGCGCTAAATCACTGACCCACCCAGGGATCCCCAGTAAACATTTTTAAATGCCTAAAACATAACACTTAAATGTACTAAACTCTTCACATCTTATTTTATTTGATACTTATGATGATCTATAAGATAGACATTATAATTAGTATGTGAGATTATTGAGGTTTGAAGAGGCTAAGAACTTGCCCAAGTTTAAAGAATTAAAACCATTATATTTACCTTGGGCTGGTACCAATGTTTCTGCTTTTAATCACTTAACTGCAATAAGCTACCTCTAACTATGCACTGGGTGAGGGGAATGAAAGAATATACTTAGGACATAGAATTGATAAGATTTGATGATCTATTGGCTATAGAAATAAGGAATAGAAATTTACTTCAGGGTTTCTGATTTAGGCAACTTAATGAATGATGACATTATTTATCTGAATAAGGAATTCTAGTACAAGAATAAGTTTTGCAGGAGAACCTGGGTGGCTTAGTGGTTGAGCATCTGCCTTTGGCTCCTACATCAGGCTCCCCAAAAGGAGTCTGTTTCTCCGTCTGCCTATGTTTCTGCTTCTCTCTCTCTGTGTCTCTCATGAATTAATAAATAAAATCTTTAAAAAAGAATAAGTTTTAGGGAAGGCATGTTGAATTAGAAGACCATGAAAGACATCAAGATATAGATGTCTAAAAGGCAATAGAATATGCATCTGAAACACAAGATGGAGGTCTGGATTGAAATATTTCTTCAAGGAATGCCTGGGTGGCGCAGCGGTTTGGTGCCTGCCTTTGGCCCAGGCGTGATCCTGGAGACCTGGAATCGAGTCCCATGTCGGGCTCCCGGTGCAGGAGAAAAGTTTTAAATACTTACAGATGAATCTTAAAAAATACATGCAGAATTGGTATGAAACTTCACTGAGAGAAAATTTAAAAGACCTATATAAGTGATGGGATATACCATATTCATTAATATCAAACAGTCTCAAAACAGTCTCAAAGCAGCAGTAGCTGCTAGGCTTGCCTTGCCACTCTGCCACAGATTCAAACAGTAAGACAATGAGCCAAAATAGATTGAGACAGTCTAGGATAAGGGTGGGTGCTCTCTTGCTGGGAAACCAATTCCAGACTACAGTTAAGAAAATTATAGATTGCAGCTATGTCCAAAGGGATGGAGAAGGCAGAAAGTCCATGCCTCACCAGAATCAGAGAGGCAGGTAAGAAATTATTTTATAGCAACTACATTCAAGGTAGCAATGCAAGTGAGAAATGACCATATGACAAATCCTCAAAAGACTGCCTATCCTGCTGTTTTCATGAGAAGAAGGATCACAAAGAGTTCTACCAAGACCTAGTTCATCCTGAACTTTAACCTTATGTATATGGCCAAAATGGATATATGTGAGGTTACCTGGGCCCCCTAGCAGACAGTTCTACAAACAGAAGACTTTTATGACTAATATAACAGTACTCCCAAAATTATTTGTAGATCCAATACAATCTCAGTCACAATCATAGAAATCTTTTTCAAAGCAATTATCATGTGATGCTAAAATATGCATAGATAAGCAAAACAACTAGATTGGGCAATGCGATTTTAAAAAAAGAAAAAAACAAAATTAGAGGATTCACACTACCTAATTAATTAAAGTTACACTAATTAAAACAGTGTAGGAGTGCTTGAGTGGCTCATTCGGTTAATTGGCTGACTCTTGATTTTAGCTCAGGTCATGATCTCAGGGTCCTGTGTTGAATCTCCACGTCGGGCTCCCCACTGAGCAGGGAGCCTGTTCTAGGATTCTCCCTCTCCTTCTGCCTCTCTCCCTGCTCACGCACTCTCTCTCTTTCTCTCAAATAAATAAATAAATCTTTAAATAAAAACAGTGTGTTATTAGGGTAAAGACAGACACAAAGATTCATTGAACAGAATAGGAAGTTCAAAAATATGTAGTTATATATATTGATTTTCGAATAAGCTGCCAAGGCAATTCTGTTGAGAAAGAAGAGTCTTTAAAAATTGACACTCAAACAACTGTTTATTCATATATACAAAAAAAAAAAAAAAGAAAAAAGGAAAAAGTAACCTCAACTCTTATCTCAAAAATCAACTTGAAGTGGATCATAGAACACTTGTAAAGCTTTCATAAGAAAGCATGAGAAAACCTTTTTGACTTGGATTAGGCAAAGATTTCTTCAACAGAACACATAAAAGCACAAACCATAAAAGACAAAATTGATAAACTGAAATTAAAATTTATAACTTCTGTTCTTCAAAAGACACTGTTAAGAAAATGAAAAGACTAGCCACAGACTCGGAAAATATTGTCAAAACACATATTTGATAAAGGGCTTGTATTCAGAATATGTAAATAACTCATACCACTCAATAAAAAACCTAAAAGCCCCATGAAAAAGTCCACAAAAAAGTCCAAAGAATAGATATGTATGGCAAATAGCATATAAAAAATGTTCAACATCATTAACCTTTGGGAAAATGTGAATTAAAATCATGAAATACTATTAAACAAATATTAGAATGGCTAAAATTTTTCAATCCTGGTAATACCAACTTCTGGTGAAAAGGTGAAGAAACTAGAATCTCAAAACTTTGCTGATGAGAATGTAAAATGGAAAGGTAAGCCATTTCTTATCCAGGATAGGTCTATTATACAACCTCTTCCTCAGTGTTATCCCTCACCCCCAAAGGGATAATATATATTCTCACAAATTACCATATGCAAATGTATGTGGCAGATTTGTTTATAATCATCAAAATTAGGTATAATCCATCATCTGGTGAATGAATAAATAAATACAGTACATTCATACAGTGGACTTTGATTTCTCAGCAATAAATAAGAATGAACTACTGATAGAGGCAATAGCATGAGTGATTCTCAAAAGCATGTTCCCAGTGGAAAAACTCAGACACAAAAAGCTACAAAGACTAATTCTATGAGGATATTCTAGAAAACGATAGACACATCAGATCAGTGATAATCAAAAGCCAGAGCAGGTGGGAAGGGATTATTACCAAGGGGCATGATGGAGCCTTTTGGGATGACAGAAATATTCCATAACTTGATTTTTGGTACAAGTTATGGTACTGTATAAGTTTGTCAAAGCCATCACACTGAACACCTAAAAAGAGTGAATTCAGACATGTGAAATAAATCTCAGTAAGGCTTACTCTAAAAATAAGGCATGGTCGGGAGCTCAGGTGGCTCAGTGGGGTAAGCATCTGCCTTGGGCTCAGGTCATGATCTCAGGGTCCTGCCTGCTTCTCCATCTCCCTCTACCTCCCCCTACTTGTGCTCTCTCTCTCCCTCTCCCAAATACATACATACATGCATACATACATACATACATACATACTTTATAAAAACAATAAGGCCTGGTCATGAGAAGGAAAACAAAACAAATGTGGGGCTGTGAAAGCCAAACAAAGACAATTTTTCAAAAGCTGTATCGTCTGCTGCTGAGGATTCAAGAGGAAAGGCGAGGAGTGACCCTGGGATTTGGCAGCAGAGAGGTACCTGGCCCTTGACTAGAGCAGCCCAAGGAGAGCAGTGAGGATACACAGCCAGCTGGAGCAGATGGAGAACAGGACGCAGGGGAGCTTTTCTATGGAGACTGAAAGATACACAGAATTAGAGGAGGAAGTGAATCAATGAAGTAAGATTGTTGCTTTTCTTCTTCTTTTTTTTTTTTTTAAATGCAAGATACGCTCCAGCCCAAGGGCACATTAATGCAAACATTTACCATAAAGGTAAAAACAAACAAACAAACATCATGCTGCAAAGAGGGACAGGGAAATAGCTACTTAGCAAACCCTTTTACCTATAGAAAGTGTGTGAGACTCCCCGCAGTAGAGAGGAACTTGTCTTCAGGAACTCTCTATCCATGGGAGCAAATGAAGTCACACTTAAACTTGACTCTGCGTAATTACATAACTGCTCCCTGCTTATTTATGAACATGTATTTGGGGATGAAGCAGAGCAGATACCATCTGAAGAAACCAGAAGGACTAGGTGTTTTTCAGGCAACTGAACGGAGCAGATTGTCACACTCGGGCAAGGCCTTAAACCCAATGCTTTTTGTCAAGAGAAGCAGAGAATAAAATGTATCTGGGTGCACACTTCTTTTGCCACAGTCTAGAGTGGGCAGGTGAATCTATGAAGACACAGTTCTCCTTCACATTACATTCATGCAGGAACTTGACACACAGTGAGCAGCCCCTGAGTAAGTTATGCAAGTGAGGTTTTTTTTGTTTTTTTGTTTTTTGTTTTTTTTTTCTTGAAAGCTATGAAATTCTCTTCTCAGCCATATAGGAGGCAGACAGAGAACATGATTGCAGTAAAAATCCAGTGAAAGAGTTTCGGTGAAGGACTGAGCGGAACGCACAGTTGACTTGTGGCTAGCAAGGAAATAAGAAGACTGAGTCTTTTAAAAGAGGGGTAGGTAAGTATTGAAAGGTGCAGATGCCACTAGAGTATGGGATTCTTCCACAGGTCATCTACCAGAAGGCCTCTGCCAAATAGTATACTTTTTTCTCTACATTCTTCTTTAAACCACACCCTATAAAGGGATCGAGGCTTGGGTACAACAGCGCCCCAATTTACACATCTGGCCTTAGATTATATCAATCCTCAACCAATCTGTAGAATTATTGCAAATCACTGGGCGGGGGGTGGGGGCGGTAAGAGGAACAAGAGACAACAACCTATTTTTAGTTTATCTAATTTGGTAGCACCAGAATTGTAAAATGGCTCCCACAGATCATATGTGTCATTCAACAATTAAAGTATTCAAGATGGATTGGTTAACTGAGGGAGGAAGAGTAGCAGGGGCTGTACAAATGATAGAAGGAAAAGCCAGACAAAAGCGCTGGAACAAAGAAAGAATAATAATTTTATTCTCTTTTATCCCTTTTTGTCAACTTAAATATATTCTTAACTGACCTATTCATTTTATTCCAAAAACCATGTATTTTCCAAGTTGAGAAATGGTTTCTTTTACTACACAGTGCATATAATTATTCAGAATATACTTAATGGCACCAATTTACTTTTTTTTTTTTTTTACATTTCTCTATTTTCTGACTTTCAGTAGTAAAGTCTAAAGTATATATTCCTTTTCCAGAGATGATTGTTAGCAATTAGGAGTTTTAGACCTCTATGGTGCCTACCCTTGGGTACACACACAATTGCATTTCACCTCCTCTTATCACTGTAGTTCACTTTTTTCCTCCTCTATGACCTTATATCCTTCTTCAATATAGCATCTTTTGTGTCTTTTGTACTCCTAACATTTTTATGATTCAACACAATGCTGGTTTATTCTGTCCTTTTTGCTCCAAGCTCTGTGCACCTGAATTTTTTGTAATAGATGGTAAATGTGGAGTTCTTTTCATTAAAAGTAATCTTTTTTTTTTTTTCAAAGCAGTCTTTGAAAGCTGCTGATTTGTTATGAATGTTCAAGGAAGAATTAAACTTCTAAAAGTGGCAGCCTGCTGTTCTAGCAGAGGCCCATGCATTTGTGCCGTGTAAGGTATACAAAACAGGAGGGCAAGTTCCTTAGTTGTTACAGAAATAATAATAGAAGCAGGTGTGACAACTGACATTGATTGAACACGGTGTATGGTCTAGCAAACCATATGGAAACAAAGCCAATCTGAAATGATTCAGTAGTACACGATTCAGTATCAGTTGTGTCACTTCTTCATGAGATGAGCTTTGAGAAGCGCAGCCAGATCAGCAAGAGCAGAAATAATTTATTCTATGTGTAATCCTGCTGTCATAGGAAGACCCGTTACCCAGGCATCCCCGCGCCAAGTAGGAACAGAAATACCAAAACGCCAATTCAGGAAACTATACGTGACCCAACCTGGAACCAAAGAATGCTATCTACAATTAGTCCTTTTTTGAGAAACATGGGTATTTCTACAGAAGCTGTCCTTTGAAACAACAAATTCTCTGTTTCTCCTTGGTTATAATTTCATCACAAAGATGAGGAGGGTACCTTTATTAACCTGTACCCTAGTCACTCCAAGCTCTATCACGTGCTTGCCTACATTAGCTTCCACGTTTCCTTCCCTTCCTGCATTCCTAGTGTACTCAAGCAGATCACTTATCTCCAGAAAATGCCACCAAACCTCTGGCTTTATCACTTACAAGAAAGATGCAAAAACTCCTCTGCTGAGTCCCTGGGATATTTCACTTATGAAAGTCCAAACTGCAGCCAGAACCTACTCACTAGTTCTGTGCTACTTTACTCTGCCATCTCTTCAATTCTTGCAAATCGTTTTGTTGAAGAAAGCCCTGAGTGGAAGATAGGGTTCCATAGTCAGAGCCCTGCCCTCAGATTCTTGTTGGAAGTATTGGCTTCTAGTTCTCATTTGGCAGCCTACAAAACTACTTTGGGCATATCGACTTAATCTCTCTGGGTCTCATTTGTTCCCACAAGTGAAATTAAGGGGATGTGCTAAATTATTTCTTACTTTCCTTCCAACTCCAGCATTTAATTATTTCATTCAGACAGTGTTGAATGTTCTCTAGAGTTTTCCATTCATCAGAATTTTCAGAATGAATGACTTGTTGATGAAAGCTTGTTGAGAATTTTGGCCTTCTGAGTGTTCAGCATAACATTAGTCTACTTTTCTCGTAAGTCTCATAAATCCCTGAAAAAGACTTAACTATTAAAGAGGCCCTGATGACAGTTGCTTAACTCAATGAAAGATAAAAGGCAATGCTCTGGTTAAGAGGACCCTTTCCCTTCAATACAAAAGTTGGCAAATTCGAATCCCTAGCAGTGAGCCAATGTTAGAAGTTTTTGATATACTCTGGAGACCACAGTCTGCAACCCCCACAAAAGACACATGGATTCTGTAGCAAGAATCATCAGGCTGGAATGATGATATGATCCAAGAATCGATTAACCACAAGCATGAGCTTTAACACTTGGGGAAATGTCATCAACACTAAGGAAAAGAAAGTGAATCATCTACGTGCCTAGGCAAAGTTTCAAAAAAGAGTCTGAAAGTGAAGAACAGATGGTGAGATGACAAGCCAAAGATATCTGACATTTTCCCAACATCTCCAAGACGGCAGTGTTTGTAACGTGGTGAGTGACAAGACCAACTATTAAGTATTTATGGAGGACCTTTTATGTATTCGGCTTGGTACTGAACACTGGACAATGTAAAAATGAATAAATAAGATACATGTAAATCCATACTCTTGCCCAACAGGAGCTTACAATCTGACTGGGGAAACAATGAAATAGTAAGACCATTTATTTTCTGTTGAGAACAAGAGAAAGAATGGGATTGTCAGGGAAGGATGACATCAAAGAATTACTCAATAGCCTACTTTCTCTCTGTGCTCTGTTTCAAAAAGAAAAATGTTCAACCTGGATCAGAATGCTTAGGAATGGGATAAAATTAAGATGGTTATAAGGAAGAAGCTGTAGGAAATAAACTATGTGCTGTAAATAAACTCAAGTGTCTTAGAAGAATTATATCCCAATATATGACCAAAAACTTAGAGGGACTTACAAAAACTACAGACAACTATTTAAAAAATACATGGAGAGTAAAAGAAGGGTGATAAATATGGGGAAATATTCCTTAGATTTGAAGGACATGGGGCGAAAGATTTGCATCCATATTCACTGTCAAAATATAAACACCTAAAAAATGAGAACAAATCATTAATGAGATGATTTGTGATCACTTAGGATAGAGGGGCACTTAGTAAAAGCCAGCATACCGGGGTCTATTTGTTTAAGAGATATTAAGACCTCAGTGAGGTGAAACATAGAAAACTCTAAGCCAGAAATACACCTGAATTAAAACAAACAACATTGTGTAAAGACTGCTACTTATCTACTGTTTCTCAATCTTCAGTATGAGAGTCTTGGTTGTAATAACTAGAGAGTGCTACAAACAAATAATATGTTTTTAAAAATCATGCCCTTCATATAAACTGTATATATTTTGTCATACATTATACAATAAAATAAAGGGCCCACCGGAGCTGGTCCTAGGTCCACCTGCTGTATCCAGTTCCTTCTGACTAAGCCAGATACCCCACTGATATTCTGTTGAGCCACATCTTAGTGTCCATAAGACTTTTCCCAAGCTGATCTCACTGGATGTCACTTGTGAGTCTTAGAACCATGACCACTTGATTTGAAGACTTTACAAATGTATTTCTCATCCCTTAGAACTGCACCTTTATCAGTGGATTTCTGTCAAGGCTTTGCTTATCTACAATATGCTCTGCAAAATGCTGGCTGCTGTCCTTACTAGATAATGGGAATCCCTGTCAGGGTGCGGTGACTTGTCTCTCTATCAAACCTGAGTGCAAAATTCCGGTCCGTGCACCGTCTCTGTGATTTTTGCCACTATCCACTGCTCCGGAATGCTGTGGTGATGGAGGAGGTGGTTCTAAAACCTTTTTTCAGCAGAAGGAATTATTTTATTTTTGGAGTTAGAGCTGAAAACTGTGTTCCCCCTGCACAGCACCACTCTATTAAACATTGCCTACAGAATGTGCCCTATCACATTTGCAAAAAATATGAAATGATAAGGGGTAACCAGGATGCAGGATGACAGAATCAAGGTTCAAAATTATCTCTAGGTTTGAAAATAGGGGTCAATTAAAGAGATGGATTTTTAAAGTAATCACATCTTTTAAAGTGAACACATCTTACCTTCTGATTTGATTTAATTGATTATACAGGTAGCATGGGGATTATTGAGCTTAGCAAAAGTTTCAGTGATAAAGCTGTAGAGGTTTCAATTGTTCCCAAACTTAACATGAAAGTATAAATGACTAGCAAATATTGTATGGAAACTGAGGTTCCACTAATATAAATACAGTGTCCCTTGAGAAATGACACCAGCCCCATGTCATTTCACACTCTCCAGTCCTCATTTGGTATGTGGTATTTTACATCACATGCTATGTTTTAAGGACAGCCATTGTCAATCTTTACTTCTTGCCTATTACCTCATTTGTTCCTGGTTACAGGTCAAACTCTACTTGATGGCAGGATGGCAGAAGAGGATAACATGTACCAGTTATCAATTCATGCAGCTTCTTCCAATTCCTAAAATCCTTTACATCAACTAGTTCCCCCTCTTGAAGTGATCACACCATCCTTTCCTTATGTTGCAAATCCATATTTGGGGGTTCCCATTCCATTTCTGCATACCTGTGTTTAGTGTTATGAGAAGAAACTATAGTTTGCCAAAATCATTGCTCACTTCAGAGCAGTATGGATTTTTCATTCCATGCAAGGAAAAGTCTTTCATCCTCATGAATCAGAGTATCACATATTCTTGTCATTCTTGATTGCATTGGCCCAGCGCCAGTAGATTCAGTTATCACAGTTGTAAATAAAAAATTTAGATTGACACTATGGATATTTATTTATGTTATTTATGTTGTGAAAGGTTCCATGAGAGTTACCAATCAAGCTATAAGAAGAGTCACCAATGCTATAAGACCTCCACCAAATGGAGGTCACCCATATTCCCAAAGAGGGCAATCGGGATTATGAAGGCTAATAAGCAGCATAAGAACACTAGAAAGAACTATGGATGCCTAGCTGAATAAAAGTGAGGGATACATATAGCTACATTAATATACTTAATGTATTGTCAGGAAGAGGTAGACCTGGAATCAGTGACTGAAAGCTATTTTCATTAAGAGTTTGGAATAAAAAAATCTAACAAGATATATCCAAAAATGGGAGAGATAGACTTCTGAGGTCAGAGTTCCCCGACATAGGAAGTGTTCTAACTTCACAACAGAATGGGTTTAGCCAAGAGGAATTTTTATAATAGTACAGAATTGTTTTGTAAAAGATGCTTATCTTTTGTCTGTTTTAACAGCTGCTGGATACAATGAAAGCATTTTCCAATTTGTCCTGAATTGTTTCAAAATCACAGGAAAACTTATAATAGTTCTATAATCTTCATTCAAGACATGGAATTAGGATAGAAGTTTAAAATGTTTTTAAGTTACGATGCTTATAAAAGGTTAACACAGGGGGAAAAAATCCAATAATAAATTTAGATATATTATCTTCTTTCTACTATAGAAAATAGATTTACAAGACTACAAAAAAATTTTGTTTCAGTCTATAAACTCAGTTAACCACGCAACTAGTAGATTTTGTATAGTAAAAAAAAAAAAGGCTGAGTTGATTGAAAATTTTTTTATTAAAGCATTTTAACTGACCTTATTATTTTTTAAAAGACTTATTTATTTATTTATTTATTTATTTATTTGTTTATTTATTAAGAGAGAGAGGGAGGGAGAGAGGAAGAGAGTATTGGCAGGGGGAGGAGCAGAGGGAAGAACAGACTCCTCACTGAGCAGGGAGCCTGCATGCCTTGGGGCTTGATTTCAGGACCCTGGGATCATGACATGAGCTGAAGGCAGACCCTTAACTGACTAGGCCACCCAGGTGTCCCTTAACTGACTTTAATACTTAGCATTAATTGCTTTGTGTTGTTAATGTTTTGCTTCATTCTGCATATTTAAAAGCATAGATATTTTTAAAATTATGAGGGTATTGTGTTAAATTTAAGTATAGAATATTTAACTCTGCAATAAGTAAACCTTAACTGTCATAGCTGAAATTGAGCAGGGGACCATTAAGGATTAATTTCTGTGCATTCATAAAAGAATGTCGAAGATATGTACATCTTACAAAGTGTGTCACAAGGAAACCATTCACAGCCACTAGGAGTTTATGATCATGAAGCAAAACCAAAAAATTCCCAGAGTTCTTAATGGGAAGAGGTGATAAGAGATCCTTAATATTCTTTTAAAAATCATTAAATAAATATTGCCAAAGATTGAAATGGATTAATAAAAGATGATGGTCAAGTAGAATTGGCCATGATCCATCCTAAATCAAGTAAATTGTCCTGTGATAACACTCTATTTCCTGGGAAGAACTTTGACTCTTCTCTACTATGCCCATTTCATTATCAACAGATAAAGACATTCAGTAATAAGCTGTATTCTATGTTTTTTTAATTAAAACATGTTATTGGAGTATGACATATAAACCACATATGAAAGCATACATACAGAAAATGGCACAAATCACTTGTGTGCAGTTCAGTGAATTAACATAAAATGAACCCCCCCATGTAACTACCACCAAGATCAAGAAATAGAACATCACTAGCATTCCAGAAGCTTATTTGCAATCCCTGCTTCTTCACTAAAAGGAATCTGTCCTAATTTTTAATACCACATATTGGTTTTACCTGTGTCCAAACATTTGATAAAGAGAATCTTACAGTTTGAATTCTTATATGTCTGGTTTCTTCCACCCAATGCTATATTTGTGAGATTCATCCATATTGTTTTATGTCACAGGAGTATGTTCATTTTCATTTCTGTATAGTATGCCCTTGTGTGAACAAACCACAATTTGGGTTTCTGTTCTTCTTTTGATGGGCATCCAAAATGTTTGCTATTCGGTACTATTATGAATATTCTTTTTTTTTTTAATATTTTATTTATTTATTCATGATAGTCACAGAGAGAGAGAGAGAGGCAGAGACACAGGCAGAGGGAGAAGCAGGCTCCATGCACCGGGAGCCTGACGTGGGATTCGATCCCGGGTCTCCAGGATCGCGCCCCGGGCCAAAGGCAGGCGCCAAACCGCTGCGCCACCCAGGGATCCCTATTATGAATATTCTTATACATGTTTTTTTTGTGTGCACAGATGTAAGGATTTCTGATGGACATATAAGAGCAAAACTGCTAGCCATAGAGTATGGGTATCTTCAAATTTAGTGACTACTGCTTAACAGTTTCTCAAATGGATTTATAAAATTATTACACCCTCAGGATAAGAGAGTTCCAGTTGGTTCCTCTTTACTAACACTTGAAGTTATCAGTCTTTATAATTTTATTCATACTGATGAATGTGCAGTGCTGTTTCATTGTGTTATAATTTGATTTGCCCTGATAAATACTAAGTTTACACTTTTTTTGTATCTTTATTAACTCTTTGGATATATTTATTACATAAGTGCCTCTATAAGTTTCTGGTCCATTTAAAAATGTGTTGATTATTTTCATTTAAAAATGTGTTGATTATTTTTCTTCTTCTTCTTCTTTTTTTTTTTTTTTTTTTCTGTTCATTTTCTTTTTTAGGTGCAGAAGCTTTTTGTGTATTTTGAAAACAAATCCCTTGATGACTTATGTATTGCAAATATCTTTGAACATTTTCTGGTTTGTCTTTTCATTCTTTTAACCAAATCTTTGATAAATATAACCTCTTAATAATATATGCATATTTTGCCAACATTTCCTTTATAGCTAGTTGATTTTTGTTTCCTATTTAAGACATACTTAACTACTTTATAATTTGGAAATACTTTCCCATATCATTTCCTAGACATTTTATTGATATACTTTCAATATTTAGGACAACAATCCATTTGAAATTTTGTGTCTATTATGTGATTTCAGGCCAAGTTTTTTTTTAATTTTTATTTATTTATGATAGTCACAGAGAGAGAGAGAGAGAGAGAGGCAGAGACACAGGCAGAGGGAGAAGCAGGCTCCATACCGGGAGCCGGATGCCGGACTCGATCCCGGAACTCCAGGATCGCGCCCTGGACCAAAGGCAGGCGCTAAACCACTGCGCCACCCAGGGATCCCTCAGGCCAAGTTTTGACCTCATATAGGTTTGTACATATTCAGACATTTTACTCTGTGCCATTGGTTTCTTTGTCTCTCATTACACGAACACCACATTGTCTTAAGGTAGCTTCAAAATGTCTAGCAATCTAGAAGAGTATTTCTATTTAGTTCTGCTTCTTTGAGCTTTCCTAAGCCTCTGTTGGCCTTTAAGTCTTGATATGGATTCCAGAAACACATGCTAATTTCCATAAGAAATCTTCTCCGGGTCATCTGGGTGACTAGTTGGTTATGCATCTGCCTTCAGCTCAGGTCATGATCCCAGGTTCCTGGGATCGAGCCCTATATTGGGCTACCTGTTCAGTGGAGAGTCTGCTTCTCTCTCTCTCCCTCTGCAGCTCAACCTGCTTGTACTCTCTCTGTCAAATAAATAAAATCTAAAAAAGAAAGAAGAAAGAAATAAAGAAAGAAAAGAAAGAAAGAAGAAAGAAAGAAAGAAAGAAAGAAAGAAAGAAAGAAAGAAAGAAAGAAAGAAGAAAGGAAGGAAGGAAGGAAGGAAGGAAGGAAGGAAGGAAGGAAGGGAAGGAAAGAAAGAAAGAAAGAAAGAAAGAAAGAAAGAAAGAAAGAAAGAAAGAAAGAGAGAGAGAAAGAAGAAAGAAAGAAAAGCCTGTTACTTTTACTGGCATTGCATGGAAATGATAAGTCCATCCAAACAAAGTCTTTGGCAGAATTCTCTGGTGAAATTATTTAGCCCCACAGTTTTATTATTTCCTCACTTCAACTCTACTGAGATTTAATTTGCTGTTCTAACTTCCTTAGATAAGCACTCAAAAAATTGATTTTCAACCTATCTTCTCTAATTTTATGAACTTAGGACTATGTATTTTCCTCTGAGCATGGCTTTAGCTGCATCCTCAAGGTTTTGATATGTCACACTTCATATGATTTTAATCCTCCAAAATTTACTACCTACATTTGTAAATGTGCCTCATGTACCTGAAATGAATATATATGTTCTATGGTTATCACGTGCAGTGTCACAGATGTATCATTTACAGTAGGGCTCAAGGTGCATATTTAAGATTATTAATTTTCCCAGTGGAATGAGCATTTTTCTTATATAAAAAAAAACTTTTTTGTATGTATTTTAGCCCTGTTGGATACTGTTCACATATAATACATTTATTTGTCCTTTAATGTTTAACATTTCTGAAATCCTATATTCGAGTTTTTTTATAAGCAGCAAATGATAAGGAGTTTTTGTTTGCTTTTTCAGTCTGAAATATCTTCTAATGGAAATACTTAGTTGCTTTATTTTTAATACAATTACTGACATCTAAGGGTTTAAATTTGCCATTTTACTCTTTAACTTTCTATTTGTCCCTACATTTTTTTTGCTCTTTCTTTTTCTTTTTTATTGTATAATTTTTAGCCAAATAAACAATTTCATTATTTTTTTGGCTCACTACAACTTACTAGTTGTACTTTGATCTACAATTTTTCAAATGATTACTCTAGAAATCACAGTGCACATTTTCTACTTGTGAATGTCTAATATAGATTCATATTTTTAACCATTCCCTGGACAGTTAGAAGATATCAGAATACTATAACACTACTTACTCTACTTCTGCCATATGTGCTATTGATGTTATATATTTTAATATTCCATGTATTATTCCTATTATCATCTCATATGTCAACAGTCATTCACATTGGTCTGTATTTTTACTTTTTCTTTTTTTGCTGCTTTGTATTTATTCCTGCATGTCTGAAGTACCATAAGGAATAGTCCTTTTTCCTCAAACAATATTATTAATTTTTTTAAAGTATGGGTTTGCTGCTGAGAAATTCTCCTCATTTTTATGTGTCATAAAATAAAGACTGTGGCATTGATTTTTGAAGGATGTTCTCCATGAATATACATGGCTGGGCTGCTGCTTGAAGATTATTGTTGTTCCATTGTTTTTCAGCTTCCTTGTAATGTTTATAAGTGACATGTCTAGTAGACCCCCAATACTATACTATAGATTGCCGATGGAAACATGTGTAAGACCTTGGTCAATCATAATGTAATACTGCTGAATGTGCCCAATCTTATGGCTTAATGGCTGAGTAGCAGCCATTTCATTCTGGATTACTTTGACTGAATGGTCACTTGATGTCCCTAAATAATGTGTTCAGTCTCTATTTGGTTCGTGTAGCAAATTAATAGCTGTTTCTCAGAAAGAAACTGGGTTCTTGGAAAATAGAGCAAAATTTTATTCTAAAACCTTCAGTTCCATGCTGTGATTAGCTAATGGGTAATTGTCAGGAGCTCTAAACAGAATTCATCCTTGCCTCAACACCTGTTTGGGATTGTCTCTCTGACCTGGACCTGCCTTAGAGTTTTCTCAGGCAAGATACTTGCTAAATGGATCAAAGTCACATACCCAGATATGGGATGTGTTGTCTCCAAAATCTAAAGATGGCCACCAAGTCTTCTCCTTTAGTAGCACACAGTGTTAGTTTCAGCAGCATATTTTGCACTCTAAAGCTCATATTGCTACATGTATGAACCACTAGAATTTATATTTTTATGGCTTTTACCCTCCACCAGCTAACTAACAGCTGTCTTACTAAGGCAGGTAGGGCAGTATTTCTCTAACTTCCCGGATGACAGACCAATTTTTTTTTATTTTCCCTGATTTGTTATGGATTGAGACTGGTATAATTTACAAAATCCCATACTTGAATGTTGCATCAGCGTCAAATTGCTCTAAAGGTGTCTGAATGCATATCCTCACATAATGTATTTATCTTGCCATGAACTAATTACACAAAATTCATGCACTAGCACCTGAGATACCTATATATAATGTGCCAGATTCTATTCTAGACACTATGGATCAAAAGAACAAAATAGACAAGTTTCTGTTCTTAAGGAGTTTATATTCTAATGGAGAAGAAAAAAATAAAGAATAGAGATATTAATAATTTAATATCTGGTGATGATGAGTATTGTAAAGAAATGGTAAGGCACTATCAGAGCATAAAGAATTATGGATGTGTGCTATTTTAAGTAGGCTGATCAAGAAGGCTTCTCTTAACCAGATGGCACCGGAGACAAGGGTAAGTGAAGTGAGAGGACCAGTCAAACAAAGACTGTAGAAATGAGTATTCTAAGCAGTAGAACAGACACATAAAGGCCATCATTTGAGATCATATTTAGCATGTTCTAGGAGTGGGAAGAAGGACCATGTGGCTAGAGTTAAGAGAGAAAGAGGAAGAGTGAAAGGAATTGATAGTTGGCCATGTAGGGCTGGAAGCTTTGTTAAGACCTTGGACTGTTTTCCGTCTTTCAAGTGTGATATGAAAAAAAATGGAAACTATTTTTTTAAGATAGGAGGTTCCACTGTGTTGAATGGTTGAATTTGAGGGTCTAATCCTGGTATACGATTTCTTAAAACCCTGTATAAAGTAAATGAATTTCAACACATTAGTGTCAGGGAGCAAGGATTGCAGATTGATGGCCCAGTAATGTAGATTTTTAAAAAGCTTTCTCTATAGCTATACATATAGGGAGCAAAGAAACTTACATTTCTTAAAGTTCCAGTCATTTCTTCCCTCCAGTATTCAAATTAACCAGTTGCCATATGGAGCCATATTCCAGTGACAAGACAACATCCTAAGGCAGTTGAGGATAAAGACATGTATCTCGTGAACTCCTTGGGGTGTGGGGAGAAGGGCTCACAGATCCTTTCTCGCTCCCGCTGCTGCCACTATAAGCAGACTGTCTGGTTTAAGCCTCCTGCGGCTACTCCATTTGTTTAAAACTCTTTTTCATTGATTTTCATTGCTTAGAGTTTGGAGATTTTCGTTATTATTTTTTTAACCATGACATCCAAGCCCTATTGAAAATGTAAAATGTGATCTATCCAAATAAGGAGTATATATATACTCCTTATTTGGATAGATCACATCTACAGTATTTGCTTTAAGATACTGTTAGATTAATTGGACTTAAACTATGCTATTCCTCCAGAGTGCCTTATAACCATTCAGTAAAACAATACTTCTTTCTAGCATTCATTTTGAGCTATACTAGGGGATCTTTTACTATGCTAAATGAATTTTCTGAGGAATATTTTAACAGAAATTATTTCATAAAAATCAAAAGAATATATTTGGTTGCATTTAGTTTTTCTCTTCTTTTAATAAAAGGGGGGGTGCTGTTTACCTGAAGTTAAAGTCAACTAATAATTTTTTTAAAAAATTAGGTATCCTACTTCTTTTTTTAAGCGACTGGATTATAACTTGGAGCATCTCTAGGGAAAACACAGAGCAATCTGGGGGCAGAATTTTAAGATTTTGTGTTCTAGAGCCATGAGAATCCCACTGGTTTTCATAACCCCAACTTATCCACATCATCTTCTGGAAGAGTATATGCCCACAACCTGCCAAAGAACAGCAGAACCCTTACTATAGCTGTTGGAAGCTGGGATGTCCCCTTGCCTCATATGAGAAAGTGAGAGGGAGGAGGAGGACATTGGGAATCTTGGATGTGAGAATTGTGAAATAGAACAGAGAAATTAAGTCTTAGTCTTTGTTGGGTGCCAACATTGAAGGTACTATAGAACCAGGACCGGGGTAGTAATGCTTAGGCAAAATGCATAGAAAAGATAAGAAAATCTTCAAAAGGAAAGAAAATCTGAAGCAAATGTGCAGAAGAGACCTAAAAGCCCCAGAGAGACAAAGAGGCTGACTTAGCCCCTTATGAGCTCCAACTCTACTTGCTACCTTCCCCTATTTTCTTTAATACATTCACTCTTTCATTTAAGCTGCTTTGAGTCAGTTTCTGTTTCTTGAAAATAGTAAGGCTCATTAAAGCAGGCAGATTATAGACTAAATGAATATGGGCTAGTGTATATTAGTTCATTTTCCAAAGATGGAGATTCTAATATTTTCCCTTTGTACCTCCTAGAGTTGTCATGGGATCAGATCAGGAACTCCTTGTGCAAATGCTTGGTAGACTAAATATTGTTGAAACCTAAGTCATTGATAAAAGAGGCAGACATAAAACAGGTTTGCCAGACCCATGAAGCACTGTGTTGAGATAGCCCCCAATTTCATTATCAGAACAATGCCAGTTTACTGGCAAGGCACGAGTTAGATTCTGTGTTACTACTTTACATTTATCAACTCATTTAACAGCAAAGGTATGAAAATAATTCAATGTCAATATTTTAAAATTATTGAAAACCAATTTATAGATGCCACATGTAAATGCTTATTTGAAGTAGTGAGGCAGGAGAACACAGCAATGTCAAGCAGGTGGGGATGACATTAAAAGTATAAAATGAAAGGCTTTACACAATAAATGATAAAGGCCATTTTAGAGGATGCAGGGAGAAGTTGCTTAACATTATACCAAAGATTTCATTTTCAGAAAGGAAGAACAGCTCTAAAATTTTTTCAGCAAAAGTTGGTGCTAAATATATGGACACGATAACATAATTTGTTAAAATAAAAATAACTGGAGGGGCACCTGGGTGGTTCAATCAGCTGGGCAACCAACTCTTGATTTCTGTGCTAGTCATGATTTCAGGGCTGTGAGATCAAGGCCCACGTCAGGCTCCATGCTGAGCGGGGAGTCTGCTTAGGGTTTTCTCTCTCTGGCCTCCCCCACGCCCACATGCATGGGTGCTCTGTCTCTAAAAAAACAAAAAGAACTGGAAAATTCTTGTTTGATTGTAAATACTGTGAAAGTCATATAAACTTTCATGGATAAAAAGGATGTATTTTCTTTTTTTAAAAATTGAAGTCTAGTTGACATGCAATATTATATTAGTATCAGGTGTACAGCATTGTGATTCAACAATTATATTTGTTACAAAATGCTCATCATGGTAAGTTATTGCAATATTACTGACTATATTCCCTATACTGTACTTTTCATTCCTGTGATTTATTTTATAACTGAAAGTTTGAGGAGATTAAGAGGGACCTGTTTTCTTAATAAAATGCATCAATTACTGGAGCAGGATGAGGTTCATTAAATAGTCAAATCAAATTCTTATTTTCCAATTTAATAAGTAAAAAGAGTAAATGCATATAATTCACTTGTGGTGGTTGTTTCTAACATAACACAATAAAGAAATAGGAAGAACACTACTGACAAAGATCTTTCCATATTGGAATGAAATGGTATTTTTCTCTAGTAATAATCAGCACCAACTGTATTAAGGTTCATCTCCCATCGGTAACATAGAATTTTTGTTCATTACCTTGAGAAATGCTAGAAAATAAAAGATTGTGGAAAACAACAGTGGGAGGGACCCTTTAATTATTTGCTAGCTCAGTTTCCAGTTACATTTAATCTACCACAATTATCTAATGTGGAATGGCATGGAAGGAAATTTTAAGAATCAGAAATTTGCTCTAATTCTTTCTCCCATTATTGTAGAAAACAAAAGACATGTGTTAACTTGTAGCAATATTCTTTATTGTACTCTATTTGTAGATGTAGACCCATTTGACCTCCCTTTTTGGTAAATGGATAGCCAAACAAGCATTGAAGTTTGTTGAACAAAAGAATAGATAGAAAATGTTGAGATTCAAGTGTCATTCTAAAGAGTACTGTTACTTATGGGGACTGTAAAGGCATATATATTTAAGAAACAAAACAAATGAGCAAAGGGGGGAAAAAGAGAGAGAGAAACCAAGAAACATACTCCTAACTCTAGAGAAGAAACAAATGGTTACCAGAGGGGAACTGGGGTGGAGGGATGGGTGAGATAGAAGTGGATTGCTATGATGAGCACTAGGTGTTGTATGGAAGTGTTGAATCACTGTATTGGACACCTGAAACCAATATTACACTGAATTTAAATAAACACTTTAAAAAATAAAATTTAAAAAAAATTTAAAAAGCATATGTAACTTCAATTTCTTAAACATTTTTAAAAGAATTTCTTACATACTTTTCCTTAAATCTTAGACTCCAGACCCCACTAGGAGCAGTATCAAGACTTCTAAGCAATTTTACAACACTGCTCCCCTGCCCCCCACCACCCCCTCATAACCTATGAGTAAATATTTTCTGAATCTAAATCAGCACCTTTAGTCCTGCCACCTGAAAAAGGCAGCCAATTCACTTAAGTGGTTTGCTTCCTCAGTGCCTCCTATTGGTTTCAGAATTGGCAGCTAAAAAATTAGCCAGAACAGAATCAGTACTGCCTTAAAGGGGGAGAGATAATAGTGTCAAATGAGCATCTGTTTATCTTGATGAATTCTCCATGTGAAACTCAGAAATTGTTCAAACATCCTGATTGCATGATGGTGGTGGTAGTGTTTTATTAACTGATGTGGAATTAACTAATTTCCATTTAGTTCTCCAAATTTCCTCTTCTCTGCCATTTAGGGATGTTCCTTGTCGATCATATAGCATCAAAATCACGCTTTTCCATTTTTAAGTTATTATTCTCTAAGTTTGCATGAGGAAAGGCAACTTTCAGAACTACAAATGCAAATGTTAGAGCCTATATGCCCCTTGAGATGGTGTTGCCAGGTCACTGGGGCAAATGCCCATGCCAGCCACCTAGCGAATACAGAGATGGTCTTTGTGCCCTCTCTGGTTGATAATACATTTGTTAGAGATGATGATATGAATGTCATATTTTCATATGGCACATAAATAAAATAAAAATGTTGTAGGATTGCATAAACTGACGATCCTCCAGTGGGGTATGAAGGTCATTCCTTCATGAATACAGAAATCTCCCACATCTGAATATCAACTTGCAAATGCATTATGTAACATAATACTGTATGTTTATACTTTATACATTTTAATGAAATATTAAACAGGCTTATTTTGAGTTCATAATATAAATTGCAGTAGAGGTCATGATAGTAAAATGAATGCCATCATTTCCATGGAACCATTTTTTTTTTAAAGCTCTTCACTTCTTCTATAACTAGGAATAATCAAAGTAATACAATTATAAATATTCCTACCATTATATCTTACCTTCCTGATTCTTTTCCCTCCACTCTCGCCTTTAGTATCAAGAAACAGAATTCCCTACATATCTGAATGTCCTTCTCAGCTGCCTCCTCACCCATAAGGTTATAAGGTCAAAGGTAAATTGGCTACAAAGGATTCTGCAAAAGTGACAAGATGTCCTATGGAAGAAACTCATCTGGATGTCTATTTCCCCCTCATTTCTTCATATTAAAGAGTTCTGCACGCTAGGCATAAAATTAATAGGCAGTTTATATAACATTTGCAATAAATTGCCAGATAAAAAAGCTTTCTCAGTTGTGTGATTCTGAGATTGAAGGAACGAAACTATAAACTTTATTCTTCACTTGCACTGCTGCCAGCATGTTGTCTCAAACATCTGCTCGCGTAATATGTCATATGCAATAGCCGGTGCAGGTTAGGCCAGTACATAATAGAAGTAAATGTATTTTTAAATGCCAGGTTTTAAAAGAAGACAGGCCTGCTTGGTATCTCATTATAAGTGAAATGACTTTTCATGTCATCCCATCGGTGGTCATGCAGCTTTGGGGAGAGTTTCAAAGGTCAACATCCATAACTCTTTATTCTTTACTCATTCACTATTTTCTCATGGGAGAAATGCAGGAAGACTATTTTCTAAGTGGACTTGCATTTCATCTAACAATTGAAAAAAATTGTTGCTCTGAGTTTCTGTATATGCCAACAATCCCTTCAATTTGATATGTACTGTTACCAGCAGAACAAAACATCACAGGAAAAACAAACAAACAAACAAATTCCAGCCCTTGTCTGTCCTGATATCTAAAGTGCCCGATCACAGAAAATATACCTAAAGTAATTGAAGAGATACCTACAGACAGTCCCTGCACATAAATGAGAAAGGTATATACTTTCTTTAGAACTGCAAGGTACGAACTTTGGGAAAACATACTTCACATTTTTTTTATTCTGTGTATCATCATCCAACAAATTCCATTAAAAACAGTCAATAGTATTAACAATGCAAAGGAGATACAGACAACAGAAATCAAAGATTCCAGCCTGTCTCCAGCTTGTTCATTCATTCTTTTATTTGACAGCAACAGTGTTTACTGAAACTGTTCTAAGCTCTGTAGATACAAGAATGGCCAAGGTCATCCAAGTTCTTGCCTTCATCCAGAAGACAGAGATAAATAAGCAAAAATATGTAAAGCACAGTAGCTTTAGGCAGAAAAAGCAAAACATGAGAAGAGTATCTGAGGATAGTCACTTCTATTGAGTATTCTTGAGTCACGTTTTTGTTGGCAAAATCAGAAAGGGAGAGATCAAAGGAAAAAGTGTCATGGTCAGTCAGTTGTATGGGGACCTGGGACAACCCCGGAGGAAATGGAGCATTACCATCATACATTCACAGGTTGGACCTGCAATGTACTTGTGGAGTTGATAAGAATCCTTCCAGAACATTAAAAATATTTTTTCACCCCTTACCACTCACTCCCCACCCCCTAATTAACTGCCCTGTCTACACTAACTGCTCATCCCTCTGCAAAATAACTGCTAAGAAACCCTGGTACTATCTGCCAACTAGACTAATTCCCATTTTTGTATACTTCTCCCTTCCATTAAGACGCATATGCTCTCTGCTGCTTTTCCCTCAAGTATCTTGGCAAATCATTGGTTATATAATCCAATAATATGGATCAAGATAAAGTGTAAATGGCAGAGAGTGGTTTTTAATACGGTAGTCCTATCAGGGGCTTCTAATAGCTCCGGATAAACAAAGCAGGAAAATGTCAACATTCCAGAAATTATGGCAGAGACAAGGGGAGAGCTATCTTTGGAAAATGAAACTTTTAAGGTTTTCTCAGAGCAAACCCACCAGAACCATGTTTTTCTTTGCAAGTGATGCTGACTTTATACCACTGCCTGCTGATCAAATTATTTGGAGGACAACCAGACATTGCATAGCTACTGATATGATGCAGCGTGAATGCTGCAGCTTCACCTGTGGCTATTCCTTACAAATACGTTTAACCTGAATTTAATCATCTCAGATCTAACTCTCAGATTATGGGAAATACAGACAAAAGAGCAACTTTTAAAAACCCATGAGGAAACTATTAGACAAATCAAAAGGTGAAAGCTTCTAAGAGACAATTGGTCTGATCCTTCAAAGAATCAATGGATGATCTATGCATGAAGAAAACTTAAGAAGCTAAATAAACTATTGCAGCAAATTATCCTTGAATGATCATGATTTTTTAAAATGACTATCAAAGGTACTTTAATAACGATGGCTGAAATTTGAATATGGGCTAAGTATTAGATGATAATTTTAAAATATTATTAATATTATTGGCTGTGATAATGGCATCGGTTTTATGTAAGGTAAGGTCAGTGTTTTTTTCAAAAGTGCATGCTGAAACATTTAAGAAATATCACTATGAGATAGTCCAGCACGTGTAGAAAAGGTTTTTATATATATTGGTGTATCACGTATCTGTGTGTATAATATATACACATATTACTTCTTGTTTGTTTAGAGACATTTAACATTGCTAATGGGTTAAACTTTATTATTCATAAATGGACAGAGTTCTTTCTACATAGCAATATAATCTTTTAATTCCATGGAATGTTAGTACAATAAGCCTCATTTACTCAGAACTCCGGAAAGAGTCATTCTAGAAATCTACTTCTTCCAGATAATCAAGTTAACCCTTTATGTGTTACAAATGTAAAACATTCATTTGAAATTACCATAAAACTATCTGTTCTGATAAGTAGATTTTATAGAATATAATGTAATTATTTCTTACTGAATTTAAGTCATTCTTATAAGTGACTAATACTGTGACAATCATGATGGAACAAATTACGATTGAGTTAAGCTAATACTAATGTAGGCTCTAGAATTTATTTTCCTGAAAATCTCTCTGGTGTCACCCTGATCTGAGTCATTATTTTCCTTCATTCCTTCAGTGGTATTTGTCGAGCATGTACTTTGTGTCAGTTATAGGTCTGGGTTCCAGAAGTGAATATTCAAGGGGCTAGATGAAGGTGTGGGAGTAGGAAGAGGAGAGCAAAATATATAAGTGATTTTGGGAGCAGATAGGCTGAACTTGAATCTCTTAGGATTGGTATAGGATCTGCAGGGAACTGTGAAGTAGTTGGTGTAGACACTAGTGTTTGGGAACTAGGAGAAACAGGCCATTAGAAGATGAAAGTATAAAGGAAACTCAACCTCCCTAGGAAGAAATTCACAGAAGTGGTTGTTCTTTGACCAAATCTTAAGAGATGAAAAAGAATTTGGTAATAGACAAGGAGTATGGAGTGTCAAACATTTTGAATATGCATTACTACAGAGATAGTGGTGTCTTCAATAGGAAATGAAAAGAGATAGAAAGTTAATTTGTCAAGATCAGTTTTAATGAAAAGGATGAGTTTGGTGGTGGATAGATATGGTCATATGATAAACTGATGTATCATCGACAAGACAGTAATTATTGAAGTCAGATAACACTTCTATCTTCTTTTACTAGACTTGCAAAAAATGGGGAAATGAATCTAACATAGGATCCAAGATTGGCTAACTTAAATCCCTGCTCCACTGTTACCACATGGATAACTTTGGGTGATTTAAGTTCTACGCGCTTGAATTTCTTAAAAATTACATCATAGGGATGTCTGGATGGCTCAGTCAGTTAAGCATCCAACTCTTGATTTCAGCTTGAATCATGATTTCAGGGTCATGAGATTGAGCCCCATGTCAGGCTCCATGCTCAGCATGGAGTCCGCTGAGATTCTCTCTTTCCCTCTCTCTCTGTCCCTTCCTCCTCCTCCTCCTCTCTCTCTCTCTCTCTCTCAAATAAATAAATAAGGAAAAATTTTTTTAAAACCCTACCTCATAGGGTTGATAAGGGTCTAATATCAGTTAATACACATGAAAAGCTTAGAACAAGGTCAGGAAAGTGTGTCCCCAATAAATATTGTAATCACTAAAATATTAAATGTTCAAAGGGAATATTTATTCCACTTTTATTGCAACTGTTGACCAAATATATCATCTTATGGCTGATTTTTAAATATTCTTAATAAAAGCTCTAAAAATACTATTAGCTATAGTATAGAGAATAGTATAATATAAATACTACTTCTACTTTGTTAAAGACAATCTAAACAGACTGGCCAGTGAAGCAAATGATGAATAGAGAAAGCAAAGTTAAAGTCTTTTTCAACGTTTAATTGCTTCTTCCATCGTGATGTCTATGAGTAAGTCACTCAGTTTGGAAGGTTTCAGACCAAGAAGGCAAAATGTCCTTGGTTACTGTCCCCAGCATGTAGCTCTGGATGCCTTTCGACGTTCCATGCAAGGTCTTTCTGAAGGGGCTCTTAGACATAGGAAGAATAAGGAAAAAGAAAATACTTCATGGAAACCCATAGAATCCCTTCATCTCCCTCTTATTTTTGCTTTCTTTTCTTTCCTCTTTCACCTACTCTAGCCTATTTAGAGAAGGTGCATCGAACTCAAACTGTATATACTAAAATAAATATGTCATAAGCAATCTTTCTTTTTCCTCTAAAAAGAATCTCAGGATCCTACCCCACAAATGGGACACGATCAGCTCTATGATGTTAATAAACTATTAAAAAAAATAGTGTAATGTAATTGGCAATACCAGTGGCATGAAATAATGATTTAATACTATAAAGCACTTCATTTCATGAATGAAAGTACCCAGGCAGCCAGCAATGCTAGCAAAAATGTGCATGCTCAATTCAAATCTCACCAACCTGACATGTTTTTCATTATTATAATGTCAACTTCTCAAGAGTAGGAAAGACGAAATGAAAGTTACCTCAAATTCATGTGTTTGAGGGGGGCCATCTTTCTTTTCACTCTGCTTCTGTGAAAGGCACTAATGACCCCTACTCCCCTGTATAGCTTTTGCCTTTGTTCTGATTTGTGTCTCCAGCAGATGTAAAGAACAGCTGATTCTTTTCCTTGCATTGTCTCTTTCACCTTGGAGAAGAACTTCCATTAGCTTCCTGATCCAAAGCCTAGGAATATATGTATTCACTTCCTTAATGCACTAAATGTCTCAAAATATATGTTCTAACCTGATTCTCTTTTTCATGATGTTTTTTTTTCCTTTTTGATGTTGTGAGGACCTCAAACACCAAAAATACCTCCAGTGTTGTATTTTATATTAATAATCTTTTCCACATTCACAATATAGACTCTCAATCCAGAAAGTTGGGGAAAAGTAATTTTTATTATAAGATACACTTGTATGCTATGGTGATACCCTTTTCAGAATAGCTGCTATAATACCGTCTTAGGTTTCCTGGGACATTATTTATGTAAAATATCCTACCTCATTATCAGCATGTATGTCAACTATATGTCCTTATATGGGGATTATACATATAGTCACTAAGTTCAAAGTCCCATGCCATCATAATCATTTGTGTGTCCCAGTGGGGTATGTTGCTTCCATCTACTTCTTCCAGTGCTATGGATTTATTACTGCCAGAGGAGGGAAAATGAAAATTGCTATTGATGCTGAGAAAATATATATACAGAATATGATGGTTTTATTTTTGGTGGTGGGGATACTTTTTTAGCATATCAGCAAAATTATTTATATATGTGTGTGCATAGTATATCATTGTATTTAATATATAATCGTGTGTGTGTGTGTGTGTGTGTGTGTGTGTGTGTGTATGTGTATAAAATCTGGCCCAAACTGGCCTGGTCTTGGGAACAAAATAAATGAAGCATCAAGCCATGGTTATCTTACTCGGGGCAGGAAACTGACAGGGGCAAGAGGTTCACCAACTCCAAAGGGATCAGCCAAATGCCAAAGCAACCATAGCCAGGGCCAATAAACTAGTAGAAAGGATGTGGCAAAGGAAAAAGTGAGTGGTAGTTTTTAGATTTTAGTGGGTATACAATTACAGAGCAGTGAAGCTTGTCCAAAAGATTGAACGTCATACAGAAATAGGGTTCATCTCTGTCTAGTTTATTTCACTAGGATAACATCCTCCGTGATGTCCTACAGACATACCATTTTCTTTATCCAGTCCTCTGTTGATGCGTATTTAGATTGCTTACAAATACTATATGACACCACTTACAAGGTAACTAAGTATAAAATAGTCAAAATCATAGAAGCAGATAGTAGAATGATGGCTTCCAGGGCCTTGAGGAAGAAAGGGGAGATTTCAGGAAGAGTACAAAATTTAGTTATACAAGATGAATAAATCCTACAGAGTAGCACGATGCTTATAGTTAGCTGTGTTGTGTACTTAAAAATTTGCTAAGAGGGTGGCTCTTATTTAAATGTTTTTACTAAAACAATTAAATAATGATAATAAGAGAGATGGAGGAAACTTTGGGAGGTAATGGATAGGTTTATGGCATAGATTGTGGAGAGCTTCATGGATATACATTTACCTCCAAAGTCATCAAGTGGCATATATTAATTATGTACAGCTTTTTATACAGCAAAAAATTACAAATATAAATAACTAAACAAATAGAGTAGGATTCAAATTATTGAGGAACTAGGCTGGAAGACTGGGGCCTAAACCAAGATAGCTGTATTTCAATACTGTGTTCTGATCCTAGTCGGAAAACAAATTCAGAACCAGGCATCTGGATGGTCAAGCAGACTGAGCACACAAGAGGTCTCTGACCATACTGACAATTGCCTTAAGGATAACAGACTGTTTCCAGAAGTTTCCATAGTTTCTTCACTATGGGGGAAGAAGCCCTGTAGGCTGTCAGACCCAGCTCTTGACTCTTTCTGGGCCAGGATGAATCTGAAGGAATGGCAGCCAGGCAGCCAGCCTAGGCACTGGGTACTCTCAGAAGGGAAAAAGCACACAGGACCCAAAGGACCCAAAACAACTAAAACCATAAGATGTCAGGAATTATGGTGGATATTTAGAAGCAACCCACTCTGATAAATTCCTTCCTTTCAAGTTACATCGGACAAAAAAGCATGGATTTACTTAGATTCCAGTAGCATAAACCAAAAGAACACATTATTCCTCTGATTGTAAATGAGGTAGCAATTCCAGGGCTCAAGGCTTTTACTGCCAAGGTTCTGTGTGTGTGCTTTTCATCTAGAATGGAAATGTTGGGGAAGGAATGAGTGAGGGAAATATCTGATAAACTTCATCCTCAAGGTAATGAAAAGAGAGGCCAGTGAGTTCTTGGTTATCATCTCAACAGTGGAGTCAAAAATTGGGGATGATACTGTAAAAACAATGTATGATGTAGTAATTATGACTCCCCTATCTTTGTGATTTTTCTCTTGGTCTGTTTCTCTTAGAGATTAACAGTTAAATATCCATACAAATGATTGTGCCAAGAGCAAGCAGGAAATGGTGTCATTTTTCATAGTAAATGTACTGGGACGCAAAATTCCCAAGGGAAAGGGTAGATAATCGCAGGTTTAAGAAAATAAGTCAATAAAACGAATAGCGATCACTAACTCTTTGGAGCACCAGCTGCCTATGAGGCACTATTCCAAGAGTTAGATATAGGTATAGCTATAGATATAGGTACAGATATAGATGTAGCTCTAGGCATAGAAGTAAATAGGTATACATGTGGATGCGAACATGAACATGGGTGTGGACATGGAGGCAGGGATGGGGATGGAGAAAGGGAGATACAGATACAGATGTATAAACTCAAAGAGAAAAGGAAAAGCAAGTCTACTACCTGCAGCTCGCCCCAAAGAGAAGCGAGGGGAGGAATGAGGCCCAGGAATGAAAAGTAGCTTGAGGCTTAACTGTTCAAGTGAGTCCACTATCATTTATACATAGAACCCTCACACTCCAGTGTTGTTCAGGGGAAGAGCCTGAATTCGTGACTAGCTAAGATCAATTTCTGCAAACTGGATCTGAAATCAGCATCATTTCTAAAGAGGCAAAGACATTTGGCCTTTCTGATCCCACCCGGAGGAGTCGAGCAACCCTCAAACATGCCACTGTCTTATCTTTCCGTGAGGGAGATATAGAGGCAGGAACTCCCAGAGCTGAACAAAGTACGTGAATCTGCGTCTTTCAAACTGTGGAACAAGGAACAGATGCATCAGAACCACCTTCAGCCTTCTGATTTTTCTTTCTTTTGGACCTCAAGTGCCCAGAATTGAGTAATAGCAAATGATAGTCATCATTGGTCCAAAGAAGGCCATTTTATTTGGTTTTATTGCATTGCATTGCATTTTCCTGTACCTAATTTCACACTTTCCCTGTTGTCCCCTTTGTCTACTAGCTCATCTCTCTTCCACCATAGGTGCTCAGCCATAGAACATTTAACACATTTCTTTTCAAGCCACCTCGCTACATGTACTTACATATAGATAGCTCACACAGAGCATATGCAACATTGATAATATATAATAGATACATGCATATTATTGAAAATTTTTGGTTTTTTAAATTTTCACTTTCATTTCAATAGCATCATGCTATAAATACTGCTCTTTTTCAAGTTTATATCATCTAACATTGTATCCTTAAGAACTTCCAATGCTGATAGAAAAGCATTCTATCTCATGCACACGTCACATTTTACCTTTCTATCACTATTGGTAGACCCTGGGTTTACTACTAGCTTCTTGCTGCTACAGTCATTGGAAATCAAATAATAACAATTGATCAAGTTGATACAACTTTCTTCTGGCAAATCCTGGTGAGGAGACTGAAGAAAGTTGAGGATATTATAGAAACCAACTATATGAACCATGGGGGCATTCTGGAAAGTGATAAGGAGGAGGTCTTAATAATCTGCTCTGGAAAATTATCTCAGTTGTCATTGGTTGCAGTTTACAAAGTGGCTTCTTCAAAAATTTGTCCTGCAAAAAGCAGATTTGAAAAAGTTAACTACACAGCTCTACAGATTTCCCTGGGTGTTTAAATAAGTGTGTGTGTGTGTGTGTGTGTGTGTGTGTGTGTGTGTCTCCAAAGATCTAAAATAATAATAGAAGGAGTTGCCTAAAACAGAATACTATGAAATAGCCAAATTAGTGTTCCACAGAACACATTTCAGGAGATACTGTTGCATTGTTACCATTATTTTACTTTGTTTTCAGAGACATAGTAATAGAACTCGATAGATTTTTTTTTTCACCAAACCAAACTGAGCCTTGACAAGAAAAGATGCCCCTGCTGCGAGGAAACCATTTTGACTGGAGTTTTACGTTATTCAGGTTTTATTCCCAATATCATCCATTTTTATACTGTTTTCCGACAGATGAAATTACAAATCTCTGTATAAAACCATGGTTAGATGAATCTGGCTGACTGCATATTAAACACTTGCTTAGGCATCATTACTCTTTGTGCCTGTGCAAATCGACTAGCGTAGGCCAGAGCCTAATCTGCAAATGGTAAACCAAGGAAGTAGACTCAGAGTTTGGTTGTGAGAACAAGAACTTCTACAGGCCTGTCAGCTTGCCCAGGGTGCCGCTGTTCCCCCGAACAACTCTGAAGATGTTGGCCACACAAGTTCTATTAATCGGCACCTGCAGAGTGAGTGCTTGTCTTTTACTGAGTTCAGGGTCAGCAAACTGGATTCAGTATGTTCAGTCTGAAAATCCAAGCTATTGTTAAAAGGCAGTGCATTGTTAATAAACAGGAGAACAATTGTCTGGGAAACTTCAGAAACTAGGTTTTCGGGTTTTTGGTGTACTCTAAACAAAACTTTGGAAATTGAACTTTAGGAAGGAAATTGGGATTGCTTATTTACCATATTGCATTCAAACATGAAATTTGCAATTTAATGAGCAAAGGACTGTTGCATGCGTTTTGTAAAGGAAAGAGATGGTTCCAAATAAAAGGCTATACATTAATTTATTTCTTCTTTATCATTTATTTTTGTAAACTTCTAGTGCCATGCTTTATTTATTGCAACTCATCCATATATAATTCTCTGTAGTTTAGAAAACTGCATCTAACATTTCCATCCCAACTTTATAAATTGCATTGATTTATTTCTGTCTCTTAAGCCTAAAACCATTTATTACAACAACAAAACATCCTCCCATTCTGGTGATCCAGGAACAAAGTCGACCCACTTACTGTGTAGTGAGCATTGACAGATGGCCAAATGGGGTGATAGCTTTGATTTTAATGTGTCTTAAGAGAGTAAATGAAGCAAAGGCAATCTTCATCTCATGTGAAAAGTTGGATTTTTGTGTGCCTTGTCGGCAACACTGAGGTGCAATTCTCATAGCACTTCATTGATTTTCCACTCAACCATGACCATTCAGATGGCAAAAAGCAGGGTCAAAGAATTTTTAAAGTTTTTTTTTTCTTGTTTGTCTATAAAAGTACAAACAGCATTGACTATCCTTATTTCAGTGGTAACCACTGGTTTGCCGGTACAACGTCTTTATGGGTTTCACAGGTTATGAATTTTTAATTTTACGTAAAATGAAGTGGTTTTGTAGAGAGAATCATTAACATCATAAAGACGGATAGAATAAAAATTCTTCACACCTCCCCACCTGTGATTTTAGCATATATCATGGATGACAAAGCACTTTGCATTGCTTGCTTTATGCTCTGAAGGGGCACCGACTTCAACAGCAGGACATGAAGTAATGCTTGTAATAGGCCAATAAAGTCTCGTTGCTGTAGGACAACATGGTGCTCCATACTGGGCCTCCACTTAACTTTAAATACAAAGTACCATTTAAATGGAAAGATAAACTTCTTCATCCAGTCCGAGAGTAGGAAAGATTAAGAAAGCATCTGGAGAGGGAGAAGAGAACACCTAAACTCCATGGCTACTTTTGGGTAACATTTAAACAAGTAGAATTACTAGCTCAGTGGATTTCAAATTGGGTAAAATTGTACCTCTGTAGTATTAATATACTGCACAGACGATCAATACAAGCCTAGTGACCACCGGTCTGTTTTATTAGAGTGAGGGCCTTGAACATACCCAGATAAAGTTCTTAGGTCTTGTAAATTAGTTGGTGTGTTTGTGCTTACATTCCATCTTTCAGTATGATGAGATAAAACAACAGGCTTTGAAAACAAAACAAAACAACAAAAAATAACAGGCTTTGGAGTTGAGTCAGAACGACCTGAGGCAAGTTGTGTCTCTGCCTTGCACCTGCTTCATAAAGTCAGGAAGCTAACTTAGCCCTCTCAGTCTGTTCCTGCATCTGGGATGCGAATACTACCACTACCTATTCTACAAGCTACTTACATCAATTAGATTCGATTATCTTGGAGAAGTGACTAGAAGTATCTGACATTCAATAAATTTTGGTTCAATTAGCACATATGGCTAATATGATACAAGAAGCTTTCTATTCAAAGTCTGTTTGTTAGGATCCTAAAAAACTCACTCTTCTACTCAAAGGAGGCTCCACATCCATGCAACACGATGCTTTCAGCGCCATATTGCATCGCTGATCCCACTGGCAAAATGGCTGTCAAATTCCTTAGCAGGACATACTGTTAGAGAATAAAGACAACTTTCTAGGGACCCAATATTCTCCAGGGTCACATCTGACTGACAGGGTAATGACGTGGGGACATCCTCCAAGCCCATGCTTCATCTGCTAGCCTCAGCATTTCTGAGCATTTCAGAGTTCATTCAGGTGTGCTGCTGTGTGGTAGGAAGCAGAAAATGAAAACTCTAGCACGCCATCACATGCAAGGCTGCGTGCGCTCATTTCAAAGTGAACATTGAGTGCCCATGAATGGAGATGCAAACATTGACAAGATAATTGCAAATATTTAGAAAATGAAAAACACAAAACAAAAAACATTCAGTCAGATCCAAAGAAAGGAAGCACCGGGTCTTCAGTCCCCATACTCATTCTGGCTATCCCAGAAACAATTGCTTTTCCAACCCACAGCCTTACCGAACACATGGCTTTGACTTCTCCCCAGAAGCAGTGTTCTTTACTCTTTCAGTTGAAAGAAGGGCTCTGGGGTTGATGTTCAACATCCAAGGATGAATGTTGTCTCCCTTCTCACAGCAGCAAAAGCTAAATTATAGTAAATAAGTAAAGACGGAAGGGACCTCCTTTGTCAAGATGAACACAGAATATGTTGTCTACTACTTTCCACTCTCAGAGTGAAAGGGCAAGCCCATCTGATAGGACCCTGAGACAACAGGCATAAGCTGGCGCTGTCCAGGCAAATTGGGACATATGACCAACTTGCTTCTTAACCTCCCTGAATGCTAAAGATTGAGCATGAAACACTGACATCACACGCATGGGTTTTAGCAAGTGAATACAAATTAAAATATTTGGCAGAAATGGAAATTTTTATAAAGGTCAGAATGTAGGAAGGAGGATATTGTGGCAAAAATATTCCATAATTAGTCTAAAATTTTCTCTTTTAGCATTTTGGTTATGAGACCAAAAGACACCTCAACTTGAACATCCATGAAAAGATCTGACACTATCAGCCTAAGACTGAACTGATGATTGAATCAAACCAGTTTCTCCTTGTGTTGTGCCCTATATTTAGGAATGACAGGCACAAAGCAAAAATCCAGTGGCCAGCCAAGAAAGTTTCTCCTCTCATATCATGTGGTTAATTACTTATCTTGACATGTAACTTCCCTCCTGTAGAAATTTTGATTCCTTTATTTCTGTTTTAGGCTTAGTTTAAGTCATAAGCTTTCCTGCTTAAATGCTGCCTCTTGTGTCAGTTTCTCTCTCTCTTTTTTTAAGATTTTATTTATTTTTTCATGAAAGACACAGAGAGAGAGGCAGACACATAGGCAGAGGGAGAAGCAGGCTCCCTATGGGATCACGACCTGAGCCAAAGGCAGATGCTCAACCACTGAACCACCCAGGTGCCCTTGTATTAGTTTCCTATGGTCTCCGTAACAAGTTACCACATACCTGGTGGATTAGAACAGCAAATATTTATTCTCTTAGAGTTCTGGAGGCCAGTAGTCTCAACTCAGTTTCACTGGGCCAAAATCAGGGTCCTGGTTCCTTCTAGCTTCCGGAGGCTATGGCATTCCTTGGTTTGTGACTGTGTGACCCTAATTCCTGCCCCTGTGGTCACATTGCCTTCTTTTCCTCTGTGTGTCCCTGTCTCTCTCTCTGCCTTTTTCTTATTTATAAGGATATTCGTGATTACATTTAAAGCTCATTTGGATAATCCAAGAAAATCTTCCCATCTCAATATCCTTAATTTAATCACATCTACTGAATTGTTACCATATAAGGTGTTGTCGGTTGAACTGTGTCCTCCTAAAATTCATGTGTTAGGGACGCCTGGTTGGCTCAGCAGTTGAGCGCCTCTGCCTTCGACTCAGGGCGTGATCCTGGAGTCCTGGAATCGAGTCCCACATCGGGCTGCATTCATGGAGCCTGCTTCTCCCCTCTACCTATGTCTCTGCCTCTCTGTCTCTCTCTCCCTGTGTCTCTCATGAATAAATAAATAAAATCTTAAAAAAATTCACATGTTAACTCAAATGTTAACCCCTGGTACCTCAGAATTTAACTTTATTTGGAGATAAAGTCTTTATAGAGGTGATTAAGTAATGAAGTCCTTAGGATGGGCTCTAAACCAATATGACAAGGGTCCTTACAAAAAGGGAGAAATTTGGACACAGAGACACTCGTAGAGGGAAGATAATGTGAACAGATATGGAAATAGGACTGCCATCTACAAACCAAGGAGAGAGGCCTGAAACAGAGCCTTCCCTCACAGCCCTCAAAAGGAACCAACCCTATGACACCTTGATCTTGGACTTACAGGCCCCCAAAAATTGTGAAACAAAAAATTTCTGTTGTTAAGCCACCCTAGCAAACTAATGCATATGGTAATATTTACGGGTCCCAGAGACTAGGACCTATATCTTTGGGCGTCAATATGCAGCATACTAACTATCTCAACATGTCAAATGTCTCCTTGCTAAAAGGCTCACCTCTTCTAACCCATTTTCAGAAGACTCCCAGTGATTCTACTGTGATGGAAACAAACATGTCTTTCCCTTCACTTAAAACATTTACCCCCAGGGACACCTGGTGGCTCAGTAGGTTGAGCATCTAACTCTTGGTTTCAGCTCAGGTCATGATCTCAGGGTCATGGAATTGAGCCTGCATTGGACTTCCCTTCGGTGTGGAGTATGCCTGAGGCTCTTTTCCTCACCCTCTCCCTCTCTCTCCCACTGTGTTCCTCTCCCCACTCAGCTCATGCTTTCTCTCTTTCCCTCTAGATAAATAAGTAAATAAAGTCTTTATTTTTTTCAAAGATTTTATTTATTTATTCATAAGAGACACAGGGAGAGAGAGGCAGAAATACAGGCCAAGGGAGAAGCAGGCTGCCCATAAGGAGCGAGATGTGGGACTCGATCCTAGATCCCGGGATCACACCCTGGGCCAAAGGTAGACACTCAACCGCTGAGCCACCCAGGCTTAAATAAAGTCTTTTAAAAAACTTAACCCTCTGGATAAAATTTCACACTCTTCTTGATCTGTTCCCCGTATTATTCATTGATGGGCCCTCCGGAACACTTGCTCTTCCAAGTCTCTGTCTTCCTATTCTTTCTTCTGCCTTAGAAACATCTCTTTTTTAAAGTTCACCTCACGACTTTCTCAAGGACGCTTTCCCTGAACCACCTACCTCACCTCCCAGCAGGGCTGTTTTCATGGTCATGTGACCTGTGCTCAGAAGCGTCTTTCACTTGGTTTAATGCTCTGCTTTTGCTATCTTGAAATACCTGATTTTTGAACAAGGCTCTGCACTTAAATTTTTCATTGGGCTTGGCGAATCAGGTACCCATTCCTACCTCATATCCTGGTATGTTTCTTCTATTTCAGTGGATTAAGGGGAGGATCTCCCTCTGGAAGCTCTTTTGTAAACCTTCATTCAAGAAGGTGGACAAGAAGATACAGATTCAGCATAGGATTTTCCTACAGGTTTGTTGCAGTTAAACTTCTGAATCCCATAATCAGAAAGAATCCTCACAGGTGGTTTGTGAGCTAGAATGCTGGTACTTAAAGAGAAGGAAGTGATCATTTAACTACTGGTCCTAGAGAAGTTTCAAAGATATAATACCATCCATCTGAACACTATTGATCTTTTACCTGCCAAGATGAGAAATAACAGGAAGATACTTTGAAGAGGGAAGGGTGCTAACCGAGAGATCAGACCTACATCAATATTAAAGACCTTACTGATGAATCTCCCAATTTTAGGTCATTTTTCTCATAAGATGTTTAGTTTATTTTCTTTGGAGGGGCCCTTTTGAATAAAAGTCCTTTTCTTTCTAACCACTTAGCACCTGCCATCAAGTGCTAAGAAACAGCCCTTTTTCACCCTCTGACCCTCCTATCTGACTGTTTGGATCTGTCCTATTAATGGCCTATCTCCATCCCAAAATCATAACACAAGAGAACAGTCATCATGTGGCTGCGTCTCAGTTATCCTGCTGTCATGCAGCTTTGACTATAATGGCAGAGAAAGCCTATCAGAAAGTAAATAATCATAATACATACTACGTCAGATGGTGATGGAAGCTATGAGGAAAAGCAAAGCATGAAAGGACAGGCAGTGTTGGGGAGAAGCAATCTGCAATATTATTAGGAAGATCAGGGAAAGTATAATTGAGAAGTTTCCATTTGAGCAAGGACCTTAAGTAGAACAATATCTGGTCACATTTTTGTGACATTTTCATCTTTATTTCTTTTTATAAACCATGATAGAATTGGTAAACCTGGACTTTAAAGGCCAGACTAAGAATACATTGGGAAATGTTAGTTCTGCTTTCTCATAATCAATGGACACAGAAAAATTAACCCAAAGACTTAAGGTGTTTTCCACATACTATAGAATTATGGAAGAGGCCTTGATAAATTATACATTGATAAATTATAGTTTTGATAGATTATAGTTTTGAGTTTCTGAGATCAATATTCTACATGAGATCCAAGTAGTTTTTTTTTTGATGTGCAACTATTCCACAACTAAACATTATACTTTTGATCAATTTCTATAGAAATGTCTTAAGAAGAATATAACTTAAATTGTAGATTGAATTGGTTATTCCTTATACTTTGAGTTTAGAACAGAAAAAAGTAAGAGCTAAAAGAATAATCCCCAAAGGCAGACTCCGTGAACTAAATGCATTAAAATCGCTCTAGATTTGCTAAAACATAATCTCCTGATATAAAATTGACTCATAACATGTAACAAAGCCCTAGGGTTCCTTAGTTTTCACAAGTGGCCAGAGCTGATTTGATAGGTGGCCAAGTCTAACAGTTATGGAGATATGAATTCAATGGACATATCCACTTCTTGAAAGTTCTAGAGAATCTGTCTTTAATGCAGTCATGGACGTCAAGGGATATAAAATTGTCTCCTACAGATTAAGTGTTAATTTCAAACAGATACAACAAAACTTGACTAACTTGAATGTGCTTACATGTGTTCTCTCTCTCTCTCTCTCTCTCTCTCTCTCTCTCTTTCTCTCTCTCTTGTAATTTAATTATTATAAACTAGATTGGTGACTTAGAATAGTGGCCTTCAAATCATGGTCACCAGAGTTTATAAATCTGAAAAAAAATATTTAGGGCACATTGTGGGAGTGAGCGTGATGTTTCATGGCATGGTATGAGGCCGCCCCTCCTCTAATTTCAGTAATAGCATATTCATTTGTAATGATTTTTATAATTCAATACATATATACAACTTCAGTCTAAAAGAGGATTCTATGCTTTACAAAATAACAAATTAAATTCTAATATAGATTAATAAGCCACTTAGGAATCTTTATAAAGTAGTATTTCCTACTCAGAGAACACAGTTTTATTTTCACAAACTCAAATTACTCCCAAAAGGCAAAAGGTCTAGTAAATAGCTATTGTTAGAAAGAAACTCTAATATCCTAATTTTTATTTCTGATGTATTATATTGACTGATATTTTACTATCTGATATAGCACAACTTTTCCCCATTGTATATCCTTGGCTCCTTTGTCATAAATTAATTGACCATATATATATATGCACGGGTTTATATATGGGCTTTCTATTTTGTTCCTTGATCTTTGTGTCTGTTTTTATGCCAATAGCACACATTTTTGGTTACTATAACGTTGGAATATAGTTTGAAATCAGAAAGTATGATATCTGTAACTTTGTTCTGTCTCAAGATTGCTTTGGCTCTTGGGGATCTTTTTGTGGTCCCATGCTAATTTTAGGATGGTTTATTCTATTTTCATTAAAAATACCATTGGAATTTTTATAGGAATTGCATTGAATCTGTACTGCCTTCGGTAGTATGAACATTTTAATGATATTAATTCTTCCAGTCTATGAGCATAGAATATTTTTCCATTTATTTGTGTCATCTTCCATTTCTTTCATCTGTGTCTTATAGTTTTCAGTGTATAGGTCTTTCACCTCTTTGGTTAAATTCATTCCTAAGTATTTTCTTCTTCCTTATGCAATTGTAAATTGTATTTTTGTCTTAATCTCTCTGTCGATAGTTCATTATTAGTGTATAGAAATGCAACAGATTTTTGTACATTGATTTGTACCCTATGTCTTTACTGAATTCATTTATTATTTTTTGGTAAAGTCTTTAAGGTTTTCTATATATAGTATCATATCATCTGCAAATAGTGAAACTTTTACTTCTTTTCCAATTTGGATGACTTCTGTTTATTTAAGATAAATATTATTATTCTGTTAGGTGTTTTTCTCCCACATAGTTTGGAAACCACTGCTCTGTTTTATATAACACAGAGGACTTAAGGATTCACTTTTTTTTTTCCATTAGAAAGAACCCTGATCTGTTTTTGAGACAAAACACACTCTATATGTGGGAATTTCATTGGCTTATCTCTATATGAACTAGGAAGAGGCCATCTGCTCAGCTAAGAAACTTGTTTGGCAACTTAATTTTCATCGGTTTCTGTTAACCCAAACCTTTGCTAGGGGGTTTTCAAAGAATACAAATCTGCCTTAATTAACAGCATAGGGTTCCCATACCCTACATCCTTATCAAAGACCATATCTTTCAGCTGCCCAACTTTCTACCAAAGCCAGACTACAAGAAAAAAGTTTTGCAGAAGATTGCACAAAGCCCCCAAACTTTCACTTTTCCATCTTTCTCAAATTTTCTATATTAAGTGAGTTATAATTCACCTGATATAAAACTAATCATTTTAAAGTGCATAACCCAGTGGCATCTAGGGTCTTCGTGATATTGTGCAGCTATCACATCTGTCTAGTTCCAACATATTTTCATCACCCCAAAAAGAAACTCTATAAGCAGTCATTCCTCTTTCTCCTCCAATCCCTTGCAACCACTAATTGACAACCACTAATCTGCTTTCTGTCTCTATTTTTGTATATTTCGTAGAAAAGGAATTACATTCCATCTTCTTTTTAGGTGATGTTTCCATCTTCTTTTGCTTGGCATCATGTTTCTATTTTTTTAAGATTTTATTTATTAATTTATTTGAGAAAGAATGAAAGTGAGAGAGAGATCACAGAGGGAGAGGGAGAGGGAGAAGCAGACTCCCCATTGAGCAGGAGCCCGACACAGGTCTCAAACCCAGATCCTGAGATCATGACCTGAGCCAAAGGCAGACCCTCAACTGACTGAGGCACCTAGGTGCCCCTGACATAATGTTTTTACGGTCCATCCGTGTTGTGGCATGTGTCAGAACTCCATTACTTTTGTGACAGGATAATGTTTCATTTTAGGAATCTACCACATTTCATTCCTCTGTTCATCTGTTGATGAACACTTAAGTTGTTTCTACCTTTTGCCCGTTGTGAATAGTGCTGCCATGAGCATTCACATACAAGTTTTCCTATGAATACCCGTTTTCAATTATTTTGGATTTATCCATATGAGTGGAGTTGCTGAGTCACACACATACATGTATATGTTCTTGTGAGACTCTCCAATTTCAATTTATTTTTAGAAGACACAAAATAAATAAATCATGAGAACCTTTCCCTTACCTCCTGATAACCAGAGGATCACTATAAATGATAAATAATATTTTAACCTTATGCAACATTTGTCTTCCTGTCACTTTGTCTCCTTTTTGTATATTTTTCCTCTTTTTGGAAGCAACTGCTTACCCACCAACTCTGTCTAATCCCTACATGCAACACCTTACCCTTTCAACTCCCCCACTCACACACCGTCCTCATACTGCATCTCCTCCCTCAAACATCCTATGCTTTTGGCCTTATTAATACCTGCCTTCTCTATAAAATGCACCCCTGTTTCTTGAATCCCATGCCTTCCAGACCTGGCTAAGTAATTAATGTAATGATTAATAAATTTGAAATACAGGCTTATATTGTCACTGCTTATGTGTCTTATCCCACATAGGAAACATATACATTTAACAAGTATTTTCAAAGTCCTGTTTAAAAATAAGAAAATTGGGGCATATCAGACACCATGGCAGATGAAGTGAAGAAGATATTTTAAAATAAGAGTAGCTGAGCCTGCCCCAACACGCCTCAGAGAACGCCAATCTGCAGCCTTCTGCTCCTTCCCTATGAAAAGTTAGACCTAATTGGAATATTTGCATGCATGAAGCGAAGAATCTCTTAAACTTCTTGACAACATCTGTGAGATCCAAAGGTGCCCCTGCAATCCATTTGGGAATGATAGATTTCAGAAACTGTATTTCAAAACAATACAGTTGAAACTACATACAGTTTATAATTATACTTCTCAGATCCATTGTTTGTGCAAAGCTCCAGTGGAAAGAGCTTTAGAACTGCAAAATATCTTAATTAGCATTATCATTGCTGAGAAATTAATAAACTTTGTGTTTTTATTGTCCACGGGAATAATTAAAGTGGAGAAGGCTACAGCTGACTACTCATGAAGATAAATATTACTATATGTGCATTTGCAGTTATGTCAAAAAGTGGAACTTGGGTTTCTAATCTCTAATTCCCTCTCTTCTTCCTTCCACCATCTCTATCGGTGCAGAACATGCTAGCCCACATCCTTCCTTTGTGCAGAGGAGGTCACCCCCTCCGTCCCCTTTTGGGTATGTAGAAATCTCCATGGGCTATTCTGAGTCTTGGGTTAGCATCCAGGCTTACTAGAACTAGAATAGGGAAACTCCTGCCAGAAACTTTCACCCCATGGTAGAGGGGAAATCATACCTGACACCAAGAGCCCATCACAGCTACTGTGCCCCCAGGAGCTCTGCCAAACCAATGCAATTGGCTGCAATAAATTATATAGCAGACTCGTGGCGATAGTATTAGGAACATTAAACTCAGCAGCAAGGCCAGATTGAAGTTCCACTGGTTTTAAGAATCCTGCCCCTATTAACATGGCCCAGAATAACCTCTCTCTCTGTCCTAAACTGTCAATGCACTTCTTACACTATGTCTCAGACCTTGGCAGATATGCCTTAGTATTCTTTGTATTTCATTTCTCCTAACAGTTTGAGAGTATCATACCTTCTAGTTTTAATTTACCCTATTTTGGCCAGTGTATCTGGCATAGTGTTATTAAATACAAGCTCAATAATGATTGATTGATTATTGATTATACATGCATGTATCTGTGTGAGATAGGAAATGTGTGAATCATAAGGATGTGTTAGTACATGAGACAACGTATCTTAAACAATCTGAGCTATAACCTCATTCTAAATTCAAAGTTTTAATTCATCATAAATTGCAGAATGCTATGTCAGTACTTTATATATATTTTAGACTTCCATGTACTTCAAATGCACAACACAGAAAAGCCATTCTCATGCAACTTAGAAGCCCTACCTTTGTATAATTTGTGAATAACCAACCATATATTTTCGTATCAAAGCTGTGATGCTTTCTTGTTCCAGTGCAATTTGAAATTGCCTTTTGGGGGAAGGAGTCTGGCCTTTTAAGAGTGAGAATTAGGTATGGGTATAAAACTGGAATTCTGTGTATACTAGCAAAGGACACTATGGTAAAGTTCAAGCCTTCATCCAAAAGGTTCAGTGCTGACTACAAGTGAATCATAGGAAAAACATTTTCTCCAGGTAGAAAAAGGACATTATTCTCGGCAGATAAGCACACAGCATTGGTCTTCATAGCCACAGGATCAACTTATTTTGGCAAGAGAGAAGATGTAGAGATAATCTTTTCTGATATCCTTACACAGGTGACTGAACTTTAACTAGTCCTCCCCTCCCCTACTGCCCCTCCCAGCCCAGCAAGAGCACCAAACAGTGTGCCAGTGGGGGTCCTGGCCTCAGAATGGGGAGATTAACCCCTACCTTGCCTGATGCCCAGCTACTTCCCTTGTGTTATTGCCCCACTTTATTTTATCCCTTTTCATTCCTTCCAGAAGGACACCTCAAGATTCCAGTCAATTTATTTTCATGCCTGTTTCCGGTTTCTGGGACATATCTGACACAGCAGCTACTTTGAAAACATGCTTAGTATCTCATCTGACCCTCAGTTGTGATTTGCCCTTGAAACACAGTCCCAGTTCCGTCCCCTCTCTAGTTCTCCACTGGCACCATCACATATGGCAGCCAGCAGTCACATATGGCTATCGAGTCCTTGAAATGTGTCTGGTCTCAATTGACAAGTGCTCTTGCCTTAAAATAACACAGGGACTTGGTGTGAAAACTTTAAAATATCCGGATAATTTTTACATCAATCCCAACTGTAATATTTTGACTGCGTGGGGTAATCAAATATTATTAAAATTAATTTTGCCTGTTTTATTTTTTACCTTTTAAATGTGGCTAATACTTGTTGCTGTTTTTTTTTTTTTTCCATTTTGTGACCACAAAATTTTCAGTGACCCTTTCAGGACCTACATTATCTTTCTCTTGGGCAGCATTGCCCTAGGACCTAAGCAGTAAATCTCAAATTCTGTTCAATGTATCACCTCCATCAGAATCAGGGGTACTTGTTACTAATTTAGACAACCAGGCTCCCTACCAGACTTACAAAAAGTCATCTTGAGGAATGATGCCCTGGAATCTGCATTTTAACTGGCTCCTGCTGTAATTCTCCTGCCCGACAAAGTCTGAGGTCAACTCAGAATCAGCCTCAGATACTATTTCATTTCCTCTCTGCTGGTCACAAGGGAAGCAGAATGATGAGTCCAGAAATAGAACATTAAAAAGACAAAACAGCCTTTATCTCTTTAAGCCTACCCATCTAGGGACTGGATACATGAGATGCCCTACAAAGGAGTTTGATGCTGAGACGTATTGAAGTCCCAAAGCAACAGAGCTGAATTAGTTTGCCCTGAAATGCTTCCAACTCTAAGCATGGAGGCAAAGTATGTATGTATGCAGGTGGCAAGCAGGGGGGACTAGTGGCTGTGTGCACAGGCTTTGGAGTCAGACAGGTTTGGATTCAGGTCTCTGCCCCTCCACTCAAGGGCTGTTTATCCTAGGAATGACACCTTCACTTCTCAGGGTCCATGTTTTTATTAGCAAAGCAGAGAGAATAATGTCTACCTCATAGCTCATTGTGAGATTTAAATTAAATAATGTAAAAAAAATGCCAGACACATACATAGTAAATACTCAAAAACCTTAACAAGTTTTATTATTACCAAAGTAGGCTGCAAGATGAATTTCCTCATTTAGTCTTAAAGATAAAAATGTGACTAAATATTATTAGAATAAACATCACTTAACTATTGATATTCATGATGAAGATAGAATACCTAGATATTTATGTTTTTAAAATTGTGCAATTGTTTTAAGCTTAGCAATTAGAAACTGAGTATTTTCTGTGCTTTACTGTTTCCATAAAATTTCTTAATTGAAAGGCATAACTAAATGATTCTTGTATTAAATTCCATTTTATTTACCCATGGTTATGAGGCCTCACTATCCAAGCCATGGAGACATTTCCAGTCCCACTCTTCACCTGGAATCAATTACCAAAATTTTAGGCAAGTCTCTGGAAAAAAACAGCATCTAAAAATGTAATCTTGCTAATTAAGAACAGCAACAAACATTATTGTATATTTAAAGGAACACAAATCTACTTGTACATTAAAAAAAAAATGCAATAACATCCAACCCAATTTGAATCTCAATTTCCCTTGATCTCAATTGAAGTATAATACCCACAAATGATACATCTTTCCTCTTTGGTCTAGATCAGCATTGTGATGGAAGTATCAAATTGATCAAAGTGGTTGTGGGACTGTAAAACATAGACATAAGGCTAACAGAAAAACAGAAGATTACTAATGGAAGTAAAAGAATGAGTTCCAGGAAAAACTACAGGTCAACGGGGCCATGGGACAGTAGTCAGGGTAAAGATGAGAATGTGGGGGGAAGATGGGATGGAGTGAAAACAGGTTGATGATATTGAGTCTAAAATGTTTATTTTTATTTTATTTATTTTTTTAAATAAATTTATTTTTTATTTGTGTTCAATTTACCAACATACAGAATAACACCCAGTGTTCATCCCGTCAAGTGCCCCCCTCAGTGCCCATCACCCAGTCACCCCAACCCCCCGCCCTCCTCCCCTTCCACCACCCCTAGTTCGTTTCCCAGAGTTAGGAGTCTTTATGTTCTGTCTCCCTTTCTGATATTCCCCACACATTTCTTCTCCCTTCCCTTCTATTCCCTTTCACTATTATTTATATTCCCCAAATGAATGAGAACATACAATGTTTGTCCTTCTCCGATTGACTTACTTCACTCAGCATAATACCCTCCAGTTCCAACCACGTTGATGCAAATGGTGGGTATTTGTCGTTTCTAATGGCTGAGGAATATTCCATTGTATACATAAACCACATCTTCTTTATCCATTCATCTTTCGATGGACACTGAGGCTCCTTCCACAGTTTGGCTATTGTGGACATTGCTGCTAGAAACATCGGGGTGCAGGTGTCCCGGCGTTTCATTGCATCTGTATCTTTGGGGTAAATCCCCAACAGTGCAATTGCTGGGTCGTAGGGCAGGTCTATTTTTAACTCTTTGAGGAACCTCCACACAGTTTTCCAGAGTGGCTGCACCAGTTCACATTCCCACCAACAGTGTAAGAGGGTTCCCTTTCTCCACATCCTCTCCAACATTTGTTGTTTCCTGCCTTGTTAATTTTCCCCATTCTCACTGGTGTGAGGTGGTATCTCATTGTGGTTTTGATTTGTATTTCCCTGATGGCAAGTGATGCGGAGCATTTTCTCATGTGCATGTTGGCCATGTCCATGTCTTCCTCTGTGAGATTTCTCTTCATGTCTTTGGCCCATTTCATGATTGGATTGTTTGTTTCTTTGGTGTTGAGTTTAATAAGTTCTTTATAGATCTTGGAAACTAGCCCTTTATCTGATATGTCATTTGCAAATATCTTCTCCCATTCTGTAGGTTGTCTTTTAGTTTTGTTGACTGTATCCTTTGCTGTGCAAAAGCTTCTTATCTTGATGAAGTCCCAATAGTTCATTTTTGCTTTTGTTTCTTTTGCCTTCGTGGATGTATCTTGCAAGAAGTTACTGTGGCTGAGTTCAAAAAGGGTGTTGCCTGTGTTCTCCTCTAGGATTTTGATGGAATCTTGTCTCACATTTAGATCTTTCATCCATAAAATGTTTAATTTTATTGATCTTTTCCAAATATTGTCAATTTTTGGTCAATCAATCAAAAAATGTTTAATTAATTACACATGCATGGTATTTCTCCCTCTCCTACCTTTAAGTTGCATTTTCAGGCTGCCCAAAGCAAAACTCTTTCTGATTCATTCACAGAATAAATATTTATATTACTTATCTCTACTATTTTTCAGGCAATCTAATTAATGCTGAAGACATCACAATTAATAAAACATGGCCCCAACAGAAGATAGTTATTTAAAAACATAGAGTAGTGGGGTGCTTGGGTGGCATCTGACTCTTGGTTTCAGCTCAGGTCATGATCTCAGGGTTGGTCTGAGGATCAAGCCCCACATTCAGCTCTGCGCTGAGTGGGAAGTCTACTTGAAGAATCTCTCCCTCTCCCTTTGTCCCTCCCTGAGCCACTCATGCACACTTTCTCTCTGTCTAAAATAAATAAATAAATCTTTAAAAAGAAACAAAAACCATAGAGTAGTGGTGTGAACAAGCACCTGAAGAAGCATAGAAGGGGAGATCTCTGACTCTGTGAAAGAAGGCCAAGCAAGTAAAGATGATATTTGAACTGAGTCCAAGGAAATTCATAAGAAAGACAAAATGAGACAAGTTAGTCTAAACATATGACACAGCAAGGTCCATAATGTGGAGATGAGAAAGATCAGAGTATGTTCAGAGAATGACAAACGGTTCTGTATGGCATCCAGGATGTGTGAGGGTGAAGGGGGGACAGGGAAATTAGGGAAGGTAGACACAAGAAAGATTCTGTCATAAGAGGCCTTGCATGTCATGCTAAGGAGAGAAGCTTTATCCCACACCTCTGAAGGAGTATAAGCCAGACAAAATTAAAATAGACTTTGCATTTTAAAAGAATCACATTGGTTGCAAGGTGATAATGAATCAGAGAGAGAGGAAAACTGGAGAAAGACAGGTTAGTTCGAGATTGTCACAATAATTCAGGAAAGAGATAGTGCCCTAAACTAAACTGACAGGAGGGGAAGGAGGAAGAGAAACTTCTGAGAGATATTTAGCATGTAGCTTGGACATGGAGTAGGTCACCATCACCACCATCTATCCCCTGCCCCCCAAAAACCTAACAATGGAAAGATCATTAAATGAACTGCTCCTCCCATAGCCAGAATACTCTGTAATTGTCAAAACTGAGCTTTGAAGAGAAAAAGCTAATAAGATTAAGTCAAACGGTAGGTGTAGTTATGTTTTATAAAATGTACTATATAACTGTCGGGAGGGCCCGGAGGAACCCTCACTGTCAAACCCTGTGCCCACACTTCGCAGGTGATGGGTTGATGCAGGATGGGAGGTGGAAAAGAGGAAGAACTCTTCACGAGCTTGCATAGAGATTTAAATGTTTAAAACATAGGATTATTATTTGTGTTATATATTTTAAGAGGCAATAAAAAAGAAAATTGTTGTAAATTCAAATTACTTCTGAGAAGAGTGAAGACTTGTTGAGGTCCAAGGAAAACCAACAAGGTGTTTCAAAAGAAGATATATAAATTTATTAAACTTTGTGGGTATTTAATAATTTATTAAAGTTAGAGAAATAGACAAATTCTTTTTTAAAGAGTTTATTTATTTATTTATTTATTTATTTTAGAGAGAGCGAGAGAATGTGAGTTGAGGGAGAGGCAGAAGGAGAGGGAGAGAGAATCTCAAGCACACTCCCCACTGAGCACAGAGCCCAAAGCGGGGCTCAATCTCAGACCCTGAGATCATGACCTGAGCAGAAATCAAGAGTCTCACGCCCAACTGACTATACCACCCAGGCACTCCAGAAACAGGTAAATTCTTAACATATTAATTCTAGAAAGATACAAGTCTCAGGAATTAGGTTTCAAAGGATTTTAAAAGATTGATTTCTTTTAAATCCTATTTTAATCACACTTTTCATGTGTATTCCTTGTTAACAAACTGGAGATTAGACCACTTTGTGAGATTATTTCGCCCATGAATCATTACCATAATAAATTAGCAGCAGCACATGAAATTGTGGATAGATGAAAGGCTTGTATTCACTTTTCCAAATGCAGCAAAAAGCCATATGTTACCCATTTAATGGAATGCTGCCCCTTCTGAAATCTTCTGGAGCAAGGAGTCTTTAGCCTGTTTCCCTCACTCAAAGAAGAGGACTCAGGGGGGGCATCAATGTGTAGATGCTATGTACACTTTCCTCCTAACATGTTGGATACATGTCAGGAGTTAAAAAACAGGCTGGATTTATCACTGCAGGAGTCTGCATGTGCATGCAAGTGGAAACATTTCAGAGAAAATGTTCTTCATTATCTTTCTTCCCTGTTTCATGTTTTCTCCTGACTGGCCATGGCAAGCCTGGTAGATAAATATTACCATTTTCTGAATTCATCATCACTGAATCCAAAACTAGATGCAGATTGTTGTTACCATGAAGGTCAGAACATTCCAGACCAGGAGTCTTTTGCAAAAAGATGGCAGTGAGTAGTTAGAGAAGACAAGGAAGAAAAGTTCAGGGGGCAATTGCAACTCACAGAAACCTGATTTGGCCAACTGGGAGGATGGTGGCACCTACCAATACTAAGGGTGAGCCAGGGGAGGAACATGTCTGGGGAGAAATCTGAGTTTGAGGTGCTTGTAGCACATCAAAAAGGAGATGCCAAGTCACATTCAGGACTGGAGGTTGAGAAAAATCGGGGAAGATATATAAATTGATGAATTATTAGATAATGATTGAAGAAAAGTACATGGATTAAACCTATCAGAATTGCTTCCAAAATGGAAGAGGGAAGAAAAACATGGATCAATTTCTTTTCTTCTCTAATCTGCAAAAGTAGGACATCCATTCTGGGTAGATGCTGTTGACTGACAACCAAAAACAAAATTATCATTTTTTATTTTCTAATTGTTTACCATGGAGATTTTGAAAGAATTCTTCAAAACAATCTAGTATATGTGTATTAGAATCTCTGGGCAATATGTTCTTAGGAAGAAAATATTTTCTTATGCTTGGCAAGGCATGATTATTGTAGAAAAATGTCTATGAATATCTAGCAGACAACTTTTAGTTTTAGATATCTACTCTAGCAGAAACGTAACAATGCCATACTCTCAGGGGCATAAAGACATTCACAAGTATCCTTAAGTGCCTATAACTTCAATTAAGTTTCTAATATAAGCACTGTCCTGCTACAATCCTAAAATAAATAAATAAATAAAAAATAAAAAAGCACAAGCAGTGTGATCATATAAAGACAAGGTACAGTTTAAGCTATAAGAAGCAAACAATTCCAACATCAATATATTAACCAGAAATCACAGACTTATCCTCCTAGAAATTTAAGTGTCTTCATGCAAAAACAGCCAAAGAAGTGTCTCTTCCAATGCAGTAACTATGTTGCAGAGGACATATTCTTAAAAATTATTTGCAAACAAATAAAAGTTTAAAATCTTTATAGTCTCCAGGAAAAAAAAAGAAAAAAAAGAAATTTGGGGATGAGAAGCATGACTGCTCTTAGATATTTCTCTATGCAATCCTGTAAGATATAGGTTTCCTGGAAAATGCTGTCAGGTTTTGGAATTGTTCTAAACACAAACAGAAGGAAAAGGCTAAGGTTGTGCTGTTGCAGACTTTTCTACCACAGGGATCAAGATTCATTTCTGATCCAGTCTTCAGAGGAAGATGACATTGTGGTGAAGAACAAGTTGAAATAGAGTCTACAGTTTTCCTTTCTCTCTTGCCTGACCAACCATGGGCTTAGGAGGCAAGCTACAGGAGGTGAATCAGTGTCTAGCTTTTGGGAAAAAAAAAAAATCTGATGTTGGGTGGTTCTAATTAAAGTCCCAAAAGAAGCTAATTTCACAGAGCTTAAAATAACACTAAAAATATCCTTTTGAGACTTTTCTTCCTTGACAGCTTGAAATTACTACAAAATATTTGGTATGGTACAACACATTTTTGCAAATAACAGTAAACATAGACATATTTTATTAACTAATAACAGACTCTAATATGTTTAAGCAGCCAACTACTGTCTTCCATTTTCTTCATGTCAAAAGAAAGAAACAGAGATGTTGGTGAAGATTTGTGCTTTTCATGAACAAAAATTTATGATAATCTTTGCATTAGTAGAAAACAAGTTTCTTGGTAAGTCCCAGTTAGAGAGACAAAATACAAGCAAGGCTAGTCCAAAGAGAGCAATGTCATAAGAGGTTGTCTATGCGTATGTGAGTGTGTACACATGCAAGCATTATTTCCACATTCTTGCCCTTGCTCTGGGGATGCTGTGAGAGAGACAGAGTCAGGAACAGAAAAGAAGCAGGGGACAGCATGAGGCATGGCATGTGATCATTCTCTCTGACACTCCCTTTTGGAGAAGGCGACATTGGTTTTTGGATATGGAGGCAGAAAGCTGTACTTGCATTTACTGTATACCTAAGTGCTCAAAGCCCACTTATGAATGGTGGCAAGAGCCTGGATTTGCTATGGAAAGGCCTGTCTTCTAATCCCAAGTTCTCTGAGCTTCAGCAGCCACACCTGTAAATCAAGGAAATGAATACTATTTGTTTGATTGATTTTAGGCATGTAAATATTTGGTAAAGTGCCATAAGGAGTTACTGTCATGTCTTTGTGGACAGAAATTATAACTGAGTCTTGAAGGTCAGGGTCACACTCATAAAGTTCTTGTACTACACTGGGCTGCACAGAGGTGCCTGCCTGGGCCTTAAAATGAGTACAGATAATGTGGGGTTTTGCATGTTTCTATATTTAACTCTTCATGCTTAAAAAAAGAGAAAAAGAGAGAGGGAAAACAGTGTGTACCATTTCTAAGAAATCATAATGGTTCAGCCATGAATATCTGTGGTCATCAGATGTCCCAACAGCTGTCACAAAAAATGTCACTGGACCCTGTGGCAACTCACAATCTAGTGTGGCTCCTGCTTGGAATACACCAGGTGACAATGTTTCAGTTAATGCCACACAGTCCCCAAGTAAAGTGTTAAAATGAAGCCACAAGGGACGTAAAATTCTGAGTGTAGAACTATTGGGACTTCATCAAAATAAAAAGCTTTTGCATAGCAAAGGAAACAGTTGACAAAACCAAGAGACAACCTACAGAATGGGAGAAGATATTTGCAAATGACCTATCAGATAAAGGGCTAGTATCCAAAATCTATAAAGAACTTATCAAACTCAACACCCAAGGAACAAATAATCCAATCAAGAAATGGGCAGAAAACATGAACAGACATTTCTCCAAAGAAGACATACAAATGGCCAACAGACACATGAGAAAATGCTCTCAACAGCACGCAACATCAGGGAAATACCAATCAAAACCACAATGAGGTACCACCTCATACCAGTCAGAAGGGCTAAAATTAACAAGTCAGGAAATGACAGATGTTGGCAAGGATGTGGAGAAAGGGAAACCCTCATACACTGCTGGTGAGAATGCAAGCTGGCACGGCCAGTCTGGAAAACAGTATGGAGGTTCCTCAAAAAGATGAAAATAGAGCTACACTATGACCCAGCAATTGCATTACTGAGTACTTACTCCAAAGATACAAATGTAGTGATCCAAAGGGGCACCTCCACCTCAATGTTTACAGCAACAAGGTCCACAATAGTCAAGTTATGAAAAGAGTCCAGATGTCTATCAACAGATGAATGAATAAAGAATAAAGAAGATGTAGTGTATATATATATATATACATATATATAATATTCCATTGTGTATATATATATATATATACAATGGAATATTACTCAGCCATCAAAAAATAAAGTCTTGCCTTTTGCAACGATGTGGCTGGAACTAGAAGATGTTATTCTAAGTGAAATAAGTCAATCAGAGAAAGACAATTATCATATGATCTCACTCATCTGTGGGATTTCAGAAACAAACAGGATCATAGGTGAAGAGAGGGAAAAAAATAAAACAAGACAAAATCAGAGAGGGCGATAAACCATAAGATACTCTTAATCATAGGAAACAAACTGAGGCTTGCTGGAGAGGACAGGGTGTGGTGGGAGGATGGGGCATTAAGGAGGGCATGGGATGTAATGAGTACTGGGTGTTATATAAGACTGATGAATCTCTGATCTGACTTCTATTTCTAAAACCAATAATGCATTATATGTTAATTAAGTGAATTTAAATGTAAAAGATTAATTAAAAATTTAAATTTAAAAGAAGGTACCTAATCTAGTCTGGGGCTGTGGAGGGACCAGATGGACCCAGAGACTTCCTGAACCTTGGGAAAGATATGGTTAGATCTTGAGCTAGGTACTCACCTTAAGATATGACTCTTCGCCTTGGTTTCATGCTCACGAATCTCTAAGAGAACTCACCAACATGAGAACTGTTCTATCATTTAGGGTGCTTGTAGTAACAGGAATTCCTCTTCAAATTGATTTTAGGGTTAAAAAAGATAAAGAACTTGGCACCATAACTGGAAAACCAAAACAAAAAAACAAAGTTGGAATACTTCATGACAACATTGCCTAAGGCTCAAATATTGTTACCAGTTTTCAATTCTCCTCCATGTATCTTTCATTCGTGATGGTTTTATTTTCAGCAAGACACAAGTTTACACAGAACCTTCGCACTTTATTTCCTCACTTTCAAATTCAATGGAAAAGAGCAAAAGTATCTTTCCCAGGAGTAGCCAAAATCTCCTTGCTTCTCTTTGAGTCTGAATCATTTGCTCAACTCTGACCTACCTAATCATGGATTGCCTCCAGGACCTTGAGGCTGGGGTTCCCCGACCGAGGGTCCTCAGAGAAGTTAGGGGAAGCCTCCAATGAATCTAGTGTAGACAAACACAAAGCTTTATAAATCTAGAAGTATCAGAATACTAGTCATGTACTTTGGTCTACTAATGAACTTTAAGACTCGCATCCTCTGATATCATTGAGAAGCATAATTATTTTTAATATTATGATATTGAAATTTCTTTTATAGATAACATATGGTTCAGAACTAGAGAAGTCATTATAAAAAGCCTTGCAAAATAGATGTAAATATTTCATTTATTTGCCTAGAAACATACATCTCAGGCTCATTTTTTTGTTTGTCTTAACATCTGATCCTCAAAAATCCTCCCATTAAATCAGCATTAAAAGTCAACAAAATTATTAAACCTTCATCTGTTTATTGAAACAAATTTCAAAATTTAATCTCCCATTTCATACTAAGTCTCTAGTGGTCTACTTGCTGTAAACATTGATTAAATGCACAGTCTGGAAAGTAGAAATAAATTGGCTAGGGTACAGACAATTGAGAATGTAGGACACATTTCCAAAGCAAGTGATTACTTATAATGACGATTTCTTTAAATATTTACATAATTGGTAATTGATGGATTATTTTATGCATTATCTTATGTCATATAATATTCTGGTGGCAGACAATTGTTGCTTTTTAAGATTACTATATTTTAGATGTCTACCCAAGTAATTATTTTTTAACTGAGTTAATATAATATGACCCAATTTAAACAATAATCTAAAAAACAGAGGGATGTTTCAGATTCTAGAAAATTCTAGCCTAAGCCCCATTTTTCACTCTCCCAAATCTTTAGTTACCATTTTACATAAGGGAATCAAAAATCTATTTCTATTTAATTTCAACTTCATTCCATTTCCAGCTGAATTCTAGGCTGCTCCACCTAGAACTTACTTGAAGCTCAAACTCAAAATATAGATACAAAGTTAACTGATCATATTTTATGCAAGGTAAGTCTCCTGATTCTGTGATCTCTAGTGTTGGTACTTCATCTTTCCAGACAACTGGGTTCTTATTTATCTTTGATTCTTCTTTCCCTTCCTCACCATCAAATGGTTGTCAAGTCCAAGGAAAATGTTTCTGACATTTCTTCCAAATATTTACTCCAGCAATCCTTAGAGAGATGAAATGCGGAATGCAGCATGTTGTTTTTATTATATGAAATTTACAAATATTTGACAAGAGTAAGAAACTTGGAGAACATGTACTTATCTTGCTGTATAGGCTACTTCACTCTAAAATGTAGTTTTATAGAAATATAATTCTAGATTTAGTAATGTCCTTAATGATCTGAATCTGTTCGATAGGCTGGAAAATGAAAGCAGTCCAGATCATTCATGTCCTTATCAGAAATATTTATAGAACTTTATTTTAGAGTCATACTTGTACCTCCAGGCACATCATACAATAGTAGTATCTGCTGAGTTTATATTTGCATGCAGACCCAACTAACAAGTTCTTATTAAATTTTGGGGACAAAAATTTGTTACTACCTTTCTTCAAATTCATGTTAAAATTAATAAGAAATTATTTCAAAAAATGCCTTTGAGTTTTGATGATTTGAGAAAATTTTACCAAAAAGTCAAGAATTCTTCTATTAATATACTAATAATTTTACTGGGGTTCTGAGAGCAAGTTTCTTTAACTCTTAAGTAATGTCATACAATCATAATTCCCTTGTGAGTTAACTTGATTAGATCCTGAGGTACAATGGCATGAGAGCAAAATTAATATTTTTGGTCTTCTTGATCTGAAGAAACCCTAAGGTATATGAAATAGATGGGAAGAGGCTTTGGCTGGCCTGAACACTTGATCAGCTCGTGTGGACTCCCCATTTGTTCAGTTAATAAGAGCTTATCCGGCATCTAACACCTAGCAGGAATCGGGTTAGATATGGCAAAACCCAGCTAAGTGAAGAGGTTGTGGCTATCTTCACACAGTTCAACTATGACCCCTCATTTTTTTCACTTTCTATCATCCCATAAGGATGCAAAATTTCTTTTTCTTCTTCTATCAGAGGAGTAATTGAGACTATTACTCAAGCATATATAAAACAGGAGAGTAAATGTGGCCATGGGGACAAAATTGAAAAACTGAAGAAGGAATCACAAGGACTTGGAGCTTCTTGGAGGAAAGGATATTTGATTGTAGAATGCAATTAGACGTAAGTCTGTTTCTTATAAGGCATCAATTTTATATTTTATGTATTATTTCATATTTGTATTTTATTTACATGTATATAGACTCCTTACCCACATTTAGTTATAATTCAAAGTCATCTCATAAAACTCTAAACACATATTTACGAATATTTCCTTTTTTTTAAAATTTTATTTATTTATGATAGGCACACAGTGAGAGAGAGAGAGAGGCAGAGACACAGGCAGAGGGAGAAGCAGGCTCCATGCACAGGGAGCCTGATGTGGGACTGGATCCCAGGTCTCCAGGATCACGCCCTGGGCCAAAGGAAGGCGCTAAACCACTGTGCCACCCAGGGATGCCTAGGAATATTTTCAAAATTAGTTTCATATTATCCTTTTGGATGATTTGCCAATGCACAATGGGTAGAAAGATGGTCAACCTGGATCAGATAGTCTGCTTTACTATTGCTGCTTCAAAATGCAGAATAATGGGCAACTTCAATTCACTACCACTGCATCTTGTACAATATTTAACAGTGAGCCCTTGAAGGGCTGAGTTTTCATCTGTCCTCCAATCCCAACCCTCTCCCCACAAATTCTTGGTCCATAGGAGGCATTCAGGATTGAATGAGGGACAGAAACAGGACGTCACCTAGATAATCACTGGTATTACCACTTACATAGAAATACATTCATAGATTCATTCTACAACTAGTGTTTTTAGCATTTTGTTCAAAAATAGTTATTTACTTTAAGTAACTACTGAGAAAGAATGCCAGATTGAGTAACTTGCATGAAAAAATGGAAACTCATCTTAATTTTTGGTGTTGTTATAAACTCAAACAACTTTCCATAAAATAAGTGTCCTCTTGGTGAAGGAATGCAAATGCTTTTTTTATTGCATACTCAGTGAACCATCCTTGATGTAAAATTAATGATTAGATATATAAATAGATAGATTTCTAAATATATATTTATATATGTTTTATATATATCATTGCATATCTTAAAACTTTACCTAACAACTAAACTTTATATTTATTATTAATAATCTGTTATATATTATTGAACCATGTATGTAAATGTATACATTTTACATTTTAATTAATTAATATAATATAAAACATCTAAAATACATTATTTTATTATAAAGAACTTAATACATATAATAGATATTAAGTTTAATAAAAACGTAACACTTAAAAATACGGATGCCTGGGTGGCTCAGTCTGTTAAGCATCTGACTTTAGCTCAGGTCATGGATCTCAGAGTCCTGGGACTAGGCCCTGCACTGGGCTCCCTGCTCAGTCTGCTTCTCCCTTTCCCTCTGTTGCTCCCCTTGCTTGTGTGTGCGCTCTCTCTTTTTCTCAGTCAAATAAATAAAATCTTTTTTAAAAACCCTTAAAAATACATAATTTCTGTTAAGGATATTAAATACATGCAGAACAAAATTAATAGCACCAGATTAATAAGCACTAAGAGTTTGTACTCCAACTATACTTTATAGGTCTGTTGTTTCCAGGGTCAGTGGAAAGAACACCGTATCACTTGCAATTCTCCCCATACACTTATATATCACTTACTCAAAAGTTTCAAAATTTCAGAACACAGTAATCTTGATTTTGTTTTGTTTTGTTTTGTTTTTTCCTCAAGTGCAACACCTACAGAATACAGAAGGGGAAAGTTTTCCCTGCTTAGCTATCTGCTATTTCATCCTGCAAAGAATACAATACACAAGTGAGGGAATTGATATTTTGCTCTGTTCATGGAATTTTCCAGTGTAGGATGTGGGGGGGAGTAAACTTCTATTTCTCCTCAACCAGGATCAATACATGTATTCTTTTGCCAGACTGCTGTGGAGAAAAACCAATTCAAATAGCACTGAAAGCAGAAGAGTAAAAATAATTGATAAAAGTTTTGTTGGTGCATACTTTGAATCTTTTGGTCATGAATTGCATGGTCTTCATTTGGTCTCCATTTGCATATATCATTCAAAGCCTATTTTTAAAGATTACATTCAGTTTTAGTTACTTCATTGTGTCCTAAAAGTAAAATCACTAGCAAAAAAGCGAACTTAGTTTTAGCTTTTATGATGTTCAATATTTTTTGATTACTAATGACACTGTTTGGAAGCTTGATGTTCTTTCTGAACTCTCACATTTTGACAAATGGATGGGCTGCTAAAGAGAGTGGAAGGGATTCACAGATTCCAGAACTTCTGCACCTGGGTAGTAAGGCCCTCCTAAAACACAGCAAAACAGAGGAGAGAAGAACAAAATACACCTCTGAGTAAATACCAGCCTTTAGTGTCTACATGAATCCAAAAAACATCAGTAAAATGGATGTAATCAAGCAATAGTCAATTGTGAATATCTAAAAAGGTCAAAGGTCTGAGATATTTTGGTTCCTTGCTTCCTCAGAGAACAGGATGATCAAACACCTTATTTGTTGTTATAAGAACAAAAAACTAGAAGATTAAATTATTTATTTTTAGTCTGTTTGTAATTGTTTTACATAAATAGAGCCCTGCTCTGTTTTGAAAAGTGGGAAAAAAATTCAGTATCATCAAATAAGACTTACCCCTGAAAAAGTCATCTCCATAATGGCAAAGATCTTTGCTTCTAACAGTGTGATAAAGTCCATCTGTAAACCATTGTTGATGGTTTACCTGGAGACAAAGAACAACAGGATGGGTCACCGGTATGAGTGGCGCAGGGGCCTTTAGGCAAATTGCTTGGCCTGTCACATTTCATTTTAGAATTAGATTTCTTATATTAGACCCATGCAATTATTCTCTTTGCCAATAAAAATATGTTTCTCCCTTCATTTGCAATAGTTATGTGAGTACTAGTCAGGTTCTAGGTAATTTCTGAACTCAAAAATCCATTTACTGAATTGAATATAGTATGAATTTACATGATGTCAAATAACACACTTGACTGAACTGTTATCCATTCCACCTGTTCAGAGGCACTTAGAAGCAGTCCAAATGTCTCTATTAAGAATACTCTCATACCAGAATACACCACATTAGAAAGTTTGAAGCAGGTGTTACTGGTTTTATTAGTAATTCAAAGACTTGTACACCCATAATACCTCATGTGGAAGACAATGGAGCCAAACTAAAGTGGCTGGACCCTATCTCCATGGTGATGACTTTTTGGTATTGAACACCAGTTGTATAATGTTGAGCAGAAAAAAAACAAAAAGCCATACCAAATAAATACAAAATAACAGAAGCCTATAAAAAATGTTATCAGGACAGAAGGCCTGAGGGAAAATCCAAGAGTATGTCAAAGGATGAGTGACCACCAGGGGTGAGAGAAGCCTGAGGATGAGGAGACAGTGTGACCAATGCACAGAGGTGTTGAGTCATGTGCTGGGAGGGCCAGAGGGGCATTGCATGGCCATGACGTCATGGTAGAGAGCCTGGGAAGGTAGGAAGTTGGATCTGGAGGTGTGGAGAACTATATGTTTAAGAGAATATGTTTAAGACTAGTTTGAAAACTGCTTAGTAAATTATGAAGCAGGAAACTTCCATGGCCTAACTTTTATTCATGATATAAATAATGGACTGCCTGTTAAAGATTAAAAAGCTTTGGGGAATCTTTCCATAGTCCTAGTGAAAAATAAAAAGAAACAAATTATTCATTCCTAAAAGCATGTGAATAACACTTCCTACATGTCATTCATTCATTGGGCTTTATTATGCACCAGTAACTGTGTGTGTCAAATGCAGTACTTATTGTTTTTAAGACCATGAGGTTACAGCAGCTGAATGAGTGGTGAAAATGTTAGCTTAGGCTACCATTCCAGGGGTGAACAACAGCCACAAACACAGCCCCCAGAAAAAAATTAAACAAAAAGACACATAAGTATATATTTACAAATTATTGAGTGTTGCAAACTTCATCCTGAAAGAATGTGTGTATCCTGAAAGAATATAATGGAGGGTCTCTACTCCAAGCCAGAGGAGAGGAGAGACTTCTCTGTGAAGATGTCATTTTTCTATGCACAGGGGAAAAGAAAGAATAAACCACATGTTAAGGACCCCGCAGGGGAGGATAAAAGAAGAATGTTGGAAATGCTGCAGAGATGAAGAGTGAGTTATACTAAGAAGACACTAACCAGTTAGAAAATAAAAAGTTATTTTCCATACTATCCAGAAATCATGCTCATTGGCTTTAACTCAAAGGAGTTGAAAACATGTCCATGCAAAACTTGCACCTGGATGCACCTGGATGTTTATAGAAGTTGTATTCATAATTGTCAAAACTTGGAAGCAACCAAGATGTCCTTGAGTGGGTGAATGGATAAATATGTTGGTACAACCAGATGATGGAATATTATTCATTGCGGAAAAGAAATGAGCTATCAAGCCATGAAAAGACATGGATGAACCTTAAATGCATATTATTAAGTGGAAGAAGCCAATACAAAAAGTTTACATACATTCTGATTCCTACTATAGGACATTCTGGAAAAGGCAAAAGCATGGAGATAGTAGAATGATCAGTGATTTCCAGGAGTGGTGGTGGGGAGTGGGGAGGGGAGGGAGATGAATAATGAAGCATGGACTATATATAGGGCAGTGAAAATACTTTGCATGATACTATGATGGTGGATACATGTCATTATACACTTGTCCAAACCCATAGAAGGTACCACACCAAGAGTGAACCCTAATGGAAAGTGTGGACTTTGGGTGATAACAATGTGTCAGTGTAGGTTCCCCAGTTGTAACACATATACTGCTCTAGGGATGTTGGTAATGGAAAGAGTGCAAATGTATGAGGGCAGAGGGAACATGGGATATGTACTTCTCTCGATTTTGCTGTAAACTTAAAATTTCTCTAAAAAATAGTCTTTAAAAAAAAAGTACTTTGGAGCACAAAAGAGAAAAAAGACACAGGGAGGAAATTAACATTTCCTGAAGACCTATTTTGCTCCACAAACTAAGACTAGAAGCTCTAGACCAGTGAGGTTAACAGAGGTGAAGGGCAGCTGAGAACAGTAACTAAGGCCTGTCTTCAAAACCTTGAGCAATTTCATGAAGAAAAGGGAGAAATGGCAGAGGCTGAGCCAAGGCAACATTGTAGGAGACCAGAGCATGTTGATATGGCAAGGGAGAGGGCAAATAGAAACAAAGAAATAAGAGAAGAAAAATATTTAGTAATTAGATAAAGTCTCTGAAGCCTTAAAACTAACATTTGGGAGGTTTTTATTATTACTAATAGCATTTAAGCATAAGGAAATTGAGGTGCTAAGATTTAAGTGACTCTAAACATCAAATGAGCAGTATCATGATTCACAGCCTTATTTGCTGAATGCTTTATGCAAACTCTGACTTTTTATCCTTAAATATATTTCTTATTCATTCAACAAACAAACAAACAAACAACAACAAAACCTTCTCTATTGGTTTAGGTCCCAGAGGTGACAGTGTCTTACCCATATAGACCTCTGAGAGCATCTCTGAGCCAGGGACACATCAATAGAATGCCTAGAAAGCCATGGAAGCCTGACTGCCCCAGGAATTATACCCCACAGGTTGCAAGAGAGTATCCAGTATGTCCCTAATTGCCAAAGCGATCCTGTGTCCAGCCCACATGGTACATGATGGGTACATCTCATGTCTCCCTGATCTCGCGTCTCCCTGACATCTAATGCTCCCTGAAAACATTACTGGATGGTAATGCTTTCTCTAGTATATCTGTCTTAGAAAGCATTTCGCATTCCTATTTGCTGAATGCACAGTCACAATTGACACATTCACTTATTGAAATTGGAGGTCACAATAAATTTCCTGCTCAGCACCATCTTTATACCATATGAAAATTAAATAGATTTCTTGGAAAGAGAGAGGCATTTAAAAAATAGGGAGTTGTCACACAAATATTTCTAGTAGTCCTGTGAGTGTGCGGTTAATTGAGGATGTCACACAAACTACGCCAGTGGGGAAGAAATAACCTAGGGACGTTTTTCTGTCTGTACTATGCTTTCTCTGCAGCATCCAAAACCACTCTCCCTAAAGAAGGGAAGAAAAATTTCTCCCCACCTCTTTTTTACTAGTCTTCCACCTAAACCTAGCTCACACTCACTAGAGTAAATAAGTCTGCTATGGTGATTGGTCTTCCCAGCCATCTATGCTAAACACTGTTCTGTGCTATTCCAAAAAAGAGCCCAGACTGATGTCCCTAAAAGGTCACAAAGGTCATGGGACCGAATGCCTATCAAGATGCATGGCCAGAGCCCACCCCTAGCAAAACCCAGAAAAATTCTCAAATGCTGCAAACAGTGGATGAATTAACCTGAGAAAGAGACATTGTTTCTTTCTTGATAACTCTCGCTTTTGCAAAGACTGTGACTTTTGGGGAGTGGGGCTAATGGTTAGTAGCAGGATTTGAAAGGAAGAAAAGCCTTTTGTTTCGTGTAGCTGTAAAATTGTATTCAGTGGTACCTGCCACTGTAGTTAACTGTATTCTTCGCTCATCATTCAATTAATATCTAATCCTCTAAGTGCAACATTGTGGAGCAATAGAGGAGGTAATTCAACAAATACAATGGAAAATAACTGGAGAAACAGCAGGTCAAGTGTTCAACATAAAATGCATATCAAATATAAGATTTTGCAAAGGGTAAATTAATTTGCATGCTCTGAAAATTCCATTTTGCAATGAGGCATTAATTTTTTACCTCAGGAGAAAGGTTTCTGAGAAAATGAAATTTTAAAATACTGCTCATTGTATCTCTCTTTTTTCTCTGTCCTTTTCTCCCCCTTTCACTCTCTGCTCCTCAACAAAACAAGAAAAATAATCAGTATAGGCTTCTGGCAACATAGCGAGAGAAATGTGAGATTGGCCCTTAAGGGAATTTTTATTCTCAAGTGGATGTAAATGTATTCATCAATTCAAAGAAATGCATAGTGTGTTATATACACAATACATTAATAAATAGCCATGCATTAAAAAATAATGAGGTTTTCCACAAAACAACATCCTGTGGTGCGTAGGGTCATAAAAAAAGATACTAAAAGAGGGAGAAAAGATTATGTGTAAAATCTGATTAAAATACAGAAACACTATCATATATGTAAGATGTAATAAATATTTTATTAGTTAACTATAAACAAAAGAACAAATGCAGTAAAATGTAATTAAAAATGTAAAAGTGAAGGATGTGATTTATTTCACTACGATAATATTAATATTACAAATGGCAAGTAAATGGGTATCAAGACTATATTGTAGAAAGAGTGGAAAGAGGCCATTCATTTCTTATAATGAGATTTCATCCTTTTTTTTTTTTGATTTACATTTGTTTAAATATTTCAAATCGTGAATGAATAATGTTGCTCTTAAACCTTACACAGCTTAGCACATTCTCAAATTTCCATCAGCCCTTGGACGAGATTTGCATGTTGGCAGGCAGTTTCCAGGCAGAACCACTAATTGTGAAAATAAAGGAAAATTGACTGGCAGAAACCAAGAGTATTTTTAGTGCTTTTGGCTGAATCGGTTTGGCTTTGAGTAGTAACCCCTACTAGTGAACACGCTGGAACCAAAAATAGCATGTTACACAAGGTTCCCCAATTTAAAAAGGTGAAAAGACCAAAATGTAACATTCATCAACTACTATGGGCTTGAAAACTATCAGGGGTTTAAACTGCTAAGATTATTTGAAATGGACTTTCCTATCACTGCTTCTGACTTTAATTTTTTTTTTAATTTTCAAAAATTTTTATTTAAACTGATTAACATATAATGTACTATTGGTTTCAGAGGTAGAGGTCAGTGATTCATCAGTTGCACACAACATCCAGTGCTCATCACATCACGGGCCCTCCCTGATGCTCATCACCCAGTTACCCATTCTCCCATCTCCCTCCCTTCCAGTGACCCTCAGTTTGTTTCCTATGTCTAAGAGTCTCTTTTGGTTTGTCTCCGTCTCTGATTCTGTCTTGTTTTATTTTTTCCTCTCTTCCCTATGATCCTGTTTTGTTTCTTAAATTCCACATAGGAGTGAGAGCATATGATAATTGCCTCTGAAGCCAAGCAAAAACTAGAGGTCTTTATTCAGCACTGTTGAAACCCTAGAACACAAAAGAACCCAAGATCGGAGGTGCACCTTGTATGAGAAGCCATCCCTTGTCTTGGTTGAGCCTCCAGGAAAGGGAAAAATACATCTTCAAGAATTCTCATCCATACTAATGAACAACGTGTAACATAAAATCACTCTGTCGTTGGACTACAGTTTGGTCCTCCATTGCAGAAATCATCTCATATCCCTCTTGAGGTGTATGCCCCACAAAAGATAATAAAATCTCTTTTATTTTCAGATAGGGAGGAAACTGAGCTTCACAAAGAGCATGAATGGCCAGCTCATTCAGCTGGTATGCAGCAGAAAGGAGGTTCGAATTCCAACTTTTTGACCCTATGAACTATGTCCCAAATGCCCCACATTTCACGATATCTCTGGTGGTTTCTGGAGTTTTTTTTTCTTTTTGTCTCTATAATACCTCTGCTTCTGATCTGCCCACTGCAGTATCTTTACCTAATTCCCATGTTTCTCTGTCCCATATGAACTGGGCCTTCATGCTTCCAACTCTCGAAGCCCTAATGGTGTATATCACTGTCCTCATATCTTCCCATGCCTCATCTATTGGCACATCCTAGAAATGAGCTCCCTTGATATTGCTTATCTATCTCCACCTCCAGACAGCATACAAGTTAGCACCATATCATGGGAGTTCCCATTCCTTCTTATACAAATATCTCAAGTCATTTCTCCTGTTAAAAAAAATGATCGTGAAATCTCCCTTCTCAATGAAGCTTCTCCGAATAGATTAAAGGGCAGTTCTTGCTTCTCTGGTCTTTTGGAGTATAAGTCAGGAATATTTTAGCTAACAGGTAAGAGGAATGCAACTATTTGTATTCTTATATAGCAAGATATTCAGAAGTGAATGGCTCTTGATTTTTGTTTCTTCAGTTTAAAAATGTAAGGAACAGTGCAACTACTTTGATCTATCCTTCACGGGCATAAGAAGGCTGCTGCAGCCCAGCCATCATCTCTACACTCAAGGCAAAGGAAGCACAATTTCAGCGGCTTAGTGAGAAAAACAAAAGCTTTCCCCAGAACTGCACATCAGACTTCCCCTTCCCTTTCATTCCTTAAAATTACATGATGTGCTCAGCACACTGACTGGAAGTTGGCTAGAAAGAAGTTGGAAATGGTAACATGGTTAGCCACCCAACAGTCACTGAACCGAAATAATTGTGTTTTCTCACTGTGCAGACACTGTACCAGATGTTTATCCTCTCACTCAGTCAATAAACAAAACCTAATTGAGAGCTTTTAATGTGCATGGCATTATGTTCATATTATGGAAGATACAGAAATAAACCAAGTGCAGACACTAGCTTCAGAGGACATGGCCTAATATAGCATATACAATAGCATATATATATATAATATAATATAGCATATACAATATAACATATATAACATATACAAGGTAAACTCTGACTACTTTAAAATCTAAGTAAGTAAGCATGGGAATAAATGGAGAGTGCTTTAGAAACTAGCAAATGGATAAGGTAGAGTGTTACAAATATGTACGTTTCTCAGAGGGCATAAAATCTGGATAAGGGAAGAGTTACAATAAGATAGAATTAGCCATAGACTATTTTGTGTAAGAAACAGTGGGGTCGAGGTGCTTGGATTGCGCAACCTACTCTTGGTTTCAGCTGGGATCATGATCTCAGGGTTGTGGGATCAAGCTCCAGGTAGAGTTCCATGCTGGGTTCGGAATCTGCGTGGGATTCTTTTTCCTTCTCTCTCCCTCTTCTCCTCACTCCCCATTACTCTCTCTCTCTCTCTCTCTCTCTCAAATAAATAAAATCTTAAGGAAAAAGAAAGGAAACAATGGGGAAGTCATGCTTCAGGCATAAGGAAAGGCCATGAATTAAGCCAGAACAGTGGTTTCCAAAATATTTTTGGTCTGGTAATCCCATCAATAAAAAAATACTTGAGCATTCCCCCAAAGTATGTCTATGGGTACATTGTTCATAAGTTATATACATATAACTAAGTATGGATATAGAGAAATTATAAGTTACAAACATATACCATTGTACTGATATAATATATTCATAATAACAGAAAAAAATTGAAAATTTAAAGGATAAGATTCAAAGTATCTCTCTGCAGGAGTCTTGCCAATGACAAAGTATAAAATAGTAAGTCTACAGTAGAGAAACCTGGCAGACATCATCTTAAATAAATGATTAAAGTTAACTATACCACTAATAATTGATAGAGATGTATCAATATCCTATGCCTTCTGAAAAGATGCAATGAAAAGGGAACAATGTCACTTCTGTGGCATTCCTACTAAAAATACACACTCTGATTTTAGTCATGAGGAAATATCACACAAACACAGATTAAGGAACATCTTGCAAAATGCCTGGCTGGTACAATTTTTTTAAGTCAAATTAAATAAAAAACAAAACAAACAAAAACAAAAAACAAACAAACAAACAAAAAACAGAGGTCTAATCTTCCCCAGATTGGAGAGTAATAAGGAGAAAGGGATGTGGATCCTGGATTGGATCCTGGATTAGAAAAAGAAAATTCAGTGGTTGAGCATCTGCCTTTGGCTCGAGTTGTGATCCCGAGGTCCTGGGATCCCCGTGGGAGCCTGCTTCTCCCTGTGCCGGTGTCTCTGCCTTTCTCTATGTATCTCTCATGAATAAATAAATAAAATCGTTAAAAATAAAGGAAAAAGAACGTCATCAGGACAATTTGAAGCATTTGAATAAGGCTTTTAAATGAGTTGATAGTATTGTATAAATATTAATTTACTGGGTGGGGTACTAATGGTTCATTATGTAATATGCTAACATTTGGGGATGGTCGGGAAAGATTGTATAAGACTTCTTAAACCATTCTGCAATTTTCCAAAATAGAAAATACTAAAGGGATCAGACTTTTAAGTTGTAGCTATAGAAGTTCTTGGCAATGTATTCTTGCCTGAAACCCATGGACTGACTTTTTTACCTCCTGATCCTTGTTGTTTCTAGAATTCATATCTGGATACCTGATAAAGCCTCAAAAGAGAGCTCACCAGGATTTGAAGAAGGCAAAGGTGATTATGTTAGAAACTCCTTTAAGTTAATTGTAACTTTTCAGAACAGCAATTTTGTACATGTATTAAAAAATGATACTTAACTTTTCACCTAAGAAATTCCACTTCAAGATACTTAACTGAAATCCATAATCGGAAATGGGGCTAAGGTATACAAAGATTGCATTGAGGTATTCTTTATAAGATTGAATAATTGGAACCAATTTAGATATCCAAGAGTGGTTAAATTTATAGTAAATCCATATGGTGGGATGCTTTGTAGCCACTAGAGTCACATGTTCCAAATTATTTGGTAGTGCAGCAAAATATTTATAATGCTAAGTAGAATAAACAATATAAAGTTATATGGGCAGTTATCTTCCAATAATGAGTGAGTGCAGGTTGTGCATACACGTAAATGTACCCAATATTATCTTTGTAGTGCAAAAAATAAGGTGAGTAGTTTAGGACTTTTAAAAAGTATAAATGGGTAATCATTTGTGCTTGGGGTTCTGAAGACATATTCTGGGCAGGTGTCATCTAGTCTAAGGGCGATTAGCAGTCTAATTGGCCTACCCTAGGCTAGGCGAGGGCAGGGCATTTATTAATATAATCTCTTTGAATCTTCTTAAAATTAAGCCTTGTTTTAAAGGTAAGAAATACAAGACACAAGCAAGTACAAGAATAAGATAAGACAAGCACATGAATATTGTGTGGGCTTTGGTAACTTTGGTATCATTCTCACCATTTATATTTTTGTGAACCTTTGTAAGGTCACCATAGTGATTCACAACAAAAACCTAAAAACACAAATGGTTGATGTGCCTATCATCAGTATCAGGAAGGAAACAGTAAGCTGGGGAGACTGTATCCTCTCTCACAAGCAGGCTGGGATGTCCACCAAAAATCCAAGCAGGTGAGGCAGCTTGAAAGAGGAGACAAAGAACAAGAGAATTCCTGGGTCGTGCCATAAGGAGGAGATTTGGAGCATAGGAAGCCTTTCTAAATGTGAGCAAGAATCCTGGAACTGAGCAAAACAACAGAAACTTAAGGATAATAATAAATGTGACATAGCAAAAGAGAAAAATGATTCTGCACCAGTAAATGCTCTCTTCCCACTCTACCCCCAACTAATTTCCAGCCCATTTAAATTATAACCCTTAATAGACATGTATTGGGTGCCTACTATTAGTTCCTCCATCAGTACAAAAGCCATTGCTGGGCACCAGCTGTGGGGAAGAGCCTTAAAGAGCTCGTTCTCAAATGGATCAAGATGGGTATTAATATGGGTCTCCCCATAAATTTGTTCACCTACACCTGTTCTCTGTCTGCTCTTAGGTCTCAGCATCCTTCATGGACACACCTGCCATATTCCACTCATCTCTGTCTGTTTCCTGTTCAAGTAGGACACTTTAGGCATCTCTTCACCCCTGGTCTTTACTCCTTGATTCATTTCACTATCCACATCAGCCATCACTCAACCTAAAATAGACTTCCCAGATCTGACCATGCAAAATGTCACTCTCTAGGAGTAGAATAAGAAAGAGAGGAAAAGGATGATGAAGAGGATAATTATGATCTCCCTTTCCACAATAAAATCCCAAAGCCTAAATCCTGGGGAATGGAGGAGTAAGAGTAAGTTCTTTGGTGGCTCCACTGTATTGCTGAAATGATGGCAGGTTCATCATTCTGCCATTACTTTTCCCCTGTGTCTTGTATTCTTCATCACTTATCTTCCTGTGTGTAATGCACCAAGCTCTCCTAGCTTTTATATTCTAGTCTTCCATTAACTAGTGGATATTTCTATCTGGTAGTTGCACGTGCACCCCAAATTGTGGAATTCCCCAAACTTCTCCCCTTTCCTTACCTATCTTGCTTATTTTTTTTCCATTCACCAAAGCCCAAAAGTTATCCCAGATTCTTTCCTTTCCCTCAGCTGCCCAACCCAAATGGCTATCCACTATCAACGGTCCCATCAGTTCTACCCAGACAAGCTCACTTATGTCTGTTTTCTCCCCTCTCACCTCATTACTCTTACTCAGGCCTTCACTATCCTTATATTCCTAATCTTCAGATATGGCCATTTCACACCCTGCTTGAATCCCTGCAGTAGTCTCTTAACTGCTCAAAGTCCTGATGACAGGTGAACCTAGTTGTTGTCTTCCTTTCCAGCCTCTTTGTACTGTTCCCAGCACACAACAGCCTCTGAAACATCCCCTATGAACCATACCCTTTTTTTCCCTAGAAAAACAAAGCTCACTTCCCTATATTTGACTCCAATCCGATCCACCCTGCAAACTTTCATTCATCCCTCATGATTTAAAGCAAATGTTTCACAAAAAACAGTAAGTGTTGGCGAAGATGTGGAGAAAAAAGGAACTGTCTTGCACTGTTGGTGGGAATGCAAACTTATATAGCCACTGTGGGAAACAGTAGGAAGGTTCCTCAAAAAATTAAAAAAATAGAGCTACCCTATGATCTAGTAATTCCACTACTGAGTACTTACTCAAAGAATACAAAAACACTGATTTGAAAAGATATACACACCCCTATGTTTACTGCAGCACTATTTACAATAGCAGCTCAAGTATCCATTGATAGATGAATGGATAAAGAAGATGCTGTATATATACACTTTGGAATATTATTCAGCCATAAAAAAGAATGAACTCTTGCTATTTGCAATGACATGGATAGAGTTAGAGAATATAATGCTTAGTGAAATACACCAGTCAGAGAAAGGCAAATACCATGCGATTTTGCTCATAGGTGGAACTTAAGAAACAAAACAAATGAACAAAGCAAAAATGAGACAAACCAAAAAACAGACTCTGAACTCTACTATAGAGAACAAACTGGTGGTTAACCGGAGGGGAGGTTGGTGGTGGAATGGATGAAAGAGCTGAAAGGAATTAAGAGTATACTCATTGTGATGAGCTCTGAGTGATGTGTGAAAGTGCTGAACCACTATATTGTACACCTGAAACTAATATAACACTGTACGTTAACTATGCTGGAATTTAAATTATAAAGTTGATAGATCAGATAGATAGGCATTAAATAAACCACACCTATTTAAAGTGTACAATCCGATATTGGGACACATGTACACATCCTTGAAACTATCATCAAATCTAAGATAATGAGCATATCTTTCACTCTCCTGCTTCCCCATCATCTCTCCCTCCTAGCCTTCCACCACTCCCAGGCAACCACTGCTGTGCTTTCTTCAACTCTACATTTGTTTGCATTTACTAGAACTTTATACATTTGGAAACATGCAGTATACACTCTTTTTGTTTGGCTACTTTTGCTAGTCATAATTATTTTGTTGTCCATATTCTTGTCCTTTTCATGGCTGAATAATATTCCATGGTTTGGGTAAACCATGATTTGTTTATTCCTCCACCTGCTGAGGGACATGTGGATTATTTCCAGTCCAGGACTCTTAGCATGAAACTGCTATGAACTTTCTTGTGCCAGTCATTGGGTGGACATATTGCTTTCATTTCTCTTGGGCAAATACTTTGGTGTGGAATGGCTGAGTCATATGGTAAGGACATGCTTAGCTTTTTAAGAAATTCCCAAATAGTTTTGAAAAAGAGGTTGCACCATTTTACATTCCCACCAGCAATATCTCAGAGTTCTGAGTCCTGCACATTCTGTCCAATGCTTTTTCATTGTCTCTGTGATTAGTGTCATCCTGATGAATGTCAAGTAAGATCTCATTACAGTCTCTTACATTTCTGTAATGACTAACGAGAGTCGCATGTTTATTTGTTGTCTGTATGTCTTTGTTTGTCAAGTGTCCAAATCTTTTGCCCGGTTTCTTTTAAAGTTTTATTTATTTACTTTTTCATTCGTTCACTTTAGAGACAGAGAAACTACATGCACGCATGCCTGTGTGCACAACAGGGGGGGTTACTAGGGGCAGAGAGAGAGAGAGACAAAGAGAGAGAGAACCTTAGGCAGACCCCATGCTCAATGTGGAGCTCGAATTATAGTGCTCGATCTCAGGACCCTGACATCACCACCCAAGCCAAAACCAAGAGTTAGATACCTAACCAACTGAGCCACCCATGTACCCCTGCCTAGTTTTAAATTGCTTTTTGTTCTCTTATAATTAAGTTTTGAGAAGTCTTTATATATTCTGGATATAATTTCTTTACCAGATATTTATTTTTACATATATACTTATGGCTTTAGATTTTACATATAGGTAGTGTCCAACGCATTTTGAATTTAGTCTTTATATAGGGTATGATGTATGGATAAAAGATCATTTTTTATGTATAAATATCCAACTGTTTCAGCACTGTTTGTTGAAAATATAATCCTACCTCCACTGAATTAACCACACAAGTTCTATCAAACACACCCTGTTTTTGTAGTTTATAACAAAGTATTGCAACATTTTGAACTTATACTTCTACTCTAATAAAAAGCAGTTATTGAATGTGGAGGACCATGCATGTCTTATTTATTTTTTAAATATCTTGGGCGAAATTCAATCAATCCCCAATTGAGTTGGACCAAGAAGAGAAAAGTAGGTAGAACACCTACAGAGAGGTTTCGGATATGAAAATTGGCCTTTTGAGACCAGGAGATATGTAAATGAATATTACTTCTCTACTGCAGTTTCTCCCATGGAAGATGCTCTAAAGAAATCATGAGGGAAGCAAGCAGTGACAAAGGAAGAGGAAATTTGGAAAAGTTCACTCACTCAGGATAAAGGAGCACTGGGGAATCTGCATAAAGAGAGAAAGAGAAGAATGAGGAGAGAGAGAGAGAGGAAAAAGGCAAGAGAAGGTGGGTAGGGGGAAAAGAAAAATGATTTATTTCCCATAACTACTTTGTGCAACACGCTGGTGCCTGTGGTGGATACACAAGAAAGACACCCCTCAGTCTGATATCAGACAGACTTGGATAAACACTACAGAATTTGGAGAAGGAGACAATTAACTGTGCCTAAAGAATCATATGAAACTTCTTAGAAGAAGGGTTATTGAGCTGGGAAATAGGGAAGAATTTCAAGAGCTGCCTATGGAGGAGGGATCTTTCCATAGACGCAGGTTGAAGTGAACCTAGGGAATGCCTCCTGCTGTGTATATCCCCAGACATGTCAACGCCTGTGTCTGTTCATTGGTGATTTGAATATCTCTATTCTGTGACCGTGCATTCAAATACATCTTTCCCAGTAGAAGAATGCAGGTTCAGACTCTGCATGGTTGCCATTTTGCAGTGCAACTCCTATAATGGTTATTGGCTTAGTAGATGTTGATGATAGGGACAATGAGATAAAGATGATGATTAGGATGGCACTATCAACTTAATTTCACTTGAAGAAGAAAGAGTTTGGATTGCTTCTTGCTTTATTGTTTACATGTTGTAAGAAATGCCTGAGTAAGGGTAAAAAGGTATGCTTGCAATGACTCATGTGAGATCAACGCCTGTCATTCTCAATAAAAGCTCTCTTTTCTGTTGTCATGAAATCTTCTAGAAGAGCTGAGGGTGGAAAATTTAACAGTTGACAATTCAGGGTTGGCCTCCGGGGTTTAGATGCTGCAGGCATGCTAAAATTTCCTAGGAGAGAAGGTAAGGAAGTATTTATCATCCTGCCATTAAACTGAATTTTCAAATGAGTCAGTTACCCGTACATTTTACTGTATTCATTTCACTGTAAAATATCAGACTGATCAAAACAGCAACAACTCAGATAACAAAAACTTAAGGAGCCAAAGATAGATATCAAAGACAAAAACAACGATCACAGCTAATTTTCGAATTGAATTGCAAGTAAACTAAGTAAATCAAGAAATGCGATCTAAATGCTCCCATATTTCAGTATAGGTCACAAAACTTGTGTGCCTTTCAAATGAAGCCCACAATCACTAAGAAAATAACTCTGTTTTAATCCTCTGTGAAAGCAAACAATCAATTCATTTCACAGAAAATTCTCAACGTTCTGCCAGAGAGAGAAAAGCTACGATTTCCAAATTATAATTCAGTGGCCTATTTAAAGGTTGTGGCAGGTGAGTGACACTTCGTAGAAATTTTGAGAGGCTGTGCCTGCAGCAACGAAGAAGAGAACTCACATTTCAGAGCAACCTTCATTGGCAAAGCGTTTTACTTTTTAATCTTACCTTACTGAGTCCTCACCTTTAAAATAGAGAGACACGTTTATTATATCATTATATATTCTAATGTATATTATATTACTATTTTGCCATTGTTGTTACTGCTAATCCAGCGGGGGACATTTCACTTTCAGTGTTTTAGTCAATACTAAATACCTCCTTTAGTCAAGAAGGAAATTAAGGCAAAATTACCCTCATAAAATCACTTAAACACACTTTCACGTCTAGGAATAAACACTTAGGAACTCCGACCATTTATTAACTTCTTATCTCTCTGGTTTTGGTTTCTGTGGTCCTTTCCCTGCTGCAAATCATTTCCCTCCCCTCTCCTCTCCTCCTCCCCTTATTCCTCTCCCTGTCCCTCCTACTCCTCCTTCTCTCGCAGTAGCTGCTTTTAGGGAAGTTAAGTAAGTGCCTGAAGCAAGTGCATTGTCATTCACTGAGCCTCTAGTACAAGCCAGGAATTGTGCTAAATTATTTGGCTATGTATTATTTCCAATGCATAAAGAAATTTGAAAAGTATGGATCTTCATACTCATGCTCACTCATAGAGTCTAAGAAATGTGTCCAAGATGACAAATGTGATCAAGTCCAAGCTCAAATTTTTCTGAAGACCAAACAACGTTACATCTAATATAACATGCTGGGATCCTGGTCAAACTGGTTGTTTGGTATGGTGACAAATATTGAGACAATTTCTCCTAATGGACTTCAGAACCTTAGCTTTTTGAGCCCAAACTGAATGTTGAAGGTGTTCGATCTTCAAATAAACAAACCTGCAATTTGGGTAGACAGCCACCAGGTGGCGGGTCTTCGATTGTTACTTTGTGATTCAAAGGGCAATTACTATACTCTGTGTGTCTTTGAAGAGTTTCCATCACTTACTAACAGAGTATCTCACAAGCCTGTTAAGCACACCAAGCCCTGCCTGCCCTGCCTGAAAATGAAAAAACATTATTAATGATGTCATAAATTAGGTCAGGATTAGGATTAAATGAAGTAATGGGACAGAACAGGCGTTCAATGTACACTAACCTCCTGGAATGCTTGATCTTCTCTTTTAATCCAGTAGCTTATGCAGTATTCTAGACTATTCTTTAACAACAAGGAGTACGCTTCAACCCTCTCTGTTCCTCCGAAACACTGCATCTTGTTTGCCAGCCCATAAAATCCAGCCCCCTCCCAGCAGATTCTCACATTTTGCTGCCCACATTCCAATTTTAAAATATATATATACATATATATATATGTATCTCATATTTATAAAGATAGCATCTTAGAGAAACTTCTAAAGAAATACTCAAGACTGCCAACATGCATGGGATGATTACGGGGTACCTGGTAACGTGCTAAGCCCTTTAGAGGTATAATTTTATTTAATCTTCACAACAAGCTTATGAAGTTGGTTCATAAGAATAACGCAGGTCCCAATACGACTTCCATTTCACATTTGAGGAAATGGACGTTGGCGGGTGTCTAACCGGTATAAAGGCAAATAGTTGGTAAGAGATCAGCTTAGATGCAAATGAGCTGACCTACTGCATAGCCCCAGCTCTTGACCACATTACCTGTGGTTCTTAACCTTGACTTTACACCATGCTAACTTGGAGAACATTTCTTGAAAGCACTGGAAGCTTTCCATGCCCTCGGAATTAGAATCTAAGAATGTTTAGTTGCACAGGCAATTGGGTTGTGTTGACAGACCTGCAACCAACCCTGTTACACTTTTCGGCTCCCCACTCATAGCAATGAACTTGAGGCCCAATTCTATACCCTTCTCACTAGTCCTGAAATTTTCTTTCTCCTTAAAATGAATTCTAAATGTTCAGGGAGTTTGTACTCAACCTCGTCAAAGCATCTCTTGCTGCTTATCTGACAAAACCCGCCTCACTCCCTCTCTTGCTGTTATAAGAGGAATAACTGCCAGGGAGCAAGATAAAGAAACAGTTTCTCTTCTGTGGTTTCCTGTTTCTAGTTCCACTGCATCTTTTTTCTGCTGCTCTGTCCTTTTGCCACTTGAAAGAAGTAAAAAGAGGAGAAAAAAAAAAAGTGATAGAGTAACATAATCCCATTGAGACCCTAACGTGGCCAGGGGCTGAGTTTTGAGAAGACAATGTGATTCTACACTTTCAAGTTAAAGAAACGGCAAGTTGCCTTTTACCATTTAAATCTCTAGCTGGATGTAGCTTATACTTAATGAGAACAATGATTAAAATTACCAATGGGCTCAACCAGTTCACTTTATCAACATTCAATAGGCTCTTCCTTTTCTGCCTTCTTAAGGAAATTATTAAACAATATTTCTGATCTCAGCAAATCTAAAGATTGATGGCCTAACCCTGCCTCAGTGCATACTATCACATGTCTTTGGTTAACGTACTTATTTTCTCTGTACTTTAAAATTTCTCCTCTGTAAAACTGAATGATCATACGGGATGACTTCTAAAGTCATATTCAATTCTAAAATGCTCTGATTTTTATCACCCTATAAGACTATTAACAGTGTCCTTAATATCATTATTTTCCCTTTCAAATGTTTGCACTTGCCCAGAAGGGAGAAGAGCTAATTTGTCAGGAGCTCTCCATGGAAAACACTTGAGTTTTTAGATTATCATGAGCTCAATTAGCAAATGCTGAAAAGAACAAGATATTTGAGGCTACATCATGAGAAGTAGGGTTTTCAGATGAAAGGCGGTGAAAGAACCATCACACTCTTTGTTACTCAGCTGACATTTGGATACATATATTTAGCTCTGACTAGTGTTAACCTTAGGAAAGACACTGGCAGTCTAGAGCTCATCCCAAGAGAGGTGAACAAAAGACCAGTGCCTCGATCATTACACATGACAAGCAGCTGAAGAAGCTCAGAACATGTGATTTCAAAATCTAGCATGCCACAGATACGATTAGCCTCCATGTAGCCACATATGTGAATAGTCAACATGTAAAATTCAATTTATTCAATGATGGTCCAGAAAGCAGAACCAAATGTAAGAGTTGAAAATTATAGAGAAGCAGTTTTGTGTTTGATTAGAAAGAACATGCTAACAATAAGAATTATTCAAAACTAAACTGGATTTCCTTGAAATAAGTAATTCTGTATCAGTAACCACATATAAGCAGGGGCTGTGTGGTCAGCTATCATAGGTTTTGTCACCTGGCTTCCTCCATTTGTACCAAGCTCAGTTAAAGAATGTTGAGGGTCGCTGACAAATGGAACCTTCTGAAGCTGCCAAGTACATTGCTTCCTAGCCACTGTGCAGCCAAAAGGATATTTAAGCCAATTCTTTTGCTGAATTGAAGAGAGCAGACGACAGGTAGAAAAAATATCTTTTCCTTTTTGTTCTAAAGAGTTTATAATTAATATCCACCCAGCCTGAAAAGGTAAAGCAGGCCCATTACTGTAGATCCAGTTCTAAATCTCTCAAAACCGTGCACCTGAACAGAAGATCATGGTGCATTTCTTCCATCAATCACCTGCTTCTTTTCCATGATTACATCTCATGTGGTCTTGAATCTGAGAGTTTTTAAATTTTTCATCAGGATTAAATCTATAGAAAGTCATTTCATATTTGTATAATGAAATTAGGATCGTTTAGAAGCACAAATTACTGTGCTAAGTGGCTACCCCATAAGCCAGATTCTCTGATAGGATAAGTCAAGGACAATCCATGAGACTATGGAAAAATGAAGGTCAATTTGAATATTTACATTAAATGAGGCAGGAGGTGAGAACAAATGGGCATCTGGAAAAGAGACAGATGAGCTCCCATCATTCACGTTGGCAATCAGTTCAATGAAGGTGATTTGGCCTCCAGGTAGCCAAAGAATTCCAGATTGGATCAAAATCTCCTTCATGGAGTTTGAAAACATTTGCCGGCTCTCAAGATGTTATGGGCACTTCTGTATTTATATCAAACCAAGGGCCACCTCGTAATGTCCTCCTAGGCAGCTAATGAACTCAATCTTGTTTGTGAATCATGGCTCCTGACGAAGACAAAAACTGACATGCTCTCTGAACATAAATTAAGAATATAAATGCTCTTTTCAACAGTTAATAAGGCTAAGAGAGAAAAATGCTTCTCCCTGATAGAGTAGAAAGAATCAGAATGATAAATGAAAGCATACATTAAGCTTTTCCTGGTTTTGAACACCTCTGGGTTAGTATGTGACAAATAGAGACAAAGCGTGGTGGGAGAGGAGAGGAAAAGTCCCCACTGGGGAGTGGGTTAGGTGATTGAGGCAGGAAGTTCCGAGCAGGCAGAAACACAAAACAAGGAGGAAACAGTTAGAGTCTATTTTTAAGAAAAAGGTACTGCCACTGAATCCCAGATAAAGGTGCATAAAGAAAAGTCGTTTGCATTAATTTCAATAATTCTAACACAGTATCTTTCTCATGACTATGTTCCCCCACCACCGTGAATGGGAAGTCCCCAGCTTCTCCATTTCCAGTTACCTTCGACCGTAATTACCTTTCCTCTCCTTCAAAGCCTGTCGGCAGCACGGGAGCTGGAAAGCAAGTTACACCGAGGACATAATAATTCTTAGGTGTTGCGAGTTGGCTCTTTCAGGCCACCTGCTCTGTACCAGGGTCATGGCCTTAGTCTTCAGGCTCTCCTGTAGAATTCTGCGGTCAGCCCGAGGGAGGGAGATGGCCTTCATGAGCAAGGGTTTTCCAAAAGTCCTAAAATCCAAACCAGATGCACAAATAGGCCATGGATGTCTCCTTTCAAAAGAATGGCAACTGCTGCTAAGCCCCTGATGGAGTTTTGTTATGCCCGCTCAGAAACAGGATGTAATAGGAAAGTCTCCTTGGCTTCCAGCATCACAGAAGCCCTCCTGGAAATGGAGTAAGGAACTCTCCCACCGTATTTGGGTACGGGAGGTGCCAAGGCCTTTCGAGCCTCACCAATCACAAGCATCTCTTTATCACAGCCATGAATTCATCCATTTATGCTTACTGAGTACCTTCTAGATATCAGACCCTGTGCTGGGAGTGAACAGGTAGGGTCCCTTCCCTCAAGGAACTGATAATCTAAACTGCAGCCGAAGATTTTTTTTTTTTTAAGTCACACTGTGATGGCAAATTTAAAAGTATAATACATGTAGGAGTCTGAACTAAACCTTACTGTTTATTTTTTTCAGTAAGTCTTTGTATTCCAGAATTTCTGGGGTTTGCTGATTGTGGTATATAATATGATGTGATGTAAATACCAATAGAGTATGTGGACGATCATTTCGGAACTAATGTTTATGCTTAAAGCCAAGATTCAGCCTTGATCTCTGAGGATCTTCCCACAAAAGGAAAAGAAACCCCAAGTTCTCTGGGATAAGTAAACTTAGTGGTCTCAAGTTATGGATGATAATCTGCTGCTCTCTCTTCAACAGAATCATAGACTCATTAAAAAAAAAAAACCCTTAATCAATCAAATCCTTGTCTTTTGAAGTCTTAAAGTCACAATCTGTTATTGATTATCTTTTCCCAATATGTATAAGGTTAATACAAAAAATCATAAATATACCATTTGCAACAACATGGATGGATCTTGAGGACATTATGCTAAGTGAAATAAGTCTGACAAAGAAAGACAAATACCATATGATCTCACTTATATGTGGAATCTAAAAAATAAAATAAAATAACAGAGTCATAGATAGAGAACAGATTGGTGGTGGCCTGAGCTGGGGGTAGGAGGGGAGGGGGGGGTAGTGAAAGGGTTGAAGGTGGTCAAAAGCTACAGGTAAAATAAAGAGGCCATGGGGATGTCATGTACAGCATGGTGACCACAGCTAATAACACTGTATTGTATATTTAAAAGCTGCTAAGAGAGAAGATCTTAAAAGTTCCCATGACAAGAAAAGAAATCTGTAACTATGAATGATGACAGATGTTAGCTAGACTTAATTGTCTTGATCATTTTGCAGTATCCACAGATATCAAATCCTTATGTTTTATACCTGAACCTAATATTATGTTATCTGTCAATGATACACAAATACACATAAATATCACAAATGCAAGCATAAATCATATATGATTTCTTTCTTCCTCTTTCTTTTTCTTTCTTTTTTTCTCTTTCCTTTTTTTCTTCCTTCCCTCCTTCTTCCCTTCTTCTTTTCTTTCTCTCTTTCTTCTTTCTTTCTTTCTTTCTTTCTTTCTTTCTTTCTTTCTTCCTTTCTTCTTTCTTTTCTTCTTTCTTTTTCTTTCTTTCTTTCTTCTTCCTTTTCTCATCCTCCTCTTCCTTCTTTTTTTCTCCTTTCTCTGAACTTCAGGTAAACTTTACAGTGCTTTAGCAAAGGATCAGTGAGCAGGGGTGGAATTTGAGAATCCCTGGTTACAAACATAGGTACACACTAAATATTTAAAGATGTTGGACAACAAGTCGAAAGGTTTTCATTTTATTACTTGGTTGTGTTTCCCAGTAAATGCATAGCAGTCTTGAGATATTATTTGGTTTTCTAATGATATTCTTATATGAATAATAATATCCTAACTGTCATACACATTGAAGTAAGTCATTGGAATTCACTTTGCCCTTGGGAGGGTCTACCCCAGTCCAATACTACTTCTAACAATTACATTAAAAAAAAAAAACTCAGCTCAAGTCAACAGTTTCTGAATGCAACTGCAAGTCACAGCTTAGGGTTCAATGCCAGATAGAACCCAGAAAAAAAAAAACTAGGTAATTCGTCATTTGTCATCACAAAGGAAAAAAATAATATGTGATGGTTTTTAATGACCGACTTGCCAGTTTACATGTACTTTGAAACAAGTTTTATTGTTTACATGATAAAGAAGGTTCACAGTTTGATATTTCAAAGGCAATGGAAGTTACTGAAATAGGATTCCTGTTTAACTCTATGTGGTTAATTTGCAGACCAATTTTACCAGACCTTTACTTAAAACCACCCACATTCTGTAATTGAGACATGTCTATGCCTTGGGTGGTCACTTCAATGTTGATTCTTCTTACATTATGCCTCACTCTTCCTTTTGATTTTCTCCCCCCAGTTTCGAAATTCTCAAGTTCAGCTCCCAAGCGGCACCACGTGAAGTTACTTTACTATGATTATAAAAAGAAAGGGTAAAGTGTGCACTATTTTCATTCCCATCACAATCATTGTCACATGAATAGATTCTTGATCTGACATTTTCTATTCTTATTGCAATCTTTGTCACAAGAATAAGTTTTTTTTCCTTTAAAAAAATGTCTCATCCATGCTGTGAAAGCCAGCAGCCAAGTCTACTGCTTTGACCTTTTTAATGTTCTCCCATTTGATTAGGCAGCCATTTCTTTTCTTCTCTTTAACACCATTGGCAACTTAGGAGAAAGGGGTAGAATAGCTAGTCAATCAAAAGGACACCATATAAAAGGTTAAAGCAGAATAGTTTACTGCCTTTCACAGATAACACTAGCCATTGAGATTCTCATGTCTTGTTCTTGTGACAAAAAAAAATGGCAAAGAAACAGAAAATGGCACAACATGAATCCATTCTCATAACAACAGTCGTAACAAGAATGAGAACTAGTGCAAACAACCTATTCCTCTTCTAATCTTAAACTTGGAAACTTGTTGCTCTATATGACTGTAGTTCTCTGTAGTCAACTCAGACAATACCTTTTTAAGTGATGAATTAATTTAAATGAATTCAACTTTGGGAAAATACCAACCACAGATGAATCATCATCAATTTATTTCCATTCATCTACCTGTAATTGCATACATTTCTCTCAATAGAAATTATTTCTACATAATGCACTAAAATTCACCAAAGAATACAATGCTTCAGATTTTTTTCCTCAAACCTGGATAAAAATAAAACATTTGACAATAAATGACATCATCAAGGTCGAATAATTCCGGAAAGAATTATTGAGCAGTCTGTCTGACTTCCTGGCATCTTAAATAAATTGTCAAAGGTGGGAGTGAGTTGGAATTTTTTTGCATGAATTTAATTGGTGTGGAAAACCAATGCTGGTCATCATTCCAGATTGCCAGTTCAAGCCCTGGGGTGGGCTTTGAGGCCTAGATAGTCCACACTGACTTTTGACCAGTCAGAATTGTCAGTGACTCTTACCTTTATTTTTAATATACAGATATCTAAAATCATGTAAATTATCCAAAGACATTGTCAGAAAACTAATGACTATCAATTATAGACAAATCATCTAAAGAGATATTAGGAGACATTCTTAAATTGAGACACCCAGACCTTGAATGCTTTTATGTCAAAAGAGATCATTTTATCTGTAATTTTTAAAAATAATAGTTAAACTGAAGTTTTGACCAGATTAATTGAATTTTATGCATATTTGACGTCATATAAATAGTTGCTTTAGCTTCATAGTATTTTAGTATTCATGACTCAGAAAGGAAAACAGGTCATGAGAGATATCCTAACAGACCTTCTAGGACATGGCTTTATTAGTAGGACACAGAGACAGGTTCCACACCCCGAGCATTTAATACAAACAATTGCTGGCTGAATCTAGCACACAGAACTCTCTAGAACAAGTTGGAAACATTTGCTTTGATAAGTTCAGGGGATGGCCAAGATTGGATCCCTCCACGTTCTTTTGGACAGAATGCCAGATTTGTGTTTCACAGTGGTGGACACTCAAAGAGGGAGTCGTTATTAAATTGAACATGTATTAACAAAATGGAAGCTAGAAGTATATAAATATGCCCTTTTGAAATCCTCACTTTAAAGTCAACGCAGGAGTCTAACCGTGCTAACATTTAACCCATGCAGTTGCTTCAAAAATACTCCAAGATAGGAACTTCGGGATAGAGTTAAGAATGTTTTCTGGAAGAGTCACATAAAGAAGTTCAATGCTGTAGCCCTAACCAGATTAAATTAGGAAAAAAAAAATCCTCTGTACTAGAAAGAACCCCAGCCAAATTTTTAGAATTATTGTACAATCACTTGGGGTGTAGGTTTCCTTTCAAAGGCTATCATAAAATTAGTCACTCATCCTAGTTGACTGGTGTCAGAGTTAATATCCTTTAGACATTATAGAATCTGTGTCCTGAGATCTGCTTTAGTCCATTATTTTTCTTGTTCCTCTAGAAACACATATTCTCTTTTGAAGTATTATACTCTTTCCTGTGTTATATTTTTAAAATCCTACGTGAATATTTTAGTATCTGTATCACTTCTTATAGATTTCCTACATTAAACAAAAAAAGTAAATTGGCTCTTGGTACTTTGTTTCTCTGAATTTGAATTTATGTTTTAAAAAAGCAGACACAGGAATATAAAACTTAATTTAAAAAAAAGCAATGAATATAGTTTGTACAAACACAAACTCATTTTGGAGGTTTCCTTTAAGTTAAAAGGAATCAAACCAAAGCAGAAGGAAAGCAAGGATAAAAATTACATAATTATAGCAAAAGCAGGAGCATTCCAGAATCAGAGCCCCCACTACATGTTGGATGAGCCTCACAAGATTAGTAACATGATGAAGGGCCAGGGTCTCACCCTAGCAGAGCCCTTGAGCTGGATGGTGTTGCAAAGTTGTCCTGAGTCTATGCAAGTGAGGGCTCTGTGTCATTTCAGGCATGGAGACACAGCCCCCAAGTCAGACTCGGGCATAGGCAGTGTGTGGCATGGCCCTGGCCCCCTCTCCTCTCCAGTGCACTCTTTGCCATCCCCACTCTAGTTTGCATCCATACCAGGCGTGCACTTTCATTTGTGCCTCAGTTTTACTTGGATGTTGGCGATTTCCTTCCTCTTTATCTTTGCCTAGGTAACTTCTTTGGGGTTTTCCAAACTCTGTCTAAATGTTATTTTACTGGTGAAGCCTTTCAAGACTCTTTGCAGGTTCAGGCTAGGGATCCTCCCTGGGACCTTCATATCTCTTCGGTGTAGCCCCAACACTCACCACCCTTTTGTATTGTAATTGCTCATCTGCTAATCTGGCATTCTTACTGAATATGACCCTCCACCAGGGCAGGGATTCACCTCTGTATTGCAGGCACCTGGCTCTGTGCTCACTACAGAGAAGGCACCTGGCGAATATTTGTGGAAGAAGAGATGAACTCATCATGAGAGAAGGAACATCTAAATTATGCAGCCTAGCTTCAGTCAGCAAAGATTAAAAACTATATGACAGAAAATCCTAGCCCTGAAGTTAAGGTGGCCTCCCTACACATATCTGACCACACAGAACACCCAGAGGAAGATGGTGGTTGGAGGAGCAAAGAAATTAGGGTTGGCACAAATTCCCTAGCTCTATCAGAACCTATCTCTAACCTTCAGAGCCTGTTTTAGTATAGTCATTTGAATACTATTCTTGTTTCACTGAGTTCAGAAATTTTTAAGAAACCCTCATATCATTTTCTTTTTTTTTTTAAGATTTATTTATTCATTCATGAAAGACACACACAGAGAGAGACAGAGACACAGGCAGAGGGAGAAGCAGGCTCCCCACAGGGAGCCGGATGTGGGACTTGACCCCAGGACCCTGGGATCACGCCCGGAGCCAAAGGCAGACGCTCAACCACCAAGCCACCCAGGCGTCCCTCCTTTTGTCATTTTCAAAGAGATGTTATTATAAATGCTTCTTAGATATTATCATAAAATGTCTAATAAAAAGAAAGACTCTACCCAATTATCATAATTAAGATTCCTGGAGGTGGAAAAATCATGAAACATTCCCCTGAAAGGAAGCCACAGGAGTCTACCAGCTTTAACAGGTACTCAGCATTCGAAACCACCCTTAGGAGGTTCTAAGCGGTAATGGGTCAGTTTTGATTTCCAATTAGGTGGTGGTTACACAAATCTGTGCATATGATAAAATTACATGGAACTATTCATCCAAAAAATGAACTTTTTTTTGTTCTATATTGGCAATGCTGTTTGCATTCTTTTTGCATAACTATTTCACATTTTGCATTAAGTTTAAATGAGGTCATTTTCGAGCTATTTTCACTAATTTTTGCACGATTTTTGTAACTTCTTGTTGCAGAACAAAAAGTCTTAAAAATGCACCCTTGTGGGAGAAACAATAATCCTATTGTATACTGATTAGATAACGAGAGAAGTAAGCCAATTTCCCCAAGGTCACCTTGTGAGCACACAGCAGAATTAGGACTGGAATCTGGGTCTGCTTGCTGTCTCCAAAGGCCACGCTTTTTTCATTTCAGTACACAACCTCCTTAAATCAAGTATGAAGTCCTCTAAGTAAACTATCAAATACTATTTTAATGCTTTAAAAACTTTGCTTAACCCTTTTCATGTTTTCTTCTCAACAGAACACACCTCATTACCAATTCTAATACCACACATACACATACACGTGTGGGCATGCACACAGACACATACATACATACACACACCCTACTTCCACCTGTACCTTCCCTGTCATCCCTTCCTGCAACCAGTAGCTATGATTGGCTTGAAAGAGAGATCTAGAACCGGAATCAAAGTTGACAGTGATAGGAAATCTTCAGTGTGATTTTGGTTGAACAACCACACTCTCAGATACCTTAGTGGTGGGATTTACATATTTGGAACTGGAATTGGCATATCACTGGTGGGGGAAAAACTGAGACTAAAGGAGAAGGGTTTTTTTTTTTTTTTAGCAGTATGCGTGCGATTCAGAAATGTGTTCTTCCATATGTTCTTTAGGTTAGGCCAATTTTTTCACTTTTAAGTTTAAAAATAATCCTATATTTTTCCCCACCTCAAAATCTTAAGTAATTATTCTTTATAAAGTTATGTAATTTTTAAATTTTCTGTGACAAAGTCACACAGTAAGTTTGCTTTGTGCATATGCCCATTTATTCAGACAGAGCACTAACTGAGCCTAATCTGCCCAGGAGACCATCCTGAATGCATTCAGTGGTGATCATGATCAGCCTCAACTCACTGCCCTATCAGAGTGAGGTTTTGACGGCAGAGACACCACATGGCAATGACAGGATGCCTGCTTGGTTGTTTTTCATTCAATGTTCCCACATGTGGTTAGAGAAAGGTGTTCTAATGACATGAGAAAGTATTGAGAATGCTTGTATACTTTACACAATCTTCTTCTTCTTCTTCTTCTTTTTTTCCTTTTCCTTCAAGGTCTCCAGTGTTGTACTTTGTTCTTGTATGTGATTTGTCTGAAGCTAGAGAGCCCTTGCATTCTAGAAATGAGAAACAAGAAAAATAAATGCAATCACTCAATCAGACCCAACACAGTCAGTAATAATGATAGGGAGAGTCAGGTATTAAATGCCGAACTAGTATTGACCAATCTGACAATAAAACCATTATATTATGCTTACTTACCAGTTTATTTCTACTTCAGCATATCACACTCTGATTAGAAAGGGAGTATCCTAAAAGATTATCCCTTGATATCCATTATTACTGTATTATGTCCTCCCCAAATTCATATATCGAAGCCCTACCCCCTAATTATAACTGTATATGGAAATAGGGCTTTAGGCAAGTAATTAAGACTCAGAGAGGTCATAAGAATAGAGCCCTAATCCAATGTGACTGATGTCCTATAAGAAAAGAAAGAGATACCAAGGCCACTTGCACAAAGAGAAGGCCATGTAAGGACACAGGGTGAAGGCAACCATCTGCAAGCCAAAGAGAGATGCCTTTGTAGAAAGCAACCCTGCTGACACCTTACTCTTGGACTCTAGCCTCCAGAACAGAACAGAAATGTCTGTTGCATAAGTGCCCCAGCCTGTGATGTAGTGTTACTGCAACCCTAGCAAACTAATGCAGGGTCCCTGGTTCCATAGGACACTAGCATAATACATCGGACTCAATAAATATCAATGCATATTTATTGTACACTCAAAAATATACCTTTTCTTTCAATCAGTAATGCTATAAAGTATTTATGTAATGAGAAGGAAAATAAAAATGCTGTATAAGATCTCACTCCTGCCTTCATGGAGTTTCAAAGTCTGGCAGAAAAGACAAAAGTTAGAATACATGAAACAATTTTTTTTTTTAACTCTGAAATGGTCACACAAGGCAGCTAAATCATAGACATGAATTATGAATGGTATAGAAGTTCTGAGAAAGAAGAGCTCAGCAAGATATGTTTCTGTATTATATTACAACACAAGAGTGGACAGTCTGTTCTGTAAAGGGCCAGATAGAAAAAAATTTGAGGCTCTTTGGGCCATGTGGTCTCCTTCACCACTGTTCATTGTAGGCATTCTCTCCATTGAAGGCAGCCATAGACCGTACATAAACAAATGAGTGTGGCATATTTCTTTTTTTTTAAGATTTTATTTATTAATTCATGAGAGACACAGAGAGAGGCAGAGACACAGGTAGAGACAGAAGCAGGCTCCATGCAGGGAGCCCGATGGGGGACTCTATCCCAGAATCCCGGGATAACACCGGAGCCGAAGGCAGACACTCAACCGCTGAGCCACCCAGGTGTCCCAAGTGTGGTGTACTCCAAAGAAATTTTACTCTTGGACACTAAAATTTAATTTCACATATCTTCCATGTGTTGTGAAATATTCTTCTTCTTTTGATATCTTTAATCATTGAAAAATATAAAAACTATTCTTGGCTGTGGGCCATACACTGACAGATGGAGGGCCAGATTCAGTATAACACAGTAGGTCTCAAAGTTGGTTCAGCCACAGGTTTCTTTGTTCAGATGATACCTTACGATGAAGCTCAACGAAGACAATGATCAAATCAGCATGAGGTAGAAGAAAGAAGCACCCAGTTTGTCTCCTCTGCAATTCCAAGGGAGTCCTAGAGTGACATATGTACAGCGGTTTAAGGGCCAGAATATCAGGTTTTTAGTCTGGTTCTCTTACTCAGACCCTATGAAAACCTGCTCAATTATCTAAATACAATGCACTTCAATTTCCTCCATTTCAAAAGGAGGAGCTGTGCCCATATATACAAGTTTTGCAGAACATTTCTATTTTTTATGATCATTAGCAATGATTTGTTTGTAAGGTAGGTCATACCTTAGGTCTGGTTTAAAGGATGATAGGGATAACTAACCAAAATAGAGGACGTTTCCATGTCTTTGTTCATCTTATTTCCCTCTCGCAGAGAGGCCTCCATTCTGGGGATGAGTCTGAGAAGGGACAGGCCTCACAGTGGCAGCTTTTGAATACGTGATTTCTGGGGCCAAGCCAGAGTGGAAATGGTTTGCCAAGATACAGGAACAAGTTTCACTCCAGGAGAAAACAAGTACATTGCAGCTTGAGGAAGAAATTGAAATTTGGAACTGAGAAAACGAAATAAGCAATATACCACCACACTATATATATATATATATATATATATATATATAACTGCAGTGATAAATAAAGCTGGATGCATCAGGTAGGACTGGATTACAGAGAGCAAAGAAATGGGACTAATGCTTTTATACTTGATGTCACAGGCAGACCAAAGGATTTTTAGTCGCAGCATGACACAATCCATTAACTGAGTAGCAACAGAAGAGGCAATATAGCAAAAGTTAAAGAGTTCAGACTCAGATCTTGACTGCTTGCTTTGAGTCCCAGCATTTTCAGTTGCTAGTTTTGAGTTTAGACAATTGACTTGTCTAAACTCAGTGCCTCTGTTTCCTCATCTGAAGATTATAAATAGCAATAATGCATTCTCCCTTGGTTCTTGTGAGAATTAAATGATCTAATACATGTAAAATACATGGGAGGGTTCCTGATATATAGTATGTGCTTGATAAACATTGAGCTATTATTACCATATACAGAAGAAATTAACAAGACTCACACACATACACGCATGCACACACTCATCACAAACTGCACACAGGAAGATGGGGGAGAAAAGTTTTTGTAGTGATTTAGCATCTAGTATTAACATCTGGCTGATTGTAGAATAAGAAAGAATGGAGCTAAACGAAATTTCAAAAGAAAAGTCCAATGGACTACATGGTAGATTAAATAAAATGACCCAAGAAAAGATGATTCAAAGTTTTGTGTCTCGGAGACTAGGAAAAATGCAGTGGTGTTGATAAAAGGAGAAGGCATAAAAGAGAATTATTTGGGAAGGAAGAGCATTATGGCTTCATATATCATCTTTGAAATGTTGAGAAATTGCTTAAAAGTAGTTCAAAGACATGAGATTGGAGTTGGGGCCAAAGTTTGGAGCATTACAAAATATAGTTCAACTGTAAGATAGTATCTAATCATTAAGTCAAGGAATGAAGCTAGAGGTGAATGGAAGCCTAAAACTTTAGAAAATGGTAAGAGTATGTTGATGGAAGCAAGAAAGAAAAACCATCAGAGGAAACCAAAACAGGTGCATCCGGAGATGTAGTGGATGAACAGGAAAAAGTTGTAGCCAGAAGCCAAGCAAGAAGTTTAAGGAAGAAGAATTTGATTGCAACAAAGTTAAAGAGATTGAGAACAGAAAAGATGACACTAAATTTTGTGATAAGGAAATGAAGGCATGTCTTCAAGCAAATAGATTAAATAAATGTGTTAGGGTACAAATCATACTGCAGAATTTAAGAAAGAATAATGTAGGAAAGAAGAGGAGTAAGTGAAGATGGACAATTCAATTCACCTTCTATAAATAAGAAGCCAGAAGTAATAAATCACTACCCTGCAAGTTTTCTATTTGATAGGCATAATCAGTAGGAAAATTATTCAAAGCTTCACAGAATCAGCAGAATATGGCAGTTACCTTTTTTGACAGATATTGCATATTCTCTCCTCGTGTCCATTCTTCCCTTGTTTAATATCAAAAGTCTGGTTTTCAGTAGAGCATACAGAAAGTCAGACATAGGAATACATTCCCCTCCCCCAAAAAAATAATACATTTCCCAGCTCCCCTTGCATCAAATTGTAGTCATTGGACTAAGCTCTGGCTAATGAACTGTAACCATGATTATTCTGATTTCCAGGATGTCTTCTTGCAGGAAAGAGATAAGCACCCTCTCCCCCATTCTTCTACCCAAAGACAGATATATTGCCTAGAAATCCTACAGCCATCTGGGATCTTCTTAGGTAGGTGGAATAGTAAAAGTGTAACCAAACCCAAGTCCAATGTAAGTCAATTGCCCAGTAGGCAGCAAAGCCAATCACTGACTGTAGCAGCAAGGCCAAAGGACTTACTGGAGAAGCAGCCAATGAGGAGACAGGAGAGCAAGCCTCAAATCTGCCTTTCTGTTAAGGGGAGATACAGAGGTATTTAAAGGCAAAAGAAAAAGACTCTGGATATAGGACAGAGGAGCTATGTGACTTCAGAATCAGATAAAGGAAGTTAACAAGTCCAGGGAGGTTGAAGTCATTCTGTTATCTGCACCTGTCTTCTGTCTATCCTGTCCTGCCATCCATGAAGAATGGTGTCCCTAGAATGATCCAAGGTAGAGTTTTAGGTCCTTCTAAATCAAAATTTCATCCATGGGACAATCGTGTATTCTCAAGGAAAGGTCAGTGATCCTGTCTGGTTCTGGCCTGCATCTTGGTAAAGCTCTGAATCTCTGCAATAAACTAGATCAATAAACTAGATTTGTTATCGTGGTGTCAGGTAAGAATATCATAGACACCTGATGGCAGGCTGCACTTTGAGAACAAGCAGATTTGGGTAAGAAGTTGCAGTTGCACTTACTAGCCCTGTTAACCCTTGGCTACCAGTTCCATAAGGACAGAGTCTGACTCCCTGATGCCTTCAGGAGGGCTCCACAAATATTGCCATGGGCATCTGCATTTCAACTTCTCTAATGCGAGAAAAAAAATGAATTTCTATCCTGTTTAAGCAACATTATTTGAGCTTTTTCTCTTCTCTGCCAAACATAATCCCAACATTCAATCAATGATAAGCAGAATGCTCTAGGGACGAGATGGAGAAAGGGGACAAAATATATTACATGACCATCTGAGCCTAATCCAGTACCTGCTCTGTTTATAAAAGTTAGAAACCATAAGCACCCTGAAAAACCAGAGGAGACAGAGGGGGTCTGTACAGGTAGTGAAATGGAATATTTTAAAGGGTGATTAAAAGAATATAATGAAAATGTACATGCAAAGTACAGGGACATGTACAGGGTGGAAGAAGAACTCTGGAACTAAATAATGTGAAATCATGGCCACTCACAAGCCTGGGGGGAAAGGGGTCAAAACAGTTATAGGCACTGGAAACAGCTTTAGTAATCCAGCACCTGACAGAAGCTCTGGCCCTCAGAAGAGAATTCAGTGACTATGACCTTTTGAGGAAGAGGCCACGGCAATGAGCACCCGCAGGATCTCTTATGCCCTCTGATCTCCTGATGATGCCTCACATTGGCAGAGCCATCCAGAAGCCAAGGGCAATTGACCTGCTGATGCCAATTCATAATGTTCAGTCTAGCAGGGCACAAAGCAGGGGGAAGAAACAGAACAGATGGGGGTAAATGGGAAATATCGGAGCTTAAAAAAAAAAAAAAAAAAGGAAATATCAGAGCTTATCCAAAGTGTGAAAAAAATGGTGTGAAGACAGTCATGGTAGAGAAAACTCTATGACACACAACAAGCAAGTACATTATTCCAAGCAAGGTCCATGGGGAATGAAATAAAAGCAAGGACCCAGAATATTTAGCAGCGTCAAGAAGAAAATATTGTCATCCCTGAGGATCCAAAATATAGAGCCGTACATTCAACTGTACTAGATATTTCTAGATCATTCCATGTCTACTTCCTGGATCCATAGTGACAGCTGGAACACTCAAAGTTCATAAAATATTCTTTTTACAATAATGCCAGACAGTCCCTCTAAATAATTCACTGTTACTCTACTTTCCAAAGCCATTAGGTGTTCATAATATGCAGGCCTACTGGTACGAAATTTATCTGACAGTTGTAAACAAGTATGAACTAAGACAAGCTACAAAATAGGTGCAGAAGAAAAAAGAAAAACTAGTTGATTCAGACAAATCAACAAAATAAAACGTATTTTGGCAACAGTTAGATCTCCCGAACTTTATCCTTTCTTTTTAATGATATTGACATTATGGAACTGACTGTTTTTAACTTGAGTATCTCTTAATTTAAACCAGCTCTTGTGCTTTTTCCATTTTGTATCCAAAGGAAATTAGCTATAGATATGGATGCAAGACTATACTGAGATATATTTATTTGCTTAAGGAGAGATAGCACTCTCCCATCACCACCAATGGGAAAGAAAAGAGGCTAAAATGATCAGACTCCACCTACTATTTGTCTAGGTACATATGACATACCACTTCATCACTTCCAAATACATTTACTGACCACCCACTGTGTGCTTGGCATTATTCCATATTAAATTGCTATTATACTTGGTAGAATAGGGGATAATAAATTAATTTTTATACTTTTAAAGAAGATTATCCAAGAATAGACTGGAGAACCCTGAGGTTGGGAGGAGACTGTGTTCATGAAAGCCAAATGTGCTAATCACGTGTCTCAGCAGCAAATTAAACCACCAGCTCCACCACCACAGGACATCAACCTGTCATGCTTTACTTCCAACATCTCTAAACCCTAGTCATACATTGCTTGAAGGTGAGCTGCCCTAGAGTGTGTGGGTCTGTGCAACATTTTTTTGGTGGGGACCCCGTCTATATAGACAATTTTGATTTTAAAAATTCATTGCAAAGTTCATGGACCCATGTGAGCTCTAGTGATCTATAGATGAAGAATTTCAAATCTCCTTCTTCAAGAAAAAATAACAATGCCCACGTTCTCAGGAACCTGCTTGAAGGGAGGCAATAGTGATCCCCTTGCCTTATGCAGTCCCCTGAAACCATTTATTTCCTGCTGGTCACATCTCACTCCTGGGCTGTGTCATCCATTGTGCAGGGAATGCTGACCTCCAAAGATCCTCTCAAAAGTAGTTACTGTGCTTCCCTGACAGTGACCGTGAATGCAAGTCTTATCCAAAGCATCTAGGAAAATGTGAATGCTGACTCATTTTCTGCATCACTGAATCCTACCTTTCTGGATGTTATAGCATCAACTTAGAACAACACATCTTCCAACCATATCTTCTCTTGAGTGCTTAAGGCCCCACTCACTGTGTCCTAGAATGAGGATCCCTTTCAGTGTTTGCCAATAGGCCACCATGCAGGGGCAACATGGGCAGAGTGAGAAAAGCAATCCTTCCCTCCCACACAGCTTAAGATAGACCTGGGAGCATGTAACTCACCACTCTCATTGCAAGGGAGAGAGGAGAGTGAACTAGAGGATTCACTAGAGTTGGGTCAGAAAGGCCCCAGGAGGAGGGGAGTGGCCACCCCTGCTTCTTTCAGGTGCTGCAGCAAACCCACCAACCATCCACCACTCAAGAACAAGACCCCTGAACCTGTCCTTTGCTCCATTTACATGAGAATCACTTAACATTTGCTTACCCTTCCTGGTTCTGGTGCCTCAGTCTCCTCTGATCCAGGGCTCACTGGGCTGTTAGATCACCCACATGGAACCAGAACAGGCCAAGGCATCAAGGATGTCCCAGTAGGAGCAAACAGACATGGGTGGAAGACCTCTTGAAAGGGCAGAAACGGTAGGCGGGTGGGAGGGCCTGTTCCAGGCTCAGAGATGGTACTGTGGGTACCACTGTCCCACACATGAGATCAGGGTGCCAGGGTCCAACCGCGGGCTGGTCTGAAATAGGCAAAGAACAGGTATAGAAACAAACTCCCAGGAAATTCTTATAGAAATAAGAGGGAAGACGCTTCAAGCACCTGAGTTCCCCTGAAGCTCTATTCTCTCGTGCATCCTGAGAAAGACACACTGACTCCAGAGGCCCAGCAAAATCAAATCACATCTTCAAAAGGAAGCATCTGCACAGTAACCATAACCATGCGGGTAACATTATTCAGTCTTAACATTTAGAAATTCCTCTGTTTTCCCAATGACTAGTTCTAGTGACGCTTCTCTTGAACAATCTCATGCTTTGGAGAAACATAAACGTGGTAACCTAAACAGTGCTCTGCATTGGTAAAAAAACAAACAAACAAACCAAAAAAACAAAACAAAACAAAACAAAACAAAACAAAAACCTACATGAGCCTTCGGCTGTGGCATCACCCGTGATGACCGATCCCTCCCCACCGGTCACCTACCTTGATTGCACACCCCCCCACCCCGCCCACACCAAGGTACTGTGACATCAAGCCAGACTATCAGATGCCATGGAACAGAACTCCCTAGTTGAAGTCTGAAGCTAATCTTGTGTATTTAACCCTTAGTAAACCAAAGTTATCTGAAAAATCACATTTCAACTATAAGAACTCTATCTCAGCTTATACCAAAAAAAAAAACTCATAGACCCGAGGCCATTATCTGTATAAACGTAAGGAAAGAAAACACCATAGAGTAACAAGTGGAGATGGACTTTTTTCTTTTGACACCCCTCAGGTTCACCCAATAGTTGCTCATTTCTCCAATGCGTTGTGAAAATGCGGGTTTGGGTTAGTCCTTGGTGGGGAATGAGGAGAGCCCTTTCCCAATCTCGCCTCTGCAGAACTCCCACCAGGTGGACTGGACACGATTGGAGCTCTGCTGGGGGAGAGGTATGGCCTGGAAGACGAGCTGTTGCCCCCACACAGAGGATGAGCACATGCCTGGGTCCCTGTCCCAAAGGAGGCCCGCGTGACCCCGCGGAGAGGCCACTGGCCGCAGAGTCCATGGACCCCCCCGCCTCGGGACTGCAGACGTCCTTGTACTTTAATCAAGATCTCTTTACATACCCTGCTTCGCATGGAAGGTCTTCTGGGAAAATAGTGGAATGCAAGCCCAGAATATTTCATCAGCTGTTTTGTGCCAGACCGAATTTCTTCAGTTTATATTTAGAATACTTAGGTTGGCAAGAAGCTCTGAAAAACAACACTGAAGTAGTTCTTGTATAAATTACAGTACATCAGTGTCACACAAATCACCAAAACTAAGAAATTCTAAGAATTTTATTTTAAGTTATACTTTTAAAAATGAAAAGATGGAAACACTGAGAAACACAGAAGAATTTTTACGGTTGACTTCTCCCCCTCTTTAAATTGACAAGGGAGAGAAAAAGACATGTTTCAGTTTTCCCCACTAATTAGAAAAAAAAATTAAAATCTGTCCGTCTGCTTTTGCAGTCTGGATTGACGGCATCTCAGAATTTCTTTCTAGACTGTGAAAAAAAAAAAAAACAACCCTTTGTTTTCTAAGGAGGGAGGTAGCCTTTTTAAACATATTTTGTTCAACCCACACCATGAAAAGGAATAGCGTAGACTCTCTTATTTATTGGCAAATATTCTTGTATTTCATTTATGCTTTCAACTGCTTCATTGGCAATCTGTGACAAACTGTAAAATTTGCCACCTCTCCCCAGAACAGCTTATGAAATCTGTCAGCAATCTGTGTAATTTACAAGAACCTTAATTATGAATCAACGTTACGTTATGAATAGAGGTGTTCATCATTAATGCCTTCAATGCGCAGTAAGCGATACACACTGTCACCAAAAACATTGTTCCTCTCTCTCAGCCTTTACTTCTGGTTGACCACTTCTGCGGAGAGGTGACACAGACCTTTTACGTGATCTGATGGCCAGGTTATAGGGAAATGATGCATGATCTAGGGAATTTTTACATTGCAAATAAGCAAAGGATATCCTTACTGGAAAAAATGAAAATCTCCTGAGACTGTTGGTGACTGACACTATATTTTATCTGCACACGGAAACAACACACTTATCAAATGAAAGAGAAGAAGAAAAATTACAAGAGATTTGATCTCCTTTATAGCTTCTAATAGTAAAATACACTGTATGATTAATGAAGCTGTCAGTTGTAATGGGAAGAATATGTAACAAGTAACTGTGCATTACTCGTTTGTGATTTTATCTTTTATAAATTCAGCCATGTGTAGTGTGATAAGATTAACTCTTTACAATTTTAAAGTAATGCTATAAAGTAAGTTAAAAACTGAGTCTGTTCTATTTTTGCCTCTCTGCCAATTGTTAATGTGACTTTTAAGAACACATTTCCTGCAATCAATAATTACTCAATTAGCAGCTTATTAAGTTTATATGTCAATAAATTTCATTACCAGGTGTTTGAGGAGGAAAAAAAAATGCTCTGGCACTCTTAGTGTATGCAATATTTCTATAAGAAAATTTATTTTTAAATGTGTTCTTTGCTGGATTTATTAGCCTATATAATATTCATAGAATTCAAGCCTCGACATGTAACTACCATTACTCAGAAATATATGCAGGGTTGAAGTTAGGAAGCATAGGTAGTGAGGATGTCATTTTGGTATCAGATATGAGAAAGAAAAGAGGGAAGGAAGAAAGAAAGAGGAAGTATGGAAGGGAGGAAAGAAGGGAGGGAAGGGGAAGAGGAGGAAAGGATCAAGGGAAGGAAGAATGAGAGGAAACAAAGAAGAGAAGGAAGGAATAAGGGGAAGGAGAGGACAAGGAGAGGAAAGGTAGAGGAGAGAAAGAGGGGAAGGGAAGGTAATTAAGGTGAGCTCTAAAGGCAGAAGATGCTCAGAAAAAAAAATAGTGGAGGAAAGAACTAGGTAGGGTCAGTGTTATTGAAAGAGTGAAAGAGCTTCCTTTATCCATTCATCTATGGATGGACACTTACACTGCTTCTCTAACTGGGCTCCTGCGAATAATCCTGCAATGAACAGAATGTATCTCTTCAAATTGGTGAGTTTTTTTGTTTGTTTCTTTGGTTGTTTTCTTTTTTCTTTTTCTTTTTCTTTTTTTGTTTTGTTTTGTTTTGTTTCAGATAAGTACCCAGAAGTGGAATTATTGGATTGGATAACAGTTCTATTTTTAATTTTTTGAGGAATCTCCATAGTGTTTTCCACAGTGGCTGCACAAATTTATAATCCCCCAAACAGTTTCCGAGGGTTCCCTTTCTTCCACATCCTCAGCAACACTTGTTTTCTCTTGTCTTTTTCAGATAGGCCAATCTCACAGGTGTGCGGTTATCTCATTGTGGTTTTGTCTTGCACTTCTGTGATGATGAGTGATATTGAGTATCTTTTTATGTGCCTGTTGGCCATCTGTATGTCTTCTTTGGAAAAATGTCTATTTAAGTCTTCAACTCGTTTCTTACTTGCATCTTTTGGGTTTTTTTTTAATATTAAGTTATGTGAGTTCTTTATAAACTTTTGATACTAACCCCTTATTAGATGTATGATTTGCAAATAGCTTCTCCCATTTAGTAGGTTGCCTTTTGGTTTTGTTGAGGGCTTCCTTTGCTGTGCAAAAGCATTTTACTTTGATGTAGATACACTTGCTTATTTTAGTTTTTGTTGCCATTGCCTAAAGAATCTGGTCCAGAAAGGTGTTGCTAAGACAGATGTCAAGGAGCTTATTGTCTATGTTTTCTTCTAGGAATTTCATGGTTTCAGATCTTACATTCAAGTCTTTAATTTACTTTGAGTTTATTTTTGTATATGGTGTAAGATACTGGTCCAGATTCTTTCTTTTATACTTAACTGTTTTCTCAGAATCATTTATTAAAAGATTCTTTTCCCCACTGTTAGTTCTAGACTTTTTGTCATAGATTAATTGATCATATCTATCATGGGTTTATTTCTAGGACCTTTACTCTATTGCATTGATCTATGTGTCTGTTTTCATGCCAGTACCATACTGTTTTTATTACTATAGCTTTGTATTACAGTTTGTGACTGTGGATACAGGAAAGAATACAGAAGATATATATATACACACACACACACACACACACACACACACACACATTAATATTACTCAGCCTAAAAAGAATGAAATTTTGCCATTCCTGACAACATGGATGGGCGTAGAGAGTATTATACTAAATGAAACAAGTCAACAAAACAAAACAAAACCAAAAACAAGACAAATACCGGAGCGCCTGGGTGGCTCAGTTGGTTGGGTACCTGCCTTTGGTTCAGGTCATGATCTCTGAGTACAGGGATCTGAATCCCACATCTGGCTTCCTGCTCCCTAGGGAGTCTACTACTCCCTCTGCCCCTCCCCTACTCATGCACTCTCTCTCTGTGTCTCTCTCAAATAAATGAAATCTTTAGGGAAAAAAAAGACAAAAAAAAAAAAAGACAAAACCATATGATTTCACTTACATGTGGAGTCTAGGAAATGAAACAAACAAAGCAAAACAGAGACAAACTCAGAGATTAAGGAAACAAACTATCAGTGAGCAGAGGAGGAATGGGTTGGGAGGATGGGCAAAATAGGTGAAAGTGAAGAGGATTAAAGTGGTATAAACTTCCAGTTATAAATAGGTCATGAGAATATAATCTACAGCATAGGGAATGCAGCCACGAGTATTGTAATAACTTTTATGATAACAGATGGTAACTAGACTTATCATGGGAATCCTTTTGTAATATAAAGAAATACTGTATCACTATGATGTATATCTGAAAATAATAGGATCTTGTATGTCTATTATACTTCAATTTTGAAAAGTTTTTATATTAAGTTCACTGATGAGCATAACCATCAAGTCACCTTCAGAAAGACGATTAAAGTGACAAGTTTAAAGTAAAATAAAACATTTTGCTAAGTGTGAGGGAAAAAAAAAGAGCTTCTATGTCTACTTCTTTCTCTAAACTTCCTGATAATGGAGCAAAATGGTGTCATATACATTCTTTATGGAAAGTATGAAACTATGTGAGGATCTCGACATTTAAATCCTAACAAAGTTCACGATGCTAGTGGTCATGCCTATGTGGTTTGACAGGTGCCAAAAAACAAAGCCCACATGGTCTATCTATTATTAGTCTACTTGGACACTTCCCTGCCCCTGCCCCCCAACGTTGGCCTGAATTCCAATTGTTTAGTTATTTAATAGACTACAGAGATTGGTTGGAGGGAAAGAATAATCAAATCTAAAATATAAATATGTTAAAATGAGGAAAGGAGAGAGAAAAAGAGGAGGGGAAATGGGAAGAGAAGAGAAGGGAAAGAAGGAGGAGAATTTATTGAACTTGCCATGTTCCAAGCTTTGCATTAATGCCTTTTCATGTATTGTTCTTATTTAATATTTCTATAAAATGTGTCATTTTATTCTTATTTTACTCAGGAGAAATGAGGCTTAGAACATGTCACTTGCTTGAGGTCAAAGAACTAATAAGTTAACATTGATAAAGCCTTGACTGCAATAAGCTATATACTAAGTAGCAAAATGAGATTCAAGGAAGATCTAGTGTCCATAGAGCAAGAAAGCAAGTCTACATGAGGTAGTTGGAAATTCCATTCACAGAGACAGCAAAAGGTCATGGATCACTAGTGAAAGGCTTGGGCGAGAGGGGAATATGGGTAGCTCCAAGGTGCTATGAACAGACCTCACTTAACTCACCTTCCCCTGGCCTCGTGCTCATGATATCCACCAAAATTAAAGTTTATGTTTGGGAAAGGGGAATCTGATCCACATTGTTTCCAAAGTGCAACAACTAGAAAGGAGCTTAGGTGTGAGAAAAAGACCCGAGTTGTATCCTCATGGGGCTTCCACGTACAGTCGTGCAGCTTGTACCCTGCACAAAACTTGGCCAGGCCATTCTGCCAAACCATATGTGGCAGGCACCTATTACTGACACTGTCCAAGAGAGACTCTTTCCCTCTGGAAAATTCATGCAGCTTTTCTCTGAACCTCATTTTCTCAGGTGCAAAAAGGGGATGACAACTTCTTTGTCATTGGATTCTTATGAAGATCATTGGATAGTATATCTGGCATAGAGTTGGCTCTTTAATAAATGGTATCAATATGACTCTGTCAAGAGAGTCTCATGTCTTAGATTCAACTGTTATTTTTAAGATCTTCAAAATAGAGAAGTATAAATTAAGTTTAAAAATATGACATTTCTACATGCATTGAATGTATTCAAAATATAATTTGATATGTATGCAATCGACTAATCAAAAGGTGTTCCCACAATATTAGGAAAATTATTGCAAATTCTATTTTTGACCAAATGTTGGGGGAAGGCATCTGTTTGTGGGTTCAGGGAACATTTCTGGGATAAGAATGGATTTAACTATTGGGGGCTTGCCAATTTAAGGCAGGATGGAGAGGAGAAGGTTGAGTGACAGCATGAACAAGCAAGCTGTACAGGCCAGAACCAGACAAGAGAACAGTCTAAAGGAAATAAGGAGTACCCAAGAAAAAAAACAAAATAACAAAAAAACAGGCTTTGGGGAGCCTCCTTGTAGCCCTGGATGAAACAGTTTATGCAAATACAAACATGTTTAGATCATCACTTTTGATTCTGTTCAGAATCCAAAGAAAGCAATGACTCCAAAGTACAATATTTCATTTAGCAAAAAATAAAATATAATAACTTGATTGTGTATACTTATAATTCATGTCTTCCTATTTTTATTACTTGTCTTGCAAATCTGCCTACCATGGTATCCAACAACTGAAGAATTTTTCCTCCTAGAAGAAAGGTCTTTAAGTGAAACCCAATAGATGATGATGATGATGATGATGATGATGATGATGATGATGATAACAATAATAATAATAATAAAACTCCGTAAAATATTAACTCATAGTCTAGTCTTTAATTTCAGCTAATTGCTACATTATCTGTGATTTGAGTCCCAGAATTTCCTGCATTCAAGTAATCCATAGGTTAAGATTAATCAGAGATTTTTTTAAAAAAGATTTTATTTATTTATTAATGAGAGACACGGAGAGGGAGAGAGGGGTGGGGAGACGGAGAGAGAGAGAGCACAGCAGAGGCACAGGCAGAGGGAGGAGCAGGCTCCATGCAGGGAGCCTGACATGGGACTTGATCCCGGGTCTCCAGGATCAGGCCCTGGGCTGATGGTGGCGCTAAACTGCTGAGCCACCCAGGCTGCCCTTAATCAGAGTTTCTTATGTGAGACATCTAGCCTGAAGTTAAAGTGCCAAACTCTAACATGTAACTAATGACCTAATCATCTCCTACAAGTTTATTTGGACACCACAGAAAACACCACCAGCAACAGGTGGTCAGCAAATTTTAGAATTCCTATGCCAAACATATATGAACAAGTAGGAACTGTGCATCTGCAGATAATTGGTCTGTAGGAGATTCATTATCGCACCCTCTATGGTACCTGGGAATACAGATGAGTTTGGGGATTGTACACTTAGAGACTGTAACTTACACTTGGTAGAAATCTTGACTCACAAAATAATCGTGATTGGAATCTTTGCTGCAGCGTAATGAATAACATATGGAATATATATGGTATCTCTTTACTCTCCAATTATCCCAAGCAAAAAAAAGAAACCATCGTTACATAAAGACCATCCTTGTATTAAAACCCCATGTTTTCAAGTTGAGGTTGACCCTCCCTCTAGGACAATCATAGAATCAAGTTCCTTTTGATTGCATATGTCCTTTGTTCCCCTCCTCCTTCCTTGCCCCATGGCCAAAGAGTCTATTTATGGTCTTAACTGGTCACAGTTTTATACATAAATGAAAACCAAAGTATGCATTTTAACATCCATTAGTGGGAATAGTAATAGCGAATGCTTTCTCTTATTATCAATTATTTCACTTCATAAGAAAAATATTTATATTGGAGGAAAGTATCAGTTAATATTTGATATCTCATGATTTCTAGGTAATAACACTTTTTTTCAACAATTTTCTCCTTTAAGTTTTTTTTTTTAAGATTTTATTTATTTATTCATGAGAGACACAGAGAGAGAGAGAGAGAGAGAGAGAGAGAGAGAGAGAGGCAGAGACACAGGCTGAGGGAGAAGCAGGCTCCAAGCAGGGAGCCCCACGTGGGACTCGATCTGGGGTCTCCAAGACCACACCCCAGACTGAAGGCGGGGCTAAACCGCTGAGCAACCAGGGCTGCCCTCCTTTAAGTTTTCAACTTAGGCTGACAACCCTTCAACGTCTACCACTGGCTTTTTTTTTTCCCCTTTGGAAGATCCTGTGCCTTTCTCTTCTTAAAAATTCTATTCAGTTTAAGAAATAATAGTACAGTTTTGCAATAAGTTAAGTCAATTCCCAAGTTTGCTAAGAGACAAAGTGTTTGTAAATCCATGGAAGCATTCAGTTTCTGAATATTTTTTTAAGATTTTATTTATTTATTCACGATAGACAGAGAGAGAGAGAGAGAGGCAGAGACACAGGCAGAGGGAGAAGCAGGCTCCATGCCAGAAGCCTGACGTGGGACTCGATACCGGGACTCCAGGTTCACGCCCTGGGCCAAAGGCAGGCGCTAAACCACCGAGCCACCCAGGGATCCCAGTTTCTGAATAGTTTTGACTCATCATTTTCTATTAACTACAAACTTGAATTTATGTCTATCAATTAGCATCTGTTTAGAACATTATTCACACTTGGGTCAAGACAGAATTATAAAAAAATCAGAAACCTAGAATTTTAATATTATATATTACTAAATCTGTTTTGGCCCTCCTTGAGAAGCATTATTTTCCATCATGGAAATAACACAAACACAAACTATAGGTTGAATGTTTCTCTGAATGTATTGACATTCCAAAATAAAACAAGGAGCCATGAAATTTATGCTGTTTCCTCCCACAGAAATCTCCCAGCTTTTTACAGCAGGCAATGGCTAATGAACTCCTCACATTTAGATTGGATTGATGTGCCCAAATACAGAAACAAATATGCTTTTGTTAATGACCACCAATCCCTGTTCCTAAACAACATTTCCAGAGCCACGAGCAACAGCATGCAAGGCCTATTATTTGCTCTTGGATGTCCACTTATTATATAGTCAATGAGAGAGAAGACGCTCAATTTGAACTTAATCCTCCTTCCAGGACACTATTATTACCAAGCTTCACCAGACTATTTTAATGCAAAATTACTTTTCAATTGGAACCCCAAATCTAATAATTGCTGAATATTTTTCCCTTCTCTGTATTTTCTAAATTGTGTATAGTAATTATATGTCTCTTCTGAAATAGGTTTTGAGAGTCTCCTTTTGTATTTTAAAGCATCCAACAACAGTGCTATAGCTGCTTACAAGTAGATTTAGGAGGAAAATTGGTCTCTCTGACATCTCTCACCAAATGTATCCCACCAAATTCATCCTTCCCCATGGCATGAAAATAGCCTGATTCAAAGGATTATAGTTTTAAATGTTAACTTTCAGACTATTAAGTTTACAGTTAACCTAAAAATTGCTCTCATGTTGATTATTATTTTTTTGACGAGCATTTAAATGCCACTTATACTCAGAGTGGATCCATAGCATATCTTAAAAAAGAAAGGCTGCAGGGACCATCATTCTGCCAGGGTTATCTTAATCATGACAGGACGTGAAATGCACCTTGGCAGGTGGCATTGTTCAGAGCATGCCAGACAGGGACATAGCCTGGTAACTAAAAGCAATCTGATAAAAATAGGAGGAAAGAGGAAAAAGAAGGGCCAGGTAGATAGGGAACTACAACAAGTAGTATCTATTGCAAGGGAATATTTCTGTTGCTACAAGAGATAAATCAGACACAGAGTTGAACTCGGATCTCTTAGAGGCAGACATGTCAAACTAAACTTCCTTCTACTTCTTCAGAGCTGCTGATTCCCACCACCCACCACCCAATCGGATCTGACAGCTCTCCTACTTTCCTTCCTCTCCCTTGCTCACAGCAGTGAAAATTAAATTTGCAATAAAATATTTACTGACCGAAAATGATGTCCACAATATATTGCTAATTAGATCTCAAAACCTTGTGTGCATTGTAACATATATCTGTAAAACATTTTAACAAAGACATATATACAACTGAGAAAAGATATGAAAATACATTTATAGATAGACATGTATGTATAACCATAAAAACACATGTTTTATACACACACACACACACATATATACATATATATATATCTGTATTTCTGTATTTCTACTAGGTGGTTAAATCTGTGATGGGCTTATGTCTATTGACTTGATTTGTATTGTCTTCTTTTTGTTCTCAAAAGCCAACCCTATAACTCATTGCCACTTATAAGTGGTCAGGGGGGATACTATTGTTAATGGACTCTCCATTATGTCGAGACAAAACCAAGTTTTGTAGCTCTCACACAGATTCTTCAGGAACCCACCCTGACCACCTCAGTACCTTCTTTCCTTGCATATCTTATGCGCTCATCATCCTTTTCCCCAAAGTGAGAAGTCCTTTCTGCTTTGGTGCCTCGGCATATCTTTCATTTTGCCTGGTGTGATTGCTCTCCATGTCTACCCAGCAAATGCATTTTCTCCACTCAAGATCCAGATTTTGCCAGGCCTACTTCTCCCCATGTTCCCATACTCACTTGTATAACCTTCCACTGTCATGCTTAACCTTTGATCACATTGTGAGTTGCCAGAATTAGAGATCGTGTCTTAGATACCTTTGATTCATACATGCCTGGTGGTAGGTGGTAGGTGTTGAATAAATGAATGAGGGAGTGGAGGAATAAAGTAGTAAACTTCATAGGGTCATGCTGAAGGTTAGATGTGATGATGCTTGTTAAGTTAAAGCAGAGAACCTGACACATTGCAGGTGTTCACGAGAGGAGTGGTGTCCATCGTCACCATTATTGTATGATGTCTTCCTGTCTGCTTTGCTTTAAGGGTTTCACATTGCTCAGTAACCTCATTTGAGGCCAACATAGCAGTATGTTCCAGAGAATGAGAAATTCTACCATGATCCCTGCATGCTGGATCTTATTATTTTTATAGGCACAAGATAACCAGAGCAGAGCAGATGGATGACAGGGAAGACCTAAAAAACTGATGGTTTAGGGGCACTTGGGTGGCTCAGTGGTTGAGCGTCTGCCTTTGGCTCAGGTCGGGATCCTCAGGCCCTGGGATCGAGTCTTCACATCAGGCTCCCCGTGGGGAGCCTGCTTCTGCCTCTGCCTGTGTCTCTGCCTCTCTCTGTGTGTCTCTCATGAATAAATAAAAAAAAAATCTTTTAAAAAATAAAAAATAAAATTAAAAAATGGATGCTTTAAAAAAAACTTTAAAGACCGAGGACTTAGGCTTTCATAATTAAACCATCAAGAGGTGGAAAAAAGCAATAGCCCTAAAAAAACAAACAAACAACTTTCTATTTATCACTTCTATATCTTTCCATTGGGAGTCATATTACCTTTCTGGTTACTTTTCCCATTCTGTTTTCTTTTGAATAACAAGTTCAGTGTTCAGTAGGCATGATGTGTGTGTGTGTGTGTATGTGTGTGTGTTCGTGTGTGCATGCATGCGTGCACACACACTTTTTGTATACTACAGTGTGATCCACCTCAGCACCCACCTACTCTATTTCAACCTAAGGTTGGGCCTGTCCAGAGACGTCAAAATACCTAACAAATACCAACAATAGTCATCTGCTGGACTGAAAAAAAATTGTAAGGAAAGTAAAGAGTAAAAATTTTAGAAGTAAACCTGTGTGATGAGCTCTTAGCTAGGTGAGTGGAAAGTTGGCTAATGTGAAACCTCACAAGTTTCTCTCTTTGACTAAGGATGTCATGGGTAGGATGTCTCTCCTCACTTAAAAACTGGAGATATGGCACCATTGGCATCATGAAACAAGTGCTAGCTGACTCATGAATATTTTTACAAATACTTTTCCAAGATCCTTTCTATCTGTTGTAAGTCCTACATTTCTTGTTGCTTTAATATTGACCTTTAGCCTTCTTATTTGCCACTGACTTTAGAACCAGTTTATTTGGAGTCAGTCCTTGCACAATTTGATTCTTTGAGGCCTCTTACTTTAAGATTTTTAGGAATAGGGATATTTTTCATACATTTTTTTAGGTATAAATATTTTCTGCTTGAGAAAAGACTGCTTTTGCACATTGATCAGCTTAACTTTCCCACATATAATTTCTCCACTTTTATTCACTTAATTTTTGTTTTATTCATTCCCATATCCGTTCTAGAGCAGTTAGTTTTCTGCAGTACCTACCACAGAATCTTTTCTTTGGTATATCATTCCACAACAGAGTCTGAAAAGTAAAATTCTATAGGATACCTTATATTTTTTTTTACCTTATATTATTTTTAACAAAATAGTTTTATAAAAATGACTTCAATTAATCTGGAAAAATTGTCATATTCTTAATATGCTGTATCTCAGACATTGTTAGCATTTTTGGATGTTGATTGTTTTAAGTAATTACTTGTGTTGTTTTGTGAAAGTGCCCCATAACATTGCTCTAATTAAGATTCTGACAACACGTCCCTATGGTTGTTGAAATGTTTGTTAAACAATGTCAAGTGGTTGTTTTTCAGGTTAAATCTAAATGAATAAAAATACCCAAGTCACACATGAGTTTAGAGTGAGATTTTAGTTCCATAAATGACTCTCTAGCTCCTATTTTAGGGCAAGAAAATAAGTCAGGCACATACAGAAAGGTGCCATCATTCAGACTGATACATAAGTATGTATGTAACTAGGCATAATTCAAGAAACATTAGATAAGTCTCTCTCCTTAGAATTATCTATCCCTGGAACTTCATTCTTAGAATCAAATCATTTATATTTTGGAATGCTTTAGGGTCTTTCATGACCCATATTAAATCCTAAAATTATTGGAAAGGATGGTCTCTAATGGCCTCATCAACTACACCATATGGAAATGAACGGATAGATGGCAGATCAACAGTCTTTAGAAATGGGATGCACATTGGTACCTGGTTGAGGGGATTACCAGGAGAAAGGTAAGAATACTGAAAAGGAGCTCAAAGGACACCAAAGTCAACAGAGCCTGCTTCTGAAAATGATTCAATCTGAACATGACAACCAAATAGTTTTTAATCAAAACTGTTGTGCTGTAGTTAACAAAAATTTACATTCAGAAATTTTGACCTAATTATTAAACACATACAGGATTTTGTTTTCAGAATTTTTACATATGCCAAAAAATAACAAAAAAATGCAAATCTATATTTGTGTAAATATAGGATTAAAAATTAATTAAATATGTTGAACTGAATGATTAAGTAAATGGATGGCCTGGTTTCTCACTGTTAACACGGGAGTTTTCACGTAAGCAAGGGAAGAAGGCTACAATGGTGCATGTGGCAAAGGATTAAAGTTGAAGACATCAGGATGAATCTATGTTTAGCTTAATATAGATAAAGATGGTTACATATACATATGGGTGTATTTATAGGTATGTGTATATATTCAGGTTAGTATGCACACATACTTCCTTTCTGTCAGCTGAAAGTATCCAAAAGTAAAGAGCACACCTGCAGCCCAGATCTTAGTTTTTAAAACTTTTCTTAAATAAAACCACTCCTTGAACTGATGGCTGAATCTAGGACCAAGGCAGGAAATATACAAGAAGAGTGTGTAATATCTTGCAGTGCCAGGAAGTAAGGAGGAGCTAAAACACACATACACACAGTGGCTCAGGTATGTCAAAGGGACATAGGAGTCAACTGAAGGAGTTGCCTATCGTCAGATCTAGAACTATATGAGGAATAAAACAAAGTAATATTGGCTTGTGATGAAACTGTATGTTATGTATTTGTTCATCCACATTAATACAAATAAATAGGAAAGAAAGGACAAAAGATTTCGAAATAATTTATGTAGATACTCTTCCCTCAAAAAAGTAGAGATAATTCCTCACTACTCGGGATCCCTGGGTGGCGCAGCGGTTTGGCGCCTGCCTTTGGCCCAGGGCGCGATCCTGGAGATCCGGGATCGAGTCCCACGTCGGGCTCCCGGTGCATGGAGCCTGCTTCTCCCTCTGCCTGTGTCTCTGCCTCTCTCTCTCACTGTGTTCCTATCATAAATAAATAAATAAATAAAAATAATTCCTCACTACTCAAGTGCATACTGACATAGTGATCTCCTTTAAAAAAATACCTTCTCAAAACAAAAAGCAAAACAAAACAAAACAAAAACCTTCTCAAAGTGGGGATGGGGGCAGAGATAAAGTAACTCCACAGTAGAGAAATTTGACAAACACTACCTGCACCAGGCAATCAAGGTCAACATTAACAGGATCAGTCATTTTGGTAGTAGGCAACCTTGATATGGTGTGGTAAAAATGGTACTTTCCCTCTATAATCTTCCTCCCCAACACATATCACCCTGGTCTAATCATAGGACAAACATCAAATCCCAGTTGAGAAATATTATACAAGATACCTGACCAAAGCTCCTCAAAACAGTAAGAGTCAACAAAAACAAGAAAAATCTGAGAAGCTGTTGCAGTGAGGAGGGCCTAAGGAGACGAGATGACCAAATGCAATGTGGTATCTGAAGATGTCCTGGAAGAGAAAGAGGTAGTTAGGTAAAAACTAAGAAAATCTGAAGCCAGTATGGACTTCATAATGCATCGATATAGTGAACTAATTCAAACAAATGTTGATATAAGGTGTTAATAATAGGGGAAACTGCATGCAAGAGACTGATTTCAAAAGGCATCTTGAAATTTTAATATGGCTATTTTGGGTTTATCACATGACACTAATATATTATAAACACATGAAGGTTAAAGTCACATTGCTATTCTGTAATACTTGTGTCATAGATGATGCAGGATGTACAAAATTAAGGTTTAGATATCCACTGAAATAGAAGCACAACATATTAAGAACCCTCATCTAGGACTCATATCACCATAAAAACATTCTCTGGTCTCCTGAGAATCACACTCTGGTTTCTAAAATTTGGTTCAAGGACATTTATACACTCAGCCTCTAGACGCATCCCAATAAAGGAAAAGGCTGTGACCTAGAGTGTTCTATTTCACCTCTATTGAAAGCAACTGGCTTTTAGCTCCCAAATCAAGATACCCAAACTTATGGGGTACAGCAAAAGCAGTACTAAGAGGCAAGTTCATAGCAATAAAAAAAAAATTGTATCTATGTGTGATGATGGGTGTTAGCTGACCTTATTCTGAGAATCATTTCATAAGCTGTGTGTATATCAAATAATTCTGTTGTTATATCCAATTATTTCAGTAAAAATATAATAAATATTTTTTTAAAAGAGAAGAAAGATTTCATACTACCTAAGTTTACACTACGAGGAGCTGGAAAAAGAAGGACAAACGAAGACCTAAATTAGCAGAAGGAAGAAAATAACAAAGATTAGAAACAAAAATAGAAAATATAGAAACTATAGGAAAAAAATCAATAAAACTATGAGTTTTTTTTTAAAATATAAGCAATATTGACAAACCTTAAGTGAGACTAAAAAAAGAGAACACCCAAATAAATAAAATCATAAATGAGAAAAGATATTACAACTGATGTCACAGAAATAAAAAAGATTATGAGATAATTATAAGCAATTATAAGCCACCAAACTGGATAAATTCCCAGAAATATACAATCTACCAAGACTACCTGTACCTAGTAAGAAGATTGAACCAGTAATCAAAACCTCCCAGCAAATAAAAGGTTAGGACCAGAGAGATTGGTGAATTCTATCAAACATTTAAAGAGTTAACACAGATCTTTCTCAAACTCTTCCAAAAAATTGAAGAAGAGATTACACTCCCAAACTCATTTAATGAGGTCAGCATTACCCTCATACCAAAGCCAGAAAGGCAACACAAGAAAAGAATACCACAGGCTGAGACCCCGATGAATATAGACGGTAAAGCCTTTGACAAAATACTTCCAAATCAAATCCAACAGCACGTTAAAAGGCTTATACCCCATAATAAAGTGGAGTTTATCCCTGAAATAAAAAGATGGCTTAATATATGCAAGTCAATTAGTAGGATATACATATTAACAAAGTAAAGGATCAAAATCACGTGATTATCTCAATAGATATAAAAAGAGCATTTGACAAAATTCAACTCCTTTTCATGACAAAAACTCTCAACAAAGTAGGAATAGAAGGGAATTGCCTCGTCCTGATAAAGGTCATATATGAAGTCTATAGCCAACATCATAGTCTATGGTGAAAAACTGCAAACTTCTCTAAGACAGTGACAAGATGAGGATGTCCATTTTTGCCCCTTCTATTCAAAGTAGTCCTGGAAGTTTGAGTTAGAGTAATTCAGTAAGAAAAAGAAATTAAAAGTATCCAAAATGAAAAAGAAGAAGTAAAATTGTCCCTGTTTGCAGACGACACAATCTGCTATATAGAAAACGCTAAAGATTCCATTAAAAAAAAAAAGGCTGTTAAAATTTAATAAGCAAAATCAACATGTGAAAATCAGTTGAGTTTCTATTTACTAACAATGAACTATCTGCAAAGGAAATTAGGAAAATAATTTACAATAGCATCAAAAAACCCACAAAAAATCTTAAGAAGTTTAGTATACTGAAAATTACTTTTATACTGAAAACTATAAAACATTGATGAAAGAAATTAAAGATGACACATAAATGTTAATTATACCGCAATAAAGCTGGGGAGTAAAAACACAAAAAAATGAAAAGAAATCCTATGTTCATGAGTTGGAAGACTTAATATTGTTAAAGTGTCCATACTACCCAAAGCAATCTATAGATTCAATACAAACCGTATCAAAATCCCAATGGACAGTAATTATGATTGAGCTGTAGATGTGTTATATGTAGAGTCATGTATATGGACACCTATAGTGATATCCTGTTCTCCTACAAATCAGTAATTGCTAATTTAAATAACCAAGACTCCGTTTCTGTGCTACAGTGTCTAATGTATGTGGCCCTCTCAGATATAGTAAAAAAAAAATGTATGGCTTTATAATCAGAACACCTGGATGAAAATCTTCAAATCTCAGCCCTGCAATTTAACAGTACGTTACTTAAATCTCCAAACCACATTTCACCTTCTGTTAAAAAGTATATAATAATATGCAAGTTTATCTGTTTTTTTATGAGAATCAGACTACAGAATCACACTTACATATGCATAGATAAGATAGAGAAAGATAGAGAAAGAAGATAGATGATATAAATAGATGATGAGGATAGATAAAAATTTGCTAAGATGTGGATAATGCTCAAAAAACAAGTTTTGATGCTATTACTATTCATGACCTCTGTTAATGACCACCTGCTATTCTTTAGCTCTAATTCTTCCCAGGTTCTATCACAAAACACAAGCCGTGTGGGTGTGCAGAAATCAGTTTTTGGTATCATATACTCTTTCCATGCCTCCTACCAGATAGCAGATCGCAAAATTTTTTGGACAATTCAATGAACCAGTTTACTTGATCAAAGATCTTTGGAATTACCCACCAGTAGGTGAACGTCTCCATTCTGAGGTATGAGACCACCAGCCAACACTGAGCTGCCTTGATAAGAAGGAACCAAAGTGTCTATTGTTATATAACAATAAAATTGTAACTTCCTGGGAGAGATGGCAGTTCTTAATATCAGGAGTATTTTGGATACCTTTGCAGGCCAAAGGACTAACACATGGTGGGCATCATGTTGTAGAGTATGGGAATAAAACAAATTCTAGTGCATCTGTGCCTATAATACTTCTCATTGTTGTAGTGGCCACAATTCAAGAAAGGCAAATGGAACTGGAAAATGTGCAAAAAAAAAAAAAAAAAAGGAATTTAAATGATCGCATGAAAACGGAAAGTTGAGGGGCAGAATTTATTAGTTACTGAAGTCAGAATAATTTTATTTTGTAAGCATTCATCTCTGAGATAGCCCAAGAGAATAGATTCCAGGGACCATTGCTATCATGAGATGCCATTAGAGGTTCAAATACTGAAGCATAAATGCATTTATTAATAACAGATATGTTATGCTCTATGTATCAGGTTATTTTCAGATACACAAAAAAAGACTTTATGGATTTCTTTGTTGCTTTAATTCTTAATTCCAATTTGACTGTATGGTCACATTGAAGCCACTTAATTACTATGTTTCCACTTTAACACATCTCTATTCCCTAGCCCCATAAGTGGTATATTAATAGACTCTTATAAACAAAATTCGTACTGATTTCCGTTAATGTTAAATATTTCTTTTCATTGTAACTAAATACTATAAAATATTGAAAAGAACACTGTATAAAAAATTCAAAGACATTTCCTTTTTTTGCAGACGTAAGTGTACATGATGAGTTGTACAAAACCAGCTTCATCTCCATAGAGTTACCTTTATAGTATGTATGGAGTACAAAGCTGTGTACTTTGGGGGAAGAGTTTTTCAATATTATTTCATTACTCTATACCCTAGAGAAGGCAAAAAAAATGCCTGCTTTTTGAGTATAGGACATCAGCTTCATACATATGGGTAATATATCATTTAGGACTTCTTCTTTTGAAGGGCTGGTAAAACCATTTTTAAAACTATTCTTAAAGGTCAATTCTCTAAGTACATTTCTTAAAGATGGAATAGTTGACATATCTGAAGAATCTAACTTTGCTGATGCCTATTCCATGGTGAGAAGATGAGGGGTGGAGCACATGGCCTTCCTGAAGGAGCTAAATGCTGAAAAAAATAGTTTTTTTCCTCTTGGAATCTCATTTCTTTAGAATACATTAATCCCTTGACATGGCTGGATATCAGTAGGTTGTGCAATCCCACTAGACGTTGCAGACCTAATAACCTAACAAATGTCTACCAACTGAGTAGGTATATGGAAAAGTCTAGTGGGTGGGAAGAAAGTACTTTTCTGTCTTAATATGTGTTCATTCTTCAAACATTCCTTGCGTGACTTTTCTGTCAGAAACCTTGTGGGATTCTAGGCAGATACCATAGTGATTTTTATAATATTAATTCTCCTCACATTAACTCTCATGAAACAATATTGAAATTCTGCTTTGTAATGCTGAATTTTTAATTATCAATTTTTCCCCATTTGACTATGAAGGCCCACTCTGGTTACCAAATTCACTTACTGTCACTAGAACTAGGCCCAGAGGCACCTGGATGGCTCCGTCGGTTAAGGGTCCGACCCTTTATTTCAACTCAGGTCATGATCTCAGGGTCATCTCCCTCTCCTTCTGCCCTTTGCTCTGCTCATTCTCTCTCTCTCTCTCTCTCTCGCTCTCTCTCTCTCATAAATAAAGAAAATCTTAAAAAAAAAAAAAGAGCTAGGGCCAGAGGTGCTCCTAATTCCTTTCTACAATGCTCTTCTCCCAGAGAATCATGATGAGAAGGAGATGGATATGAGTCTAGAGATCACTTGGCCCAATTTCCTCCTTGTAGAGGGGTATACTAGTTAAGTGTATGGGCTTTGCAGTGAAACTCACCCTGGTTTGAACCCTATGTCTGTGCGACCATGAGCCCCTCGGCTCCCAGACACAGGAAACAGAGGTAACCACAGAAGTTACTTCTCAGAGATACTGGGAGAATAAATAGCAGTGTCAGAAAAGTTACAGAGCACAGCAAATGGTCTTACCAATCAACGTTCTCCGGCAATATTAGCATTCTATTCTTGTACTATCACTATTTTTATATTGCCATCAGACCATTACCATTATATCATTATTCTAATTGGGACATAGACTATAGCTGAGCTCGAGAGAAGAGATTCTAGAACCATACAGCCCAAATTAGAACCTCAGCTCTGATGCAAACTGTCTAGTTACTTAGCCCCCCGTGCCTCAGTTTCTTCATCATTAATACAGAGATAAAATTAGGACTATGGTAGAGTTCTGTGAGGATTAATCGAATTATAATTGTTAAAGAAGCAAACGAACAAAAATCTTGGAAAAGTGCTGGCATAGAACAAGCACTGTTTAGTGTTTGTATCATTAGTAAATAATAACTATGATTGGTTGGGAGCCTGGCTGGCTCCATGGATTAAGTGGCTGCTTTCAGCTCAGGTCCTGATCTAGGAGACCTGGGATCTAGCCCTGAATCAGGGTTCCTGCTCAGCAGGGAGTCTGCTTCTCCCTCTGCCTCTCTCCTCCATCCCCCTCATGCTGTCTCTAGTTCTCTCTCAGATATATCAAATCTTTAAAATAATAAAAATAATAACTGCAATTAGTTATGGATGCCAAAACTGAGGCTCTAGCGGGTGAAGTGCCATGGGAGAGCCCAGAGTTGACACTCACGGTCTTCACTCACTCTGAAGGCTTATTAAGTAGCAGAAATGGGAACCTTGAAATAAATTAAGCCGCCCAGTATATTCACATAGCACATTTCTTTCTGTGAGTGCTTTTCTATCAAATTTACATTTGGATTTGGAATGCTCAAAAAGATGACGCTCAAAATGAGGACCATTTTGAGAAAAAAAAAAATCAAGGCACTCGGAGACTTAGGATTTATTAAAAACTACCAAAAAAAGATGAGGGCTCTCCTCCTCCACTTTTACTTCCATCAGTCACCAAGTCAGTTGTCTTCTCAACAAGCCCAAATGGCTCCCTGTAGCCTCCAGGATAAAGTAAAAAATCCTTGGTATGACAACATTCAAGGCCTTTTATGGTTTGGCACCAGTCTGACTATCCAGCCTGTGCTACTACATCTCTGGACAGTTCCTGGGTGTGTGTCAGCCTATTTACATTTCCCCAAAGCCCTCCCCGCATTTTCCAACACCTTGACCCTTTCTTGGGGTGCCTCAATCCTCAATGCCCCCTTGGGCCACTCAGAACCCCAGATTCCCTTAAAGTGGTGAAAGTGTTGGCCTATTGAGAGGTTTTCCTCAAACTCTCATTCAAATTCAAGTGTGTCTTCTTTTGCATTTCCATATGCTTTGCTTACACAGAAACAGTAACACTTACTTCACTAGCCTTCCCCTGCAGATGATTTGCATTCTGCTTTTCTCCAACGGTCAGGGCAGAAGCATCTGCCCCGTGATGACTAGCTCTCTAAAATTTCTAGAACCACAGTGATATGACATTTCTTCCAGGGGACATACCATAAATTTCTCCATCATTTTGTGGATGTTGAACACTTAGTTTTCTATTTTTTTTTTTCCACTATCAGAAGCAGTGCTGCAATAACGATATAATGAATGGTCTAGTGAGGACTTGTGCAAATCTCTTGGAGACTTTTTAAAAATTAATTTGTGTGAGCCCCTTTGTTGTACTCGCAGTGAGTCATTATCCCTATTTGTGTCTTACCTTTCCAGGTGGTCATTTGTTTGATGGATTTGTTCTGCCAAAACATAATGCTTCATATGAAATAACCTCTCTCTCACTGCCTCAGACTATACCCTTTTCTCTCATGCACAGAAGAGAGTTGTTTTGGTTTTTCTCTATTTTTTTTTTTTACTTTGTACTGGTATTGTAAAATATAATAAAATAATGGAAATGTGCTTTGAAATGCCATAAATAATTATACCAAAGAAGATAATGTTAATCATTTGAGGTAGCAAACCATTTTAATTCCTTTTCAATTTTTTTTCAGTTTATTTTATTTTTAGCTGTAGGGGAAAGACCATATGTCTTCCAATGTTTTTTTTTTTTTTCCTCATTGGTTTTTTAAAAGAAATTTTTCTTGAAAAATAGGTCAAGTGGTTGAGGGGGGTGACAGTCTGTCTTTGCTCTTGAGAAAACTGTACCAATATGTATTTTTAAAACTTAAATTTCCAAGTTATCTTTCTTAATATTTACTCAGCAATATTTTACTGCTCCCATTTCATTGTAGGTTACAAAGTATATAATACAAAATGGAAAATATCTGTTTATGAGTCACTTATTTATTTATAGTCTCGTTGCTTTTAATGAAGCCTTTGAATCTAGGCCACATAATAGTTTTGTAGAGAAATCATTTTGCATTTCTTGAGAAAAATGCTTTGTTAAAACCTATTCAGATGTGTTTTCAGAAGCTAAATACTAGAAAAGTAAAAATAGTGTTTTTTTCTAAAAATGTAATCTATGCCAGAGGCCAAGCTGCAAAGCATCTAGAAAATTTTAGGCTGTTAGTGAATATTCCAGTGACATTTAGATTAATCAAGTTACCAGAAAGAGGAAGATAACAATGAAACAATGCTAGGGGGAGGGGGGAGAAGAAATAGAAACTAGCCTCTAAGAAACATCTACTAAGAAAAAGAAGTATCAAAAAGGTCAAGGAGAGAGAGAGAAATGAGAAAGTCAAGAAACTTAAAGCAAAAAGGATCTTTCCCTTTCATGTTTGTACATAGAAAGTTCTCAGGTTTCTTTTGTTTGAGAAGAATCGAGTAAATTACAAATAAAAAAAAAATCTTTCACGACAACAACAAAAAATCTAAATGAACAGTTCATTACCTAGACATGCTAACCGGAAGGCATAAAACTTCATCTAAACCAAAGAAAATTGTACGGCAAGCCAAATTTATTCAATCCTGTGGGAAAACAAATCCAAACTAACCAGTATTTACCAGATATAACCATTAGTGAAATGGCTCCTTTACTACACCTAAGTTCCTTTATTTCTTTATTTCAAACTCCAGTTTAGGTAATATCTTTTGAAAAGTATAATAAAATAGTAATTTTAGCCAAGATAATGCTGCCATTTTTAACACAATACTGTTTTACAGACAATCAACAACAGTTAAAAAATGCATGCTATAATTTAGACTCAACTAACTGTGCATGCCTAAATAAATCTGTCTGTTAGAACTTAATACTTGGGATGCCTTGGTGGCTCAGTGGTTGAGCATCTGCCTTCAGCTCAGGTCATGATCCCCAGGGTCCTGGGATCGAGTCCCACATTGGGGTCCCCACAGAGAGCCTGCCTTCCCCCCTGCCAATGTCTCTGCCTCTCTCTCTATGAGTCTCTCATGGATAAATAAATAAAATCGTTTTTTTTTTTTTTTCTTTGTTAAAGAACTTAATGCTTAACTTGGCAGCACATCCACAAGATAGTAGTTGGCTACATTGCTAGCTTAGGAAGAAATACATACCAAATTGTTGGCTAAGCCCATTTGAACCAATGAAAAAATGGCAAAGATGAAAAATTCCATACATTTCTTGCCTCCATGAGCCTCATCTGTATTCCATCTCCACATGAAAAAAAAAAATCAACTTAGAGAAGATTTGTGTGTATACCTCTGCTGAAAGGTGGTCCATCCTCATTGGACAAGGCTATAACCAACTCTACGTTTCCAACCAGGAAATTTAAGAAACCAAGTATGTACCATCAGATGATAATTTGGTTAAAACCACACAGGGAGAAATCTCTAGTGTCCACATTCCCTTAGACATATGTCACAGGACACTGACTTGGCATTTCAGACACTATTATGCTTATTGATTTGATAATGAAATGGGTTCATTTCACTGGACCACGTCTCTTCATACATGCAGAATTCCCACTGAAGTGAAGAACCCTCTGTTTACCATTGAAGTTTATCATCTTTCTGTTTATCATAATGAAGTCAATGGGAGCTCTGGGCACACAAGGAATGAAGCAGCCAGCAAAACTGAGCCCCAAATACTAGAAATCTGGAGAGAGGCCAACAATACACTGGCATGAAAATGGAATTGCCATCTTGCTTTTACAGCTGGTCTCTTGAAATGGAACGAGAGAATAGCAGAGGACGTACTGCCGAAATGGTACCTCTGCAGGGCCCTCAGGCTCTGGCCAAACAGACCACTGGAACTGGATAACCCTCAACGTACTCCTGGGTCCATGGGCCACTTTCATCAACCCGTTATGAAATTAATTAATCTATGGGAAAATTAACGTGGAACAAAGCTATCTTTGAAGTAAAACACACACACACACACACACACACACAACAACAACAACAAACTGTATACCTCGTAAAGAAATGGTAAGTTCAATAATTCAAAAGGAAACAGTGGCTGGAGAGATGATCTTCGCCACATTACATCACAGCGGCCCCTCCAACACACCCACACCCACCACAAACCCTCATTTTCTGAAGGGCAAGATTGTCTCAAGGTCTTATCGGCTCTAACTGTATTACCAAAGCACAGAGAATACAATCAGATCTCTCCCCTTCATAATGTAGATGTTGTCTTTTTAAAGCAAGCTTGATTATATTCTGAATAGGTCAGTCTGTGTGCCTGACATTTCTCCTCAGTTTCCTGTGACCTTTTAATAAGAATGACTTGGTTTTGCACTGCAGAAAATAGAACTGTCCCTTTTCAATCAGTGAATATGAGAAGCACAGTTTGAACATATCACATTTTCTGTACGGCATTATTACTCACACGACAACAAAGTAAATGAAACCCTATCTTTCTTTAAAAACATGTGTCCTATTTGGCTTTCATTTTACCTTCTTCTGCCGCACATTCACATACATTTGTAAATATTTAAACAAAGGTGCAGTCACATTTGCTCAGGGAAAGTAACAAATTAATAAAGTCTCTGTTGAACAAATCTGGCTTTTATAATGTATGCTTAAACAGATGTCATCCTTCAAGAGCATCGCAAAGCATTATTAATATGGACCTTCCGTGGTTATAGAGAGACAATTATCAAGAGTAATCCGATTTCTAAAATTTTAGAAGTGTTCTTCTTTATCAGGTATTTCCGACAATCAACCAGAGACCATCAGTATCTGGACACATGTGAGAATGGGCCCCACCCCACCAGTGAAAGCTGAGACCACAGGATCACTGGAAACTCTGGGAACACAGGGTTAGACTCTCCACTGAACATGCATGTGCCTGGAAGGGAATGACTGCAAGTTTATTCCTACAGTTCTACTGGTTTCCTGGTGTAGAAACTTCATGGGACCACTTAGAGGAAGATAAGCACAGGGACAGTACTAGGGTGATTGAACAGGGAGCACTGGCCATAAGAGGTTATTTGCGAAGCTCAACTGGGAAGCGAGCCAGAAATAGGGATTCAGCGCTTATGGTGGCAAGACCTGGGTGAGGCACTGGGTTGTCCTCTGGAAGATTCTATAAGATGGCCTCTGTCCTCATGGAGACAGGAGGAGAAACAGACAGTCAGCAGGTAAAGACACTAATAACAAGGTCATTGCTAATTGGAGTCCCTGATCTAAAGAACATAACTAACATGGGCCAGTAGAGAAAAATGATTTGAATCAGGAGTTGGCAAACTTTTTCTGTAAAGGGCAAGATAGTAAATATTTTGGGCTTTGCAGACCACTTTAATCTCTGCTGTATATTTATCATCCCTGTTGCATTTTAAAGAATATTTTTTACTTAGTTCAAGGGTCTTACAAAAGTAGGACAAAGGCTAAAACCTGCCTGTTGACTGGTTTGCAAACCGTGATGGTGTAAGAGGAAGGTAGGAGCTGGAGGACAGTTAAGCATAGAGGCTCGAGGTGGAAAATAAAGATGGCATAGAAGTGACCTCCAGAGAGAGAGGCTGGGGCTGTGCACTAGGCACAGGGTTTGTGGTGAGAATTAATCCTCTTTCTAGAAGTGGTAGGAAGCCACCAAAGAGTTTTGAGCAAGGGAGAGGATTTGATCCAATTTACATTTTTAAAAGGCCAGTCTGTATGCCATGTATGCCAGGTAGAAAATTTACAGGAGTTCTGTGGCAGACTGGTACCTGCAGCCTGAGGAATCGGAAGAGGGCGTCAGGGAGCAGGAAGGATGGGGCAGAGGGGGTAGAAATGGTGACTTGGAGAGAGCTCCTATCTCTTTGTCCCCTCACCTGACTCTTCAGGGAACAGAAAACTTGCTTGCACAGAGGTGAAAGCATCTTCCATCCGGCTGCTTCTAAGGCTCTGCTGACTGGGCTACTGCTTCCGACATCGTTTTTCATTCTTTTAGCTTCCAGGAGCCCAAGTTTTAATTCAAAAATACTCACTAATTCAATGTAGTTGTTCAACCAGCAATATATATATATATACATATACATATATATATATGTATATATATATACATTTTTTTTAAAAGTAAGAATGTGTCTAGTAGGAGTAAATCTGCATGGATATGTAGTACCCAATGGAGACAATTGGTATTTTCCTTTTCCTCCTCTCCTCTTCACATCTCCTTTAAAGGCGAGCAAACCTGATTAGACATGTCTGGACATAGAGGAAGCAGAAAGCAATTGTTTACTGTCTCCAGGATGTGACTCACCATTTCCACCATCACGTTCCCTGCCTTGCCTGCAGGACTTCTTAGCACACTTCTGCCAAGGACTCCTGTCCTATAAAATTGAGCTCAGTACTCACCTTTTCCATGAAGCCTTTCCAGGAGGCAAGAAGCTGGCCTGGCCTGCTGTAATCAATGATTACAGACACACCTGTGCATTGACTCTCGGTCATGGGCTCAGCCACTCTTCTTGGCTTCGGGTTCTTACTCTTACATTTCTAGTCCCTCTTTTAGCCAGAGGCACCGATGTAGCCCTCAGCCATGTTTCCCTTTTTCTCTGAGGTCTCCTCTGAAAAAGATATCAAGTATAGGAGCAGCCTTATGAACAGGCACTATGAGTTTGATATCAACTCAGCTATTACAAAGGGGGATCCTTCCCCCAAACTTGCCCCCTATTCATCTCTTAAGGGCATAGGAAATTCTCACCACTTCTTTAGTTTTAAATCAACAACATTCACTGTCTTGCATAGGATAATATTCTCCTAAAAGTCTCTATAAAAAGAAAGGGCTAGTTGTCAAATCCATCCAGGGCATCTTGCATAATATCTTTCTCCCTTGAAAACTAATAAAGCAGATTAGCACATTAAAGGCTCTGACACCCTCCCCCTTCCCCGCCGCCCTTAACTTTATTTGACCAACTGTTTCCACAATTCTTTGACCACAAGACCCACTATTGTTCTACAGAATGCTAGTTCCTCAATATACTTTAGAAAGTACAAAGTTCAGGCTTTGCCCTCAGCAGACCTGGGATGGGATGGCATGCGGGAACAGGAAACAGCAGTTATCTGAGTGACGTTACCTGTTAGCATTTCATCCTGTGTCAAATTAGCTCCTTGAACTAAGAAAGTAACTGAGTTGGGCATGGTAGGAGAAAGACAGTGTACTTACCCTGTGCCTTTTCCCAGGAAGTCCATCAGCATTGTATGGTGACAAGTGGCCCTTTGAGTGGACAGGTAACACTGAATCCACAAAACAGCATCTGGTCTTTCAAGAATAAGCAAACGCTATACCTAAATAAGCCATAATCACTAATTTGTAGGTATGACTGGGAAGAATGACTGGACCTCAGATCAAGGCAACTAACTCAGGGGCCTTGGTGTCTTTGAGTGGAAAGTATAGGCCATTTGCTTGAGGCAAGGCCTGCTTAAGTCCAGGCCTTTCCCCTTTCCAGCTGTAGGATTTGTCTTGTAAGCCCTGTTTGTGTTTGTTTTGTTTTTTTTATAAAAGGGGATGAATAATAATACTAACATAGGATTGTTGAAAGTATAAAATGAATCAATTTTTTAAAATTAAATAATATACTGCCTAACAAACAGGATAACCTACCTAACATTTGAAAACTTTTAGAGTGTCTTCATGGATATCCCTACACTTAGCCAGTTAACATTTTTCATCTCAGATTTAATGTTTTCCTAGTGCAAATTCTAATCAAGTATTAATTTCCCTCATTATGTCCTAATCTAAACATATCTTTATCCCATACCTCTTATTTTTGTGACAATAGAAAAATATCTGACCATACATATTTCTTCAGAAATAAACGGCAATTTCTGATGGAATTTAAAAAGAAGAACTTCTGGCCCAATGATACATGGAAACATATTGGCTTAATTTCAAAGTTATTTATGCATTTCTTAAATGTAAATCTTTTTCACTAAACACATCTCCTATTTTGTTTTGTTTTGTTTTATATTTATTTCATCAGTAGGGAAGGGATGATACTTTTTATATATAAAGTCAGACTTAAGATAGAAAGTGACTCAATTGGGCAATGAAGAGATGAAACGCCTGGTGGAGAGTCATCAGAATTCTGCAGCTGCCCAAAATACACTTAAAAATCAGCTGTGCTTACAGTCTCTAATTCTGGCGGTGAAATGTTTTTGGCCCAGATAACATAGTATTTGCTACACAAAAGCAAATCAAAACACATCTCCCGTGTAAACGCCACTAAGGAAAGCAAATTATACGGAGGTGTTTGTTCATGTGTCTAACCACAGGCAGCTTTAGTTGAAAAGAATCTCATTATCTCAGGTCTACCATATGTACATGTGCATATAAGTAGAAGGGAGACAAATTCAAAATACAGCCTCAGCTAGTAGGATTGTGAGGGCCAATCTAACTTCTTTAGTTCAGGTATTACGTATTAGCTTTAATACTTATGACACAGATACTCCAAACACAGCTCTCCAGTCAAGAGAGGATCAGGCCACTTAGATTTTTATGCTCACAATTTTTTAAAAATTAAATAATCTCTAAACAAACACAACAAAAGTTGTAGTACAATTTAAAAGTTGCATTGAACAAGTCAATATTTTAAGATAAAAATGTGGTGAAATATAAATGTGCTTTTCACAGGAGAGTCATAAGGTCTATTAAAAATATATTAGGGGATCCCTGGGTGGCGCAGCGGTTTGGCGCCTGCCTTTGGCCCAGGGCGCGATCCTGGAGACCCGGGATCGAATCCCACATCAGGCTCCCGGTGCATGGAGCCTGCTTCTCCCTCTGCCTGTGTCTCTGCCTCTCTCTCTTTCTCTCTGTATGACTATCATAAATAAAATAAAAATAAAAAATAAATAAATAAATAAAGTGAGATAAGTTTACATATACATCTTTAAAAAAAAAATATATTAAAATTTAAAAAGAGTGTGGTCTAGTAAGGGATCAGAAGCACAAAGCTCTATGATTAGCATTTTCTTTTATTTCTGTCAGAATTTCTCTGCAATGGTGTATTTAACATAACTTGGAAATAACACCAAATATCTTTTGGTGTTTAATTTAAGACTGATGAATATGAAGGCCAGACAAATGTCCTCTCACTATTAGTAGCCAGTGATTGGCTAGCCTTTTAACAAAACTCTTCTTTGTATTCATAGTGGCTTAAAGAAGAGACATAACTATATACATCAAATTCTATTGTTGGAATTAATATTAGATATTACCTAATTCAATAGTATTTAATAACAGATGGGAAAACTAAGACTCAAAAAGACTAAGTGCTTGTACATAGACACAAAGCATATAAAAGTCTGATAAAACCAAAACCCGTGTGCTTAGGGCCTATTTCCAAAATATTATTATTATATTTAATTTCAAAACACAAACTGAGAACCCAGATCTATTTCAGTATTATGAAAAAATGAGAAAAAATCAATTTGGTAATAAATTACCAAGAGAATTTAATAAATTATTAATGCTGAATATAGAATTAGCTCTACATCCACATTTAATCACAAAAGAGAGCTATTTATGTGCTGTTCTAATCAAAGAAACTAAGTAAACAAATATAATAAAGTAAGATAAAAAGACATATCAAAACTCCCTAGTAGATGAATAAAAGTTATTTTAAAAAAGTAATAATGGTTAACTTTGGGAAAGGACATGATCATACATTAAAAAATGGAAAATAAATTTTACTTCTCATTTTATTATTTTTGTTCTGTTTGGTTTTTGTGAACATGTGTTTTTCCTAATTTTATTTTTAATAAAATAGCCAAGCTCTATATCTTTGTATAAGAAAGTTAATACTCTACAAATGAATAATATGCTTTCTCTGCAAATAATTATGGAAAATTCACCTCCAAATTTACCATATACTAGGTAGGGCAAAAAGAAAGTCTTAGTAAACATTAAAAACAGAACTCATATGGCCATATTTTCTGACCCTGATGAAATAAATCTAATTGAAGGTTCTATTTAATAATAAATAAAAACGTGTTCCCAATCAAGGTGTAGTACAGGAACTAGATATGTAGTCCCAACTGAAACCAAACAACTGGACAAGATATATGAACACTTTTCAAAACACACAATATTAGGCAACAAAGGACAATGATCCCTGAGAGATGGGAAATAAACAAGATGTGCCACATGATTGTCCATAGTTTACTTTTTTGAGAACATTTCCAGACAATAGCATAGGGAAAGATAAGCCGGTGAAATCCAGTGGACTTCCTGAGTGGACACAGAGTTGAAGTCCAGAAAGATCATTAGAGTTATCAGGACAGAATACAGGAGAGGAAAGGCATTGCAGATAGAAAAATCTGGAGATTCTTGTTAACTAATGATCAGTGCTCCTCCTTGATGACTGATCAGTGAATGCATGTGATCAAACTACCTGAGACTAAAGAAAGAGTCACCTGAAAAAAATTCGAGGAAACAATACCCAGCAGCTATCACAGCACAGAGAGTAATGTCTCGACCTACCAACCAGACTACAAAACTCTTAATTCCGGGGTGGGGGGTGGGAGGGTTAGTAAAGTATACATGATGTTCTTGGGTCAGTAGTGGCAAATAATTGATTCCAGTCTAAGCATTACACTGGGCCCACCTAATCTTTAAGGCTTGAAAGAATCAAACTATTTCCAAGTAACACTGACTGAGAAATAAGCACAAGAATATTTATAAGAGGTCAAAACTTTTCAGTATTCAAAAGAGTAAAATTCACAATACCTGGCATCCAGTGAAAAGTTATCAAACATGCAGACAAGCAGGAAAATATGACATATAAAGAGGAAGGAAATGAACTAGTCAAAAGCAACAAAAGAGTTGTAAAAGAAATATAAAAAGAAATACAAAGATTTATTTATTTTAAGGATTTTATTTATTCATGAGAGACACAGAGAGAGAGGCAGAGACATAGGCAGAGGGAGAAGCAGGGTCCCCGTAGGGAGCCTGATGCAAGACTTGATCCCAGGACCCCAGATCACTTTCTGAGCCAAAGGCAGACATTGAACCACTGAGCCACCCAGGTGTTCCTGAAATACAAAGATTCACAAAGAGAATTTAATGAGCTGTAGGACAGCTACAAGTGGCATCATATGTTTGTAATTAGAGTACTAAAAATGAAGGAAGAAAGTAGTCTATAGAACAATTGCTCATAGAAATAATAGTCAGGGATTTTCTAAATTTAATGACAACCATAAAATTGCAGATCCAAGAAAATCGATGAATACAAGCACAAGAAACATGAAGAAAATAACACCAATTCAGCTCATAATCAAATTGCTTGAAACCAGCGATAAAGAGAAAATTTTAAAATTAGTGAGAAAAAAAGGTAACATACCAAGAAAGAAGATGAGAATAACAGAATTCTTATCAGAAATGATATAAACAAGAAAACACTGGAGCTACATCTTTAGAGTAATGAAAGAAAAAAAACTCTCAATTTGCAATAGTATACCCAGTAAAACATATTTCCCCAGCAAAGGCAAAATAAGAATTTTTAAAGCCAACCTGTGCTCTGAGAAATATTCAAATCATTCAAGAAGAAGGAAAAGTATATGAGATGAAAATATATATTTATCAAAAAAAATGGAAAACAACAGAAATAATGACTACTTGGAAAAAAACATAAAACTTTTCTTTAAATAAGTCGATTTTTAAAACAATTATCTGCTTAAACAAAAATAATGACAACATAGTATAAAGTTGAAACATATGGGAAAGGCCCAATAATCATATCACAAAAACCTGGAAGAGAGAAAAGTATGTACTATTGTAACACTTTTGTACCATATGTGATGTGTTAAATAATATTTGAAAATAGAACATATTAAAGATACATATTATAAACTCTAAAGCAGCTATTAAAGTAGTAAGACAATGAGATATGACTAAGAGGCCAATAAAGGAATGAAACAGAAATCATAAAAATCATAAAAATAATCTATAAGAATGTAAAAATAAGGGAGAAGTGAGAAAAGAATAAATGGAACAGTAGAAAATAAATAACAGGATATTAGACTTGAAACTAATCATATCAGTACTTGCATAAATTAAAATGATCTAAACAAGGTAATTCAAGGGCAATGTCAAATTGGATAGAAAAAGGAATACTCAACTATATGCTACATAAAAGAGGCATGCTCTAAATATAAAGATACAAATAGGTTGGAAATTAAAGAAATAAAAGGATGGAAGAGGAAATCATGGCAACATTAATCAAAAGAAATTTGGAGTAGCTGTATTAATGTCAGCCAATGTAGATTACAGAGGAAAAAATATTATCATGGATAAAAGTCATATCATAATAATAAAGGTGTATCTTCAGAATTGTATAACAACTCTCCACATTTATGCACCTAATAACAACTTCAAAGTATAGAAAGAAAAAAAAAACCTGATAGGATGGCAAAGAAGAATAGATATATCTGCAATTATGTTGGAGATTTCTATACCCCTCATTCAATCAATATCTGACAGAACAAGTAGACAGAAAATATGTAAGAAATATGTAAGCCTGTAGAAGACTTAGCACTATCAAAAATTTGATCTAATTGATATTTATAGAAATCTTCATCCAACACAAGCAGAATATGCATTTATTTCAGGTGCATATGTAATATTTATAAGGTAAATGATATTCTGGACAATAAATAAGTTCAGATATATTTAAAACAGTAAAATCAAACAAAGTATGCTTTTTAATTATAGTGGGATTAAGTTAGAAATCATTAACAAAAAGATCTCTGAAAAATCTCCAACACCTCTACATAATACTTGTTTCAAAGAAAAGAAATCAAAAGGGAAAAGAGAATGTATTTTGAACTGAGTGAAAATGAAAACATAATATTTCAGAATCTGTGGAATGTTGCTAAAGCAGTATTTCTAGGATCCCACACTTGTATTAGGAAGAGGAAAACTCTCAAATCAAAGACTTCCATTTCTGCCTTAAGAAGTTTGAGAAAGAAAAGCGAATTAAAGCAAGCAGGAAAAAAGGAAATAGTAAAGATTTTTTAAAAAACAATGCAATAAAAATAAAAAGCTCTAGAGAAAGTCAATGGAACCAAAAGCTAGTTTTTTGAGATGATTAATGAAAGTGATACTTTATCCAGATGAATCAGAAGGTAAAAAAGAAGAAAAGAATTACCACTAGCAGCAATGAAAGAAGTATCATCAGTATAGATTTTACAGATATTAAAAGCATCATATAACTTTATGTTAACTAATTTAACAACTTAGATGAAATGGACAAATGTTTGACATAAACGACCAAACATTATTCAAGAAGAAATAGATAATAAAAGAAAATTCTGGATCAAAATGATTTCACTGGAGAATTCTGCCAAAATTTTAAGGAAGAAATAATGCCTATTTTACACATATTCTTCCAGAATATTAAAGAGGAGGGAATAATTCTTACTTTATTCTATGATACCAGTTTTACCCAAAAACAGCCAAAAAATGTTTTAAGAATAGAAGAAGACTGTAGGCCAATATCCCTCATAAAATGGATGTAGATATTCTAAACAAAATGTTAGGGTATGGTTCCAAAAATATATTAAAAGATAATATATAATCACCAAGCATGATTAATCCCAACATGTAAGAATTTGTCATTATTTCATATTTTTGATATTAAAAAGTATTATTTTTAAAATTTTTATTGCCCAGTGTTTATTGATTGGGATTGTATTGAGTCTAAGAATTTTCACCAATGTTTTATAGCCTTTAATGTACAGATCTAATACATCTTTTGTTAAAAACAATATATATATATATCCTATATATATATATGTTTTTGTATTCTGATCTTATATTTTGGAACTTGCTAATCTCTTATTAGTTTTTGGTAATGTTCTTTGTATATTGCATTGGATTCCATTATAGATAGATGGATGATAGATAGATAATAGATATCATATATCATTATATGATATCATTATATATATATAAGATACATTAAGATATCTTAACATCTATTAGTAGAGATAGTTTTACTTTTCCCTTTCCTATCTGGATGCATTCCCCACCCCCGCTCCCTTTTTTTTCCTCCCTGTATTGGCTAGAACTTCTCCTAAAGTGTTGAATAATCTTGTTTCTGATCTCAGAGAGAAATCATTCAGTCTTCTGCCATTAAGCATAGTCTTAGGATTTTCATAGACACCATTCATTAGGTTGAGATTGCTTTTCTATTCTTGCATACTGAGACCTTTTATAAAGACTGGATGTTGGATATTCTCAAATGCCTTTCCAGCATCAACTGATAGGCTCATGTAATCAAACAACTGCCATTTAAAATCATATCAGAAATATGAAATACTTAGGGGTAAGTCTAACAAAAGATGCGCAAGACCTGTATAGTAAAAACTATAAAACATTGGTGAGAAATTGAAGAGGATCTAAATAAATGGAGATATACTGTTGTCATGTGTCAGAAACGCCAATATTTTTAAGATGTCACTTATCCCCAAATTGATCTCTAGTTTCAATGCAATCCCAATCAAAATCCCAGCAGGATTTTTTAAATAAAAATTGACAAGCTGATTCTAAAATTCCTATGGCAATTGAAAGAACTTACCTAAGCCAGAAGAAAATATCTTCTAATTTATGTAAAATGATTGGAAAAGATAACACCAATGAAAAATTCCTCTGAGTGGAAAGGAAGAGAAGCAGGAGAGCAAAGGAGTTGGGAAGCTGTCTCAGGAAAGGGAGGTCTGGAAACCACAGGAGCAAATGGCCTGAGACAAGAACACATTATATGTACAAGGAAAAAAGGGAGGCCATTAGGATTGGAGTATAATAAGCAGAGGAAGAATGAATGGAGAAAAGATTAGAGACTTAATTAACCAAGTGCCAGATCACGTAAAGCTACAGATACCAGTGGGGCACACTTGAAAAGTTATAAGCAAGAAGTGTTATGGGAACCTAGGTTTTTTCCAGATTACTTATAGACTAAAGGAGGTAAAGCAGAAGCTCAAAGACCATTGAGCAAGCTATTGCAATAAGCCAGTGACAGTATAGAAGCTCAGAGCAGGCTGGTGAAGGAGGAAGTAATGAGAATGTTTGAGTTTGGAAACATATTATAAAATTAAGGCCAATGTGATTTGCCAATTGATTGTATGGAGGTACAAGAGAAAAAAAATGGAATCAAGGCTGACAAAGTTTTTTTTTTAAAGATTCTATTTATTTATTCATGAGAGACATAGAGATAAAGGCAGAGACATAGACAGAGGGAGGAAGCTCCTCACAGGAAGCCCAGTGTGGGACTCAACCTCAGGACCCTGGGATCACGACCTGAGCTAAAGGCAGATGCTCAACCATTGAGCCACCCAAGCATCAAAGACTTTTTTTATCTGGATGATGTGGAATAATGGATTGCCATTTGCAAAAATGAGAAACCTTATGGAAAGAGTATGATGGCAGGGTAATGAAAAGTTTGGTGTAGTTCAAGTTAATGTGTCTATCAAGGTAGCCAACTAGAAATATGTTTACAGTGTTCAGAGAAGAAATCTTAGCTAAAGATATGAATTCGATTATTTTAAACTGTGAGGCCCAGATGAGGTCACACAAGGGAGTGACAGTGAACCCTGAGCTAGCCTAATGTTTAGAAGTAGGAAAGATAAAGAAACAAATACAGACTAAAGAGACTGTGAAGGCATAGCCTGGGTGAGTCAGTTGGTTAAGTGTCTGCCTTTTGGTCAGGTCATGATCTCAGGGTTCTGGGATAGAACCCTGAGTAGGGCTCCCTGCTCAATGGGGGGTCTGCATCTCCTTCTATCTCTCCCACCTGCTGGTGCTCTCTCTTTCTCTCTCACTTTTTCTTGTTCTCTTTCTCAAATAAATAAATGAAAGCTTAAAAGAGAGAGAGAGACTGTGAAGATGTGGCTAGAAGGATGGGAGAAGACCAGAGTAGAGTCCAAGGAATAAATTAAAACAGTTTCAAGAAGAAAATAACTAACAAATGTGTCAAAACCTGCCTAAGGACTGGTCACTGGATTTAGAACCAAGGAGTTCATTTATAACCTGAAAGCTAATAGCTTAGTTACACTAAGCTATAGTGTAAATATGATTGGACTGGGCTCAGGAGAGAAGGGGTAAAGAGGACTCACAGATAGAAAAGACAATTCTTTTGAGGACTTTTCTGTAAAGGGAAGCAGAAAAATAGGTTAGTAGCTGGAGAAGGGATATGAGATAAAGAATTAAAAATAAATCAAAGTTTGACTCTGGGTGATAGAATTAAGGAGGACTTTTTTTTCTCCTTGTCTATGTTTTCCAAATCCTTATATTAAGCATATGTTGCTTTTATAACCAGAAAATAATGCATATGAAAAAGAAAAATATGTAAGTAATTTTTCCTTCTTTCCATTACATATAGATAGTCTCTGTTAGCAAAATAGATGATTATTGGGACACAACCTTAAAAAAAGAAAAGATTCCAGACCACAGCAGCGAGGGACAGGCTATAGAGCCTCTACAACATGCCTCAAAATTCAGGTGATTTGGCTTAGTCACACTGTGCTGTAGGCTATAACCAGAGGTGTGGATACCACCCAAGAAGCACTTTTTTTTTTAAGATTTAGTTATTTATTCATGAGAGACACAGAAAGAGAGAGGCAGAGACACAGGCAGAGGGAGAAGCAGGATCCTTGCAGGGAGCCCAATGTAGAACTCCATCCTGGATCCTGGAATCACTCCCTGAGCTGAAGGCAGACACTCAATCGCTGAGCCACCCATGCGTCCCACCAAGAAGCACTTTCAACGCCTGGGAAGCCTTTCTTTTTGGATCTATATGCTATGATGATCCAAACCACTTAAAATTATTTTGGAATAGAATGGTTTTAATTCTAATTCACTTCTTGTTTTTATATGTTAAGAAGCTTGGAAATAAAACAATCTCATTTACATTTGCATCAAAAAAGAATAAGGTACCTAGGGATGACTTTAACCAAGGAGGTGAAAGACCCATACATGAAAACTGCAAGACATTAATAAAAGAAATTGAAGAAAACACAAATAAATGGAAAGCTATTCCATGTTCATGGATTGAAAGAATCAATATTGTTAAAATATCCATACTACTCAAAACAATCTACGTATTCAGTGCAATCCCTATCAAAATTCCAATAGCATTTTCAAAGAAATAGAACAAATAATCCTGAAATGTGTATGAACCACAAAAGACCACAAATAACCAAAGCAATTTTGAGAAAGAACAAAGCTGAAAGTAGAATGCTCCCTGATTTCAAATTATATTACAAAACACGGTAATTAAAACATTATGGCACTGGCATAAAAATAGACACGTAGATCAGGAGAACAGAGTAGAGAGCCCAGAAATAAACCCACATGTAAATGAGTCGTAATGAAAGACCCAAGTTTATACACTAGGCAAAGGACGGTCTCTTCAATAAATGATGTTGGGAAAATTGGACAGGTATATGCAAAAGAATAAAACTCAACCATTATTTTATACTATACACAAAAATTAACTCAAAATGGTTTAAAGACTTAACTATAAGACCTGAAACCATAAAACACCTAGAGGAAAATAGGCAGCAAGCTCCTTGACAGAGATATTGGCAGTGCTATCTTGAATCTGACACCAGAGACAAAAACAACAAAAGCAAAAATAAATAATTAGGACTATATCATACTAGAAAGCTTCTGCCCAGCAAAAAAAGCCATCAGCAAAATTAAGACAAGTTACAAAATGGAAGAAAATATTTTCAAATCATATATATGATCAGGGGCTAATACCCCCAAATAAATTAAAAACTCATACAACTCAACAGCTAAAAATAATGACATTATAAAATGGACAGAGGACCTGAATAGATATATTTCCAAAGAAGATACAGATGACATAACAGGTACATATTCATCATCACTAATCATCAGGGAAATGCAAATCAAAACTACAGTGAGAAATCACCTCACACCTATTAGGATGGCAATTCTCAAAAAGATAAGAAATAACAAGTATTGGCAAGGGTGTGGGGAAAAGAGAACCCTTGTATATTGTTGTGGTAAATTGGTACAGCCACTATGAAAAACAGTAGAGGGATTCCTCAAAAAAATAAAAATAGGACTATTGTAAGATCCAGCAGTCCCGCTCTAGGATATTTATCTGAAGAAAATGAAAGGTTAAAAACCCACTAACTCAGACAGGTAATCTGCACCCCCATGTTCATCGAACATTATTTATAATATCCAAGATACAATACCAGCCTTAGAGTCCATCAATGGATGAATGGATTTTTTTAAAAAATTGTGGTTGTATATACAATGGGATGTTTTTCAGCCATAAAAAAATAAAACTAAGAAGTACAAAGCAATGAACTAATTATTATGGGTGCATATTGTAGGAAGTAACTATTTTCTTTTTGAAGGATCTAGGAGGCCTTCACAGAAGAGGTGACCCTAAAGTGGGGTCTTGAATGATAACTAGTATTTCACAGATACAAAAGGAGAGGCGGGCATTCTGGGCAAAGGAAATTGTAGAAGCAAAGGCACAGAAAAAGTACAGGTGATTTTTTAGGAGTGGTGGCACTCCTGTTTGCTCTGAGCAAAGAAAGAATAGGCAAGAAGGTGGATTGGGGAGAATTTATAGCTGGAGAGAAGACTAAAAAGGTATACTGCAATAGGGCTTAGTGTTGGGCCAGGATGGCAGTATCAGCAACTGGATTATATCTTAGGAGAGCAAAGGCAACGACCAAGGCTTTAAAGTGTGGAATATGAATAGAGATCTCAGGTCCATGTGTATTCGGGAAGAGAACTCTAATGTCAATTACAAAAGCTGGTTTAAAGGTGGAGGAGTCTGGAAGTAAAAATATTACTCTTTTGAGTCATTGCCAAAATGTGAGTGAGATGAAGGAACCCCAAGCAAACTGCTACAGACCACGTTGGTCTTCTGGTCTACCAGAAATCCTTCCTTTTAAAGTCTCCTTCACCGTGTAAAAGATATCACTGTGGAAAATAATGATACTTGAATAATTTGTTCCAATGGGCAAGGAAGCTGGTAGGCAAGTGTGCCCTGTCATCTTTTTATAGAGCCTCTGTTCTTTCTGGTGGGACGTTGAATGAGACCAGTTTGGAAGTGCCAGTAGGTAACTGTTTAAAGTCCTTCAACCCGTTTATTCCTTTGCCAAAACAACTGGGACCTGGCTTGCTCTTGTTCTACTCCACGTTTCCAAGAGCACTCAGCTCAGCTCTGTTTGTATGGTTACCACAATATCCTCATGCCTCACAAAGCCAGCTTTACCATGGGTTATACTTCCCTGTCAGTCTACTGGCCTCTACCCCACCAGTTCACTCTCCACTTTACAATTGCTCCGCTGAACACGTAGGCTGTTGTACATGAGTGGGTCAATACAACCACACAGATCTCGCTGCCCTCCAAGATAATCCTAGATCAGACTTGTTCTGCCTTTCATCCACTGTTGGATTGGTTGCCTCCCCAGCATTCATTCTTCCTTTTAACAATTGTTAGTTTCTATTTGGGGACACATTGTTTCTAAAAATCTATCTTTACCCACAGGAATTATCATGTGCATTAACCCAACTCAACCAGCAAAGCCCATGCCTCTGGCCACAGATAATTAGTTCAGAGGTAGGCATATAACAAATCAGTTGAATAAAGAGGATTGCAATAAGAATTCTGAGAAATAAAAAAAAATTCTGAGAAATGCCCAGAATTTTAAATAGTTTAGGTTCTAAATTCTGATAAGTAAATAATTATTAATTGAAGTATGTGTGTGTGTGTGTGTGTGTGTGTGTGTAGCCCTGTCGATTAGTTGCATTAATGCACAATATATTTGTGGAAGTAACCTAGGAAATTTTCAATAAAGACAGAAGCTATTGTGACATTTTCTGTAATGACAAATCATCCTCACAAATGAGAGTGTATATCGGTATATGCGTATGAATCCATGCATGTAAAATAAAGAAGCATGAATTGTACATCTTTGTTTCAGAACGTGATAATCAGAAGCAGAAAGGTACACATGTTGGTCTCAGTTCACATCCTCTATAATCCGAGTCACTCATGTTCTGCTCTGATTTGGCAAGATCTAGCTTTTGGACACGGTCCAATGCAAAGACAAAGGTGAGCAGAGTGAGAATACCAACGTACAGAGTGAGGTTTGCGATGGCAGGCCTACAGACAGCCTTCACAATGACGTATAATAAGCAGACAATCCACTTGTTAGGTAGAGTTATACTTTCCTCCAAAAGGAAAATCTTGATAATTAATTGCAGTATTCATATGAAACATCACCAAAATTGAATTGAGAAAGGACAAGAATCAAAAGCAATATACCCTGTAGTTAATTTATAGCTCTTATAAGAATAATTGGAAGAGGTAGACTAGAAATGTCTCATTCTTAAGTAAATTATGGAATTACTCCAATTTTATTTTTTCTGCAATTTTTTTTCATTTTTTGCTCCCATCCAGCAAAGACTATTGAAAGCTGTAAACTGTCCTATTGTTTGACCAATAATAGGGAAACCAACAAAGATATCTACATTTCTTCTTGTTCCATTTGACCTCAAAAATCCATACCCTGTCTAATTGGGTAAGCCAAAATAGTTGGGCTTACAACAATTGATTGTCATTAATATTTAAGAATCTGTGAATTTACATTCATTGTTTTACATTAATCAACATAGCCTATTTCTGATCATGCTACTCCTTCTATAATTGCTCTGAGTCATGTTCACAACTTCTTCAAATCTTAGCTTCCATGGAAGATGCTGTCTACACTGTGTCATTTGTGAAATGCCAAAAGAATGATCTAATCAATTCACATAAACTGTTATTAATGAAAATATTTTCCCCATAGACTTGCACATTGTCTAAAATCCCTATCATTAATGTCATTTCATAAGGTCTATCATTTGATTCACATTATCTCAATGGGTTTATCTGTTTAATTAACTCATTATTAATTAGCAGAGTGTAAGACAAATAGGACTCAGAGAAATGATGAATAAATTCTGGTGGAGATATAAAAAGGAACTCCAAAGAAGCACATTAGATCCCAGAGTGCAGTTCATAGTCACTCAACAAAATCCTGCCCCATTTAGGGGCTGGTACTCTTGGGCAATGGTGCTAAAGGGCTGAAAAAAACACAGTAGAGTCTGACTTCATGACACTGCTGAATATAATTAGGAGACCACCAAGGGACATTTCAGAGAGATATTAAGGCAACTTTTTTCTTCTAAGCAATTTTATGGAAACCTCTGATCCACTTTCCCAGAACCTCAGCACTCCTTAATCGGTTACAGACTAGTATAAAAATTTTCCGTCTAAGTCAATTGCCTAATAGTGATATTGGTCTTCCTAATAAGTACAAAAAAGTCCTTAGCATTAAAGTATAATTTTCATTAGTGTAATACCTGTATTAGTACAATAAACTGTACTAATGCATCATGTAGGGAGAATAAGATCTCGACTGTACTTCCCCCAAGGAGGAAAGATGGCATTCCATTGATTGTGCCTGGAAAGAATCAAGTGCTTCATGTCCTAAATGGTTTTGAGCTTATATAGTAATTTACAGGAAGCTAATGTTGTGTACTCAGGTTGGGGTTGAGAGCTAATTCTGTAACACTGAAGTGTTTTTTAAGATATCAGTGAGGTTGACTCATTTTAAGATAAACCACAAGTCAAAGCAGCCAGTAGAGCACATGTTTCTTAAAAGGAAATGTATTCCCAGCATTACATTAAAGCTTCTGCTGATGAGACCAATTTAGGAAATTTTTAAAAGGCAGGTACTATTTTCCAGTTCTTTAGCGTATTTTTTGTAGTTTTAAATCCTAAGTACCCACAGAAAAGAACCCATGGGCTGGAGGTCATGGAGTCAGTCAGGGGTTGGAGATGGTTTTGCAGACTGCTCTCATCCTTCTCACTTTTCTCTTTTCATCATTTTCTTTGTTATGGCTGATCAAAAACTGCCACTGACTGAGATCACAGAGGAGCCACCTGCCCCCGCACCGAGAATCCTGATGTCTAGTCATCTCCTTCTTTTATTTAAAGATGTTTTCATCATAAACGGAGAGGGGAAAAGGAGCAAGTAGAAAGAGAAAAAAGGAAGACCACAGTAAACACAGGCTACACAAACAGCATAGACCCACCCAACATAAGCAAAGACAAAGGAAATTCAATATATAGATACCTTTCTTATTTTTCAGTCGTGTAACAAAAAGGGAGTGGGGAGACTTGGGATGTCTCATTTAAAATATTTTCAAATTATGTGTCAAAATCTTCAAGTAAATTAAATTTGACATTTGTTACTTAATGATGATTCTAGCCTGGAAAATACAAAATGGCTTGTATCTTAGTTTCTTTCTTGTAATGAAATAATTCCTTCGGATAATGAATGTCAGCAAGTTCCTTGTTACCCAAAGGTCTCCTAGCCATCTTTGAAGGCCCCTTATTTACATTCTGGAACAGCCCTCCCTTATACTTGACTCCTGACCCTTCTTGCTCCTTGTTTTTGGAACATACATTTGGCACTTATCACAGATTGCCTTTGTAGTTGTCTCCCCAACTATACTGATATCTCTTTACGGACAGAATATCTAGCTTCTGTATCAGCCATAATCCACAGGCCCTTGCACAATCATCACCATTGGAGTAATGAAATAGAGCCAAGTGTTTTCATCAATAACATCAACTCAACCTTGACACAAAGAAACACATGAAGAAGTTAAGCAACTCACCCAAGGTTAAATATTAGTAAACAGCAATAATCTATTCATTTATTCAACTGTTACCTACAAAGTAGTGATTCCAAATCTTTACCACATCATAGCACACACTGGGGAAACTGGGTTACTGGTGCCTGGGAATAACTGGCCCAAGCTGATGGAAATCCATTTCTTAGTATACAAACACCCTTTTGTGGCACACTGTATAGCATGGCAACTGTTTGGGGAGTTCTGTTGTAAATGACCTTTGTGCCAGACTCAATGAGCTTAGAGCTTTTTCACGACAGGGTAAGGATTGAGAAATGGTGAGTAAAATAAACACACAAAGACTTCTATCCCAAGGCCAGGAAGGCATCAATGGCCAGATGAGTAGAACAGAGAAGGCTTACTTAGTGCAGAAGGTGAGATTACATTTGTAGAAGATCTCAGGAGCACTGAGTACCTACTGTACACTTCCTTATTAGCCACTGAGGTATAGTCCCAGCCCTCAACCTGCAGACTAGTGAGTAAATCACACCTATCAAGACATTATTATGAAAGAGAAGCAGTTCCAATCATTGAGGTAGCCACAGGGTCCTGTGAAAGCACAACTGAATCAAGCATTAAAAGAGAAGTGGAATTTTATTAAGTAGAAATCTGGGGTAAGAGACTCCTGGGTGACTCAGTGGTTGAGTGTCTGTCTGCCTTTGGCTCAGGTCATGATCCTAGAGTCCTAGGATTAAGTCCCACATCAGGCTCCCCACAGGGACCTTGCTTTTCCCTCTGCTTATGTCTCTGCCTCTCTTGCTGTATCTCTCATGAATAAATAAATAAATAATCTTAAAAAAAAATCTGGGGTAACGGAAAGTAGGTTGATCTGCATGAAAGGCCAGCAGAAATAAATGCAATGATGAATCATCATAGTTAGATAATGACTAGAGAAATATAAAGAGAAAGGCTGGTGGGAAACAAAAATCAGAGATAAGTGTGGTCCCCAGCATAGAGGGGAGTTGAGTGTCAAGCATATCTGTAGGCATCCAGTGCTTTGCTGTTCAGTAAAAACCATAAGAAATGAAGGAAGGAAGATGGCCCTTAAGTAGGGCAGGGAATAGGGTTCCAGACTTAACAAATAAAATTATAGAAAGCCCCATTAAATTTGAGTTACAGATCAACAACAGATTATTTTTTAAATCTCTTGCAAGATCGGGGGTATACTTAGGATAAAAAGTCACTTGTCATTTATCTAAAATGCAAGCTTCACAGGGTGACCTGTCTTTTACCAGCAGTTCTGGCCTCTGGCGATTCACAGGCCAACAGAAAGCAAGCCTTCACTCTGATAGTGCTTCTTAGAGTGTCTGTGTTTCTCCTGCGCTAGAATCCCTTGGAGTGCTCAGACATTTTGAGCAGCACTGCAGATCTTCTGGATCATTACCATCATTATCCTCAAAGCAAACACAGGCAACCTGCATTTCTAAGTTTCTCAGATGGTTTTTCAATTTACAAAAGTTCAAGAACCACAATAAAACAACTTTTTCTCGAATGTAGGACACCAAGAAGCAGGTGGGAGTGATACTGTGAAGATGGTGGAGTGGCTGCACCCAAGTTGAATTAGCCCTGCATCCTGAGTAGTTTAGAAGGTCTTCATCCAGAACCAAGGAATTGAGATTCACGATCCTAACTTGAAAAGAACACCAAATAATTGCAGCATTTGCTGCAGACACTGAGGACAGGTGGCCCCAAGAAATTATGAATACAATTTTTTGATTCTTACTCATAGCGAGAACCCCAGTGAGGCTAAATAGTATGGGTGTGTAACAGAATAGTTCAACAACATAACTCTGTCAGTTCTTGACAGTTCAGGGGTTATAAATGCAGCAACAGAAATGAGAATCTAGGGATTAATGGAAATTACCTTAATGAATCTAATAGGAGGCAAGACTGGCAGGAAGTCAAAGAGATAAAGCACTCAACAAGTGCAGGCTGGAAAGGTAGGCTATCATAACCAGGAAAGTGACAATGGACACGGAAAACACAGAGAAGCTAAACTAAAATTGGCCAACAGAGTGGATTTTAAAAAGTGGCTTCTCTAGGAGAATGCGAGTTGGAGCAAGTCAAAGAGGTGAAGAGATCAATGGCATGGTTAAGTGCTGACTAAAACCAGGTGTTTATAGAAGTTTCTGAAAACAAAGTGTGAAATCAAAGTGTCAAAAGGGTCACCAAGATAGATGATGAAGTTACCCTGGCTGGTTGTTGGAAGTGGGATAGAAGAGATTGAGACTGTGGGATGTTTTTAAGTGCTTATTCACATATGGGAAGTAAATCATAGATTCTAATGAATAAATGATTTGGTTCTCCCTTTTGCCTGAAAATATTCTCCAAATGTCTCTGAGGGTTATGACAGCTCAGTCTGCATAGCAACAACCAAAATTTACCCTTCTATTTACAGCTTCCTCATCCTGTTATGATGCAAATATGTTTGTTTCCTATTGAGGAAAAGCAGCATTTTCTTTCCAATGACAAAGAGTCTTAGTTTATGGCAATCTGTGAAATGCATTAGGTGAAATGAGATTTTTTTTGCTTTTTCTCGCCTTTTATGAAAAAATTCAATAGCTTCACATTATATGTGAACATTTTCTCCCAACTTTCCTATTTAGAAGCTATTATAAAATAGTCAAATGGGGAGTAAATGTTCTCTTTATTTTACAAACCACTTACAGGAAGGCAAAAATGTAAAGATAACAGATTTGAAAAAGCGTAAGAAGAAATTCAGGAGATGTCAAGAACAGAGGCAGCATTGGTAATGAAGACTCTCATCAAGATTTATACTTCAGCACTTAATTCCACTTGAAATGTGGTTTCTGCATTCACCAGTCCTTAGAAGATCATTATCTGGAGGGGTCACCTTAGTTCTTGAATCTGTTGTCATTAGCACAGAAAAATATTGTCAGCATTAGGCCCCCTGATGGAAAGACTGATTAAAGAATGCAAGTTTTGTAGAGAGAGCGTTTTGGGGTATCACTGGAGAGAGAGAGCTCATGATAAATTCCAGCCTGAGATGGAGTGGCACACTAAAGAAACTGATCCTGTCAAAGGTATAATGCGTATTTTACAACCTCTGGTTCTTGGTTGCTCTATTCCAAGGCCACCCTGCCTGATGACATTTTATCAAAAGTAAGTTCATCTATTACATGATTATGTGCAATTCAAAGGATACACAAATATCCACCCCTTTATTTGCACAAGAATTATATATAATTGTAGTCCTAAATGCCCAACAATACGGAATTGCTACAGTATCGTACATTCACTCAGCACAATACAATGAGCTAATAAAAATATCACATTCCTGAAGAATATTTAATAACATGAAAATATTCACAGTATATTAAGTAAAAAGAGGTTTAGAAACCAGAAAAATTGGTTTGATTCTGACTGATAAATAAAATATATATGTGTGTCTATAGAAGACAAAGTGGACTGTAAAAAACAATTTATAAAAACATTAGTGGTTCTCTCAGCTTGTGCAGTTAGAGATGGATTTTATTATAATTTTTGTATTTCTCATTGTTTTCCAAATGTTCTTGAGTAAATGTTTATTAATGATCCTCAATGAGCAATCCAATATGGTAAAATATTTAATCAGAGTTTTAAAAAACACTTGCTAAGCTCAAGTCTAAAGCTCAAATAAGAGTCTAGAAGCTGACAGGCAAGAGTGTAGCTGTTGAAGCCACAGCACAGATGAGATTGATTGCCTAGGGAACACACATTTCTAAAAATCCACTATTAAATTAAGGCATCCAATTATCCCGGGTAAATCCCCATTAAAAATTGAATAAGGACGGCAAAGAAATGAATAATACAGTAAATGTACAACAATTAGATATATATCAAACTCTGTACACCCCTAATAGAAATTACATCTCCCTGAAAGACACTAATTTACTAAAAAGGGCATCGGGCTTTGGCGTCACACACACCCAATCCCAAGTCCTAGCTCTACCACATACTATAGATGTGATGGGCAACTCACTTAGCTTTAAATCTATTTCCACTGAACAAAAGTATAGATAATAATTCTTACCTCACTGGGTTGTTATGGGGATTAAATGAGATAAATATTGAAAGCATTTTCATATGATAGGTACTTAAAAATTATTAGCTGTCTCCTCCCCCACTGTTCCAATTGTGAAGCATCTACAGATAATACATAAACATTGACACTGTACTATGCCAAGAAAAGAAAAATAAATAGGTTTAAAACATATAAATGGTATGTATTATTGTCTCAAGATGCAACACTATAAATACTTAACATGTCATAAAATGCAAAGCTCATAAAGACACACTATCCACAACAGCAATTATTCAAAGAAAACAGATCACTTTTATAGAATATTTAGAAATTAATATAGATGAAAATACTACCAATCTGATCATACAAGATATAGGCAGAAGATATTTTTAAAACATCTTTCTACATAGTATGGTATGAGTCTAATAATTTTTGAAAGAAAGAAGCTCTTCCTACCTATATTACCTGTGGGCTTTTATACATCAATATGTGTATATTTGGTTGGCCAGAGTGACAGTCTTTAAAATTAAGAAATTTGGGATCACAAAATTCTTCAGCCATCTATAGTGTGTGGGTACCATTGTTTCTGGAAATACAGGTGTTTATATGAGGACAAAGTGATTTAAGCAGTAGAAAAATAATAGTTGGATAACAAATTTAAAAGCTGATTTTGCTAGTAACCCAATAATACAAAATTTAAAATTCCTGGCCAATCTAAGAATGAAAAGAAACGAACCAAAATAAAATAAGAATGGAAGATAAAATAAGATTTCTTAAAGTATTATAATATGCTAGTCATATATAATTTTAATTACTCATGCAAATGGTTGATATTATATAAAATATTGTAAGATATGGGTTGTCACAGGTTGAAATATCTACTATATAGGAGAAATTATGAAACATTTATTAAAAACCACTTTCTCCAAAACACACTAATAGTGTTAGATTTACTAATTATTATTTCAAACAACACAATAAGTTATTTCCATGTTAGATAGCTTATTTCAGAACAGAGAGAAATAGTGGGAAGCCACTTAATTTATTCAATGAGGAAAATATGATATAAACCTTAAGCTTGATAAAGAGATCAAACTGAGCTAATCTAGGTAATTTTTATTAAAATTGATAGAGTTATCAAACAGAAATATAGGTACAAACATTTAAAGTTTAAAAAGTGAAAGGCAATTTGTTCAAATCTACATGGTTACAATAATTAACTTTGAAAATGAGTATTTTTAGAAGTTAGAATTGGTAACTCTGGTGCAGTGGGGGAATTTTTGCAAATTATTTTGAGTCTTTACCTTTCCCTTTTTAAATGTTGGGAGGTTTTAGTTTTGTTTCTTGTTTTTTGAAGTCAAAATGTATTTTATTCTTGTCAATTCTTAAAAACCATTTTTGTTCTGTGCTGTTTATAATAATTAAAATAATTATTTCTAACGATACCAAATGTCCAATTACCAGGGAATGAATAAATAAATGATGGTACAATGGAATACAAGATCTATGAGTGGATTGCATATAGTCATTTGTAATAATCTAGGAGAAATTTACCCATTGCTATGGGAAGATATTCATGAAAAAAGACCACATGGAACCAATGATATTCATTACACCTTTGTAAAAATTATTTAGTGTTATTGTATATATGTTGGAAGGAAAGAGATCTGGGAAAATCCGCAATACTGAAAATATTAATAGTGATAGGCTCTTTATAGTGGGATGTATGACGGATATTCCTTTTGTCCTCTTTTTGATTATTTCTTGTTTCTGCGTTAAGAAGAAAGATTCAAATCTATGAAAAGAAAACATTTAAAATGTTATATTATTCCAAGTTTTAAGATTTTTCCCCAAGATTTTATTATTTATTCATTAGAAAGAGAGACAGCACAAGCAGGGGGGCAGCAACAGAAGTGAGAAGCAGACACCCTACCATGGATGGGAGCCAAATGTGGGGCTCCATCCCAGGACCCTGGGATCATGACCTGAGCCAGAGGCAGATGCTCAACAGACTGAGCCACCCAGACACCCCCAAGGTTTAAGATTTTTGAAGCATTTTTATTCAGTTAATGTTAATGAATTCTGCATCTTCCCATTTAGAAGTGTTCCCACTAATTTGGCAGCAATTTCTTTCTAAAATAATTCTTAACTGAAAACATACCAAATATTTTATTACTTCATGCCAAACCACTGTCATTAATAAAATAAATACTTTTGTTATTACTAACATTTTGGAATCTCAGGTCAGCATCTTAAGATTGTCTGGTTTGCTCACTTGTTACTAGTCAAGATATTTATTTTTGAACAGATTAGACTTTGTTATTAAGATAAAAGCAACAATATGAATTGAAACTTATTTTGAATATTTTAAACGGACAACTTTCTTTCCAAGAATTTTCAAAATAATTTTGTAGCATTTAAGACAATGATTATTTAGTTCATTCTCATCCATTTTTATTTGCTCTTTTGGTTGCCTCTCAATACTTATTAAGAAATAAATATATTTATTTAAAATATATATATTTAAAATATATTTATTTAAAAATAAAATAATTTATTAAAAATAAATATATTTTTTAAATGTTAATGAGAATAGACTTTTTTCTTAATAAATAAAATCTATTATATTTTATTTTTTTAAGATTTTATTTATTTATTCATGAGCAACACAGAGAGAGAGACAGAGAGAGGGGCAGAGACACAGGCAGAGGGAGAAGCAGGCTCCATGCAGGGAGCTCGACGTGGGACTGGATCCCCAGTCTCCAGGATCACGCCCCAGGCTGCAGGCGGCGCCAAACCGCTGCGCCTCCGGGGCTGCCCTAAAATCGATTTAATTTAATTTAATTAATTAATTTATTTATTATGATAGTCACAGAGAGAGAGAGAGAGAGAGAGGCAGAGACACAGGCAGAGGGAGAAGCAGGCTCCATGCACCTGGAGCCCGATGTGGGATTCGATCCTAGGTCTCCAGGATCGCGCCCTGGGCCAAAGGCAGGCGCCAAACAGCTGCACCACCCAGGGATCCCCTAAAATCATTTAAAACCAAAAGTTTAGCACTGAAAACTCTAAAGGCATTTTCACTAAATTCAAAAGTAACTACTACAAGAGTACCTGCTTTTCATAATGCCATATATCATAAAAAATCAGAATTCTTCATTTTGGGAAAGAAGAAACAGTTTTGGACTCATTTGCAGATGGCATTAATGTATACCAATAGGAGCTATAAGAAGTTGTTAAAAAAAAATACTAGATTAAAATGTGACTCCTGGTTGGTCCTTGTGCATTGCTATAATACGGTTACAATAGAGCTGTGTTCCAGATAAGTATACAAAAGTCAATATATTCTTTAATTTCTACATACTTGGCAATTCATATTGGCACCCAAAAGATCTAAACTCATGGTAATAGAACACATTTTAAAAATATTTTAAGAATAACTTAGATATACAAGTGCCATCATAAAGAAATTCATTATATATTTACCATATATAATTTCTGTTGAATGAGGAAATAGTAGTATTTGATGACTGTTCTTAAAGCAAATTATAAAGGTAATTAAGCTTTACTCAAAATTCCAGAAGGATTCTTATTAAAACAAAGGAGAACAGTCCTAAAATTCATAAGGAAGAACACACAGAAAATATTTAAGAAATTCTTAATGTAAAAATAAATACAAAAAGAAATTAGCCCATATCTGAAATATGTTTCTCAAGACTACAATAGTTAAAAGTATGATTTTTGGGGGAGGGGGACACCTGGGTGGCTCAGCGGTTGGGTGTCTGCCTTGGGCTCAGGGCATGAACCTCAATCAGGGTATCAAGTCCCACATGGGGTGCCCTGCAGGGAGCCTGCTTCTTCTTCTGCCTGTACCTCTGCCTCTCTCTCTGTGTCTCTCATGAATAAGTAAATAAAATCTTTTTTAAAAAGTATGATTTTTAAAAAGTAAGAATACACAGCAATTTTTATTTGTAGCTAGTTTTTTCTGTCATTTACTCAGTGATTGATTGTACCAGTTTTTATCCCAAAGAGTATAGCTTTAAATGGTATCTCTAGTTTTGGTATCTTCTCTATATTTATTAATAACATTTATCAATTAGTGCTTATTCTACTTATAAATGCTCTACTACATGGGTGCCTTGGTGGCTCAGTAGGTTAAGCATCTCCCTTTGGCTTAGGTCATGATCCCAGAGTCCTGGGATCAAGCCCCACATGAGGCTCCCTGTCCAGGGAGACTGCTTCTCACTCTCCCTCTGCCACTGCCCCTGCTTGTGCTTGCTCTGTCTCTGTCAAATAAATAAACAAAATCTTTCAAATCAAATAAATAAATACCTTACTACAGTGACCTGTTTATTGTTTGAAAATCATGAGAAAGTTTTGAACACTCCATCACACTGTTTGGGAATGTTTCCTAATGGACAAAAATAATTCTAAATATTTCCAAATATCCAAGGCTAATATCTTTCTAAGCTGTAAAGCCATAGATGATACCACAAAGTAAAAATATACTGAAAAATATAAAAATATTGAAGGCATTTGCTTGTAAAACATTTATAAAAAGCCATTGGAAACAAAAAACAAATGGATGGCTAGTCCAAAATATAATGTTCAGATGTTATCCATCACTGGTCCTCCTATTTACACTTTTAATTTTGGTTGCTTATGCAAAAGAAAGCAGGAGGGGAGAGCAGGAGGGAAAGGGAGGGAGGGGCAAATGGAAAGTTAACAAAGAAGTCCTGATGCCACAGTCCCAGGTAAAGCAAAGGAACCAAATGATAGTCTATAATAAAGCCAAAAAACCTGAAGATGTATAAATCATTAAATATTGCATGAAAGAGGAAATAAGATAGTGTAGGAGAAATTAGAGGCAGGAATGGAGACTATTACTTTATCTAGAAAATTTGACACTCAAGTTTTCTAGGAGCTCAATACAAATCTTAACCCCACTTGAAACTGAAGAGGTTGAAATAATCAGGTTAGAACCACAATCACTTCGCACTTCACTACTGGATTCATTAATTAAGCTTAATTTTCATACATACCCTAAATACCCAAATTCTTACTTCAGTTATCAATTTATTTGTCAATTCAAAAATATATAAAGTCATCAAAATAGAGAGTTAGGCATCTAAATATATAGATCATCTAGTCAATCTTTTAAATATCACAGATTAAAGAATGCCTGGGTGGCTCAGTCAATTAATGGTCCAACTCTTGGTTTTGACTCAGATCATGATCTCAAGGTCATGACATGGAGCTCTCTGCTCAGCAGGGAGTCTGCTCACCCTTTCCCTCTGCCCCTCCCCCTGCTCTCACATGTATGCTCTTTCTCTCAAATAAAATAAAATCTTTAAAAAAATTTTCTCCTTTAAAATAAATAAATATTTCAGATTAGAATGCTAAGCCTCTATCATTATTAAAACAAAAGACAGTATTTCAATTATATCAAGGTTTAATGTCTTTATTTGCAATCTTGTGAGTGATATTTTGAATTCTTTTTCAAAAAGATCTGTGAAAATTACCTGGAGGTGATATGTATTTGAACGAGTTTCAGATTGTTCTTAATAGTATTCTAACAAAGTGTCAAGTAGCCCTGAGGTAGTAAAGTAGTTGGAAAAGTAAAAAACATCTATCCCCCCAAAGCTAAGTCACCTTTCTCTTTTCCCTCTCTAGTTAATTTAGCTTATCCCAAACCAAATATTTCACCCAAGTTATGATTTGGTACTGCTTTCTTGATCCATATAGGAAAACCACCTATGGCCTCTGACATTTTCTATTGTGTTTCTATTTTTTTTACAATAAAAAATTGATTCCTGCTCTTACCATTATTAGTACCTTCCTTCTACTTATTCTGGTTTTATGTGATCTTTTTTTGTAGACTCTTTAGGTGGAAGTCTATATAACTGACTTGTAGATTCCCTTCTTTCCTAAAGAAGGAAAAGTTTAAAATTTCCTTAACACTATGAAGTTCACACTAAACATTGCTTTAGCAGCATACTACAGATTGGAATGTTTTGCAGTTTCGTTTTTACTTAGTCAAAATATTTTCTGAACTCTCCTGTAATTTCTTCTCTGACCCATGGGTTACTTAGAACCATGCTGTTCAATTCACAAATAGGTAGGGTTTCGCAGATAGATGTGTTACTGATTTCTGGTTTAATTCCATTGTGGTCACAAAGCCTATCTTTCTTATTTCAATATTTTTAAATGTGTTTAGATTAGTTTTATAGCCCCACACTGGTTTATCTGTGAAGGTTTCGTGTACACATTCACTGTGGTTGTTGGAAGTGTTTTATAGACATTGACAAAGTCAAGTCCTTAATAATGTTGTTCCAGGCTGCTACGTCCTTACTGATACTCTTTTTTTTCTATCAATTACTGAGAGATGAGTGTAGAAACTGTAACTGTAAATGCAACAGTGTCTCCTTAACAACTGTCAGTTTTTGCTCAGGCATTTTGGAGCTCTGTTTTAAGTACATATCCATTATGTATTATTAATATTGACACGTATGTATACATATCATATGTATATGTGACATATATAAGTTATTAGGTTTTATTGATGAATTGACCCTTTTTTCACCTTGAAATACACTTTTAGTTTTTGTAATATTCTTTGTTCTAAAATGTTTTATCTGATGTTATAGCTTTCTAGTTTTCTTAGAAAAAGTTGGTCATGATACAACCTATGCCACCTCTTACTCTTAGCCTACTGTTTCTTTATATTTATATACAGTTGGGTCTTGATTTTTCTATCCATCCTGACAATCTCTTTCTTTTCATTAAAATTTAATTTAATATAACTGCTAATACATATGGGTTTAAGTCTATCTTCTTGCTATTTGTCACTTGTTTGTCACATTTGTTCTTTGTTCTCTTCCTGTCTTCTTTTGGATTACCTGTATTATATTTTCTCTCTATTATTAGCTTATTATCTATATCTTATTTTATTTATTTATTTATTTTGTACTGGCTCTAGGATTTACAACATATATCTTCAACATATTTCAGTCTGTCTTCAAAAGACATGATGTTTAACATAAAACATAAGAATCTTAAAACAATGTACTTCCATTGATTCCCCCATTTTCTTTGTATTTTTTGGTCATACATTTTGCTTCTAAATATTTTTATAATTCTCATAATTCATTGTTATTTTTAGTTTAAATGATCATGACATTTTTTCAAAAAACTAAAAACAGAAAAAAATATTTTATGTTCACCCACAAAATTATAATTTCTGATGTCTTTGATTCTTTGATGTAGATGTTTATATTCATCTGATAACTTCAGCCTGATGGTTTTCATTTAATATTTCTTATAGTTCAGGTCAGATGCTGATGAATTTGCTCACTTTTGTTTACTTACAGAAAAGTCTTTATCTTGCCTGCATATTTGGAAGCAAATGTTAATGGCATATAAAATTCTACATTGGCAAGTTGATTTTTGTCAGGATAGTATTTTAAAGATGTGTGAATGTTTTCTGGCTTGCATAGTATCTGACAAGAAGTCTGCTGCCATGCTTTATAATGGTTTTTCTTCTGGGCTGCTTTAAGTCCTTGTCTTTATCACTTGTGTGCAATAATTAGTTATGATGTGCTTGGCATGAGAATTTGGAAGTAATTTACTATTATATGTTCAAATTTTCTCTTTGAATGCTTTCATCCTTTTAGCATTTAAATAGTACCCGTGTTAGACCAATTGATGTTGTCTCATAGTTCACTAAGGATCTGGCCGTTTTATTAAGCTTTACTTTTCTTCCATGCTGCCTTTTCAATCTATTTCTATGCCTCCAAGTGCAGTTAATTTTGTTTGGAGTGTCTAATCTGCTATAAACTTCACCTAGCATATTTTTCATTTCAGATATATTTTTATCTCTAGTCTTATATGTTTCCTTAAACGTCTTTTATTTCTCACCTCGTTATGTTCATGTTTTCCTTTAAATCTCTACTCACACAGAGAATATAATAGGCCTTTTAAAGTCCTTTATTGGGGGGTCCAGTTTGAACATCAATGTCATTTTGGGGCTATTCTCTGCTGATATTCCTCTCAGTCAGAGACTGTAATTCTTTTCTGTCATGTCTGCTAATTTATGATTGGATGCTGAGTATTATTACATAGTTGAAGTCTAGATTTTGTTGTCCTTTTTTGAAAGGGTGTTAGGCTTTTTTCTGGCAGGCTTTCTTATTTGTAATAAGTTTGATTCTCATAAAGATACATTTTAAGCTTTGTTAAGGTAGGTCCAGAGTAGCCTTTCCTCTAATCATTGTTTAACCCCACTTTTAAGGTGAGAACATCTGGGGATCTTTGCTGAATTTCCTAGATGATCAGAAAGAATACTTCACTCGGGCTGTTCAAAGCTTGGCCATCTATCTATGTTCTGTAAGCTTTGAGAATTATTCAGTTTACAGCTCTTTGGTATTTCTTCACCTAGTTTCATGTAGTTTTACTCCACAGGCAATTTGGAATTAAGCAAAGACTTGAGGAAACACTCATGTAATTTTTCAGAGGTTATTTTTCTTTATAGTATCCACCCATTTGGAACTCTGCCCTACAACTTGCAACCTCTTCAGCTTCTCTAGACTACCATCTCTCTCTCTTTTCTACTTGGAATCCCTCTCCCTATTCCATGAACAGGAATGTGTCTCCAAGAAAAGTTAGAGCAATTCTAAAACCTATTTCACTTGTTCCTTACTCTCAAAGATCACAGTTCTATGCTGTCTCTTGTCCAATGTACAAAAATTGTTGTTACATACACTTTATCCAGTTTTCTAGTTATTCATAGTAGCAGGCAAAATCTGATCCATGTTGCTCTAATTTTAGAATATGAAAATATTATGGTGAGAAACCTTTGGAGAAGTGTGTAAAAAGCATTTGGCCCATTCACCAAAAACAAGGTGAAGGGACGCCTGGGTGGCTCATTGGTTGAGCATCTGCCTTTGGCTCAGGGCATGATCTCAGAATCCTGCATTGGGCTCCCTGTGAGAAGCCTGTCTCTCTCTCTGTATCTCTCATGAATAAATAATTAACCCACCCCCCACCAGAAAAAACAAGGTGAAAATTCTTTTTTTTTTTTTAAGATTTTATTTATTTATTCATGATAGACATAGAGAGAGAGAGGCAGAGACACAGGCAGAGGGAGAAGCAGGCTCCATGCAGGGAGCCCAACATGGTACTCAACCCCGGGTCTCCAGGATCGCACCCCCGGCCAAAGGCAGGCACTAAACCGCTGAGCCACCCAGGGATCCCCAAGGTGAAAATTCTAATTAGACAATTGACTTCGTATTCACTAGATATATCAATATTTTATTTATCAATATTATTACTATTATCATTATGTTTATGTTTTGTATGTGCATTTTAAAATTAATAGGAATATGTTAAATAATAAATATTTGAAGTATATTTATGCCCACTTTGTAGAAGTTGGACTGTAATTTTGCATTTAATATCATTATAAGAATTCTAGGGATCCCTGGGTGGTGCAGCGGTTTGGCGCCTGCCTTTGGCCCAGGGCGCGATCCTGGAGAGCCGGGATCGAGTCCCATATCGGGCTCCCGGTGCATGGAGCCTGCTTCTCCCTCCGCCTGTGTCTCTGCCTCTCTCTCTCTGTGACTATCATAAATAAATAAATAAATAAATAAATAAATAAATAAATAAATAAAAAAGAAAAATTAAAAAAAAAAAAAAAAAGAATTCTAGCAATTAGGGATCCCTGGGTGGCACAGCTGTGTGGCGCCTGCCTTTGGCCCGGGGCGGGATCCTGGAGACCCGTGATCGACTCTCACGTCGGGCTCCCGGTGCATGGAGCCTGCTTCTCCCTCTGCCGATGTCTCTGCCTCTCTCTCTCTATCTGTGTGTGACTATCATAAATAAATAAAAATTTTTAAAAAAAGAATTCTAGCAATTACATTGTAATTAAGTGGATTTCATATTTCATTTCCTTTGTACACTGATATTTTGTGACACACTGAAATGTTTCTCTGCTAAAATCTAATGTTCGTAACCTATTTCCATTTAAAAACATACATGATAATATGTGTGTGAATGTATTTAATGGGTTCTTGATAATAGTTTCCCCATATGTTTTTCCTACTCTTTGTTGTATACTAATTTGTGCATTCTAAGCAGATCAATGAGTGACAGCATATAAAAGGAAAAATAGAAAAATTATTCTTAAAAATATTAGTGATACAGTATTATTTTGAAAGACTATTATAGAAATATTATAGTAACAATTTATGTTAATAAATTTGCTCTTGGGGATCCCTGAGTGGCTCCGTGGTTTAGTGCCTGCCTTTGGCCCAGGGCGTGATCCTGAAGTCAAGGGATTGAGTCCTGCGTTGGGCTCCCGGAATGGAGCCTGCTTCTCCCTCCTCCTGTGTGTCTCTGCCTCTCTCTCTCTCTATGTCTATCATGAATAAATAAATAGATAAATAAATAAATAAATAAATAAATAAATAAATAAATAAATCTTTAAAAAAATAAATAAATTTGTTCTTGGTTCACATAATAGTATTACACATCTTTATTATAACATGATTTCCACAGAATTTGTCACACAGACATACACACACACACACACACATACACAAAATTTAAGTATCACTGATAAATTTGGTATTAATTCTCTACATCAGTGATAGAGCTTCTGATTTAGTAGCATTCTAATGAGAAAAATGTGATCTTTTATAACAAGTTAATGACAGTTTTGTAGAAGTATATGATGCTGAAAGCTAGGAAATGCGATTATATTTTAATGGCTTACCTTTCTTTTTTATTTAACAGAAGGTGAAAATTTATTAAATTTAGGAAGAAAACAACTTGACATTTTTAATGCTCTTCATAATACAAATTTGACTTTCTATTGAAATATTTCAAGTATGAGAAGTCAAAGGTAATGAAATATCACTGCTAAAAAAAATGTATGTTTGCTTTTGCTGAAATCAAAAGGTGAAGATAAAATATGAATAACAGACACAAAAGTGAATAGTCACACTGTCTTATCCCTTCCTACCTAAGACTTTAAGCTTACAAAAGGAAGGGCATTCACCGGGGTAAGCTTGGTTGTTTTGAGAACAAGGTTGACTTTAGAAAAGGAAAAAAAAGAAGGGAAGGTTTCTATTTTCAGAATGGCATGGTAGGAAAAACTAGGAGATTCTAAAAGAGACTATGGGATAGCTTAACAGGAATGGTATAAAACTATTAATAATTAATTATTTTGGGCATGTTATCCATTTGGCACCTTTTATTTGCTCGTGTTTCAGGAGTATAAATTTCTCACTCCGAGATAAAAGTATACTTCTTGTGGAAAAGTAGTGTGCCATATTCTGTTTTGTACTCAGAGTTGGACATACAGTAGGACTTCAAAGACTAGTTTAACTCATTTTCTCAGCCTGCTGCTCTTTTGTTAAAGTTATTTACTCTTGAATTTTGATCTCGTAGAGACTCTGCCTTCTGCACATCTATCACCTATGGGAAAAATGATCAAGAGAACTTGAACAGGCCTTATGACTCAGACCATTAAGGGAAAAGCTTAGTGAAAAGGTTGGAACTTTGTGCTCTAGCAGAAATATGTTTGTTTCTTTTCACCTTTCGTCGACTGCATATGGGAGAAGTAATGGCAACAAGGAGATTGCTTGCCCTGACAACAGTGAATCAGGACTCACCCAATTGTTGTACAGAGCAGGAGTTGTACCTTCATAATCTAGCCTTTTGAATGACCCTTAAGAGCAAGGACAGAGCTGACTACATTTTCTGAGAAGATTAAAAATGAAATCTATTATCGGTAAGAGCAGTCAATACCACATAGATCCCCTGCTTCATCAAATGGTTAATAGTTAAGATTTATTACAGATAGTACTAAAACCACCTGCTTCTCCACCTTCTACCATTTTACTACCAATAATAATAGCATTACATTTGGAAGTGGAAATTTTTAGAGCTTCCTTTTATTAAGAATAAACAGTTTCTACACAGCAAATTTTTAAAACCTAACTCTTAAAACAATTTCCTTCTCAAATCCTTCCTGAATAATCTCAGCCTACCTTGAAAACGCTTTTTTCCACTGTTTCTTCTGTATTCCTTGGGATCTGTTATTATCAACTGACACTTTTTAATACGATGCCTCCAATCCATTTAAGTACCTTTCATATGAGTATACTGATTATTCATTTTATTCATATAAAAATTATTTGTTGAGACCCTCTTGTGTGCCAGGCACTCTTCAAGGTGCTGGAGACAGTGCATCAATCAACAACAAACAAGATGCCTTGGAGTTTTCTCTAAGGCTTCTCATGGAGTTTTATGAGCAAATGACAAAGCAAATAAACAAAATAGATAATTTATATTTTAATAAGTAATATGGAAATAATAAAAGATAATATTTTAGAGAGCAATGAGGAAGCCACTTTAGACTGAATAAGCAGATAATTAATCTTCTAACAGAGATCTGAGATAAAGAAATTTTACATAAGGGAATCCCTGGGTGGCTCAGCGGTTTGGCACCTGCCTTTGGTCCAGGGCGCAATCCTGGAGACCCGGGATCGGGTCCCACATCAAGCTCCTGGCGTGGAGCCTGCTTCTCCCTCCTCGTGTGTCTCTGCCTCATTCTCTCTCTCCCTCTCTCTATCATAATAAGTAAATAAATAATTTTTTTAAAAAAAGAAATTAGACGTAAGAAGATTTTAGGAGAAAATGCGAGCATAGATGCTCCAAATTGGGAATGGATGTGGCCAAATCCAGGAACAGAGCCCTGTCATGGAGAGTGGCAAGGTCTAACCAGCTCTTGTAAGAATTAAAGGCAGTAATAAAGAGTTTAGATTTCTTTTCCTAAATTCAGTGAGAACTGGGGGAGTGACACCACCTGATATACACTTTCAAAAGATCACTTTGGCTTCTTAATAGACCTCAGATTGTATAAAAACGAAAACGAAAGCCAGGAAATATAAGGAAGTTATTGGATGAAGTTGGTAGGTCTTTGTGGAGCTTTGGACTGAAGTAGTAACAATAAAGATAGAAAAAGGGGACAGATATATGACACATGCTACAGGTAGAGATGAAGTGCTAGATAATGTGTTAAATGAGAGGTGTGTGAGTGAAAAAGCAAGAGTATGGGGTGACTCCCCAGGTTTTGACTTGAGCAAATAAGTGGATGAGTACACCAACTAATTAGATACAGGAAACTTGAGATAGAAAGGTTTGGGTAGGGAATGGTGAGTCAGTAGTTAGATACATGGAAATTAAAGACATCCATATAGATATCTATTGAATTCTGAAGGTGTAAGGCATGTATTTTTACTTTTCTTTGTAGTAATTATGTTAGAAGAAGTACATGGTAAAATCTAAAGGAAAATCTGGTAACGGTCTTCAAAATTTTGTCACTAATGCCTTTGAAATTAAATACCTTTTTCTCTAAGAGTGCAAATAGAGGGAAAAAAATCTTTAGTCACAAAACAGTGGGTGTGCCTTTTTATGTTTAGATTCCAAATATCTTACAATTCTTAGGACATAAATTTTCACTACTTATTCATTGAGTAAGTAATCCAGAGATAACCCCACAACCCTTCTACCTCATCCCTATGGCCTGCTTCTTTCAGCTTTCCTAAACAGGAGACCAGGGCACTTTCTTAGATCTTGAAGAGAAAGCCTTGTGAGTGATCTCACATTGTGTCACCGCTCAACCAGCTTGCCCAAATTAAGCTTGTGAGCCCTGACTCCTTCTACCTTCAGAGAACATTTTAGAATGGGGCAACCCACTTGACTTTAGGAATTGGGCACCCTGACTTGTACAGGGGTTTCCCTGAGCCATCACATAACCACCAATAGACCAAGAGTCACCCAGAGAACTCTGGATTAGTAAGAAGCAAGCTCTTTGAACCAATAATTAAGAAAGTTCTTCACAGAGCACCTACCTGGATGGCCTAGTTGGCTAAGCATCTGACTCTTGGTTTCAGCTCAGATCATGATCTCAGGGTCATGAAATCAAGCCCTGCATCAAGCTCCATGCTCAGTGTAGAGTCTGCTTGGGATTCTCCTTCTCTCTGGCCCTCCCATTTGTGCTCTCTCTCTCCGTAAAATAAGTAAATAAGTAAAATAAGTAAATAAATCTTTAAAAAAAGAAAAAGATGTTTTTCATAAACATGCAAAAAAATATTTTGCATTTGTAAATATAATCTAAAATTACCTAATATTTTATCTTTACCCAAATATCATACACAGTCCAGCGATGAAGAAAAAAAATCTTTTAAAATTGTGTCTTCCTAATCTCTGTGGAAGATGTCAAATTTGCCATGTATTTCTAAGCTCCATAAAGCTTTTTGAAAATAATTAGTACTTTTAAGTGAAAAGACTCTTGGTAAAAATCATATGTGAAAAATAAAACAAATGTTAGAGAACTATTCACTGATATTAATTCTGTCTTCTGGGAGTAGTTGTGGTATGTATAGTGGCCACAGAAGGTTAGAAAGGAGCAATAGAGAAACGAACATAGAAAGCACTGCTATGTTAGTTACACATATTTCTGGCTGTTCTTGGGGATTTTTTTTTTAAGATTTTATTTATTTATTCATGAGAGACACAGAGAGAGGCAGAGACACAGGGAGAGAGAAGCAGGCTCCATGCGGGAAGCCCAACACAGGACTTGATCCCAGGACCCCAGGATCATGCCCTGGGCTGAAGGAAGCACTAAACCGCTGAGCCACCTGGGCTGTCCCTGTTCTTGGGGATTTTAAAAGGGAGTACAACAAAGTTTCTTATTAGACCTAAAAAAAAAGAATCCACCATCTTTAATCATGAAACTCTTCTATTTTTGATCTGGACAAAGGTGATTATAAGTAGATGTTTTGGCAGTTGAGGCAATAAATGAAATGCTCTGAATTGATTTTAGCCTACAAGTATCAGTTCTGAGGCCAGATATTTAATTTTTTTCTTTTATAACAAATGAGCATCAGACCAGCCTGGTTTTATTATTGAAATTACAAATATTGTAAATAAGTAATTGCAGAAATTACTTGTTTGTTTCCACAATTATATTCAAGGTACAGCCAATAATTTATAATTTTTTTAAATAGCAAAGAAAAACATGTCATGCATTTGAAAGTAATTATTAGCAGCTGTTGGATTCATGTCGGGTTCTAGGATAGTTTTAAAAAGTAGTGAACATAAAAGTAAAAGTAGCTATAACTTCAAATGTATTATTACATCTTGAGGAAGAATTAGGCAGAAGGAAAATGAATGTTGGATGGGAAAGGGATGAGTAGTTGGAACTGTGTTCTCTTAGAGACTGGTTCTCAAGTCACCTCCTTATGGATTCATGTCTAAGTTACAGAAAGGGCTAACAGCAGAAACAACTTAATATTTGTGATATTTTGTAAATAAAATATCCTTGATTATCTCTAAGCAGTCTTACCTTAATTTACAAAATCTTTTTAGAGATAACCAAACTGTATTAAAGCAGTTTTGGAGATAATGGAAAGAATCATTAATAAGAAGCACGAATAATGGAAGGAAGTTGAGGCAATGCCTTATCATCTAGATAATGGAGAGATCTCACTAAAGACATCACCACACCAACTAGGGGATAAAAAATTGTAGCTGAGAGAAAAAGTATGAAAGCATTTATAATACATTATCTAAATTTTACCAGAAATAGTTAACAATGTGTAAGGCAGGAAAGAGAGAAACTACAAGGCACTGTAAAAGTAGCCAGAAAATAGAGTTCTTTGTTATGGTAAGAATCTCTCAAAATGAGATCCTTAAGACTTTGTAAAGCTTTGATTTTAAATAGGTAGTTAAAAGCTACAAACCCAGGCCTGTAATTTAATCCCATCCTCAATCCAAGAAAATACTGATTTCTTGATGACACAATAATGATAATAAAAATAATCTTGATGATGATAACAAGCAATTGTTTGCATTAATAATGACAAAATTAGGGGTGCCTGGGTGGCTCCATGCTTGAGCATCTGCCTTTGGCTCAAGTCATGATTCCCAGGTCCTGGGATTGAGTCCCACATCCGGCTTCCCACAGAGAGCCTGCTTCTCCCTCTACCTATGTCTCTGCCTCTGTCTTTCTATGTCTCTCACGAGTAAACAAACAAAATCTTTAAAAAATAATAATAATAGTGACAAAATTACCCGCAATCCAGAGTTTACCATAATATTTGCACTTTTGTCAGTTTTATGAAGCTAGAGAGACAGGCTAGAGATCTGAAAGCCATCAGCCATTTTTGCCCTCAAGGCATTTGCAAAACTAAGAAGTGCAAGTTGGAAGCAGCTAAGCAAATCCAGAAATCAAAGTCAAGACCCACCAGGAAGACTAATTGGCCACACCACTTACCCTGTTGAAAATCCTGAAGAGGTACACCCTAGAATCATGGGATGAACCAGAAGTAAACCTTACCAAAACTTCAGCCCTGGCCTGAGTCACAGTCCTGATTGGATTAAGAAGTCAATCATTCAAGCAAAGAAAGAGATGTTCCATATCATCTGTAGCCTTTATAATTTTAAGTGCCAAAAGACAAGGCTAAATTAATCAAAACCAAAGGAAAAAAAGGATAATAGAAACAGGCTTACAGGTGATCTAGATTTTTAACTTGGCAGAAAGAATATTAAAATAACCATGTTTAACATATTAAACAATAGAAAAAGTGAAAGAAATAAAGAGAAGGAGAATTTCAGCAGAAAATTGGAATGAAAGAAACATATGGAGATTAAAACGTTAAGATGTTCAATATCTGAAATGGATTTAATAGCAGATTGAAAAGATAATGACAAAAAAAAATTCTGAACTGTTGCAGGAGAACAAGCCTTGATTCAGGAACCTCTGTAAGTTTTAGTAGGACAAATAAAAAATTCCACTTGTCATATCATATAATGTAACTGTTGAGAGATGGAGGTGCAGAGAGACAGAGAGACAGGCAGGATGACAGACAGATATAAAGAAAGATATCTTAAAAGAAACAAGAGAAAAAGAGATAAAATACGATGAAAGAGAAAACAATAAGACAAGGTGCTGAGTTCTCAATAGGAATATGGAAATAAAGATGTTTTCAGATATAAATTTTAAAAAAGTTTATATAGTTTTGCCAAGAAAAGAAGCAAAACTATACAAAAAGAGGAAAACAATTCAGTTTTTAAAATGAAAAGAAATTAAATACATTTAATTTATTTTTTTTTAATTTTATTTATTTATGATAGTCATACAGAGAGAAAGAGAGAGGCAGAGACACAGGCAGAGGGAGAAGCAGGCTCCATGCGCCGGGAGCCTGATGTGGGATTCGATCCCGGGTCTCCAGGATCGCGCCCTGGGTCAAAGGCAGGCGCCAAACCGCTGCGCCACCCAGGGATCCCAAATACATTTAATTTAAATAAAAAACAAATGCTGCTTGTGAGAGACACTTTTTAAATACAAGAAAAATCTATTTTTATGTTAATGGTCAAAGCATATTTTAATACAGAAAACATTTCTAGAGATTAAAAGGAATATTTCATAATAATAAAAGCATCAATTCACCAGGAATTTGTACAATCCAAAATTAATACAATTTCAATAACATAAAGAAAATTTTTGTGACAAAATTGATAAATCGAAAAATAGTATACAAATTCAGAGTCATAGTAAGAGACCAAATATACTCCGTATCTAATAGAACAAGAAGATAGAGAGATAGAAATGGACAGAAAACAATTAAGTTTTCAATTAACAAATTTAATTGAAATACATAAAATATTGTTTTCACCAACCACAAAACACATCTTTTTTTTTAATCTACATTCGGAATATTTTCCAAGTTAACCATATGCTACATCATAGAAGAAGGTTTAAGAACTTCAAAGGATTGGTTTCATTCAGAGTATGTAAACTGCCATTAGAAGAATTAAACTAGAAGTTAATGAGAGACTATAACTAGAAAGTCACCAACTGTTGGCAATTAAGCAGCTAATTTCTAAGCACACAAGTCAAAGAAGAATCACAAAAAAATTAGAAAATATTTTTAACTGAATGATAATGAAAATATTGCTCAACACTTGAGGAACTCAGAATTTTTGAAGTAAAATTTGTAGTCTTCAAATAATATATTTAGAAAGAAAAAGGCTGAAAAAAATCTATAATATTCCCTGTTAATAAAAGAAAAGAAAACAGGCAAAATAAAGTAGAAAATAATAAAAATAATAGGAAAAATCAATGTAGTAGAAAGACTATAATACAATATAAAAAATGAACAAAGCCAGAAGTTGCCCTTTGGAAAGATTAATAAAATTAATGAAATTAATAAAAGGAAGATAAAATTAATAAAATTAATTTAAACTCATGTAGGACCAGGAACTAGGACAACTTGGGTTAACAACTAAACAAAGTAATTTTAAAAAATGTGGTATGTTTGATAATACAATTTACATGATATTTATATGTATCACTGTCAAAAAATATTTTAGTAGCTAGATTTACACTTACAATATGTTTTGGCAGAGGAAGAAATGCTTGTGTCCCAAATTTATGTAAGAATATAAGTTTGTAATATTTTTGTAAGAATATAACTTACATAAGAATGTAAGTTTCTCTTTATCCTACTTCTTCCTCCTAAGCAGTTAGACACTAGTAGGAAAATTATCAATTCTACTGATTGGATCCATTTTTAACTCATACTGCCTAAATTCAACTGGCCCCATATTATTGCTCTGAAATCATGTCATTCATATTGAGTAACTCCCACTGGAATTAATTTTAATCCAACCCAAGAGTACTAGCTTCCCCAGTCCCATATTCATTTAAACTCATTCATAACATGACCTTCAATTCTACATTCCTAAGATGATTTATATCATTTCATATTAACACCTGAAATTTTCTTATTACTTTGTTTATTTTTCAAAGTTTTGATCTTTGTGATCACCACAAGCTCCCAGAAAACAGAGATTACTGTCCTGTTCATTGCTGTCCCTCCAGTATTGAAAACAGTGTCAGAAACAAAACATTTAAATACTTACTAAAAGAATATGTTGAAGGTCTGATTTCCATGAATGGGCCTGGTTATTCAAGCAATAACACCCTCTGAGAACTAAAGTGCAAGATAAAACATAAAAAGTGTCTTCCCCAAAACAAGAAAGAGTTGACAAAAGAGTAGAGTACTAGCTGGCCAAATATAAGGAGAACAGAAACAGAAAATGAGAGACAGGTGGCTAATATACTGGTGGCCACTTTTGTTCTAAGGAATTTGCTGATCCCTGAAAATTTAGGCTTCAGCTTGGCAACCTCCTCAGGGAAGACAGATAAAACATAAAGCTCGGTGGCCACCCAAAATAAGGAGTTTAGAGAGGGAGAACCTCTCTTTAGGTTATGCAAGGTATTTAAAAAGTGCTAAATGCTTAAGATAAAAGGATAAACCAGAAGTAAATCTACTCAAATATATACACACAATGGATTACAAGGAAGATTTTCTTGGTACTAACAAAGCAGGGTGAAAAAGAAAGAGACAATAATTTGGGAAGCCATGGGTGAATTTGCAACCTAGGTTTCCATAACCTGAGTGTCCAGGCTCACTCAAGTCACGAACTAGACAAAATGGCCCCAGTAAGCTGTCAAACAACAACAGTGAACACCATATAAATATTGTTTATTTCCAATGTTACTTAGGTTTGTATCTTTTCCCCTCCAGCCTTCAGTGGTTTATTTTTTTACATTTTTTATATACTTAGATTGTTTTCTTTTATCACATTCTGTACCTTACCCTGGGGTCCCCAACTTCCTAAATATTTTGTTCAATTTGCGTTAAGTTTCACTGTTTGTACTATAAAGTTCCATGGGTTTTGACAAATGAATGTTGTGTATTCAACATAACAGTATTATACAAAGCAGTTTTCTCACCCTAAAATATCTCTTAAGATTCATTTACTCAGTTCCTTCATCTTCCCCCAAATCCTGACAACCACTATTCTTTTTATGATTCCCATAGTTTCGTCTTCTCCAGAATGTCCTAAAATTAAAATCACACTATACATAGCATTTCAGAGTGACTTCTTTTCATTAAGTAATAGGTATTTAAGATTCACCCATGTCTTTTTGTGGCTCAGTAACTCACTTTTTCAATTATTCAATCATATTTCATTGCTTGGATGCACCAAAGTGTGTTTATACATTCACCCACTTGAGGACAACTTGGTTACTTCCAGTTTGGGGGGATTCTGAATAAAACTGTTCTAAACATTCACATGCAGATTTTTTGTGTGGCTATAAGTTTTCAAATTGGGTAAATAATTAGAAGTGCAATTGCTGAATCATATGATCCAACTGTGTTTAGCTGTGTAATAACTACTCAGCTGTCTTCCAAAGTGGCTATCCTGTTTTGCATTCCCAGAAACAATGAATGAGAGTTGTTGCTTTGCATCCTCACTAGCAATTGATATTGTCAGATTTCTCTTCTCATTTGTTTTCTTTTTCTTTTTTTAATTTTAACCATTTTAATAGGTGTGCAATGATAGCTCATTGTTACTTTAATTTTCAATTTCCTTATGACAATGAGATTGAGCATCTTTTCACATACTTAACTGCAATCTATATATCTTCTTCAGTGATGTGTCTATTCAGATCTTTTATCTATTTTTAATTGAGTTTTTTTCTTAGTTCTAAGAGTCCTTTGTATATGATTGATACAACAAACGTACAGTCTTATCAGATATGTTTTTGCAAATATTTCCTTTCACTTTGTGATTTGTCTTTGGATTCTTTTCATCATGTCTTTGAGCAGAAATTTTTAATTTTAATGATAATCAACTTACCAATTTTATTTTTATGGATCATTCTTTTGGTGCTATATCTAAAACTCATTACTAAATCAAGGATTCCCTAGAATTTCTCCTACTTTTTTTTCTTTCTTTAGATTTTATTTTATTTATTTGACAGAGAGAGATTGAGAGCTCATAAGCAAGAGTGGCAGACAGAGGAAGAGGGAGAAGCCTGACTCAGGGCTTGATCTCAGGACTCTGGGATCATGACCTGAGCTGAAGGCAGTTGCTTAACCAACTGAGCCACCCAATCACCCTTATTCTCTTTCTAGAAGTTTTGTAATTTTCCATTTTACATCCAATTGTTCCAGCACCAGTTATTTTTTTTTTCTTTTAAACTATCCTTTCTCCACCAAAATGTTTTTGCTCCTTTGACAAAGATCAATTAACTATATTACTGTGGGTCTATTCCTGGGCTCTTTATTTTGTAGCAGTCATCTGTTGTCATCTATTGTCAATAGCTGCAAAATAATTTTGGGAGATTTTAATTGAGATTGCATTGAATCTATGGTCAATTTGGAAAGAACTGACATTTTAACAATATTAAATCTTTACATCACGAACATCATACCTTTCACTTAACATACAATTTTTCCCAAGATTTTATTTATCTATTCATGAGAGACACAGAGAGGCAGAGGCATAGACAGAGAGAGAAGCAGACTCCCCACAGGGAGCCTGACGTGAGACTGGATCCCAGGACCCTGGAATCACGACCTGAGCCAAAGGAAGACTCAACTGCTGAGCCACCCAGGTGCCCCTCACTTAACATACTTTTTAATTGTAGTTCCACAAAGAGAAGACAAGAAGATAGAGATGGAGAGAGAAGAGAAAAGGAAGAGAAGGGAAAAGGAAAGAAGGGAAGGGAGGAAGAGAGGGAGGAGAGAAAGGAGAGAGAAAAATTAGATAATATTTCAAGAGGTATGGGATGAGACTTCTATAATTTATGGAAAGCACCAATCCATAGACTCTTCTAAACAAACCCTAGCAATATGTTTTTTTTTTTTTAAAGAAAGCTAATTTTAGGTGGATAACAGTGAAATTACCTAACACCAAAACATAATGCAAAATATTTTAAACAATCAGAAAATATTTTAATAGCATTGAAAGTAGTGACAAGCAAACTGATGAATGATATTTCAAAGAACATTAATAAAAACCACAAATGAATGGAACTAAATCTTTAATGGAATGAAAGGTTGCTATGCCCCCAATGAAAATATTTTTTTAGATACATGTTTTTTTTATTATTTAAAGGCATTTTCTGATGGAAGAAAGTGAGATTGTCACTTGAAGGACCTTAGTAAGAAAATTCTAAAGGATATACTACAGGCAGAGAGTGGGGTGATACCATATAAAAAGACTGAAATGGGGCACCTGGGTGGCTCAGAGGTTGAGCATCTGCCTTTGACTCAGGTCATGATCCTGGGGTCCTGAGATCAAGTCCCACATAGGGCTCCTTGAAGGGACCTTGTTTCTTTCCCTGCTTATGTCTCTGCCTCTCTCTGTGTGTCTCTCATGAATAAATAAATAAAATCTTTTTTAAAAAAGACTGAAATACAAGAAAAAGCACAGGGCAACAAATTAGTAAATGCATGAGTTAATGTTTTAAAAAGATGTTACCTTAGTGTCTCTCATTTTTATACTAGTTTCAATAAAATACTAACCACCAAAAGAACTTCTGCAAATAAATAAAATGGTCAAAAAATTTGACTTCATAAAAGATGATATTCAAACGGCCAACAGACATATTATAATGTACTCAACTTTATTAGTAATCAGGGAAAGAAGATTAAACTCAAAGTCTAAACACCACTGAAACTACATGTATACGCTGATAATGCACCTGTACATCAGCATGATCACCTCAGAAGAGTTCAGCATTATTCAGCAGACTTGAAAATTTACACTCCATATGACATATCAGTTCTGCACTGACGTAGGGAACCTAAGGGAATAAAGACCCACATGTGTCAGGAGACAAGTACAAGAATTTTCAAGGCGGCCTTGCTGTAATGAATACTACAAATAACCCAAATAGCCACCAACAGTAGAATTTCTTAGTAAATTGTGGTACATTCAACAAAGGAGCATTATGTGTCAATGCAAATGAATGAACTACAACTGCATTCAGCTGAATGGATACATCTCACAAGCATAATGCTGAATGAAGGAAACAAGAAACAAATGAATCCATACTATGGTTCCATTTCTACGTGGTTCTCAAATAGTCAGAAACTAAACCTTATTGTTTAGGAATGCTTAAGGAATTGTAAATTGTTGTAAATTGTTAAAGGCAAGAAAACAATAATGAGAAGAAAGACAGTAAGAGGGACTTCTATTTGGGAAAGGGAGTGGAGGACTCCTAGGTGGCAGCCAACATTCTCTGGGAATAAGTGTTGGTAACATGAGTAGTCGCCTCATAATTATTCATTAAACAAATTATATATTTTTTCTTTGTTTTTTTTTCTACTTTTTGTATATCTTATAATAAAATAATAAAAAGACGAAAAATAAATGGATTGCTCTGTACTTTTAAATTAGATTATTTTCCTATTTTTCTGCACATTTCATAATGAAAGAAAGATCTTTGAAGGAGGGAGTTGACTATACTCCTGTACTAAGCCTCTAAATAAAAAATTTCAGAGCAAATAATTAATTTCTTTCTTTATACCTTAAAATTTGTTGTTCTCCTTCTTATACTCCCTTTCCCAATAGAATCCTGTCTGGTTCAACTTTCCCTTCTTGTTCTCTTTTCTCTAATTACTCTCCTCCTTTGGGGAATTCTCAAAGTACCATTCTTTATTTCCTTTTTCTGATCATCTTTAAAATATAATCCACAATGTCCACCTGCATTTCTTCACATCTTGGCCTCCCACTAAGCCTCTACCATTGGGTTTTTGTCTCTACCAATCAACTGAGTGCACAATTCTTCTGGAAGTCACGTTCAATAACTTTGTTCAGTATCCCAGGCCCTTGAGTTTTGTGCTGGAAAAGCTTGGTTTTATTGTATTTAAAAAACAAACAGACAGACAAACAAACAAAAAACCTGGAAATGCAAACACAGGCTGATACCATCAGGAGAAAGGATAAGGGAACTGGTAGGAAAGATTTGGGGGCAGAGGATAAAAAAACATGTGCATGAAATACGAATAAGTTTCAAAGCGAGATAAAATGTGAAAGGGAAAGAGATAACACATATGGAATTAGAAAGGGCTTCAGAAAAGTATGGGGGGGGGAAGAGAAGAAGGGGATTTGATATTGAAGAGCGTGTGTGGAGGGCAGAATTCTGGACTTTGCCCCTTCACATATTTTACCTCAGATAATTCTCACACTAATCTGTGGTGTGGACACCATCATTCCCATTTTACATAAATGAAACTGAGGCTCAGAAAGGTTTAGTATCTTCCCAAGATTAATAATAGAAAAGCATGAAAATGTCTGGATAGTTCAGTCAGTTAAGTGCCTGACTCTTGGTTTCAGCTCAGGTCATGATCTTAGGGTCCTGTGATGGAGCCTCATGTCAGGCTCCGTGCTCAGTGCAGAGTCTGCCTAAGATTCTCTCTCCCTTCCCTCTGCCCCACAAGACAGCTAGTGCTCTCTTTCTCTCTCTCTAAAATAAATTTAAAAGTCTTAAAAAAAAAAAAGACACCTTCAACAGAACCTGTAGGCAGGGCAGTTGAATCTACAATAAAGGCAGCAGAATTTGATGATCAAAGTGGACAGGTTACTGGTTCTCAGTTTTAGAAGGAGCTTGTCACTCAGGAGCTGTTCACTCCCAAGGAAGGGAAACGATCTCTTTGCAGTCAGGGAAGACTCTGCAAAAATTCCCCAGTGATAAAAATCCTTCTGAAGAGCTTACCCATGCACAGCAAAGACTTGTCATTGCAGTGAGGAGAAATCGGAGGTAAATGAGAAAGGAGAGCAAAAGGAAATTCTTCATGAGAAAAACATCAGACAAATTCCGATTGAAGGGCATCCCACAAAACCTGACCAGTGTGCCTCAAAACTGTTAAGGTCATCAAAAATAAGGAAAGTGAGAAACTCTCACAGCCAGGAAAAGCCTAAAGAAAACTGATGGCTATATGGAGTGTGCAATCCTACATGAGTGCTGGACAAAAACAAAAACAAAAACAAAGTACAAACTAAGGAAATCTGAATAAATGATCAACTTTAGTCAATAATAATGTATCGATATTGGTTCCTTAACCACAGTCAAGGTGCCAGATTAATACAAATTAATAAAGAGGGAAACTGGGTGAAGGTATGTGGAAACTTTCCACTATCTCTTAAATTTTTCTGTAACTCTAAACTTGCTTAAAAGTTAAGAGTTCTTGGGGCACCTGGGTGGCTCAGTGATTGAGTGTCTGCCTTTAGCTCAGGTCATGATCCCAGAGTCCTGGGATGGAGTCCCACACCAGGCACCCCATAAGGAACCTGCTTCTCCCTCTACCTATGTCTCTGCCTCTTTCTGTGTGTCTCTCATGAATAAGTAAAATCTTAAAAAAAAAAGTTAAAGTTCTTTTTCTTTAAAAACAAAAAGATATTTTTGTACTGTATTTATATTAGGTAAAATGGAGAACATGGAGACCCTGCCATAAATCTAAAGTTAGATTGTGGTTAAGATTAGCATGTTTCGGGAATATTAAAAAATCAAATAAGAAACAAATACTAGAGATTATCACAGTAGCGTGCTTTGGTTTACTAGGAGTCCTAAGATGAAGATTTGAAGGGTACTTTTATAAATCAAGATTCACTGAAAAGTAAAATTTGGATTTGAAGAGCAAGAGTTATTTACTATTTAGGATTGTATTTGCACCACAATTCTATTCTATTTATAGGAAAATCAGAAGTATTAAAAACAGAGCCTTTTTCCACCCAGCCAATTGCTTTCTAAATTACATGAGTTATTATGTAAAATGGACTTAATCTTTTATCATCCATTTGAGATATTACCATTCATTTGAGACCACAGGAGTTATTACATATCTAAAGTGACATTTTTATCTTCAATAAATTCTAATTCAGTTCATATATTAACTGGAGAAACACAATTTTAGTGTGCTTAATCAAAATGCTTTATGGATTCCTCATTCCATACCAGTAATAGTAGTAGGATGCTTTAACAAAAATAATAATTAAAGTATTCATTTGAATAACCATAAGGAGGGTTTTCTCTTCAGTCCCTTTAAGGGAACCTGTCTAGTAGACCAAGCTTGTTTGGCAATTCATACTCCCCAAAGGTGTCATCATAATTCCATGATTCAATTATTTTCCTAATTTCCCATTTGCTTCGGGTTTCTCTATAGGTACCATTTGTCAATTTGACTTCAAATAACTCATAAATAACTTAGAGTCTTAAAACCCATAAACACACCTTTATTGTCACTCCTTTAAAGCCATATGTTTTAGTAACCCAGCACTCATTTGATTTTAACACGACTGACAAACCTATGATGATTAGAATTGCTGTTTTATTTTATAGCACAAATTGCTGAAAAGGGTACACCTTTCCATAATTATAAATAGTATTTGCACAATGGCATATTCTGAACTATATTTGATTTATTTAGATAAGCCTTTATATATCCTGTTGGTGTCTAAGATTTATTTTTATCTTAAGGTATATTTTTGGTTTAAATTCAGAGTTTTCTGGTTTTTTAGACTTACATGCCCTTTTTATAATAATATTCCTTCATTCAAGATTTATAACCTTCCCAATATCATTGACTGTGAGCTTAAAGAACTTACATTACTGTGTATGTTTTTAAATGTAATTTTCTATTTCACTTTTCAATATCTTCACTTCTATGACCACACAACAACTAAGAGGTTATTATATCTCAGAACTAAAATGTCCTTTGGTCAAATTTTTAAAGATTCCTTTCAAGTTAAACCTCTGTAGCTGTATGCTTATATTCTACACAGACACAAAAACAACAGTGTTACCTAAATCTCCTCAAAAGTTTGTTTTACTATTTCTATAACCTTTCCTTGAAAGTAATTTCTGCTCCAAGAATGGAAATCACATATTTAACTCTTCTTCCAACTCCAGTAGGAATGATGACCAGCCACCCTCTTGAACAATACAAATACTTTAAACAATCTTTGAGTCATCTCTCTCTTTTTTTTTAAGATTTTATTTATTTATTTATTTATTTATTTATTTATTTATTTATTTATTTTAAAGACAGTGGGAGGGGAGGGGAGAGGCAGAGAGAGAGAGAATCTCAAGCTGACTCCCACTGAACATTTAATTTTTCAATCCCATGATCCCTGAGATCATGACCCAAGCCAAAATCGGGTCAGTTGCTTAACCAACTGAGTGCCTGGCACCACTTGAGCCATCTCCTAACCAGAAAAAAAATGATTACAAAATATTGAACTTGTAAAAAAAGTCCTTATTTTTTCTTTCTTGCTTTTTCCGTTTTTTCCCATATATGCCAAATAAGGTGAAATTTCATGCTAGCACACAAACACAGCACCAGGCTTTGTTTTTGCTTTTATCACAGAAATGGCATACATTCATTTTCAACTTCGAATCTCTTTTTGACTATTAATATCATTTAGGGATACAAATTAAACTTCAAAAAGAACAAGCCTTAAATAATTTAGTCATAGCTTAAGGCAATTCTTTCTAAAGTTTTCACAGAGGATTTCAGGTTATACAGCTGAAATATTTACCGTTAAAACACGTTTTGAATGTCCCTGTCCAGAGCCATAAGCTTGATTTTGACAAATACTAGTTCTTAAGTAAAGTAATTTCAGACTTCATGTCTAGCCACTTTCTTTCAATTTTTTAATACTCTGAGGATGTCTGGGCCCAATAATCTTTTAAACTTTAAATACAGGTTTTAGCTACTCTCCATTGCATTAATCACTCATTTGAAGTATTTTAACAAGTAAGGAAATAAATCAGCATGAAGTGGGATAAGCTAAAATCTTGCTAGAGAGTTAATAGAAACCTGCACGCAATTTGAGGAAAATCTGCACAGACATAAATTTGTTGATCATAGGATAAATTGGAGCAGAGAAAAAAGCACATTCGTAAGAGAAAGGAAGGAATATGAAAGCAAAATGTACTTTTTATTTCTTGGTACATTTTATAAAACTAATTGGTCTAGGGACACCTGGGTGGCTCAGCGGTTGAGCATCTGCCTTTAGTTCAGGGCGGGATCCCAGGGTCCGGGGATCGGTTCTCATTGGGCTCCCTGCCAGGAACCTGCATCTCCCTCTGCCTATGTCTCTGTCTCTCTCTGTATCTCTTGTGAATAAGTAAATAAAATCTTTTAAAAAAAAAAACCTAATTGGGGATCCCTGGGTGGCGCAGCGGTTTAGCGCCTGCCTTTGGCCCAGGGCACAATCCTGGAGACTTGGGATCGAATCCCACATCAGGCTCCCTGCATGGAGCCTGCTTCTCCCTCTGCCTATGTCTCTGCCTCTCTCTCTCTCTCTGTGATGACTATCATAAATAAATAAATTAAAAAAAAAAAAACCTAATTGGTCTAAAACGTGATATTTGAATTTAGAAACTCCTATACCCCATCTACCTCATGCAGAAAGATTATTTATAAATAGTATATAGTATATTCACCTAGTTAGTTAGGTAACATTATATAGTTAAAATGTAAGCCACCTATTTATTATCAGTTTAATCACAAGCACTGTGATTAGTCTTCCACCGTTGACACTTCATGGTTCCATGACTTTGAGAGAGGACTAAAAAGAAACAAATGGTTATCTTCAATCTTAAAGAGTACAGTTTTCAGGATTAGCATTCTTTCCTTCCTTACATAAATTCCACACTATCATAAATTTTATTCTCATTATATAAACTAAAAAGAGATGTACTCACATCTTTATATTAATTAGAAATCATAGTAGAATGTTAACTGAATTATCTCAGACCTGTATCTAATTTAAAGTGATGGTTTATAAGCTAAATAAATTTTTCTGGGTCAATTACTTCTGTGCTCAGTAAAAATAATACTCTAGCCAATGATAAAAGTTGAAATTAAAGAATGAGAAAAAGCAAGAAATTCTCTGTATGATTAGTTGCCTACTTGGGGATTTCTGAAAGAACAAATTTATGGAGTTAATGTAATGAGCTAGTCTGAGATCTCTTCCAAGAACATCAGCTTGTCTAATTAGGTTTTTGGACAATTTGCCAACCATAAATAAGTTACAGGAAAAGTTTCTAGTTTCTGTGAGTAATATATTTTCCTATCACTCCATTTCATACAATTTGGCCTTCTTTCAAATCCCTCATTTATTCTTGAATATTTGTAACTGATGATTACTCTTTTATTGATGATGGCCTGATCCTGTTACTTCCAAATAAATTGCCTGTTGACTGATAACCTTCTGAGGAACTACCTCCTTTAAAATGGGCTTAGCATATATTTTCCTTTCTGGCTTTCTAGCAGCCAGTAAAATCTAATAATGTGGGTCATTTTAATGACTCAAACTTTAATAAACACTTAGAACCTGTGTTCACTTTAATGGTTAACAATTAATAAAAAATGTGGCACAAAATTGGTGAATATTATGTTGTACCTTATTTAACTCAGCTTATAGGATTCTTACAGTTTAATTATGCCCTGTATAGTTGCAACATGCTTCCCAAATGGCCCAGAAGCAGTAAACATATGGTGAACTACAAATCCAAATTTGTCACTTTATTTTGATATTAAGGATATCGAATATAAGTTATGATGGGAATGAGCTATTATATATATTCACACTGAGTAACAATGGTTGAGTTTGGGTTTTTCTGACCCTACTTTTGTTGTAGAGGGTCATTTTAGTTTGCATACATTTGAAAATAAAAAAGCTTTTCAGTTTATATTAATCATAATTGATAGGTGGCACACAACTGAATATTACTTAGAAGACCATTGGTCCTTTCTTCTCAGAAAAGAAACAAAACGTTTGTGAGGTAATCCTTTCTCCTTTTGACAAAGCGGGCCAAGGGTGACTCAATATAAGTTAGGATCAGTTTTGAGTAATCTCTCTATTCTAAATAAACAACCTATGGTTTTTCCCCCCTTTTATTTGTTCCCAATTTTATGAAGATATAATTGGCATATTTTAAATATTGTATCAGTTTAAAGTGAACAATATTACAATTCAATATATGTATATAATGCAAAATGATTACCACAGTAAATTTAATTAATATCCATCACCTTGCATGATTCCAATTTTTTTGTGATGAGACTTTTAAGACCTACTCTTTTTTAGTAATCTTCAAATATACATTACAGTATTATTAACTATAATCATCATGCTATACATTATATCACCAGAACTTATTAACCCTACAACTGGAAGTCTATACCTTTTGATTCTTTTTACTCCCTCTACCTTCCCCCCCTCACCTCTCTGGCAACCACCAATTTGTTCTTTGTTTCTATGAGTTCAGTTTTCTTAGATTCCATGTATAAGAGAGATCATACAGTATCTTTTTCTGTCTGATTTATCTCACTTAGCATCATGTCCTCAAGGTCCATGCATATGGTCACTAACAGTAGAATCTCCCTTATCGTGGCTGAATAAAATTCCATTGTCTATATGTTTTACATTTTCTTTATCCATCAGTTCATCAATGAATACTTAGGTTGTCTCCATGTCTTGGCTACTGTGAAAAATACTACAACGAACATGGAAGTACAGATACCTCTTCAGAATAGTGGTTTCATTTCCTTCCGATATATCCAAGAGTGGAACTGCTAGATCGTATGGTAGTTTTATTTTTAATTTTTCAAGGCACCTCTATACCGTTTTACATCCTCCTAACAGTGCACAAAGGTTCCCTTTTCTCCACATCTCTTTGTGAGGTAATTTTAATTTTAACTTCATGAGGTGGTACAAGTGTGGTGGCATAAAACTGTTTTAAGTAGCAGTTAAACCACACCACAGGCCTTCTTTACCTGCCATACCACACAGCGCACGTGGGTGAAAGAAAGGAAAGAATAGCCTTCTCATACTATTTGTACTAATTAGGAAGGCAAGGAAGGCCGATCCAAGGCAGGATCCAGGAGGTCCAGCTTAGCTCCAGCCAACTCTAAAGAAAACAAGCAAATTTTAATTCACATTGTAATTGATTGTATTTAGGAATAAACTTAATGTTCAGGCCATGAGGCTTTAATGGGTGAGTAGCAGTCTAAAGACAGATTGCAACAGTTATAGCTTGACCATTGGTCATCATCATACGAGCAAAGAACACTTCTAGTGGAGAAGCAATAACAATGTCTTATTTTGTACTGTTGGGTTTTAGGTAATGTGGAAGCCAGTGCTAAGACAGAAAGTCAGCCTCTCTTTCACCTATTCATCTGTCTTCTTTGAATTAGGCTTCTTATGATGAAATAGGTAGACACTGTGATTGTTTATGCGAAAGAAACCAACAAAAGAGGTTGATTTTCTGGAACCTCAAATCATTGTCCCCTTAAAGCCCCTTTCCCATATGGCTCTGTTGTCCTCAGCGTTATTCAGTGATACAAACCTTAGTTATTCATCAATTTCTGGAGTTACCCATCCCAGGCTCCCCCTCGCTCTCTTGCTACGTTAATAGTTAATAGTTCCCCTGAAATCCTATCACTTTGCTGGAGGATTGATGTAAGTCTCCAGCAATTAACATAATTACAAGCCTGATTATCTTCTAATTGCATTATGAGTATTTGGTTATTCACTACACAAATTAGAGAAAATTAAAGAGGAACAAGATCCTGTGGTGTGGGCGTCAAGCTTTCTAAAACAGTTATGAGCATTTAAATGCAAAGTAATAACTCAAAGGTGAAGGCCATTTTACATTTCTCTTGGCTAATAATTGACACATTTCATTTTGGAGAAAGGTCCTTTCTTTTCCTTGTTTTTTTTTTTTTTTTTTTTTACTTGTTTTGTGTTTTTATTTATTTGTTTGCTTGTTTGCTTTTTGTCTTTATTAAGGTACACAAAACTCTCGATGGCTTAAAAATTCTGTCCAAAATCCCAGAAGCATAAAATAAACTGCAACAATTCCATATGGTCTGTGTTGGTTCATGTAATAAGATCAGAGTAAATGAATAAATGACAGTTAAAAGTATTCTAAGTAGGACTTGGAAGCTGTACCTAAAAACAGTACTAATTTCTTAAAAATCATCATCACCTCCATCCTGGGAACATTCTTGTAATAAAGAAAATAAAGCATTAAACTCTGAGGTGTGTGGTCTTCATTGATTATGCTGCAATATCAGACTTGGAAAATTGAATTTGTCATGAGACAGAGGCAGGAGCATTTACGATTAGGTACTCTATGGTGGAAGAAACAGTCACCCTTCTGTTACTATTCCTGTGTGTGTCGATTTAACTCACTTTCATTCTTGCTGCCCTGCCTCTGCTTGACCCTCCAGGGAATAACACCTCTTCTAGTACAACAACCATACCTGATAACACAGAGCAAAACAAAGGAACCAAATAGGACCCTGTTCGAGTAATTAAACAAGGAGTCCACTAGACTAGGGTGGCTCTAATGCTTCGGTGGACACCAGAAGCAAACAGAAACCGAAGCCAGGATCAATTCCTTGAAATGCTTCAAAGATGAGAAAGGAAACCTAAAAACGACCAATCACAAGCAGCCAACTTGTCTTTCCCAAATAAGGCAGCTTAAGTTTTAGCCAATCAAATCATTTCCTTGCTTTGCCCCTGCCTTTCCTCAACACCTGTTGGTTCCATAAAAACTTTTCCCCAACCCTTTTTGGCTAAAAGCATCAAACCATTTTCTTTTTGGTGCTGCCTTTAGATTCCCGTCAATGTTTGTTGAAATTTACTCGTCAAAATTTTAATGTACCTCAGTTTATATTTTAATAACACAAACACATACTTTTCTTGATTCCTCATTATATGTTTGGGAACAGCTGATGTTTTCAAAGAGAAGTTTTATTAAGTCCTAGGAGAGAACAAAGTGAGAATAATTAGAGGGGGGAAAAAACAACATAAAAATAGCCAAGGCTCTAAAATATAGGCACCCCAACTCCATAGGAATTCCCCCAGTACTATTCATGATTCCTTGACAAATGGCTACTTGCAGACACCTACAAGGTATGTGTTGCATTATTTCCTCCACCACAAACACAATATTTTTAATGTCTCATTATTTTTCAAATTAGGAATCACACTCAGGTTTCCTAACCCATCTTGGGCTCTAGTAGTGAGAAGAATATACTATTTCCATGGCCATTTGACAGGACTAGATGAACAATGGTCTTCATCAGCACATTCAGGAAAACCCTGCTTACTAATCTCCCTGCTTCTGATATGATATGATGTGGTCCTATCTGGTCAGGAATAGGAACACCAAAAGATTTGTCTGTAAGTAGCTTTTACTTAAGAATCTCTTTTTCTAACCATCCTGAAAGGGTAGAAGTGTGCAAGAAAGGACTTATGCTTATAGTAGGTTCCTTGCTGACAGCTGAAATCTTCTTGGCAATTCACAGTTCATCTTGCCTGAAAGTGAGAAACCATACACTGGTGATTCTACATGTGCTTTTGTTAAAACTGTAGCCCACATAAAATTTTCTCCTGGTTAAATAAGACATCTTAGCTGCTACACAAATTATTCCTCATTGGTAACATACTAACATCCTGTACTCTGAACTCCCATGGCATTTTGATCTTCCCTTCACTTGACTTTGGTTAATTCACTCAATCAAGACCTATTTAGTGAACATCTACCGTATGTTTGACCAAACCAGATGTAGGCTTGCCTTCCTGAAGCACAGTGGCAAGTAAGAGACACTCGCAGAACTGTGTGAAAATAGCAGAATTATACAAGGTGCTACAGGAGCTCAAAGGAATGAGCAATACTGGAAAGATTTTAATTTTAATTATAAAAAGCAAGACAGGCAAAGTTGAGTGGGGACTGGGGAAAGATCAATACAGGAAATACAAGTGTGCCAAGTAAGAAATGTAAGGGAACGTCATGTGCAAAGAACAAAGAAAAGTGACTATGGCATGTTTAGCGAAATGACTTGCTATGGTGTCTGGAACATTACATGTGAAAGGAGGGAGTATTTTTACAGCTTATATATTTGGTTAATCAAAGTTGCCCCATCGCTCATTTAATGTCTGCCCTGGACTACAATATCTTTAAGTATACTCATGATACATATCCTAGTCATCATTCAAACTTCTGCACACAGCACCATCTAGGTGCACTTAGTAAATACTGGCATAATGCAACTGAACTGAGGTGGGCTTGGAGCCTGATCAGGAAGCAGGACCTGATGTGAATTACAGGCCATGAGAAGGGGTTTGAACATTATCTTGAGCACAAGGAAAGATTATCTAAAGGATTTCAACAAGAGGAGAACATAACCCCACTTGAATTTTGGAAATGCAGATTATTTATTTATTTATTTATTCATTCATTCATTCATTCATTTAATAATTAACAGTGATTGAGTTTCAGGTGACATGATTCTGTCTGGAAACACAATGGTAAACAAAACCAGATATAGCCTCAGCTTTCATACAGTTTAGCATCTATGTGTTGAGAGTATGTGTTAGATGCTATGATGAAAGAGACAGTGTCCACTCAGATCATGTTGTAGGAGAGTCTGAACTAGGTTGCTGGATCAAGAGAATTTTCCTGAGGAAATGATACTTGAGGCGTGGTCTGTAATACAAGAAGGAATCCTGGGCAGTGTGTGGGGGAGGAGACGAGTGTGTGAAGAAGAATATTCCAGACTGAGGGCATGTGGCAGAAAGGAAAGTGGAACTTCTGAAGAAGAGAAAGAAGGTGGACAGAATGGGAGCACAAGTGGCAAGGGAGAACAGATGAGAAGAGAGGAGAAGAGGAAATTAGGGCTAGATCATTCATGGCATTGGAGCCACGGTAAGGACTCTATTCTCTTGGGAAATGTAATTCAGAATGTTTGAAAATATCACGTTACTGTAGTGAGGAAAACAAGATTTGGCTGAAGGAGCAGGAGTGGCTATTGAGAGGCTAATAGAGACCATTAGAGTTTTCAGGAAATTCGGGGCTTATATTCTGGATCAGAAGAGTAACAATGCTAATGTGGAAATGTTAATGGATAATAGATATTTAACAGGTGGCATCTGTAAGATTGGTAGAGGGTTAGACAATGAGAAGTTATTGAGGAAATAAGAAATGACAAAGATGATTCCAGGGTTTCTGACTTAAAGCCTAAAAAAGAGAAGCTTGTGATTCAGAATCTTACATGTTGATCTTGGGAAGTTTTGAGACATTCAGATAGAAATATTTAACAGCTTAATCTGGGTCATAGAAAAGAAATCCAGAGAATCAGAATAATAAGCACGATTGACCTGCAGACCCTGTCATTCCCTTGGGAGAGAGATTTAAGGGACAAGAGAATTAAGGAATTCTGTGGAGGAAGATATACCTACAAAAGGAAAAGAGGAGAGGGTTCAGATGGAAGGACATGGATTGGAGTAAAGGAGACTTTGAGGATGGGTTAGGGGAAGACTCAGGTAGGCCTCAGTTCAACAAGCCAACTGAGACACAAGGGTGACTTGAATGAAGATAATGTCCACAGGAATAGAAGAAAATGGAATGGCTGCCAGAGAGCCTTAGTATGTGGTTTGAGTAACTAGGTAAATTCATAGAGATAGGAAACAGTGATAGGCATTGTGGGGTTTTGGGGGGTGGGGAAGGGGAAACAAAAATTTGAATTCACTTTAGAATTTGGCTAAAAGAATGGTGCTCAAAAACTCGGCAAGAAAAGTATCAGTGGGTGGATCAGAATATTAGCCTGATTGAAGAGGGCCAACATTTAAACTTATGTTACAGTTATTTAAACAGTTCCTACTAGATTTAACTTCAACAGAGAAGGAAGCAGGGGAAGATGGTAGGATGGACAGAAGAAGAAAGATAACATGAGCCAGTAATTCACACCCAAGGAGAAAAAATTAATAATTATTAAAAGAAAATCTAACTGATAACACAGAGATGCAAGTTAAAACAATGACATATCTACTCCTGGCAGAAAATTAAAACAAAAGCCAGGCCACTGCAGCTTGTTCACTTACAGTTTATATTTCCAGCTTTGCTTTTAACACAACAATACAGAGGAAAGATTTTTCACAGCAACAATATTTATGATACAAATTTTATTTTATTACTTTTTAAAAGATTTTATTTATTTATTCATGAGAGACACACACAGAGAGAGAGAGAGACAGACAGAGAGAGAGACAGACAGACAGACAGAGAGAGATAGGCAGAGACACAGGCAGAGGGAGAAGCAGGCCCCATGCAGGGAGCCTGATACGGGACTCGATCCCAGGTCTCCAGAATCACACCCTGGGCTGAAGGTGGTGCTAAACCGCTGAGCCACCTGGGCTGCCCTATGATACAAATTTTAAAATGTGAATCAAATGCCTCCTAAATGTCCAGAAATACCAAAACTGCACACCTTCTATAATATGATGCAATCATGTGAAGTAATAATTATAAAATTACTCACAAGTTTAAATCTAGTTATCATCTAAGGTGAAGCAAAACAAAAAAAAAATGACTTTTATTCTATGGTTGTGGGGACAGTCATGCCCACAATTGAGTCTTTGTTGTACTTTGGGCATTCGGAGTGGACCTGACTTTCCTGGCTATGAGAAAGGGGCAAGAAGACCCATCTCACAAACAGACTTCTACAGTTTCTCCCATACCAGTCGCCAATATTTGCTGTTCCAAGTTTCCTCCCAGACAACCATGCTGACAGAACCGGAGAGAGAGCATGGATTTGCAACACTGTGCTTCAGAATTTACAGTGACTCCCATCAAAATCATGGAAGAAAGAACTGCTGTCCTCAGAACTTTCTCAAAACCTCATCTCCAAACCCATTTTTCATGAGCTCATCCTTGGACTGTAGCACCAACTCCTCTCAAACATCTCCCCTGACTTTCTCCAAGGCAGAGCTAACTAGACACAAGTTACTCATTCCTATTTGCTTCTTTTGTAAAGTAGAGGTTTGTGGCAGGGAGCATTAAGAAAAAAAAAAATACACACACACACACACACACACACACATAGACATACAAGATGCATATGTCTATATACTTATATATGTATGTGTGTGTGTGTGTGTGTGTGTGTGTATACATACACACCCATGTGTAAATGTAAATATAGTTAGTTAACAAGGACTTGCTGGGCACTACACCTTTTCTTGAATTTACTAGTAACATATTCTACTTCTAATACCAAACTTTGATAACTTTTTATACTCCTATAAATAAAGAATATTTCAGAATACCACCTCTGGCCCAGTCATGATTACTCTTCAGCTATGAGTAGTCTAAAAGGTAAAATTTTTAAAATTAAAGGTGTTTCACTAGGATTAGCCAAAAGACATTATTTTTCAATTTAAAACTCTATGTTGTTTTAATTTTTTTGTGCAATAATAAATTTTTTAAATTAACATACAACTTTAAAATCAACATAAGTACTTATTAATTAATAAAAGTTTCTCAAATGGGAATTTAAAAATCTTCCCCAGTGACTTCTCAGGGCTGGGAGGAAAAAATAAAAAGATATATATGTGTAAAAGCTTGGTGAATGGCAAGGCACCTCACAAATGAAGCAGATCGTCATTTTAAAAATCTGTACATTTTTAGAACATCTGGTGTGGTAACTTGGACAAACTAGATTCTAAATTATTACTTATGAAATGAACTAATTATTTAATAAGTAGCTGGATTTATGCAGCCAAAGGGTCTCACGGTTTCATACGACACTTTATGCATTTATTATAAAATGAAACTTATAATTTCTGGGAAAATAAAAGTAAAAAATTTTTCCATTGTAGCTGAAATGATTAAGCCATGATACCAAAGGTGGAAAGCAAAAGAGACCTCATTTATTAATTTTCCAGGGGAAGTGGTTTTATTTTATAATGCTTAGTGGAAGATTTTCCACGAGGTTACCATAGAGCCAAACCTTTTTTTTTAAATAGACTTTATTTTTCAGAGCAGTTTTAAGCTCACAATGAAATTGAGAAGAGACAAAGATTTCCCACATACGTCCAGCCACCTCACAATCTCCCCGACCAGCAACATCCTGTGCCAGAGTAGCATATTTGTGACGATTGATGAACCTGCACTGACACATCATTAGCACCCAAAGTCCACAGTTTCTGTTAGGGGTCACTCTTGGTGCTACTCATGGGTTTGGACAAATATACAATGTATCCATCATTGTATTATCACAGAGTAGTTTCTTTACCCTAAAACTTCTCTGTGCACTACCTATTCATCCTTCCCTCCTCCCAAACCAGGGCAACCACTGCCATTTAGCCAAACCTTTATGATAGTTAACACCACTTCTACAAGAAGCCTTTTGATGCTGCCTCTGTTAGTTGGATAAACTTCCTTGGAGCTACCTCTCTCCCACCACCACCATCCCCTACCTTCTTTTCTTTTCCTTCTTTTCTTTTTTTTTTTTTTTTACATTATCTGCTGTAGGACATTTTCTGAAATAAAAACCTACATGCCTTAATGAAGGAAAATTCTTTAAAATTTTAAATGTAAATAACAGTAATGCAATTATTCATTGGAAAAATATGAACTGGACTCCACTGTGAAGTAAGCTGTGGTGATAGAGGAATGATCAAAACAGGTACAACTCCATGTCCTTGTATTACTTACATCTATCAATAATATATGATACATCAAAGTTCTCAGTGTGGAAGGGGCTGGTACCTATTTGCAGCTCCTGGTCCTCCTCCTTTTACCTAGCAATTGAGAAAACAACAAGACAGGATAGTAAATATAAGATTCTTAGTCCAAAGACTACCTACAGTCATCTATGCATGGCTTCCTGGAGTCTGAACAATTTGTCTGTTGCTGCCCTGATGAAGGAATGTCACAGTTAGAACTGGGTTAGGGCTAATGTGATTTTGTCTTCCTTAGATTATTTATCTATAGGTTCCAAGCAGAAATTTCTAAGGTGGGTGCCTGTAGAAACAGAGAGAGCCAAGTTTTCTCTTTATTGCAGTCTCTATGCCAGTTGTAAGAAAAAGAACAGTTATCACATATGGGGGTATAGGCTAAATGCCTCATATGTGTGTATATCCTATCTTACCACATCCTAATAAAATAAGTATTATTGGCCACATATTACCTCCCTCCCCCCTCATGGCATATTTATTTAACATCAACGTTGGCAAAAATGTGACAATACTGAGATGATCAGAAAATTATGAGATGCTATTCTTTTCAAATCTAACAATGATCAAGATATCAAGTAGTAGTTACCATAAACATAAATTAGAAGTGAATTTACTAGTCTCTCTCTCACTTCTTCATTCTGTTGTTTCATCGGAGAAGTATCGAATGTCCTACTCTATACCAAGCCCAATGCTAATTTTAGGAAATGTCATGGTTAATAAGACATAATCCCTGCCTTCCAAGAGTGCTGTTTAGTGCTCAAAGACAACAAGTAAATAGGCAATTAAAATAATGTTTACTAATCGCTAAGCTATGGGTATTTACAGGGTAGCCAGAGAACCGAGATGCATACTAAACAGATATTTTCTGTATACTCCCATCCAACCTCCACACAAATTGTTAAATTCCCCTATGTCCCTCTGAATATGATGTTGGAAGCTATTATGAAAATCTCTAGTAGCTATTTTTAATTTTTTTTACTGTTGCTGGCTGGACCTAAAGTAAACAGAGGTTCTCAAAGCTACAGATTCAGTACCTTCAACTCAACATGAGAGAAGATGTCTAGAAGAACATGTGGGGAAAATAAAAATTAGGCTGGAGAAAGAAGTAGAACACAAGACTTCTTTTAATTAACATGCAAAGGTACTTTGTGGTCACACTGATCATTTCCAAAAAAATGCCTGCCAAATACTCAAAGCTGAAAAAATAGTTTCTAAGTCGTTATATCAACTAAAAATTGGTGTTTCATGCAGAAAGTGGTTAGTTCTGCCTGCAACAAAAACAATCACAAAGATGTTCTTCTTTGGAGGCAACCATAATATGTCTGTATGCAGTGCGAGGGTTTTATTTATATTTACTATTTCATCACTTAAAATACAAAAAAGGTATGTACTCAGGGATTGAGATTTCATAAAAATTAATATTTTTTACTGCTTAATGATGGACATTCTTTTTTTCCTTGAATATGTCTTTTTATTTTAGTATTTAGAAATTTTAAGTTAATAAGTGGTAAAATTGAATTTGTTTTGGTGTACAGTCCTATGAGCACAGATTCATATAACCAGTACCACAATCAGGATACAAAATAGCTCTCTTACCCTGCAACACCTCTTAGGGATACCCATTTGTAATCACAACCTGCCCCCACTCTCAATCTTTGGCAACCACTGGTTTCTGAGATTATTGTGTAATCTTTTTGATAAATCAAATACATTAGCATGTGATACTTTGAAACCAGCTTCTTTCACCCGATATCTAGTACCTTCGAGATTCATCCAAGTTGTTGCCTGTTACAATAGCTTGTTCCTTTTAACTGCTAAGTAGTTTTCCTTTTTATGAATGAAACATATTTTTTTCAACCATTTACCCATGGAAGAATATTTAAATTTTTTCCAGTTTGGGGGAAGTCTGAATATAGCTGCTATAAATATTCATGTAAAGACTTTTGTGTGAACATAAGTTTTCATTTCTTTGGGGTAAATACATAGGAATGAGATTGCTGGGTCATATGGTAAGTCTATGTTTCACTTTATAAGAAACTGTCAAACTGTTTTCCAGAGTGGCTGTCCCATTTTTGCATTCTTACTAGCAATATATGAAAGTCCTAACCACCCTGCATCATAACCAAACTTGATACTGTCAGTATTTTTTATTTTAACCATTCTAATAGATGTGTAGTAGTATCTCATCCTGGTTTTAACTTGCATTTCTCTACTGGCAAATAATTTTTGAACATCTATAATGTCTTTACTTAACCCTCTCATATCCTATGATGAAGTGTTGAAGTCTTTTGCCCATTTTTAAATTGATTTGTTTGATTTTCTACTGTTGAAATTTGAGAGATCTTTACACATTCCAGATACAAGTATTTTATCAAATCTATGATTTTCAAGTGTTTTCTCCAGTTAATATCTTGTTTTTTTCATTCTTTTAACAGTGTCTTTTATGAAGTAAAAGATTTTAATTTTGACAAAGTACAATTATCATTTTTTCTTTTGTGGGTGGTGTTCTTGGTACCATGTTCAAGAACACTTTGTCTAGCCTAAATACTGAAGATTTTCTCCTATATTTTCATAGAAGAGTTTTGTGGTTGCATTTTTTATGTTTACATCTATAATCCATTTTGAGGAATTTTTGTGTAAGTTATAAAGGTTAGGTAAAGGTTCATTTTTTGCATACAATTATCTAATTATTCTAGTACCATTGTTGAAAAGACTACCTTTCTACATATGTAAGGATAGTCTTTCTCTTGCAAGTGCATGGTGATAAAATAATAACTTCCAGTACAGTTTGATATCACTGCCTTGATTCATGCTACAGTTCTAGCAGCTTTAACCATTCTGCTTCTGCATCAACCATTACTGTAGTACCATCAGAGCAAATTTTAACAGAGCTTAAAAGGCAAATGATGACTTAAGCATCTCAGGAATCTACAGGCTTCACTTTGAAAAATGCTACATCAGATCATTTTATCCTATCATCCTCCTACTCATTTCTATTCCCTCACATTCTGCACTTTTTGCTAACTCCTTTCTATTCTTTAGCTTTTGAACCCATAAAACACAGTAAATATTTTTCCTATGTATTCCTAACACTCTGTGCAATGTAAAAGATATTTTATTTTTTTAATTTTTATTTATTTATGATAGTCACAGAGAGAGAGAGAGAGGCAGAGACACAGGCAGAGGGAGAAGCAGGCTCCATGCACCGGGAGCCCAATGTGGGACTCCATCCGGGGTCTCCAGGATCGCGCCCTGGGCCAAAGGCCGGCGCCAAACCGCTGCACCACCCAGGGATCCCGTAAAAGATATTTTAAAAATATGAGATGCTACTATTTCCAGATCTAACAATGATCAAGATATCAACAGTAGAAACCACAAACATAAATTAGAAGTAAATTTACTCATTGCATCAAGTGTCCTCCTTCACCAAGCACTGGGTGTTATATGCAACTGTTGAATCACTAAATTCTACCCCTGAAACTAATAATACAGCCTGTTACCTAAATTGAATTTAAGTAAATTTTTTATAAAGTAAATTTACTAGTTCCTCTCTGACTTACTTCTTCATTCCAATATTTTTTCTTTTTAGCATAGAAGCATTTGATACTATGTGCCCAGACCAATTCTCAGTTTAAGAGATGTCATAATTAGTTGAACCTCATCAAACAAACAAATAGATCTTACTCCATGAAAGGTCTTATAAAGAGGATTTAAAAAAAAAAAAGTTTAAGACTGGGAGAAAACATTTGCAAATCACATATCTAACAAAGGACAAAAATTTAGAATATATAAAGAATTTCTAAGCTTCAACAGTTTTTTTAAAGGAATATAAATCAAAATGAGCCAAAGGTGTGAACAGACATTTCACTAAAGAAGATATACAACTGGCAAATAAGCACATGAAAAATATTTTAGGGCAGCCCTGGTGGCTCAGCGGTTTAGCACCGCCTTCAGCCCAGGGTGTGATCCTGCAGAACCAGGATCAAGTCCTGCATCTGGCTCCCTGCATGGACCCTGTTTTTCCCTCTGCCTGTGTCTCTGCCTCTCTCTCTCTTTCTCTCTCTCTCTCTCTCTTTCTCTGTCTCTCATGAATAAATAAATAAATAAAATCTTTAAAAAAAAGAAAATATTTTAAATTTATTAGCCTTAGGAAAATGCAAAAAAAAACTATAATGAGCTATCACTACACATTTATAGGAATAGCCATAGTATAATGTAGTGACAACACAAAATGTAACTGAGCTTGCAAAGCAACTGAATCATTCATACATTGCTGGTGAGAATATGCAAAATAGTACAAATGATTCTGGAAAAATTTTGACAGTTTATTTTGATTCTAAACATACAACTGCCCTGTAGCCCAACAAATTGAGTCTTGGTAATTCATTCCAGAAAAATAAAAAGTTATGTTCACACAAAAACTTATTCACAAACTTTCATATAAAATTCATTTATAATAGCCCCAAGCTGGAAATAACCCAAATGTCTTTCCTTGACTGGATGGTTAAACAAACTAATACATCCATATCATGGAATATTACTCTGTAATGAAAAGAAATGAACTATTGATGTATACAAGAACTTGGATGAATATCCGGAGAATTGTGCTGAGTAAAAAAAAAAAAAAACTCACCCCAAAAAGTTACACACTGTATGATTCACTGATACAATATTTTTGAAATAATAAAATTGAACGGATGGAAAGCACATTAATGGTTTCCAAGAGCTAGGAAGAAAGGAAGGAAAGAGCATGGTTATAAACGGGCAATAGAGGAAGGCTTATGGAGGTGAACTGTTCATATCTTTATTATGGTGGTGGATCCATGAAAAAAATATATATATAATCAAACTGCATTGAATCAAGCACATACACATACATACAAAACAAGTGAAATATGAATAAGTTAGGTGGATTTCAACATTATCAACTATCTGTTTGTACTGTACTCTAGTTTTGTAAAGTGTTACTATTGAGGAAAATTGAAAACATGGTATATGAAATGTCTCTTTATTATTCTCTTCCACCGTATATGAACCTACAACTATCTTAAATTGAAAAGGTTAATTAAAACATATTAAAGTTTCAAGATACAAAATTAACACATACAACTACTTGTGTCTCTATGCATTAACAATGAACACCCTGAACATGAAATTAAGAAAACAATGACATTTGCAACAGTATCTAAAGGAATAAAATACTCAGGAGTGACTTAACAAAGATATGAAAGATCTGTACTTTGAAAATTAGAAAACACTGTTGAAACAAAGTAAAGAAAACAGATAAGTGGAAAGACATCCCATGTTCATGGATTGGCAGACAATATTATGATGTCAGTACTACCCAAAGTGATCTGGAGATGTAATGTAATTCCTATCAAATTCCCATTACTGTTTTAGTAGAAATAGAATAATGTGCCCTAAAATTCATAAGGAATATAAAGGTATAACCAAATAGTCAAAACAATCTTGAAGAAAATGATAGACTTGAAAGACTCAGTTCCTTATTTCAAAACTTACTACAAAGTTATATTAATCAAAACAATGTGATACTGGCATAAAGACAGACATATAGGCCAATGAAATAGAATAGAAAGCCCAGAAATAAACCCTTACAAATGGTGCTGGGAAAACTGGATATCCACATGCAAAAGAGTAAAGTGCATACTTACCTTAACCATGTACAACCATGATCAACCCAAAATTGATCAACGACATGCACAAGCTAAAACTATTAAAATCTTAGAAGAAAACATAGGATGAAAGCTTCATTATATTGGATTTGGATATTGGATTGACTTTCTTGGCTATAATACCAAAAGCACAGGCAATAAAAGAAAAAATTTGATAAATTGGACTTCATCAAAATTAAAAAAAAAAATGTGTGTCCAAGGACATTATCAGCAGAGTGAAAAAGCAACACATAGAATGGAAGAAAATAACTGCAAATTATATATGTGATGAGGGATTAATATCCAGAATAGATTAAAAAACTCCTACAGTTCACCAAAATAGCAAAACAAATAATCCAATTTAGAAATGGGCAAAGAACTTGAGCAGACATCTCTCCAAAGAAGATACACAGATGGCTAATAAGTACATGAAAAGATGTCAACATCACTCATTTTTAGGGAACTGCAAATCAAAACTACAATCAGATGTTACTCACACTGGCTAGGAGGCTAATACAAAAACAAACAAACAAACAATAAATAAATAAAAATGAAAGTCAAGAAGGATAGGGAGAAATCAGAATACTTGTACATTGCTGGTGGGAATATGAAACAAAGCAGGTACTGTGAAAAACAGTATGATGATTTGTCAAAAAATTAAACATAAGGATTGAAGAAGATATAAACAAATGGAAAGATATCCCATGTTCATGGATCAGAAGAATTAACATTGTTAAAACCTACTAAAAACCATCTATAGAGTCAATGCGATTGCTATTAAAACTTTGATGGTATTTTTCACAGATTCAAAAAATCCTAAAATTTATATAGAACCACAAAAGACCCTAACTAGCCAAAACCAATCCTTTTTTAGGTTTTACATTTTATTGTGTTTCATATCATCTCAACAATAATTGAAAACTTTTCTTGAACGTTAGACCCAGCTATTTTGATAAATGGTATCTATGGAGGATTTTAGATCAAAGCATGAAAGTGAGTCAGAAGGTAAAACAAGGCAGACTGGCAGAAGCTTAGCTTCAGAGAAAAAGAAACCTGTAAGCTAAGACAGAAACTAGAGCTCAATTACTCATTTAAAACCATGATTTTATAGTACCAATTACAATAAAATGTGTAGCCTGCAGCAAAAACAAAATTTATTATTCATACTACATTGACATCAATAGTTGATCATTTGGTTTATGTATACAATGGAATATTATTCAGCCATTAGAAATGACAAATACCCACCATTTGCTTCAACGTGTATGGAACTGGAGGGTATTATGCTGAGTGAAATAAGTCAATTGGAGGACAAACATTATATGGTCTCATTCATTTGGGGAATGTAAGTAATAGTGAAAGGGAATAGAAGGGAAGGGAGAAGAAATGGGTAGGAAATATCAGAAAGGGAGACAGAACATGAAGACTCCTAACTCTGGGGAATGAACTAGGGGTGGTGGAAGGGGAGGAGGGCCGGGGACAGGGGTGAATGGGTGAAGGGCACTGAGGGAGGCACTTGACGGGACGAGCACTGGGTGCTCATTATTCTGTATGTTGGCAAATTGAACACCAATAAAAAATAAATTTATTATTAAAATAATAATAATAATAATTGATTGTTTTAACTCTTCTGAATGAACACACCCAGAAACATCATCCTTCCTGTTTTCAAACTATACTACAAAGTTGTAGTAATCAAAACATTATGGTCTCGCATAACATTAAACATATAGACCAACGGAACAAGATAAAGAGCCAAGGGGGAAAAAAGCACATATGTGGTCAACAAATATTTGACAAGAGAGCCAATAATACTCAATGAAGAAAAGATAGCCTCCTCAATAATGGTGTTGGAAAAACTGAAGAATCGTATACAGAAGAATGAAACTGGACTCATATCTTATACCACTCAAAAAATTAACCGGAAATGAATTAAAGACTTAAATGTAAGACCTGAAACTATAAAATTCCTGAAAGTAAACATAGGGGAAAATGTTCTTGACATTGATCTTGGCACTGATTTTTTGGATGTAACACTGCAAGCAAAAGCAACAAAAGGTGTTGAGAGAACCTACAGAATGGGAGAAAATATTTGTATTTCATATGTCTGACAAGGGGTAAATATCCAGCATACACCAAGAACTCATTCCACTCAATAGTAAATAAACAATCCAGTTTTTTAAATGGACAGAAGAACTGAATAGACATTTTTCCAAAGAAGGCATTCAGATGTCCAACCGACACAAGAAAAGGTGCTTGATGTCACTAAATATCAAAGAAGTGAAAATCAAAACCACAATGAGATGTCACCTCCTCTATTAGAAAGGTTTGTCATCTAAAAGACAAGAGATAGCAAGTGTTGGTGAAGATGTGGAGAAAAAGGAACTATTGGTAAGAATGTAAAATGGTACAGCCGCTGTGGAAAACAGCATGGAGATTCCTCAAAAATTAAAAAGAACACTGCCATATGACCCAGCAATCCCACTTTTGGGTATATAACCAATGGAAATAAAAACAGAGTCTCCAAGACATGGAAACAACCAAGTGTCCATCTACAGATGAGTGGATAAAAAAAGATGTGGTATGTATACACCAATAGGACGTTTTCAGTCTTTAAAAAGAAGAAAACTCCATCATCTGCAACAACATGGATGAAACTGGAGGGTGTTATTCTAAGTGAAATAAGTCAGACGGAGAAAGACAAATACTGCATGATCCCTCTTGTATGTGAAATTTTAAAAAGCCAAACTCATAGGAACAGAAAGTAGAATGGCTGAGGCATGGCAGAGGGGGGATTTGGGGAGATGTTGCTCAAATGGTTTGAACTTTCAGATATAAGATGAATAAATTCTGGGGATGTAACCGACAGCATGGTGATTATAATCAACAACACTGTATTATATACTTGAAAGTTGCTAAGATAATAGATCTTAAATGCCCTGACCACAAAAAATAAATAAATAAAAATAAAAATAAATAAATAAAAATGTGATGTGATGGAGGTGTTAGCTGAAGTTATTGTGGTAATAATATCACAATGTACGTGTATCAGATCAATGTATTGTACACTTTAAATTCATAGTATCGGGATGCCTGGGTGGCTCAGCGGTTGAGCATCGGCCTTCGGCTCAGGTTGTGATCCCAGGGTCCTGGGATCAAGTTCCCCATCAGGCTCCTCGCAGGGAGCCTGCTTCTCCCTCTGCCCATGGCTCTGCCTTTTTCTCTTTGTATCTCTCATGAATGAATAAATAAATCTTTAAATAAATAAATAAATAAATAAATAAATAAATAAAAATAAATTCACAGAGTTATATGTCAATTTTCTTGATTAGGAACAAAACTGGAAACAGAAAACAAATATTTGATCAGAAGAGACCATGAAAGACATAAATGTCTAATTGTGAACAGAAGTATCGAAGGAAAAAAATTAATTTAAAAGCATGATGCAGAATAAATTTAGGATGAAAAGATGAATTAAATTCAGTTCCTTGATGATAATGCCAGAAAGGAAAACAAAATGAAAACAGTTCTGCATTATTAACAGGGATTGTAAGAAGCAAGAAATTATCTCAAAGAAAAAAAACATCAAAAAAATTTTAAATGGCTTTATACATCTCTTAGATGCTGAATCTGGAAACTAATGAGTATCATGGTAAGAAACATGGTTTTTTTGTGGGCATCACATTCCTTATTTTCAAAGTGAATCTCTGGATTAGATTAAGGATATTAAACCAATACCCTCATGTTGGCCTCCCTCCTTAGCACCCATGGCAAGCACTGATAACAGATCAAGGGATTTCCTTGCTGACATCAGACTGAGCCCCATGACTCTTCTTTACACAGGCAAGCAGCCACTACCCATCAACTCCTTCATTGCCCAAAATGGAAATAATTTGATCTTCAGTTTTGATACTAAAAAACTTCCAATTTTAAGGTCCAATATTTGTATAACCAATTGGGGTATATACTGTGGTGATAATTTTGAAATGTTTAATTTGGAAGGCAGCTATGTCCATCGAAAGATGAATGGATAAAGAAGATGTGGTTTATGTATACAATGGAATATTACTCAGCGATTAGAAACGACAAATACCCACCATTTGCTTCAACGTGGATGGAACTGGAGGGTATTATGCTGAGTGAAATAAGTCAATCGGAGAAGGACAAGCAGTGTATGTTCTCATTCATTTGGGGAATATAAATAATAGTGAAAGGGAATATAAAGGAAGGGAGAAGAAATGTTGGGAAATATCAGGAAGGGAGACAGAACATAAAGACTCCTAACTCGGGGAAACGAACTAGGGGTGGTGGAAGGGGGGAGGAGGGCGGGTGTTGGAGGGGAATGGGTGACGGGCACTGAGGTGGACACTTGACGGGATGAGCACTGGGTGTTTTTCTGTATGTTGGTAAATTGAACACCAATAAAAATTAATTAAAAAAATAAAATAAAATTAAAAAATAAATAAATAAATAAAAAATAAAAAAAAAAGAAATGTTTAATTTGGAAATTTCTTAATTTTTTTTTCAAAAAAAGGTAGAAGTACTAGCAGGGTCAAAGGAAATAATTGTTACCTTAATTCTCGATTAAATCTTATGGTCAGCATTATTGATTCAAATCGATAGATATCCTACCTGCACTATTTGTGAGCTAGGCTTATATTATTTGTAATACAGATTGCAGAATGATTTATTTACACTATTTTACCTACACCCAGGTAAAAGTTTTTAATAGGGGAACATTACCAATGTCTACAACTGATTAGGGTAAATGAATGCATTGGATAAGAGGTATTATACAAGCTAATTTATTACTTTAAAAATGTAATAATAAACAATGTCAAAACACAAGCCCCTTGAGTAAACTCCAGTGAACTGCTCAAGCATTCAAGTAACTAAGAACATACCACGAAGTTAGCCATCAGATGGTTTTTTGAGTCCTTTTTCTGTTTTCCACAAAGCTGAAATATCGTATTCCCGAAAATCTTTTCTATTTCAACATCAGAGCATTGCCCATTGCTTCAGTGCTTGATCTTAAAAATGTACTGTAAACAATGGTACTATGCCTTCCTTTGTGCAGGAAATTTCAGTAACAGAGAAAGAGCCAACTGGAATACATAACCTGTTGAAGAGTACTTTAAGTCTTTTTCTCTTTTAAAGATTTTATTTATGTATTCATGAGAGACACACAGAGAGAGAGAGAGAGGCAGAGACATAGACAGAGGGAGAAGCAGGCTCCATGCAGGGAGCCTGACGTGGGACTCGATCCTGGGACTCTGGGATAATGCCCTGAGCTGAAGGCAGACACTCAACCACTAAGCCACCCAGGCATCCTGAGTCTTTTTTTTTTTTTTCTAATTAGAGATGGAATTATATGATTCATGTCAGAACTAAAAACACTTAAATTTTTCCCCTTTCTCAAGGCATCATTATAATTAGAAGTTTATGAATTATCTGTGTATATCTTGTTATATTCCATACGGTGCAAAAGAGATGAGATCATGTTTTCTCTTTATCACTTACTATAAAATATACACAATTTTAATGTATTGAACTAACATTTAACAGATATCTACAGTATTTGCCTGTTGTTTTTCTTTTTATCTTTCGACTCCCTTCACCCATATTTTCCCACCCCATCCCCCCCACCTCTGGCAACCACCAATATCCTCTCTGTATCCATGAGGCTGGTGCATTGTTGTTATTGATAGTGTTTAGATTCCTCATATAAGAGAGATCATACAGTATTCGTCTTTCTCTGTCTGAGTTATTTAGCTTAGCATAATACCCTTGACATCAATCCAAGTTGTCACCAATGACAAAATTTCAGTTTTTTTATATGGTTGAATAATAGTCCATTATATATATATGACATATATATGTCACAATTTCTTTATCCATCCATTCATTGGACACTTATGTTGCTTCCATATCTTAGTTATTGTGAATAATGCTGCAATCAGTAGAGAGGTATATTTATTTCCTTGGATGGTGGTGATGGTTGCACAACAATATAAATGTATTTAATACCACTGAATTGTAATTGTAAAAAATAAATAAAACATACTACCTTGCACAGATAAGTATAGTGTCAATGTGCTATGGCTTTAAAATAACTTATTTTTAGATTCTTACAATTTGGTCATAAAGCCTTATAATTTGATCCTAATGCATTTTTTAAGACAAAGAATATTTAACTAGAAACTAAAGAAATAACTGTGGAGTGAATATATGAATTAAAACAGCCAGTGATATCATGTATTCTGTAATTCTAGAGTTGAAAGCTTACTTCTCTTGAGATGCGATTCTCTCATACTAAAGGTGAAAAGCAAATAAAGTATTGCTCTGTTGCTTCATCACCTTATTAAGAAAGGTTGACTCTGTGCTTAGCTAGCAGGAAAAATAATTTATTTCTCTGTCACTTTATTTATTCACCTACAGCAAGGTAAATATAAGGTGTTACTTGTTATTTATTTAGCTTTTTTAAGATACCTACCTCATTACTGGAAACATATCCTATTAGGAAAGCAATTCTCTTCTCTTGTTTAGGTAGTAAGTATATCAGAATTATTTATAATAAAAGTTTTCTACATATAAAATGTTAACACTTCGAAGGAAATGTATGAAAACTTTAAAGAAAATTAATTTGCAATATTACACTGTTGCAGTCATGTAAGTGGTTATACTAAAATCAAAAGCAATAGTCTTCTCCATACTTACATTTATTTATGTATCTCAATTTGTGAAATCATTGAAAGACTGTTAATTTAACAATTAAGGTACAGTTGTGAATAAAACAGAATATTTAGGGCACTAAAAAGGAATTTTGCATATTTTTACAACTAACAGGGTCATTGTAAATTGAGGAGACCTGCTAGCTGCCAAGTACCTAATCTTAACACTCCTATGGATGAGTCTTTCAAATCCTAGTCAACATCTTTGTCCCCATCTTTCCATGGGGATGGAAAGCTTGAGAAGAGATCATCATAAGTGTGCCTCAATAGAAGGGAAATCCATTAGTCTTTTATTTATTGTAGAATCAGACCAAAGTGAAAAGGGCTCCAGAAATTGATATCAGATGTCTTTTGAACCTCCTTCCAGGAAATCATGATGGTCTGAGTGTCCCCCAAGTAACCTGAAAATGTTGCAATGAAGGACCCTTCCAGGAAGAGGCACAAGCCATCAGCTTCTTTCTCAGTCTCTTCACAAAGTTTCATAGTGGTCAGTAGCAGAGAATAGAGAGAAAAATTGTAGACCATGTACTTCTTAAATGAACTGATTCTTTCCATATATAAAAACAAAATTATTCTACAGGTCACACTGAACTGCACTTTCTATGAATTGAGAGAGTGGAGGGTTTTCTTCTGTGGTTCTCTGGAATTAGATGTTCAGTGGTCCTGTGAATCATCACTTGATGATTGCTTTTAAAATATTTAAATTTATCTAAAAACATATGTAAGACCACAAAGCATTCTGGAATGGAAAGAGAGAGAAAAGTAAACAAAGTAAAGAAGAGGCTAAATCTAGGGTGAGTAACTCAGTTGTTCAGCTGGATCCCCAAAAATATAGCCAGTAACAAAATCACAGTGGCTAAGGAAAAATGGTTGTTTTCAGGCGCATATTTATATTTAAAAGGTTTGATCTATTAGGGGTGGAGGTCAGTTTTTATGATAATACTATGAAGCTGAAGGATGATGATATAATCGTGTTGGGAAACCATTCCAATGTAGAACTAGTGGGACAAAGGCAGGCTTCAGATCTCAAGGAGAAGTTATCAAAAACAAAGCAGGCAATCAGGGTCATAACCACCTAGGTTGGGATTTGATATCAAGCGCCAGTCCTAGAGGTAAACAAAAATGTACATATACTTTAATAACTGGAGTAGAGGCCAGATCCAAAGAGAGAGTACTCAGAAGGGTTATTGAAGGTAAAGCTAAAGTTCAAGAGATACACATTATATTATAAATGTGTATAAATACACATACTGTACACATAATGTATAAATACACATTTATATTCTGTGTTTTTAGTGCAACACAGAATATAATACAATCATTTCCATGTAAGTGGTAGAAATAGAGTTCTCAACATTTCACCCAGGCCAAAATATATATAGCTGAGCCAAAGAATAAGAACTCAAAACCACCCTTGAAAAAAGACATACAACTTCTCTTGACTACAAAATGGATTATTCTCCCATTTGACTGGTTATGCCTGTCTTTATATAAGCCATATGTAGATGTAGAGTTAACAGCTAATTAAAATATTCTTTTAAAATGGGAAGTACAACAAATGAAAAATTATGATTGTATGGTTAGTTGTATAAAAAGTATTTGAGTAAACTCAACACTCATTCATTATGTGAATGAATGAGTCAATGAAATGGTCATCTTTTAAGATAAAATGGCTGTATAGAAAATCCATATGCATCTACAGACATGCTATTAAAATTAATGAGTAAATTTAGCAAAGTTTCTGGATACAATGGCAACAGAAAAAGTCAATATATATTCCTATATATCATAAAATAAAATAAAAGTAGTTTTTAGAAGAGTAATAAAAGATAACCTTAAAGACATTGAAAGGCAAAAAAAAAAAAAAAAAAAAAAGGCCAATAGGCATATTAATGTGTTCCATGTCACAATACATCAGAAAAATGTAAATGAGGGGATCCCTGGGTGGCTCAGTGGTTTAGCACCTGCCTTTGGCCCAGGGCATGATGCATGATCCTGGAGTTCCAGGATCGAGTCCCACATCGGGCTCCCTGTGTGGAGCCTGCTTCTCCCTTTGCCTCTCTCTCTCTCTCTCTCTCTCTCTCAAGAATAAATAAATAAAATCTTCAAAAAAAAAAATAAAGAAAAATGTAAATGAAAACCACAATGAGATATCATCTTGCACCAAGTAGAATGGTTACTGTAGAAAGAGAAAATAAAATTAAAAAACAGAAAATAACAAATGTTAGAAAGAATATGGAAAAAATGGAACCCTTGTTCTCGACTGATGAGATTGTAAAAATGGTGCAACCACTATGGAAACCAGTATACAATTTCCTCAAAAAGTTAAAGCAATCCCACTTCTGGGTACATATTCAGAAGAATTGAAAGCAATTTCTCAAAAAGATATTTGCAACCCATGCTCATAGCCACACTATTCAAAATAGCCAAGAGGTAGAAACAACCCAAATGTAGACAAATGAATGGATAAACAAATGTAGATATACACACAATGGAATATTATTCAGCCTTAAAAAGGAGGGAAATCCTGACACATGTTACAACATAGATCATCCTTGAGGACATTATATTAAGTGAAATAAACCAGTCACAAAAAAGCAAATATTGTATGATTCCATTTACTTGAGGTATGTAAAATAGTTAGAATTATACAAAGAGAAAGTGGAACTGTGGTTGCCAGGGGTTAAGGATGAGGAGGGAAAGAGTATTTGTGGTTTCATGAGTTTAGAATTTTAGATTTATAAGATAAAATGTTCTGGAGTTGTTTCACAATAATGTGAATATACTATATAATAACGTAAATATACACTAAAGCATATATTTAAAAATGTTTAAGATGGGGATCCCTGGGTGGTGCAGTGTTTTAGCGCCTTGCCTTTGGCCCAGGGCACGATCCTGGAGACCCGGGATCGAATCCCACGTCGGGCTCCCGGTGCATGGAGCCTGCTTCTCCCTCTGCCTTTGTCTCTGCCTCTCTCTCTCTCTCTCTCTCTCTCTCTGTGACTATCATAAATAAATAAAAATTTAAAAAAATAAAAAATAAATAAATAAATAAATAAAAATGTTTAAGATGATAATGAAAATGGGTGCCTGGGTAGCTCAGTCAGTGAAGCATCCAACTCTTGAACTCTACTCACGTCATGATCTTGAAGTCATGAGATTAAGCCCCACATCAGGATCCACATTCAGCAGGGAGTCTGCTCAAGATTCTTTCCCTTTCTCTCTGGCCCTCCCCTTGTTTGCACATTCTCTCTCTCTGTCTCTCAAAAAAAACAAAACAAAACAAAACAAAAATCTGAAAAAAAGAACGTGAAAAGCACTAAGTTAGACTATATTAAAATTATTTTTTTTTAAACTCAGGATTTACTATTAACAGCCTGAAACGGCAGTGGTAGAATAGAGACTATATTCACAGTACATATATTAACAAAATGATATCTCCCAACACCTCTACCTTGCTTGATTGGCTTATACTCATCCCCTGGGGCTCGACTGACACACTTCTGCATCTAGAAAGTTCCTAGTCCCTCAAGCACTAGGGAAAATGCTGCTTCTCTTACTTCAATTATATTCCATAAGCTTACAGTAAATACTATATCTTCCAGTAAATACTATAAAGAATTAATTATGGCCTGCCTGACTCAGTTCCAAAACAATACAGTGGTTAAGAGAACCTATGTAGCCAAAAATAATTTCAAGATCAATCAACACTTTTGTTTTCCCAGACACCTTGAGGAGACTTTTAACCCCCCAGCAATAGCTGTAAAAATCCCCTTGCTTCCTATCCCTAGCGTATTGCCCTCATAAACTGTGGCTATTTTCCTCAAAATTCTTCCTCCCAAGATAAATCTTCTAATCTTCATCCCTATCAGCATTTTCTTGTTCTCCTTCCCTGCTCCTTTCCTCTCAGTATTTCATCTCAAACACCCAAGAGCTCATTTGGCAAGAAAATTCCTCCTTAGACAGGAGAGAGAGACTAGAGGGGACCAAACCAGTGACTTCTTTACTATGCACAGGTAGAGATAAGCTGGCACTCTTCTTATATTAATAACTGTTAGCCCATCACACAGCTGTTCTAACAAGTATGACTTCACTGTATAATTGGTATGTACTTGACTGGTCCTCCCTAGAATGGAAGTTTCTTGAGTTTAGGGATTCTATCTTTATCATTCTTTAGAACATTTGTGTGCTTACATAAATATGTATTGAATGACTGATAGAGTGAATTCTTTATATTGTGATTCTAAGTTCATACATTTAAACAACTTTATAAGAGCCATGGTATTTTCATTGAGATTTTTGAGACTGGATTACTTATACTTTAATCAAAACACGACATCGTATACAATGTGCATCCGCAGAGAAAGTGTCAGTGAGGCTTTTTTCTTTTTTTAATTTATGGAAAGTATATCTTGGACTATCCTTATTTTCTTGAGCAGTCAAGAGTGTTACAAAAGTCACTCTTTGTGAAGAGAGTGCAGATTATGACTCAACACAGCTCATATAGAAAAAAGTACACTGCTTTGATCTTAGTATGCAGCACAATGCAGTTTGATCCTAACTCTATGTTCCAAATTAGGAATTCTAGGCAAGAAAGATTCTATATATCTGTGAGTTCAGCAAGGACATGGAAAATTTCCCTAGGGCTTAATGAAAATGCTGGATAAAAGATGCTCTACTGAGCAATCTTGAAGCTTTGTGGTACATAGCAGGTCTCTTTCAGAGAAATCTTGGGGTAGGGACATGAACTGAAAAATATAAATATTAAATCATGTTTTTATGGCTGAAGTAATCTCTCACGAAATACTACTGGCAAAGAAGGAATTTCTGCAAGTACAAGACTTTTATGATCTGTTCTCTCTGTTCCCAGCAGTCCTACATAGTATTTAACCACTCTCTTCCTATTTGAGTTGGGGTTTTTTGTTTTTGTTGTTTTTGGTTTTTGTTTGATTTGATTTGGTTTCTTAAGAAAATTTAAAGATCACATTCTCATCAGCTTTAACTGCCTTCCTAGAACAGTGCTTAATTAGCTTTTTGAGCTTATTTATTATATGAGACAATTGTGGACTTTAATTAAAAATGGTTGCTTAGTTCGATGGTGTTTGTAGTGTGACTAATTATGGGTTTCATTCTTAATAATAAAAATTTGTAGAAAAAAACCACTCACTGGTCTTTTATCATCTATTCTGCCTCATATCCTAGAACTGCCATTTTAAACTCATATAAAGTATGATTAAACAAAACCAACATTGGGGGATCCCTGGGTGGCTTATCAGTTTAGCACCTGCCTTTGGCCCAGAGTGTGATCCTGGAGTCCTGGGTTCGAATCCCACATCAGGCTCCCTGCATGGAGCCTGCTTCTCTCTCTGCCTATGTCTCTGTCTGTCTCTATCTCTCTCTGTGTCTCTCATGAATAAATAAAATGAAATCTTAAAACAAAAACAAAACCAATATTATGTCAGTTTCTGAGTTCACATAAGTAGGTCAAGACTAAAACCCAGGTTACCAAAACGTCTACCAAGATCATAGAACTTTATTGCTGGAAGGAATCTGAAGAACACCTAATCTACTTATTTTGCAGATGATAAAACAAGGTCTTATGAAGTTAATTTCCTTGACCAGTGTTACTGCTGGAGATAGAACCCAGACTAGAATTTCAGCCCCTGATTCTAGTAGTATGGAGATTCTCTTCCTCTACTCCAGCCCCAATGGTTTTTATCATTGTCATTATTATTATTATACTGAACCAATGTAGCAAATTCAAATAGAAATATTTGGGTTTAGGGATCTCTGGGTGGCGCAGCGGTTTGGCGCCTGCCTTTGGCCCAGGGCGCGATCCTGGAGACCCGGGATCGAATCCCACGTCGGGCTCCCGGTGTATGGAGCCTGCTTCTCCCTCCGCCTGTGTCTCTGCCTCTCTCTCTCTCTCTCTGTGACTATCATAAATAAATAAATAAATAAATAAATAAATAAATAAATAAATAAATAAATTTAAAAAAAAAGAAATATTTGGGTTTAATTTATGATATGAAATGATAATTGCCTCCTAAAGCAGTTTTTAAATTTACTTATTCAGGATTTTAATGAACTGAGAAGGTCTCTCCTTCAAAGGCCAGCAAGGAATTTTTTTCAGCAAAGATTTTGAAAGACAACAAATTCTCGTAGTTTATCTTTCTGCTCTACCTAAGATTTAATCTTAACATTTATATAGAAATATTACTTATTAGGTTTGACATTTAAGCTTTACATATTTTCCCCCCATATGAGCAATTGACTTCTTGAGTTGACAATGGAAATGAACTACTGGGGTCTGACTACAAAAACATATAACACAGCATAAACTTTAAGCTTCTGAAAAAGACAGGAGTTTAAAGAATCCAAGCACCAGGTACACCATGACCAAAACATAGCTAACAACAAAATCAGTGTGCTAAGCACAGAAATCCAGAAATTTAGTCCTTTTTTGACCTCAGCTTAGAGTCACGGTGAGTTCCAGAGTGAGAGGCAGGATTGATACTATCAAGAAAATGTGAATACATTTCTATTAAATAAGTATATTGGCAGTTCAAAAAAAAATTTATTGTGTGTCTTCCAAGGGTAAATACACACGTAAGAAGTTAGTCAAACAATTGAATCATAAAATAAAACTATGAAAATACTGTCTTTACTTAGAATAAAACAAGGAAAATAATAACTCATTTATTAAATGCCACCAATATCAAGGCACAACGCCAAGCACTGTAAAAATATATTATCTTGGATCCCCGGGTGGCTCAGTGGTTTAATGCCTGCCTTTGGCCCAGGGTGTGATCCTGCAGTCCTGGGACTGAGTCCCCCTTTGGGCTCCCTGCATGGAGCCTGCTTCTTCCTCTGCCTGTGTCTCTGCCTCTCTCTGTCTCTCTCTCTCTCTGTGTCTCTCACAAATAAATAAATAAAATATTTTAAAAATATATAATATATATATATATATAAAATCTCATTTTCTCATAATAAAAGGAATGGTTATTACCGTTATCTAAAAATAAAAGCTTAGGAAACTTACCTAATTTGCCCAGAGCTGTAAAGCCAGTTGAATTCAGACCATAATAGAGGCCCCATTACTTACTGAAGTCTCCACTTAAGAAAAATTAGAATCAAATTAACCAACTTTAAGAAAAATGTTTTTTGCATGGTGGAAGTGCAGTTTAAATTAATAGCTAGAAAGAATTTACAGAATTTCTGGTGAATCCCCACTAGTCTAAGCTTTCCATGTTATGATGCCTCAGGGCTTGGTGGCTCATGGCTTAGCTGTCTATGATAAAGCAGTCTTTTCCTCTGGCTATTGGTGGCTTGATTTTTCTTGTGACTCTTTCTTAATATTGAGTTTTATCCAACTGATTTTGAATTTATTTTTCACATGGAACTTCTGAAGAAAGTTGGCAAAAACAACCTCACTTTATAGATTAGGATACCAAGGTGCAGACAGTTTAGGTGATCAGTTTCACACCCCACAAAAAATTGGAAGATGTGAGTCAACTTCCTTGTTACTGAACTCCTAGCTCTCAATTTTTGTCTCAACCATGGATTCCCACTTGATAGAAGAAAATTCAGTGGCATAAAGTAACCTTCTAAAATGTCAAGGAGAACTAGAGAGATGAAGAGGTAGAAAGGTGGAGAGAGAAATTAATGTCTTAAAGAAAATCAACCTGTGGATTCTAAAATCAAAGGAAATGGATTGAAACTTGGCTAAAACCAAGTTTTTTCCTCAGGAAGAATGATTAACAAATACAACTATAATATGATATTGGAGATTATCCAACACAGGAAGCATGTTAGGAAGGCAGCCTGTTCACAAACCAAGCACTGAAACAGTGTTCTGCTCTGGTTCCTATAGGGCCTTTGAGTGTGATCTTGGACAAGACACTTAATTTCTCTCTACCTCAGTGTCTCCATATACAAAGTGTATATTCTAACAAATAAATCACAAGGTTGTAGAAATGTACCTCTTCTTTTAGATGGTGTAGGTTGAGACCAGCCTACAGAGGAAAAGATTAAAGAATCAAACTTGTGGCTTCCTGAATGAAAATCATAGAAATATCTGAATTATGGAATTTGAAGGAAAACATACTACCCCACAGGGACTTTCTAAAACATGGATTTGAGGAGATCTGGATTCAGAGGGAAAACACACACACAATATGACAGAAAATGATCTGATATTACCTACTCGATAGAGGAAAGAAATGCAAAAGTTAAACAAAGAAGGTGAATTAATAGTCCATCTGAAACACTGCCATTTATCATATAGAATGATATTGTCTCTGTCCTTTGGAATGCTCTAATCGTATTTAAATTATATACATGCCATATATATTATACATACTACATATTATATATAACTATATACATTTTATTTTTTATACTTATATGTTTTTTATATACTTCCTATACACAGACACTAAAATGTCTTTTGGCATCATTTCTAAGAATGCAATCTTTTGCAGAATGCTTCCATTTCTAAGGATTGTGTTTTTGGCAATTCACTGAATTTTCACATTCTCTAAATATGATACATATTGAGTCTAAGTAGCCCAGGATATCAAATAAATCTTTATTACTTTGTCCCTCATCCTGTCCACATCATGTTCCCAACAATAAAGATGTTGTGTATGAATGCAGCAGCCATTTAGAAGGCGTACATCGCCAACAGATTTAAGTGATTTACTGGATCTTATTTTACCAAATAGTAAAATTTCAGTCAAATGGGAAAGACCAGCTTTATTCCTTTCATTTTCAGAATTCATTAACTTTAATGACATTTAGAAATGCAGAACGACCACAGGATTGGGCCATTAATTCTTCTGAAACATGAATTTTCAAAATTAACTTTTGAGGAGGAAACAATCAATATTACACAGAAACCCTTATTTTGAGCTCTTGGGTCATTGAAACAGAATTTGACTTATTTTTACAGTATTATAAAGAGATGCAGGAAAGTTGTCTCTGGAAGGATTCATGGCTAATTAAAATTTTCAAATTGTATAATCTGAAAATTAGTGTTTGCAACAAAATCAGCCACTCAACCTTAAACATGGCATTCTGTGTGTGCATCTATAATGAGCTGCTTTTGTGTGGTGTGCGGTCCTTGACATTTGTCATAATCCTCAGACCACCCAAATATAGCAACCTGCTATTTGGAAAAGACACCCTATGAGTTTCTCTTTCTCTTCTTAAAGCCGTATTTTTAAAGAGCCATCAGTTATCCGTAGATTTCACTCATCATGCTAATGGCTTCTATAAATACTCTGACAGATCATTCTTCTCTAAATTGTCTAGCAAAGAAAGGACAAGATCATGTCCTCAGACTATGAAGAAGGCTAGGAGCCAACTATTCACCTCTGGGGAGCACAGTGAGAAAGCCACTGAAAGACCTACCTCTTAGAATCTTCTGTGTGCAATGATGCACAAGAAATTCCAGGTAAAAGTGATACCACAATGATTCTCCTGAATATTTTTAAACCTTTCACATCTTAATGTTTAAAATGTAGATTACATTTTACTTATCTTAAGATTAGAAATATATATATATATATATATACACTATTTATTTATTTATTTATTTATTTATTTATTTGAGAGAGAGAGAGAGTGCATGCCTGCACATAAGCAGAGGGGTGGAGGGAGGGGAGAAGGGGCAAAGGAGAGGGAGAAGCAGACTCCCCACTAAAGCAGGAAGTCCCCATGTGGGGCTCCATCCCAGGACCCTGAGATCATGACCTGAGCCAAAGGCAGATGCTTAGCCAACTGAGCCACCCAATACCCCACTTATATTAAGATTTCTAAGAACTTTCTTGAGAATTCTACTGGGGCACAAGTTATCTATTTTATTTGAATTAAGCCAACTCCTAAAATAAGATTATCAGTTTGCACTTTCATGCCAGACAAATGTCAACACCTATGCTCTTTTTCATTCACCATAAAACTAGGTGCTGCCATTATCACCTAAAACCTGGATTTAGGAGACAGAGAGGTAGCATTACATTTAAATTCTACTTCAGGGCAATCTTCCCTACCATAAGCAATAAGAAAGTGGTGAATGCAAACCAACATTCGATCATGATTAGAGTGATCATATGATTTATCATGCTAGCTTCTGAGATGGAAAAGGAATGCTAGTAGTAATTATTATAATCACTAATAAAGTTATAAGTACTAACTGATATCATTTTGAATATTATTCCAAGATAACAGGCATAAAGCCAAGACTGTCCCTCCTGATGACGAACCAGGCACTATGCTGAGTCTGTGATGTGATTTGCCTTTTTAAGTTATTTCATACTTACAAAATAGATGGATGGCAGGTATCATCATCCTTGTTTGACAGATAAGAAAACTAAGTCTCAGAAAAATTAAGTAATTTAGTAAATTGAGGAACTGGGATTTGAACACAGCTGCCCATCTGGCTCAAAGCCTGGGCTTTTCCTGCTATGTTGCTGAGGCAATGAATTACAAAAATAATAGCACTCAGTCTCTTAAAAATTGACCAAGAACCATGATCACTCTTGTCTCCCCTCTCTCACTCTCTCGCTTTCTATATGTAAATGTAAGTATAGTTACAGATAACAAACACAGTGGTTACAGATCAAAGAGATGGAAAACAATTTTACATCCAGGAAAGAAAATAAATTTGGAATGCCACAATCCTTCTAAAACAGATGGCAATATTGACTTCAGTAGAACCATTGTTGGATCTCCTGATCTCCTGTGGCAGCATTCCTTCTTTTGAAACTAAGACCTCCAGATGAGCAGGGATAGGAAGTAAAACTTTTATTAATGGGTACCATGGGGTTATAGTGATGGAAGCCATTCTCATTCCCCTCCCTCCTTGATTCCTCGATGTGTGAATCCTAGCCCTGGGAGAAATAGTACCATATATTGGATATTGATTTAGATCAGAAACCACTTTCTAGAGGATGTTGCCCCAACCCATAAGGCACTGCCAACTACTTGAGTAAATAATTGAGTCTCTGAAAGGCTCCTCTACCATTTTATCAAGCATGATGCTTTAACATGGTGGGGAACATGGTAAGACCAGTGAAGTCCACGAGCAAGGGTCCTTTGCCACACTTCTTTTGCTATGAATAAGTTCTGTGATGGTAAGCAATAATGTTTGAATACTATGAGATTAAATAAGACATTCTATAAGTTCATAAATGGTGGTTTTGTAGAGCAGTGCAGGCAGATAAAGCAAATCCATATTGAGGGTAAGAATCTATTCCAGCAAGATCAAAACTTTGCCTCTTCCATGATGAAGTGGTCCAAGGTAATCATCCTGCCACCAAGTAGCTAGCTGATCACCCTGGGAAATGCTGCCATACTGGACACTCTGTGTTGGTTTCAGCTGCTGCCAGATTGGGCACTCACCAGTGGCTACAGCCAGGTTAGCCTTGGTAAGTGGGTGTCCACATTGCTGTGCCCATGTGTCCTTCCATCCCTGCTACCATGGCCACATTATTCATAAGCTTTGACAGGAGTAGCTGGGGAAAAGTAACTGATATCAACAAAATGAATCATGTTATCCACTTTTCCAAAGGTCACTGGCAGTGAGCATTTATGTGGGACAGAACTATCTTCACATCCTGCTATGGTTTGGAGAGACCTAGCCACATACCTTATCCAGACATCCTTATCACTCATTTTTTGATTGCATTCTTTCCAAATCCCCAGTTTTGAGTTGGAGCTAGGAGGCCCAGCCCTTACACACTTCACGCTGTTCAGTCATGGAAAGGAGATTTGTTCTTTGGTCAGGTTTGTCTTGAGCCAAGGCAACACAAAGAGGAGCCATGGTGGAGAGCCATCTTCCAGCAGCTAAGCTGTCTTAGCTGACAAGGAATAAGTTCACTGATGAAGGGGTCAGGGCAGAGCATTCCAGGCCATCACAGCATCCACTGCATTGCTCCTTAAACTTCTTGTTGAGCAATTTGATGTCAAAATTTGAATTCGAATAAGGGTTAAAAAAAAAAACTTGTAGTATTGTTACTACTGACATTACCAGCATTGACACCAGCTAGTTGAATCACAATAAATGTTTTAAACTTCACGTGCTAATTGACTATTGAGTCCTTAGTCTTCTATCATTTTCAGTTCAGAGATCCCATTTCCCAGGCAGAATATCCTTGGGGTGATGGCCAGAGTCTCTTATTTCTCTGCCTGCCTGTGGCACATTTCCACAAAATGAAAAGACCTACCTGTTCTACTTATAACCTGGGCTTCCTCCAGGCAGTGATGATGGGTTCATTATGAAAACCATTCCCCGGTTTCTTAAATAATCTACAAATTCCCAATGCTGTTGATATTTTAAAAACATCAGATATAACAAATTGCTCTGCAGTTGCTCTGCAGCATGTACTAAATCTGTACGGTAGAATGATTTGTAATGCTATTCTCTTCTTGAAATGATATACACATCCAAAAGATGCCTTTATTAACTAGATTAAATCTTAGTATGCAACTGAAGGCTTCTGAGACTCCCTGCCAGCTCAGTTGTGCTCTCTCAACCTCTACGTCCAAGAGCAAAATGCTTTCTGCTCTGGACTCTTCATTGGAAAGGAGGTAGGACTGTTCACATATAGAATACAATACAGTATCCACACTGCCCAAGCCTCTTCTTTGATGTTCACTTAGCACGAATGAACCACGCATTCCTTTAACGAATGAACCCACTACAGCTTACTTAAATGCGTTATAAGAAATGATTTTGAAAATAAATCAGGCTTCGATATTTGCTATTTTACAAAACAATTTCCAAGTGATTGGTCATTCAAAAAGGAATCAATTATTTACTTTAAAGTCATTACTTTTTATAAGGTTGACCTTACAAAATCAGCTGAAACTTGTCCCCGTGACTATATTCCCTTGTCCTCAAATTTAATTATTGACTCTCTACAAATCATTAAACAGTGAATGTCCTGGGCATTTATAGAGTTGCACCTGCAATTGATTTGGTTTACTGCAACAACAGGTGACAAAGAAAACCAGGGTCACTGTCTTAGTTCCCAGCATTTTCTCAGGCAGAGAGGCACATTTTCCACAGGGCCACTGGGTCTCTACAAACAGTATTCTTTCTGCCAGGCACTTTGTAATGTGCAATGAACGGTGTCATTTATTTTCATTTCCTCATACTTAATTGCATGCTTCTTGCTTCCAACATTAAGCCAGAAGGCAGGTGGCAGAAGCAATGAACTAAGCTGGGACTAGCTGTCGTCATTATAAACTATGCTCCCTCCCTTAAAAGCAAGCCGCCTGTTTACAACCCCACCGAAGCCACTGGGCTGGAAAAATGCTCCCTCCATTGCAAGTTCTGACTCTGCAGAAGCTACTGTCAGGACAAGCGCTCAGTGAGAAAAAGGCACCAACTGACTATAACTCTCAGCCACATCTACCTGAAAGTGCTGAAGATATTAACCCAATAGTAGATATCAAAACCAAGTATTCTGACATACTATATAGATTAACCAGTAGACTACATGATGAGAGAAATAATTGGTCAGAGGATAGTTGATATTCAAATGATAATGCCTCCCTCTTAAATACTCTTGCCATACATTTTGAGCAAAACTACTTGAAATTGATCACCCTAAAAAGTAGGACGAGTTAGTGGAACAAATTAAATATCAAATGTATATAATTATTTATAAGACATTGAACAACATATTCAGAGATAAATGATTATTTTCAACCTCTAAGAGGTATCTCACAATGGCGTGGTTCTGTAGCCCCAAAATAAAATGGCTCAGTATTGATCCAAAATAAAATTAGTAAAAAAAATTTTTTTTTACCAATCAATGCAACTAATAATTGATTGAGATTTATTGACATGCTCCCCAAATAACAAAACCCTCTTTTTTCTTATTGCCATCTTCCAGCAATACTTTGTGACACTTAAATTATGCTTTTTCAATGATGTCGCATATGTGTTGCTAATCAGATGTCCTTTAGAATCTGCAACTGAACACACTGTATTTGAATGGTAAAGAGTAACAAATGTCACAAGAATCTGATTTCCTGAGGCTATTTGCTCTTTTGTTAGGAGAAAAAAAAACCCAACCATATTGTATGAAATGCACATTTTGCTTACTGTTGATCATTTTAATACATATGTAAGAAGAAATAGATTGGAGAGTAGAGCAGAGGTCCCGACTCTTTTTCACTTTCAATACAAGCTCAGAGGCCTCCACACGGCTTTCCTTTTTGCCTCAAATTTAGATTCTGGCTGCAAATCAGGAATTAAAAGTATTGTAGTTTTTTGTCCCTCTAAACCCTTTCTCCATCCTTTCTTCAGCCTCTGTTCTTTCTCTGCTTCCCATTTCCCTTCAGGTTTTAACAGTCCTGTCATCCCAGACCTTCTACATTTTTTTTCCACCTAGCTTTTATATGTCTTTCATCCAGACACCTGCAAGCCTTTCTACTTATATAGCTGATATTCTAAAAAGTGCTATCACCAAGAATTATTTGTGGAGACATGAATGACACAGTCACAACCATGACTGCAAGTATGATATTGATCACATTTGTCCTGTGCATACCATCATTTTCTGAAACCTAAGATGGTCCTCGATTAAAATGTTCTGTGACCAAATAGATTTGGGAAATGTAGCCCACCAAGTTTGGAAATTCACCCACAGTGCAAGTTCCAAAGCAAAGAAACTTGTTTAACATAATATCTTACAAACATTCCTGAACTGGGATCCCACACTTTCATGAAATATGTGTTAAACATTTCATGGTACACATCTTGAGAAACATTAGCTTAGAATCTACAAGTTTAAGCAACTTTCAGATAATAATTTAAAAGCAATCAATAGTTATATTTATGCAACCACAGGGGTAATAAAACAAATAAGAATATATTCCAAGAATGATTTATGATGTTAATATGAATAATGTATTTTAATAACCATTGAAAATAATCAAAAAAGACTTGATTTGTTCATATTCTGAATTGCAAAATATAATTAGGCTGGATTGTTGGCTTCCATTTATGCCTCAGCATCAAAGATCTTCTGTTACTGGTAAAGTTCCTCTGATGCAGATTGGAAAACTCATGCTTGCTGTTTACACGTTTATTGTTAGTCAACAGATTTCAATGTTTTTGTGAAATTTTCCATGATTTGTTAAATAATGGATTTTTTTCACATAAGATCAAAGTCACTAATTGCAGCAATTAGAAATGATCATTACTGCTATCTTTAATGATGATTTTGACGTTCTCGGACGATTTATTTATTCATTCATTTATTAAATATATATTAAGCATGTATTGCATGACAGGCATTGTCCAGGCTCTTGAATTCAATTTTAAATAGGGTGGCCAGGGCAGCCCGGGTGGCTCAGCAGTTTGGTGCCACTTTCAGCCCGGGGCGTGATCCTGGAGACCGGGATCGAGTCTCACCTTGGGCTCCCTGCATGGAGCCTGCTTCTTCCTCTGCCTGTGTCTCTGCCTCTCTCTCTCTCTCTCTCTCGGTTCTCATGAGTAAATAAATAAATGAATAAATAAATAAATAAAGCGGCCAGCATAGGCTCTTTGGAAAGCATACATCTGAATTAAAACTTGAAGCTAAAGGAGTTTGATAACTGAAAGAAGAGTGCACTCTTATCAGAGTTAATAGACAAGCTCAGGCTAAGAGAATATCATGGCATGCCCAAGGAGAAGCAAGAAAGTCAAAATGGATAGAAGAGAGTGAACACAAGGGAAAAAGCAGAAAATAAGGCCACATAGGTTAACTAGGGACTTAAAAATAAGCTTTTATGGGCCATTATAAAGATTTTGACCTCAAGTCTAATAAAATGGGCAGCTACTTGAAGAACTTTAGGAGATAAGTAACATGATTAGTTCACACTTTATAGGAATTAGTCTGCGCATTATTAAGAACAGACTGAGGAGGCACAGGAAGAAGCAGGGAGTCCAGCGAGGAAGCACAAAATAATAGTGGAGGTAGTAAAAAGCTTCTGGAGTCTGGATATTTTGAAGATAGAGCCCAAGGAGATTTCCTGAAGACTTAATTAAGGGGTGTGAGAGAAAGAGATGTTTCAAGAATAACTCCAAGGACTTTTTCCTGAAAAATTGGAATTGTAGTGTTGCCTTCAAATGAGATGAGAAAGATTCTCAGTAGGGAGGATGAAGGGAAATATTAGAAGCTCAGATGTGGACAAAATGAGTTAGAGATGTCTTACCTATTATTCACCCAAGTGGAGATGTCCATAAAGAGTCAAATACATAAATCTGGAATTCAAGAAAAAGTTCTGAGCTGGGGACATCAATTTGGGAATTATTATCATTTAGGGGAATTTCAAAACATAAATGAGATAAGATCACCAACTATGTGAGTATCAATAGAGAAGAAAAGATGATAAATACCTAAAATTAAGGTCCTATAATATTAAGACATTGTGGAGAAAGTGAGGACAACCAACAAGGAGACTGAGAAGGCATAGCCAGTGACAGAAAGGGAAAACCTAAAGAGAATGAATCTCAAAGCCATGTAAAAGACGCGTTTCAATGAAGTGTATGAAATCAACTGGCAATTTAATCTAGCAACATAGAGGTTTTACATGATCTTGACAAGAGCTGGGGTGGTGCAGTAAAATTCTGACTAAAGGAAGCTTCACTGAAAGTGAGAACACAAAAATTGAAGGACATCACATGTAAGTCACTCCGAGAAATTCTCTTTCAAAAAAGAGCCGAGACATGAGGATATAAATTACATAAATGTGGTATCAAGAGACTTTTGTTGTACCCTGAGAAAAATAACAGCATGTTGATATCATGATGGAAAGACTCATCAGAGTGTGAAACTATTGATGATGCAGAAGAGAGAGGATTGCTAGAAATGTGTCCTTGAGTTGGCAAAAGGAAATGGTATCATTTGCCCAAGACTTTCCTAAAAGATCCAAGCTGTTGTGTGATATGGATTTCCAGGCATCTTTTGACATCTTCACAGAAGTGTGGGTGAAATTAATGGACACAAATAGATTTTTACAACATTTTCTCTATGATTTAGAAGGCAAGAACTCCTTAGGAAATGTATCCCTCCTACTTGGAATTTAGTAATCCCAGGAGGAATTAAGAATACATATTCATGGCTTTATTCATATAGAGTTCACAAAAAGTGTGAAAGAATTGATGGTCATTCATCATTTTCAAAACCATAGGTTGTTTGCCCAACGAGATAGTAAGCATGAGAGAATTTGGTTACATAATAAAACATGTACTAGTCACAGTCTGCTAATGGCTAAAAATAACCACCTCAGTATATTTCTTTGTGGTTCCATAAAGGATGCGAACAGGTGGTCCAATTTGCTCTAGTTTCTTTTATGTTGCATTTTTGCCATCTTTACCACATGGTTTAAAGTTTGGACTCTTATTAGTCAGCTGGAAGGTGGTAAAGGTGGAGATAAAGGAGGAGAATATGGTATATGAAGAAAGTATAATTGCTGTTATGTGCCTCAATCTAGAAATGACATATATTACTTCTACTCAAACTCCATCAGTTGGAACTATTCATGTGACTCTACCTAAGTGTTAGGAGTCTAGAAAATGCAGTTTGAATGTGTGCCCAAAAAGAAGTAATGGGTTTGGTTAGCATCTATCCAGTCTACCAGAAAACATATACAATTATATAGCTTCATATGAATTGTTAGACCTGAATTTCTTCATTTGGCTCATATACTACAATGCAGATCATGGGATAGTACGCCAACCTTTGATAGTCTGTTGCAACCATTGCCCAAAGATGACTGTGTGTCATAGCATAATACACCATTGTTGATTAAGTTAAAATTTCGATTCTAAAAGTCATCCAAGAAAGAAATTCCACTGAAAACATTCTAAACTGTGATAGTCATATATTGGTGAGCAAGGAAATTAAACAAAATTAATGCAAAATTAGAGAGGTCACTTTTGGAAACTGAATAACAATGTTTCAGGGAAATAAAATAAGGTATGAGAAAGATTCAGGCCCAAAGAAAAGTGTGGGAAATGGAAATCATTTCTGAAAGTAGGATATGTAAAGGGGAAAAAGAGTCTGAGAGAAATGCTCAGGCTGTATTACAAAGGTCTTTGTCTACTATTCTAGGAATAAATGTTTTATCTTCCATTGGGACATCACTTCAAAACAATGCATAAGACCCATATAGCACAAAATGTCTACTTGAAAACAGTGTTAATCTGCAGATAACATGAAATAAGATAATATCTTTATATGCAGAACATCCCTGTCTTATTCTTTTCAGTCAAAAAATACTTATCAGCATTATAAGATTCCTACATTCTAAATAAGGAAATCAGTGTGGCAAAATCTCAGATAATGAACTATCTGACTAGCCCCCTTTCTGGGGATCAATATACTAATTGGCAGTATGGGATCCTAGCAATTAGAGTGGGGATATCTGAGAAGACCTACAACAGTTGGTAAACCTTCACTCTGAAGCCGACATCACTGCTTTCCCCTTCCCACTCTCCTGACAAAGTTGTGATTGATGACATTTCCCTTTGTAAAAGGAATTTAACTGGAATGAAACTTAGAGATGAGAGACTCCTTGATAACTCATCACAACCCCCATTCATGACCATTAAAAGTCCAGTAAACAGAAGATAAATCAGATAGATCAAGCCCTAAAGAATGCTGCTAAGACAGAGACCTTCATGGAAATGGCCTATGGGTAAGTAGCCCCAAAGACTGGATGGCACATGAGATCATTTTTAAAGCTCTTATAGGTATAATTTTCAATCTGAATAAGATGCCATTGAACCATCTTTCCCTGCTCCTTCCTGCTAAATACAAGTAAAAATCCTTAAAAGGTTCAAGAGACAAACAAAGAGAAACTCTGAAAGGTAATAAGAAAAAGGCAGACCAATCCATCGTCACAATTTACCTCATATTTTCTTCTAAGACTTAGTTTTAGCTTTTATATTAAGTTTTTGATCTGTTTTAAGTTAAATTTTGGGTTTAGTGTGAAGTAGAATGTCCAAATTCATTTTTTTTTGCATCCCATTATCCCACAGCACTAAAAAATAAGCAACAAAAGAAAAAAGTGAATGAACAGGATTTCATCAAAATCAAAAAAATTGTACTTCAAAGGACACTATCAAGAAACTGGATAAGCCGCTGAACAGAAGAAAATATTTGCAAATTATATATCTGATAAGGGACTTGCACCTAGATTACATAAATAACTCTTACAATTCAATGATAAAGAGATAAATAAATATAAACAAGGAGGGAGTTAGAAGACATTTTGCCAAAGATAAACCAATGGCCAATAAACACAAAAAAGATACTTAAAATCGTTAATCACCAGGAAAATGCAAGTCAAAATCAAAGTGAGATATTATTTCATCTTCAGTAGGATGGATAGAATCAAAAAACCAGAAACAATAGCCAGCATTGGTAAGGAAGTAGAGAAATCAGAACACTCATATACTGCTGATATAATACAAAATGTTACGGTCATGTTGGAGAAAATTCTGATAGTTTCTAAAAAAGTTTGGATGTAATATGACCCTTTGAGACGGCAATTATACTCCTAGGTAAATACTCCACAGAAATTAAAACATTTTCCCACAGAAAAACTTACGTATGAGCATTCATAGGAGCATTATTCATAATATTCAATTCGTAGAAACAACTCAAATGTCAATCAACTGGTGAAGAGATAAATAAAATGAATATTCATATCATGGAATGCTATTAAGTCATAAACTGAATGAAGTACTGATAATATGTTGTAATATGAATGAACCTTATAGACATTAGGCTAAGTGACAGAAATTCATCACAAAAGACTAAATACCATATTATTCCATTAATAGGAAATGTGCAGAAGGCAAAGCTATATAGAGAGAAAGTAAATTAGTGGTTGATAAAATCGGAATAGAGGATGGGAGAAATGAAAGGATTCTGAGGTGATGGTTAAAGAGTATGGGATTTATTTTTAAAGCTGTGAGAATGTTCTAGAACTGATTGTGAGGATGCTTGCACAACACTATGAGTATAATAAAAAGCTATTGAATTGTCACACCAGTCAGAATGGCTAAAATTAACAACTCAGGAAACAGATGTTGGCAAGGATGCATAGGAAGGGGAACCCTCTTGCACTGTTAGCGGGAGTGCAAACTGGTGCAGCTACTCTGGAAGACAGTAAGGAGGTTCCTCAAAAAGTTAAAAATAGAACTTCCCTATGACCCAGCAATTGCACTATTAGGCATTTACCCAAAGGATATATAGTGATTTGAAGGGGCAGCTGCGCTCCAATGTTTATAGCAGCAATGTCCACAATAGCCAAACTACGGAAAGAGCCCAGATGTTCATCAACAGATGAGTGGATAAACAAGATGTGATGTGGTGTATACACATAGTGGAATACTACTCAGCCATAAAAAAGAATGAAATCTTGCCATTTGCAACAATGTGGATAGAACTAGAGGGTATTACGCTAAGCGAAATAAGTCATCAGAGATAGACAAATATCATATGATTTCACTCATATGTGGAATTTAAGAAACAAAGCAGACGAACATAGGGGAAGGGAAGGAAAAATAAAATACGATGAAAATAGGGAGGGAGGCAAACCATAAGAGATGCTGAACTCTAGGAAAAAAGCTGTGGGTTGCTGGAGGGGAGGGGAGGGGATGGGGTTTCTAAGTGATGGACATCAAGGAGGGCACTTGATGTCATGAGCACAGGGTGCTATATGCAAATGATGAATCACTAAATTCTACCGCTGCAAATAATAATACACTATATGTTAAATAACTTGAATTTAAATTTAGAAAAAAAAAACTATTGAATTGTGGGATGCCTAGGTGGCTCAGAGGTTAAGCATCTCCATTAGGTTCAGGTTGTGATCCCAGGGTCCTGGGATCGAGTCCTACATTTGGCTCCCCCTGTAGGGAGCCTGCTACTCCCTCCACCTTTAAAGGGTTGTTGCAACAAAGGTGGTAGTAATTTGGGCATGGATTTTTAGCTGTGGAAGTAGAGAGAATTGGATAGATTCAAATATATTTTGACAGGTGATACAACTTTTTACCTCAAAAATTAAAAATTTAGACTCAAGAATTCTAAGTCTTTGCTTCTCTCTGTGTGTCCCTCATGAATAAATAAATAAAATCTTTTTTTAAGAAAACTTTGAATTGTACACTTTAAGTGAATGAATTTAATGGCATATAAATTATATCTTAATAAAGCTGGTACCAAAAAAAGCAGGAATGGCAATGCTAATATCTAATAAAGTCAGTTTCAGAAGGAAGAGAATTCACTCTACTTTCAGCTACTGATAGACTTCTTAGATAGAAAATTAGTGAGGATATAGAATATCGGAACTATGCAATCAGCCAACAGCATCTAATTGAAATATATAGACCCCTTCACCAAACAATAGCAGAATACATATTTTTTCAAGCCCATGGAACATCTGCCAAAATAAAACATATCCTGGACCGTAAAAGGAACCCTAAGTTTAAATAAATCAAAATCACACAAGGTCTGTTCTCTATCACAGTAGAATAAATATGGAAATCAATAACTAGAAAGACAACAGGAAAATTCCTCAATAAGGAAATTAAAGACACACTGCCCAATATTCCATATTGGAAGATGTCTCAAAATAAATGTAAAACACATTAAATGGGATTAAAATGATAACAAAATTATCAAATTGTATGGGGTACAATTTGAGCAGGACTGAGGCACAAATGTTTAGCAATAGGTGTTATATGAAAAAAAGGAAAGGTATCATCTATAACCTAAGTTCCTACTAACAAAGTAGAAAAAGGAGAGAAAAATAAGCCCAAAGAAAGTAGGAGGAAAAAATACAGATAAGAGCAGAAGCCAATGACATTGAAAATGGGAATATAATAGAGAAAATCAATGCAACAGAAAGCTGGTTCTTCCAAAAAAATCAATAAAAAACAAAGTCTCTAGCAAGACTGCAAGACTAAACATAGAGAAGACACAAATCCCCAGTATTAGGGATTAAATAGGCACTCTTACTACAGACCTTGCAGCCTTTAAAAGGTGAATAAGGGAAGGCTATGACCCTGTGCTTACGGAGTTCATTCTGTAATATGTGTGTTACACAGTAAACAAGCAAACAGGTTTAAGAAGCAAGAAATAAATCAGTTAGCAACACAACTATGATAAAAATATCTCAAGGTGATACAAAAAAAGTGACCAAATAGTGACTTTAGGTGGAGAAGCCAGGAGAAGCCTCTGCAGTGTTTATGTTTAAGCTAAGAGATAAATGGAGTAAAAGAAACCATCCTGAACATCTCTGGATGGAAGGACAGCCTTACAGGCAGTGGTGACAGCTCGTGCAAAGGCCCTGGGGCATGGAAGAGTTTGGTTATGTTTTAGGATTAGAAGAAGGTAACTGTGACTGGCATGTGTTGAGCAGAAATAAAAAAGGTCACCAGAGGTCAGATCAGATGAGACTTTCTAGGCCAGGAACAAGGATTTGGGTTTGTTATCTGTTGTGAAGGGGACATTTGGGGGAGTTTTAAGCAAGAAAGTGACTTGGTCCAAACCACGTTTTTTAAAAAATCGGTATGGTTGTTTCTGGAGAATGGAAGGAGAAGAGACAAGAGTGGAGGGAGAGATAGGTTAAAAGGTTGTTGCCACCGAGGTGTTGGTAATTTGGGCATGGCTTTTTAGCTGTGGAAGTGGAGAGAATTGGATAGATTCAAATATATTTTGACAGATGATATAACTTTTTATCTCAAAAATTAAAAATTCAGACTAAGGAATTCTACTAGTATTTTTTTTTCTCAGTGCAGACTTGTTAACAATCTAGTAAATTTTTCCTGTTTTCCTGTCTACAATTATGTATTTTCTTCACTTCATCATGATTCATACTGATACAGTGTCAAAAGAGAAGTAATGTAATAGGTACCACATTTATTATTCCAAAAGAAAAAGTTCTAAAATGCTTGAAAGAACATTTCGATACCAATTTCAGCACTCAATTTAAGCTGAAAAATGCTTGTTTTTACTAAATTTATAAGTTTTTCCAAACATCTGCTTCCTCACAATTGGATTCTTTGGTTTCCATCTCAATTCTCAGATAGCATGTTACCTAGTGAGACTGGCATGACAATCAGTAGAGTGTTTTTTATATCAAAACCCGTTTTTGGTTCTACCATTACCGTTGTCAACTAAGACTCTTTTCAGGTTCATCTGTGTGGCATGACCACCTGCATAAATAAAAAGAATAAATGGGACTTAATGGAAAGTATCAAAACTACATGTTTTTTTCTAAGCAGACTCGCAGTTAATTTTAGTTATGCCAAAAAAGAACACTCTAAACCTTTTCAAGACAGTCATCAGCAGAATATTTTTGTTTTGACAGCATATGATTTTGTAAGGGATCTGGCTAAAGGCAGAAGTGCTAAAATTCTACAAGCATCACCTTGTCGCACAATAATGTAAGTGTTTCTTAATGGTTCAGTCATGTAACTCTTAGGTCAAGAGTGGAGATTATCTTTACTTCTTTCGGTGTCAAATTCAGGCAGGAGAGAGCTGAGAAGATAACAGAGGGCTGAGTATTTATAGCTACATTATCATCTCCTATCTCCTCAAAGTACTAGATACTGTATTGGATGAAGCAACTGGTCTTCCCCAAAGCATGACACAGACTTTTTTATGCTCATAAATCCTGTCAGTTTCTGCCTTTTCATCCATGAAGACAGAGAATGACTTCCCTGGGCTGCGTATCAGAGCCAAAAGCTTAATAAACTACCAAGTGACATTCTTATTATGTTGTAAGTGCTTCCCTTACGTTTCCTAATTCAATCATTCTTAACAGGGAAAAATTACTTCCTTAGATGGAAGTTTTAATTATTAGTCAGACTAAAACAAAACTTAGATTTTTTTTTTACAGTTTCACAAAGGAAAGTCTTGAAATTGGTAGAATTCTGGTTTGCAGATTTTCACTATCACTAAAGAAATTATTCTTGAGAAGTATCTCAGCAATGAGGCTTCATGTTCCACTGACACTGACAAGACATGTCAGGATGGAAAGAAACATTTGTCTGTGTTGTATATACATATTGGCAATCTGGAACCACGTCGCTAAATTAAAGAAAAATCTCTATTTTATTTTATTTTATTTATTTTATTTTATTTTATTATTTTATTTTATTATTTTTTTAATCTCCATTTTAAAAAGTGATGTTAACTCTTATATTCCCAGTTCATTAGGAATAAGAAAAATCAGAGACCCTCGGTACTATCATTCTTTTATTTCTTAATTTGATGCATCTATATTTGTCAAAATATTCGTGTGTCAGGCACAGGTCTGGGTACTGGGCATACAGCCACTGCCAAGTTCTAGGAATTCTAGCCCTGGCTGCCTCAATGACCTGCTCTCCTGGCATTTTGCCTCTAGAGCCAGCTCCAGCACACTTCCCCAGCTCTCTCCAAACCATGGCTTTGCTTTGACTACTTTCTCTCAGATCCCCGCACAGCTGGCTCCTTTTTGTTACCCAAATCTCAACTCAAATATCACATCTTCACAGAGAGCTTCCTTGATCACATTATTAAAATGTGTGAAATGGATGAAGGGGAGTGGAGGTACAGGGTTCCAGTTTTGGAATGAATAAGTCACGGGGATAAAAGGTACAGCATGGGGAATAGAGTCAGTGGTACTGTAATGGTGTTGTGTGGTGACAGATGGTAGCTACACTTGTGGTGAGCGTAGCATAAAATATAGAGTTGTCCAGTCACTATGTTGTGCGCCTGAAACTAACGTTGTGTGTCAACTTATACTTCAATTAAAAGTAAATTTAGGGGAGCCTAGGTGGCTCAGTGGTTGAGCATCTGCCTTCAGCTCAGGGCGTGAACCCCGGGATCCTGGGATGGAGTCCCGTATTAGGCTCCCCACAGGGAGTCTGCTTCTCCCTCTGCTTATGTCTCTGCCTCTCTCCAGTGTGACTCTCATGAATAAATAAATAAAAAATCTTAAAAAATAAATTTATTTTAAAAAATAAATAAAAATAAGAAGGAATTCCCCAAACTAAAGATGGATAAAATGTGCCCCCTTTCACATCACATTTTCAAGTTATTTATTTATTAATTGAAATTGCTGTGTGTCATTATTACTTGATTACTATATATGTCTTCCAGACTAAATGCAAGCTCTGTAACAGAAGGGACCTTGTCTGTCTTGTTCACTATAGCATCCCCAGCACCTGGAATAGTGACTGAGATAACAGGCACTCTGTACATAGTTATTAAATGAGTGAAATGAATATTATTGCTACTGTACATTTCTTTTGCCCAGGCTGGCCCTTTGGAGTGCTCTTTCTCAATATACGTGTGATTCTTATATCATTCCAGAAAAACAAAATTGGAAAGAATCACACGTATTGAAGAGGAAAGACTTGCATTGCTTGGATCAGGTCACCATAAGATGAAGATCTTCTTCAATTCTCCTTCTAAACTTTGTATACATTACCAAACATTTGTCCTGAAAATTTTAATTCAAATATTATGCTACATGGAAGTTTTCATTTTCCTAGGCAGAATTATACATTTCCTGTTAGATACCCTATAGCATACCATATCTACCCGCAGAGCAAAGCCTATGTGATGGTGACAATGAAGTGAGAAAATGGTAAATTTCTAATTTACTACTTTGAAGGAGATGTGCTTACTAGAAGGAGTCATTAAACTATACAGCAGGAAGACTGTTTTCAGATCTGTCACCGAAAGTAAGTGACTGTTTCCATCAAAGAGAATCAGAAGTTCCATCACTTTTAACATAAAGTGCAGATCGCTTAGCCCAAAGAGGAAATACTGCAAGAATATTTAAGTTAAAAAGATAGAGTCATGGCATCATTTCTAGAGTTTAAAAGCGACACTGGCTAGATATGATGCCAAAAAGCATGAGAACCAAAAAAAAAAAAAAAAAAAAGGATAAATTTGGCTTCATCAAAATTTAAAACTTTGTTAGTCAAAGGAAGTTGCCAAGAAAGTTTAAAATCAACTTACGGAATGGGAGAAGGAATTTATGAATCATATCTGATAAGGGTCTAGTATCCAGAATATATAAAGAACTCTTGCAACTCAACAACAAAAAGACAGACAACCTAAATCATAAAATGGGCAAATGACCAGAATGGAAGTTTCTCCAAAGAAGCTATACAAATGGCCAATAAGCGTACAAAAAGATGCTCAACATCATTAGTCACTAGGAAAATGCAAATCAAAACCACAATGAGGAGCCACTTCACACCTACTAGGGTGTCTTATAAATTTTTTAATGGAAAATAAATGTTGGCAAGGATGTAGAAAAACTGGAACCCTTAAGCATTGCCGGTAGAAATATAAAATATTGCAGTCACGGTGGAAAACAGTTTTACAATTCTTCAAAAGTTAAACTTGGAATTAACAATTGTTCTCCTAACCATATATGTATATATGTATATACCTTCAAAAGAATCAAAAGCAGGGACTCAAACTAATACTTATATACTCATGTTCATAGCAGCACTATTCATAATAGCTGAAAGATGGAAATAGCCTAAATGTCCATCAATGGATGAGTGAATAAACAGATTATGATACAAACATGTAATTGAATATTATCCATCCATAAAAGAATGAAGTTCTGATACATGCTAAAATAACTCTTGAACCTCCAAGACATCATGCTAAGGAAAGGAAGTCAGACACAAATGATCACACACTGTATGATTTATTTATATGAAATCTCAAAAAAATAATCCACAGAGCAAAATGTGGCTTGGTAGTTGCAAGCAGCATGGAGAAATAAAGAACAGAGAAACCAGCTAATCAGGAAGGGTCTTACTTTGGGTCGGTGGACATGCTTTAGAACCAGATTGAGGTGGTGATTGCTACAAGATGAATGTACTAAATGCCTCTGAAATGTTCACTTTAAAATGGTTAATTTTAAATTATGTGAATTTTGCCTCATCTTTTAAGAAAGACACAGGCAACCAGCATTTAGAATATATGAGTGAGACTAAGTAGAAATCAGTTGGTTCAAACTCATTACTTAAGACCTGTACATCAAGATTTTGATGTTAAAATGGGTCTTCTCTCGGTGGCATAGAGACCAATGTCCAAACCAAACCCGAATTGGGCGAAAAAAATATTGACCTTACAGTAATCCCAAACCCCAAATTGGGCAAAGAAATTACTGGTCTTACATTCCTTACCAACACCACCCTTCCCAGCTTTCTGATTTGTTGAAAGACCGCAGGGAAGAGGAAACATTTCAGAAATATTAAGGCAGGAGGAACCCAGATTGAAAGTATGTCACTCTTCTAGAGGGAGCACTTTCACAGGTGAAGAGCTATAGTCTGAGGTCAGTAAAGAAAGAGCCCTGGTGATGAGCATTTCATACTTCATGGGCTCAGAAAGGCAGAAAGCCAAATAGAAACAGGCTGAGAAGTTTCTTTTATAATCTATAAATATTATATATAATATAAAAACATTATATTTATTTATATATAATATGTATTATATAATTATATAAAATTATGTAGTGTATCTATATGTAAAGTATGTAGTATATATACTACATATATATATATACTGTGCATAAGTTTTTTTTTGCATAAGGTTTTTATGTCCTATATATATACTTGACTAAGTTCATAAGTATCATGATGTCATTATGAAGGAGGAGGACTTAGTCTTCAGGACATCTGATGTGCTGAGATGTCCATTATTGCTTCTATCTTAGAGCACTGTGGTTAAGTTCTTGTCTCCTATTTACATGACAACTTTAGGTCTGGTGGCGTTCTCCTGCCATTGTTCCGAGCCTAAAGATCCAGGAATTGATCTTCTGTATTTGGCACAGTAATAAGACAAAGGAAACCCTATGGAGCCATCTGTGGCCCACCTGCATGAACACTTCACTTAGCCATTTTTTCCCTGGGATCTTGCCAAGTTTACAAGATGCTAATTAAGAATACACGCTCCCCTACTTCCCTTCTTTTCCTTTTTCCTTACCTCTTTTTTATTTCCCATCCTGTAGATATAATTGCATTACAAAAATTCAAATAACAAAATAGGAAACTACATTAGATATAGAAGCTATAATCAGAGATGTAATTGAAGAAAATGCACCAGATAAAAATGCAGTGGCAAATCTTAAGGAACTTTTATCTCAAGTCCTCATCCCTTGGCCTCATCCAGGTTACTTATTTTTAATTCCAAAGATTAAAAAAAAATGGTCTAGTAATCATGGGAAAAAAGGTAAAAAGGAAGGGAATAAAATAATTATTATTTTTCTTATATTTCTCAGTGCAAGACTAAGTGCCAGATCATAAAAGGTTCATAGAATTTTCAGAAAACAGGCTGAGAACTAAGAATTTTAAATAACCAATTTATTTTTTTTATTTTTTATTTAATCTATTTAAGCTAAAAGAAAAAGACCCCAATTCACCCATTTTTCCCACCCTCTACCCTTCATGTCTGGCAACCACCTATCTTTTCTCTGTATCTATGAGCTTGGTTTATTGTTGTTGTTGATTTTTGACATATAAGAGAGATCATACAATATTCATCTTTCTCTGACTTATAGCATTCAGCATAATGCCCTCAAGGTCCACTATGTTGTTGCAAATGGCAAGATTTCATTCTTACGTATGGCTGAATAACATTCTCCTATATACATATAATATATATATGCATGTGTGTATACATATATGTATATGTGTGTGTGTACATATATAATGGCTTTATTCATCCATCAATGGTCACTTAGGTTGTTCCTATGTTTTGGCCATTTTAAAAAGGCTGCTATGAACACAGGGGTGAATATATATCTTTTTGAGTTAATGTTTTTTTTTTTTTAGTTAATGTTTTCTATAAGAAAACCCTTATTTTCTTCATGTAAATGCCCATAAGTAGTATTGCTGGATCATAGGGTAGTTCTACTTTTCATTCTTTGAGGACCCACCATACTGTTTTCCATAGTGACTGCAACAATTTACATTCTCACCAACAGTGCATGGGGCTCCCTTTTCTCCACATCCTTATCAATACTGATTTCATGTCTTTTTGATAACAGCAATTGTAACAGGTGTGAGGTGATATCTTATTGTGGTTTTGATTTGCTTTTCACTGATAATTGACAATGTGGAGAATCTTTTCATGTATCCGGTGGCCTTCTCTATGTCTTCTTTTGAAAAAGGTCTACTAAGAACTTCTGCAGGTTTTTTTAAATTGGATTGTTTGCCTTTTTTTGTTTTTGCTATTGAATTAAATGAGTTCTTTATGTATTTTGGATATTAGTCCTTCATCAGATATATGACTTACAATTATTTTCTCCCACTCAGTAAATTGCCTTTTTATTTTGTTGATGGTTTTGTTTGCAGTGCAGAATTCTTTTAGTTTGATGTAATCTCACTTATTATTTCTAATTTCACTGCTTTTGCTTGGCTTCAAATTTAAAAATTCATTACCAGGTCCTATGTCAAGGATCTCATCTTTTGTATTTTCTTCTAGTTTTATGGTTTCAGGTCTTATATGTAAGTCTCTAACCTATTTTGAGTTAATTTTTGTGTATGGTGTAAGATAACTGGTTCATTCTTTGGTATCTGGTTGTCCAATTTTCCCAAATCCATTTATTGGAGAGACTGTCTTTTTCCCCATCCTTTGCTCTTTTGACTTGGATTAGTTTAATATATATATACATATATATTTTTTTTATTGCTTCTAGGCTCTCCATTCCATTCTATTGATCTGTGTGTCTGCTTTTATGCCAACACTACACAGTCTTGATTATTAAAACTTTGTAATATAGTTTGATATCAAAGCATATGATGCCTCGAGCTTTGTTCTTTCTCAAGATTGCTTTGGCTATTGCAGTCTTTTGTGGTTTATACAAATTTCATTATTCAATCTATTTCTTTGAAAAATACCATTGAAACTTTGATAGGAATTACATAGAATCTGTATATTGTCTTGACTCGTATGGACATTTTAACAATCTTAATTATTAGTTAATATTAATTTTTAATTCAGAAGTACAGAATATCTTTCCAATTATTTGTGTCTTTATCAATTTCTTTCATTAATGTCTTATAGTTTTCAATATACAGGTTTTTCACCTCCTTGCTTGACTTTATACCTAGGGTTTTTTTATTCTTTTTGCTGCAATTATAAACGGAATTGTTTTTGTAATTTCCATTTCTGATCATTTGTTATTAGTGTATAAAAACACAATAGATCTTTTTTTCACAATAGATTTTGAGTATTGATTTGTATGCTGCAACTTTACTGATTTATTAGTCTTAATAGTTTTTTTTTTTTGGTGGAGTTTTTAAGGTTTCCTATTATATAGATATGTATATTATATATATATAACTATAATTATATAACATGTCACCTGCAAACACTTTTTTTTTACTTCTTCCTTTTTGATTCTGCCAGTTTTACTTCTTTCTTTTCAATTTGGATGGTTTTTATTTCTCTTTCTTTTTTTTTCCCCTAATTGCTTTGACTAGGACTTCCAATACTGTATTCAACAAAAGTAGTAAGAGTGCACATCATTCTGTTGTTATTTATTTTAAAGGGAGAGCTTTCAGCTATTCACTGTTGAGTGTGATGTTTATCTTGGACTTGTTATATATGGCCTTTATTATATTGGGATACATTTCCTCTACAGTAGTTTTATTGAAAAATGGGGATGCCTGGGTGGCTCATCAGTTGAGCATCTGCCTTTGGCTCAGGGCGTGATCCCAGAGTCCCAGGATCCAGTACCACATCAGGCTTCCTGCATGGAGCCTGCTTCTCCCTCTGCCTGTGTCTCTGCCTCTCTCTCTCATTCTCTCTCTGTGTCTCTCACGAATAAATAAAATCTTTTAAAAAGTTTTTTTTTATCATAAATGGGTGTTAAATTTTATCAAATGCTTTTTCTGCATTGATTGAAACGATTGTATAATTGTTACTTGTCTTTTCGTTAATGTGGTGTTGTCACATTGATTGACAGATGTTGAATAATCCTTGCATCCCTGGAAAAATCCTACTTTACGGTATATGATCTTTTTAATGTATAGTTGAATTTGGTTTGCTGAAATTTTGTTGAGGATTTTCACATCTATGTCATCAGATTATGCTAACCTCATAAAATGTGTTTGGAAGAGGCCCCTCCTCTTGTATTTTTGGAAGAGTTTGAGAAGGAGTGGTATTAATTCTTTTCTGAATGTTTAGGAAAATTCACCAATAAAGCCATCTGGTCCTGACCTGCTATTTGTTGGAAGATTTCAATTACTGATTAAATCTTCTTGCTAATAGTTGGTCTGTTTAGATGTTCTATCATTTTGATTCAGTTTTAGAAGATTATATATTTCTAGGAATTTATTCATTTCTTCTAGGTTGTCCAGTTTGTTGGCATATAGTTTGTAGTAGTCTCTTATTTATGGTCCTTCATATTTCTTTTTATTAAGATTTTATTTATTTGAGACAGAGAGAGAGAGAGAGAGAGCAGGAGGAGAGGAGAGAGAAGCAGAGTCCCCACTGAACAGGAACAGAGATGCTGAGGATTCCATGACCCTGGGATTGTAACCTGAGCTAAAGGCAGATACTTAACTGACTGAGCCACCCAGGCACCGCAGCCCTTTATATTTCTGTGGTATTAGTTGTAACATCTCCTTTTTCATTTTTTTATTTATTTGAGTCCTCTCTATTTTTTCTTGGTAATTCTAGCTAAATGTTTGTCAATTTTGTTTATCTTTTCAAAGAACCAGATCCTTGTTTCCTTGATCTTCACAATTATCTGTTTAATCTCAGTTTTATTTCTGATCTAATCTTTGTTATTTCCTTTTAAATTTGGGCTGTGTTCTTCTTATTCTAGTTCCTTGAAGTGTAAAGTTAGATTTTCTTTCTTTGAGATTACTCTGATTTTTTTGCAGTAGGCACTTATCACTACATACTTCCCTCTAAGAACTGTTTTGTTGTACCTCATAAATTTTAGTATGTTACATTTTCATTTTCATTTGATTCAAGGTGTTTTTTGATTTAAAAAAAACCATTTTCATTTTTCATTTGATTCAAGAAGTCTTTTGACTTCTTCTTTAACCCATTGGTTGTTCAATAACATCTTATTTAATTTTTACATATTTGTGAATTTTCCAGTTTTCTTCCCTCTAGCCTTATACCCTTGTCATTGGAAATGATTCTTGGTATGATTTCAATCTTCTTATATTTATTGAGACTTGTTTTGTGAACTAATGTGATCTGTCCTGGAGAATGTTCCACATGTATTTGAAAAGAATGTATATTTTACTCTTTTTGGAGAAAATGTTCTGTATGTATCTTTGAATTCCATTTAGTTTAATGTGTCATAAATCCAGTTTTTTCATATTGATTTTTTATCTGGATGATCTCTCTAGTGATGTAAAAGGGGTATTGAAGTCACCTACTACTATTATATTGCTGTTAATTTCTCCCTTTAGATCTATTAGTATTGCTTTATTTAATTAGATGCTTTTATGTTGGGTACATAAATATTTATAGATCTCATATCCTCTTATTGAATTGACTCCTTATCATTATTTAAGATGCTTCTTTGTTCCCTATTACAGTCTTTGTTTTAAAATCTGTTTTGTCTGATATAGGAATAGCTACTCCAGCTTCCTTTTGGTTTCCATTTGCATGAACATCTTTTTCCATCCTTTCATTTCTAAAAGTTAAAGTGACTACTTTATGTGCAACCTAACATCTAAAGTGTGTCTTTTATAGGCAGCATTTGGATGAATCTTGTTTTTTTTTTTTTTTTTTTGAATCTTGTTTTTTACATTCAGCCACTCTATGTCTTTTGAGTCAAGAAAGAAGCCAGTTCTCTGTTTAATCAACTTTTCTTCGTAAGTTATCTGGCTTTTCCCTCTGATTGTTTTTAAGATCGCATTGCTTTTGGTGTTTTGTTTTGTCATTATGATGTACTTACTTGAGCATCTCTTCGAAAGGCGGTATCGTATAGTGGCTAAGAGCATGAACTCAGGACCCAAATTGCTCTTATAAATTCCCCATTATGAAAACTTGGGCATTTTATTTAAGGTTTCTGTGCCTCAATTAACTCGTATGTTGTGAGGATAAAGAATTATATATATATATATATACACACACACACACACACACACACACACATATTGTTTAGAATTCTGTCTGGCTTGTGTTGAACACTTTTTGTTTGTTTTAATCCTTTTTTTCTTGCTTATGACTTATTAAATTCCCTGGATCAGAGATTCACTTAGGAAATGTGTCTTTCCACATTTATACATTCAAATATTTCTGCTTCCTCGTTCTTTCTGTTATATCCTGCAACATTGACTAGACATTCTATCATACAAGTCTCTTCATGTCTTATTTTTTTCAGATAGTTTTTCCAGGTTGCTAATTTTTTTCTACTAGTATTTCTAATTCACTGATTAGCTCTTTCAGTTTCTTACTTTCTTTCTTTTCTTTTTTTTTTTAGAAAACGATTTTACCCACTTATTCATGAGAGACATAGAGAGAGAGAGAAGCACAGACACAGGCAGAGGGAGAAGCAGGCTCCATGCAGGGAGCCCAATGTGGGACTCAATCCCAGGTCTCCAGGATCACACCCTGGACTGAAAGCAGCGCTAAACCACTGAGCCACCCGGGCTGCCCGCTCTTTCAGTTTCTAATTTCATTTCTAGGGTCTCTGTTACTTTACCTACCTAATCCCTAGGATTCTGGTAATTTCTCTTTTTAGTCATACTTTTATACTATCTTTTTTAAAAGACATGTTAAACATATTACTTTATTTTTTTCAGCTAATTCTAACATCTGGCGATTAAATATCTGATCCTATGGATTTTTCTTTAATATGACTTTCACTCAGATAGCTTGGATTCTCCTATGTCTAGAGATACTTCCTAGAATGTCAGCTATGGGAATTCCCTGTGATTGGTTAACTGCATTTCTCCAGAGAGGATTTACTTTTGCTTCCTTTGGGTTTGGTTAAGGCCTGAGATTAAGATTCATTATTAAGTGCTGCCTTGACATCTGAAACCTGGAGGGCCTCAAATGGCCTTCCCTACTCTACTCCTTTGGGTAAGGCCTTCCCGCCAAACAACCTTACTTATCATGGAGACCGCGCACAGTGCCTGTTTATCTCTGAATAGCAAGTTTTAGTTTCTTGCCAGGTTACATAATTATGCAAACAGGCCAATCACATCCTCCCTCAGGAATCAGAAGTCACTCTAGCCTCTTAATACTACAGAGATTGACACTCACAGCCCTTGTTTTCTACTCTGTTTGCAAGTGCAACAGTGTGACCTGGTATGACACAGTATCCACCTTCCCCTAGGCTGGGAGTGTATATGATTAATAAATTGCCATCCCTCTTCTCTGTCCAGCGTTGAGTGGCCATATTCAGCCATACTCATGTCCCTAGAGCAGGAAACTCTCCCTCACCAATAGGATGAAGAGAAGGCATGAAAACATAGAGCTCTGAGGTCATTACCAACATATTACACTTCAACTCAGTTTCTATCTTGATAGTTTGGATACCCAATTATAATGTAAATTCAGGCCTTAACCCCAAGTAAGTGCAAAGCACAGTTTATACCCTTCTCTAAGTAGTTTTTTTTTCTCATTCATTCTTTTTCTTCTTTACCCAGAGTCGAAGACAAGAAACATACCCACCATCTCTCTAGAGAGTGTTTTTGCTTTCTATGGGGCTGTGGGGCTGGAGAGTCCTTTAGCAATTCTCTGTAGGTGAACTTCTCCAATTTGACTTTTAGCCCTGTTCAGTCCTGTGGTTTATTTCCTACCCCTACACATAAATCCACTCAAGCCACCCTCAAATGAAACACTAATGCTTCTGCTCATTTACTATGTAGTTTCTCCCTCTCTTATCCTTTCTACAGAATTTAATTTTTCTGTAATTTTATTATTTTTAAATTTTGATTGCACTATAGCAAAATTTAATTCTTGCTCCATCATTTATTAAAAATCTGCTTATGGAGTACCTGGGTGGCTCAGTCAGTTAAACATCAGACTCCTGGTTTCAGCTCAGGTCATGATCTCACGGGTCCTGAGACTGCGCTCGGCATTAGGCTCTGCAATCAACAGAGAGTCTGATGGAATTCTCTCTTTCCCTCTCTCTCTGCCCTTTCTCCCACTCACTCACACACACACACACTCTCTCTCTCATAAATAAGTAAACATAGCTTTAGAAAATTAACTTTAAAAAATATTTTTGCTCATATATATTATACAGATGCACTCTTTTTTTGATTATACAAGAGGTTTTCTAAACATTACTCTCTCTCTCTCCCTCTTCCCTATTTCCTTTCTCCCTCCCCTACTTCTCTCTCTTTCTCAATCTTTTTCTCTCTCACACACATTCATGCACACACACACACACACACACACACAATATAAAACTTGAACTTCTCTGCATGCCATTATGTGTTCCTCAAGCATGTGATTATATTGGCTTCACAGCATTTAATCATAGAAATGTAGATAATTTAGCTAATTTCTATTTTCAGACATTAAGATTTCACAAATCTTACTGTTTTTACAGTTCTAAACAATGCCACAACTAATATCCTTGTATAAGAAAATCTTTGTATCTTTGATTATTTCCTTAGAATAGATTCTTGGATGTGTTATTATCCTGACAAAGGGTATGAACTCTTTTAGGGCTCTTGATGGATTTTGCCAAATTGCTTTCTAGAAAGGTTGTAGCAATTTGCAATTCACTGCAGTATGTGATAGGTGAAAAGTGCTGTCTGTTCGGTGATTTAATGTGCGCTTCCTGATTACTCATGAGGTTAGACACTAACTGGATGTACTATATGTTTAACCAATTCCCTTGTAAGCATATCAGGTGATTTTAATTATCCTGTTTGAAGCTTTGTTCTTTACTCAAAATATTGGTGAATCTTCCTCTAAGCATAACACTGTGTTAGAACTAAGGATTAGCTCAACAGCCCAACATACTTCAATACCCATGGAATAACTGGCATACAAGGGAACAATTATGTAATGATGCAAGGAAATGTAGCGGCAAATGAAGGCTTCTGCTCAGCAAACCCACTGCTGTATAAAAGCAAAGATCCTTATTTCACTGTTTTGAATAATCAAAATGAGGCTTAATATAATTTCATGCTTTCTATTGAGAAGGAAAATACCATATTGAAATCTGACTTTAAATGATTTTTAATTTGGCTATTTTACAGCTAATATTGTTCTTCCACCCCAGGGGTATTTTGAAACCATTCAACATGTCTATTTTCTGTACCAACATCTTGCTCAAACCCACTGCTTGTTTCCATTATCTCTGGGAAGAGATCTGCTAATTGTCACCTAAAGGAATTCTGAGATATTATTTAACAAACTATTACAATTTAATACAATAATACTAAAACCATCGGCTTTTCTCTTAGTTTTATAAATCACATTCTTATGAAATTAACTCTTTCCTTCTAAAAATATTATTTTTATGTGAAACATCCCTTGGAACAGTCATTTATCTTGTTCTTATATTATTATCCATAACAATTTCTCATCTTAATAAGGGCCACTCATGTGGATATCTCAATGAAATTCTGTGAAACCTCCACGAAGATGTTTTTTTTAAAATCCCAGATAAAAAAGCTTTACATCTCTTCATTCCCTTGATATCCAGAGACAGAGGGTCAGTTGACCATGGATGCTGCAGGCGAGAATAAAAACATGTTTATGCATCTCATTTGCACCAGGGGACAAAAGAGAAATATATATTTTTTCCATTTGAAATAATACAACTAGGTAAAATCTAATGCAGGGGAAAAGTAGACTGTGTATCAAGCAGCTCTTTTATTGAGAGAATAATTTTTATTATGAAAAATTTTACACTATTTTCTAGGTGCACGGGCTTCATGAAGGGTCTCTTAGCATTGTAGGTTGCCAGAACTAAGAAGTGTTTTGTATAATCTACGTTGCTGCAGGCCTAATCCTGGTAGATGAGATGGGCTATTGAGGACATCATTTTGGAAATTTTAAAGAAAGATGTATCTTTATTGAAAAGGGGAGAGAGGGGTGCCTGGGTGGCTCAATTGAATAAGTGTCTGACTCTTAATTTTGGCTCAGGTCATGATCTCAGAGTCGTGAGATTGAGCCCCATGTTGGGCTCTGTGCTAGGTGTGGAACCTGCCAAAGATTCTCTCTCTCCCTCTCCCTCTGCCCCTCCCCCTCTCAAATAAATAAATCTTTTTTACAAAAAAGAAAAAAAAAGAGAAGAAAGAGAGGGAGGAAAAGAAAGAAAGAAGGGAGAAATCACAGAGTGGCGAAGCAATGAACTGTTTTCAACTAGGTTTTCATGTCCATCTGTAGTCAGCTTTGTTGATCTTGACTGGTCTCCTCCAGCATGCTAGCTTGAGCTTGCTCTCATGGTAAGAGCACAGCTCAAGAGGAAGAAGGAGGAGGAGGAGGAGGAGGAGGAGGAGGAGGAGGAGGAGGAGGAGGAGAATAGGTATATGCAAACCTCTCAAGTCCTAAGCTTGAAACTAGCATGCTGGAGTCTCTGCCGTTTTCTAGTGTCCAAGCAAATTCCATTATTCATATCCAGACTTAAGAAATAGGGAGAGGGACTCCACCTCCTGATGGGAAAACTTGCAAAGTTGTGTTTCAAAGGGGATGGATAACAGAAAAATAAAGAATTAGGGCCATTTTTGAAATTCATCTACCAAAATGATAACAATTGTCTACTATAAAGTTGCATACATTATACCTCCCAATTTTACCTTAGTTTATCATCTCCTACAATGTAATTTTAATAATAATAAATTATGCTATATTTACCTCCAAGTCTATTACATAAATAACTTTATTGATAAGGATCTTCTGGGTCATATATATAGCTAGATCATTCCCTTAATTTCTATATAAGGTTTAATAAATCAATGCATCATTACTTCAGCATTTCCCTATTGATGAAAATGGCCAAGGCTTGGAGTGTCTTATTTCCTTCCACTGATACTCCTTTGGCCAAAACTCTGTCATATAGCCTCGATCAAAGTACAAGGGAAGCTGGGAAATGTAGTTTTCTTGTGTGCTCAGGACTAGGAACAATGCTGATGAACATTTACTTAGCTTGTGTTTCTGATGATATATTTTTCTGTATGTGATTTTTCTATTATTATTTGAAAATGCTGTAAGATTCAAAAGGGAACAAATCTTGCATAATGCCAGATCTTTTAAAATTGTAAAAATAAGCAAATGCTCCCTTCCTATCCCATCCCAACCCTAGAGGTAAACAGTGTTAACAATTTAGAGCTTATCCTAGTTTGTTTGTGAAACACACATCTATTTGTCAAGTATCTATCTGTTTATCTATGTCAGTTACACATATACATGTTAGGGGCAGTGTTGTGTTCCTCCCCCCCTCCAAATTCATATGTTGAAATCCTAAAGCAGTCTCAAAATGTGGCTGTTTTTGGAGATAGAGTCCTATGTCTATCTCCAATTAAAGTGAAATGAGGTCATTCGAGTAGGCCCTAATGCAATATGATTGGCGCCCTTATGAGGAGGAGAATTTGGCCAAAGACATGCACAGAAGGAATGCCACGTGCAGACACAGGGAGAAGGAGGCATTTATAAGCCAAGGAGAGAGGCCGCAGAAGAAGCCAATCCTGCTGACACCTTGATTTCAGATTCTTAGTCTCCAGAACTGGGAGAAAATAAACTTCTGCTGTTTAAGCCCTCCAGGCTGTGGTACTTTGTTATGGCAGCCCTAGGAGACAAATACACTCTACATAATTGCACATAAATTATATGCTTTCAAACTCCTTCACATTCCCCATTGTACATAAACCTCCCCCCATTCCACTTTTTTTTTTGGCTGCAAATAAATCTTTTTAAGTTTTTGCCTATATTTTTTTTAAAAGCAGTGATTTTTCATTTACATTTTCTCAGTTTCAAGTGAAGAATATAGAATTTTTTTTCACATGTTACTATTTGCTTATTTGCATTTTTCCTTCTGTAAGTTCACTATTTGTGCCATTTATCTATCTTTAAAATCATCTTGTTCCCTTTATTTCTAATGTGAAGGAATCTGCGTGTTATGGATAACGACACTCTGTTGTGTAAGTTGCAAAGATTTTTCTCCCGAGCTATCATTTGTATTTTGACTTGGTTTATGGGAACACTTTGATTTATAGATGCTTTACATTTTTCTCTTTCTTTGTGAGCTTCCATTCATACTATGCTGATTGTTGCGGGATAGAACATGATAAGCAAGTCAGAATCTCTTGTCCTCAGGAAGATTATAGTCTCTTGGTTAGTTGAGGCAGGTACATAAACATGCAGAATACAAGCAGCATATGAAGACATCATGAAAGAACAAAGACTCAAGCTGGGACAAGAAGGAGAAGAAAGAGTTTACAAAGAGAGCATTCATGGAGCATCTTGAAACATGAGGTGAACCAAAAAAGCATGTCTACCTAGTCCATGAGACCTGTTTATGAAAGCCTCCCGCCCACAGTTTCTGAAATAGCAACCTTACAAGTATTCCTTTCTTTGTTTCACTGTTGATGTTTAAGAGTAGCAGGTGGGGGTGAGGTGTGGAAATAGTAGGCAAGAGAGAGATGGAAAGAAAATTAATCTTTCCTTAAGGCTCCAAGGAAAAGCTCAGAGCAGAGCAGGTTCAGCAAGGTGGCAGGGCCCCCGACATCTGGGCTGGCATCTGGGCTCCATCTCCTCCCCAGGCAAGTGATGAACTGTCAGCTGTTGCCAATTCTTTTTTTTTAATTAATTAATTTATTTATTTATTTATTTATTCATGAGAGACACACACAGAGAGAAGCAGAAACATTGGCAGAGGGAGAAGCAGGCTCCGTGCAGGGAGCCCGATGTGGAACTTGATCCCAGGAACCCAGGATCACGCCCTGGGCTGAAGGCAGACACCCAACCACTGAGCCTCCTGGGCGTCCCTCACCAATTCAGAATGACACCCTGGGCCTTGTGGCACAGCTCAGGACCAGCCAGGGTATTAAGTGTTCACATGTCCATGTGCTCTGAAGACACCGAGAGTCATATTTGGCCATGCCTATGAGAAAGCAGCTTCCCATATTGAGGAGGGTGCGTGTGCAGAGGCGCCCTGCCTGTGCAGGAATCCTGGCTAGCACTTTCCTACGCTGGGGCTTCCCTACTTGGTGACTTTACCTCTCTTCTCTGATGAATTGAGATTAATAATACAGCCTACCTCGTGGGGTAAGAAGTTAAGTGGGATAATATATATAAGGAGTTTCAATCAGTGCCTATGCTAAGGGCTCAATATACACCAGAACTATTATCTTACAAGCTTTGTCAATCTCCCCACCAAAAAGTGTATTTGTATTTTTATTAGCATCCTTGTTGTACAGATAGGGAAATAGAGTGTCAAAAGACGGACCTGCCCCCCCCCCCCCCGAAGCTTGGCCGATAGCACAACTTGTGTGTAGAGCAAGGATGGCAGATCCCAGAACAAGGGTTCATAATCCCCACACTGTGGTCTCCCCCACCAGAAAGCACATACCAGCCAAGATGTCTAGAAGCATTTTTTTCTACTCCCTTGGCAGAAATTGTTGCTTGCATTGGGGTAGTTTCAAGGTAAGGAGAGCAAAGCCAAACAGCGTCATCTAAAGAAGAAGGGGCAAAAGAACTTTTCTCTAGTATATTCCTCCAGGCTCATTTAATTATCCAGATAAACGAAACCTTAGACCTACCTTTATTTGGGGCCCATAGACCAAATCTAAGGGCAAACTTCCTTGCTGAAGTTGTCTCGATGTGATCTTTCTTGGCCTGCAGCAAGAGACCAACATTCCTCCAAATGGCCACGGAGCAAGCACTGATGCCCGTTGGAACTGGACCCCTCAGAAGGCAGCCAACAAAGAAGCGGCCAACAAGGTCGACAGTTTTCCTCTCTGTACAATTCTTTTCCTGTCTGATCATTTGGCAATGGGAATCATTTAATCTGATTTGTAGTCTCTACATCCTGCCAGGACCTCACATTCTCAAAATATTTTAGAAAGGAAATTTAAAACACTGCCTATAAAGTAGAATACCTACTTAAGATATTCTTAAAAAAGAAAAAAAGATTGTATTTATTTATTTGACAGAAAGCGAAAGAGAGAACAAGCAGGAGGAGGGGCAGAGGGAGAGGGAGAAGCAGACTCCTCACTGAGGAGGGAGTGCGACTTGGGGCTTGATCCAAGGACCCTGGTATCGTGACCTGGACCCTGGGATCATGACCTGGACCCTGGGATCATGACCTGAGCCAAAGGCAGACGCTTAACTGACTGAGCCACCCAGGCACCCCTACTTAAGATATTCTTAACAGAAAATATTCTTAGACTCCCTTGTTGGATTTTCAAGTCCCAAGATGGTGGAGAGCTGCACATGGCCTTGAAACTCCCATGGCAAGAGTCAACTCAACTTCAAAGAAGAAAGAATCGCAGGCAGCTCAGGAGACTTTTGACACAGCCATCAAGAGACATTGCAGAAAGAGACTATCTGCCATTCCCATTCCTCCTCAAAAAAAAAAAAAAAAAAAAAAAAAAAAAGCCCAGCCATGAAGGAAAAAGATTTCAAATGTATCCCCAAATGCAGAAGGACATTCAATGCTGCGCCATCGCTTCAGCCAACTCTTCCTCACATTCTAAAATTGAATACAACAGGGCTTTCAATTAGAACAAGTGGTTACTTTATGTGGGGACATTTTAAGTTAGTGTTATTTTTTAGACTCCCTTGTTGGATTTTCAAGTCCCAACACTGAGATGAAAAAGATATTTTGCAGTTCCTTTACTTCTTCCAACTTGTTGAAGCCCAAAGATCCTGAATAAACCACTGAGCATGAAGCCAGGTCTATTACAAATGCCACATCCTTGGCTTTAAACACACCTTTGCCACCCTGGAGCCGTTGTTCAGTGCTCAGGAGTCTAGGTCTTCAAATCAGGGCTGCTCTGTCCAACAGTGTACAGTAAATGTCATTACATCTATGTGTCTCCACATCTGCATCTATAGATCCTGAAAAAAAAATTCAGATGGACAACAGATGATGAAATCATAATATATTTATTAAAGGAATGCTCTTAATAGGCATGTTTCCACTCTTTCAAACTAATGTCATAGAAAGAATAAAATCTGTCCCCTCGCCCCCAAACACACACGCACACTGTTAAGGAGAAATTTTCAGTCTTACTAGGACAATTTTTAGGTTTTAGTAATTAGAGCTGAACTATACAACTGGACCAATAGCCTTGCAGTGCATACTCTGTTTACTGGAGAGGCAACAAAAGACTGAGACGTAAAGTGCAGGAAACTGCCCTGTTCAAATCCTGGCTCTGCCGCTTCCTGTGATTATGAACTTGTTAGAATTATTTTGTCAACACACAGTGAAGAGAAAGCTGTTTAGATTTATTTGAACTCAATTCAACTAAACAAATAATTACCGAGTGCTTGTTATGTTTCAGAAATTGTGCTTGGCATGGCAAAGCCTCAGAGATGAACAGGCCATGGTAGTACTGCCCCAACAGCTTATTGAGAAGGGAGGATAAGAGGATAATGTATATATAATTGTAGCACGAGGTAAAATGTGAGAAGTCCCATGAAAGAATCACCAATAATTGTTTGGGGAAGGAGAGCGGAGAAAGCCCAGATTGGGCAGGAAGGAGCAGGAGCAGTTTCAGGAAGAGAGAGGGTAGTGATGGTGGCAGGAGGAAGTAGAAGGCAGAGCAGGGCGTTGCCTAGGAACAAACACATAGACGCTAGAAAAAGGGCGTGCTCAAAGAATATGAAGTCATCTGCTCTGGTAGATACACAAACATTGAGAGAAATAAGACTAGAAATCAAAGCAGGATCTGGAATGCTGGGTGTGGAGTCCTTACTTAACTCCAAAAGCAATAAAAGCGGCAACATTCGCTGATATGCACCAAGTGCCTCTGGAAGCTTCCAGAAAGAGATGAAATACTGGCTTAAACTCTAGATGCAAAGATACTAAATCAATAGGAAGCAACATTATGAGTTTTCTTGTGTGAAAATAGCAGATTAAACTTTGAATGGAAATTTATAAATTAATTTACAATTTTTAAGAATGTGTTGGAACTTTATCACATTTTACCAAGAGGCAGCCTCTCTGAAAGGCCTTTTTTGCAGGAATTGAAATAATTAAATTGAAGATTCAGTGTACCTTTTCAATCATTTTATTAAAAAACTCATTTTGGTTTTCTCTCAGGGAGAGATAAACCACTGCTTCAGGAAGTGGCTAAATCTTTTTTTAAAAAAACTACTGTATTCACCATAAAATATATGACACTCTTCCCGAATACCATCTAATAGAAGCTGGTCACATCAAAATCAGAAAAAATTTGCCCTTTCAAAACGAGCTTTTTGTACTCGTCTTTAAACCAGATGTTACAAGTACAAAGGTGATTGAGATATAATCTAGAATAGGAGAAGAAGAGCTTATAAACAAATCATTACAGCACAGTAATGAAGAAATACACAGTGTGCCTGTGGTGGGGAAGGAGGGCTTAGCACAGCTTTACTGAATATTTGATTTGAGTCTTGAACGTAACAGGAGCTACATGTGCTTATGGGGTAGTGAGCATGTTCTTTCTAGACTGAGGGAACAGTAGGTGCAAACGCTTGAAATTAAGACAATCACAAGTAGCTAATTGCTGGAGAGCAAATGGTTTGATGTGTCTGGGTATCAGAAAAGCTGCGGGTGGTGTTCAAGCGGGGCAATGGTGTGCTCCTAGTCTGCTAGGTTGACAGCATGGTGGGTGTGTAGATGCTGAATTGTAGGTAAGGAGGATGCGTAAGAGATCCGGTAAGAGCAATAGGACAGATGAGAAATGACAAAGGATGAGACCTACTGTTAACCATGGGATTGAGTATAACTGAGATATGTATTCCAGGAGAAAGCTATTTATATGTGCATGCATTTATCAAGATTTATGTGTATATTCTTTTAAAGATTTTATTTATTTGTCTGAGAGAGAAAAATAGCAAGAGGGAGCATGAGCTGAGGGTGGGAGAGGGATAAGGGAGAAGGAGAGGGAGAGGGAGAAGCAGACTGAGGGAGAGGAAGAAGCAGACTCCCCACTGAGCATGGAGCCTGATGCAGGGCTCGGTCCCAAGACACTGGGGTCATGACCTGAGCTGAAGGCAGACACTGAACTGAGTGAGCCACCCAGGTGCCCTGAGATTTATGTATTATGAGTTTGGGTGACTGATACAGCCAGATATAGCTGGTAGAGAGTTGGAAATGGACACCTGGGAGTGAGAAAATAGGAAAGGGACCTGTATTTGACAGAAATTAGAAGAAAAGTTGTATTAGGAGCTATGGAAGGAGATAATCATCCAGAAGAGGGTGTTGCAAATCATTTATGGGCTTGGAATCCAGCACTGTGTCTGGCAGATAGTGAGCACTCAAGTAGTATTTGTTGCATGGATGATGGATTGAATGAGAAATGAATATCTACCATTCCCTTCTGGACAATTCATTCCCTGGAATGTAGGACTCCATGTTCCCTTGATTTCTCTTATGTCTCTGTTTCTTATCATGCTGCTTTGTCTACCTGTTTGTTCTCTTCATACGGATGTTCCCCCCTTAGTCTATCCACAAAGACAAAAGGCAGGATCCCTTCACTTAAAGACTTCACAATCTACCAAGGAGCCAATTTTTCAAGCCTCAAGAAAGTCAAGAAATGTGAGAAATAAAGTGTCCAGTAAAATGGACAAATGAACATTCAACGGGAGTCTTGGAATTGTTTCAGTAAAAAATATTTCAGAAACATAAATCCAGGTTGCTGTGGGTTGAAGAATAAACGAAAAGGTGAAGAAGAAGAGATAGGGAATCATTTTAAGTTTAGTAACAATAGGGTGGAAAGAGATAAAGCTGTATCTGGAAGTGGGGGCAATGTCAAAAATTGTTTTGTTTAGAGAAAAGGGGTTCAGGACATGGAAAAGTTGACCAAGAACCCAACAAAACCTAACAAATATTGTCTTTGACCTCAAGGAGCTAATTATTTATTATAGGAAACAGACACGTAAATTTACTGGGAAGGTAGAGTGTAATAGATATTATGACCAGCCTGGAATGTGCCAGCTGGAGAGTCTGCAATGCCATCCTGAAGAGAATATGACCCAATGCCTGATCTGAATCTAAAAGAGATATAGAAGCTCTGCCTGCAGATACCAAGGAGACGGGGATGCTGGGTAGAGAGAATAGTGGGAACAAAGCAGACGAATATTAAAAACATAAGGATCACAAGTCATTTGTCATTTTCTCTCAGCCTGTGGAATGCATTTTCATTTCATTAGCAATTTCTTCTGAAACACAAGATTTTAATTTTTCTAAAATTCAATTTATCAAATTGCATCTTGTGTCCTAAAAGAAGCTTTGTGTAATTCAAGTCATGATTATATCCTATATTTTCTTGTATTATTTTTATAGTTTTAGTGGTTAAAATTCAGGTCTATGCTCTGTTTAGAGTTAACTTCTGTATATGATGTGAAATAAGAGTCTTTTTCTGCATTAGGGTATCTAATGGTTCCAGCAGAATTTGTTGAAAAATAATCATTTTCCCATTGAATTACCTTGTCACTTTTGTTGAAAACCAATTAACTATGTATTTATGGATCTAATTCCAGACTTCTGTTTTGTTCAATTGATTTATATGCCTATTCTTATGCCAATATCATGTGGTCTTCACTATTGTAGCTTTACCGTCTTAAAATTAAGTGGTATGATTTTTTCCAACTGTATTCTTTCCCAAAATTGTTTTGGTCCTGTGAATTTCCATAAAAATGTTAAAGTAAGCCTCTTACTTTCAACAACAACAAAAAAGCCTAAAAATTTTATTGGGATTTCACTGAATCTATAGATTATTTCAAGCAAAATGATACCTTAATAATATTAAGGCCTTTGTACCCTGAACATGGTATAGCTTTCTATTTCTTTAAGGCTGCTTTAATGTCACTCAGCACTGTTTTAGCAATTTTTAGTGCACAGGTTTTATATATTTTGTGGGATTTATGCCTAAGAAATTCATATTTTTGATGTTATTATAAATAACTTTTTAAATGTCCCACTGTTGGGGTACCTGGGTGGCTCAGTTGGCTAAGCATCTGACTTCAGTCAGGTCGTGATCTCAGGATCCTGGGACGGAGCCCTATATTGGCTCTCCACTCACCAGGGACTCTGCTTGTCCCTCTCTCTCTGCCTGCCCCCATGCTCTGTCTCTTTCTCAAATAAATAAATAAAACCTTTCTTAAAAATGTCCAATTGTTTGCTGGTTGCATAGAGAAATAGAATTTCTTTCATCTGACCTGGTATCCTACAACCTTTCTAAACTTACTTACTACTTTTTTTATAGACTCTGATAAAGGACTTATATCCAGACTAGATAAAGAACTTATAAACTCAGTAGTAAGTGGACAAACAACCTGATCTTACAAAGGCAAAAGCTTTCAGCAGACTCTTATCAAAGAAGATATACTAGTGGCAAATGTATGAAAAGATCATTAGTCATTAGCAAAATATAAATTAAAAAAATTTATATATAATTACGAACTACTGGAATGAGTAACCTTAAAAAGAGTGACAATGCAGGATTCCTGGGTGGCTCAGCAGTTGAGCGTCTGCCTTTGACTCAGGGTGTGATCTCCCGGGGTTCCAAGATCAAGTCCCATACGGGGTTCCTTGCAGGAAGCCTGCTTCTCCCTCTGCCTATGTCTCTGCTTCTCTCTGTGTGTCTCTCATGAATAAATAAATAAAATCATAAAAAAAAAAGATTGACAACGCCAAGTGTTGACAGGGATTTGGGGCACTCAAACCTTTTATACCTTATTAGTAGGAATGAAATAGGGTACAGTCACTTCTGAAATCAGTTTGGCAATTTCTTATAAATCGAAATATGCATTTGGTATGCAAACTAACTTTCACATTCCTAGATATCTACCCAAAGAAAATAAAAACATACATTTATACGAGTATCTGTACTTGGAGTTTTGTAGCAGCTCTATTCATTGTAGTTAAAACTAGAAGGAAGCCACATGTCCATCGTGTGGGTAAACAAAACTGTCACATTCACAATGGAATTATTCACTTAGTAATAAAAAGAAGCAAGATACTAATAGACTTAACAATGTGGATGAATTTAATACGCATTATGCTCAGAGAAAGACATCAGACATAAAAGACCCCATAGTCAAAGATTCCATTTGTATATTTTGGAAAAATAAAACTACTGTGACAAAAATCAGGTCAAGGGTCTCTGGGGTCTGGGGGTTGGGGGAAAGAACTGACTACAAAGGGCCACAAGAGAACTTTCTGAACTGATGGAGATGTTCTGTATGTGATTGTGGTAGTGGTTCTCATCAAAGTCATCAAATTATGAATTTCAGTTGGGTGGATTTTATCATAGATAAATTGTTCCTTGATGGATTGTTTCAAAAGAAATCTGGTGAGTTAAGTTACTAAGAGTGCTTCATTATCTGAGACCCTATGAGCAAAAATGTGTGTGTGTGTGTGTGTGTGTGTGTGTTAAATGTGTTTAGAATTATACAATCTTTGAAAGTTTATATAGTGTATAACCTATCTATTTATCTGCTTATCTGTATTACCTATGTGTATATGCACTTATATTGTATTGGGTAGCACCCCATAATCAAACATAGTTCTATTTCTGCAGCAAAATATGTGCATTTTCAGTGAGTAAATCAATACATTCTATAAAGAGCCTCTTGTCAGTTTGGATTAGATGTTGCCTCTAGATTTTGCTGCTAGATGTATAATGAAACAACTTCGACTTTTCAGAGCCTTTGGAATTTCGGAGTTGAGACTGAGGGGCTGTGGTCTTGCCCAAGCAGTTTGGTATTTGCTGTAATTTAAGATGGAGAGGTTAGGTCTGAAAGGTTAGATATTCTCAGGTTGAGAAAACATGAGGCTGGAGAGAGAGAGAGAGAGAGACAGAGAGTGAGAGGTAGATCATAGAGGATCTCATTGTGCAGTTTAATATTTTCCTGGGTATATTTCTATATTATAGCCACTAAAACGGCAGATTAATAACTCAGACAAAGGAGGACCTGGTCTCTCCTTTAGTAACAAACTCTTATGGTTACTTATGAAAACCTTACTGTATTGGAAATAGTACCTGAAATCTCATTGTAGGGGCATCTGGGTGGCTCAGTGGTTGAGCATCTACCTTCAGCTCAGGTTGTGATCTCGAGGGTCCTGAGATTGAGTCCCACATTACGCTCCCTGCAAAAAGCCTGCTTCTTCTGCCTATGTCTCTGCCCCTCTCTTTGTGTCTCTCATGAATAAATAAATAAAATCTTAAAAAAAAAGAAAATCTCATTGTCCATAAAATATTATAATACAAAGGTATCAAAGTCAAGTCCTATATCAAAGCCTTTCAAGACTCTTCCACCTACCTCTTCAAGATAAAGTTGCAGCTCTCAGATAGTTTTGGTGATCTAAACTTGATCTCTATGTCTCCTCACTGTCCCTCCATCCTTCCCCTACCCTCACCTTGGCTTCTCAAAAACTAACACCAAATACCCAATTGCTTGTCCTGGTTGTTCTCAAACTTTTCTTTGTCTTTAAAAGCCTCTTTGACTTTGTTAATACTCTTCCCTCTGATTAAATGCTATTCTCTCCATTCATTCCCTGATAAATTCTTGTTCTGGAAGTTATAAATGCATATAGAGGCCACACGGAAAACATAAATGAGTAAAGCAGCCAAGGGAGTAGGGGCGGAGGAGCAACAACAACCAGCATATATTGTTATGTAAGACACCTAATATAGAGAGGGCCTTTAATAATGGTGTCCTTAATTAAAAATGATATTTGACCATAATAATACAGCTGAGGCACATAGAGAATGCAATACTACTGTAACTCTTCCCAACCTGTCACAGTGAAGTGCAAGTGTTTACATACTATGATATCTTGAATTCTTACCAGTAGCTTCCTAAATTAACTCCTTCTGAGACCACGAAAAAATATGCCAAGTTAATTTGTCTTCTTGCAAAGAGGACTGTTTAAGGAATTGATGCTATTTGGGGCCATCAGTCCTCTTCAGAGAGATGCCATCTCTTCCCTCTAGGAGCTTCTAATCAGCATCAAATACATTAATACAGACAGGCATATTGGAGCCCCATTAGGAACAAAATGGAAACATTAAAGTAATCCATGGATAGTCAGGTAATTGCATTATGTAAAGGTCAAGCCTAAGTGGATTTGTAGTGGAAGAAGCAGTGAGTCCCTAATCAGGACAGAGATCAGGAACTGTGTGTGGAAACTGGGCAGGGCGAGGTTCAAAAATCACTTACCTAATCAGCCCTGGAAGATTTCATGGGATGAGTGGGAACTCAGTAGCAACCATCAGCCTGAGTGGGAGCTCAAGAGTCTCTTGCTGTCTTCAAAATGTTTGATTTTTGAATTAGTGAATTGAAGGCTACATATTAAAAACATACTATTATAAAGCAGGGAGGATTCCTTCTCTTTCATCTTCAGCTCTGAGATCATCCTATGAGGCCATCTTTATCAAGTGAGAGTACCTTTTCACAAAAGTAACATTCTAAGAATGTGTTAAATATTTTAACTCCAAGTTAGCTCTGAGTTTCAATGTTTAGTATTTAATTTTAAAACATAATTTTAAAATTAGTTTTAACAACATCTTAAATTTTGCTGGCAAAATCAGACATTTGCTGTTTTTCTTTGGAACCAAAGTTCTTGAAAATATTCAGGAACATGTCTAATGTAAAAGAAAGCTTTTTTTTTTTTTTTTTTTTGGACTTTTTAAAGAACTGCACGAGATGCCTTGGTTCCCTATCTGGATGAACATTTTATGCCATGCTAAGTGTACGAACACAGAAATCCTTTAGATAATTAGAGCTAAGTTCAAAACCTCTGCCCACCTGACAGTACAGAAGGAAGGCATATTTCAAGAAGAGGGGTGTCACTGGGTGCTCTGGTGACCTGATAAACTTTCACTGGGTGTAGAGATTTTACAGTCAGTCCTATGGAGGGCCCGCTCTCTCCTTTGGTAATACATTCAAGATCCCTGGGGAAAATTCTTTCCTTGTGTGACTAAGTCCTCAATGCTCTAGAATTACATCCAATTTCTTATGTCGTATCCTCAGTGAAGGTGTTCTCTCTCCTTGTTTGTAAAAGAACTCTTGAGATACGTAATTTGAAGATAGTACATCACCCCCTCTCTGTATGCCCCCTTCGGTTCAGGTCCTTTAATCTTTCTTAAAGGTCTTATTTTCCCAATCCTTTAATCATCTCTGTGGTGAAAAACTAAGTTCTCATCCCTTTCTATCTTACTCTGGATGAGGTACTGACTGGCCTAAGTCCTGTGGGTTCTATTTATGTTTCTACCCAAGTGATACCTTCCCTCTTTAAATTGAAGTGTTCCTGTTGACTCATCGTGTCTTTTTGAAAACCAACAATAACAAAACGCAGCTATGAACACAGTTCAAAATAAGGCACAGGGTGTACAAGAAAACCAGTATTATCTTTCCTTTGTATTACTCTGGGCCCCTTTCAGGGCCCCACTTCATGGGAAAGTGTGAGCCTGGATTGTCCATTTTCACCAAAATAGCATTTACTAAGGCAGGAATATTAACTCAGGTAAAGTGACAGGACTGTTCCTTTCATCTCATCAATTCCACACCTACTTACCTTCCAAGTGACTTTTTATAGAATATTAGTTTGCATTTAAAAAATCCATTTAATTGCATTGGAGAAACACTTCACCGCCACGCTCCAGGCCGATCCCATGTTGCAGCTGCTCCTACTTAAGGGATAATTGTGGCCTCACTCTTTTCCAAGGAACTAATTCTGATTTTGAAAGGATTTGTCCTCACAGTTTATCCTGATGAGAGAGGACTGGATTATTGCTGTGTAAAATAGCTGAAGAGTCCTATTATAGCTATTATGCCGCAAATGTTGTATATTGTTAAAGATCACAGTACTGTCCCATACTCAACGGTAAGATGTACAAGCATGGCACACTTCCCATATTATGTAAAAAATACTGCATTTTATGAGTCATTTAGTACCATGTGAGGTATCTGTGGACCCTATATCATTTCCTTCAAACTTTCCTCATCATTCTGAAATCCTTTATTTTCTGGTTGAAAGACTTACAATCTAGTCATTTCTCACTAGTCTCCCCAGGAAATAAACTTCAGAACTCTGTGTTCTCCCACTGCATTATATTATGGATTGCATATCATTCTATTTTACATTTAAATTACTTTAGAAAACTATTTAAAGAAAAAAAATAAAACCTCTGGACAACAGTAAATTCTAACCGGTAAATTGAGAAAATGTAAATGTTTCCTATCAAAACCATTGATGATATTTACAGAACCTTTTAAGACATGTAGGACTCAACGTTGGTTAAGTTGTAAGGAAGCAGAGCAGCTGGTAATCTCGTCAGGAAGGTAAACCTGTAAACACATGCATAACAAGATGGTTTATAATACACAGTGGCTCATACCAGGTGTTCAAATGAGTGGTATTTTAAAAGAATGAGGTTTTCTTCTACAAGAGAGACTGAGGTGTCAGCTATTGCTGGAAAGCTCACCCTTAAACATTAAGAGGAGGATTTAATTTTGTTATAAAATATAGCATGCTTTGATTTTAGTTGCAATATTTGGCATTTCAAAATAAATCCCTCTATAAGATCTTTCATCCTCATTGTCAATATATAGATGGCTATTATCCTTAAAAAAAAAAAAAAAAAAAAAACTAACTCCAAAGGCTAACGAAAAATACCCCTCAAGAAGTGCCATTTTGTTGTTGGCATTGTCGAATGATTTTTATGAGATGCTCATAAATCACGGATAGGACTGACTGTCTAGAGGATATTTTCCCTAATGCAAAACAGTCTGTGTGCAGTTTGGAGACATTGCTACAAGATTTAGGACTTATGTCCACAGTGCAAAGAATCAGTAAACATAAAACGTGGTCAATGGAAACAAGCGCAAATTTGAAAACATAACAATTATGAAACTGTAATTAAAATGAAGATGCGTGGTGTTGAGGGAACAAAATGAGATGCTAAGTGTGCTTTGTAATTAGTGGTTAGGGTTTCCAATGTAACTTGTAATACTAAATAAGAAAGTGAAATGAAATTATGTAAAGAAATTATGACTAGGTCCAGGATGTAATAGGCATTCCAGAAAGTGTGGCTATCGACTTTATTACATCAATACTAGTAAGGAAATGTTTTGTTCATGGACACACTTTTTTTTTTTTTTTTTTTTGTAATGAGAATTCCTAGTTCAGACGACTAAATTGTAATTTGGGTCTCTAAGGGCAATTCGTTCCTGCTTAGCTAGAACAACTGAGTCAATCGCCACACTCAGTCTCCGTAAGGGCAACGTGGATGACGGGGACCTAGAGCGGTGATCCTCTATGTCCCCCTTCTGAGAGCCAACACAAAATAACAACCTAGCCCAGAAATTCACTCATGAAAATTTTTGTGCTTTTAACATTCCTTTGTGGCATGTTATCTTTCCTCCTGGACCAGTGTTCTCAATCTGTCCTGAAATTGAAAGCCATTGGATGGACGGCTTTTAAAAACTCCTATGCCCAGGCCCTACTCTAAATGGATTGAATCAAATTCTATGGGGAGGAGTCCAGGCATGAGTATTTTTCAAAGCTTCTAGGATGACTCCACTGACTAGGCAAAGTCAGAAATACTGCTTTAGAAGACTACAACACATCTAAAACAGAAACGATTTTGAGTAATTTGTTCTTACATGTCAACCTATACACAATACATAGCACAGAGCTTTACTCTGCTTATATGTCTTTGTTGAATAATATACAAGTGAATGGATGGACAAACAAATTAGTAAACTTAGCCATGATATACAGCTGAATGTCCTAGAAATTGAAAAATAATATAACGCCTCTCTACCATTTTTATCTCCCAAATTAACAAGATTTCCTCATTGCTTTAGCTATTCAACTTCCTCCAAGTTTTTCTTGGGAAGACTGTTCCCATTCCATATGTGATAGGCCTTGGATGGAGCACTATAAAGAGAATTTTTTTTTTTTTTTCAGATCACACACACTGAGATGATCTGCATGGTCTATTCTTAAAGTATGAGTGATTGGGTTTAAGAGTGTTTTTTTTTTTTTTTTTTGAACCAACAGTTCACATTCCTATCTGAGGTAGGAAAAACTCAAGCAATTCTATCACACCAGGTGGGTGTCCTACAATCTAACCCAATTCCAACAGTATCTACCTGGAGATGGCATCAGATCCTGCAGGCTAAGGCACTGCCCCAACCACCTGAGATGCCAACTGCAAGTTCAGGGTGTTAACTGTGCTTTTGACTGGTCAGTTATCAATCAGAAGTTCCCATGATCCCCTCCTTGGGTTTGATGAATTTAGTAGAAGGGCTCACAAGACTCAGGAAAATAGTTTACTTACTGTTTACCTATTTATTATAAAAGGATATGATGAAAGATACAGATGAAGATCCAGATGGAAGGGAAACATAGGGTAAGGTATGTGGGAAAAGGCGTAGAGCTTCCATGCTCTCTCCAGACAGTCACTCTCTGTGGACCTCCACATGGTCACCAGCCCAGAAGCTGTCTGAATCCTGAACTTTGGGGATCTCTATAGAGACTTCATTCTGTAGGCATGATTGATCATTAACTCCATTTTCATTACCACTCCCAGCCCCCATGAAGTTGACTTTCATGGTCTACTCTCCATGTATGAGTAATTGGAGTCAAGAGCTTTATTTTTATTTTATTTTATTTTATTTTATTTTATTTTATTTTATTTTATTTTATTTTTAGATTTTATTTATTTATTCATGAGAGACACACAGAGAGAGGCAGTGACATAGACAGAGGGAAAAGCAGGCTCCCTCTGGGGAGCCCAGTGCAGGACTAGATCCCCGGACCCCAGGATCATGACCTGAGCCAAAGGCAGATGCTCAACCACTGAGCCACCCAGGTTCCCCAAGAGCTTTTTAAATCAAAACCTCACATTCCCACCCCTGATACCAGGTCATGCTCAAACATATCACTTTGACTCTACTGATTGCACATGGAAGAAACCAGGCCCAAATTAAATGGAAGGTCACACACTTCCCATGCTTTTGGGTTTTTCCTCGAGACAGAGAAAAGAGTATAGTAGGTCTATGGAACACAGTATGGACATCACTGTCTTCCCTTGGTGTCAAGATGTTGATAATGAATGATATTGTTCCTGTCCTGATACTTTTCATCTTCTTGATGTTCCCAGAGCCATCAAACAAGACTTCAATTACAGATTCTTTTTTTTTTTTTAAGTTTTATTTATTTATTCATGAGAGACACAGAGAGAGGCAGAGACATAGGCAGAGGGAAGAGAAGCAGGCTCCATACGGGACTTGATGGGAACTCTGGGATCATGTCCTGAGCTGAAGGCAGATGCTCAACTGCTGAGCCACCCAGGCGCCCCTCAATTACAGATTCTAAGGAAGTTTTTAGAACTGAATTTTGAACTGATGTAATATGTTAGTAATAAGTGCTGAATGGATGATAGAAATTTAAGCTTGGAGATATTTAAGTTAAATTCAAAAGGTATTTCTTTTTTTTTTTTTAATTGTGGAGTACATACCACTACATTTAGCATCTGCCATTGAATTTTGAACAATGACACTACAAAACACAATGCATTTAAATTTTACTATAGAGACCTTTATTAAGAGGAAAAAAATTTTCTGTTTCTTATTTTATTTTATGCCTTGAAGGACCTATAAATATGGAGGTTCTTCTGAATCCAGGGGAGAGGAATTCTTATTTTCTCACTGCTCTCTCTCCCTACACAATTTCCACCATGTCAATCTTGAGATGGGGGGAAAGGGCTAGATTTTTGCTACTCATAAAAATGATGAAGGGAAGAAAGAAAACAATGGCTCAGAGGAAAAGGATGCAAAGAGTACAAAGCAATGCTTGCTAAAAGGTTCCTAAAAAGCCATGGAAAGACATCCAATGACATTATCATTTCTTTTACTTTCTTCATAGATTTTCTTCCAGACCCCTCTGATTGTACCTGACAGGTGCTCTGGTTGCAGAGGAAACAACATCACTGTGAGAAAGTTGTACAGCGCGGTTGGCAATCAGCACGCACTGTAAAGTTGCGGAGGGTGCCAAAATGTCATTAGCACCCTCCTTCACACCACAAACAAGTGGAATGGATGAAGTTACTTCCAGGCTCCTTTGCAGGGTCTTGGGCCCTCCTGTGTGGGGCTGCTTCCTCCTGGGAAGGTAACTATCACCCACTCCTGCCTGGACTTCCCACCAAGGACAGAGCCTCAGGGATAAATCTCTTGGACTACAGCCAAGATATGCGGATTTTTTTTCTTCCCCCAGCCATCCGGAAAAAAAAAAAAAAAAAAAAAAGTTGCAAGTGCCTTGGGTTTCAGAGGTAAGGCGGGAAAACAGGATCGGCGCGATCTCCTCCTCCCAGGGACTCGGGGAGGCGGATTCCGGGTCTCCTGAGCCTCTCCAAGGGCGTCCAATTACAACAAGACAAGGATCCCCTCGGGGGCAGCTGCGGAGGGCAGTTTCCCTATTTACACCTTGATTTCCCCCCGTGGTCTCTGTGGAGTCTCCCGGGCTGCCTTAGCTTGGCAAACCCTCCAGTGGGTCACAGATCCCTGCGAGGTGCGGGCTGCAGGCGAGAGCGCGCCACAGAACCGGGGAGCCTCGGGGGCTCCTCCGCGCCCCGCAGCCCTTTCGGGCCCTGGGCCAGGGAGCCCGGGCAGCCCGCTACGGCGCACGGATGATCCGCGCTCCCTGCGGGCCCCCGGCCCCCGGGACCGGCGCCGCGTGGCGCAGTCACCTCCACCGGGGCTGGGAGGAAGGGCGGGGACGCGGCGGCGCGAGAGGGGAGAGGCACGATCCGGGAGGGGGCGGCGGGCGCGGGTGGGGCCGGGGCGGGCCCGGGGCGGGGCCGCGGGGCTGCGGGGCGGGGTGCGCCACAGCGCCCCCTGGCTGCGCGCTCCCCGCCGTGCCCCGGGGCGGCGGGCGGCCGGGGCTCCGCGGCCCCTTTGTGTGCGACGCGCCGGCCCGGAGGAGCGCGGCTCGGACACGGCGGAGGCTCCGCGGGGTCCCGCCGCCCCGGCCCGGCCCGGCCCGGCCCGGCCGCGCTCTCCTCCTCCTCCCCCTCCGCTCCTCCCTCCTCCGGCCCCGGCCCCCAGACCCGAGCTGCAGCCATTGGGCCGCGAGCAGCCCCGCGTCCCGCCGCGCACCCTACCCCGCCCGGCCCGGGGCGTCCACCCCCCACCCCCGCCCTGTCCCCCGCTCCATCCCTCATTCCTCCCCCCATCCCAGGCCTCCAAGGTGGAGAAAATAAACTAAAAGCAGAGCAACTCAGAGACTCCCATAAAACGCCCAGGACCTGGAGCCCGAGCGCGAGCGCGTGTGCCGGGCGGCGCGGGGCGCGGGAGGCGGGGATGGGGGGGCGGGCGGGGGGACAATGAGCGCATGAAGTTACCTGCCCGGCGGCGGCGGCGGCGGCGGCGGCGGCGGCGGCGGCGGCGGGGCCGGGAGGCGGCGGCGGAGCAGGCTGCGCGCTCGGCGCCGACGGGTGCGCGCCGCGGCTTGGGGGAGAGTTGAGCGCTTTTCCCCCCTCTTTTTTTTTTTTTCTTTCTTTTTTTTTTTTTTTTTCTCCTCTTCTTCTTAAACAAACCACAAACGGATGTGAGGGAAGGAAGGTGTTTCTTTTACTCCTGAGTCCAGACACCTCTCTCTGTTCCGTCTAAGCTTGTTTTGCTGAACACTTTTTTTTTTTTTTTTGAAAAAAAAAAAAAGGAAAAGAAAAGGAGTTGCTTGATGTGAGAGTGCAATGGACGTAAGATTCTATCCGCCTCCAGCCCAGCCCGCCGCCGCGCCCGACGCTCCCTGTCTGGGACCTTCTCCCTGCCTGGACCCCTACTATTGCAACAAGGTGAACCTCTGCTTTTGTTTCCACCGTGTTCTGGCTGCTGGATCCCGGGAGGGGGGCGGCGGCGGCGGCGGCGGCGGGCTGGGCTGCCGGGGCCGCTCGGCGGAGGCCGGTCCCGGGCGCGCTCGGCTCGCAGCCTGCAGCCCTGCGCGCGCCTGGGCCGTGGACACGGTGCAGCAGCCCCGGGGGTCTGCCCGGCGCCGCGATCGTGCGGAAAGTGACACGATCTGCCCGGACCCTGCCCTCCCTGCTGTTCGCCACCGAGGCTCCCTGCCCGGGTGTGCTCCCTGCCCGGGGGGCGTTAAAAAAGGGAAGAATTAAGAGAGACCCACGGAGCACCTCGGGGGTGTGTCTGGGGTCCGGGAACCCGAAGTCAGCTTCAGCTCGTTCTCCAGGCTCCCCTCGGCCTCCCGCCCTCTCCCGGGCTGCGGGGACCCGCGGCGCCGCTTCCCCGCGCGGGGTCAGTTGCCAGGGGAGCCGCCGGGAGTCGGGGTGCAGGGGCCGGGCAGCCCCCCGCCGGGAAGGCTGCTGCTCGCGTCTTTTGTTTCCCATCCCCGCGGGCCGGGGCCGGGGTGCAGCGCGGAGCCGGCCGGGGACAGCTCCCGCTCGGGGTGCGCGCGGCAACGCAAGTTTGCTAGAAGCCGGACGAGCGCGTCGAGGTCACGTCCGGGGCTCCAGCCTCCCGCGGGGCCGGGGCAGGGTCCCGGGCCGGTGCGCACCCCCGGCCGGGTGACCCCAGGGGCCAGGCCCGCGGGGCACCGGGGCGCGGGGCGGGGGGCCCCGGGGGGGGGGCGGGGGCGGGGGCGGGGACCCGGCCGGGGCGGCTGCGGGGCTCCGCTGGCCCCGTAGACCAGGGTCCGGGGCTGCGAAGGGAGGGGCTGGCCCCGGCGCCCCTCCAGCTGCCGGCCCCGGGGGCCGCGCTCGCCGGGGCTTGTTGGACGTGCGCGTCTGCGGGCAGCACCGCGGTCTGCGCGGCGCGGGGCGAGGGGTCGGGACGCCCAGCTCGCGCTCAGCCTGCCTGAGCCTCCAGCCCCTGCGAGCGGTTCGGGGCCAGCCCCGCCGCGAACTCCGCTGGATAAGTCGCTGGGACTCCTCACATTTGCCTGGCGGCGAGGCATCCTCAAACAGCTTTTTTACGCGGTACAGAGGTACTGAGCGCGCTGCATCCCCAGCCCCCGGGCTCCGCACCACGCCGCCGCCTCGCAGCCCCGGCCTCGGCCAGTCGGGACACACACACACACACACACACACACACACACACACACACACTGTGGGTTAAGTGAGCCACAGCTCCAACTCCGTGCAGAAGCTCCTTGATGTGGTGCACGGTGCAGAGCTCTGTAAAAGGGATGTGCTGGATGCCTGTGACGGACAGGCAGGTCTGAGACGGAGGACACGCAGGCTTCTGCAAGGCAGAAAGGCTTTTTATCATGCAGGGAGCTCTTGAGCCAGAAACAGGTTGGAAAGCTCCGGCAACTTTGGCAAGAGAAGTTTGTGCGATGAAGTTTCATTATTTGCTAGTAGCATTAGTTCTTTCATTCCAAGATCTGTTTTGCTTTTCTGAGCGAGTTATTTTGTGCCTGTGACGTTCTATTTGGCTCATGTAACACCGTTACCAATACCAATACGAATGATAAAGCAGCAGACCTATCGTGCATAGTAAACACATCCTCCATCGTACTGACCGGTACCAAAAAGTCAGAACCATTTTGGCAGCGAAACTGGACAAATCTTATTAAATTTATCGGTGATTTTAGGCTCCAAAAAGAAGGTAATGACTTGGATACACATTTCACTTGTCATTCTTGTGATAGTAGGGTCAGATTTAATTTAAGAGTTAAATGCTTTGGAAAATCAAGAATTACTTCAATATATTAAATCATTTTCCAATTAAGTGCCTTAAATAATTTTCGTGGGTTGTGCTGTGAATTGAATAAATTAATTTAGAAAGTCTTCAGAATTTCTTGACTAGCTCATTGAAGTTCCTTTTAAGTCCCCCCGTGTATGAGGAGCAAACTGTTCTTTTTAAATGCAAATTAGCCACCCTTTCTATAGACTAGTTGCAAGTCTTCTATTTAACTTATCCAGGGAATAATGGATTTTTAAAGATGCAAAGTCATGATATACTTCTAATAGTAGGAAGAGACTTCATGGAAGTGCTTCAGGAAGATCGCCTTCCCCTGCCTTTCTCTGTATAGCAGTCTATCAAATATATTTGTCACTGATCCCAGATTATATTAAATACACTGAGTAGGTTTGGTAGGCCCCAGGAAACCCAGACACTAGTTTTTTCTAATCCATCATGACCAGCACTGGCACACAATTTCTGTCCAGCTTGACTATTTTAGTTGCTTAGAATGTAGTCAACTAGCCTTCATTTTTGCAGTGACCCAAGTGGATTTACAGGGATAGGGAAGATGAGCAGAAGTTTGGAAGATGTGAAATGAGAAACCTCTGGCTACATTTAGTAAAAATAAGTTGGATCAGACTTCCCTAAAGGAGCCAAGACAGCAAAGTAAACCTTGCGTCTTTGAGAGGTGTCATGAATATGTGGTTTATTACAAGAAACAGTCACTTTGTCAGGTTATTTGTTTTTAATAGGGTGATAAGATCATACGTTAATAATTAGCTTTACTTTAAATCTGTCAACACTTTTATACTTAAAGTTGGTCTGCCAAATCCCAGTGGAACCGATATCTTTATGTGCTTCAGGATCATGCAGTTGTGACTATAGTTTTCCCACTGATGTTTTTTTTTTTTTTTCAATGTTGGAAGAGACCCTAATCCACAAAATGAGTAGCCTCTTCCCCGAAGCTTTCCTGAACTAAAAGGAGGTTGTGTCACCCTGCTGACACTCTCTGGCTCTAAACGCTACTTGCATTTTTCAGTCAATAAACTCAGGAGGAGGAATTTTTTTTTTTTTTTTTTTTGGAAACCGTTTAATCCACTGTTGCTCTATTGTAAGGGCGCATTATGTTTTGAACACATCACTATGCAAACTGGCCTCCATTTTCGCATAGCCCATTGCGGGAGAAAAGTGAGAACAATGCGGATGATGTTGGTTATGGCAACGGTGCGAGGCATCTCTTGTACAAACAGCCAGAACGGATGGCAGGCTGCTGGATATAGGTCAGCCTTTGAAACAGCAGCGCAGCTCTGAGACTGGACAGATGCATGCAGGCTGAAAGTAGCAGCCTTCACCTCCTGGAACTTAAAGCATGGTCACATTCCAGACACTGAGGGCCCTACCGTAGTCAGTTTCATCTAATTGAGACTATTTTAAGTAACGTTGTATCCCTTAAGTGAAATTACATTTAAGGAGCCCATAACTGGAGTGCAGTAGGAGACTCGAGTCCTATTTTTTTGTTCTAGTGGAAGATGTCAGAGCATCAGTTTTTAAATCTATACCTACGGAGTAATAACAGTTCCTTTCAGTTTCTTAGTGCAGTGTCATTTGTAAAGATTGTTTTCACTGATTTTATGCTAAATTGGGACAAAGAAGTGGCACTTTTTCATTTTTACAATGATGTGATGTGTTCAGTTATTGCTCAGTATCTGCCCACATGAGGAGCAGTAATACAATGATGTTATGACATGGCTAATCACAGGGATGCTGACCTCTGCCAGCAGTGGGAGAGGAAATAATGGTCTGCACTGTTCTCAGTGGTTGCTTTTGTCGAATCAGGTCCCGAATCTTTCTTTGGTTGGTTTAGACATAGGGAAGTCCAAGACACAAACCCATGCTTAATACATAGTTATATACAGAGTAAAGAATAATGGCCGTTTGGGATGTTGGGCTTTTGTCATTGAAATGAAGAAGGACAGTGTATAATCTTTTCCTATAAACATCGGAAGAAGGACCTATTTGTGATGAACTCAGCATTGAAATGTCAGGGCTAAACACTCAATAACTTTTGAGAAAAACGAGATCCATTGTTGTCTCTGCTAAATCTCCTTTGAGCTTATTTTCCTATTTAGTTAGAGCATTATGTCTCATAGCTAAATGTGCCAAAACTTATCACTTCTAAAATACAGGATGTGCAAATACATTAAGGTGGAGTCATTATTCCTACTTTAATTAATAGGTGTAAGAAAAAAAGAGGAGGGGATGGGGAAAGGAGGAGGAGGAGGAAGGGGAGGGTTATAAGCAATCTAGAGCATCATGCTTGATTAGTTCTCTATCCACCTCCACAACTTCTAGGACTTCAGTAAATTCGTATTTGATACTTGGAACATCATTAGTATGATTAAAACTCCCCTGGGAGCTTCACTGGCTGGATCTTCCTTAAGTTTTGAGGTCCTCAAAATGTGGCTTAAATAGAATTTTTATAGGCAAGAAAGAGCATGAAACAAGCAATCATATGGTTTTGACCGCTAAATCAGATATTCTACAAAAACCTCAAATGTAGCTATCTTGACTTTGTGGGATATTTCACTGTCACAAATTCCAATTTTAAGTGTCTATGCAAAAATTATAGTTAGGGGTTTTAGAGAGATCAAATGCTACTTATAACATGGGTTATGGGGTTTAGTATTCTCACAGTTTATCATATATCTTTACAGTTCCTGAATGATGATAGTAAGCAGCGTTTTAATGTTTTGCTTACTTAGAAAAACCAAACTGACAATGAAATATTATCTTAATATACTGCTTATTGTAGATCTTTTTTAAAAGACACGATCACAAGGGATGTAAGAACAGGAAAGAAGTAAGGCACTTGAACCTGGAAGACGACGACAGGATAGTTCCAAGTTTAACAGTGGCTTCCTTGGGATTGAACCTATTGGTTTCAGCGTGTGGAACTATTTTTGTGGTCATACTTTTTTTGTGATGGGCTCAGTTCAAGAGAGGGTAACATAGAGAATTGGAAGAAAGTTTTATTTAGCTACAAAGGATGATTTATTCTAGTGTTTCCCAACATTTTGCCAGGATACTAGAAAGTTGAAGATACCCTGGAGGTATTTCTCTACTGCTGGTGATCCTTCCTGTCCTGATTCAAAGCCTGCCCTCAGCAGCTGGTCTGTCTGTGTGCCTCCCGCCTCACCCCTCGTTCCCCCACCCCCCTTCGCAAGCACCTCCAATCCAGCCTATCGCCCTGGCTTCTCCCCGCCCAGATCTTAAATTGAACCTGGGAGGTCTGTCCCTTCTAATGGGAACTCTCCACTTTCTCCTCAGGAATGTGACTCAGCATTGTGATTATCTTGGAGAGCATGCTCCCTTTCCTGGTTGTCATCACTGTTACCATCATCATGTTGACATATCCATTCTTCCTCCAGTACCTGACCTTATTTTCTGGTTAAGGAAATTGGAATCTGCAAGTCTTTGGGCTCATACCCACTTTTTTTAAATCCCAAATTAGGCTGTTCTTCTTTTCCCTACTTCCCCTTCTGAATGAATGACATAAGATCAAGCAATAGATCAAGAAAAAAATAGATAGGATGCTGTGCGGGGAAGTAACCATGGTGGTCATTTCTAAGCTCTCATAGTTTCCTCCTTCCCCCCACATTTTAAGCACAGTGTATTTAGAGCTTGGAAACAACCCCTGGAACATCCCTTTGAGTAGGAAATCTTTATTTAGATTGTAAACTAGTAGGAAAGTGGGACTGTGGTCTCCTGATCCTTAGTTGGCCTACAGTAAGTTAGGTGACTTATGCTTACAGAAAGTAAAAGGGTTAACAGACTAAAGTGTCCTCATCAGAATATGCATGGAGAACGGAATAACATGGGTAGAGTTGGACGCACAGAACTTACTTAACTAATCAATGTAGATAACTTATCCTACACTTTAGCTATCTGAGCATGAATCTCAAGGTTCCTGGGAAGTCGTGACATAGAATATTCATCTCGTACCTCAATAAAAAGGAAATGTAATGATCATGACTTGATTTCATGGTGTTAACAATTACATTTTAAAAATATTATCCGTTGTTTAAGATGAAACTTACATTGTATACAACCAAATCCAAGAATCTAAAATTGATAACCATAGGGGAAAACAAGATTGTGGTAAACCGTAGTTAATAAGTGCTGTGGCCCCAACTGTAATTCTTGCCTGCAAGAGGCTTCCCTACATAGCATCTAAATGCTTCAGTGCCACCTTGTTTGCTTAAATTGAATTTAAGCAAAATTCAAACACAGGAATATTTTACTTTTACCAATTTTTAAGATACTTTCTTGCCTTTTCTTTTACTTCCACATTGGTGTTATTGATATATTCTTCAATTACTGTTTTCCTTCAAAGGTGCGCTTCTCAGAGTCAGAGAGCCTGTGGTCTCCATTGGTTGACAGGACCCACAGTCGATAGTGAATCGTGTTAAATGGACTGTCCGTTAGGAAGCTGGAGTGCCAAGGCGATACAGCTTGCATCTGCCCTAATGAATTTGAAATTTTTTTGTTTTAAACCATGCATGCCAGGATTCATCCCGAAGAGCAATTTCTCATTAAAAACAGTTGAGTTATAAACTGCTTAGAAATGTAGTTTATAATGGAAGTGCCAACAGACTGTTAATTATAGCTGTTCTTCCATAATACTTTGAGACATGGAATTCACATTAACCTGAATGAGCTTTTCCTGGTTATAACATGTTTCTCCCTATAGCGTTCATTTTGAAAATGGGAACATTATATTGCTCTGTGCTTGGATGTTGATGGTGCAGCAGAAAAGACCAGAAGGAAGATAATGCCAGAAAGAAACCCCCTGCTCTTTCATGACAGGAGGTACCAATATTTTTCCAGACCTCTGTAGTTTGGTCTTTGGCGAGTTTGCATTATTCGATGAGTAATTTTAAAGCCAACTTTTAAAAATCTATCTTCAGATTTCCATTTTACTCATGAAAAATCATCATTTATACATATTTATAATACCAAAGTTCATGAAACCAATGTTACTAGTAATGCTTTTCTGTTTGTCCATCTTGAGCTTTGGAGTTTTAGATGGCTTCCGCTTTAACCAAGTATTTATTGGTTTTCATTCCTGAGTTATGCACTTTTATGAAACTATCCTGAAAGGACTCCTAATTAAACTAAGGCTAAGGTTGGTTGATAAGAAGCTTTGCCAGTGGCCAAGAAAATATAAAGTATTTTGAGTTACTCGGTAGACCTACAAGTTACATGTATCTGATCCACACCAGTGACAATGACAGCTTCTACATAGAAATCCATTGAAATCTTGGAGCAACTTTCTGGGGGTTAGCTAGTCAGAGAAATTGGTGTTGGGGGGGGGATGGGTGGGTGGGTGAGTGTGTGTTTTCATGTATTCCTCATGTCCTGGATACATTTCTGGCCATGAATGCATGAGAATTTATCATAAATGGCAGAGTCTATCAATGTGTACCACAACAACAAGGGAAATCACGCTAGCTAGTAGGAATGCCTCATTACCATTCCATTTTAAGAAACTTAGCCATATGTCACAGGAGAAGATGCTTTCCAATGTGAGGGCTTTCATTGGGCATATCATAACTTGGTAAGATTAAAGAACTAGAGCTTTTTGAGGAAAACCATAGGCCTCTCTGAAGAAAAGACTCCCTTTTGTTCAAGAGTTGAGATGAAGACTGAGGGCCCTTAAACCTGTGTTGACTTACTCCCTAGGTAAAATAAATATAACCACGCAAAGGACACAATCCCTCCCGCTCAGTTTTCCATCCTCTTTAGAAGCCTGACTTCGTTGTGTCTGGTAGAAGTTCTGACGCTAAACCTTTAATCCACCTGTGTGCCACCAGTCTGCCAGGTAGCCACTAGAGAAAATAATTTATAGGTGTCACCGGGAAGTCTTACAAGAATTAAGGAGTCAACAGAGGCAGATTATTTTGAAATCCTGTGGTGAAAGACATTCAAAAATTCAAACCACGGTTGACCTTAGAAAAATACCATATTGCCGGCCCACTCCTTGTATTTCCACTCCTCTAGGGGCATAAACGTATCTTCCGAAGTTGGACACCAGTGATTCTTTCAGCCTGGGAGTGACAAGGGTAACCTTTTGTAGAGGGTCACAGGTGAACTGGGGAAAGCGCGGCCTGTGCGGGTAAGTCTGTAGTCCCCTCCCCTTTCATAGGTCCATAAGCTCCTCCCCCCAAGGGCCTCTTGCTCTGTCTCCATGTGGAGAACCAAGGCTGCCCCTCCTGAGAGAGGCTTCTGGTGGGAGTTGTTGCCTGTTGTGCAATGTAGGAAGGTGAGCTAAAAGCTGAGTGTAACTGCTGCAGGGGGAATGCCTTCTTAGAGTTCCTGACTTCAGGGAAGCAAGCCTGCCCCCTCTGTACCTCCCCATCTGATGGATGGGGCAGAGATGCAAAATACAGCGTGCAAGATTAATTACCGAATGTGTCGACTGGGTCTAAAGATAGTCCAATTACACTGAAAGCGTGTCTGTGCACCACCTGATTTTCTTAAGTCTTTTAACTCAATTAAATGGTTAATTTAAAAAAATGATGGGTAAAGTGTAAGATTCACTGGCATCTCCATACATTGTAAGAACCGGTTCTTCCTTTCTAAGCCAATAGGCCTCGGCCCAAAATGCCAGCAACAATTGTATAAAGAGAAATGTTAATAATAAAGAATCAGGATAACCTTTCAACAAAAAGTATATTTTATCATTTGGCAGATGCAGCCATGAACATTAATCATAGAAACCTGCAGATAGTAGAAGCTTAATATCAAAGCTAATGATTTATTTTATGTTAATGACTTTCTGCCAGGGCATAAAAGACTGTTCATAATGGACTCTCCGCGCTATGTTCAGTTACTAAGGCTAATGGGATAATCTTTTCTCTCCCAAAATTAAGCTTTTTGAAATAAATTATGCTGTTACTTTTCAAGGTAACTCTCAAAAATTTACTGCAAAACTAATCTTTTAAGAACTGCTTAAAGAAATAAAGAGGAAGAAAAATCCCAAAGCAGCTTTTCTAGTTCATGAGCAGTCTTACTTAATTAGAGAAAGTTTGCATGTATGCTAATATCCCTGAACTTGTAATGCCAAATGGTTGTAAAGTCAGCCTTCAGTGTCCCACCGTATCTGCCTTGTGAGAGTCAGCCCCTGTGGGTACGCCCCACAATGGAACACATTTTTGTCGACTACCAGCCAATAATGAGGGGAATGGTAGTAAAACATGGGTTGTTCACTGGGAAGTTTTAAAAATCATGTTTACAATTAGTTATAACCAACATTATATTTCAATAAGAGATAATTTGCCTACTAAAGTTCACATAATGTGCTAATCATGTCTAGTGGTTAATAAAGGCCTCCTACCTCACTCCCCTGATGGCTATAAAAGGCTATTATATTCATGGCAGGAGTTCAGGTACAGCTGCTGTGTGTTAATAATGCATCATTGTCCCACTAATCAACACACCAAAGGTCAGCACCCCTAAGCACCTAAACCACCTATTCTCTTTCCAAAATATTTATTAACACCTTAAAAGCGTATCTGTTCATTTTCCTCAGCCCGGAGTCCGTTAATTCCACTCCAGGCTACTTGTGTGATAAAGGTTTTGTAACCTGAGCTAGGTCACAGAGGAGATGAATATACATTCACACTAATTTTCTCCCATAAACATGTTTCCCACTTCCACAGTCAATGACTGAATTAGTGTAGGGCTGTTACAGCCATGAGCCCCTTTATAATTAAGTAGGTGTGCTTCCAACGTGAGAATGTTTTCAGATTGTGTATGTTATTTAAGGAGACGTTTGGGGAGAAAAACAACTTTTCAGTAACCAGAAAATCACGCGAAGTCAACGGAGCCAGTCGGCAAATGGGAAGGGATATTTATAATCTAAACAGACAGGAGTCGGTGTTAGTTTTATAAACCCGAGACAGTGGTGAAGTATTATTTGCTTAATTGTTCTCCTGGCATAGGAGAGCAATACTAGTAAAAGCTTCTTAAACCATATTTTCTGCACACAAAGAACACATCCACGTGGGATTTCCATTTTGCTAGAAAATCGTGCAAATCAATAGGCTAGCGCTTATCTGCATTAAAATTAGGTAGACAACAATTTATAGGCACCGTGATAGTGTCGTTCTCTTGATACCCTCGGTTAGTGTTTAAGATAATCCTTGCTTTTGTGTCCTCAGAGAGAAGCCAAAATGTTAAGTGAACAAGATCTCGTTTTTCCATCTTGTATTATTGTCTCTGGTTTCTCTTACTCATTTTGATAACCCTGCGTGTGTGTGTGTGTGTGTGTGTGCGCGCGTGTGCGTGCTTGCGTGTGTGCGTCTTCTGCCTTTATGATTTGAGAACCTTAACTGTTTTAAGAGTGGGGGGGGGGTGAAAGAAATGAAATTGAACTATGTTTCCATCATCAAGAGAAATGCAAAAGGCAAACCAGGGGGAGGAGCTTGCATTTGTGCAGCACATAACGTACAATGGTACATTTGTCATGCTTTAAATATATAATGCCTACAATAAAATATGTACAGGCGCAGTTGTGATCTATGAAGTCCCTGGCTCCAGTGCCATTGTTTGTAGTCTCTACGGTTGTCATACATTGTTCTTTGCACATCATACCCTTACAGCAGAATTTGACACAATTTCTAGCTTTCAGCCTGCACCATTTTCATTGCACAATATACATGAGTTTGACAGGGTGTGTTGAGGAAAACTCTGGCAAGCAATTGATATTTTGAAGTGGCAAGCGTTTCAGCAGCTGCCTGCTTGTGAAAAAGGAATGATAAGATATACTGTATTGTTAGTTTCAGGGAAAGCATTAAGGTTTAAGCTCTGTAAAAATGTACACATTATTCGTCAGTGGCGAAGCAAGTCTTTTATGTTTTTTAGAGCTTAGCTCGCTGGCTGATGTGAACTAGAATGACATTGGTCAGTAAATGAATAGGAGTACTTTGAATTTGAACTGCTGCCAATTTTGCACCAACAAAGGAACTGACAAAAGAAAGATTTTATGTGAAATGCAAAGCACACCCAATGTTTTGGGGGCGGGGAAAGGGAAGGGGAGAGAGAGAGAGAGAGAAAGAGAGAGAGAGAGAGAGAGAGAGAAACCCACAGAGGAGAATAGTCTTTCACATGTACTTGCGAGGATACCAAATAGTTAAAACACATCCATTTTTCATGGCTCATCAGCTCCAACCTGAGCTGTTTTATCTAATGTTCTTTAAAAACCTGTTGTAGACACATAGGCTTTTAGAATTTGTTCATATGGAATTTAGAGCGTTGTTCTAAATATCACACTGTGCCCTGGAGGCCTGTTGGCAGACTCTCAGAGTTGCCCACTGCTGGAGTCACCAACTCTCTCTCTGGTAGTGGGAAATTATAGTTTAATCAGTTATGGCACTTTCAGCGTGTGACGTTCATTAGCGAGGCAATTTGTCATGACTGCTAATGGTCAGAATGCATCTGCTCTCTCAGTTACAGAGCGCGATAAGGAAGAAGACAAATATTTCAATATCTGATACTATTAACTTGTTTCAAATTTGTAATCCAAGGTTAGTTGCTCCAAACAGACACAGCAGCAGATTAACAAGCATTCTCTATTCAATTTCACTGGGCCCTGTTTTTAGGGATTTATGACTGTAAAGCACACTAATGTGCTCTTATGAAGGGCACAGCCGATGATTAGATGTTCAACAGAAAGTAAGTTACGAGCCGAGTACCTTCTGGGTTCATCTGGAAAGAATTTATGTGTATAATATTTTCTATAGAGCTCCGTAAATTGAAAGGTTTGATGCATGCAGTATTTCTGACATGCTAAAGATTCTTCTGATGATTTTTTAAAAAGTCACTTTCCCATTGGTTTATAAACCGGCCAGTCACTTTTCCAGTGAGATTACCGTCCCGATCTATTAGAAAAGTTGTAAAATTCTAGTGGAAAACTTCAGAGTGAATTAGTAACGTCACGTTCCCCCCCCCCCCCCAACCCCGGCTGCCCCCCACCCCAGCACACTGCTTTTTAAGATCATTGTTCATTGTTCTACATGGGAAAAGTTAAAAAAGATTCCGCCAGTTGAAAAGGCTGGAATTTTTTTTTTTAATGTGTATCTCATATTTTCTGGATATTACATCACATAGCTTGCCAGACAAAATCTTTTTGACACATTTTCATTTTTAATGAAAGGCCCTGAAATTCGGAGCATAATGATTTCTTAGAAACTGAACCCAATCTTGGTTAAAAAAAATTCGTTCTTGCTAGTAACAAAAGCTGTTACTGTTTAAGTTCCTGTTGAGCGGTTAGTTGGTACGCTTCGCTGAATGTTGTCAAAAAGGCTTTCCTCATGATTGACAACCCGGCAGGAATGTGAATGGAGATTTTAATTGCGTATCATGTGTGCATATCAGAGCGAGCGAATTCATGACTCTGCTTAGCTCCATATCTCTGCAGGTCAGCCGTGCCAAAAAATGCTCTTTTATGTGCAGTTTTTCCAAAAAAAGAGAAAGGTGTGTGTGTGTGTGTGTGTACTGAAGTCATCCGTTATTCATTTCTAAAGTGAAACACTTGTGTTCCCCTAGCCTCAGAGTTTGAAAGTGGAACAAAAATCCATTTTGAGATTTCTTTCTTTTACTCTTTGCACTCACACTTGGATGATGTAAATTCTTTTGAGTTACAAGTTGGGAAAAGTCTGCCAGAACATATTTTTCTTATGGCACTTGTTATATGAAGTGTGTTTATCTTTCTTTTTTTTTTCCTTTTTTCCCTAAAGAGTGCTTTGAAAAGAAAGAAAAAATGTAAGCCAGCGGAAAAAAGTTACTGAGGTCAATTGCCTTTCTATCACTTGCAATCTTTAGAAAAGGTGGGTGGAGAGGCAGAGAGATATTTCTGAGAGGTGGTAGGTGCATAGAGTTGCATCCTAATTTTGGCTAAATATAGCAAGAATGCAGCACTGATGGTAAAATGACATTAATAAGTGCATGAATGTTCATTTCTTAGAAAAATAACTCCTCTGCCGAAAACGTAAAGGTCAAAGTTTCATTTCTGCCGTCACTTCTTTGCCCAGATGCAGTGGTGGTGATGTACCGTTTATCCTATTGAGATGTGTCACCCCAACACACGTGAGATCTTCAAAGTGGGGTAAAGCTTACTTTGTACAGAGACTCTGGCGACACCGACCCCCGACCGCTCAAGACCTTATTAATGTGAAAACAAAACAAAACAAAATGTGTGATGAATATGCTTATATGATTTTTCATTGGCGTGATGTGAGAACTTGGCATGTGGGTTGTAAATTTACTGCAGAGCTACTTTTCTGTGTCATTTTGAATAGGTGAGAAAAAGATTAGTGCCAGGGTCATTTTAAGTAGAACCAGAAGAATAAGTAGGGGAATGTTGAAAAGATGGTGACTTTATAGCCTTAGGATATCCCATGGGACTTAACTTTGTTCTGGGCTCTAATATGTTATCTCAACACATTTTAGGACATATCGAATTGCAGGCTGGCCATTCAGCCCTTGCTACGGCATCGGTGCAGGGGGATTGCTGTATGAAGGCGCTGCTGTACCTTTAAAACGCCGAAGAAGAAAAATCGATTTTATTTTAAAAATCTAGCTTTATGTATGGGTGACATTTTTCTAATGTTATGGAAGACTATTTTGTACTTTATACGGAGAGCTCAGGCAAGGAAAAATCTATTTACAAAATGAAAAAAAGTGCTCAGCTGAATGCATTTCACTTTTAAAGATGATATTCTGGTAATGAACTTTATCAAGCAGAGAACATTTCAGTAAAAGTATGAAAGTAGTTCCTATTTCGGTTGCCTCACTTAAAGGCTGTGTCACGGTTTCCATTATAACTTCTTATTTTCAGGTAGCTCTAATGCAGTCCCCATACAAATATTTGCACAGGGATGAGATGAGAATATTTGAGCCTGAGAAGTAGACTTTTTTATTTAGAATGCACTTCTAAAGAAGCGTGGGGCTTTGTTAATGAGGCACATTTAATTCCTTCTTAGAGGTTGCAGAGCATTCACTGGACACCACCTGCGTGCAGAGCTTTATGCTGAGTTTCAGGCGTGAGATGAGGAGGCCGTGGTCCTTGCCTTCGTACCGTCAGTTGAGGGAGGAATGCAAAGAACCAGGGCAGAGCTGTGCATAAAATGATGTGATACAAAGTCGGTGCTGACAGTGCTGGAGGTACGGGAGGCGAAGTGATGGATTCAAGTTGGGGGAATCCAAGCTGCTTCCTGGAGGAGGTGGCAATTCAGTTGGCCTTAAGAATTGGGCCTCGAGGGAGAGGAGAATCACTCCTGCTTTTGTGTTATTTCTTATATTTCTACCTCTTTTCAAAATGACTTGAAGCAACTGAAAATTAAGAAGCAATGCGGACAAAAAGACTATTAATAGCAACCGCAGAACCTTGTAGCCCAGGAAACGGAGACACAAGCAAACTTCTTAGCTTAGGTATTATCACTATAACTAAACATTAAATTTGGCCCTTGCTCTCTCATAGAGTAAAAACAGAAACATACTGAGTGACAGAATTTGGATTACCTGAGAGACATGTGAACACCACTTCGTCGTGGGTACAAAGTTCTTCTCTAATAAAAGGCTGCAAACGATGGAAAACGAAACACGTGGAGGTGACACATCATGGCTAATGTAAGGGTGATCTGTTGTGGCACCTTGGTTGAGACTGAGGGATCTGTCTCGAGACATAGGGCATGATGGACAAGGAGGGGCTCCCCGGAATGAGAGCGCAGAAAGAACCATGGACAGCTTTGGATGGAGGAGGATGGAGACAGGCCTGTGTTTTGGGAAGCTAAATGTTGTCAATATAGAGAATGGGTGGAGAACGTCCAGTGGAATTCAAATGGCTGTTGTTAGTGGGCTCAAGCCCTAAGAATGTCCCAGAGGAGATTGATGACCTGGGAGGAAATTACCCGATAAGCTGAAGAATCAAGTATTGATTTGTTTTCAATGACTTTTGGAATCAGAGATGAATGATAAGCTTTTAGAAGTTTTACACTTCAGTTCAAAAGTTGAAGTCTCTTAAAATCTAACTTTTTAAAAGATTTTATTTATTTATTTGAGAGAGAGAGAGAATGTGTGTGAGAGAACATGAGGGAGAGGGAGAAGTGCACCCCAAGTTGAGCAGGGAGCCCGAGGTGGGGCTCAATCCCAGGACCCTGAGATCATGACCTGAGCCGAAGTCAGACGCTTAACCCACTGAACCACCCAGGCACCCCTCACTTCTAACTTCATCAAGAGCACAGAGCATTGTCTTCTACCTGCAAATTCTTTTGTTAATCAGCCAAATTGTTAACAGTGAATATTAATGCTGTGTATATAGTCTTAGAAATATACCCGCTGACCTTCCTTCCAGAGTTACTAGTGATTGCTTTCCTGAAATTCCATGTTCAGTGATAAATATGCATACAGTTATCTGTAAATTTTGGAAAGGAAAGTGTCCAAGCATAGTCAGAAACATCTGTCAGCAGTTTTGAAGGTACCCATGCTCTTCACGTATCCATAGAGCAAAGTCCTCAAAGTTTTTGTGGAAGTGTCCTGATGAGTTTACACCCCGAGGGGCTGGAGGACAAATCCAGAAAAGCCTCTAGTGTCTACATAGGTCTGAGAAGACTGATGTTCCGTCTTGAAGAAATACATGGGTTTTGTATTATATCCCGTAACACACCCATGTCTATTTAAATATCAATATGATACTGTAAATCACTTACCTTTGTGCCTACTCTATGTTCCAGGAAGACAGTCTATGCTATTCTATAGTTCTACTTGGCATATTACTCTGCTCCCAGGGGAATGAGTTTGAGAAGCATGAAAATAATGTAATGGTCTTTTGTCCTTAGTGTTAAGAAATAGTTTGGAGGCTTTGTGGAAGTCTACCTTGTTTGGTCATCTCTCCCACAGAAAATGGAACTTTTGGCCCATGCTTACTCTTTCCTTGACTCTCACTAATGTTCTATTTTTTTTAATGTTCTATTTTTTTTATTAAAAAAAAACTTAACAAAGTACTTGATGTCAGTCTAAAATGGAAGAATATTTAGCTAGGACTCAATCATTGCTGGTGCAGAGGACATAGTGATGTTCCGAACAAAGGGAAGAATGGAAGGAGGTCAGATATCCAGTGTGTGGATGGAAGAGAGAAATCCTGTAGTTATAGCCAAACCAGATGGTGCTCGTGATGGAAGGAGGCAGTCAAGAGTGGGATTATATTTTTTGGCATTACTGTATAACCTAACCTGAAAATAATTTGAAAACTCCAAGAAAAGGAAAAGTTGAATGATTGTGGTGACGGTCGGAGGTGGGGGTGGGGCAGAGGCAGGTGTATAGGGGTCAGAGCAAGACTTCTAACAAGTGGATGAGCCTTGGATCCCTCCCTTCCTCTCTAAGTCCTTCACTCTCACCCTTTCTCCCTCCTTCGCTCCTTCCCTCCCTTCCCTTCCCCACAGGCAGACATAATTTGTAAGACGATTGACATTATTTTCAAGATTCCTTTAAGCCTATTTCTTAGATCACATTTTACTAGTGCCTTCCTACCTACATCCTCAACTGCCTGCAATGGGCTTCTATTTTGGGGCAGCCCTTTCTTTTACCTTCTCCATCATCAGTGGAGTTCAGTCCAGTGGGCTGAACTGTCTTGAAAAAATAGTTCTAATTATGCAGGACAGAATGGATAGATTTTTTTTTTGATGTGCATATGCAAGATTTCCTAAACAAATGCCAATCTACTAGATACCCATAGCACCTGACAAATCAGAGTTGGCTGGTTTGGTTTTTTCCCCTTACTTCATTTAAGCCTTAACCTGGTTTTGAAATGAGTTCTGTATCAACAGCCAGGCATGTGTAAATAATGGATATTCCCTTTGGGGACAAAAATTTGCCTTTTCTTCTAGAAACTCCATTTAGGCAGATGAAGCCTCTTAGATTCTTCCTTTACTCAAATCAAGGAGCTTTTCCCATACTGAACATCTTTTGAGGTTTCATCTGAAATGGCAGACTGGGGGAATGAATGCTGTGTATGTCTGTAGCTTATATACATTCATTTACAAGATCCCATAAAAATGGAACAAAAAATTAATGAAAAAGAGAAGTAGATTCCTTATATTTGATTCTTAGCCTATTTCTTTATGGGTTCTGGAGCACATGCTCCAGGGTCGCTATAGATCTAGCTCCCAGCAGCATGACATTTGCTAATATTGGTTAATTTATTCATTAAGTATTTTCTGAGTGGTTGCTGTGCATCAGGAACTGTGCTAAGTGGTAGAGATAGAAAAAGCAAAAAAAAAAAAATGTGTGCACTTACAGAGATAGTAACCTTAGATGTGATATAAATACTTGCATTTATGGAATATGGATGAATGAGAATCTAGTGGACAACTTTAATATTTGATCTAAAACTCTAAAAACTACTGATATTAAGCTCTGAATACCCCTATGTTCATTTATGCATTCACCTCTTCTCGCTCTCTTGCTTGCTTGCTTTTCTTTCTTTGTTTTTCTTCCTCTTTTCTCCTTTCTTTTTTTTTCTCTTTCTCTCTTTCTTTCTTCCACAGTCTAGATGATCTGGCTGAGAGTAGAACCAGCATTCCTTGCCCCATTTCTTGCTAGGAGAGCAACTGATAACCTATGGGATACGGTAACTTGGTAACTTAAGCCAATAGTGATTGTTTTATGAAGTAGCCAAAGGAATGAATTTTTTAAAATTGAAATTCTAATCATGCAAATATTTAAATCTTTGGAAATTTGAACTCTGGATATCATTCAGAGATAAAGAATGGGGTTTGTGCTCAATACTTGTTAAAAATGCTTTCATGGACTAAAGTCAGTTGCTTAGCATTATTTAATACCACTTTTACATTTGAAGTTATTCGCAAGTTCAGGATACTTTTAAAATGTTAAAATAACAAGTGTTTATTTTGTTCAGGTTTATCACAGTGGAGTTCCAAAGGTAAACACCACCGTGCGTTTTAAAATTATTTTTCTGACAAATACTGCATATTCTGGGAGACCGTCACTGCAGAAATTGCTTACAAAATAATTCTGTGAATCTCATATTTTCTTACGATCCCATTCCTTCCCCTAATATGGTATGGAACCAGACTGCAATTACACTTTCACAATTACTTTATTATATGGCTTGAAATATACTCCTGAAGCTCTTATTACCTTTTCCATACACCATTTGCACAGACCTGCTGATGGCTGTCAGCAGTGCTTCTGCGGGACAATCAGCCATTCTTAGCGGGTTGTGTTTAAATTCAGAGCACCACAAATAGAAAGCACCTCTCTCTCTTTGCTGATGAATTTTTAATGTTTAAGTATTTGTAATAATTCCAAGGACTTTATTATAACAGCCTTCAGAATTAGGCATGTGTGTTTTAGGATGTTGGATATTTATTTGTGATCTTTGTCAAAGAGGAGAAAAATGAAAACAACACAATATTAATAGTGTGTGTCTGTAGCGACCTGAGCATTATGTCACCCAGGGTTAGAACTCCTTTTCCCTCAAAGAGGTTGTTTAAGATTTTCTACTTCAAATAATTCACTCAAAAGCTCTTTTCTCCATAATTGCATTTTATCTGGGGGAAAAAAAAAGACTCCACTCCACTCCATGGCTTTAAGTGGAAACTGGAATGCCGTATATTCAAATATGGAATATATTTACATTTAATAACAAAATCAAGAACCTTTCGTTTACATTACAAAGAGAAATAGTCTTCTTTCTTAAAAATCCTGTTCTTAGGGTCTTTGAGAGTCTTCTAAATAGAGATTTGGTTGACTTTGAGAGCCATACTATAAAGTCTATGATCCTCTTTAATGAATTTGTCTTTACCACTTTATTTTATTCCCAAATTGTACTTACTTTAGAACAGCTATGTATTAGACCATCTCTTATAAAGTTATGACATTTAAAAATATCTATTATAAAAAATAGTTGAAATATAATGACCTTATGTGTATCTTGCTGTCAAGTGCCACTATAGAGTGATTGTTTTCCCCTTTGAAAAATTAGACAGACTTGAGCCCAACACTAATACCTTATGAGTATGTACTGTATTCATGTAAGTCTATGTCAAATGTTCAGAAATATTCAGATAATTGATTGCATACCTCGATTGCATTCAGTGCTTGAATTTATCAACATACTTTTTGAAATAATTGTCATTTGGTATCTGTCTTCCAGGTAACCTCTTTCCTATTTCTAATGATTGGCAATGATAATAAAATCAATCCATCAAATGATCCTATTTGTAAAACTTAGCATGATAGAAAGAGGAGGAGATGAAGGACTCCAGTGCTAAATTATAGAATTAACCACATGATGTGGGATGAGTTACTTCTCATCTTTTCTCTAAGACAAGAGGCTCAATCATCTCTAAGATTCTTTCTTGCCCAGAGTCAGGAATATCCATTGATTTGTTAAATAGTCAATTCCATAATATCAAGGGCTTGAGAATAAAAGCAATCAGAGAGCCATCTCTATTACGGATACCAAAGTTAAAAACCTAAGGGTGTTGTCATTTATTACGTATCATAGGACTCATCATAACTCCATCAGTTTTGTGACTAAAAGGCACACCAAAGTGGGTTTTCAAGGAACAAAACTTTGAGCAGACATTTAACAAGGCTCTAACCAGTTCCACTTTACCATCTAATAGAAAACAGTCACTTCTTTAAAATTGAGGTAGACCTGAGCCATTTTGACTACGTGGCAACCAGTGTTTATGAAAGTGGTGAACGATAAAATGTTTCTCCAATGTTTCATTGTACTAGTAGGGCAATTAATGTACCATAAGTTAGGAAAGGAGTTTGAGAATCAGAAATTAAGGAGGATGCTCTAAGTGGATGGGCATTGGAGGTTCCAGTGGGTGGTGCAGAACATGGGGATTTAGCTCAGCCTGAAGGAGCCGGCCAAACGTCCATATCCAGGTGTCCTGATGAACTGAAACGCCCTCACTCAGAAGTTCATTATTGGGGAATCCCTGGATGGCTCAGCAGTTTAGCGCCTGCCTTTGGCCTAGGGTGTGATCCTGGAGTCCTGGGATCAAGTCCCACATCGGGCTCCCTGCATGGGGCTTGCTTCTCCTTCTGCTTGTGTCTGTCTGTCTGTCTCTCTCTCTCTATGTCTGTCATGAATAAATAAATGAAATCTTAAAAAAAAAAAAAAAGAAGTTCATTATCATCATTATTAGAATTCTTACATTGCTGTGACAAATCTTAGCACTGTTATTTCAGGCAAATCGAAAGGCCTTATTTTAAGTCAAGAGTGTCCAGGCTTTTAAAATGGGCCTGCCCAGGGGCGCCTGGGTGGCTCAGTGATTGAGAGTCTGCCTTTGGCTCAGAGCATGATCTGGGATCCTGGGATCGCGTCCCATGTCAGGCTCCCTGCAGTGAGCTTGCTTCTCCCTCTGCCTATGTCTCTGCCTCTCTCTGTGTGTCTCTCATGAATAAATAAACAAAATCTTTAAAAAAATTTTTAAAAATAAAATGGGCCTGCCTACTATCAACTTGCTACATCTCTCACAAATATTAATATTAGTAGGGTGCAAAAGGAGGCCGAGTTCCTGACTTAAAGTTGTTTTTGGTTTAGAAAAAAAGGAGTTGTACTTGAAACTGAAAAAAAAATTAGAATAGTGTGAGAGAGGAAATATATTCTTAGTGCTAGATTTTCAGTGAGTTTTTCTTAGCCATTTTGTTCACATGCACAAGCGAATATTCTAGAATTTCTGACACTGCACTTGGAGGAATTAATGGGTCAATGCCTTCCAAACTAAGCTTCAGAAAGTTGAAAAAGGAATTTCCCATAGCTGTCCTACCATTTCCTAGCTCCTCCAGTGCGATTGAACCTGGCTGGGGAACAGTCTCTCAGGGATACATGAGGTCATGTTTTGGGACGGCCAGTAGCTGCCCCCTCATTTTTTGACATTGCTCTTACCCCTCTGCATTAGCTGCCAGAAGATCCACTGCACCTGTGCTGGCTGCCTCATGTGCTGTGTTCCCATTAGTGTTCCCCCGGTCCAGATAGAGCCGTAGTAATTTATCTCAGCAAAGGCAGCGATAAATTTTACTCTTTGATCAAAATTTAGAGGCCCATTGTGAAGGAATTGAGAAACAACAATGTGCATTGACAGACTTGTCTGAGGACCACCAGTTGAAGTAGCATGGAATATAACGTTTATGTTTATGAGACACATGGAAGCGAACTGTTAAAATCAGTTGTTCATAAAATATCATGTTTGCATCTATATTCTAAAACTTTGTCATTCGTTTATTTTCAATTCCTCAAGAAAGCGCTGGAGCCTTTGCAGCCCAACCAGTCCCACTATTCTACTCGGGCCACCACAGAGATTGGGTGCTAACTATCGAGTTATTTGAATTACATAGGTGGATTTTTGAGCCACTCTGGTGTAAAATGTACCCAGAAAAGTCCTCGCAGGGGAGCTTTGTGGAGCACCAGAGAACACTATGGGCAAGTTTTACTTCTCTGCACCTCCGTTTCCTCATCTGCAAAAAGGAAAGAATGAAACTCTTTCCTGTATGGGGTTTATGGTGAGGATTAAATGGTAGAAATTGCATAAAGCTCCACCGAGCTGCCTGCACAGAACAGGTCAGTGACCACTAGCCGTGTTAGTGCTGAGGAGCTCACTCGGGCTGCATGAATGCGGCCAGAGGACTGCATGCTGTGTGTGAACTCCAAAACTTCTGAAGCTCATTCAGGAGCCCCCCCCCCCCCCCCCCCCCCCCCGTGGAGTCCTCCAAGCTGGTGGCATTGCTGTGATCACACCAGCACACTTGCGAACCTGTTAAGATTGTCATCTTGCTTCAGTGGTCAGAACCTTCCCAGAGATGATGTAACTTTAGGGACCCTTGGCCAGCAGGCCTCTTGAGCCTCCAGTGATCCCCCACATATGGCTTTGGGTATCTGCGGTCATAGTCCTAGAACCGAATTGGACACACCAGCTGCAGTTGGCCACAGTAAAATGTATGTCTCACCTGGGATTGTCTTCTAAATTTGCTCCCATGATTCTCTTGCTTAGATTAATTGATCACCTTAATAAACTGACACTTTGGTTTCCAAGAGATGTTGGATAAAGAAGTGTCAATCCAAGATGCCTCTAGACTTGTGTACAGGACACATCACTTGGGCACAAAAAGGCGGGTGGGGCGGTTATCAGGGAATAGATAATGCCAAGGAAATGAGCAAATGCACTTTACCTGGTTATTTTTTTTTAATAAGAATTTATTTATTCATGAGAGGCACAGAGGAAGAGAGGGAGAGACACAACACAGGCAGAGGGAGAAGCAGGCTCCGTGCAGGGAGCCAGACGTGGGACTCAATCCCAGGTCTCTAGGATCAGGCCCTGGGCTGAAGGCGACGCTAAACCACTGAGCCACCCCGGCTGTCCACTTTACCTGGTTCTTAAGCTGTGTTTTCCTTGCACTTGCCCCGGCAGTGGTCACAAATCCACCACAAGAGTCAACAGAAGGTCTCTTTCTATGAGGCTCAGTGCCTCTAGCATTATTTTTATTTTCTCTAAAATTATTGGAAATTATAGGGGCATCTGGCTGGCTCAGTCTGTAGAGCATGAAGCTCTTGATCTTCGGATTGTGAGTCGAAGCTCTGATTACTTTTTTTTTTTAGATTTTATTTATTTCTTCATGAGAGACACAGAGAGAGGGGCAGAGATATAGGAAAAAGGGAAAGCAGCCTCCATATGGGAAACCTAATGTGGGACCTGATCCCAGGGCCCTGGGATCACACCTTGAGCCAAAGGCAGATGCTCAACCCCTGAGCCACCCAGATGCCTGAAGTTCTGATTACTTTTTAAAAAATTAAAATTACTGGGGTAATTACTGGGGTGCCTGGGTGGTTCAGTCAGTTAAGGGGCTGCCTTGGGCTTAGGTCATGGTATTGGGGTCCTGCAATCGAGCCTTGCCTCGGGCTCCCTGCTTAGCAGGGAGTCTGCTTCTCCCTCTGCCCCTATCCCTGCTTGTGCTTGCACTCTCCCTCTCTCTATCTCTTTAAATAAATAAAATCTTTTTAAAAATACTAAAACTACTGGAAATTATATTATGACCATTGCTTATGAAGCAGGAGCCAAATTATCTTTGTTACAAATCTGGGTAGAGTTTTAATCTTTTAACTAAAGTATGGATTCATATTTGTGAGGGGTGTGTGTGTGTGTGTATGTGTGTGTGTGTGTGTGTGTGTGTGTGTGTGTCACAGAGTTTGAAGACCTCTCACTACAGGGCAATCCAGATGTCACTGAACACAGTTTGAGTATTATGTACTCCATGAAAGGTGAGACGTACTCTCTGTTAAGAGCTTTTACATGAGTTTGAAGCTAGTAAAAAGAATCGACAAAGCGCAGAGAAGTTTAGATGGTTTAGTAATTCCCTGCATATTAGTGAGTGAATGAAAGTCCTTCCAACTGCTAATTTAGGGGTGCTAATGGGTGTTAGAAAATGAAACTAATTAAAGTCATTTTTAAAACCATGTTAGTCCATTTTACCAGGTGATAATAAGAGTGTGAAAGAGACATTACCATTCATTTATACTTTTATAGTAATTTGATAACAAGCAATTATCTTTTAATTGGTATTGCCTCTTATCATTTTTTGAGGCGTTTATACAGACATTTGAAATGTATTAACAACACTTTGGGGTAGGGGGAGTGGGATATTTGGATCTCCATTTTACAGTAAAGGAAACTGAGGTTCAGAACATTTAAGTGAATTATTTAAGATCATGTGGCTAGTAAATGACAGAATGAGGATGTGCTAAATGAGTGACCTGATATAAATACATCTCCACATATCTACTCCACAATCTGTCAGTTCTGCTGAATTCTTGAAGCAAGGAGATCCCCAGCATGCATGCCTAAATATTCAAATGATTGGCTCACTGAGAATACCCAAGGAAAGCTAATTTCTTTTACATTGTAGAAGTCTTATTTTTAAAGAACGTGCCAGACTCTACTTCTCTTTTGTTATTTTTAATTTGACTTTACTTGCAGGGTTCTCTTGAGAGAACTAACTGAGCGCACATAAAGTCAACACTGACAATGCAGGAACACTCTTTGAAGTGAATATTACAAATCTTAAGTGTAATTTTTTTTTTAATGTGGGCAGAACATATCTCTGAAGTTTCTATGGAGAGCCAGAAAGAGAGAGAGAGAGAAAGACTTTTAAAGCAAATATTTTCTTGTTTGTATCAAAATGTGTCCTAAAATGAGTGACTTCAATTCCTTAATTCAATTGAAATTAACAAAGCCATGGAAATACAAAATAATTAGATATAATTCCTCCCTTCAGGTGCTTAAAACATTATGGGCTATATGAGACATTTGTGTCCTGATGATAGAAGTAAGTTTTGATGGGGTTGTGAAAGAAATGCAAATGTTAGTAAATTTTGAATGGTAGTATCCAAATATTAGGACGAGAAATTATTATCTAGTCTTCTTTGTACCATTGCATTGGGATACAGTGTAGCAATGGGCTTTTTTTGTGCTACTACCAGATATAATGACATCAGTAAGACAGAAAGGCTCTTTGAATGTCCTTTCTTTAGAAACCAGAAGGAAAGGTTTTTAAAATATGTGTTTCCTTTATAGACTTGTCCCTGAAAATGTATCCCTCCTTGGGGACTTAGATAACTTTGAGGAATATTGCTCATTCTTCAGGAATGTCAAATCTGTTAAAAGTGCAGCCTGTGTATTTACTTCCAGATCCTTCACTGCTTCAGAAATCCTTCTACACTGTGACTCAGGCCCATTATTGATTTGTCTTTTAAAAAACCTTTTAATTACAGAGTTCCTCAAACCTAATTATCATTTTCACTTATAATAATTAAAAATCCTATTATTATAAATCCTTCAAACCCAATAATTATGTAATAAGTACAATAGCTATCATTGCATTTATTATATTTTAAGTTGTACAGACATAAACAAAATTCAAGTCAAAACATTCCCACTTGCCCTCCAATTCCCCTTTGAGAAATAACCTTTGCTGCTGAAATAGTGTATCTTCTCATCGTTTTTATTATTTTTATTTAACTGTAAATAGTTAAATTATTAGAGATCTATTTAGTATCTATGGAATATTACAGATCTGTAAAGCATAGAATTTTTGCCCAAATTGGAATCATGTTCTGTTGTATTATATTTTATAGTAATTTTCAGTAAATAATAATTTATCATTGCTCTTTTGATATTTGATATTTAACATGACAGGCCGGTAAGTAAATGCAACTTTCTAGAGAAGACTTTGTTTTTGGCACTTGACAACAGACTGTTAAAGGTTGATTGAGTCTATACATTTGACCTTGGAAACCATGCGGGAGTTAGGAGCACTGACCCCTGTGCAGCTGAAAACAATGTATAACTTTTTTTTTTCATGTATAACTTTTGACTCAAAACTTAACTTCATATAGCCTACTGTTGACCCAAAGCCAGTTCGCTGACATATACTTTGTATGTTATATGTAATATACACTGTACCCTCACAATTAAGTCAGTCAGAGAAAAGAAAATGTTATTATGAAAATCATCAGGAAGACAAAGTGTATTTATAGTACTGTGCTGTATTTTTAAAAAATCATCCCATTTAAGTATACCCATGCAGTTTAAACCCATGTTGTTCAAGGGTCAACTGTAATTGATTGCTGGTGAGTTACTTTAAAAATGTTGAATCATTAGAGAAAAAAAAAATAAGATTTGTAGCTAGGGCACTAAGATTACCAAATAAGTCTGCTCTTTAATTAAGACCACGTATATCAGTAGTGAGAATATATCTTCAAGCCAATAGGTCCCAGCAGCAAGTGAAAGTCAGCAGAGAAGTTTATACCTTAACAACAGAAAGAAAAGACTTCGTGTACATTTTCTAGACAGGTATTCCCGCATTACGAAGGTGTGGAGAGATAGCTGTAAATATTTAATTATTTTACCAGGCTTAAAGGAGACATTTATTGAAGTAGCAACACACATAAGAGTTGGTTCAAAAGCATTTCAAGCAACTGAAATATTTCAAATAGAAGTAATGTACTAAGCACTTAGGTTATGTCTAGATATAACAAAGTATGTAATAGTCATTTCAGTGGATCTTAACCTAGCACTTTCTGTCTTTGCTTGGTTCTACTGGGAATTAAAATAAAAATAAGAAAGAGATTATTCAAGGACTCTACAGTTCTATAAATGCTTTCACCTACATTATTTCTTAGCAACTCTGATGGAGAGTGGGCACTGGAAGAGATGAAGCTCAAGTATAATAAATAGCTCCCAGCCAACAAGTGATAAAACCAGAAATCAGTAAAAGGCTGTCACCCCAGAGCCTGCATAGGAAGGACAGAAAGGTCTCAGTGGTTGCAGGTCTACCATGACTCTTTCCTGTGGCCATGAAGAAAGTCCTAAAAGATTTTCATACCCTTCTTGCTCTGCCTAGATCTAGCCTCAGAGTCTGCTTCTAGGTGCAGTGCTCACTTGTTGGTTTTGGTATCCAACTGATCACTCGTTGCCAGTCCTGTCCAGTGTTCTCTCCACTACACCTTATTGCTTTCCAAGAACACACAGTTTCCATCAAAGCAACAAACATTTCTAGTATACTTATCCTGTTCTTGGCATGGGGAGTCAAAGGTAATTTGGCTATCATTACTGTCCTCCAAAGCTCACAATCTAATAGGGCAGAGAGACTCATAAATGGGTGATTACAACATATTGTTGTATGGGCCTCAAGTAGAACAATGCATACAGAGACCAAAGGGAGGCCTTGCTCCGGCTGGACTTCATAGAAGACTTTTTTGAGGAGATGATGGCAATCGAAGAATCAGCAAGAATTAGCCAGCTGACATAGAAAGAGACCAACATGGGTCAAGGTGTGGGCTTGAATCATCCCGAGCCTTTGGGGGGCTCCCTACAGGTTGTTTTTTTAAGACAAGGGATAAAGAGTAGGGTTAGACTCTGACTTCATGGTTGATGTTAAAGAACTTGGCACTTATTTGCTGATATTTAGAAGAAGCCATTTAAAGGTTTTATTGAGGAGGTGACCTATCAGTTGTAGGTTTTAAAGAGATGACTCTGACTTCAATGTAATGAATGGATTTGTAAAGACAGAGAGGAAGATGGGAATGCCAGTTAGGGATCTATCAAATTGCTAGGTTCCCTACTGTTTTTATAATAGCAAAAATGTTCTTTAAAAAAGTCTTACATTGGGATCCCTGGGTGGCGCAGCGGTTTGGCGCCTGCCTTTGGCCCAGGGCACGATCCTGGAGACCCGGGATCGAATCCCACATCGGGCTCCCGGTGCATGGAGCCTGCTTCTCCCTCTGACTGTGTCTCTGCCTCTCTCTCTCTCTGTGTGTGACTATCATAAATAAAAAATAAAAAAAAATTTTTTAAAAAAAGCTTCTTATCTAAAAAAGTCTTACACTGAAATTTAACAAATATAGGATGTAGAAAAAGAAGAAATCCTAGGGCCTCTTGGAACAAGTTTTGAAAAACATTGATCTAGATAAAGATGAAGGGAGAAGGAAGTAGCAGCACTGATCTATCGTGGCTGGGATCAATGGAAAGATTTGTGAATGTATACAGGAGGGAAAATCAGATGTGGATGATTGCTTGGATGCCAGTCACTGAGAAAGAAAATCCTTTCTGACTTGATAACAGCATTTATTGGTACCATTTACATGTCATATGTGAAGCCCTGTGCTGAGGACTCTACATGATTTCTGTCATTCTTATAACAACCCCATAAGAGACGTATGATTATTGACCCCCTCTTACAGATGAGGAAATGGGCTTAGGGAATTAAGCCCCAAAATAACTTAGGATTGGAACCCAAATCTGTTTCCGTTATCCCAGAAGTGTGGATTCACCATGAAGAGTAAAACACCGAGAATAGACTCATAGGGTACCTAAGTTTTAAGTGGTGAATAGAGGAAGAGATTTTCAAAAAGAAAGACGGAGAACTATCAGGGACTCTAGGGAGTGTGTCCTCAATAGTAAATACTATAATGAGCAAAAGATGGGAAAATAGATCCATAGAAGAGACATAATTCACAACTTGATGAAAGTAGTTTTCGTGGAGCGTGGAGGCTTGTTGAAGTCAGAGATGGACTAGGGATTGAAACTGGAAGCCAGGAGCATGGATTGCTCTTCAATACATTCACCTGAGAAGGGAGAGACAGAGAAAGGGAGCAGTATCTGGAGGAGGCAGAGCCAGAGTGGCTGTTCTTGGATAGGAGAGACCTGGGGAGATTCATATGAAAGAGGACAGTTCTGTTGGAGGAGAGAGTGGGGAACCCCAGTGGAACCACAACTGTTACAGACAAGCTCAGGACCCACTGAGGCTGGCACTGGGCTGTCTTCGGTGGAAGAGAGGACACCTATGCTTAGCAACTGCAAGGAAGCAGGTAAGGACAAATGCAGAAGGTCAGAGATTTGTATTATGGATCTCAAATTCGAGGAAGCTCCCACTAATGTTTTTGATTGCTCAGTGAAGTAGAAGATGGACTCAAATGATCTGAGTGATGAGATGGGGTTGGTTAGCAGCCATGAGGAGATGAGCGAAGGTTGGGAACAGATGCTGGGAGGTGAGGGAGGAGCCAACCAAGAAAGAACAAGGATTTGTGAGCAATGCTGAGGACCCAGCTAAGAGCAGCGATTTGGGGATACCTGAATTTCTTCTCTGGGAAGCTCATGACCTGGGGAAGGTTGTATTAAACTCTCCCCAGCATCCTGGATCCTTCTTTTCTGGATCTTCTTTGGAGATGCTTCTGTTAACATCCAGTGCTGCTGGCATTCTCTGATTTGCCTTTTCCTTCTAAATTTCATGAGAAAGACACCAAGGATACAGAGTCCATCTCTTGACGTTAGATGATGGCCAGTCATACCTGCATTGGAAGCATGTGGTGGGTACTACCAAAGAGCTCTTAGTTCTAGGTAAAACTTAAAAAATTACAGAACCATTCGTATGCCGATAATTTTATCACAGTTACCTATAGCAGGACTTTCCAGACTACTTGCTGGCAATATGAGTGTCTTGTGAAATTTTTAATAAGTGCTTATGAGAACAAAGATTTCCTAAGTCAAAAAATTAAAATATCATCACATACATCTCCTTCTTAGAGACTTATTACATGTTAGCTTACAAAAGGCTCTTAAAGAAAAAAACAAAGGCTCTTAGAAGTCTTCCTGGATTGTCATTTGTTTAACTTTGTGTAACTCAGTAAACACTGCTGGGGAAAAACTGATTTTTGTATTTGTCATAGTGCATTGAAAGCATCTGACCACATTGATGGCCAGCAAATTTAGTCTGTTGGGGGCTTCAGTCTGATGGGCCGGCACTGGAGAATGCTGGTCACAAAGCCTCACATCCCCCGAGTGGATGGTGGTAATAGCCCACGGAATTTATGGTTAGTGCTTTGAATTAAGTAAGGCTGGTCTTGCTTCCCCGAGGCTTACATGCCAGCAAGGAGCGAATGGAATCCCATGGTAGCCCCTGAAACGGAGGAGTCCCTTTCAACAGGCACTGCTTTTAAATAAAATAGGAGCTCCTTGAGGGATGAGCAGGAGCTCCCATTCATGTACCCACAGATCACTGAAGAGCCAAAAGAGGTCACTATGGTGGTCCCACAACCAGCTGAGCTCAGGACATGATCCGAAAGTGAGAAAACACACAGCGAGAAGTGATTGAAAGATAATGACTGTATCGTGCAATCCTGATTGGGCGTGTGCAGTCCTGAGCACACACACTCTGTCTGCTGTCACCCTTAGACCCTCGGAAAGGCTTTTTGCAAAGTGAGTCCAAAGAGGTGAAGCTGAATTTCCAATTTATCACGGAATACCATTAGAGTTCTTTTTAGATCTATACTTATTTTATCTTAAACTTGGCGCTGACGCATTTTGTAGTCCCATTTCTGTTAAAGTAGTCTGGTTCACTAACAATACTACTGAAATCAGCATTATTTTTAGCTAATAGGAGGCTATTAGCGCCATCCATAACTTGTGGCTAATAAGTACCTGCTAAAACCTGTAGTCCTGTCACTGTGCAAGGATACCCAGATGTCATCAGTTTGTTTTGATTTGCAAGCCGTGATGCACTGTCTGTGAATGCTCCAGCTTTTCCTACACCGCAGCTACCTCATTTGCCAAATATGGGAATGATCCTTTGTTCATGTTAATTGAAAATGACATCCTTATTCATCATATGCAATTTTTTTAATCATTAAAATTCTGTCCAAAGCCTATCCAACTGAGGGGAACGGCTGAGTAATACCCTGGGCTTGTTAATCTATTGTTATCAGCCTTCTGTTTTATCCTCCTGACATGAACAGAAACGGGAACTCTGATGTCCAAACTTTGCCTTTGATTCTGCACCCCAAATGTAATCCTGGAGCAATTACGCTTGTGATCGGGAAACATATTTCTGGCCTGACTTATGCAGACAATGTCCAGAGTCTTTCATTTCACTTGAAGGTTCAAAGACTTAGGCCTGATTATATTCCCAGTGGAAATATACATTCTTACGATAAATTTTCCCTTACATTGTTACCTACGCCTGCGTGAGCACACAGTTGAACAGCTATCTAGCACAATCGATTAAGATAGTGAACTGAAATGAAACTTGAAAGGAAAAAAAAAAAAAAACACCTCCAACGATAACTCTGGATCTAAATTATACTGCTAATCATCACCCGAATTAAGATATAGCCATAGGCTGTATCTGTTTAATGTCTTATTCTTTCTTTGTGACCTTCTGAAAAGTAGTAAAAAACACATTAAAATAATTTATATGAGATGTCAAAAATGTGTTTTATTTTTTTTGTAATAAAGGTTTCCATCCCTTTGATTAAATTTATGTTTATATTTGACACGTTCTTGAGGTCCGTAAATTCTCATGACAGCAAAAGTCCACACGCTCACAGTACCCAGGGCCAGGTTGAGTTGAATTTGGACACATGACATAAATAAAAGTGGTTTTATGTTTCACCTTCATCTGGTAGGTGAGCACTCCACCTTTTCTTGTGAAACATAATCGGTTGTGACATGGCAAAATTAGATCCTGGCTATTTATTATCTTCTGAAATCAAACCCCATAACTGGGAAAGCATGTGGTAGGTCTGCTGGGGCAGCTTGCATGCAGAGAGGAAGGTGGGGGGGCTTTCCAGTTTTATAAGCTCAAGGTGATTTTCTCCAACATCTCGAGCATTTTAATTAATTACCCTGAAAGATTGAGTAAATTATTATTTGAATACTTTATGGCATTACATGTTAACATTTCAAGGACAAAGTGCTGTACTTTGCTTTTCAACAATGCCTCATCTGTCAGAATATATCTTTGAAATTTATGTAGTTTGCTGCAGAGTAAAGGGGGGACAGACCCGGAGTCCTGTGAATTATTAGGAGACACCAGACTCAAATGTGATCTATCCCACAACAAAAGGAGTATTTATCGATACCTGATTTCAGGTTAGAAATTAACAAAATGGATGGTGAAATTGATTAGCTGCATTTTCTCAGAACATGTTAAATGAAATTGGCTTTCTTGGATGAAGTTCTTCTGATTTTTTTTTTTTTTTTGAACCCTTGGCAAGGCTGAAAGGCTAAGCAAATGCTTTCAAATCAGACCAAAACAAATTTTGCAAAAATGGTTTTGGGCATGTCAGTTGCACCCTGGGTGCCACGCTTCACAAAGTATGCCGTGGGAGCTGTGTTCTTCTGTTTATGCTGAGAGATAAAGGATGTTTCCGCTAGGATATCAAAATCTGTAAAGATATATATGAAAAAGCATTCTTTAGCCTGCAGAAAGTCTTTGATGCTGAATTTGACAAAGTCTATTTAAATGTAGAGGCTGCATAATATGTCATAGGCTGTTCAGTTGATCTCTGTGACCAATAACAAGCTTCCCTTTGCAGATATAATCTTTCTTTCTCCATAAGGGCACTCAACCTTTTACTAACTTCATCCTACCATCAGTAGATTAGATTAAATCCCCATTTACTGCATCATATTAATATTTTCAATGGCACACTAATCCAAGAAATAAATGTGTCAGTTTCTATGGCTACATTGTAATGGGCATAGCCATCAGAGAGTGCCTTAAGGCCACATAAAAGACTTAATGTACAGATTGAATAGAAGCACATTATTTATTACGAAGCTATCAAGCCGAGAAATTTAGCAATCTCATTTTTTAGATTTGCTCATTTGACCTGGGCCAATTTGCCCGACTGATAATATTGAATATTTAGTATCACAATGTTTTTGCAGTTTTAAGGATAAAGTGTTCAGACTAATTTGATTCAGAGCAGTTTATTGAATTGAATGATTTTATGTCCCTGAACTGTTTGTTGATACTTCTTTTTTAGTTTAAGTGACTTAATATTTTAAGTGGGACCAAGGCCTAGGCCCCTTTATAATGCTGATGAGGGGAGTCCGTTTAGCAAAAACAGTAAGAGAGAGACTATTTGGCTTGATTCTGTCTTCTGGACAGGAACAGGTGAGGAGAGATGAGAACAGGGATGGAGATGAGCAGTGAGAGAATGTGCTCCCCACAATCCCCCCATTCCAAGAGTCAAACAAGGTTTTTAGTCTCTGTGAGCTTTGGTGAGACAGTTTGATCCAACTAGAAAATTTGTAAAGGGGAATTCGGAGGAAGGAAGGTTTGTAAAGAAAAACCTCTCTCATTCTCTCCCAAACCTCATACTCTCTTTGCTTTCCGCAATTAGAGAAATGCTAGGACCAGTTGGTAACATGGAAGAGACCCTCTCCCAACACAAAGCCTGCTGGCTCCCTTCCGCATACCGACATTTGAGCCAAAAGCAAAATTGCAAGCGACAATTCCAAATTGGTTATTTGGCATCATATAATTTTAAAAAGTCAAACATGTTTAATGGATTCCATTTTTCTTAAACGTGAATGTGGACAAACTAATTTAGAAGTTGAATGCAGCTTTTGGTTGCTGGTTGCTAAAAATTATAGAACTGTAATAGAACTAGTTATTGTCAGTTGATTCATTCATTCATTGAACTGTGCACAGAAAAATCTGGGGGATGGCTTTTCTTACAGTTTGCCTGTAGAATATGTTTCTGATCAGAGGCCGTTTTGGTCAGTGCTGTAGTGTAGTATCTGGAGGATTCTGAAAATTTGGGGGCAGATGTGTAGGGCCATTGCTGACTGTCCACTTCATGCATTTCTTTGCTTGGTTTGCTCCTTTATTATTTCCCATGATTTATCACTTAAACAGACAAGAATATGGAATTACTACTACAGAGTATTCATCGGCCTATCTGACTACATTTGTAGTAGGCGTTGCATTTAGAGAACTGTATGTTAGTTTGGGATTTGGATAGAGGATGTTTGAAATTTGTGGATATTTTACTGTGTTCTAAAAATCTGTTGAAAGAATTTTTTTCAAATATTCCTGTACACTTTCTTTTTTTTTAAGATTTTATTTATTTATTCATAGAGACAGAGAGAGAGAGAGAGAGGCAGAGACACAGGCAGAGGGAGAAGCAGGCTCCACGCAGGGACCCCGACGTGGGACTCGATCCCGGGTCTCTGGGATCACACCCCAGGCTGCAGGCGGCACTAAACCACTGCACCACGGGGGCTGCCCTCCTGTACACTTTCTAAGCGAGCTACTATGAACAGTGTACCATTACTAACAGTTATTTTACCTTTGACAAAGCTGACATTTCTAGAATTTCACATGTCAGTCAAATAGTACAAGGAGCCAGTGGGAAGACAGGAGAGACTTAGCAGAGCATATTAGTGGCTTAAACCGAGCCCTCCCAATCTATTGGAGTTCTCAACTTTATGTTCTGGAAAAGTCCATTTTCAGTAAGTCAGAATAACCCCCCTGACAACATTTCATCAGCATCAAATGCTAAAGAGAAGTAGCTGATAATAATATAGACCACGTAAAACTGAGAACAGACAGGATGTTGTCATCTACAAATCGGTTTGAAATAGAACATCCATGTGAATTGATGTATTTTAATCTTATTAGAGAATGTTACCTGTCCCTCCTTAAAAAGGTGGCTCCTACAGCTTTTTGTGGCTATTTTCCAGCACAGTATTAACACACTCATCCTCTCATTTTTCTCAGACGTGATTAAAGGGTTCTTTGTTCTTAAAGAAGCATGTATTTCTTCTTCTTCATCTCTATAACATTTGGTTTGTATTTTGACCATAAAAGCATAATATTTGAAGACTTCTTTCAGAATTCAAGCACAAAATATGTGAAAATCTCAATTTAAAATGAATGTACACTTTTATAAACCTAGGGAATGGAATAAGTATTTTAGTAAGGACATTCTGCGGGCTAGTCCTACGGAAAGTTATGTAAGCCTGTGAGTAAAAAAGATGTTTCCTACCATAAAATTCTTTATGGCCTAAACTTTAAAAGGATTAAATGTATTGTATACTGAAAACACTGAGTATATATTGTATTGCTGTCATAAAATCCTTCTTAGAGCAACAAGTGTCTTCTATAGTAACAGTACTTTTCAGCTGAAGTTAAAAACGTGAGGGTCTTTCTTTTTCTTTTTTTCCCCTGCTCTTCCACTGGGGTTTGTTTGGGAATTTAGAAAGGATCAATGCAAATATTCTTGCAGCAGAAAACGTGAAAGGAAATTTCTATAGCGTTTTGCCTCCCTGGTTCCTAAAAGAGTGAGTTATCGTTTCTTTCTCCCAGAGTCATTAATAATGACAGATGTACACGGTGCAGAGTTCACCTACATTATTGTCAGTAACAGGGCTGGCAAGAGAATATTTATTACAAGAAGAGGAGGGACAGAGAGACATGATGTTGAAACACAAGACAAGACCAGAGTTCAATTGTTTTCTCTATTGAAATAAAATATAATCATTCCCTAAGCTTTCTTAATAGCAGTTCTTTCAAAGCACTCTTATTGCGAATATATTTCATCTCCATAAATGTTCCTTGTAGTGTTGACTTAAAAACCGAAAACCATCAGGCACTCATTTTTATTTTATTTTTCCAGTAAACCTGTCTAATAACCAAATATATTAGAATGACTCTCAAAATATTATTTGAATTATTGATAGGAGGACCGTTTGATTGCTAAGGTCTCCTTCTCCCCTGTGATACCCACAACTGCAGAAGATTTACAATAAGGACAGCTAGCATTTAAATACTGATTTGAAATTTTACCTAAATACATATAATAACAATAAATACAGTTCAGAGATGAAGACTTGACGGAAGATGTTTCTGTACCCTTCTTGCTCCTCTTTCTCTTCCTTTCCTTTTCTTCTTTCCTCTGTCCTAACCCCTGCCCCCCTTCTAATTTTAGCCTATTAAGACAACTATACTTGGAATTCCTTTCCTGAGTCAGTCTGTTGATTGTCCATTGAGGTACAAAGGAACGCCTGTCCTGGGAGTCAGGTTTTCTCTGCCTAACCCCACCGGCCCACCCCCATCTACAGCAGTACAAGTCCAAGTCCAGAAATAGCCTTTCGGTGGAAATCTCTGACTTACTGTGAACTCTTTAAAAAAGAGGGGGCGGGGTAGGGAGGAATGAAATTGAATCAAGAGACGTCCTTTTAACCTCCCTAATTTCGAAATAAAGGAAGGAAAGGGATGGGGAACCTAGCGCCGTCACACAAATTCACAAAAGTGGAGATACACAGATATATTAAAAGAAATCTTAAAAGCCACTTTATCACTTAGCTGGCATAAGCCCTATAACTGCTCAGCATTATTCTGGAGAACGATTATAGTTGTGACAAAGGTGCCGTGTAGGGTATGGCACATGGTAAGTGTCTCCTAAATTTTAACTTTCTTTTCCTTTTTTAAAAAAGATTTTATTTATACACGAGAGTCACAGAGAGCGAGGCTGAGACATAGGCAGAGGGAGAAGCAGGCTCCCTGCAAGGAACCCAATGTGGGACTCGATCCCAGGACCCCAGGATTATGACCTGAGCCAAAGGCAGATGCTCTACCACTGAGCCACTCAGGTGCCCCACTTTCTTTTCCTTTAAGGGCACAATCTATTACCTTGTTCATTTTTCTATCCTGTTAACAATGAGCATTGTGCACACACCCAGAAGTCATTAAATAAATATGTATTTAATGTATGTAGGACAGTGTACAGATATTTGGCATTAATCAATTCAATAAAATGCATATCCATAAATGTATTTTTTTTAAAGGGAGAGAGAGACCACGAGTGGGCAGGGGAAGAGGGGCAGAGGGAGATGAGAGGGAGAATCTCAAGCTGACTCCCTGCTGAGCACAGAGCTTGATGAGGGGTCCATCTCACCACTCTGAGATTATGACCTGAGCTGAAATCAAGAGTCGGATGTTCAAACACCTGAGCCACCCAGGCGCCCCTCCATAAAGATATTCTAAGATGGTTATAGCTGTGCAGGCTACTGTTTGTTAGCAAGCCTCCAGTATTGGCCCCAAGTGGTTTTCACAAATCTGCTTGACAAGAGGAGACTTCCCATCTCATGGCCTCCAAGCCTCATGGGTAGACCAAGCAGACCCATTGGAAAGAGAGGCTTTCAATTTCCCAATTCTCTGTTTAAGATTTTTCTTAAAAGCAGACTTTTAAGTCATTAGTGGTTCTCTTCTAATTTGAAAAAAAAAAAGAATGTAAGCCTTTTCAAAGTTAAAACCAAGACCCACCAGTACAAAGTTTTATGAAATAAACTTATACTATGCTAAAATCACGGGTTATGGACTATCAGATGGTATTAACGAGAGTAGGGCAAAATCAGAACTGAACTAAAATGTTGTTTCAAAAAGCTACCCTCAGATAGTCAGAATGAATTGAATCCCTGCTTATTTGACTGGAAACGTTCAGATCAGAAACCCAAATTAAGACAGATCTTTTTGATGATAAGGCTCAAGGTAAAAGATTTTTATCGTTTCCCCCCTTTATAAATATTTAACCATACCATTTGAATTACGGGGAAGTGGAAAGAAATACATATACATTTTTTTTAATAAAGGTCTAGTATAACAGTAGCCATGGAACAGAAGCCAACAGTAGTCATAGAGGATTGGCTTGTTTTAAAGAACTCTTACTGTCAGTTATCTATGGCTTTTTAAAACAGAATGGGGTTACCAGGTTATTCCTTTGCCTCAATTTTATCCATGTCTTCCCCGTTGCTTGGAACATGATGCCAAGAGAACCTCGTGCTTTATCCTCCCCGACAAGTTCCAGTTATTAGACCATTTCCAAGTTACATGATCAGTACCTTCAGAGGTGTTTTATTCTGCTTTACTTAGATGTCACGTAAAGACATTTTTTTTTTCCAGCTCAGCTTTCCAGGGATACTAAATGGTGCTCTGAACACGCAATCAAAGTGAAATGAATGCCACCATCCACCGATGGAGTGGGTCTTCTGTTGCAGGATAACAAATATATATATATTTAAACTTAAGCAAATGAGTATGCATTGCTTAGGGAGTTGCAAGCATCTTCTGTAGAAGCCAGACCTAAATTTTTGCTCTCAATTCATTTGTGCTGGGATCCTGAATTTACCTGAATCCACCCCTTGATACACCAGAATCAGATTCCTCCCCTTTTAAAACCCTTTTGCATTCACTGTCAGATAGAGCATGTAAAGATTTATAATTTCCACCGACTTGCAGGTGAACTCTGACCGGTGGGTAGGCGCTGCCGTCCCAGGCTCTGTGGGGGACACTGGTGATTGGCAGAGGTTCCCAAAGGACCACAGAGATCGTGGCCCATCAAGCCACTCACTTGCCATCTCTGCTCCATCACAAGATTCATAGACTGGTCCACAAAACTCTGCTGTCCCTGAGCCGGGGATATAACACCACTAGCTAGGCTTTATGATCCTCGGTGACAGTACTAATATTTTTCACGACGTTGTTGTTGGCATGGATAATACTTTTGGCTCCATGTCCTTTTGTTTTTTATTTTCTTTTTGCCCCTAAGTCGATTCATTTTCTTCCTGCCACAGTGCATGCATTCCTAAGTGCGACCAAGGCTGCACTAGAAGCAACTAGTTGCCACTTACTATGTTTAGCATTTGTCTTACCGTGAGTCAAGGGGCCAAAATGATCGTTCCATATATAGGGTTGCCAGGCTTTCAATTGCTTCTATTCTTTATAGTCCAATAAATAAATTTTCCTTTTTTAATAGCACATTTTCTACATCATAGCCCTTAGCAAACAAGCAAGAATCAATAAGTATTGAACTTCATTCAGCATCAACTGTGTAAATAAAATGTCAATTGTTCAGGCTCTTAGTCTGGAAGAGTCTTAGTCTTTCATCAAGGCTATCTGGAACCTTCCGACTCTCACCAGGAGGGAATCGGTGCAGGAACAATTCTCTGGGTCAGGGTAATAGCAAGTGTTTGCTATTGCATAGATCCCGTGTGCTTTAGGGAGCTCAGTAAGAGGAACATCAGAGAGCCAGGGGTCAATGCAATGAGACACACATTCCTGGGGACCAGGCATCGTGCCTCTTCTGGTCCTGTGCCATCGTAGAAGTGTAGAGCCTCCCACGGGGGCTTTCTGATTCAGAACTGAAGAAGACACTTTAAACTTAGTGTATTCCTAAGAATAGGTAAAATGCTTCTGTACAGCTCACAAGGGAAGGAGGGAGCCAGAGTCACAGCATAGACCTTTGGCAACTGCAAGCATGCTGGGGGCGCCTGGGTGGCTCAGTGTTTGAGCATCTGCCTTAGGTTCAGGTATTGATCCTGGGGTCTTGGGATTGAGTCCCACCTCGGGCTCCCCGTGAGGAGTCTGCTTTGCCCTCTGCCTATGTCTCTGCCTCTCTCTGTCTCTCATGAATAAATAAATATAATCTTTAAAAAAAAAGAAAAGAAAGAAAAAATAGTGTGCTCGCCAGAAGAAGAGAGAAGACTTACTCTCGTGGCTATGGTTTAAATTACAGAGGGGAACAGTCATGATTTCAGGAAAAGTTGTCATCTGCAATTGCAGTGGAGTTCCTTAGGAGTTCATCCCAGGCCACAGCTGCCTGGTGGGCAGTGGGGTTCTGACACCATGGGACAGAAACACAGGTCCTACAGGAGCTGTGTGACCTGACCCAGCCTTGCTCTCTCTGCCTTTGATTTGCTAGGTAAAATGCAAAAATCCTACTGGTTTTTGGCGTTCTTGTGAGGATGAAATTATGAGGTAATATATATGAAATTGTTTTTTTAAAGATTTAATTATTTATTCATGAGAGATACAGAGGGAGGGAGAGACAGAGACATAGGCAGAGGGAGAAGCAGGCTCCCTTCAGCGAGCCCCATGTGAGACTCGATCCCAGAACCCTGGGACTGTGACCTGAGATGAAGGCAGATGCCCAACTGGCTGAGCCACCCACACACCCCTGAAATTGCATTATAAAGTTCAATTCAAATGATATTCTAGTACAGCTACTGGTAGTGTCATAGTTTTTTTTTTTAATTGGACTGTGTCTTCCCTGAATTTAAGGACTTAGAGAGACCATATATGATGCAAGTAGAGAACTTGTATAAAAAAGAATATAATAGGGCAGCCCTGGTGGCGCAGCGGTTTGGCGCAGCCTGCAGCCTGGGGTGTGATCCTGGAGACCCGGGATCGAGTCCCACATCGGGCTCCCTGCATGGAGCCTGCTTCTCCCTCTGTCTGTGTCTCTGCCTCTCTCTCTGTGTCTATGAATAAATAAATAAAATCTTTAAAATATATATATATATATATATATATATATAAAAGAGTATAATAAAATGGGCTGGCATTTTGGATGCTAAAGAGATCTAACATAAGATATCTCTCAGTATCTTTTTGACTAGAGAAACTGTTTTCACTTAAAATATACATGAGGGACAGTTTCTATATAACAGCAATTAACTAATCGTAAAAAATCACCAGCATGAAAAATAAGCATTATATTAAACACATTGTATATTTTTACCTCTCTAGGAAATAGATATTTCCAAGTAAGAGGAGGCAAAAAGCATATATGTTTAGTTTAAATGACATTAAAGCTATCTATTTGACATTAATGAGAATTCTTTTTAAAAAAATAAGTGCTTTTGTTTGGTTTGTCTCTAATTTTAGCAGCATGAAAATTCATATTCAGCACTATAGGCAACACTAGAATTAAGCATCATTTAAAGACCTTCCCCATTCTCTTTCTTGTCTCTCTCATATTTCTTTTTCTTTTTTTAAAAGATTTTATTTATTTATTCATGAGAGACACACAGAGAGAGAGAGAGAGAGAGAGAGAGGCAGAGACACAGGCAGAGGGAGAAGCAGGCTCCATGCAGGGAGCCTGATGCGGGACTCGATCCAGGGTCTCCAGGATCAGGCCGTGGGCTGAAGGCAGCGCTAAACCGCTGAGCCACCCAGGCTGCCCTCTCATATTTCTATATTCAATTGTCTCTCCCTCCATTTACAATGGGATTCCAATAAACCCATCAAACGGAAGTCAAAACTACATGTAATATACTTTACCTATGGGACATCACGGCTCAGCCTGGCCTACCTGAAATATGCCTGGAAGACTTACATTAGCCTACAGTTAGGCAAAATCATCCAACACAAAGTTTATTTCGTAATAAAACGTTGACTCTCATGTAATATAATGAATACTGTACTACAATTGAGAAACAGAAAGGTTATAAGTGTATCAGTGGTTGACCCTTGTGATCAAAGGGTTGATTGGGAGCTGTAGCCAGCTGTCCCTGCCCAGCATCAGGAGAGGGTGTTGTACCCCATACCATAGCCTGGGAATAGATCCAAATTCAAAATTTGAAGTACAATTTCTACTGTGTGCATTATGCTTTTACACCATTGTCCAGTCAAGAAATCTTAAATCAAATTATGTTAAGTCGGGGATCGTCTGCAGTTAAGAGGCTCCTTATATCACTGGATGTAGTTTATCTGTTTGCTTTGTTGAATGGCTGTGATTGTCACTTCCTGAATAGCCTTTCCTTGGCAACCCCTTGCAGTATGACTTTTACTTCCACTCCCTTGCTAGCATGCTTTCTCAGAGACAAACATCGAATTCTTCTAGCCAAGTCATTTGTACCATTGCTGGCTTCTCTTAGATGTGTATTGTACATGGCGGTCCCTCTCCTTGAGAGACTCTTCTCACTTGTTATATGGCACCTTACTCTTTCTTGGCCCTTCTGAGCCTTCTCTCTCTCGTCGCATGGACCCTTCATGATTCCTCCATGGCAGGCAAGCCATTTCACCTGACTCTCGGTAAAGACATTTGTTAAAATGGTAAGGAAGTCTTTGAGACTCTTGCGACAGGCGGTGTCAAGACTATCACGATAAAGAAGAGAGAATAGGATCAATTCTAAATATGGTGAGAATAAGGGGGGGGGGTTAGTCAAGAAGCTAGTCTGAGGTAAATACAGGTTGGTGGATAGAAAATTAATAAGGGTGATTACAAAGAGTAGGAAAAATTCTTGCTAAAGGTCCCAAGAGGATTCTTGCTGCAGGCAGACCAGGGTGATCAGATTTTAAGCCCGGGATGATAAAGGATGGGGAGACTGATGGGGGCAGGGCAAGGGGGGAGGTTCTCTCAAAACTGGCTTAGCAGGATTCTTGCTAAAAGTGGACACTGTAAGGACAGACATTGAAGCCCATGGTTGAGGCACAGTTGAGAAGGGAGATCCGAGGAACATGATTAACATTTGGTCAAGGAGAGAGGTGTTTTTTTTTTTTTTTTAAGATTTTATTTATTTATTCATGAGAGACACAGAAAGAGAGAGAGAGACGCAGAGACACAGGCAGAGGGAGAAGCAGGCTCCATGCAGGGAGCGCAACATGGGACTCGATCCCAGGTCTCTAGGATCACGCCCTGGGCTGAAGGCAGCATTAAACCACTGAGCCACCCGGGCTGCCCAAGAAGAGAGCTTTATCTAATTTCCACTGCTGCCTTTCCATCTTTGCCCTGGCTTCTTGAGTGGGCACATCGATTGGCCTGGTTTTAGCTGGGATTCTGTGATGCTGCCCAAGAAACTCACCTAGCTAGACTTCTACTGCATTTTAGTACTTAATATTACACTGTGTTTTGTACTATATTTCATTGTCACTTCATCATTTTTCGTGAATCATGTCTCTACAAGTAGGTTCAGCTTCAGGGGCCAGACATTTTTCATCTAGATCCATCTGGATATCTTACAGTAGGACACGTGGTAGATAAACGTTAATTCAGTACTTACTGCTTGATCTATTGATGATCAGTTTTCTTACCAGGAACATGTTTAATTCCTCACCTGCTGCTTTCTCTCTGTTCTACAAATAATCAACATTTTGTTAAGAAATGCAAATGTCGGAAGCTCATTTCCTGGTTAGTTATCGATATATTTCTTAGGCACTCTGCCTGTGAACACTTGGGTAGCAATATCAGCAGAGCACACAGTCATTTGCCTCTCTTCAACTGAAGTTTGATAGATAGTTGTTCAGAGAACTGAAATACACCAGGTTTGCAGGCCAGACTTATTGTTGGAAAAATCAAGAATGGTGAAGTGACTTGTCCAAGGACTGAGGTGGAGAATTAAAATTATCTGGACAATACAAGCTTTAAAAAAAAATCAAAATATATAAATATCAATGACAGTGGGAAAAATAGGAGAACGTTGTATGAACTTTGAAAATTAATGCTTTATCTTTGCATAATAATATGTGCAAGCCACACCTGACCCATGTGATTTAGGTGAGGGTCTTGGAGGGTTTGCCCGGTCACAACTCAGGGGGGTTTTGTGGGGTTCTTTGAAGGACAGAAGGGTGAATGGAGCATAGTATGTTATGTCATTTCTAGATGGAAACACTTAATATTGTTTAAGTCAGGTCTTCCAAATCTGTCCAAGAGAAGACTCTCAATTTCTATTAAGTAGATTTATGGAGGCCATGAACATTGTTCTGTAGCTCAGGGATTTGTGTTTAATTTTCTGGGATACCGTCCAATGATAATGTCTTGAAGAATTGAATTTCTGTGATAGAAAAACTGAGATTAAAAAATATTCTACCATCCATGCTGGCCACAAAATAAATTGGACTCTGATTATGAGAGCCAAGATCCCTACACCCCCACCAACCCCAATAACTGTTTGGTTTCAAACAACGTACTTTAGTGTGGTTGTGCTCAGTACAGTTTTGGATATTTGTCATTGCTGTTGTTGCTTTTATTCATTTTTTGAGGTTTTCCTGATGGTTTTTAGAGCAGAGCAAAGAGTATTTAACAAAGTGCAGTGATTATAATGGCTGTGGAGTCTAACAAAGTTCATCCAACGCTGAAATGTTTCTAACATCTTCTGAGATGATACGTAGAAGTATAGACACAGCTCTGCATGTTTCCAGGTGGCGATTTGTTATATGGACTTCTTGTTGGCATTTGAAGCCTTAGTTGAGAAATTAAACTCACTGTATCATTGCGTAGGTTTAAGAGATCCGTAAAAAAATGTGCATGGGTGGCGCCTTAACTTTTTATTTCACCTTACACTTTTTAACCATTCTGAAGAGAGCCAAAATGTGGGGAAATCATTTATTTGTAAAATTATTTGTAAGCAGCTGCCCTGTCATGTATTTAACTGTATTAGTAATTCAGTTAATTACTTTTAGCCAGGATGATAAAAACAAGTATTTGAGTCCCACAGCAATTTTAAATAATGCCACGCAGAATGAAAAAAAAATATTTTCCACATTTTAATGAAAATATGAAGCGAGAATGAAACTAGCACCACTCCTATGTTGTAAATAATAGATTCTACTCTATTTAGATATATTATTAAACCTGGGTCACTTGAAATAGCTGTAACTCATAATGGAAGAATTCAAAATACTCTCCCCAGTAAGTGACATGCATGCTTAGTCAAGTTTCTCAGTGGAAGACCTTAGAACTGAAAAAGATAATGTCATGGTCTACAAAAGCCTTTGCAGTTTCAAATTTTCTGTGATTTGCTGCCATGTGGCTGTATTCAGAGCAAGATACCAAACAACTAATCCTTTAATTCATTACTATGTAACTTGCCAAATATTAGCATGTTTTATTTTCCTAAAAAATAGCAATTAAAAAAATGTCCTCTGTATAAAGCAGTTTTCTCAGGTCTTCTTGAATAGCAATCCTTCCGGTATCACTGAGATATGATGATGTTACTGATCCACTGCAGTCCAGCAGTGGCAAAATACCAGCAATAAGAAAAGAAAATGGAATTCAGCTGTTTCTACCTATAGATCAATATACTTAGGGACGTTATTACAAAAATATCTTTTTTTCTTTTCTTTTTTTTTTAATGTCTACGTCACAATGCCTTGATGATCAAGGAAGGATATAGTTGAAACTGGTATTCATATATTGATTAGAAAAGCATACATCTTCCTTTTTGATTAGCAAGCTGATCTATTTGTTTACATAGTCACAAATTTAAAAAAAATTGAACTACAGTGGGTTTCAACTCATTCAACATTTATTCCAACACCTGTTCTGTGTAATCTGCTGTTCTTTAGGGAGGTAGAGGGAAAGGCAGGGAGAATAAACAAAATCAGGGGAAGTACAGAACTTTTAAGATTTTTAAAGGTGATCTCCTTGCTATAACTTTAACTTGACATTTATTCCTTTATATTCATTTTTGGAGCAAGTGATAAAATTGTAAGAATATTCTATAACACTCACTCTGTCCAAAGGGAAAATATGAGGATTTTTTTAAAAAGCATAACAGAAAATTTAGAACAATTTGAAATTTCTTTTAAATTACTGATTTCTCTAGGTTTGACCTCTTGGGCCACAGCTCTAAGTAGCTGGAACTCAGCACCACAAAGCCAATATTTTGGGCTATTCAGTGAGTAGATATGGATTAACATCCAATTGAATGTCCATGCTGTAAATCCTCATAGCCACCCTCAGTCAAAACCTACTTAAAATTTGTGCAGACAATTATTCAGGTTTCCTTTCAGACTCAATCATAACAACACTTCGGGGCATTGTAACCAAAATAAGGTGTATGCAAGTGTGGCTGTCTCATAATTCTAAAATTAGTGCATTTTAATCTTTCTTCAATTCTTTTTTTTTTTTTCCTTTCTTCAATTCTTTTCCCAGAAATTCATTGTTATCTTTTCCTTTTAAATGTGCTACTCTTGGGATCCCTGGGTGGTGCAGTGGTTTAGCACCTGCCTTTGGCCAAGGGCGTGATCCTGGAGACCCAGGATCGAATCCCACGTCGGGCTCCCTGCATGGAGCCTGCTTCTCCCTCTGCCTGTGTCTCTGCCTCTCTCTCTCTCTCTCTCTCTCTGTGTGTGTGTGACTATCATGAATAAATAAATAAAATCTTTAAAAAAAATAAAATAAATGTGCTACTCTTTAAAATTAATGCATAGCTATGGCAAGCTGTGGCTAGAATTTGATGATTGAGCAGTTTATTAAGGAGAGAGTGTTTTCTTTTCTGGAGGTTAAAATCAGTCTCTGAGTGGAGAGCATTCCATATGAAGCTTAGCTTTGTAAACCTGTCCAGTTCCTAAGACCTAATCAGGTAGCTGGTGCTTTGCGGCATGTACAAAGAATGGCCAATGTATCAACACAAGTGTGAATCAAGTGTTGATGTTCTGAGACACTACTTCTGCTCCAAAGCCACCCCAACTCTCCAACCCCTGGGCTTCCTCATTTCCCCCTTCCTTTTCAGTGGACTCTGGGCTAATCAGATACTAAACCTGGCTTACCCTTGATCCCTCCCCATGTCCAGGGACTTTTCATGATTATTGCAGAAGCATGGATACAAGTGAAAAAAGATTTCCACCAAATTTTAATGTATTATATAGCTAGTGATCACTGTCTTCTGTAGGTGCGATCCCTAATTGAAAAATTGGAAACACCATTTTCTCTTTTTTTTTAATTTAATTTAATTTTTTTTGAAACACCATTTTCTTATTTTAAAAGATATTTCTAATTTTATCTGTGATTAATATTCTCCATCTTACAGGGTTTTTTTTTTTAAGTACTTTTTGTTTAGGAGGCGATCATGCGGTAGCATCAGTCAGTTGCTTCTCCAATCCCTGCCAAAGATAATTGCAGACTTTTACCTCTTTTTCTTGCTATCCCACTGATCTCATCATTTTCACAGGATGACCTTGAAACATCCTTTGAAAGAAAAGAGAGGTTACTATGCGCACAAATATTTCCTTGTAGCTATAAAGGAAAAACCTTTAGAGTTTTTTAGTGCACCCACTATTCACATTTTCCTGATGTTCTTTCTCCATCCATCTCTCTCTCCCTTGTCTTTGATCTTGATGCTCCCTGTGTTCTGAACATGCTCAGGCCTCTTCCATCTTGAAATGCAAATGCTTAAACCCAAGTTGCTCATAAGCTTTTGATCCTGACTTCTTCTATTCACAACCAAGATGTTTGAAAGGTCAGTCTACTCATGTTTCATACTGTCTTCACCTGTTCTGACCCTATACCTTCACAGGCCCTTATCAGTTTTAAAGGTCAACAGAGATCTCCATGTTGTCAAATCCACTGGCCACTGTCCTTTGTGAAATTTGTCCTTACAGCATCCGACTTGTTGTAAAATATATCCTATTTTTTTCTTGTGCCTTTCTGTCTCTTTCTCCCTGTGTTCCTTTTCTTCCGTGGACCTCTTAGGTTGATGCGCCAATGCTTTCTAATTCACTGAAAATTGTGTTGTTTTGGAGATGTCTGGTTGCACTGTGATGAACTTGTGTACATAACTGCTAGTATTCCCCAGGGCTCATTTTGAACCCCATTCTAAAAACATGGTTTTCCAGGGTGATCGATCCCGAACAAATGGCTTCAACCACTACCCATAAATCGAGGCCTCTGAAATGATATCTTCAATGGATTTATAGTCTTATTTCTAAACCTCTACATTCAATTGCTGTTTTGGCATCTGTAATTAAATATCTTGCATTTCTGGGGTGCCAGGGTGGCTCAATTGGTTAAGTGTCCCACTCTTGATTTTAGCTCAGGTTATGATCGCAGAGTGGTGAGACCGAGCCCCATGTTGGGCTCCACTCTGGGCATGGAATCTGCTGAAGATTCTCTATCCCTCTCCCTTGCACCTTCTCTTTCCTTCTCTCTCTCTCTCTCTCTCACTCTCAAAAAAAAAAAAAAAAGATAAATATCTTTCATTCCAAATTAGAAGATTCCAATCTAACACTGTTCCTCCCCATCTTGCTGGTTTCTTTGCTATAAGTGAGGGAGGAATTCTAGATTATTTCCTCCTTTCATCTTCTACATCCAATGGGTTGCTAATGCCTCTCTGTTCTTGAACTAAGTATCTTTGCTATTCACCACCATCCTTTGCAATTTCCTCTCCCTGTGGTTAGCCCTCATCACTCCTCACCGGATCATTTGAAGATCCATCCTTCTTACTGTCAACTTCTTTGTGTGGCACATAGACCCTCCTAGCTGGACCCCTGGCTTCCTCCCAGGTATCTGCTCTCAGCATTTCTTTATGTCCACTATGTCCCTGATTCTGCCAGCACCTTGCTGCTTCAAGCCACCATGAAATCGCATAGCCTGCTCTCCCTAGCTCAAACACCCCCTTTCCTCCTTCACCTGGCTGACTCCTGTAAACTCTCCATATCATTCCTTCCAGGAGACCCAGCTCCAGTTCTGTGTGCTTCCCCTGAGCCCATAGTTGTCTCTGTATACCTTATCTCAATCTGAGGATAGTAGGTAAGGGTATAACTTCAGTGGAGTGGGTATGGATATAGGCTCCACAATTGGGTTGGGTGGGAGTGTGGCTAGACTCTAGCACTCACATCATGGTGCTACAGCAACTTACCCACCTGTCTGTGCTTCAGTGTCCTGATCTCTAAACTGGAGATCATGTTATCAAGTGCACTGTGTAGTAAATATTAAGTGAAAAAAATATGTAAAACACTTAGAATGCCTGGTACCCAAGAGTAAGTCTTAATAAAAGTTTCTTTTTTCTTTTTCCTTTTATTCTTTTTCTTTTTTTCTTCCTCTTCTTTTTTCCTTTCCCTTCTTTCTTTCCCTTCCTTCTCCTCGTTCTTCTCTACATCATCCTCCTTTTCTTCCATTTTCTCTCTTCCTCTTTCCTTTCTTTGTTTTCTTCTTCATTCTCCACCTCCTCCTCCTTTATTATCCTTCCCCCCCACTAGACCCCTGTAGAGGCTCTGTGGCTACTGGGACTATATTACTGTATTCAGTTCCACAACCCATAACATGCAACAGAGAATGCTATTTCTATTTTTGAGATTTATATATTTATTTTAGAGAGAGAGTGCATGTGTGCACATGAGCAGGGGAAGGGGCAGAGGGAGAGAGAATGAGAATCTCAAGCCAGCTTTGCACTGAGCATGGAGCTAGGCAGGGGCTCCATCTCACCGTTCTGAGATAACAACCTGAGCCAAAATCAAGAGTTGGATACTTAATGACTCCACCACCTAGGCACCCCCAGAGAATGTTATTTCTTACTGGACATTGGGAAAAAAATTTTTTATCTCTATTTTTTCTACCTTTAAAAAATCATTATTTTCACAACTCATAGTTAGTGAATATGTTTCATTGAATTAATGATCATATACATAAGCCTTCAGGAAACCTGTGTGAATGCTAAATATGAAAGGATGAGGACTTATACAAATGTAAGGTAAGTGTAATAATAATGTCATACACATATATATCACTTTTTATGTGTCAGACATGGTTAAATAAAACATTGCTTTTATAAAGTCAGGCCATCACTGTCCTCATTTATAAGGTGTGATATTCACGAGGTTTCTTTCCAATTCACAGTTAGATTACTAATTTTATCCATAATAATTGTATACAATAATCATTATACCTTTTCAAGCTAGGAATGGAATGACATATAATTTTATATCTTGGAAAAGTCAAGGAAAGAAATGTCATTTTCCATCAGAGAAAGATGGAGGAAAACTCTTTAGTGTATAAGACATATAAATTAGTAGGTAAAATAAAGTCTTTGTTTTTAAGATTTGTGCCCACAATTCTGATCAAGAATGGAGTTTTCTGTAGGAGTTAATCCCTGCTTTTTTGGAGTGGAAGGACCCTGATCTTTGGGGTGAATTTCTATCTCCTCCATTTACAAAGAGTAGCTTTGGGCCAGCCAACCTTGTGGAAAGTATAAGCTTCAGTTTCTCACAGTACATTTGGAAGGGAGGAATTTGTTTAGAAATAGTGTGTTATGTTTGTTATTATTATGATTTTAAATTGGAACATGAGCTAAGCTATATCCTTAAGATAGCTTTTTTTTTTTTTCTTTTCCACAAATGAAGAAGGATCCTTGGAAATTTGGTTTCCTACACTTAAATAAGTTCAGAAAATGATAGCAAATCAACCCTTCTTCTTTAGGGTTTTCGGTGACACTAAGAGATACTCAGAGAGTCTGTAGGAAAGGTATTTTATTCAAGTTGATTTAAATACATATTTCTTGAGACCCTCTCCTCCTTCACCCCAATATTTGTTAATATCTCTGGGCACAATAGTGATCTGTGCAGTGCAGTTTGTGTGTTTGCCGATTTGGGTTCAACCCTGTGAAAGTAATACATTATTTTTATTAACATTAAGTTTTGTTGCATTTTAGTCATAATGAGTGTTTGGTCAAAATGAGTTTGACCTGGAAGCTTGTAAGTTGAGAATAACTGATAGAGAACAAGGAAATTAATTTGCAAATTAGACGTTCAGGGAGAATTTTTGTTGTTGTTTTTTTCCTAATAGAAGTAGTTGGGGCCTCTGAGTGGTGCTATGATCCAATTCAGCATGACCAGAGCAGAAAAAATAATAAATGTTGCTGAAAGAATTTGGAGGAAGTTTTGCAACACAAAGAATCTGTGGGATTATTGATCTGAGTTGTGAGACAAATAATTTGAGGGGGGATGGCAGACAGTCCATAATTAGTAAAGAAGAGGAGCTCTTTTTCCTAAGTCATTGTGACAAATATTTACTATTATGAGATTTAACTTGTATTTGTTATTCGATTTTTGCACTTAAGTTAGTGAAGGTTATAAGCATTTGATGGGTTCTTGCTCTGTTCTCAAAAGACAACTCATTTGTATTTTGGTTTGACCCAATTACAGAGAAGGATGCTAATGAAAGCTCATTGGTGTTACTTTTGTACAAATGTTAACAAACTTCCTACTTGCCTAGACTTTCACTACGATGTATTTGCTCATAAATTATCCAGCAGCACATGTATGAAACTATTGTAAGTCCTTTTCTGACTGGTTGAAATTTCTTTGGGCACTGCAGCACCATATATACTGCTTCTTACTCTTCACAAGACCAGCATTCAGCAGTATCCAAGAAGGAAAAGGGTGGTTCTGTGTCTCCCATGGTTTTGGTATATTTTCTCTCTTCGTTAAAATGTTCCCTCTTTTCCCCTGTGTGACTTCTATAACTGAGGTTGATGACTTGACCCATTTGGCCATCTTTTGCCTATTTGGAAGAATTCAGCAATCAAAATTGTTTCATGGAGAAGTTTGCTCTTCCTTAAGCTGTCATTGGTAAGTCATGGAAACATATTATCCACTTGTTGGTTTTGCCAATATGTGCGACTTCACCTGATTATTTGACAATTTTCGTTCCCTGCGGAACATGAACTTTGGTTCTCATCTGAACTTTTCTAAGACCTGAGCCAGTAGTGAAAGAGACTGAGCCTTCCCTTGGAATGGAATTTTGTTTCTCCCTTAGTCCACATAGATGGTGTGTCATTTTTTCCCCTTCCTCTCCTCTAGGAAGGTATGAATGCTTGGCTCTGGGACAAATCTGTTGAGTGGAAAGCCTCTGAGTTCCAGACTTGGTCTTTTTAACTAGTTGAATGGTTAGGAAGGAGTCATTTAACTTTTCTGGACTCAGTTTCCTTATTTGGGAAAAGAAGAGGTCAGATTATAATATCTTTAGTGTGATCTAGACTACTGCTCTAGGAGTCCAATGTGCAAGTAATAAAAATATAGTGAGATCTGAAACTTGTGCTAAATTCCTTCCTCTAAAAAAAAATCATTAATAACAAAACTTGCTAGCTTCTTTGTATTAACTTTACAGGACAACAGAGGATAATAATGCCTTCTGAATCTCCGAAAACTAGCGAACTAATACACAGTTGTAATCCAAATTAGTCTCATTTATTCTAACTATCGTTTTGCTCCTTTGCCCATTTGAAGTTCCTGTGATTATTTTTTGCTAGCTCTTTGGGAGAAATGGGTTATTTTTTTTTAATTATGAAAATGTTATTTCAGTAAATGTAATTTAATTAAAATCAGAATCTCTGCCAACTGTTTTTAAATAAATACAGTATTCTTTTGCTGGTATGAAAGGAGTTACTATTTGCTGTCTCATTTCCTCACTAATATGCTGGCGTGTTTCGTTCGAACCTGAGCTTGTGGAAGTTTATTCTTAACCAAAGCAGTTCCTTTTTCATGTAAGTAGGTTAAATGTGAATTGGGCAGCCTCAGGGTGCTTTTTTGTTCACTTTTAAAAAGCCCCCTTAAGAGGGGCCCTTTTAGAAAACCTAGAATCATATGTTTGGAAGATTGATCCAAATTAACATCAGAATGGTCCTTTTATTTTAAAAAAATTATACAGACTATCTAAAATATGCTAAACTGACATAGATTGAAATAAAACTGAATAAGAGAAGTAAGATTTCTTGTTTGATTCTACCTTTGCGGTGAAAGAACTGAAATCAGAGAAAAAAAATGTCGAGTCTGTTAAGGTACAATTTCTACTCCTAAAATACAGGAGGAAATGTATTTGTTCAAAAGGTCCAAATTAATGTCATTCATTTTCCTGTGACTTTATGTGCCCTAGAATGGTGCACACAGATCGGGAGTTTATATATGTTTTGACTTTTGAGAAGCTTGTTTATTTATTTTTAAAGAAATATTACATTAATAAATTCCTAGAATTGCATTTTTAAATCATCTCGTTGATAGAAGCACTGGCACTCAGTAAAGTATATTCACATGTCTTCTCTTTTTGTCACTTGAACAGCAATTCTTTTTCAGACAATGCAAACATTTTAATTTGCTGGAAAAGACTGAAATGTTAAATATCAGTAAAATTGCTTAAACTGATTTTTTTTAAAAAAACGTGGAAAACCAGAGGACTACAAATTATGCGTTGGCTATAATTCAGGACTATACAATAACCCAGGTCCCTAAAGGTCTGAAAAGAATGACAGAGAAGCCATGATTTTCAGACATGTGCATTATATATGCTAATAGCTTTGCAGTGAGAAAGGTTTATATCCTCGTTCGTAATAGAGGAAACATTCATTTTTAGCATTTTAGACCGTGGGGAACATAGTAATTACAACAGGGCACTAATATCTGTCTCCTTTCCATCCTTGCTTTCCCCCCACCCTCCCCTTCCATGCACTTGAATAATCTCAGTGGAATTAGTCAAAGGACTTTAAACCTATGTCATTTCTAAGGTCTTTTATTCTCTCTGTAGTACGTTTAGTTCAAGATTGGCCTTCAAGGAACGTATTGCATAGCTCAGGTATATAGATCATCCTAGCAAAAGAAATTAAGCATGTTTTTCTTTACTTAAATATGTCTATAGACATTTCCATTTATGTGATTTACAGTGATGATTTTCAGAAGCACAAAACTGGAATACTCTTTCATAGTTGAGATTAAGTCCAAAAGCTGGGCTCTCAGTAAAAAATCAATGTCTTTGCCAACCAATCCCACCGTTACCTAGAACCATCTGGCTAATGTTCAACCTTTTGGAGCAAAATACATTTGTAAATTCTTTTTTGCCAGTTGAAGAATGTGAAAACAAGAAGCTATTGGCACTAACCTGTAGTGCTTGAGCTTTGCCTCATTGACCTGCAAGAGCCGGTTAGCAAGCAAATCCCCCCATCGGAGCCCAACATCAGGTGCAGTGTTAGTAGTTGCCGTGTTTGATGAAGATTCATAATTCTTAATTATTGAATAGTTCTATTGAGGGATAGATAGGCTTTCAGTAGCTAGCACCTCATGTTTTATTTTTTTTATTTTTTATTTTTTTTCCGTACTTATATCAACTACAAAAAAATGCCTTTTCTGAAGAATTTTTGCTCATAACAGGCAAAAATAATAATACAGAAGAAACTGGTGGACTTTTTCCCCCATCTACTATGAAGGGGTCATAGGGCTTTATTTCCTTGTGATAAGTATTAAATTAAATCATTTAGAGAAGTTAACCTGTTGTATCAGGTATAAAGCTAATATCACAACAGACTTAAAGCTTGATGATAGATCTGATTTCCTTCTGTTCTGTCATTTTAACTGTCTCTCTCTCTCTATCTTTCTCACAGACACATGCAGCACACAAACACACACACACTGAACTGTTAAATAGTTCACCCTATTTAAATAGTTAAATAGTTCATAGGGTGTCAAGAGACACCCTATGTCTCTTGCAAATAGCCATCATAGACTGTATTGTTGGAGGAATTACGGCCTACTTGGACTTGAAGTCACCAGTAAAGAGTAAAGGCTTGAGGAATTCTACGGTTGTTTCAGCCCCTGTCCCTGGGCAGCAAGCATAAAACAACTCTTGTTCTTGAGTTCCTTTTTTCACATGGAGAAGACAACCCATTTGCAATATCCCTTTAAGCTGTCTTCTCAGAACAGGTAGTCATGTCCATCCAAAAGTGCCATTCTGGTAAAGCACACTGGTATAAAAGCTTTAAGTAGACACTGTCTCCTCCCTTACTCCCATGCTGCCTCCAAACTCAATGTATATTTCATTGTCTAGTCAGATTTTCCATATTTGTAAAATTATTGAGCTTTCTTGAGTAATCACCCTCCTCCCCCTCGAGCTGTTCTTTGCTCTAAAAGCAAATAATTATTTGGACCTGTTCTTTACCTGGCAGGACTGTACTCACTCTTTCAGTCCTCTTTAAGGGTTGACTCCCAGGAAGGCCCCCCCCAATCTCTGGGGGAGTGAGGACCTCCTTCCTTTCCACTGCTACCACCTTCTCCCCGCACCAGCACTACAGTACTCATCACCTTGCTTTGTAGCTGTTTGTCAATTTGTAAGTCTTATTTACTTGCCTTGAATTCTTAAAGCTGGACAAACTTGTCCTATTCATCCATGGTTCCTCAGCTCTGGGAAGGTGCTTGGTGAGTGGTAAGTACTCAAATATTTATGGAAGCCTGAAGAAAGGATGTGTGCTGGTTTGAGTTGAGAGAGAGAGAGAGAGAGAGAAAGAGAAAGTGAGAAAAGAGGGAGGGAAGGCAAATGAACACTCCAGGAGGCATTGCTATGAAGGTGGTGGGTATTATTTCTGTATTTTTTTTAGCTCCTACTAGCTTTCGACTTCACTTTTAGGTTTGGGTTTTGTTTGTTTGTTTGTTTTGTTGTTGTTAAAGATTTTATTTATTTATTCATGAGAGAGGCAGAGACATAGGCAGAGGGAAGCAGTGGGCTCCCTGGAGGGGGCCAGATGTGTAGGACCCTGGGATCATGACCTGAGCCAAAGGCAGAAGCTCATCCAGTGAGACCCAGGCGTCCCTTAGATTTGGGTTTTAACAAAAAACCCTGTGGTTATGTTAAAGAAGGATCATATGGGGAGCTTTGGCGGCTTTTTTCTGGGGTTGGGGACACAGTAGAGGTCCCAAAATGCTGTCCTAGGGCTTCTTTTAGTTGTGTTTAGTTGGGGAAAAGAGAATATTCCTGAAACCAAGATTTTGAGCTCGTAAAATTTGGATGAAAATAAATTAACGACATTCTTAGAAGAAAAAAAAACCTCTGAACAAGAGAAGAGTTCTGAACAAGAGCTGAGAAGGCTGCTGGGCCAGTGATAACTGATCTGCTCTGCCACTGCCCGTCTGGACCCCCTGGGTCAGCAGAAGGCTCATTCCTGCTTTCCTCCAGCCCTGCTTTCTTCCTGCACCATGATGTCCAAGAGGACTGAAATTCATACCTTTTGGGCCTCCTGTTAACTAGATCTCTTTATGTAAGAAAGTGTTTCCTGGTACAGTGACCAAGAGTAGAGGAATGGGTTTTACTCCAGGACTTGCTGGTCCTCTTACCAGGTCACTAACTATGAAACTGGTTAAGCATGTTGAAGACCAAGTGGAAGTTTTGCTCATAGTGAAGGACTATGGGGAAGGGGAAAAGAGGGGATTTTTGCCAGATAAACATTAAAAAATATATATTTAAAAATTGTGGTAGAGGAAATTACAGAAACAGAGACCATCAAAGAGAGGAAATGCCAGGTAATTACTAAACCTTCACTGAATGTTATCTTTTAGAGATACGAGGCTGTATCTCTATTCTCAGGGGGTGAGATGGTTCACAGCATTTACTTTGCATCACATTTTTTTTTTTTAAATCATTGAATAATGATATTGTCTTGCCTTTTCTTGGATGGTACCCATTGCTCTGGTTGCATTTGTTGTTGATTATTTAGAAGCTGAAGCCCTGCCATTCATCCTACCCTGATCCAGTCATTTATGACTTAGTTTGATCACATGCAAACTCAAACGCAGACTTGGTTTGCAATTTTGAAAGAAAATCTCTTTTCATCTTCTATTTTGAATTGTCTTACAGTCTATCATGTTTACTGTACAATCTCTTCATAATCTCCTGTAATCCTTGCTGACTCATTTCTCAGTAAATCGAAGAAGATGGAGCTTTACCGGTAGATTTTGTGTCGGGAGTGACAAAAGGAAAGAACATGTAGCATGAAAAATTTCATCGTGCTTTTCGATTAAGGTTTTTTTTTTTTTTTTTTTTTTTTTGCCTCATGGTAGAGCTGTTCTGCAGCTAGGTTCAGTTGGTGAGGAATGGCTTGATCTCTCATCGTAAACACAAAACGTGAAGGGAACCAGACCACGAGGTGCAGTTGGTCTTCATAACGGACTGGTTAGCACTGTGCGTCAGAAATAGATGTCCTGTACCCAGCCATTAAGAGCCTTGCAAGGATGGCAAGTCATAGTCAGCGCCTCTGTAGTCCTGGCTTCCTCATTTATAACGTGAACAACACTAGTATCTAATTTAGGATGCTACTGAGAGAGGTGAATAGCCTAGCATGCAAAGATGGCATCAAAAAAAGGTACTGGACCTCAACAAATATTTGTTATTATTATTATTATTATTATTATTGTCAAAAATGATAAGACCAAGACAAAGGGACGAAGGAAGATAAGAAAAATCTGTTGGGATGGATTTGGCTAATCCACAGGCAAAGACCTAGAGAGATACACGAGGATACAAAATTTTGCCTTGACAACATTCAACACTACTATCAATTATCCTAAAAGGAGTGGTGCTGCCACTTGAAGCAAAGCCAAATGAGAAGATAACAGCCGTCCGATAAAATGGGAAATAGTTACACAATATTAGAATTTTATCACAGAATGCTTATTTTTGTTTATCTCTAATTATGAAAAGAATAACTGTGGTTGGTCAAGGGAAAAAGGCAGAGGCTAAGCCAGTACCTATTTACTACCGAGATCTTTTTTTTTTTTTTTTTTTTGACTACCTAACATAAAGGGTGGAAACAAGACTTCAATCACTTCCCAACACTGTAACGTGAATGTTTTCTAGATGTTCCCTACTCATTTCTGGCTACAATAATGAGAGTTCTTTTGAAACAATGCCACAGAGCAGCACTAAACATGTGCTCTCCCACACACTGCGCATAAGGGAAATCAAGAAGGGAAAAAATTCACTAAGTATTTGCCAAGGTCAACTTTTCTGTTTTTCAAAGAGTAATGTGTTTTCCTTGACAAATAATGTAATCCGTTCTGCATTGAAATATGGGCCTCCTGATAGGGAATTCCATCTTGAATGATAATATAAATCCCTGCTTTCTGATTTGACAGTAGACCACTGGATGGACATTGAAGAAACAATATTAGTACTAATTTGTTTGAAGGAAATACCTTTATTGCTGGTTCTTGTGCATTTCTCCTTTTCTACTCTTGTATCTTTGCTAACTAGGTAATAGTCCTTCATAAAATAATTTATAAAACAGCAAAAGACTCCTTCTTTTTACTTTCCAGTTAAATTGCTTCGCTTCATACTCAGGATGGACTCCTGGGGGGAGTCACCTGTTCTTCTTCAGGTGACCCTCAAAGATTGTTTCACTTTCTCAGGCTTTTAGAAAGGAAACCTGTATGTGAAAGCACTTGATTTTATTTTATTTTCGGTGACATAGGGGAAGGGGAGTAATAAGGTATCATGCTTTTGCAGTTCTCTCCTTCTCATACTCTAGAAAACAATTGCTAACAGCAAACTCTAATTTCCCTGCTTACCCATACTTATCTGTTTAAAATACTACTACCTCCTCCGCTCTACAAATAGGCGAACTGCCAGTGCACCAGTGCTGAGACACATTCAAATCCTCTTTGGCCAGATTCCTCTTGCTACTCTTAAGAGTGCTTTACCTTCTTGCCTCATATGTTCTAGAAAAGCCCAGCCTTCTCCTCACCATGTTCAGAAGTTGGCCATCAGGGTGTGCTTGTTGAGCTGGACTGAAGACCTGAGCTTGGTGTCAGGGTGTCCCTCTAGATACCCTGAGCTCTCTGCTAAATTTCTGTCCTGGGAAACTCTAATCTTTTTAACTGACATTTTAAAAACAACCCGTTTAATTGCAAACAGACAAATAGCTCTGGGGGTAGGAAGCTCTTGCTAGATAGTGGTATTAGGAAAAGAGTTACAGGTGCGAAGTGGCACCAGGGAGCCTGCTGACTCCTCTTCGGAGACTGGGGAGTGGGCTTTCTGACTCTGAAAACTTGAGATTGAAGGATTCATGGCAATGCTTTTGCATCCAGGAACCCCTAGACCTGGCACATCAGTAGCTGAGGCTATCACATGATTTTGAGAGGGAGGCTGGCTTTCTTCCTAAACTCAGTTATCTCGGAGAAGAAAAAGGGAGAAAGGAAACTGTCCAGGTGCCTCCTTCCAGTGGCTGGGCATGTGGGTCCAGCTCGTCTTGCTGCATGGCCAGGTCTGACCTCGGCTCCCTTGTGCAGGTCATGCCCCCTCCCCGGGGCCCAGCTTGCTCGCTCTGGGCCACTCAGTGTGACCTGAGCACACCATTTTCATTCCCACTTCTATGTCATCTTAAGAACATACTCCTGAAAATTCTACTTAGTTCTTCCTCTGTAAAGCCAAGCTCTTTCCCAGACCATCATCGATTTAGGGGTGGCGGGCAGCTTGCCTTCCAGTTACAAGTTCACTCTTTGTCGCTCCTGGAAACTGGTCCTTCTTGGCAAATTATGTAGGTAGTCCTCAGTTAAAATGAGACGATATGCATGCTTAGGTGCTTAATTTGTTTCTTTTCAAGTCTCCAAATAATATGTTAACCAGTGCCTAAAGAAAAGACTTTTAAGACGGGATACTCACCTCCCATCTCTGGAGTATGACTCACCGCACCCCAGAGCAGGGACTGACCTGTCTGTGGTTCACATTCTAGGGTGCCCTCTGGATGTTTCTGAATAGTATTAAATGTGATTATTCTGCTGCCCAACCTTCAGGAATCAGGAGCATTTGGAGTAGTGGGACATGAACTTTCTGTACCTACTAGGGTGCCTGTTAGCACTTAAAAAAAGTAACTTGCTATAATAATCACTATTACTAGAAAAGAATCTTTACAGATCTTGATGGCAAATAATAGGAGGCACTCAAAACTTCTTAATGTTTTCTTGATTTAAGTTTTTCAAAGATCTTTTTAAAGTAGCTGATTACTAAGGGAATGCATGTGACTTGTAGAAAAATGGAAAAGACAGCCCTAAAAATATGGAATTCCACCCCCTTGGCATGCATTTTCTTCCAGCATTTATATGTGTTATATATAAATATATGTCTTTCAAATACAAATTGTATTTCACCTGCATGGCGAAAGAGAGAGAGAGAGAGAGTAAGAGAGAGAGATTTGAGAGGGAGTGAGAGGGAGAGGAAGAGAGGAGAGAATATAGCACTTATTTATATTCAGAACAAGTACAGTTATAAGCATAGGGCTCAGGACTAAGAGTGTGTCACTTTAGGCTGGTTGTGTAATATTTCTAGGGCTTGGATGTTTGTTGAGAGAATTAAGTGAAATACTATGAAGTAATATTTATTGAACGTATCTGAAGTCCCAGACACTGTTCTAAACATTTTCCAATAATGACTCTTTTTTAATTTTCACGACAAACCAATGAAGTTTGTACCGTGACACTTGGCCTTTTGCTGTGTGAAAATCATACTTGTGAAGGGCTTAGTGTAGCGTCACAGGTATATTAAATGCTGTTCTTTGTACATGATTTTTTTTACAGAACCATAAGTAGATAGCTAGCAAAAGTATGTTTTACAACATACTATTCATTTTATGTTTAAACACTTGCCCTGAATGATATTTTTATTTAAATATAAATTTACTGGCACATGTCTTCAAATATAAATCAAAGGACATTATTCATACTCTTCCTTCCAGGGAAAGCATTCAAATTCTTACCTTGGCAAAGACCAGGACTAGCTTTCTGTATATTAGCTGTTGTTCAAAATCAGTGTACAGTTTTTGTAGACGTATATCACTACCTTATCAATTCTTCCCAAGAGGTTGGTTAAAATGGAGAGATTCAACTTGTTGCAAAAACTCACTGCTTTTGCCTTTTCCTGGTTGCACCTCACGTGAGACTAGGACATGCACAGTTGGTTACTTTATCAGAAACTTCCTAAACAGGTTGAATGCAGCTTTGCAGTTAATCTAACATGCAGTGGCAATTTCTGCATCGATGTCCATTTCTTTCTTTTAATGAATGACACATGACTGCAAGCAATTTTTCTTGGGCCTCCATAAGATAAAATTTAGTTCTTTAATCAGAAAAGAATACCAGTGTTCACACATTGTTTTTTTTTTTTTTTCACATCAGAAATTGGAGTTGAGGATAATTATAACTGGAGCCCTAGGGACATTATAAAGGACACTTAACAATTTTAGTCGCAACCATTTTCCTAAGGGGCCATCTTACAAGTTTCATTGTAGTGATAGCTGTACGATTCTTGGGGCTTGTGGTTTGGAAATATTTCCAGCCAAAACTTTGAAAACTATTTTTTATGGGATGCTTAGCACAATGTTTTGATCTCTTTGGCAAAAGAAATATTTATGAATAGTGTTCTTATATCATTGTGTCCCCTGGCAGTTACTTAATGTAAAATTACTTTAGGACTTCTAAAGAGTAACTTAAACTTTTATAATTTATTGCCAATGTCTTTCCAGATGGTGTCCAGAGAGATGTCTTCCCCTGCAGTCTGCTTAAAGCTGCAGGTTGGGACAGACAAAACTTGGAGATTGGATAGTCCTGGTAAAGTAAGCAAGTGGTAGGAATGTAGATCTAGTTGTGAGTTGGGGAAATTCAGACTTTTAGAGTTTTTTTTTTTTTATCAGACCTCAAAAGGCCTGCTTCACTTTGAAATTGAAGTAGTTTCTCCTTTTTTTCTTCCTTTAATATATTGGACCTCAGGACATCTGGGTGGCTCAGGGGTTGAATGTTTGCCTTCAGCTCAGGGCGTGATCCCCAGGTCCTGGGATCAAATCCCATGCAAGGTTCCCTGCTCCATGGGAGCCTGCTTCTCCCTCTGCCTGTATCTCTGCCTCTCTCTGTGTGCCTCTCATGAATAAATAAATAAAATCTTTAAAAAATAATAAAATAAGATATTGGATCCTCTAATGATTTGGTTTTGACTAAAGTATGAGGAAGTGATCTAACGTTTTTCCCAAACGGCCTCTTTATCGTGTATTCTATTTGCCAGATGTAAGTGGCATTGGCTTCTGACCTTTTTCTTTGGTTCATTTCCTGTAGAATCAAATTCATTTAGCCTGTGGTGGTTACCCTGGAATCCTCATTTCCTAGCCCTGGTGCCCTGGCTATGGCCTTTCTTGTTCCCAGGAACTCTGTAGGAGACCAATGCGAGCAGGTTAAGCGGAGGGGCAGGACATATTTGGGTCCTTGTTCTTCCTTCACAAAATGGCATGCTTGAGGGAAATAGGTAGAGAAAGGCCTCCCTGGATCTGCCTCTAGCTGAGTAATAAGCTCATCTGGTCCCTGCATGCTACCGTTGATCCAAGGGTAAGGCCCCTATTGGTTTACAACGGAGCTTGTCCTCTGGGGCCTGTTTGCAGCTGATTTGAGCACAGCTCCCCCTTTGAGATCACAGCAAGCCTAGTGTTGAAACAACTCTGGTAGTATACAAAGCAAATCAGCAAACTGGTCATCACATCAGCTCAGTGGGCATGTCTGCAGTCTGAGAAATGTCCCGGGAAAACTGTGAGCTCTTACAAAGAAACCAAATAGTTTTTCTTTTTTTTCCCTCCTCCCTGTCTATGAGTTTGTGGTGACTGGTAGTACATGAGAGGGAACATCTGTAATTTATGAGACAGTGTACATTTAGAGGAATGCATTTGGTTTGTGGTGAGGAAACTTCCTTTTTCAAGTTATACCGGGCTAGTCTTTAATATAATTCTCAGAACTATGTTGGTTTTTTTGTTGTTGTTGTTTATTGTTATTGTTCCTGGAAAAGTTGCTAAACGTATTTCTAAAACAATGTATTTGTCTCTGTCAAACTTTTAGTACCAAACCCCAAACCTTTCTTCCCTTTTAATTATTGACAATTTTAAATTATATGATCATATCATAGAAGCCCTTTCCAGTGAACACAACTGTAAGCATAGATTGGCAGCATAAAGGTAAATAGTTTCTGATCTCTGATGTTTGGTCTGATCTCTTGACATTGCATAAGGTCTTAAAATTGTCACATAGTTAAAAATGTTCTCTTGTTTTCTTTCTGCCAGAGGAAAGAGAGAGTACACAAAGATCAGAACAATTCCTGGATTATAATGACTTCTGCATTCATGCCTATTCATGAGCTGTTTATAATAGAGTTAATCATAGCTTAAATTATTTATGGGTATTATGATGTAAGCATTTGATTAATAATTAAAATAAGTTGCTATTATGCTTACGTAGCTTGAAAGTGCTGGAGAGTTTTGTTAGATCATTTTGGCCAATCATTTTCACACATTGAGCCATGAACACTAAATAGGAGATTAACTTTTGAGTTAGTTCAAGTGGTTGAACTAACTGTTCCTTCACCATTCTCTGTCTGGTATTATTTCGGATATGAATAAAATTAGTCCTAGACTCCAGATGCAAAGTTGGAAAATGTTCAATAAAAGTACTTAAGATTTTTTGGAATCTACATACACACATACATACATATGTGTGTATATACACATTTCTTTAAAACTGAGGGAAAATTTTTCACTTTCTGTAAAAAAGGCACAGGTATTGCATCCTCTTGAATGACTATCATTCTAAGAAAAGTGATATTAAAATATTGTTAGAGAATTTTCTTTTAATTTTCTTTTTAAGTGGAAATAGATTTTGGTATTTGAATATCTCCAGGCCAATGGTAAGGCCTAAATCCACAAACACTGTCCATGTGTTCTCAATAGCACTTGCACATTGATCCAAATTCCCTGGATTCCATAAGGGAAGCAGTGACTTTTGAGCAATAACTCTTCCCCTAAAGCTGTTTGAAATATATGACACTTAAAGAAAAATGGTATAAAAATGTCAGTACAGAACAGAACATGTTATAAAGACTGCGTTTCTGGACATAAGACAACTGAATTATTAGTCTTATAAAAGAAATGAAACAACAGTCAAGATTATGTTTTATGTTTTTTCTAGTTGAGGCAGACCAATATATTTCCCAGACAAACCCGCTGAGGTGCTAGAGGCGGGGCAGCAGGAGAGGGATTGCTCGAGAATGTGGGCAAACACAAGCCATGTGTGCTGTTGATCTTTCCATGAGGGTTCTGACATCCATTTTGGTTTATGAAGAATAACATTTTTTCATTGTAACGTTTTAAGAGATAGAACGAAGGCATTTCTGCAATTTGGGAGGTCAATATAGTGGGCATTACGATGTTTGTGTTTGGATCCTGAGTGGCTTGGTCAGTGAGAGTGTGTGTTTGGACACTAAGCAAAACACTTGAACAAAATTGTTATCATGAAACCAAACAATGATTGGGTTGGTAGTATAGATGATATTTCTTCATCCAAGAAATGTCAAAGGCATCCTCTGAAAGTCAGTCAGTGTCAGGTTTATTGTGTTTTGAGTTCAAAGACATTTTAGACCTATTAGTCTTGAATGATTTCTAACTGTATTCTTCACTCTTTAGGCTTAGATTTTATCCTATGTAATTGATAAGAAAGTAGCGCCCACTTAAAAAATGTTATTTTAGGGGCATCTGGGTGGCTCAGTCAGTTAAGCATCTGCCTTTGGCTCAGGTCATGATCCTAGAGTCCAGTCGGGGATTGGGGCTCTAGCCCCTTGTTGGGCTCTGTGCTCAGCAGAGAGTTTCTGAGTCTGCCTCCCACCCCCAACTTGTGTGCATGCTCTCTCTCTGTCTCTCTCGCTGCCTCAAACAAATAAATAAAATTCTTTAAATTTTTTTTAAGAATTTATTTTAGAGCCTCTACATGTCAGGCCTTTTTCTAAGAACTAGGCAAATCTTAAGTCATTTAAGCCAATTAGCACCTTTGTGAGATGTATTACGAATATTCTGAGGGATGCCATATCATGTCAACCCTGTGAAACATGTTCTCATATTATCAGAAGAAACTTGGGAACAGAGATATCAAGTAACTTGCACAGTGTCTCTCAGCTGGTGAGCAGCAGTTTCAAATCTAGAAGGACTATGCTCCCTCTAGTAGAAGTATAACAGCATGTATGAATATTCAACCCAAAAGAGACCATTGTTACAGGCTTCTTCTGGTAAGTGGGAAATTGAGATTTTTGTTTTAAGAATAGTCAGTGAAAATCCATGTTTGAATTCACTCTGAAAATTAAATTTCTAAATTACTGTTACTGTACCATGTCAGAGGTTGGCTACCACTTTAAAATTCAGTAGAGAAGGTAAAGGTTTATTTTTTCTTTAAAATAAATAAACAGGAATAATGTGTTGTATCTCTACATTACATGCGACATTTGATTTTATTAAAATGATCTATTCCATAGTCTAGGATCTCACCGTATGCTTTGCGAATGCACTAAATATTCATCAGAAAATGACTCAGTAAATTGCAAGTTAATATTTGAGGATGCGCTGTTGTCATGGTTATAAGTTTAATTGTAAGAAAGCATTTATACATATAAAATAATGTTGTAATGATACTTTTGAGTATTTCCACTACATATTTAAAATATAGCATCCTCTCATCTATATTAAAGTATGTAGTATAAAAGCATCATGAGATGGTTCATCTTAAACTCAGATTTTCACTCCAAATAGTTTTCTTTATAGGTTTAAGATTATATTAGATTAATATCCCTTAGTTTTATTTTTTCTTCACCTCTAAATTCTTAGTGAGGCTAATATTCTAAAGGAAAGACAAAATAGCAAAACAAATTTTGGCAAACATGCCTGCTAGTAATAAAAAGGATATGAGATTGTTCAGATATGCTCCTGATACTGACTCATTAAATAGAGCTGACCACCTTCTCTGTTTAATTTTGCAATCCAGGCAAACCTGAAGTCAATGTATATAATGCTGGTGTTTAAATATAAATACAACTTCTTCCATCACCTGTATCATTTTATGACTTCAATGAGAGATCTCAACACTCAATGCCCAACAGATGTTTTTTTTTTTCCAACAGATGTTTTTTGAAGCTGCTATTGGAGGCCCATATTACTTACAGAAGTTTTTAAAATTCAAAATAGATTTTCTTGATTTGTTTGATAAGACTGAGGTTGAATAGAGACACTTGTGATTTCATAAGAAAAAGTGGTATGATTAGTGGTAACTAAAAAGCAAATTGTGTTTGTTTTAAAGATATATGTTCTATTTGTAACCTGAATATACTACAACCTCTATAACTATTTGAGATATCCGATGTAATCCCCAGTGTTTTTGTGGATTGTTTTCATCATACTGACTATTTTCTTAAACCCATCTACTCTTTTCTTACACATCAATTGAAGGAAACTGCATCCTAATTAGACAGGGGGAAATCTGTTTCTTTGCAAAAGGGACCAACTCTGTCTCATTGTCTTCAGTTCAATACTCCTACATGAAGGATTATTCTGTAGATTATAAATGCCATGTTGATGTTGAATGTTTAAGATGTCATCAACAACCCTTCTTTCATTCTTGAAGTCACCTAAAATTATCCTGACTCTGCTGACAATTTTATGCCATAAGCCAATAACCGATGAATGCGTGTATATATATTTACACACATATGCGTGTATATATATATATTTTTTTAATAATCCAATAGCATTAACTTTTATTCATTCATGTTAAGTAACCTGAAATGATATCTGTTGCATTTAAATGCTCATTAATGTAAATGGCTGAACAAATCCATTTCAATGGATATTCAATATCCCACATAGGTAAGTCACTTCAACACAGCCTCATGACAACTCCCACACCAAAACAGTACTTTATTTTGTAAATTTTGACCCATTATTACTCCCATGTTATGGTTTTCTCAGCTGTCAAGTGTACAAGGTGAAGAAAGAATTTAATAAGATGGGGGTTGCACCTGGTAAATAAATTTATATACATGCATTCATCCTAATCTTTGTATAACCAGTTTCTAGTATGGTGCCTCTCATATAATAGACTTCCAAAAATACTTGATGATGAGTGATTCATCTTTAAAGCAAGGAATGATTTAGTACCTTTATCAGGAATAATGTGAAGATTTCCACATAGGTGAAATATTGTGAAATACAACATGCAGAATTCCACTGAACCTTTTCCATTTTGTTCCCACAGATATTTCACAGCAAAAACAAAAACAGTTCAAACTGTCAAAGTGGAGGTCTTAAAGATAAAAAATACTTTTTGTGCTCCAAATGCTAGGCGATGCAAATATAAAATCCAGAAGGTCAACTTGAGCTTCTTGCCAGATACACAGAGGTTTAGAACATACTCAGTTTTTTATATTAATACAAGGTATTAGGATGAAGTGAGAGCATAGGCTTTTCCTCTTTATATGACTGCTTTAAAATCTACAGGAGTGTTAAACTGGCATTAACGTTATGGTCGGCAGACACCTCAAGTAAAGATGACGTAATTCTGACTTTACTTAATTCATTAATCTGATGGTTCCTTAAGTCCTGAATCAAGGAAATAATCTATTGAGAGGATGACGAATGTAGGTGTTTCACTTTCTGACGTATACTTTCTAGTATTTGGGTAGTCTTGTGTTGTTCATGAGACACTTTCACAAACATGGCTGGTAGGGAGACTAACACCTAACCTGATGTTCTGAGTCCAGGTCTAAAGCCCCTGTCAACACTGAGCTGTAGTTTTATTACATCTGCTTCTCTGATGCATCAACTCTGACTGTAGATCAACTTTAAAACTGGATAAAAGTTACAAAAAACTGTCACAAAACACAAAATTCCAAGCCCTCCTCTATTTAGCACAAGGCTTAGTGGAGTGCAGTGGTAGGAAATGCACAAGGGGATGGGTTCCTGCAAAGCAACCTCACTTGAAAAGAATCTGGGGATCAATACCAGGCTTATGAAACTGTTCATGTCAAGCATCCCCTGGATGTGTTTTATTGCTTTTATTAGTGTGACTATTTAATACAAGAACATATACTTCTTGGCTTTTAATTTTCAAAGCCTTCTTAGTATAGAAACCCCCACCACTCCACTCTGCTCTCTTCTTTGACTACATTCCACAAGAGAGGCGAACTTTCTAAATACTCATATTTCAAACAGATTCACTTTCTTTTGGGAAACTATAAAGCGCTCTGTGATCCATAGAAGTGGTTTAACTCAGGAGTTCATAAAGGTATCAGTAGCCAGCAGAAATGTTCTTCTACCTGAGTGTTTGAAAACCATTGTTTGAAATCCTATTGAAATCTTTTTACAAGGGATTTAAAATAATTTATAGATTAGTTTCACCACACTGGTGTTTTCATTCGGCTGAATAATTGCTTAGCTGTTGGTCTGCTTTGGTTATCTTACTCAGTGAAGGATTTTTGCCCCTGAAATCTAGCTTCTAATGCTTAATACGTTGTTATATTGTAGATATGATCATTAACACTTGGATTTAATCTCTATTAAAAAGTTGAAAAAGATATTGAAGTTCTAGGTCTTTTCAGCCTAATAGGCTGATAAAAATGTATATTTTCTCTAGTTTATTTAGAAGAACAAGAGATAAAACTTGGGAGTCTTTGTTACCCATTGAAAAGGAGAGCTCATTGATCAGCTCCTTAATTGCCTTTGATTCTCTGAGTGACCACATAATTGCCAAGTGAAGCCTGAGTAACACTTGTTAGCAGTTGAGTGATTAATTAACTGTTCTCTGGTTCCTAAGTTGAAAGAGCAAACTGACTTATAATATGGATTTAAATACAGTTAAGATAGGTAAAGCATGTATGTCCTTGTATCACCGGGTGCTTTTCTTTTCTCATTTTATTACCTGATCAAGTAATAATTAATAAATAAGTTAATTTGCTTATATCACCATTTCTATCATATAGAAAATGAGTGGATGGAATAGATTCCAAATTAGCTTAAAAGAGCTTATGACTAATTTTACGTCCTTGAACAAATGAAAACATTTTTCAAAATGTTTTTCTTTGAAATTACTATACTCCCTACATTAATGTCTCTATTATGCTTATATGTACTTATGGTAGCATCAATAGTAGTATGTTATGTGATAAAAATACAAATTATTTTTAATAGAAGATGTTACTTAAATGTTTAAATAATGTCTCTAGGGGCAAGTCTGCAATAAGTTCCATTTTTTTTCTTCTTTGGCCCAATTTATTCATGCTAGCATAAAAAATGAGGATCGTTCCAAGAAAGTTCCTTTCTTTGCCTTCTCTTTGAGCAAAGATATATTAACTTGAAGTCATAAGACCAAAACTTTTGCTCTCCTGTTTATAAGTTCTTTGGGGGGGGGGTGATTTCCCCCACTTCCTCAGTAAACCAGGAATATATCTACAGTGTTCAAATGATGAGCTTGCCTGGAACTGACTGGGGGTGTAGGCTCGGGAGGGTGACTGAAGATACAGAGGGGCAGGGGTGATGGCTAAAGGGAGCCCAACAGGTGGGTTAGTTCATCTGCTTCCGGGCTATTGCTGCTGCTGATGGCCAAGAACAGAGTTTGCTAGTTACCCTTCAAACTATGATCTGCCAGCCTCTAAAGGGACTTACATTGGGCTGAAGGAGAAGACTCTAGAATGCAGGCTGATTTTGAGAACTCTTTGTTAATTGTGATGAGTATCTGCGGTGGTGGTGAGTATCTGTGATTGCAGCCTCTGGGACATTGTTCACTTGACCTTTGCAGACAGGAGGGAATAGAATTCATTTACTCTGAGGAAAATAGTGATTATTTTCTGTAAAGACTTACTTCAGATTTTACCCTGAAGTTCCATTACTATAATAACAATTAATGGCAGTTCATAATTACACACTATTGAATCCATTTGTCTTCAGAGTATCATTCCAAATTGGTCTGGGTTTGTAAAATCTGTGAGACGTTGTATTGCGAAAACTCCATTAGACGTAATATTCTCTTTTTATTCATAATACAAAGATGGGAATTCTGAAGAAAACATTGTCATTAAATTACTATACTTACTTTTCTGGTAATTGAATTGACAGTTTATTATTGTATCCTGTGATGTGTTGAAATTAGTTTATAGATGGTATTTTTTAGGCCCTTTCTTTCTTTAAAATTCTCTGAACTGTCTCTAGAGGTTTTGCTTGCAATGCAATTCTCGGTTTTGTCCTAGGTTAATCGTGGAGTTATTCAATCTAAACTAACCTGTTGTTAAAAGACTGCGTTTAATTAATTTGCACAGGGAGTGCATGGTTGTTTTGTTGTTGGCAGTGAGCAGAAATAGGCAAAAGCTGGAACCTCTTTCCTTCCTCTCTGTTTTTTCCCCCATGCATACATTTCTCCTCTGGCCTGGCCTCTGCCATGAGCTAGGGAATTCTTACCAGTGAGTAGCCACAAAATATGTCCTGTGCCATGTACAATTTTAAAAACATGACATTGAGGTATGGAACGATGACCCAGTTTGCTTCCACTCAGGCTTACACTATTATTTTCCAACAGGAAGATGCTGTTTGTTCCTTCAGAGCCTCAATTGCTCCCTGTTTGTAAATTATGAACCTTTGCCAATCCTGAGCTTCATTAACACCTAGGTGATTATTTAGTTTCTGAAATCGCAGCTTGCCCAATAAAACCCTCAGGATTGGAAGTGTTGATGCAGCGTGGGCACCAGGAGAATTTGGTTGTCTTGAAATACATAATGAATGGCGGGGGTTTTACAAATCTTCGTCTAATATTTAATTTATAAAAAGCTTCTACACTGCCATTGATTCTTAGTTGAATAGCTAACACTTTTTCTATCGTATGTATTGAATGTGAAATGGCCTGGCATATGGCTGGCTCCCCATACATACGAGATTGATGTTATTATTGTTTGCGTTGTTATTGTCAGCTGGATGATTGAGTGAACTCATGCAGCATGGAGGATAAAAATCAACACAGTAGCAAGTTTTTGTGACTATTCTATTTTCCTAAAACTCGGTATTCACGGACCATATGCAGAAGCCTTTCAGCCCAGATAATGACAATCGCTTTTGGGTACAAACATGGGCATGAGCTGGAATTTCCAAGCAAGGGCAGGATGCACCAACTCCACCCAGAATACACTATGACTTTGTTGGTAGTACAGCGATAGCCCTGTTTTACTTCCCACTTTTTGGTAAGATCTCTCTGGAGTCAAGGGCAAAAGAAGCCCTTTAAATATTTTGGCCTCATTCCATGGTAGCCACAGGTACTTTGCCAGCACATATTTTTTTGAGTCCTATAAAAGTCCGCTTCTACTAAATCATGACTTAATCCTTTCCTAAGTTAGAAGAGTTCAGTGGTGCTTTGTTTTGTTTTGTTTTTCCTTAGGCCGGAGAGAAGTAGAATAGAGCACAAGATCCCAGGGTTTTGCTTATCTGATTTGGATGTTTTTTGAGCACTCATTGTGTCTCGCCTCACATGGGAAAACCGATCGGGACTCATTTTAACTTGAGCGACTGTTGGAAAAACCAAGAGCTCTCTACAATTCATAGTGACCTTGCTGTATTCTGCAGACTTAACTACTATGCATCTAGACTGTGTCATTATTCAAATAGCAACCATGAGTAGGAAATAGAATCCTGGCTATTAAACATCAAACATGATTCCTTTGCATCGGAGCAGCAGAATTATTTTTTGCACCAGTTATAAGCCTTGCCTATGAATTATTTAAAAAATAAAATCTTGAGCTCTGAGGCATTTTTGAAAAATCTTTTATTACCACCATCACATAAACATAGAAAGGAACAGATGTGTACTATCAAAGGTGAAACTCTTTTTCATATTTTAAAAGAAACACAGTGCATTTGCTTCTAAATATAGCTCATTTAAATAATAACAGGAAAAAATGATGTGTCTGCAGGTGATTAAGGAAGTAAAAATTAAGAAGGAGCCTCTGGTGAAAGTAGCAAAGAAAAATGTAAATAATTGAAAAGAGTATGAAACTGTGTATGAAAAGAAATTAGCCTGATTTTCACACACGAAAAAGGCTGAAAAATAGTAAAAATCCCATTACTTTATCATTTTAAGAAAATTCTGTGCAAAGGGGAATCCATTGTGTACATGGAATCCATTTTTGCTTAGAGGAGTGTTTTATGTGTGGGGTTAAAGGGACTGATGACCCAACTTTTTAAGCCATTCTGCAACTATTATTTAAAATTAAAATGTATTTATTTTGTTTTAAAGATTTTATTTATTTATTCATGAGAGACACAGAGAGAGAGGCAGAGACACAGGCAGAGGGAGGAGCAGGCTCCATGCAGGGAGCCCGACGTGGGACTCATCCTGGGTCTCCTGGATCAGGCCCTGGGCTGAAGGCGGCGCTAAACCGCTGAGCCTAAACCCGGGCTGCCCTAAAATGCATTTTTGAAAGCAACACATGTCACTACCCAAATTATTCATATATAGTATTAAGGTGATAGTTTTACATCTTATGCTTTTTTTGCGTTTGATAAGGAGTCAGGGTAAAAAAAAAGTTTTTTCTCCCCTGCAGAGGGAAGTGAGTGACAACACTCATTCCTAAAATACATACTCCAACTTCTATCCAGTCGTTATGCATGTGTGAGGAGGAAGCATGTTGTGTTTTGAAAGAGTCCTCATGTGGAATTTTAAAGCAGTTTATTATGATGCAATAGAAAGAGAAATATCGATATTTTTCCTCATCTCTTCTAGGTGAAAGGATATATATACCTGGAAAAATAAGCTAATTTATTTTAAATCATAAAAAATTCTCTTAAAGAAAATTCTCTGAAACCCTGAGTATGACATGTTATAAATATCCTGTTATGATCACCAGGGTTTTAGATGCGCTGTCGCAGCCTGTGGAAGGGGAGTGGGCTCTGCAGTCAGGCATGGGCCTGTGGGAAATCGTGCCTTTGGAGGACTACACTTGTAGTGGCAAGTTACCACAGTCAACTTTCACCTCTGCCAAATGTGTGATTGGCTTAAGCTACTTATATTTTCGAATCTGTTAATTATTCACAGTTTTGGCAGAGCCGTTGCTTCACACAGTGCTGGTGGCTGTCGTCCACCTTTTTTTTTTTTTCTTTTTCTGATGAGTTCCATGAAAGGGAAATTGGAATCATTTTTTTCCCCTTCTGAGGCTTTTAATGATCCCCCTGTAGTTTTTCTGAATTTGAAACAATTTTACAGTTTAGTTATGGAATGGGTGCTAACCTCCCAGCATAATTCTGTGGTTTTAAAATGTTACACCAAAACTGGCTCAGGGAAATGGCTATGTATGGAGGAGTTGATGGGTTCCAAAAGAGAAAAAGGAACAGAAAAAAGGAAGAGTAGATCTTGTGGTTGCGAGACATAGGGTGTAGGGGATCCCATGGGGTTCAGTGCTGCTGAAAGGGAGGAAGTATCCATTCATAAGTCTTGGTCCCTTTCTACTGTATTTGGTATCATAATTTAAATGAATTCAGGGCTGAATGCCAGCATCAATCAGTTCCACATGTTTGATCAAATTTCCATTCTTGCCTACATAGAAGCATACTTTAGTAGAGGGATGATAGAACTACTTCAGGGATACACATCAATCCACCAGTCCTGGCTAGTGGAGGGAAGTCATAAAATTGACTCCGTGCTCTATAATGAATAAAATTCCAAAAATGTGTAGATCCAAGTAAGTGATACCCCTTTAACACTACACAGTTAATCCAGAAGTACTGTCATTGTTTGAAACACATTGGGAATGCCCCTTGTATACCTTTGTATGGAAAAAGAATTTATGAGCTGTGTTATACATATCATAGGTGTGAAAATTAGCTTAATTATTTAGTTTACATTAGTTTACAGGGTCATTCTGTTTCCCAACAGACTACCCATTTTAGTCATGAAGGTTAGCTCTGATTTTTTTTCCTCTACAGTTCATTGTGAAAATCCAAACATACAGCGAAGTTGAAAGATTTTAACACAAAGCTAGATTGTACCCTGATGCTTTGCTACGTTCACTCCAACACACAGATGAATGACTTTTGGTAGTTCTTCCAAATTTATTTCACCCTAAAATAAAGTTTACCCATTAACAAACACACACATGGACACACACGGACACACACACATATACACACAACACACACACACACACACACACACAGAGGAAGGCAGCTAATTCCAAAACAGGAGTTTCGAGATAAAGATGGATCCAGTTAGATTATCATCAAGATAACATCAGTACTTTAAAAAGCAGTCATTAATATCTTAGGTTAAGTTCTGGCATATTTACTTAAAAATTAGTCATATTATTTAGAGTCACACCTCATTTATGGCTTCAGCCATATGATAACTTTACTGTAAGATTAGGTCTGGACATCTATAAAGCACATGAAAGTACTAAAGCTACATAATAAAAACTAGGTATCTGGACTTGGCAATCGATAAAGATGAATTTATTTGTAAGTGTCATGTGATACTTTTGATTCCTCGTACTTCCTATTGTAATAAAGAAATGTAGAGTTCCTATAGGGAAGTATATTGTCTTGTTCTTCCCTTGTTGCATTATGGATTAATATTTAAAGGTGGTGTCTGACATAAACAGAGAATATTTATCTTAAAACTGGCTTGAACATTCTTTGATTCCATAAGCTCTGAAATGTCTTTATGACGCTACTACCAAATATTCATATTTGAAGGACATTAATGTAGGTGTGAACGATAAGAAATGATATTTGGCTGACCAACTTCTAAACGTTGGCAGGTAATATTTTGGGCTTCCTAACATGTAAAAAATGCTCATAAATGTCAAATTCCTATAATCCTGGATTTCTTGGGCTCCTAACCCCTTGCCATTCACTATCAGAATCCTTTAACACTTGGACATGATTTGGATATTATTGGAAATCCCTTTGACATGTGTTCCCATCTGAAGGACTCATACTATGGAGGAATGAAAAGTAGGGGGAGTTTTTCTTTCAGTAGCATTTGATCTGACAATGTGTTAAAGAATCCTATGGGCACATTGATGCAAGCAACATTTACATTAAGTGCTCGGAAGGGTTATAAATAAACAGACTAAGAAAATTTGAGAATTGTAAACATAGAAGAGACCTCAGAGAGACTATTCAGTTCAATCCCTCATTTTACACATAAGGTGATGATGGATTGCTCAGTAGGTTCAACAGTTAGTGTTGATTTCATTGACTTGCCTAGATTCACTCATGTAATAAAAAGCAGAACCAAGACAAGAACACAAGACTCTTACCTTCCACTCTTGTTTTCTGACAACACGTCAAGTATTCCTAAAATAGGGTTTTATTTTTTTAAAGATTTTATTTTTTTATTCATGAGAGACACACAGAGAGAGAGGCAGAGACACAGGCAGAGAGAGAAGCAGGCTCCCTGTGGGGAGCCTAATGCAGGACTCGATCCCAGGACACCAGGATCACGCCCTGAGCTGAAGGCAGACGCTTGACCACTGAGCCAACTAGGTGTCCCTAAAATTGGGTTTTAAACTATGTTTTACAGCTAAAGATACTGGGCCATTGAAATTGAGTAACTTGTTTGAGTCTACATAGTGAGTAGGTGGCTGAGCTGGGATTTGATTCAGACTGGCTCGTTGTCACATTCACGCTTCTAATCACAAAGTAGAATTGCATCCAGTGAGGAAGTGAATCTGTGAAGGAATGAAGGAATGAGTATGGTAGGCAAAGGGGAGCTGTGACTTATTGGAGTTTGGGAAACACATGAGGGTGATATTAAATAAAGAGTATATACTTTCAAGGAGAGAAAGGGTAAAGGGTGTTATAGGTACAAAATACACACTCCTGGAAGTGCCTGGTCAGTTTGGGAACTAAAATGGGGGTGCATGTTGGGGGTGCATGTTGGGGAGTAGAAAGAAGCAGAATTTGGCTCAGATGATGAGGGCTGAGTGCGCTGTATTATGAAATTTGAAATCAATCCGGGATGCCTGGGTGACTCAGCAGATGAGCATCTGCTTTTAGCTCAGGTCATTATCCTGGGGTCCTGGGATTGAGGCTCACATCGGGCTCTCAGGGAGCCTGCTTCTACCTCTGCCTGTGTCTCTGCCTCTCTCTGTGTGTCTCTCATGGAAAAATAAATAAAATCTTTTTTTTAAGGAAATCAACCAGCAATCATATACAGAAAGGGAGAAAAAATAATGTGCACCTAATACCTACTGGCTGCCAAATGAAAACATTTGCTTTACACATACACACACACACACACACACACACACACACACACGCTCTGTGTCCCTCTTATGAGGCACTCCCTGCCGATGGCCAATGGCCTCATTGCCAGCAAGTGGTTAGACCTCAGGATTGTGATTCCTCTGATGCTATAGTTTGACTCCCATTTGATTGCAAGGGGCCAATGGAAGTTTCAAAGCAAGAGTGTGGCCTGATCACATGCCTTTGGTTTTCTGGCAGTAAGAGAAGAGCCAGGGAGGATGGACCAGTGAGGGGAGAGGTCGGGATCAGGGAGCCCTGAGAGAGCAATCCCAGACCCGGATGTACCAAAAGCTTTTCCTAAGGCAGTGGCCTTGGGGCTACAAAGACAGTTCTTACATAAAACTTCAAACTGCCTTTATACTTCATAGAGAATTCTATGTCCATGCTTTGCTAACATGGCCCTTGTGGCTTAGCAGGGGTGGATGACTGAGTCTAGAGCACTTCAGTAGTTGGCTAGGGCCTGATGTTCATCCTTACAGGAGCAAATTTTGGTCATGTTGACAGTGGTACACTCAAATGGTTTGTTTTCACAACTAACGATTAGTGCCTCTCCCACAGAATATTAGCCCTCCAGTTAGGGTTTGTTGAGCTTGATGAGATGCCCATCACTGGCAGGTAGGGGTTACAGGTGTTCCTAATCTGACAGACCTCAAACTTCAGTTGCTGCTGATGGTTCAAGATGGCAGAGGACCTCCGATTCTCTAAAATAGAAGGAAACTGATGCTTAGAGGCCAGTTGTGACTAAATTATTTTTCCCCATGTAAATTTCTGCTACCTCAAAGAGCATCCAATTATAATAATTTTAGGAGTTTTTTTACTGTTTCATTTTTTTCTCAGTGGTTATAAAGCTGTGTGAGTAAATCAGAGTAAAGTGTTAATTTAATAAATAATATCTTGTTTCTTCTTTGAGAATACATTTTTTTTTTGCATTTGAATTGTATCTGTTAGTTTTTGCATTAGTTTTGTATTGAAACGTATTTAAATTAGTTCTCCTCTGTCCAAAACCAGAAGGTCAATACATGAAGGCTTTATGAGTTATTGCTGAGTATTTTTCTGAAGGGAAAAAAACCACTTTTCAGCAATTTACAGAAATGTTTTAGATTCTTTCATTTTTAGCCTAAAGGGAAAATTAGTGGGATGCCAGAATGAGGTAGTTAGGGTAATGATAAGAGAGAAATGAGGAAAAATGGACAAGGGAAGGACATTATCCTGTTAGAAGGATAATGAGAGGGAAGAAGTAATAAAGAAAGGAGAGGAGCATCCATGAAAATGAGCAAGGAAATGCATTGTACATAGGGAAATAATGAGGATATAAACAAAAATCCTATAACCTTTTCTCGATCAGCTGTATGTTTATTCTTCACTGTATAGGGAAATATGGAGCACTCCCGAATGGTAAGCCACTCAAAGCAACCGTGGTAAGAAAACAAAAGAAAGGAAAAAAGTATAACAATAGTTCTTTCGACTATATCAACAGTCTTTTAGATTCATTAGAAGACAACTTGGAAAATATTTGATAATTGTTGCTTTCAGCCATAACAGGGATGTGAACAATACACTTTCTATTCATATCAAATCCGTTTGATTAAGGTTGGTTGAGTTTGACATTCTTTGCTTAATCAAGCTTGCTCCTACTTTTTTAGATATGTCCCACTAATGAATGATTGATGTGAATTGATATAATGTAGGATTACCAGGGCACAGTTCTTGAGTGACTTCAGTGGATTTAGGGAATATTGTTTTAATTCTAAAGCAGGGAAGGGAGGTCAGAGGTCATTTAGCCCAACTGTCATTTCATAAATGAAGAAAATAAAATCCTAGAGAAGCTAAGTGGCTTTGCCTTAGGCCCGAAGCTGGTTAGAAACAGCCAAAGAATTATTCACATACCCCCAGTCCAGTGAGATTTCATCACACCACGCTGCTCTGGATCTCAGGGCAATAGTGGAAAAATACATGCAGATTCAGAAAAAAACAAAACAAAACAAAAACTTTTTCCCTTTTTGTTACCATTTTATCAGGCAGCTTGCTATTGGCTTGAAAATGGAGCAAACCCAAGAGAAAACAAGTAAACATTTTTAAAAAGAACAAATCAAATATGCCCCTGAAGAGAGAGGTGTGCAGTGAGGGAGAATGAGCACCAGTGTAAGAGCCAAGAGTCCAGTCTCAAGGGTCCCTGCTAATTACTAAGTTTGGCCAGATAGCAAATAGCTTCACTTTGGGGGTGAGGGGGGAGCAGGTTCCGCAGGTTCTAAGAGGCAGAGGCTGAATCTGATGAAACCAGAGGTTTCTTCCGGCTTTAAAATTCTAATGTAATATTATGGGTGCCAATGATAACCTTAACTTCTAAGGACACTGGTGGTTTATGCCTTATCAAAATGAGGGAAAATAAGTAGTGTTATCTCTCTGAAAAAGCTACTGTTGTTGTTGAGAAATGATACTATTGGCTAAAAATCTCAGATGGAATGTGAGAAAAATGTTGATAACTCAGCCTTACCAAAGGGAGGAGATAGCACCTTCAAAGAACAAATTTTTGATTGTAAAACACACACAAAAAAACTGACCTTGTTTTCATTCTTGAACTATCATCTACCTTCTTGGTCTTGCACAGACATCTATCTGGCTCACAGGGAAGTTTAAAAAATCCCACCCCAACACAGCACCAGAGATTTGTGAAGAGAACTTAAATAGTTGCCTTTCCTTAGAGCAAAATATGTTATCCATTATGCCAGAATGAAACTTAATATTTGAAAAGCTTTTGTTAAAATAAATTACCTGAATTCACCATTAGAGCTTTGGTATATGTGTAAAACAGGCACACCTAAAAAATACCAGGCAATTAATATAGGATATTAATTATTGGATATTATCCAATATTAATATTGGATATTATATCCTAATTCAGGATTTAATTGGAATCATGGTGGTCTAAGCAAATTTTCCAGTGGAGAAGTCTTTACATTGCAAAATCATAGGCCAGTACGTGCTCTCTAAACCTGTCCTGGAGCCCCCAGGTTTTATAATTGTCCTGAGTCATGTTATTATGTCATGATCCTTTTTCAACATTAAGACAGAATAGTTGAATATACAAATTTGATGTGTCTTTGGGATCTGAAGGAAGAAGAAGTAGCATATTACGATAATAAAGAAGAAAATAATTTAGGGGCACCTGGGTGGCTCAGCAGTTGAACGTCTGCCTTTAGCTTAGGTCATGATCCTGGGGTCCTGGGATCGAGTCCTACACTGGGCTCCTTGCAGGAAGCCTGCTTCTCCCTCTTCCTCTGTCTCTCTCTGTGTCTGTCATGAATAAATAAATAAAATCTAAAAAAAAGTAATTTAATGGGAACTTTTTAACAGAGAGCATAAAGAAACATTTAGAGCCAAAGAAGGGGGAGAAGCAACTTTATTTTCACTGTTTTAAGCACAGAATTATGAGTCCAGTAACACAGCTGTAACAATTTGTAGGAAGGAAGTGCAAGTCAGTAGACAGTCCATTTGAGTCTACACTGCATTTAACCGAGAACTTGAAAAAGGATAGAAGCTTGAAAGGAAGCACTTTGTTGAAACAAAATTAAAAATAAAGTGAGAAATACTATACGTTCATGAAAAAGAGGAAAAGGAATACATGAATATCCAATAATGTGTGAAAACACATGTGCTGATAGAATCAAACAGAGAGGGCTGAGTTGTGGGCATACTGTTGATGTGAAAATGTTGGAGCTTCTGGTGGTAGCGCCTTAACTATTAGCACGAAGATTATATATGATAGGTAATCTGAGTCACACTGGAGGATGGTTCTGGTAGGAGGGAAATGACTCAAAAAGCCTGCCCAGCCTAACCACGGATACCTCTTGATATAGATCCTTGGCTATGTAAGAGATTGCCAGATATTATTTTAGCAGGATCCTTGTTTTTGAGGAAAAGGAGAGACACACGAAGACTCGGAAAGGACATACAAAGGGTCTGTGTGTTTTAAAGGATAGAAAGATGGTCCAGGCAAAAAAATAAAGCAGACACTTTAACTTCAACCTTGTCAGAATAAATAACATCAAACATCTGCAAAGTAATGTGCACACCTACACGCCCACCAAATTTATGAAGAATAATTTATACCAATTTTAATAGCACTAGTGAATAAAGCAATTTCATCCCATAAATGGGATAAATATTGTAAATACTGATAACCAGCATAGAAAAGAAGGGTCAGTTACCTGATACAGCTGAATGTAACTTCATTTCACAGATCGATGTATATGGTAAGTAGTTTCATTCATAATTTAGAAAAGAGCCTCACTACTGCACATAGATGAACTGCTGGGGTAGAGGGCCTGGATAGAAGATGTTTTAAGGATGTCCAAAATTTGTACTTTCCACGGAGACCAATGTGGTCCTGAAATTATTAAAAATTCAAATGGCAATTTTCTGTAAGAGGCAGGATGAGGCTGAGTAAAAACAACAAAGTATCCCAGTGTTGACAGGATAAGAGCCTGTGCACAGTGAGACACCTAACTCTGAGCTTCTCTCTCTGTTCCTCGAAGTGCCATCTCAGTCCTCATGTGGCAAATGATGTAGTTTCCAAGAGGGATCAGCTGTTTCTGGACTCAATCCCTTTAGATACTGTGTTCCCTTCCCACGCCACATCCTCCTCATCTGTTTGCCTTATCCACACTTAAACACTCAACTCAAAGACCACCTCCTTCTGGCAGCTTTCCTAAGGACACTTCTCCTACCACCACATCCGACTTGCATTCTTTTTGCTGTTTCTGGAATATTCTGACCAGACTTCTGTGGGCACAATATCACGTGATGTTTTGGGGCAAAGACTAGCACTAATGGCTGGGCTGGGAGGCCAGTTGGACCAAGGGGAGTTGTGTTACTAGGTGTTTAGCTCTCTGGGCCGTTTCTTCTGTAAAATGTGGATAAAAGCAATAGGCTTCTGGGGTTGTTACCATGCTAAAGTGAGTACATTTACACATTTGTAAAGCCACGAGAACAGTAAAGCGTGGTGCACAGCAAAGCCTGTCAGTGTGGCCTCTCATCAGCATCCTTGCTCACATCAATATTTTTCATCATCATCATTATGATGATGACTTGTTGCTCACACCCTGCTATATGTGGTTGATCTCAGAAAAGAGGTCTCCTGTCATACCATTTTAGGCTTTGTATCCTCAGGATTGGGTACACTCTATACACAATATTTTTCATTAAAGGTTTCGTGGAATAAGTGAATAAATGATGGAAGAGAGTGGGCATTTATTGACTCTTGAGAGATTATATGTCAGCACTGGAATTTGTTTTTCTTAAGCAAACATAATGCAAGAATAGTAGTTAGACGTAATCTGGGGATGACTGGTTTACTGGAGTCATCATAACTGTTACGAAGTTATTGGTTCTAGTTTTCGACTATGTACACATTCATGTTGCTCGGCAATAGGATCCATTAAATTAAATTATTAAATTAAATATATGGGCTTATCTATTTATGGACAGAACTAACTTGTTAGTACTACAGAGGACAGAACAAGACATGGGTTCAGGTAGTAGCAGGTAGAGATTGTGTAATCACTGTTCATAACTGTGAGCCAGAGGACACATCCAAAAATGTCTACGGTGGTCACCTGTGTAGGAGGCCCAGGGTAGGAGGAATGTGGTCTTTGACTGGGTTACCTTTAACTATCATCTGACGGGTGCAACATACTCATCTATTACTTTTTCAATTAAAATCCAGTTAGGCAGGTGAGTATTCAGTACTAGAATAGGCTGGCAATACCGGAGGGTGCATGAAAATGGTACTGAGGACAGCTTGGGTGGTGGGAGGGTACTGCCATAGTGAGGACATGCCACTATCTCCCTCAGTGGGAAATTCTTACGCGTTGTTCCTTCTCCTGCTCCCTGCTCACCACCCTCCCTCCCCTCTTCTCTACTACTTACTAATTGTGAGACTCTGAGCTGGCTCATCCCCCCTTTGTGTCTAAGTGCGCCCATCTATAACACTGTTCCTACTTCCTAGCGTTGGGCAGGTAAGTGAGTTCGTATTCGGAAGCCCTTTGGGTGGTGAGTGGCACATCATCAGTGCCACATAGGGATTTGTTATTACAACTCTTACCAGCTTTTTTCCCTCTAGTTGGCTGTTTTCTTCTCCTGCTCTATAAAAATCCAAATGCAAGATGCGATGGCGGTGGATTGATGGAGTGGGAGTGGGCCGCTGGTTAAAAATGAATCTTTAGATTTGCTCAGATCAAGGGTGCAGGGGGCCTCTTCAGTTGGGCTTCCCCATGTTTTCTGCACTAAACACGGGGCCCATCATCCCCTTAGAGGACAAGTGTCACACCAACCAACAGAACCAAGCCATTCTGTTCTTAGTTTTAAGGGGACCGGACGCTGTGTAAAGCATCAGTTTTGTGTTTAATACATGTCAAGCGTTATTTGTGGCTGGCGGTGGGGGGGCGGGGGTGGGTGAGTGTTGGGGCTGGGAAGGGCACCCAGGTGAGGCCGTGCACACCTGTCGAGCTGCGCGTGGATGCGCAACCACATCGCCTCGCCCCCACATCAGAGTCTGCGTCTTGGCAGCACTTTGTGTAGTAATTATAGGAGAGATTACTTTAAAATAGGACTGGCATAGATTTCAATCTTATCTGGTAACAGTTAACTTATTAATGATCGTTTTGGCCTGTTGGCAGCCGTTCTGTCTTTAAACTGGGAGACAGATAGGATCTCTCAAGCTGCGAGGGATAAGTAATTGGATGGGAGTCCCTGAAGAACTCCTGGGCCTTGCGGGACGTACTTGCAAGAATTCGGCCTCGGCAGGTCAGACTGGAGCAGCAGTGCTGGCAGCCAGAGGTAAGGTCCCTCTGGGGACGGTACACGTGCAAGTCAAAATCTTGGGTACTCAAGAGTTTTATTTGGGTACATTTTCTTTCAATTTGAATCCCTGATTCCAGGGATTTTTGCAGCCACTAGGAAATTACTGTGGAAACAATTTGAGGTGGCCTAACCAACGGCCATCATAAGAGCCGTTCCCCCTTGTTCTCCTTCTTTCTGGAAAATACATTCCCTGGGACAAATATTTCAAGGGGCTAGGCAATCTTCTTTGAGTGCGGTCTTTCCGTACATCCCAGCGCTGGCTCTGCCTTGAGTGATTTTCTCCCACTGACGTGGTGGTGCGGTTGCACCTGTAATTATGACTTGCCCCAATGCTGTAATACCATCCTTCCTCTACAGTAGATTCTCCTTCTAACGCAAGCTCGGCAGACTTGTCCGTTCACATCTGGGATAAATTCCAGTAGACCCCTTCTCTCTTGCAGTAGTGGCGACTGAGCAGAGTTTAGTTTTTAAATCGTGGTAAAAATACACATAAGATGAAATTTACCATTTGGACTATTTTTCAGTGTATAGTTCAGTGGCATTAAGTGCATTCATATTCTTGTGCAACCTAATGGTTACCACCATCCTTTTCCAGAACATTCTCATCATCCCAAACTGAATCTCTGACCCCATTAAATAATGATTTGTCCCTACTCCCAGCCTCTTGTAACCGCTGTGGAGAGGTCGTTTTTAGCAAGTGTTTTTGTTTTTGTTTTTGTTTGCTAGATGTGATCTCTGCACTCAAGGACCTCATAGGAGGAGAGTCCAACAATCTGAGGGCCATGTTTCATATCCCCTACAGACTCACAATGGGACATGCCCAGCACACAGAGAGAAAGGGCCTCACTGTCCTTTATGATCAGGACATGCTTCTTGGAACAGACATCCAAAATTGATTCTTAACTTCTCTTAGCCTTGGTTTCTTATATAAAATTGGAAAACCATTTACCGTGTGGGGTTTTGGGGGAGATTTTAAAAGAAATAATGTCATTTAAGCACCCAGTAGAGTGCCTGGCACTGACTAAGCAATCATTAAGTGTTAGCTTTTGTTATTACTGAGGAAAAGTGTAGAAATTAACTAAGGGGAGAGACATCGAGAAGAGAGATGCATGCAGAGCTGATGGCACATGCAAAGGTTCAGAGGCATCACACTGCAAATGCTGAAAAGAATATCCGTAGAGTTACTAATAATAGTGATTTACGTATTATTTTGATGATTTCATTTTACTGTGTTACAGCTCCACTTACAAAATTAAAGAAACCGTACCCTCCCCCCCAAATTAAACTAAAGCGACGGTAAAAGAACTCTAGATTTTTCCCTAATATCTCGGAAAGAGATGCTGAATGGCTTACGGCAACACCGTCAAAGTCATCTCTGATCCCACACTTTCTCTCCTTCCCCCAAATCTGCATCTCTTCCTCGGCCCCTCTGAAAACCTCACTCGGGCCATCACGTCCATGAGAACAGCCCACCTGGATTGCTGCAGAAGCTTCCTAACTGGCCCCCTTGCTTTCCCATGGACTCCTCTCCATCCCTTGTCCACCTAGAACATGAGAAAGAAATCACAAATCAGAGTCTGTCACTGTTTTGCATACAACCTTCCAGATCCTTCCTATTACACTCAGCAGGGAAAATACAATTTCATCTCATGAAATGCAAGGCCATGCATTTTCCTGCCCTCGCTCATCTCTCCAACCTCATTTTGTATTTTTCTCTGGTGTCTTTATTTATTTTTAATGTTCCTCGTACCAGCCAAGCATATTCCGACCTCACAGCTTCCCCCATCCTGCTCTCTCAGGCTGGCATGGTCTTCCTTAAAGCTGGCTCCTTGTCATTCAGTTCTTACACTAAGTGTCACCTCCTCAGAGTGGCCCATCTTGACCATCCAGTTGAAAAGGTCCCCGCACTTGAGCCTCTATCCTTAACACCTAGCTTGGCATTCTTCATAGATACGTACGCTTGGAAATTTTCGAGTTGGTTTGTTTATCTTTGGAAATATCTCTCTCTGCCCACTAGATCTTGAACTCCTTGAGAACAGGGACATGCCTTATCTTTTTGTTCACTAATTTATACTCAGTGATTAAACAGTGCACGGAACATTGTATGTGCTCAGCAGGTAGTTGCCAAATAATCACACGAATCTTATTCAAATCAATAAACAGTTGACTGGTTCCCAGTGTGCGTAAAGCATGGAGCTGCAGTGGGCGCCGGGGTGAGAAGTTTCTAGATCTTGTCCTAGAAGTCGAACCCAACAGAGTAACAAAAAGTAAGCTATTTCCATGTGCTGTTCATTTAATCTGGTGAAATATCAGAACTTGAGCTCTTTTCCATAATGCCTCAATCTAATCGCCTTTTTCCTGTCTAGTTAATCTCTCTCTCTCTCTCTCTCTCTTTTTTTTAATACAACCATGGATGGCCTGTCTTGCTCTTCCTCTCATATCTGACTGGAGTGCGTTTCCCACTCTTGGTTGGCCCCCTAAGACATATAGGAATTGCCTGTACTTCTTTGTACCCCCCAATAATGTCTTCTTTGCCTATATGGTAAACACATCTTAGGCACTGAGGTGATACTTTTATTGATTGAAACAATACGAATGTGATATTTCACATCAGATGCTCCGTTTTGTCTTTACAAATGAAAACTCTGCCCTTTATTGCCTCTGCCGTAATGATCCAGGGCGTGGGGTTGCTTCTAAAGAAAATGAGGGGAGCTTCTGCTTCCTTTTAAAACCTGCGCAGGTAAATGCCTCCTTTTTTCAAAAGGTAACAGAGGAAATCCTTGTGGCCGCAGTGTAAACATTGTAAATAAGCAATCTGTCATCAATCATGTTTTATTACCACTGGAACATGTTGAGTGCTTTGATAATGACCCCGGGAGCCAATAGCCTCTTGGTCACCTAGATGTAACCAAGGAACTCTAGAACAGCTCAAAGCCTAAAATGTTGACCTTCAACCTGCCTGGAAGCAGATGGAACACTGCGCACACCTGGCCGTGTGTAAATGTTAAGCTGTTTACTCTGTGACGTTCGAAGCAGCAAACCAACAGCGTCTGCTGATGTTTTTCCATTTCGCGGGGCTTCGGTGGCTTTTGTTAGGAAAAGTTCTTCAAATATGAAGCAAAAGGCTGTGAAGTAGGAGGTTCATTAGAAATGTAAAAACTTCCTACCGTGGCTCTAACGGCAACTGCGCAGTGCGCTGGGAAAAAGTAACATTGACAAACATTACTTATTTCTGTGGTTGTCAACATTTAATTAAACAGGGCCCCCACGTCTTCAGATGTCACTGTATTGTGCACGTGCAATAAAAGGTTCAAATTAAAATACTGTACAATTAGTTTGCATAGAAAAATGACTTTTGCAGACCTCTACAATAGACAGTTTAGAGAAATAAGCATTTTGTGTTTAAATTGTGCTCCTTAGTATTTTAAACAGATGGCAATGGCTTTCCTCTTGATTATAACTTTGAGGCATGCTTTACTAAATGGAATCAGCGGGGTTCATTAAGGTCCCATTTGATGTATCAGTATTATAAAAATACCATGTTAATTATCCTCAAACGTTGCAAGTTACCTCCATTTTCCTGCAATCAGAAGATGAGAGAAACCCTGTGAAGCAAATTAGTCCTAATTGAAAGAGGACTGATTAATATTTAAATAAGGCATTGTGTGAGGGATTCTGCCGTGAGAAAAATAGGCTGAACATCTGAATTAATTGCATAGCAGGTTAAATTAAATTTCATATAATGGGTTGGAAGATGAGTTGGCACAGTGCTTTAGCAGGGAGTACAATGGCTGAAATACCAGGCTTTTCTTTCACTCTTGGCTGAATTCCATCGAGGTCCTTGTAGCCATTACCTCTTTGTTGTCTCTCTTTCAATGCAAACAAAGGTACTAACAGAAAATTGCTACCACATTTTAAAAAATGTTAATCCTTTTTGGGAGACAGCACCTGTCTACATTTTCTCCATTTCTCTTCCACCTTGGCTGTAAAATTGGGAAACATTAGTATCTTTTTCCTTGCCAGGTTTAATGAGGATTGATGTCATAAAATGCTAATGGCTGGAATATAGTTAGAATTGTGCTATTAGTGGGTTATCACTGTCTGACATTTTGCCTGCACTGGAGCATGCATGTGGAGCCTGTTTAAAGTGATTGGGTTACTTAAGGGTCCCTGTTAGGGATATTTAATCCAACATAAATTACTTATGCACTTTGTTAGTGTTCAAAGGAAGAGTGTCACGTTGTACATGCTGGCAGTTTTCCAGTCAAGAGCTGTTAATTACTGTACAGCGAGTGAATACATTTTGCGGCGGTGCAAGTCGTGGGGGTGGCGGGGTGGGGACTATCTGGATATTCCATCGAACTACCAATGAAAGAGACGAGAGTGTATAGGAAAAGAAATAGACTGAAGTCATTTTTGCCCTTAGGAAACATAGTGCCATTTGTTTTCGTTTGGAAAATAAAAACAAATGACAGTATGATTCCCTTGGGGACAGAGTACTTGAGTTCTAAAGCGTTCCTGCCCCCAAACAAGCAATTATCTATTTGGATGCTGTGAGCAAGCAAATAAATTTTCCAGAGCCCCAGTTCAGAATTGTACGCCGTGAACCCCAAAGTTTGGGAAGATGTCGTTTGCTGATCGAGCCAAGAACTGCAGCAACGGTAGAAACAATTGAGAGACGTGTTTCGGTTAGCCTCATGCTTCCAAAGTTGTCTTTTTTTTTTTTTTTTTTTTTTTTAAGCAACTTTGGTAGATCGGACTCTGAAGGGTCACGCGGACTCTGTTTATATCAAAAGCAGTTTTGAAATCTGCTATTGTTAAAAAACCCCAAGCATGGAAAAAGAAAAGTTCTTTCAAAAGATCTAACTTTTCGCCTTGACTGCCATTACTGACCAGTTAAGGAGCCAACCCGATCCACATTTCTGGGTTTGTACCCCTGGTATTAATTAGAAAAGTATTCGTATATAACCTATATACGTGTATATACTAGATGTCCCCACTACCATCCATTTGCTGAAACAGCCAGAAGCATATATCATGAATTTTTTCTGCAAACAATCCATTTTCTGTGTCTAAGAAGATAGAAAAATATATAGTTTCTAAGCCTTTGTAAAATAAGCCATCTTTCTGAATTATGGCTCTGAACAAAGAACATTTCATTTTTGTAGTTCTTATTATAGTCATCAGTTTTAAATTAAGAGCTGGAAATACGTGCCTAGCATATTTATAAATTTCCTTTTAAAAAGGGGGGAAACCCTCGTTTTCTTACTGACAAATGGTAAGTTAAGCACAAATGGGCCAGACATGTGCTCCTGTTTTAATTATGGAAATAAAAATATTTTGATTAGCAGTATTAAAGAGACTTTCTTATGAAGGAGTGCCCATTGCTATTTCATACAAATTCATGGTAATAGATACAAATCCATACAGTTAATTCTAATGCTTAGTATATCATCTATTAATGAAGTCATGCTTCGAAGGATTTCAAAGCTGTTTCTGCTTTGAACACTGTTGTAAGACCTGATGATGGGGAGTCGAAGCCTAATCATTCACACGGGATAGCTGTGAAATATGAAGCCCTCCTATATTTAACTGGCTTAACAAGCACGTGACAAAGAGCAGTAGGTCAAAGTTATGCAAGGAGGGATCTATTACCCTGTTCAAATATATAGAAGTCTGTATCCATCTCTTGATGAGGATCATATGTATATGGGTAACTCCTCCTAAGGCTAATGGGAGTTCACCAGAAATATCCTTTCTGCACTTCTGGGCAATGGACCAATCTCCTGAGTGTATTGTGAGTGATGAGACTATTTCAATGAAGTCCATAAAAAATCAGATTGAGCAAAGGTAATAATTCCTTCATAATTGGCTTAATGATGAGAGGGAACATGAAAAGATATAAATCTGCGCAGCAAATCAAGAATGGTTTAGAAAGGTACTTAGACTCAAACCAGTTGGTACTGTCAAGCAGGGTGGTTTTAAAAAGAAACCATTTCCCGTTTTGAATTATCTTTAAATCATTGAAAAATCAAAACAAACGTGTTGTATATAAAGACACATTTCATGTGATTAACACCGACACAAAGATAATAAACTGCAAAAACGTCTGCAAATCTCCAAGATCCCATTTTTTGATTCCAAGTCCAATTGAAAGATTGTTTCATGGTCTGTAATTCTAACATCTCTTAGATACAGAGATACATCTGTGTCCTGGAAATGTTTTATACATATGTGAAATATATATCACATATTATAGAGAAATAATCTATACTTTACATATATACCTACCTGAGAGATAGCTTTATATATTATATATGAAATTTTGACCTCAGTTACCTAGTGTTTTACTTACTGGTTATGTCCCAGAGCCTAGGACGGCACAGCCCGGACACAACTTTAACACTGAACCGAAACCCAGAAGTGTTTCCTCTGTAGATCATAACCAGTCTGTTTCTTTAATAGGTTGTTGCTTTCATGGTGAGACCACAAATGGAGGGGTGCAAACGTCCAAACAGGGAACTAGCCAGCGGAATCATGGTAATCACAAGGCCTTCAGCAGATCCCCCCTACCTCCCAACCCCTTCTCCATGCTTCCCCTATGACTTCTGGCCTAATCTCAGGGACACTGTTTTTTGTTTGTGTGTATTGTACTGTGTTTTTATAGCAATTCTGTAGCTGTATTGAATTGCTTCTTGTTTTCATGTCAATGTTGCACCCAAATATTGGGTGCTCTTAGAGCAAGAGAGGCAGAAGACTAGCATTTGATACATATTGGAACTTAAGTGAAACACATTTCTTTCTGGCAACTTGAAACTTGAAGAAGTGAAACGATAGAATCACTCTATCCAGTACATGGTACCTGAATGTCACTCAAATGGCAAGTGCTGTTAATCGCATTTCTCAGTGTCCAAGGGTTACAGGCTTATAGGACTGACAATAATAGTGGGTTCCAGATCTTGTAAGCTTTCTTATCCAAACCCGTATTGCTAAAGGAAAATAGCTCATTTATCAGAGTGAAAGAGGACCTTGAAGAATCTATAGCCTGATGCTGCGCAGTGCATACACCTTGTAGGCTGGAAAAGGGACCAGTTGAACTTCCACCCCCCCCCCCATCGTTATTTTGTTGCTGTTGAAAAATAATCAGGTAGTCTCATTCATGACTTTCATTCTTCTGTTGCTTTCCTTACACATACCTCAGTCTTTCCTGTTGGCTCAATGACTGCTGGTCACTGAAATCATGCCTTTCAGATACCAAGAGCACTGTGAAGTAAACTGTTACAATGACATAGAACTGTGGACTATGGTAAAAAAAAAAATAGGTTGAAAGTATAGGCAGATATTTTTCAGTATTGACTTGTGGTTGAATGAATGAGTGAATAAATAAAATTAAGTGAAACGAATCTAAAACTCATAGATGGCTTTGCATGAGTGAAGATCTTGTGCATAAATCTTTTGTCTCATATTGGGTTCACTCTTGAAACTTACACCTTGATAGAGCTATAGCCTTGAACGTCTGTACCACTCATTCAGCACATCTGTCATTATCAGTTCAATTTTATTCAGTCAGCGTTTTTGAGCACCTACTCATTCACAGAACTACACTAGTCTTAGAAGTAAAATTGGAGCAAGGGAAGGACTCTGTCCTTGAAGAGTCTTCTTACTGGGGGGAGGTAGTTGTATGAACACAGATGCCACTACAGACAAGTCAATAAGAATGGTGGGTACGAGGTGGGAGGGTCACACGTAAAGTCCTGCCTGGGCAAAGAGCTGGTGTGCTGCTGAGAAGATGATGTCTTGAGTGGGACCTTGAGGAAGGAGGCCACCAGGCAGACTGAGAGATGCAGACAAGACACAGGGGACTGCATGAGCAGAGGCGTGGGGAAACGTAGTAGATATTCTCTGGCAGGAGTGATTGAGTTGGTATGTTTGGAATGCAACACTTAGAGAGTTAGAATGGCTATAGAGGAGGCTACAAAGGTAGGCTAAAATTGCATCATGAAGGCTTTGTGTGCCTGGCTAAGACATAAACTTTGCTGCCTTATTTGTATATGAGTATTACCTCCCTGGCTGAGCAATGGTGAGCCTCTGGGGAGCAGGGATTGGGCTTCAGTTTCATATAGGTATACAATCAGTGCTTAATGAATAGCCAGTGAATTAAATTAAACAAATAACTAATGAATTGACAGGATAGTCTCATCATTTCTTTTTCTTTTCCTTTTTCTTTTTCTTTTTTTCTTTTGTATTTACCGCCGCCTCCACACGCACATGTGCACGCGCACACACATACATACTGTAATGAAGTCTACAGATTCCAGAGAATCAGGGAGATTCATCCTGGGAGGGAATTTTAAGGTCAGCTGGCCAAAATGCAAATTTTACAAATCTATACTGAGTTACTGCCCCAAACTGCAATAGTAAGGCCCATCAGGGCAGGGTCTTCTGAGTCCAAGTCAAGAATATTTTCTTCTCCATCATGTACTTATTCATTTCTTTCTGAAATATCAACTAAGAACCATACTGCTTAAACTTTTTTCCACCAGGAGTATATTTTTCTATCAAAGGAGATGAAGGTAAAATGCAATCCCTGTTTCTGTGGAATTTCAGAATGAGGTGCTAGGCTGCTGACAGAACTTTTTTAAAACTATAAAGGAATTTCAATGGTACTATCATTTTCTGTTAATAGTTGATATAAAAAAAACGCTTTAATATTACCTTTAATAGTTTCATTAATTGGCAGATTTGTGAAATTTCACTCTTTTGGGAATTTTATGCACTTTAATATATTTACTTTTAGAAAAAATGGATCTTTGGACAACGTCACTCTAAATTGCATGGCATTGTCATACCCTCATTTTTCTAGAGCTTAGACTTTTTTTTTTCTTTTGGAGGGAGAAATAAAGCCAAACACACAGAGCTTAAAAAGTAGCAGCCAAAAGAGATAGAATCCACATTATCTGAAACTCATGTTCTCTGTATGCACAATCTAGCTGAGTTCGTGATAAGGTTTCCTAGAGCACTGTGTTTAGAAGCAACTGATTATGATGAGGGTTGGTTGTTGGTTACTAGTGTCAGACCTATAGCTGACCACAAAAACATGACAGCCTGATAGGTATGTAGGATCCTGAAAAACTATTTTAAGCATAATCACTTCTAAGAACTTTCAAAGCATAAAGGCCTATAGCCATTTATACAACACCAAGAAAATACTTAGTAGCCCCTGAGAATATCGTTCTTTTATGGCAGATTATAGTAATTTATGTTCCAATAAAACATTCTGGTTTATCAAGAAGAAAAAAACTGTGCTAAGTAGGGTTTTTAAGAAAGTGATGATTGTGTAGTACCATTTTAGAAATACTTATGGTTAAAATGCTTCTAAAGGTAGATTGTTTCTGAGCTACAGGTAAAGGACAGCTATCCAGACAACTTCTCTCGCCATACTTACTAAATGCTTCTTATATGTCAGACATTATTAAATAGCAGGAAATTACAAAGATTAGGTAAGGGATGAAACTTGCCTTCAAAAAGTTTACAGTCTATTGGAAGAGACCTAATGTGTAAGGTAGTAAGCTCAAAGACAGGAAGAAAGACCAATATCTAGTGATCCAGAGGACTTTCCCCAGAAAGTTTCAAACAGTTCTTGTCTTGTCTTGTCTTCTCTTTTTCCTTTCCTTTCCTTTCCTTTTTTCTTTTCCCTTTTCATTAGTATGCCTTATTCTTTTCAATACCTCTACTGATTAAATATAGTTTTGGTTAGAGCAAAAACTACAAACTCTTCTCTGTCATACACACAATTTGAAATTCTCTCCAGTTTTCCTTGTAACTTAGATGAAAGTAAGAAGTTTAATGAGTTCAAACATGCTTCATTCATTGTTTGTTTCAAACCCAAGCTCTTGTGACCAACAGAGTGGTTATTGTCACTTTGGGATGTGACACTTTATTGGAAGGCAAGCAACACATGTATTTAGTGCAACAACAACAAAAATTCCATCTTTGATTCAATGTTATTATTCCCATTTTATAAATGAGGAAAGCATGATTCAGAGAAGCGAATAGGTTGGGTTGGTATTTAGCAATAGTCTCTAAGCCCAGAAAATAAATCTTAGTGACCTCACATGACATTATGATAGTCAAAACTTCTTGGCTACGGGGAAATAATAGGGCCTTTTATTTGGAATATAGTGGAAAGAGCCATTCACTGGATTGGTTTTTTACTAAGTGGTAGTGAGACTTTGAACAAATCCCTTAACCTCCCTGGGTGGGTTTCTCCAACTGTAAAATTAAAGGATTGACTAGATGAAACACAGAAGAATTTTTTTTATCCATTACGTGATTCTCAAATATTGAAAACCAGAGTCATAGAGCACCTTTTCAATGGTTTTTAATAAAAGCAGCCTATGTAGGTAGTTTCTCACTTTGTGAGAGCCTGAAGGATCCATGCAACGCTGTTATTAAGATTGTGGGTTATCACAGTAATAGGTATAGGTAGGACATTAACTGTGTACTAAACCAGATTTATAAATTATTCTTAAAAAGATATAAATGCATTAAATACATGTACGCTAAGCTCTATGGGCTCAAGGGTTTTCTCAAAGGCCTTCCATTTCTCAGCAAGATGGGATCTCAAAGCAGGTTTGCTGAACATCATTAGTATAGAACTTCAAAAATCGCAGAGTGGAAGTCATACACCACTGAGATTTTCATAATTTAAACACAGCTGTCAGTGAAAGGAGTTTGAGTTCATAATGATGGCCGGTTTTCAGCCACTTGGGAATGGTGGGTGTGCTTTTTCATAGATGCTTTTCACCTTTCTCCTCTGTCTAGAGTAGTCCAGGTCTCAATTCCGAACCGGCTGGGCTTTGCCTCCATTCCTCAAGCTAGTGTCCCTCTCAGCACAGTGAACCACCAGCCGAGGCCACTGCATGCAGTATTTGGATCTGCTAACCTTTTACACCTAACCCTGGTATCTCACCTGTTTAGTTTTACTTGGTGAAGCATCTGTCATCATCTTTAAATCCCATGCTGGTGGGCTGCTTCCATCTAGACATCTATGTGACAACTTCACTTGCCACAAGTTTACCAGTTGCTGTGCTTCAAGAGGCAGAAATAGATTAAGAAAAAGCATCTCAATTGCCATGCACCCTAAAAGATAAAATACAAATTGGAAACAGGTGCAATGCTATAGTACACAGCCTTTGTTGAGGTAAACAGAAGAGGAAAGGATTGTAGAGATGGACGCATGTGGGCTTGAATGAATCCTGAGTTTGCTGTTGTGTGATATTACGGAGGATACAGAACCTCCCTCACTTTTTTTATTTGTAAATCGGGTCTAGAAAGCCAACCTCGTAGGGTTGTTGTGTGGAGTAAATGACTGTGTGTTAAGCCCTAGTGTTGGACATGGCTTCAAGACTTTGGTTGGATTCTCTACATGAATCCTTCTCTTCCGTTAGTGAGATCATAGTGGACATGAGTTAATGACTGAGAACATACCAATGAAATTAGCAAATCTAAACTGATAAAATTATTTTTCATAAACACCTTCTCCATTTCATCGGGGGCACAACTTAAGTTTCTTAATTTAAAATGGTAAAAATTCAAAGGTGGTAAGTGAAAAATAACTTCTGTCATAATCTCTTCTTAGAAAATATGTTATTTTGTAACAGAAGATAACATGATATATATAAGACTTAAAATCCCTTCCATGTGGACCGACTAGATGATGATTTTGGTGATTTTTTTCTTTCTCTTCTATTATGGATCCACAGGGAATATTGTCACATTTATCACCTAATAAAATTTAATGGAAATTTTAGGAAAAGTTAAGAAAAATGTAGTCTTAACCCAGGTATAATGATTGGAATTTTAGCCATAATTTTGGCTCTCTGTATATTTGAAAGAAATTAAAATAATATAGATCAGTATATGGTAATTAGTAAGAGCTGCCTGCGAGAGTCACCTTGTTTTAGAGAATCATTTCACTATTTGAGAAAACCAATCTATTTTTGTACTTTGGACATCTTCCAAATTACAGTTCCCATAGAGACTTTTCTCCCTGTAGGACCTGGCTCAGCTAAGAAACAGTCTCATATTTTTTTTTTTTCTGTGATTGTAGAAAACCTATTGCCTGGCAAAATTTCAGAAGTGACCTTTCTTTTCTGACAACAGATGGCAGTGTTTCCAGGGACAATAGCCCTGTATTTATTAGCTACCAAGGAATCTTACTACATTTCTCTCTCAAACCACCACCCCCTCCATCGGGAGCTGGTACATACAGGAGCACTTTGATTTCAAAGAATGCTTTTTTAAACAGGGGGGAAATAAGGTTGCAATGAACTGTTCTTTTGTTAGAAAGTTTTAGATACATTTTCTGCTGTTATATTTATTTAGAGAAATTAAATTTTATAACTCTACCCTTTTAATAAAAGGGAAAACTTCCTCTGTATATAGGAATAGTTAATATTACCTAAACTATATCCTACAGGTAACTCTTTATATAAAGTTTAATACTTTAAGTTGATAATTATCAAAAGTTTATAGCTTATCATAAACTACTATGCTTATTTTATGAAGATCTGATAACACTTTCATATGAAACTTAAAAAGAAATCCTAAGATGTCTGATGATATAACCAGCTAATGCTTTTTCATGGAAGTGCTTGGCATTTTAGGGCTGTGACAGAAACTGTATCTTAAATACTCTATTGTATTCATTTAACACATATTTATGCATTGTAGCTGTGAACTTGGTGCAGACATTATGTGGAAATATTGACTGGAAACTGAACCTAAAAACTGCACGTCAGCTTAGACAGGTAGAGAGGATAAAGAAATGCATTTTCTGCAGGAAGGAACAACACATCCCCATCAGGATGGGACAGATAGTTTGGTGGGTCCCAAGTGAAAGATAAGGAAAAAAGATTGGAAAATGAGATGGCACTCAATGGCGGAGGCCCTTGAATGACTCTGAGGGCCAGTGGTTTTCACATTAAAAATGAAAACTGTGTGCCTTATCCTGTAAATGAGATTTTGAGTGGAAGCCCAGTATAGTTTATGAAACAAAGCAGTAGCTTTTGAAGGCTATTCCTTGAAGCACATCCACGAAACTCTTAGTGCTATCTTCTCAATGAAAAACACCATTGTAGAAATGACTTTTAGGCAAGATTGCATGCACTCATTTATTCATGAAGTCATTTTACAAACCGAGCACCTATTATGTGTTATGCAGTTATTTTATAAGGGCATTTTGTCTAATACTTGCAGAAAAACTGTGATTCATTACAGAGATAGATAGATAGAGAGAGAGAGAGAGAGAGAGTGAGCGCCAAAGTTGACTGGTAGTTTTTGCATAGCAAATCAATTTATATGTACTATATAGCCATATTATAGGACATTGAATACACTGACCGCTGACTAAAATAATCTCTAATGATTCCAAAGCAAGAAAAACAGACATTATGAGTACCCACATTCCATGTTATGGAGTCAGATAGAAATATCATATATGCATATATACACACACATATATATACACGAGTATGTATCGGCTGATCTAAGCAATTACGTATCTATGTGAAAAGAAAATTACAATTTCTTTTTATTTTACATAAATACGTTTTCTTAATATTTTGTCAATTGAGACACCAATTAGAAATTTTATTTTCGGTTCAGCAATCATTTTTTGTATTCTCTTCAACTTTCGACAGTAGTTTGTGTCTGCTGTGTAAAAAGTAGAACAACTGTCCTACTTCTGTCTGTTTTCATTATGCTACTCTTTCTCTGCTGCATTTCTTTTTCTCTCTGTGCCTGGTAGGACATTAAAAGTTTTATAATTATTTCGATAAGATCAGGGTTGTAGATATTTTTGGTTTCACTTAGCTGTTTGCTAATAATTTGGCTTCAGTGCTGAAGCCTAACATGTATCTTATTTAACAATGCATGTTTAAAACCATATGCCCTGAAGAATACTGTAATTATTCAACTATTTTATATCTTCTTTCTAGATTACATAGTTATCTCTCAATTTTAGGCAACATGCTATAATGTTTAGACTTAAATATTTAAGAAAGCAAATGAATTCTGAATATTAAGGAAGGCATGTAATGTTACCCTGGTGAGAAAATTTATCAGGATTTACCTAAAAACAGTATTATGAGTCAAGGATTATTGGTCAGTATAAAGCCCCATCTTAAGAAGTTAAAACAAGATAACAGTAGTGATTACCTGGACCACAAGGTTTAACAATATAACCAGAGGTCTCAGAAGTCTATAGAACTGTCTTGGTGAGTTAAATCATCTAGAATCAACATGAGACAGGCCAACCAGAATAATCTGTGTTGTCCTTTTTTTTTTTTTTTAATCTGTTCTCAGTCCTGAGTAATCATAGTTGTATTGATGGTTGCAAGCCCAACAATTGGTTTGTTTTGTCTCATTTTATTTCAGCAAGAAGGGCATCAACTGTAAGCATGTTATTAAAATCAAGGGGAAAGAGCCAGAACATTCTGGTCTACAGTTGCTCACTCACCCTGGGGAGTCCAGTGACCCTCAATTTCCTCTAGCTTCTGGAGCCCCTCAGCAGGAGTGAAGCAATCCAGGGACATCTTAGAGAGAAAATACGTGAGAAAAGCACGTGAAATATATGGACTTAGAGTCTTCTTGCATGATTCAAAACCCTTGGGAAATCTTGGCATAAAGAAGCTCATTGACCTCTGCTTAACCTGGTATGTCCCAACTCACTTAGCCCATTTAAGTATAACCTACCCTCGTATTGTGGAACCCACTTTGGGAACTGCTGTTCTAGAATCTTCCTGATCCTAAAATTAAATACCAGGGCTCTTCCGAGTCGTTAAACTCAAACACCAGGGCCATGGGTGGAGGGGAAAGATGGAGGAGTTACTCCCCAGACCCTTCCTAGTTTCCCTGTTCCTGTTGCATACCTACTTCGAGGCCACAAGATGAGCCCTTGTCCACAGAAACATCAACTCTTCCTCTTGGAGGAGCTACTGTGAAACTACCATAAGATGACATCCGATATAAAATAACCCAGTCAATTTCCTTAAGACTTGGTCATTTTAATGGTTGAAAATACATTTTTGAGTAGTGTGACATTACAGATCCACTTAGTCTGCTGGAAACACATGAGCCTAAATTAAAATAAAATTACATTTTTCATAATTTTGGAAAAATAGAGACTTGATACCAACAGGGAGCACAAAACAATGCTTTGGTATTTATCGTCTGCCATTGTGGTGGTTGGTATAATGGAGAACATACACTCTCTCTTTCTCTTTTTGACTTGAACACATCAAGGTAAGCAGTTGAGGGACACAGAAACCAACTGTTTTTCCATTCACCTTATTATTGAGCTGTGGTTACAGAACTTCCGTTTTGTTATCAAAAGATCTTAACTAAAGTTTCGGTTAAGCAGAAAGAAAGAGTTAACATTTAAAAGGGTAGGAAAATAGCTCTAGACACCTGTTCTCAGTTTGTATTATATTATTTAGAATAATATTACCTGGTAAATTACAGTTTAAAGCTGGTGTGAGAAACATGTCTTATTATAGTGTCCCTCACGTATCTGATGTCATTGCTCTTGTTTATTCATTTTACTTGGTTTAAAGAACGTGTGTCCCTCTTCTCAGAGATCCACAGCCTAACAGGTGTCTAATAATGGAACGTCTCTGAAAACTATCTCGAAGGTGTCCTCAGCAAAGGACAAACAAGTCATTAACTACTAGTTTAAAGCAGACCTCCAAGCTGTACAATTAACCAACAAGGCACACTTGTTATGCTGTCACCTTTCGGGGGATGATATGTTGCCCCGGGTAGCATTTTGAAAGATACCAGAGAAGGCTAAAATAAAGAAGTTCATGAAAATCCCTCTGGTGCATAAGGCTGTTTCAAGAAAGACTAGAGGGAGGAAAAAAAGGAAAAGAAAAAAAGAAAAAAAGGCAGAATTTACATAGGCATGGCCTCTCCATATTTCATTTAAACATGGAATTCCTAAGCAATATGACAATGCCAAGCAGCATATGTTTATTACAGCCGACGGAGGGTTTGCTTGCAGAATGGAATAATACCAGGCTCGTAATTGCTTGGTGAACGCCAGGCGCTCTGTGGGTAGCAGCCTGGTGGAGGCATCATGCCTCCCAGAGGTGAAATGTGGATGCTTCAAGGAGGAAAAACGCCTTCCGAGCCTGTGGAAGTGTCCATGGCTCTGAACTGTAGAGAAGTGATATAGACATCTTCAGCCAGGAGTTATTAACCTTCATGCTAGAGGAGGTGATAGATAATATTTGGATTGGGAGAATGAACCAAAGCTCTGCCAGACTCACTCTCTACAAAGCTATAAAAGTCATAGGTAGAAATATTTTATTGAAAACTCAGAATCTTAGACAGGTAAAGCAAATGGAAAGGAATCGTACAGTAAAAAATAATTTATTCATACATACATAGCTTATTTTGTCACATAAGCTTAAATAGCCTTTTCCTCTGCAGCTAGTTTGGATCCAATTGAATACAATAAATGTCTTGTGACAGTGCTTGCGTTTGCTTTATGATTGTGAGCAAATGCAGAAAGCTAGCCGATGCATTCCTGGTGTAGAAATATGATCTCTGGTGATTGAGTTGACATGATAAATAGCAGTCTTACATGTTAATATTTATTTAAAGATACTATTGCATCTATTATGAGCGTAAGTGCTTATAGCCATTTATTGACATTCATTTCTTCCTGGAGCCATCGTTATCATCAGTGGTCTCTCTGTAAATAGACATTTGACACTTGACTTATATTTAATACAATGTATACTAATTGTGTTTGCCCGTATTTATGAGTCGCAATTTTAAATGGGAAAAAAATAAATTGATATCTTCAAAAAATGGACCATCGTAGTTTTGGGGGAAGAGTGAGCTATGTAAATAAAGTTACTGCATAAAATGAATGGTTTATTTTGCCCTATTACCAAAAAAACTGACTGTATTATTTCTAACTAGCAATAATTGAACTCAGCGTTGCTGTCTTTGAATTCTTATGTATATGCTGGTGTCCAATACAGTTCGTGGCACACAGTAGGCACTTACATATTGATTAGAAGAAGCAATATATTTCAAGAAGAGGAGATCGGTGTAGTGACTGAATTCCTCTAAACATTGAAGACTTATAAATATGGATTTCTTTAAACTAATTTGTTATTTGGGTCATCAATATTAAACAGTCTGAGAATGGCCTGATAGAGATTATCTTTTAAGAGCATAAAACTGAAAGCTGAAAAAAAAAAAAAAGATTAGTAGTACCCAAGTATTTTCTGTATTATCTTTAATGCTAACATTTAAAGAATGGCAGCAATAGAAAAATCTCAAATGACTAAACCATAAAGCTTAGCCTCACCATGACAAAATTTGCATGTCCTGATACTTCCCTGAGCCACATAATCACTGTATGTGTTACGTTAAAAGAGTTGAGTTTTTATTGTCTTCCTAGCTTTCATTTCACATTTTTGCAATCATTTTTATACTGTTTGTTTTTATTTCAGGGTTAGTCAGCTATTTATTTCATTAGTATCGAGCAAAGCAAACCAAGAGATAAAGAACTGTCTTTTTTTTTATCTCTGTCTTTTATCACCATTTCTTTTTTAAGTAATAAATTTACATTTTATAATCATAATCATGAAATTGCAAATGAAATCAGTTCTAGAAAGATTAATTCAGTCGTGCTCACAGCTGTGAAGATTGTGGAAATAAATATCATTTTGCAATAATGTATTCTTGACAAAGGGCATAACAAAAGAATGATTTCTATTCAGAGATAGTGGGTATATTTATTTTGCATGTTGGGGGAGGGGCACTCAGCTCTAGCTTTTCGACCCTGACCTAGTTTCCTAGCTGCTTATTATTCAGCTATATGTTTGAGAAATCTCTGTAATTTAATTTGGCATCCTCTTCTGCATGTCTGCACCTAGCAGTAGGGACTCATGATATTAGCAGTGTCCCATGCTGAATCATATTTATTTTAAAATATCCTAACGCACTCATAACTCAGAAAGAAAGTGTTAATTGTTACCAGGGAACTGCCTGATTACAGACTTGCTGTCCCGTCCAGGGCCTTGCCATAATTAGTAACCACTGTTGACATTTAGATTTAAATTGAATTTTCTTCTAATTAAACCCAGAGGGGGTTGATCCTCTCAGATGTACAGGTTAATAAAATTAGTCAGAAACTGTTAAACAGTAAGCTGAATTCTCCAGGAGAGCTGTCCCAATGTATTGTTAAGAATTCTGTAATTAATATTAAAGGCATTCATTAAATTTGAATTGTCTTTTTCTGGTTTGAGTTGCATATGGTTTTGTAGCAGTTATTTCTTTAATTAGGCCTGTTTCCTTTGATAACTATAGTATTACTAATTTCTCTCGTGTTTGTAAATTTGGAATTATAAATACCATTCCCCCATTCCGTTCTGCTATGCATAATTCACACCACCATTATTCTAGGAGTATCCAATGAATAATAATAAATGCTAAAAATAAATACAGTAGTGGAATGAAATTTGGGTACTCCAGATGACTCTCAACTGCTCTCTATTTGTCACTGTCCTTGCAACAAAGATATTTAAGCTTTGAGCAGATCATCAGCACTTCTTTTCCCCCAGTATATTTTTCTTATCTGCTCCTCACAAGTTTTGACGTAACAGTGGCTTGATTTGGGATTGCTTTGTCTGGTGATAGGAAGTGTTTCCAGTTTCAGCTACTGTGTATATTCTACATATCAACACGGGCTTTGATTCCTCCTCCCTTCCAGAGACTAGGGGAAAATTAAAAAGCTCAACACTCAGTATGAAAATAGATGACAGGAAAATTTCAAATGATCAGTGACAAGAGATGAAGCGGATTTGGTAATTTTAGGGGGAGCGGTCCAATATTAACCTTTTGAGAGCGTCTGCATTTACAGGAAACTTTGACAAAGCCAAGCTTTAGCTACTCCTATCGTTTTATTTCAGGGCGCATTTATTAATTCCTTATGTACTCCACAGAATAATAACACATTGTCAACTTCCCCACTATCCCCAAAGTCTTGTTTTCTATATACCGATAACAGTTTTATAGGTTAACACTTAACAAATAGCACTCTGTAAATACGCTAGATGATTACGGTTTCTTTTTAACATCATTCATTTCTAAAACAATTCCTGTTTCCTTCCTTTCCCTCCTACCCCCCTACTATAAGATCATGTAGTCCATGGTACCAGTCACTTTGGGGTAATGGATTTTAGAAAAAGATTCCTATGGGATCTGGCAACATGTTTTCGTGTCGTATTTATTCCTCAAAAGGGAGGCACGGTTATTTTATAAAATGCTTCCTAATTTTCTAATCAAAATAAACAGAGGGAAACATCATGACTTCATTTTTCCTGCTCAACCTACTTAACTAAACTGAGTTAAGTAAAAATGTTTCTAGTCCCAGTTAAGCTCAGATGGGGAAGATTGGAGGCAGAGTAGGTTCAGCACATGAACTCATACCTCATACAACACTGAGAGTCAGAAGTTAAAAGCTACGGAGTTTGAAATTATGGAATGATTTCTTTAACATAATCTGAAACCTCATACTTACGACCACATGGCTAGGAGGGAGCCTTGTGTGACCAAATCCAAAATAGGATGTCGTCTAAGAGTCTATTAGACTCCGAAACCCGGGCCTGCTGTAAGGTCCTGGGAGCAAAGGGTGTAATATCCAGATAAACAATAGCAAGTCTATTATATGGAATAATCGCACCCGTTGGCCTGCCGGAAATCCTAGAATTAAGAACATACTGCTCTACCCACAGTAACACAAGGGATATGTAAACATGGCCTGATAGTTGTAGGCTACAAGCACCAACAGGAATAGAATTGCCAGCATATCACAAAAGACTATATATCAGGGTATTAACCACAAGTTTAATTTATTCGTGACTAGTGTTTCCTGAATCAGTTTGTTTCAGGGTATTTTTTAAAACTGTGGGAACAGATGTGAGTGCAGCATGGGTCCGCTGCCTGGGAATGAGAGGTTGCTGCTGGTTTCTACCAGCTGAGCACCCTTGGACCAGTCATTTCACGATCTGTGACTCCGTTTCCCTCTGGGTAAAGTTGAGACAGTAAGCTCCCTTACCTCCCTGTGTATCTATATATTTTTAAGATTTTATTTATTTATTCGAGAGAAAGAGAGAGAGAGAGAGGCAGAGACACAGGCAGAGGGAGAACAGGCTTCATGCAGGGAGCCCGACGTGGGACTTGATCCCGGGTCTCCAGGATCACGACCCGGGCTGAAGGCAGCGCTAAACCGCTGTGCCACCCGGGCTGCCCAGAGTCTATATATTTTGAAGCCAAAGAAAAAGTCAGGTGTTTGCAAAAAGGTGATCCTTTTAAAAATTGGCTATGATCATGATTGCTATTCTACTAATGAAAGATAAAGTTATAAGGAATAATATGAATTAATTTCCTAGTTATTATTCATTAGTTAGTTACTCCAGAAACCTTTCCTAGAGTGAAAATGATACCTGGATTCTTTTAGATTTAATATTAATCCCCGCCCCCTCCCCCCCCCCCCCCCCCCCCCCCCGTGTGATTTCACGTGAGGACTATGGTTGAGGCTTGAAGCCTCTGCCAGGGTAGGTCTGATTCTCTGTGGACACACATCCATTCCCATGTGGGTCAGGGTAGGGGTCGGGGGTAGGGGGTCAGTTGGTAGCAAAGTTTCTTGCGTCGTGTTCCCCAAATATCCCACTACCTCGGGCCTCCTTTGCCCAGTTGCTCGTCCCTAACACCCTCTCCCAGTATTCCTGATGTGCCTTGGACTTATGGTGGAAACATACATTCCTGACTTACTCCATCCCCCACCAAATATGGGACTGGACTCTTGTTCTGTATAACCAAAGTTCCTACCATAGCCGTTAACCCAAATGTCAGATTGGCTATTGGTTAACTTCACCATTAAATTCCTAGTTTTTAGAATAAGACATATTTATTCTGTGGCCATATAGGGAAACAAAAGGTTGACTGCATTTTGCTGAGAAGAGGTGAGGGTGACCGGAAGGAAGAGGAGGGAGCAACAGGCATCAGGGTGGTCTCTGTCAACCCAGGAATGATGTAAACATAAAATGTCAGATCAGACCACTTCGGAATCAAGTTCCTTCCCTCTTAGATAAGTGTGTTGAGCCTCACCTTGACCCTTAATGGATTCCTCCCTGTGGCACGTCTGTCCTCACCATGTACAGGGGATGGGTTCCTTTAAGGAGCAGCTCTGTTACAGAGTGATACCAGGGTCACATGTCCAACCATGGTTTGCAGGTAATGCGAGCAGGTATCGTAGGCCAAAGAACAGAGGTGAGAGAAGAGAACATGTTTGAGTTATTACTGTGTACGAGAAACAGAATCGGAACTTGGGTACGTATCATCTTACCTGATATCCATGCAAACCCACCCAAAAGAGAGGTGGTGTTAATAATATTACTATTATTATTCTCCTCTTGTCAATTCAGAAACTGAGAGGAAGAGGGGAAAAGTTAAATATCTTGATCAAAGTTTTAGACAATTCATGACTGGACTACTTCCCCTGCGGTCCAGGTTAACCTAGTTGGTAAAGAAAGACATGATGAACAAATACAGATCTTAGTGATGGGATTTCAGGATACGAGAAGGGATTTGTGGAGTTTTACTAACCCATGCTGCCAGGTCCAGAGAGGTAGGCTGTCGTAGAAATGAACACACAAACAAAAATCCTTTCCTCCTCAGGTGGTAGCTACACTTATGGTCTAGACCTGTTGAGTCACTGTGCTGGACACCTGAAGCTAATGTGACATTGAGTGTCAACTATACTTCAGTTGAAACAAAACGATCCTTGCTTTCTCCCTTCCCAGAGCTTTTCAGGTGGAGAGAGAGCCCGGGTGGTTGGTAATTTCTGCTGGTGAATCAGGGGTGTTTTCAGCAGATTTTCTTGGGTGGGGCTGCTTCTGCAGGGTGTGGGGGGGTAGGGATTCTTCTACACGGTAAAGCTGCTCATTGTGCTTAGAAGATAGAATAGAAATAAATAGGATTTTCCTCCAAGAGAAAGAGTTTTTGATGGATTGAAATCACATTGGTGGCAGGCTAATCCTTGGTCTCTTTGTTACCTTGGCTTTTGTTAAATAATGTCCAGTCACTACCTGTATCTTTATGTTCTTTAGATAAATTATGTGTAATTGTCAACCCTGACATGTTCCGGGAGTCAAGTGAAAAGGGATCTAAAATACAATATATCTGAAATTAGCTTCATGGTTTTTCCATGAGTTCTTCCTTTATCCAGGCAAACTTCTTCCCCCAGAGGACTGGCTTTTTTTTTTTTTTTTCCATTTCAGTAAGCAACACCCTTTATGTACTATCATGACAGTGATGATTGCAATTCAGCTCTGCAATATGCAAATGGGCACACATACTGGCCACCTGGACTTTATCAGGAAGGCCACTGGAGGGGACGTACACAATGATCTTTTGTCAAAAACCCTGCCAGGCTTTTCATTGCACTCTGATTTGTTTTTAACAGGAGTTGTGACTATAGGGGAAATAGACTTGTGTTCCCTTAGTCAGTGAATGGGGATAATAGCACTTGGCTCATTATAAAGCAGTCAGATACATTATTATAGGTGATCTTCACAATAACGCTATGTGGTAGGTGTTATTATCCTAGTGTTGTTGAAGAGGGTTGTGAGGACCAAGATGCAGAAAGGTTAAATGGCTTTCATAATCTCGTGCGGCTATCGGGTGATACAGCTGGGATCACAATCCCATCAAAACCCATTGCACTGTGATGGAATCCAGCATGATTATGACAGGCAAAGACATAAATAAACCCATTGCGGATTTTACATTTCAATTTTGGTTGGCCTCTTCATTCTTAAAATTATAATGTGATGTTTTAATATTATCTTTTCAGCGGCTCCCACCTAAAATACTTCAGTACCTTTTGCGGCTTTTTAAATTCTGCCCTGGTGGTCTTTCTGAAACATAGGAATGATAGATAATGGTGATAGGAATTGCTCACATATTTGTGACCTGCTTTCTGAGTGTAAAGCAACCCACTAAGCACTTTATTTGCACAGTTTCTTTTAGTTTTTGCAGTCATCTTTTCCTTAAGTAGTCTTTGTATCCTTATTTTATTAGTGAGAAAACTCAGGCTTCCAGATTTTAAGTAACCAGCCCAAAGCTTCATGGCTACTTCAGTGAAAGAACTAGAAAGTGAACCTAGATTTTTGTTTCTTAAACATGACCTTGGAAGGTCATCTTCGAAGTCAAGAGTGTTAATTCCGATAGAAACTCTCTAGGGGATCCCTGGGTGGCCCAGCGGTTTGGCGCCTGCCTTTGGCCCAGGGCGCAATCCTGGAGACCCGGGATCGAATCCCACATCAGGCTCCCGGTGCATGGAGCCTGCTTCTCCCTCCGCCTGTGTCTCTGCCTCTCTCTCTCTCTCTCTGTGACTATCATAAATAAATTTAAAAAAAATTAAAAAAAAATTTAAAAAAAAGAAACTCTCTAGATCCTCAATCTTCCAATTCACACAGACCCTCTGGATTTAAAGAAGTCATCCCATTCTCCTTCCATGTTGATTCCACGTCTGCATTACAAATTACTTACAGCTGGTCAGATTTTTAAGTACATTTCTTATTTGCATATTTCTTGCTTGTTTCACACCTCCCTTTGCTGGAGCAGTGTGGTAGGTGAGATAAGTGGCAGCAGAAGGTGCAAAACTGGGAATCGCTCACTTTTGCTTGATTCCTCTGAAGTAGTGCCCTAAGCTTGTAGTGGAAAAGGAAGGGATCTAATGGAGAATCCTCTACTTCAAGGGGAGTAAAGAGAAGGAAAAAGGTAGAATGTGGAAGGAAGAAAGGGGGTGGAAAGGAAAAGAAAGATGGAGGAGCCCTCGGAGTACAAGATGGGAGATTAGAATGGCATGAACTCATTAAAACAGAAAAAAGGAGGAAAAGAAGGAAGGAAAGAATGCATTAAGAAAAGATGGAGGGGGATCCCTGGGTGGCGCAGCGGTTTGGTGCCTGCCTTTGGCCCAGAGCACGATCCTGGAGACCCGGGATCGAGTCCCACGTCGGGCTCCCGGTGCATGGAGCCTGCTTCTCCCTCTGCCTGTGTCTCTGCCTCTCTCTCTCTCTCTCTCTCTGTGACTATCATAAATAAATAAAAAAAAAATTTTAAAAAAAAAGAAAAGATGGAGGGAAGGGAAAAAGAGAGGAAAGATGGAAGGAAAGGAGGCGAGGGAGTGATGGATGGAAGGAAAGAAAGAAGAAAGGATGGAAGAACTGGAGAGAGGGAGGGAGGAAAAACTAAATAAAATTTCAGCCAAAAGAGAGACCTGTAGTGTAAGATCTGCTGAAGTCTTCCAGGCCCCATTCCTCCCTTCATGCTCCCTAAGAAGAAGCAATATTTATAGCCTGAAACCAAGCTAACTAGATTTTTGTAATGTGCCAAATTCTGTTAAGAAATTAACTTTCTGATGGCCATATTTGAGGCCATCTTGATAGCCTGACAGTGTGATTTGCCAATGCATTTTTCAAGGGAAAATGTCACAAGAGAGCCACCATGAGAAATTGTGCTGCCACTGAGGGAGCCACCACATTGAGAGACTTCTTGGAATGTGTCATTCCCATTGAACTCTGCAGGACTTATGACTGGCCATTAAGTTTCATGTAATTCTAGAGCAATAACACTTAGGGAGAAATGAGTTTCAGTATGGAAGGATCCACCTTCAGGCAAAGAAGGAGCAATCGAGAGGTAGCCTGCCCCATGGACCGCCTGTCCGTTCAAGGCCAAGGGGAGGCCTGGCAGATAAGAACAAGCGGCTCTGCAGCTTCTCTGATAGGACATGATTTCAGTGAGCACAGATTTTTTTTCCCCTTATTAAAAGATAGATACACTCATTGGGACTCCCGCTGTTTCTTATTTATCCATTTATCCATTAATAATCTTGTCACACATGCAGCAATTTAAAGCCGTACAATTTCTTTCAGATATTTCCCTCTACCACTACACTAGCCTCGAAATGTGGATAATTAAGATACCATGTAAATCTGGATATAACATGGTTCTCACCTTCAAACAAATGCACAGGTAATTTAACCAGTCTTTTACCAATTGACCTGAGGAAAATGGAAATCACTCCAATTAAAGCTGTTTTCATTTGACAAAAGAAACTGATAAGAGTAAAAAGAAATAATTTTAATCTTTAAAAAGAAAAAAGAGAAACCTACATAGAGAGAGGGATGCCTTGGTGGCTCAGTGGGTTGAGTGTCGGACTCTTGATCTCTGCTCAGGTCTTGATCTCACCATTGTGAGTTTGAGTCCCACTTTGGGCTCCACACTGGGCTTGGAGCCTAGTTTAAAAAAACAAAGAGCTATATAGAAAACTTTCTCTATTTTGAAAGTTCAAACAACTGTGAATTCAATTTTAAATTTACTGGAAATGAAATAGAGGCATGGAAGTACATGCTAAATTTAAAAGTGACTGGGATCTCCTTAAGAAAAAAAAATATATTTTCCTTATTAGGTTATCAGTGCCACATCAGAGAACCTTCCAGCGTCTTAGGCAAACTTCCCCCAAATGTATTATCCCATACGTCAGCATTGCTGTCATCCATGTCCTTTAATATCTTTAGAAAATATTTAAATAACGTCAGCCTGTGATATAACTTCATGGACAGAATGATTAAGCAAGTTTGCCAAAAAATACCAACACAACTTTTATTTATTTATGTGTTTGTTTTTTGATATTACCCCACAGTATTTCAGAAAGAATTGGAGGAGGTTCTATTATTGAACAATAAATTTCCTTCCTTCTGAAATTGTGGTTTGGTAGTAAACAAGATAACATTAATCAGATATCTTCACTCGGATTTAGTTCATTGATCTCTCTCCCCAACCGAACATTTCAGATTCCTTCAGATTTTCTCTGAACACAGGTCATTGGTTTACACTTCTAGATGTACTGTTCTTACATTTTAGTAACTACTTGACAGGCCCCATGTACTTCTTAAAGTTACCCCTATTGTCTTCTTATGAAAAGTTTGCACCCTACTGTTTTTAAGCGCTATTTCTCTGTTTTTCCTACCAATTTGAGACACATTCCCAGTAGGTTAAATTAATTTTTCAAGAAAAAAGAATTTCATAAAAATTCTTTCATAGAAACTGTGTCAAATGACAGAGAATAATAATAATGACAATAATGAAGTTTACATAATTGAAAACAAGTTACAACTCCATACTTTCCAGCAGAGCAAGGGTGATTACTGACAACCCTGAGAACACCTGAGAAGTAGTGGTTTGTTTTGTGGACCTGGAGAGAAAGCAAGAGACCAGCAAATGCACTATTGTCAGGCCCAGGGTGGGAGGCTAAGGGACTTCTTTCTAGCTTCTCTGAAACTCTGTGTGTTAGGATTTTGCTGCCCAATTTCAACATGATTCAATCCATCATCAAGCGTGGAGTAAGCCATGCCTGTAGTCACCATTATTCCTAAGGGAAGTTAAGAAAAGAGAATTTATGCATTCTAGAGTTCAAAAGGAGTCTTCTTGGAAGAACTAGAACTTAAGCATTAGAAGACCATAACTCAAATACCCGCATTTAAATGAGTTTTCTTTTATCCACGAGTTATTGTTTGCTTATTTCATGCACAAAAAGATCCCACTTGTCATAAATTTTGGTTACCTTATTACAGCCAGCTCTACAGAGTTAGTACAAGTGACCCTTGAGCAACACAAGGTTGAACTGTGCAGGTCCACTTATACACAGATTTTTTTCAATAAATACAGTACAGTACTGGGAGTGTGCTTTCTGTTCCTTATGATTTACTTAATATTTTCTTTTCTCTAGCTTACTTTATGATAAGAATACAGTATATCATACATATTATATACAAAATATGTGTTAATCCACTATTTGTTATCAGTGAGGCTTCCAAATGGGGCACCTAGGTGGCTCAGTTGGTTAAGCATCTACCTTTGGCTCAGGTCATGATCCCAGTGTCCTGGGATGGAGTCCTGGGCAAGTTGTGCTCCCTGCTCAGTCTGCTGGAGGGAATCTGCTTCACCCTCGCCCTCTGCCCCTCCCCCTGCTCGTGCTCTCTCAAGTAAATAAATAGGTCTTTTTTTTTTAAGTAAGGCTTCCAGTCAACAGTAGGCTGTTAGTAGTTAAATTTGGGAGGAGTCAAATGTATTTATGGGGTTTTGACTGTATGGGGAATGGGCGCCCCAATCTCCTCCTTGTTCAAGCATCAACTGTATCTTGAGAATTCAAGGCCAATAGTGTACCTAGGGCCAAAGTTAAATACTGTGCTTAAAGGAAGGTTGTTGGCTTTAAGTCAATATGGTGTGAAGTCAGTACTCAATGGATGTTACCAGGAGGTGAAATACACATTAGGTGCTTTGGAAGAAATATGAAATATAAAAAAGAGTTGATGCCTGTCCTTGATAAGCTTGTAATCTAGCAGCCCTTGACAATGACAATAGAATTATAGGACTCAGATGAGAAAGATGTAAGCACATATCTAATTAGAACTTGTTTTCTTCCCTACACTCCCTTCCTTCTCCCAGTAAAAACATCCATCACAATAGAGGGCACTTCCTTTTCTATAGAGGGACATAAAGGCAGCAGGACATAGGATTCCTTTAAAAGCCAGTGGTAGGATGGAGTGAACTAGTGAAACAGCATTTCAGTTTTTCTAAAATGATTCCCTTTGTCCTTACTCAAGAATCTCACATATGTGGGCAAGGACCTGAGGCTTAGGAGTTCTACGTAAAATGTTTTCTTTCACTAAATAAAAGCAGCACAGCACGGACCCAGTGAATCTAAACTGTGCATGTTCAGAGAACATTTGTTTTCTGACAAAAAGTGAATTGCATTACTGTGCTTATTTGAACATTAGAAGATCCGGAATCCATGCAAAACATCTCTGTAAGCAAGAGCATATGACAGGGAGCACTTTAGACAGTAAGTGTACACGCATTTGGCAAACTGAGGCATGGAGAGCAGCCAAAGGCTGTGCCTCTAATGGTCTGACAAGTAAAGACCCTGGGGTGTGCTGCTTTACTAATAAAAAGATTTCAGAGAGAAAATGCATCAGAACTGCTAATCTAATAGCTTTAAATCCACCAAGGACAGCTATTCTCTTTCAACATCAGCCAAGGGGCTGGTGGATACCAGGAGATTGGGCTTTGAGCTTCACTGCAGCACCGTGGAGAAAAATAAAAGACACTGTGTTTCAATTCCAAAAAGACTGTCAATGAACAAGTCTGTCATTCTAGAAACCAACTCGATTAGCAGGTCCTGCCTCATTGTTTCGCTCTCATTAAAAAAAAAAAAAAAAAAGGATAGAAATGTGGTGATTAATGGCTGTTTATATAGCAAATCCTACTGGAAAACTAGTTATATTTTATTGTGATAATTCTTACTTTTTCAAGTTGTTAATGTGGTATTATTTAACAAATGCAAAAATGTGATAAAGTCCTTATTAACATGTATAGGATCCCATTTGCCAGCGATTGTTATTGGTTTACAGAAAATAGCACCTTTCTTTTAGCTTTGTGCCATATGTTGAAAGAAAAGATACCTACTTTGTAAAACTTGGTGCGATCGTTTCGATTGTGGAATTTTTAACAACCACTTACAATAGTGATATTTTAAGATTACACGAAATAAATTTCTAAAAATATTTAAATATTATCATTGTTTGCAAAATGAAATAAAAATACAACCACACATGTTCCAGGTTATGAGCTACCATGTTCAATTTCTTTTGGGGTTGGAATAAGTGGACCAGCATTGCTATTTACAATGGCCACAAAAAAATGTTCTATTTTATTGTACCATAATATTAATAAAAAATAACCCAACATCAAATAACAGTAATAGTCACTATTTACTATGTCCTCTAGAGTATATGTCAAGCACTGTATTAAAGTACTGACGTTATCTCATTTAATCTTTAAAATTGCCCCGAAAGATAGGAATTTTTTCCTACCCAATTTTTCAGATGAGTTCCCATAGAGGTGAAATGATTTGCTTGAATTTTCATAGTTAAAAAAGTGGCAGGACTGGGAATCTCACACAGAGGCCATACTCTTGCAAGTCATATTTTAAGTCTTATAAAAGCTGCTTTTTCCAGTGGAATGCAGGTCTTTAATTATTACAAGGCATCCAAGTGTTAATGTCTACTTATACTGTAAGTTTCCTGTGTGGATTAGTGCCATGTATTAGCCCTTAGAATGATGGTTAAAAGCGGGGCATACTTAAGCAACCACAAAAATTGAGATAGTGTGCTGTGGATATTACTGAAAGTCACCTCCATGGGGGAAAAGATAAAGCTATTGAAAATTGCAGTTGACTGGAATCAAACTACACTAGTTGCTCACAATTGATTGTGTGTTATTCAACCACAAAGATAAATTAGAACATGGACTTCTGCAATAGAAAAGTGGTTTAGATGTCACAGAGACAGTGTGACTATTTTTATCTCTCCGTTGTAAACCATAGCTTACAGTGGCTGAAATGACATTGAACTGTTTTTCTCTTTGATGATTTACAGCCTGTATAGTGCATTTGTAAGAGCAGATGTCACATTTTATGTATTTGAAAGTGTCAACTCCGCTGACTTATGTCTGAAGATTCTGTTCTTGAATCAATAGAATGTAGTGATTTCCATTTCTTAAAAGTGATTTCCTCAACATCATAAAAAACATATAGCAACTATTGGTCATTATAATGCTGCAGTTAAACTCTTATTCTTGGTCTTGTATTTTACATACATCATACTGTTGATCATTATTTGGAGAATTCTGACTTGAATGAACAAGGAAGCTTCTAGTGAGCTGACCGTGTTTGTGCTTAAACAAATTAAAAAATGTTTGCATTTCATCTCAGACATAGCTGTCCAAAGTCTAAGATGGATTGAGCAAAGGAAAATGCATCAGGGTTTTCATAATAAAAAATTATTCCCAGAAAGTCCACATATACTTTATTCATCCCATATTTCAAATTGATTTTCATTTTACCATTTAGGGTGCAGTTACTGGTAGTCCCATCTTTTAAAAAGTCAAATTTGCATTTAAATAGAAACTGTTTCAATCATTTAACATCCGAAAACCCGAACATTTTATTCATTCATTTTTTTTCTATCTCTTTTCTGCCTTTCACTGTTGAAAAAAGCTTGTGTTGTACTGTTCCGTAATCATCATGAATTCTGAACTTAACCAAAGACTGTGTGTAAACTTCCTCTTCCTTATGTTACTCATTAAAATCCCATTGCTAATCGGTCTTGGGAATAGGCCAAGTGCAGGTGAAGCTAAAGTAGAGTAGAAGGAATATTCTAGCTAACAAGTCATGGTAGCACAATATATTCAATTAGATCTGGAATAGAAAACATTTCGATGAATATAACTTATCAATAAATATAATAATCAAATAGGAAGAAAGGCATTGAAAATAATTCTCATGCAAGTTGTAATTTTTTTAAAAAATTGGAATGATAATTTCTGCTACCTCCTAACTAAATAACTATTTTTATGAAAAAGTGTAAAAATATTTTGAAGGTTGGTCTGATTTTTGTTTATTTAAAATGAATCAAGCCATTTATTTATTCTTGGAAGCAGATAAAACCAAAGGTCAGTTTTATAAAAATTTAGTAATTAGCTCCAAGCTTTCAAGTTAAAAATTTGAAAACACAACGAAACACTGGCTTATTAACTGTGAGGAAATGGAATTTTCTGGTTGGCATTTGTAGACATCTGTGTATCCCCTTCCATTCATTTAGGACATCATTTTCAACAACTCCAGAACATCAAGAAATGGCTTTCGTTGACTTGAATTAGTAGTGTATTTATCCTGCCACAAAATTGCTAAATATTAATGACTGATTTATTCCTAGTAAGACAGACTATTTAAGATATTTATGTTTTTTGCCTGTTTATTCTCTTTGTACTCCTAAAACAAACAACAAAAAAAAAGGCCTTATAAATCTCATTCAACTGGTAATATCATACAGATATTAAAAGGTTAGAAGACATTTTAAAATATTAGTTTCCTTTGATTATGTGCCTGTGTTTTTAAATAAAATATATGAGTTTTGTAAATTGTACTGTTGTCAAGGTGCTCCTTGATAATGGACAGGTAGTTTCATCGATGAAAGGAAAGTTGCTGTAGCCCACTAATTCATAAGACATGATAACTCTGCTATGAGTATTATATCACTTATTTTTCCTGATTTCTTTTGATTAGGGGGCATATGTGTACATGTGTGCATGTGTGTGTGTGTGTGTTTGCAACTAACAGTGCTACATGCATCACTTTGTTGTCTGATTGACCTTATAGCTCTTCCTTACTTTTGGAGTAATGATAAAAATTTCAAAATAAGTAGGCCTAAGTTGCTCAAAAAATAGTACTTTTTAAATCCTTGTTTGTGTTTTATTGTATGAATGGATCCCTATCTCTAGAGGTCCTTATTTTTATCTTTAAACTCAAGGCTATCATTAAAACTCAAACTGCAACTTATTTGCATCCTTATATGCTCACATAACTAAGTAAGGCACAAAATGTCATGTTTTCAATTTTGCTCAGTCCTTTAATTCAAGTGTCATAAAAAATGATGATTGATTGCAGTGAATTGGCTGGAGTCACTTTTCTATCATGACTGCCGGTTTTTAGGGTGGGGCTGGATGTATGTGTTAGGTACCAGTGAGAGAGATTGAAACACAAATATTTAGCATTAATTGAATCAAGAAAACTTTTTGTATAGAAATAGAAGAAAGAAACACCTGCCAGGTGGCTCTTGCTGTTTCTTTGATATATGAGTATCATAGTCTACATTTGAAAGGCTATAGCCTTGAAAGTCAGTCTAAACACAAGGAACCCAGGAAAGTCCTTTATGTCACAGTGGAAGTGAATAAATTGAGGCAGATCAAGAGTGGTCTTAGTTCATGCAGCAGTTTAGCCAACTCACTTCTGCTTGGAGACTGTTCTAGAGATTGCTATTATGGCAGAGAGTATAATAACTAGCAATTGCACTAAGTTTGCTATCATAATTCTACTACCAGTCCATATTCTGTTTCTATTTTAGAGAATCTAGATTGATTAGTGGGAAGATAGACACATCCAAATGAAGAAAGCACTTTTAAATTTCATAATTGAATCACATGGTTTGAATTTAATTTCTTGAATTATTTCAGTATTTTTTCAGTGTCCTGAGTTTTTTACAGTGAGAGTCATGATATGCGACAAAAAGAAAATTTCCTTTGTAGTAAAGTTTTGATCTGTTTAATGAGTGTGTCTGTATTTCTGATTACTGTTGTAATATTGCTACACATATGTCAAGCATTACAGACTTTTTAAACTCTCAACTGCTGTAAGTAGCTATATAAAGAGCCCAGACAGTCCTGATCTAGAGCAAGTTACCTATTAAGTAACAATGCTGAATAATTTGAATCGAAGATACAGACCAGTAGTGGAATTGAAAGATTTCCAGTGAACTAAGTATGTCTAAACAAAAAAGTTCTGCTGCTCTTGGGTTGATCTAAAAGATATTTATAATGAAAAACTTTATAAATCAGTGATAAATCCAGAGGATAGTACAATACCTAATTGCATTTTCCTATAGCATCCAGCTCATTTTTTTTCCCAATGAACTTTAAATAATATTCATGTAGCCTCTAGCACCTCCTTTGTACATAGTGGGTATTCCCATAGTGTCTTCCCTATAATTACTTTATTATTTCTAGAGTGTATCACCATAGACATATTCCTTTCTTATCACTTTCTCTTTAATATCACTTCTCCCTTGCTGCCAATCAATTTGATTTAGCTTTATTTTATAACCCCCTCAGCTATTATCTGTAAGAACTGAATATACACATCCATTCTTTTCATTTCCTCCAAAGGATTTCCTGCTCTTTTACTCTGTATATGGCAGATCTTTTCAGATCAAATTCTTCCTCCTGTAAAGACATATTTTAAAAGGGCTGTGTGTGTGTGAAACCTATATGTATATACACACAATTGATATATATATATAAATATCCAGATTCCTAATTTCCCTTGGTCATCCAGTTTGATTTCTGAGATTGCAGAATTCCAAAGGAAAAAAAATGCTTTTACGTTATTCTAAGTTTTAAATTTGAATTTTAAAGCCAAATCCCGGCCCTCTTGTGACTCCTGTGTAAGTTCTCATGTTGACCACACAAAATGGCTCTGCTAGTCATGACATGATAGAAACTCATTCAGGTTAATAAATCTAATTTTCTCTAGAAATCCCCAAAAGTCACACTGTGAACCTGACTCAATAGTTCCCCACACCTCTTTCTAAAACAGTGTATCACCATGCCATTGAGTCTGTGGTGCCATCCCCTAGCCATTTGCTGTGCCTGTCTTTGTTACAGGTAGACAGGAATAGTCCTGCTGTAGACTCTCATGAATCTACCTCGTTCAGATGTGTCCTCTCTATCAGCATTCTTACCTCAAAGTGATCAAATCCCAATACGTTTATTTAATAGTTTATATCAGAGCGTGTCCTAGGTGGTCACCAACCCCAAATTCCACGCCTTCTTTCCTTTCCCTTCAGAGCCCACAGAATTCCCACAATAGTCTTGTCAACCATTTCTATTACTGTTTTTTAGTTTTCAGAAATTTTGTTGACTTTACCTCTTAGTTTTTTTTCTTTCTTCTCTTTGTCTTGCTTTACACCATTCAGGGCTTTCATTTCCTTTCTCTGGTCTTACTGCTTTAACTTCTTATCTCTTCCTGAAATTATTTACTGATGTTTCAAAGATCAAGTAATTCATCTTTCTTTTGTGTTTGGACTTCACTAAGTTTATTTTTTAAAACTTTTCTTCTTCTTCTTCTTCTTCTTCTTATTATTATTATTATTATTATTATTTTGAGGAAGTGGGGAGATGGGCAGAGGGACAGGGAGAGAGAGAGAATCTTAAGGATGCTCCATGCTCAGTGTGGAGCCAGACGTGAGGCTCAATCTCCTGACCCTGAGACCGTGACCTGAGCCAAAATCAAGAGTAGGTTGCTTAACCGACTGAGCCACCCAGGCGCCCATCAAGTTCATTTTTAATAAACTGATCACTTACGTTGTCTTTAAGTTAATTATGTCCAATCAGGTCTCTAACATCAAAAGCAAAATTATTATGTTTCCCTTTATGCTGGTCTGGTCACCAGTGAGAGTTGTAGAAATTAGAAATTCTCTGTTAACAGTTTGTACTTACTTTTGTTTCATCTATTGGGAGGGTTCAGCTGCTCTAGGAAATTCATGTCACCAAAACAAATGTTTTAATTTTAAAGCAAACATTTTGATTATAAACATGATGCCAAAGGAAACATTTGGTAGCTCTAGGAAGCAACAGATTGAACTGAATTAATAAAATAAATTAGTAACTGGCAGTTTTGGAGTGTGCTCTGATGGAAAGATTCAGAGGATTTAGGACACTCACCTACATTTTGCACTCAAACTACCCTACTGTTTGAGATCAAATTCAGCTTTTGGACAACCATGCAAAATGGCAAACCTCTGTGAATTAATTGTTCAGTTAACAGAATCTTTGTAGGCAGAGAATTTTGATTATATGTCCCTAATTGTTGTTGGGGGACCAGATCTATCTGTTAGGAGGCTGATTAATAACTAAAAGATTTTTCAAATCTTACAACATATTTTAATGAAGTCAGGGCTAATCCTCTTCCTTATATGTAATTAATGATTTTGTACCTACTAATTTGTACTCATCACTGATTAATATGACCAAAATATTATATCTGATACTGTAGTCTGAGCACTTTTATAATACTAATGGCCTAGGACTAAGCAATCTCCCAATTTATAATACTATTAGAAATACTATTATGTATATCTTAACTGTGTACTCTATGCAAGTCGGAAGTTGAATTACCAGTAAAATATGACTTTGATGATCTCTTGCCTGTGACTTTGAACCTTTATTCTGAAGACACCACATGCTCTGTGAGATTTTGCCCAATACTGATCTGCAGACACAATACTGAAGTGAAACAGAAGAATGACCAGCTCCTTGACCCTGACGTCCTTCAGCACTTGGCAGGCTGATGAATATAGTTGTTCCAGTTGGATGGCACAGGAATCTGTGACTCTGAGTCCGTGGGGCCTAACAAAGATCTTCAGAAGGAAAAGACTCCTCAAAGTGCTAGTCTGCAGGCACAAATACACTTAAGTTGGGTTCAGAGATTGGTTCTACAGAGCTGTTGGTTCGGTTCATGTCTAAATCCACTGGTCTTCTCCTGGGTGTCGTCTTGCTTGCTTCTACCTTGTCTTTAAGATGTTCTCATTTCAACAATAACTTTCAAAGCAGCTCTCCAAATTCTCTCCTGTTTAGAGTTTTCAGCACATCTGCTTGTGAGTACTTACCTCTTTTCATGGGGTCCTGCAGCTTTCAGATTTCAGGCTGCGAACGTTTCGGGGCAAGGCCACGTCTCCCTTCGCCTTGTTTTGCGTTGGAGATGGTCTTACCTTTGTATTTTTATAGGGCTTTTTTCAGAGTGTACTGACAGAGAGGGATCAGTCAGTCTGGTTCCGGTTACTCATCTGAAGATGTATGCTTCATATAGTGGTGCATTTCTAAAAATACTTAGGTAGAAAGTCAACTACCACAGCTGTGTGAATCTGAAAGATACTTCCAGAGGCTGGTCTTCATGCCCAAGGGTGAAATGGGGGCACTGATCATAGATAACCATAGTGATTGCGTGATGGGCTAACCCTTCAGCTAAATCCAGCAAATCCAAACCGAAACTCAACTATCATGGCCTTTTCAAAAGAAATTGGTATGACTATTTCATCATCATTGTTGTTTTAGTAAACAAAGGATAGTTTTCTACTGAGGATAAGTGGAACTGTGATTTTCCTATAGCAGTAAATATTTTTCTACATCATGTTTTTCTCAAGTATAGCTCACTCCTATAATTTGGTACAAAAAGAATCAAAAATATCAAGATCGAGGAGGAGGACACTGTCCTGTGTGAAAGGATACAAAGCAGTCAGCTAAAGTTATAGGAAAGGGACATTGACCTAATTTATTTTTCCTTCATTATTAACTTATTTGGCTTCTTATTTGCATCTTTGTTATACCCCACCTCTTTGGAGAAAAGGCTTAAAACAGAGGCATGATGGTCATAATCTCATCCGGGTATAGGACCGCAACTTTGATGATCCTGAGCTAAGGGCCTGATGCTCCTCAGAAATGAGATGCTTTGGCCTGGAAGGAAGACCCTTTGCCATTGGACTTGGTCCCAGACATGCCCCAGTCACTCCACGCTCTCCATCTCTGCCTTCCTACCAAGGGAGAACATTGCGAGGCCTCTGTTGTAAAGACTAATTAAACAATACATGTAGAAAATTTAGACACGGAAACATGTTTTACACATGCAGAGCATTTTCAGGGAAGAGTGCATTTCTTCACATTCTCCAGGACTGAAGGGAGAGAGGAAATATGCTTGTCAGAAAGAGTAAAACTGCTATAAAAATTACAATGTTCAAACTGGACGAGGAATAGATTTCCATATTTATTGAGTAAGGGGAGAACAGCCCTAGTAACGGAGGGAATACCAACTAGATGAAATGTGGCATCTGGGACAAGTAAATTAAAATGATTCCCAGCCCCAGGAAAAACCCACTAAAAACAACTGCTTTTTACTCTGTCTCATTACTGAGTAAGTCACCTCGGTTTTGAAATGGCACCAAGTAATCGAAATGATATTTTACCTGTTGGTAAGGATTCATTCGAGCAAGTACATCACTGAGGCACAAAATGCTAAAGTATATTTTTCATGATGGAAAAGATGACCAGCGTATGAAGAGATGGGTCTAATCTCTTTCCTCCAATTCACCATATTTTTACAACATAAAAAGAACACATTTATTTTTCCATTTTGGCGGTAGTCCCTTTTGAATGTATTTCTGGCTTTATTGTTCAAATCACACCTTCTCCAGTCATATGTGTTATCCACAGGAGTAGAGAGATTTTGATAAACAGTACCTGTGTATGCTGTGTAGTATCAGCTCCACTTGATATAAATAATAAGTAATATTCATTATGACATTAAAATGAAACAAGGTGATTTTTTTTTGCAATCTTTATTTTGCTTTTTAGCGCACTGTAGTTGGAGCATTGACAGTTCACTCCCTTTAACAGGAGAGTCAGAAGAAATTTGGGACTCGTAAGCAGAAATTCAGAAAACTCATTTTGTCTTTGGGAAATTGAAATAGAAATTTTCTCTTTGGAGACTAAATCCCTAGCCTCTCTATTATGAAGGAGCTACTTGTTGGTATTTAGTTGATGAAATACAAAGAAAATCATATGAGGGGATAAACTGGGATTTGCGATAAATGCTGTACTCTTAAAGATGTATCTCCATTATCATAGCAATTATTCCTCAAATGAATTGAAATAAAAGTTAGTGGCAGATGATATTGATGGTGATGGTACTGGTGATGAAAGATTTAAAAATTTAAATAAGCTTTGTTTATTAAATTGAAAATACATAGATAAAGGTGTATTCTCTGCCACTGAGGAGCTCATTCATAATCTAGGAGGACAGACAGTTGTATAAATAATTTGTTGATGTGATGTACACAAAGATGTCAGCTCAGACAGCATGTGGAAGGGACAGTGACATCAAAGAGGGAGGAATTATGAGAAGACTTGCCTGAAGTGACCAGAAAGTGATAAGGAGCTGTCCGTCTTGTAGGCTTCAGGGCATTGGGCTGCACCCCACCCCTGGACAGGTTGGCTGCCCCTCCAGTGGTTTTGTTACCTGGCTGGAAATGAAAACCAGATCAACAGGGGAAAGAATCCAATGACTAGATTTCAGGTCATGTCTGAAAGATTAGGAAGCATTTAGCACTTTTGTTTGGTTGAGTATATATTTGAAGTTGGCTGGCCTTGCTTTTATGGATATGCACCCTCTTACCTCTATAACACAGTCCTACCACAGAACTACTTCTGTGGGGTGTAGTTAGAGGGGTAGGGATTTAGCAGTCATGCCAGAAAAACAATTCAGCATTCCAGACAATAGGACTATTCTACTAGACAGACTTAGAGTTCCTAAGATAACTGGGGATTTCATTTTTTTCTAACACCACCACCACCACAACTTTTTGGTTTTTTTTTTGAAAGCTATAGTCTAACATAGATCTATGACTTTACTGATTTTTTTTTCCTTCATGGAAATGTGTGGGGTGTGTGTGTTCTAGTCATTCATTCATTATGCAAATTTGAACAGATTCATCTGAACACATGCTCATCACAACACTAAGCGATTATTTCTCTGAGTCTTTCTCCTCTCGGGCACTGCCACACACCTCAATTGAGCACCTACCAAAAGCACAGATTTCTCTATACTAAAGTCTCTATATTACTGAAAAAGTTCACATGGATCTCCACGGAAGGACTGAAAAAGAAGGAAGGTCATTTCCTGCTATCTATTGTCTTGCTTTCTGGCTGTTCTACACTTGGCTCAAGTGTCTAGAAATCTCTGATAAATAATAACAAGAAAATATTGTGGATCTAGGCTATAATAGGCTGTGTTCTGTTTGGAGAAACCTTTTCCATAGGTAGAACCCTTCATAAAGTCTATACCTTGACCACATATTACTATACTACCGTGGCACGTGATCACACAGCCCAAGTAGGGAATGCTGATCTCTATTCCAATATGTGGTAAGATGCCTATCGCCTTAGGTCATCACAGAAGATTCTAGAATTTCTCAGAGGGACTATCGCGAGTACATTGAGGATGCAAATTATATGAAAGGACAAAATTAATGCCTCAAGAGTAAAGGTCTGTGATTTTAGATTTAGAGGAGTATCTTCAGGCTAGCCTTCCCTTCTTGCCCTTAACTCTCTAGAGGCATGAGCATTGAATGGTGTGACTGAAACGAAATGCTCGGTCAGCCCAGAAGCTCATCTTGGTCTGATCCTTGGCTGTTATCACTGTAGTATTTTCATTTCCTCTTGGAAGAAACTCCGTCCTTCACTTGGCTTATATGCATTTGTTATCTCTCCATGGAAAGTTTTGATGTTTCTGCACCTGCAAATAAGCGAGATATTTTCCCATCTGTCCCAGTGATTCCCAGCCTGGGTTTTGGGATATCCCATGATTACTTGACAGGTTCCTCCTTCTGTCATTCCTAGTGGAACTTCCTTAGTATTCATCAAAGTCAGTGGAGTTCTTGAAGATGCTGTAAACCATAAATATCCCAAGGCCAAGTACCCCTCCTTCCATGAATGAAATCTCAACCCAATTAAAACTGTATATTTGCCATGAAGCTTTAAGGCAAGGACCCTAGATCTTTCATATATAGGAATTCTGGAGTCTTCCTTTTAGGAAGTCCTTCACGTTCCTTCAACCCCTAGAGCAAGAGAGGTGACTCTCCCTCGTCCAGGTTCCAGACTGTTGGAATTCAGCCAGCAGAGATGCCAGGCTGAGCCTGGTGACTGACAGGACCTTTGCTGACAAGGGTTGCACATTCTCCTGCTCTCCCTTGTTCCCTCACTTCTCCCCTGATTGCCATTGCCGGAATCTTTCCAGATGAAAATATCCTACGTATGCAACAATAAAGTTAGCAAATAGACACAGTCCCAGATACAGAAAGACAACTTCTTTATATTTCTCTTGCTTTCATCTTCAAACTTTAATTTGTAAGTAAAGTAGAGAATCGAGGTGAAAAGTGCTGAGCCAGTTTCACGGTATATTTACTTGCATATTTATTTGGCTTAACAAAAAAAAAAAAAGTGGAGGAATGCCTAATTCTAAAAATGCTTTTGCTTGGCAAAGAGTCCTGTGTCACATCAATAAGCATGATCCTTTGGGGTGTGGATGTTTTCTTTCTTTCTTTCCTCCACTCTTCTTTCTAGAAGGTTCATGTTAAAGATTCTTCTGTTAAGTTCAGGAGATGACAGAGTATAAATCTGGCCATGAATCCATGCAGGAGAAAGGACTTTACTACCTAAAGCAAAAAATAAGGTCGGGCACCGAAGATTTGCAACATTCACTCTGGATGATCTGGATATGAATAGTGCGTATCCTGCCGAAGCAGACAGACATCCTGTGCCAATATAAGGAAGAGAAAAAAAAAATCTGTACCATATTCTGGTATTTCCTTTTTTTTTTTTTTTTTTTTTTTGGATTTCCATTTTTGAAAACACCGATACAGTCTAGAGAACCTTCGTGTCCATTGACCCAACCAAGGCAAAAAGGAAACACTGGTGCGGCCTCCTCTGGGCTGTCAGTCAACCCATCGGGATTCTTTTAGGGCTTCTTGGGCATCTGTTTTAACTTCTTTCTCAGCTGCATCCTAGGCTTGCCACCCCTTCGCCTTGCTTGCATGCCAGTTCAGAAAACAATTATTTTTTACATAAACTACAAAGTCGAGCCGCAGAGTCAGCTCGCCAGCGGCTGCCCAGGGACGTCTCGTTTGATCTGGGAGCAGACCCAGCTCTGCCCGCCGGTGCAGGGGGCCTAACAGGCGGGATTCCGGGACTCGGGGCCCCGCTGATCGCAGCCTGAAAGAGCACTAGGCCTCCGTAGGCCCCGAGATACACTTTATCCGCAAGCATGTGTCTGTCACATCCGTGTGCTCCCGGGGCTTTGGACACGTTAATTCACTGCGAGAGGGACAAGTCCCAACGCAGGGAAGTGCCGAAGCCATCTGATCACTGTCTGGCAGGTCGCTCTGGGACAGTATTGAAAGTCACAAATCCCGTTGGTGTCTCCTCCTCTCAGCGCAGAGAGCAAGAGCCTGCTGGAGAGGACACACTCCAAGGAGAAGAGATGCCTTTTTATTGTTCTTGTCTTCATTTTGGACAGCCGCGACCTAGGGGTGACCCCCCTGATGAGGGCGGAAGGAAGTGACATGAAAGCACGTGGCTTTCCTGATATTTGGCTCTTCCAACAGCACGAGGCCTGCACGGGACCTCTTGCCTCTGACCCCAAGATGCACTTTTTAACTAGACATGGGTGGTCCAGAAAGAGTACTGAGGGTGGAAATGACCAGGTCCCCAGAAGCCATCAGGATAACACCCTGAGTATCAATCCGTCCCACCCCCGTTGAGCTTACTGTGCCTCTTAAATTTAATTCATCTACTATATACATTTTGGGTTTGCATAGGCATTGTGGGGTTTTCCTGGATAGTGCCGTCACTTTGGAAAATTGGACTTCCTCTAAGTCTTCAAGAACAATGTGATGCGATGTCTTTTCTAGCTTAAAGACCAATACTTAATTTTCTTGTTGATCATCTCCTAAATGAACAGTTCTCTTCAGCTTCATTACGTAGGGTAATTTGGATGGCTCAGTTATAAGCCATTTTTGGCAGACTCAAAATTTCTGTTTGTCGGCCCGTTTTCGTGGTGGTCTTTGCCCATCATGGTATGGGACAGCAGGGTAATGTCTTCTTACCCAACCAGCAGTGTGTTGATGTCAGCTCTGGGACTCGACACCTGAGCCAGAGCCTAGCTGCTCACTGACTTTCTGCCTCAGTGTCCCTGTGCCCGGGCAGGTGAGCACCAGCCTCCGTCTGCTCAGTCACAGCACACCTGCTGAACGGTACAGCGATGCTGTCAACAAGGGAGCTGTGAAAAGGCGTAGCTTCAACGGCTGGCAGCCAGGGCTTGCATGCCCCCTGTCCCAGCCCCCTGCCCCATCACTGCTCTCTTCCTCTCTTCCACATTCCTTCTGCTTTGCAGAATTGTGGCATTGACCCTGAAAACTAACAGTGACTTTGCGATCCTCCAAAAGAAGTTTGTAGAGGAAACCTCAGGGAAATAAAAGCAGAGCGCTTCCTCCTCTACTTAGGCTGATTTTGCTTTCAAGTGGCAGAAACTGATTCTGAGTAGCTTAAGCAAAAGTGAAGGTTTAGTAAGGTCCTGGACTACTTCATGGAATCTAGGAATTGAAAAACCAAGTCGCAGGGTGGTGAAAAGCATGGTCTTGGACCCAAACCCTGTCTGAGTTGACAACTCTTCAGTTTGTTAGCTCTGTGATTATAGACCAGTTCTTTTTCCTGCTCTGGACCTCAGTTTCCCCATCTGAAAAATGAAGATAGTAATTAAAAGAGGTAGTATCTGAAAAGGCTTGGACCGTGGACACAGTAAGAACGGCACGAGGGCTGGTTAAGTCAGGGCCTTGGGCCCTTGTGGATGCTGTCCCCTCCCCCAGGGGAGCTCTGCTTTTGCTGGGACTCAGCTCTGAGCACAGGGTGGGTCGGCAGCAAATCTGATTGGCCCAGCCTGTGTCTGAGCACAATTTTGGAGCAAGTCGGTGTGATTGTCGGTGTGATTGCCTGATCCAAGCAAGAAGTTTGGATCAGGCTCCCATGCGTCAACCTGTCTCCTTGGGCTAGAGTCAAAGGGGATGGTGTCTGGAGTCCGGGCGTTGGTTACGAGCCCACTGGCCTGGATATGCTTTGCACCCTCCTGAGTTCAAAAGAATGAGTGGGCAGGGAACATTCCATTTGAAAAGAGTTTGCATTATAGTAGTCCCGGCTTATCCACAGTTTTGCTTTCAATGGTTCCTCCTTCTGTCCAATTGTCAGAAGGTGAACCTCAGCCTAACACTACGCCACGATGCCTACGTCACTCACGTCACTTCCTCTCATGGCCTGGACTTTCTGTCATGTCCCATCATCACAGCAAGGAGAAGGGTGAGTACAGGACAGTCAGCTATGTGGAGAGAGAGAAGGAGACCACATTCACATCATTTAAATTACAGCATATCGGTGTAGTTGTTCTATTTTATTATTACTTGTTGTTGTTAATCTCCTACTGTGCCTCATTTATAAATTAAACTTCCATCATAGTGTGTCTGTATAGGAAAAATGAAGTAATATAGAGGGCTGGGCACTATCCGTGGTTTCAGGCATCCACCGGGGGGCTTGGAATGGAATCCTCCGGGGATGGGGCAGTGGGAGAATTGTAAGGATTAACACATTGCCAAGTACGGCTAATGAGAATACGCTTCATTTTTTTTCTGCAGAAATACCAAGTCTCCTACAACTCTAATATTTGAAGAGCTTAATGAGATGCAAGTGAAATAGCATATGTTCTTTTGTTAACACCAAAGGAGAAACAATTACTCAAGCAGACATTTAGCTCATAGTTAATGGGAACAAAACACTGGAGGCAAAATGTGTAAAGTTGCCAATACGCACGCACACGCGCACGCACACACACACACACACACACAGATACTGGGCACCTCCTCGCACAGAGGGCTGCTCCCTTCCCTCCCGGATACTCAGCATCTCAGTATCCACTTGGTCTCTTAGGAGGCACTGGTTTATGCGGAGAAGGGCACTTTATATCACCATCCATTAGACTTAGCTAAAAAGAATTTGTATTTTCTAAGGCTTTGGAATATTGAGTTGATCTCTCCTAGGCTCTCGGAGGAGAGTAATTTATTTCTGTCTGAAGAATCTGGTGAGCCAGTGAGGAAATAACTGACTTCCTCCTGGTCTTGGTGGCATGTGACGATCAGCTCCCACTACTCCCTGGCCCTGAGATGCCTGCAAGTGCCCCACTTGCCCTGGTCCTCAGATGATAACGGGCATCGGGAACACTGGCGGGGGGCTGAGTTGCTTGCTGCTTGAACACTCCATGTCATAAACTTGAGGGCAACATTGTGGATTTTCTAAGGTCATTTATAACCTGTTTCTGCCTTAGGCACTCTCTTGAGAACCTAAGCCCCACAAGACACAAAATTCTTCTGGACTCTCAGCCTGTCTACGGTTTCTCCAAAACTTGCACAGATCTATTGATGCCAAGCTGTAGGCTGCTTGCAAAAGCAATGGAATTTGAAGTGGAGGCTCCTCACTTGGGCCTCATTCACTTTTCCATGTTAACACCCAGGCCTTTATTTCATAGCAGGATGAGTTAGGAATGAAGCCCAAAGGCTGGAGGGGAGGTTAGGCAGCGTGCTTGACTGCTTCTCTCTTATTTATTCAGCCCTTTTTCTGCCTTCAGATGTCTTTTCTTTCTGTACTCAAGGCAGCTAGTGAGTGTATCATTTATCGGCTAATAAGTCGTCTGACAAGATAGTCACTTTGTACCTAATTGTTCAGTTTATTTATGTATTATTGATGAGCTCGGACTTGAACTCTGCCTCCCTTGGAGGCTGCTTGATAAATCTCTTGGCTCGTCCTAAAACACTGAATTACCTGCTAGAGAATAGTACATGACATTGCTTATACTTTGTGTTCCTATAAAGCTCTGGATATACATTTCAATATCTGTGTTGAACAGTAAGAAATAAAATAGAATACATAATTCAGATTGTTCTTTGAGCTTTAAAAAAACTATAAAATCTGTTCATTAAATCACTTTCTGATTCTTGAGGCTTATATGATTTTCATTGCTTAAAATTATCTTGAACTGCATGAATGAAATGCCAAACTATAATCTCCCTTGCGTTTCCGTGGTTTGCGTTGCAACCAATGGTACTGCGTTCCAGTAACTGAGATCGAGCACTGGGAATCTGTATTCTAGTTCTAAATCCTGTTAGTTTTTGCTTGATACCACCGTTGAGAGCCCGGCCCCGAAACCACAAAGAATTTCCTGCTCTTTTACAATGCATCCTCTGATTAGCAGAACTCTGAGTACTTCCGTTAAGTGTCCTCTCTGTCCTGTGTTTCTCCATCAGTAAATTTAAGTGACGAGACTTAAGTACTATGTTTAAGAGGAGGAATGAGTATTTTTCAATGAGCTTATTGAAGTGCATAGAAACTAGACCGTGCCATTGATTATTATAGAGATTAGTATTTGAACCATAATCAGAGCACTTAAATTATAGATCAACAGTGGGAAATTTTTTTTGTCCCTTGTAAGATTTATAACTATTGCTGAATCATTAGATGATCTTTATGCTCTCAGATTCCTCCACACTCACAATTTGAAGAAATGAAAGCTTTTCTTTCTTTATTTAAGATTGATTGATTGATTGATTTATCTGAAGCATGAGCAAGGGGGAGGGGTGGAGGGAGAGGGAGAGAGGGACTCTCAAGCAAGCTCCGTGATGTGCATGGAGCCCAATGGGGCTCATTCCTCATGGCCCTGAGATCATGATCTGAATTGAAATTGAGAGTCGGAACTTGAACAGACTGAGCCATGCAGGTGCCCCAAGAAATAGAAGTTTTACAAATGAGAGACTCCTTGCAAACTTCAAATAGGTCTGTTCTGATAAAACATGAAGGGTGGAGAATCATTTCACAAGGCACTAGGATACCCTGTACCAATTCATGACAAACAACAAGAAAAGATTGTATGGTCTGTTGCTCTCCTAACTACAGAACCAGACAACTTCACACAAATTTATACTAGTCTTGTCTTTATGAAGCATTGCAATACTTTGTTCATTGTGGATTTTTTTTTCAGTTGTGGTGGTACACACATAACAGGAAATTTACCATCCTAATTACTTTCAGATGTGCAGTTTCATAATCTTAAGTACATTGACTTTGTTGCCCAGCTAATCTCCAAAATTTTTCATCTTCCTAAACTGAAACCCTGTACCTCTTAAACACCTCCTCCTTCCCATGTTCCCCACCTCCCAGGCCCTGGCAACCACCATTCTACTTTATGTTTCTATGAGTTTGATTACTTTGGATGGTACCACATGTAAGTGGAATCATGCAGTAGTTGTTTCTTTGTGATGGGCATATTTCACTTAGCATAATGTCTCCAGGCTTCATCCATGTTGTCGCATGTCTCAGAATTTCTTTCATTTTTAAGGTTAATGAATATTCTACTGTATGCATCTACCACATTTTGTTTACGCATTCATCCGCTGATGAGATTTGGGCTGCTTCCACCTTTTGGCCGTTGTGAATATTGCTGTTATTAACATGAGTATACAGATATCTATCTGAGTCCCGCTTTCAGTTCTTTGGGTGTGTACAGAAGTGGAATTGCTAGATCATATGTTCATTTTATGTTCCACTTTTTGAGTTGCCTCTATACCATTTTCCAGGGTAGCTGTACCATTTTACATTCTCACCAACAATGCACAAGGGCTATAATATTTCCACGTTCTTGCCAACACTTGTTCCTTCCTTTTCTTTTTTCTAGTTTAGTAGCCATCCAAATGTGTGTGAAGTGGCATCTCCTTGTAGTTTTGATTTCCATTTCTCTCGTGATTAGTGATGGTAAGTATCTTTTCTTGTGCTTATTGGTCATTTTTCTGACTTCTTTGAGTAAAAATGTCTACTCAAGTCCTTTGCCCATTTTGAACAAGGTTGTTTCTTTTATTCTTTTTTTTTTTAAGTTGTTGGAGTTCTGTTCTAGATATTAAGCTCTTATCAGATATATGATTTACAAATATTTTCTTTCATTCTGTGGGTTGGCTCTCATTCCGGTGATAATGTCCTTGAATTCAGGGAAGTTTCTAATTTTGATATGGTCCAACTTATAAATATATTTTTGTTGCCCATTCTTTTGGTGTCATTCCCAAGAAATCACTGCCAAATCCAATGTCATGAAGCTGTTCCTGACCACCATGGGTGTTTTGCATTAATGTTTATGGTACAAAAATACATTGTGTTCAAATACCATTTGTCTTGACTACTCAGTTCATTAGCACTCCCTCAAGTTTTTGTCCTGAGGCAAAGTGACCTCCCCATAATACCAGCCCTGAATCTCAGGTACACATAGGGAATGAGCCAAGTCATTCATTTTCAGTGAAGAGAATTTTTCAACCAATGGGCCAAATTGCTTCCATGTGCACCTGGCATGCAGACCCAAGGGGAGACTTTCTGAAATATATTTACTGCATTTGATGTCGAATGTAGCATTGGGTTTTTTCAGCACGTTTTACAGCTGAATCTCTACAGGAGAAAAGGAAAGTGATTATCTAACTGGAGAATAAGCTCAAAAGCCTACACTAAAGTAAAAAGAAAGGTGGCACTGAGAAAAATATTACCAGAATAGATTTGGCTTTCTGAGGTGGCTTGCTTAACTCTTTTTATCCATTTGACATTTATTTGTATATGGTGCTCTACAAATTTTGGTGATTGGTTTTTGACTGCCTTCCTTCATGTATGCAGGCTAGTAGTATCACAATTTCACTTTTACACAAGGGACTGGAGGCTCAGAGCGATTGTCTATTTACTCAAAGTTTTGTGGCATTTGAGGGGCAGAAAATAGATTTGAGCCTAGAAGCCTTCGCTCTGTCTGGGCAAATGGTTCTTAGGTTGTGGTTCCTGGACCAGCAGTAGCAGCATCACCTGAGAATCTGTTAGACATGCAAACTCCTCTTTCCGTGACTTGATGACTCAAAACCTTGGCAGGTTGGGGGGGGGGGGGGGGGGGGCGGGGCAGGGGCGGGGCAATAGTCTGTGTTTTAACAAGTTCTATAGGGAGTTCTTTTCGTGACATATTTGGGAACCCCCCACTCTATGTTATGGTGTGTGTAGAGTCAGCGAACTAGACTCAAATCCACAGCCTCTGCTCCCCAAGAGCTTGCAAGCTAGTAGATAAAAGAGGACACATGCACATATGTTTCAGTGGGACTGAGGTTGATGTAAAAGAAATACTAATGGAGAGCCTGCTGATTCAGAAGAGGGATAAGTATTACTCTGGCTTAAGGATCAGGGAAGGCTATAAAAGAAGGGTGGTCAAATCTGGCTATTTGATGAGGAAGGAAGACATTCCGAACAGAGGAAACATGTGAATAAATGCAGCTCGGAGGGGAACGGTGAGCTCAGAGGTCCCATGGAGCAGCTTGGTTTGGCAGTGGTTCCAGCTTCGCTGAGCTGAGAGCAGATGGTAGAAGGCTTTGGATATCAGAATAAGAAGACTTCATTTTATTCAATTGGCAGTGAGAAGCCAGGGCATATTTTGAGCAGGGGAGTGAACCATGTTTAAAGCTGCAATTTAAGAAATTATTCTCAGAATTATATTGGATGGGTTGCAGTAAGAGAAGCCTGGGTAATAGAAGGCCAGTTAGAAGATTGTGGCAACAGTCTGGACAAGAGGTGACAGAGCAGGGATTAGGATTGAAGTGGTGGGAATGCATATTTCAGATCTGTAATCTGCGGGATTTGTTGGTATGAAAGGGAGAGAGAAGTATCCGCAAGATATGTAAATTGAGGTTCAGTGACTAAGGAGCATGAGCTGTGACATTAATAAAAATAGAGGCACAGCTTTAGAAGGCAGAAGAGTTGAGCCTTGAAGACAGTCAATGCGGGCTTCTGATGGGTTTCTTGGATGAAGATGGCCAGCAGGAGTACAAATGAAAAGGTGGACATAGGCAGAGGGGTCATTCCGGAAAAGTTCTGAGACTCGGTAGATCCTGTGTCAAAGAGAGCTCGTTCCTGAGAAAAGGATTCAGAGAGCCATTCTCCTTGGTGGCACTTGGGAGTAATGAAAATGGATGGGGCCAGGGAAGGGGCTTTGGGGGAGATTAGCGTAAAAAATCAAAAACCGAGATACCCAAGAGGGATGGACTGGTTGTCAGTTCTGAATGAGAGAAAGAGTATGAGAAACAGTGTCAGGAGTGAAGACGCCAGCACAAGAATTCCAGGGGTCAGGAGACAAGTGAGTAAGTGGTTAGAAAAGGCATGCAGCAAGCATACCAGGTTATTTTGAGACATTTTGTTGATAATGGAAAGGAGAGAGATAAATTAGTTACTTGAGGGAGTAGCTGAGAGTAGAGAAGAATCGTTGGTTGGTTGTTTGGGTTTTGTTTAGTGTGCGTGTGTGAGAAAAGAAGAATCTGGCCCATTTTTAGGCAGAGGGCTGATAAAAGATAAGAAATTACCGTCTAGACAATTTGCAAGAGGAGGATCTCATTGAGAGTCCAAGGGGAGGGTTCTCTCTGAGAAGAAAGAAAAATATACCTCTGAAACCCAAAAGGGAAAAAGGAAGAATTTGGTTTCAAACAAAAGAGTGGAGATGGAGAGGAGGAGAAGTAGGCAGCTTCTTCAGGTAGATTTTTCTGTACAGTAAGAGGCAAGGTCAACATCGGGGAGAGGTCATCAGGGGTTGAGTATCTGAGGATCAGGTAAAAGCTTAGATCAGGCAAGGTGGGGAATGGGATGGGAACTCAGAGTTTCCGCCTGCCTTCGCCTTTTCATTTTTACTCCCTGCTGGCTGTCTTCATCAAAGAAACCTCATGCCCCTTCATCACTCAATCTCTTAACTTAATTATCTTGTGGCTACTTCTCTCTCCTTTGCATACCAAGTCCTGCAGATTATAGATCTGAAATGCCCATTCAGTTCTAATCTTTGCCCTATCAGATCTTTTCCAGACTTTTATCATAGTCTTCCCCCCCCCCCCTTGGAGATTTATTTCTTTATTTTAGAGGAAAGGGAGGGGCAAAAGAAGAAGGAGAGAGAAACTCAAACAGGCTTCATGCTCAGCCCAACATGGGGCTCGATCTCATGACCCTGAGATCAGACCTGAGCCGAAACCAAGAGTCGGGTGCTTAACAGACTGTGCCTCTCAGGCATGGCCCATGTTGCCATCGTCTTCTAACCAGTCTTTTGTCACCGGGGAGTCTCCTAATGCAACTCATCCAGTATAATGCCGAGAGTAATTTCTTTTTTTTTTTTTCTGAGAGTAATTTCTTAAATCACAGCTTTGAACATGGTTCTCCACAGCCCCAAAGCGGCTGAGCTAGTAAGCACCTTGGTAAAGGTTGGAAAACTCAACTGCTCAGTGGCATACATCAGTTCAACATCATGACAATCTCTAGGAACATCATGTGGCTTTGAAGTGGGCAGTAAGAAAGCAACATGGTGGGATTTCCCCAGGATTTTAAGAAGTGTAAGACAGGTATGGGGAGAAAAGACAAACATATCAAAAGAAATAGCATAATCGAAAGAGCTTCCTTGACGTGACCAGCCCTGAAGTGCAACCTACATCTTCTTGGAGTCAGTGGCCCAAAGACTGGGGGAGAAGTGGGTAATTAAAGGTCATTAAAGAGCAGATAGAAGACCTTACAAGTTAAGAAATGGAAGAAGTGGAAGGGAAGGAAGTTCCAGTCAGAGCAAGGCGTTAACAATATCCACAGAGGTCCACTGTGTACAATGACAAGTGCACATTACTCCTGGCGCCTAATGGGAAGTTGAAATATAGTCAGTTACAACTGCAGTGACAACAACAGAAAGTTGAAGGTAGTTTTGAAAAGATCAGCAACAGGGATATTGAAACCAGGAAGGGCAATAACTAGGAAGGGAAGGAAAGCAGGATCCTAGAAACGAAATGACAACAGTTAAGACAGAAAAATATGGGATGAGCAGCCAATGTGGACTCCAGAAGAGAAGTTGCCAAAGACAGTGGAGGGATGATCTAGAAGGAACCAGGTCTAAGCTCTACCTCTTGACCCGTGAGATGAGAGAGTAGGAAGCCCATTGGAAAGGGGGAAGGAGCTTCAAAAGATTTTTTTTTTTTTTTTAGATTTTATTTATGTATTCATGAGAGGCACAGAGATAAAGGCAGAGAAATAAGCAGAGGGAAAAGCCAGCTCCCTGTCTGATGCGGGGCTTGATCCCAGGACCCCGGGATCACAACCTCAGCCAAAGGCAGACACACAACCGCTGAACCACCCTAGTGCCCCCCTTTTTAATTAAGGAACAGTCAGTAGACTTAAAAAGGGACTTATTCAGACAGACAGAGCCACATTAGGAGCTACGAAATGCTTGAGGGCAGGGAACATATTATCTTGGCCTTCCCTCCCCACCTCTACTTTCTGGAAATGTGCCTGGAGCATAGGGGCGGTAGTATAATAAATGTTGAATTAATGAGTGAATCAATAAAAAAAATGCAAATCATCAGTGAGGTAAGAGAAAGTCATACCTAGAGTATTGTTAAAGTGTACTCAATTTTAAGACACAGAGTTGCAGGAAACAGAAGGTTTAAGTGTAAGCTCGAGACACACTACAAATAGAAAAGTAATTTTTAGGCTTTTTCAAAATTCCCCTCCCATTGCTGGGCAGATGATTAATAGTGACTTGTGGGTGCTCAGAGGACAGGAGAAAAAACAGCTCAAAGGAGACAGCAAATGAGATGCTCTCCTCCTGTACTGAGAAGCCATTCATCCAATAGGACAGAAGAGAGGGGACAGGCTCTAGGACCATCGAGCCTTCTCCTTCCTTCCCTCATGCTTCTCAGGTCTTACTCTCAGACTTTACGGTCAGGAGCCTAATGCTGTAGAATTAATAAGGCTATATACACTTCTTTTTTTAAAAAAAAAAAAAAACAGCTTTATTGCGGTATCATTACTTACCATGAAATTTCCCTGGGCTAAATGGACAATTAAACGATTTTTATTACATTTACAGAGTTGTGCAAAATCCTGTTTTAGGACATTGTTATCCTCTCTAAAAGATCCTTCATGGGTTTGACCGATCTTAGTGATGAATTCAGTAAAAGGATAATAGTTATATTATTTAGTGCTTACTATGATCTGAGCTCTGTTTTAAGCAGTTTATAGGTACCAGCTCATTTAACCTTCACAGCGACCCAAGAGTTAGGCACTACTGTTTCCCCATTTTATAGATAGAAAAACTGAGGCAGTGGCTTATATATACTAAAAGGCAGAGCCAGCGTTGAACTCAAGCATGTTAGCTTCAAAGCTGTTGATCTTAGCCACCATGTCATATTGCTTTTTAATGTATACTGGCCATTTGAGAAGCCAGACAAAAATAGCAATAACTATCTATGTTCTTTCTTTGTTTCATTTTACATCATCAGTATGGAGTGAGAAATAGAGCCTTAATGCAAAAATATCCATACATTTACATACATTTCCCTTAAGTAGCTGATACTGGAACTATGAAAAATTATGAATAATTTTATATGGAACAGAATGATGTTGGAGTCTTGGCAGTTATCTGGTTAACAAATTAGATCATTGAGACAAAAAAAAATTCTGTTTGGTGGTTTAAAATATCTGGTGTAGCTGTCCACATTCATCAAATTAATAGGATAATTGCCAATTCTCTACTCTATTTTGTTCTGTATCAACATAGCCTGAAACACAAAGGGAAGTTTTTGCCCAAATGATATAAATTTAGTCACTTGCAAACATTCCTGGTCACTAACCTAGAAAGGCTGTTGGGGATACTTGGAAATGTTCCCAGAAATTCAGTTTGAGGATGGAACAGCACAAGAAATATAATTGTGGTATTGCCTCTTTATGAAATCAACTACTGACATTTTAATCCATGTAAAAGCCTGTATCTACTTACAGATATTTCTGGAAAGATATCATGTCAAATGAGCAGAGCATTAAATAGGCATGTCATTTTCCATTAACCCTTCCCAAATGTTAATTTAAGAAAAATCCAATTAATACTCAGTGTGGTAAGGACTGCAAGTAGGAGCTTAGACTAGAGGCTTTATTTTTAGCAACAGCACTTTTTTGGAAGTAGAGGCAGTCCTGGCTGAAAAAGAATCCTCTTAACTCTGTGTAGACCAAAAAAAAAAAAAAAAAAAAAAATTAAACGCCCCCAATATAGTTCTTTTCCTATGATACTGTAATGGTGGTTATCTGGCACTAGGCATTTGCCAAAACCTGTGGAATGTACACTACCAGGAGTGAGCCCTAATGTAAACTCTGGACTTTGGGCAGTAGCCTTGGTCATTGTAGGTTCATCGATTATAATAAATGTAATGCTGTGGTGTGGGATGTCAATCGCTAGGGGAGATCCTGTACTCCTGGGGATGGGGAGTATATGAGGACTATGTGGTTTGCACTCAATTTTTCCATGAACTTAAAACTAATTTAAAAAATTAAGTTTATAAACTTAAAAAATATGCTATTAAAAAAAAACCAAGTCTATTAGTACATACTTTTCTAATTAGGAACGAGTAGTGTTTAAATGCTTAAAAACATCAGGTAGTTTATTTCCTTTAAGATTATTAGAGGATTTTTGCGACCAGATTTCTTGCCTTATTCATTAAAATTACTTAACCAGTTTGAGAGGTGGGCCCCAGCAGCACAGAGTGTTGTTTACCATTTTCAAGGTGTGGAAGAGAACCCAGGCTAACTTTTCTCAGAGTTCTGCCTTACGTAGATTTTGTTTTCACTGAACACTTCTAATTTTCTGTGTCTTCTGATTTCACTAAAATTGAAGTTCCCCCGGGCTCCACTTGGCCACTTCCAGGTATCCACTGAGAAGGGCATCTATTTTGTGAATTGCCTGAGGTCATATAAAATCCTATAGTCTTCCCTTAGCAAACCCATACGTTCTTGAGACACTCCCCTTCATGTCCAACTACCACATTCTAAGTGAATGAAAGTCATAATGTTATTAAACCAAGGCACTATTGGGGTGATAAACATACTGCCTAAAAAATAGGGGATACATTCCAAATTCAGAGGACTTTTATTAATTAATTTCAGATTAGTTGCTCTTGCTATTATAGAAGATAATTTGGTCACAGACTCCCCTTCCTTAGAAAAATTGAAGACATGACTTTATATTTGTTTCATATTTAATTTATATTTGTCTTAAAATATAAAAATTTGGTGGGGGAGATAGGGTTTTGTAAGTAGTGCATAGCCCAATATTATATATACGTATTACATATTTATCTTTCAGAGAATAATATATATATGCCTCCTTGATATCCAGAAAGATATTTCAAAAAAATAGTGGGCACTGTGAATTAGATATATCTACTTTTTGTGTCTATGAAGAATTGTTCTTTTTAGACAGATTGGTATCATGTGGAAATACTCATTGTGTTATGAACTGCACAAAAAAACAGTGATGAAATTCCAATTTCACTTATAAAATTAATACTGCCATCTACTCAGAATACTAATCGTTTTAATGAAGACACAGCATCTTGCAAACAAATAATTAGTTTTGTGCATGAAAAGATAAATAGAATCCCAATTAACAAATTGCTGATTTTTCGTAGAGCTCTCGGGTTTCAACCATGACAAGTAGCAGTTTTTATGTGTAGTTTGAAGAATTAATTTGGTTTTCTTGTGGTTGCCCAGAGTAATTGTAACTCCAAAGGATGTAAACATACAGTGTGTGTTTATTTCAAATTAATGGAGTTGTAAGCTTGGGATGATGTTCTTTAATTCTTGTTTTGAACACCATACCCAAAGCACCTGGAATAGTGCTTTCAGACCTATAACAGTTTGGTGATTTCATTGCATTGAACAAACTACTTAGGCCATTTAAAGTATTTGATTTAACTGAGCTACCTTTATTACTTGAGGGAGTCATTTCATAGTTGATATCATCTCTCACCTCACAGTTTCTCATGAAGATGACCCAAATTTCAAACTAAACACATTTCATACACCAGGGTTTCTCTGCAGCAACCCTGTTCACATCAGGGCTGGATAATTCTTTTTAAGGGGGCTCTCCTGTGCTATGTAGGGTGTACAGAAGTATCCTGTCTCTACCCACTAGATGCCAGTAGCACCCCTTCAGTCATAACCATCAAAGTGGGGGTGGAATCACCCCCAGCTGAGAACCACTTCCTTTTTTAAAAGATTTTATTTATTTATTTATTTATTTATTTATTTATTTATTTATTCATGAGAGACACAGGCAGAGGGAGCCTGATTTGGGACTCGATCCCGGGAGTCCAGGATCATGCCCTGAGCCGAAGGCAGGCGCCAAACCACGGAGCCACCCAGGCACCTCTGAGAACCACTTCCATAGAAGACGTGGGTTGCATTGTATATCTATCATGATATCTTTTTTTTAGGATTTTATTTATTTATTTATTCATTCATGAGAGACACAAAGAGAGGCAGAGACATAGGCAGAGAGCACAGGCTCCTGGGGGGAGCCCGATGTGGGACCCCGGGATCACGCCCTGATGGCAGATGCTCAACCACTGAGCCACCCAGGCGCCCCTATCATGATATTATTAAATAGAATAAGCAAAGCTTAGGGCCAAGCAATCGAAAAACAATAACAAAACAGAACTGGAATCCAAAAAGATCCAAGGAAGTGCTAATGACTGTCTAAATAATGGAATTGCTTCAACTCTATGGTCGATGTGGTTGGCATTACAGAATCCCTTCGTTGAATCAGATTCACAACTTAACGTTGTACTGAAAATAGTCTTCAGTGACTGCTAATGGATGAAACAGAAAGAAGAGTTACGGGGAAAATAGCAGATATTTGAGCCTCATAAGCTTTCCTAAAACTACATATCCACAAGCCCTTTCCTTTTCAACAATCAGACAGTGTAAAAATGCACTGTTTTAGAACGTACAGCCTACGGTCTGCATAAAGGTAGGAATGCACATGTGTTGAGAAACTACATTCGCTTTTGGAACCACTAATACAAATGTGTTATTACAAATGCAGTTTCATTGCTTCAAAGTGGGCTGCAGTGGGGGGTCTGAAACTCTAGGATTTTATATAGCAGATGCAGGATATTTTCCTGTCCTGTGTCCAAAGAGCTTTGTTGCCTGTATTATATGCACTGGGCACATAGGCACTACTCTACAGCTTCCCAAGGAAGGTCCTGTTAGCTCTGAAGAAAAGGCAACACTGTTCTGCTTTTAAAATAAGAATCCCTCGAGGATAATTTGATCTTGCTCTAATGTTTGGTTTCCATTCTATTCTGACTTCAGTACGTGTTTAAATTATTTGTTTCAAGTTGAATATCTTAAGCAACATTGAAGGATTTCTTAGTGACAAGACTCATTAGATGTATTTAAAATATGTACATTTTGCTCAGCCCTATTCAGAAGGCGTTTCAAACAGAAAAATCCTGAAACCATTTAATCTAACATTAATATTAATTTACTTAATGGCTATAAAAATGTATTATTCCAGAATTTTTCATAGCAAATAGGAAGTGTGCGAAAGGTATTTATAATGTAGGGTTTCTTACAGAAAGTGAAATAATAGGTTACAGAGCAGTAGAGATTACATAATTTCTTTGATGTGAGCATTATACATTGATTTTTGAAACAGCCTAAGTATCTAGCGGAGTTATGCAATTGGTGAACCAGAACAGAAATTGTTATATAGCTCCAGAAAATACAATGAGTGATCATTATCTTATGGATAATTTAATGCTTAGAGCTAATAAGCAATGAAAAATCAAATGCTATAGGAGACCTATATCATTCTGTATCTTACTACTATATCTTTAAGTATAACATTGCATTTTTTTAATGCCAAAACTGTCTGAAATCTTCATTGTGTGACAATAAATTCACCTGAAGCAAGCTAAGTGAATGTGATATATTGTAGTTCACTAGGACTGGGCGATAGTTGCTCTGTAAATTAAGGGAAGCATTCAGGTGTGCTTTGCACTTTCAGGCAACTTCTCCTGCAATTTTATGTGGCAGTTTTTATTGCTCCTCTATACGATCTCAAATAATGTAATGAAAGCCAATTAAAGAACATTTCCGGAGAAAAATATTTTGCACACACACAGTAAATAAATATGCACATATGTAAAGAACATGTGCGTGTACACATGTTTATGTGCACATAGATACACACATGATGCTCTATAAAGTTTTCACTTATTTGGTGCTTACTCTACCATTTTCTTTTGTCCACTCATTGCTTTTCTCTTATCGAATATTTAAGGTAGGACTGTGCACTTACAAGTATAGCGATTAAAAAATCATGTCTACGTATCACTTTCTTTATTAGAGACCTCTTCACAGGCGAATTCAGGGCATATTGAGCCCGATTTTGCACTACTTTCTGCCTATCGATCTTTCCAACAAATGACAGAAACAGTCCAATAAACTTACCATAAGGCGGAAGTACCATAGTTTCCAGAATGTAGCACAGTGTTTATATGTTTAGTGTTCTGTAGCTACAAATGCTTTGGTATATCTTGTTTGAATCTGAAATAATTGCATGAAGAACATATAATTCTTACTCTCATTCCCAAGATCAGTCTGCTAAGAAGTGTCTAAATCGGGACTCCTATCAGGATCTTCTTAGTTCCACCCCACTCCATGATGGAATCTCCCCCAAATTCTGTCCTATTCCGCTGTGCCTACCAGGGAAAGAGAGGCCCCGAATTACTCACGAACCACATGGGGAAAGGGAAGAATGACTTGCATTCTGTGTGCCAATCCAGTCGGTTTTTCATTAGCATGCTGGTATAGATTTGGAGATGATTCAGAGAGCAAAATGTTCACCAGCAGCTTGACGTCAGTGTGAAAAAATAAACTAGCTTGATCTGGAGCTGCATGGGCACAATCTGCTTACTGGAACTGGTCTTGCCTACTTGGTACCATGAAGATGTTAGCTATTATCTAAGATCTCATAAAACGAACTTCTTTTCAAATTATTCAAACTCGAGCAAGTGAAGACAATCTGGTCCCTGGAGGACAGGAAGGAAGGGAAAGCTAGAGTGTGATCTGGTTTGCAGAAGACTGCAATGCCTCCGGGGAGCAGTTATTTTCATGGGTAGAAATTGATTTGGAAGTGAAAACACATGGAATAAATACTACTGTGGAATCATAGAATGGCGAACTATCTGGAACAATGTTAGTTCTCGCGATATTGCACTGAATTTATTTGATCGTTCATCAATGTCTTTTTGGAAATACCATGTGCTTGGCATATGCTCAGTGCTGGGGATAGAAAAATAAATAGGAAGGTCCTTGCCCTCAAAGAGTTCATAGTCCAATGTCGGAGAGGAGTCAAGAAACAGTGGCAGTACAATGACATGGAGGCTACAGGAAAGCACTAGATGCCATGGAGAACTAGAACTTAGGCTGGCACAGAGAAGGGACCCTACATCATCAGCGATTTTAAGGAGGCCTTACCTTCTGCTGGCAAGATACTCCTTGGCTGGGAGAGTCCAAGCTTATGACTTTTGTTCAGTCATAATTGTTCAATCTCTCCTTTCACACCCAGAATTGTTCCAGGTTGGTTGCTCAACTCCCTGATCATCTTACTCCTGCCAGGAAAACAGGGAGTGAAATAACAGGAAGTGGGATGGGGAAAGGTATTCCAAGCAGAGGAGGGGAGGGAAAGAAGTAGCGGCAGGGATTTCTGGGCCATATGTAAATTAGAAGAAGTGATGAACTAGAGAAGTCACATAAGATGCAGACAGGAATGAGGTCAACAATATTTGACACTTGGCATGGCACATGCCCTGGCCTTAACGCGGCCATAACAAGTGGTGTAGTTGTTTTCATCATGCAGGGCCTGGTGTTTGAAACTAAGGAAGTTGAAATTTACCTGAAAGCTTGAGAGAGTAGTGAAGAGTTTTAGGCAGTGTTGGAGAAGGAAGACTAGCGTAATGCACTGGCCTGGCATAGGCTAGGCTCTCATGCAGTAGAGAGAGAGGTAAGGGACTCACTTTGAGTATCTGTTAGACTTGAGCATTGTGCTGGGCGCTTCCAGATGTGGGTCTGGCCTTTATGACAGTCCCATGACGAGGCCACTGACGCTCATCCCAAGTTCACAGTCACTGAGTGGCAGAGAGGACTCCATCCTGGGTTATTTGACTCTGTGGTTTCTTTCTTTTTTTTTTTTTTAATATATAAAGAACTATTTTTTTAAGATTTTATTTTTTATTTATTCATGATAGACATAGAGAGAGAGAGAGAGAGAGGCAGAGACACAAGCAGAGGGAGAAGCAGACTTCATGCAGGGAGCCCGACACGGGACTTAATCCCGAGACTCCAGGATCGCGCTCTGGGCCAAAGGCAGGCGCTAAACCGCTGAGCCACCCAGGGATCCCCCTGACTCTGTGGTTTCTTTAACACACATTCTGCCTCTGCTCACTGCTCTGGTTCATGTACTTATAGGAAATACCCATTGTCAGTCAGTGGGTACTGTCACAAAACAATAAAGTCTGCTGGCCTGATAATCATTGAGCTATCATTGAGCTTATGGTATTCATTAATCCTACATTTCTGTTGGGATACCTAAAACTTGCATGTTCATTAAGCCTTTTCTTTTGCAAGGGGTTTGTTTCCCTTGAGCTGACTTCTCCTGTTAGATACTTTTCTGCCATCAGACAGACTAGAATTGAGGCTCTGCTCTATGTCCTCCAACTTACTCAATTCCTGAAGGCTCATTGTCTTTATTGATAAGGAACATGAATACTGCCTGCCTCACGGGGTTATTGTAAGGATTAAATGAGTAAATACACGTGTGCACCTGGCACACAAGAAGCAGAAAATTATTGTCAGCAACTATCTCCAAGACAGGGGCCTTGGCACCTAGTAGATGCAACATGATCATTTGTTGAATTAATGAATGAATATCACATTTTTTTTCTGGGAGCATGTCAATACCATGGAATTTTAATGGACTGGTGAGATCAGGCTGGATGGTTTACCCCTGATAGTCCCATGTGGTGATAGTTTCTTCTCTCAATTTTTGAACAAAAGAGCATCATGTGGTGCCATTCCAGAGAATAAAACAAAGGAGACCAATCACTTCTCACTGTGCAGTATAAATAAGGCTTTGAGTAGAGGTGCACATGCTGTTTCCAGCAACAACACTTCTAGTTTCAGCTCTGACATGTTTCTGGCAACATATCATGTTATAAAAAAAAAAAAAAAAAAAAGGACGTGGTTAAAAGGGGAGATAAAGTACTGGGGAGAATGCTACCAAAAAAAAAAAAAAAGTCAAATGAGAGTGCAGGGTGATCTAAGGGGAGTAGTTTAAACTACTATAAACATGAAGACAATAAGAGAAACTTTGGAACTGAAACTCTGTAAACACGTATAATGCATATGCCCTGCGAGGGGGACATCTGCATGAAGCCTTAAGCTAACGCAGGGGAAATTATGCCATAAGCTTCAGAAAAATGTGGATAAGTCGGTAGGGAAAGTCACATGAGATCACGGATTAAATATCAAAGGAGGTTATGCAAAAATAGCTATAACTAAATAGTATTTGAAGATGTTAAGGAAAATTTAAAAATTACACTCCTTTTGATATACGAATGGATTGAGTGACTTCCCAATTTCCTTAAAATGGCAGATATACGCCACATTAGAGCTTTGCTTCCCTTCACAGTGGACAGATTCATACTCAATAACCTGAAGGATTTAATCCAGTTTCTTAAAATGTCATTATGTATCTATTTGGAAAACAGAAACTCTCAGGAACTTGAAGAAAACAAATGCCAAATACGATCTCAAAAAAGACAAGTGGAGTGGATATGAACTGAACTTCTTGTATTTCTAATTGGTCAAGTCTGCTCTGAACCTACCAAACTATATTTCAACACCTGTCCTACCATTAGGAGATTTTAATTACCATAAATCTATTCCTGTAACATCATAGTTATATTTAGCCACAATGTTATTTTCTGAGTAATAATAATAGGGAAGTGAGAATCTCCATCTTAATAACTCTGTACCTTCCTATTTATATTTTTATTTGGTACTACCACTTTTAATTTCAAAATTATTCAATAATTGTTTGTCCTTGCATCTTTTTAAAAAGTTTACAGCCTACTCAGTTGTCCCCAAACCAGCCTATAAGTTCTCCGCTAATCTGTTTTATTAATCTGTCATACAAGTCTCATAACACTATCAATGCTCTGAACTTCCCTTAGTCTCTTACCTTCTTCTTGTTTCGAGGTTCCCCGAACAGAGCGTGCTCTTCCAGACCAGACAGGTGTAGAAAGATACTCTCACTTTTTTTCTGTGCCTGTCAGATTGTGAAAAATGCTCACCGTGCTTGAGAAGGAATACCAGCAATAAAAGAGCCAGCCCCCCAAAAGTCATGACTTTCATACTTTTCATTCCACATCTATGCAGGATTAGGGATTGTGGTAAATGAGGTGAGAGCTGAGATCATGTGGAAATAGTGAGCTTAGGTGAGGATGGCCAGCAAGTTTGAATGTACTTCTCAAATTGTTCCCTTACTGCATGGAATCAGAGAAATTTGTCTAAAACATGACAAGTTAAAAGGAATGTTCTGAACCAATCACTTGAAACTACCCTCGTTTCAAGCATACGGTATAGTTTTACAGCTTTATGCTTTAGAGACTCAGAAATTACTTGGGAATTTATTTCAAAAACAATGTTCCTACCTGGAATCAGAAATCATTGCTCCTGATTTTCTAATATCACTACACTTTCCGGAGGGAAGCCTTTTGGCAAAAACCATGCATGTTTTCAATTGGTTAAACTGATTGCCATTAGACTCACCAGAATGGAGGTGGATTGATAGTTAAGCTTTTATCCCACACATTCTTTGCTGTCTTAAATAATGCATAATGGAAATGTATTGCCTGTGTTGGAAGTTTGGGGTTAATGAACGTTTCTAGAAACCTGCATTTTTTTTTTCCTTTCAAATGGAGCAATGTTTTTGTGATACAGGAAAATCTTTGTTCTTCTATTTATTACTATTTCATAAGTTTGTTTCTGTCTTGGCACAGGAATTGAAAATAGAATTAATGACTCTTAAATAAAATATAATGGAAGTGGAACAAAGATGGGATCAGATTAGAGCAGCATGGCCCCTACAAGCACGGTCACTGAACAGTGTACTACTGGGCCCTGTCCTAGTGTCCAGAAAGCTCATGCGTTAGTGCTGGGAGGGAATGTGCAGGGAAACTAGAGAGAGAGATGAAGCAAGACAGGGAGACAAGGAGACAGGGAGACACATATTTCCAAGTGTCATAGCTTTGTAACAAATCAAACCAGCTTTGCTGGTTGCCGGGCTTGAGGGGCTTCTCTAAAGGGGCCACAGGGGATGCTGCGGGTCAGTCCTCTCCACTGGATCCCATCTCTGCCACACTCTCAGCGTGTTACTTGGCCCTTTTGCACAGACTTGGGGGAAAAGCAGAACTCACCAGGCTCCAGTGCAGGTGCAGAGCCTCTTGATGTAAGTTAGTGCCAGGCTTGGGGCACCTTCGTCTGTAGCTGTGGTGGCAGCAGAAGTGGTATGTTGGGGGGCTTTGTGACTATGGGCACAGTGTCAGCCAGTCCCGGAAGCAAAGTCCAGTGGCCAAGGCCTAAGGTCAGGCAGGCTGAGAAGACCTGGGCTGGGGCCCATGTGTTGGAATCCATCACAGCCAAGTGGCTTAACTTGTTTGTGCCTCAGTTTTGTCATCTGTAAAATGGGAGTGATAATAGTCACCATATTGCAAGGTAATCAGAACAATTAAAGGACTCAATACACCTAATGTGATTGGAAAGTGCCTGCAAAGGTCAAAAAATTGGCTTGAGCCATCATGGCATCATACAGAGCCTATACCTAACAGAAGATACAGGTGTTCGTTTGAGTTGTAAGTTTATGCGGAGCGTCGTCATTATTGAAAATTTCAGTTGTTGAAACTAACAAAGGCATCGCAATATTACAAGTCTCCCCACCAACCCCTGTCCCATCAAATCTATCGCTAGGACAAAAACGAGATATAAAATCAGTTCCCCCCAAAAAAGAAAAAAAAAAAAAAACAAGGCCAGATTCTAAGTTCTGGGCACGGTATTTTAGTTGTGGGTCTGGACTTCTCTCTCCCCTCCAGGGGCCCAGCCTGCTGCCCGGTTCCCATTTCCAGCCCGCAGAGTGTTGACCGCTCAGGTTCAAGGGGCCACGTGCCGGCCGGGTCCCGTCCCAGCTCGGGGTGCGCCCAACTGTGAGGCGCTTCCATTCAAAGCACCAGCCCAGTGACTGTTTCTTTCCACGGGGCATTGATGGGCTGTGCTCTGCTCCCCTTTCCTTGCAGTGGGAGCAGCTTTTCGGGCCCTCATGTCCAGTACTGGTCGCCTTCAGCCTGGCCCCTCGCGAGGCCTGTTACTTTAGACTACCTTGCATCAACCCAGTGGGCCTTGAAGCTGGAAGATCAACAAAGGTTCCCTCTCCTGAGTCTCCTGAACTTAACTCTTGAGAGTGGGAGGATAGGGAGCACGTGTCGGAGTTTGCCTGGCTCTGTTTTTGTTGGCGACGTGGTTTCCATGCTTGGGAGCAGCAGAGACCTGGGTGCTCCCAGACCCGTGATCCCCCTTTGCGTTGGCTCTCAAAATGCTTTGCTTCATTCAGTGAAACAACAAAAGGCTTTGGCTTCACTGCCCCAAACTTAGGTTATTTCTTCCATTATTAAAAAAAAAAAAAAAGGAAGGGGTGGGGAGGGATGACTTATAATCTTGTATTGAGCCAAGCAACACAAAAATAGATATTTTATTTTGAGGCTATTACCCTCTCTTCTGATTTATTATAATGCATCTTCTCAGTAATGTCAAATTAACTCTCTGCCATAAATATTTCTACTTTTAGCTCTTTAAAAAAATTTCAAAGTATCAACTATTCCTTCAGAAAACACCCAGAAATGTAAGATTTTCCCTTTTCTAGGCCATACAATGTGGCACTGTTTCATGGATTCCATGAGGTTCTCCGCCACCCCTACCCAAGAGCAGTTTTCTCGGTTTCCTCTAATGGTTTCCCTAAAAAGATTCCATTTCCTGTACCAATGCCAGTGATTGATTTATAGTTCACATTCTACCTTTGATTTTTCTGGTTTTAGTGGTTTGGGTTGCCTAATATTGCCCATTTTTGCTCATCATTCACTGTGTTCAGACAGTGTTAGATGTCTGCTTTCAGTTTTTAAATAGAAGATATAATAACTACCTAGTTTGAAAAGCTCTTTGGGATTATGGGTTTGGTTAATATCCTCTAAAAACAATTTCAAAAAACTGTAGTAGAAGATTATAAATGACTTTTTATGTGATTGCATCCCCTGGTGCTTTGAAATAAAAACACAATAAAGAATATAAAAGCACTTGGTCAGAAAGGCTAATCCTGAGTTGATGCCATTTACATTTAGATTTAAATAAGCCAGCCTATTTATTCTTTCAAACTTTGCTTCAGGTTTTAAATTGAGAGTACATGGAAATTAAAAGTCCTAGTATGTTTGGATATGTTTTGAAAAGTTATAATGCCTGAATTCAGTTGACTTCTAAGAATAATAACTATGATAAACATAAGGGGTAGGGAAATGTAATTAGTTATTTTTAATAAAACAATTTTATTGCAACAGTTATTAATAATGTTCCTCTAATATGTGGTCCAGATAAAGCAAAGCAGGATCATTAATGTAATACTGCAAATACTGTGCCTTCAAGACTGTGGGGTATGCACATAAGCCATATACAAATACAAGTAGTCATAGAGGCTGTTCCCCCATTTTTGTGAGTGATGGAGTAGAAAGCAGAGGCGTGTTCTAGTGGCCAAGTCTTCCGCTAAGAATTCAGACCTTGATTTTAGTCCCAGATGGACCATGTGACCAATAAAAAAGTCTGTTTCTCCAATTGTAGCATGAGAGGTTCAGATATGAAGCCTTTGGGGATCTTTCTAAGACCAGAGTTCTAGAGCTCTATGCACTATAATTCCACTATAATTCCACATGTCCAAGTGGACATGTGCCCACTACACGTGGTGCACTCTAAGAACTGTGCGTCTGCACGAGGCCTGCTGAGATCCCTGGAACCAGCTCCTGGAAAGGGTATGGTTGAGTGGAGCTGTGAACAGTATACCGATGGCTTTCACCTGATGGGGTACGTGTGGAGAGGGGATAGGGTCTAGGGTCAGGGGTCTGGGATCCTGGGCTCATGTGTTGATCAAGCCACAAGGACTGACTACACCTGTTGTGACATCCAGCTGGATTTTTGTTTGGCATCTCAAAATTCTTCTGAAAGAGGCCCACACTCATTTACAGGCAGGTCTCTTGATTCTGGGCCCATCTCTCTGTTTTTCAATTATATAAAAATCTTAGGAAGAACTACATCTAGCATTTGAGTAATGGTGTTAGCTCTTTCTGTACATTTTTTAAAGGGCTTCTGCTCCAATTTTACTCCACCGTAAAACATTAAGCCGACCCCTTTCCAAAGCCTTCAAACCATTCTCTAAAAATTGAATCTTATTTATCTTCTCAAGTGATCACCTTCTCTAGGAAAATAATCTATTTAGTCGATCATGTATTATAGACATTTCCTGAGGACCAACCTTGTGCTGGTCCTAAGCTATTGAGGTGCTAGAGATAACTAAGATGCACAGTGTATCCTCCATAGCTCCCTCAGAGAAGATCGTCCCTAATAAAAAAAAAACCCCACTGGAACCAGGGGGCTCCTTGAGGGAGCCCAGAACTGGAGAGAGCCCTAAGAAAAGGGTGTAAGCCCTAGGGGTGTAAGAAAATACCAAGGGGCATGAGAAACATTTCAGCAAATAGAAGGGAAGAAAGGCATTCTGGACAAAGAGGTGTGAAGGTGTGTGGGAGGTACGGGACTAAGTGAGGCCAGAGACTATCCTAGCAATATCAACATGGCTTCCATTGCCCTAGGAAGCAAGCATAGCATGGAACAGTTGTCATCCCTTCCTGGGTTTCTACATAGAAGGTCCTCCAGAAATAAGATTCCAGAGCATTTTAGTTAGGGTTCACCACAGAAAAAGATCCATCAGGGTGTGTGATGAATTGTACAAAATTGTCTCATTTGATTGTGGGGGCTGAGAAATCCAAAACTATAGTTGAGAAGCTGGAAAGGAGAGCCAGTAGTATAGTTTCAGTCCAAAAGCTGGCCGGCTTAAGACCCAAGAAGAGCTGATGTTTCAAGTCTGATGGCAGGAAAAGACCGTTGTTCCAATTCACTGGATCAGGTAAGGGGAGTTCCCTCTTACTCTCAGGGGGAGTCAGCCTTTTTGTGCCATGTAAGCTTTCAACTGATTAGATGAGCCCCCCCCCCCCCACGGTAGGCCGGGTGATCTTCTTTACTTATTTTACCAATTCTTACGTTAATTTCATCCAAAAATAACCTCACAAGACATACACAGAATAGAATTTGGCCAAATATCTTGGCACCCTGGGGCCCAGTCAGGTTGACATAAAACAAACCATCATCCTACCTCCTCTCAAAACATTAAGGCTTAATTATAAATATATGGAGACATTCTGCCCACCTGATTACTAAATTGGCAGCTCACTATGAATCTTAGTCTTTTGAAAGTCTCACAATGCCACAGAGGTTCGGGACAGTATCTCAGGGTTGAGGTAGTGCCAACACTCTGCCTTGATCATTTATTGACACTGTTTCCAGAATTGGTAGCTAACTCACCATGATCATTCAGAATCTACTTATATGTTCTGGTGGGTGAGTGCACGTGCTGGAAAGTCAGGCTGCCTGTCTTAAGAGCTCTGTGACCTTGAGCATCTAACTTCTCTGTGCCTTTGCATCTTCCTTTATCAAATGTATGTAATAATAGTACCTAACTCGCGGTTGTTGTGAAGATTGAATCAGTTAATACATGCCAGTTAGTACATGTAAAGCTACAGGCGGGTGATGGGGACATGGAATGTACTCCAAAAAATAGTTATTCCCATAGTCACATACCTTTTATTGTAAAATGCTGTTTCAGCCTTGGCTCTCTGGTAGTTAAGCATTGGTTCTTTTTGAGCAGAGTCCTCATCAAGAGCAGTAACATTGAATATACTCAATTAGCATACACTTTGGATAGACTAAAACCAAAACTTCAAAGCCTTAGTTGGCTTGAGAACGACACCAGATTTAGAAAACGAGTTAGAGAAGATGAAATAGAAAGTAACACATTTATAGAATATGCATAGGCCGTGGAGTATTTGATCCACTTCACTACTTCTGTTCAGTTTAGTTTGCTATAGTCAGAGAAACTGTCCATATTTTAAATGATTCTTTGGCATCTTAACATTAGAAACATTTGCAAACAAACCAACAGGGGGTGGGGGTGGAGAAATGCTGAATGATGCTTTTTGTCAGGTTTTGAGCTGTTAGCCGTAGCAGGTGGATTGACTGGGGCTAGCCTATCTTTGGGTGGAAGGCGTTCACCTGACTGATGGAAAAGCAACTTTGGGTAAGTCACTTGGACTCAGGGCTCCTGAGCCAGATGACAAAGCAACCAAATGTCTAGCTAGTCTTTTCTAAGTGTGCTATTTATGACTTGTCCTAACAACCACATCATTCAATAAGTGATTTCATATCTGTTTAGATAAGTAAGTTTGTTCATATCAAGTGAAATACATTTGCAGGGTGATGTGTGTGGAAACCCTTTGGATCCTTGAACTTAACCTTGTGAGTGCTTCAGTGTCCTTACGAGGGTCTTCCCGTGTCTGTGTGAATCTCCAGGGCACGCACCCGCTATACGTTCCAGTTCAGAGACCTTGGGGGTATCCCAGGGTTTGTACGACCCTCTCATGTGAGCAGCTCATAGTTGGTGGAATGTGATGTCTGTAACACGGTTTTCTCTTTTTTGATGGTATATAGAATATGTCCGTATTGTTGTGCACTTGCGCCTCCATCAATAACACTGTTCTGTCTTGAAAAGCAATTTTTCAGATTTTCGAGTTCCCACATCTGAAATTAGTCTGGCAGTGAAAGTATAGGGATGCTTTGCCCATTGATCAAATGACTAAAGATAGCTGGGGATTAAGTCTGAATGGAGTGATTACTGCTTTTGAAAACCCAAATAATGAAAAGTATGTTGTTGTTATGTCCCTGTTGCTTGGACTATCCGACGGTTCTGCACTTGTACCACCCCACGAATCTCCTCCTCCCTTCTTGTCCCTACCTTGTACATTTGTGTATGAATCTCTGTGCATCTGTAATACCAACATTCATTCTAGATCTTTGAGAAACTTTGGACAGGAGTGTTTAATCGTGGAGCTTGTAGATTCTTCCCGGTATTCATTGGCATTATCGTTCTTAGCCACAGTTGTAATGCCACATGCTCTTTTCAAGGATTATTATAAAGTTAAAACTGTTCATCATAAGGCTATTGCAATGAAGCCAGTTTTAGTCTATTATAACAACTCTGCACTTCTTCACCTTTGAGACCTAAACTCAGAGTGCACTGAGCTGTGCCTTGGTGTATTTGTATAGCATACAGTGCCATTCATTTAATACTTCATTACAACTGAACTGCAGTATGTATACATGGTATGCAAAATGAGCCATTTTTGTTTTAAAACAGATTGCAGATGAAAGGAAACCATTCATTTCTTGCTTGCTTGCTGTAATTACTAGAGCACTAATTACTCCAAATCACTGACATCCAGGGTCAGGAAAGATGACAACAGAAACATCAGAGAAAAGATGTGGCTCACTTGCTATGACAGATTTTCTGTACTCCCAACCACAGTATTTTTTTTTTTTTATGGCTACTGTTTTCCAGTTTGATGGTGAAAACAGCAACAACAAACATGCACACAGTCAAGATTGCTGAATGTTTACTATTATTTCATTCGCAGTTTGACGGTGAGAACATGTATATGAGCATGACAGAGCCGAGCCAGGACTATGTGCCAGCCAGCCAGGTGGGTTAATTAATCTTCTCTGCCTTGTTTCAAATTGTAATTAAACAAATTCAAAGAGTTGCATTGCAAATGAGTAGCACTATCAGTAACTGCCGCAATCAGGAATAATCATAATTTATAAACAAAGCATTTAAGCCTTGTTTCCAGTTAATGAGATAGAGCTGATAAAACACCGGAGTTGGCATTTGTTGAAAGATACTACCTTGTTTCCTCTCCAGAATGGCAAGCAGCTGTTTTGCCAGCATGATCTTTCCTAAACAGTTGTTTTACCTTTAGGAAATAAAGTCTTTACAGGTGCAGGTTATTTGTGCTTCTGACGATAGACGAGTTAATCATTATAAGCTACACATGTCACAAGTAGCTTTAATTATCAACTATTGGGGCAGTTTGCAATACAACGTTGCATTTATAACCGAAAGCACGTGGCCGGTGGGCGCTGTATGGCTGCTTTCAGGATCTGCCTGGTGGGTAGCTTTGGAGCCCAAGTGCATGCCGTGATTGAGACTTTCAAGAGCATGTTTGTAGCCCTTTCACTGGGAATGGTTGACGAGGTAGTTCATCATGAGAAGTGACAACAAAAATCCAATGAAAATGTAAATGGTTACATTTATAAAAGTAAATTCTGGGCTATTTATTTTTAGGTACTTAAGACCAGGCCCTTTAATCTGGTGAGGGCATTTAAAGCAAAATTATAACCACCCCACGGTGCCAGCATAAAGTAATCTGTAAGGACACTGTGAGCAAAAATAAATAAATGGATAAGTACAAGCGAGGGAGAGTTCATAGGAGCAGCATTTTGTAGATTTGAATTTTTTTTTTTTTTTCTGGAATAGCCAAACCATGGCTGTTTGAAGTTTCATGTATCGGTAACTATGGCATAAACTCTAACATAGGAGTTTTTTAATGCCTCCAGAGCCGCCCAAAGAGATTTGATAGCTGGGATGGGTGAGGGCCTAGAGAACAAAAATAAAACTTCTATTTTTTTTTTCATGGTGGTTGTCAGTGAATTAATCTAATGTATATGTTAAGGGCGCACTTTGTGAAGCTTTGAAATTTCTCTAAGAACAAAATGTCTTGTGCTTAACTCAAAACAGAGGCGAGCCTGCCTCTCCATGAACTTTGCATTTCGAAGTCATTACGATCACTGCCTTCTCTGGCAGACATTCTGGAAGCTACACTATATTGTCCAGACGAGAAGGTCATCATTCAGTTCAAAGATCTGGACTCCTTTTCCTTCCATTCAACTGAGTTGATCACTTTCAGAATACCTTTGCAAGGCTGAGCTTGGATTTACAATTCTTACTTCACTGAATTCATTCGGCTAAGTAGCCTCAGAGATCCATAGGTAGTTGTGAATAGGACTGTTTGATTAAAAAATGAAAAATGTTACTATTAATTTTCTTCTAACCATCAATCCCCAAACTGTACTGACAAGTTTAGTATTACTATTAGATTAAAGCAACCCAGTATCATCTCTTTGGTGCCTTTAGGGTTTTGAAGTGTAAGGGCTAATTGAATTTGTTTGAAACAGTAGAAACACAAACTCAATAAATGATTGCTGTTATAAAGCAGCTGCTCCCTTTCAGAGAATCATTATGTCCGTCTTAAAGACTTTTGGATAAAGGATTGGAAATTCAAAGCATATACATCATAACAACTTGGCTCCTTAGATTTTTAAATTCAAATACAATGGCTACTATTAAGCCCTGACTAAAATCAAACAACTAACATTATTTCTTTTAATATTTCAATCAGGAGTTACTAAGAATGTTTTAAATATCAGTGATAATTAATGAAAGAGTAAAGAGCCCCAAATACTTTTGGGGCCTTGTAAAGACAGGGCAGGTTTGTGTGCCAGAAGCAAACTATTTTTTAATAATGTAGCACATATGAAAATGTTTTTCGAATGTGCTACTTTAAAAATTAGACTAATGCAAGATAATACATACTCTGGGGGGAATAAACTTTGCAAATTACATAAGTTGAATGGCCTTAGCTAAATTTTACACTTAACATTCCTTTTGTTTACTGTAATATGGTGTGTTCAAAAATTCATTACCTGGTATTCTTTTAGGGAATTTTAATCAATTTACCCCTTTCGGCAACATAAGTAGGATTTTAGTCATCTTACAGGAAAAAAAAAATAGTTTTATTCCTTTTCCTACATAACATCAAACATCTGCATAGTTTAGTAATCCAAGACAACTTGCCTCATAGCATCACTCAACAATTATAATTCCTGTTCAATTTTCAAATCAGTACATGCTTTGGGACTTACAGACTAAGTTGCTAAGTAGCAACATATGGTACAGTACTGTGCCTGTGATGTTGCTGCGAGCAAATAGCATAATTCTAAACTTGAAATGATTTTTATAGAAAGCCAATGCTGGAATGGTTCCAGAAATGGAAGTACACTGTAAAAATTAATGATATTCTTTTAGACGGTCCCAAAGGCCTCTTTGGCACTATCTACTGCAGGCATTCTATACCTCTTAAGCTAGTGTATACAAATCCTTAAATTTTTTTGCATACAGTTTTGTAATTGATAGGCAGCTTTTAAATTGAGTATACTACCTTATAATAAGCCTGACAAATATGCAATAAAAACCCATGACATTTCCACTTCTCCCTGGCCCCATTCTTGGAATATTGACTCTTTTCTCCTCTAATAACTAGTTATAAGTGTGCTGGCCACTCAGTACTTGATTTTATTTTTGAGAGAGTGTGCAGCTGGGGCTGAGGGAGGGGCAGGAGGAGAGGAAGAGTGAGAATCTCCAGCAGGTTCTACGCCCAGCACGGAGCCTGATCTCACAACTCTGAGATCATGACCTGAGCCAAAATCAAGAGTTGGAAGCTTAACTGAATGAGCTATCCAGGTGCCCCACTCAGTACTTTAATATAAACACAATTTAATTTTTTTTTACTCTGCATAGAATTAGAAGCATGTGATACAAGATTTTTTAGTGTGTTGCCAGACCCTGGCTAAGGGGGCCCATGTTGCTTAATTCCTCATGAGATTGCAGATTCCCCCCACACACACCCAAGTAGTTTGTGGGAATATGTGAGCACGCTAAAGAAAGGAGAGCCGGACATGAAGAGTGGCCAACAGTCCTTCATAAACTCCCATCTTTCTCATTCTTAACCTGTCACGTCTGATTGACCAAAATGGCAGAGCACACAACAGCAAGGCAGGAAGGGATTGGGCTTCCCAACTTAGCTCTGAATCTTCTCTAGAATCTTCTGAGCCCACTCAGACTCACACTGTCAGGCCTTTCTCTTTCCCTGAAAAGACTCAAGCCCCTTTCTCTAGCCCCTAGAATTATTGTACCTTTGGTAGCTCCTCATATGTGATTCTACTCAAGATGTAAGTGTTCATTTGAATTAACTACATCAAAGGAAACAGAAGAGGAGTCTGATTCTCTTGGTTGAAACTTTTTATGGCACGAAGGTTATTTATTTATGTTTAGTTTTGAGTATGTGCCATTACTTTTTCTCATTCTCTCTTCTTCTATGAAAGTGTCCAGAATATCATCTTCCATAGCTACCTGTTCATTCTGAGCTTTCCACCCAAACTGGCAACATGTTCCCCCGCTCACCTTCTCTGGATGCAGAAACATTCTCATCCATTCCTCAGTTGGGGTAATGTGTGAAAAAGGTAGCAAAGGACTGACGTTTTTTATACAAGAAATAATCACTTGATGGGGGAATCAGAAGATTTTTCTAGTGTCAGGTCTTAGAGAAGCTAAATTCTTAAGAAGATTACCTAATTGAACCATATTTTCAATCAATCACTTCTTCCTTGACCTTGGCTTCACGCTGCTAAACCAGTTCCTTCTCTTTGGTTTCCATCACTATCCCCTGGCTTCCTAACCCTTTCCTCCCATCCTCCTTTCTTCTTACTCTCCTCCTCTCCTTCCTCCTTATCTCCAAGAATAGTTATCCTTTAAGCTTGAACTAATTTTTATTGTTAATTCTGAGCATCATCCTAAACCCTAAATATTAAGTGTCCTGATGTGAGATCTGATTTTAGATTATTTCAGGTGGTGATCAGATTTCACTCTGCTTCTTTTCTCTTCACTCCACTGAAATCCTCTCTCTTACCTGGCCCTCAGATCTCGAGATGAAAACATGACAATGATAAAATAGAAACAGTTTTCCCCTAGAATCTTAAAACTAAGCATTTAACTTACATTTCATATCACATATTTTGAATAGAAAAGTTGAAGGGCATCCATATATTTAGGGCAGTCCTCTCATGTGAGTTTCAGGTGTGATTTCTAACACCACTGGGCATCTGTTTCTGACTGCAGCTCAAACTCTTCTTCTTCTTCTTCTTCTTTTTCTATTGCCTGTAGTCCTAAGGCTTAACACCATCTACTCAGTCATCAAGACAGAGATTTTAAGAGTCTCCCTTATCACTAGTTAGTGTTGATTCTACTTTTTGGCATAACTTTTGAATCTGTCTCCTCTTCCCTTCTACATAATTATTGCTTAGGCCCCAGGCTCACAGTTTCTCCTTAACTTCTCTCATCTTTCCTCACTTTCACCTTTCCATTTCCCTGCTCTCTGTTGCCAAATGATCCATGTCTCTTTCCTCCTCACACACCTCCTTGCCTCTCCAGTGTATAGTCGGAGGTACCGAAGTACATATTTGCCCCTCCATGGCATGTAGTGTACTAGAATTGGCACCCATTTCCTTGCCTTTCCCATGTGATTATGAGCTCTTGAGGACAGGACTGGCCCCTGCTTCTCCCTGGATCTCCTGGGCCTAGTGTGTCTGACATCAGAAATATGCGCTATTATTTGTTGGAAGATGAATAAGCAATTAAAATATTTTATGTGCCTTAAAAATCACATTAACTCTTTAGGTCTTCTAACTCTTTGCGATGATTTTCAGTCCTGCACAGCAGCCATTTAGTAAATCTGGACCTGCCCGTTGCATTCCAGTAGCTTCTCTCCACCTGGGTCACTGATACCTCGCCATGTTAACAAAAGGCACCACCCCTCCCATCTCCTAAGGCAATCATTTCAAGTACAAGACTCAAAGAATTAATGTGATAATAAACCAGATGGTAATAGGCAGTTATTCCTACAATAATTATTGTACTGCTATTTGTCATAAGCAATACAATGGCAGTGGAACCAATAAGGACTCTCCAAGCTCCTCTGTACGTTAATTTCTTTAATCTACTGTTAGAATCACAGTGTCTTGAGATCTACAAACGTATTGAAAGCTATATATTTTTAATTACATGTTTTTCTAGTAAGAAAAAACTCCAGGTTCAAGTGTAAATGAGGTATGAAAAAAGGGCCTAGAAGGTATACTATTTTAAAGAGCACTTTTGGAAAAAAAAAAAAATCTCTTGACTATGGGTCATAAAATGTCCATGATTGTGACATAAATTTGAACTATAAATTAGACCAATTATTTTTAGATTGGTTCCTTTTGGCAGAAATTTCGGGAGTAAAGTCAACTTGACTTTTTGACCATTGACCCAATAAAATGGCAAAGCCGCCATGCTTTGAGTCATCTAGTTAGTCCAACAAAGTCTGGCATCTTAACAAGCCCAAACTAGTTACTCAAACCAGTCTTCAGCATAACACTCAAATGATTACTCTGCGCAGTCCCGGAGGTATTCATTACAGACAAAATTGCTCTTGTTGCCTTGCATACAAGCTGAGTTTTCAATGGGAAATGAAAGGATGCCTGGAAAAATAGGCCACCTAATTAAGTTAAACTACTCTAGCATTTGGCTTGACATCTTCATTACTCAAAATTAAAAAGATGCTTCACTTGAGCACACAAGTTACTATTGTTTATGTTGTTTTCTTCCTAAATTGGCTTCTTACATGGAAGTCTGTTTTTCAGAATTATATCTTGAAATAGCTCACATATTTCTTACAGTTTACAAAAATGTCTTAATAGCTGTATGGATTCTGAACACGGGCGCCATACAAATATATATCTTAGGGCTCTTGGTAGTCAAACACACATCAGTCTCCCTGAGTATTTTCTTGATCATTTACATATTGGTACGACTGAAATTTAGATGACTTTTTATCTAGCCAGTTTTTATCATTATTATCATCATTATTGTCATTAGAGGGGTATTGACTCCATTAGCTATAAATGATCAGTTACAGAAGAAACATGGATTCCTCAAAAAAAGTTTTAGTAGACCATAAGATTTAAACTGAAATTCATTTGTCCAGTTGAAGTGTTTTATATCAACCTCTCAGGCAGAGCTATTTTGGGAACATTTTAAAACATAAACACATGTAGAGCACACCATCTACTGATTGCCAGTTCCCACTCATTGATACTAATGAGGCAGCTGACAGGTTAAATGTTGTGTATCATATACATTTCCAAGCTGTGGGATTTGTGAATATAAGACTCATTTTTTATTTCACAAAATGAATGTTTGTTGCTGAGTATGCTTGAGAATTTTATGATAATTGTCTAATAGTATATTTTTTCAAGCATTAGGAAAATGCATTTCAGTGATAAAAACGATGAAAATGTCTGAGTGTTATAGCATTGGTGGTATAAATCAGATTCTCAAAAAACACCGAGCTTCATCTGGAGGACGGTTTGTTCGGTGGGCAACTGTCAAGTGACACCAAGACATTTTGGCGCTGGGAAGGGGTGCTGTGACTCCAGGACACCACCTCACCAGTTCTGCAGTGGCACTGACTACATTTTGAGAGCAGCCCATTGGCTTGTAAGAAATTGTACTTTGTAGATTCTTTTTCTTTAGCATATGAACAATTATGAAAAGCTAAATGATCCTTCCTGTGAAGTTTTGCAATATATAACATGCTAGATTTTTTTGTCTGGCACTTATTATAGCAAACCTGTCACTAAAGAATGTCTAAAAAATAGGTATGGTATTTCAAGTTAAGAATAGAGATATGTTGAATGATGTCATCTGTCTATGCCAACTCCATTTCCAAGACACAGATTGTTCTAAACAAACACTAAAATTTTATTATGCCAATATGTCAAGTAGAAACGATTTTGCCCATTTTTAGCATAAGAACACTGAGGCTTGGAAAAGCTGAGGTTTTCTTCCACCCACCCGTATCTCTCCTGAGACCTCCTTCTTCATATCCTCAGCTGCCACCTAAACACCTTTAAAAAAAAGTGTCAAGTTTCCCTTTGCAGTTTCAGTTCCTCGGTTTGGGAGCAGACTTAGCTAGACTTCCCAGAAACACACGGTTTCAGTTTAATCTTTATGTCTATCCGTGTTTTTTTTCTTTCTCCTGTGTTTTTTCTGATCTGTGTTATTTCACAGTTTCGATATAAAAATTTATAACTATAACCCTGATGGTTTGAAATTAATTGATGACTGTCTTGGAAAATTGTCTCCATACATTCCTCGCTACTTATTTGTACACTGTGATCATTGTTGCTGTTGCAAGCAGAGTCAAACAAATGACTCCTCAGTCCTGTCATTAAATTATTCAAATGGAATGGGCTGATCTGAAACTCATTGATGGTCACTATTTGAGATCAGGAATGAAGGCCTCCCTGTATGCAACTGGGTCTCCTTGCATTTCAGAAGGCTCTCCTTCAGGAAGAGCTAAAAACCTACCCGAGAGTTGCTATTTTCTGAATGCCCAAAGCAGAGTGACCTTGAAGGAATGGGTTCAGGGGCTGGTCATGGGACTGCAGGGGTGGGGCAGGGCTGGCAGCCCCAGATGGAAGTTGCCTTCAGGGAAGCCTGGATTCCTCTGTTCTGTGACCCCTGAGCTTTTTTTCTTATGCTGACTCCATTTAAAGTTCTTACTTGTCAAGACAATGGTAAGTATTAGTCGGAAGCTTCTGCTTGGCTAGAAGTTTAGGTTAGCATTCCTCTATCCCCAAGGTAGTGAATGAATTAGATTCCATAATAGTAATAAAAGCTGTCAGTTGGCAGCTCCCAGTGTCTGGCAAGGAACTAAGCAAAAGCTTTGCATACATTATCTCATTTAATCCTTAACAACAGTTCGGTGAGGATGACAGAGGTAAAGTGATTGGCCAAACGGCACAAAGCTAGTAAATATCAGAGCTAAGATGTTGGCCTAGCAAGGCCTAATGCCCAAATCAAATTCCATCCTTGCTCAGCGAGGCTTCATTTTATTTTAGAACTTTAAGGTCAAGATGTTGACGGGCTAACCTCAACCACCTTGGTTGATATAACTGCTCAGCACTGTTATGTGTGTGGGAATATTCTGGAAGATATTAGGTCGAACTAAATTAAATTGCATAAGTTTGACTATCGGTGACCAATCAAAGCAGCAATTTCATATTCCAGTTTTGGTCTCACATTTCATACTTGTTTGAACACACATACAAGCTGCACAAAGGTGAGGTGTTTTCCGCAGTGCCTGGTTCTTTTATTTATGAAGTGATTATTCCTTCCTCCCAGTCTTTTCCAGCCTTCCCCACCCATTTGGCACCACTGAATTCTCACTACTCTTATGTAGGTCCAGTACGCTTTTCCCATCCTTCACACTTTTTCCTTTTCTCCTCCAAGAGGTAAACAAAGTATAAGAGGTCTCCCCATAGAAGACCCCTCCCACCGCTCTTCCCCAAGATCCCACTTCTGGGTAACTGAAGACCAGAGTTTAATCTTCATTAAACTGAAGGAATTATCTCCAACTGTTCAACTTCTTTTTTTTTTTTTTTTTCCCTCTTCCATTCCCCTATCTTCAGCTCCACTTCAGTTTAAGCTTTCTTTCTAGCAAAGACCTTAGGAAGTGCAAAAAGCCTCAAATATCCAGGGGTCCTCTTGGAATTGCTTCCCAGTTTAAGGTCCAAAAAGTAGGAATTGCCTATGACTAGGAACAGGAGCCTCTCTTTCCTTTTCCTGGCCCCTTTGATTGAGGGAGGAATAAACTAAAAACTTAGACCATCTGTTTAGTTCTCTCTGCTGATCTTTAGGAAGAATGTGAGTCTACATACCCAACATTTTACTGATTTCTACGCAACGGGCAAAAATGAAAAGAATGGCCATAAACACATACAATATGTTTTTTATATATACATATATATAAACTAAAATATGTATATATAATAATAGGCCAGCACTGAAGGCTCAACTCCATCCTGGATGTCTGCACATAATTTAGCAAATAGAAGTTGACCATAAGCAAAAATAAACTTAACACAGATTTTTTTTTTAAAGAAAATGTATTAAAGCTTAAAGACTATAAATGTTTTAAGATGGTATATTAAAACCCAATGCATTTTATTTAGTTATTATATGAATAAAAAAATAAATCCGTAATTATCCTCTGGGTCTCCTCTCTGCCCAACTGGTTTTCTAAATACAAGCAAATCTTTGAACCTCTTTGGACCTCATTTTACGTATCTGCAGAGTGGAGGCATAGTCTTCAAGGTCTTCTCCTGAGTGAGCATTCTGTGTGATTCCATTTGAGCATAAACATAGAACTCCAGAACATTATTCCAAGAAAAAATGCATAAGGCTATTCATCGGAATGTGGTTCATAACAGAAAAATCAGAAACACCCTAAATGTTTGGTAATTGGGAACTAATAGAATAAATTATAGAACATGCACACCACAATATAATGTACAGCCATTTAAACAATAATGTAAAATATATTAATGGGCATGGGAAATTCTTCATGATTCATTTTCAGTGATCAGATTAAATTATATGGTGGCATGATGACAATAATAAAAAATGATAATGTAGCTAACATGTATTGATTGTTCTCATGAGCCAGTATATTACTCAGATTATTTATATTACCTCATTTAATCCTGATTACCTTTAAAAAATTGAATACAATTGTCATCCCCATTTTACATATTTGGAAACCAAGGCTTAGAGGAAGTAGGGACTTATACCTACTAAGCAATAAGCTGAGATTTGCATATAGCATTTCTAGCTTCATAATCAAAGCTCTGTGATCTGACTTTTAAAATAAAAACCTGAAACAAAATAACAAATATGAAATATAAAGAATCTTGCAAGATGCACATGTTTTAATAGTGGGGTATTATTCTGAGTGGGTGGACTAAGAGTGACTTCTTTTCATTAACAAATAATTTATAAAATAAAGCAAAAATGTGTAAGCTGAATCTCAGAATATATGAACTCAGTAAGAGTTGAAAACCTCTGAAAACTAAAAAAATCATAGCTGCCTTTGTACATAAAATTGTATGTAAACAATAAAATTTAAGTGTTTTAACCACCCTTTTAAACACCCAATATGGAATGATACCTGTTATCGGAAGAACATCCTTGGGCCCCCACTAGGGTTTCAGAAGTATCCTGTGCACCTTGATCTGTTCTTCCTAATCATTCGTGTGTGGATTGTGGCTTATGGGGGGAGTACTTTATTTATTTCCCAGAAATTTGCTTTTTGTGTTTGTGTTTTGTTTGTTTGTTTACCCAAAGGGAAGGCCCATATGACAACAGCACACAACACTTGGTTTTAAAGTGTCCTCTAAAAGTGCAGCTTGGAGAGGCACCTGGGTGGCTAAGTGGGTTAAGCCTCCGATTCCTGATTTCAGCTCAGGTCATGATCTCAGGAGGGATAGAACCCCAGGTCTGGCTCAGTGGGGAGTCTGCTTGACATTCTCTCCTTCTCCCTCTGCCCCTCTTTCCTCTTGCCCTCTCTCTCTCTCTTTCTCAATCTCTCTCTCTCTCTCTCAAATAAATCTTTTTTTTTTTTTAATGCAGCTTGGAGACCCATATAGGCCTCCAAACAATACTGAGAGGAAATAAATCTTCCCCACTTCAGTATCATAATGAAGTATGGCAGGAGAAACACCCATATGTAAATGCTAAGGACTTTTCTGGAAGTCTTTGGAGAGGTGGCCCTAGCATCAGCCCTGATGCACCGAAGTATTAGACTACCTTGCCCCACCAACCCCTGATCTTAGGGTGCCTGGCTCACTGCCCCAGGACCCTGAATCCTCAAAGCTTCAGTCTCTATTAATGGAGCCGAAGCTCAACCAATCCTGGTCCTAAGAAGAGCTAATGTCAGACATTCACTGGGGCGGCCTCAAGTCAACGCAGTTTTCTGGTTTCATTCAGCCTTTACACATTGGGTTTTCAATTATAAAAAAAAACAAAACAAAACAAAAAACCCCACAATCCAGTTAAAACCAGTCTCAATAGAGGACTGAATTGGGCTCCACACCCCAAAGTCTGTTTTGGTCAGTGGGACCAGTCTTGCTCTTGAAGTGTTCTTAGAAGACCTGACCTTGCTGTTGAAACTTCTAGGCACACTGTCCAAACTTGCTCATTTGTTGGTTTTGTGATCCTCCTTGATCACATACTGCATTTCGGCAGAAGTGTCTAATATTCAGGCCTGGTTATCAGGGTAAATCTGCTTGTAACAATCCCTTCATCATCCCAGCTTCAAGTGATTCCATTGTTGTTTATACTTGACACTTTCAACACGCTTTTTATTGGGAACCTCAGTTTTTATGTATCTTCTAATTCACTTGCTTTATAATAAACTGCATCTTATAGTTCTTTGTATCTCAAGTCATGCTTTGCAGGATGCCTTACACATAGTAGGTACACAGAAAATGCTTCGATGGCTGATGAGGTGCCCATTGTCTTTTATTTAACACAGGGTACAAAAAAATTAATGAGCACAAGTGAAATAAATATTGTACTTTCTACCAAAAAAATTGCATTTTGATAACTGTTGCTTGAAAAATTAGTACATTGTGTGTTTTTAAATGAAGATGATTTATTGCTATTGTCTAACATGTGAAGAAAGACAAAAAAATTGTTTGCAGGATCATTGGCTTGAGCACATCAATGGCACTGTTGGACAATTCTTGCTGAGTGTTAAGATGATTTATGTAACAGACCGAAGCTTTGCACAGTAATACATTATAGTCTCAAGCTATCAACCCTTGTTCATGCAGAGACAAAAGAATCTGAAAAATACCTACTTCTGAAGGTCTTCTCAAAAGAAATTGGAGATAATGTTGATGCTGTTTAAACTCTTTTGAGAGAAATCACCATTACATGCAATGTCTTAACTTCTGAAAACAGATAGAGGAAGCTTATCATTTTTCTTTTTTTAATCACTTTTCTAATCATTAATCATTTAATCACTCTGCGGTTGACTCTGCTTTCCATTTAGTTATTTGAATCAGGCAATGTGAATTTTCAGTAAAAGATGAAACACATTTAAACAGTGGTATTTTTGTATCTTGAAATTTCAGGAATTATGTTACAGATTAAAAATTAAGGAATTCCATATACACGTGATGGCAGTGCTATTTATTTATCTTTCAAATAAAGATCTATATGAGAAACATATTTTACAACGTTATAACCATAGCCATATTTTCAGTGTATGCATGATTGCATGAAGCCATCACATAATTTAAAGATATGTACAAGATGATATCTTTTGAATTCTTCTGAGTTATGGGACTTCTTGTCACCAAAGATCGAGTGCTCTGTATAATGATTGCAATATGTGGACGGAGACCCACAAAGACAAGGCCCCTCTGGTAGAGAAACCAGATTTTAAAAAGAGAAGAAAAGGCGAAGTCCAGAAGAGAGTTCCCATTATTCGTTCCTGGTCAGCATATATTAACACTCTATCTAGACGGTATGAGGACATGAATTCTCTGTAGTCAAAAGTAAGCTCATCCTAATTAACATCCCACTTCCAGATGCAATAATGTCGAATAAGAATAAAAAATAAGAACAGGCTGTAGCAAAAGGAAATGTGAACTGCAGAAAGAGAAAATAATGTAAACAGGATACCCAGGTCATGGAATATGTTAAGCAATATGATTAAGAAGGAATGTGAGTATGTAATTAAACAGATGGGGGGTGGGGGGGATGACATCTTCCAGAAACCAGGTGAGGCATTTCCTTTCCTTTGTCACTAAAATTGGGATCCTGGACAGGTTTTAACTGGAGCTTCAGTCAAAGGGCTGGAAAAGCCTCCAAGGAGATCAAACCAAAAGAGACTGGAAGGATCTTCTATTCCTTTCCTATAACCCAGTCTCTTGATTCAAACTCAAATACAATCCATCTGATTGGCAATTTTGCCTTCTTGCCAAAACTTCCAGGGAAGGCGGCCTTTCTACAGCGTAAGGCAGTGTGTTAGGAAGTATATAGCTCTTGTTGCAGATTTAGCCACTGAAATTTTGATTCGTGAGTTCATCAGCCTTTTCCTAAGGCCAGTAGGAGTGGATCTGCCAGAAGGCCCCCAGTCAAGGTTGCCAGTCCCTCTGCACGGCTCCCTGACAAAGCAGAGCTATGGCCCTTGGCTCATTTAGTCATCGTCTTCCAAGCTCTTCAGCAACCCTTGTCTGTTTACTGTTGCCCACTCTCTCATTTCTTCTTTCATTTCGAAAGTGCAATTTAATTCCATTAAAATAAAGGCAAAACTTGATCTTAGCTATTTATGGGGGGCAATTAAATAAACACATTATGTCTGAGTGGGGCTACGCTCCATTTCAATATGTGTTCTCATCAATGGTAAGTACACTGAAATGCCTTCATAACGATGTCTAAATCCCCTCCTGTAGTATCTGTAGTTGTTTGTTTTCTTGGCCATGACCCAATCCATGGGATGTATAAATGTATTTAATATTAACCAGAGCTATGCTAAAGCTATTATTTATCAAGAAATTTCGATGTCGCAGAGGTAGGTTATTAGGCTTTTTACCAACCTTTTTTTTTTTTTTTTTTTTTTTTGCTTTGAATGCTCAAAAGCATCCCTTGAAGCATGTTTTGAAACTGAGTAAGAAGATTGCCTCAGAACCCACACCTAGATGCAGAGCACCTAGATGCAGTTCCTGTCTACTGGAGTCCAAAGTCTCCATTCCTTCCAATATGCTCTTGGCCATTCTTATTAGTCCCTGGAAAAATCAAATGAGTATTCTCAACCAATCCAAAAATCCATCCCTTCCTCATCACAGAAAGATGTAGCACTTTATAAGCTAAACGTGCAAATGCTGATGATGAGGTTTTAAGACAATGACTTGAAACAGCCATTGAATTTACTATTTAGAACCATGAAAATACTCTCTTGAGGATGATAATATTTTGAAGTTACTACTTTATGCTTCTAACAGTCCCGTTGTGGCCTTGAAAAGTTCATCTGTATTACAGAGTTAGCCAAGCCTTGTGATAGTACAGCCCACCCAACCCACATGTTCCATGACTCTTGGCTTCTGTTCCCTGGTCACACAAGGATGCACAGCACCTCCTGCACTAAAGTAGAGCTGCCCTATGGTGTATCCCAGCACCAACGATAGTAGCAGTACTACTCTCCTGCATCTAGGACCAGTGAGTAGCTGAAGACCAGGGAGAGTCTGGTTAAGTAGCAATAATTTTGAGTTCTTTGAATCACTTAGATCATGCAGCCTGGCTACTGTTGAGAGAAAATCACCTTGCATGCTTCTTTGTTTCCAATTTACCTTTCATTAACCTAGAGAAGATCCAAGATAAAACTAAAAGTACTGGCTAGAACTTCATGCTACTATCCCTAAACATTTTTTTCTCTATTTGTGTAGATCGTCACCATTGACTTTTATCCTTCCTTGGGGAGAAGGCAAGCTGTATGACTCAGGCTGCTGATAAGATTCTCATCTCTGTGTTGGGAGGGGTAAAAGGCACTCTAAAGGGTGGTAAGGAATATGATACCACCTTGCAAGTCCATACCTGTTCTCCAGAATTCTACTCTGGAACCTCACCCCTAAAGGTCCTCAGAGGACCTGCAATTGACTCACTGGTCTCTAATTGAGGCTTAGGGGAAAAAAGAAAGAAAGGAAGGAAGGGAAAAAAAAAAAAGCGTAGTCTTGTATCTCATGGGATAGGCAAGGTCTTAAAAAGGATCATTGGTCCTGAGACAGCTGTGGAGTGAAAAAATACTTGAAACTCCTAGCCTTCCTGAGACTCACAGGAAGAAAATAAGCCCAAGCCAGAAAAGGCCCCTCAGTCAGTAGACAAGTGTATTAGGTCCACTGTGTCACCCCGGGATGGCCTTAGCCTTGACTTGGTAGTCGTCCTTCTTCCTGTGCTCAGAATACCTTCCCATCCCCTCTATTCTCCCTTGGATAATTAGGTCCTTGCTGCTGGCCAGGCCTGGGGCATCGCACCTGCTATTCCCAGGGGATCCTGATGTGAAGCTGAGGCTTCTATGAGGTCCTTAACTGATGTTCTACCTGCAGTGGGGACTAGGTTCCGACAACTTCTGAGAACCCAGGGACCCCAAAGTCACCTTTACAAATCCTCTGGGACCTCTGTGTCCCTATAGAATGGCAATTCAAGCCATTTCAAAGGGACAGATCAGCAGCCAGAGAGGGACACCAAACTACCCTGCCCCAGCCTTCCTCAGGCTGCTTAAGCCTTTATATCTCTAACAGGATGTGTCTGGCTTCCTGACACGCTGAGAGATTAGCATTATATGCCATGTTGTCAGCTGGCCAGTGCAAAGTCTTGGGAATACAGCATATGTATTCAAACCCTTGGAATAACAGCGCTATATTCACAAATTTCATGCCTTTGAAAAGTCATCTTAGCATTCATTGATTCATCTGTGCATTCTTTCAGGGATTCATTTGTTAATTCATTCAACATTGAATACTGGTTCTACCCAGGCAGCTTCACGGGGAAGGAGGAAAACACTAGATCATATCCTACTGTAATAGGTTTCTCCCCAAACTGTGATTTTCCCTAAGATATAACTTACTATTGTTAAGTCAAACTTATTCCTATTAAGTTTTTCAAAATTAAAATAAAGATGTCATGCCGTAGAAATCAACACTGAGGAATTAGCTAATTCACTTCCACATTAAAAAATTAATTTGTAATTGGTCTGGCATTGAAGTTTTTGTAAGTTTTGTGACATTTTGACATTTATACAATTATTATGATACTTTTTTTATGGCATCAATTACACTGTAATAGGCTCATGGCAAACAACCAGATCATGATTTCTAATGTGAGAGAACAGAAACTACTAAGTAACCTGATGTTAAAATTCCTGATCCACATAACTACCGGTTACCAGTTAACCTGTGGAATCTGTGGTTTAGGTAAATAAATGCATAGATTAAATAGCATTAACATGTGATTACATGAAAATAAACCATGTAGCTTTGTTAAATTGCAGTACAATTGTTATCACTGAATGTAAAGTGATACCAATTAAACCTTCCTTTAAAACACCACAAATTAAGATTTAACTACTAAAGAGATGCTGGCATGTAAAGTTATGGTATACCATGGATAGAATAACCCTGAGTGTTTTCAGAGGCTTAATAGCATTTATAAAATTAAAAACATCTTTCTCTTTTATCCCTGGCATTAACTGTACCTTATTTAAAGAAGGTTTCAAACAGACATCATTAACTTCTTAAAAGAGATGTATCAACAAGTTCAGCCTTTGAAATGTTAACACAAAGACAAACTATGCATCCTTGTGCTCATATTTAGAGTAAATATTTTAGTGGAATAGGCATTGGGATGGAATCTGGAATAAGAAAAGACTTGATTAGCTAATAAGCTACTGTTAACTTTTAAATTATGAAATTTTGTTGATATTGACAACTTTGTATCATTCAACCTAATAAAACAGTAGCAATTAAACTGTTGATATGTCACAGCATGTATCCACCCTCATATATACCGAGCTGATCGTTTACCAGTTGAGTCAAAGTTACTTAAATTCTGATTTTCAATTTTCTCTCCAGGAAAATGGGATAATGATAGCCCCACACAGGATTATTGTTGACGATTAAGTGAAGACAACATAGTCGAAGGACCTGATATAGCGCTTTTTACAAAACCAGCGTCAGTAAACGTGCTTCCTCTCCCTCCTACCTGCCCACTGAGAATCTTTTATGCTTCTCAAATTAGGGCTTGTACCAGGAACTGACGGTTTACATCTATAGACTCAAGGTGTAAAATATACCAAGCAAATGAGAATTTAATCAAACTTATCATTTGGATAGTGACCACAAATATATTTTTCAGACAAGAGATCTAAACTATAAACAGGAAAATTTGTCACCTGATGACTGAACTTTTAGAGCTGGTGATTTTTTTTTTTTAGCAAAACTTCAGATAGTTAAGAACAATTATCTGCTAAGATGAATCCGGTGTTTTCCTTCACCTACCCCCCATCTCTAACCCACAAGGGCCTCTACGTGAGCAAGTCCCAATTCCAGATGTTCCCAGTAGCGTTTCATTTCATCATGTCTTCTGACAGCCCCTAAACAAATATATCAAAACTTGTACAACATTTAGCAAGTGCAACTTGAAGATTTTCTTTCTGTTAGACAAATAGACGCCATCTGGAAAAAATAACCCCAGGCACTTGGATGCAGGAGCATGAAGCTTATTGGCTGAACACCCAATGAATACCTTATACTACTTTCTTTGGCTCCTACCCTCTGCCTGTTCATTTCAAATCTTGCACACTTCAGCAGGCTCTGTGCTGTTAGACAAGCAAGTCCTGTTACCCATGCACTCAAACTTTATAAAGACAACGTTTAATTTGAAAGATAGGCTTGCAAGAATGTTCTGGACACAAATTGTTTCCTTTTTATTTTAACGCCTGCTCTATACAGGGCTGCTAAATATCGCTATGCCTTGCTATTAATTGGGACCACTGTTGTATTAGCCAGTCCCTCCCCATATTTCCAATGTTTACTACATTGCTGGGTTGTTTTTTTTTTTTTTTAAGATTTTATTTATTTATTCACGAGAGAGACAGAGAGAGAGAGAGAGAGGCAGAGATACAGGCAGAGGGAGAAGCAGGCTCCATGCAGGGAGCCTGATGTGGGACTCGATCCCGGGTCTCCAGGATCACGCCCTGGGCGGAAGGCAGGCTCTAAATCGCTGAGCCACCCAGGGATCCCCTACATTCTGTTTTAAACAGGAGTGTCCTTGTCTAATCTTTACTTCCTTTTTTTTTGTCTCCTCCCCACCTCTTTTATCTAAAGCCACTATCCAAAAAGAAAAGCCCCACATATGTTGTTCTTTATTTTACTCATTGACTTTTATTCCCAAATTAGTAGTATAACATTGTCAATGTAATTTTGCCTTTCAAATTAGCTAACTGAATCTAAATGACTGCAATATTATGTATTAGCTTTTAGAGGAGAATCAAATAGACGTGAATAGTCGGAAACCAAGAAAACAATCTTCATTTTATTTTGATGGTGTAATCTTCACGATAAAAATATCTTTTAATGTTTTTTTTCCATATATCAAACTTTCTGTGCAGCCACACTTAATGCAACATGCTTAAGTCACTTCTTTACTAATTATATTTCTTTTGTCAGTTGTGAGCATGCAGCTTTTCAAAACTCAAAAGCAATTGCCCCCAGAACTCCTGGAATTCGTTTCATTACGTCTCATGATCTGAGCAGTAGGGAGTCCTATGAAACATGTTTGATTAAACATTAATTTTATAAATTGCCTTCCTTCCTCACAATTCCCATGAAAAAATGTATTCAGCAAGATTAAAACTCTGGAAAATTTTAATGGGACCTTTGAAATCTGTTTGAGTTCAGTTTCTTGGAAAAATACAACTGCCTCATGGAAGTACTCTTTATACAAGAAGTAGATATGCCTTTGAGGCAATTTTCCTCCATGCATAATATAGTGAAATGACAGCAGGACAATTTGCGTGTTTGAAATGCCTTTGCCAGGTCTATAATGCTGCTTGTAATAATAATCTGAAGGGGTCATGTGTATTTGTTCATGGGGATGGGGAAGAAGGGAGAATGATCATTTGCAATATTACTTGTCTTTTCAGTCTTACCCTGGTCCAAGCCTGGAAAGTGAAGACTTCAACATTCCACCAATCACTCCTCCTTCCCTCCCCGACCACTCACTGGTGCACGTGAATGAAGTCGAACCTGGTTACCACTCTCTGTGTCACCCAATGAACCACAATGGCCTGCTACCATTTCATCCACAAAACATGGACCTACCTGAAATCACCGTCTCCAATTTGCTGGGACAGGATGGAGCACTGCTTACTAACTCCATTTCTGTGGTAAGAATCTGTTTACTAGTTTGTGGTGGGGAGCGAGGGACATAACAAGGGTAAGGTCAGCTTTGATGGGAGAAGCTTTAAATTGTAGCAATGCTGGATTCTGAAATGGGGCATAAGGTTTTAGCTATAGAAAATGTTCTCCGTAAGTTCCTGAAGTACTTTTCTATCATATATTTAATTCAGGGCAAAATCTATTAATTACATGTTTGATCACTCATACGTATAACCCAAAGTTCTAAACACTGTTTGACACTGAATGCCCTGTCATAAAGTTGAACTGTCTTACTAGCTTTCCCATAAAAAGTTATCTTAAAAGCTGCCACCTCTCATTGAGTGCTAGATTTCTCACTACGAGTGAGAGCCTCACATCTTCAACTGGATTTCTCCCTTATTTCCCACAGATTCACAGGATAGGCAAGCTTGAAAACAATTTTCACTTTTATTTTGGAGGCACAATTCTAGTGATCAAAATGTATCTCCATTAAAGTGTCTCAGTCTATTGGATCCATTGTCCCCATGAATCTTTGAGTGTTCGGTACTTTCCAAAGTTGGTGGGAATGTGTTCGTCCGGAAAACCAGCAAAAATTTAATTTCCAGCCTCTACCCAGAAGTCCAGGGGTCTGTATTTTTAACAAGCATTCCATGTTTGAGAAACACTGACTTCTCCTAAAATCTTTTCTTCTGATTTGTGTGTCATCTAAAACCTTAATAATTGCCCTGTCTATGTCTCAAGTAGTGAAATGCATTTTCAGGAGCATATGGGTGAGGACAGAACTCTTTACCATGTCATAAAGCTCTCCTTGAGGTTAACAGTGACTTTTAATTAGCACTCCTTAGTTTCTGTTGTTCAGTCACTTGACAGTACATGGAACATAGTTGTCATTTTGGGAAGTCACTGAACACTGCTCACAGTGAAAAATGGATTAACTTGCTTATATTATATGGCTTCTGATAGGCGGCATTCACATTATGCCTAATTGAAATCATTTGACGGTGTATGTCTAACTTGAGTGACTTCAGGAGAACGTGTTCCTGTTAATCGTGAATATAAAGGGTGAGGGTTGGGGAGGGAGAGTCAAAAGAAACCCTGAAGTCACTTTTCGAGAATGCAGCCCAGAGCCTAATGCTATGGTAATGTCCAGAGTCTCCGGAGAATCGGCAGCTAGCCTGGTGGCCAAAAGAGGAGAACTTGTTCACAGCACTCACAGTGGCAGAAAACTGCTGCCTTGAGTTTTTATCCTACCTTAGATTTGTCCAGGGCTATGAACTATGGCTTAATAAAGTAGAAAGTGGGTTTTTACATGAGTATGCCAAATTTGTAAATCTGAATGATGTTGTCCTTCAAAGTAGTCACTTGAAAAGTCAAGTGTCTATTCCTCTTTGGGGCTAGGCAGTTGTGAGACAATGAGGCATCCAGGTGATGCCCTTATAGGTACCACCTGTTCACTAAGAAGGAGAGGAAGTACACATACAGTGTACACAATACCAAGTCGGTCCTCTAAGCTTTCTCATAGTGTGAATGGAGCAGGGCCATAGAAGAGATGATGAGATACTCAGTTATGTAACTTAAGTCTCAAAACTCTTTTTCCTTTACATAATTTGCCTTCTTAGCATTTCTGGAACTGTCTCTATACACCATTCACTTATTAAGAGATGCTTCTTCAGTGTATATGTGTACACATACATTGTGTGCAACTTCAATATATATGCATCAGAGATTTCCCCAGAGTTACCAAAATGGCAGTCACTCCATTCTTAAATGGCATTCTCAGAACTGGACCTAGTCACAGCATGAATTGTACCACCTTCTAGGCCTTTCCTCCACTGTGCTTTCCTCTTGTTCTATCAGGAGCTTCTCCTCATCTGAATTTCTTTATGTTTTCCCCACACAAGACAATGTAAAAAACTGGACTTTAGGTATTTTCCCTTCAATGTGCTATTTCCTTTGGAACTTTTAACATTGTGCAAGGCAGAGGGGCCCCATCTGGCCTAAACTAAGGAGGTGTAGCTCTGATTTGCCATGCTCCTTCTTGGCAAGTGTGTCCAGCAGGATTTTTTTTTCATAGGATGGTGAGCCTTCCCCCATCTCCCAGACCACATTCTGAGGTGGACATCCACTTTGTCCACTCCCAGTACTGGCTGTACCATTTTATGCTGTTATGTAAAAAGCTACTCCAACAAATAATCCAAGTCTTAGTGAGGCTTTGGATGGGCTTTAGCACAGTCCAATAGAACTTTCTGTGATAATGGATTTTCTGTTAGCCATGCTATCCAATAGCAATATTCATTGTTACTTAGCACTTTAATGTGGCTGGAGTGACTGAAGAACTAATTTTTATTTTTATTATATTTGAATTATTTGACATTTAAAATAGCTACATGTTCCTAGTGGCCTTTATATTGGATAGCATAGGTCTAGCTAATGCTGATTCTAACCTTAAATCTATATTAAACCCATTTTTTAAGCCACCGTGGTCTTGGAGAAAGTAGATTTGGAGATTAAATTTATTGTAAGAATCCTCTTTCAAGGCTTGAATTTCTGGCTGGAGTCCAAGAAGCAGAGTTTGATTTGCTGTAAAGTTGCAATAGAAATCTAATAAAGTTGGAAGTGCTAACTTTATAGGAGTCTACTAATTCCTTTGAGAAACAAGGAGCCTCCTCAATTCTTATTTTGAAATATCATATGTCTAGAATGCCATTCATCAGTGTGTATGTTTTCAATGCTTACTGTGATCTAAATGTTTGAAAGTGCTCAAATGATTGGTAAGACATGGTCACTGTCCTTCAGAAGCTTATTAATTACAGAGAAAACAAAATAAATAAATAAGTTTGAAACAGAGTAAGATAGGAAGCAGTTAGAGACCAGGAGAAATACTAAACTCAATTCTACTGGCCATGAATCCGGTAGGAATTCCTAGTTGGAAGACATTAGATTAATATGGTTTGGCTAGTCTGTAAAACTTAATGGAAATGTAGGGCTTCAGTTGAGGCCTGAAAGATGGTTTTGATATGAACAAATAGAAGGGAAAGAAAAGGCATATTGGAAAGCATTTGAAAGGTAGGTTGGATATTTTAAGTTAGAAGATTTGACCCAAGGCTTCCGAAACCAATGAAAGGACTATGGTTTGATATGATAGATTCAAAGAAACCATTGGCTGTTTTCACTCAAGGGAAAAGCATTCTGAAAGCAGTATTAGACGAAAATCCTTCTGCCATCTTCCTGGATGGATAGCAGGGGTAAGAAACTGGAGTCGTGGAAAGTCTGTGCAGCCAGTTGTCGTAACTCAGGCAAGAGGTGTTGAGGAGATACACAGGGCAGTGACAGTGAGAACAGAAAGATGGGCTACTCAGCTGTTTTCACATCATTCCCAGATACAAATGGATCTAAGGACAAACAACCCTTCAGACAGACATCTTTTATGTTTAAAAAGCACTAAGGGGTTTCTTCTCTTTCAAAGGAACTTTAAGGCTATAGGATATTTCCTTCATATACATTTTTTAAAGATTTTATTTACTTATTCATGAGAGACACAGAGAGAGAGGCAGAGATATAGGCAGAGGGAGAGGCAGGCTCCCTGCAGGGAGCCCAATATGGGACTCAATCCCAGAACCCCAGGATCATGACCTGAGCCGAAGGCAGACATTCAACCACTGAGCCACACAGGTGCCCCTCCTTCATATTTTTTTTTTTTGTAAAAATAGACTAAAACTGTTCCTTAAAAGCTTAACTCATGCCTAATGTGATCTCAAAGTTTAATAACCAAACTCTTGGTCAGTTTGCCAGTTGTTGAAATACATTTATGAAGAGTGCACAATTCAGGTCATCAGTGCTCATATAGACAAGGAAGGAACGACTACAAAATCCAGATGTAAAAGCTGCTCTCCTAGAAATTAGCAGTGCTCTTTCCAAGTCCTTCTTTCAAGGTCACCTACAATAATAAAAGCTAACACTTATAGATTTGAAATAATAAACCTGCTGTAAATTTTACAATCCTATGAGTATAAAACACCCTGGGCAGATTTATGTATAGGATCAATTCTCTCCAGTTATATTTTCCAAAAGCTTTTCACTGTTATTAAAGCTGAACCTTTGCTGTTAATGTGGTACTCACATCTTAGTGTTACTATCTTCATGTGTTGGAATTTTAGAATTTGAATGAATCAACAAGATGGAAATATTTTAGTTCTCGTAAGTATTATATGTATTTCAGAGGTTGTTGTCATGCTTAATAATATATATATTACTATATGTCACATGTGTTACTTTTTATAGAAGTTATTTTATAAAATATAATCAGTTTTGATATTTCATTTTAAAGATAAGTTTTCTTGTATCTGCTTGTTCTTATCCCTAAGGGCAACATAAGTGATAACAATTTTACTGATTATAAGCATTTCCTACAAATGTCTAATATACTAAGCATAAAAAAGTTAGTTATCATTAGAAATCAGTGTCTGAACGAGTATTATTATCCCAATTTCACAATAGGAAAATGGAGGTTCAGAGTGGTTAAGTGACTTTCTCAGTGGCTCAGCCTATAAATACCCCAGCTTTCTTATCTGAAAAACAAGGATAAAAATAGTCCTTACCCCGTGGGGTTAAATGAATATTAAAGAATTGTTTACGGATCCTTGGGTGGCTCAGCGGTTTAGCGCCTGCCTTTGGCCCAGGGCCTGATCCTGGAGTCCTGGGATCGAGTCCCACGTCGGGCTCCCTGCATGGAGCCTGCTTCTCCCTCTGCCTGTGTCTCTACCTCTCTCCCTCTCTCTCTCTCTCTGTGTGTGTCTCTCATGAATAAATAAATAAAATCTTAAAAAAAAAAAAAAAGAATTGCTTAGACCAGTCATTGACACATAGGAAGCATTATGCAAGTTTGTTAAATGAATGGGAAAAGTGGGGCTCCTGGGTGGCCCAGTCAGTTAAGCATCCAGTTCTTGGTTTCTGCTCAGGTCATGGGCTCATGGGTGGGAGATTGAGTGATTGAGCCCAAGTCAGCTCTGGGCTCAGTGGGGAGCCTGCTTGAGAGTCTTCTTCGCCCTCTCCCTCTGCTCCTCCCCACTCCCTCGTGCTCTTTCTCCCTCTCTCATTCTCTCTCTCTCTCAAATTAATTAATTTTTAATTTTAATTTTGTTTTTAAATGTTTTATTACAAAGCTTCTTTTAAAAAATGCTCAGCACGTTAACTCAAACTGGAATGACAAATGTTAGATGGCAGTTTGGGGCAAAGGCTGTGCCTTGTTATTTAAAAAAAATGGGTACATCAATGCTCATTTTAAAAACTGGCATAAAATCCCACTAATCGGCTAATAAAAACAAATACAGAACATTTAAAGTAATAACAATTCAAGTGCTGGGCTTTTTACAACAAGGGGGTGAAAAAGGAAAGAAATGAAAATTCACTGCAAACCGGCCTGCTAAAAGTTTGGGTTAAGGTTTACCATTTAATTAATTAATAAGGGCACCTGAGTGGCTCTGTCAAGCATCCAAACTCTTGATTTTGGGCTAGTTCATGATCTCAGGGTCCTGGGATCAAGCCCCACATCAGGCTTTGTGCTCAGTGTAGAGTTGGCTTGTCCCTTCTGCTCCTCTGCCTATTCTCTCCCCCATCAAAATAAATAAACCCCGCTCTCTCTAAATTAAATTAATATAATCTTTTAAACTAAAATAAATAAATCTTTTTAAAAATGGGAAAAGCAATCCTTTTCTTGACTTTTTTTGGAGGATTTTAAATGCATGAGAGAGAAGATTTCCCCAGAGTTATTTATACTTTGATCCTTAATCTTCTTCACATATGTAGAAGAAAAAAAAAGACAACAGTAACAGTAAGCCTGGTATTCACCAAAAAGGGCTTTACTTTTTACTGAATGTCATTAATATACCATTATCATTTAGACCAACATCTTGGGGCCAGGCTACCTCAGTTCTGATCCTAGCACTGCCACTTCCCAGCTGTGTGACACAGAGCAACTTATATAATTCCACTGGCCTCAGTTTTCCTATCTCTAAAATGGGTACAATAAGATTTTTAGTCCTTTAATGTCAACAGAAGTTACTTTTGGTGAAGTGAAGTCAGTGGGAATCCCTTTCTGATAAAAAGGTCGCCAGGGTAGAATGTCTAGATTGCTTTCTGAAATTCATCATAAACTTATATAGAGAGTGAAGCGTGTGTAGGATGCAATTTCTTCTTCCCCAAGTTCCTCAGCACTTCTTCTTTGTATATTCTTGCAGTGCCACCTTCTCTCTCAGTAGTCGGTTGGGACTCCCAAAAGAGGTTCGATTCCTGGCACTTCAAAAAAAGGTCCCATTTTCTAAGCCCAGCCTATAAATCAGGGTAGAATTTCTAGTAGTATATACTGTGAAACGAGTGCCAATTACTTCTGATACTCTAGGTCCAAGTGAAACAGCTCTCCGTGACCCAATATGCAAGAGTTCCATTTTTCTCGTAATTCCCTGGAGTTATTTTGATAGTGCGTGATTGATTAGCCTGAGCTTTCCGGAGAGTGGAATCTGGTTAGAAGAGCACTGGAACAAGAGTCTGAAGGCCAGGGCCTGCCTTGGATAAGCATGGGCAATTCACCGCACCCCATCTGTATCCAGTGGGATTGGGCTAGGTGGGGAAGGGGAGGGGTGACCAAATTAAGTTCTTTGGAGCCAGAGGAAGGCAGGAATCAGCCAGAATGGTGTTGCTGCTGTTGTCTCACTTGTTCACATTTCCTCTCAAAGTTCCCCTGCACAGGTGATTCCCCCTGCACCCTCCCCCCCCACCACCACCACCAAGAAGATGGAAAGCCACAGAATTAGTTGATCGCCGAGACCCTGTCCAGGGCTAGCATTTTCCTATGATTCATTCTCTGTTGACCACACAACTGTGATCCAGACTCACGACTCCCCCAACTTTTCACTTCGGTCATTTAGTAATTTTTCCTACCATCACTTTGGCTTTCTCAGTGTTTTACCTGTCCCTCCCCCCCCTCCACCCCCCCACCCACTGGGCCTAACCGGTTATTAAGACATTTGAATCTATTGAACAGAACGTTTCTTTGAGTGGAAAGTGGTTTTCTGCCATTAAGAAGAAAGTGAGGTTGCTTTGTGAGACTGGACGGTGTTTTCACGTTGTTAAAAAGAAATTACAGAACTATTTTGGGAGCAAGGTAGAGTAGGAAAATATCTGTATTAGGTATTCACGCTTTGAGAAAAATCCTTGGTTCCCACAAACTGAAATCAAGAGCCTCTTCTTTTTCTCTCTGCTCTGGCACGTTCACTGCTGGGCCTAATCATGGATTGGCAGAGGGGAGAATGCAACCTTGTATAAAGTCATCCCAGTCTCACTGCCTGGCCTACGTGTGGCCATTGCCCGTTCTTTGTGGCAGCCAACAGAAGCTCTTTCATACAAAGGAAAACCGTGCAAAGTTTTAGAATGGCCTTGCAGAAAGGAGTCATTTAGACCTGAGCTTTTTGTGGAGTGTGGTTCCTAATGACACATTTTAGAAAATTTACAATGAAAAAAAAAAAAAAGCAACAAAGGAGATTTCAATTTCTTTGAACGCTTCAAATTTCCAGTTCTGGAGTTTAAAATGGAAAAAGATGTTAAAAGGCAATGAAATAGGGGGGGTGGGGCGGGGGGGGTGGTTATTTCCCAAATGCCTTATTTTTCCAGGCAACAAAAGCAAACATCATGTACATACTCAGATTTATTGTCACTTTCAGCATTCAGCCCGGCCACACTTTGCATTCCGAGGCCACTGTACAACTGTTTTGACAACCATCACTTCAGAAGGTTCTGTGCAGGACACACGAGCTAAAGCCAGGGTGTTCCTCTGGGTCTATAGGGAGTGCTGTACATCAAGGAAGTCAGATGTATTAGAGCAGCATGAATTTCTAATATGTTGCCATTACGGAAAGGACCACTGGCATATTGAATAATGTAGCTTTCAAAGCCAAGCAGAAAATGTGATTACAGACAATTTGATTGCTGTTTTTAAAATAAATATTTTTGAAATCTTGAGATATTTTATTTCATGTAATGCATCAAGTATGTAACAGTGGACCAGAGCTAAATATCTTTCAGGACACGAAGGAGCTGATGATGTCAGCCCCATTTAGATATGAAATAATAGAAGCATTAGTTTAAAATGGAATGGATGTCACAGTGGTTTGTTTCTTTAAAAAACAGGGGGGGGGAAGCGATAAAAAGAAATGATTTTGCCCATTTTGACAGAAGGAAAAGGTATGAAGAATAGTTATTTAGCATTTTGCCACAGTTCACAAAATGTTTTGCAATTACAGCCTGGTTTTGGTTAGCCCCCCCCCCCCCCACACACACACACAAATTATCCTTTTTTGAATATTGCAGCACATGAGAACAACGTATTAAACCACTTTAATGCTGTGAAGAAATGGGCTGGTTTTGTTCTTATTTTTTACCATATATAATAAAAGTGTGTGGTTTCGGGTTTTTTTATGTCAAATTCCTAATAAGGCCAAAAATAAGTTGTTTGTGGTTAGTTGTTAAGCTCTACTTCAGCCCTTTCTTCGCTCAGAACAGACTACTTTGAATGTGGTATTGATAAATAGTTCAATGGACTCAGTATGTTAATGATTTGGGACTATCTTTTAGTGCTACAATAAAACATTATTCCAAACTGGAGTTCTCCTTAATAGTGTTCAGGAAAGGAGCCAATTTAAAAATAACACTTTTCCTTTCTTCTGCCAAGTAAGAAAACTCAGGATTGACTTTGTACATAGGGCTTGTTGTACTTTTTTTTCAGCCCCTTGAGTTCATATGGATGTGTGCCTCACCCATGCACGGAAGAAGTTAAAAAGCTATAAAACCAGTTATATAATATACAAACTCTGAGAGTCATTCAATCCAGCCTCTTAATTCCAGGCAGGGGTAAACCTACACCATTTCAGATATGCGGTTTTCTATCTGAGAGCCAAGATTCCACAATTTTCCTTGGTAGCCTGTTTATGTTTAATTAACCTTGTAACATTAAGTTAAATTGCAGTGAGAGATTTAGATTCCTTCCAGGAAGTTCCTTATTAAAGTTAAACGAAAATCTCTTACTACAATTTTAGTCTACTTTGTCCACTTCAGACGTCTGAATGCTTGGAGAACAGTTGATTTTAAGCAGTTGACATTTACTGAGTCAGGTTAGTAGTTGTGTTATACCTGGCCCAAACAACCCCAATTCCTGTAACCTTTCCTCAAAGGTCATATTTTTCAACTTTAAAATCGAATTAACTTCCTTTTTTTTTTTTTTCTTTTTTTTAACATTTGTGATCTTAAGGAATGCTGACCACAATGGGAGGCATAGCTCCAGACAGGGCCTGAGATTATAGATTAATTTCTGAATTTTTCAAATAATTCTCTGCCCCCACGTGGACATTTTATGATAGGCTCTTGAATAGCATCGCTGATTGCTGACATATTTAATTTTTGGCCCATCCATCACTCCCATGGTGCGTTCCTTCCAATGTTGGGGTCTAGCCAGCAATTCCCCATCTTGTTTCTGTGTAACTCATTTCACGTCCTCAAGGCAAACATCTGGAAAGGCCATGATGGTGCTGCTCATCAAGTCATCTTTTTTTTTTTTTTTTTTTTTCTGGCTGGGTATCCATTATTTAAGGAGTCCTTAGCAAACAAAAAGAGGGAAGAAAAATACAGTTATGCACTCATCACTGTCCTCAGATCAACAGATTCTAAGTAGGACCATGAATAAGACTCCCCGGGCCCGGCATGAGGTTTTGGCCACCAGCTACAACCTCCAAGGTGTCAATAAAATGTTCGCTACAGTGTTGAGGGGGGAGTTTGGAGAAAGGAGCGGAGAACCTCGATGACTGAGAGGTGGGAGCAGGGAGGATGAACAGCGAGTGGGGCCTGTCTGCAGGGATCATGTAGCTGAGGGCCACAACCCAGCGTGTAATTCCTGTTTGCATCCCTCCTCCTGCCCTTTCCTATCATTGGCGCCTCCTCATTTCTGGTCCGGCAAATGTTCCATTTCCATCCTCAGCCATGTACCCTACATAGTAATGATAACACGTCATGTATCAAGTCCTCACTATAAATCAGGCCCTAAGCTGAGCACTTCACATATGTCCTTCTTGCTCTCTTTCCTGCCCTTGCCATTCTCCAACAATGCTCAGGACATGCCCTCCCCATGGATAGGAAGATTTCTCATTCCCTCCTGCGCCACCTGGCAAGCTCTCTCCAGATAAGAAGACCTAGATACCCTGAGAGCTTACTTGGTTTCATTCCCTCACATGGACATTATTGATAACAATATTGTAAGTCGTGCACTGCACTTAGACCTTGGTAACTCTTTCTGATCAAATGAATGAACTCATTTGTCCCCACTGGAGCCCTTAATATTTTCCCCAGACAGGTGCAGGATCATTATTGCTTTCTCATGCTGACACTTCTAAGCCACTGTTTCATCTTCAAAAATGATACAAATATTCCAGTTTCTTGAAAAAATATAATGATATGTGTCATGGGGTTTAAATGTGTCTTGCCTACTATAATACTTTCAATATAGCTCAATGAATTTGAGCCCTAAATTTGCATCCAATCTTGTAGTCTTAATACTTGAATCAATTTATTTCCAATTGTTCCTAACCTGTACCACTATTAAATTGATATATTTGACAATCAATTACACTGTGTTACTTGATCTCCCTTTTAAGGTGAATACTTTTATTTTCTGAGTAGAGCTATTTTATGGAGAAAAATTATCAGTAAACTTATGAGACTTCTAAAGAAATATATTTCTGCCTCGTCCCCAAAATCTAGGAGGCAGAAGAAGCAATGTGAACAATTAATGTCTATTAAAGATTGGCCCATATGACCAGTGGTTTTTATTATCATTACAAAATGATTCACTCTTTGACTTGCCATTTATTTGATTTGTGCAAGTAGATTATTAACATTAAAGTGTTGCATTATGAACACATTTAGTCGTGGAGTCATAGGAGAATGAGTCTAAAATGCTTTTCAGGAGAACAATGAACCAGCCTCATTTCAAGACACCACTTCCTTCATTATTCATTAACCATTCTTATCTAGAGCATAAGGGAACATTTTAAGAGCAGGTTTTGGGTTTTTTTTTTTTTTCCATTTCAGTTTTCTTTTTTTTTCCAGTTTGAACGTTCCGAGTTCTCTGATGCGGACAAGCATTACCTATAGGAACATAATATTTGTCTTTTTATGTTAGCCATTTGTATACTTTGCCAGAAGCAACACACACTCCATTGGAGAAAAGGTACGAGGTGCTACAGGATCTTCGACCATTTGGTACAGTCATTAAAATCTGAGATTCGACTTTCCTTCTTTGGACCATGTAAAATATCACAAATGCCATAATCACCCAGAGAACAGATCTTTTTTTTCCTTCACCTAATGAATATTATTTAGCATTCTGATTAGTGTATAATAACAAAATTGATAGTTAAACATCTTTGAATTTAATGGCATGTACAAATTCCCCAGGGAAATCTAAGTGCCATTTAACAGAGGGAGGATTTAACTCCTTTTTGTAATTCAAGATAGCAATTCTATTTTTGACAGGCATGAAACTTTCTCAAAATTGTTACATTTGGAAAGTATTATTCTTTAGCATTTAAGTTTTGTTTTCTTAGATCAAGATCTTGATTGTCTTTAATAAGAAATCACTCAACCCCCAAAACACATTATACTATTAAAACTTTTCATATTTTTGCATGCATTGCATATTTAATCACACTCTCTACCAGCCTGCAGACATAAATAATGGCTTACCAAATGGAGACAGGACCATACTTCATACATTGTCAAACTGGAAAATGTGTTGAATGACAAATAAGTCCCTCTTTGCTTCTTTAGACAGTAGATTCATAAAGATTATTGCTAAAAACATTTTATGATGAAGACTATCAAAAGACGAACAAAACCCTTAACATTTGAAAACATTTTCTTCTGTATAACTCTGAGGTTATACATTATATACATTATACATTATATATCTCATAGTGCTTGGAAGATTAACAGGAGACAGAGAAGAATTGGGCCCAGCCATGTAACCAGTATCCACATACATGGGAAAAGTGTACTATTTGCATTTGTATTTATGTATGTCTCTGGATCCCTGCATAAATCTATACAGTTACACACATTCATGTGTTGATTGTGTTTGAGCATCTGGGACCAATCCCCACTGTGAGGGGATCAGTGGCCTGCAAAGGCTATTCCCCCACTGGGCTGATACAAATTGGGACCTCCCATTAACAATACTGTTACCTGGGATATTTTCTTATTCTTGGGTTGTTACGGCTTTCCCCAAAGCAGCCTCATTTCTAACGGTAGCAGCATGTGAGGCGAGCCCATGTTTCCCAGCAAATAACAGACACCGCATTTTCTGAAGCTGTGCTTTGCTGTTGCATTGCATCCCACTCATCACACTTGTTTGGGGGGTTCTTCATTATGTCTCGGACCTGTAGGTGCTATGTATGATGACTGTTAGGATCTAGGGGCTGACAGTTCACTTGGGAGGATGAGGGCTACCTGTTATGACACACGTGGAAAATTGGAGACCATGTAAATTGTCCAGGGAGTGTGGTGTGGCCTCCTGCAGAAACCAACCAATGGCTTTGGAAATGTGTGAATACTTGGTACACTGGCTGGTTCTGGGGTGAGACAACCTGGACTTGCCCCTGCCTGGCCCCTCGCTGGTTGCATGTGACTGGGGAAGTGACTTCACCTGTCTTCTTCACGCTCATCTGGTGCTGATGATTGAATGGGTCAATGCATCTGAAGGCCTCCAGCTGTAGCAGGCAGACAGCGAGCCTCCTCTCAGCCAAGTTTCCTTATCCTCCTCCTCTGAAGTCCCATAGCTGCTTGTCTGGGTTTTCCTTACACTATCTCTGTTTCCACTTCTAGTTACTGGCATCCATGTTCTATGTGACATTCTAAGAACTACTGTGCCAACATTTACTGAGCCCCAATTAATGCCAGGTCCCAGGCAAGGTGTTTTACACAGCTTCCTCCTTAATCCCCACAGTCACACCAGGAAGTGGTAGTGGGATCCTTATTTGACCTAGGAAGGCCTGAGGACACAGAAGCAGGTCACACAGTGTGGACAGATGGTAGGTAGTGAGGCAGACAGGTTAAGGGATTGTCACCTCTGCATTTTCGGGTGAGTCAGGGGCTCAGTAACTTTGCACTGAAAGCCTTAATTGAGTCTTTTGTCTTCTCCGTCCCCCTATGGAGTGTGTTCTCATAAACCCTGACAAGCCATTACTGTTCACACTAGCCTTGCCGATTCAGAGAACATTCTCAATTCTCCTCTCTCTTTTTTTTAAACAAAATAAAGTCACTTTATTTCTACATTACTGAAATAATCATAATAGAGAGGGTGAGTAGAGGAAAAGAGAGATCATATAGTCCAGTGGAAAGAGGAGAGCCTTGGCATTCTGGCTGGGTGATTTTGATAAATCACTTGACCTCTCAGACTCTCCATTTTCTTAACTGTAAAGAGAAAAAAAAAGGGACAACAATAATATTTACATTACCATATAGTTGTGGGGACTAAGTAAGATACAAGGTGAACATTGCTCATGCCTAACAGTCTAAGTACATTCTCTGGTCATCACGTTGAATAGAATTCCAGCTAATGAAAAATGTTAGCTATTTGACAAAACCCCAGTAACTTAAAGTTTAAACTCTTCTGCAAGGAAAACAGTGTAGCCTCCTCAGGTAGTAGAAGGCTCTGCTAATAGGCCAGGATTCATGTAGTGCCGCCTCATGACCATGAGTTGGGTTATCTGCCATTTGCTACAAATGTGTTATCAACCAGCCTCAAGATATTCCTTCCCCTCCACCATTATGTACAAAATTTACTTTTAAAAGTACAAAGATATTTAAATTATTTTATAAATAAAAGGAGGAAAAAGTCTGGGCAGCTTGCCAAAGATAGCAGATCTGAAATTAGCTAGAAATGTTTCCTTCTCTTTATTAAATTCCTACTCTATTTTTCTGACGTGTTCATATCAACTTGTCTCTTCATAAAAATTTGAATATTCTGTATGACAGAGGATTGATAAAAGCCAAAGAAATATAAGGAATCATGAATAAACTTCAACCAAGTTTTCTTCATTCCTGTCTGATAAGGATAAATTACTGCAGCCAGAGTTACAAAAGCATTTTGACAGGCTAAGTCCCAAATGAGCAGTGTGCTCAGATTCCCCCCATGAGCTCAGGCCCTCCCCAGTGTACCCAGGTTGCAAGCTGACAGTGCTGGCCCAAGAAGGAAAATGGAGCCAGAGTATAAATTCCAAAGCTCTCCCCGTCAATGGCCTCCTTCTCTCAACCCAGCCTATGGAATGTTCCTGAGAGCAGTGCTATGAAGAGCCTCTCATGGGGTCAGAATCCAGCTACATGCATGTTACTTACTCTGTGCTTAGTTATCTTGGAGGAGGAGGTGTAGTGTTTGAATGTGTCAGCACTTAGTGAAATGTTCATAGTAATTAATAATCTGAGTTAATTCAACTGCCTGCTTATGGTCTCTCAAACAGAGTTGAATCTAAGATGCATCCAACTACTAGGGTAGTTAAACGGACCAAGGTGCTTTTATGCACAGGACAACCAACCTTTGGAGCAATGGGGAAGGAATGCATTATCATTGCCAATTTAGAAGAGTCCATGCACAGTAAAATGGCACATCAGTGTTAGGCAGTTAGGGTCTATATCGTGTTTATAACCTTAAAAGTGGTACAACAAAATGCTGCCTCTCAGAGCACAAGGTAATTTCAAAGATAAAGTTAAAAATACCAGTGCATCTTATTGGCACAATGAAAAGAATATGAAATCAGGGCTGCGTAAGGGCAAAAACAACCTCATTGGATTCAAAGTTCCCATTATCCTGCAATGGGGTTACCAAGATGGGCACATCTGAGCTGCAGGACCTGGTACAGGGTACTGGAGCTCTTTCTTCCTTCATGAAATGGTGGTGCTGGTTGGTATGTTGTGTTTCTTCTTGTAGGGCTAAATAAGATAGTACAAGTAAGGCAATCATAGGTTCTTATGTAAAATAAATTATAAACAGATGATAAGTGCCTGTTTCTCTTGGATGCACCTTATTATTGAACTTCCCTCACTCTCCTGTGAGGGTTTATAAAACAATAAAATTTTTATACTGTATGTATCTGATATAACCTGCTAGTAACACTTTTTTATCAGTGGTCATTGAAATCTTTGGCCTTTTTATTTTGTTTTAAAGATTCTATTTATTGATTCATGAGAGGCACACAGAGAGAGACTGAGACCTAGGCAGAGGGAGAAACCCAATGTAGGACTCAATCTCACGACCCTGGGATCATGATCTGAGTCAAAGGTAGACGCTCAACCGCTGAACCACCCAGTTGCCCCTTGACCTCCTTAAATTAAAAAACGTATTAATAAATTCTAATTCTCTGAGGCTTAAAAGCATGATTTCTAAATGTAGAGCTTGGGTGAATCTTAAGTTCTGGTCTAAGTTGCCATTGAGAGCTTTGGCATGAAAGGTGGAAGGGATCCAACTGGGCTGAGGGACATGGTGGTGACTGTGAATGAGGGAAGGCCACATATGAAGTCTGGAGGATGCTTCTTGCCAGTAATGGGCTCTGTGGCAAAGAAGAGAGGGCTGCTACCATGCCTCACATGTCTTCACATTATTCTGTAATCCTATGATACAAAATAGAAAAAGGTAACAATATTAAAAAAAAAACCCCACAAGCGAAGTACACAGAAAGGAAATGACTACAATAGACAGCTTCTTGTGGAGGTGAGGAAAAGAAGACATAAAGAATAATATCTCCCTGGGCAGTCTATCCAAATGTTGAGAAAAATAGGTTACTGATGAGAAAATATTAAATATCAATTGGAAGGCAAGTGCATGTTATTCTGAATTGTGGATCACCAAAGGGTTTCCTCGGGCTCCTCGATGACTACTTTATGATGCATAAAATAGTGGATTCTCCTTGTTGTAGTTTATTGGATGAATGCCTCCATGAATATAGGGCTACACCCCACCTGGGAAGGATGAATCTTGCCCAACGGGCTCTTGGTCCAAGTTGTGAAGAAATGCCACGTAGGCATCACATATATGAGATGAGAGAGTGATGAGGGATATGTCCACATGAGGGCAAACAAATGTCTTGACGAGGAATAAACCTGGTTGTGGGTCCTTCACCTTGAGAATGTTGAAAGGGTGTTGAAGACAGCAATCCTGTTGATGGTTATCAGGGAGTTTCATTTCAAACCCTCCCTACTTCTGCATCATATAGAAGTACAGAGGTGAGAACAACTCTCACACATACTGTATAATTTGGAAATCCCTCCTTCTTACATCTTTTGCGACTTCATGTGTCAGTGGAAATATCACAGAATAACAATACCAAAAATACATATTTTCCTAAAACAGCAAGATGTTTGAGACACAAAAGTCTTCAAATACCCGCAACTTGTCGTTCTGCATTCCATTTTCCTATTTGTAGACAAATCTCGAATTTCTGCAGTCCTAAGTGTCATTGCTTTTTTGGTTGTATTCTTTATCAGATGATTCTTATCTTGGAGCTTCATGGAATCAGAATCAGACTCCAAGTTTTCCTCTTTGTGTTACATTCCTATCTACAGGCCTTGAGTCTTAGAACAATTAGACAGTATCAGGCATCTACTCTCTGTAGGATTATCATATAATCTATCATTCAAACCAACCAGTTTTGAAAGTGAAGCTGTTAACTAACTATCATTAGGCCTAAAACAAGGACAGTCCTGAGGAAACTGAAATTTAGATTCCCAGATCTCTATGTGAGACACGTGCATGATAATGGTGAGGATGCAACAATTATACGGGAACAGTTCCTGCCCTCAAGTGTCTAGTAAAACAAATGAGGTACAGACTCACAGAGTCATGCAACACTTTAAAGCCTGGCACTAACTATAATGGACATGTTTATTTTATTTTTTTTATTTGTGAGAGACACAGAATGAGAGGCAGAGACACGGGCAAAGGGAGAAGCGGGCTTTCCACAGGGAGCCTTGATGCAGGACTCGATCCCAGGACCCTGAGATCATGCCCTGAGTGGAAGGCAGATACTCAACCACTGAGCCACCCAGGTGTCCCTATAATGGACTTATAAAATGACATGAAGAACCAGGTAAATTACCCAACAGAGGTAGTGTTAAACAAGATCTCAGGAAATTATTCATTATTGGGAGGGAGGGGTGAGGAGGATGTTTTTGGAGTGAAGGAGTTTCATGGAGTGTGTATTAACTTGAACTGAATCACTACCATCCACTCTGGATGCTCAACCCCAAAACCTGGGATTCATCTTGGTTCATCTTTCCCCCTCACTCCAAACATCCATTATGAACAAGTCTTAACTGAATTGCCTCGAAAGATATTCCTATGCCTCTCACATAGTTTCTTTCTTCGGTGCTCCGCACCATGGTCCACAGTGCTGTCTTCTATTTGGATTAGAGTCATGGTATCAGAGTTGGTGTCTTCTCCTGATTCTCATCCCTCCATAATACACTCAACACACAATGTAGAGTCAATATGGTCTTTCTGGCATGCATTAGGTCAGCCACATCTCAGAGACTCCCCACTGCACCCAGGGTAAAAAAGAAAATGAGTTCCATATTTCTTAACATGGTATTCAGGGCTCTTGTGTGACTGCTGACCTGGCTTCATGCTATTCTGACCCTAACTGGGCTAAGTCACATTGGTTTTCTGTTACCCATCTCTCACCCAGTAACCTTCGCACCACTGGGGACACCCTTCCCACAGGTCCTCACATTCAGTTCTCAGCTCAAATGTCACTTCTTCCCTGAAACGCTGGTCTAAAGTGGCACTGCCCCCGCCACTTGCTCCTCATCACATTGCCAGTTTTTATCAAATGAGTTAACGCTGTAAAATGTACATGGTAAGAGATGAATAAAACAGTAGCATCGTTACTGTCTGAAATTTTTAGGTTACTTAACTCGTTGATTATTTGCCTCCCATGGCCTTTCACTCCGTGAGAGGTAGAGATTTTGGCCTGTGTAATAGCTGCCATATCCCACACATCTAGAAGGGATGTCACAGGAGGTGCTCACTTGGTAGTTGTTGAGTGAATACATATGTTTTCAGTTAAAGAAGTTCTCAAGAAATTGAAGACTCTTATCTTAGTATAACAGGGATTCCACAGAAGCAGGTAGAAGAGTTTTGTATGTGTACATGTACATGTCTACAGACACGCACCCACATGCTTATTAATAAACACCCTAACTGTATAAATATGCTAATCATTATTAGCATCATGTTAAATATATTTTATATTTTATCTTGGCCTTTCTCTCTTGCCCCTTCCTCCCTACCTTCAGTCCTGGGAACCTCAAATTAGTAAAGCACTGAGTCAGGACCATCCCAAGAGAGCATGTAGAAATGCTTGAGACACCAGGGAGACTGATGTATAAGCCATATTAAGTATTCTATTATTAATTTGCATTTATGTAGCTCCTTCACTTAAGAGGAGCATAAACTAAGAACATGTTTTGTTCCTAGCTCAGATGCCTTAGATGGTGTCAGGCCATAGCATGCACTAATCCAGCAGACAGGAAAAATTAGGAACCAAGGGAGTGACATAGAATTATTGTTCTGGGGAACCTGGGTAGCTTAGTTGGTTAAATGTCCAACTCCTGATTTTAGCTCAATTCATGATCTTGGGGCTGTGAGATCGAGCACTGTTTCAGACATCACATTGGGCATGGAGTCTGCTTAAGATTCCCTCTCTTTCCCTCTCTCTCCCTGCCTCTACTCCCCTGCTCACACTCTAAATAAGTAAATAAATAAATAAATAATAAATATTCCTCCCACCCCAAGGTATCTGATTATATTACCCAAAATGATAAAATCTGGGAATGTATAGATAATATAATATCATTAAAATGAAAGCTATGTGTTTGATAGGACTTACAACATACTTTTGAAGTTATAAACATAAAAATAAAAGTTTATCTAGTAAAATGGCTTTGAAAACCAAAAGTGTAACTCCTTTCAGATATTTAAATAGTCCAAGAGGTGTTTAGGAAATACTTTAAATGACCTAATTTTGAAAAATGACTATAAAAACTTCAGGTTAAAAAGTTTTGATGCAATGGGATGCCTGGCTAATTGGCTCAGCCAATTAGGCATCTGACTCTTGGTCATGAGTTCAAGTTCCGCTACAAAATGAATAGAAAAGGTCAAAAAGACTTTGGAAACTTTTCTTTTTCTTTCCCATTTCTGCCTCCAGAAATCCAGTTAGGAAAGAATGCTTGTTGTGGAGTGAAATTAGCCCTCATTCTGGGGTAATTAGAAATACCTAAGGTATAACTGAAAGAGTCTGGCAAATCACTGAGCTTATCTGGGCTTGACACCAAATGTATTCTTATGTTCTTTTTGGTTATAACATCCTGCAACCATAGTAACAATTTGGAAAATTATCGTATGGATTTATATCTTACAGAATTGTTTATAAAATTTGGATCCCATCTATTCCTATCTAAGGATAGGAATATCCTATTTGAGGTTGTTTATGGACTTTCTGTTAACTTGGTTCTTATTTCATTCTTAATGTCCATGGATTAGTAATTAAATATCCAAAATAACTACTTAATATCATTTCATTCAATTTAGAAGTTGAACATAGCTTGCATATCTTAAAGAGATGCTGGGAAATCAGCTCCCAGGCTGAATTTCTTTTAACATTCTGCATGATATGACCTTAATGAGTGGCACTCCATGATTCTTGTTCCCATTTTTGACTCTTTGTCTCCACACAAAGCTGGATATGTCCTAATAAATGACTGGACACTTAATGTAACAAAGCAGCTCATGTGTCACGCATCATGAGTCATAGATACATTTTTGGAGGGATATTCACAATCTTATCTCAAAGGGATGGTTAAGGAGTTGGGAATATCAAATACTTTATATATATAATATACTATATATAGTATATTAAAACATATATTTATATTTAGTTCTAATGAGCAAATATTGAGGTTTTGTCCCTTGCCCAGAACTATTATAAATGCTAAGGAATTAACTTCTCATAGATGAGTTATTACCTAGCTAACTAGATCTAGATCAGATCTTCTTGACTTTAGTGCTTTGGACATTTCGAGCTGAATGAATCTTTGTTGGGGAAGAGGGTACTGTCCTTTGCATTGTAGAATGTTATTATCAGCCCTGACCTTGACTCACTAGATGCCAGTAGAACCCTAACCCTTCTAGTCATAGCAACTAAAAAAATCTCCAAGACATTGCCAAATGTCTCCTGAAGGGAAAACACTTCTGAGAACCATACTGTAAGTATGTAACTTCTGTAAATGTGGAATGGTCAGGGAATAGGGATTGCATAGGCTCTCTCTTAATAGGATACTGGAGAAGCAAACGGGGATTCTAATTTATTTGTAGCATTGTTCCTTATGGAACAATCATAGAAGTGAAGATTTGAGCTGGAAATTCTGTGTATCACTAGACAAAACCCTTCATTTTGCAACTCAATGGTCATTCTCAGAGATTTTTCAGGATTGCGTATGTTTATAGAGCTACCAAAGGCAGGACTAGACCAACCTCTCTTGTCTCTTTGGGTTCTTCCCATCAGATTTCATTGCTTCTGGATAAAGGAGGCATTGATATTGACAGCACAGTGTTAAGAACTATGACCTTCACCGTTTTCCTTGGGTAACCATTTTGACAAACACCACTTATGCCAGTTTCCATGATATAGTCAACTGCAGAATGAGGCCAGGTGGACTGCCTGTCATGTATAATTCTCTCTACCCCACTGAGCACACTTTCAGCTCACTCTTCTCTATTTCTTGTCATTCCAATAACCAGGGCATGATTTATATTTTTCTCAACAAATGGCTGAGTGAAAGCCAACTTTGAGCAACATTCAATGATACTTAAATAAATCCAAATTATCCCTCTTTGGCAAGCCTCTAAAAACCCAACAATAAATATGTTCACACTTTTGAATGTATCTTTGTCAAACATCTTCATAATTTTAAATACTGGTAATAGTAGCAGTAGCAGTGAACATTTTTATTAAGCATCTACTAGCTTCAAGGCAGAATGCTACCCTTCTATTAAAAAAAAGTGTGGGAATCAATGAGACACATACTAAAGAGACAACACATACATAAATCAAACTAAGGCAATAGTGAGAAGGTGACCTTACCATGATACTGTCAGTAGAGCACTAAGAATGTGGAAAAGAGAAGAAGAAATGAAAAGCAAGCATTAATCAAGAGAGCACTATACACAAGGCATCATGCTAGGTCTGATACGAACACTGTAGTGTAGTCCTGTAATCTGAAATGGGCATTTATAAGAAATTGTAGAGGGAACTATGCAAGCAAAGGCACATATGAAGGGAAGCAAAAATAAACAAATGAAACTATTCAATGTCATCACATCATAAAATGAGTTAAGGGGGGGAAGTGCCACCTAAGGTGGAGGTACCTCGGACAATTCCTGGCAAAGACTCAAATCTCGCTAAACATCACTTGAGTGGATATAGATGAAAGATGGAATGTTAGGCTGAGGCCAGTTCATAGAGACCCTTGAATATGAAGCAAGGCATTTGAGCTTGATTTGTTCATCTGTGAGAATAGATGGGGGATTTGTAACCAAAGGAGATGTGGATGTGTAACCAAAGGAGTCACACAGTTTGCCATTATTCTCCTGAGTCACTCTGTGGATTTCAGATGTGGATGGGGAGTTATGCCATAAAATTAAAGCATGAATGAGGTACACTGGGAAGGCCCAAGGTGGGCACAAGCATCACCCTCACGCAGAGAAAGGAGAGGGTATGTTTACTTGGTACAAAGAGTATCATGGTGGGAAAGAAGAAGAGAGGGTATGTGTTCCCATGTTGTATGCTCCACTGGGTCTAGAAAGAGAGGTTCATTCTTGAGCCATGGTCTGTCTCAGAGTGAAGCTCACAGATGGACAGCATCAGCATCACCTGAGAATTTGTTAAAAAGGTAGAGTCTTGGGCCCCACTCCGTACTTTCTGAAACTCTATTCTGCTAGACCCAAGTATTTATCTGTCTTTTAATAGGACCTCCAGATGATTCTGTTGCATACTCAAGGTTGAGAACCACTGTTCTAGAGTAACTTAATTTGAAAGAAAGAAAGACTCTTCCTTCTCCCTATATGGACAAAAAGAAAATTTAGGCCTCCCACCCTTAGAAAAAGAGGGTTTGGGGGAATCATTGCCTTAAAAACATATACAAGGAATTATCAGAGAATTCAAACTAGTAGTTTAAGATACAAACTGATGATAGCTAGTAAAACGAATTAATTCCACTCTTCCCTAGGCCTGTGAGAAGACAAAATAGTCTATTTGGAAACCTTATTTAAATCCATAAAAAAGAATAAATTAAAATTGATTTCAAAATATGAATTCATTAAACTTGAGAAAATTTATGATAGGGTCTGTGGAGACAAACAGTTAGGATAAAGTTTTATAACCAGAAGGAATTATAGCAAAACCAAAGTCCAGTTCAAAGATACCGTCTGGAACACCAAAATCCCATTATCATTGTAGCTCAAGCCTGTGACTTCAGTTGGAATGGTAGCAGGGGAGTTAAATTGAAAAGTAATTGAACGTGGATATTATATATTCTCCTTTTTTTTCTGCTCGAAGATGACTTGATCATCTTCCATTGTAGTTTAGAATGATCAGCTTCGGCTCAGCCATGTCAGCATTTAATCAGTGCTGAACAATACATAACTTCCAATGAAGGCTCATCTGTAGCATAATACTTTATGTAATTGTGCATTTTATGAATTCGGTCCTTAAATTATTAAACTAGAGTAAAAAAAATAAACTAGAGTAAATTTAATGAGAAAAAACCCACATATTCTCAATGTGTGAGAATTCTCAATTCTCAATATTTACAGGTATATATATATGTGTGTGTGTGCGCACATATATATCTACAGTAGGAAAAATAGTATAAAATTAAAGTATAATTTACAGTAGAACTAGATATTTCTGATTTTATTTATATATTCCCATTCTGCTGCAAGTATTGCCATTGAAGTATCTGGATATTTCTAATGATCCCTCCAGCTACATGTCCAAGATATTAAAGTAAATAACTACCCTTGTCCCAAACTGAGAGTGACCCATTTAAAACAGTCACTGTTCAACACTTTCAAAGGAACTGCTTAAAATGGGCCATCCTGTATTAAACCATGAAATAAACTTCCAAGGGAATTTGGAAGACATCCAAGAGGTTGTGTAATTTGACAGTGAAAAGGAAAAAAGACTACAAAATACATTATAGGGAATAATGCTTCTCTGAAGAAAAAAATGAAAACTGGGAAATATTTTACAAAGCAATTAAATATAGAAATATTTTTCAGAAAAGAAGTGTCTTTCATTGTCCAAGATGCATGCTCTGTTGGTCCTCAGATCTCTGTCATCATTTGATCGTGATTGTGTTTATTTTCAATGATTCTTTGGATCTCCTTGATAAACACCAACAATAGCTTCGAACTGGAGCTAGGACCCATGGTAGAGGACACATACTGCAAAAGCAGAGGAATACAAATAAGTCTCTACAAGGCCTATTTCTTTGTGCCTTGGAAAGAAATTCACAGGACTATGCTACTAAGGAAACAGGCCCTTTAAAAGGCATTTGTAAACTCAGTTTTGATAAATCAAGTCATGCTTTTCAATTAACTTACTTTATAATATCAAAATTGTCTACCAGGATTAAGAAATAAGTTTCCCAAGTAATCTAATTCATATTGTCACATCTTCCAGTGAAATGTGGGCCATCTCTTAGACGTGGGAAAGTATCCACTGGGTAAAGTGTCAGTTGGATGTTGAAATCTCTTACCATATCTGTCCACACAGCGTCCAGTACATTTCCCTCTCTTTGACAGGTTGCCCTTAAAATGTTAACCCTCATAGTTCCCAAACATTTTACATTTTAATTTCCAAAATTCACCAAGTTCCTCCAACCTTATAATAGTTTCATTTATGAATAAAATAATGAATAAAAATAATAATAATGAAATAAAAATAATAATAATGAAATAAAAATAATAATGAAAAAAATGAATAAAAAATGAATAATAGATTCATTTATGAATAAAATACATAAGATCCAAAGGATTTGGTAATGCTGCTTACATTAATGTGTGTTTTCTGAATCTGAACAGCATCTGCTTGGACTTGGAAAACATTTGTCAAATGCATCTATAGATTTATATGTTTTGCATATGGACTTCTAGACTGTTATAGAAACTCCAGAAGGCCCTAATTCCAATGTGGGTTTTACTGCCTCTGTGTGTGGGACAGTGAGGGCTATTTAACATGATGCCAAAACAGTCTCGGAGGCTGGGGTCACATTCTTCCGCCTCCCCTACCATATTACCTCCCTGATGGACATTGTGGAGACTTGAAATCCAGAAGAGATTAAGAGACATAGCCAGTGCTTCTCAAACTTTATTGTGTGTGCAAATCATCGAGAGCTTGTTCAGATGTAGATTCTGATTCAGCACATCTGGAGTGGAGTTGGAGAGGCGAGGCCTCTGCTCCTCGTTTAGAGTGCACAATTTGAAGAGCAAGAAGACCTATATTGTCAAGCCAAAGTGCTGCTCAGCGAGCAAAAATGCATTGGGCGGGGGCCCAAGATGAACATGTTTCAACCCCCCCCCCCCCCCAGGTGATTTTAGTGTGCAGCCACGGTTGAAAACCACAAAGCTACAGTTTTTGTGTGTTCCCTGAAAGGTGACAATCGCCAAACCTGCAAGTTCTTAAGAGAAGACACCCAAATATCATCCCATGAGTGAGAAACTCTAGAGGACAACATAATGAAAAAGGAGAAAACTCTATAGACAGTTTTCAACTTTATATATTAAAAAAGTGCTTTGTGTAAAGTAGAACTGTCTATGCCTCAAAGAGGCTGGTTTAGGTTAAAGTGATTTTTTTGTCCCCAAGAAACAGTTTGAGGCAAGAGGACTGTTCACCAGAAAAGGATAAACAAGATGCTTGGATTAATTCATTCAGCAAACGTGTATTTGGTGTTTCCGGCACTATATTAGGCATGGGCCCTGCAATGATATCTTGGCCCTTGCCTCTTGTATCAGATAGAGACGTACAATTATGACCATTGCCTTGAAGGAAGATGAATCACATAAAGAACATAGGATGGGTTGCTTATGCGCCTGCTGGCAGTATTCAGGAATGATTTTCAAGACACTTTCAAAGCTGAGGTTTGCAGTATTTGAGGGAATGAAACCCAGATGAATAAGCAGGGTAGGCTTTTGAGGCAGGGGGAACAGCATGATCAAAGAAAGGTACAGAGGTCGGAGTGGCATGTTTAGGAAACAGGTGAAGAGTGTAAAAATTTAAAGTGCCCAAGGGAAGATAAGGCCAGCCATATGGGTGGCAATCCCATCCTAAAGACCTGTGTGCCATGTTCAGATCATATATGTGCATTATGTGTAAAAAATGGGAAGCGATCACCTCCAGATTCCCCACCAATGCAATCACTATCCAGTACCACCATGAGGGTTTTTTTAAGGTCATGTAATCATCTCATGTTGACAAATTATGCTTCTCCTTCCCAATTTATAAGTTCCTATCTTTCTGTGGATGTGGAGATACTGGGCCTAGCTGAGACCCAGTGAACTGGATTCATATTACCTCTACAAGCTTCCCATGTGAAAAACTGAGAATCTAGCTTGTGCCCTCCAGAAATTGTGTCTGTTTTATCCTAAGGTGTTATTGATTACACTAACCTGAAGTAGTCCAATGGTCTATTCAAGAATATCATTGAAGCTGGGGAAGGGGTTAGAGCATGAGGAGGGTCCAATTTGGTCTCTTGTCCTCAACTTTCTTCTGTGAAACGTTTGCGCCTAAAAACCACATTCGCGACATTCTTTTAATGAATTCACTGCCTCTTTTATGACATTTTAGTTGAAGCCCATAATTACGAATTCTATAATGGGGAGAATATTAAGCATTATCACCCACGAACACCTCAGGATAAATATATAGACCAAATTAGCAAGTCTTTAAACTGAGAAGGCCCTAGGAGACCAGGAGGTCAAACATGTATGATTTGATATATATTCAGTATTTAGGACATTTCCGCAGGGACCATGGCAAAGTGGAAGACCTCAGCAAGAATGAAGCCATTGAGTTTCTGGGAAGTAGATGGGCAGAGGAAATACCAGGGAATTTCCTGGGGCTGGGTATCTGAGATGCAAAGAGGTCTGTGGAGAAATCAGAGGAAAGACATCTCGGTTGACCAGTCTCTCCCCTCTTGGGTTCCAGCAGCTTATTCCTAATTGCCTCTATAAAGGATCTATAGGCCTTGAACATCGGAATATGATTATAGAAAGAGACTTTGGTTTTCATTGCTGCAGACTGAAAGAATTTCATGATATCTAAGACAATCACAAACAGTGTCTCCAGAACAGCCAAAAACTGTGGGGGTTTTTTCCATAATCTCATGCCAGGAGAGAAAGGGACATAAGCAAATATTTTTATATTTTGAAAGGGATGTTTTATTTTATACCATCTTGAAGGAAAGAAAGCAAACAAGCCTGGCTAATGCCTTTTAAAAAGAGAGAATATGTTTTTCCTTGCTAACGACAAAGATCTCACTGAGATGGAGAGAGGAAAAAAAATGTAGCGTTTATAAAAATGTTGATGTAGATATAATTAGATCCATTTTAGGACCAAAAGTTTTATGCAGAAACTGACAGAAGGATACACAATAATTATAGTTTCCTGACAAGCTGAATAGAGTTTTCTTTTTTTATCTTATGGTTTTAGAAAACCAAACTGTAAATAAATATGTAGTTTGACAGATTGTAATTGCTATCAGCAAGGCGTCTTTTCATTTAATCAGATGGTGTTATTAAAATGGGGTTACAATTAAACATTTTATAATGTGACGTAGAACTCCATTAAAATTCTTCGGCAAACAGCAATTTACATCTGATGCTTAAGCATCCCTTCTATTTGCAGAAATGTTATTGGCTGTGACCTTCCACGGGATGGGTCTCTGTTGCTATTCTCTGTGTTTTCTTCTTACTTTGATAAATGATATTGAGCAGCCGCTTGCTTTTCCTCCTTGCACAACGAAGGTATTGGCTTTGCATCTTCTTCTTGGATTGCCGTGACCCCTTCCAGTTCACGTGGTGGACCAAACAGAAGGTTTGAAAAAGCATGTTTACTTGTCAGGAAATTTCATTTTCTCTGTTTATATAAAAGTCATCCCCATCAACTTCAAATTAACATTGAACTTACAGTTAAATTTGTTTCGGGGAGAGATTAATAGGAAGCTTTTGCAAAGGGTAAATATCAGTTAATATTTTCGATTCCCCAGAAAAGTACATCCTTAAACAAAGAAGGAAAAGGTGTGAAATTGAATTTGACAGTAATTAAAAGGAAAATGGCCTCAAAATGCTGGCAGGGCAAAATTGTGAGGAATGCTTTACTGTTCCTGCTCAGAGGCTTTGGCATGATTGTGACAAAACATCGCCCAACCTTCATAAAGAACATTCAGAAATGTGACTAAACATTGCCATAGGATCAAAATCGGATGATTGGATAATGGAACATAATGGAAAGGGGAATCCAAATTGTAACTCCACATTTCTGACAGTACGAAGGGATAATGCAAGCTGTGGTACATGTCGTGAACTTGTACCGAGCAGTCACTGAACATCTGTCCCCACATAAAGCAGGGACGATTCGTGGGTTGATTTAGAGAACTAGTAGCAAACTCAGCGAAGCCTGTAGGAGACCTTCTTGGCCAAATAAATGTTGACTGGAAAACAACCCCACCTGGACATCTTACCCAGCCAAGAAGACAGAGTTTACTGATAATGACCATTGTCACTCTCTGCAGCACAGTGTTGGAGGTATTTTGCATTGCCAAAAAGAACAAGAAAAAAAAAATCAAACTATCTCTAGTAAACTGCAATTAAAGATTTTTTTCCCCAGGGGTGCCTTGGTGGCTGAGTCGGTTAAGCGTCTCTCCTCAGCTCAGGTCATGATTCCAGGGTCCTGGGATCAAGCCCTTCATGGGGCTCCTTGCTCAGTGGAGAGTCTACTTCTCCCTCTCCCGCTACCTGCTCCTCCCCTTGTTTGTTCTCTCTCTCTCTCTCTATCTCTATCTCTCTCCTCTCCATCAAATAAATAAAATTTAAAAAAAATTTTTTTTTTTTCCCAAAGGAGGACATCTTTCAAATTTACAAAAGTTTCAAATGGGAAACCTTGCCTATGTAAGTGAGATCTTAAAAGTAGAAAACTTTTCAGAAAAGTAGTCATTTGACTAATAAATATAATTGTTCCCCTGGGGGAGTGAAATAAAATAATTTCAAATTACTCAATGACTGATGATCTTTGAGGGTAATATAGACATTTGATCTCTCTTCTGCTGCCTGACTTCTAGCCACTTGATTGGCTTACTGTTTATCACTAGGCACCAGTTTAACAGGGGGAGAAGGATCTGAAAGTCTCACCTGTCAATTCTCTTTGAGCTGTGAAGGGGCTCTCCAGTCAACTCCTCCCTCATTGTGCAGATGGGGAAGCCCCAGTTCTGGCGGGGGTTACATGGTTGTACAATTAATACATGGAAAACCAAGAATAAGGACCAGAGGCTGACTCTGAGCCTTGCTCACTTCCCTAATAAGGTGTTCTCTCTGTTCATTCAGATTTGGTCATTTTCTTTTTCTTCACTCATCAATAAATATTTCTTGAGCTTCAAAATGGCGGCAGGTATGTTGAAATCATAATGAACTTGTGGAAATTCTCAGTATAAGTCATGATCTCCCAATGCAGTGTGGGGACAGAAAAAGTAACTGGTAGTGTCATTACCATGGTTAGGCTACTGCTGCTACTGCCTAGCCTAAGAGTTTAGGAAGTTTAGGAAGAAAAAAGGAAGGGATCCTTGGTTGGAGTGTAGCTATGATCTATGAGCCTGCCAGGAATCCCTGTGGTAAAGCGGATCCTTTCATTTCACTAGAATGCCAGCAAATGTTTTCCAGGGATTGCCAGAGCTCAACCACGGGTGGAAATGGTCCTCCCATCCCTGATCGGCTGTGGAAATCGAGTGAAATAATAAACGTAAAAGTGCTGGAAAACCTCTAAATAATCTTACATCAAATATTTATCATGCCCCCTACTTAGAACCAGGCTCTGAGCTTTAGCGACACATACTTCAATAAACAAAATATGTGTACATATATATGTATATATATAGTCTCTACAATCATGATGTTTACAATCTAACAGGACAGTTATGAAGTACACATACCAAAAAATTCATACATTTGACAAGGTAAAAGCAGTTTGTAAGTTGTTGTGTAGAATTTTATGCATCCAGGATTTGAGCATCTTTCTTAGCATCATTCAAATTGGTGTTTGGGGGTATTTTTCTCGCTGGGACACACCATACATCCCTTTATAAAACATGCCCTGAGCCGTATTTCCTAAATATATAATCTTCCTTAAATTACTAAAATAAAGTTTTGGTATTACTTGTCTGGTACCTTTTTATACTGGTTGCTTACCCCACCTCTCTAAGCAAAACTAAGAAAATCCCATTTTTATTAGAAATATATATAGCGGCATCTGGGTGGCTCAGTGGTTAAGCGTCTACCTTTGGCTCAGGTCGTGATCCTCCAGGTCCTGGGATCGAGTCCCATCAGGCTCCCCACAGGGAGACTGCTTCTCCCTCTGCCTATGTCTCTGCCTATCTCTCTGTGTCTCTCGTGAATAAATAAATAAATTCTTAAAATATATATATATATATATATATATACAGATATATATTCTTTTTTTTTAAAGGATTAACTTAAATTTATTAATGCCAAGGGGAAGGAAGGGAACAGTTCCTGACCCTCCAGCTGTATCCACAGTTCGGCCAGGAACAGGCTCCGCCAGAGGCGAGGGCCGGCGCTACATAGTCTGTGGTTAATGGAGGGGTTTAGGGAGGGGTGAGCACATCAGCTGCTCTAGTCTCCTTTCCTTCCCCAGAAATGAGGAAGTGGTCATGTAGTATTTTAGGAGTTCCCCCTGCCCACCCAATCCTCTCAAATTTGGAAGCAATCAGGTACGAATTTTCTTTTTCCTTTTCACCTCCTGGAGTCCTGGGTGTCCCCACATCTCCCCCTGCCCCTCCCACTTTTCCATAGTCCAAGGGCCAGAGTAATTGAAAATACAGCAGCCACCTATATATATATATATATACATATATATATAATATATATATATTCGTACAAATATATATACATATATATATACATACATATATATATATGTTTATATATATAAAACATAGCAACATAGTGAACAAGAGCCCTTGGTAATCGGGCCAGAGTCCAGAGTTACGAGTGGAGATGGATCTGATATCATATATTTGTGTGACTTTGGGCCACCCATTAATCAAATATCTAAAGTCCACACAGTAGGCCCTGCATCTATTGTAGCTCATTAGCAATTCAATTTTCTCCCATGAAGGAAGGATGCAAGACTGGGTGATCCCTGAGGTAGCATCCTGTTCAGAAATTCTGCAGTTACCCCATACCCCAATTTAGTGAGACTTTTAGAAATGTAAATATTAGCCAATATTCAAAAAGATCCCTTATTAAACTTGGAAAGCAAAGATGAATATTCCTGGAATTGATGGAAAACCCATCTGAGTCCAATTCTAAATACCATTGGGGGCTAAGATGCAGCAGCTGTTTAGCAGTGCGTAGAAAAGCTATATCTGAATTTTGGATTAGAAGTGAAAAATACCTTATCCAGTTGAAACTACACAGGGAATTTAGATAGGATGTAATTACGCAGTTGGAATTTGTCCAGGAGCTTTCGACTAACTTGCTTCCTTCTACAGAAGTACATGTACCATGGGATCTTTAATGATGGCATATGATCAAGACCCTCCATTTTAACACCCTATCTAAAACGAGAGTCCACTACACATTTGTAATATAGAAAGTTCCCCTAGCACCCATCTTGGCACATTGGCTTAATCCTACGATGCAACAGTACCAGTTCCTACAAAATCATGTCTTCCCTTGGGGTCTCTAGCCTCACCTAACTCTGTAGTCCTTTATTTCTGTGATCAGTGCCTGGATAGACCATAGAGTTCTCTCTGTGCAGGCCGTGCTTTCCAAGAGAGGTTAAGCTTCATTTCAGAGACATATTTTTTTCAAAAGGTAAACAGAATTTTTTTTTTTTAATTGAGGACAGCTACTTCCATCTCTGAGCTTCAGGCTGGGCCTTCCACCAGCACTTAGTGAGAGCAGAGGGTGGTACAAAGTCGTTTTAAAGCTTTGTCACAGGGGTGACACTCAACAAAAACTAGGAGACCTGGCAGTTTTCTAAGCAAGGGCACTCTGAGTAGAGTTCTTGAAAAGATGGTTGGGGTTTCAAACACTAACAAAGGATATTCCGCATTATTTGGGGGAACATCAAGATGGAATGAGGAAGAAACAAAGAGCCACATTTCACCATGAGGTGGTAGATGTAATTCACGCAGCTATTGAGAGAAAAAGGAGTTTAAGTAATCCAGATGATCAAAGGACAGAAAGATTTATAACCCCTTTTTGACAAAATAGCCTGTTCAACTAGCGTATCTTTCCAGACAAGTTCCCTAATGCAAAAGGAAACCTAAAGTGATACCCAGCCTCTAGATGTGGGGAAGCCTCCAGACTAGACGTTGTCTTCTCGGTCCCAAACTTGGTGCTTCTCCCATCAAACACGCATTTTGCAGAGACTCTGATTTACTAAGTCTGGGTGAGCAAACCGATTCTCTTGCAGAAAACCCCTACCAAAACCTCTTACTAGGTAAGAACCACTGGTTTGGATCAACATGTAGATGATAGATTAAATTATTCTTTTTTCATTCATGCATGAAGACAGAGGAATGGTTGTTCTTTTTCAGTCCAGATATTGATGGTGACCAGTAAGTAAGGGCAATAAGGAAGAGCTAGAAGTGGAATCTGTCAGAAAAAGGCTGTTATTTTTACATGGGAAGGAATATATCCCCCATGTGAAGGAAAAAAGGGGAAAAAAAGCACACTGATTCTGGTGATTATTGCCCTGACTTTAGACTCAAGATCTGTTTTTTTAAAATGCAATAAGATGAATCTATTGTAAAAATATGGAGATGAGTTACCAGTACTGAAAACAATAATATCATGATTAGAAAATAGTGTTCTGTACAATAAATATAACTACATTAATATATAACACCTTTTCCATTTGACAGTGCAAAAAATGTCCATGGTATACTCTCAATCCTGTTCAATCACCCTTGGTCACATGAATAATGCTAGCATATGTATACCTGTTTATCAGGTTGGCCTGGATTGTTTTAAAGCTTGCAGTGTATTCTATCTATTATATTTTTACATTTCAACTTGTTTGTACCACATATTTATAAACCACTCTGATCAAGCTCGAACCAGCTTGATTACTTTTGATTTGTGCTGTAAGATTTCCTCATTCTTACTGGAAATTTCAAGACATTTTACTCTAAACCTATTCTTTCTTTCTTTAGATTTATTTACTACCTTTAGAAGTAGAAAAGTCCAATTTCAATCATGTTTGAAATAACTCATTTTAGACAAGTACGTGCTGCTCTGCTTACAAAACATATATGAGTGGAATATGCAATTACTACAACTCAGTTTCCTGCCACAGAAACATTTTAGCATTATAGCATTACAGAAATAGAATGACATGCATAATGAAAGATTTCAAGATTCACCCAAGGCATTTATTCTCTTCACCTTAATGTTCTCAGCAGTAGCAGAGTATCCATTAAAAGGTACTATGAATTATGGTTGCCTAGCAACTGGAAGGAGCTTGTAACAGCACCAAAGAATGAAATGGCTGGTTGATAAAATGAATTTTCTCTGAGCATTAGCCTGTTGAAACTGCCTTTTCTTGTGGAACATAAAGTGCATTTATTTGTCTCATGCATTTTTTATTAGAAAATTATTTGAGTTCCAGGGACTTGAATCGTTTTGCTACAGGAGATATTTGATTTTAATGTGTTGTACTAAAATAAGTAATAAAAGACACTTTCTTCAAAGCAAAGTCACCAAACAATCCTATGTGGATTTTTGAAGGAAGAAATAAAATATTTGATAAGCTGTTCCATTACTGGTTTCTAATTAAGAATGGCCGTAGATAGAACTCAAAATTCTACTGATGCTGTGAAAGATATAAGGTTAAAATAGTGGATTCTTCAGTATACGAACTGTAGAAACATTCTGTTGACAGTGAAATGCAAGAGAAGAATGGATATTTTAAATCTTACTCTTGGCTATTTCTTTATAAAAATGGATTTCAATAAAGGCCTAAATATTTACCCAAAACTCTACCAAGTACACATTATCTTTGATTTAAATTAATTTTACTGTTTTGAACATCTTCATCCGAGTGTACTGTCCTTTTGGAGAAATACATATATTTCACTGTCATTGCTGGCTTTCCTCATTTATAACGATTAAATTATGGTCTATGTAGTCTTGCCTTGTAGATCTCTTGCCCCAAGAAATACACTCAGATGTCATGAATAGATGCTGTCAGTAGCGACTAAAGGTATATATTTAAAATTGTTACATTGTGTGAACATTTTTTCAATGTAAAGTAAGTCAAATCTTCTGTATAGGTTCGTTGAAACTGTAAACAACCAAAAATTGAGAAATCAGTTATAGACAGCTTAATGCAAAAATTAGTAAAATGAGAGTTCATCTACTCAATTTTGATTTTCTTCTGGCTACTCATTTTTTACATTTCTATATGATCATTGTGTATAGATCTAGAATAATTCATATACCATATTTGTCTTACTGAGCAAAATACAGTATCAAGTCTTCATCTACTCATGTATGTATGGAAATTATATCACTAAATGCCAAGCATTACATTTTTAATAGCCATTTTGTATGATATATTGGTTCTGACTGTTCAGTACATGATTCATTTTTATGATAACGTAATCTCTGGTTGAAAAAAGAGTCATGTTGGGCCAATGTTTATTCCACTGGGTGAATAGTAGAATACTTCTTTGTCCTTAAGTATCTATTCAATTCAAGCCTGGCCCAGAGCAAGATAGTTCCAAGAGGGAGGGTCAAATGGAAATGTTATTGATCACTGTAAATGGAAAGAATTTTATACAGAATAATTACCCATATAGTTAGCAACAAAAGGACCATCTCTAAAAATGACCGTCTTGGCACCATCTTTACAGTCCAGCTAAAAAAGATCATTGGAAATATATTTGTTGAAACCTATGAGCGTAAGCAAAGGAGTTTGTAATTTTGGTCAATAGTACTCACTGACTCTTTTCTCCCGAGCCTGAGTTTTCCAAGTGAGACCTTGAGATCTTGACTTCAGAATGAGTGTTTAGCGTGTCTTTTATTATACTTTTAGCTAAAATTAGGAGAGTAGTATTTTCTCTTTGTGAATTCTGTAAGTGACCCAGTTTTCCCATTTTCAAGATGGAGGAGTTGGCATTGGGCACTCTTATCACAATTGTGGGTGGGACTCAGGTACCGTGTCGCCTGAACAAGTCTCAAAACACTTTTCAAGAGATTGAATTTTTATCTTTTTAAAAGACGGGTGTCTAAAACCCAGATTCTGGCCAAAAAAAAAAAAAAAGAAAGAAAGAAAAGAAAAAGAAGAGTGTCTACCTACATTGATCATTTAGTGGTTTTCCTAAAATGATTGTGTGGAAGGACTGGTTTTCCCTGGTTGAGAACGAGAAGCTTGTACTCTTGTTAACCAATTGGTGGGAGGTAGGAAAATGGAGGTGAGAAATGATGGTGTTAGCCTGTCCCTTACAACTCTTTACCACTCACAAAGAACATTCCTTCCCATGATCTCATTAGATTCTCACACAGCCCCTGTGATACCAGCAGGACAGGAGCTACATTAGAAAAGGCAGAGTCTACTGCAAACCAGAACTGGAGTGACAAGACCAGTGTTTAGGTCAGGGCTGCCCCCTGACAATGTCTCATGAGCCACACGACACTGGGTCTTTCAGAGCCTTGCTTTGCTTGAAAGGGAGTGATGCTGCCTTCCTCAGAGTTAAATGTGTGAAAGCACCTAGCGTGTAATAAATACTAAATAAATGAGAATAGAACCTGAATCTCAATAAGCAACTTGCAACACACAAGATGCAACTGACTTCCCAAGGTTAACCAGCTACAGAGACAGGGATTGGGGTTGAACATCTCTGAGCTTTGCTGGGTGTGCTAGCGGGTTCCACCCCTATGGCTTCCACTGTAAGAGAATCACATGAAGAAGCTGGCTTGGGAGGGTAAAGGATGACCTGGACCCAAGCAAAGGTGTGAGCACCCATGATTCTGTCATCACTGGCATGAGCCCAAAAAACACCTTTATTCCCCTGTACCAGAAGCCTTTCTCTTGGGCCACCACTTGCACCTCCTGAAAACTGTTGGCATGATGCTCAGCTACTAGATGGAAAGAATTCACACTTAGAAATGATGTATGAGTTGCTTTCCAAAATCAGAAGTTTGGAAAGCAATAAATTTTGCTCTGAATTTTAATAAATTAATAGCTGTACTACCAGAGTTAATTATAACTTATTAGGACTAAAATACATGTTTTTCAGTAAAGCTAAGGATAAAAGAATACAGCATTAGGAGGTGAGAGCCTCACTTGAAGGGTGTACATGAAGAATCAAACATATGAATAAATCAGATATTAATCACTGCTAATATTTTGCAAAGGTGTAAATTAAAATTCCGGAGAAAGCTTGGCTGATTTGACTAACAATGAGTTCAATACAGCGGAATCCCACTTGAACATAAAACTATTACACTCATAATAATCCTATGTAGTTATTGAGAGAGCCAAATTGAAACTCTTTCTGGTATTTACATAGAATTATGAGGTACAGTCTGTATGTGTTTACCATGTGCTTACTAGCTACAGGACTTTTAATGGAGAAAGGTACCTGAAAATATTTTTACGTCTGCATCAGATCCATCCTCAAAATGCTGTGATACTGCTGTAGGTTAGGACCCTATATTAGGTTATCTTGCGAGTATGAGAAATATAAATATTAAATTCAAAATAAATGTTTGAACACAAAATCTTTAATTCAAAAATGTCTCCTCCGTCGAAGCAATCGGGAGCTAGCCAATCTTTTGACGGATTGCCAAGCCACTGGTAGAATTAAAAAAAAAAAAAAACTGTAGAAATATCCAGGGTAAGAGGGCAAACAGGACTTATCATTCATGAAAATTGCATTCATGGTTCAACCACGATTGTTACTGACTCATGTATGTAGGATGTGTTAAAAAAAAAAAGACTTCTATTTAAATGAAATCCCACTTCTACAGCCATCTATGAAAAAGTGGCAGCATCTAACATTTTAGTCTTGGAATGACTATAGCCTCATGAATATTCCATCACTGACAGTTGCCAGGATCTTCAAATAAGCAACAACAGAAGGTCAAAAAGAAGCAGAGCACATATTACTGAGTTTTAGTTGATGTTACAGTCTGATTTCAAGTGATGGATTTTTCCATACAATGGGTTCTTCTCATGCCTGTGGCTGACGTGCATTCCTGCTATACAGCTTACGCCCTTTGGAGTGTTTCCTAAAGCCACTGTCCACACAGAGTATCGTTTCCCTGACATGCTAATTAATTCTATGGTGTCCAGGAATTCTACTCCCTGATTCCTGAACTCTGCCACCCAGATAGAAACGTCACAGCAAGGATAAGTTCGAATGTCCATTCAAAATAAACACGTCTACAAGAGTGTGATATAAGTGATGATTAGTGAAAATGGTGATTACAATCTAGGAGAAGCAGGACGACTTCATGTAGTTGAATCTCGCTTCTAGAACGTTCTGTCTCCAGAAAGATGTTTTATAACCTCGGATATAAATGCCCTGACTTTGCAATCCCTCAGTGATACTAGAAGACTGCTAACAATTATTAGGAATATGTTTTATAAATATCTCCAGGGTATAAGAATCACAAAATTGCAATTATAGTGTAGGGAGGGAAATGTAACAATCTGATAAATAAAAGGCCAAATATCTTATTTCCCTTTTTGCTACTTGAGACAATACAAGTCCCATTTGTAATTCAGCAGTGTGAATTGCAGTAATAAATCCCAGCGTTTCTTTGTGTGTGATGCAGAAGAGTGAGTAAGCAAATAATGGGTTTCTTGCCTATTCTTACACAAGTTGTCAAGCCAATAGTCTGGGTTTAATATTACTAAGCCCAGACTATTATGTAGACAGAAGTACTGAAATGGCAGGAGTAAAGGTTAAAAAGGATTTTTTTTTTAATGTTGGAATAAGAGGATATAATGAAGGCCAGCTCAAAGAACGTGATGCCCATTGCCAGAGGCTCAGCTACAGAGCCACCAACCCCGTGGTTGCCATGTTGTGTCCCACTAGCCCCTGAGCCTACTTATGAGCAGGCCATGGCCTGACTGGTCCTCCTGTATCGTGCCAGAAAGGTTCTTCCCAACATTTGACATAACCAAATACAGGAAGCAAAGACATTTAGTGAATCAAACTTAGATAAATTTCAGAATTCTTAGAATCTCACTAATAATGTCCCCTCTCAAAAAAAAAAAAGGAATAAAAAAGAAGGAATAGAAAAATCTAACACTTATTGAATGCTCCTTCCAATCCCTTTTGAGGATAATCTAGATATACAACAAATCACTCTTTACCAGTCACCTCCTATGGGCCGAGTTCTGCACTGGAAACTTTTATAGATGCATTATGGTACTTCATCTTTACGGCATCCGTCTTGAGGTAGATACTGTAATGCTTATTTCTGAAGACAGAGAGACTAGGCTCAAAGGACTTAAGTAAAGCAAGGATTTAAAACCGATCTGCCTCTCCGGTGGTCTTTCCAGAACAATCCCAACCATAACAACTTGCTGTGTTATGAAGAAAAAGTGAAATTGTGACCTCTTCCTATCTCCAATGATTGCCTGTGACTGTGGCCCACGGAGTGAAGTGGATTCCCATCATTTTCAAGTTGGGTATAATTCAGTCAAATCAGGTTTTGGTTTCAAGTAGACACACAAAGAACCCAAGGCTTTAACTGCTAGGCTGCATAGCCAGGCTTGATAGGAGCCGAACGCTAAGGACTACTCACTGAATCTCTAGTGGACTGTGGGACTTCAACCTCTCCCAGGTTTTTTCCTAGTCTTCTGTAACTTTCTGCATGCTTGATTTTGGTATTCTTTTTAATATTTATACAAAAATATACAGCATAATGTTTCATATACTTACACATCTATTTATGCAAAAATAAGCATATGCATAAAGAACTATATGATCTTTTTGTTTATGGAGATAAACTCTCTGACTCTTTTTTTAAGTTTCCAACGATCAATCATATTTTTAAAATAGAAGGAAGATTCATCAACTAGAATTGAATAAGATTGCAAGTAATTGGAGCCTGGAAATAATGAAAATTGTTAACAGTAAACTTATTAGGAAAGATAAATGATTAGTAAATCAGCCAATATTACTTATTCTTTTAAGAATGCATCACTATATAAAAACTGTTGTTCCTTTAGGTCATTCTTTTACTCTTTGAATTAATATCAATAAAAAGGGATACACCCCAGATGTGAAGCAGAGCACCTATGTTTAAAGTTCGGCTCAACTTCTTTCTCCCCTTAGATGATACTTACCTTCACACAACTTTTATTTACTAATCTGCAAAGTGGGAATAATAGAACCTCCTCACTGAGCTGTTTTGAGAACTAAATTCCACAATGTGTCTAAAGTACTTGCACAGATGACTATGGTACTATGTAGCATAGTGAAGGTTCCCTGAATCCATATGTGACTGATTGGTTTGTTGTATAGTAAAGTTCTTGGCTATCAAAGAAATTTTGAATTATGATCATCGTACTACTCTTTCAAAGCACGTAAATGCAATTTTGTAGGCTTTTTAACACAACTAAAAACAAAGGAGGCATTCTGGCAAATTGAGTTTTCAATAAAGCTAAAAGAGCAATCCATTTTACTCTAGCAAAGATGATTTTTCTAGCTAAAAAGTGATCTTTATTCTTATCTTACATAAAAATAGTGCATCTAGTTTGTAAAAGGAAAGTGAATGTTTTCCCATCTGCTAACTAGGATAGCCCTCATTTTTACCTGTTGACTAAGAAGCAGGACATATTTTGAATTTGCTGCTTCATGCATTCATACTAAAAAAAAAAATTTAAGTATAAATTCCTATAACTTTTACATTTTCACTTTAAACAATTTTAAGATAGAGTCCAATGTTCAGTTGTCTCTTGAAGTGTTTGAAAGCTTTTGTTACTTTCTGCCAAGTAAAACAGACTTAGTCTTATGAAGATAATAATTGCATTGGATGTGTGGCAAATTAAAGAAGGAATTTATATAAACATGCACTAAAAATATTATGTGGTGGATTTTAAAATTATATTTTCTGTTTTGAAAAGATCTTGAAAAGGCTATTTCTAGGAAGGATGATGCATTTCTTAAGCACCACTGCAATAGTGAATGGGCAATATTGACAATGGGCTCTAATTTCAGGAGATAGATCAAGATAGATAATATGAGGGGTGTCTGGGTGGCTCAGGTCATGATCCTAGAATCCTGGTTTTGAGCTGTGTCAGGATCTACCCTCTCCCACTGCTCTACCCCACTCGCACTCTTTTTCTCTCAAATAAGTAAATAAATTAAAAAAAAAAAAAAGGTAATGCCTTTGGAGGGAAAAAAGAAACATTTTCTTCTAGCCAGCCTAGATGAGAATGAAATTGTTGAGAACTCAGTTTTTCCCAGCTGTGTGTGTCTGTGTGTGTGTGTCTGTGTACACGCGCGCGTGTGTAATTTGAGCCAATTTGAAGGATAAGTCATGATTCCTATGTAAAATTATAACTTTACAAAATTACCATAGACACAAAGCAGTTAGATTTCTGGGTTAAGTAGCAATCGGACAAAATAAAGCAATATAGTAGAGTAATATAATGACAATTTATTTGCACTTATAATTTTATTTGACCTGAAACATATGGTGTTGGACCAACAAATTCATCTGCTTCTAGTTATCTCTAAGACTAGGTAATTACATAGTTTTGTAACATTTCATATTATTGTTGATTACATCTTTGCTATTGTGACCTTTAGTCCCACTGTCCTGAGCAACAGGGAGCCTCATTTTATAGCTAAGTCAATCGGGACTGGGAGATGAGGTGACTTGCCCAAGGTCATACAGAATTAATGCAGAAATGAGGCTAAAAACTACAAGAAGCTGATTCCCAGTACAGTACTTCTCCCAAGAGAGAAGGAACAAAACAGTCCATACATTTAGCCAGAAACTGACATGTGCAGCCTGCATCCGAATCAAATTCAATTGGCATATTTTGCATATCTCCCCGTTAGCTCAGTACTTTAAATCCTGCAAAGCACAGTTCTTGTGGCCATGTGATGCCTTTACGGGAGCCCAAAGCCAAATGCATTCCTTTTTCATCTGTTTTAGATACAGTATAGGTAACATCCTTCATGCAACTCTAATCCAAATGGATTTCAATCTACTATCAGGGCAGTTGAAGTTTATGTTTGTTCATTTTAACCATTCAATGCCCACTAGAAAAATCCAGCAGACTAAGAGCCACCAGGAAAAGCAGTTCCATTTTAAGAGCAAAGGAATGTCTCATGTTAATCTCTCTCTCTCCTCTCTCTCTCTCTCTCTCTCTCTCTCTCTCCCATCTCCTTACATCTGCATCATCCAGAACTTTATACATCCTGGGACTGAATCCATCATTGTGTAGATGGCTTTGTGCTAAGGCATTTCCTAAAATGTAGACACTGAACTCCAGAATGTTAGACCGCATGATGGCTTTCAGCAAGGTGCACCTCTGATATGTAGAAAGTGGAACAAAGCAATTATAACAACAGTAAATTGTGGAAATCTCTGAAAAGCTTGTTCAGTAGGCTCTTTAGAAACATTACCCACCCAGGAATGGTGCTGCTTTTCTCCCTCGCTGCACCTTACCTGTCCCATTGTCTGATTCTTTCTATGGCCCACTGTGAATATGAATGCTTTGGAATTGGTCCTGGGTGGCAGGAACTGGGCGATCGCATGAAAGGATCACATGTGTGGATACAGATGATAGATAGCCGCAGCTCTCTGTGGAACACTCTTTGCCAAAAGCACAGAGCCTAGACCCTTCATGTGGCCAAGTCTGCTGGAGCAGGAGAGCACAAGGGAAATCTCACAGGCAGAAAGTCAAGCTGCTCCTGTAGTTAAAATTCAGGCCCTCAAGACTCTGTAAGGTCCCAGCTTCTCACTTCAGTTCAACAGTGGAGCTTCACTTCGTGAAGTCATCATCACTAAGAAAAACTCTTCCAACTTCCCTCTTTCCTGTTGTTCCTGTCATCTGGTGGACTCTGTTTTTACTACTCCCTTTCCTATGTGGGCAGTAGGGTAGAGTGATCAGGACTGAGGGTAGCAGACTACTTGGGCGGGAACCCCCTCACCTGCCACCACTGTGCAAGGCGGGCAAGTTTCCACAGCTCCCCTTGCCTCGGTTTTCTCAAAATTACTACTACTCAGGAGGCATCTGGGTGGCTCAGTGGTGGAGCATCTGCCTTTGGCTCAGAGTGTGATCCCGGGATTCTGGGATCGAGTCCCCCATTGGGCTCTCAGCATGGAGCCTGCTTCTCCCTCTGCGTGTCTCTGCCTCTGTGTGTGTGTTTCTCATGAATAAATAAATAAAATCCAAAAAAAAAATTACTAATATTCAGGACTGAATGTAAAGAGTATGCAGCCTGATATCTTATTCCTCTTATCCTTCCATTTGGCTTCTGAGGAAGAAGCCTCTCTCTCTTGACTTACTTCCTTTTTTTAAGATTAATTTCTAAATGTCAGTTTCATTTCTATATGTCAGTTACATCTCAGGAAAGCCAGTGGGAAAAACAGAGTGTCTAACTGTATGCTCATCCCTCCAGTAATCCTCTTTGTTTTTAAGTATTGAATCTCTCACTTGGAGGGCTGACCTCCTTCTACCTACAAACGCATCTCCCATTTTCTTGAAAGTCGATTAATGACTTTTCCCAAAGATTGCTGTTTACTCAAGTATTTGCCCCATCGCTCCCCCCATTCTTCACCATCCTATTGTCTCAAAGGTGCTCCGTACTTCTCCTTCTGTGAACCACTAGAGACCTTTGATCTCATTTGTCTCCAGTCCTGACCTCGGTTTCCTTGCCAGGAAAATGCAAGGAAGGGAAAAGTGGAAGGGTTCCTTCAAGAGAACAAACACATTGATCTCTTAGGTCTTGTCGAGTTTGGCTGTGATTCTGTGACTTGCTGAGTTGCCAGTCCCGTCTCCCTTGCTAGTTAGTCTTAAGTGTGAACGCCCCCCAAGGTCTGTCTGCATTCCTGTGATCTCAACCAGCCCCACAGTTTCCACACAATCTTATTTAGGGGACTGACACATCTGTGTCTCCCACGCGACTCTCATTTTCAACCTCTAATTCCATGACTTCAGATGCCTTGTGAATGCCCCTCTAGGGTTTTCTGCTAGCACCTCAAGTTTACCAATTTTCTCACTACACCTAGCTCCTCCTCCTAACTTCGTTCTTGTCTTGGTTACTGAGATTGGAAACCTTGCTATCATCATTTTCCTCCTCACAGGTGTGCAAAGCCCATTTCTATCTCTGCAGTTTCTCTCACATTATTACCTCCTGCAAATTCCAAGTACCAGCACCCCCAATGTAGGGCACTTAGAACTATTCCAGGCAAGAGAAAGTGAGAGAGTCTCTTGTTTGGGGTAATTCTTTTAAAAAAAATATTTATTTCTTCATGAGAGACACAGAGAAAGGCAGAGACATAGGCAGAGGGAGAAGCAGTCTCCCTGTGGGGATCCCGATTCGGGACTTGATCCCGGGACCACAAGATCACATTTTGAGACAAAGGCAGACACTCAGCCACTGAGCCATGCAGGTGCCCTGTGTGGAGTAATTCTTAAAGTAATTCTTAAGGTCTTCAAGGTAGATCGTCTCCTTCCATTCCTTATGATCAAATTAACAGAATAATTCTTTTAAGACATAGTTTTATTGTTTCATTTCAATGCTCAGAAATCTTTGATGGATTCCCCATTAAATAAAAGACACACTCCTTGGGCAGAGCTGCCATTACATGGTATGTACTTTTTATAGCATGGTGGCCCTACCCTCCCTACAGTTATGTGAATGGTGGCCCTGTCTTCCCTGTGGTCCTATATCAACCCACTCCCTATTATTTCTCAGCTTGTTCCCTATGTATCCAAAAAATCCAACACTGCTCCTTTATGAATATTTTCCTTACTTTTCTGCCCACCTGAAATTAATTTTACTTGGGATGTTCAACTTTCTTGAACTCTGCTTGCTAAAATTCTATTCATCCTTCAAAATTCAGTTCAAAATGCTCTCACATGAACGTTGTCTATTTCCTACTTCTATATTCTCGTAACATAGTAGACCCCTAAGATGGCTTTCTACTTAATTGTTAATGTGCGTCTTAGAATCTCTACTATTATGTACAAGCTCTGTGAATATGACTAGATTCCTCTTTGAATTTTTCCCAGTGTAGGGTGTCAACCATATTTTGTACTCCATACAGGAAAACTTTGCAAACCACATCTTTGTACGTGATAGTTCTCTTATATATTGAACAAACTGGTGTATTATCAAATATATCTTATTTTAATAAAGTCCCCCAAAATTATTATCAAAATTATGGACATAAAATGTTTTATAAAATGTACAAGATAATTATACCTCACTTCTCTGATTTTCTACTAACATAATTTTTTAAAAATATTTTTCTATTTTCACACCCAACCTTTGGTGAATAATACATATCCATCTGGGAAAGTGTGAGTCATATGTCATAACATATATAGCCTCCAAGCTTTTTAAATTGGAAGACTTGTTTTTTTTTTTTTTAATGTTGTTAAGAGATCATTTTAGTCATAGTTTGAATTTTGAACTCTTGGCAACTAATAAGTACCTTTAGTTGATTTGGAAAAACACGCTTAACAATATTAATTAAAGTGAACATAAGACATCCAAGCATTGACATTTTCCTGTGACAGTTCTTTTGAATACAGCAATTCACTTCTTATCCATGACTGCCATTAGATAAGCTCCCTCTTAAAGAGTAAAATCTTATTTCAAAACATCTACAAGACATCTTCTGTCACTGAAAGATTTTTTTTCATAGTATAAATTGTCTCTCTCTTTTTTTACCGCTGTTAACTTTCTTTTAAATGTAATTCTTTGAATTAGTAATACAGTCACATGATTTAATACGGGGAAGTATCCCCTTCTTATCCTTCGGCTTCCCATTTCTGCCCTACCACCAAAACAGGTAATTACTGACTTTGTTTTTCTGTTCTCCTCCTTCAGAGCTTATAGATTCTTATTCTCTCTACTTCTTTTTTCTCATTACAAAAGAGGACTCTGCTCTCTTATCACTTGGAGATCTTCCATATGAGTACTTCATTCTTTTGTATCTTGGCATAATGTTCCATTGTGTAGATGCTTCATAATTCAATTAACAAATCTGTGGAAAGGTATTTTGTTTCCTTTTTTTGCAACTGCAAGCAATGTTGCAGGAAAGAGCCTTGCATGAGTACTTTGTATGAATGTAAGTGTACTGGAATTTCTGGATTTAAAAAAATGGATATGTATGTGTCATTTTCATAAATATGCCAAATTGTGTTTTATATGTGTTGTACCAATTTACATCCATTTTCTAGATATGGAAGTATGTACGTCCCTTTGTTTTATCAAGGTTTTGTATTTCAGTCAATCTGATTAAATGAAAAAAAAAGTATATTTTTTCACATAATTAAATGCCATTCATATTTCCTTTTTTGTGTTAGAATTTATCCTGATGTGGGCTAGGAGGAGGTGTGGATACAATTTAGTTTTCTTAAATTGGCTCACCAGTTATTTCAACATCATATATTGATTGAACAACTCATCTTTAATTCAGTGGCTTGAGATGCCCCTCCTATTACCCAGTATATGTGTGGAGTTGAGTCAATTTCCAGAGTTTCTATTAAAGTCTTTCTCATCTTGCACTAATAGTCTATTGTGATTTTTCAAGTGTTTTAATATAATTTAGTATCTATTACTGTTCATCTTTGTCATTGTTCTTCCTTGCTATTTCTGTTAATTTTTCTAATTCGTACTATAGGGTAAGTTGTTCTATCCCATAAAACAAAAAATTCCTAATAGTCTTTTATTAATCACTATATTTAGAAACTAACTTATAGAAACGAGAGTCCTTTTCTTTGAGAACATTGCATGTATTTCCATTTCTTCAAGTCTTCTTTTGTGACCTGTACTAGTGTTTTAAAGTTTTACTCTTATATATCTTGCACATTTCTTACTAAACTTACTACTATTACCAGGTATATTTCATGCTGCTACTGTGAGTAGGAGGTTTCTTCTACTGTCTATCTGATTGGATACTTTTCTAAAACAAAATATCAGAACCTATGAAATACAGCTAATGCTGTGTTCATAGGAAAATTCTTAGCCATAAATACTTAAATAGTAAGTACATAAAATGTGTTAAAATGAAATAAATAAGTTAGATTTAACATATAGGTAGATTAGAAAAGGAAAAACAAAATGAATCTTTGGAAAGCAAAAGAAAGGTGTTTATAAAGAGAAAAAATAGCAAGTTAGGAAACAAAAAGAATAGAACTGGGAAATAAAATAAAAATCTCAGCTTTTGAAAAGATAATAAAACAGACTAGTTCAAGAAAAGAGTAGAGCACAAAATATGTAATAAACACAGAATCCTATAGAGGATTGAGAGAATCATTAAGACATTGCTTTGTTCATTTCTTTGTAAATAAGTTAGAAAAATCGGGAAAAATATAATTTATGAAAAAACTGATCACAGGAAAAGATAGAAAATCAAAATAGATTGATATCAAAAGAAGAAAATGAGAAAGTTGCCCCCTTCCCCAATAAAAATAGCAATAGGACTAAGTGATTTTAGAGGAGAATTCTAACCAATATTTAAAGCTATTAAAATCTCTTCCAAAGCATCAAGGGAGACAAGGGACAATTGCAACTCTTTTTGTATGAAGTGATTACAATATTGATAACAAAACCTGACAGAAATTGCACATACACACATGCACAAAACAAAACAGAATTAGAGACCAATCTCACTAATAAATATCAAGACCAAAAGTATAACTAAAATATTAAACAGAAATCAGGACTATGAATGTATCTGACCAAGTGAGGTTTATTCCAGGAATGGAAGAGTGACACAGTATTAGCAAATGCATTAATTTCACATAAGTTACGTGATAAGTCCATAGCAATATTTTACAAAATTCAACACCCAGTCTTGATTTTTACTACTTGATAAAATAAGATTTGATGGATACTTTCCTATTGAGATGGGAGGCATTTATCTCAGGATAAAAATCATGCTCATGTTAATAGGGGAGACACCAGAATCAGTTCCATTACAGTAAAAAAATGAGATAAGGTCATCCCCATAACAACTACTTTTAACACATTGAAAGTACTAACCAATATGACTGAACAAAAGGCATATTAAAGACATAAACTGAGGCACCTGGGTGGCTCAGTGGTTGAGCGTCTGCCTTTAGCTCAGGTCATGATCCCAGGATCCTGGGATAGAGTCCCGCACCAGGTTCCCTACTTCTCCCTCTGCCTATATCTCTGTCTCTCTTTCTGTGTCTCTCATGAATAAATGAATAAAATCTTAAAAAAAAAAAAGACATAAACTTTGGAGAAAAACAAGATAAAACTGCCCTCGCTTGCAGATGATTTCATTGTATACTTGGGAAACCCAAGAAAATCTCTTTTAAACCTACAACAAACAGTAGGGGGATTCAAATACAAATGTAATGTAAATAAATTCTTTTCCTATGTAATTGTCACTCTTAACATTTATCTGAAAAATGTTTTTATTGTCCTGTCAGTAGAGTATCAAAACTAATTACTTTTAACTGCCAAATTTGGGGATCTTTATTTGACCACAGGGGGATTTCTGGGATCTCTTTGTCATTAATCTTGACTTCCTACTTTTCATCTAGGAAGAAGGCCACTTCAGACACATATATGCACAGTCCACATGTAGTCCTGATTGCATTTTCCCTATGTGGCTGTGGTGTCAATACTTTCAATTACTGTCATTTACGGCAGAATATAGATTTAGGAAACAGTTTGATAAAATAACTAGAATTAGTTGTGTTTTTAAATTAAACTAATGGCACTCATGTCTGCCATAGCTTTCCTTAATACCTGGTACTTTTGTGAATGAGAGTGTTAAGGACATGAGCTGTGTGTGGGTGACAGGCTAGGGATTCCAGCATCACATTCATTGAAGGCTTTGGAGTCCATTTGAGAATATCCAGATGAAAGCATACCCGGGCAAGAAGGTTGCTCTCTCCTGGACTCTCATAGGGTCCATCTCTATTTCAGCCTTGGCAATAGCAAATAATCTGTAGGATGAAGTTTGGGACAGTCATCACAGATAAATGGTGATGCATATACCAGTGTGTGAAAACACTGAAACCTGATAACACAGTTATATTTAAGGTCTCCATCTCAAGAGTATGTTGTAGATAAAGTCATGATTTAATATCCCGAAAAAAAAATACAGATTTTTACGAATGTTCTATTCTAGATCATCACTTTCATTGAAGTTTTAGGATATATGTGCATTAATGTAGTAGCAGCCAAACTGTACCAGGTCTATATCAGAAGGTCTCATTGAACCATAGACCTTGGGGATTAAATGCTGGAATTAACTTCTGAAAATCCACACAGCAAATGCACCAGATTATCCTGTAGTACTTCAGGGCAGGATGGCTCTCAGTAACCATGGACTTGAGCCGTCTTTGTCATAAAGTTACAATAAGTCCTGGAAACAGCCAAGGACAGGTGATAAATGAATCTGAATTGAAAATCATTTGGGGGTGATATTTGTCATTTTTTTCACTAACACAATAAAACTCTTTAGGTAGCCAAATAAATTGTTATTCCCATCTGAACAGCCTCATTTGGTGAGAACAAGTTCAATAGCCATAGTGACTAGAGACAGCTGATACAGCAAGAGGTGGAATTTCACAGTTTGTTTGCAAATAAACACACTTGTATCAGTTGTTCAGCAGAAGGAGCAACAGGTAGGTTCCAATACGACTACTGTAGTCAAAGAAAATGATTTAAGTGACTTATTTAAAGTGGGTAGTCATAGCCATGCAATTACTCTCTTTGCTGTTTCTCAATAAACATAGGAGCAATAGAGGATATACTAACTTATTTCATTAAGTCTACACATAAGCTGAACAAATAGGCATCATCCAGAACCCATTTCTCATGTTGAAGTACCTTTACTATCAGAAAGCCCATCCTAATTTTCTGAAGAAAGATTAATAGTGTTTTAACTTGAGTTTATTCCTCATCTTTATCTGGAGAACAGATAGTATGTGCAATTACGGCCAACTCTTTTGACATCGTTATAGGAGTATTAAAGACACGTTGTTACACATGGTTGGAAATAAACATTTCAGCCCGTGCTCAACTTTGAACCACTTCCTTACATGTTAGTTTATAATGTTAAATGTTTGAGAATGTGTTTACTGTGCATGTTAGTATGCATGCCAATAATCTTAAGGGAGTAATTGCAACTGGAAGTGCGCTAAGCATTATTTGGCCAAGCTAAAAGAAACTTAATTAGCAAGGGTCACGATGAAACTTTGTCAAATAAATGAAGAAAAAAATGTTTTAAGCTTTGTAAGACAGTAATAATTCAAGGCAGGACTAAGGCTCTACTGAATTAAAAGTTGGTTTTTAAACAAACATGAAACAGCCATAGTTAGAGTGGGTTTTATGGTGTTGTGTTGGTGTCTAATTACTCTAAGCCATCATGATTTCACTGGAAGCACCAGCAAGCCTTCTAGTGCCTAGGAAGTTCTTTGACAGTCCATTGTAATGCATTTCAACCAACTTATAAATCATTTTGCAGAGACTAATGATTTATTACTGCTGTAATGAACTTCACAGGCATCAATACATTAGTATCCACTTTGAAAAGAAACTTGTCAGGTCCCATTGGAATGATGATCAGTTTACTATTGTTATTAATGACCTTGATCAGCTCTTTGGATCTATGAATAACCTTTATAGATGACAGAGGTCTTCCATTTGGGGAGAAAATCGATGCATATGTAAAATAAAAGTATATGCTGTTCTTTTTCCAATCCCTTTATCAATGCCAGGGATTGTTAGGTTTAAGCTTCAAAATTATTTTAAAATCTACCTAATTCAATCCCATTAAAATGCTGGTGAATACATCCTTAAAGGACATTGTCATTCCAATTGCTTGTCTCTATGTTGCTAAATTACAGTGTTTTCTTTCTTTCTGCTTGAAGCCTCAGCTGGACCCCAGTGGTTTGACTAAAATAGAAATTACCATGTTAGAGCCTTTTTTTTTTTTTAATGTTCAGTGATGTCAGACATTTGACCTGTGAGGCTTTTAAAACTGACCTATTGCTTCTTTCCATTCATTAAACTATAACCTTTGCTCCCTTGTCATAAAAGATAAATGAAGATTCACACAATCTTTGTTTAAGAGAAGATTTATTGTTTACATTAATGTAGATTAAGTGGAAAGATACCAATTATTTTTCAAGTCAATCAGATGTCTTCTTTGAGGTTTCAATTTATGGCCTGTTTCTCATTATTATAATTTCCATATACTCGTTGGAAGTTTTTTGAAAAGTAACATACAAACAAGCAATTTTCATGGAATCCCACAGTCCGTACTTTGTCTTAAGCAGATAAGCAAGTTTTCAGATGTTTTCTGATAAGTGATTAAAATTGGGTTTTAAAATGGTAATTTTCATCCTATGAGGTTGTCACAATGATTAATTTCCATATAGGATTAAAGCTTTGGAGAAAATTTTGAAAGCAGGGTGATTATTTGTCCATTGAGTAGAGAATGGTTTTAAGAAGAGAAGCAATATGAAGTTTCAGTACAGTAAAACTTCTAACTCTTTTAATCATTGGCCACACAAAAGATACAATAATGAAGTAAGTTGCTTTTGGTGTAAAAATTTTTAAGGTTTAATGGGCCACACAAAGAGAATAGAGAGGCATAAGATAGAATTTTTGTAATGGTTTGATCTAAAAGGAAACGCGAAGTCCTTTATTTTATTGGTGAGAAAACTGAGGCCAGAGGATGACTTCCTGTCAGAAGATTGCAGTCCCCTGGTGACAAGGAGCCTGTCAACCAGCCTATGGGGACTTCAGATGGCAACCTTAAACTCTCAGATTGTTGTAACCCTGGAGCCTAGCACTTTGCCTGGCTCAGCATAGGCTTGCTTTGAAAACCTAATTAAAAAAATAAAGAACAGACCAGGTGGGTTCCCACATATGACCTTAAAGCCTCTTCTGCTTCTTTGTCTCATTTAAATGTCTTACCTTTATCCTTGGATTTACCTATATGATGACTTTATTCAGAAATGGATTTTTGTGCACCTTAAATAAAGCTTGCATGGGACACTGAAAAATCTTAGGGTTGGTGGGGACATCGTCCAGTTAGCCCTCTCCCTCTTGCAACAATAAATCCTGTATCTCCTTCCTGTGTTTATCCAGTTTGTATCTTAAAGCTTTCAGTGACAGAAGCTGATCTCTTTGTGTGGCAGCCCATTCCAATACCACATGGTCTGTTTGTTAAAAGGTCTTTTTTTGTGTTGAGCGTGAACTAGCCTTTCAAATTTTTTTCAAAAAACAGTGACGTTGGCTGAGTGTTCCTAGAGGAAATGGGTCAGTTTCTAGTGAAATCGGTCTGATTGCATAAACATAGGTGTCCTCAAAGACCTAGAGCGTTGCAGAGCAAAGCTGGAGCCTGCCTCAGTTGAACTTGTTTGGTCAAGGTACACAGATCGACCTGTCATTTTTCCTGAACTAGTCTGTGAACTCTTAACTTACAAGTCGGTGGTTCTCCAGTGTCCGTGCAAAGATGGGTGCTAGTGAGCCTTCAGGTTCTTACTGCTCCTCACAAAATATGGAAAATATATGAAATGTGTGTCATGAAGCAAAATTTATTCTCTTCAGAGGAAAACCCTTTATTCAGAGATGTCCTTCCAATTTTATTAATGTTAAAATGTCCTTTCTTTTACGAAGGATCGATAGCAAGATAGTAATTGTATTTGCAATGTATTCATTAAACAAGCATTAAAAGCTAGTAAATCTCGGTGATTTCCATCACTTTGAAGACACTTTGTTGGTGGTGACATCATACGGTTTGGGGATCTGTGTTCTCCATCTTTATGGCTCAGCTCCCCTGCCCCCGAGGCTCTAGCCCAACGCCTTCTGTGTAGGAGGCCACAATAATTATTCGTTGAATAGATCCATTGGCAATGCCTTTCTTTTAGAGAATAGCTGGTGTAGTCACATTTTAGGGTAGTTGCTCACGGATACCTTCAATATGTGCAACTGAATTGAGGAAAAGTAACTCTCAATACACCCAGTAGATCCGGTTGCTTCTTGGCAAGGAAGGCCGCATCAAAGCATAAATAACTTAGATGAATAGCATGGAAATTCTATTTGTAATAAGATTCAAGGCCAATCTTAGGTACACACAAGGACACTTTCAGCTCGTGGTTTGCTATGTGCTTTCTCATCATCCCAGGCACATTCACAGCCTTATTTCTCTCATTTTGCTTTGGCATGTCTTGCTTTTAGAGTCTTATTCTAGCAGAGAAAAAGAATGCCGGCATTTTCTGTTATTTAATAACCCATCCAGAAAAAATAATCATCATAACCCACCCCAGATCCACTAAGAGGATATTCCTTAGAGGTCGCCCTTTTGGTCTGTTCTCATGAGTATTCCCTCCAGGTACAAAAAAAAAGTCTTGAGTGCATTAAAACTCTCTCCAGCTAATAGCGGGGACAAAAGTCTCCTCCCTTGGTTGACACACTGTTGAATTCTCACAGCTCTGTGAGGTTGGGGGTTCTTAGGCACCATTTTACATTTGAGTCACTTGAGCTTGGAGATGTGAAATAACCTGCCTGTATCTTTTCCTCTCTGTCCTTTCTTCCTCTGCAATGCCATCAGTGATCTTGCTCCCTCCGACACTGACTTGACTTCTGTGCAGATGGAAGCAACTGGCACACTTCTGTCTTTCCTGCTCTCTTCAGGGCAGTATCCACCTGCCTTTACACACCTGCAGGCCCCGAGAATAATATCTTATTCTAGACCAGTTGCTGTGTAAGCTGCTCTAGTCCTCTTCAGAAGTGAATTTCCTGAAAGACCAGTCTTTCTTTTTCAATGTTTCAAGATAGATATGAACAGTTTTAAAGGACACTGGAGATAATAAAATATAAATTTATTCAGTGCTGTTTCTTAAAAGAAAAAGAACTTAAAAAGAGAGAGAGAGGTGTGTCAGAAATAGGTTGCCCCAGTGCCTAGATGACATACATTGTGTAGGTGTACTAGAGAAAAAAAATTTTTTTTAATTCTTAGCAATCAAAAACCTAAAATATGTCACCTGAGATTTGTCATAAAAAGTTGATCCAATAAAGCCTAATTTGTTTTGTAATTTGGTCAGCTACAAGCCTATGGTTTTGTGTGGTCTTGTTTTATTTTGTTTTTAAGAAACACTTTGTTTGGTATAAGCCGGTCCCTTGATTTTGCCGGGAACATAATGTGGCATTTCCTGAAGTACTAATCAACCACAATAAAGAATTTATTAGACAGCTAGATTACATGGTTGATCACTCTTGGGGCATATAATTTTTTTTCATTTATACTAAAGTATATTTGTTTCATGTAAAAACTATGACTAAAACTATGTTGTTTCACATAATCTCCCGTTCATAAAATTAGGTAATTCCTTTTTGTCTTTAAGTGAAAATTAGAAAGATTTCCTTGAAATGTGGTAATGCTCGTTTGGAGAAAATTAATTTTTATTCTGTTGGGAGAACATCTGACTTTTACTTAAAATTCTGGAAGACTGGAGTGCAATTTCTAAATTATATGCACTAATTGACATTTCATTTTAGCCATGATGGCAAAACTATCTAAAATAAATTACCATAGAAACACAGAAATTCTTAGTTATCATGCCAATATTCTAGTATGATTTCTGTACCAAATATCAAAGCATCATAGATTCTATAGAATTCTAATTGGAGGCCTTTGCACATGAATGTAGCTCTTAATGGAAATGAGATTTTATTCATTTTCCTTCTGTTGCATTTACCCAAACACAATTCTTATGTGAGGATCTGTCTACTGGCAAAGAATATAATATTCTCAACAAATGCCTTTACAAAGGCTTATTTCCTTTTCAGCCCTGAAAGCTGGAAGCTCTAGAAGGGCACCAGGAATGTTACAAGACTCAAAAAATGGACAGGAAAATAGAATTTTTATCAAAGACAAACCAAGCTGACTGTGTCAGGCCAAAAACACATTGCTCTGGTGTCACTGCTGTGAAATAGAATTTAATCGATGATTTCTCTATTTTAAAATGACACAGTTTATCCCAACATTCATCTAAGGATTACGTAACTCTTTCAGAGCAAATTTTAAGAGAAATATGGGTACACCCACCGATCGCAAGCATGATTGTGAAGAAAGATGATAGAGATCTAAAATGCTAAGAATTTCTTTGACTTGAAAAAGATTGTATTTGGGATTTTAAGAAAGAATGTTATAGAGTATCTTCTCTGAAGAACATTGATTGGCCTTGGCCATCTGTGGTTCTCCCCATTCTTCTAACACTAGTATGAACCTAGGGAGGTCAAAGGAAATCCTATTGTTCTCTTTTCCTCTAAGAACATTTCACATTTCTCACGACCTCTTCACATTTCCTCTAAGAACACCTCACTTTAAGACACTGCCTGTTTCCACCTTCCTATAAAGAGGGGGAAAGAACTGTTGATCTAGATGGTAGAAAACTAAAAGTTGATTGCACTGCTGGTGGTGAATTGCAGATCTGAATTCTTCTCAAATCTGTCTGCACTGTGGTTGCTGGCAACCTTTGGATGGACATCTGACACGTCCGCGTTGTATATTCTCAAACACCCCCCCGCTCACCTCAGATATAATCAGGATAGCCCATGGTAGGACCTTTGCTCTCCTCATTACCCTGAGCAATCAAAACAAAATATCTAGAGCAAGCAAAATCAAGTGGAGAGTTTTCCAGCTTTTTTTTTTTTACACATGTAGGCTTTCCCCCCAAAATATCCATCTACTTCTGCAATGAAGCAGGCTGTTAACGAGGATTAAGAAGTGTTTGATAGGCCTGCACATTTTAGTACACTGCACGACTTCATATTTGCTTTGGATGACAGACATATGTTTTCTTTCTGCCTGAAGAGACTGTTTGTTTTGTGAAGTACAAGTTAAGAGAGACTGAATCTAACCTAGAGGATGTTCCCTCAGATCCTTGATTACATACATCTTTGGTGGTGTAAGCTTTATTGGATTATGTGCAGTGCTGTGATCCCACTAACCGTGTGTGCAAACAGCAGGCAGAGTTGAAGTTATTAAAAAGACTCATTGGCGCTCTGTTTCCCAAGATTGGGAAAGGGAATATATTTGCTATAATCAGGGGGTACCAGTGCAGAATTAATAAAGTTTAGAGATAGGTAGCTGTGGCTACACATTCTCCCCAGCGCGGCTGTAACTAGCTACACCGGTGCTTTTCTTCTCTTGTCTGATGCATTTTGTCATGTTAAACTCCATTGCTGTTTTTAATGTATAAAGACCACATGAAGATCTCCTCTATGTTTACAGAGGAACTATTTGAAAATAATAAATAATGCTGCTGGAGACCATCTACACTCATTGTTGTAATAATTAATAAAAGGAAAGGACACATGGAAAACGTTTTTCGAAATGATAAACACGGTTGTGAAATTTGGTTTCAGCTTTGACTTCTTTTGTAAACTGAGACCTCAGAAACTAGGGCATAAATCATTCTCTAAATGCAATCCTTTAGTCAAAATACAGTCTCCATAAATATTTCAGCAGCATTTGTGATGCTTTTAATTCTACATCATTTCACTTTAGTTCACTTCAAAGCTAAATTATTAATGTGCCTCTTCCTAAAAGTTCAAAATATAATATACTGAAGAGACTTTACCAATTGGAATTCAGAACATTCTCTGCATGTCTGAAAGTATATTGTTCATGTTTATTTGCATTTCCAGGAGAAAAATAGGACTGTCTGGGCAAAGTTCTAACTATTTCCTTCTACCCAGCAGTATTGGGCATGAATTGTTGTGGAATGAAAATTGTCAAACATGAGTTTTTATTCCAGCCTTTCAAGTGTCCTTCTTTTCTGCCCCTTAAACACTAGACCCCTCATGCTGCCAGCTAGCCACACATAGCTGGGCATCTGTGTCTTTTTTGTCCCACAGAAAAGGATCCCTGTCATCTAGAAGATGCATCTAGAAATTGCATTTGCTCAGTGAAACCGATCCCATAAACTCTGAGAGGAAAGTAATCAGATTAAAGAAATTCAAACAGAGATACAGATGATCATGGCTGGCTTCATATATTTACAGTTGCCACATTTCCATCCCCCTGCTCCATTTGAAAAAAGAAAAATACTGATGTAAACTAGTTATTGCTTAAAGATGCATTTACCAAAGGTACCTTGAGTCTGAGGAGCCTATACGGGCCACCTCAAATCACAATGTATTCTGTTCTGCTGGTCAATATCCAATATTGGCCTATTTAATAACCTTATTCTCATGAATTTCAGACTGATATATGTGTGTACACACACACACACACACACAATTTCTATCATATATTGTTAAATAAATATCTATATTTTCATTTGGGAATACTTAGCTTCCCCTTAATACATCAGCAGCAGAATCTTTTCTTTAAAAACAAACAAACAAACAAACAAACACATAGGGATGCCTGGGTGGCTGAGCGGTTGAGCTCAGGTCGTGATCCCAGAGTCTGGGATTGAGTCCTGCATCAGACTCCTTGCATAGAGCCTGCTTCTCCCTCTGCTTCTGTTGCTGCCTCTCTCTCTGTGTCTCTCATGAATAAATAAATAAAATATTTAATAAATAAATAAATAATTTTTAAAAACACATAAAAACAAACTACATTACCATGTGTATTTTGTGGAGATGTTTCAGTGTGTGAAATACCTATCTTTTTAACTAGTTTATTAATCAGATGCTATGACCTGACAGAAAAATGAGGTGTTCTTGGCAAATTTATTAGATATTTTAGATTTAGCATACAAAGAAAATTATAACCTAGCAGAATATGAGAGCTAGGTCTGTCTGTCTTAAGCACAAATGACAACCTTGATGAAGCTAACTTAAAGCTGTTCGTTCATTCTTTTGTAATTCACGCAACATATATATATGGTGAACTACAGTACCCAAAAAGGAAACCTCAGGAATCATCTAGAGAACAAAAACTGAAGCTTAGAGACAGTTTGTGTTTGCCAACTGTGGCTAAGTTAGAGCAGAATCCAGAACTTCTGACCCTTCCAGAATTCTCACCAGAGCATGAGGCACACTCTCTGCTCTTGCCTTTTTCTCTCCTTGGAAACAAAACCAATTGCCAAAGAATGTCAACAAAAATATTTAAGAGATTTAACCAGAAGAATTTGGATTTAAAATATTCTTTAGAAAAAAAGATTTTATTTATTTATTCATGAGAGACAGAGAGAGAGAGAGAGAGAGAGAGAGGCAGACACAGACAGAGGGAGAAGCAGGCTCCATGCAGGGAGCCCGATGTGGGACCCAATCCCAGGACTCCAGGATCACACCCTGGGCCAAAGGCAGGCGCTAAACCACTGAGTCACCCAGGGATCCCAGATTTAAAATATTTTAATGCACATCCATGAGGTTATAAATTTTGGACTTTTAAAAAAATTGTTTAAGAGAGCGAGAGCATGCACGTGCATATGGGGAAGAGAAAGCAGGGACAGAGGGAAAGAGAATCTCAAGCAGACTCCCCACTGAGCATGGAGCCCAACATGGGGCTCGATCTCACAACCCCGGGATCATGGCCTGAGCCAAAATCAAGAGTTGGGCACTTAACCAACTGAGCCACCCAGGCACCCCAGATTGTGGACTTTTAAATTTATTAGTGCTTACTCTTTTGTTTGACTTACTATTCTATATTATTTTTTTTTATTTATTTTTTTTAATTTTTATTTATTTATGAGACACAGGCAGAGGGAGAAGCAGGCACCATGCACCGGGAGCCCGATGTGGAACTCGATCCCAAGTCTCCAGGATCACGCCCTGGGCCAAAGGCAGGCGCTAAACCGCTGCGCCATCCAGGGATCCCCTTGACTTACTATTCTAAAAGAAAACCACTTTTCTGAATCTACACTATCATGGAGACTGCCCTGGGGGTGAAAAATCACTGAACCCGGAACATCATCTTTGAGAAACTTAATGGCAGAGAGAGTGTGCAACATATTGAGTTACTCTGTGCTAATACATTCCTCTCTTAGTAGACAACCCACATAATATCTTCATCCCCAAGGTCTTCAAGTGACTTAAGAAGAGTTTCTAAGGAAGATACATTTTTGACTCCGCAGACTCTATAACGTGCATGCTTGTTCACAGTGTTAGGAAACACTATCTCTATTTAAAATAAATAAATAAATAAATAAATAAATAAATAAATAAATAAATAAATAAATAAGTAAAAAATAAAAGAATGCCTCCCTAGTAGGCTTTCCATGCACGATGCAGAAGCAGTGACAGAAGTCACCACCAGAAAGGTCTTGTACTTAGTCCCAAATACTAACAGGTACTTTTGAAAGGGACTATAAACAGTGATTTGTACTCAAAAGGCCTTCTATATGCTTGCTGGCTCCTGGGACAAATGAAATCCAGGAATCCTCCTCTTGAATGTTCAGTTGAACTTCAGAGGGGCACCTCAGTGGCTATTGGTTGAGCATCTGCCTTTGGTTCAGGGTGTGATCCCTGGGATCCTGGAATCAAGTCCTGCATCAGACCCCTGCAGGGAGCCTGTTTCTCTCTCTGCCTGTCTCCGCGTGTTTCTTATGAATAAATCAATAAAATCTTAAAAACATAGATTGAGCTTCAGAGTAGAAAAGATAAAGACACAATCTACAAAGTTTTTAGTGATAGCAGAGATTCCAGCCTTCCACTGTTGGGCACCCTGCATATTTTTGTATCCTTTGCAACTTTTTCTGCTCCTAAACATTTTTAATGGCATAATATCTGTGTTGTAAATACAAGTAAATAAAAATTAATTTTGCCTTCAACATTTTGCAATATCTTTTGCAACTTTTAGACCTCTTTCTTTGGGAATGGAGTCTAATACAAATAGACTTTTTTCTCTCAATAAATAGTACACGATTCTCATTCTTGGCTCTGGCTTTCTCATCTTGGCTCAGAAATGCCTCAAGTAGGTGATTCCAGAAGCTAGCACTACCTTAGCGCTCACAAAGTCTTAGGAAGCCAAAATGTTCCTGGGAACACATATATTCCCTCCGCCGTCTACCCACACACACTCAAAACATCCTTCACACTTTCCTTCTCCAAAACAAAATAAAAATTCCATCATTCTGAAAAGGCACTCCTGTATTCCTGTGGAAACTAAAAAATTTCCCTGAAGAAAATTTTAATAGCAAAGTTTTAAAAATCAACCAGGGAAAACAAAAACATGGATGGACTCATTAATACACTTCCAGCACTTAGAAAACCCATAGAACCCATCTATGCCAGGCATAGATGGATGAAGTCCCTCACAGTAGACTCACTAGTCAGGTAAAAAGAGCACTCTTGAAGTTATGTTTACCTTCAGTGTGATTAATGATAGGGCCCACATCCTGTAACACTTGGCCAACAATAGGTCTTCATCTATCATGGTGAGAAAAGCTTCCTGGCATTCATGTTATGTATTCTTTTCAGAAGTGACAAGTCACTCAGGAAATTTCTGGTTTCTGCCCTTAAACAGATTGTGGAGGAGAAATATCCAGTATTCATGGAATCTCTGGGAAGCTAGACAGCTCAATAGAGTCTCTCTCAAAAGCAAAAAAAAAAAAAAACAAAACAAAACAAAAAAAACCAGCAGTGCTTGGGTGGCTCAGTCAGTTAAGCATCTGCTCAGGTCATGATCCCAGGGTCCTGGGATTCAGCCTCATATCAGGCAACCTGCTGAGCTGGGAGTCTGTTTCTCTCTCCCTCTGCCCCCTCCCCCGCTTGTGGTCTCCCTTGCTATCTATGTCTCTGAAATAAATAAATAAAATCTTTTTTAAAAAGCAAAGAACAAATGTAGTCAGATACTCTACTGGTATAAACACGGTCCCCAATTTACAATGGTGTAAGAATTAAGATTTTTCTACTAGATGATGGTACAAAAGCAATATACATTCAGTAGAAATTGTACTTGCCATTTTGAGTTTGAATTATTTCCCAGGCTAGTGATATGCAGTACAATCCTCTCTCATGATGCTGGGCAGGGGCAGGAGCCACAGCCACATGATCATGAGGGTCAACCACTGAAGGACTTACAACCATTCTGTACGCATACAACCATTCTGTTTTTCACTATCAGTATAGAATTCAGTAAGTTACATAAGATATTCAACTTTTTATTATGAAAAAGGCCTTGTGTTAGATGCTTTTGCTCAATGGTGGGGTAATGTGTTTGGAGCACTTTTAAGGTAGGTTCTGCTAAGCTATGATGTTTGGTAGGTTGGGAGATTACATGCATTTTTGACTTATGGTTTATTGGGATATAACCCATGGTAAGTCAAAGAGCATCTGTACTAGGATGCAGTATATTATTTATATTTTCCATGGATGTTTAGTAGAAGTTTAACACCTTATTTTTGAACACTTCCATCAAATGCCAGTACAGTGAGCAATTGGTGGGTGAGGAGGTTGACAAAACTCCAGTGCTAACATTTTCAGCCTCACTGTGATTCATGCATGTGAGATTGTAATCTTCAGAGAACTTCTTTCTACATCCAAGATATTTAAGAAGGTAGTTGAAAGATCATGACACAATAGTTACTAGGTCAAAAGAGCAGGTGAGCAAATAAATATCTAGGCCTTTTTGAGGGAGAACCGGTGTTCTCAGCATTTGGGACTCTGATCGCCGCCTTGTGTGCAATTTGTAGTTAACAACAGCCATAAAACTCTGTCTACGAATATTTTCTCTTTAAATTTCTTTAAAACTGTGCAAGAAGTTAAAGATTCTTATGAGACAACATGAAGGAAGATTCTTTATACAGTCTTGCAAAATTTTTTATAATCTTTAACAGTATCATCATGTCATAATTAGGCAGCAAGTTTTTAAATAGCATATCTTTATTCAGTCTTTCCAGAGCATTAAATTTGATTTATACAGCAACAATTCGCTTTGCATGCATGCAGATTTAATCAGTTTGTATGTTATTTGAATAAATGTTGCAATTGCATTAATAAGTATGATGACATAAACAGGTTTGGGAACTAATATACCTGATTCTTGGTTAGCTTTTAGCTCAGCTACTAGGAGTAAAACTGGGCCAGTTTAAAATTCTGTTTTTTTTTTTTTTTTTATTATTCTAGAGAAGTCTTAAATTACTAAGCTATTGTGAAGATAGCCTACATGCCCCAGACCTACTTTCCCCTATTATTTACATCTTCTGTGAATATGATACATTTATCACATATAATGAAATGATATTGATACGTGATTCTTATCTGAAGTCCATTCTTTAATTAGATATCCTCAGCTTTTCCCTAATATCTCCTTTCTGTCTCAGGGTAGCACATTACTTTTCATTGTCATATCTCCTCCTTAGGCTCCTCTTGGGCTGTGGCAGTGTCTCAGATTTTCCTTGTTTTTGATAAATTTGACAGTTTTAAGAAGTACTATCAGGTATTTTGTAAAATGTCCCTTGATCAGAATTCATCTGATTTTTTTTTCATGATTACATTGGAATAAAGTGGTTTCAGAAGGAAAACCTTAAGGTACCATTCTCATCAGATCATACAAAGGGTTCATATTATCAAGATGACATCACAGTTGACGGTAACCTTGATCACGGGTCTGAAGTAGTGTTTGTCAGGTCTCTGCACTGTACAGTTACTGGTGTTGTTTTTTTTTTTTTTTTTAATTCTCCCTTACTGTATTGCATTTTTGGCAAGAAAGTCATTATACGTAGCCCACATTTGAGGAGTGGGGAGTTATGATGCTCAGTCTGGAAGGTGAGTATCTACATAAACTATTGGAAATTCTTCCGCATTGGAGACTTGCCTATTCTCTCCCATTTATTTATGCCTTTGTTTATCTGTTCATTTGCTTTTTTCATTATGGACTCATGGGTATTTATTTTTATACTTTGGGTTATAATCTAATACTATTTTATATATCTGTTTATCTATCTATCTATCTATCTATCTATCTATCTATCTATCTATCATCTATCTATCTTATCACAAATTGTTCCAGCTTAACTATTGGCTATTGGGAGCTCATTTCAGTTGGCTTCTGTAGCCCTATAACAAAACATCCATGACTGTGTCTGTATGTTTGTGTCTGTATGTTTTGTTGTCTGCTTTTGTGTTTTGATCACTTTTTTATTTTCTGTCAGTTCAAAATACTCCAGGTTCATCTTAAATATTTTCTGTTCCTGTCCTAGAACCAGCCCTTCTTCCAAGGAGCCCTTGTTCCTTTTATTAGATAACGGTGTCAGAAACTCAGATCTGGACATCAGTAGGCTCACTTCTACTGGGGTTTCATTGCTTCCAGGACCTCTCAGCTGCCAGAGCAGGGGGCTGTAAGCATGAATATTAGCCTGTATTTATACACACATCTATAAAGATTTGTTTATGTAGCCATCTGTGTCTATATTACACTAAATAGTACTTCGTAGTGGTGTCTTCAGCTCCAATCCATTGCCATGAAGTCTTCTGGTCTTGCTTATCTGTAATATCCTGCAACAACAGTGAGAAACCTAGCTCCACTGTCAACTCTCCATTTACTTTATTGTCTCATTCCAGGAACCATGTACAGCAGTAGTAGAATTGGTAACCCATAGTTCAATGGGAAACAACTTTATCAACCAGGATACAGTGTTTATGCACAGTTCCTTTTGCCCTTTGGTAGACTACTCATGTCCAAAGTTACTTAGGTCAACAACTTCTTACCTATCTCCTTTAATGAGATTGTTTCATATATTTGCAATACATGAAGTTTTTTTTGTCATATTCTTCATTCCATTCCAGGATTCCCCAACCTCCTAAATATTTTTTTAATTTGCATACATTAAGATTTACTTTGTGTGCTATAAAGTTCTATAGGTATTGACAAATGCTTACTGTCTTATATCCACCATTACAGTATCATACAGGATAGTTTCATTACCCTAAAAAATTCCCTTTGTTTTACCTACTTAACCACCATTTCTTCCTGAATACCCAACCATCAGTGCTTATCATCTATCTAGATTTGCCTTTTCCAGAACGTTATGTAATTGAATTACACATAGTTTATAACTTTACACAAAGTATACAGCTTTATCTAACTGGTTTCTTTCACTTAGCAATATACATTTAAGATTCATTCATGTTTTTTCATGGCTTGATAGCTCATTTATTTGTATCATTGAATAATATTCCATTTTATGGATATACTGCAATTTATTTGTCCATTCACCTATTGAAGGATGTTTTGGTGATTATGAATAAATCTACTACAAACATTTGTGTGCATGTTCTTGGGGGGACATAAGTTTTAATATCAATCAGGTAATTACCTAGGAATGTGATCTCTAAATTGTTTGGTAAAACTATGTTAATTTTGTAAGAAATTGTCAAAATGTCTTCGAAAGTAGCTGTACCATTTTCCATTCCCTCTAGTACTGAATTAAACATCTTCTACATTTTTTCTTTTGCATATGAATGTCTAAAAAGTTCCAGCATCATTTGTTGAAAAGACTTTATTCCTCCATTGAATTGCCTTTGCTCTTTTGCCAAAGATCAGTGACTATATTTATATGGATCTATTTCTGGACTATCTGTTCTGTTCCATTGATCCATGTGTCTACTCTTTTGCCAATACCATTCTATCTCCATTACTGTAGCTCAATAGTAAGTTTTGGAATCAGGCAGCAAGAGTCTTCCAACTTTGTTCTTCTTCAGTATTCTGTTGGCTACTCTATGTCCTTTGTTTTCTATGTAAACTTCGGAACCACTGTTCCTATGTCTATGAAATGACTTGCTGAGATTTGACTGGGATTCTGTTGGATCTTGGATGAGGTTGAGAATGGGGCGCTTGGGTGGTTCAGTGGTTGAACATCTGCCTTCAGAGCTCAAGGTGTGATCCTGGGGTCCTGGGATCAAGTCTTGCATCAGGCCCCGCACAGGAGGAGCCTGCTTCTCCCTCTGCCTATGTCTCTGCCTCTCTGTGTGTGTCTCTCGTGAATAAACAGATAAAATCTTTTTTTTTAATTGGGAACTGACACCCTAAAAATGTTGAGTCTTTCAAACATTGAACATAGAATCTCCATTTATTTAGACCTCATTGATTTTTTTTCTTCAATGTTCATAGTTTTCTGTATGTAGATCCTGTATAGGTTTTGATACATTTATGCCTAAATATCTTATTTTTGTAATGCCATTTTAAGTAACTGTTTTTAAGTTTCAAATTCCAATTTTTCACTGCTAGTATACAGAAAAGCATCAAATCCTTCGTCCTTACTTTACTTGCTTATGATTTCTAAGAGGATTATTGTTGTTGTTGAATCTTTGGGATTTTCTTCACAGTTGTGTTACCTGAAAATTGAGATGGCTTTCTTTCTTTCTTTCCAAACTATATCTTCCTTTTTTCCCTTTTATTGTCTTATTGCACTATCTAGGGCTTTCAGTATAACATTAAATGAGAGTGCTGGAAAGGGACATCCTTGCCTCATTTCCAATTTTAAGTGGAAAATATCCAGTTTTTCACCATTAAGTATGATGTAAGCTGAAAGATCTTCATAGATCTTTAAAATGAAATTAAGTTTCTTCCTATCCCTAGTTTGCTAAAGGTTTTTATCATTAATGGGTTTAGATTTTGTCACATGCTTTTTCTGCATCTGTTGATACGTTCATCTGATTTTTCTTTTTTAGCCTGTTTTTTTAATTGAATATGTTTGACATATAGCATAGTGTAAATTTAAGGTATGCAATGTGTTATTTTAATACATTATATATTACAATACAATTGCCACTGTAGTGATATTTATCACATCACATAATTATAGTACAGTATTGCCTATTTTCATTATACTGTGCATTCGATCACTGTGGCTTATTTACATTTGATACAGGTTTCTACCTTTAACATCAAATTATCCTCCCACCTCTCCTTCTTTAGCCTGGTGATGCGTTGTTGGATTACACTGATAGATTTTCTGATGTTGAGCTAGCTTTGAATACTTGGAGTACATTCTACTTGTTTGTGGTATGTGATTTTTGTTATACATCATTAGATTCAGCTTGTAAATATTTTACTTTTCAGCAAAATATTTTTGCATTTATCTTCATGAGAGTTATTGGTCTGTAGGTTTCTTGTAGTGTTCTTAATCTATAGTGATATTAGGAAATGTTGGGTCTTTTAACATGGGTTAGGAAATGTTTCCTCTGTTTCTGGAGATATTATGGAGATTTCTTCCAAAAATGCTTGTTAAAAGCTATGTGGACCTGGTGTGTCTTTTTGGAAGGTTGTTAATTATTGGTTAATCTATTTAATAGATACAGGATTATTTGGGTTATCTATTTTTCCTTGTATGAGTTTTGGTAGTTTTTGAAACTCAGTTGTTCCATTTCATTTAAATTGTTAAATTTGTGAGCCTAGAGTTTTCATATCATTCTTTTATCTTTTTAATGTGCTTTGGCATCAGGAGGGATGACTCCTTTTCCATATCTGATATTGGTAATTAGTGTCCTTTCATTTTTTTTGTTAGTTAGCCTGTCTAGTGGTTTATCAGTTTTACTGATTTCTCAAAGAACCAGCTTTTGGCTTTGTTGATTTTTTTTATTGTTTTTCTGTTGTCAATTTTATTGATTTCTAGTTTTTCTAAAACTAAAGCCTTCTCTTCTAGGTTTACGCTCAAACTGCTCTTCCTTCTCTGGTTTCTTAAGATAAAACGCTTAGGTTATTAATTTTAGAATTTTCTTCTTTTCTAATATATGCATTTAGCAATTTAAGTTTCTGTCTACACACTGCTTTTGCTGCATTTCACAAATTTTATTGCTGTCCTTTTATTTTTATTTAGTTCTTTCTTAAGTTTTTGGTACGTTGAGAAATTATAAATATTAATCTTAATAATTATCTTAGAAGGATTTTACCCTAGAATTTCAAAATCTTTGAAGACCTTGCATCATAGTTTTATTCTCACTTTACCCAAAGAGTTCTGTCATGTTTGATGGATGGAGCTCCCCCCATTCTTGCTCCCCTATTAATTAATAATCACCTGGAATTTATAAGAAATAACTTGCTCATCAATCTACCCACAGAAAGTCTGGTCAACATGGCCCATTGTCAGTTGGTAATTCTGTACCATAATTTCCTGACATGGAAAGTAGCAAGAGAATCCACAAACCATAGCCAAAACTCTCTGGGAGAGCTTGGAGCTTTACCAAGTGGTTCAGTGTTCAGCTGCTACTGCATCATTCTCCTCTCAGAGCCTGATTCTTCGGTGTACCTGAGTTTGACCCTGAGAACAGAGCAGTAAAAAAACACAGGCAAGAGACCCTGCCCTCAGAATTTGGATTCTGATCAGAGGAATTAAATAATCCTGAAACATTGCGTATGGCACACTGGCACCACCTGAGGGCTGTTAGAAATGCTGAATCCCAAACCCTTCCCAAGATTCCCTGAATCAGAGTCACATGTTATGTGATTCCAGGGGAGTCGAGTGCAGGTAAATGTTTGCAGAACCCCATCCTAGATCATAATAAATGGTGGACATGCTGTGAAAAAGATGCCTGGATTGGGAAGGATGGATATACTCTTGTAGGCTTGCCAGGGCAAATCTCTCTGAGGAGTTTGCCCTTGAGACACTGAGGGTAGAGTCTTGTTAAACGAGACCCCTTCCATTTTAGTTCCTCTAGCATCCCCCCACACAACCTCCTCTTTTGTTCCTCCTGCCCTCCACACCCTCCCCCCAAATCCAGGCTGGCACCTGCATTTGTGTCACACGTAGTGAGCACCCAATGAAAGTTCTGATGGGGGAGGGCAAGAAACATAAGCCCCCAAAAGCTATCTCCCTGTTTCCTTTAAAAAGGCAAACATTAAAATATAAATATTTATAGTCTTCAACTAATATATGCCTGGCCTATGAAAGGGGAAATAAAATATAATACATTTTTTTAAAGGTTCTGACTTCTGTCTTTTCCAAGAGCACTTTTTTCTTTAGAAAATCAATTGTAACTAAAAAATTCTATTAGCTTCCATAAATGTAGATGCAGAAAAATGATCAGATGGTTTTAAATTTAAAAACTGCAGGGTAGATATTCTTTCGTGTTTCCTTGTAATAGGCTCTAAACTTTAATGATGTGAGTTTTTCTCTTTTCCTTCAGTTGATCAATGTAATTGAGATTTTTCCCATTTATTGGAGCTGTCATCATGTGGTCATATAATTATGCTAGAGATATTAAATATTTTTAGACACAAAATTGTAAATACAATATAGAAGAACCATGAACTTATTTCCATATCATTAAACTACATTTTACCCATGAGCAAAGTGCATTTTTCACAACTTACAAGAAATATCCTGCCTTGCAGTGACACGTATATTTAACATTCTTAACAGCCACTTGCTTTGACATTATTATTTGGGTTATTTTGTTATCGGGGAATAAAGACAGCAGAGTTGCAAGTATCAATATATATAACTGAGCAACTCGTAAGATTCTAATTATATTCAAAACTGCCATTCTGCCAATTAATACTTTTTCAAGATGCAGGGTATCATTTTGGAAAAAAAATGCACCTAAGTTAAGCTTCTCCCATGGCACTGCATAAGAAAAGAATAGAAAGAATAAAAGTTTACATGTACAAGATTAAATTGTAATACAACTGTTCTTATCAATTACTTTGTTGCAATAAGTTCTCACACTAAATAATTTTTATTCTGGTGGTATTGAAATGTTTGGGGTTCATCAGCTTAGTGATTAAGCAAATCCTACAGAAATTCATTTTTTCCATGCCCAGAATGTTGCTCCTATTGGGCTTTCCTTTTGAACCAATGCTTGATGAGTATGTCAGTTAGTGTGGCATCTCATCCAACAATGTCTATGTAACTATATACATGTAAAAACTTTTATAGTGTAGGATTTCATTGTTTAAATAGTTCTGTTAACATATGGATTTAGCCTCACAATAGACTTTTAGGCTTTATCTGAGATGTTGGTAGTTCTTTTTTCTTGTTAAAATATGTCAATGCTATTACTAAAACAGGAAATAATAAAATAACAAATTGAGTATACTCCTAATTTTAAAATATATCCCCCTGGCAGTTTAAAGTATTTATTAATAAGAGTTCAACTGAGTAAACTTCTCAGCTCTTACTTTATTTTATTTTACTTTTCTTTTTGCACAGAGCACTTTAAAGATCAGAAATGCATTCACTTAGGGGTGCTTGAGTGGTATAGTCCATTAAGCCTTTAACTCTTGATTTCTGCTCAGGTCATGATCTCAAGGTGGTGAGATCGAGCCCCACCTCGGGCTCCATGATCAGTGGGGAGTCTGCTTAAGATTGTCTCTCCCTCTCCCTCTGCCCCTCATGATCTCACTCTCAAATAAATAAATAAATCTTTACCCCACAAAAAAAGAGAGATAAAGAAAGAAGGGAAGAAAAAAAAGAGAAAGAAAGAAAGAAAGAAAGAAAGAAAGAAAGAAAGAAAGAAAGAAAGAAAGAAAAGAATTCATCACCTAGAAAAGGCATGTCCACAGATCAGCAAACAATAAGTCCATATTCCGCAGCTACAAAATGATTATTAAGTTTTTTTTTAAGATTTTATTTATTCATTCATGGGGGCGGGGGGGCAGGCAGAGACACAGGCAGAGGGAGAAGCAGGCTCCATGCCAGAAGCCCAATGTAGGACTTGATCCTGGGACTCCAGGATCACGCCCTGGGCCAGAGGCAGGCGCTGAACCACTGAGCCACCCAGGGATCCCAACAAAATGACTATTGAGAGAAAAATTCACACTCTTCAAATCCTTCAAAATCATGATAAAAAGAATATTTATTCCATCTTACTTAGTATCGAGTGTTTAACTGGGGCAGGAAAGGGGAGGAAAGCATTCTAGATGTTTTCAGCAGGAATTAAAAGAAAAACTACCAAGACACTAAGTTAAATTTAAATTTAAAAGGACACTGCTTTCCTGGGACTTTTTAGACATTTTACTGAAATTATGTTACCCAGATTATGGGCATGAATATTAAGAGCTACTGCTAACTTAATCGAATTCTTATTCAAGCCTCCCTTGTCAGGGCAGAACCCACATTAGAATTGTTATAATCTAACATGGATTCATCACCCTCATGTGGACAAACCCTTTGTAGATCATGCCTGAGAGGGTGCCCCTACTGTGCTGGAAGGCCAATGGCTCCCCAGAGTACCAACCATCCACCTCTTCAGGTTTTCCTCTTCAGGGAAAACAAGTGGGAGAGACATCACTTAAGAATGAAGCAGGTGGAAAAAGTGGTCTTCATCAAAAATTGAATGTAATATGCAGAAAGATCTTCTTTTCTGTTTAAAGTTCCTAATACCAGCCCTCATAAACCCATCAAGCATCCATTTAGTCTTTAATGATTTAGGGGGAAAAGAAACTTTTTTTAAAGATTTTATTTATTTATTCATGAGAGACACACAGAGAGAGAGAGAGAGGCAGAGACAGAGACAGAGGGAGAAGCAGGCTCCATGCAGGGAGCCCAATGTGGGACTCAATCCTGGGTCTCCAGGATCACGCCCTGGGCTGAAGCTGGCGCCAAACCGCTGAGCTACCTGGGCTGCCCAAGAAACGCATTTTTAAGCAAATTATGTCCACTCAGTACTCCTTCCCCACAGTGAATCTGTTTTATATTTTTTGTACTTTTCCTGTTTGTCTCAGAGAGCGGTGAAGCACCCACATAATTTAATCCAGGAGCTCAGCCTGGACCAAAGAAAGACTTGTGCCTTCTCGCCTTCCTTGCAGAATGGGTTTTTTTTTTCTTCTAGATAACATACATCACTAACAAGTGAATGGCACTGATTGACAAGTGGGGCAAATATAAAGAGAAGTTTTGATCAAAGTGTTTGAGTCATTGTTCTACGTGAGCATAATTTATGTGGTAACATTCGTAGCTAACGAAAGGAGCATAGCAGAGATGCTCATCAAAATGACTGTGTCAGTGTGCCCATAAATGTTTTCTCAGGACCCGGTGTAGAAACCCAAGTTATTTTTGAAACCTTAGGCCAATAGTTAGGGTCTGACAAAATGGCCTCTCTGCTAAGGTAATATCACATGTTAGTGTGTTTTATGAGCTTCTTTCAGTTAGAACAACTTGATACTTCAGAACATTTTGACAGATGGTCCTGAAACTACAGAGTCTCTAGCAAACCTAAAACTTAGAAGATAAAACATTGGACAACCAAATTGCTAATTCCCAAGCAGAAATCAAACTATCAGATTATTCTCAGTTACAGTTCTTTAAAAATATGATTTCATTGTGTACTTAATTGTTAAGGTTTGCTTGAGGGGAAAAGCCACACAATTAGTTTATTTTTCTTCAGTCTTTTCCACAGTATCTTAGACAAATCATCACTTTTATGAAACTGTAGCGAGCGAGCATAGTGGACCGTCCAATGATCAAATGATGTATCTTAGTGTCCATGATATTGCTTTTGGAGTTAAATTCCCACTTATTTCCACTTTGCAGATGTCTTCTTATTTAAAAAGCATTTTTTAATTGAAGACGATGTCATGTTGACAGACAATGTCATGTTAGCTTCAGGTGTATGACATAATGATTGGGCAAGTCTATCCATTATGCTGTGCTCACCACGAGTGTAGCTGACGTCGGTCACCATGCAACACCAAAACAGTACTACTGAGTGTATTCCCTGTGCTGGGCTTTTCACCTCCCCTACCGAGTTATTCATTGCATAACTGGAAGCCTGTATCTGCACCTCCCTTCACCGTTCACCGTTTTGCTCATCTGCTCCACCTCTGGCAACCGTCCACTTGTTCTCTGTTTTTATCAGTCTGTTTCTGCTTTTGTTTGCATGTTTTATTCAAAAGGCATCCTTAGTTCTCAGTGATGCTCACGACAGTTTCAGTCATTGTAGACAGACCTGTTGTTGCAACATCATTGCACATTTCACTCCCCTCAGAAATCACACTTCTTCCCCTGCAAGTCGATAGTGTGTTTTTGGTTACGGCAATTAATCCCCCCTTGCATGACAGTATGTCTCCCCACACCATGGGCTCTTCAATCACAAGGACAGTCTCATCTGCCTTTATTTCCCCTATGACTTATCATAGTACCAGGCACAGAGCAAGTGTTCAGTAAAATATTTCCCACTGAATCTCCTACTGGAAACATCAGCGCTTTAAAGTTGGTCTCATTCTAGGTTCTAGCTGCATCTTCCCCAGCAAGCCCTTCCAACTATCCTTTGTTAAAAAAGAACATCTAAAAACTATCAGTTCACATACTGGATCAGTAGCAGACGTGCCATAGTTATGAACCAGGCTTTGAGGTCAGGCAGCTTGTGACAAATTCCAGCTGGTTCACTTACTGAATAGCTGAAGGATCCCCTTTCTGAGTCTTTGGTCCTTCGTGGTTGTGATGGTCTCACCTGGTTATCATGAGGGTTAAACAAGGCTGTGGGCTTAGTGTATGAAGCAGGACCAGTAAGTAGTAGATAGTATTAATAAAAGAACTTAAGACCATGATTACCAGAAGCAGGAGTGTAGCATGAATAGGGAAGCAAAAGAAAGCAAGTAAGTACTTGACCATGAAACAAATGCTTAGTCCCTTAGATCAGAAGCTTAAAGAGAAGGATAGAGTGAAATCCAAAAAGAAAGACCCCAGTGCACTCAAGCAAAAAGAAGTCTCCCAACATCCTCCCTGCTTATTTTTCCCATATCACACACAGCTGGGCCCACCTGACCTCATCCTAGTTGATACAAATTTTATCAACTTTTCCATTAAAGTCAAACTTGACTTAGTACAGTCAATGATGGGCCATCTGTATGCCAGGTGTATCCCTTCTATAACTGACTATAATGGCTGAACATGAGAAATTGGGGCAAAAGTATTGAGTGGCTTTAAGGATTGCCAAAGGTCCAAGATTTGAACGATTACCATGCACACACAAAGGAACCTATGCAGATGACTGCTTAATGTAGGGAGTAAGTGTTGCATTTTGGCCACCGTTGACTGGAACCAGAAGATCCCCAGAGTTCCCATCTCATACATTTCTAACTATTTGTACAACATGGGGTGGATGCCAGATGATTCTGCAGCCCTGATTCTAATTCTTAAAAGATAGAGTTCCTCTATCTTCCCTTACCAACTTTTTTGTTGCCAGGTTATGAGCAATGTGCTATGGAATGCATCATTCTATTTACCCATTCACTCTGCTGTGAGCTGAGTGTGATTAAGTCCACTCACTTTTTTTGTAAAGATTTTATTTATTTATTTATTTATTTATTTATTTATTTATTTAAGAGAGAGTGCATGCACGAGAAAAAGAGCGTATAAGCAGGAGGAGCAAGAATGGTAGAGGGAGAAGCAGGTTCCCCACTAAGCAGGGAGCTCAATGTGGGGCTTGATCCCAGGACCCTAGGATGGTGACCCAAGTCGAAGGCAGATGCTTAGCCAACTGAGCCACCCAGGTGCCCCAGTACACTCACTTTTTTAAAAGATTTTATTTATTCATTCATGAGAGACACACAGAGAGAGGCAGAGACATAGGCAGAGGGAGAAGCAGACTCTCTGCAAGGAGCCCAATCCAGGACTCAATCTCGGGACTTCGGGATCAAGAGCCAAAGGCAGATGTTCAACCACTGAGCCACCCAGGTGTCCCTACACTCACTTTTTGATGTTGTTTTGGAACTGATATTTTGTATCATTTTAAATATCATTGCATTTTTTAATAAATCCGATGACTGCTCACGTAAAAAAAAAAAATTACAACCCACGATTACCAAAGGCTACCACTGACCAGTTGAGACTGATATGTGTTGTGGACAGTTACCTGCTTGTCAGGCATAGACCAGTTCAAATCAGTTGTACTAAGTATAGTTTCCTGGAGAAAAATATTTATAATGTGGAAGGTATATTTGCTATTTTTTATAATTTATACCTAAATTTATACCATCATCACACAGGGTTATAATTATGCAGAATTATGATCCATTTTAACTCTTTATACCATAGTTATCTAATTTCAACATATATTTTGTAGATGTTAAACCTGTAAATGAGAGATAATTCAAACTGTTAACATTAGTGCTTTAAAATTAGTCACTATTAAAACCTAATTATTAGTTGAGTGGGTCTGTGTTAGTGGACATGGAAAGATAAAAAAATGAAGATATTTGTTCAAATTAAAATTAGAACATGTAGCTCATATGTTCTAAATGAACATGTTTGCTTCACCAATAATAATTTCATTATCACCAAGTTACAGGATAGAGTTTTAATTGTGACCTTTATATCAGCAGAAGCCATGTATTTGGGATTAAAAACCTACTGCTTTAACTAGTCTAGTTAAAGACTGTAGCTTGATACATTCTGGGCTCCAACTTTTATAAAAACCAGAGAACACTTCTAATAACACTTTTCTAATTTCATGGTTCAATGCACAGTCAGTAAAGATTTAAATAATTCAGAAAGAAAGCCTATTCTCTTTCTTTATTAGAAGTTTGAGTCAGGCAAATTCTTTGACATTTAATAGGTTTTTAACCCTTTTAATAACTTTTTATAATGAAATTTATTGGCAGTTGTTTTAGAGAAAGGGTTATTATATTAGCATGAATAGCAGTCACTAGTTTTTATGATTAGTTTTGAGACCTTGACCTTATATAACTCAAAGTGTATAAAAGCATAAATGAGTAATGTTAATATTAACTAAATTAAGTATACTCAGAAATATATAGAAACTATATATAACGATATTCATCTCATTATCTAACATGCTATAAAATTTTGGCAGGCAAATATTTGAATTTTTTAATTGTTTTAAAGGAGCTTAAGGTCACTTACAGAGTCAGACACTTTAAAGGAACGGAAAGACATTGTAATTTTCCTAGACTGATTTTACCAAATTATTAATATTATGCTCAATAGGAAAGGATTTCCAGCCTTTTCCTATCTTGGTTTCATGCTATTTTAATGTTTTATAATACATTATTAAAAGGATTATTGAAAGATTTCCATAATAAAATACTAATTTAAAATTGTACTTTTCTTGAAGTCTCCAGTAACTTGAGAACATATAAATATTCTGCATAGGAAAGCTATTGGGCCCAAGCAGAATATAAGGTTTTAATTTTGCTTCTTGAGATGTACTTTTAAGTGAATGTCATGTGTATCTAATGATTTAAGAGCCTCTAAATGAACTCAAATGTCACTTTCTGAACTAATGTTAAGAAGTCAATATTCCACTTGACATCTCCATTTTTACTAGCATCCCATTAACATTGCAGTGGGAAGTATGAAATTCAGCTAAATTTTCAGGTTTAAATATAGTATAAGGGACCATTTCAGCTGGCTCGTGATGCTATAAATATACAGAGCTAGTTCTCATAGATAAACCACAACTCCCATAGGGCATGTCTCATAGCATTTCCCAATTTTCTTATCACCTATCTTTCCAATCCATTCTTTTTGTCTCAATGCACACTCCTTTGAAAGTATTCTGATAACAAGGCCATTATTCACCCGTTCTTTGGGCACATCAAAGCAGAGATGTGAGCAGACATTAGCATGTTTGAGTATACTCAAATATAAGATTATAGTCTGATGAACAAAGCACTGCCTACACTTTGTAGTGCAGATGCAAAAGGCACGATCTGTACAAATCAAGGGTTTCACTGACTCTAATCCTAAGTAGACCCAAAGCGGACTCATAGACTCCTATTACCAGAGGTGTACAGTTTTGAAAGAACTCTAATTCAGGTATTTGGGGAACCAGGGGGTTGACCTGATGGTCTCCTACACCCTTTCAGATAAGACAGTCTGCCTTCATATTCTGCCTTTAATTGGAATTATGAGAGATGCTCTCTGCCAATCAAGAGTCAAGCTTGTCTGTTGTAGATTTGTGTGTGTGTGTGTGTGTGTGTGTGTGTTATTGGAGCTGGGCAGAGGAGTCCTATCACTGGCACACTGGAGCACAAGTTCAGCTGGGTAATCCTGATGTTGACAGTTGAACAATAACAGTAGGAGACAAATCGTGTTGGCACAGAGCAATCAGAAATAGATGCCTCAATTTGAGTGGAAAACATCTTTCCAACTGTGTATCATTCACTAGACACCATAACCTTCTGGCCATTGTTGGGATCCAAAGGAGGGGTTATGTGAGCAGAGTTTACAGGAGAGGATAGTGTACTGTGAACCAGAATACCTTTTTATGTATTTAAATTTTTTTGAACTTTGTATCTACCAGTTAGCCTATTAGCTGTGATCAGGGAGCCATTAACATCCGGGTTATAAGTTCAGCCTTTATGTGCGCTACTGACTTGCTCACAGCGAAACCCTGTGCTCTATGACACAAGCTGCCCGGCTTCTTCCAGAGAAGGTCTCTACAGAAGCAAGCTTTTGGCTTCCCAGAATGCTTGGTCACAACGATGTTAGTGGCTCACCAAGAACTAGAACTAGTCAAGGAAAGTGACTCCAGATGGTAACAAAAGATAAACATCCACATCTTCCACAAAATGTGACCCAGGTGACCAAAAACCACAAAAATAACTTTACATTTGCCAGAATATGTTCACAGTCTTTATCTTCATCCATCCATGCTGAAGCAAGCATTTAAGGTCAGTACACCTGTCTCATTTTTGTCCCCTTAAAATGTATCACTATCAAACAAACTACATCTAATATTTATCCTCTTGTCTTATCCCCTTCACCCCCCTCGAAAGTGAGCTGTGTAAGGACAGAGATCTCATCCAGTGTGATGAGATCACATCCAGTTCCTGTGGGAATTAGCATTTGTTTTGTGAGATGGTTTTAATCTTTCCCAAGGATGGTGGTTTTAGAGAGTGTGATGTCTTTCCATTTGGCAAATACCTAATGAGTTGTGCCCCAGAGTTCTTGCTTTCCTGTGATAATTAGTTTTATAATTACTATTTATCCTAACTAAACTACAAATAACCTATTTTAATGTATTGTGAAGAAATCCAAGCCCTATTTATTCGCATTGCCTTTGGAAAGCAATCAAGTTATTCTTACCCAATATTGAAGATAAAAATACATTTTCATAAAAGTGCCCAATCTTTCTTTTGAACCTCACTTTTTCCTAATCTTTGAAAATATTACATGTGCTTTGCATATATATTTTTTCCAGATTTCCCTCTTTTGATATTAATTATCTATCTTCAGTGTCAGAAGTCTAACAGCAAAAATGTTAAAGTTTATTTAAAATGCACACATTTAAATAATGAATAGAACACAAGAGGAGACCACCTAGAAACGATTTATTTAATTTGTTTGGACAACAAATAATTTAGCTCTCTCTTGGAAATGCACTTAGGAAAATAATAAATGAAATTTGATTATTAACTTTACCCACGCATTCGTTCTGGTGTATACATTTACATATTAATTGAATCCCTGGCAAAAATACGCAATCAAATGGGGGACTTAAATAATATCAACATTTACATTCTTCTCATAGACTCTTAGAGTGCATATTCCTAAGAAAAATGAGAACTGCCTCGTCTTCTTCCTGGCCTGATTAATCACATAAGGGCTGGATGGGCTACTGAGAACAGGCTCAGAAGTTTCTCTTTAGATGCTAAAGGACGGTACGTGTTTGGTAGTGTGTATAAAGGGGACGGAGAGTCAACACTTGTCACAGCCTGAGCCAGCAGGGTCCCCTCACAGCCCTGGGGAAAGAGCTCCACAGCCAAGGGTGTCAAATGCCAACAGACAGGGGTAAATGGAAGAGCTTCATAGATTCCTCACGTTCTCTTGTTCCTGCTGCAACTGGCAGGCATCCAGGCCTTGCCAGCAAAGACCACAGAAGACAGCAGCTGGTAAAGCCACATTAGCAAATAAGGCCTCGGGGTTTCCCATGTTTCGGGCTCTGTTCACCAACTGCTATTCACTCAAACAGCTGGATCAGAGCAGAGAGAGCCAAGACGTCGTTAGGGTTTTATGTGTACAACTGTTTTGATATGGATTGTCTGCTAGAGGCAGAGATAATGATAGCTTTCCAGGCTCACGCGTTGGACGGGGAAGTGATGCTGACATCTGAAAGGAGAAAACAGACTCTGGAAGGATCGTGAAACACACAGCTTTAAACACTGAAACGCGGGCCTTCATTTGTTCTGGGGCCGCTCGAGTGTGCGATTCGAGTGCCATTTCATCACTAAGGCAACTAATGTTGTGCCGAGTGTTCTGTTCTGGGGTTTTGGTAGTTGGGTTCTACCAAAATGTTACTATTTTTTTAAAAAGAATCCACGATGAGCTACCTGAGTTTTTGGTTTGGGTTGTTATTTTTTTCTTTTTTCCTTTTTAAAGAAAAACCAAGAAGCAGCAAGTGCAAACACACACTGGAATGGGTAACAAGTAGTATACCTGAGGGTTCCCACTCGGGCCCTGTCCTTACCCCGGGGCTCTTAATGCCATAGACAGTTGGGCAAGGAGAGGAACGACTGTGCTACGAGCGTCAAGCCGTGGATTACAAGCAAGGTCATGAGGGAGAATACATGATATCTGTTTTGGTTTCCTAATTGATTTTAACTGAGTTCTTGCCTCCCATTGATGGAAAAAGATTTTGAAGGAATGTGATGGAAATCTTCTCTTCATCATGGCAATCTTCCTCCGTTTCTTTCATTGACATTTTTCAGCTCCTGTCACCATAAAACAGTATCAGTCCTCAGTAGCAAATAGTAAAATTTAAGGAAACTGTTCTAACAGCAAAATCAAGCACCCGTTTTCAATGGAGTCCGTTTCCCCAATGGGAAGATACATATTAAGAGCCATTCAAGGGCAGCCTGGCTGGCTCAGCAGTTTAGCGCCACCTTAGGCCCAGGGCCTGATCCTGGAGACCTGGGATCGAGTCCCACATCGGGCTCCCCGCATGGAGCCTGCTTCTCCCTCTGCCTGTGTCTCTGCCTCTCTCTATATATAATAAATAAATAAATAAATAAATAAATAAATAAATAAATAAGCCATTCAAAACTAAAATGCCAACAACACCAAGGACTTTTAGCCAAGAAAAAATGAAGTTCACTGGGTTTGAAATAAACAAAATGAGAAATAAACACATTAGAAAGTCCCTTTGAGACACTTGAATCCTGAGAATTTGGCAAATGTAGCTCCCAAAAGATCAAGGATTTATAATCCTGTTTATGTGAAGCCAGCATCCTGAATCCTCATTGTACCTGGCCTAAACATCTCTTCAGTGTAACCCAAGAAAGACATGTTGATGTGTGGGTGATGTGCCATGATCTGTGCTAGATACTAGGGCTAACTGGTAAACAAAAGAGATTCTGTCCCTGTCTTTTTGAGTTTATAATCTATTAGGGTTAAGACTGGGTTTAACTGTGTTAAAAGAAAGCTAAAAATGAGAGTGACTCTAAAAAAGATAGTTACTTTCCTTTCACGTTAAAGACTCCCACGGTAAGTAGATTGCCCACGGTCTGGTAGCTTTGTAATAACCACTCCAGCACCTTTTTCTTAGATCTCCAATGTCCTAACTGGAGTGTCTCCAATGCATCTGGTTCAAGACATTTTCCCAAGCTCTCGTGATCACACCCACACTTTCTCCAACAGGAAAGAACAATGGGCAGTAAGCCTTTCCCTTTAAGGGGATTTCTTGGAAGTACCACACACTTTGTTACATTTCAGCAGCCAAAACACGGTCACGTGGCCTGACAGAGCTGCAAAGGAAGGTGGGTAGTGCTCTTTGTTGGCTAGAGTCTTGGCTAGACAGCTTAATACTGGAGGCCTGTCCCTTAGGACAAAAGTAGTGTGTCGGAGTGTACAGCCTGAGGTTTCCACCACAAGAGAGACAGACATTATTCAAATTTCCTTTTCCTCTTATGACCACTATTAGATGAAGTTCACTGGAAAAAAGAAAACTCCTCAAACTGGTTAGTTGGTTTACACTGGTAGTATTCATTTCTTCACTTATATACTGACTCTGCAAATATGTTTTGAATACTTGAAATGCCTAATTTAATTAAAAAGAGAACTGAGGAGGGATTGCAAAATGCGTTAGTCATACTAATGAAGATTACTGTCTGGAAGGTATAGACAGACTAAGAAATTTACAAGTGGTGACCAATAAAGAAAGTACAGACAAATGCTTTAGCAGTTCAGAATAAGAAGATTCTGCAAGCTTTGTAGATTAGATGATTTTTGAACTTGACTTTAAAATGTATTTAGGTTTGGGACCCCTGGGTAGCTCACCAGTTGAGCGCCTGTCTTTGGCTCAGGGCATGATCCTGGGGTTCTGGGATCGAGTCCCACATCGGGCTCCCGACAGGGAGCCTGCTTCTCCCTCTGCCTATGTCTCTTGTCTCTGTCTCTCATGAATAAATAAATAAAATCTTTAAAAATAAATAAATAAAATGTATTTAGTGTTTAGATACATGAATATGGTAATAGCATTATGGAATTGTGAAAAGGGCACAAATGTGTAGAGCACATATCATTTCGGCTTTGATCTTTGTTGGTGGAGAGATCTGAGATCACTTAAGCTCCCATCCTCAATAAACATGTACAAAACAGACATCTCTATAGGGCTGCCTCAAAGGGGAATAATAAGGCTCACTAGATAAAATTACCGAACAAATCACAAATCACTGTGCAAAGTTTGTTTTTTTTTTTTTAACTCTCCTTGAAATCTGTCTGACAGCAAATGCTGAAAGAGCAACATAGCCAAAGACACTTATTCAAGGGAAAGAGACAGAGGCAAGGAATAGCAATTAATCGTGTTTGGCTGAGGAATAATGGTGTGAAGGACAAATCTGGGGAATAAGGCTTATTTGGAACCTTTCATGGCATGCTGAAGAGTTTGGATTTCATTTGGTAGGCAGATATCACTGGAAAGGTTTCGAACCTGTGGCTTAGAAGATCAATCCTGCAGGACTCTTCAGGGTGAATGTGAAGAGATTCTTTTATTTAAAAAGTCATTGCAAGCCAAGAGGCAATGAAGGCTTGAAATATGTGAACGAGTGTGGAAATGAAAAGAAGGGCTGGTGGAAGAGTTATTTTAGGGTAGACTCAGCGGAACTCACAAGAGTTTGGTAGGAAAGAATAAAAAATTACTAGAACATTTTGAGTAGAAGTGACAGGGCGGATGAAGGTGTCATCAACAGAAACGGGCCACACAGTACATAACAAGTTCGAAAAAGGAAACTTCGAGATGGAAGAAATGTGACTTAAGGAGAAATGTTAGGAAATAATTTAGGGGTGGAAAGTTGTAGGAAGAAGAGAAGCCACTGAAAAGTCCAGAAGAATCAAAGAGAAGAACAGTTGTTGTTAAGAATGCCCTAGGCGAATTATTCACAATAAGTTAAAAATATTGGAAGTTAACAGCAAATAATATTTCACAAGTTGAAGTTTTGTATTTGGCATTAAGACTTTTGTCCATCAGTATCTTTCTAGAAGGAAATCGGTAATCAAAACATTTGCTTACCTTCATGAGCTAACCAATTAATCTTATTTTTCAGTAATCAGACTTCATACAGTTTAATTTCCCCCATATTATACATTAGGCAGTGATTAATACCGAACTGACGTCTATGAAAGCAAGGTAAAATGGAAATACTCCTAATTTGGAAATGGATGTTAATATCTGACAGTCCTACGTGCATCCGAGTGCTGAAGAGATGCTTGTCACCCTCCACACAGGAAAATTATTCTTTGATTCAGAGTTAAAGCTGCTGTCTGCTTGGCCAAATATCATGGTGTCATGATATTTTCGAACTAATGACGAGTATGTTGAGAAAGAGGTAGCCTGTTGAGTATTTCATTGTCCTTACCCAGATACTTTACCCCACTTTGGTGATGTCCACCTTCTTCTACCAATAAAACAAAGGTTAGAACACAAGTTTTAGTAGTCAGAGTGCTAATTAACGTGACTTCAGGGTATTAGAAATTAGGCTTGAAAAGTCACTCACTTAATGCCTCTTCTGCGTACTTTCAAAAGTTGGTCCTGATTTTTATGATATCCTCTGTCAATGGCACAATTTTATGGGGAGCTGCTAAATCTAGTATTACTTCATAAGGATGATCAGATTGTAGAAGTTACGTGAACACCTGAGAAGGGAAAAAAAACTATTTTAGTATATGTGAGCGGAAACCACATGAATGGGCTACGTAAAAATCAGTTTGGGTAGACAACGTTTGATAAGGTGGTTTTGATTAGCTTTAACTATAAATCTCTCCCTGGGACATGTAAAATGTCAAATTGGCTGCCAATACGTAGGAAGCTTCAAAGTGTGGAGTTGAGAGATGCAGATTTTAACTCCCACTCTGTGGTTTAGGGAAGTCGTTTAACCTCTCTGGGCTTTATTCATTCACTTACTTATTTATAATCATTTCTGTATTTATTCAACAGACAGGCAACAGGCTTGTAATGTGGCTTGCCCCTAAGGTTCCTCTTCTATACACTGAGAAGGGATCACTAAATGGCCTCGCAGCTCTAATGTGTATCAATGAATACACATTAGTATCAGAACTACTTTTGGAGCGTTGGAGGAATACAGTTTGAATTATGGGAAAAGGTGTTGATTTGCACACAGAAAGCAGCAGATACAGAACCACAGGCTGGCCTAAGCCTTCACGGAGAAGAGTTAGAGTCTAGGATGATGCATGGAACGAAGTCAGAGGGTGAAGGGCAAGAGCCGGAAAGGTCGAAAGGATGATGCTGACTAATAGGAAAGACCTCATGGTAGAGACAGTAAACCTAACCCAGGAAACACAGGCAGACATCTCTTCCGTCCCACCTCCAGTTTCAGACAGATCGAAGTAGGTTGGTAAAATGACTAGGCAGCAATGGTAGAAAATGATTTTATTACCAAAAGAAAAAAAAGAGCCTATGACTAAGTAACTTGATTGACCTTTACAGTATTTCTATGTCGTGGGAACATTTGCAGACAGGCAATTATGGGGCATTCTGACACCATGTGGGATGTTTTTTCTTTGAAATAGAGAAAGATAACACTATTAATTTTTTTGACTAACCGTACACCTCTTCACTGCCCTTATTTTTTCCATGTTTTTCTTTTGTCTCCTGTTTTATAAGCCTCTACCTGCATGAACTCCCCAACTCTCCTCAGAGTGAAAGAACTGAACCACTTCTACGAGCACCGCGAAATACTCATTAGTTTAAGTTTGCAAATGCCAGAGAAACATTAAGTGAAATCCACTATACTCCTCTTATACAACACATTTGACCTCTAGATACGTTAAGAGCTTCATCCTCCAATGCTTTTAATTCTAATCCTTGCAGAGACAAAATTCATTGCTTGAATTACAAGAATGAGTCTCATTAAGGCTAAAAAGCAGTGACCCAGATAGCATAATGGATTAATATGGTGACCTTGCAACTTTGCAGCTTTACTTTCAAATCTGACTGTGCAGTCAAATCATTTCAATAGTCAATTAATCAATTGGTTAATACCAGCTGGTAGTGCTCTGAGTCTGGAAGTTAGTAGATCATTTTAGCCAATACTAGCCTACACGGAATTAAACTAAGAATCATAGCACATTTAATTCACAAAACCTTTCTTAAGTGATCAGAATAAAAGAAACAGGGTTTCATGAATTGCCATAATGCTGTAATGACTAACAATTACATAATTTTGACACTCTAATAAGCATCAGTGTTTTGAAACCTTTGCCATCAGGCACACCGGGTGGCTCAGGGGTTTAGCACCACCTTCGGCCCAGGGTGTGATCCTGGAGACCTGGGATCGAGTCCCATGTCAGGCTCCCTGCATGGAGCTTGCTTCTTCCTCTGCCTGTGTCTCTGTCTCTGTCTCTCTCTCTCTCTCTCTCTCTCTCTCTGTGTGTATCTCATGAATAAATAAATAAATAATCTTAAAAAAAGGAATTTGAAACCTATGCCATCAATATCTAATACTATATATGTTTGCATTCCATTCATAAAGAAAGACTGTAAATATAATTAGTCAGGTCTTGACTAATGAAATGTGATGTCGAATGAATTCTCAATTTCTATTCTTTTAGTACCTCTAGAGTGATTAATATACCATTAGGGTTATTCTATTTTAGGGAGAGATTTGGGGTTGAGGTGGATACAGGTAAAGTTTACCAGGACACGCTACAGAATTTTCAAAGTCTAAGAAATTTAAAAAAATTTTTTTCCAGAAATATTTTTGTGAAAACTATTCCTGTCTTTGTTTTTGGTAGATGCAAGATATACGGAATCCGGAAGGAACTCAGTATGGCTCCCATCCCCAGATGGCAGCCATGAGACCAAGGGGTCAGCCTGCAGACATCAGGCAGCAGCCAGGAATGATGCAGCATGGCCAGCTGACCACCATCAACCAGTCCCAGCTCAGTGCTCAGCTTGGCTTGAATATGGGAGGAAACAGTGTCCCTCACAACTCGCCATCTCCACCCGGAAGCAAGTCCGCAACTCCTTCCCCATCTAGTTCAGTGCATGAAGACGAAGGTGATGATACCGCTAAGGTATGATTGGATTATTTTCAGGGCCTATAGGAAATGCTTGTTGCCCAAAAGGAGTATTCTTTAGCACATTCCTTGAGCCGTTTCTATCATCCAACTGAGAAACATTGGTGGGGGGCATACTTTTTTTAATGAGGTTACAAAGTGAATAGATTTAATCACTTGCTTTTCCCGTTACATTTTCAAGTCCCTAGTAAATCATTTAAATATAGATGTATTAAGCATGAAAGTAGATGTCACCCACAAAATATAGGGTCTGCATAGTGAGTATGGAGAGTAAGTCTTGTAGGACTCAACATCCAAAATTAAGCTTAATTCATCACTCATTCCAAAAATAATCTATTTCAGCTTCACAATTTTATTTTAAAAATGAAACATCTCAGGGATATAGTGGTGGCTGTGTGTGTCTCTGTGTATCTGTGTGTGTGTGTGTGTGTGTGAGAGAGAGAGAGAGAGAGAGAGAAAGAGAGAGAGAGAGAGAGATGGTCAGATGAAACCTTTGAGATTATCTGACCCAACCATTTCATACGGAGAATGCGGAAGGTAAGGACCAGGGATATTCTATGACTCCCTTCCATAAGCAAAAGCCTGATGTTTCCTTGCTTACTTTTTGTTAACTCCTTGCCAACATGACTGGCTGGCTCTGTGGCACATTAAGTTATCTACATAGGAAGATGGGCCTTGAGTATCCTTAGATTGGGAAATTAGCAACTGTAGTTCTTTGAAGGCTTTAGTTCTTTAAGATATTTTAGCTTTTTTAAATGCACCAAAATCAAGTACATTTTTGCTCAAAAACACCAAAATAATCTTTCCATTGCCTTAATTGTCAGTCAAGTGTCTTCCAAATTTGTCCCAGTGAGAAAGGACACATGTGCCCATTTACCAGGAAAACCACTCACAGCTACAGTACTTCCTATTCCTTCCCTTTGTTCCTTTAATCTAACGATTTGTCCCTTGTGGCAGCCCTTGGTTTTCTTTTGGCTTTTGCAAGAATATTGTTTTGGGGAAATTAATCTGCCAACATGCCACTGAAAGCCACCCAAGTGGGAATCTGACCTATATGGTCAACTTTCCAGTAGCTACACTATTTTTTCAAAGTTACAAATAAATAGTGACTCGGGTTTCTTGAGCCTGATGACAAAGACAAGTCTGCAATGACTATATTTTATTCTTCTCAGTATTAACACTCTGGCGCTTGGGGCCTTGATCCTTAAAAAGAAAAGAAAATAAAAAAAAACCTACTCCTCCCAAGGCTAGTTAATTCCAAGAGATAGAGTATGACTCCCCCGCGAGCACACTTTTGATAAATAAACCAACCAGTCCAGAGCCCACTACCTCTAAGTCCCCGCAGGACCAGGTACCGGACAACTAGGAACCACCTCTGTAGCCCAAGGCCCACTGAAATTGTTCAAACTATATCCGATCCTTAACTTATTCAGCATACCTGGTCCACCTCATGCATTCCTTCCCACAGAAACCCCAGTAAAGGCTCTGGGCCATGCCGTCATGCTTTGCCCCCCCTCCCTCTGTCTTCCTCCTAAGCCTTCCTGAATGGTATGCTGTGCCTTCCATTTCTAGGTATCTGTGAATATGAACTGTTCCTTCAGGACAGTCATTTCTATGTCTGCTATCTTACCACCTCTGATTAGAACAAATCCTAAGCCCATTTTAGAGCAACTGTATAACTAAATGTCATCCTTTCCACCTTAACAAGCTTTTCCTTGTTGGTCAATGAACCAGTCTCTCATGAAATAAGGTAAGAAGGCAGGAGACTAATTGATATTACATAAGTAATTTATTGGGCTAGTGATGATCTGACCTTTAGCTGACCATTAGAGGGCAAAATGGGTATTATTCTAATGGAACCTAAGAGTTGATGAGTACCTGGACCTAAATGTGGACACCAAGAATTTGTTGGTGGCTGGCAATTCTGATATTGAGTTATGCCTGGGTAATTCAGGTTAATTTCCTAAATATAAATGATAAGTACTGTATTACAAGGGAAAAAAATTCATGGTCTGCCTATAGTAAATATCAATTTGTGCATCTGGATTATTTTTTTTATCAGTATTCATTGCTGACATTTCGGGAAATTAATGCAAAATTAGCATCTTCTGACAGCAAATTCTATGCAGGATTATCTTACTTACAATAACATTTTGCACTCTTCAACTTACATGAGTAGAAGACTGAGTAGAAACCAGAAATTCATAGAATTAACATTTGCAGATTCTGCTATTTCCCATTTTCCCATGAGATCCATATAGTGTAATTTTGCTGAGGGACAAATTTGTATATGAGGAGGTTCCAGGCTGGTGTGAAACTTTACTGGTGCTTATCCTTCCAATCGTCAACATCCACATCGTGAAATAATTTATGGCTCATCATTAATGATGGTACAAGTGCTGTATAGTAGAACTTATATTCTGTAGTGTTATATTTTTAAAGTAGCCACGTGTAAAGGCTTAGGGTTAGATTTCTCAAGAATGTCCTCGTTAAGATGGCTTTTTGTCTCCACAGATATTTTCAAGTCCATCTTTAGTTTAAGTGTATTTTCCGTCTCAAGAAAATCTACCTTCCTGCTCCTGCTCTACACATATTCTTCACCTTCTCTCTAATCCAAAATCTTCCTACCCATTTTTTCAACTTATGTTTATTAAATGGGGAAAAAAAAACCCTGCTCAGAGTTTTTCGAAAATGCTCAGCATTCTTCATCACAGTAAAAGATTAAACTGGAATTTTTTTCCTTTATATGTGAGCAGGATTTATGTGGAATGTTGTACTGCTGCAGCTCGAGCTAAACGTGAAAGAGCACGAAGTCAAAAAGATCACTTAAATCATTTCTAACAAGAGAACTAAAAAAGGAATATTTAGTCTCATACCAGAAAAAAAAAAGCTTACAAATCTTCCCTCTTCACACTTTGAGTTCTTGTAAGCAATTACATATTGAATCCAGTTTATCTAATTGAACAATTAAAAGAAATAAGTTTGTTTTGACAGAGAGAAATATTGTAAATACATCAGTAAAGTAAATTATCACCTTATAAACACTACCCATGGTTCTGATTGCTATGGAGCTGTGTTGACAGCCTAAAGTCATAAACTAGACATACAGTAAAACATCAAAGAAATATAAACTTGGGTAGCTTGTGGTTCTAAGCCTATAATCCAGGACTTGTAATACAACAGACGCTATAAGACACTTAAAGTATCTGGCATTAGAAGTGTATTTTTAGCACAGTTTTCCCTTTTCGGGAAATTATGGGCTGAGAATCACAGTATATCTTTTTCCATCCTTTTACTTTCAACCTTTCTGCTGGAAATATCCTTAAGTTTTATATAGGTTCCTTGTAAATGGCATATAGTTAGACAGTTCTTACTTTTAAATGAAACCGGCTCTATTTATATTCATATAATTACTAAAATATTTGGGTTTATTTCTCCACTTAAATATGTTGCTTTCTCTTTGCCCCACATGTTCTATGATTCTTTTTCTCCTTCTTACATTCCTTAAGATTATTCTTGTTTTTCTCATTCCATAATTTTCCATGGTAAGATTGGAAATTGTGTCCTTTCTCTTCATTTAGTATCTACCGCTGATGCACAAATGTGTAAAATTCTAACATTGATTGATATCTTTACTCTTCTTATAATATTTAACTCCCAACATCCCTCAACACCATGGAGTAGTTATTGCTGTTGTTTTAATCATAATTTAATTAAATCATGTCATTTAATAATCTCCATGACACATGATTTTGGTTATTTTTACAGCCTTTTTTTTCTTTAGATTTTTTTTTTTTTTTACATATTTAGTATTTTCTTTCATCTGACATCATTATCCCATAATGCCTTTAAATTTCTCTTTCATGAGCATTTACTGGGAACATGATTGCCTTAAAAAGTACTTCCACTCTGTGTGGAATCTTAGACTAATACTGATTCTCTTCTATCCTATCGAAGACATTCTATTACTCTATGACATTTTGATTTTCACTATCGCTTTTGAGAATTCTACTGCTTCATTGTCTTTTCTTTGAAAGTGATCTGTCTTTTCTCTGACTAGTTTTAAGATCTTCTTTTGCCTTTTGAACCCTGCAGCTTCACCGTGGGTCTTTAAATTTACTGTGAACCTAACACTTCCGCTCTACATCAGTTCCCGGAAATTTTCAGCCATTCATGTTTTTGGAATATTGACTTTCCCCCATCCTCCCTTGCAATTCTGTAATTCTGATAAGATATACACTAGACTTTCATATTTTCTGTTTTTCTGCCCCTTTGTATTACAATTCTGCTTAATTTATTGGTGTTAATTTCCCACTTCATAATTCTCTTTTCAGCTGGATGTGCTCTGAAATTAAAGCTGATCTCTTGAGGTTTTCATTACAATTATTGTATTTCTAGTTTTATTTGGTTTTTTTCTCATATCTGTCTGGGCTGCCTTTTGAGTTGCTTGTTCTTTCTCCATATATCTCATTCTTTTGTTCTTTTTACAGTTCCTGCTAATTCCAACACATTAAGTCTTTCGAGGTCTGTTTCTATTGTCTGTAGTTGATGCTGGCTCTTGGTTTTGATGCCATGTTCCATTTTGCTTTTTGGCTTTTAGCTTAAGAGCTGGTGCTCATTAAAACTTTATGAGGATTCTATCAGACCTGGTCCAAGGGAAGATTCCTCTAAGGATGATTTGTGTTTGCTTCTCCAAGCATCTCAGGCCATTATGATCTAGAACCACTCCTGGCTTTTTTCAGGTCACCCAAAGTAGTATGTATTTAGGGTATCCATCCTTAACAAATGCTGTTTCTGTTGGTAAATTGCCACAAAAGGTATTTTCCATTCTCCATTCAGTATTTTCTTTGCAGGTTCTGAGAGGGTGCATTCAGGGGAAGTTGTTTTATCCCAGAATGGCATTGAGAGTCTAATTCTTCTCTGTCCTGACTTTGATAGCAACCCTCCTGTTAAGCACCCCACTCTTGGTCAGCTCTGGGCTTTGTCTTCTATCTACTGTGCATTTGACTCAATTTTACCAGGCTCAGCAACTATCTTCAAGATGAAAGCTGCCTTCAGTACTCTGCTTACTCCTTTGAGTTCCTGCTTTCGCTTACTTTTTGCTTTTAAGAGTTTCTTACTAAGCTGCAAGTTCATCAATGCATGTGCTTTGCCACGCTGGACAGAAAAAGAGATTTTTTTTTTCTCAAAGCAAATAGGATAAGTCACTAGAGCAACAATTAAATAAGCTCTTAGAAAAGTGCTTTTTATTTACCACCGTTCTGAAGGCAAGAAGATTCCTGAATAAAGAAAAAATGATAAGCAGACAGGCTTCTGCAAACACTAAGTGAAATCAAGCAATGTTAGAACCAAGTGTCAAGTCACATTATCTAGCAATAGGACAGCAAATTGGCACTGCAAAGTCTATTATTTTCCACATTGAGCTGTATTTATAATGCAATTGTTCAACACTTCTTATGATGTAAGATCTATGATTCTTCTAAAGAATTCCTTAGACCCTAGCACATGAAAAAATATATATATTCCTCATTTATCAAAAATAAAGTATCCCATTGGTTAAGGCTGAGTTTAGCAAACTAGTTCTGGGGAAAAATAATAAAATTCAGTCAGACAGTTAGTACCTGATTCGAAATAGCTATTCGAAAAATCCATTTAAGTAATTAAATTTTACTAGGATAAATTATTTTCAAGGTATATATGTTCTTAGATGATTCATGCCCTAGGTAATCGAACACACTTCACTAATTCATGGAATAAAAATAAAGTGAAGTTAAACATAGGCACCTGGCATTTTATTCCACAGGACCCTATGCCAGCATTCTTGTGCTTTCTATGTATGGCAGAAAGAATATTTTAGATTCTTTCGATCCAAAAGAATAAGAAATAAATGTATTGCCCTAGACAGGCAAATTTGGAAAAGACCAAGTGAATTCAACAAAATCGATGAATATAACTACTAGGTATATATAATTATAATCAACTCTTTTCCTCACCTGAAAGTAATTTTTCTGGACAGTAGCCTGAATTTCTTATCCTTACATAAGGCCACTGAATTATCTTTGCTAAGCTCATCCTAAAACAATAGTTAGCTATGTTTTGCATATCGGGGATCCTTAAAAATGAATTTGCTTTATAAGCTATGATACAGATTCGTGCTTCTGAATCATTTCAAAAGTAAGGCATTTCATAAACTTTTTTTTATAATTGATGTTTTGAGTCATTGAATGTACTGTTATTATTAATGATAATAATAAACCTGATTGCAAAATGAAAGAAGTATTACAGCCTTGCTGATTTCACAGTAACTAGATGACTTACTTTCCATGCTTATATGAATTTATTCTCATAAGGGGATTTTAGATGGCATAGTTTAGAAAGGAAAGAGAGAATGAATTTAAGTAGCAAAATTTTTCACTTACAGCAACAGTACCATCACAAAAAAAGTGCTGTGATATGCCCTGTTTCTATGGCGAAGATTTTATAATATTTACTTTATATGATAAGAGTTATAAGTGGAGTTCTGTGTTGTTTGTTCAGCCTATTATGCAGATGGTGCTTGATTAAAATCTATTTTAAACTACAGCGATTACTGCAAGATAGTGTGCATTAAACAGCTCTCCCAGCTCCATTAAAGGCTTTGGGACCGCGGCAGTTTATTTTAAATATGCTTATAGACGTTTCTAACTTCTCCAGGGACATTTCAATATCAATGATTCTCTTTCCTTGAGAGTCTTAATTCCTGTACTCTGTATTCTTAAGAAGTATTATCTAAGCAACACCGTTAACACACGCTTTTTTTTTTAAGTGAAAAATGTTGTTTTCTTGTGATAAATAAGTTAAATACATCACTATAATTAAGCAACAAGACATGGCAGGAGTGGATTATCAGAAGCCTAAGGACACCTCTAGGGATTTTAGAAATAAATCTGTGTCTACAAGTAAGTGACATGAAGCACACGCATCTGTGTAAAGCTTATGTGAGAGTAATATTTATCTATGCATTTTTGTATGCATTTATTTATTCACTAGTGCTTTAATTGTTGTGAAATAAACCTGTAGTTGATCAGAATTACATGTAGGGCCTCAACCCAGCCATGATATTATTTGTTATGATTTTCATACAACTTTTGTAGGTGTTTCAAAGGTCTTTGTCTTGTCACTCTGAGCCTTTGCCCACTGCTGTAGGTAACAGAGTGGACATGTGTGGTGATCCCCTGCGTGCAGGACCCCACGCTGAGGCTGAGGGGAAAGCAAGATAAACAGCACCTGGTCCTTACTTTCAATGCTCTTGTCATCATGGAGAGTTTCTATTTTTGCGTTAGATGGTTTCTTCTCTATTCTAAAGACTATGATGTTGGGATTCACTTTAACTCTCCAGTCTCAGAACCCTAGTGATTCCAGAAATATTTACTCTAAAACAATGCTCAGGGGCGTCTCAGTGGCCAAGGCCGTGATCCCAGGACCCTGAGATCGAGTCCCACATGAGGCTACCCCACAGGGAGCCTGCTTCTCCCTCTGCCTGCGTCTCTGCTTCTCTCTCTGTGTGTCTTTCATGAATAAATAAATAAAATCTTTTTTAAAAAAATAAAATAAAATAAAACAATGCCCACTACACAGTGCTGCACTGTTCACACACTCATCATGTGTGACTGTGTACATTTAAATTTAACTAACTAAAAATTAAGAAAATAAAAAAATACACTCTGTCAGTTGTGGCTCTATAACCACATGTGGCTAGTGGCACCCCTTTAGACCCCTTTTAGACAGCACAGAGAATATTCCCATCATTCCAGAAACGTCTAGGAGATAATGCTGCTCTGGACTTTAGAAGTCAGGGCCTCTTAGAAAATTAGGATGTAGAATTATAAGCTTTCATCCACCTAAGTAGGAATTCAGGATCTAGACAATCCTCAAAATTAAGGTTTAGAGACCTATTACAAATCCATTTAGCTATGTTTCTACCACAGTTATTCATCATCGTGTTCATCCCAAATAGTTGGTGGTCAAAAGAGCCAGGTATTTTTCAAAATGCAGTCTGTTACTGGCATGTAAGTGAATCCAAATTATAACCACATATTTTTTCTTCAAGGAGGCTTTGCATAGTGTTTTTTGAATATGTGATGAAACTACCTCCAGAAAGCAGGCCTTAAAAATCCCCATTTGATTACACAGAATCCAAGATAACTGCCCATTTCTTCACCCTCAGAAACACAAGAAAAATGCAAAATGAAAAGTAAGACCCCCACACACCAGGAAGTTCAAGTGGTGGACACCCTTAAACTTCACATAGCACTGCCCAACTACTCAGATGCATGAGGTAACAAACCACAACATGGAATTTTCATTCCACTGTATCGCATCCTAAAAGCAAAGATGATGTGCATACTCAGTAGGTCTTTATACAAAGAACACTGAACAATATAATAAATGATTCCCTTCAAAGCACATTTTATTATTTTTTTAAATGGAGATCTTTCATACATAGTTTTTGCTTTTGCTGTTTCCTCTCCTGTCAACTGTGGTGAAAGTCAAGGCACTAGTTTAAATCTCAGTTGAGTTCCGTGGGGGCAAGTCTATAAATGTTCATAATATTATGACCCAAGAATATAGCTTTAGTGGTCTCCTTTAATATACTGAAGGAAAGGCAGGGAATCTTGATACATCACTATTTTGTGTGTATCCTTTAGCTTGGTCCTCTCAGGTGCCAGTTTTCTTAAGCAGCAGATAACTGAGGTTAACATGAGTATTTAAAAGGAAGGCATATCGATATGATCTTCCTTGGAGACAGATTGAAGACAAAGCAGATGCAATGCTATGAGGCTGGCTGGTAGACTGGCCTTGAGGGGAGACCACACCCCACCTTCCCAGTGTAGTGCCTGTCAGCTACTCAATCAGATAAACAGTTGTAGCCACCGACTTACACTCCATAATGCATAAATGACGTCTCCCGTGTTTGAAAATGGGAAGAAGAACTCATGAAATGCTTGCTTCTGCTAAACAAAACACTGAGATTGAGCAAGATTACATCTGGCTAACCCTACAGGACAAGCCAGGAGAGAGGGAAAGCTTCCAGACAACAAACAAAATGGACTAGTTGCAGAGAATTGTTTAGAGTTTCCAATAGGCTTGTTAATACATTACTTTGACATGATAGTTTGTGGTTTTGATACCCTTGGCGGAACTTCCTACTGGCATTTACAGGTTATCCTGCTTCCTTGGGTCATCCCTAGACAGTAGAGCCATGTAGAGCCAGATACAAGAGCATAACTCTCCTTTCCATTACAGCACAGCATCACACATTAGGCAGATCTAAAACCTGTATCCTATCATCCAGATAACAATTTAAAAAGGAAAGCAGCATGAAGATCAGTGATTCAAAAACAATTTTGGATGGTGGAGGAGGGAAATTATTTAAATAGTTTGGGAAAATCTTTTAATAAGTACATTTACATTGCATCATGGGATATTTACTATTGTGAGTGACATATGATTATTTTCCAAAAAGATTGATAGAATCTGTAATCAAAGAGGTTTTGATATGTTAGCTTGCTAATTTTTTAATTGAAATTTGAAAGGAGTCCAGGTAATATTCCATATGGAAAAGTGTTCATTTTCCTACACTTTGTTACCTATTTTTAAATATTTCCAATCCGTGATGCAATATGATCTCTAATATCATGTTCCTTCTACTTTTACTATTATTCTTGGTAGACTTTGTTGACTCCTTTCTACTTTTCTTTTAATAAATATTTGATATTATGAATATGGAAACAGTCATGTTTATAAAACGTGGATCTTATAAAAAATACAGAGAAGAAAACCATAAAGACACTGTCTATAACCCAGAGACATTACTGTTAACATGTCAAATATTTTTAAAAAATTTTAGAAAACTTGTGTTTTCTGTCTTACCACATATTTGATTATTGTCCTAAAGTTCTCAAGGAAATCAGCGTGGTTTAATTTCCTGTTACAGAAACCATTTATGCTTTGACTCATTCATTCTTGAAATTATATTATTATTTTATATTGTAATTTTTATTACTATTATAACAAATGCTAATCACTTACTATAAGTCAGGAACCATGATAAGTGCTAGTGAGCAAAATCACATATGAACCTGCCCTAACGGTGCTTATACTCTGGGTGAGAGAGGATCTAACATATAAATTATTATATAATTACAAATTTGATACAAGAATTTGTATATCAAATTTATTACAAAATTGTGCTATCAAGGAAATACACAGAACTATACATGTGAATAACACAAACTGGACTGAGTTTGAGATACTTTAATAAGACTTGCAAATAGAGATATCAAATTTATTACAAAATTGTGCTATCAAGGAAATACACAGAACTATACATGTGAATAACACAAACTGGACTGAGTTTGAGATACTTTAATAAGACTTGCAAATAGAGATGTCCAATAGTGGCTGTTTCAATGCATTCAAAATTCAGGAGAAACATGAGTTTGACCGTCAGCCACCCACAAAAGATAATGGAAACCTTGTGTCTCTGTGAGATTACTTAAGTACAAACTCACAAGAGAAGACAGCAAAAGACATCAGGAAGGCTACAACTGAATGGCTGGGTGGAAGAGGATGAGCCAAAAAATGATTCTGGAAACAGGCCAGCGAGGTAGGAGTAAAACCCAGGGACTGTGATGTCATGGAACCCTTAGAAGAGAGGGCATTCACAGAGAGAAATCAAGTAAGGGGAAGACAAAACAGTCCACTGATTTAGAGAAGTGTCTCTTGGGGACGTTTTAAAGAGCTAAATGATGAGGAAGGCACACTGAGATGAGCTGTAGCATACAGGTGTAAAGAGAAATTTTACTTTTTTGTTTGCTTTGTTTTTCAAGTATTTAAATACCAGTTAGAACCCTAGAGTTGAGGGTGAGTCTGAGGCTACTGTCTCCTATTCATAAGCATTCTGGTTAATTAGTGTGAAGTCTGGATATCCAGGTATTATTTCGAAGTTTCCAGGTGATTCTAATGGGCAGCCATATTTGAAAGCCACTGTTCTAGGTCAGTCTTGCCCACATGCTTAATTTAGAGCTAACACTAGTTTGCCACTCTCAACTCTGTCCAAACATGCTGGACCTCTCCCAGATTACATGGGGACCAACAATTTCACAGGATCGCCTCTCAGATCCCTCCTAGGGAAGTTCTCTTCTAATATTAATCAGCCTTAGTTGGCCAGGTTCAGAGCATCCTGTTCCCAAGGAGATGTGTGATCTCCTTCAGTAGACAATTTCAAAATGATAATGTTTTAGCTCTTTCTCACTAAAAACAAAGCCCAAGGATTCATGTAGCTTTTTTTCTGTCTCTCATTGATACTTGGAACATATCTTTTAAACTATGACCATATGGCATCACAAATTAATATTAAGGTCATGTCTTTCCATTCATTCAGTGGATGTTTTTAAGTTTCTACCATGTCATAATTAACACTGTGATATCATTTTCAAGTTTTAAATGAATATAAATATGTACCTTCTCAGTAATCAAAAATGGTACTGCAACTGGTTTGCAGTAGAGAAGATTGAGGCCCAGAGAAATGATATGATTTGCCCCAAGATTACACAGCTAAAAGAAAGCAAAAGAAGGTATGAGTCTAGACCCTCTGATGGCATACCCACTGGATATCATGCTGGCTCTCCATTGCTGGCAGTCATTTTACACAAACTACCCTCCCCTGTCTAGCAGTTTGTTGGAATGACATACATAGTGTTTGTACATATGTTTGCAGAGAGCACAAAAGCAACAACAACAGAAGGTGAAGATATAGTACCTCATGTGATAATGGCAGCGTCATCAGGAGATTGGGCCCATGCACATTTGCACATTTCTGTCGGGAGCAGCATGAGGAGAAGATTTCCAACAGAGTCAGTACTATTTGCTACTCGTGTAGATTCACAGAATTTTAGAACTAGAGAGAAATCCAAGCCAAAATCTCTGATTCTATACAGGTGCAGTGACATCACATGTAATTAGTTAATATCAAAGGTCATATTCAAATGCAGATGTCTTCAAAACATTCAGTGGCACTGAATGTTTTCTTTTCCCATTTGCATCTGAATAACAATGAAAAGTACCCAGATATTCATACTTGAGGACAATGGTGAAAATAGAATCAATTTTTAAACTTGAGTATAAAGCTGTTCTAGAAATGTCTAGAATCTGGAACCTAGTTTCCAGACATGCACTTTCCAATATGAGGGCCACTAGCCACATCTATTTAAATTTCAAGCAATTAAAATGATATAAAACTTTACATTTTACTCCTTATTTATCCTAGCCGCATTCCAAGTGCTCATTAGTTACATGTGGCAACTGGCTACCATTTTGAATAGTGCAGATGATAGAAATTTACCCTCATGGCAGAAGGTTCCATTGGGCAGCACTGATCTGCCTAAATTATGCCAGTCACTGAGCCATGAGCATTGCTAGTTTTTCCTAGTAGCATCCTATAGACTTTAAATGCAACATCAAAAGCCATTCAACTTATGGAACATGCTGCCCACTGTGGGTTTTTTTTTTAAGATTTTATTTATTTATTCATGAGAGACGCACAGAGAAAGGCAGAGACATATAGGCAGAGGAAGACGAAGGTTCCCTGCGGGGAACCTGATACAGGATCCCAAGACCCTGGGATCATAACCTGAGCAAAAGGCAGACACTCAACCACTGAGCCACCCAGTCATCCCACCCACCATGGTTTTAAAGTCATACTTAGGAAGAAAAGGATAAACTCCCCAGAAAAAAACAAGATAGGTTGTTCATACAATAGGGGGAATCCACTGCTGTCACAATCATAATGCCACTTGTCATTCAGCAACCCAAATGAGAAAAATGAAGAGTTGACAGGTAAGGGATAATGTTTAGTGGTATAATAATATTATAAAAAGAACCGATAATACTATTTTAAAGCTATGTAAATTAGATTTAAAGAAGGATAAATATGAAAACTACAGGAAATATGAAGTTGGTTTGGCCTGAAAAACAACACCAACAAAACCAAGGGCCCCCCAGGAATGCCTGTGTTTGTGTGATGAGTGTGGGAGAGTATATCTGTGTAAGCTTCAAAGGAGAGCAAGATGTCCCATTGCCAAATGTTCTCAGCTCCTCTGTAATTCTAATTTTTGATGTTTATTTCAGATCAATGGTGGAGAGAAGCGACCTGCCTCTGACATGGGGAAAAAGCCCAAAACCCCCAAAAAGAAGAAGAAGAAGGACCCCAATGAACCCCAGAAGCCTGTGTCTGCCTATGCGCTGTTCTTTCGTGATACTCAGGCTGCCATCAAGGGCCAAAATCCAAATGCTACCTTTGGTGAAGTCTCTAAAATTGTGGCTTCAATGTGGGATGGTTTAGGAGAAGAGCAAAAACAGGTAAGAAAAAAATGCAAAGTGGAGTTGGAATCAACATGTTTTAAGAAAGTGTATATTCACTCTAAAAAAATGGCTTCAGAGGACTGTGGGTGAATTTTTCAGATGCCAGAACAAAGGCTGAGAATACGCCCCATCAGAACCAGACTTCAGGAGACTTTCACATATTTTTATACTCCTTTATTGGTCTTCATAAATAGCATGTTAGTTTCCTTTGTTTCAAGGTTTATATACTGTAGTTACTCTTGGAAGGACTTTTATATGTCCCAGCCAGGATTACATCATGCCTTAATGTTGCCAATGTGATCATAAAGACTTAAAAAAAAAAATACAGAAAGTATTTTGAAAACTGTCCACACTTCTCTTTAGCACTTACTATTTACCCTTTGGTCATCAAAACCCTCTTTGCTCTTTGCTAAATGAACCTCAGATTTAAGGGTTTCTACCCTTAGCCATTCCCTAAAGACCACCAGAGCATGTTATTCAATCCCACATATACCATATTTCTAGGCTGTGTTAAACGGGACCAGATGCCTGGTTATTTTCTTCTGGTGTAGATTGCCATGATGGGAGGACCATGCTTGGGGGTGGGGGTGGGGGGGCACATGGAACACTCTGCATCTCAGCCACAGCATAAGCAGCCCAGAAGATCTTGAGGAGGATGGGAATCATGGAGAGAGAGCCAACAGTTCAGTACACAGATGTAGCCCCCTTCAACAAAGAAACAATATTGATCCCATATTTCTAAACCAGATTGCCATTGTCACCATCTAGAATTTCATTGTCAAAAAGAAAAAAAAAAATAGACAAGCGTCATCGTCAGGTTACAGTCATTGAAACAACCACATAAATGCAGCTGTAGCTGTTGCAGAATACTGAACGGCGGTAATGATGTACTAATCTCCTAGTTGATTCTTGATACAGGCCTTTATGTTTCCTTATCAGATCCAGGGAAGAATGTAAGAAACAGAAAGTCTCAAAGCTATATACATCTATAGAAGTACCTGTATGTTGTGAATATCGATCAACAGCTAAATGTATAGTTTCTCACTCTTTTAAGAACACTTTCACATTTGATTCCTTTCATTTATTCTGCTGAATACTCATAGATGCTGAATATTCATAGATACTTTTATCTAAATTTTGTAGATTATGAAATAGAGCCAGGTAGTTAACTTTATCCATGTATTCATTCAGTGAGTGTGTGTTGAGCATTTACTATGTGCCCCAGGGAGTGTTCTAGACACTGGAGATCTAGCAGACAAAACAAGTCCCTCATTCTGTTGAACGGTTTGTCTAAGATGATTTGGCTGGTACATGGAATTACTGTGACTAGACCTTATCACTCTATGAAATCAGTAACAGTGGAAATGATAGAACCGGTTGCTAAGGAACAAAGAACCGGCCCCACCCCGCCCCCAGGTCTCCCCAGGCCTTCTTTTCTGTAAGCCAAAGCTACCTTTTACAGTCTGAAATCTCTACACATTTTCTTATGTCTCTGTCAAGATTGCCGTCTCAGGGATGGGTTCATAGAAAAGCACAGGCCTACCATGTGGAGCGTTATGATGCAAGAGTCATCTTCCAGGACAGAAAACCCACCACTGAAACATTCTCTGTGCCCTCAATTAAAATATCCATCTCTCTAGGAAGAGAGTAGTGGACATTGTGTTTTGTGATTCTATTGAAAACCTAATACAGTTGTTTCGGGATTCGAGAGCTGATTTTTCTCTCCTAACATGGATCAATTTGCATTCACATTCCTGAAGCTGTGATGTGGTTCCCAGTTGATGCTGGACGTTCATGGTGGGATTCTACAGTGACTTCACTCTTCCACTCAGTAGAGCATTGCTGAACGAGTAACCAAGTGAACAGAGGCCAGGAATCCCAACCCTATCCCTGCTCCAGATTTTGGAATCCTAATGCCTCCCTGTTCCACCCCCTGACGCCACACACCAGGACATACGCCTCTCGCGACTTTGATCACTCCTGTGCATATTCTTAGATAGGCACCAGGCTTTGATACTAGAAATTCTTTTGCTTGGTGAGATAAAATTTCCTGGAGGAGACATTCTGAAAGTGATCGCTCTCCCTCGGGATTATGTGCAGCAAGTCTCACCCATCAGAGGACATACAGGATTCCCCTCTGAAGACTCAGCCCTCCTCTTTACCTGGGACTCAGCATCTAAGCTGGAAGTGTCGTTCGAAAGCTCACACGTGCTCCTTTGGCTTCCACTTTACCGACTCTTATTCCACAAGACATTAGTAGCCTGTGCTATCACTCATCTGACTCCTCTTATCCATCTCCTGGATCCCAGATACCTTTCCCTAATTATTTCCTCCGTTTGCTAGAGGAACTCGTGTGGTTTTAAGACCAATAGTTTGACAGGGGGAGGCATATGACTGGTCCTTCACGTTATCGATGTTAAACGTCAGTGCCTACACCCATGTCCCCGATGGAAAAGAATAGCATTCATAGGATGAAAATCAGGTAGTTCCTCAGGGCAGCAAATACAAAGCTGCAGGTTATTCCCACTAATTCTATTATAATAAGGCCATTTGTTTTTATTATAGCAAGAGGGGAAACATTAAGATAATATTCCACATTCTTTTTGTGTGACCATGTAAAGTATTTACAGACCCATAGAATATGAGATTCACTATTCTCGACTGTCATGTTAAAAGGGAAAATCGCTCCCATTGTCCCATACCGCCTTTCAGATTGGGGCCAAGGCTTTCTAATGCAGATAGGATCATAGTGATGATGTAACATTTAAGGATTTCTAATTGTATGCGTGTGATGACAAACGTTTTTCTCTTTCTCTTGTGCACCTTATTTCCAATTTAGTAAGTAACCCGTAATGGGTCTACCTTTAGGTTCTCTCTCCACAGAAATAGTTGGGGTTAGGGCAAAGAATTTGTTTAACAAATAAAAGATGAAGTTCTGTAACGGCCAGTATAGCTCATCGGTTATTATAAAGCAATTTCATAATCAGAATCCAAGTGTTAAAAAGTTATGCCAAGGGATCCCTGGGTGGCGCAGCGGTTTGGCACCTGCCTTTGGCCCAGGGCGCAATCCTGGAGACCCAGGATCGAATCCCACATCGGGCTCCCAGTGCATGGAGCCTGCTTCTCCCTCTGCCTGTGTCTCTGCCTCTCTCTCTCTCTCTGTGACTATCATAAATAAATAAAAATTAAAAAAAAAAGTTATGCCAAGATGTTTAGGAAAATAACTTAATAAAAATAACTTTCTTTTTCTCTTATTAAAAAAAAAGTTGATATTTTAAAAATGGAGCACCATTATGAACACGAAGTATTGGGAGCAGTGTGGGTCACTCTATGATGGCTGTCCCCATCCTTTATGCTCCTTTGACTTAGCAGGAGTTCAGCATAGCTTATCCTTCCCTCTTACAAGGTGATCTTGCTTACCGAAGAGAGTAAGGCCAAAGAGTACACACAAAAATGAGATCTGTTATATGCAGAGGATGCAGGCCCATCCCGGGGACAAGCAGCGAGAGGGTCAAATGAATGACATCGGGCACTGAGCTTACAAAAGGGAGCACACTGCATCAGATGGGCCATTGCTCCGCTGCTCTGTGGCAGCGTTTCTCCCACACTTTGCAAGAGTTGGCAGCAAAGCGAACAGGCCTGCCTCGAGTGCACATTTGGGCATCAAGAGAATTTTAGCAAAATATCCCAAAGTGTTATTATGGTGTATTACCACCTGTTCTTTCCCTTTATGTTGACTCATTGTGCCAACATGATATAGTATCTCTGTTTCGAACTTAAATTAATTGTATTTTACTCTCATTTAATATTCAGATTGGGGAGGGCACATACTGCTATGTATTTTTAAAGGAATGTTGCTGGAGCAGATTAGAGGCAGGCCATTAAACTTCAAAATGTAGGCGTGTTACAAGAGCCCCACGTGATGTCATTGGCATTGTGTAGGCAGCTGGTTCGGTAGAAGCTAGCATTGCATGTGCCACAATTGTTCAAAAATCCTGTTGTCATAATAGCCCACAATTATGAACAGCTACAAATATAAACACAAACTGGGGAAAATGGACAAAATTATTGATGATTTATTAGGGGCTCAGAAAATTACAATATTTAAGGAAAAACAGCTATTAGCGAGATTACAATTGAATGTTTTCTTGACAGCCAGAGGGAACATGACTAATAGAGCTGCTGTATGTTTATAGCACATGCTTCCTCCTTGTGGAGGATGGGCGGGAAAGAGAAGCCACTGCAGAAGGGCAGATCTTTATTTTCAGAATCCATGGTGAGTGAGCAACTGTATGCACTTTGGTTTCTGTGAAGAATCTCTCAAAGAAGAAAAATCAAAAGGAAGCTGAAAGAAGCGATAAAAAATCCTCCAGGAGCACAAAACCTCCCTTATGAATCATTCCCACCAAAGCCACTGAACAAACTTCACATATCAGAGATCTCCCCATTTTAATACTTTGGAACATGGTGCTGAATCTGGAATGGAAGCAGAATTGTGTTTGGGATTCCAACCGGAGGTTTTAAATGCTAATGAATCGTAAGACAATGGAAAGCCCATTTCAGAAGCAGACTGAGTCGTTCAGAAGGCACCAGATGGAGAAAGGGAAATAAAACATAAGTATTGCTGTGATGTTGGTCTTTGCTACTTATCTTTCACTGACTGGAACCTACAGAGAGTGAAAAATAATAACTTAACAGTATCACGCCCTTTGTATTAGGCTCCTTGGCGTTTCAGCCACCCTCAGCATCTTTTTTATGAGGTTTCAGCTAAATTTCTTGTCTATCCCCGTTATTTCTGAATTCTCTGATTCCGGTCACCAGAGTAAAAGATCTAGGTCCACGGTGGCAATAGAGCACAAATCAAGCCCTAGTAAATTAGAGAGTCCGTCCGGCTTTGAAGCAGGAGGGATTGGTCCAAGGAACTATAAAAGGGTTCTCGGGTCCTTTTGAGCCACGGAAAGGCAGCTCTTAAGTGGAAAGGGAAAGTCACCTTAAATCAGAACCAGATGTAAATTACTAAATGAACCTTAAGTTCCTAATTGGAGACACAGTCGGGCTGTAATACATTTAGCAAATTACAAACAAAATGTTCTTGTTTACATTCCATTAAATGGCTTTAAAGCTTCAGCCAAAGAGCTAAATAAACATGCTGTTCTGCTAAAAATGGAGTGGAAGGCCTGTTCAGATAGTTTGGTATATTCAGGAGAAACCAGAGCCCTCGGTGCCCAGGGAGTGTATTTTTGTAAACGCCAGTCCTGCCGCGCATGGAAGACGAGCGTAGATTTACCTCCAGATCCAGAGCCTAATGAGCAGATCTCACTTGCAGGGAAACTGTTTGAATACTGCAACATATGCCTTCTTTCAGGATGCATAATTCATATCCAAGGATATTAGCCATAGCAGTTCAGCTCAATAGCAACACCTCATTATTTTATCCCTCAGTATTTATTCCTATGTTTGACGCCTCATGAAATTACTGTTAATGTGTTTATATAAGGGCAGGTCTGACACAAGTGGCAAGAATGTAATTTCCTACTCATTCTTTCCTGCTGCTGTGTCCTCTTCCCCTGGTAGAAGTGGCAAGTGTAAATAGTTAATTTGCTTCAATTATGAGCCTGTCCTGCTAAATTAGAAGCAGCAGGGAGATGAAGAGCCAGAATTATACTTATGAGGCAGCTGACAAATCCTCTGAGCCCGTGGAATCAAATCATTTACTCCTCATTGGTGCTCAAACACCCACTACATAAATGCTGCCGGGGTTTTCCCCCCCCTTATCTTCTGATAAAATTTGGATTTTACGTCAACAGTACTTAAGGTCAACTAAAATCCCGGTTGCACTGTAACACTCACACATGTGTTGATCTTAGCCATTTCCTTGTAAACAGTATGCGTGTTTCCTTTTTTTTTTTTTTTCCTTTCAACCAGGAGTAAAAAATGTGAAACCATTGTTCAGATATACACTGTAGAATAGGAGAAAAGTGTGATTCATAAAAATGTTGAAACTGAGGAGTTCCTTTTAATAATTTTATTACATGAAATGGTTAGTGTATTTTACTTCCCAAATGCAGGTGTGTACGTATCCATATCATTGTTGGCATATCATGGGATTATTGCCTGCAGGCGTAAACCTACGTAGTACACACGTAGAAATAGCCTATGCTCATCTACGGTGGAAGCAGACACCTCGCTTGAAAGCTTCCATGACACTGATGGAGAGAGAATTTGAAGAAAATACTCCAGTGGGTGGGTTGGATGTCTGTATATCAAATCCTCTATTTCCATTGGTGTGCATTTTAGTGTGGAAGACGCAATTCAGAACTTTATCGTGCTCACTCATGCTTATACTCACAAAAGGAGAAATCTGGCACTGGAGATTCTATACTCGATCATGCAGATCTCCTGAGCCCCTACTATGTCCCAAGCATGGCTCGCTCTGTTTACGGGGACGTCATCTGTAGACAGTGCAGTTGAGTGTCAGAGAGACTCTTCAAGGGGAGTTCTTCTGCAGCTAGGAGGGGCCTTCGAGTAAATGAAGGTGGATCTGTGAAACTGGATCGAGTTTGTTCACCACATGGTTTTGCTATATTTATTGTAGGAGGGTGAATAAAATGACTATCCGTTCTACTCTGTTTTCTCATCTGTAAAATGAGAGTAATAATACCATTGCAAGCTTCTTGTTGAAAGAATTAAAAGACTAGAGATAGAGTCTGACACACAAAATGCACACAATTAGAGGCATGTTTTTAATGCCTTTTTTTTTGATTCTGCAACTTCAGTTCCTCACATCACAGCAGGCACATAGTAGGCACTCAATGTATAGTTCAGTGTGATTGAGCGACATCATACTGGCCCCAGTCACCCTCATTTAATAAATCGATGCATACATTTTGTAGCCATTTTTTTCAAAGAGCTTGCCTACTATTCCATAAGGAGATCACACCATTATTGTGTAGACCATTTGGAGGGACCAGAAGGTCAGCAAAAGAATTGATAGCAAGATTTTTGTCACATTGTATAATATTTTCAATCCTCTGAATACCACTTTATAAATGTCTTTCAGTTCTGGAATGCTTAAGAAAACGCTGAGCAAGTTACACATGATGGAAATGTAACCACATTTAAGTACTAAGTTCTATATAAAATACAGATGCACTTGCTCTAGCTGTCCTAAATAATAACAGCATTGAAAGAAGCTGTAAACGTTAATTTCTAAAGGATACAGCAGGGAATTGTGATTAAATTATTATTGCTTATACATAACTGTACTTCTAAGCATTTTCTATAAATATGAACTTGTAGTGGGGACAAAAAAAAAAAAACCTACATTTGAAGTCAACCGAAAGGAAAAATGCCTTTTAGGTTTTTTTTTTTTTTTATAGTGTTTGAATAGAATACAGAATTGGAAGAATTACACATTTTTTTTCTTATTATTACTGTAAAGGCTTGGTTGAAATAAACTATGACTATAGAGATTAACTGAGGGCCAGAGCAGAAAAGAAGGAAGGAAGAAGGAATTAAATGGTATTTATAAGATTTTCCTTTTTTGTATGAGTTAGATGGATGGTTTGTTTGGGGAAGGAGCAGAACGTAAAAAAAAGAGAAAATGACAGGTTATGTTAGACTTCTTTTTCTATTTGAGTTTATCATATTCACTGATATTGAACTGCTGATTTTAATTAGGGATTAACAGCCTATAAAAACATGTGTCCATGCTGGTATTTAGTGCATTTCAGAAATGATTCAGTGAATCACCAGATTAGATGAACAGGATTTGGATCCTCTAGAATTGCTATTTGATGTGATTCTTCGTATGTTTTAGATTAGCCGTTATATATGTTTTAGTTTAACCACTAAGATGCAGTCCTTAGATAGGATATGGTAGCTTTCTTAGAATAACAAACCACAGCATATAACTAAGTCAGGACAGGATGAATTCAAAAGTGTTTGGATGAGCTGGAGAAAATGATAAATGATGTATTATGATTTTTAAATCCTCATCTGGCCAACTTTGCACTTTATTTCAAACAGCTGTAGACCATTTGGAAGCCATTTTGTAGCTCGCCTGAGCACTAATATTTACTGTACGAACCACATATCTTTAAAATATTTGTCTTTCCCTGAGAGAGAGAGACCGTTTCTTTCCCAAACTTAACTTTGACATAAATCAGACCCATCCTCCTAGATTAGAAGGTTTGATCATGGCAGAGCTTGTTCATAGCCAAACACCGTCAGCGTCATCTTCGGTTTCTGCAAGTAGGAGACTTTCTCCATCCGTGAATAGAGGCTTGGAAATATTTTTGAGGAACTCCTTCCTGATGACTTGTAAACAACTGTTCTAAAGTAAGGGTTTCCTACTTCACCTGTATGTGGACTCCTCACAGGCTTTATCATTCTCTCATACATTTGAGCCCCTCCTCAGACATGGCCATCAGCAAGCGTCCATGTGCAATTTTAGAAGGTAGCATGAGAAAGACATGCACAGTATATAATATTGGAGCCATTAGGTAGTTCTCAAAGGTGAAGGTCTAAATTACCATCAGAGAAACCCCCTCAGATTTTAATTTCACTCTGGGCTACTCCCCTTTAACCGCAATTACAGAAATATACCTCTTGAAATGACCACCCTTTGAATCTTCCCTCTGAACATCTGCAGCTATGCAGGAAAGAGCGGACCCATCAATCCACGTAATATGGCATGATGAGTTTACTCTTTTCTAAAGTGGTATGTAGGCACTTCTGTGATGATCCCACATAGCTGATCATCAATAGGCAATAGGGAGCCATTTCTAGAAAACAGGGCACTCTGAATGCTAGTCAGGTATCCTGTAACAACATCGATCCCAGACTGAAATCAGGGGGCACATATCCAGCCCGAAACATATTGAGTTAGCCACCTTTCTCCAGTGGTTGTTAATCAACAAATTTCAGGAAAGTTAACACTTTGTGTGATGGTAACTCCTGGGAGCCCAGCAAAGGGATAGCACTGGAGTAACACTTGCTGTTTCGGTTGGAAACCAAATGCTAGAATGATGGCAGATGCTCTAATCAGGCCATCTGACACCACCATCTTATCTACTGCTACTTAGAAAATGTTGCTTTGGTCAACACTCTAGACCAAGCTCTGTTATATCTGCCTTTGGAAGTTAAATGAACCCTTTTTAGCTGTCTGGGGGTCACCTGGAGTAGCCTTTTAATAAAAAAAACATGTTAGAAATGTTTCCAGTGTACAAATGCGTATTACCATCGAAGATATATTTACTAAATATTTGCTTCAAAGTCCTAAATAGCATTTCTCTGTGTGGGGAGAAAACCCTCTCAAAAACAGTTTTAAGGTATTAAAAGTATATGTAAACATTGTCAGCTTAAGATCATTAATTATAAATTATGTCTTGGAGAAGAGGTTGAAAGGAAAACTATAAACAGAAATCTGTCTCTCAAGAAAAAAAATAAATCAATAAGAAGCAGGAGAGCTCTGTGTTTCTGACTGTGGCTGAACCAAGGCATGTAATATATACACAGATCATTATTATTCAAAGGCATTTGTTGTATTTGTTTCCACATGTCAATTTCCAAAAAAAAAAAAAAAAATCTGAATTTGACTCCCAATAATTAGCTCAGCGAATTCAGAATACTTGAAACAAGGAATTTATTGGCTCTTTACTAACAAACTTCTTTTAAGTTTCTTTGTTTTTATATTTAGTAAAGCTGGCACAATGGTTTTTGATAATATTGTATGAATTCTTAACTGTCTTATTATGATTGCCTTTTATTTTATCAAAATATAGAATCTAGGCTGAAGACCTCCCAAAATTGGGAAACCAATGAACACATTCATTTCATAGTGTCTTATATAATTTTATTGACAAGGTTAGTCATTTGCTTACCTTAAGTAAAATGTTCTGCTAATTAATATATTCATGAGTCAATAATCTCTCACATCTTGAATTTCCCAGTTGTGGACCAGGCTCAGCAAACCACCTTTGGCATTAGAAACCGTAAATTGACCTCTGCTGCCGACTTGGGCAGATATTTGGTCTTTAGACATAATTTATATTTAACTACACTAATTCTAAAGCCACTTTTCAATACTGATCTGTGTCTATTTTTGAGCTCAGCATTACAAAATATTAGCCAAGCCTCATTCCCTGCTGTCAAATTCAAGATGTGGGGAATTTAAAATAGTTGTATTGATGAAAATACATTTCCATTTACACAGTAAATGGTGAAAAATATTTTATTCTTGAGGGCTGATTTCAAAAGATTGCCAAAAACAGACTCTAAAGCCTTGAAAGAATCAACTTAATGGTAGCCGACAGCCATGTGTGTTCACTTTGCTAATCTTTCATTTTCGACTCTAATGACTCCTTTCTGTTTAACTTAGCGATGTGACCTTTAGCATACCAGCAAGTCATTTTTCAGTACTTTTGCTCAATTTAGGATGATTTTACTTTTATTTTCAAGATGATTCTCTCTGAAAAATGAAAAGCTTCTGTAAAACGAAATTCATTTCAGAACATTTGTACCTTTTCACAATGAGGTGTCCACAGATCCATGTCATCCAATGCCTTCGTTGGAAAGGGCATGACCAGAGCAGGCTACACGGCATGGCATGAGTGCAGTCCTCGGCCACTCAGGGTCCCCATTCCACTCCCAAATGTGTCTTTGACTGTCATAGCTGATTCCTGAGTTTTTGAAAATAGAACTTCAAGGCTCAAAATGTTAAAATAGTGATGAACCTGCAAACTTTGTCACTGTTCCTTTGATTTACTTTTCAAACATAATTGGTCATCTTTGAATCCTGTCCTTGTTTTTATGCCTAGCATGGAACATATATACCAAGATTTTAATGCACTGTAGAATTATCTGCCCATTATATAAATATGAATGACTTCTTTATCCGCTTGTGGTTTCCCTGGGAACCTTCATCAATAGTATCTTTCTAAGCCAACTACCTCCACTCTCAAAGTAACCCAGATAAATCCTTTCATATGCTTAATGTAAATGGAAAATTTTACTATTGTTAATCTTCTTCTTATCTAGTCTATTGCCATACCTCTTAGAAATCTGTTTCAGTAAGAAAACATAATCTTTGGGGAGATATATATTATTATACGATATAATTGCATGTGCGCGCATGCACGTGTGCGCGCACAATTATCATTCCGCAGTGTACTTCTCTGGAAACAAAAGCAGATGCACTTTCTAATTTAAGACTCTTTGTTGTTGTTATAGGTCTATAAAAAGAAAACCGAGGCTGCAAAGAAGGAGTACCTGAAGCAACTAGCAGCATACAGAGCCAGCCTTGTATCCAAGGTAACGTGCAATTGTGCAATACTGGGATGGAGTGTGGCCATCGTATTGAAGCCTACAATGGTCATTTAAAAGCATAAAAGATCACTTTAGCATCTCTGCACTATCTTCTTTGTTGAAAAAGAAAGTAAATCCTAAACTAAGGTATACATTTTGGAAATATTTGTTCATACCTTAAGTCCAGAATGACATCCCCTGGGCCTTCTGTGAAATATCATCCACCTGTGGATTATTGGTTTTGTGGGTTAGTCACAGTACATTCTTAATCCTGAGCCAACCTTCTATTTCTCCATATCCTCCCCTTAAATTTCCCCTTGCCCCCTGCCCCACACCCCATCCCATCAGCCTTTAGCTGAGAAGAAGCCAACTGCCTCATGACAGCAGCATTAGGTTGTAAGCCTGCTCCCACCCACTCCCAAAAAAATCACAGTATTTCATTTGAAATGAAAACACCACTTAAAAATATTTTATGCTTTAGAATATATATCTTAAACACTAGTCCTTTCTGTGATAAATACTCAAGGGTTGTCTCTCTTTGGTCTCAGATTATGAAAGATAGAGTTCTCTTTACAGATTGCTTAGGGAGGTAACCTCAGAGAGACAGAGCTGATTCTGTAAGCACTTGACAGGATATCCAACCAAGTCCAAATTTGACTATTACTTGGCTCAGAGTAGCTTGTGGCTCTGGACTTCATTCCATTCACCCACAAAAACTGTTTCCTCTTTCATCCAGAAATATCCATTCCTCTTCCAACAACTCTCAAGTAATTCTATAAATGAGTTTTCTATCAGGGAAAATATACACTGAATATATTGATGCAGAAAACAAAAGAGAACACAAAATACAAATGTATGAGAAATTTCTTTTCACTATTGGTCTAATGCAGCTTTATGTTCCATTTTTAAGGTATGACATGGTGGGGAAACTTACTATTTATTATTTAACCTTAAAATTTCCAGCTCTCCTATACTATCTCACTATGGATTTCATACTTCCTAGTTTATCTAACTCCTTTTGAAAATATTTTTATTTTCAGCTGATACTATCTCTCATTTCTGTATATTTAAGAATTCACAGAATGCATGTGAAATTTTAGCAAAAAAATGAAGTAAAAGATATTAGATCCAATAACAAAAAAAAAGAAGAGTTACAAATTATTACATCTATTCAGCCTTTCGGTTAAATAGCCATGTTGATATTATTTAGATTAATGTGCCCCAAAGGTAAGAGGGATTTAAAAAAAATATATATGAGTTCTCCTTATTTCATCTAAGATAAGTTTCTTTTTTGAGCATTTTTTGAGCATTTTAAATAGAAGTGTAGTCAGAACATTTTATATATGAGAAAATCAATACATAAAGTCTCAATCCCAATACAAAGCACTCTGGTTCATGTTATGCAGATTGCCAGAATGTTATAATACTGACTAAGCCTTTACTTTCAAAACAAGTGTCCTCAGATTTGCTCTTCGCTGCAACTTTTCTTACTGTTCATTCTCAGAGTTGCAACCCTCAGTATACGGCAATTTATATAAATGCTGTGAATTGCCATTTCTACATTTAAAAAACCAAGCACTTTTTTTACAGCTTACTCTGACTTTTTTTTTTCCTCTTTGGCAGTAGGAATTTTGCTGGAACTGTTGAATGTCTATTTATGTACAACTATCTATTATGTGTATACAAATTGAAGGAAAATTGCAAATACCCTCTCCAGGTTAGAAAAATGGCCCTCTGATGTTGTACGCGAGTGGATATTCACAATATAACCTTGCAGGCACATACAGAAAATTTACCAACCTACCTTTCCATTGTACACAGACACTTATGTAAAAAATCCATTTCTTTTCCATTTTAAATAGTGACAAGGAAAATAATAGGCATTTATATTCACACATACACTTTTTCAATGTTACAGTTTTTTTGTGTATTATAAATTATTTCCCTATTCGAAAAGATGTAAAGGTACAATCATAAAAGGCTACATGATAATAATAGCTACAATTCCAGGTAACCACAGTGTACCAGCCATGCTCTGCTTTTTTTCTCCATCCACTCATTCATGTATTCATTTGACAAATTTCCCCAAGCATGTGGTCTGTGCTGAACACTGTGCCAGGCTCAGAGGACACAGTGGAGAATAGGCACATATGTCCCATGGAGAATAGGCAGATATGCCCTTGAAATTTAAGAAGCTTCCGTTTTGTCGGGAAGACCAAGAATGAACACATAAACTAATATATGACCAAGATCTTTGAGAATGTAAGCATTTAGAAGGTAAAAAGAAAGAAAAAGAAAGAAAGAAAGAAAGAAAGAAAGAAAGAAAGAAAGAAAGAAAGAAAAAAAGAAAGAAAAAAAGAAAAGGTTCTAATAGAGTGGTCTGCAAAGTGCTCTTTGAGGAGGTGACCTCAGAGCTGAGAGCCAAAGGAAGGCAAGGAGCTTGCAAGACACAGAGGGAGCCTAGAGGAGAGCTGATCACACCATAGTATAACAAGTGCAAAGCCTCCAAAGACAGAAATGTCTCCCTGAAGTCAGAAGTCACCGTGGCTGGAGCTGAGTAAAGAAAGGGAGCATGGTTTGAGGTGAAGCTGGGAAGATGCTCGAGAGCCAAATCACCAGCAAGACCTTGCAGGACATTGAAAGTAGCTGGATTCCTCTTATACAGAGGAAGCCATTGGGTGGGTTTCAGTAGAGGATGGGTAATCGGATTTATATTCATATTTTTATTTTATTAGATTTTACTTTATTTACTTGAGAGAGAGAAAGTGGAGCAGAGGGGGAGGGAGAGGTTCAAGCAGACCCCACACTGAGCACGGAGCCCAGTGAGAGGCTCCATCTCACGACCCTGAGACCATGACCTGAACCAAAACCAAGAGTCAGATGTTCAACCTACTGAGCCACCCAGGTGCTCCGGATTTATATTTTTAAAAGATCACTTTATGTGCATAGGTTCCCTCAATTCCCACACCTTATCCTGCAAAGCAAGCTTGATTATAAACATTTCACTAAAGAGGGAAAATAACACACAGGTAACAAGTGCCCGAGCCCGGAGTTGACCTACACCATCCTCAACCACTGTGCTGGGCCTTGCTGCTTGTGGGGGCCAAGCAGTGTACTTGTCCTGCTTCCTTAAAACACCTCCTGCTGCACAAGTTATGGCAGAGCATTGACATTCTCACTTCTAAGGTCACTGATGTCTATTAAATACTGTATTAACCAAAGTGCCATGTCTATTTTCCTAAGTTCCTGTGGGCAAATATTATTTACGCCTCCGGAGCTACATATTTTGGTAGTCTCTATGCAATGCAGTCACTTCGCCAAATAGGGCTCTGCTCCCCTAGACCAATAGATCCTCCCCTTGCTAATTTCCAGCCGTGTCAAGTCTGCAACTTCCTGCTGCTTCCACTCCGGGCCATGCTCGGCATCCCACCCGGGGCTGCACAACACCTGCTCCGTGTCAGGCACAAGCGTAGGTGCTGAGAGCACAAAGAGGAGTACAGATCAAAGTAAAATGTGTCACAGTCCTTGCAAAGCTTGAAAAGACTATCTGCTAAAATTAGCTGCTTCTTGGGGAACATAATCAAAAATAGAAACAGCCAGTGAACATTAGCTCCACCTATGAAACTGAGTCATAGGATTAGCGATGCGCCTCTCAATTAGTGACATTCCCCCTTAGATGTACTATGTACCATGGAATCCAGCATATTAATTAACGTGACTCCAGGTCTGAATAAAACTGACATCTACCAAAAATAAAAACACTCACTGATAGCAAATAAATATTCTAACCGTCATACTTCAAAATGACAACACTGACACATTCTCGGCAAGATACTGAACTGTTTCCAATAATAATAACAAATACAAATAGTATTTTGCTACAGAGTAGCTTGTGTGTCACACACTGTGCATGGCATTTTCCATGTATCCCTACTCATCATTATCATAACAACCCTACAAAATAAGACTTAGCCCATTCTCTAGATGGTCTCCAGGTGGAGAGATCAAGTATTCGCCCACAGAACGGAGAGGCTGGCAGTGGCAGACAGGACTCAAACTCTTTGCCATCTTGCTCGAAAGCTTATAGGCTTTTTTCTATCCTGAGTGACTGTCAAATATTTATATCTGTAGAACTACAATAAAATTGTAGTTATCCCCCAATAAATTGTATGCCAAAAAAAATTTTTTAAATAAATAAATAAATAAATTGTATGCCAACTGTTACGTATTAGCTAAGACTAAAGCTGCCCTGACTTAATGGTGGGGAATGAAGTAGGAGTAGAAGGCGTAGAGCTTTCCAAACCTCGCACACACACACACACCCCCACTGTGACTCCCTATTCCCCATCACCAAGGGCTGGCCAGAGACACTCAGAGGAATCTGGGGCCTGCAGAGTGTTTGGGACACACTGCGTTTGCAACCGTGCAGTTGCATCACCTGGTCCCACGGAGGCAGTGACAGACCCCGGCAGCAGAGGAGACTGCTCTGAGACTATGCTCTGTGGGCACATTGGAATCTAAGAATTCATGAATAGGAACACAGAGTAGGCAAATACGACACTGGTCATACCCTGGAATAATTTATGCCATCTTTGGCTCTATAATTTAAAGGGAGAAATTGAAGAAATTTCAGAAGAAAAAGCCACGAAAGTGACAGAAACAAAGGGCAGAAGGTAGTAGCTGAGAAGAGAGAATTTGACATTCCTAAGCCTGAAAAACAGACTCAGGCACGTTCAAGCCCATGACAGGCTTTGGCCCTAGGACTGTGGTTACCTGTGCTCCATTTTCACTGACTCTAAAGCAAGAAAAAGACACCATCTCAAACTGGAGGAATTTGATCTGAACAGGACATTATTAAACTCTTGGATTCACTGGGTATGCAACTTCTTTCCATAGAGAAATTTAAAAGCAGGAAGCAAAGGCTTATAAATAAGGATTGGCAAAGATCTCTAAGGCATAGGGCATCAAGGAAAGTCTATTAAAAGGCCTTTAAAATGCCACCAACAACTGTCTATGGCCCATCCACGAGGACATGCCCAATCTTACCTAATATGCCACCAACATCACACCGAGAGTTCTCAGAGTGGGATGAAGTCCACAAGCCCTGGGGCCAGGTGGATCTGGGTTCAAATTCAGGTTTCCCTCTTCCTAACTTCCATTTCTTCATACAAATTATTCAGCTGCTTGAGGTCTCTAACTTACTCATTTGTTAAACAGAGAAGACAATAGGACCTACATCACAGAGTTTCCGTGAGGATAAAATAAGAAACACTGTCCAAATTCCATGAGTCAGGATCTTGAACACAGGAAGTGTTTAATAAATACCAGCTATTTATTATCATTATTATTATTACCACTAGTATTATTGTCAACTTTATTTTTTATGTTGTTGGTACGTGTAAACAGTTTGTGTATGATAGAAAATTTAGCTGGCTCATATCTTCAACTTGTCTCCAAGTCTGCTTTGTTATAAAAGAATTTTTTAAAAAGCTTTTGTTTATTTATTCATGAGAGACACAGAGAGAAAGTCAGAGACATAGGCAGAGGGAGAAGCAGGCTCCCTGCAGGGAACCTGATGTGGGACTCAATCCTAGGACCCTGGGATCACAACCTGATCCAAAGACAGATGCTCAACCACTGAGCGCTTTGATTTAAAGGAATTTTAAAAGTGACGTTAAAATAAGAAAAACTTGCTTCATAGATACATCCTTTTATAAAGATAAGAAATGATCAGGATATTTGAAAAACCTCATCCAAACAGCTTTCCTCATTGAAATAAATGGTCTCTACGAGCTGTTAGAGAGTAAGAATAGTCCAAGGATGAAGAGTATGTACTATTATGAAGGCTAGAGCCCCCTGGCTTGAACATATCATTTAGGATAATTGGGGTTGGGCTATTAAACAAAGCTGAAGGATATATAGTTTTCCATAGAGTCAAGAATTCCTAGACTTGGGTCTAAATTATTATGCTGAAAAAGAATGTCTAATTTTAAAGCAATTGGAACTAGTTTCACTTTACCACAAAGACGAAAATTTATATTCCCCAAATGAGTGTTGCATTCAAAGTAGTCACTTTGGGAGGCTACAAACTTATTTTATTATTGCTCCCAGAATTCAAAAGATTTTTGAAACTCCTCTTTTAGAACTGCAGTCAGGAAAAGTTTATGAGCCACATTAGAAAATCAATCTTGTTACATTGTTTTCACACCTCATTCTTTTTCCCAAACATCACCCACATCTAACCCGCAAACCTGGCTTCAAGGGACGATTAGCTGTTTCCAAAAATCAAATTCACCATCAAAAGACAAAGAGTTGTCTGAGGATATGTTAAACAGGGTCTCACAGGCTCTAAAGAGAATTCCAGTAGGGAAATTCCCAAATATCCCAAGTAAAAGCAGCATTATTGAAACATGCATACAGCTTCTTAGAAATGCCAACCTCGGAGGCGCCTGGGAGGCTCAGTCGGTTAAGCGTCCGAGTCTTGATTTTGGTTCAGGTCATGATCTTGGGTCGTGAGATCAAGCAGGTTGGGCTCCGCACTCAGTGGGGAATCTGCTTGAGATTCCTTCTCTGGCCTTCCTCTCTCTCTCTCTGAAAATAAATCAATAAATTTTTAAAAAAGAAAAAAAAAAAAGAAGTGCCAACCTGGAAGGAGACAACAGTTGAATGAATATGTTCTAGTTAGTTAAGAGTAATCAGAGTCGTGACTCTAAGGTCACACATCAGATAAGAGACTATTTGTACCTTAAGCTGTGGTGCCAAAAGTTACAGGGGACAATAGAAGCTTTTTTAGAAAATGTACAGTGGAGGATAAGATTGAGTCAAATTGGGAAAGTTCCCTGTTGCCATGGCCAATACCAAAGAATCACAACATTAAGTTCAACTGAAGGATAATAAATTCAAGAGAAATGATTTCCTTTGTTTGAAATAACTTACAGAACTCATGCCACGGTGAGCTATTGAGACAAATACTGGGTCTGAATTTGAAAATGGGATGGATTATTTTATGACTGTTAACATAAAATTTGCAGCTCTGTAAGCCCAGATCGTGATTTAAAGATAATAAAATCTCATGCTTCAGGGTGTAAGTTAATCACCTGCAAGGCCCAGGAAGAATTTTCCTTTCGGAAGTAACAATGCACGATTGAGTAGGTGCATAAATTTTGTTTAATTTCCAGTGCATCAAGTATTGGTCAGTGCTGAAAACAAGAATCAAATTAGATGGACTATTAATCTGATTTGGTTCAACAACTCCTATATTGTTGCTTCCACTGAGTTTTATGTCTTGTGTTTATACTTTGCTATTTTAAATAACAATTGCTTTGTCAGTGTCTCATTTTTATAGCACTTATCGTCCCAGAATGGGGGCATTTATACACTATGCAGTATTGTCTGCTTTATACAAAGTAAATGGGATTGAAACTATCTCAGATAATCAACAACATGGTTAATAAGAAGTATCTTAAGGTTTATAGAGTTGTATCTCTTGTGGAAGATTCTATTGAGAAGACCCAAAAGGTCTCTATTCACACACACACACACACACACACACACACGCTCATTTTGCTGATAGAAAACATCTTTCATAATCGGTGGTCTAAAAGCAACGAGGAAATAGAACTTACTCAGAAACTAATAGAAAAACACATTCCTCCCATAAAAATGCCAGATTCAGGGGTAGATTTTCAGTTGTGTATACAGTGGTAAAATCACATTTGCCAGGTAACCTACCCAAAGGACACACCTCCAAAGAAAGGTGGTTAGTGTGTTTGAAAATAGAAACTAGTCTAAATTACTTCGTTTATATGAGAGAGCACTTTTAATTTATGAATGGTAGGTATAGAGATCTTCATAAACAATCTAATTGATTTGCAAAATTGTAGCCTTACTTTCATAGTTTAATTAGAAGAAAGTGACAGAGTAGATTAAATTTGTGATTTCTTCATATTCCGGTTTAATCAGATTATGAATTCATGGCACTTTGCTGTGGCAAATGAACTTATTCTACCTATCTTTCGAAGCAATAAAGCAGCTCTGTAATTAATAGACAGTTTGTTGTATTAGTCTGATTAAGAATTAACCAGAAGTGAAGCCAGAAGCAGGTTTTTTGCCACATAAAGAAACAAAATCTCAAAATATAGCTTCCTTGTGGCCCACCATCCACCCCAGATCCAGTGGAGAGTAAAGGGCAGGGTATCTAACCAAAGGACAGAGTGTTATAATTTCTCATCACTACTGGAAATGTATGGTTCATGCTGACAGCAAAAAGAGTGGAAAAGACCACTCTGATATTCTGTGAGCTTTCAAGGGTTTCAGATCTTTCCTCATCCCTTTGGGGTGAGGAAAGAAGAATGGGAAGAGGAATGGCATGTCTTGTAGGGAGTTTCAGCAAGGGCAACAGTGACAGCATGGAGTCTTGTTCAAGAACAGTCATTCAGTCATTCAACAAACACGTTTGCATTCTCTATGTCCTGCCACTATGCCAGACGCATGTGACACAGAGATACAACTTTCTACCATAACAGAAATCCCTTCCTTGATGATGCAGGACTATTGTCATAAAGATAGAATACAGGGAGAGAGCCTCTACTGGCGTTTCTATCGTGGATAGGCACATGGCTAGGCACTGGACACGTTATCCATCTTGTCATATTCAACAATTTAGAAAATATAGGGAAAACATGTAACTTCCCAAAAGTCTTCCTCCCTCCATATTAAAAATTATGTTTCGAGTGCTGTTTAACTTACCATTTGGGGGAGTCTTATTTATTTGCTGGTAGTCTGTCTAGGGATTAAAAGTACTAGTTCGAAATAGGTTTGGCATTACTGATCTTTACATGCCTTAGTGTGGAAAAGATAAATGACAAATAGCCAGACAGACATGTATTGTGTAATTACCGTGAGAAAATAGTCTTCACAAGGTTGGCAAAAAGTATCTCAGATTAGGTTGGAATCTATCTTTATGTACCTATGGCTCTATATCTCCATCTCTGAAAGAATCTGTCATCTCTCTATATGGTGGACTACATGCTGTTATTCCAAACGTGGAATTCAGGAGAGTTTGGTTCATTATTTATTTTGATTTTGCCATTGTAGAAAACCATTAATAAGTACATGCCTTAGCTCTTCTAGGCTATAATTGGGAAGCTCCCAGCTTCCTAATTCCTTCAAGAAATTGTGTCACTGTCCTTAGCCTAGAATATGAAATACACTATGCAGATGGTTTTCCAGGCATCATGAAACTATAAATTAGTGTAATATTACACCTGGATTGTGTAATTTAAGTATGCATTTTGAGGCAACAGAAATTAGCTTATTTCAGGCAAGAGAGGACTATTTAAATTGAAATGTAGTTCTATTTGCCATTTCAAATGTGTATTTGTAATTTATTGGTTCTTCTGAACTAGTGTTTTCCCTTGAAGACGATTCTCATGAAATGACCCATTGAGAAAAGGTTCCTGTAATTCTCAGCTGGAGATTCACAACACACATTAGCATACTGAAGGCTCTCACTTTTCCCCCTACACGTTTTATCCTGTACCTTGTTTTGTCTAAGACATTTATTTTTCCACAAATCCCACCTCCCAATACAATGTAGAAACTGTGTGTGTCAAGGTGTGACGTGGGTGTTGTACCTGGAACTTTTTGCCAGGACTGGCCGCAGGCCCACGAAGCTGACCCCTCTGCTGGCCAAGCGTCTGGACTCACCAGGATTAGTCATTTCTATTCTATATGCAGCCTAAGTCTATTTCTTGAAGGTTGTTCAATTTAACAAATATATTTATTTAATCACACTGCTGTAATCCCCGGGATGTTGGTATGATTATGTCTGAACAACATGTCATACGCACCTCAGAGCATTTTGTTTATATGCACACACATGCATATACAAGTTCAGGTGACCTCTCTAAACTCTATATGGACAGTATTGCCTGATAACGAGGTGATTATTGGCTAGAGAAATAAAAATGAAGACATTTTACAATCCACGTATTTCAGAGCTTTGATAGTATGGGCCATGTGAGTGATTTTTCTTCTATTTAAATTAAAAACATCTATAAAGCAAGAAATAAAGATGCACTCACATGTATTAAATTTTATAGATATCTATCATGTGTAATAGTTCTTTTCCTGTAGGGACTTGATGCAGTATGTGACTAAGTAGGAAATTAGCCCTTGTGCAGCAGGCTAAGGAGGAGGCAGTAAACACAATGAAACCACTTTCCCGGATGACTTAACCACACAGACACACAATCAACACATAATCTTCTTGGCATATATGGGATGATTTTTGAGGCATATCACTGCAATACATGTTCTTCTAATGTAGAACTAGTCACTGTTTACACAGCCGGAATTAACCTATTTGACCTTTCCCTTGAATTGTTCACTACTCTGCACATCAGCAATAAGAATTTTTAAGTGGAAGCAAAAAAAAAACCAAAAAAACAAAAACAAAAAACAAAAAAAAAAACTACTTTTTTTTTAAATTGAAAGCAACGTTTAAATCCTGCATTTCACAAAGCTTCTTTCTTCCAAAGCCATCCCTTAAAAATATGTGTGAACAATTTCTGACATTTTTAATGTTAATACAGAAGACAGGGAGTCTGAATGTCTGTTCCTGTTTCATAAGGCAGCATCAAAATGGACACAGGGATAAATATTATAAGGAGAGGTTTCTTCAGGGGGGTTCCCAGGACCCCAGATTCCATAGCTTTGTATATTTTCATGGAGGTCAGTTGTGTCCTTCCTCTGGAGAGAGACTGTAAGGGGCTGATCATTGGTTTACCCCAGCCTGTCTTTCTGAGTCCGCACATAGACACACCATGGTTCTCATTGTGGTTTTCATTTCATTCTCCTACACTAATGGGGAACAATGAGTTGCACTGCTAGCAGTGTTCTAGGCTGACTTTTGAAATGAAGTTCCCACGTTGTGTTTCGGGTCATCTTGCATGATGACCAGTGTCCCTAACAGGCAGGTCCATTGATGGATGGTGCTGCGTGTTGCAAGAGGTTTTCAGATAACCCTGCCACAGACCGTACCAAGAACTCATTTGACTCATAAATGCAATAAGCATGATATCAAGTTTGCAGAATAAGGATATTTGCATCCTCAAGACATTGTTTTGACAAAGCAACTTTTTTTTTCCAGAAGGACATGGTAGTATGTTCCTTCCCCAGCTGTTTTCACTTCTCCCTGTTTATTTTATTAACCTCTTCCTCTCAGCAAAAGTAGGAGGTAGGTTCTTGCCCCGGAAGAAATACTTCAGGGTTAATTCTTGATTCTTTTCAGCTCCCACTGATAGGTCTAGTTTTTAAGTCAATGAAAAGATTATTAGGAAATGGCCTCATGAAGGTATAAAAAAAAATAGGGCAAAATTATATTAATTTTGATGGAGTCAAAAATTTCTAAGAGAGATTATTTTTATCCTGTTCATTATGGAGGACAATTCATCACCAACTTCTTTAAAAAATCAAGATGAATTCTATGGTTACTTAGAAGCTATATTAATGTGGTTTTATATGACTTCAGAAAGGTATTTCAGAACTCCTTTTCCCATATTCATTTCCATCAACCAGCTTTGTTTTCTTTGTGCAAATATCTAGGCCAAGGCTCCTTAAGAATATAAAAAGGAAACATAAAAAATGAAACATACAATCAATAAAAGAACCCCTGAACTGAATTACTTTCCAAGTGAGCTATACTTGTATTTCAGATCAAGGCACTGATGACATCCCCCACCCCCACCCCACGACCATCATCTTGTTCATTGTCTGCATGCTGAGAGAAGCCACCAAGTTAGAGCTTGCATTTAGATAAAGAAAAAAAAATGTCATTAGAAATTGTTGTTGTTGTTTTTTAAAAGATTTTACTTATTAATGAGAGACACACAGAGAGAGGCAGAGGGAAAAGCAAGCTCCCTTCAGGGAGCCTGATGTGGGACTCGATCCCAGGACCCCGGGGATCACCACCTGAGCTGAAGGCAGATGCTCAACCACTGAGCCACCCAGGTGCCCTGGAGATCGTTTTAGATTTCACAAAGAGGCAAATTAAGCTCAGGTTTGTATAAGTTGCATTACAAATAATGGTGGAGGACTTCTTAGATAAGAGGCAAGAAGAGTAACAGGTGCTGATTCCCGTGGGAGGTCCCGCGTACACTCACTGAGCACCTTGCTGCTAGAAGTCAGCAGCCCGTGTGTCCGACTCTGACCTCTGCTCTTGTTTGTTTCCTCAACAGAGCTACAGTGAACCTGTTGATGTTAAGACATCTCAACCTCCCCAGCTGATCAACTCAAAGCCGTCAGTGTTCCATGGGCCCAGCCAGGCCCACTCAGCTCTGTACCTAAGTTCCCACTACCACCAACAACCAGGAATGAATCCTCACCTAACTGCTATGCATCCCAGTCTCCCCAGGAGCATAGCCCCCAAGCCGAATAACCAAATGCCAGTGACTGTCTCTATAGCGAACATGGCCGTGTCCCCCCCTCCTCCCCTCCAGATCAGCCCACCTCTTCACCAGCATCTCAACATGCAGCAGCACCAGCCACTCGCCATGCAGCAGCCCCTTGGGAACCAGCTCCCCATGCAGGTCCAGTCTGCCTTACACTCACCGACCATGCAGCAGGTATGTGCTCGCACTCTGGACTCTTCTGGCAAAAGAGGGGGAATATGTGTGTTCTGTTCTGTTTAATGGAGAGTAAATGGAAGATAATCAACAAATAGCTTCTTTTCTGAAAAATAATAATTTACAGGTGGTGAGTTTAGGTATTACACGATCACAACAATGGATTGCTTCTTCTTTTCCTAATCTCTCGCTGGCTTCTCACCACATTTCTAGAAATCACATTTCTTTCTTTTTTTAAAAAGATTTTATTTATTTATTCATGACAGACACAGAAAGAGAGAGAGAGAGAGAGAGAGAGAAAGAGAGGCAGAGACACAGGCAGAGGGAGAAGCAGGCTCCATGCAGGGAGCCTGATGTGGGACTCGATCCTGGTTCCCCAGGATCACGCCCTGGACTGAAGGCGGCACCAAACCGCCAGGCCACCGGGGCTGCCCAGAAATCACATTTCTAATCACCCTCCTTGTTTTCTGCTCCTTGAGTAAAGTACATTTGAAATTTTGAGGCACCAATTCCTACTAAAGACCTCTTTGGGCCTGAGGATTCTACATTAAAAAAAAAAAAAATTGTTTGGAAAGTCTTGCTTGGTTTGCCTGTTGAATCCAACCAATAAATGCTGCAAAATGAAATAAGACCCATTGTTTTTGGATGTTCAGAAATATCAGATTGATACAACCTTTAAAGTACTAAGAAATAAAAATGTTAACTGGAGTTTCATTTAAAAATGGATATATGGCTTCTGCACAAATCAGAAAGCACAGGAAGTTTGGAAGCCTCTCTGTCTATACTCCCCAATCACTGAAACCATTTGTGTGTGATCTTAGCTTAACTGTCCTTTGAAGTCCAATTTTCTTTTAGGATTTGGTGTTATTTTAAAATTTTAAAATGAGCAAATGGTTCAAACAAAACTCAACATGAAGTAGTCAAGAATCCTGAAAACTTGTTTTAAATCTGTAAATCAAGGTAAAATCTACAAATCATTTCAAATTCATCTATCACTTTTATAATCCAATTTCTCTGTTGTTCCCAAAGCTATAAATAAATATGCAAACACAAGCTTCCTATTGAGAACTGATATCTAACCCTCTGTGGAATTTGAGTCTATAGTTGGACCAGGGTGGGGTGGAGAAGAGGAAGAAAAAGAACCAAATATACTACCCCAAAATTTATTTTTTTAAAGATTTTATTTATTTATTTTCAGATAGAAAGTGTGAATTGGGGGAGAGGCAGAGGAAGAGAGAGAAATCTCAAGTAGACTCCCCAGTGAGTGTGGAGCCCCACGGAGGACTCAATCTCTCAAGCCATGAGATCATGACCTTAGCCAAAATCAAGAGTCAGTCACTTAACCAACTACCCAAGTGCTTCCCCCAAAATTTATTTTTATTATAATTGTAAGCAAGATTTATGAGAGCTTACTATAGCAAATCTTAATATGTTACTTTACCTTGTGTTTAATTTCAGAAAAATTATAGTGCAGGAACTAGCATTATCTTTATTTTACAAGCAAGGAAACTCATGCTTGGCGGAGTTAAGTCATATGCCCATAAGAGTGCTGGAATTTAAAACCCAGGTCTGTTCAGAAATCAGAGCCTGGATTCTTCTCTCTGCTAGGCCTGCTGCCTCTCACAGTCATTCTTATAGACTATGACCAGTTTTGTCTTAGAAAATGTGTCTCCCAAGATTTTGGACAGCCTTTAAATCCTCGTTAGTTCTAAGATTAAAATGATAGAGCGCAAATGGCCCAAAGTCTCTTCACCAAAGTCTTACCTGGTCCCTAAGCCAAAGATATTGATAAAGCTCTGATGTCTTACTTATCCATATTCAACAGACTAGCTCTCGATTCACTAGGGAAGAAGACTGGGGAAAAGTCAACTTCCGGCATCATGCCTTGTCCAAGTGGTATCTGACATTCTTAGGGCCAAATTTCCACTCTTTCTAGCAGAGGTCACTTACAATAAAAGGGACACTCTTGGGTGTCCTTGCATGTGAATGAGCCAGTAGTGTTTGTGTAAAGAATGAATAGTTTGAGGAACTCAACCCTGCATTGTTGGATTGACTCCTGCCTGTGGTGCTGCGTGGCTGAGGGCAGGTGTTCTGCTCACCACGCTCTAGCATGAGTCTGTTTCTTCCCAGAGAAAAGAATAAGGAAAGCACAGTCCCCACCACCAAGTTGAGGGCTAGAGCTCTCTCCAGAAAGGACACTTTCTTCTAATATATCTGCTCTGAGATGGTTCCTTTCTCAACCTATACAAACGCCTTGGATGAGCGAGCTGTGATCCTGAGTAGTTTTCAGACATTTCAGAATTACATAAGGCCACGTGTAAAAAACTCAAGAGATTTGTCTTTCTATAGAGAATCAGAACTGAATAGGAAAAAATAGAACATATTACATTGGACACGTTATTCATCAATCTTTAAGTCAGTTCTATTAGTGTATCTCAAAAAGTATTCTTACCGAGATGGTAGGACCTGATTTCAATCTACATTAATAATAGAAGACAAAATGGCATGATCCCCAAATGCAGAGTAAATAGCTAAAAGACTACAGTGACTAACATCACTTTTAACAATGCCTTGATCCCAGTGGGTGAAGTGAAATCACTGTTGAATGGACAAATGAACAAGTAAGCAATTAAAAAATGAGTAACAGAAATGTTTAAATACCAGAAGATGTCATAGGTTAGTTTGTAGAATCTCCGTTCTTTGGAAGCATTTTTTTAATTGCATTTATTCAGAAAAGATTAATTGAACCCCTAGCATATGCCAGGCACTGTCTAAGCTCTGGAAATTAAATGGTAAATGAGAACAGGTAATGAGGCCTCTGTCCCCATGCAGCTGACATCAGAGTTGGAGAGTGGTGGTGGTGTAGTGGTGGTAATAAGATAAACAGATAAATTAGTAAGATCTTGTGGGGGGAAAAAAAAAACTGAACAGGAATTCAAACTGCAGATTGTGCAGAGAAATAGCGCCTTTAGCCAAAATGGATAAAGAAGGCCCCTGTGGAGGGCTGGCAGAGACAAGTGAAGGCAGAGAAGAGAAAGCAGCCTATCTGAATCAGAAGGTTGGGATGGGGGTGGGAGCTGGGTATCCCAGTAGGTTAGGCATCTGCCTCTGGCCCAGGTCATGATCCCAGAGTCCTGGGGTCGGGCTTCCTGCTCAGCCACAAGTCTGCTTGTCTGCTTCTCCCTCTCTCCGCTCCTGCTTTCTCTCTCATTCCGTCATAGATCGATAGATGATAGATAGATAGATAGATAGATAGATAGATAGATAGATAGATAGATGATAGACAGACTGACAGATATAGGATGAATGGACAGATGGATGTAGGAAGAGTGGGTAGGGAAAACCAGGAGAGGCCAGAAGTAGAGAGGAGTTTAAGGCTGGAAGGACCCCTTTGGTAATGAGCAGGGCTGGCCCAGGACCTGGGAAGGAGGCCAGTGAGGAGTACAGTGAATTAGGGGAGAGCCATGGGGAATGAGGTCAGGGTCATGGGCAGGTCATTGGAGTAGGATCCTCAGGTCAAGAGACTGACATCTGCAACAAGCTGATAATCTAAAATCAGGATTAAAAAGTTGTCAGCCATGATGTAACTCAATTTATTAAAACCTTCACAGTCTGCAGGCCAATGTTCAAGTTCTCAAAGTTGGTTTTTATCCTGAAGATGTTTGCTTCCGGGTGCAGGGGCCATGTTCACATGAAAAAAAAAAAAAAAAAAAGAAAAAGAAAGAAAGAGAGAGAGAGAGAGAAAGCAAGTAAATGGCTACCGTATTTTTAAAATAATCTCATATTTCAGTATTACTTTAGCTATTTTATTATCCTTCTGAAAAATGAATATATCCTACAAAAACGATTGTATAGTTCACCAGGAATAATAGTTTCATTTTTTCTAGAATAATATTTTATACACCAAACCCATGGAGCTGCTTTTTTTTTTTTTTTTTTTTTTTTTTTGGTCCAGTTTCCTTGCTTTTTTTTTTTTTTTCTGTTCACTATATTGTCGAATGAGGTCACGAGAAAAAAAATCATTAATATCTGTCAACTTCCTTTATAACCTTAAGAAAAAATCTTTGTATGATATCACACAGACAGATTTTCAATTTCCTCATGTAATAAACAGCTGCTTTAGGATTTGGGTGTAATTTAAAGGTTTAAAAAAATCACATTGAGATTGATGAATAAATCAGTTGCGAAGACAAAAACATTGATGCCTGTTGAAAATACCTCTCCAGACAGGCAGGAAATGAAATTAGTTCCCAGTAAAGTGTGGATATGAGGATCACTGTTTGGTTGTGCTACAGGCTTTTTAGGACTTGCAATGGTGGCACAACAAAACTGCTAGGGCTACAGAAATCTAATTAAAGAGCAAATGTCCCTTCTGACATCAAATCAATCTTTATCACGTTTTCTATTTTTATTTCAATCTGGCACCAGAAAATGAAATTTAAAATTCCAGGCATGCTACGAAACAGTTGGTGATTTTTCTCTTGAGCATTAAAATGCAAAATATTCAGCCTTGTTTAATTAGACCGCTAAGCAAACATTTTCCAAAAATGTATATCATCACTGTTGTTTCATATTTACATCAATAATAAAAACGTTCTTAGCTCTAGGTTCAACCTAGAGCTCTTTATTAGTAAAAAAAAAAAAAAAAAAAAAAAAAAAAAAAAAAAAAAAGTTTGCATTTTCCAAATCAAGAGCATGTAAAATAATGTTACTTCAGGCTTTACTCATATTTTTCTTGATCCTTGGTTTGATGTTACTGATATTAAATTTAGACATTGAGGTTAGTTGAATTTTCAATCTTTGAACTTTGTAGATGACAGATAAATTTGATTTTATAAACTGGAGTTACCCATTTAATCTTAAACTAATAGCTCGAAGGTTAGTATTCTCCTGATAGTCTCTTACCCAACCTTGAGGAACCATTTTCATTTGATGGGAAAAAAGCAATGGTGCTTTCTGTTGTTGATTGTGATTTGTGTAGGGTTGGGTAGAAGGGAGTTGGTTTGTTTTTGTTATTTGCTCTCTCAACTAACTAAGGATATTTCCAACTACTCTTTTTTTTTTTTTTTTTGGCACTTGTTTACTTTTAGGTTATGTTTTGTCCATTGTGCAAAAACCCAATATGGAAAACTTTGCATTAGACCACAGGAAAGGGGCAGCCTGGGTGGCTCAGCGGTTTAGCGCTGCCTTCAGTCCAGGTTGTGATCCTGGAGACCCAGGATCGAGTCCCATATCAGGCTTCCTGCATGAAGCCTGCTTCTCCCTCTCTCTGCCTGTGTCTCTGCCTCTCTCTCTCTGTGTGTGTCTCTCATGAATAAATAAATAAAATCTTTAAAAAAAAAAAAAAAACATAGGAAAGGCCCTGGAATTTACACATTTATACACTCCGTGCCTTCCCAACAGTACTCTGTGTTAAACTTTATTCACTGAAAAATATGATTTATTCAGCCATTACTATAGGCTAGACCCGAGAATAGCCAGTAACCAATGCACACACTCTCTGATCGCAAGTCCCCACGGCCGGAGGCTTTAAGACAAGGGCTAAAATGGAAGTCAACAGAAGGCTCCTCTCCTTAATAGTTTTGTCCTGCTGTTTCCCCAGTAACACACTAGACCCTAAGGAAAAAAATCAAGTGAGCTTGATGATAAGCCCACAAAGACTATATTATAGGGTGGCTCAGTCAGTTGATCATCCAACTCTTGGTCTCAGCTAGGGTCTTGATCTCAGGGTCATAAGTTCGAGACCTGCGTTGGGCTCTGCACTGGGTATGGAGCCGACTTAAGAAAGAAAAAAAAGATAATATTCTAGGACCATAATGGAATGAATACATTTTATCGAAGCCAGTGGGACTCGTTGTGTGACAGAGATATAACCTGGTCTGGACAAAGAAAGAAAATCAGCCAAGAAAGGACTGGAGAATCAAACATCTTGTTATGCTTCTTACTTTTCACTTTCCTCTTTTGGAAAATGTTTATGGCTTGAGCCGCAGGGTTGTCTACACAAACATACGTATTTTCCACAAACCAGTTGTTAAATGAGGAACATTCTCTTCCTTTTAGTCTGCGTGAAGTCAAATAGCCAGGCTAGCTGAATTCTCTACCTTTCAGTGATGTGTTTCTAATCATTCAAAGGTTTGTCTTTCATCCACAGTTTTGGTGGGAGTTAGTGTGGACATTGGCTTGCAGTCTTTATCACTGGAATGGAAAATAAATTAATACCTTAAAGCCAAAATGGAGAATGGAAGACATTTGATAATAGGTACCTTTGTTTCCCCAAGGGACACTGAAACAGGAATCAGAGTCTAAGGAAATATCCTTAAAAATCAATCCTCTGATCATACTGCTGAGTTAAAACAAAAACAAAAGCAAAAACAGTAAAAACTCAATATTATGCCTTCCAAAGCAAGTAAATGGGAAATGGCTCCTTTTTAAATCTCTTGATTTTTCTGTGGTTAAAAACCATGTATAAAATCCACAGCAGAAAGAGACAACCACGAGATTAATTAAGTTGCTTTTTTTTTTTTTTTTTGGTCATTTCCAGCAAAGCTTGCCTATGCTGCTCTTAAATTCACCAGATAAGCTAAAAATAAATCTTAGTGTATAATGCTTTTTGTTTACCAGATATAGCTATATACTTCAGAGATTCTGTCCTTGAATTTTTAATAGCTTTGCAAGGATTAAAAGTCAACACTTCACCATACCAGTGTATTAGAGGAATCTTCCTGAAGTCTGATTATTATTTGCCAGTTAATAGACTTTTCAATTAAAAAATATTTGCTCTGTCTTAGACTTTTCCTTCTCTGTGTTTTCCAGTGGCAAGTTGCTTTGAATCTCTTTCCTTATATTAGTCCAACAACTGTTAAAAAGCTTTGGTTGAAATTTTTTAGCTGAGAAAGAAGTACAAATAAAAGAAGAAGCAGATGGTCCCTTTGTGATTGAATGAAGAAAACGGGTTTCGAGAACAATATGTGAATAGGTGTAGTCTAATAAAACACTCAGCCACCTGCTGCCTGAATCCTTCAAAAAAGATTCTGTTGCATATTCTGGGGATTAACTATTAATGTATCCTTAGGTTTGATGGAAAACATAAACTGAGGGGTTAGGTCTCTTTCCCTTTGTTCTGATTGAGTTTGGCCTCTCCATATCTTAAATTGTTTCTCAATTCAGTTTATCAGCTCGAGAGTATATAATTAAAGGTTTTCTCACACATGGTTCACTGAAGGAAAGATGAGAATGGGCCTGTGGGCACTTCTTTTCTACCTTTGTTTTAAGTTTTCTGGGCCCTCTGGATACGTTTGCCCTTGCAAAAGGCACCAGTTGTGTTTGCAAACAATGGATAAATATTTAGGGGCTTCTCTTCCTAAAAAGGCACTCTGATCCTTATTTGTGGATGTGCTTTCCCTTTCAGGGATTTACTCTTCAACCCGACTATCAGACTATAATCAATCCTACATCCACAGCTGCACAAGTGGTAACCCAAGCAATGGAGTATGTGCGTTCTGGGTGCAGAAACCCTCCCGCCCAGCCGGTGGACTGGAATAACGACTACTGCAGTAGTGGGTAAGCGGCGGGCCACCGCCACCTGGTGGACCGCGGGCCTCACAGCAGGCTCCGCGCGCCCTGCTCCCTCGCAGAGGGACCCTCGGCCTTCCTCCCTGCTTCCTAAGAGCTGATCTGGACCCGCTCCCTGTTCCTGAAAGCAGGAGACACCAGTCCAGAGGTCTTTAAGCAGCTCTGGCCATTCCAGGAATAAAGAAATGCCTGTAGATCCCTGCCCGCTTTGCCTGGGCCCATCCCCGGTGCCCCTCTCCATCCCTCAAGCTGGAACAGATCCACAGCCACGCACACACCCCCACCCCCCCACCCCACCCCTCCACCCCTCCAACCCCCCCACCCCCGCGGTCACCTGTAGCTCTAGTCTTGTAACAGGGCGTTGCCTGTCTGTTTTCTCTTCATACAGGGGCATGCAGAGGGACAAAGCACTGTACCTTACCTGAAAGTCTGAACACCTCTTCTTTCCACTGAGGAATTCAGGGAAGTCTTTTCACCGTGGATTGCTTTGTACAGCCAAGGCAGTTCTCCATTTTATTAGAAAATACAAGTTGCTAAGCACTTAGGACCATTTGAGCTTGTGGGTCACCCACTCTGGAAGAAATAGTCATGCTTCTTTATTATTTTTTTAATCCCTTATGGACATTGTTTTTCTTCTTCCCTGAAGGAGATTTGGACCATTCAGATTTTATGTTGGTTTTTTGCTGTGAAGTGCTGCGCTATAGTAACTGCCTTAGCAACTGTAGATGTCTCGGATAAAAGTCCTGGATTTTCCATTGGTTTTCATAATGGGTGTTTATATGAAACTACTAAAGACTTTTTAAATGGCTTGATGTAGCAATCATAGCAAGTTTGTAAATAGCATCTATGTCACACTCTCCTAGAGTATAAAATGTGAATGTTTTTGTAGCTAAATTGTAATTTGAAACTGGCTCATTCCAGTTTATTGATTTCACAATAGGGGTTAAATTGGCAAACATTCATATTTTTACTTCATTTTTAAAACAACTGACTAATAGTTCTATATTTTCAAAATATTTGAAAAAAAGAAAACGTATTCCCAAATGATTTTAATTTAAAAACAAAATTGGCTTTGTCTCATTGACCAGACAAAAAAGAAACTAGTGTTAAGGGAAGCGCAAACACATTTATTTTGTACTGCAGAAAAATTGCTTTTTTGTATCACTTTTGTGTAATGGTTAGTAAATGTCATTTAAGTCCTTTTATGTATAAAACTGCCAAATGCTTACCTGGTATTTTATTAGATGCAGAAACAGATTGGAAACAGCTAAATTATAACCTTTACATATGGCTCTGTATTATTGTTTCTTCATACTGTGTCTGTATTTAATCTTTTTTTATGGAACCTGTTGCGCCTATTTATGAAATAATAAATATAGGTGTTTGTAAGTAAATTTGTTAGTATTCGAAAGAGGTTTCTTTGATGTTTTAACTTTTGCTGGCAAAAAAAAAAAATTCACGCTTGGTGTGAATACTTTATTATTTAGTTTTTACAGTGACATGAATAAAGCCAAACCTACTTTTCATTTAGCAGCAAATTAAAGTAACCAATCCTTATTTCTACCTTTCTTTGGTTGACGCAAACAAAAACCTGATATCTAAGAACTTTCTTTCTTCGTACAATATGACAGAGAATTGCCCTAAGAGTCACACAAGCTCCAAGACTAAACAGATGGGTACTTGATCTGAAAAGGGTTGCTTCTTGGTTCTCAGCTGGTTTGGGTCAATTCTGTAAACTCTCCTCCAAGAAAAAGAAAAAAAAAGAAAAAACACTGAAATCTCATCACCTAAAATTCCTCAAGCTGCATGCTTTTCACAAAATCCAGAAAACATTTAGGAATTAAAGCAGGGGTGGGAGGCAGGAACAGGAAAGCGTACTCTGGAGAATATGCCTACAAATGAAAGGTGAGTAACCAGACAGCAAAAAAGAAAAGGAAAGCATTCCAAATTTGAAAGCTATTGACAGAAATTGAGATTCTTGCTGTCTTTTGTGCCTCTACAAGCTACTTCTCTTTCCAGAATTCTGAAGTCTTCCAAGAGAATTCAGAGAGTACTAGAGATTTGCTAGGGAACCAAAAGGTTTGAGAATCTGGCTGAAGGTTTGCGTAGCTTTTATATCAGGAAGAGCCAGCAAATTACTCCCTTACAGGGGATCGCATAAAGAAAGCTGGTCTGGTTGGAAATCAAGAGGATGGCTGATGTCTCTTTCATGGAATGTGTGAAATAAACTTAGCAATTTAACTAAATACAAATATATGCATTGTGTAATCCAGTCAGAGTTAAAAAGACAAAAGGTATGCTTGCTTTGGAATGATTTTAGGCATTGTACAACCTTGAATCACTTGAGCATGTAATAACTAATAAATAATGCAGATCCAATGTGATTATTAAAATGACTGTAGCTGAGAGCTCTAATTTTCCTGTCTTGAAACTGTGTAAGAACTCATGTGATTAAGTTCACAGTTTATTGTTTGTCTGTTTAGTATTTTAGAAATATACCAGCACTACTAATTACTTAATGTCTTTTATTTATTATATTATGATAAAGTAAAATTTTCACTTGCATTAAGTCTAAACTGAGGAGGTAATTACCGGGATGAGAACAACCAGCTTTGACTCTGACAGGCAGTTTGTACAGGGAAGTACGATGTTGTTTACAGCTTTTCTAGAGCAGGTGTGCAACCAGGGTAGAGAGAGTGTTAAAACTCGATACCAAAAAAGGGTAACAAAAATGTAAATAAAAGAAAGTACGTCATAAATAAAAATTATTACCATGCGTGACCGTATTCTATTTGAATATCCATCAGTCTCTAAAGGACAGACCCAGTCAGGTGACAAATCCCAAGTACATTTCATGGCAGGAGTGATGAAGCAGAGTAGGAATTAATGCCTATCACAGCCACAGATGCTTTTTCCAGAAGCACTAAGAATGCCCTCTCATAAACCTAGAGCTCCATCAGTTTGGACTCTAGGACTGTGAGATGTTGCTTGAGAAACCTCCACCTCCGAGGAAGCCAGCATCCAGCCTGGGCACAGTAGCTTATAGCTTGTAACTCCAAGGAACAGACGTGGCGTACACTGAGGTCCCCCACTATGGCACTCAGCAGGATTCCCGGACCTCAGAAAAAGTCATTCTGGGAAATTCAGCAGTAAAACTGGACATAGAGTATCCTTACCAACATATCAAAGTCAAAATTATAAGTAATCAGAAAAAAAAAAAGTGTCCCAGGGGTTATAAGAGGGTTGAGTTGTGTCTGTGACATATACAAGAAGAATAATTCAAAATCCTAATTCCCATTTAAACATGAATGAGTGGACAATGGAGAATTGGTCAAGTAATGACTTACAGTTTATAGTGAACATAGCTAAGAACAAAATGTCTCTGTGATTGTTTTCATTTGTTGCCTTAAAGGAACAGAACCCGTCAGAAATGGGCTATGAGTGGCCCTCAGACAGCCAGGGCTACACGGCACAGTATGTCCTGGCTTGGATTCATCACTAAGACATATTTTTTATTCATAAATTCAAAATCAGAAAAATACAGTTACCTTTTTCTATGGATCTCTTGCCTTTTGCAAAAGGGTTGCCCTACTCATTTGAACGGCAAATTGATCGTCATATGAAATTGCCAATATTTTACCCTTTTACCTACCAAAGATGGCAATTTCATTTGATTCCACCCGATGTGCTTTGGAACTAAAGATGATGGGGTTTGCGCTGTAACTTTAGGTAGGATTTCACATGGAGTCAGAAGTTCTTTACGAAGTCCTAGGGGGAAATATTCAAAGAAGTAATCAGTTTTGTTTGTTTGCAAGATACCTACCTCCCTTCAAATCAGTCATAGACAGCTACACTAAATTAGGAATTTTTTTAAATTGCCAGATTCCAGTACATCCCAAATAAACATCCTAAAGTTTTTGTTACACACAGATGTTCTCTTAATGTTTATTTGTTGAAAGGGGATTTGAGCTTCACTTTCCTGTTTCTTTCATAACTCTCATTTTAAGGTAACAGAAAAACAGAATTTCATCTCTTTTGCTGATGACTGAACATTGAAATACTGGCAAGGCACAATACAGAATTCGCATCGTGCGTTTAACTTCCAAACTTAACTTGCACTGAGTCACTTGATGGGTGAATTCATGAGTCAGTCACCCCACCGTACAAATTCCCCCTTGTTTTCCTAAAACAGAATGTATCTTAGCTTCCAGAGCAACTTGGAATGCCATAGCACATAGTAGGTGCACAACAAATGCAATGATATATAGAAAGATCAGTGAAACATCACAGATTATCCTCAACAGGAATTGTGTGATGTTTACTTGACGATTTAAAAGCTCTTTAAATTATAGAAGGGCATTAGATCCTGCAGACAAGCACCAGGAGTGATGAAGAATGGAACCTTTCCACTAAGAAATCTAAGCTTACAAAAAGATAACAAAGAATTTCAAAATGAGTTGTGCCACTTTTTTTCCTTTTTTAGTCTGTGTAATTGAACAGGAGTTCCTAGTTGCAAAAGTAAAAGAATACACACTAGTCACATCAAGAAAACAAGAAGCAAAGGAGAAAAAAAGGTGCTAGACAAGTAGGAGTGTTGAGTGCAGGAGAGAAATTTCAGGAGACAAGTGTATAGAATGCTAAACTGAAGCATCGATAAACCACGTGCTGATTTTTTTTTTTTTTTTCTGATTGCCAAGACCTAGTGTGACTTGATGAAATAAATAAAAGATCATAGTTCCTGGACTCTGGCTAAATCATGGCAGGCTAAGAAGAAATTGTCCTAGCTTTTAAGACTCCCAAAAGGAGCTTCAGAACCAGGTGCCATCAGGGATAGGCCTTGACCTAACAGAAAAGTTTCCAAATCCTTACACAAGCCTATTGCTGGGAGAAAGGGCATGGGGGTGGGGGGTGGGGTTGGAGGAGGCACGGAAGGGCTTCCTGATGTCACCAGTCACAAAGGAGGAAGGCTAGGAGGGAGGGACACCCCTGAACCAACAACACACACATACTTTGCAATACATGTGCATACAGAGGCATAAGACTTTGCCTTCTCATTTCTCACTTGTGTGTACCCGGAGCCAGATTACACTGCAGAGGTAAGGAGCAAAGATGAAGTTCTCGTCCTGGGACCCGGAGACGACAGAGGACAATGTCATGTTATATTTCTGCACTGGACACAATTGCGCCTCATTAAAGGAGCCCACCAGCACGAATCCTGTTGACTGTCGTGATTTCACATTTTATTACCAGCTTGCTAGCAAAGACGTTTGAAAATGAAATTTCATTCACACTGACCTGAGGCCAGAGAAAGAAAAAAAAAAAAGCAATAGTGACTGAAAAATAAAATGGGAAGCCTTCTCGTGCTACGGAAGAAACAACAAACCCTGCTGAAGAAAGACTACAAACCAAGAGGCAGTATTTTAAAGGCTGCAGCGTCCCTGTTTGACAATTGTGTGTTTACAATAAGCCTAAGCATAATTGCTCTGATGGGCTGTCAGGGAAAAGATTAATTTGGCAAAGATTAGTATTGACTTGCTGTTTATTAAGGCTTTTAAACAGCTGTATCTGGCAGCATTCCTGTAAGTGCCTGTCATATCTGAAAATCAGCCTCACACCCTGGTGCTCGCCAGCTGTTACTAAACAATCTTCCACCACTTTGAATGTCTTTCTCCAGGCCAAACAGCAAGAGCAAACTATTGCCAAATTAGCCCTTTTCTCCTCCTGTCACTTTTTTTTTTTTTCCCCTTTTTGGAGGTGGGGGCAGGGAGCTTCTGAATGCTGAAATGTCAGCTCGTGGCCGATGGCTTGGCTGATAAGCGGTGCAGGAAGTCAGGAGGTGGCTTGGTGCGGGTGATCCATCCCCCTCGGGGCGCGCAGCGCTGTGAGTCACCTCGCACAGACAGGGAAACCACAGCCTGCGACTGTTACAAGGCAAAAGGTTTGAAAGACAGTTAGAAAGTGGCGATCAAAGGTCTGAAGCGACCAGATTCCCAAAACTTTGTGTCCCTGGGACCAGCCCTTGCCCGCGGGGCCCTAGCGCTGGGAAGGACGCCCAGCGGCCACGGGTCTCTAACTTAGGGACCGCGCTTGCTCCCGGCGCTCCCTGGCGTGCAGCTGGCATTCTGACTCGGTGGCAGCCTGCGGGATCAGATAGGTTTGGATGTCCTAAGCCTGTGCAAGCAAGGGGAGATGGAGGTTGGTAGTGGAGTAAGGCCCGGCAGTTTCAAGTCCAAGTCCAGACATAAAGGCAATGGAAAGAATAGCATCCCAGGGTAGGTAAAGGTCAGGCCAAGCGGGCCCCGTGTCACGGGGAAAGGCACCTTAGTCTTTCCAACAGGACTGCTTTTTCGAGCATTAATCGCAACCTGGTGGAGTTTGGCAGAGCAGATGCAAAAGGATGTCATCTCTTCATCCTTGCTTGGCACCTTCCGGGGACTCTGTGCGCTGTAGTGGGGAGGGGAGGGAACTGGGGCCAAGCTGATGCTAGATGTTAGGATTGGAATCACATCCCGCAGGATTCTGAGATGTAGACAAATGAACCCTACTGCTCAGCCCTAAGAGGAGCCCATTGCTCGACAGGCGACTGAGAACTCTGTTCCTGATTCTTTTTTTTTTTTTTAAGATTTTATTTGTTCATGAGATACAGAGAGAGAGAGAGAGTCAGAGACACAGGCAGAGGGAGAAGCAGGCTCCCTGCAGGGAACCCAATGTGGGAGTCATCCCAGGACCCCGGGATCACAACCTGAGCCAAAGGCAGAGGCTCAACCACTGAGCCACCCAGACGCTCCCGTTCCTGATTCTTTCCACACACCATGACAGTGGGTGACAGGTAGATGAAACATAATACTAATTCAGCACTCCCAATCAGAAGTGACTCACTATTGAAAATAAAAGGCAAGGGATCCCTGGGTGGCGCAGCAGTTTGGCGCCTGCCTTTGGCCGAGGGCATGACCCTGGAGACCCGGGATCGAATCCCACGTCGGGCTCCCGGTGCATGGAGCCTGCTTCTCCCTCTGCCTGTGTCTCTGCCTCTCTCTCTCTCTGCGTGTGACTATCCTAAATAAAAAAGAAAGAAAGAAAGAAAGAAAGAAAGAAAGAAAGAAAAGAAAAGGCAAGATATGCCTCTCACTGAGTTCCCCTGAACCCCACCAGGACTTCCATTCCTGGTCCTGCTGAGGCCCAGGCTACAAACAAAAGAAAATCCAGAGTGCAGAACTTACTTAAAAATTAATCTGTGACTGTAAGTCACAGAGTATTCTAAATCCTAAAATATCCCTGCTCCTGTGGCCATTTTCTAGGGCAAGAGCTACCGCTGGATGAGGTAGCCTACTCTGAGAAATTAGGCCCAACTTCAGATGGTGCAGAAACGCACCCTCTCGACTTGATTGGGTGGTAGACCTTGCTTAAAAAGGAGCTGCTCCATCACTTGAGTCAAAGCACGTCTGTTACTCACAGTTAAATTCAGAGAATACAGTATCAACCATTTACTCCAAACAAATTAATATTGTTTTTAATAGAATTCGAGAAAGACCATGGTGGAGTGGGGAGCAGAGGGGCACTTCACTGTATCCTTACCATGTTTTGGAGGGAACATTTTTTTTTAAGATTTTATTTATTTATCATGAGAGACACAGAGAGAGAGAGAGAGAGAGAGAGAGAGAGAGGCAGACACAGGCAGAGAGAGGAGCAGGTGCCTGCTGCAGGACTCGATCCCAGAAACCCGGGATCACGACCTGAGCCAAAGACAGTCGCTCAACCACTGAGCCACCCAGGCACCCCTTTGCAGGGAACACTTAGCAAACTTTTTCTTCACAGCTTTATAGGTCTGGTTGTCCCCCACTGACCTATAATTCTTTGATTATTCATGTGAGTAAACTGAGTATAGGAAGTGAAGGAATAAATTGTTTGGGGGACTCACTGTGATTACACAAGGACCAAAGAAAGCAATGAATGAAAGGAAGCTGTCCCCACGGCATGTGGTCTGTGGATAAAAGTCCTTCCAGAAACTTTGAGTTATTGGTGGGAGGTTCAAACAGAAACTGTACCATACGAAAGTAGCTTGTCCCGATAGTCATTGTTAGGTCTATCTTGGATCCAGTTCTCTCCAGTTCCCCCAGCATGAGAAAATGGGTCAGAATTCATGTGTCCAGAAACTGTAACCAATTCTGTGGAGTATTTTGTATCTTATTTTGTTTGTGTTTGTTTTGTTTGTTTTTTTTTTTTATCAAGGTAGACCCACAGAAACCTAAATCTGGTCTTGGTTAGAGTTTCATACAAGAAAAAAACAATGGCGTATCTACATGAAACTGCAGTTTCCGGGTTGTATTACAAAATACACAATATCTACAAAACCATTCTAGCCGTTGGGTTGGGTCACTTTTAACACCTGGTTTCAAGATGTGGTTTCAGCAGACCAACATAACAGAAGTGACAGTCCTTTACAACACTAAGGTCCCCTGGAGTAGCTCTAGATTGGGTTTTCTTCTCTTTCTGTCTCTCTCTCTCTCCCCCTCTCTCTCCCTCTCCCTCTCTTCTGTCTCTTTTTACAGAGAAAGAATCTGATACTTTATATAACCTCTCAGTCTCTTAAAACGATTCTGGCCTTGTGTTCCCAGAACATTCGCCTTCAGCTGAAGGAGCCAGACTGCCTGCAACCAGCACAAGTCGGCTTCATTGTCACTTGGCTGATCACTTTGTTAATTCTCAGATAAATGGAGAACGGCTCCACTTGCTCTCCTCCTCCTCTTCGTTCCAATGTAGAGCAATCCAGAGTCTCTGAGGACTTTTCTATATGACTTCCCATTTCACACCACAGATGGTTTAGATAAAAACTATTAGTTTCATTTATTCAAACAGCTTCATTGCACCAAAATGAGCGTATTTTTAGCATTTTGCCTAAAGGTTTATTTCCCTGACTTTTTCTTTTCTTTCTTCTTTCTTTCTTTCTTTCTTTCTTTCTTTCTTTCTTTCTTTCTTTCTTCCTTCTTTCTTTCTTTCTTTCTTTTCTTCTTCTTCTTCTTCTTCTTCTTCTTCTTCTTCTTTCTTTTTCTTCTTTTTATACGTAAAGGAGTTTGGCTGACGTCTCAGGTTTCAATCATCAATTTTCCTGCGCCCATGCCCCCACCCCCACCTGCCACAGCTTTTGGATTAGAATGGAGTTGAGGAGTCCTCTAAGAGACAATTTACTTTTTTAAAAGCAGTGTTATAATACATTTACAAGTTTGATCTTGCCTTGATTCAAAGGCAAACCTTTGAATGTTTGCCTTCTTCCAGGAGGTTAGTTGTGATCATTTCCACGGGCGCACAAGTCCTGTATATGCCTGCTTATCTTGGTGCCATTGCGATGGCAAATATTTTCATTTGGACAGCACACCATACCAAAAAAAACCCTCTTCAGAATACATATTCAAAGAGAGGACCTACAAATACACAAGTTCAAGACTTTACCCTCCTTGGTTTTGCGCAGAAAGCTGTAATGTAAACTGCTTGGTAGATGTTATCTATGTTTAGCTCCTGAGCTAAGACAAGAATTTTTAAAAATTGTCTCTTGTTACTTTAGGATTAAAATGGCAGGTGGAGGGGGACCTGGGTAGCTCAGTCCGTTAAGCATGTGACTCTTGATTTTGGCTCAGGTCATGATCTCAGGCTCCATGCCCAGTGGGGAATCTACTTGACTCCTTTTCCCTCTGCCCTTCCCCACCACACTTGCACCCTGTCTCTCAAATAAACAAATCACTCTTTAATGTAACATAAAATGGCGGGTGGAAATATATAAAATGTAATATGTAATATATGATATGTGATAAACATTTTATATACATATAAATATATATCCAAATGCCATTATAATCCTTAAATAATAGCTGATAATTTTTTAAAATTCTTGTCTTAAAGGTATTATAGATTTATATATATATATAATAATCGACTCTGGTATATACAGATTGTATAAATATTTTTTTTAGATTATATAAATATAATCTCTATAGATTATGTATATAAAATAATCTACTCAGTGTATATAAATTATATATATAATTATCTTCTGTAGTATATATATAGATTGTTTATATAATAATCTACTCTAATATATATAAGTTATATATGGAATAATCTACCCTAGTATAAATGGGTTATTACATGTAATCTACTGTGATATACATAGTTTTTAGATAGATAATAATCCATGCTAGTACATAGATTATATGTAACAATCTACTCTTGTGACTCATAACGAATTATACAGTGGTGTAAAAACTAGACTAATTTCTCAAAGCATAGCTGGTATAAACTAACCAACTTGGTTTCCAGCTCCCTCCCCTCCTTGGTTTTTCGCTTCCCTCCCCCCAACTCTCTTACCTCTTTGGGGATATTTCTGTTTTTCCCAGAGTGCTCATGTGTGCCTATGAGCTCAATGGCCATGGATATGAAAATCTTCCCTCCCCTTATTAGTACCTCTCCTGTTATTCAGAAACGCTCAAGCTTTCCCATTCCCTCAGAGACTTTAAAGGCACCAAATATTGATGTTTTATAGGATCAAACTGAGCATGTCAGCATCCAAACCTGGTTTTCTTGACCATTAGATTTTCAAGTAGCTCTTTAATTGTTCCTTTAACCCATTTAATTAAGAGCATAATCATCCACCCTCAATATAACAGACACAAAGCCACTTTCACTGGCAGCCTATACTTGTAGACTGCATGTCTACATGCATGAATCTAAAGGTGGCCTAGAGGAATCATAAATTAATGCTGTCTTTCTCAAACCTTAGTATATTGAAGTAGGTTCCCAGGCTCCATTCCCAAATAACCTGATTTGGCTAGTCTAGAGTGGTGCCCTTGTATCTGTATTTTTATGGTGATCTCAAGAGTTGATGTAGATGTCTACAAACCAATCATTTATGAAGAGGTCAAGTCAATCTTGCCATCAACTTTGAAGACTCTGAAATTCTCTGCTTCCAATGCCTAGGGTTAACACTGACTTTAAGAATGAGCTTCTGATAATAAAAACACAATCAAATAGTATATATGTATCTAAATTATCTGATTGCATCTCTTAAACAGACTTGCTTAACAATAAATCTAGGCACCCCAGACCTGGGCTATACAGTGCTCACAAGGCCATCTCGCTCACATTCCTGCATGCAAGCATTCATCCTCATCCTTATTGCCTCATTCAGCACTTTACGAAGGAAGAAAAAGGAAGAGCAAAGAGGAAAGAGGAAAAGGAGCCATGTCTTCAAAGACAAAATCTCACAAGCACATGATAATTCCCTAGAGAAAGAGATAGACCCAATCACCATCCCATGGTAGTCTTTTCCCAAAAGCAATGAAAAAGTCAAATTCTTTTATAATCATGATCACCTTCTAAAGAGTTTGGGTCCTCTTAAAAGAGGGGTTTGTTTGGTTGAGTTTTTCCAGCAGAATGCTATAATGGAACAGCAAAAATAAACCAGGAACAGAGCTTAGGTGCAGAGGCTAAAGAGCTGAATTCCTCAACCAAAACCAGAATGCAGGTAATTTTGAGTGACTGGGAATATTTTCACAAAAAGGAATGAGGATGAAGAATTAAAAAGGAAGAACTGTTGGAGAAAGTAACATGAGCCTAAGGGCCCTGGGAGAGATGAACTGGCCAGTGGTGGCTTTTAAGGTATGTCCCCTAAGGAAATGTTCACACAGCGTTGTGTGTGATAGCTACGACTAGAAACAAGCTAAATGTTTACTAGTAACAAAATGGATAAATCGTGGACTCTTCATACAATATACTACTATACAGCTACTAAAGAATGAGCAGGAACTACATGCATTGATGTATAAAAGAAAAGCAAGTTAAAGAATTTCATATACAGTTTGATATCAATTATGTCCAGTTAAAAAAACATGCCATACAGTAACCTATACTGATTGTGGCCACATATATAAGTAAAAGAAGTATAAAACCAGGCATGAGAATAACACTCAGTTCATGAGACCAGCTGCTAACCAGCAGAGGGAAAGGAACAAGATTATATTCTTATTTGATAATTATTATTACTTAATAACACTACGCTATTAGCTACTTCTGCCTTTTATTTTAAATATTGCAAAACTTGTATTTTCTCCATTTTAGTCCCAAGTACTCAGTAATTTAAAGGACATTTAGGCCCAGGAACGTTAAGTCTAAAATAATCTGCATTTCAAGATTAAACACTTTGCTCGCCGCCAATTACCTACCTGCACGAATGTCTCCCCACAATTTCACAAAAATCTTCTACATACACAGAAATTTATAAGCATGATTTTTGTGGATATCATAAAAAGGAGTTGAATCCCACGTCTGGGTCAGCACAATGGGAAAGAGTGACAACTTGGGTCATGTGACAAGATAAAATAACACCAATAACAACTCCCCAAATGCAGCAGATGTAGAAGCTGAAAGTCTGAGGCACCCATGAGGCATGAGCCTCACATTTCCTCCTACTACCCAAGAATCCTCAGAAAGAGCTTTGGGTTTCCACAGGAAACGGGACGGGAGTGTTGAGCAGATCTGACCAGGTCTTCAGAACAAGTCAGCCTCAGACAGTACACATATGTGCTGTTGACAGTAACGCAATTAACAATAAAGAGAGTCCCCAAATCTTTGGGTAAACATCTAAATTTGGCTTTAACAATCAGAGCTTCCTTTTTTCTTTCTGTTTATTTCATTACAATACTACATTTTTCCCTCTTATCTATTGTGGCTGGATGGAAGAAGAAAATGATAGGAAATTTTCCAGATCATTATTTTTCTATCTCCAAAAAAAGTTGTGCTCCGACTCCAGCATTTTAGGAAAGATAATTTGAAGCAGTCATATCAAAACAAGAGCATAAAGACAAACCTTTGATACCAACCAAAGTGCCCTCTAGACATTCTCCATTCTGAGTCTTTCTTGAAGCCAAGGATAGGCCAGAGGACAGGATTGGTACAGAATGAAGTGATATACACGAGTACGGTGATAGGGTCCACCTGACACATTATCTAGAAATCTGTTAAGAACTAGAGGTTTTGCAGTCTGGAAGCCTGGAAGTAAGGGGAGGAAGAAGAGGGAGAGAGGAGAGAAAAATCCTAAACAAATCACAGAAGACAGACTATGGCAACATCTGGACGGTGTGGTGATGAAATATTTCACAGGTCACAGACTTGAGTAATTCCAATAAGAAATCTCCCAAAGACACTTTTCTGTGTCTACATCAAGCTTAACCTGAGACTTCACTCTCTTCTAGAACTGCCCGGTGAGTAACTCAGAGGATGAATAGCAACAGTTAATTGATTCTTTTTTCTTTCTTTTTTTTTTTTTTTTTAAGATTGTATTTATTAATCCATGAGAGAAACACAGAGAGAGGCAGACACATAGGCAGAGGGACAAGCAGGCTCCTGATGTAGGACTTGATCCCAGGACCCCGGATCACGACCTGAGCCAAAGGCAGATACTCAACCACTGAGCCACCCAGATGCCCAGATTCTTTTTTTTTTTCTTCTTTCTTTCTTTCTTTCTTTCTTTCTTTCTTTCTTTCTTTCTTTCTTTCTTCTTTCTTTTCTTTCCTTTTTCTTTTCTTTCTTTCTTCTTTCTTTCTTTCTTCTTTCTTTCTTTCCCTTTCCAATGCTTTTAATTCTTAAGTGAGTCATTTATTTGACAATTCTAGCTTCTGTAGCTTTATAGGAAAATGCTATTTGGAAATCCAAACAATATCAATTGTTTTTATGAAGGAATGACATTTTCTGTTCATTTCTGAACCTCAGCCAAGAGAGTTCCTGGCTTGCATTTGGGGAGGGTTTTCCTGCTTGTGGTTTTTACTTTTGGTGTGTTGGTTCATTTTTAAATGCAGAGCTTCCTAATTCTCTAATTTAGTTGTGTAGTTTAATAAAAAGTGAAAGCTCAAAAGAGACTTTGTTATTTTCACGCACATAAAAGAGACGCCGATTTCTCTCTCTGCTTTTCTTACTCCAGTAGGTAAAAATCACTTAGAAAAATAAGTCTTTTTCCTCCATCAACCATGTAATGAAGAAACCATTGAAAAGCACGACTTTAAGGGTTTCTTTTTTGAAATTAATGTCACTTTAAGATGGCTCAAATTATTCCAAACTAAATTCTAACGAGAAAGTGTCTTGTTTATACCATTAATGGAAGATGGGGAAATGCCATCTTTAATAAAAACAGAAATCACGGCTTACTGCTAAAATAAGCCTAATCTCCTTTAGGTGATGGCTAAGGGAAGGTGCCAAAATTCCTACTATGAATAGATTTCTGGATGTTGAGCCAATCAGTTAGTTGTTTTGAAGTATGAGTCATATTAAACTAATATTGCAGAATATATTTTTCTGAAGGCATTCTCCATTATTACTCTTATAACTATCAAACCAAAGAGATTTGATAATACTTGGGGTTATGTGAGGGTGGGGAATTTCTGAGATGATTATCTCTGGCCTGTAGTGTTATGATCTATCTCTTCCCTGGGGCAGCCCAGTGTAGGCTGCATCTGATGCTAATGCATTTCTCACAATTCAGACACTCTCCAAATGCCAGCCTTGCACCTAAGCCACCATCAGGAGAGTGACAACAGCTTTGTACTGGAAGAGGGGTTCTTCTCATTGGGAGCTGTAATCATGGTGCCATTTCCTGGGAAAATACCAAGTATCTCTTTGGGCACAGGGTTGAAGATAACTTTCAGAACCTAAACTACTAATCCACTCACCAGACAGTCCGGCTTGGTTATAAAAATTAGCACAGATCCAAGTGTCCAGAATTTTAAAAAGGAATGCAAGAGGACATCATCAACCTGGTAAAAAGTTACATCTCTCCATCTTGCATCACTATTTCTTTGGGGTCAGATTTTTGAGAAAAGTTCTTATTGAAAAATGGAGTAGCAGCTGGTTGCTCCTGCTCTGTGTGGCAAAGGAAGATAGAAGACCATGGGCCAAGCCAAGGACACTGCCCAGTGAAGAAGGGACTGCTCCAGATTGTGCAGGCCACGTGAATTTGACCAGCTATTTCTTTCTAAGACCACATGCAAGGCATTAGAGGAAGTCAGTGAGATGTGGTGTCCAATGAGCTGGACTCAAAAGCCAGATGACATCTGAATCAAGAGACTTGCATAAATGAGAGGGAGGTACTACTAACAGTTATGCCAGAACGACCGAGTAACCGGGCCATGTTGAATACACTGGCATGCATGAACACCCCACCTCTAAGCCACACAGACCTTGGGTTAGTCGGTGTAACCCAAAGAGCCTCTGTTTCCTCATCCGTAAGATCAGACTGAAAGAATACCAACATCTCAGGGGTTGATAGCAAGCACTACACAGACGCAAGGCGCTGCTTGTGTGCATTCTATTTGGAAATGTATCACTCAATAGCAGGATCTAGCCAACGCTGGAGCAGTTTGCAGATCTCCACTTTTTACTGCCCAGGACAACACCACAGCCCTCTAGAACTTGGCACTCCTCCGTGGCCAATGCCTCAGAGCCAAGACTCCTCAGTGAGGAGTGTGTTTCTCTGGTCTAAGAATGCATTTCCCTGTCCAAGCTCCTTGGACACAAACTACTACACAAACTACTCTTAGATGGAAAATGCTTTTTTTGTCATCATATGGCTACAAACACTCAATCAGCCAGAGACTGAGGACTCTGTGGTCCTTAAGACCACACCCAGACCTGGCAGCAGAGTTTAAGCCAGACACATTTGGGGGCACCTAGGTGGCTCAGTTGGTTAAGTGTCTGCCTTCGGCTCAGGTCGTGATTCTGTGTCCTGGGATCCAGCCCCATGTGGGGCTCCCTGCTCAGCTGGGAAGTCTGCTTCTCCTTCTCCCTCTTCCTCTGCCCCCCCCCCTCACTCAAGGTCACTCGCTCCCTTGCTCTCTCACTTGTGCTCTCTCTCTTTCAAACAAATAAAAAAACTTCAAACTAGACACAGTTTTTAAAAGCTCATTTTAGAAGCCCCTCCCCTCTCCAGCCTTTATCTGCCTCTGTACATCCAGACTCACAAAATCCTGAGCATACCAGCGTGGCACACGAAGCTAGATGCATATATAGATAGTGTAAATATAGCAATAAACATAGATACGGGCTGAGTATATGTATGTGTATATAATATACTTATAAAATGTATATGGTATATACATATTTTTAAAATATAAAAATATATTTTAAAATATAAAAATATTAAAAAATATAAAACACATATTTTTAAAATACGTGTATACTATATATACTGTATATGAAATATATAATATATACTATATAGCATATTGTGTGTGTACATGTGTGTATATATGTGTGTATATATATATATATGTACACATTTATATAGTCACCACATAGAGGAACTCTAATCCCAAAACTAAGCAGATTGTCAATAGGAAACAGTCCCATGGGAAAGATGCACCATTCAGATGCCACAGTGTGCCACCAGATCTCTCCCTTCCCCACTCATTCTCTAGCTGTGCAGAGCATTAGCTACCGACTGTCAGCTGAGTTCCTCTTTGGAAGTTGCTCTCAGCCCAAGAAAGCTGCCTTGCCCAAGTTCACACCCCCTCTCCAGAGGCCACCTGCATCCAGCGGCCGGCACACATGGTCGCCTCAAACCAGGGCGACACTGAAGGACCACTGCAGGCCCAGAGCTCCTGGCAGTCAGGACCACCGGCAGCCTTTATTTGGTGACCATGCATCAGTCCTCTCTCTGCCCATCCTCCTTCCTCCACCCTCTGCAGGTGTTGACTCCCCTCCGCCAGCACTCCCCAACCACCTTCTTGCCCACAGAGCTCCATTCCTGGGGGCTGTTTCCTAGGGAACCCAACCTAAGACAATGCACTGTTCCTCTTTTTGGTTTCTTGGAGGAAAGAAGAAGAATAGATAAAAAAAGAAGCTGTGCTAAAGGTATTCCCTGAGACATGGTCTCAGGAGTGAGCTGATGAGAGGGAAACCATGGTTGCAGCCAACCTCGAGCCATGCAAGACCCAGAGTAGACACAGGAAGGCCAGGCCACAAGGTAAGGGCCTGTACCTGAATGGCTTTATTTTACCAGCAAGCACTGAGTCATGTAGCTGTTCTTTGAATGAAGATATCTTTAAAATCTTCATACAAAAACAAAACAAAACAAAACAAAAAAACAAACCTTCATACATATAAGTGTGTATATATATTCTTTTTTTTTCTTAAGGATTTTATTTATTTATTCATGACAGACACACACACAGAGGCAGAGACACAGGCAGAGGGAGAAGCAGGCTCCATGCTGGGAGCCCGACACAGGACTCGATCCCGGGTCTCCAGGATCACGCCCTGGCCGGAAGGTGGCACCAAACCACTGGGCCACCGGGGCTGCCCTGTATACATATTCTTTAAAAATTGCCTATCAATCCGATTATCTGACCTGGCGTTAATCATGCCTGATAACCTTTCCAGTTATCACCCACTTGCTCAGTTGGAGAAACCTACCTGACCTACAGATAGTCCCAAGAAGGAAAGGTCCCTCTATGGAGGTCTGATAGGCAAATAGGCAAATTCCATTGCATTTTGGATCATGCAAAGATCAGAGGAACAATTCTGTATTCCTGGAATCTAATTCCCGATGTGCCTCTCCACTGAAGAGTTTCCTGCTGGCTCATTTCTTTGGCTGAGTACTGTTGGGAAGGAAGATCCCTCTCATATTTGACCTTTTGTCTTTTTACACAGATCTGTGTAAGGAATCTGGCTGGAGGGCTTTCCCTCAGGCTTCTGTTGGGACAAAAGTTTTACAGTTTGACAATAGGAATTCTCTATAGCTGATCAGTCAGAAAGGTGGGCCCCTGGACAAGTTAAAAAGTAAAAAGCGCCCTTCAAGACGTAGCTTTTTTTTTTATTATTATTATTATCTGCAAAGCCCTGTGAGCTCAAGGGCAGAAAGACACTATGGTATAATAGATCCTGAGTCCACTTTTGAAATTGCTCTATGCACATAAATCCTTCCTTTTAAATTATGAACCATAATACATTAGTAGTGAAATTGAAACTAGGTGAATGGAATTCAAGGAACCAGAAATTATTATGTACGATTTGTTACACATGATTCTGGTCTACCTTGAATACCTAAAGGGACTGTGAATAAGATCTAAACAAGTGGGGCATTAGCATTGACCCTACAATCGTGATGTGGGCAGATGTCAAACCTCCCTCATACTCACAGACCGTGGAACTCAGCAAAGAGCTACCGAACCATATGCATGCAAGAGAGGGCTGCCTTGCCCTCTCTCAAGCTCTTCAGGGTGGCTCAGGATTTCTAGTTACCCTCCCAGAGTAGTTTAGGAATTGAAATAATTTGCTCCTGCGATATTTAATCTTTTCTCCGATTAAAGGCATAAATACAAACGAATCTCTAAAAGAAGCAAAATGGAGGCCTCTCAACTGCATGGTATAACATCTTCCCCAAATCCATTGCTGTTATGTACCTGATAGAATTGATAATTTAGAGAAGTGTTCAGGAATGGCTCTTAGAAAGGAGGTACCAAAGAAATCTGAAATTGTCAGAGTGGGAAAATCAAAGTGGCCACTCACTGTGAGCCTCTACTTTGTGTTTGTCCTCCTTGCTCCATGTACATATACTGCTTCCTAAATTTTCCCACACCATAGATGGGGATCTTGAGCACCAAACTATCAGAAAGTCGAAGGAACAGAAACTTTTTGAGAAACAGATTCAACAAAACAGCGTGGAAGCTCCTGAGCAGTGTAACTGACTAGTACTAGTGCTGCTGGAATTTGCTTCTTCCCCACCCTGAGTCAAGGGGACACATCCTCAAATCGAAATCAGGTGGATTCTAGGGAGGCCCATCAGGAATAGAAAGCTATGATCGGGTTCCACCTGGCCCAGCAAGCCAGTAGAAACTGGGAGGATGTTCTATGCAGAGAGGTCAATGCAGCAGGGATCAGGTGTACCACTCCAGTCTGGAATGGGACAAGTCCTAGAATACCAACCAGTGGAAAATGGGTTTCCATTCTTATCTGCCGTTGTTCGTAGTAAAATTTTCTATTTCCATAACAATTTGAACTTTTTCAGAGCTTTCCCATGCGTGATTTCATTTCACAATAAGATAAACAGCACCAAAAGGGCAACATGACAATGAGCATAAGTCAAAATGTCCTTACATGCATACAGCTGAGAAAGCATCACTGGTGACTTTGGGATGCTAATAGTCACCAAACAGCCAGACCACAGGTCCTGCCTGGGTGGCTCAGTGGTTGAGCGTCTGCCTTTGGCTCAGGGCGTGATCCTGGGGATCAAGTCCCACATCGGGCTCCCCTCAGGGAACCTGCTTCTCCTGCCTGTGTCTCTGCCTCTCTCTGTGTGTCTCTCGTGAATAAATAAATAAATATTTAAATAAAAAAAGAAATCGTAACATTAAAGACTTGGTGCATCAAGGAAAACAAAATTGATAGAAGAGGGATTTGAAAGGCACGGAAGCTCTATTTTGGAGGGGAGTCTTTGTACGATGCTATCACCTTCAGCAGCCAAACTTTCAACCATGCTGACTTATCACATTAGAAGGACTCCATCCCATATTTTGCAAAGGGCTGTTTTTGCAACCTCTGATCAACATAAATTATACAGTTTACCAGTAACTTCTAATTTATCTATGATTTAGAGTCGAGGTGATATTTTGCTCCCAATTCACTCACAATTTTAGCTTTACAAATAGAAAGAAAGAGAGGAAAAAAGAAATGAGAACAAGAGAAGACAGTTTCTTTATGAGTAGTAAATTTACTATGCCAGACAGGAGCTATGCGCCTCAGGATTCATATTCACATCACAGAAGCTGTGGTAGGTAATGGCGGGATGTGGGAAGAAGCCCCATACTAAGCCATAACCTGTCATCACGGAGGAAGTTGGAGAGGAAAATATGAGAGTTCGTACTCCTTAGGGAACCTGAGCATGTCATTTCAGGACCAGGGAAAACCCAAAGCTTCTCTGCTTTTCTATGTCCTTTATAAACCAGGGGAAATGATAGGTTTTTGAAGCAGATTGGGATCCGTCTACACAACTCAATAGGTTGAGTGCAACAGGACTCTCTTTGCTCTACCGACCACCACTGTCTCAGAGCTGCCTGAAATGTATGGCTGGAAATTAGAGATGAGATAAGGAAGATCCCAGCAGGAGATAGTTTTGTGTCCTCATGATGACAGCTCCAGTGTCGTTCAGGTGTATTGAATCACACAAAATACATAGCTCCCAAAATGTGCTGGGGCCATGGAAGGCCAACATTTCCCTTGACTGGCAAGCAATAGGACCCCAGGGGAAAACATGGTAATGTGCAAAGATTACCACCAGCAGGGATTCTGTTGTGCTTCAACCATTTTTCATGCATAAAAAAAAAGGTGGGGATTGACTAGTGGTAAAAGTAAAAGTAATAGTCCGTGATATGGGATCCCTGGGTGGCGCAGCGGTTTGGCGCCTGCCTTTGGCCCAGGGTGCGATCCTGGAGACCCGGGATCGAATCCCACGTCGGGCTCCCGGTGCATGGAGCCTGCTTCTCCCTCTGCCTGTGTCTCTGCCTCTCTCTCTCTCTCTCTCTGTGACTATCATAAAAAAAAAAAAAAAAAATAGTCCGTGATGTGCCTGACTCGGGAATGAAAAGCACTAGAAAAGAGTCAGGGAGAAAGAGAAGAGTTGTGCCAGCATCTTCCCTCCAAGGCTTTCAACAGGTGTTCATGAGCTGGTTTGTTTTGAAGTGAAGACTACCAGGGCAGGAGGCTAAGCCACCAAAAGAAAGACTAGAAGATGCCAGATGGGATTTCTGTGGGGGCAGGTAGGTCATATGCAACCGTTTACAACAAGGGGCTGCCAAGGTGATGGCCTACTGTGCCTGGAGAAAGCAGATCTAGTAGCATTCTGAGCGAGAGCAGCTGCCTGAGGGAAACATCTGTTCACGCTCACTCATGGGCTTAACTGTGAGGCTCTTCTCACCCAGAAGTGTTTGTCTATGTACCACATGCCCTGCCTTATGTCCAACATCAAAGAAATACCTGAACTGATACAAAGGTGACCCAGAAGTGCTGATTAGTCATTTGACTCATGGCCTGGCGCTTCTGACCAATTTGATTAGCTCCTTTGATAAGGAGGACAAACACAGAAAGATGGACTTCGGTATTTGAAAGAATTGCCTGGAATTGTTTTGTTTTGTTTTGTTTTTGAAATGGCAGTTTGAATCAGGCAGGAGTTTGAGAAAAGAAAATTAAGCCTATTTCCTTGTTCCTTTTTCCTACTGGGAGTTCCTCCCCAAATGAATGTACAAGGGCCCAGTAGAGCATGAGCACTCGATAGGTACGTCTACTCGGTCGTCCCAATACTATGAGAATACTCTACCAAAACGCCCGCAAAATAAAGCTGTAAACCATTTGTCCCTGATAAATGACAGATTTTCCACTTTTTAACGTCTGGGGGCCCTGCTCCAGGGCTCCCAGGGAAGCTACACTTTAACATTTAACCAAGGTCAAAATGACTCGGCAAAACCTCAAAGCCAGGGCTCTGTTTCTACCCAGAGCACACATTACATGTTTGCTTCGTTAAAATAATAATAATCATAGAACAAAAGCTGCATTCCAAACACAAAGACAAGAAAAACAACACAAAACAGAAACCTCTCTGGTTCCCATAAGATTAAAGTCACACAAACTTGTACACACGAAAAGCATTAAGATAAAGTCTATAACTTTCTGGAATGTCCTTTGCCATGATGAGTTATGACTCTGTGTAAAAAACGTGTGCAACCCTGCCCTGAATGTCCCTTCCCCAGACCTCTCTCTTCTTTGTGAAGGTTGTGCATGTTGTAAAGATTGTGAAGGTTGTGTTAGCTATCCTAACTTGGGCTGGAATAAAATTCTTTTTTTTTTCTCTTAAAAAAAACCTTTTTTAATGTGTTCATTTTGTGTCAACACCGCTTCCAGAGACTCCTCCCTTAGCATTCTGCTTTCATTTCTTTGCTATACTGACCACTGGGGATCCACACTGAATTCCAGCCCTCACTAGGCTTACACTCCAACTGGAGATACACAAAGGTAACAGTGCAGACTCGGTAGGAATCCCTTGCCCATTGGATGTACCGTGAATCCCTAATGACAGAGGAGAGACAAAGGCTCCTAAATCCTGTTTCCTGTTGTCTTTTACTATTTGACCCCAGATGACCTCTGTCCCACCATCGAACTCGAGGCCCTACCATCTATACACTGTGCATCTCACTTCAAATACCTACCTGGAAACTCTTTGGTTAATCCAAAATAATACAAATACTCCCTACATTCATTTATTTTCTTGTGAAAGAATCAAGTAGCCACATCTGAATGGGATAATATCTGCTGGGACTAATGGAGGCAAAATAATCCTAGAGAAACCCTAAAGAAATTTCCATCCAAAAAGTCTATGGACTCCACTACAGCAGATGAGGTTTTATATGTCTACCTCCTCTAGGGTTTCGGTTATGTAAATATAACTCGGTTGATATGGGTACTTCTGGGGTTTTTGGCCTGAGTTTCAAATTGTTCTGCATTCATGCTCCCCCTCAGATAACACCCTGCTATGGAGGATAAGTGGTAGTTTTGTAAGGATACAAAAATCTTTCATTAGAACATCTGCTCCTCATAGAGGGTTTTTTTTTTTTTCAATCCCAGAATCTTGTAGAGGTTTTTGTTTGTTTGTTTGTTTGTTTGTTGTTTCATTCCAGGAACGATTACAAGTATGACTGAGTCCGGAGAATTTAGTTATTTCTACATTAAAATGAAGGCCAAATTCTGAGCATGTATCAATTCAAAGACAAAGTCATTCACAAGTGACCTGGCGTGGGCTGTCAGACCATGAATCTATCAACCCTTCCCTTATTAAACAACAACAAAATTATTCATTGTGTTTCTTAATAGTAGCACCGGGCTAGAATAAGGGCCAGATGCTCATTCCTTTAAATCTCTGAATTCCATTTATGTGATCTTATTTCCTTACACTAACTCTTGAAAGATTATACCATAGTGACTCCACTTTTTTTTTTTTTTTTTTGGAATTGTATAACATTTTTGGCAAGTATTTCTGGTAAGATTGAGCCGACTTCCTAACTGAGTTTTAACCCTTTCTCTTTCTCAGTTCAAGATTTGCTGAATGCAGGAAGCCCAGGTGGCTCAGCAGTTTAGCACCGCCTTTGGACCAGGGCGTGATCCTGGAGACCCGGGATCGAGTCCCACATCGGGCTCCCTGCATGGAGCCTGTTTCTCCCTTTGCCTGTGTCTCTGCTTCTCTCTCTCTCTCTATGTCTCTCATGAATAAATAAATAAAATCTTAAAAAAAAAAAAAGATTTGCTGGATGCATGCAATGAGGAAGAGAGCAAGTGCCAGAAATATACAATAAACTAGAAAAAGATCACCCTTTCCCTCCTGGGGTGCCCTGTGCATTCTTGTTTTCTTCTCTCAGTGCTTCTCTGCTTTTCTCAGATTCTTTCCATCTCTCCATCTTTGTCTTTCTCTCTCATCACTGGTGGATTTCCCAATCAATACATCCAGTGGTAATATTTCCATTAACATACAACACTGAATGCATTATGTCCATCCTTCCCAAACCTATGGTTTTCCCATAGCCCACAACTCAATTAATGACCCGTTGCCATCATCCTCACTCCCTTCTCATTGATCCCAAACCAAAACATGGAAGTCATCCATATTCCCCCCTTATCTCTTTCATCTGCTATAATGAAATGGTCACTAAAATCAGTTGTAGCTTTTTTTCTTTTTCTTATTTTTAAAGATTTTATTTATTCACGGTGACACATAGAGAGGCAGAGACACAGGCAGAGGGAGAAGCAGGCTCCCTGTGGGGAGCCTGATGCAGGACTCAATCCCAGGATCCTGGAATCATGCTCTGAGCCAAAGGCAGACGCTCAACCACTGAGCCACCCAGGGACCCCCAACTAGTTTTCTAAAGACTTTCATGATCTATCTTTTCTCTCCATCCGCACTGTCACTGCCTAGTTTTAGCTGTTATTTTTTCTCATTCAGACGCTTGCAGTAGGCAGAGGATCCTCATGCTAGCCATCCCTTTGTTCTGATCCATCCTTTTGTATCACACTTAAGAGATCTTTCCTAACCATTCAAATTCCTTTTCAAAAATCTTTCAATGGCACCCTACTACCCCACAGATAAGACTCACACTGTTCCATGTAGCATCCAAGCACGATCCCTTGCAGTGTGTGTTCTGCTGGCTTTTTCAAGCCACGTTCTTGAGCCATACTTAATTCGGATCTTCCTCAAGCACTACGATTTCATATTGCCTCTCCTTTGCCCGTGTTCGTCATCAGTCTATACCACCTGCACCTCCCTTTCCACATGCAACCTCCTCATCCACCTTAGCTCAGTATCATCTTCTCCAAGAAACCAGTCATGATTCCTGCTCTCCTGCTCTCTTCTCTCTTCTACCGCAGCACATGACTTTAACATGCTACTTATCTCATTGCATTTGAGGTACTTTCCCGTGTCTCTCACACACCTCATTGTAAGTTATGTGAAGTTGACTTATTTTGTGTATGTCCTTTGTATGCATTCCTAGCATCTAGCTCCATGCCCCACAAGTAACAGGCTCTCACAGAGCAATGGCTGAGTAAATGCCGATTTTCAACTTCCTCTCAGTTCCACAGCACTCAACACAGTCAACTGAAAGTCCTAAAGTTTTCTAAGCATCTGTTTTACAAAACACAATTCTCGTCTTATCTCCCCCCACCTCTCTGGACCATGCTTTATCCAGATCCTCTGAGGACGCCTATTCTTTCCCGTATTCCTTTATCTGACATTTTAGTGATTCCTACTTCCTTCTTTCCTTTTCTTCCTGCATCCTTTCCTTGGATAGTATATTGAGACCTTGGCCTGTACACATAGTCTCAGATGTAACCAACATTACCATCGGTCTGAGGCAACCATCCCTGAAACACTACTTTTCTGATGTTTCCCTCTATTCTCAGAGGCTTTTCTCCAGCCATGAGGTATGTTTTTAGTCTTTCACGGTCCAACGAATACCTCTATTTTTATACATATTCTAGATTGAATGAAATGATTATCTTTTTGTCATTTATGAGGAACCAATAAATCAAAGGCTTAAAGGGATTTCGAGACCATAATAACCATGAAAATAAATAAAGCCTGTGTACATCAGAATGGAAAATACAAGTGTAGACATAAAAGAACTCAGATAGACACTAAATACAGGTCACCTCTATTTCCTGTTTTTATTTAGGGGGCCATGGATGGCAATTCACTGTGATTGCACAACTCTTAGAATGATAACTCATTCTACAATGTAAATCCCACTACTGTGGCTTCAACTAATAAGGTATGAGAGATTTTATTGGAGACTTGAGTCCAAATGTAAGAAAAATGCTTAATTCTGGTGGAGGGAAAGCCAGCATTGTGCTCCCCTTTGGAGACATGGTACTGGGGAGGCAGAAACAAGTGGGAATTCCTGGAAGGATAGGCTTGACTATCTCAGTGGTTGATTTTTTTTTTCTGTGTAGCTTATCTTTCACCAGCTACTGTATTTGTCTTCTTGGGATTAGAGCAGGCAAGAATCACATTCACCCATCACTCAATTCATAGCTTTATCATTGGCAGTTTTTTTAGTTTTGGCATTGTGTTCAGGTCTTGGCCTTTAAGGGAAAACTTTAGGATCTGAAATGAGAGGGGTTATCTCACAATTTAGTTAATTCCCCTGATGGAGAGAACACAATTTACCAAAGTTCTAATATTTTATTGTGTGTGTACCTGTATGTATGTGCGTGCGTGTGCGTTTGAAAGCAACTGCTTCCCCTTAACACCACAGCTTGAGGATTAAAGAAAATCACTGATCCTTCCTTTGACTCACCATAAATTGTGCCTGCCCCTGGCCATATAGCTCTCAGCGGGTCTGATTTAGTGCAGTGATGAGGTCCCTGCATGTTCACTTCAAATGAGCGATCTTCTCTTCCTGGATGCTCCATGTCTTCAACTTTGCCCCAGAGTATTATACTTGAATTCTGATATCATAACTCATGCTCTACAGAGCTGTGAAAAAAAAATAATTTCTTATAAGACCTCCCTACCACTCACATTCCTAACTCTGTTTCTCTTAAGCTGCCCAATCCAAGGTGTAGCAGTCATCGTTGGCCACCTACATATAACATTCATCCCCACACACCCCCCCAGCTCCCTCCTTTCCAGCAGAACCCCAGTCTGGGAGAAATCCACTGCTCCTTCATGTGGCCATGCATCTCCCCTCTCACTACTGGTGACTGGGTTAGAAACATGCTATAATCCTGGCCAAGAAAAATCTGCTGGGGGCAGCAGTGTTTTCTCAGAAGGGTTTCTTTACTAACAAAAAGACACATACATAAATACCCACTTATTCTCTGGGTGCTTCATGTGACATAACATTTATTTTGCTATGTATTAAGACAACAGACATTAATGTTATATGTATAACTCTTTGGCAACAATAATTTGAAGAGGCAAGTATTTATGTGAAATACACACATTTATTTAATATTTTTATTAATGTTTTTGATTAAGACCAACCATGATGAAGTTTAGAAATTAATACAGATGGAAGATTCAATTGAAATGTATAGAATAATAATGGGTTTAATTGTGTTCTTAGAAATAAGGGAAGTAACACTAACAGGGAGCATGAAAAATCCTCCAATCTTAATATCCTAGAAATTTATGGTGTTGGGGTATAGGGAGAAACAAGGCCTAGTTTCTTAACCTCAGAACAGATCCACTTCTCTAGTTATATCCTGTGGGTAGAAATCACCCCACGGGATGGACAGAGCATTGGCATGGAATGAGGAAGGAGGTCAAGACTCCCGGCCAGCTCTGTGGTGAGCCACTAGGATCACGGAGCTTACTTTCTCTCCCTCTTAGGCAGAGAGTTGAACTTACTGATCCAGAAGTCCAGTTATAGAACCCTTCAACTCAGTGATGTTGACTGGTGGCCCACATCCCAGGGAGAAGTATCCAGGCCCAAGACATTCAGAAGTGCAGAAAGCATGAAGAAGGGACTTCTCAATTGCTTGAACAATTTCCAGGGCATCCCTCTCTTTTTCTTCTGAAGGCATCAAACACTTAATGAAATGTGCTCCCTCCTACACCCTGCTCTTCTCTCCAATTCTATCCTCTTTCTGCTTCTTGGATGGCTTTATTCTCTCTACTCTCCAAACAGACCTGTGTCCAAGCTCAGGACAGGAAGCAGCCTAGGTGTTCCTTCTGCCCAAATCTGCCTCAAAGCCACTAACTCTCTCCCACAGCAGGTGCTACATTCCTATGGAGATGAACCCTAAAAGCATCAGCTTCTTTCCAATTTAGTTCAGTAACAGTTTTGCTTAAAGGAATTTTACATGTCTTGTGGCAGTTAATTTCAAGTGTCAATTTGGCTAGGCCATGGTACCCATTGTTTGGTCAAACATCAGTCTGAACATTGCTGTGAGGGCATATGTTCGATGTGATTAACATTTAAATCAGCAGACATGGAGTATAGCAGATTATCCTTCTTAATGTGGACTGGCCTCATCCAATCAGTTGAAGGCTTTAAGAGGAAAAGACTGAGGACCTCTGAGGAAGAAGAAATTCTGCTCCTAGACTGCCTTCAGACTCAATCTGCAACATCAACTTTTCCCTGTGTCTCAAGCCTGCTGGCCAGCCCTGTAGATTTTTAACTTGCCAGTATCCACCACCAGATGAGCCAATTCCTTAAAATAAATCTAGATAGATGATAGATGATAGATAGATAGATAGATAGATAGATAGATAGATAGATAGATAGAGCTTAGAGATAGCTAGACAAGATAGAGGTATCTATAGATAGATGATGACAGGTAGTAGATAGACTAATAGAGATCCATTTATATATTATATATAAAAATATATTTATTTTTTTAAAGGCTTTATTTATTTATTCATGAGAGACACAGAGAGGGGCAGAGACATAGGCATAGAGAGAAGCAGGCTCCATGCAGGGAGCCCGACGTGGGACTTGATCCCGGGTCTCCAGGATCACGCCCTGAGCTGAAGGCAGACGCACAACCACTGAGCCACCCAGGCATCCCTAAAAATATATTTATGATAGATATATACACACATACAGACACCACATACATCCTATTGATTCCATTTCTTTGGAGAACTATGAGTGATATACTGCTAAAAGCACAAACCCAAGGCCTCTTGAAACCAAAGAAGATAATCCATGGAACCAATATATTTTTTGGCTCATTGGTCCCTCACCTGGTTTTTATGCTCCAGTAATTACATTGAACACTTTGTGAGTGATTATCCAGAGGAATTTTAAGATCTCCCTGGAGAAACCACAAGATTACAATGAGACTGAAGTAGGAAATGGGATTTTATGTCTACATTAATTTTTCACATATGTTGGTTTACTAAGTAAGTCCTTTCCCCCTTTCTGGATTTTTTTTTTTTGGTACTATTGTTTAAAACCTGCATTTTGTTTCACTGTTCTGTTTTAAGGAACACTTTTTCTTTGTTTTCTATAAATTTCCTTAGTTGGTCTTAGTACTTTGCCTGTGTCTGGCGCTCTCTTTATTTTTAAACTTGGTATAATATCTGGTGCATAGTAGGTTCTCAATATATATCTTAAGACTGGAGAATCTTCAAGATAAATGTACAAATCTTCTTGCAGCTGCAACATCTAGGATTTTATAGGAGAAAGATGCCTGGGATGTTTTTCTTTCCATTTTAAAATTTATTCTAATGCTCAAGCAAATTATTGAAAGGGGGAAAAGTCATCTGTATTTGCTCCATCTTAATATATTGTTTTAATTCTTCTATGATGTCAGGGGACTTTTAGAAACTGAGAGACCAACTAAAAGTCAATATTAGGAAATGATTTCATTTCATGCTCATGCTTAATAAGGTTTTGAATATTTTCACTACTGCAGTCTCCGACTCATTCGCCAAATCGTGGGCCAGATAATATGGCAGCGAAGCCTGCCCTTCCCCAAGAGACGTTTGGATAAGTGTCTCCTGTCTGTTCACATTGGGGCACCCTCCTCCTGTCATTGACATTTTCCTCTCTTCCTTCTGGGGCACAGCATTAATTCTGCAACTTTGGCCCTGCTTAAGCTCCTTTACAAAACTACATTTGGATATTTCAGTGAGAGACAACTTCTGTAGTAGCTTATCTCCTCAGAGATTGGTTAAAAGTTACCTGTTAGTGGATTCTTATTTTATATTTCTGTTGTACATTCTCAGAGCGCCTGGCCCAGGGTGCATAGCCATTCTCTGAAGCAAAACACAATTAAAAAGATCATAAAAGAAAACCACGCTTGACCAGCTGTGGTCACCCATCTAGGATGAAGCCTATGGCCACAGCCTCTGGATCTTTCAGGAGTGTTGGCAGTTCATTTTGAAAGTGTGGTGTTTAAGACCTTTAAACATTTCTACTTTGCTTAAAAGTTTCTGAGTTACATAGACATTGTCCTCCCTACAATTACCTCAAATGTCTTTGGAGTTTCAAACTTCCCTACCCTCATATGGGTATTCCAACTACATCCCAAGACCCACTTTGGGAAGTCATGTACCCTTCCATTGGACATATATCAATGTTTCTCAAGTTTTGTATATTGGCATTCTGGGTTTAATTAAAAACCCCTATCTATTTACCAGATCCATACCCCTCAAGATATTGAAGACTATCATGTTTATCCTGAGTCACTAGGAGACTCCAAAGGAAGGAAACAAAGCCTCTGCTTCAGTGGAGCTTATTTCTGGTAGATGAAGACAGATAATAAACAGTCAAATAAATACATCGTATGGTGGAGACAGAGCTGAGCAGAATAATAGTCGGGAAAGGCGAGCGGCACAGGCTTACAAACCTGTGCAAGCTACTATACAAGGACCCATGCTCAGAAGTTCCTCACACTTAGGATTCTAATGCCCTGGGGTCACTGGCTTGAAGTTTTTAATAATCATACTTTTGACTTTCAGTTTAACAAGTGAAGTCTGATGGGACAATGAAACGTGCACAGAGGGTTTGAAGCTTCAGCCGGATCCTGCCTCTTGCCTTCCCCAAGACAAGTTCTCAGTTGCCTCTCTCCACCTCTAACACTCCAGGCCCCACCTGGCCTTCCCATCTATGCCCCCATGCCATGACCACTGCCACCCCGTCACCCCAGTAGGGACCTGGACATGGACATGGAAAAGGCCAGGATTGGGCATGAGTGCCCTGTGGCATCTCAAGGCAAGGCATGGCAAGGGTTGTCTCCATCATTGGATTTGTGGTGCCACGGTCATTGGGTGGGTGACTCATTGGGGGCAAGCCTCTCCCCTACCTATTGCATCATTGTACTGAACTTGTAATACCCACTCCAATGTCTGTGTGCAGATCACAGGCTGCCAGATTCCCCCTCCCACTGGCTGCCAGACTGCCATGCTGTGCTCAGATGGAGCCAGGGAGTCTAGCCAGACATGTCCCCTTGCTACAGGCCCACCACACTATGGACACACAACCCCTCCTGCTTGTGAGGGCGTGCCCTCAATCTGCAAGTACCCCATGACTTAGGAAGCCTAACATTAAATAGCAAACAAGTAACATGACAGGTTGGTTGACAGAGAAGTCATGAAAGAAAGGGAAAAGCTTCCTATTTTAGTATCTTTAACATTACATTTTTCCCCAGCTTTTCTGAATGAGGAATCCCACATTATCATCTTGTGATAGACTCCACAAAGTATGTAATTGGTCCATAGGTCAGGAGAAAGAAAGCAATGGATGAAGGAGCTCTGGTTTATCTAGTGTGTCTGTGAGGGCTTCTCTGATAAGATGACGTTGGAGCAGAATCCAAAGAAGCGAGACTGAGCCATGCAGGTACCCAGGGTAAAAAGTTTCTAGACAGTGAAAAGAGCAAATGCAAAGGTCCTGTGGCAGAAACATGCTAGGCTGATGTCAGGAGCAGCTTGGGAGACCACTGAGACTTGGGCCAAGTAGATGTGGGTGGAGCGGTAGAGGAGGTCATGGTGGTGGAGGGAAAGGGAGCCAATTGTATAGGAAATGGTAGGGATTGCTAGGACTTTGGATTTTACCCTGAGTGAAATGGGAAGTCACTGGGAGTAATTTTAATAATTTAAAACACTGAGGGTCATACCAAGAAATAACTTGGTATGATTTATATCTTAAGAGAATTATCTAAGAATCCTTACTAACCATTTATATAAAATACAGCTTTCCCTCTTTCCAACATCATTCTCCACCCCTTTAACCCTACTTGCTCCTTCATAGTATTTATCATCACCTAGTCTATTGGATACCTATTTTCATTTGCTTATCTCCCCAGATTAGCATATAAATGACATGACAGCAAAGACTTGTTCACTGGGTCCGTGGAGCCTATGTCAGTGTTTGATCCATAGTGGGTTCTCAATGATTTTGTGCTGGTTGAAGGATTGAATGGATCTCTCAAGACAGAGTATAGAACATCTTGAGAGACTAGATCATCTAATCCTCTCTTTCTTCTCAATTGACTTGACAGATCATCATCAAGCCAACCCAATCCATTCCACTCATGAAAATGTATCACTGTTAGCTGAGTCTTCCAGATACTGGCCTAAATCTAACTGCCATCGTCCTCACTCTGCCTCTTTGCCCTTCTGCTCATTGGTTTCCTTTTAACAAGATGTTTTCCTTAGACATACATACCACGCTTTTGTTTACTACAGAGCATTTGGAAAGAATGGTGGTGGGGGGCAATAAAGTGTAATGGCCAAGATTGTAGACTCTAACTTCTCACAGAGCTGGGTTCAAACCTTAGCCCTTTCCTTTACTAGCTGTGTGAACCATGTTGCTCTTCCCTTGGCTATATATAAATACCCTGGGCAAAGAGTCATTTTAAGCAATAGGGTTGATATTTTAAATAAAAAGAAGAAATAAGAAAAGTAAATGTGTGAAATAATCTTACCATCTAAACACAACCATTTTATGACAACTTTCCTTATAGGTGAAGACAGTTCATATTCTCCCCCAAGCCTTCATATCTCTCTATGTTCAATCTCCCCAGGCCCTGAGCCAATATCATATAGAACAGTAAACAATTGAGTTGAAATAGGTACCAAGGCATTCTGGTCATCCTTCTGGATTCTTTCCAGTTTATCAGTGGCCATTCTCCTTAAGTATGGTACCCAGAACTGGACCCAACATGGTCTGATTAGCCCCAAGGGTCTGGGATTGTCACCTTGCCATGAACTCGAGACTCTGAGGGAAACAGCCTCAGTTGCAGTGACTTATTTTACCAGTATTCTTTCCAAACCCTCATCCTTTTCTTACATAACTTCTTGATCTTCATTAAGGTACACTACATTTATTCTGCTGGGTGATCTTTCTTTGGTTAGCCTATAAATCTAGCCCCTTGAGATCAATTTTGAATCTTGATTTTATCTTCTAATATATGAGCTGCATATTCAATTGGCATATATTCTCTGTTTATAACCATGCTCTTGATACAGATGTTAACCTCCAGAACCTAGAGCATGCCTCCAGTGGTCTCTCTCTTGAGTTTGCCAATTATCCAATAATCTGTATATTTTTAGTTCAAAAAAAATGCATCTACCTAGATTTACCATTTTCTAGGATATGTTTTCAGTTGGCCTGTAGTGATATCATAAAATATTTTTGTCAGATATTTTGTTAAAATCTATTTCACCATTGCTATGGACTGAATTATGAGCTTCCAAATTCATATGTTGAAGCCCTAATGCCCAATGTGACTGTATTTGGAAGTAGGGATTTTAAGGGGTAATTAAGATTAAATGAGATCATAAGGATCGTTTCTTAATCCAGTAGTATTAGTGGCCTTGTAAGAAAAGGCAGAGAGAGAGATGTCTCACTCCACACATGCATAAACCAAAGAGAGGCCATGTGAAGATACAGTGAGGAGGCAGGCATCTGCAAGACAGGAAGAGTTCTCACCAGGAACTGAATTGACTCACACCTTGGTCTTGTACCTCTAACCTCTCCAGAACTGTGAAAAAATAAATTTCTGTTGTTTAAGCCACCCTGTCTATGATATTTTGTTATGGCAGCCAAAGACAACTAAAACAGCCATCTTTGTAACATTCTCCATAGCTCGCAGAGTAATAACCGTGTTCATAAGGGGAATAAATTAAATTCAGCAGGATTTTTTTTTCATGAACTGAGTCTGACTCCCAGAAATGAACCCCTCTTATCTAAGTCATTATAAAACTTCAGTTAAGGGGATCCCTGGGTGGCTTAGCAGTTTAGCACCTGCCTTTAGCCCAGGGAGTGATCCTGGGGTCCCGGGATTGAGTCCCACATCGGGGTCCCTGCATAGAGCCTGCTTCTCCCTCTGTCTGTGTCTCTGACTCTCTCTCTCTCTCATGAATGAATAAAATCTTTTTAAAAAAAACTTCAGTTAAATAATGATTTCTAGAGTTTTCTGTGGTATCAATATTAAACATGAAATATACTGATTTGCAGTTTTGAGAAGCCACTTTATTTTCCTTTCAAAAATCCAAACTTTGGTCCATGTCTTATTTTCTGGCAATATTCCAGATCAAGATTATTCTTGGTAGTTCCATAATTACCTCCACCATTTCTTTAAGTAGCTCATGACTCAGCAAGTGTATGATTATGTAAGTAAAATCTTTCTAGGTTTTCGAGTCTTCATATCTCCTCTTCACATCGCCTGGGCCCAGCACAGCGCCTAGCTTGTGGTAGGCACTCAACAACTGTTTGCTCAAGTGAAACTGATCTTACTGAAAAAGGAATGATGCTATCTAGTTTGCCAACAACTCACAGAGTTGTTGAAAGATCAAGAGATGATAAATGCAGACATACCCAGTAAACTATCCAGCAACATACAAAGAGTCTCAAATTGTAGGACCTAAGGGAGCTTAGCAGAAAACATAAATGGGTGGCACATGAGGATTTTAAGAGTTAACGTGGAGTAGATCATGCTGCACTAGAGATTTTGTGATCCTTATTACAGAGCACATTAATTAGGATCAACTAACTGTCTCACCAAATGAACCTCAACATACCCATTGGATCAAACGTAACAGAGATTGGTTTTTGCTCACATAATTTGGTTCCAGGTTTGTGCAGGGTTGTGGGGAGAGGGAATGGTGGGTAAAGAGGCTCTGCTCCACACTGTCACTCAGGGAAAGAGACTACCAGATTGCTATTACCTTGAACAGCTTTGCCCAGGGTATTTATATATAGCCAAGGGAAGAGCAAAGAGCTGGGGGGTTACTCACTCATGGTTGCTTTTTATGAGCCAGACCTAAAGGAGGTACCCGTAACTTTCATTCATATCTCATTGACTACAACTTAATGACGTGGACATACATTACTGCAATGAAGCCTGGGAAATGAATCGATTTAGGTGCCCAGGAGGAAGAAGAAGTCATTTGGTGAAAAGCCAGCCTGTCTGTGATTTTAAATCTGGGTAACCACTAAAAATTTTTACAAACACTATGTGGCCAATGCTGCATGAGCCAAACAAATCATATCTGGAGGTTGAATGTGGCTCGGGGGCCTCCGGTTGCAACTCTGCACTATATCTAAATGTTAAGCACCATTATTATCAGCTAAGATGCCATTCTTTGGGATAATGAGAACTGAACTCATTTAAAGTGGCATATGATTGCTTTAGAATGCAGTGAGGGTTTTTTTTTTTTTTAACTCTTCATTCTTTTCAAATGGAAACTTTCTAATTCTTGTACTGTGTTCTACATCACCTTCTAGACCACTATCATTTGAAGGGCGGCACATAATAAAGTATGTTGCCTGCACCACGTCTCTCCCATGTGAACCCCCAAACCTTTCAGTGGTAACTGCCAGCCAGTTTCTCTCACTTGTGCTCTGGGTGATTTTCTTCCTGGAACCACCCCTCACCCCTGCCAAAGTCTTTCATGCCACGTTGACTAGGCAGAGGGCCTCTCTGTTTGCTGTGGGAGAATGGGGTGTGAAGGGAGGAGGTCTGGTGAGATACCAGGCTGGAAATCACCTCTGTGCCTGCTGGCAAAATCTCAGAATCCTCTCCTCGTCCCACTTCTATCCTCTGTAGCTGTCGGTGCAGTGTTTGCTGCTCTAAATCTATCATACTCTGGAAATGCCAACAGGAAATACCAAGAAAAAAAAAGTTACAGTTGAAAGGAAAGGAAATTGTAAATGTAAATTTTTCATTTCTAGCTACTTGAAACCATCTCTCCCTCCAACATACTCTTTAACAAATAAATGGATGACTTTGTTTAAGGCCTGGATCTGCTCTAAAGAAGCAAGCATTGCTAAGGAAAGAGGAGTGTCTGCTCTAGATTCCAATAGAATGAACCACTGACTAATGGACACTACCAAAATGAATGAAGGTTGTTTCCTTCAAGAAGCCCATAGTATACACGAAATAAAAACACATACATTTTTTTATAGGCTGTGTTACTAGGGATATGTTGATAGGTTGAAAAGATAGATGAAAGAATAAATCCTGAGAAAGATGTAAGGTCCTCATCAAAGTCTAGTATTGGCAAAGATGTGTCAACAGGGACAGTGCCCATTGGTAAGAGTAAGGGTAGGCGCAACCAGCCAAGAGGGCAATCTATCAGTATGCATAAAATCTGTAAGCATATTTCTTTTTTCCAACCAATTTTACTTCAAATCATTTATCTTAAAGGAATAATAAGATAGGGGGTAAATGTGTATATATAATTTCCATTTGATTATAGTGTGATGTATAATGGGGAAAATTGAAAACACTTGAATATTCATTTATAAGGAACTGATTAAATAAATTATGGCACACATATGTAAAGAAATGCTATGTAATCATTTTAAAAGATGAGGCAAATCTATATGGGTTGAATTTAAAGACATCTATTTACAGTAAATGATAAAAGGAGATTAATTAAACATAGTATAATCTTAATTAGAGCAAATGATATTTATAAAGACATTAGAATGTCCAAAAGGATACTTACTAAATTATGTACCGCAGTAAGTAGAGAGGGTTCTAGGAATTGTCAGAGTTATAATTTTATCACCATCATTATGCTTATCATCATCATCATTATCAACATCATCATTTGGGGGACACATACTATGTATCAGACATTAAGCTAGACAATTTGCAAATATTACCTCATTAACTTGCTATGACAACTCTGTTAGGCATTATTATTTAGAATTTAAATATGAAAAAGTATGGTACACAAAGGTAACCTGCCCAAGGCCTAACAGTTAATGAGATACAGAGCTGGACTCAAACATCTCTGACTGATTTAAAAGTTCACACTCTTTCCCAAACACCACAAATATAAAAGGTCTATTACCCAGCTCCAAAAAAATAAAAAGTTTGTAATCTAATGGAAAGGCAGAGGAGGAGGAAAAAATACACGCAGCTAAGAATGATGGTGGTGGTAACAATGATAGTAATTACTATTACTAAAGCTTATTTAATCCTGGAGACCCGGGATCGAATCCCACATCGGGTTCCCGGTGCATGGAGCCTGCTTCTCCCTCTGCCTCTGTCTCCGCCTCTCTTTCTCTCTCTCTCTGACTATCATAAATAAATAAAAATTGAAAAAAAAATTATTAAAAAATAAATAAATAAAATAAAGCTTATTTAAGTTCTACGGTTTATCAAACTCTATTCTGTTTTATATCTCATAACTTGTTTGAACTTTATGGCAGCTATGTGATGGCACAACTATCATCCCCACTATACAGGAAAGAAAACTGAAGCTCAAAGAAAATGAGAAACTTTCTCAAAGTCACAGTTTCAGAATCTTAGTGTTTAGCTACTTCACTTAACACTAACTCTAAATGTAACAAGAAAAGGATCAACGGATTTTCTTGAGATGTCAAGGGACAAGATTACTTCCAAAAACTTGCAAGCTCTCTGAGGATGGGGCTCTTGTCTACTCCTTCCCCCATGTCCCCAAGGCCACAATTGGCTCTGCCATAAGTGGTTGTTGGACAAGCATCCTGGAAAAGCATTTCATGAGGACCTTATGCAACTGTTAGATTTGGGCCAGGGTCGAGGATTAAGAGCAGCAAGGCAGAGCAGTGAGGACATATATCTCAGAAGAAATTCTGTGAATTACTCACTGAGGCTGTGAAGGGTGGGTCCCAGAAAGGAAGGAAAGTAGGGGTACTTGGCTGAACATTAAAGCACACACAGAGGCTACAGAAGATAAGCTTGGCAAGTTATGTTTAAGTTAGGTGATAAAGGGCTTTGAATGGCAGGCAAAGACGTTTAGATTTTAATAAATAAAGAGGACTTTGTTACTTTTTTTTTTTTTTTTGGTTACTTTTTTTTAAGTGAAAGCTTGACAGACACAGAGCCCGGCATTGGTTAACAATCAGCAAGATAAAAATGAAGGAGAGAGAAACTAGGAACAAGAGGTCAATTAAGAGTATTAACTAATGATACAGATGAGAGATTGTGAGAATCCAAGCTAACAAAATCACATTAAGATGGGGAGGAGCAGAAGGATGCAGAAGATACTGAGAGTGTAGAATTGGCAAAAATCTCTTTGGATCTGCTCTACAAGTAAGGCATTGTGATTTTTTTTTTTTTCATGACTGCAGATTCTTTGGCACTCCTCTCACTAGAGATGGGGTCTATGTCCCTTTGTCTTGGACCTGAGCAGAGTGAGTCAAAAGACATACTGTGTGATTCCAAGGCTAGGTCATCAAAGTGCATGCAGCTACCATGGCCAGCCATGGTGCTAGAGGTCTGACTCCCCTGAGACCATCATCTGGAGACACTGCATGGAGGTACTCCAGTCAACAGCCCAGAAGACCCAGATTGTCCAGCTATTCCCATCACAGCCCCAGAGTCTGTTAGGAGAGCTGTCTTGAGCACCCTAGACTAGCCTACCTGGGAGCTGAGTACCACTTAGTGGTTGCACTCAAGGTCAGTAGAAGTAGAATTGCCCAGTAGAGGCCTACATGAATTCCTTACCCACAATATCATGCAGTGCATTAAAATTACAATTCTTTTAAGTCACTGAGGTCTGGGGGTGATTTGTTACAGTGATTGATAACTGGAACATACAGCAATAATGTAATTTATTACTCAAACCAGGATATTCTGGGGAATGCAAGTAGGTGTTAATAATTAAGGCAAAGCAAAGACTTAACATGGATATGGTTATTCTACCTATAAGCTTCTTGATTGTTCATTATTGTATCACCAGCATCTAGTGTTGCACATAAGCAGAACTTTATTGATTCAATCAGTGTTTCTTTTTCGTTAATGTATAACTTCACTGAAGTTTACAAATCACAAGTGTACATCTCAAGAATAATTTAAATATAAATAGACCCATGCAAACACCACTCAGATCAAGACAGAACATTTTCACCTCTCTGTAGGTCTATCTCACACCCTATTGCAGCCTACAACCCACCCTAAGGCAGCATGATTTTAATCTCTAACTCTATAAATGAGTTTTGTCTGTTGATGAACTTCATAAAAATGAAATCATAGAGTAGGTACTCACTTAAATTGTGTCTGTGAAAGTCAGTCATGTTGTTACATGTAGTCATGTAACATGACTTGTTCTTTTTCATTGATATGTACAATTCCATCATAATGACTATATCGTAATTTACTTAAGCATTCTACTATGGATGAAGATTTGGGTTAATTACTCTTTGAGCTATATAATAAATTATGCTGCTATAAACATTTTTGTACATCGCTTTTGATCCATCAGAGGACGACTCAGTAAGCTTCTCTTTTTTTATTTTACCAAAGTTTTGGAAATTGGATTCATTCACTTTATCAGTATCTGGGAAGAACCTTGAGAACTTTACCAACATCTAGCAAGCAATTATTAATTTACCTGCTACTCTTTTACTAAAAGGCGCTTTGTTTTAACCCAGCATATGCAGGAGGAAGAGAAACTACAATAATGTTATCTTCAAAACATCTTTTTCGATATTACATTGTCCCAAATTAATTGTTTGTAGAGCCTACTTTCACTCTCAGGAATGCCCCTGTTTGGATGATAAGTTTTATGGTCACCTGAATTTTTCTAGTTCAGGCAACAACCATGGTAAGGTCTATACTGAGTGAGAAATGTGTCTTTCTTTTGTAAAGTGGAAGAAACATGACAATGACAGTGAAGGTGGTTCATATGTGTGTTCTTGGGAAAATTAATTTTGGGAAAGAGTTTATGTGGAAGCTGAAGATCTGAAAATTGATTCCCATAAAGTGTTTTTGTCTTTGGACAACCTGGAAAATCTTTTCCCTCCCCAGAAGTTCTTGGATTCTAGTGTGAAGACGACCATCTCAGCTCATCTAAAGTGGAACTGCCACAGAGATCAGACAACTGAATTTACTAATTAAAAGTAACCATGAAAATAAAAAAAAATAAATTTAAACCAACCAATTGTTCAAAAAACTTAAACTTATTATGGGAAAAGAAGTCCTAACACAAGAGCTTTTGTTAAATTGTTGTACCTTTCAAAAAGCCACTCAATCATTAACGAAGACTTCTTGAGCATCAGATATGGACCAGGCATGGAATCAGACCCTCAGAAAACAGCAGTGAATAAGGCCAACATGTCCCCACATGCTGGGAGTTTACAGTCAATGGAAAATACCAGAGACATGAATAAAGAGGATTTACGGAGTCAAAGAATCCTACAGAAGGAACTTTGAGAAGAGGCTTTTCAATAAATTTCAAAGGACATTTTCATTGTTTTGGTTTACAAATTAAAGACATGTCTTATTCAAGTGTATATAAATATATGTTTAAATGAAATTTTCTGCTTAAAGCCATCCTTCCTGTAATAGAACATAACTGACCAATGTGGCCTTGAGATCCTGCAGTGTTGTTCAGAGTCCTATTTGCATCTCTGCTGAGGTCTCTTATTATGTATTGCCTGCCAATAAACTTGATAGATACCTTCAAATTTTACACATTTTACTTTTAAAGTTAAGAAGAAAGTAATATTTCACATATTAACACTTAAAACCAAAGCCATGGTGTTTTATTTAAATTTGCACATTATGATCCTTCATAGAGCTATAAACAGAACTCTGGTTCATTAAATTGGTAATGACTCTTCCCTGCTGAGAACATTTATTTCTATTTAGTTGTAAGCCACAGTTCATTCCTACTTGTAAGCAAAGGGACATCCAATGAGTTGTTATCTGAGGGTTGCTAAAAGGTTTGTCCTAAAATAACTACCCCCTTTAGCCTGTTGAGAACTCTGAAGTAACCAACATTGAACTTAGTGTGTTTCCGAGAGAGTGATTCTGAAATCATCTAACACCATGTCTGGCGTTAAAAAAAGACATGGAGAAAAAAAAGATTCTTTAATATTGCAAATTTATTCAACCAAAGACCAATATATTGAGCTCTTATCAATCGAAGTGGGGTTGTGTTATCATTTTAACTGTTCAGTTACTTAATAAGGACTCAAGAGAAGGGGGAAGAATAATAGCTCTTGTTCTAAAGTCTCCCTCAATGCCACAAATCCTGGGTGCCTGGGTGGCTCAGGTGATTAAGTGTCTGCCTTCGGCTCAGGTCATGATCCCAGCGTCCTGGTCCCATCAACCTTCCCGCTCAGTGGGGAGTCTGTTTCTTCCTCTCCCTCTACTTACCATTCCCTCTGCTTGTGCTCACTCTCTCTCTCTAATAATAAGTAAATAAAATATTTCCTTAAAAAAAATACCACAAATCCTGATTAGAAAATCTGAGCGAAAACTGGGACTGTTCAGGAAGTTGAAAAAAATCCCTGATTATAAATGCTCCAAAGATCAGACCTGTACCTTGAACTCCCTTCCTCCAGCCCCTTAAATGCTAGAGGACTACACAACTCCTGTTCCCACTAAAAATTTTAGTCCAGTCATCTGGTAGTGGCTGCCTGAGTTCCCTGATGAAATGGATTCCTGACCACATCTGGGCTCTGTGGGTTCTGGGATCTCTCTGTACTGTCTGCCACAGGCATGGCAGGGAGGACAGGCAGGACATATGGGACACATCTGCCATTTCTGTGTGCCACCGTGATGTTTCTGGCAATGAGACTTGTGTTGGGTAAATTTCAAAGTCCAGGAAATTAGAACCATTATCTCCCTAGTAAATGAGATTAGATTTTCAGATGGTTTATTTGAGGTCCCACCATTCTATCCTTTAGGTGAGTCATCCAACGAACTATTCATTCACTGTGACTTGCCTGGATATTTTCTTCCTTAAGTAAGGCTGCAAAATATATTTTTAATAGAAGAAAATAGAAGAAACTTGATTGGAAGTGTCTTGTCATTTTCTAATGTCTGTCAGTCCTAAGCAATACAATTCTGTGATTCAGAACATTTAATTAAACCATCAGTTCATACAACATAAACCATCAATTCAACAGTTAATTGATGACCCGGCTGTGTACATTCACATGGAGTAGGAAGGGTCGTTATGAGCTCTCATTTGGGAGCAAGCCACTCGGAGTCCCTCCTGTTTCTTTTACTTCCTCCCCACAGAACTGCAGACAAGTTGTCTAAATCCCCTGTGCTGTGTATTTCCTTATTGTAAAATGGGTATTCTAATAATTCCTTCTTTGCAGGTTGTTTTGAGGAATACTGAGATAACCCTAGTAAAGCACACATGGCAAGTGCATACATTCAATAAATATTAACTATCATCATCACAGCTTAGAAAAACCTGGGAGTTTCTTTACCTTGTTCAATAGCCAGATGGAAATATAATTAATTTGGTGTTACAGATTATTTCATATTCCCATATCTCTTCTTCCTTCCATGATCACAAATGATTGACTACTGCCCATCTTGAAGATTTTAAATATATTTGTGTTTAAGAATGTTCTACATGTGAAAAGCCTTATGATATCCAAATACAATTAAAGCCAAAGTAAGCTAGGAATTAAATTGTAATATAATTTCCTTAATTCTCTCTTGAGTGTAAACATGGTCTCAAAACACGGAGCACAAAACACATTAACAGAGGGGCACCTGGTGACTCAGTGGTTGAGCATCTGCCTTTGGCTCAGGTCATGACCCCGGGATCCTGGGATCGAGTCCCACATCGGGCTCCCCACAGGAAGCCTGCTTCTCCCTCTGCCTGTGTCTCTGCCTCTCTCTGCATCTCTCATGAATAAATAAAAACTGTAAAAGAAAACACATTAACAGGGGCTGTGATGTTTGGAAAGTTTCCTCAGATGTGCAGAATTTTTCAGAGAAACTCAAAGATTCCAGAAGCCCTCATGGGGGCATGCAGAAGAATCAGAGCTACAACTATAATTACTCAAAAGATAATGACTATATTTAAAAGATAACTCTTCAGTTACCTGGAAGCTCCCATGTTGGCCTGTTAGCACGTTTTATCTTACTTTCCGTGTAACTATGGGCTGTCCTGATGCTGGATTAACCTATTTATTGTCTTAGGATATTTATACATAATTTTTCTTCACGTAGGCCCTTTTAGATCGCTGCCTACACTCACAGTATGGAAGGATGCTCCTGGGGGAAACATCCAAACCTACAAATCATACCTGCTTCATATAAAATAAGCTTGCCCGCATTACAGCAAATGTTTCTATTCATTTTGTGGCATGATTTTTAATGTGTTTGGTTCTTGTGTACGTGCATGTGTTTCTTAATCCAAAAAAAAGGCCTTAGTTTACCTGTTTCAGAACTCTGACTTGTTTTATTCTTCAAATGTGATGGGCTTCCTCAGTTCACTAAGTAACTTAAAAATTAGTTCATTCTTATGGAGAAATTTAAGAATCTGGTTACATTCGTTTTGATGGTATCTTGATCTGTGGCACAATTTCGGTTTTCCAGAATCAGATGCTGAGATGGAGTCTGCGTGCCAAATCTTTATTGGGAATTCACAACTGTAAAGGGAAGAGAGTGGAAGTAGTTTCGGGCAGAGAAGGTAGAGCCTCAGTGCAGCCCTGACAAAGCCTCAGCCACCCCCGCGGGGACGTCCAGAAGGAGGGCTGACCCCCGGAGTGTCCCACATCAGGCTGGAAGGGCCAGGCTTTCATCCCCTGTCACACTCAGTCACTGATGCGGGCTGCCCCAGGAAGGATGGCACCTCAGCCAGGTGGCTTCCTGCAGCTGTAGGGGTCCCAGAGCAGCTGGCACCTGGACCTTTTGCTGACCACCCTCCCCACTAGCTGAGCAGTACGTCCTTCCGTGAAAGGAGAGCTGGGGGTGTGGATATCTGTGTCCATCACGTTTCTGCCTATTGACATACATTAAAACTAATGGTCTCCAGAATGAGCTGAGTAAAAGTGAACCACTGGAGGCAGGAAAATAATGGGAAAAATTTGCATTTGTCTTTTAACTCATTTTTTTTTTAATCATGGTAAAAGGCACATCACATTCACCATCTTAACCATTTGTAATGGTACAGTCTAGTAGTGTTGCATATATTCACATCGTTGTGCAGCCACTCTCCTGAACTTCTTTGGCTTAGAGAACTGAAACGCTCTACCTATCAAACAACTCACCATTCTCCTCTTCTCTTATCTCCTGGCAACCATCCTTTTGCTTTCTGTTCTACGAATTTGTCTCTTCTGGGTAATTCATAGAGGTGAGAATCATACGGTATTCATCCGATGGTGACTGACTTGTTTCACTTGACATATTGTCCTACGGGTTCATCCTGGTTGTGGCCTGTGTTAGAATTTCCTTCCTTTTAAAAGCTGAAAAATATTCCCTCATACTTACCTATCACACTCTGTTTGTGCATTAATTTGCTAATGGACACTTGGATGGTGTTTACTCTTGACTATCATGAATAATGCTGCTATGACTATGGGTGTACAAATCTCTGAGTCTCTGCTTTCAGTTCATTTGAATATATGCCCAGAAGCAAGATTTGCTGGATTATAGGATAATGCTATTTAAAAATGTTGAGGAACCTTTACACTGTTCTCCATGGCAGCTACATGATTTTACCCACCAACAGTGCACAAAGGTTCCAATGTATCCACATCCTTGCCAATCGCTTTATTTTCTGGGTTTTTTTTTGGGGGGGGGGGTGGGTTGGTGTTTTTTTGTTTTTGTTTTTTTAGTAGCCATGAGGTGGTATCTCATGGTGGTCACTTCATCTTTTTAACTTTTGTCTCTGATTTTTAAAAAAAAGATTTATTTATTTATATTAGAGAGATAGAGAGAGAGAGAAAACATGGGCTGGGGGAGGGGCAAAGGGAGAGGGAGACAATCTTCAGCAGGCTCCCCTCTGAGCACAGAGCCTGACTTGGGGCTCCATCTAATGAGCCTGAGATCATGACCTGAGCTGAAATCAAAAGTTGGATTGTTGACCAGCTGAGCCACCCAGATGCCCCTTGTCTATGATTTATAACACAAAAGCTCTAATACTAGAGTGGCAGGCATATAAATTCACTCACTCAACAAGGAGGTCAGAGTAGAAGCAGGAGCCAAAACACTCAGCAGCAATGCATATTTTGGGAAGGGCATTCCAGCCTCTCTCAGCCAACTTGAAAGCTGTTGGATCCTAAGTGTGTAAACATATATTGGAGTGGTGATTAAATATTTTACCAATAAAGATTTAAGATCAAAATCTTCCAAACAACTGTTTTAAGGATAGTCCTTTGAGGTTCCAGAAAGTAGAGTCTAGAATCCTTCAACAGTATCTGCCTCCTACTTCTCAGCCAAACACCACACACAAAATCACCACCATTTGGCTTGTATAAAGTGTACACACACACACACACACAAAGACCTAAATTAAAACATGCAGAACTCATTTTTTTTTTGGCAAAGGAGTAAACATCGCATAAATAGTAGCAAAACTAAATAAAACATATAGGCATTTAAATTACTTACTAAAAGAGAGGCACCTCTCCCTAACTTTCTAGTTGTTCTCAAAGCCAAAAACCCAAATTACTGTGCAGAAAATGTCAGTGTTTAGGTGTTCAAGGCAAACTTGAAATGACCTGCACAGGAATGGCCAGGGTTTTTTTGGAGACTGGTGACTCAAATAAGCACATGCCAAAAACAGCCCTGCACAATGATAACAAAAATAAATAGAATCAGACAGTCCTATTAGACACGGATCTCTTCCGTGTAAGTCCACCTACTGAGTGAGTGTCAAAAGATACAAGCGCACAAATGAACTGCCCAGAGGCTCTCTGATGGCTTTTGTACTAAAAGCCAAGTCATCTTTTTCCATCCAATTCCTTCTAAACAATAGCGTGGCTCTGCAAGATTGAAAGCAGATAGGAGATTTCTAAGAAACACTTAGAAAACATAAAAGTTAAATATATTATGAGCTACTTATAATTATCCAAAGGCTCATTTGGATTAATCAATTTATACATTAAGCTCTACAAAAGGGTTACATTTACCCCCCTACCCCCCAAAAAAACAAGAAGATGACGTGAGACCAACAGAAAGGGCACCAGTGACGTGTTCTGAGATTTCATGGCAGCCAACCAGCTCCCAAGATGTGACTTGCCTCTTAAAAGAGTAGCAACAGTGAAATAAAGTACAAATTTGGTTCCTAAGACTTTGCTTGCATTTATTTCCCATATGTTTTTAGAAACCCAACTAGCTCAAATGATCTCTAACTTCTAAACGTCATATGAATAAAATGCCATCAGTGAGGTTCGAACCATTTATGAAGATCCAGGTGCCTGCAAAGTGCCTAGAGTTATTGAAACCATTGTAATAATAAAGTAATCTGGATGTCTCCTAGGGTGCAGAGCTGGATGTGTTATTCTCCACACTACCAGATGCAAAGCCAAATGTTCCATGTTCATAAAAAATGCATCTAGAGCTGCCCCATATTCATAAGCAATATCTGCATGCATGAATTTTCCATTTCTTGTAATATTAGAGCTATGATAAAGTAGCAAAACCATGCTCCTAGATCATGGTTAAAAGAAAATAAACCTTTACAATTAACATGTGAGACAAGGACGGTTTTGTGAGGTTTTTCATGATTAAATTGACACAGAATGGGAAGAGCAAACGTTAAGCCCCAAATTCAAGGTCAGTTCAGTTCCCCAAGGGCAATCGTATCATGCATAGGCTATTTAGCACTGATGATTTTATGATAACCAAATTGTTTCAATCTGTCCTACAATCATGGATAAAGTCATTTAAAAAGAGAAAAGTAAAGTCAAAATAAAAAATTTTAAAACTAGCCTAAGAGCATCATATGTGAATACCAAGAAGAAGGCCCCAGACCTGTCATATAAAATTCAGCTAACTCCTGTGCTTTGGGCCCCGGCCAAGGGATGTTAGCAGAATCACAATGGACACAAGCCTCGATTCTGAACCACAAAGTCCCCAAGCCTGGATCTTAATAGCAAGGGAGACACAGGGTATAGTTACTTAAAGTTTAGAGATTGGATCTCATTACTAAAAGGATCAAGAGATATCCATTTTTTAATGGTCACAACACAATATTGTTAATGACGACTTTGTTTATCACAAATGTTTTCACTATGTGCTAAGCAATAACACAATGTGCTAAGCATCTTTACATATGAATTTTTACATTTAATTCTTTAAAAAATATGAGATCAATACTATTATTGTTTCCATTTTGCAGATGAAGAAACTGATACTTAAGATGAGTAATTAGGGGATAATATTTTATCATTTGCCTGATGCTTTTAAATTTCTATCTTGTAACTAGAAAAGAGACATCAGGATCTAAACTCTGGAAGATTGACCTTCAGAGCTCCCAGGGTCAAAATGCCTCCTAGGGAATGGAAGTGCATGTACATCAAAATATATTTATAATAAATAAATAATTCCTCTGCTGAAATGTCTTTTTTTCATTTTTTTAGTTTGTTTATACTTTTATTCCAATACAGTTAACATATAGTGTTATATTAGTTTCAGTGATTTAACACTTCCACATGTTTCTCAGTGCTCCTCATGACAAGTGCCCTCCTTAATCCCCCCACTCCTGTTTCGTTGACCTCCCCTACCCACCTGCCCTCTGGTAACCATCAGTTTGTTCTCTAGTTAAGAGTGTGTTTCTTGGTTTCTCCCTCTCTCTCATTCTCTCTCTCTTTTCTCTTTGCTCATTTGTTTTGTTTCTTAAATTCCACATATGAGTGAAGTCATACGGTATTTGTCTTTCTCTGACTGACTTACATCACTAAGTATTATATTTTCTAGCTCCATCCACATCATTGTCAGTGGTAAAATTTCATTTCTTTTTATGGCCTAGTATTATTCCAATATCTATATATATATATATATATATACCACAAGTTCTTTATTCACTTCTCTACTGATGGATACTTGGATTGCTTCTGTAATTTGCTTATTATAAATAATGCTGCTATAACCATAAGGGTGAATATTCCCCTCTGAATAAGCATTTTTGTATTTTTGTAGTGCAATTACTGGACTGCACAGTGATTCTATTTTTAACTTTTTGAGGAACCTCCACATTGTTTTCCACAGTGGCTGCACCAGTTCACACTCCTGCCAACAGTGCACAAGGGATCCTTTTTTCCCATGCTTTCCCCAACACTCATTGTTTCTTGTGTTTTTTATTTTAACCATTCTGGAAGGTATGAGGTGATATCTCATTGTAGCTATGATTTGCCTTTCTCTGATGATGAGTGATGTTGAACATCTTTTCATATGTCTGTTGGCCATCTGGATGCCTTCTTCAGAGAAATGCCTATTCATTTCTTCTGCCCATTTTTTAAATTGGATTATTGGCTTGAGGGACAGAAATGTCTTGTTATAAGTTCCCTTTAGAAAGAACTACTAGAACATCTCTAGTTAATCTGGAGGATCCTTCCATTTTGAAGTGCTAGTCTAATCCCAATTTATACTTTTCTTTTGTCATCAATCTCTAATTTCTCATTGTCCAAGATGTCCTAAGTTCTTTCTCCAAGATATCAAAATACATTTGGCCTATATGAAACACAACAAAATTTCTAAGAGCTCTGACATCACAGAGTCCTGTGACTGGCAAGGGACCTTTTGTAGCCACGTGGGGGGTCACTGACACAAGGCATATAGGAACTATATACGTAAAGGTTCTATGTCAATACATATAAAAACTATCTATTTTTTAGAGGTATTCATTCAGTTTGTCCTGTTTTTCTGCAGGCCCCTTCTTGAAATGAGATTTACTTAGATCCAATGAGAAGGTCCAACACATGAGGAAGCCAAGCTCTTGCTGAAGGAAATGACCTCGGCCTTCTATGTGAAACTTGAAAAGGCAGTTAAATATTCTGGTATAATAACAAGAATACAAGAGGGTATTGAAAATTACAGCCAGTCTGCTGGATATTTCATCCACACATCACCACAGACTTCCCTTACTGCCCTCAACTCAAATTTACACTCCAGAAGGGGGACCTGGAGGGAACCTGAGCCCAAGGGTCTCCATGCTGACCTAGAGGGCAGCTATCTTGTCATCGTGAGTCACAGCAAAATGGTTCAGCGACTTTGCCAAATGTGGTTCTTAAAAGCATGGGGGCAATGAGGCAGAAAGCCTGGATTCGACTCTGTCTCTCTCCTTATCACACATGTAATTTGGAGAAAATAACTGTTCCAAACCTCACTTTTCTCATCTATACAATAGGAATATAAATATTTTTCTCCCCAAATTTTTGTGAATATTAAAGTGGACAGTGCATGAGAAATTAATAGAAACCCTAGCATGTGGGAACCACTTTATACATGTTCCCACACACACACTTTTTTTTTTTTAATGCTGTAACACCTATTACAGCATTTTCCCTATTTTAGCCTATTTTCCCCTCAGTGAATCAAACTGATTTATTGGATGCTCTGGCGTCATCACACACAGACTTTATCTTCCTTTCACACAGCTAAGTGTCTCTTGTTTATGTTTAAAATAAAGGAGAGGTCAAGGTTTGTAATTTTTAAAATAAGTATAGTGCCAGTGATAGTAGTTATTTTGGTTCTGACTATTGAATGGTTTTGTACAGATTAAGAAAGATTTAAAAAATTGAGCATCTATGGGCAGCAATTATGTTTTTGAAAACCCAAATATCTAAAACTTTTGATAGTCCTACCAGTTTTTGAAAATTCTGCAGAAATGATTTTCTTTTCTAAAATTGATAAGACCCTTAAAATTGATAAGGTTACTTTTAGCTTCTCAGAAATAGTACTGCATGAATAAAAGATGTTAGTCTGAAACATTTTTGTCCTCAAGGGCACAAAGGGAAACTACATCTTAGCTCTCTCTGCACCCTCCTCCAGGACCCAATGCCTGGTACTGAGCTCTGGTCTGGAGAGGGTGCTGAGCTGTGTTCCCCCACACATGGGACTCCCTGCCATTCCACTAAGCACACCCTCTGCACTTCTATCTCCCCAGACCCTATCCACTTTCCAAGACACTCTCCAATAAACCTTTCCCTACTACTGAACTCACCCTTTCAACCTCTACAGCTTTTACAGCCTGCAGCATACATTCAAAGCTCTCTTATCTGCTATTGATCTCAGCAATTTAGTGTTATTGTCATCAAGCAGATTATAAATTCCCCAGCGGTAAAGACTATACCTTTCTCCCACCCACCATCAATGGGACGTAGCAAATTGTTAAGTACTTGTACTCTGAAATGGTACCACTCCTACTTGGTAATGGTGACCTTAAACAAATACTTAGCCCCCCTGGTAACTTAGGAATGATAAAAGCACCTGCTCCATTGGGTTGTGATTTAATAACATAAAATCTTAGGAAAGGGCCCAGCATATTTTAAGTGCTATGTAATTTTTAGCATTTATTATCATTCTGGGGCACATATGTAAGTCTGTTAAGTCCCTACCTCGGTGAACATCAGAATTGGTAGATGAGGCAAAATGAAGATCAATAGGTTGTTCAGAAAACACTTTGAGAAAATACAGCAGAAAAGACTCCCTCTAGGAGCTTACAGTCAACCATGGAGTAAAGATAGAGCACCTCACTGGCAAGGGTTACATGAGTCTTACTTTTATTTTCTGGGGCATGGTATAGTCAGTGGCACATGGTAGGTATTCACCAAATGTCTGTTGAATTAAACAAATCATTAGACTGCAGAAGGAAGTCTACTTGGGAAATAATTATGAAGATACATTGCTGCTACATGACAGTCCAAAAACAATTGTGGGATAAATTTCATTGGACTGAAAAAAAAAATGGTGGTGTTTAAAGATGGATCATCAAATCCATAATCTCACCAGCTTTTGCTTGGCTACATTTGTGTCCTTGGACTCATTTCTGTTGAGGCTTACTGGTATGAACTTAGGCAAAATAGAGCATCAGGCTGCTCCCCACAATGGCAGCTGCAAAGATGCCAGAGGTGGTACTATAGGAACATGGTATTACCCCTCTCTCATTTCCTGCTCCACCCACCCCCCAACACTCCATCCTGGCCTATCAGCCATCCCCATCCATGAGAGCTTCTATCAGGGGACAGCTTAGAGATGCTCCCCCTGGTTAAACCAGTGAGAGTTTAGATCCAGTCAATAATGTTCCTGAATTGAGTTATAGTTGTCACTCACTTACCCCTTGCCTGTTTGCAATGGTGGCTTTAAAGCTTGATTTCCAAAGTCAGTTTCCCATATCCACCTCTCTACCTCATTGTGTCACATCTTTCTCTAATCTCCTTCTCTGCCCAGACAATTTCATCCTTGTTCCTGAATCCCACACATCCTGGACCCCTGCTACCGATTGACAGACCTCTCTAGTTGTACCTCTTCACAGATTCACAGAACACCTGACTGGGTTACCCATAATTGTCTATCCTCTGCCCATTTGAGAAGACACAGCTATTTCCTTTCATGCTGGCTGTTGAAAGAAACTCACTTCATGCTGAATTATTGAGATACCACACTATGCCTATCTGAATCTCCACTTTTACCCAAGCCACTCCCAAGCACTAATGGCAGCCCAGGGAGTGAATCACATGACAGACACCATAGTCCCTTCCCTATATTCCTGCCTCAACACAGAATCCCTAACTATAACAACTAGAGCAATGTCCACTTTGATGGTTTCTTTCCTAAGGTCCCAGGTATGGAGAACTTCTGAAAGACCAAAGCCAAATCTTTAGCCATAGACTGCTCACCATCAGTGTCATTTTCCAAATACTTAATGTCCAAGAGAGTTTGGCCTTTTTTATTTATTCATTCATTCATTCATTCATTCATTTATTTTTGGCCATGCCATTTACTAAGAAGGAAACGTTGCCAAGCCTGACATAGAAAATCTTTTGTTTTTCTCAAGTTTATGGATACACAAAATGCATTTATATGTTAATCACTTATGGATTGTTTTTGTTCCTTCCAAAATTTTGTTATTTGAAACTACTCTGCAATGAGCAGCCTTTTAAACACAAGTTTGTGTGGGTGTCTATTTATTTCCCTAGGAAATGTTTATAAAATTGGAATGGCAGTGTCAAAATATCATTTTTAGGGTTTTTGATATATTTGATAGATATAGTCCTTCAAAAAGGTAGCAGTTCAGAATTCCAACAGGGGGTATATAAGTCATAGAATTCTGAGGCTAATATAAGAATCACTTGCTTAACCTTTTACTTCAAAGGTGAGGATATAAAGACCAGGGGTGTTAAGCCATGTACCCAAAGATAGAAGCCAAAGTGCAATTTTTGACCTATGTTTTTTTATGACACTTTTTCTTGTCTTCTAGCAGACCACTAGCATCACAGATTAAACAACCTGAATTATGCATTTAAGGATTTAATGTGGGCAACCAATCTGTGTTCTCACCATCACTCCTATTTCTAGATTTTAATATCTGACATCACATTATAGACTCATGAAACAGTTTCAATATTCAGAGAATATCTCAAGCTTCAAATTACCAAGAAGGAAATTCTATTTGGAAAAATGCCTGTAGCTTAATCCCCCGTCCCGCCTTCTGGTCTCTCTTTCAAAACCATCTGTTTTATTGATGGACAGGGCTGGGCTCAGAAACCAGATGTGTTTTCCAAAGAAGTTGCTGTTATTCTAGAGGACAGAATGTCAGACACATGACAAAAGGCAGGAATTTTTTTGTTTATATTAATTGTTAAATACAGAAAAAAATCAACATGTCTCTTCTTAAAGATACTTTGGCAAGCTAGCTTTTGCCTATTTACAAATTTTTGCTAACATAATTACAGGATTGCTTTCCTTAAAAATCTTACTCTGGAGTTAACTAGCCTGTAGCTCCACAGCAGAGCCCCGAATCCTGTGTGCTCTTGTGAAAATTTTTGCAAATACAGCACTAAGAGTGAACAAATGTGTCTTCTCATTTTTTTGCTCTCAAATAATAGGGCTCAAGGACAGAAGGAATGACTGGATGTAGTGAGTTTCTGATGGTCACATTACATTTTGAAATGTTAAGGCAACAGAGGGAAGGTCGGTAGGTTGATCATTCCATACATTCATTCAACAAACATTTATTGAGTCCTAACTATAAATCAAGTACTGTGCCACATAATAGGGCTATAATACAAAGGTGAGTAAAACAGATGTGAACGTCACCTACAGAGATGAGTTTTCTTCTTTGGGGGTTTTCATTTGCTTTGCTTACGTCTGATTTATAAAGAACTTTGTCAATTTAGCTTTGGTTTCCTTGTAATGCCAAATATAACATTATAAACCTTTCATCAACCTTTAGTGAGGTCTGTGGTGGGTGTCTTTCTCTCTTGCAGCCTAAAAAGCCTGAAAGCATTGTGTATGCTTGACTCTAGTGGGTAGAAAGTACACAGGCTTTTTGAAAATTTTCCTCCAGGACAAGACTATTTAACAATTACTCGGACAAGATCGCATTTGTTAACATAGGCTTTGATTTGTATAGAATGGAGAATCCACTCTAAGCAAAAAATAAAAAAATAAAAGGATCTTGGTATAAAAATTTGGCTTACTATACACTCTCAGGAATTTATCATTGCTGTAGATCCTAGCTGATTCGTACTTCTCTAAGTCCTAAAATTTCTCAGAAGGGGTCTCACTGTGATAAGCTGTTTTGTTTCACATTGTGTCCCTGTAAAGTTTGTTTGCACAGACCAATCAGCGAAAAGTCCTACAGGCTCAAGCTAAAGCATAATTAGCCCAAATCATTCCTGACTTAAATCCAGACAACTTCATTTTGGTACATTCTTTAAAAAAAAAAAAAACTAATGACTCAACTTTCTTTCACCCCACCCCCAAATCCATACAAGACCAACTTGTGAACAAATAAAGTTCTAGGGCTGAAGAGCTCCAGAGGCCCCCAGTCCTCTTACCTCCCTTTCAACCAATCACAATGCCTGGAAATCCACTATTAAAGAATCAATCTTCCGTGTTTTATTTCTTTTAATGTCTTCCAGTGAGTTTCATATGTCTGTAGGAAGAATAAGTTCCCATTCATTCATTTGTCCATTTACTCTCATAGGTTTATGCATTTTTACAACAAATACTGGGGGTGGGGGGGTGGGGGGGTGGTACTTTGAGTGATTTCAGAATTGAAGTGCTCACAGAGTTCATCTTGTTACATGACAGCACACAGGATCAGATGATCAGTGAAGGTGCATATTGATCAGAGATCTTACCCTAGTATTAAACTTTACTAATAATTTCAAGGATTCAGGTCAGCATGAGGCACAGGCAAAGCAGGAAGAGGCCTACCAACCTCATGAGGCTTTTTGGGGTTTTCCCTGCCTTAGTGGGCATGCTCTGGCTACTTTAACATGAAAGATCTCTAAGCTATGCATGCGTTCACATCAATAACACAGGAAGGCATGAAATTTTTCCCTCTAATGCTCAGTGTTACATAGCTTCCTCTGTATTCCTGGGAATACAGGGACCATGGCCCAAATAGCCATAGATTCCAGGTTCGTTTATGACTAGCAATCTCTCTTTTTTTTAAGATTTTATTTATTTATTCATGAGAGACCTAGAGAGAGGTAGAGACATAGGCAAAGGGAGAAGCAGGCTCCCTGTGGAGGACTTGATCCCAGGATCCTGGGGTCTAGCCCTGAACTGATGGCAGGTGCTCAACCCCTGAGCCACCCAGGCTTCCCACGACTAGCAATCTTAAACATATAATACATCCTCGGGATCCCTGGGTGGCGCAGTGGTTTAGCGCCTGCCTTTGGCCCAGGGTGCGATCCTGGAGACCCAGAATCGAATCCCACGTCAGGCTCCCGGTGCATGGAGCCTGCTTCTCCCTCTGCCTGTGTCTCTGCCTCTCTCTCTCTCTCTCTCTCTGTGTGTGTGACTATCATAAATTAAAGAAAAAAAAATTTAAAAAAAAATACATCCTCAAAACCATTTAGCTTGTTTTCCAGGTCTGCCATTAGCATGTTTACACAAAGATGACATAGAGGTCCCATTGGAAGAGAATGGATTGCAAACTTACTGTTTTATCAATTGACTCTCCATTACTCAATGTGAGACAGACTCTGAAAGAAAGGCAGGAGCTACAGGGTGGACTTGATGATTTTTGTCTAACATAGGCCTTGACAGATGAGACTGAATCATAGTGTGCTTGCAGGCAGGTCAGAACAGAAGAAACGCTACTGTTACATCCCATGGGTATTTTGCTAAACATTTTCCATAGCCAAACTCCCAAAATGTCAGGCATTCCCTTCCAGAGTTTGGAATTGACATTACTACCATTGACGTTGCTACTGAGCACTGACTGTGGCAGGCACTGTGCTGAACATTTACGTGTAAAATCCCACTTAATTCTCACAGCCCTGTGAGATGGATATTATTGATCATCTACCACTTCTGAGGAACTGAGGCTTAGAGAAGTTATATACACGTTACATGTCCATACTGCCAGACTGGATCAGAGTCTGGAATCTCACTCAGCACCCTCTCCCAGGAAGGGTGGAGGACTGTAGAATGAGGTGGCTCAGAAGCCTCGGGAGCTCTTTGTTCTCCTGAGGACCCAGGAGCTGCCAAAGAGAAACCTCTCCCCAAAGAGTGAGTTCCTTTTCTAGATAATTCTCTGGGTGGGGTGGCACCCTCACATACCAGTCCACTTTTCTAGCGAGAATTCACATTAATGAGTTCTATAAAGTAGAGTGCCTGTGTAGGCCTAGATAAAAAATGGCAGATAAAGCCCTTAGAGAAACATATTCTGGCCTGTGACAGTCAAGAACCTTTATTCGCCTCCAAGAGGTCCCCAGAATTTTTTTATAACTTCCTCTATTCAAGTGTCTTCTAAACCATAAATTCATCCAAACACATCAGTGTTTGAGGGAGCAGACATCCCGGGGTGGTACCTAACAGTACTGAGTCATCTTCTGATAGATCTTTGGGGTACACTTTGTGTCCCCTAGAGTATGTCCTCCCTATACAAAAGAGCAATAACAGAAGCCCCTCTGTATCTAGCCCAGGGGTAATGGTGTTTTAGATCATTTCCTTGAATTCAGAACCCGAGATACTCAATAAACTCATATTCTCCTGCAAAAGTCCCTTCTGGCATTATTCTTAAGTTTTAAAGAACAGCATAACTAAGGATTTTTTGAGGCAAAGGATAGTACTTTTTCAGAACTAATAAGACAAAAAATATTTTAATCATATAAATTTTATAATTGAATTTGGGTATTTTTTTTCTCCTGCTGGAAGAGAGACAATTTTTAGAAAGAAATTGGATGTATGCAACCAAGACAAAGAACATTTTGAGGCAACACACATCTGTGGCTACTGAGTGCCTGTTTTGAATTACATTTAAATTGCCTGAAGAGCATTTGGCAAATGGAAAATTTTAAGTTGGTTTAAGCTTTTCCATGGACAATTTAGGTTTTGTACTGTTATTGTTATATCTGTGCTTTTGCATTCAAATCTTTTCAACCAGCATGGAAAAGAGAAAAACATTGTGTTAAAGGCTTTTTAATGACATAGTAACTCCTCTTGACAAACAGTGGATCTGTTCCATTATCTTATCTGCCAAAAAAGAAATATCTTCCAGGAGAATAATATGTGCTTAATCATGAAAGGCTTCAGCTTTGAAAGCTTCAAATGATAGAATCAGCAACAGAAATAAGTACTCTACATCCCCAAATTAGATGTGTTCTTTTGATTATCTTGCAGTAACATCTGTGGTAACAATACTTTCTGGAAACCACTGCTGATATACTCGAATAGCTTTTCTAAGTTGGCCTGGCTTGTCCTGTAAAAAAATCAGTGACTAAACCAAGCGTGGGATTGCCCCACCCCTCACCATTTGCCCTTTGGCTTTGGCTGCCCTAAGAGAAGCTTCTGAAGGCTGCTACTTGAGCTCTGACTTCAGTACACAGCAGTGCTCTGCTTCCTGCACTCCTTCACAGAGTGACTATCTTCCTGTGGGCACTAAAGCCAATCAACTCCAGGGAAGTCATCCTTACTTTTATTGCCTTGAGGATCGCATAACTACAAAATCAAAAGACAATTTATACATTTAGAAGATGCGCCCACTCAAAATACATGTATTGTCCTGCTTTGAGACAGCTCTCAGTAGAGCAGTTTCTACCCCCAAGGCCAGGCTACTCTGCAGGTAAGAACTGAGGGTCGGAGGGCTAAAGTCCATCCTGCCTGTGTTGGCCCAGATCAGAGGTAGTGCAGACACGTGATGCTCTGACAATCTCTGATTATGAACAGGAAATTCTATGATTTGACCTCATTAAGAAATAGATCACATTCTTTATCTGCATATTTGGGGCTTGGGGCTACAGGTTTGTGCATTTTTTAAAAGATTTTATTTATTCATTTGAGAGAGAGAGAAAGAGAGACAGAATGAGCGGGAGGGGCAGAGGGAGAGGGAGAGAAAGAATCTCAAGCAGACTCCACACTGAGCACAGAGACCAACATGGGACTCGATCCCAAGACCCTAACTAAGATCATGACCCCAGCCAAAACCAAGAGTCGGACACTTAATGGACTGTGCCACTCAGGCACCCCCAGGGTTTGTGCATTTATTAAAACTACATTAATATGATGATAGAAAATATGAAATCCATCTAGATTAGCATCAGGGTTGGTGCATTCATGGAAGATGGTTTGCTTATTTGAGGAGGGGGTGAGAGGACAATCTGATGACAGCAATATTAAAATATCAAGGGTTTGGATGCAAATGCGTTCTTGGTTGTCAAAATGCTGACAGATGCTAAATTCCTGAGAGATGTTGAGCTTGTGGGATATTCAAGAAGAGAATGCTGAGGATTTTCCATGTCACTGCTTTAAAACTTTTCATTCTTTACCCTATTTCACCTCTCCACCAGGGAGAGAACCTATGTTGTACAGCAGAACTAGAAAGAAGCACTTATCCTTCCAGAACCACTAAGTAGTTTATTATTCATGGTTCACATCGTCCCCAAGAGACAGAAAAAGCTGTCCTATATCTTAGATGAAATATTATCAGGGCTGGAATAGAATCAGGAAATGTGGTTCTCACAATGTTATACTTCATATGAAAAGTATAGAAATAGAAATAGAAAAATAAACCCCTGAACAAATGTTATAATCTAAAAATAAAATTTCATATACCCTCCCACCTCCTCTTCCTCCAAAAACACAGATAACACAATTAAAGTATAACCAAACAATATCATACATAAGAAGGATTGCAGTGTTCTTGTGCATGCCTCATTGGTAAGATTAGCTATAGATAATTTTGCAGAAAAGAAGAATGTTAATATAAAATCATTCTGATAGTAGTAGGTTTTTCAAAAGCATATAAGATCTTGGTTTTAAGTGTGCTTGCATGTGTGAGGAATAAGTTCAATTCACTTAGGAATTTTTTACTCTCTTTAATGCATGGTAAGAAGTGTGACAACGGTGATGGTGGTAGCAATATTTTTGAGCAGCTGTGGCACTGCATTCACACACTGATTTTATTTTATTTATTTTTTTCTTTTTTACACCCTGATTTTATTTGGTCTATGTTACAATCCAGATGCAGAAAGATTCCACCCAAATTCGAGGGAAAAATGGATAGCCATTCAAAATGAACCAAAGCACAATTTTTTTGGAAAGGATACTAATAATACCCATGACTTTTATATCTGAATTTGTAAAAGCAGAATAAAAATAAAACTCATTGGAGAATGTTCGTGGGAAATTTAGATGTTAAAAACCTGACTTAATTGACTGAAAAAGAGAAACTGCTAAAGAAAATATGTCTCAAGTAAGGGTTTATTTTAATTAAGAAAGAGATCACAGTCCTAATGGTTTTGAAGGAAACTATGTAATGCTCTGCACTTGAGCAGGGCTAATGTGGACAATCACCAACATTTGTGTCTTTCTGCAAATAGGCATTTTTAACAGCACTTTGCCACACTGCTTATAAAGCTCAACCGAATATATCACAGTTCTGTTGTATTTTCCTTCGTTGCCATAGAAGCTGATCACAGAGTCCTCAAATCACCAGTTAAAGGTCAATTTGATATGAATGCTAAAATTATCTGGGCTGACCATATTGTGGCCCAATTATTTTGGTAATTGGAATTGGTGAATTATATGTTGATATAAACAACCGTGCCACAATTACCCTGAGAATGGTAGATCTCCAAAGCCATGGAGATGTGCGCATTCCCTTCTTGCAAAACACAGGAGCGAATCAGCTTTCCTGAGTTGTGGCTTATCAACTCCAAGGTTCTGACTAATACTAGTTGCCCTTTGGTGGAGCTTGCCAAATTTCGGTAGGAAAATCGATTAAACCTATTTCCTAGAAAAGTCTTCAGATTCAAGATAGTTCTTCTCCATGGAACTAGTTCCCTGCTTATAAAATTGACTCAGAAAAAATGCATTAGGGCCAAATGTAACACCGTTTCCTGTTTTCCTGTTATTTCCCATCAGGAAAAGATTGGATTATTTCAAAGATATGTCAAAATGCCCCACATATATCTACCTCCACCACTGGGTGTGTGGCAGAGGAATGAGAGGACTCCCCCCCAATCCCCCCCCCAAAAAAATGTTTACTGGAAAGTCATCACCATCTGGAAAAGGCCAAGCATAAACAAGAAAGAAAAGGTAACATACCAGCAACTCTTCTTTCCCTGGCCCAGAAGGTGTTCTAAGCAAGAGCTCAATGAATTCTTCTCCCACTGCCATAATTTTGCTGTCCATGATAAACTAAGGGCACAGGGTGAGACTCTTCCATGCTCTTTGTTATATTATACCCACACAGAGAAGCCATCACAGTTGGAAGTGACATTCTCCCATTGCTCCCAGAAGTCATAGTAAAAAGTGAACCTTGGAATTTGTGATAAAGAAGGAGCATATCTTTAAAGGAGTGAAATCTAATAGCATCTTCCTTCCGCAGAACAGGCCGTCAATCAAACAGTATCTAAACCCAGTACGGAAAGAAGGTACGGAGGCACGCTCTAAACTCGGTGTGATTGAATTCCATTCCCTGTCCTACTCTGTTAGATGGGCCCTTGAGGGAAAAAATGAGTTAAGCCTCAGGACTGGTGCTCCAAAGTATTCTTTTTGTCGTTGTTGTACTTTCCTTACACACACACACACACACACACACACACCTCCATCTTCTGTTTTATCTTACCATGGCAAATGTGTAGTTTAGATAAAATTAAACGTATAAATTGGATAAGTCAGCTAGCTTTTATTCTCCCTTAATTATGCAATGCTTAATCAATATGAAAGAGGATCAGGAAATTTCTCTTCAGTGTTGAATAACTATAAAATTAAACAGAGTGAGAGGTGGCTGTCTAATCTGGTATAATAACCCTCCTAAGAATTGCCTTATTACAGAGTGGCTCCGTTATTGTTCTCAGGGAAATGTCTGAAACGGTGAACAATTTAGGAGGGGATAGGAGCACAATAACAAGAGAAGGCTTGCTCCTGAGATTGTTGAGTTGCTGTGTAAGAGGAGGACGGTGACAAATATTTATTATGTCTGAGATATGAAAAGCCAATCTGAGTACTGACATCAACTCAACAATTAGCCAAAAACTGAATGTGCTCTGATGTCCTGATTTCAAATTCTTGCTACTTGCCATCCAGAGGAAGAAAGAATTGGAAAGGACGAAGGGACACAAAAAGTGCCAGAAATGGGTTTTCTCCCATTCCTGAGTGGAAAGATTTAGTGAACAGTACTGGATCTGAACCTATGCCTTGCCCTGGCCATGGGCCACGGAAGTCCTGGCTGTTTGGCCCAAGGTGTATCTAGCATGGGGAGAAAGAATATTTGAAATCAGAATCTACCCCTGGGAGGGAGACTCGGTTCTAAAAAAGAAACTCATCTGGAAGGAGGAATGTGATATTTATCTCCCAGTGGGTCAAACATCTAGTGCGACATCTTTGTCTCGGCTCCTATCTGACAAGGTCAGAGGGTTGAAGACACAAACAAGACAACTGTGCCAAAAGAGAGTGTTTTCCATGCTCAAAAGATGAAAGTGTATTTGCAGAAGCTGGCTGCTTATGGAAATGCAGGCTAATTATCCCAAATAAGTGTTTGGAAACTAAACCAACCAATATCTTCTTGGGCTACCAAGCAAAATCTCACGACGGACAAGTCGCCTCTACTATGGCATGCTTCTTCCTGCATTGCATGCTTCACAGAGAAAGTAACTGCTGTGGACTCTATCACTGGTACTCCCTTGCCCTCCAAAGGATCCCACCAATAGGTGGCATCAACAGGAGATCAGAGGACAAGAGAAAAGAGAGTCTGGTATCTTTCTCTCCCTTTTCTCTCTCTGTTTTGGCACTCCAGTGCTGGCAGGGTCATTACCTTTATAACTATATGTCTTGCCAGCCCAGCCCCCCTCCACTGCTATAGCCTTATAGCTCTGGTAAAACTATTTCCTCCCTTTGCTTCTTGGAGCCTAGGAGTCCGTTCAGCTCGGCTTCCCTAACCATGCTTACACCTTTGTCAATGATTATAAACTATATTCAGTTCAGCCCATTTGCTTCTTGCTGTGACCCTGATACAAAAGGCTTCATTTGCCACCTACTTGCTGACTTTCAAAAGTTCACATTCAGCTTAGACCATGTTCTTATGTTCAGGGCCATATATGTATTCAACAAATAGTCATTGAGCATCTATTGTTTGTTAGACGTGGTATTTACAACGGTTAACAAGACAGTCTGCCCTCAAAGAGCAGTCTCATTCAGAATAGACTTAAGTAGAGAGGTCATTAGGAACGGTGAGTGAGGGGATCCCTGGGTGGCTCAGCGGTTTAGCCCTGCCTTCGGCCCAGGGTGTGATCCTGGAGTCCCCGGGTCGAGTCCCACATTGGGCTCCCTGCATGGAGCCTGCTTCTCCCTCTGCCTCTCTCTCTCTCTGTCTCATGAATAAATAAATAAAATCTTAAAAAAAAAAAAAAAAAAGAAACGGTGAGTGAATGATATCCTAGGAATATCTAACTGTGGGCCAGGTATTACATCCTGGATATCCATCTGGATCTTCCTAAGCAACATTTTAAAATCTGAACTCACCAGTCCCCAAGCCTTCTCCTCATCTTATTTTGCTTTCTTTGTTGATGGAATCAACACACCATTGAACCACTTGTCAGAGTTATAACCCTTGAAGTCATTTCAAGTTCCTCCCACTCTCTTTTACTCATCAATTAAACACCCAGTCCTGGAAATTACAGCCTAACAGCACTCAAGAAAGTCATATGCTCCCCATCCCAACTGCTCCTCCCTAGTTCAAATATCCCCAGCATTCCTCTCTCTGTCTTTAATCTTCTCCTTCCCCTGCATTTTCTACCATCAGTCCCTGACAACGTGCAAACATGACCATGATTCTATTCTAGTCACAGTTTTTAGTTTGATTCCTTCACAGATGAGATGAAAATGTATACTTCTTACCCTTGTGCACTGCTGGTGGAACATGAAATGGTGCAACCACTGGGAAAAACAGCATGGCAGTTCCTCAAAAAATTATGAAGAGAATTACCATATGATCCAGCAATTCTACATATGGGTATTTGCCCAACAGGATTTAAAGAAGAATCTTGAAGAGATATTTGTACACCCACATTCATAGAAGCATTATTCACAAATGGGATGAAAGCAGCCAAACTGTTGATTAAAGGATGAATGGCTGAGCAAAATGTTTTATATACAAATAATGGAATATTACTAAGCCTTAAAAAGGAAAGAAATTCTTATACATGTTATAACATGGATGAAACTTGAGGACATTATGCTAAGTGAAATAAGCCAGTCACAAAAAGGACGAATACTATATGATTCCACTTATATGAAGTGTTGAAAGTAGTCTAAATCATTAGAGACAAAAAGTAGAATGGTGGTCAGCATTCTGACGAGGCGAGGGAAGGCAAGGGAAATGGGGAGTTAGTGTTTAATGGGTATAAGGTTTCAATTTTGCAAGATGAAAAGAGTTCTGGAGATGGATGGAGGTAATGGTTGCACATTATAAATACTCTTAATACCACTGAACTATGCACTTAAAATGATTAAGATGGTAAATCTTATGTGTATGTTACCATAATAAAATATTATTTTTTAAAAAGTATACTCCTTTGTATCCCTTGTAAAGCCTTCTATGATCTGGCCCTTAAATATCTATCCAACCTCATTTCACCGCAGACCCTTGCCCAACTACTGCTGGACTCCCCACAATACTAAAGTAATTGTGGTTCCCCAAATATAAGCTATGCTTTCTCTTATCATGTCCACTGATGTTCTTTCTTTCAAATCTTCTCAGATGTTGCCATCTCTGTGAGGTCCTTCCAGTCTTCTACAAGCACCTGTAATCTCCCATTATGCATAACACACATCACGCATAGCAATGCTCTCTTGTAACTGTTAAGTCACATACTCACTTCCTAAGACTAACTAATTCCTTACCTGCAGAAGGTATGTCTTTCCTTCTGTGAATCTATGACACAGGCATTCAGGAAATAATATTTGAAAAACTAATAAATGAATGCATGCTTTACAATATTCAAATCACATTGGCACCCCTTGTGTCATTTACTCCTCCCCAGGAATAGCAGTTATTATTGATTAATAAGGAATTCATTGAGGCCAATTTGTTTTGAATTTTTCTTTCCCAAGTTTCTTGAGGAATAATTCACAAATATAATTGTATATATTTAAGGTGTACAATCTGATGACTTTATATACGTATACATTGTGAAATAATTACTAAGACCAAGATAATTAACACATCCATCACCTCATATAGTTTTCTTTGTTTGTTTTTGTGGTGAGGACACTTAAGATCTGCTCTCAGCAACTTTTCAATATACAATGTTGTATTATTAATGATAATCACCATGCTGTACATTAGATTCTCAGAATTTATTTTTCTTATAACTGGAAGTTTATACCCTTTGGCCTACATCTCCCCATATCCCGCCTCCTCCCAACCTCCTAGAAATCACCATTCTATTCTCTATTTTTATGAAATTGGCTTAAAAAAATCTACACATAAGTGATAGCATATAGTATTTGTCTTTCTTTGTCTCACTTATTTTGGTTCAGTATAATGCCCTCAAGTTCCATGCATGTTGTTGCAAATGGGAGGATTTTCTTCTTTTTTAAAGCTAAATAATATTCCAGTGTGTGTGTGTGTGTGTATTTTTTTTTTTTTACATTTTCTTTATTCATTCATCAAAGAGCATTTAGGTTATTTTTATATCCTGGCTATTGTGAATAATGCTACAGTGAACATAAAAGTGCAGATATCTCAAGATACTGACTTCATTTCCTTTAGATATATACCCAGGAGTGGGACTGTTGGATCATATGATAATTACATTTTTAATTTTTTAAGAAACTGCCATACTGTTTTCCATAATAGCTGCACCAATTTACATTCCTACCAACAATTTTTCCCCACCAACAATTTCTCCACATCCTTGCCACCACTTGTTATCCCTTGTCAATAGCCATCCTAACAGGTGTAAGGTGATATTTTACTGTGACGTGACTTGATTTGTATTTCTCTGATGATTAATGGTGTTTGGCACCCTTTCATGTACCTTTGGTCATTTGTATGTTTTCTTTGGCAAAAAGGTTCTTCAGGTCCTTTAACTCATTTTTGAAATGAATTATTTTTGCATTTTTTGTTATTGAGATTTGAAGGAGTTCTTTATATCTTTTGGATATTAACTCCTTATCAGATACATGGTTTGCAAATATTGTTCCCCATTCAGTAAGTTGTCTTTTTTATTTGTTTCCTTTGCTCTGTAGAAGCTCTAAGTTTCGGTTGCTCCATTGTTTATTTTAGCTTTTGTTGTCATGTTTTTTGGTATCTTATCCAAGAAATAATTGTCAAGACCAATGTTAAAGAGCTTTTCTCCTATGTTTTCTTTTAGGAGTTTTATGGTTTCAGATCTTACATTGCCTTTAAACCACTTCAAGTTATTTAAGCTTTGTAAGTGGTATAAGATAAGGATGCAGCTTTATTCTTCATGTGACTATCCACTTTTCCGAATACCACTTATTGAAGTGACTATCCTTTGCCCATCATGTGTTCTTGGAGTCCTCCTTAAAAATTAGTTGATACATGGGATTATTTCTGGGCTCTCTAATGTGTTCCACTGGTCTATGTGCCTGATTTTCATATGGTACCATATTGTTTGATTACTATAGCTTTTTAATATACTTTGAAATCAGAAAGTGTGATGCCTCCAGCTTTGTTCTTTTTCTGAAGGTTGCTATGGTTACTTGGGGTCTTTTGTAGTTCCACACAAACTTTAGAATTCTTTATTCTATTTCTGTGAAAAATGCCATTGGAATTTTGATAAGGAATTGCACTGAATCTGTAGATCACTTAGGCTAATATGAGCATTTTCACAATGTTAACTTTTCCAATCGTGAACATGGGATAGCTCTCCATTTTGAGTCTTCAGTTTCTTTCCTTGGCATTTTATTGTGTACAGATCTTTCACTTCCTTGGCTAAATTTTTTCCAAAGTATTTTATCGCTTTTGACACTATTATAAGTGGGATTGCTTTCTCTATTTCACTTTCAGATAGTTTTTATTAGTATGTAGAAACATAACTGATTTTTGTGTGTTGATTTTGTATCCTGCAACCTTACTGAATTTATTTGGAGCCAATTTGCTAGTAAGCCTAGCATAATAAGTAGTTTTGTGACAAATATCATGAGTATAGAGACTCCACAACTCTGGAACCTGCTATTTAATTTTATGATCTCAGTCAAGAGATTATAAGTCAAAAATCCATGAATTCTTCATATGTAAAATAATAATGACAATGATAGTAACTATCACAGAAGCTATTGAGAAAACGTATACTTAATACACCATCTGAACTATGAAGGGTCTCAATATATGCTAGCTGCTGCTTCACAACCCACCACGCCTAAAAAGGTTGCTCCTAGCGATGGTCAGAAGACATAGAGATATGTAGTTAATTTATGCACATAAAAAGATATTGTCCTGACTTGTCATATTTTCATATATATGCGACTATTGAGTGTCGGCAGTATTCCTAACCTGCCCCGAGCAAGAGTCGTGCTTCATTCATCATGCATGAATCTCAATACGTGGAGAGGAGGGGGAAAGGAAGAAGAAATGGTAGGAAGTGGTAGGAAGTAGAGAAGCTGTTATAGCAGGGAAGGGGCAAGTCAATTGCCAGTCTTCCCAAGCTGCCCTTTGATAGAAAAGGCTCAGTCACGTAGATAGTGTTTACTTTCCAGCAAAAAGACTTCTCTCTGAAATTCTTATTGTCAGAACAGGTAAATGTGGTTAGTTGGCAGAGCACCAGATTGACGTGCTCAATTCAGATTGCACAGGCCTGTGTATTCTCTTTTTATGTAGCTCACATCTTTTTCCTACTGTCAACATTTATTATAGCTATCTTTAGCACCTCTGGCAATTGTAGGAAAAACATTTAATACCTCTTTGTTGAAGAAGCAAAAGACGATATGAAAAATCGAGCCATTTTTTTTCTGGAAAATTTGCATTAGGATAGTGTGCAATGAGAAACTTCATTACCCTAGCTTTTGTATATCCTCATCAAACATACATTAAGAATTTGGTTGAACTTTTAGAGCAACTTTTCATTTTTCTTTGTCAATATAAATGTTTCCATTACACTTACAGAGCCATATAATGATCTCTAAGAAGGTAGTAGAGGAAATGATAGTAATGCTTGGCATACTTCTCATTTAGCTGATGGGTTTCCATTAAACATGCTATTAAAGTGAGATGAGATGGTTCAAAGGACAAGTAATGGGCCACAGAGCTTTTCACCTTTGTGTCACAGGGGCCGATATTTCCATTAGGAAAGTAGGACCATATGACAATTTTTCAGTAATGCAAAAGCATAGTTCCAGTAGGGTTCCCGGTAGAACAGTCCATTCTCCAAATGACCACTTAGAGGAAAAAGCACTAGATCAGGAGTTATAAGACCTGAATTCTAGTCTCAACATCACTAACTTTTATTTCTGTCCCACTAAGTTCCCAGGTGCCTCAATTTCTTCATCTGTCAAAAGAACACACAGAAAAGCCCTATAAATGACACAGAAGCCCTTTTAAAATGCTGTAGAAAGTATTAATTGCAATACAGACTATAATCCTGTAATCCCAGGGCAAAATGATTCTGATCTGCTCCACCAGTCCCTTTGAGCTCCAAAACTGTATCGCACATGTCCTGTCAGTCAGGGTTCCTTTTTTTTTTTTTTTTTTTTTTTTTTTAATTAATTTTTATTGGTGTTCAATTTACCAACATACAGAAAAACACCCAGTGCTCATCCCGTCAAGTGTCCACCTCAGTGCCCGTCACCCATTCCCCTCCAACACCCGCCCTCCTCCCCCTCCACCACCCCTAGTTCGTTTCCCCGAGTTAGGAGTCTTTATGTTCTGTCTCCCTTCCTGATATTTCCCAACATTTCTTCTCCCTTCCTTTATATTCCCTTCCTAAATGCAGACGTGGAACCCACTTTAGCTAGCTTATACCATGTCCCTTGGTGTTCCTAGGATTTTCTATAAACCCTTCAGTCTGCCTGGGGTGGCCTTCTCTCACTCTCCTGCCTCCAGCTAACTCTCGGGGATGAATATCTTTGGTACTTAAAGACATTACTCAAGCTTCACTTCTTTATATCAGTTAGGATACTTTTGACTCCATGTCATGGAATAGCTGAAAGTGGCTTAAATAATAAAAACTTATTATCTCATATATCAAAAGGAAAAAATGACAGATATAGAAGACTCCAGGTTTGTACTTTAGCAACACTATGTTATGAACAAAGACCCAACTTTCCTATCTCTGTTGTTCTATCAGCCTATTAGAGCACACTCCCAGGCTGTCCTTTCATCATCATAACATGGATGTTGCCCCTCAGGTATTATGTTGTCACACAATTGTGATCAAAATCAGGAAAGAAGTTTCTCCTGGCATATCTCCTTCTATCAAGAGAAAAGCTGATTTAGAGTCACATCTGTAGAATTATCTTTACATCTCCTTTTCCAGGGTTGTGCCACATGCCCTCATCTAAATCAATATTGAAAGTAAGCATAGGAGTGCCTAGGGGCCTCAGTCCACTAAGCATCTGACGTGGGCTCAGGTCATGATCTCAGGGCCCTTGGATTGAGTGCCGCATTGGGCTCCATACTCAGTGGGGAGTCTGCTTGTCCCTCTCCCTCTCCCCCTGCCCTTCACCCCACTTGTGCTCTCTCTGTCTCTTTCTCTAATAAATAAATAAAATACTAAAAAGGAAGAAAAAGAGAAAGAAAGAAAGAAAGAAAGAAAGAAAGAAAGAAAGAAAGAAAGAGAGAGAGAGAAAGAGAAAAAAAAGAAGAAAAAGAAAGCATAGAAGTATGATGATTTACAATGATTGGCTTAGACTTGTGAACACTCACATCCTGGGTCCAGCAGGGAGAGGGAGAATAAATACTGTATTAAATCAGGACTCTTCCAGGATGGAAGAAGGAGAAAAAAGCAGGTAACCCATTGCATCATCTATTTATACCTTCTCAACCACAACCAACCTACATCTTCCTGAGCTGTGTGAGTTGCTCCACATCAGAGCTCTCATAGCAACTCACAATTAGTGTAATTGTAGCACTTATCACATTGTCAACTCACTTATCAGTTCTGCCTCCCTGTGAGCTCTTCTAGGGCAGAGGCTATTTATTATTCATCTGTATCTCTAGAGTTAGTTCAATATCTGGCACATAGAATGCATCCAGTAAATGTTGGTTGAACTCAAAGAAGTTGAATTATGTAGATCATAAAATTCTATCCACGTAAATGGATATTAGCCATTCAGAAGAGTTATTATTTTATTATCTAACTAGATCACATTTAGACAGATATTCTAAAATGTTTTTGCACAATTAAATCTAGTTACTTCAAAATGTCAGTGAAGCAACTGGTAAAATGGACATAAATAAGCAAACTGAGAACCATTTTGCTTATCTCGATCCTGTTAAGTAGCTAATCTTTGTAGTTAATTATTTCATTTTTAGTTCTTTTGTTTATATCATATCTACATGAACAAAAACGTAAGTTTTATAGCCTAAGTTAAAACAACGTTGGATTAAGTTCAGAAACATGTGAACAGTTGCACTGAATTTCTGTGCTAATACACAGAGCAACATGAAAGTAGAACAAACATTTTATGATCATTTATTCACACATTTTGGACGCACATTTAAAGCCAAAATATAGGAGCAGGGACAAGACTTCTCCTCCAGCTGAAACAGTCAATAAACAAATATACATGAAACAATGGCTCATAAGACACTAGTATCCTTGAGGGAAAAAAATGAAGTCAGCCTTATAATTGCCCCAGTATACTGCTGTGAGAGAGTTTCCAGGGTGTAGTGCTGCATGAGGGGATCTGATGGAACTCAGATCACATGCTGGATTGAAGAGGTGAAACTGAAGGTCTGGCATTCACAGTGGGCTAGGAGTAGTGCCTGTTCCCACCAGCCAGACAGGAAAATTATAATTCTTGGGACTTTGAGTAGAGTACCCAGAAGAGTCTTGCCTTGGTAATGGGGAAAAATTATCACTAGACTGAGCACAGCTCTAATCCTACCTGACAGACATTAAAATCAAGACCTGAAAGAATCAAACTGTTTCCAAGTAACTTAACTGTGTCCCAGAAAAAACAACCAACCAAACACTTCAAGAATATTTACAAGAATTTAAGAAAATCAGCAAAGAAAGTAAAATTTGCAAAGCCATCCATCTAATCAAAAATTACTTACAGATTCAGTGAGACCCCTATCAAAATTCCAGTGGCATTTTTTTTCACTGAAGTAGAACAAACAATCCTAAAATTTGTATGGAGCCAGAAAAGACCCAAAGAAATAGCCAAAGAAATCTTGAGAAAAAGAACAAAGCTGGAAGCATCACATTCTGATTTCAAGCTATATTACAAAGCTACAGTGATTAAAATAGTTGGTACTGGCATAAAACAAACACAAAGATCAATGGAGCAGAATAAAGAGACTAGAAATAAACCCATACATATGTGGTCAATTAATTTACAATGAAAGAGCCAATATACAATGGAGAAAGGAGAGCCTTTTTAATATGCAGTGTTAGAAAAACTGAACAACTACATGCAAAAGAATGACACGGAACCCCTATCTAATACTATACACAAAAATCAACTCAAATTAGAATAAAGACTTGAACATAAGATCTGAAACCATAGAACTCCTAGAAGAAAATATAGAGAATAAGCTTGTATCAATGGTTGTGGCAATGATTGATTTTTTTTTTTTTTTGGACTTAACATTAAAAGCAAAGCCGACAAAAGTAAAAATAAACAAATGGGACTACATCAAACTAAAAAGCTTCTGGACAGCAAAGAAAACCAGAAACAAAAATGAAAAGATTTCCTACAGGATAGGAGAAAATATTTGCAAGTCATATATATGATAAAATGTCAACATCCAAAATGGATAAAGAACTCGTACAACTCAATTTTCAAAAAAACTAAAAGAATCCAATGGAAAAATAAGCCGAAGACTTGAACATTTTCCAAAAAAAAAGGACATATGAATGGCCAACAAGTACATAAAGAGGTGCTCCACATCAGTAGAGAAATGCAAATCAAAACCACAGTGAGATATATCACTACCACCTATTACAGTGGTTATTATCAAAAAGACAAGAAATACCAAGTGTGGGAGAGAATGGAGAAAAGTGGACCCTTATTCACTGCTAGCTACAGTGTAAATTGTGCAACAAGTATGGAAAACAATACAGAGTTTCTGTAAAAATAAATTTTTTTTATTTAAAAAACTTTTTTATTTAAAAATAAAGCTACCATATGATCCAGTAATTCCATCTACAGGTATTTATCTGAAGAAAATGAAAAAACCATCTCAGAAACATATCTGTGCCCCTGTGTTCATTGCAGTATCATTTACAATAGCCAAGACATGGAAACAACCTGAGTGTCCCACAGTTGAATGGATTAAGAAATATTATTCAGCCATGAAAAAGGAGGAAATCTGCCATTTACAACAACATGGTTGGACCTCAAAGGCATTGTTAAGTGAAAAAGTTAGACAAGGTAAGACAAGTAACTGTATGATCTCATGCGTATGCAGCATTATAAAAAAAAAAAAAAAAAGAACTCATATTTGCCAGAGGTGGAGGAGTAGGGTATGAGTGAAGTGGGTCAAAAGATACAAATTTCTAGTTGTAAGGTAAATAGCTTCTATGGATATAATGTAGAGAATGGTGACTATAATTAACAATACCATAGTGCATATTTGAAAGATACTCAGAGTGGATTTTAAAAGTTCTCACCAAAAGAAATAAAAATTGTAACTTTGTGAAGTAATTGGTGTTAACTAAACTGACTGTGGTAATTATTTTGCAATTTCTACATATATGAAATCATTATATTTTATAGTTTACACTAATACAATGTTATATGTCATTTTTATCTCAATAGAATTGGATAAAAAAGAAATGATGTAAGCAAGAATTCTATAGAGCAAATGTTTTAAAATATTAAAAGAAAAAACTATAATTCTTTTATTGTATTTCTTTCAATTTCACTTTCTCTCAAAAATGAAATAAAAATAAAGGCATTCCAGATATGCAAAAGCTGAAATAATCATCACCAGCAGACTCACACTATATAAAATATTAAAGGAAATCCTTTAGGCAGAACAAAAAGATTACCAGATGGAAATCTGGATCTACACAATGAATTGATGAGCATAGAAAATATATAAGATTTTTCCATTATTTAAATCTCCTTTAAGAATAATTGACTATTTTAACACAAATATTAGCAATATAGTATGAGGTTTATAACACATGGAAAAGTAAGATAGATAGTAGAAGTAAAAAAAAAGAAAAAGAAAATAGCACAAAAGTGGGGAGGGAAGAAAGGAATGTAGACTATCATAAAGTTCTTATACTATATGTAGGGTGACCAACTGTCTCGGGGTTTCGTATGACACCATGCTTTCAGTGCTAAACTAAGACAGTTACAGGAAAACTGAGATCATTAGTCATCCTAACACATCATCACATGGTTAATAGCACTTAATAGCCAAGCTGACTTTGGCTCGTCAGCCTCAGTTTGCTCATCCCTAGAATCAAGAATAATAAAGCCTTCTTATTACTGATACTGTAAGAATTTCACCATTTGATGCAGCTAAAAGGATTGGTACATACTAAGGATTAATAAATGTTAGATGTTGTGATCTAATTTCAATTTTTATAATAAAAAAAATCAGGGTTATAGTGTTAAGAATGAGTAAGAGAAGACATGACTCTAACCAGAGAGACAATTTAGTAGGCTCTGTGTGAGAACCAGAGGTGATGAGGACCACAACTAGGGTGATAAGATGATGAGGACCAGAGGTGATGAGGTGATGAGGACCAGAACTAAGAAAATTATATCGGAATGGAGGACTCAAGAGAAAGAAAGTAGAATCCACAGTGTCCGGTGGTCTCTTTTTTCAATAAATGTTCATTGAGCATCTACTATGCCCCAGGCACTATACTAAGGCACTGGGGACTCACATCCAAATCTGACGACTTTTGTCTGACTCCAGTTTTTAGAGTTTATTCCATGTTTCAGTTTTCATCCAGAAATTCGAGTATTTGTTATAGACTCAGCCAGTGAGTACCTTTCCTCCTCTGTGTATTTTTAAAAAAAGTAGAGTGAAAGAAACAATATTTAGATTCAAAACTTGAACACATATTTTGACCCAGTCAGAAAAGACCCATGCGAACCATCAAATCTTAGCAATTCCTCTCTTTTCTTATATAATAAAATTACTTAAGATTTTAGATATTCATAAAAGCATATGATTGCAATATTTGATATTGCCTATGAAGACTTTGTTTTCTATATTAGGAGAGGCTGTCATCAAAGATGGGAGATTTTCGATTCATAGCTTCTAAATTGTATTTTGTTCGATTTCAGGAAATACACACTGTGATGTATTCTTATTGTTCTAATATTTCAGAAAGTTTGTGTGGGTTACATGAAATACAAATTGGGCTTACATCGCTCTTCCTGGTTGAATTAAGGTTAAAACTAATATCCCTCCTATATATAATATTGCTTTTGGCATTTTGACAAATGGCTGATGATTCAAGAAACATAAAGATGAGTCCTACGTTATAAAAAACGATTAGGTATTATATGTGGTTTTTTGGCCTATGTGGATTTTTTTCATTTTTTCCTGTTTTCAAAGTCCAAAATATGTGTCTACTTATTCATAATACATTTAGTTTTTGTTTCTTATGGGTAACATTTTAAAACTTAATAGACAACTCAAATTGTTTCATATTGTCAAATAACGCTGAAGGAGTGTGCACTTCACTTTTTCAATTCTTGAGGGAAGTAAGTATGATCTGAATTATGGACAAAACTGTGCTCCTTTGCAGCAAGAGGAAGGAAGTGGTAAGGAAAGCACAGTGTGGTGCTTTATTTTTAAAAGCACAGACTTAAAACCATGCACAAAATGCATTTCATTTTCTAGCCAATTTTCTACCTTTAAGACGTGGTGACTTTAATTTAGATATGGACATACTAGACAACCAAATCCTCACAGAAAGGAGGAAAATTTTAGAAGATCAGGCCTTAGATTGAAGAGAATGACAGATCATCACACTCATGTTTATTGAATATCCATCTCTCTAAGTCATTGGGTTTTCTGTTGTAAGAAGCAGAGATGAAAATAAAGTAGAGCCCCTGCTCTCAGGAAGCTTTCTGTCTCCCCATGGAAACAGAGCTTCCTGCCTATTGAGCCAATGATGGGCAGGCAGCACCCTGAAATCCTCATATAGAAAGGGAAACCCTTGCAGGATTTATTTTAAGAATTTAGATGAAATATCTTACTTGACAACAAATCAGGAAAAGACTTGGTCAAGGTCAATCTAAGAAGAGAGATGCTCATAGCTTTCTTTTATGACCGTTACTGGTGCTCAGTGTAGCACTAACAGGTTTGTCTATGGTTTTGTAATTCCAGATCCAGATACAAGTAAAGCAAAATTATTTCCCTCAAAGCATGCATAGGATGATTTCTTTCTTCATAACCATATGTAATGTGGAGCTAGAAGTTAAGACTACCTAGTTTACTCCATTTTCAGTAAATACACCCAAAAGGAATGGTAGCCTCTCCCATTTCTTCTGAAATTCTCTTCACTGGCCAACAATCATTTCCCAATGCTTACAGATGAGGAATCAGAGCAAAGAAAGCCTTATTCTGCTTTAAGATCTAAGTAAAGATCCTCCCCCAAGAAGGAAAGCAGCATTCCCCCCTTACACTACAGAACACAAGTCTATTTGACTGCATCCTCACTGCCAGAAGGCTTTGTCCCTTCCGCAGTGCATGATACATGGCATTATGGACTGACTGTCTCCCCAAACAAATTCATATATTGAAATCCTAATCCCCAATGTGGTATTAAGAGGTAGGTCCTTTGGGTGGTTAATAGGTCATGAGGGTGGAGCCTTCATGAGTGGGATTAGTGCCCTTATAAGAAAAGCCAGGAGAGCCTGTTTCCTCTCTGCCATGTGAGGATCCAGGAAAGGGACATCCACCTGTAAATCAAGAAGCACATTCGAACCAGACACTGGATCTGCCAGCGTCTTGATCTCAGACTGCCAGCCTCCAAGACCGTCATGTTTAAGCAACCCAGCCTAGGTCATCAGCCTGAGCTAAGACACACAGGCAAAATATTCTCCATTTCATTCTCCCCACAGAAGAATTCCGTTAAAAAAAAAGAAATATATATATATATATTTTTCTTGATCTTCTAAAAATCTTAGAGCCAAAGTTATCTATTTTCCTAGGGTTCATAATTTGGAAGAAGAAGCAAGAGGCAAAAGGACGTGAAAAGTTCTATTTGTCCTAGAGCGTTTTAATACATCTTTCTTTAATTCTTAAAACCATCTTTAATTCTTTTGGAATGTTTAATCCTTTTTTTCCTACAGAATATTTCCAAAACTCTGAGCCAGAAAAGACCTTTAGAATTCACAGGGTCTAAGATTATGAAAACACATTAATGCATCAAACATCTGCGGAGGATTAGCCTTCTTTAGATGTTAGTTTAGTGCCATCAAGTGGACTAGTCGAAGAAGTGTCATTTCTGAAGGTTTTTTTTTTTTTTTTTATTACAATCTGACTTGTAGAGGCTTCAGCCCCCTCTTATGCCTGAAGGCATTTACTGAAAATGGAGTAAATTAAGGAAAATCTTGACTTTTAGTTTCACATTACATATGGTTACAATAAAAGAAATTGGCCCACATTTTCTGCAAAATTTGATAAAACAGATTGTCATTGTCAACAAATTGTGTTAAGAATCTTTCTGTCTGCAACACTTATGATAAAAAATATATGACTCTATCAAAGTTCAGAAAAGCCTAAATATTCATGATTGCAGAGTTAAGTATTTAAGTTCACTGCATTGTTTATTAAATATTTTTGTGACACTAGGAAATTGTGATTTGCCCAAAAAAGCCTGAATGACTATCAATTCTTCCTTTTTCGCATAAATGTATAATTTAAGAATTATAAAATAGGTATGTACCCAATACCTAAGTTATAAAATAAAGCATATAAAAAAAACATAAAAAAATAAAATAAAATAAAATAAAATAAAATAAAATAAAATAAAATAAAGCATACTCAGGACCCCAGAGGAGCCCTGGTTGCCTCTTCCTTCTTGTTTATAATTCAGCTTCAAAGTAAGTGTCTCTAAATAAAATATTTTGGTTTTGCCTAAATAGAATCACAGAGTATGTGGGGTATGCATGTGTGTGTTTAGGTGACTAGCTTTTTCCACTTAACTGTAGATTTTTAAGTTTCATCTACTTTGAAGGGAGTTTAATGAGTTAATTTTTGTTGCTATATTATATTCCACTGCAGGAATTATTAATCCATCCTGCTGTAGGTGAATATCTTGGTGCTTCCTCAAGGATCTTATGAATAATGCCGCTATGAAGTTGTTCATCTATGTGTTTTGATGTCACATATACAATTCTGAAAGTTGTATCTGAAGGATATAAACATAGGAGTAGAATCACTCGGTGTTGAAGGGTGCATATCTTCAATTTTGCTAGGAAGTTTATTTATGCCAGGACATTTCTAAAGTAGTTGTATAAATTTACTCTTCCACCACCAATATGAAAGCTCCTGGTGGTCCAGATCCTGACCAAAGTTGTTAGATCTCTCTTTCAGTTATGTTAAATAGTCTGCTGGGTAGTAATGGTATTTCATTTTGGTTTTAGCTGACATTTTAGTTGTGATTAACAATGTGGTTAAGAATATTTTTACATGCTCCATGACCATTGTGATTTCTCATTTTTAGAGAGCCTGCTCAAGTCTTTTACCTATTTTTCAAGATTGTCTTTTTCATATTGATTTCTGGAGTGCTTTATAGGACCAGGATATGATCTTTGTCATTTATGGATGATATAAATATCTTCCACTTTGTGTCTTGCCTCTTCACTTTTTCTAAGGTGTCTTGATGAATACATGTTCTTAATTCATTACAATCATTTTATTAATGACTTATGTTTCATATTCTGTTTCTGTAATTCCAAAGTAATGACTCATTATTGGTTATATTTGCCTTGAACACTTGGTTAGATGGATGTGTTTGTTCATTGCAGTTACTCTCTTTCTCACTGAAATGGGTAAATACGTTTGGGGGAGATACCTTGAGGTGAGTCAAATCCTGCTTCTATTCAAACTTTGGTCCCCCAAATTTTTGCTCACTGGGGTAGGATGGAAAAACCCTTCTTCACATCTCAGTTCTTCACAAGTGAAATGCAATAATATTAGTATCTTCCTCAAGGATTGTAACATAGGACATTTATCTTTTGGGGCATGACCAATTTCTAGTCCTTTGCCATTTGAAGGAATCCTATTGTTTGTATACCTGTGTTTATCCCGGTGAATTATTTCTGCTAGACTCTCATTTCTTCTTCTTCTTTTTAAAGATTTTATTTATTCATAAGATACACAGAAAGAGACAGAGACACAGGCAGAGGGAGAAGCAGACTTTCCGCGGGGAGCTTGATATAGGACTTGATCCCAGGACCCCAGGATCACGCCCTGAGCAGAGGGAGAAGCAGACTTTCCGCGGGGAGCTTGATGTGGGACGTGATCCCAGGACCCCAGGATCATGCCCTGAGCTGAAGGCAGACACTCAACCTCTGAGCCACCCAGGTGTCCCTCATTTTCTTTTCTTGCACCACTTTACCACTTACACACTGTGGTGTAATTTATTTAGATATCCATCTTCCCTGTTATGTACCTGTCTTCATTGAGACAAAGATTAGCTTTATGTCCCCAACACTTAGAACAATCCCTTCCTTTTAATTTATTATGCCTCTATATATGTTGAATAAGTGAGTGAATGGAATGAAACAAAACTCATAGATTCACTTCAGTGTTGTCTCAATGTCATAAACAAATTTTGAGTTGAAAACCAACCTAGCACATTGACTACCAGTTTTTAGAGATGGATGCACCTGGTTTAAGCCTCACTTACTGAATGTGAGGTAATGCTAAACAAGATGTGTAAACTGGGCTTTTGATTCTCACTTCATTAGCTTCCTGTGTTGATTAAAAGAGATAGCGAATGCAAGTACGTAGGATTGCCTGGTATATACTAGATGCTTAATAAATGCTAATTATAATGTCATCACTGAATTACTTCCTGATTCTTGCTCCCTCTAGGCTCGTTTGCATTTCTACCCATTTGAAAAGTTCATACTTAATATGCTTGCAGAGAAATGTGTAAAATAACTTAAAATCCATGAAAATATACTACTTCAAACTGTGACATTAAATAATGCCCTTATTATATCTTTAATATAAATTATCATAGGAACTGGGAAACTTGGGTGGCTCAGTCAGTTAAGTGTCTGACTCTTGATTTTGACTCAGGTCATGATCTCAAGCTCATGAGATAACCCTGCACTGGCCCCACACTGGAGCATGGAATCTGCTTAAGATTCTCTCCCCCACCCAATCCTTCCCCGCTTATACTCTCTCTTGCTCTCATTCCTTTCTCTAAAATAAATAATTCAAAAAAAAATTATTGTAGGAACTGAGGCACTTGGAATAAAAAGAAGCACTATTACACTCCCTAAACTCCCCTCTGCCTCTTTACCCACCAGCAGTGCTAGACAACCTCTAATATACTTGCTGTCTTTACAAGTTCCCCTGTTTTGGACATTTCACCCAAGAACTATAGAAAATTTCAAGGGCTTTAATATACACATAATGGAACACTAGAAGGAGATGACAGAGAGAAAGGAGCAGGAAAAAAACTTAAAGTAAAAATAACTGAACATTTCTAAAATTACTGACCTACACCAAACCACAAATCCAAAAAGCCCAAGTAACACAAAGCAGAATAAATACTAAAACAAAGAGCAAAGACAAAAACACCATAGTTTGGATATCATATTCAAACTACAGAAAGTAAAAAAATAGAGAAAATCTTGAAAGAAGCCAGGGGCCAGGGGCAGCTTGCGTATAGGGGAAGAAGGATAAGAATTATATTAGTTTCTTTCTCAGACACTATGCAAACAAAAAGAAAGCAGCATAAAATATTCAGGATATTGAAAGAAAAAAAATCCACCAACCTAGAATTCTGTATTTAGAGAAATTATCCTTCAAAAGTGAGGGAGAAATACTTTCTCAGAAAAACAAAAACTGAAATAATTCATTGCTAGTTTGTTTACCTTAATAAACAAACAAACTTGAATACAAATAAAGAAAGGTATGGATCCCTGGGTGGCTCAGTGGTTTAGCGCCTGCTTTCAGCCCAGGGCGTGATCCCGGGAGGGACCAAATCCCAGGATTGAGTCCTGGCATGGAATCCCACATCAGGCTCTCTGCATGGAGCTTGCTTCTCCTTCTGCCTGTGTCTCTGCCTCTCTCTGTGTGTCTCTCATGAATGAATAAATAAAATTAAAAATTAAAAATAAATAAATAAATGAAGGAAGGAAAAGTACTAGATAAGGAATAAATAAGGCAAAATAAAGTATTTTATTTTTGTTCTTCTTAATTGATCTAAGATATAACTGTTCAAAGTAATGATAATAACAATGATTGGGTAATTCTGCCTTATAGATAAGTGAAATGAATGATATCAAAGTCAGAAAGGATGGAAGGTGAATTGGGAATACTCTGTCATAAGATACCTGTACCACACCTGAAGCAGAGTAGTGTTATTAGAAATTGGCCTCATATTAACTTAAAATCTATACTTTAAACTGTAGGATAACCATTAAGAATATTTTAAAAAGAAAGGTGCCTGGATGGCACAGTTGGTTGAGCACCTGACTCTTGGTTTCAGCTCAGGTCATGATCTCGTGGTCATGGGATCAAGCCCCATGTTAGACTCTGTGCACTCAGCAAAACGTCTGCTTGATTTTTCTTTCTCCCTCTCCATCTGTCCCTCACTCCTGCTCTCTCTCTCTCTCTCAAATGAATAAATAAAACTTTTTTTAAAAAAAGAATATCTTAAAAAGAAGAGTAACACTGAAGGAGAAAATAAAATGGGATCATATTTAATACTTGAGAAAACAGAAAAAGCGAGAGAAAGGAAACAAAGAACAAAACAAAACTTCAAAACAAAGAAAATTGCCATGAATATAAACTGGAATTACATAATGTTACAGAAGTTATATAATTATCCAAGAAGACATAATAATCCTAAAAATGTATACACCTAACAACAAAGTATTGAAATATAGAAGTCAAAAACTAATTTTAAAAAGGAAGAAGAAATAGACAAATCCACTGTTATAGTTCAAAACTTCAACACCCCCTGTTAGCAATTAATAAATCAAGCAAGCAGAAATCAGTTATGATATAGATGATCCGAATATACCATCAATCAAATTATTATAATTGACATTTAATTAATATCCAGCAACTACAAAATACACATTCCTCTCAAGTTCACAAGGGATATACAGCAAGATAGACTAAATTTTGGCCGTAAAACACCTCAACAAAGTTAAAATATAAAAATCATACCAAATATAGTCTTATACCACAATAGAATTAAGCTAGCTAGCAATAACAGAAAGGTAGCTAGAAAAATCCCTAAATAAACAGCACACTTCAAATTACTGATGACTCAAATAAGTTTCAAGAGAAATTTCAAAATATTTCAAACTAAATAAAATGAAAATATGACATATCAAAATTGGGAGGATGCAATGAAAGCAGTACCTAGAGGGAAATTTACAGTATTAAATATAACATGTCACAATGTATTTAACTAAGCCCTTTTGTTTGGATATTTAGACTATTTTTATTTTAAAATTATTTCAAAGTTACTAACAATGCTATATTAAAGAAATTGAATCTTAATTATTAAGATTATTAAGAAAAATAAATAAAAGCATAATTGTTGATTAAACATATTTCTAGATTTTCAATACATATTACCAAATTCCCCTGGAGAAATCATATATTCATTTGTACTCCTACCAGATATTCATTCAATCGAGATCAAGTGTTAATTCTCTTCATCTTTGCAAATTAAAAATATAAAGCATGGTATCTCATTTTTCTTTAAATTTTCATTTTTTAGGTTACATGTACACTCACTGAAGCAATGCCTTCCAGAAAATAGAAGCACAAATGACATCGGGACAATACAGAGTCATCATAGCACAGTCCCTCTGACAATGTAGTCCCAGCATCATGTATTGGCAATTGTTCTTTTTGTTGCTTAAAATCACATTATCATGGATGCCTGGGTGGCTCAGTGGTTGAGTGTCTGCCTTTGGCTCAGGTCGTGATCCCAGGGTCCTGTGATCAAGTCCCATGTCGGGCTCCCTACAGGGAGCCTGCTTCTCCCTCTGCCTATGTCTCTGCCTCTCTCTCTGTATTTCTCATGAATGAATAAATAAAATCTTCTTTTAAAAAATTACATTATCATGACAAGTTTTCTACAAGTCTAGCTTTCTTTATTACAATTGGACAATAATATAGACTGCCATGATATTTATGAGGCCCCTTACAATATTAATGAATTTCCACCAATCCCTAGCTGCACACTAATCTACTCTTTCTGTATTAGTTACCTATTGCTGCTTGATAAATTTAGTGGTTTGGGGGCACCTGGCTGGATCAGTTGGTAGAGCATGTGACTCTTGATCTTCAAGCTCCACATTGGGCATGGAGCCTACTTTAAAAACAATAGTGGGGTGCAGACTGGATTTCTGCTCAGGTCATGATCTCAGTGTTGCGGGGTCAAGGCCCCCTCCTCCACAGATTCCATGCTCACCGTGGAGTCTACTTGAGATTCCTTCCCCTTCCCTATTCCTCTCCCTCTTCTCTTCCCCCCACACTCTCTATCTCTCACAAATCAATCAAAAAATAAAATCTTTTTTAAAAATTAATGGTTTAAAACAACATTTATTATCTCATGGTTTTTGAGGGTGAAAAATGTTAAAACAATCTTACTGGGTAATTTTGACTCAGGGTCTCTCACAAAGTTTCAGTCAAGCTGTCTGCTTGAGATGCAGTAGTCTGAAGCCTTATCTGTGGCTGGAAGATCCATTTCAAAGAAGGCGCACTCACATTTATTAGCTGGAGTCCTCGGTTCCTCCCCGGCCGTTGGCTGGAAGTCTTATTCCCTCACCACATGGGCCTCGCCAAGGGCCATCTGATTGTCTTTGAGACATGGCAGTTGGACTCCTCCAAAATGATAAGTAATGAGGCAAAGAGAGAATACATGAAATGAAAGCTTCAGTCTTTTATAACCTTATCTAAGAAGCATCATACCAGCATTTCTGCTGTAGGCTGTTGGTCACATAGACCAACCCCAGTTCATTATGAGAGAGAATCATACAAGATTAGGAGAAATGCTAGGAAATAGGGATAATTGGGGCATTGCATCAGGCATAATCATGTAACCCTATGATATTGTGATTTATAATAAGGATAGATATATCTGGTCTTGTCTCCATTTCTCCATTCCTGGCACAGAGCTCCTAAAGCCCCTAAAATTTCATAAGTAATGACTCATAAGAGTGTCTATGTTGTGTTAATGAAGTGACTTTTGGAAAGCCCTAGATAACCTAAAGATGGGGACTAGTCACCAGAGAAACCAACTATGTGATTAGAGGGTTGGAATATTCAATCCCACTATCCCACACACACATATTTGAGGAGAGGACAGAGACTGGAGATTAAGGTCAATCGCCAATGGCCAATGATTTCATCAATCATGCCTATGTAATGAAATTTCTGTAAAATCCCGAAAGGACAGTTTGGAGAACTTCCAGTTTAAAGGTCTGCTGAGTAGCCCACTCAAACAGCATGGAGGCTCTGTGTCCCTTTCCCCATACCTTGCCCTATGCATCTCTTCCATCTGGCTCTTCATGAATTAGTCTTTTTATAACAACCCAGTAATTTAGTACTTAAAATGCTTCTCTGAATTCTGTAAGCTGCTCAGATTAACTGAACCTAAGGAGGTGGTTGTTAGAACCTCTATTCCAGAGCCAGCTGGTCAGAAGCACAGGGAAAAAACTGGACTCACAATTAACATCTGAAGTGGGAGTTGTGGACAGTTTATAGGCCTGAATCTGTAACCTATGGGATATGACCCTATCTCCAAGTAGACAGGGTCAAAATTGAGTTGAATTATAGAACACCTAGTTGGTGTTCAAGAATTGCTTAATGGCATGGAACAAACACACACACACACACACACACACACACACTGTAATTAGTGTCAGAATCTTACACTTAAAAAGAAAGACTTTATTTATTCATGAGAGAGAGAGAGGCAGAGACACAGGCAGAGGGAGAAGCAGGCTCTTTGTGGGGGGCCTAATGTGAGACTCGATCCTGGACCCCAGGATCATGACCTCAGCCAAAGGCAGACACTCAACTGATGAGCCACCCATGTGCCCCAGAATCTTATACCTTTATCCCCCTTCCCTCCCCTCACCTCCATGCCATAAGTTATCAAGTCCTAATTCCTGGAATCTGTGATTATTACTTTATATAACAAAGTCCTTGCAGATGTGAATAGGGATCTTGAGATGGAGAAATAATTCTGCATATTCCACATGAATGACATTACTAAATGCCATCACAAGTATCCTTATAAGAGTGGTGGAGGGATTTTTCAAGACTCACAGAGAAGGCAATGTAAACAGGAGCAAAGAGCTTTGGAGGTGTGGCCACAAGCTAAAGAATGCTGAAAACTACCAGAAACTGGAAGAGGCAAGGATAGATTCTCTCCTAGTACCTCCAAAGGAAGTGTGGCCCTGCAAACACCTTGATTTTGGCTCAGTGATATATTTCAGATTTCTGCCCTCCAGTATGGAGGACAAATATGTTTCTGTTGTTTAAAAGTTTGTAGTACTTGTTTTTAATAACAGTATAGTATATGAATACATCCATCTTAAAAGTTGACTATTACATATTCTATATCATCAAATATTTCCTAAAAGACACTTTAAGCAACTGTTGTGCAATTCAGAGTGATGCTCAACCTGGATTTTTGCATAGTTCAATAGTTATTCAGCCATTATAGGTAAAAATTATTTTCAAGTACAAAACAAATAGGGGCGCAATAAATATCACGTTTAGCAGAATATATTTAATTTGGCATAGTGCTCATTGGTTTAGAGTTCAGTATAGTATGCCAAAGTTCATGTCTGAGTATATGATCCCTTCTGTTTGCAGCTTTTATTAGCTGAAAGTGAACCAAAGACATTGGCTGTTTTATAAATAAAAATAGCTAGTGAGGAGTAATTCTAAGGTAGCATTTAATCAATTCCATTCCAGGTGTTATTATTGTGGTCACAGGTATACTAAACCAGGTAAACTTTTTAAGCCTATTTTTGGAATTTGTATTTTTTGGTAGTGAGTTGTAGGTCTTATCTCTGTTTCAGTTTTCTATTATGATATTTGCCTTTTTCATTTTTCAAAAATTGAGCTCATGTGTCTTAAATGTATTATCCAGATATTTTCCCTACCTTTTCACTCTTAAGTTTGTTTAAGACAGATTTTTTCTGTAAGGAATTTTTACATTTATTTGTTTATTTATTTATTTATTTATTTATTTATTTATTTATTTATTTATAGAGGCAGAGAATAAGGAAGGGGCAGAGGGACAAGGAGAGAGAGAATCGTAAGCAGGCTCCATGCTCAGCGCAGAGCCTGACATAAGGCTTGATCTCAGAACCCTGAGATCACGACCTAAGCTGAAATCAAGAGCCAGATGCTTAACCTACTGAACCACCAGATGCCCCCAACTTTCCCCTTTTCATGTGGTTATGTTGATCACTTTTCTCCAATTATGGGTTTTGCCTTTAGCACGATCCTTAGAAAAGCCTTGAAACTGGTGCAGCCACTCTGGAAAACAGTATGGTGTTTCCTCAAAATGTTAAAAATAGAACTATTCTATGATCTAGCAATTATACTACTGGATATTTACTCAAAGAAAACAAAAATACTGGGCAGCCCGGGTTGCTCAGCGGTTTAGTGATGCTTTCCACCCAGGGCGTGATCCTGGAGACCAAGGATCAAGTTCCACATCAGGCTCCCTGCATGGAGCTTGCTTCTCCCTCTGCCTGTGTCTCTGCCTCTCACTCTCTGTGTCTCTCATGAATAAATAAATAAATAAAATCTAAAAAAAAGAAAAAGAAAACAAAAATACTAATTCAGAGGGATACACACACTCCAATGTTTATAGAAGCATTATCTACAATAGCCAAATTATGGAAACAGCCCAAGTGCCCATCAGTTGATAAATGGATAAAGAAGATGTGAGATATATATATATATATATATATATATATATATATATATATATCACCCATAGGAAAGAATGAAATCTTGTCATTTGCAGTGACATGGATGGAGCTAGAGAGTACAATGTCAAGTGAAATAAGTCAGTCAGAGAAAGACAAATACCATATGATTTCACTCATATGTGGAATTTAAGAAACATAGCAAATGAACAAAGGGAAAAACAGAGAAAAGCAAATCAAGAACCAGACTCTTAACTATAGAGAACAAACTGAGGGCAGGTGGGTGGGGAGACAAGTTAAATAGGTGATGAGAGTTAAGCTGTGCTCTTATTTTATTGAGCACTGGGTGTTGTATAGAAGTGTTGAATCATTATACTGTACATCCCAAACTAATATTACACTGTATGTTAGCTAGCTGGAATTTAAATTAAAACTTAGAAAAAAGAAAAGCCTTTCCATTACTAGTACATCATACATATATGCATGCATGTGTGTGCACACACATTCGCATACAGCCCAAATTATTTTTAAGAAATATCTGAAGTCAGCTTCAGGAATTTCCTCAGTACTCTGCTATGTAGAAATATAATGGCCTCCCTTCTATAAAGCATCCATCCTTCTTAGACTCCTCATTTTCATGGGGAAGTGTTAGCTGAAATAGGAAGCCCAGTATATACCTGGTAATATAGAGTCTCTGTACTATGGCTACTTTCTTGGTTAGCTCGGGCTGCCATAACAATATACCGTAGGCTGGACAGCTTAAACAGAAATGTATTGCTCACTATTCTGGAGGCAGGAAGCCCAAGATCAAGTTGTGGTCAGATTTAATTTCTTCTGAGGCCTCTTTTCTTGGCTGGTAGCCAATTTCTCATGCTATACTCACATAGTCTTTTCCCTGTGCCTATGCATTCTTGGTATCTCTTCCTCTTCCTCTAAGGACACCAGTAATTTCACCTTAATTATTGTTTCCTTAAGGCTATATCCCCAAATACAGTAGCATTGAGGACTAGAGTTTTAACCTTTGAATTTGGGAGGACACAACTGAGTCCCTAATGGAGCGTAATCTGAAACTGACTGCCACTAAACACTTATGAAAAGAAAATCCCTTCTATTCCTCTTGGAACCCAATGAAATAAAATTAGAGAAATATATAAAAAGAAAATTCTATAATATCAACAGGCATGAGAAGTAGCAACAGCATATGAAAAGTTTCAATGAATTGGTGGACCATGTAGAGTGGTTAGAGTTGTATTGTCAGATGAAACATGGCCAAGGGAACAAGCATCAGGAATATACTCCCAGGGTGCTGCAAGAGAAATAAGAACCAATCTGCTTTGGGGACATAGATGATTCTCTGATCTCTGCATCAGACCCAAGAGAGGTCAGGAATAAGAAGTGGGACCAAAAAAATAGGGAATTTATTAAAGGTCTGTGTATACAATGGATATACCCTCTGTGCCCAGCTTGTCCAACAACTCAAAATACTCAGGATATTTAGCATTTAACTCTGGAGGAAAAAATCCAGAGAACTATTTACTAAAGATATGAATGCTCTTGGAGACTTTTAAAGTTTCTAGTGCGGGGGTGGCTGTCTACAGTAAATACCTGATCCCATTTTCGGATTTGCAGATCTGTAAGCCTTCTCTTAAATATAAATGTCAATCATGGATCACTAGGAATTGGAGAAAACCCAGTAACATAAAAGTCAACTTGAAGAAAGAGAAAACAAATATTTAAAAAAAAAATTTTAGTATATTCAAGAAAAACTGAGGTATTACAATCACAAAAAAAAAGAACAATATGCCATGAAAGAGAATAATCACAAAGCAAAGAAAGAGCTCTTGGGAAAGAGAATCTTGAATGTTAATAGTAAAAGCAGAGTTTGTAGAATACAGCAAATGAGTAAAGAAATCTTCTCAAAAGTATAGAATGAGAGAAAAGAGACACAAAGGAAAAATCTAACGGAGAAGGTTGGAAGACAAAGTTGGGTGAATATTCCAGGAAGTGGAGCAAGGAAGGTGAGGAAATACAAGAAAAATAAAGGATCATTTCTTTCCATTCAACATTTGAAGAATAAGTCCAGAAGAAGGACAGGGTCTGAACAAGAGTAACTGAACAGGACCATGGAATGAGTGGGGAAAACGTCTCTTCACATTGTTGTGAAATTTAGATCATCAAAGATAAGGAGAAATCCCTAAAAGCTGCCAAAGACAATAAACAGTTCCCTACAAAAACTCAAGAATCAGACTGATGCCAGACTTCTTATCTAGAACACCGGATGTAGGAGAGCCATAGAGTAAGGCTTTCAAAATTTGACATAAAATAAGACTTAACCTAAAATTCTGTACCTTACCCAATTACCAATTACACATGGGGGCAGGATAAAGACATATTAGACATACAAGAACTTAAATGATCTCCTTTATATTCTTTCATAGGAAGTTACTTAAAGATTGAAGAAAATACGAGAAAGACAAAAACAGGGTTTGGTTTACTATTGAGAGGTTGAGCAGTGAAGATATATCCCAAGGTGACATAGTTCAGTAGCTCCAGAGAACACATGGGCTACATGGGAGTAGAAGACAAAAGGCATGGGGAGGACTTACCATGGAGGAAGGGGATCCCACCCCCAGCAAAAGGACCCCAGACAACGAGTAGCATAACTGTAAGAACATGAAAATATAAGAATATTCAACACTACTATTTGGTGAACAAAAATAAAGTTTATTAGAAACTCTAGGCAAAACCAAAAGCTGTGGGAGAAAATCATGGCCTGTTTTGGCAAATTCAAATGTATGATTTTAAGTGCTTTGAAGAGTGAATTCCAGCGGACTGTGATGTTAAGGACATTTTCCTTCAAGTGGCACATGGATGTGTCCCACCAGGAAGGAAATATAATACTAGCATGCCACTTGGTCTAAAAGTGAATAATAATTTAATAACCATAATAAAGTTAATTGTTTATTGATTTTTAATTAAGTCAGCATATGAAAAAAAAGCGAGGTTACAGAACATAATACAATGGTAGCAACCTTTAGAAAAATTTACAACGTGAATGTAAAAGAGTGATGTACAAAAGAAGGAGGTAGAAAGGGAGGAGGTTTAGGGAGGACGGTTTTTCCATCTTATATAGAGGGGACCTGCATAATGACAGACTATGAAATAGTGTACACTTCTAGAAGAGCTGAAAGTAGCTATCGGTGATCTTAAAAATAAAACTGCCTGTTATTCTACTGGTAAAAACGGGTTTGGTTGGAAATAGCAGAGATTTAGAATTCAATACAAGCAAGCTGCTGCAAAAACTAGAGGCAGGTCCACTGAACAAAAGAGAGGAACTTTCTTATATGGAGGAAAGAGAGATTTGGTAGGCTCTGTTAGAAACAAAAAGTCCATTGGAGTAAACAGGGAGTTAGAAGTATAGCAGCTTCTCATTGGCTGAGTTGTGAGGTCTCTCACTAGCTGGGCTGTTAGGGAAGAAGGGAGGAAAGGAGGTAAGCTTTTCTTCCCCGTGCCAGAATAGTAAAGTAGTACCCACCTGCAGGTTCCCTCACTTTCTGTTGAATTTGCAATTGACCGTGAGTTGTAGAGCATGAGAGTCCCCCTGTTGAACCTCCTGATTCCATTTTCTTGGTGGTTTCCCTTTATCCATTTTCATGTCATCATCAATCAGCAAAGAATAGTGGAGCTTAGTTAAATCTAAAATTAAAATTTAGGGGTACCTGGGTGGCTCTGTGGTTGAGTGTCTTTTGGCTCAGGTCATGATTCCCATGATTCCCATCCTGGGACCCACATCAGGCTGCCTACAGGGAGCCTGCTTCTCCCTCTGCCTAGGTCGCTGCCTCTCTTTCTGTGTCTCTCATGAATAAATAAACAAAATCTTTCAAAAAAAAAAGTTGTGAACTTAGCAATGAGTATTTTTAAAATTGGTTTTTACAAATGACACCTTTTTCTGATGATCAACACTTACTTGCTTGTTGCTTCAAGAAGGAAATAAAATCGTGTTGCCATTTAACTATTAACAATTAGAGAGGAATTCTCATTCAGTCTCTAGTCCCATCCAACAGTTTTTGAATGTTATGAGATTTATAGGTTTCTGATGGGGTATCTGGGTTTTTTTAAATAAAAAATACCACAGGCTATACTTCAAAGAATGTGCCCTGAAGGGTTGTGGGAGACACGCAAGACCTTAGGATTTGGCGTCCTGGGTTCAGGTTTATCCCACAGTGAGCAGCAGCAACAACTTGAACCAAACTCTACTTCTTCAGGTCCCCATTTTCTCATCTGTATATAGACAATGAATTAATAATTAATTATGATAATCAATTATAATAGTAATATCTCTTTCACCTACTTTTCCGGTTTGTTGTGGTCAGATGAGAAAATGTAAGTTAAAATAACTTTAACCCCTAAGTAGCTGGCTCACATGTTTTTCTTAATTCCAAAAATGGTGCTATTTCCATAGATATTCTTAAATTCCTGCTTTTGCAATTGTGTGTGGAAGACTCATTTTCAAGTTATGCATGAAAAGGCATCTCATTAATTAATAGTTGAGTCTTATTTTTTACCTAAGCATAAGTTACTGAGCATGATTATCTATTTTATTAACCATTTCTCCTCTGTCAGTGTCCAAAAGTCAAACCTACTTCTGAAAACATTATTTTTCAGCAGTGAGAGTATAACTAAAATTATAACATATGCTCCAAAATAAAAACCAAAATTTTATTTCACTTTATTTTATTTTTAAGAGGGGTGTAGGGGCAGAGGAAACGAGAAAATCTTGAACAGGCTCCATGCTCAGAGCAGAACCAGACCTGGGGCTCGGTCTCAACCCTGAGTCCATGACCTGAGCTGAAATCAAGAATCCAATGCTTAACTGACTGAGCCACCCGGGAGCCCCCAAAAAAACCACAATTTTTGGTAAAATTTTTCTAATAACTATTTAGCTTCCCAATATTTTGACTTTGGAAAGGAAAATACTTTATATTGATATACACCTATGCTTGTTTTTTGCTTTTTAAAAGTTTTTCAGTTTTTCACATGGTTTTCTGGTTAAATCATAATACAGGCCAATTTGTCATTATAATCCTTATATGTTTTATTTCATTTAAATATTACTATGTAAATTTTACATAATAACTTGTATGAAATGACAAAGGTCATGATAGAACAGGTAGGAAAATTCAGAAAGGCACAGAAACTGCACACTTTAAAGTGATTAAGATGGTAAATTTTAGGGGCAGCCCTGGTGGTGCAGCGGTTTAGTGCCGCCTGCACCCCGGAGTCCCAGGATCGAGTCCCATGTCGGGCTCCTGGCATGGAGCCTGCTTCTCTCTCTGCTTCTCTTTCTGCCTGTGTCTCTGCCTCTCTAAATAAATAAATAAATAGTCTGTTAAGATGGTAAATTTTAGGACACCTGAGTGGCTCAGCAGTCGAGAGTCTGCCTTTGGCTCAGGTCATGATTCTGGGATCCTGGGATCAAGTTCTGCATCAGGCTCCCTGTGAGAAGCCTGCTTCTCCCTCTGCCTATGTCTGTCTCTGCCTCTCCCTCTGTGTCTCTCATGTCTAAATAAATAAAATCATTTCTAAAAAATTATAAACTTTATATTATTATGTGTTCTTGCCACAATAAAAGACAAAAAATAAATAAAAAGAAAGGCACAGACATTTATATCAGAAGGCAAATGAGTAATTGTGAATTCAAGTTACTGAGCTCTTTCTACTAACATTTCATGAAGTAATCAAATCTTAAAAGAAGCTAATAATTAATAATATTGCCCTATTCTATTTTTTATTGCCCTATTCTAATATGTCTGTTCTCAAAATGGCATGAATATGAGCAAAAGCATAACACGAAACTAGAGCCCTTTCTCCACCTTCACACCGTACCAAAAATGTAATCTAATTCAGCAAACAATAGGAATATGAAATGCGTCCTTTCGAATGTTATAGTCATAGGAGAAAGAATGACCATTTGCTAGAATGCTTGTAACCTGCCCCCCAGAAATTCTCCTGTCCTTTTTTCTAATGGTCACAACTTGAATATTCCTGATTTGTAAGGCTGAACATCATTCTGTTCCATTCTCTTGCAAATATAACTGCTGTGATTTTGTTTTGATGATTAGGTCTTAGCAATCACGGTGAGATTGAATGGATGCAGATGCTACAGATGGATGTGTCATAATAGCACTAAACCACCAGAAGGAGCTCTAAAACAGACTACTGGGAAGAATTAGACCTGCTGGCAAAGAGGGGGAAATAATATATTGTCTACAGATGGAGAGTTTAAACCACATTAAAACTTAATAAAGGATTACAAAGTGGCTGAGGGAATTATAACACTAAAAAGTCTTCAGAAGACAGAATGCAAGTGCCTGAAGGCATTAGGTTGGTACTGTATTTTTGTGGGGGTTTTTTTTTTTTTTTTGAGAGAGAGAGAGAAAAAAAAAAATACTCAAGAAATATTGATTCAATTAGTGAAGCCAAACAAGCCATGAGATTGTAAATGAGAGTAAATTTACACAGGGTTTCTCAACCCCTCCATCTGCCAGAATATTCTTTTCAGTGGAGTCGGCCTTATGCACGAGCTTTGGAGGATGTTTCAAAAGATGCCAAAAGTTTCCCTTCACCAGACATCTCTCTTCTGAGTAATCCCTAGGGCCTAAATTCTGAAGATTCACATCTTACCCTAAGACCTTTAAGCTTTGTTACGTTTTATCAAATATCACATGTTTAACTGCGCTAAGGCTTCACCTCAACTTGGATGACTAATACCGATTATTGGCAGGAGTTGGCTTAAACACCATAATCTTTTACTCCACATCATCCAATGGTAGGAAGGTACAGCTTTGAGGGTTAACTTGATGATGTTTTTTAATTATGGGGAGAAGATCAGGTGTGCAAAGCACTGTCTGTAGCCAGCAGAATATTGTGTACGGAAATCTGCCAAGACCAACCGTGGCACCTGGGGGAAAAAAAATCGAAGACGCATAAAGATAGTAACAAATTCCCTATGTTGGCTTCCTAAGGCTGTCATAACAAAGCATCAGGGACTAGGAGGCTTACCCAACAGAAATTTCTACTCTCACAATTCTGGAGACTGCGAGTTCAAGGTCAAGGTGTGAGCAGAGTTGGTTTCTTCCAAGTCCTCTCTCGGATGCTTGCTGCTGGCCATCTTCTCCCTGTGTCTGCTCACGTATACACCTGTAACCAAATGTCCTCTTCTTACAAGGACGCCAGTCCTGTTGGATTAGGGCTCACCCTGATGACCTCATTGTAACTAAATTATCTCTGGACAGACCCTATCTCCAAATATGGTCATATTCTGCAGTAATGAGAGTTAAACTCTCAACATGTGAATTTAAGGGAGGGACACAACTTAGTCCATAGCACTCTCCTTTGCCGTGTTGCCCATCCTTCTTAAAACTCCACAGCACAGGGGCACTGCAGGGCTCAGTTCGTTAAGTGTCCAACTCTTGATTTCAGCTCAGGGTCATGGGTTCAAGCCTGGCATTGGGCTACTAAAAACCTACTTGAAAACAAAAATACTCCACAGTGTTGTGGGCTGGCTATGAAGCAGTCGAGAGGGCCCGAGTTTTAGAGTTAGGCCTGTATTAAAATGCCAGCTTCACCGCTTCCTAGCAGTGTGACCTGGGGAAATTATTTGGCCTCTTAGCCTTAGTTTATCCGTTTGTAAAATAAAACTAGAAATACCTTCCTCACCAGGCAGTGACAAAAGCAGGAATAGATAATTAGTGTGAAAATATGGACACAGCCTCTCTCACATATGGCAGAAGCCTTGTCAGTCTTTCACTGCCCTAGAGTGATGACCCCCAAATTCCCTGCAGAGCTGACGAGGTCCCGTGTGAGCTGATTCCCTTTTTTTGTCAGTAGAGTCTTTCTGAGGTAAGAAGGACCTGAGCCACATAAAAATTTTCCATGCCCCTGACAGAAAAGAACCACCCCTTCCAAATGATAAAAACAAGGAATCAAAAACCACGGTGTGTTTTTCAATATTTATTTAATAAACCAATTTAAACATTCACAAACAGTATGATTGTCTACACAACCTCAACTGGAGATGAGACCAAGAATCTAAAGTGGAGGCTGTTAGGAACTTTTACCACATGTCCAGGCATCTCATAGAGTCTGCGCTCCTGCAGCTCTGGCTTCTTTCACTTCATTTTGCCAGGCTCCTGTCTGCTCCAGGCACTTTCCTCACCACCCTGGACAACTGAGCTCTCAGATAGAGACTAACAGCATTTCTCGAAGAAAGGCTTCCTCTATGCCTCCAGCCATTTCCTCGGTATGTCAGTGTGTCACACACCCAATTTCAGTCAGGCCACCTGATCTCACAGGGCCTCTGTACTTAATCTTTTTAGCAGTGACCACAATTGTAATGAAATGATTCACTCCATAATTGGTTGTTTAATCTCTGTCTCTCCTGCTAGGATGTAGGCGGCCTGAAAATTGGAACTTCATCTGTCTTGTTCAACTGTCTATCCCCAGAGTCCAAGGAAGGGCCTTGCCTACACATAATCCCACTTACTATACCTGAGTCAATCAATAGGTGAATTTAAGGTGAATGTAGCTTTCAGGACCCGATCCTCTCTTTACAGACCATTTTGACATTCTCAATTACAAATGCCAAGCCAAATCTACCTCCATGTATTCAATAACCATTCCTGTAAAACTCCAAGGTTTGAAATATCCTCATTGTGTATATTTATCCCCATATATCATTTCCTGTAAGAACAGGCAGTTGTGATGAATGGAGAGAGGGATAAAATATCACTGATAATACAGATGGTGTGACTTGGTAGTCGTTAATGATAAAGCCTTCTGGAAATTATACCATTCAAAGAATGTCATCTTTTAGCATCTGTTGGATGATGAAATCTGTTGATGAAAACATGAAAACATGCTCCTGGTACTGTATGCTTTTGATGGCTTCATTTTCACAGTGATAAACTTGAGCATCAGGAAGATATATATCTATATGTCCATTTTTTATGGAAAAAATGTATTTATCAATAAAGAAACAAACACCAAAGGTGCTATAAACACAATCGCCAAAGAACAGTGTTTTACTCTGGTTCTCAGAGTAGGCAGGACATGTCCTCCACATTCTTCTTTAAACCCAGCTAGCTCACACCGATGAATGGGGAGCCCCATAGGGCCCAAATAAGTGGCCACCCCCATTCTGCACCAGTTGCTGTGTGAATGAGTATCAATTAAAGACCATAACGGAAGCAGATAATTCCACAATTTTCAACTGTTTTCAAATTTAATTCTACTAAAATTTGAAGTCTAGAAACTGGGGTATAGCAACATAAGAAAAAAGAGATAATCTGTCCCCTTTGGCAGAATTATCTCCAACTAGCTTAAAGAAAGGAGGACAGAAGGAAGGATTCAAGATGTGGCCAACTCATCCATTCAACAAATGTTGACTCTGAGGCCACTACATGGTGGGCACTATCGTAGGCATGGCAGTGAAAACCTGTCCCTACTGCTGCAGACCACATGCCACAGCGGAAGGGTCCAGAGAGTCCCTGGAGCCATCACAGAGCTGTTTCCTAGCTGCCACTCAGGAGAATCAGGTCACCCCAACTCGCTCCTTTCCTCTCCCTACATCATGGGTAGCTCAGAAGTTTGCTATGGTAGCAATCTTTTCCTATCCTCAGCAGAATCCTAATCTCCTTCCCCCAAACTTGCACACTATCCTGTTTGTTATCTTATTTGGCGGTATCACCACCCACTCCAGTACATTCTGTAGTGATTTTGTCTCTTTGCTAGCTAGTCTGCATTGCCCCTGAGTTGCCTTCGTAAAACATAGGATTGGTCATTCTCTTGACTCTCTTTTCCAATCCAAAGTTATGTCCTGGCTCTCTGCAGCCAACTGCTCAAAACCTAAACTCATCATCACCCCTGCATTGACGTCCACAAGCTCCTCCTGCCTCCTTGTAAAGGCCTTTACACCTCCCGTATTCTTGTTATCCACTCTGAACTTCCTGCTGTTGCCCAAACCAGCCACAATCTTTCATGGTCTTTCTTTTTAATCTCCCTCTGTGTTGCCTTTGACTGAAATGCCTTCCTCTCCCTCCTGAGCTCCAGAAACCCCTTCTGAAACTAGTTGGCAGCAGGAAATTGCTGCTGTTTCTGGGGCCCTGCTTCTGGTTTGCCCATACTTTCTAATGCTGGTTCTGTTTAATTGTGTGCATGTCTATTTGCTCTGCTAGGTTATAAGTTCTTTGAAAATGAGCCACCGTTTTATTCTTGTCTCTGCATTACCAATACCTGGCTTTAGGGTTTAGAACACTGTGTGATGCAAAGTAAACTATAGTGATTCCTGAATTAAGTCCTTTGTGCTTACGGATACGCAAGATGTTGGAATTGACAGAGGCCTATGGTATTTATGCCAACACTCTCTTGCACACGGCTAAGGCTAGTGCTTTGCGGGCAGCATTAAATTACAAATGCATGTTTAAATTACAGGTTTCGTGTCATAATATGTGCTTGGACGCTTTTTCACATTGAGGTTCTTTGGTTGCAAGCCAGAAACTGGATGTTTGGGCTCTGGTTACCTTAAATAAAAAAGAAAGTTTTCTGGAAAGCAATTAGGAATACTGAGAATCAATGGGCAGGCTGAAGCAGCAGGGTTTTCATGGGCAGGAACCCAGGTAGCTCCAGGGACTAGTGAACAAGAGCAGCAGGAACGAAGCGGCAACAAGACCAGTTTTTCCTAGGTAGCTCCACTAGAATAAATCATTCGGTCATCCTTAGTCTGTATTCTACTTGGGATTTAAATTTCACGGAAGGTGCATGAGTTTGGGTTCTGTGCCCAGCCATTAGCTGGGTGAGGAAAGAACATTTGACTAACAAAAAATTCCACCAGACTAAATTTAACAGGAGATAAAATAATCCTCAAAAGGAAATTAAACATGGTCTATGAGAAAGAGGCAGGGGGTGCAGGTTGCCAAAAAGCCATCACCCGTGTTCTACACTCGGGTCCTAAAATTAACTTCAGTGCAAACACTGTAACAATTGTTGCAATACGATCATTATAAAACCATATTACTTTTCATCTATAGCCTTTCACTAAGAAAAAATAGACCCTTAATCCAATTCTAAAACAGCTTTTGTATCTCCTCTAAACTACTAACTTATGAGACACTGGATGTGCTGTGATAGGATGTAAGTGAGTGAGTAGTAAAAAAAAATGGTCGGTGGTATGGCAACATCAGTAAGTTCTAGTCATCATCATCCATCTGGATCGCCATCAAACCGTTATCGTTGTGGCAGAACCATGTGTCGCCACGGAATACTTCAACAGCCCTCCCGGGCCAGTGCTATGTTACAGCCCATTTAGCTCCTGTGTGGAACTAGTGGAGTCTCTTTGTTGAGGGAGTCATCGGCTCAATTAACTGGCATTAAAGTACTGTACCTCTAGAATCATAATCAGGAGAACATGATCATTGACTCCCAAAAATATCTGAAACGTTTTCCCTGCTGGGTAGAGAGGGAAAATTAAATTACATGAAATAAACTCCCAGTTCTCCATATGTGAACTCTCCATGTTACAGATTGCCAGTTCAAGAGCTGCGATTTGTCACCATGGCCGTGACCATGACCCAGCTGGGCTCTGACATGCAGCTGAGAAATTATATGGATCAGAAATATGTTTTCTCTGGTTATCTGCAATGACAGTATACTTTATAAAAACTAAAGGAATAAAGGAATAAAACCTTAAACTTGAGGTTTTATTTAAACTGCCAGATTACTCTTCTTGTTTCAAATATCCCTTCAACCCTGTTAGAAATTCCAGTCTTGCTATAATCTATAATCCGGTTTATCACCAAGTTTCTCAGTGGCTATTTTCTCGTTAAGTGATTCCCAAAGTCTTAACCTTCTTATGTCAATTTCCATTCATTTTCCCCCCCTGTTCTTTTTAATAAAGTACCATTTTCTCTGATAGCGAAGGACCAAAATGTCTTTCATACTTTGCATTTTTTATTACAAGTATTACATACTTGCATTTTTATTACTTTGCATTTTTTATTACTTATAAGGTAAGAAAATCTCTTTTATATTAATGTAAATCATTTATAATTCAGTTTATCACACCAACCAGAAATCTTAGCAGTCATGTGGGTGACTGAAACCTTAGAGCTGTGATGTTTTTAACCTTTCCTGAAATGACAAGTGTGTCAAACAAGTAAGACATCTCTAGCTAACAATGTTTGCAATCTCTCTGTCAGAAGCTGCTAGATTCTAGAACTTTCTGATGGTTTTGTTTATTTAGTAGTTTTCAAAGTTTTTGGTCTACCAAACCCATTATGCTTTTATTTTTTTGATTTTTTTATTTTTAGATTTTTAAAATTCATTTATTCTTAGAGACACACACAGAGAGAGAGGGAGAGACAGAGGCAGAGGGAGAAGCAGGCTCCATACAGGGAGCCCGACGTGGACTCTATCCCGGGTCTCCAGGATCACACCCTGGACTGAAGGTGGCGCTAAACCGCTGAGCCACCCGGGCTGCCCCCATTATACTTTTAAAAACTATTGAAAACTTTTGTTTATGTGGATTATAGCTATTGATATTTACCATATTAGAAATAGTGAGAAGTTTTAAAAATATCTTAAAATGAAAATGATAAACCCATTATCTGTAAACATAAATAATGCATTCACCAAAAAAACATGTTTTTAAAATAGAATAAATTATAAGACTCGGTTTTGTTTTGCATTTTGGCTATTCCTTTAATATCTGGCTTTCATAGAATAAAATTGGATTTCCACAATCTGCTTGTGCATTTAGTTCATATGATAATGTTGTTTGGTTGAAGTATATGAAGAAAATCTCATCTCACAGGGATATGTGGTTAGAAAAGGGAAGACAATTTAATAGGTTTCTTGTATAATTGAATATTCTTCGTTGGTACTATGCTGGAACCCATCAAGTGGCAGCCTTTTAAAGAATGGTTGGGGCAGCCCCAGTGGCCCGGTGGTTTAGCGCCTGCCTTGGGCCCAGGGCGTGATCCTGGAGTCCCAGGATCTAGTCTTGCATGGGGCTCCCTGGATGGAGCCTGCTTCTCCCTCTGCCTGTGTCTCTGCTTCTCTCTCTCTCTGGATCTCCCATGAATAAAATATTTTAAAAAATAAAAATAAAAGAATGGTTGGATGTGGAAACCAAAACCATAAGTGAACCAAAGTGAGTTTCTCTTCCTCTGTTACGTGAAAATCCATTAGTCTATCTCCCATTCTGAATGGTTCTTTTAAACATGTGTTTGTGTAACTTCCAAATGCCGACAGATTTCATTATTGCAATGTCAAAAAAAAGTCACACTTGCTAATATCCTCACTGATTTCATCAAGAACATTCTTTCAAATATTAGGAAACTATCAAGCTCATGGTTTTATACACGTTTTTATACAAAAGTTCTAATTTTTGCTTCAAAGATGTGTGTGTGTCTGCGTGTGTTGCACAGTACTTAGAGAATTTCTTGGGCAGCCCCAGTGGCTCAGCAGTTGAGCGCTGCCTTCATTCCAGGGCCTGATCCAGGAGACCCAGGATCGAGTCCCACGTCTGGCTTGTGCATGGAGCCTGCTTCTCCCTCTGCCTGTCTCTGCCTCTCTCTGTGTGTCTCTTATGAATAAATAAATAACATATTTCAAAAAAAAAGAAAAAGAAAGAGAATTTCTTACTGACTGGAAAACTTACTCATGGGTCATAATTTCTGTCATGAATGACCTTTGAACTAGATCTTTCTTTCTTTTTTTAAAGATTTATTTATTTATTTATGATAGACAGAGAGAGAGAGAGAGAGAGAGAGGCAGAGACACAGGAGGAACAAGAAGCAAGCTCCATGCAGGGAGCCCAACGCAGGACTCGATCCCGGGACTCCAGGACCGTGCCCTGGGCCAAAGGCAGACGCTAAACCGCTAAGCCACCCAGGGATCCCTGAACTAGATCTTTCTATAGACAAATCATTTCTTCTTCTGTCAACCTCCACTTTTTGGCAAATATTTTGTAATATACAAAATGGCGTACATTTATTATAGAAAATTTTTTAATTAAGCAAGGGGCACCTGGGTGGCTCAGTTGGTTAGGCATCTGACTTTTGATGTCAGCTCAGGTCTTGATCTCAAGGTCATGAGTTCACACCACATGCTGGGCTCCACACCTAACAGGGGCCCCTGGGTGGCTCAATCAGTTAAGCATCCAGCTCTTGATTTCAGCTCAGGTCATGATCTCAGGGTCCTGGGATCAAGCCCCGTGTTAGGCTCCTCACTGAGTGGAGAGCCTGCTTGTCTCCCTCTCCCTTTGCCCCTCCCCCTGTTCATTCTGTCTCTCATAAATAAATAAATCTTTTTTTAAAAAATTAAATAGGAAAATAGAAAAATAAAGTATAATTCCACTAATAATGATAATGCTGTAAATATTTAATGTACATGATATATCTGTTTCTCTCTAATTTGTCTTAGTCATTAGACCTATCTAGGAAAAGAATAATCAAAGATAATTCATGCCCTAAAGTTATTTTCCCCATTTCCATCTAAATTAGATACAATGCTTTGCCAGGTTTTTTTGGGGTTTTTTTGTTTTTCTTTCTGGTAAACAGTTCCATTACTTTTTCAAAAAAAAGTCACATGTAATTTTCTTATGGCTGCTATATAAAATTACCATAACTTAGTGACTTAAGCCACCACAATTTATTATCTTACTGTTGTGTAGGGTCTCACTGAGCTAAAATCGAGGTGTCAGGAAAGCGACTTTCCTTTCTGGAGGCTCTAGGGGAAAATCTGTCCCTTTGTCTTTTCTGATTTATAGGGGCCACCTACATTCCTTGGCTCATGGCGTCCTTACTGTCCTCAAAGCCAACAAGGATGGCTTGAGTCCTTCTCACACTGCTGTCTGACTCTTTTTTCCATAAGCATGTCTCTCCCTAAACACAACTAGGAAAGGACTCATGTGATTAGACTGGGGACACAGCCAGATTATCTAGGATAATATTGCCATTTTCAGGCTCCTTAATTTATTCCATCGTCAAAATCTCTTTTTCCATGGATGGTATATATTCACAGGTTTTAAGAATTAAGATCTTCAGGGAGCTATTATTCTGCCTTCCACGATTATTGGCGGCATCTGAGGAGGCTTCATTATTTTTAAAAGCAATTTATAGCATTTAAAAAGTAATATGTTCTACTTGCATAGACTTCACTGGCTATCTTATTCATAAATCTGTGCTGAAGTAGACTTGCAGGTTTTGTTTTGTTCTAACTATGACTATTTTAGGGCTTAAGTTCTAATTTCCAGACTCTTTTTGTATCTAGAGACAGATAATACACCCTTCAACTTCATCTTCCACCTGCCATTTGCCAATTCCCTTTATAAATGATTACATTAAATCTGGCAACCAACACAATCCTCAGTGATAAAAAAAAAAAGTGGTCTGTTTCATAAACAAAATCTCTTGAATGTCAAGGCCATGTGTAGAGTGATATTTTGCATCTCTTTCACAAGGACAACAGGGACCTGTTTTACTGTAAGCTTTCCAAGTTGGCCTTTTTTTTTTTTTTAAGATTTTATTTATTTATTCGTAAGAGACACAGAGAGAGAGGCAGAGACATAGGCAGAGGGAGAAGCAGGCTCCCCATGGGGAGCCCGATGTGGGACTAGATCCCAGGACCCCGGGGTCACATCCTGAGCCAAAGGCAGACGTTCAACCATTGAGCCACCCAGGTGTCCCTCTAAGTCAATCTTAAGCCCCAGTGAAGAAAATAAAAAATAAAGATAGAGTGAAGCAGTTACTACTTTTTGAACAACAGCACAAAGGGAGACTCTACCTCATTATTTGGAGAAGGGAATCGAAGGGATTGGAACAGTGGAAAAAGAGAAACTCCATTGAAAGGACAAAGTGTGGACTTTTGAATTTGAATTTGCCAGGATACAGACTATAAAGACACATGGCACACACATCTAAACCATGTGAGTGAGGTAAGATAGATTTGTTAGCTAAGTTCAAAACACTACTATAAGGGGCACTCTGAAAATTGAACAAGAGAGTACAGTAAGTAAGAGGAAATACCACATCACAAAGTAGGTAATAGACTAATGGAGCTGAATCTTTCCTTTTTCATCAACTTTCATTGATGAGATATGCACTGGACAGATAACTCTGCTAATCACAATGGATCAGAAATGAGTGACATGAGCTCTGGCCCTTGAAGAGATGTTACTAGAGGAAGGTAAATAGGCATGGGAACAAATAGTTACATTATAGTATGATCTAAAATTAAACTGTGGGGGCACCTGGGTGGCTCAGTGGTTGAGTGTCTACCTTTGGCTTAGGTTGGGATCCCCAGGATCGAGTCCCACCTTGGGCTCCCCGCAGGGAGCCAGCTTCTGCCTTGGCCTGTGTCTCTGCCTCTCTGTCTCATGAATAAATAAATAAATCTTAGAAAAGAAAAGAAAAAAGAAGGAAAGGAAAGGAAAAGAAAATTAGACTAGAAACAAGAAACACTGAAAATGCTTGGCATTCAGTATCTACTGTGTCTTAGTCAGGGTCTGGCTAGGTAAAATGGCAACTGGGGATGGCTCAAGGAGGAAGTGAAATTTGGCTTGAGTCATGAATGAGAAGTGGGAGGACAAGGAAGTTAGTGAGTTCAAAGCAACTTTGCAAACACTTGGGTGTGTAAGTACGCATCCTTCCCGGGCTTCTGAAGCTTGGGGAGATGCAGAAGTGAACATGGGCCAGAAGTCAAAGAGCCATGTAGTCAGGACAAAAGGCTATATTTTTCCCACCCCTCCTCCCACTTCTCATCTCTTCACTTCTGTTATAATGAGAAGCCAAATTTCTCAGGCCATTGACTGACACCGGACACACATTCCAAATCTGATCCCATCTCTCATCTCCTTTATCTCCCCAAACTCTTAAACTTTCCTGCTGTGTTAAAGTTCTTATACCCCAAGTACCTTTGGATCAAGAAATAAGTGTCTTTGTGCCGCTGAGTAATTCCTTAGGAAAAAATTCCTAGATGTGAATTCAATGAGTCTTGCCACCTATTTATTTATTTATTTATTTCTATTTAAAAAAATTTTTTTTATTTATTTATGATAGTCACAGAGAGAGAGAGAGAGAGAGAGAGAGAGAGGCAGAGACACAGGCAGAGGGAGAAGCAGGCTCCATGCACCGGGAGCCCGATGTGGGATTCGATCCCAGGTCTCCAGGATCGCGCCCTGGGCCAAAGGCAGGCGCCAAACTGCTGCGCCATTGCCACCTATTTAAATTGCCCTCCAGAAGAGCTAGCTCACTTGCCTATCCCTTCTCACCTCTGTTTTCAGTGACATCATGTTGGTAGCTTGAAATTGGCCATGACTGGAGTATTTATACCACAGCTATTGGCCAGGACTCCAAATCAGTCTGTTTTCTCCCAGCTTGCTAGTTGCTAAACCTGTACCAGCAGACACCTGAAACAGGTACTGAATTTTACTATTTGTTGTGTTAAAGCAGTACCCAATACTCTTCTCACATGTGCCCACTGCTACCATTAACAGCACTGATTATTTGGTAATTTTATATATGAAAATGGCATCTCATTGTGTTTTACTTTTTATTTATTTTTTAAAAGATTTTATTTACTTATTTATTTAGAGGGAACATGTAAGAAGGCGGAGGGGCAATGGGAGAGAGAGAGATATAATCTCAAGCAGATCATGGCCTGAGCCAAAATTCCAAGTCAAGACTTAGCCAACTGAGCCAAACAGGTACCCCTACTTTTTATTTTTTTACCAATGAAGTTGACATTTCTGCATTCTGAAGGATATAAAATATATCTTAAAGTCACTGCTTCATTTCTCATTTGCTGCTTAACTTCTAATCTTTTTTTAAAATATTTTATTTATTTATTAATGAGAGACACAGAGAGAGAGGCAGAGACACAGGCAGAGAGAGAAGCGGGCTCCACGCAGGGAACCTGATGTGGGACTCGATCCCCAGACCGAGGATCAAGCCCTGAGCCGAAGGTAGATGCTCAACCACTGAGCCAGGCACCCCTTACCTTCTAATCTAATCAATTCTAATCTCTAACGGACAATGAGGATAGAAAAGTTCCTGGGTTTATAAAGTCCTCACTCCTGCAGGCAAGATACTCTGCGGATAACAGATTATGAGTGACTTTGGACAAATGCATGTTACCTGAGGAGAAAAAACTTGATGCAATTGTGGGTGTATATACTTCCTGAGGCACATTAGGATTTTGCGACTGGCCATAGAAATCTGAATTTCAGAAACAATACTAAATTTAAAAGTTTTCAAAATCTAGCTTATAAGAATTGCCTGGCAAAACTGTGAGGTCTACTGACCTCAACACTAACTCAAAAGCCTGAATAGGCACAAAAGGGAAAAGAACAGGTACAAGCCCACATTGCCAACGTGGAAAAATGCAAAGGGTTATGCGTAGTGTCTACTGGGAGTGGCAGAGTTAACATCTCATTGCTGCCCCACAATCTGGTCCTTCTCACATACTTTTCACTTGTTTCCTCCCCTTCTTCACTGAGCCATGTGCTTTGGGAAAAACTCATTCCTACTTTAATTTTAGAGATGGCTGTGGTCTACGGCCCATAGAACATTCTTTTTTTCTAAAGTCTTTGATTCAGAGTAGTCGTGTGACCTAGGAGGTCTGAACGAGGTGAATCTCTGGATCCTTGCTAAGATACTGGGCTAGATGTGGTCTCTCACCCTGAAGGAGAAAACCTAAACTGCCTGTGAGCCCTGTAGAGAGGGGGACCAAACTTACAATCAGCTAATGACGCTGAGGGCCTAGCAGTAGAGTAGCTGTGTCTTTGATGAAAATATTGAGACTGGCTCAATAAACCCTGAGGCCCACTCTACCTCGGATTTCCAGGTACCTGGGCCAAAAATTCTCCTTGTTACTTAAGCAAGAAGTGAAAGGGAAATGGCCAATAACTGTTCCCATCTGACTTTCAAAGCTGTCTGTGTAGGTTCTGGGCTTCTGTCAGGCTAGTTACAACATAGGAACTTTTAAACATTTAAATCAGATCCAGTGAGGGCACCTGGGTGGCTCAGTGGCTGACCGTCTTCAGCTCAGGTGGTGATTCTGGAGTCTTGGGATCGAGTCCTGCATCGGGCTCATGGTGGGGAGCCTGCTTCTCCTTCTGTCTATGTCTCTGCCTCTCTCTCTCTCTGTGCGTCTCTCATGAATAAATAAATAAAATCTTTAAAAAACAATCAGATCAGACCACTCCCCTGCTCTTTAATCCCCCAGTGGCTTCTGTCATACATTGTTAACAATGACAATAACAATACTGATGAATAGTCCAGTGCCCTCCCTGGCTCCATGGCCCTGGCCACAGATACCTTAGCACCCCTCCTGGAGCACGCTTAGCTACTTCACCTCATGTCTCAGTGCCGCTATGCTTATTGTCCCTTTCTGTCTGGAATGCCTTTTCTGGGATCTTCACAATTATGTCTAAATTCAATCATTCACTAGCTCAAGTATCAATCATCAGAGGGGGCTTCCAGGACCCCCTAACTGAAAGCAGTACCTACCCCCTTCACACTCTATCCCTTGTTCTGCTCTAATTTGTCTTCATAGCACTTATTCCTCCCTGAATTCAGATTATTCCCTTTAATTCTGTCCATCTCAGCAAAATGTAAGTTCCATAAGGGCAAGGACTTTGTTTTATTTACAACTGTGTCTCCAGCACCTGGAGCATTTCCTGGCATGCAGCAAACAGTTGGTACATATTTATTGTAGGAAAAAAATAAAGAAGACAATAGTAGTCTCAAAGAGTGATGGTCCTTAAGAACTACCAAAGTATAGTCCTTGACCATTTTTTATTTTAGTAATAGGGTACATACTGCTGATAGGGTGATTTGAGAACCCTCCTGCCTGGCTCTTTCCACTATCCTGCCTTCAAGATTCAAATACTTGTTTTCTTAGCTTCTATTGCTGCCACAAACTTGTTATAACAGTTCTGGCCAATGGGATGGAAGTGGAAATCTGGAGTGTGTCTCTGGAAGTGCTTTGGGTTGCCTCGTAAAAGAGACAAGCAAGTCTGACTCTCTTTCCTCCTTATTTCTGTTCAGAAGCCAGGTATGATCGTGGCGATCCAGCAGTGATCCGTGGACCACATGGCTGGCTATAAGTCTAAGAGAAAAGTCATGTCATATCACTGAACTATTCAAACAAAACTAGTAATGAGAAAAAGAACTTCAACTGTTGACTGAGTTTTCTATTACCTATAGCGCAACAAATCATAACAGACACAGTGGTGACAAAAATATTTACTGAACAACCACTAAGTGCAAGACACTGTGGTGAATGGTAATGTGGATACAAAGACCAACAAGTCACCGTTCCCATTTCCAAGGAGCTTCTAACCTAAATAGAGAGAAAGGCCTCAATAATATAACATAGACTGGGATCACTGTTAAAATCCCCATCTGACGGTGAGCTTTGTGAAGTCACTATCCGGTGCCCACGACTATGTCTGATGTATGCTGGTATGAAATAAATATGCACTGAGTGAATGGGCGGTAGATGAATTCCACCTGGGTGCATTGGAGAAGGCCTCAAAGTCTTGAGTGGAAACTTAGGTAGGATTTCAACAGGGAGAAATGTTGGGTGAAAGGCAAAATGGCATATCAAGCAGAGAACAGGAAGCTTCAAGACATAATGGTAGCAAGACGTAACATATATAAGAGAATGATGATTAACCATTTTGTCTAGGTAAAAAAAAAAAAAGTATGCTACCACTTCTAACTTAAGAAAGGGTGGTAATTACATATGTATGCCTTCATAAGATTTTTAAAAATAAGTAGACATTCTTCAGAAATATGCATTACTGAAAGATATTTATCTTACAGATAAAGACAACGTTCTTGTTTACTCTGCTGATGAATTTCTTGCAAATGGGAGGTACATAAATGTACTTACCGTCATCTGCAATAAACACAATTTTTAAAAAATTAAGGAGTACAGCCCTTTTGAGGTTTTCAGAGTCTGTAAAATAAAAACAAATATACTACTGAGAGTTCAAAATAAAATTTTTTTTGGTGATCGCAAAATAGCTTTGAATGGAAACTGTTTTAAAAGAATAAAGCTCTGAGTTTTATGAGGATGATGACGGGGGAAGGGGTAAAGAGATAAGGTCCCTCCCAGAGCTTCACCATATTTCCCGGATGCGCAGTCACCTTCACTTGAGGTAGGCAATATTACCACAAGCCATATTTGTAAACAACTAAAGATCAGATGGGCTTAGGGCTTTAAGTGGTCTTATGGGAGTTCGGTGTTCTGTCCAAAATTCCCATTTCTTGAGGGACTGTACATTTCAAAGCCATCTGTCTCTCATCCTCCACTGCGGTCTTTTACTTTGCTCCATGTCCTGAAATTTTCCCTTCCGTCTTCCCTGGTAGGTACCCACATAGTAGAGCCTTGGAAATTTGCTACTCAATTTCATTCTCACACACCTGAACCTAACACATTATCCTGGTTCCTCCTTCCTCTCCCCCACCCAGTCACAGCACAGGTTACAATGACCTGGACAGTGAGTGCAGAGAATCAACCTGGGGAAGTTAGGCAGGAGAGAAACCAACCAAGGATACTGAGAAAGAGGAAAGACCCAGGGAAGGAAAAAAAAAAAAAAAAAAAGCAAAGAAACTGTGGGACCTTGGAAGCCATGGAGGAAGGCGCTTCCACAAGGAACTATGAGAAATGCAATGTCCACCTATACCGAGTTCTGCTGAGAGTTCAGGGAAGTTGAAAGGAGAAAAGTGACTGGTAAATGTGGTGACTTGGCAACATTTCAGACGAGTGATGGAAACAGAAGCCTGGTTAGAATATATTGAAGAGAGAGAAAATGCAGACAACCTATTCTGACAGGTGTCTCAAAAAGTTTTGCTAAGCATGGGGAGCCAGAGGGAATTAAAGCAACATTTAAAAAAAAAAAACTATATATTTGGATGGAAATGATTCAAAAGTGAGGGAGAAATTGACAAAGCAAGAGAGAGAAAGGGAAAAGAGACAAGAACATAATTATAAAGGCTACATTGTTGAGAAAGAAGTTGGCCTTTTGTAGGAGCAAATATATCTCAAAATAGCAGTAATGAAGGCAAGGGAGCAGATGCTAGTAGGCTGGATGATTTGGAGGCGGAGGGTGGTGACTGAGGAAATTCCATTTTGTTTTGTTTTTTTTTTTTTAATTATTTTTTAAATTTAAATTCAATTTGCCAACATTTGGTATGACACCCAGGGCTCATCCCATCAAGTCAATTCTGGCTTAATTCTCCACAAACACAAACTCTGTGACAGCAGAAGCGTCGATCTTCTGAGCTATAGTTCAAGAGGATCCTTTTGAGCAAGTTTCTTCCCCTCCTCTTGCCAAAGACAAAGCCGGGGAAGTTAAAAATTACAAAGTGTAATTAATCAGTGTGAGCTGTATCCTATCTGCTAGCTGGCAATTATCTTGGGGCCTGGGAGACAGAAGCCGATCCTTCCTGATGATTACATTTCAAGGGAATGGCTTTCAAGTCCTGGAGAAAGGCCCTCCTGAGCTGTAGGAGGTACACATATGCCTGCCTCAAAGGTCCAGAGAAAGAATTCACCATTGTAAACCCCTCTTAGTAAATGCTTAAGAAACAGCAGTCAGGGGCTTATGTTAGGTGTTGGCTACAACAAACAGTAGATTCTTTGGGCAACCTTGAGTTTTCTCAGACAGGGACTTTAAAGGAGGCTAGGGTCATCCCGAGCATGAGGCCTTGAGCTGTTAGAAACGATGCCAGTGTTGATTTAAGTCTTTTAATGCGGGGGAGAGTGTGGACAAAATCATTTGTGCTGGGAGTCTGTAGTTTTTATAGGCCACGGTTGAGGCCTAGCTGAGAAGAAGGTTCGAAGAAGCCCGGCTAAAGTTTGGTCAAGGAGAAACTGTCAGTCTCCACCCAAAAAGAATCACATTACCCTTTAACGTTTAAAAGGAGAAAACTCGAGTGCTGTTTTCTTGCCTTATTCCAGCCGAAGTGATACCTCTCTTCTGAATTCATAACATGTGTTGTATTATTTCTCATATAGAAAGCGATCGTGTAAAAAAAAATTTTAAAAAAATTAAAAAAAAAAAAAGCGATCGTGTTGTACCTCTTGCGACTTTCCTTATCCTGTCTCACCATATATGTGTTGGTGCACTTGTCCTGGCACTCCGATGAAGCACAATCTCCTATCGGTGAAAACACTGAGCTAACGTCTCTGATGTGTTTTTACAGTGACAGGTTCTGTGCAGCACAGGAGAATCACGTGGAAGGGACTTAAGACAAGTTACAGGGTATTTATGCAGCTTCGCTCGTTCAAAAACAGTTCTGACAGGTGCCCACTTTCTGGGTATCATTTTTCCAATGCTGCTAGGATCAAACTCAGTAAGATCCAACTTGGCTGTTTCCATCTTCCCTTCAAGGGTCCTGCGGCATCTTAGTGAGCTGAAATGCACATTTCCATAGACGCTTTTAAAAATCTTAGTCTGCAAAACCTGATCTGTAAGGCAAAATTAGATGAACGTCACCATATATGTTAATTTAGAAGTTTATTACTGAAGAACCCCTTTGCAACCACAGGCTCAGATTCAGGATATATTAAGGGGTCATAAGGCAGCGGGATACCACTCACACCCACTAGGAGAGCTAGCATGGAAAGTCAGACAGTAAGTGTTGGCGGGAGCCTCACACACAGCTGCTGGGAACGTGAAATGGTGCAGCCGCTCTGGGGGACAGTTTGGCAGTTTCTCAACATTCACACACCGAGCTCCCACGTGACCCAGCAGCTCCACTCCTAGGTACGTGGTCGGTGGGAATGGAAACCTCGGAGCCTGCAAAGGCTTGTGCAACAGTGTTCCCGGCGGCCTAGTCCATGTGAGCCCCGCGGCGAACGGATCCCCAAAATGCGGTATATCCACACGCTGGAGTAGTCTCCGGCGATAAAAAAAAGGATGGAATAGCGATGCACGAATGGGCCTGAAAGTCATTTACGCCACATGAAAGAAGCCAAACATAAAGGGCTGCGCCGCGTGTGGCCGCATCTGGGTGGAATGTCAGGGAGGGGCGCGTCCTGGGGCGGGAGGTCAGCGGCGCTGGCCGCGGGGGCGGGGCGGGGCGGGGGTGACCCCCGAGGGGGAGCGTGTGCGGGCCCGGACCCCCCCCCCCAGGTGCACCCTAGGTGGGGGCTGCTTGCTGTGCGGGTTCTGCCTCAAGGAAGCCCTTGGAGAGAGAAAGGAGCCCTGCGCCCCGGGCTCGCGCTCCGCAGGGCTGCAGGGCCCAGGCCCGCCTGAGTCACGGCGCCGCCCGAGGCCCCGCGCCCGCCCGCTCGGCTGAGCGCGCGCCGACGCCGGGCCCGGGGCGCAGCGTGGGGCGGTCGGGCCGCCGCGGCCGCGCCCCCCTCGCGGCGCGGACCTCGCCGCCGGCTCCCGGGCCCGCCCCCGGCCGCGTCCCCAGTCCCGCCGGCCCGGCGCCCGCGCTGCCCTCGCTCCATGGCGTTCACCCGGAAGACGCGGCGCGAGCAGCAGCTGCAGCTGTACTCGCGGGAGAGGTGGGCGCCGGCGGGCCGCGGGGGGCGGGGGCGGGGGCGCGGGGGGCGGCGGGGGCGCGGGGCGGGGGCGCGTTCCGGTCCCGGGGCGAGCCGGGCGCGGGCGGACTCGGCGTTGTGCGGGGGGTGCGGGCGGGGTGCGCGGGCCGGCGGCCTCCCCGCGCCTGCCCCGGCCCCGGCCTCGCTCCCCGGCGCCCTTTGCGCCGACCTGTGCAGACCAAGGCCGCGGGCGCGCGGCTCCCCGCGGGGCCGGGTCGGGCCGGGCCGGACCGGGCCGCGCCGCCGCCGAGGCCTTGCTCTGCCGGAAGCCGGGTCCCGCCCGCGGGGAGGCCCCGCAGCCCGCCCCCCGCCCCCCGCCGCCCGCAGCCCCCCGGGTTTGGGGTCCCGCGAGGCCGACGCCCGGACGGGCCGCCCCGCCCCGCTCCCACTTCCTGACTCAGCCCGCCCCGGAGCCGCCGCCCGCGCCGAGCACATTCCCCGGAACCGACCGCCTCGCCGGGTGCCAAGAGGGGCTGCGAATGCGTCGTTTACGGTGATTCCGATCCCGAGAGAGCAGGGTACCCGGGAGGCCGCCAGCGGGTCACCTTGTTGCGCGACCAGCGCTGCGGGGAAGGAGGAGAAACATCTTCCTCCCCCCTGAAGGCCCAATAGCTGGACTGAATTCACATAGATTAACAGGAGGAGAAAACCCAAGTTCTATTGCCCGAGTGCAGAGGCCCAGCATTGAAGTAGAGACCTGCAGAAATGACCGAGGCAGGCAGTTTTTATGCATTTTGGGACAAGGAGACAATATTGACCGAGGCAGGCAGTTTTTATTTTGGGACATTTCTGGGACCAGGAGACAGTATGTTTGTGAGGAATCAGCAGGATAAAGAAAACAGGTGTTTGGGAGCCTTCATTAGTAGGGGAATTTAGGCTGAGGGAGTGGATTAGAAAACAAGGTTTGTTTATCCTTCTTGGCTCTAAAGTCCTTATCTCAGGTGGTAAAGATGTCTCTCTTTTTTTTTTTTTTTTTTTTTTTAGCACAGGGAGGGTATTTCTCACATGGGACATTTGTTTCCTGCTTTTAGGAGGACAGAGGAGGGTCTGAGTGACCTTGCACTGGCTATTAAGTAACTTTTATTTGAAATAATATGCCAAAGGGGCACATTTTGGGGCAGCCTGCCCTTGGCCCCTACAGTGGACACCAGCAAAGCAGATTATACAGGGAAGTACAGGCTGGAGACTTTAAGGCTTGTGTGTGGTCTTGCAGCATCCACACTTGTTTTGTACGTGTGACTTGACTGCTTTCATCCAGACATTCATGTCCTTTTCTGATCTCTAATGTTGGCCTGGTCAGGCTATCCATGGTTTATAATTTTTTTTAAATTTCCCTTATTTATTTATGATAGGCACACAGTGAGAGAGAGAGAGAGGCAGAGACATAGACAGAGGGAGAAGCAGGCTCCATGCACCGGGAGCCCGACGTGGGACTCGATACCGGGTCTCCAGGATCGCGCCCCGGGCCAAAGGCAGGCGCCAAACCGCTGCGCCACCCAGGGATCCCCTATCCATGGTTTAAAATTTCATTCCCCACCATAGAGAAGATGACAAGATGTATCCAAAAAAAAAAAAAAAGCATGTCTTGGATATGGCTTCCAAAAACATTTTTGGTTTTGTGATTATGTTTTATCCCCAGAAAGGCTTATCTTTTTTTTTTTTTTTTAAGATTTTATTTATTCATGAGAGACGCAGAGAGAGAGGCAGAGACAGAGACACAGGCAGAGGGAGAAGCAGGCTCCTTGCAGGGAGCCCGATGTGAGATTCGATCCCTGAACTTCGAGATCACTCCCTGAGCCAAAGGCAGCAGCTCAACTGCTGAGCTGCCCAGGGATCCCGAAACGTTTATCTTTTAATAATAAATAATAACTGGACCCTAAATAAAGTAACTCACTTGTAGAGGCTCTTCCTACTTCATTTATAGGGCTTGTTTCATATGAAGGAGCTTGAGTTTCTTTGTTCTGTACCAGCATCATTAAGAATTGGGGGTATTCTGTACTAAATAGATGGATGTGCAAGTTTGCATTGTGAGAACTTAGAAACACTTGAATTGCCATCATGTTCTGTGCTCAAAGAATCATTTGTAACAATTCTGTGGCCTCTTTGATATAGAGGAAAACCTGTTTTCTTTAGACCTGCCAGTTAATTTGATAGCTGTAATTTTTGTTTCATTTGGTTAGTTTATGCAGCTCTGCAGTGTCACACAGATCTTGAAGTCTGCACTGAGGTTTCAGCATATAATCTGCTTTGTTGGTATCTATTGATCAGTGTGACAGGCTGGCAGTGCACGGAGATAACTGTAGCTCTCACAACCAAAACATTTATTCATCTGTCAGGAGGCAGCAACTGTTCTGAGCATCAGTAATCAGAAGAAGTTGGTGCCGCATATCTTGGATATATTTGAATCTTACTTGCTCACTGCCCCAATTTTTTAATGCTCTGCTCCCTGGCTTTGCAATCTTGGACCGATAAGCCGACTTTAACCCAAAAGATGTCTAAAGAGTACTAGTTGGATGAAAGGAATCTGTCTCACAATCAGGTGTGGGCTAGAACCAATCAGTCTCTGTAAATCTTAGAATGAATGCACTCTGAAAGACGAGAATATTTTAAACCAGCTTTATTTCTGCACAGATTTTTCCTGGCTCATCCCTTTGTGGCAATAAACACCTATTTAGCACAATGATTGATGTAGATCATTGGCTCACGCATACCTAAGAGAACTGTTACTTTCTTTGGGACTGCCTCGGAGGTGACCCAACAAAAGGCCTCACCTCCTCAGAATTGTGAGTTCATTGGTTTCATGCTGTTTTCAAGATTTTAGATTTCTGCCACTACCAGATAATGGCTCCAGGAAAGGAGAAACCTGAAGTTAGCTTTTATTTCTTTTAGTATTAAACTGATACTACTGCATTTAGTGTAAATGATATTTCTATAAAGGTAGAAGAAGCAGAGAGTCTGATTGGGAGTTTTTGGGTTGGTGGCTTAGACCAAGATGGGGGCAGAAGAAATGAAGAAAGGTGGATGGGTTTTAGATGTTTTTAGGAAGTAGAATGGACAGGTCTTGGTGTGGTGGATTTCATATAGAAGATATCATAGAGAGAATCCCAGCTAGACTTGTCAGAGAAAATATAGGATGCCTAGTTAAATTTGATTTTCAGATGAATAGTGAAAAACTTTTAGTATAAGTATGTCCCATGCAGTATTTGGTACATACTTACACTAAGTTTTTTTAATACTAAATTTTTTGGTAACTTATCTGAAATTCAGATTTAAGTAGGTGTTCTGTATTTTTTACTTGCGCAAAATGGCAGCCCTCTCAGGTTTCTGGCTTGAACAACTGTATGGTGGTACCACTTATTAGTAATATTTCAGTTTATAAAGAAATGCTTTGGTAATTTTCAGTATTCGAAAACAAAGGGATGCTTGGTCATTAAAGTTAAGTATAGTTGTATCTTGGTTAAGATTTAGATTCCAGAAACTATATTGATTTTACTGGCTTTTAAAAATCTACTGTGTAAAAAAAGAAAAAAAAAAGTACTGTGTAGGTGTTAATGAAAATAAATGGGAAGAAGTTTAAAAGACAACTCACATATCTTAGGAATGATGTTGGAAATAACAAATGTGTACAGTGCGTTTGCAGATAAGGATATTTTACAAACTGCTGCTATTTAAGATATTTCTATTTTCATGGCATCTGGGTGGCTCAGTTGGTTAAGTGTGTGCCTCCAGCTTGGCTCATGATCCCAGGCTCCTGGGGTGGAGCCCCACATCACTGCAGGAGGGAGGGGGTGTCCCTGCTAAGTGGGAAGCCTGCTTCTCCCTCTCCTGCTCCCCCTGTTTGTGCTCTCTCTGTCAAATAAATAAATAAAATCTTTAAAAAAAGACCTTTCTATTTCAAGAGTAGGCTAATTGTTAAATAATTTTCGTCTTCACATCTAGGAGTGGTGTGATGGACAAATAGCTATTTTTTTCTTAAGTGATTGGAAATTTAGATACTTGAGGCATGCTCCTCCAGGAGAGAGTCCAGTTTTCCTCTCTGTAATGTTGTACAACAAATTACTTAGGTGTAGCTTTTACGCTATCATCCCAGAATAGAACAGTAGTAATCATGAATTCTATGTTGAGCACACATATTTCATTAATGATTTACAGGCACTTCTTAGAATTCAACTTTGCTTTCAGACATTCCATGTGTATATGATTCTCTTGGTTATGCTGATACTAAATTTTTTGGCTGATACTAAATATCTTTTATTTAATATTTTATCGATCGATTCTGTATTTATCATACTAAAAGTACTGGTTGAGAGGGCAAAGTGCTTTGCTATACTCCTGTTTATTCTTTTATTTCTAAGACTGACCATCCTATTCTTATAATGTCTCATTGGTATATGCCAGGTGTTGAAAATGAATATAAACTGCAGAACCACAGGAATGCTGAAGAGTTGAAGGAAATCTACCTGTGACTCAGAAGTAGGGTTTATTTTTCTCACATAAAAACAAAAAAACAAAACAAGAAAGAGTGGGAGAAGAAATAAGTGTTGCCGATATTTTGATTAACTTAGAATTTATATTGGCTTTACCCAAACTGCATTATTTAGGCCTTTACCTTATGCCCTATTGCTGTCTGAAATTAGCTTCTTCCAAAATTGCTACGATTTAAGAAGACACAAGAAAATAACCACAAACTTTGAGTGGGTTTGCTCTATGGTTTTTATTTAAAATTTTTTTAACGTGATGTAAAGTGGGTCTGGCCATTTAATGAAAACATTGCTTATTTTTCTAAATACCATTGCAATTTCATCTTTTACTCATCAGACATGTAGAATTGTGACTGCACATTTATGACTCAGTGATTTTGAAAATTATCTCTTTGTTTTTTGTTTTATTAAGTGGACTCCACTTAATAAACCCAGCATAGGGCTTGAACTCAGGACCCTGAGATCAAGATCTGAGCTGAGATCAAGAGTCAGATGCTTAACTGACTGAGCCATCCAAGTGCCCCTGTTTTTTATTTTTAAATTTGTGTTTAGTCAAATTCTATTTAATACTAATTATTTGAAATTATTGTGACGTAGATGGTAGTCATTTTTTACACATTGATGTGAGGTTGAAAACATGTATATTAATATTGGCATAATATCTATATATCTGTTACTTTAAGCTTGTCAGTTGGGTTTAGATCTTTCATTTTTCTTAATGCATTTTTTTCTGAGTGACTTATCAGTTACTGGGAGATGCTTCGTGATATAAACTTTGACTTCTATTTCTCTTTTTTTTTTTTTAAGATTTTATTTATTCATGAGAAACAGAGAGGCAGAGACATAGGCAGAGGGAGGAGAAACAGGCTCCATGCAGGGAGCCTGATGTGGGACTCGATACTGGGACTTGGGGACCACGCCCCGGGCCAAAGGCAGATGCTGAACCACGAGCCACCCAGGTGTCCCTGAATTATATTTCTGTCAATTTTTGCTATCATATTTTCAGGGGTTGTTATTGAGTCTATGTAAGTTTAAATTGCTATCTTCTTAGGAAATTGAATCTTTTATCAAGGATTCTAGTAATGATTTTTTCTTTTTTTTTTCTGATATTAATATATTAAATTTCTTTGAAGTATTTGCATTATATGGAATTTTTCATTTTTTTTACATTTTGACTTTGTCCTTAGGTTATAAGCATATTTTTCATTAATAGCTTAATAGTTGGATATTTTAATAAATAATTTTCCAATAATTTTTGTCTTGATAGATTTAGTCCATTTACATTTATTATTTTACAAATATATTTGGACTTTATTTTCTTATTTCCTTAGTTTTATCTTATTTTTTTTTCCTTCATTTGGATTAATTAAGACCCTCTTGTTCTCTTTCATTTTTCCTGAAGAGTATGGTACTTATATACTGTTTCTGTTTTTCTAGAGCTTACCTTGAAAGTTTAGCATTTATATTTAGCTTAAGATCTGAAACTAATCGTTCTCTTAACCTTGGTCCCTAACAATACAAGGACCTTGGAGGGCTTCCATTGACCCATCCTAACTTATAGTCTCTATTGTCTAGTATTTTCAATCTAGATTTTAAACCTACAAATCAGACATTACAATTGTCTAGTTAATGTTTATGCTTATATAGTTTTACATGCATATTTACCATTGTCTTAGTCCAGCATTCCTTCTCACCTATCATACCTTCTCTATGGCATAATTTTCTCTTTCCTGAAGAATATCCTTAGAAGTTCCCCTAATGGTAGTAAGCTGCTTTTGTCTGTCTGAGCATGTGCTTGTGTTTTGTATTGGAGATCGGTTTGGCTAGATGTATAATTTTTGGCCCATGAACAACAGGGGGTTAGAGACACCAATCCCTGCACAGTTAAAAATCTGTGTATAACTTTAACTCCTACCAAAACTTGAACTACTAGTAGCCTGCTGTTTACCAGAAGCCTTCCAATAACAGCCAATTAAAACCTATTTTGTATGCTATATACATTATGTACTTAAAGTAAGCTAGAGAAAAGAAAAGTATTATTAAAGTATTCTTAAAGTAAGCTAGAGAAAAGAAAATGTTATTTAGAGGAACGTCTGGGTGGCTCAGTGGTTGAGCGTCTGCCTTCGGCTCATGTTGTGATCCCAGGGTCCTGGGATCAAGTCCCACATTGGGCTCTGCAGGGAGCCTGCTTCTTCCTCTGCCTGTGTCTGTGCCTCGTTGTCTGTGTCTCTCATGAATAAATAAATAAAATCTTAAAAAAAAAAAAAGAAAAAATGTTACTTAGAAAGTCTCCTTAAGGAAGACAAAATACATTTTCAGTACTGTAGTGTATTGGGAAAAAAAAAATCCGCCTATAAGTGGATCAGCACAGTTCAAACCCACGTTGTTCAGGAGTCAGCTGTAATTTTCTCAGCATTTTGAAGATTGTGCAGATAAAGACAGATAGCCAGGGAATATGCACCCAAGCTGCTAGAGCAGTTTTTGGTGGGAGGAAACTCAGCTCTCAAACTTAAAGAACAATAACACCTGTCAATAACAGGTGTGCTGTGCCTTCCATGACACAGCTCTTAGCTACCTGGCCAGGTCAAGCTTCAGACTCCAGGAGAAACTTGGATCCTTGGAGTGAGCAGGAGCCAGGATGCAGTAGAGCTATGCTGTGATGCAACCTTAGCTCACCATGGCCTGACTGGGGCTATTAAGCCTTGCACTTGAGTCTGTGTGATGTGGCAGGATGGGAGCAGGATTTGTTGTATCTGTGTTCGTGGTTAGGGAACCACCAGAATCTTTCTGGCATAATGAAGACACTGGGGTCCAAGCCTTGCATTCAGCAAGGACCATTTGACTTTGGCCCCAGGGCACAGTAAGTTTCTGGGGAGCTTCGCAGGAGGCCACTTTATTCTGGGGGAGACCAGCCTGCAACAAACCCCTAGCATTTAAGTCCAGCTGTTCTTTTAAGGACTCTGTCTTTTTTCTGGCTGCTTTTAAGATCTCCTCTTTTTAGTGTTTCACTGTTTATCTAGAAATTTCTTTTTATTCACCTGGACTAATTGGGATTCCTAAAGCTGAAACACTCTTAGGAAATTTGGAGCCAAGCCTTCAGCTCTTAGAATATTGTTTTTATGTCTCCTAAAGGCTCTTTCCTATTAATCTGCATTGTGGGTATTTAAATCCATCTTAGAGGGATCCCTGGGTGGCGCAGCGGTTTGGTGCCTGCCTTTGGCCCGGGGCGCGATCCTGGAGACCCGGGATCGAATCCCACTTCGGGCTCCCGGTGCATGGAGCCTGCTTCTCCCTCTGCCTATGTCTCTGCTTCTCTCTCTCTCACTGTGTGCCTATCATAAATAAATAAAATTTAAAAAAATTAAAAAAAAAATCTATCTTAGAATTTACAAATTTTTTTCTCTAGTTGCTTGTCACTTCTTCTTTGGAAACTTATCTTTGGGAGTTCTTGCAGGCCTGGGTTTCAGGTGGATTTTTCCAGAAAGTGTTTGCATTCATTTCTGCCTGGGGTGCTGGGAGAGACCACACTAGCTTGTCTTGAGTTTTATTGGGCTAAATAAGTAGTGAGTTCTAGTCCCAAATGTATGTCAGGGCAGGCTGGTGGTTTTATCTTCTCAAGGGAGACTGACTTTGCTCCTCGTCCAGCACCCGGGTCCTACCATCTCCCTCTAGGAAAGGGGGATAGGTGGTTTTTATTTCCATCCTCCAAGGGTTAACTTTAGGGATCCTAGCTCTTTCTGCCCCTACCTGTCCTCTTTGTCCTCTTTGCCCTCTGCTGTCTTCTCAGGGCACCGGGCCCTATGAAAGCAGGCTCGCTACTGCTCAGATTTGGGCAAAGCCCCCAGAGGAAAAGACTGCTCCAACGCCTGCTAAGTTTTCTCTACTGAGGCTTTCCTCACCTTTGTATCACCTCAGCCAAGCATTTGAAAAAAGGATTGTATTAATTTATCCAGCAATTTTAGATGCTGTATAGTGAGATTGTTTTTCTGGACACATAATCTGCCATAATGTCTGAATTGGAATTCCTGCTGGTTTGTTTAAGCCTGGGTTTATTTCATAAATCTATAAACCCACTGGTTAACAAGAGACTTTTGAGGTAATCTAATTTGTCTCCCTCCCCTCAATTTTATAGTTGAGTCCTAAATAAAGTGATTGGACTAAAAGTCTAATGGCCAAGTCATGGCTGACCTAAGCTGGAACAGATGTTATCTGATCCAAGGCCATCACCTTTGCCACCATAACATGCTGCTTCTGTTTTAAATATGAGGCCGATGCTTATTTTTATGGTACCTCAGAAATTTAGAATGTTTAGGAATAATGGAAACCTTGTTATTCTCAGTGTAATACAATGGCTGGCAGCCTCTGCATTGCCTCAGAGCTTGATAGAAAATGCACAATCTTAAGCTGCACCCCAGATGTGCCACATCAGAATCTGCATTTTAATGTGACCCCTACATGATCGTACACTCATACACATGTTTATGTTTGAGAAGCACTTTCTAGATAACAGTAATTAAGCATTCCTCTTTTTTTTTTTTTTAATTTTGTGCCATTGAACTATGCTTCCACATTGATCTTCTCCATAGTTTGGAGAAGGCTCATGGAATATCCTCCTTCAGGCTATGACCCCAATGAGGAAATTGAAAGATTTTGAAAGCATGGATGATATTTTTGCCATTTGTTCTCAAGATAGTTGAGACTTGAAAGTAGAAATGACTGGTCTTATGAATGGTGTCAATGAAAGGGATTTTGATATCTGAACCATCTAGTCCAGGAAGTAACTGCAAAGTAGAGTCAGAGGAGAATGTAATTTCCTACAGTCTGGCCAAGTAGTAGAGTTTTAAACTTATCCCCAAGGGAAAGGATCACAAAGCCAGATGAAATGGTGACATTGATTACACTGGACGAGAGCAGGTAGGAGATGGAATGCTACAGTAAGGGAAGGGGGGGCAGTAATTTGCTTGAAAAAACAATCCGTTTAGGACCTAGAAATAACATTTAGTCACTCAGGTGTCTTTATGTAAATGTGTAGAATATGAATACTAAAATAAATTTTATTACAAAAGAGAATTAATGTGTCTTAGGTGTTATTGAAGCTTATTAGGATGAGGACTCAAGAATGGAATCTAGGGGCACCTGGATGGCTTAGTTGGTTAAGCATCTGCCTTCAGCTCAGGTCGTGATCCCGGGATCTTGGGATCAAGTCCTGTTTCAGGCTCCCTGCTAAGGGGGTGTCTGCTTCTCCTTCTCCCTCTCCCCACTGCTTGTGTGCACGCTCCCTCTTTCTCTCTCTCTCTCATGAATGAATGAATGAATGAATAAATAAATAAATAAATAAAATAAATAAATAAAATCTTTAAAAAAAGATTAGACTCTAGTGCTGAAAGGCTACAGATCTGTTCAGAAGGGAAGACTTGTCAGGAGGTGAGGCAGTGGGCCCTGAATGTCAAGAAGCACAAGTGCAGAGGAATCCATTAACAGAGGGGAAGAACCTGGGATCTTACTAAAAAGAGGAACAGAGATAATTGCATTCCTTTGTTACAGGCCACCTAAGTGAGTAGAAAGAATGGTGGATATGTACCTGATGTAGATGAAAAACGGGAAATAGCAACACAGATAATGACAGGAGACCTGACTTAGTCAATGTTTAGTGAGATAGAATTAGTTTAAGTTCATTTGTTGAAATGTCAATCTATTTGAAAGCAGAGAACTTGAGAACTTTGTAAAATTCTGAGTATTAAATAGAAATTAATTAAGTAGCAGTGCTGGAAACCTTCAGAAAAAGCAGTCCCTGTCAAGTTATTTATTGCTGAAGCCCAGAGGAAATCAAGATGGACTCATAACATAGAAGTAGATTTTTTAGAAGGCAGATATTAAAAGTTTCAAGAGGGCGGGGGGGGGGGGGGGTGGGAGATAGCTATTATTACCAGACAGTTCTGGAATGGCTGTTGATCCAGAAAGTTTTGAAACTGTCAAAAATAAAATTCAGAACATTCAAGCCAAATGGTCTTTGGTGAAGAGTTACAGAAAATCAGACAAGCAGTTAAACATAGGATAGTTGCACCGGTGGTGTTCCTCTGAGCTTATAATTTTTTTAAAAAATGTAAAACAAGAAGGACAACAACCAGGGACAGATTAAGAGGATGTCACAGACCTGCACAATTAGCATCAGGAAAGTTAAAGCCCCAACTGAGTGGTGGCTTTAAACAATGCTGCAGATTAAAAACATTTTCACAGTTTCCTAAAGTTGAATTTAAAAGCAGGCTGCTGCCGCGCAAGGCCTTGGCTGATAGTGGGAAATTGATTGATAAGAGAGAAAGTGGCTCTTATTTGTGTTAATAAACTGACCTTCAGATGGGAAGTGACAGGATAAGCCTTCCAAGGATGGACGGGGATGTGTGCTACATCTGCTGGGAGCTGCTGGGAGAGTTTCGAGCTTGGAACCCCAGAACCGTTTCAGTGATCTAGGAACTTTGAAAGGTGCCGAAGGAACATATGTGCCTAAGTAAGTTTAGTGCTAATTCTGGATCATTCAGATTATTTATAAAACGCTCGAAGAGAAAGTTGTTGCCACCAGTCTCCAGAATGAATCCACTATAAAGTCACATCAATGCTCAACTCTTTCGACAGAGTTTGACTGGTGGGTCAGGGACATGCAGTAGCTTAGCTCATGGGAACTTTGACAGAGGATAAGGGTTTTGAGTTTTGTTTTGGTTTTGATGTCTTAATAGCGGAATCGAGAAAGGAGAAACTAATGTCAGTATAGATTGGCGGAATGATGTGTCTCTGAATGACTGTTCAGAGGCTACTGTCCGATGTATTCCAGGAGGAACGTTTTCATGGTGAGTCACAGGACTGTTCTCGCCCTTGTCTGTTCAGCATTTTTCTTCATGGCCTCATTTCAGAGCCACTCTAAAAAGCTCACAAAAATGCCCCACGTAGTTGCACCGACTCTCTGAGTGGTAGGGAACCTCGTGTCCACTTTGAGCCAAGGACAGCGTTAGGGTACCCAGAGTAGAGAGGGCAAGTACGGGCCTCTCGTGCCCTCTCCCGTGCGTGTGCACACATCTCTCAGGCGTTAGGCCGCTTTCTCTCACGGAGCACGTAGCAGTTCTCAACACAGCGAAACCCGCCCTGCAGCTGCAATCTAGAGAAATGATGCCCTTGCATTATAACTACTGCTCCTCCGTAGACAGTCGAGTGGTTGGGTGGGCACAAACACAAGGGGCTGCCTAAAGTGAACTTATTCAATGAATAGGATGCTTTAAAATTTAGGTGATGTGAATGGGACAGCCTCTCTTTTAGGAAATTAAGTAGCTAAATGAGTACATTTATCAAAGAGAATCCAAAGAGCCGCCCACACCTTTGTAAAGGTGAATTAAACTAAGGAATCCCCAGGGGCAGGGCCAAGGGTCTCCTAAAGAAAACATTTAAAATAATAAAAGTGACCTCACAGAACCTTTTCCTCCCAAGGATGTGGTTTGAAAATCACCATTCAAAATGCCACGAAACTTTACTGGAATAATTTTTACATACAAAAATCTTAAAGCAGGTAAAACTGAACACATCAGCGGAAGGAAAATGCAGACTCAGAAAAATTCCTTAATCCTTTCACTTTAAATAACATGATTCGATTCTATCCCTTTGCCATGTGTTTTGCATTTCTTACAAAATATGCATATTGGTGAATTAAGGAGGATGTAAGTTACTGGTCAAGATAATGACTCTAGTTCTATAATAGTTGATATTAATTTTTTTTAATTGTGGTAAAAAGCACGTAACATGAGTTGACTGTCTTAGCCACTTTTACATGTATAGTACAGTGGTGTTTAGTATGTTCACACTGTTGTGCAACAGATCTCTGGAACCTTTTCATCTTGCAAAACTGGAGCTCTCTACGCCCTGAAAAGCAACTCCCTAAAAGGAGCTCCACTCTTCCCCCTACTACCAGCTCCTAGCAACCACCATTCTATTTTCTCTTGGTAAGAGTTTGACTAATTCAGGTACTTGACATGAGTGGAATTATGTAGTATTTGCCTGTGCCGCTAGCTTGTTTCACTAGCATAATGGTTCATCCATGAGGTAGCATAAGACAAGACTTCCTTCTTTGTTAAAGCTGAATAATATTCCATTGTATATATATACCACATTATCTTTATCCATTCATTGTTTTTTTTTGTTTTTTTTTTCATTTTTTAAATTATTTTTTTAATTAATTTTTATTGGTGTTCAATTTACCAACATACAGAAAAACACCCAGTGCTCATCCCGTCAAGTGTCCCCCTCAGTGCCCGTCACCCATTCCCCTCCAACACCCGCCCTCCTCCCCTTCCACCACCCCTAGTTCGTTTCCCCGAGTTAGGAGTCTTTATGTTCTGTCTCCCTTCCTGATATTTCCCAACATTTCTTCTCCCTTCCTTTATATTCCCTTTCACTATTATTCATATTCCCCAAATGAATGAGAACATACACTGTTTGTCCTTCTCCGATTGACTTATTTCACTCAGCATAATACCCTCCAGTTCCATCCATGTTGAAGCAAATGGTGGGTATTTGTCGTTTCTAATGGCTGAGGAATATTCCATTGTATACATAAACCACATCTTCTTTATCCATCATCTTTCGATGGACACTGAGGCTCCTTCCACAGTTTGGCTATTGTGGCCATTGCTGATAGAAACATCGGGGTGCAGGTGTCCCGACGTTTCATTGCATCTGAATCTTTGGGGTAAATCCCCAACAGTGCAATTGCTGGGTCGTAGGGCAGGTCTATTTTTAACTCTTTGAGGAACCCCCACACAGTTTTCCAGAGTGGCTGCACCAGTTCACATTCCCACCAACAGTGTAAGAGGGTTCCCTTTTCTCCACATCCTCTCCAACATTTGTTGTTTCCTGCCTTATCCATTCATTGTTGATGCACATTTCGGTTGCTTCCACCTCCTGGCTCTTGTAAATAATGCTGCAGTGAGCATGGTTATGCAAATATCTCTTTGAGATCCTGTTTTCAGTTCTTTTGGATAAATACCCAGAAGTGGAACTGTGGATTGTGTGGTAGTTGTATTTTTAATTTTTGAAAGAACCTCCGTGCTCTTTTCCATAGCAGTTGCCCCATTTTACAGTCCTACCAACAGTGGGCAAGGGTCCCAATTTCTCCACATCCTCACCAACATTTGTTATTTTCAGGTGTTGTTTTAGTAGTGTGTGACGTAATTGCTCATTTGTAGTTTTGGTTTTACATTTTCCTGATGATTAGTGATACTGAGTATCTTTTCATATACTCTTTGGCCACTTGTATATCTTCTTTAAATCTTTTGCCCATTTTTTAATTGGGTTGCATTTTATTGTTGTTGATCAGTGGGAGTTCTTTATGTATTCTGGGTACTAATTCCTTACCAGATATATGGTTTACAAATCTTGTTTCCAGTTGTTTGGGTTGCCTTCTCATTCTGTTGATTGTTTTCTTTGCTGCACAGTTTTTAGGTTTGATGTGGTCACATTTATTTTTGCTTTTGTTGCCTGTGCTTTTGGTGTCATATCCAAGAAATCATTGCCAAATCCAACATCATGAAGCTTTCTGCCAAGTCTTTGTTTAGGAGTTTCATACTTTTAAGTCTTGCATGTAGGTCTTTAATCCATTTTGAATTAATTTTTGTATGTGATGTTGAAGTAATGGCCCAACTTCATTCTTTTGCATGTGGAAATCCAGTCTTCCCAACACCATTCATTGAAGAGATTGTCCTTTTCTCATTGTATGGCCTTGGAACCCATATTTGAGCACATAAGTGAGGGCTTATTTCTGAACTCTCTATTCTATTCCATTGGTGTATATGTCTTTCTGCTGATTTTGAGTTTGTTTTGATTACCATAGCTTTGTAATATGTTTTTGAAATCAGGAACTGTGAGGCTACCAGCTTTGTTTTTCTTTCTTGATTATTTTGGCTATTAAATTCCATATGAATTTTAGGATTTTTTTTTTCTATTTCTGTAATAGATGCCACTGAGACTTTGATAGGGATTCCATCGAATGTACAAATCATTTGGATAGTATGGACATTTTAATGATTATTAAGGTTAGGATTACATATGTTTTTTATTTTTCTTTAAAAAAGTTCTATTTTGGATTCAAGTATAATTAACATACAGTGTTATATTAGTTTCAGTGTATAATATAATGATTCAGCAATCCTATATATTGCTCAGTGCCCATCACAAGTATGCTCTTAAAACCCTTCACTTATTTTAGCCATCCCTCCACCCACCTTCCCTTGCAACCACGTTTTCTGTATATGAGTCTGTTTTTTTCTTTGTCTCCTTTTTTATTCATTTGTTTTGTTTCTTAAATTCCATATATGAGTGAATCACGTGGTATTTATCTTTCTCTGATTTATCTCACTTAGCTTAATATCCTCTAGATCCATTCATGCTGTTGCAAGGAATAGGACTATATTTTAACAATCATGTGGAAGAACTGGTTGTCTATGAAGGCTACTTGTGCTTTGTATGCCATTGTCTTATTAAAGAAACTTACTTTACCTTCTCTCTAAGAGGAGGAGTGGGGAGATTAAGAATAGGAAGGAAGGGTTATATAGCTCCAGCCCAAGCAAAGGGTTTCAGGTCATTAGAACAAGCTAAATTAAGAGGCAAGGTAACTAGTAAGTATCTCTCTGATTTAAACATTTGTGGAAATTATCTGATGCATCAAAGGATTGTTCTAGCAATCCTAACTCTTGTGATTGCATTGAAATTCAGAGTAAGTATTAATAGTGAGCATTTTACTTTGAGCCCTGGCATTGTAGCTCATGATTAATTGTTATTCACGGGTTTAAAGACATTAATAGGCTAATAAAAAAGTTACCTAGTAGAATGATAAAGCTGGTTCCTGCTGTCATTATTCTTAATTTATGAGTTATTTTCCTTTTGGCTCAGATTTTCTTTGTAATGGGCAATGTCTTCTTGTCCCATGAATATAATTTCTTCTTTGTAAATATATTTAGTATAGGCTTCTGACCTCCTGTTTTCTGTATTGTGCCTAGAACTTCAAGTTGTGTTCTTCCACTTGCTTTGGTGTAGTTCTTTCATATTAGAGGTTGGTGGTCTTAGGCTATCCATTCATATCTAAGTGTGAATCGTGTTGTTCTGTGTCACTGTGGGTGGGCCTTTTCTGTTGGGCTTCAGTATGGGATGATATTGTAAAGACCTGGCTCTTTCAGATACTCCTATCCATACCATAGGTCTTTTCTCCATAGCTGTTTAGTTTTTGTTGTTGTTGTTGTTGTTTAGTTTTTTCTAAAAATAATCTACCAAACTCTTTCTGAAATGGTTATGTCTTCCTACTTTTTACACCACAGCCCTGCTTTCTACTATGTTTGATGTCTAGTTTGGAGCCTCGTGTTCAGTTTTTGTCTAGAAAAAGCTGTGCCAGAGTGAGGTAGGGTATGCATCAGGGGAGGGGTGTGGACTACTGACTCATTCAGACCCACCGACCCCCCCAGGCTTTCTCCCTACTTTCTTCGTACCTGACACCTGTGATTTTGGGACTTTCTGGAAGTCGTATGACTTGAGTTGGTTTTCTCCTGATTGGTGACTTCTCCTGGAGGTGTCTGCCATTCTGGCTTTTGATCACTGCCGATTCCTCCCATCCACTTGCTGTTTCTCACGGATTTGTTGCTCTCATCTTTGTTTGAGACTCTTCAGTTTTCTTTGGTCTGTGGTCTTGCCACTTAAAAAATATTTTAATTTTTTAAAGATTTTATTTATTTATTCATGAGAGACATAGAAAGGCAGAAACATAGGCAGAGGAAGAAGCAGGCTCCCTGTGGGGAGCCTGATGTGGGGCTTGATCCCAGGACCCCAGAATCACGACCTGAGCTGAAGGCAGATGCTCAAACACTGAGCCACCCAGGTGCCCCTTAAAAAAATATTTTAAGTCACCAGAATTTTAGTGGTGTTTCTAGAGGGAGCAGAAATAGACATACATGCTTGATCTGCTATATTTATTGGAGATAGCATCCTCCAGCACACCAGAACTCCAGTATCCCATCCCCACAAGAGTTTTTACTGTTAAATCTAGATGCCACTGATATTTCCTGAACAAAAAACACTTGTTTTCAGTTATTTGCCATGTATTTGTTTCTGTGGCCGGACAACTAAATTAATACTTCTTCTTATTTCCTTATTTTGTTTTTAAAGGTTTAAAACACGTAAAACTTTAAAAAGAACTATATTTTAATCCTATTCGGTTTGGTTTACGTATTTCTTCAATACCAAAGCATTAGACTGATTATTGTAGGGAAATATCTAGAGACGGGCCTCTCACAGGCATATGATCTTATGGAAGTAGGATGAATGCCACTAACCATGAGGAAGGACGTGAGAGCAGAGGGGCTGTGCAGCCTGGAAGGGGCGGTGGGGAAGCCTGGTGGTCAGTCAGCAGGAGCAAAGGATGAAAACTCTGTAGGTGAGAGAGCCCCAGGTTTTGTTCAGACAAGAATACGTTTTATTTCAGAAATTTGGGGTTTCTCCTAAAGGAATTGAAAAAACCCATCTGTAATTATTTTTTATTTATTTTATCTTTGCTTTGGCTGGGCAGGACTATCTGTTGCTTTTTCCTGCTGAGTAGAGAGGAGCATCTGGTACATAATATACACTTCATAGGTACCTGTTAAATTAATGAATGGACAAACACTTTGGGAACAAATGCTTTAAATACTCTTTCGTGATACTTAAAAAATAAATGTTTTTGTTTGTTCTGGTTTTTCCAAATTCAGATTTTCCTTGCTCCTGCTTAACTTGGAGGAATACTACTTTGAACAACATACCGCTAATCATATTCAGAACAAGGGTGGTCAGAATGAAAGGTAAGGAAGATTTTTGGATCTCTGTGAGACCTTTCGTTTGTCTGATACTTTAAAAATTAAATGTATGGTCATGTAGATTCCCTCCCTCTTTTGTACTGGGAATTAATGAGAAAGGAGGACTTCAAAGTTACTGTCATAACTTCAGATGTTTTCTAAAGCTGGGAAGCAGTTTGTATGAATTCCTCTAATGTGAGTGTCTCAACTGGACAGGATTGATTCATTCTAGCTCTTTTTTCTTGTATCACTTTTGTACTTAATGCTCTCAATTATTTGGGTTATGGTATTATAAAGTAATAATCATAAAATACCAGAGTGGCAGAAAAACCAGTACTTTCAAAAGGAATAATTGGATTTGAACTGGAAGCAAAATCAGTTTTCTCTATGTTGTAATAATTACTGCTTATTGCTATAAAAACAGATTCAGTTTCTTTGACCATACATTTTGAAAGCTGTGTACAAACATGTATAGTGAAGTTTTTTTGGTTTAAAAGTGCCAACTTGGGGAGTTAACTAAGATCAGAGTTGTTCCTGCAAAATTGTATCTGCTACTTATTTTCTTTGGGGATGTCCCTCAACAACTACAGGCCACAGCTTGAACATGTTTTGATATCAGATAAACTTTTTAATTGTTAGTGCTCTTCAGGTTTTATCTTGAAAGGACCGTTAGAGCCATGTGGTATTTGTTTAAAAAACAACCTAAAGTGAAAATCACTTAGCTTTTTGTTTGGGAGCTTCTGACGTGTCTGTTCCATAGCATTCAGATTAGACAGTTATTTTCATTGAAACCAGCACCTTGCTTTCTTCTGCAATTTTGCCCATATTCTTCTCCCTAATTCTGTAACTTTGTTTTTCCTCCCAGTGCTCCTCTTCCCTATATCATAACAATGTCTTGCTTAAAGTTCAGTATATTTATTATTAAGACGTAAATATAAGCTTGCAAACTGAGACCTGCTTTTGTAATTTTTAAGTTATTATTAGAGTTCAGTGGGACAACCCGTGGAAATGAATTCAGTGGTATCTCGCAACATTAACCTATTGCTCTAGGAAGGCTATTTCAAGAAGGTACCCTGGGAAATACACAAAGGGACATATGTAAAAGGTTATTTATCATAACGCTACTTGTAATAGCAAAGTGCTAGAAACAATCTAGTAGGAGACTGATTGAATAAACAGGGCATGTCCTCACAACGGAGTACTCTGCAGCTGTTACAACAGAGTGGAGAAGTTCTGTATAGTGCTGTGGAGTGAGCCCTAATGTATATTTAGTGCAAACAGTAAGGGGAAGAATACTGTATATTGTATGCTGTCTTTCATATCATTATGAAAGGAGAAGAATAATTTTTGGTATTTTTAAAAATATTTTTTAAATTAAAATAATTTTTATTATACATTTTAATTTTTAAAATTTTATTTTTTCATGAGAGAGACACACACACACACACACAGAGAGAGGCAGAGACACAGGCAGAGGGAGAATCAGGCTCCGTGCAGGAACTCCAACGTGGAACTCGATCCTGGGTCTCCAGGATCACGCCCTGGGTCGAAGGTGGCGCTAAACCACTGAGCCACCCAGTCTGCCCATTATACATTTTATTTATTTTTTTTTTTTTTTCCATTATACATTTTAAAAAGCATAAACTAAAAGCTAACGAGAACAATCATCTACACAGAAGAAGGAGCAATGGGGGTGTGATATAAAATGGCAATTAGACTACTCTGAATATCCCTTATTTTATAGCTTTGTTTTTGGAACTGTAGAAATATTTTACATATACTTTAATACAGAATTAAATTTCAGAAGAAACACTGAACCTTAAAACTCAAAAAGAAAATGAAACAAATTAACTTAACTATATATGTAAGTTAGAGGGTTAACCACAGAGAAGAATTGTTTTAATCAGCTTCACAGCATAGTAATTTTTGTCTCTGATGTGGTATAGCCACAGTAGAAAAAGAATCACAAAAAATGATGTAAATGTTTTAGTAGTAATACTGCTGTAATTTTTGATATTATTAGTTTGAAACTGTGGTTTAGTCACACGTGCACATAGATTTATATAGTTAGAGGGAGCAAATGAGTATGTGTTGAGGCCAAGACCAAGACTTGCAGGATGAAAGATACAAATCTAACAGTAAAGGAGTTAAATTCAAAGCCTAATCTTACATTAGAATTGGGAATGTTTATACGGATGTATATACTTTCCTTTTAGAAGAAAGTATTTTCTAGCACTCCCCTCTGAAAAGGCCTAGAAACAACCCTATAGCAATGATCCCCCAGATTATGCTGTCTAAATACTTTGTCCCACTAACAGGAATGAAGGCTTTGTGAGAAGTGGCTGAGTCTAAGTCTGGGGCAGGAAGGGTACGAGATGAACCTGGGAGATCTTGTCCTGCTGGCAGTAAGGGAGGTACCAGAAATCTGTACATTCAATTAAAAGGACATAAGGGTCAACTTGAAGAATTGGGCAACAAATGGGACAAACTACACATCAAAAGAGAATAATGCCTGCAGTGGTGGGAGATGTATCAGAATCGTTAAAACCCACAAGTTCACAAGATACGTATGTTACCTGGCAGGGATCCTAGGACACCAACTCACTTTTCTGAAACTTGATCAATAAAAGTAAAGAATCTAGCATTTTTTCTGCTTTCTTTGTACAGATTGTACTCAGGGTAACCAAATCATAGATAAGTACTGGAAAGTTGTTCTTTGTGGATTAATTCTAGGTAATAAACCCAGGAGTCATAAAAATTTCAGCCCCTAATGAATAATGGGATCAGGTTGGCAAACTCTTTCCCTGAGGTTAAAATCTGGCCTGTCACTAATCTTTAATTACACTGCTGTTCTTTTAGTTAATGCTTTAGCATCTACTTTCTAGTTAAAAGTTGTATTATGATTTTTTGTGACTTTATGTTCATAGATAATAATCCTTTATATTTTGATTCCTAGGAAAATCAGAGGCTCCTTAAAAATATGTTCAAAATCAGTTATTTTTGAACCAGATGCCATATCTCAGCCCATCATTAAGGTAAGTGCATCCTAAATGTGAACAGAGACATTCCTACTGTTTGTGTATATGTTACCCCTGGATATTTTTGTAATATTTCCTTCTTGATTTTATCCAGATTCCTTTGAGAGATTGTATAAAAATAGGAAAACATGGAGAAAATGGATCCAACAGACACTTTGCAAAGTATGTCATTGTCACTACGTGCTTAATTTTACCTCTACCAAAAAATTATAATTTTTTAATGACTTTTGTCTGCATTGTAGGACAAAATCCGGGGAGATCTCACTCATTTTCAGTCAGGTAAGCAGCACACAGTAATTATTTTTTACTAACCTGAATGAACATACATATGCACACTTTTTCTTTTTTTAGCACGGTAAAATTATTTGTAGAAATCTCAGATGAAGACTGTTGGAATAGATGTGTACACATGTTTTTAAAATTGAACCATTAAGAACTATATTTCTTAAAAGCTGTGGTCCCTCATGAGATCCTTAATGTTTATAAAGTTGTGTGATACCACAGGCCTGTGGTTTAATCCTTGGGAATCCTGACAATCCCCCAGTCATGTGGGGGTTCAGCCAAAAGCCCTGCAGTCCCTCCTGCAGCTTCCTGGCCAATTAGAAGGTGGGAGACAGGCCGCACAGCATTGAGGTGGATCTCAGGGTGACTCATGGTGCAGCCAAGGCACCAACTCAGGACATGCCGTCTCGTAAAGTTATGAGGCTTGGGGTCCTGACCTTTTTCATCCTAAATTTATTCGGCACACATTTATGTACCTAGTACTGTGCTTGATATTGGCAACACAGAGAAAAATTAAAACACAGCTTTTCTCCAATCATACATTTAGTTCATCTATAGATTTTTTTTTTAAACTTATAAATAAGAAGGGACTACAGGGCCTCTCCCACTTGCTTTTTGCTCTGGTTTTTACCTTTTTTCATTGCTAAAATGGGAGGGTTCAAGATCATGTTGTCCCAGATATATGCAGAGTTCTAGTTTCATGACACATTCAAAGGAACATCCTTCCTTCGTCAAGTAAATGTAGGAAAAGCTGTGAGGAGCAAAGACACAGCTTTCTTTCCTTCAGGACTCGACCCAAAACCTTAGCACACGGAAATGCCTCAAAGGTCTCAAGAGGCGATGGTTGGGAGCAGAGGGTGTTCCCAGTGATATTTGGATCACTTGCCTCTTCTGTTCATGGAACACTTTTCAATTACATGGAAGAGTATTTTATGAAAGCTAGGAGATATCAGCTTAGGTACTTTTCTGTGTCTGCCTTCCATGAGTTGATGAATCTTAAGGAAGAAAACATTTCACAGCCTATATTTTGACCTTATGTTGTTTTAACTGGCATATGTGCAAAGGGTTGTAGCCATCTTACTCTGGATGGTAGGGGACACCATTATTAATTCTGGCCTGCACCTGTGCTCTCATTATCTCTGAAGTATCATTCTGCATCATGGCCTTATGCTAGAAAGTCCATATCTTGAAAGGAAGAGGTACTTTTTCAGTCAGAAGGGTGGTTTCCATTATAAAAACAATCCATTTTAGTATATTTACTTATTAGAACTTCTTAGAAGAGGCCTCATGCCAGGTAAACTCAAAATCAGCTTAACATCCTCGGGTGACTAGCCAGCAGTTAGTTACTCTTTCTTTCTAGAATTATTTTGAGCTTCCTGGATTAAGTATACAATCAAAAATACTCAACTTTTGTGGGTTGATTTCCTTAAGTGGTCACACTGTTTCAGAAATATGTTAGGGTCCTTTAGGCTTTAGAGAGTTTTGCTTCCAGATTTTCTTTTGTAGAATAAAAAGAGGTGTATGTGTGTAAATTATAGTTTGTATTCATGCATTTATATATTCAGTAAGTATATTCAAGGCTATGAAGATACAGGGAAGAACAAAATATCCCAAGTCCCTCTCCCCATGGACTTTACCTTGAGATTAGGGCAACAGACAGTAAGCAGACGTCTTCTATAATGAAGGAAATGCATACAGGATGTAAGGGTAGAGAATGATGAGGAGGGCATGTGCAGTTGTAGGCAGAACGGCCGAGGGCACGTCCCCAAGTAGGTATGTATGAAGGCACACCACTCCTAAGGCCTGAGGGAATTAGCCAGGCAGGATCCTGAGCAGTGGAGGCGCTGAGAGGCAATAGCCTGGCTGGTGGCAGGCCCGGTGGGGGTGAATGTGCCTGAGGCAAGGGACAAAGGGCAGCTGGGAAGGTTGGTTGACACAGTGTCAGGGTCTGGGTCATGGAGGGTTCTCGGGCCACAGTAGGGAGTCCCAATAAAGCACAAAAGAGAACCCCCACCCCCGGAGAGCTGAAAAGAGGAGGGGTACGATCTGATTTGTATGTATTTGTGAATCTCTTGGAGGCAGATAGAGAATATGCTGTAGAGGGCATGAGCAGCAGCAAGGAGAGCCTTTAGGGGTACTGAGAACCTAGAGGTTTCAGACCAGGGTGGTAGCAATGGGAGGGTGAGAGGTGGTCAGTGTTTGGATATATCCTGAATAAAAACCTGATGGATGTGCTGATGGGCTAGCTGCAGGGTTCAAAGGGAAACAGGAATGACTCCAACAGGGTGAGCAGCAGTGGCTTTATTGCTGTAAAGAAGCCTGGGGAAGAGCAGGCTTTGTTTAGAATGTGGCCTCCTGGAGGCTGATGGGCATTTGGGAGCATTGCTCTGGGCTTCAGGGAGGAGGTCAAGGCGAGAAAGATAAACTGGGTGAAGCCTTGGGGCTGAGTGTACACAGAGAGGTCTGAGGACTCTACTAGGGGGAGGTTGGGAAGAGAGAGGGTCCAAAGGAAGGCAGAAGGAGTAGCGGGTGAGGCTGCAAAGGGCCAGGAGCTGATGGCTGGAAGCCAACTGGAAAGCTGCTTCGAGAAGAACCATCAGCTCTGTCATGTACTCTGAGAAACAGAATGGAGGACGTCCTTAGAATAGACTCTTGGGTTTGGTGACATGGAGGTTCCTCTGAACCTTTTATGACCTTCTCAGGAGGGGATTCCACAACACATTGCAGAATCCAAGAGAAAGTACAGTCAGCTCTTGCAAAGAGTTTTGCCACACAAAGGAATAGAAATGACAAAAGGAGGATATAAGACCAAGGGAGGGTTTTTATCTATGGTTTGTCTCAAATGGGAGAAAATGCAGGAAGCATGTTCGATAAGCTTTCGAATATCCTAGTCAAGTGACTGGCTCTGATGGCCCAGGCAGGTCCTTCAAAACAGGAGGGAAAGCAGGGCGAAGGGTTCTTGCTCCATGTTGACAGCTCTAGGGGGCACAGGGGGCAGTGGCGTTGCTTGTTGGACATGGTTACTAATACATAGTGTCAGCAGGTGGCCATGAAACACCATGTGCCCAGATCACCTCTAGAGAAGAGGAATTTCTTTATGTTAAAAAATGTAGGGGCGCCTGGGTAGTTCAATGGTTGAGCATCTGCCCCGTGATCCTGGGGTCGGGGGATTGAATCCCGCATTGTGATTCCTGTCAGGAGCCTGCTTCTCCCTCTGCCTATATCTCTGCCTCTCTTTGTCTCTCATGAATAAATAAATAAAATCTTTTTTAAAAAGTATTTCATACGACAGTGAGTTTGTTTTACCCTTTTCTTACAAAATTTGCACTTAAATTAGCTAGCTTCCTTCACTGGTGTACTTGGTTACCTGGTACAAGTACTGGCATTCATAAAACATCCTAAGTATTTTATTTACCCAGTAATGGTTGCTACCTTGTTGCCTTGATGAATCTCTCTTTTTTTAAGATTTTATTTATTTATTCATGAGAGACACAGAGAGAGAAAGGCAGAGACACAGGTAGAGGGAGAAGCAGGTTCCATGCAGGACCCCGACATGGGACTCAATCCCGGGTCCCCAGGATCAGGCCCCGGGCCGAAGGCAGGCGCTAAACCGCTGAGCCACTGGGCTGCCCCTTGATGAATCTCTTTTTAATGTAGTGTTTGTTATTCTAACATCGGAACTTTAAAGTCATACTAATATTAACGCAAGTGCTTTTGGAAATAGAGATTATGTAACAGTGATCTAAATTTGATTCACAATATCCTAATTTATAGCAACTCATTACTATGAAAATTTTTATTTTAC